>NC_054825.1:104754576-107254576 GCF_018345385.1 Vulpes lagopus | reverse complement strand
CTCCCTGCATGGAGTCTGCTTCTCCCTCTGCCTGTGTCTCTGCCTCTCTCTCTGTGTCTCACATGAATAAATAAAAAAATCTTTAAAAATAAAAAAATAATAATAATCATGTTCCTTCAGTTCTCTTCCTAAAATACCATTATTGATAAGTGAAAAAAGCACCTGCATATTATGCGAGTAGTGTCAACTGATCGGTATCTGTTCACTTTCCCGATTGGAGTCCATTTATCTCTTTACCACTATTGTGTATATTTTGCACTCAGATGAATCTCCATATTCTGCCCTATTTAGTGCTAATTTGTTAAAACTCTCTAGTAAATAAATAGTTGGGTTCTTTCAATACATTGTCAACTTTGTGCCAGTAAGTGGTTGAAAGGAATCCATGGAAATGTCTGCCATACCTTGAAGGGAACCAAGTATCTCTAATGACATACATATAACTACATGTCTAATTTCTTTCCTTAGCATATGAAACTTTCTGTGACTACTAACTCATTACTGTCTTTAGGTCAAATGTTTGTTCTTATAAATTTCACAATGTTAAAAAAACAGTTGTAAAGCACTCAGTAGGCTTGGGTTTTATTTCAGATGTCTGTACTTTTTAATTATCAGAAATTACAGGTATATAAGTTAAAATATTTGTCTTTAGAAAAGAAATCGTATGCTCAAATTCTCTTGAGTGTATCACAAATAGAATAATTATAATTAAGTCATTTTTATAAGCTCCTTAGCTAATGAGCAGAAAGAAAAATATAATTTCACATTTCATCAGTAACTAAGACCACTGTGAATACTGTCAGCAAGAATTTCTAAAGTGTTATTGGACTTTGTCCATAGGTTAACTTCTTCCTAGTTAAAAGCTGCCATTCAGGGATGCCTGGGTTGCTCAGTGGTGAAGCGTCTGCCTTCAACTCAGGGTATGATCCTGGAGCTCCAGGACTGAATCCCACATGGGGCTCCCCACAGGGAGCCTGCTTCTCCCTCTTCCTGTGTCTTTGTGTGTGTGTGTGTCTCATGAATAAATAAAAAATATCTTTAAAAAAATAGCTATCATTCATAGTAGTAAAATCACTTAACTAAATTAAGTAGTTGGGTGATCTATCATTAAATCAGAAAATAGCCAATTGCTTGAGAGCCATTTATTTAAAATAGAAAACCATCCTACATCACTCTTATTAATTCCCATTGCCATTGATTGTTTTGTTAGAAGAATTAAATTAATTGACACTCACTGGAGTTAGATTCCATTAATTCATCCTACAACAGTTTGCTGTTTACTAACTGTGGATAAGATACTCTATCAAATTCAGGAGAAACAAATACAAAAAAACACTGGGGGGTTGTGGGTGTGCAAAAGGTCTACATTAAGATCCGAAGGGACTGAATAATCTGGGTCCCCTGGGCTCACAAAACTGAACCAGCCAAAGATATCTTTGGAAACAAGGCCTCACACTGAGCAGAAATGTGTTTGGAATAGAGAAGGGGATGAGGAAAGAGGAAATCTAGTTAAAATTGGGTAATAATGCTGGGAGCTCATGGAAAGTGAACCCCACAAACCAGAAAAGGAAGCTTTTGAGCCACCAAGAGCTATGCTGGATCCTCCTTGTTTCTAAAGTTTACTTAGAACTGATCTCATGTAAAACTGTGCAACAACAAGAAGCAAGGTTAAATCCTACACAAAGTTTTTAAGAGGTTACAGAGAATGAGGAGGAGAATGATGTCCTGAGAGGTAAGAAAAGCATGTTAGTCAGGTGGAGACTAAAGTCACTCTTTGCAAAGGAACCATATGATAAAGAAATCATACAAATACAAATAAATAACAGATACTGTCTTAAGAGAAACAGAAAGTGAAAAGGAAGAAACTTCTAAACCTGAAAGTAAAGTGAGATGACAGATTCCAGAGAAGTTGACAGATGTAGAGGGTGAGTAAAGAAGATCCAATATATGTATACTAGAAATCCTATAAGAAACATGTCAAAGCAAGAAAATAGAGCAAACACTGAAAATTAAATTCAATGCAATTTTCTTGAATCATGAAACTTGGTCAGAAAATGACCAGCACCAAGATACATTCTAACAAAACTACCAGATTCTAAAGAAAAAAAAAATATCCTTTGGGCATCTGGGTGAAAACATTACCAACTCAATGTGTAAAGGGAAAAAATAATCAGATTGTCATCAGGCTTGTCCATAATGCCTTCCACCAGAAGCACAAGAAGTAATACAGTGAAGTTGCTCAAGGAAGAAAACCTGGGAGGCCAGAACTTTATATCCACTCAAATTCATTTTCAAGAATAAAGGCCCCAAAGGAACCATCACCAATACATATGCAAGACCTCAGTGAATATTTTTCCCATATACTCCTTGTGAGGAATTTACTGGAGAACATGCTTCTAACAACCAAAATTGCCATAGAGATGCCAATATAAGGACTGGGGGTGAGCATGAGATATATTTGTGTGTGTGTGTATGTATGTGTGTGTGTGTGTGTGTGTGTGTGTGTGTGTGTGTGTAGACCCAAGATAGCATGAAAATTAAGGAAAAGAAAGCATAGTATGGAATGGCCATATGCTTCAACAATGCACATAGAGTATAATTATTAGAAAAATTTGGCAGGAGAAATTGTATAGCATGTGAAAATATATGTGAGGCTTTTAGTAATCATATTCATAGTGATACTGGTATTGTTATTCTAATACCCTTGTATGTGTGTGAGATAAAGCAAATGAGCTATTGTGGAATATAGTTTTCTTCCATCATCCTCTGTGTTCTTAAGAACCAGTGTAGAAGAAAGGAGATATAGCAGATGTTAAGTAAAAGCCTGAAGCACTGAAATACCTACCCTCCTAGCAAATTTCAGGTGTACGATATAGTATCATTCGCTGTATTACCATTTTGTGCATTAGATCTCCAGAACTTATTCCTTACAAAACTAAAACTTCATACCCATTTTGTATAGGCATAAAGGTTGAACAGTCCAGTGGTACAGCACTGAGCTGAACACCTCAGAGGGGTTTGAAACATATTTATTGAAATCACTCACAGTCGTGTGAGGAGATATTTGTGTGCCAAAGCCATGTAGGGGTGGGAGGGACCGAGGAGCACCTTATCTCTTATTCCTTACCATCTGGCTTAAATCCAACCTCCTGCCTACTCTGCACTTAGCAGCCATGTGTTGTAGAGAAACATAAAATTCTGCCGACTGGTTTTCCTTTCAATGCATAATCTCTGCCTACAAATGGGTTGTTTAGTGCTGCCTAGCAATAATACTAGCTCCTTCTATCCGTTTCCTCTCCCCTGGTCATTGATGTCTTTCTTCTCTTCTCAAATTTTCAACACCTCCTTTATCTGTCTGCCCCTGGGCCCAAATACTCCCTTCCTTCCTTTGCTAAGGATGGCGGCCTTATGCCTTTCAGGCCAACCCTTCTACTCACCCTTGAGATCCTGCTCCTCCCTCTGCCTAAGGTCAGAGCTTGTTTCCTAGCTGACATCATCAATACTCTCCTCTCCTCTTTCCACTCATTCCCTTATTTCTTCAATTTCAAAAAATCCTTTATAATCCCACCACCCCCTTTAGCTGCTCTCCTATGCTTCTGTTCTCCTTTTCAGCCAAACTCCTACAGGAAGAAGTACCCATTCTCACCTCTTAGAATTCCTTCCCTCCAAATCTGTCTTGACTCCATTTGACTCCACTAAGACTTTTGGCTCCATGACTCCACTGAAAATGGCTCTTGTCCAGATCACAGACATCTGCATTTCTGACTCCAACCAATTTTCAGTAATTGCCTTCTGTGTAGCTCTTGGGACAATTTATCATGACACCCTCCTAGAAGAATTTCATTCCCTTGGCTTCCAGGATACCTACATCCTTTTCATTTTCCACCTGCCTTCTCAGTCCCCTTTGCTGGCTCCTTCTCATCTTTCCTAGAAAAGGTTAGCTAGTCTCAGCCAGCCTCATGACTACTGAGAACACAGAGTCAGATTGTCAAGTCAGACTCGCAGGAATCATAGATGTAACCTTGTGTCAAGCTTTACTAATTACTTCAAGGATACAGGTAATAATGAGGTATCCAAAAAGCACAGAGAAGTGTGGGTCATTTGGCGTGGCTTCCTAGGTCACTTCTCAGCATCTTAGGGTGTGCTTTAGGCCAGACTTAATAAATGAAGTCTCCAAGAAGCTCACAGAATGATCATTAACATGACATCTCTCAATTATATAAACTGTCTCATCATTCATCACTCGAGCAATCATTCATCACATAAGTATTTCCTGCTTAATGTATTCCATAGTTAAGAAATCTTTTCTAGTAAATGCCATTGTATGGATGTACCATTAGCATGTTTACAAGAGAATCTGACCAAGTCATCTTTCTTTCCTGGGGCCAGAAAAATGAGAAAATGCATGGAAGGCTTGATGCTAACCCTTTCCCGCCCAGCCTTCCATGCACATATGATTTCAAAATTTGTATCAACAACCCACACCTTTCTCCTCAACTCCAAACTCATATATTCCATTAGCCACTCAGAATCTTGGCTGTGTAGCAGTTTATCAAATTGAAGATGAGCACAGTGGAAATGGCTCTTTTTTGCAGTTCCCAGCTTATACACACACACAGACATGCATGCACATTCACACATATACAGACACACCTTCTTCTGAGTCTTCCCATCCCAGTAATACAGTCTCTGTTTTGCTCTTTCTGTGTGTGTGTGTGTATGTGTGTCCTATCTTCTCAGGCAAAAACATTACATTCATGCTTGACTCCTTTTTTTTCCACAGGCCATGTATCCAATCTACCTAAAAATTTTGCCGTTTCTACCTTTAAAATATATCCAGCTGATCTCCCACCTTTACCACTAGCTTGCTGGCTCAAGCCACTGTCATCTCTCACTTGTATCACTGAAAATCTCCTGCTTGCCCCTCTGCTTCTTCCTCCTATCCTTCCTCACCCAAGAGTCAATTCTGAATATTTAAACCAAATGCTTGTCTTTAAGAGATTAGTCAAATTATGTCACCCCACAGTTCCAAAGTCTCCCGTGGTTCCCATATTTCTCGGAGTAGCAGCCAGAGTTCTCCTAATGGCCCTCAGGGACCTACATAGCCCAGATCCCCAAAAGTTCTCTGTCCGCATCTTCTGTCATTTCCCTATCTGCTGTCACTCAGCCACACTGGCCTCTGCTGTACCTCAGAGCACCAAGCACATTCTGGCCTCTGCATCTTGGTACCACTCTATCCTTAGCCCAAAAGCCCAGTCCCACAGGTAGCCATGTGGTTTGCTTTTCTAGTCTCCCTTAGATGTTTGCATACATATACCTTCTTTACAAGGCATCCCCTTCCCCCTAATCACCTCTTCAAAATTATAGTTCCTATCTTCTCCAAAATCTGCTTCTTCTCTGCTTTTTATTCTCCTTTCCACTAAAATAAAGCCTTTCAGCATTTGTTGTTATAGGCATGTGGATGAGAGCAAAGGTGTCTGTTTTATTCACTACTCTATCCCCAGCACCACAGTAGGGTCTGACATATAGTAGACTGTCACCGAATGTCACATAAACTAATTTACAGTTGAGCAAATCCACTTGACTTGATTTGAGTTTAGAAGTGAATATGATCAAATAACACAAAGAGGACAATAACAGGGCAGTGATAGGAAGGCTCTGGAAACTGTACTGTGTGGCTTTATGCTGTAGGCTGGGGAAACCAGAGAGGGTGATAATCCACGAAATGGCATGAGGAAATCAGGGATAGAAGAAAGCATGCTTTAAGAAAAAGAATAATGATAAAAGGAATAATGTGAATCTCTTCATCAAGCTGAATGTGCTCAGTATTGCTCAGATATCATGTGCGCTGGATGTTAGGGCCTATTTTCAAAATGGTTTTAAAATAGAGGCATAGAGTCCTGAATAGAAGCATGAAAATGACTACCTGATGAGATTGATAATGATGCATTATGTGTCCATAACTTAAAATGTAAATATGTTTCCTAAAATTTGTATGAAACAAGACTGTTAAATGCAGTTGATAGTAGTATTATTAAAAACAACAACAACAACAACCTTGGGGGGGTGGGAATTTAGGACCAGTTTCCTAGAAATGCAAAGTTATCTGCTTACCAATCACAGTTGGGAAGGCCTTGTCCTTTATGTTGGATCTTACCTTGTCCACGCCACCCCACCTCATTTTTTAACAAAACAGATTAACAAGAAAGCCCACAGACCTCCAGCTATTAATATTTTGACTAAAATAGCACATTGTAGCATTATCACTCTTCAAAACTCATGTTGTTTTTTTACAGTACAACCGATACCAGCAATATGGCGCTGAAGAGTGTGTGTTACAGATGGGGGGCGTGTTGTGCCCCAGCCCTGGTTGTGGAGCTGGACTGCTTCCCGAGCCAGGCGTGAGGAAGGTCACTTGTGAAGGGAGTAATGATCTTGGCTGTGGGGTAAGTACCACCTACACCTCTGGGTGTTGACTGTGTGTGTGTTTGGTTTTAGCGAATTGGCAATGATTATATATTTGTTTTATTTTCCTTTTCCCTTTGTACTCAGATATCTTTGAACTGATGTATAACAAAACAGAATTTTAGGGGTGCCTGGCTGGCCCATTCAGAAGAGTATGTTACTCTTTGTCTCAAAGTTGTGAATTCAAGCCCCACCTTGGGTATAGAGATTCCTTAAAAATAAAATCTTTAAAAAAAAAAAAAAAAGAAAGAAAATAGACCTTTAAATTCTTATATAGGATCCCAGATATGAACATATATATTCATTGATGTGAAGGAAAAAGTTATATTAAGATTTTCTGCTCTAATTGTTTATCACGGTGTTTTTTCTAAGACATTGTGAATTACTAGACCAGACTTTTAAACTTTTTTCCAGTGCTCAGCTGATTCAGAGAAAAAATGTATTATTTTTTCAGAGTTGGCTTTAAGTAGACAGAGTAAAGGCAAAAGAGAATTTCCCACCAGTGATGTCTTAGCAGAATTGTTTGCCTAAGTATTTCAAGAAATAAAATGAAGATTAATATGGAAAACCTGAAATGTTATTGTGTCATAAAAATCATTTTAAATAGAGATGAGCAAAACTAATGGTGCCTCTTAGAGAAGCAGAATAAGAAACATGGAAAATGTTTGTTCTAAGAGGTCAACCAATATGACCCAGGCAGCCTCTTGAATGAATCTATGGCTGCAAGCTGACAGGGAAGGTGTGAGGGAAGCATACTCAAACACAAAAAGCCTTGCTAAATTATAGGTTGAAATGACAAATGGATAATAATCCTGATATTAGATTTCATGCAGGCCAGGAAAGGAAGGAAGTGTATGTGCTTATAAAATGCTATTGAATTTTGATGGGAAAACATTTCTTTTAAAATTGCTACTTCATGAGGAGTTTTGTAGAAGGAGTGTTGATGGCAGAGGCATATTGCCAGGGCCTAATTTTTGGCTGAGAGCTGTAAGTCATCTATGCGTAAGTTGACATCTGTTGTCCTCAGTAAAGCTATCTGTCGTGCAGTGGGGTTGCAAAGCCCTGGGCTGAGCCATAAAGTAGAGGAAGTGGACGTTGGAAAGCAATGAGATACCATGATGACTCCTCAGAAAAAAAATGCCTCTGGATTAATAATCATGATTACATTAGAATGGAAACACAAGTTATAATTGCTAGCTTTAGAAATTACAGATGTCAAACTGCACTTTCCAGCCAAGAGCATCATCATGTACTGTGTCATCTGCACCAATTGTGTGGGGCCTAAGCAAGCTGCCAAATTCTAGGAGACCACAATGCTGGTGAATGTTTTCTATTAAAATGAGTCACAATAGTTTTTAACTAATATCCAAACTGTATGCTTCTGCCTGCTAATTGCCTACTGTTGTTCCATTCTCTAAAGCTGGATTTTAAGGTCTTAAATTTCTTTATGATCTTTATGAGAAAGAGACTTTCTTTGGCACATCTTCTGCATTCTGTTGTTCACCTTGCTTTAAAGAACTTTGAAGGTTTTATGTAATTTTAAGTTTTGAATAGCTAAATCTTCCTTTTTTTGTACAATGTGACAAAGTAAAGAAGTAGCATACAATTTAAGCTTCAAATCCTAGAAAATTACTTTGGGAGTGAATTGAACTGCTTTGATACCTTTGGGTTAAAGAGTTTGGGGGCATACCTTACCTAAATGAGAAAAGCTGTCTTCAGGATATTTTTCCTTTTGAAATTCTAAGTAATGAGTTTTATTTTATTTTTATTTATTTGGTTTTGTTGTTTTCAGAAGTGTGCTTGTCAGTTTGTATAGTATTTCTCTATTACTGCTTACAAATCACCCCAAATTTTAACCATTTAATTAATAAGCATTTATTATCCCACAGAGTCTGGGCATCAAGAGTCCATAATACTTAGATGGGTGGCTCTAGCTCTGGTGCAGGGTCTCTGATGATGCCATAGTCAAACTGAGTTGCTTCACTTATCTGAAAGTTTGACTGGAGCAGGAAGATCCATTTCCAAAATGGCTCACTCACATGAGTTTAGGACAAAAAAGCTCACTTCCTCCCTGGCTAGTGGCAAAAGGCCATAGTTCCAAACCACATGACCCTCTTCTTAGGCTGTTTTTCCCCAGGATGGCAGCTAACTTGTGTAGAACTAGTGATCCAAGAGACAGAGCAAAGAGAAAGTCACAGCACCTGTGTGACCTGATCTCCAAGGCTTCACTTCCACTTCACTTCATTCATTAGAATTGACATGCAAGATTCAGCCACCCTCAAAGAAAAGACAGTTAAACTCCATCTTAAAGAAAAGAATATCAAAGAATTCATGAGCATTTCCTGAGCCACCAGGGTTTACAATATGAAGAACTTGGAAAGAGAACAGAGGAATAATTTTCTAAAGTATGCACTTAACTTGATGCTCTTATTTCTATCCCTGCCCTTTTGCCCCAGTCCCCATACTCTTATTCTGGCTTACATTGATTCCTATTACGCGACTTCTCAACAGAGATAAATCGACCTCATCATTGCCCTTTGCCTTCAAATCCTCAACTTTCACAAAAGGTTGTTAACCCAACTAATCTGCTTTTTGGGACTCTGTAGGGTTAAAAAGGAGATTGAGTTGGATGTCTTAAGTTCAAATCCTGGCTGAACCAACTATTAGTGGTCTTAATCTTTCTGTGCCTCAGTCTCCTCATCTCTAAAATAAGATGTATTATAGCAACCCCATATAAGACTATTATGACAATGAAATGAGATCATAGATGTAAAATGTTTAGAACAGTACCTAGCATGCAATGTATTTATATTTAATATTTAAAGAAACGTTTAATCAATGCTTATCAAAAGCTTGTTTGAAAGACCCAGAATTAAAAAAAAAAAAAAAAAACACCTAAAACCTCTGTTCAGGATAATCATTTGATCTTCTCTTCCAAATATTCTGGAATCAAACCACATCAAGCTAGATCTACAGCAGGGAATTCGGTATCTATGAATTTTAGCCCTTCAAAGGCTATGAATTTAGCCCTCATTTTAGCCTCAAAGAGTTGCTTTTTTTACATAGTACTTTGTCAAAATATCATTCATTCACATGGTGGTCATTATACAGGAAATTTGATACCTGCAGTTCAGAATATCCTAGTGGACTTTTCTATGAAATAACATGGTGGTTATTCCAGGCTGACCTGTGCAACAGGAGCACTGATGCTTGTCCTGAGGAAAGTTATCCTTGAGGACATGGTAAGTTGCACAACCAATGCAGTGTCCCTCTAAAAGGTGACTGGTCAATAACCTTAAACCACATTTGTATGCTAGCTATAGCATATAAATGGACCATTATTAAAACAAATTTTGAAGCTCTTTGTCTGGCTTCACTTTTTTCCTTCTTTTTCTTCCCCTTTTTCTGAGTCCTGCTAAGATTTGTTCATTCTCATAAGCTGCCAAACTTTTCTGGATTTAAGGGTGGTAATGGAAAGCTGTCGTATGGTAGAAATCATGGTTAGCTCAGCTTGTTTAGAGACAGAACAGGGCCCAAAAAGTAGAAGTTAGAGGAAGATAAATCTCTGCTTACCATTTGCCCTAACACTAGGGACAACCAACAACAAAATGGGCTATCTCAGGAAGTAGTAAGCACATCATCCTACATGATCAATGGTTCAAGGAAAATCATTAATAAAAAAGCTATGGAAAAATCATAGAGTTTTGGATGTGATAAAGCTCTAGCCATCATTAACCTCTTTGGTTGTCAGGTTGTAGTTTACGGGTTTAATGTAAGGTATCTGTGAGTCTACCTGTGCTTAATTTTTTTCTCACCTACCAACAGATTCAAAAAGTACAGCTCTTATTATCTGGGTATCCAAGAAGTGCTTGATGTTATAAAGTTGGGCCTTACAGGTGCATTGTGATGTGACCAGGAGCACCCATTTTCAGTTTTGAGACACAGCTCCATGTGTTGTACTTACTCCAGGCTTGGGTGGCTCTAGTCTTCCAGTCAGTCAGCTTATCACTACACACCTAGATGGTCCTTCATACATCCACGACTCCTATGAATACATACAACAGGGATATACATACAATACAATCTGAAGGAACAGATTTCAGGTTTTTAATTGGCTTCTTAAAATAGGTGCTTAGGTTAGTATTTATGACTCTCTTATTCAAACATATAGTACTGTCCATTGGAAAATCAGATTACCTGATCCTTTGCTCTACTGTATCACTAGGCTGAACTGTTACCTGCAGAGCAGTACACATTAGCTAATAAATGAGGACAAGGATTTCCATTTAAATGATAATGTCAGTACAACTCAGAAAGCCTGATAGATATATGATGGTTCCAGCAAATTTATTACCAGGATTCAAGTTGAAGTATTATACTTGTTACATGCCTTTATAATCTTGACATTATTGTCCTCAGTAAATCCATGTATTTGGAGTTCAACATTCATTGGATGGATGGATGAATTGATGGATATAAACAATGTAAAAATAATATGAATACACTATCACTTTTATTTTCAAATATTAATCATCATTTACCCCAGTATTAGAATTGCTTACAAGAACCTTATCAACAAATACAAAATATACAGTGTTTGACTTGCACACATAATACATAATTCAGAAGAAAATATACTAAGTTCAGAGATCCACAAAAAGTCAATTAGGAGCCTGAAAGTACTGCAAAAGTTACAGTTATGTACCTGTCAAAGGCTATGTAGCCAAACTAGAATTTTGTACATTCTGATATATAAAAGTCTTAAGGGTACTGAGATTTTGGTTTTGACAGAGCACAGAATATTTTCACATTGATAGACAGAACCTAACAAAGAATGTATTTTGAAATCAAATAGCCTGACCTCACTCTCTGCTAGCCTTGATCATATTTTTACTACTGCTTATAAAAATATTAATTGATTTCCTAAGGAATTCATGTTATGCATTATTCTTTACTCTGGCTTATTGCTATTCATCAGAACTATCTCACTAACTTTTATGACTCCAATGTAAAATGTTGACGTGTTGAATACCAGAAAACAGCAACAAAATATGGAATATATTAGTACTCACTGACCTGGGAATACAGAAAGCTAAGGCAATCAAATGTTGTGAGTTTTCCATAAATAAAACATCATTATCTTATTTGGTGTTTTTTGGGGATATTATATGTCTGAGAGAGAATTTCTTATCTGGGATAATACTAGGGATTAGATGAAGAGTTTTCTGTTTTAAATTAGAAATCTAGGGACAAGATAACAACTGAAAAAAAAAACAGATTAAAAAAATCATATTACTGACCATTTGTTAAGGAAATAAGAAAGAATTTCTTCAAGCACCTGGTAGGTGCTCCTTACTTTAATGGAGAGCACGTGTTGCCAAGGCAGATTTCTCAAAGTGCTAATGAAGCATCAGCCATGGACTCCCCAATTGCACAAACCTCTTGTTTTTACCAAGTTTGTCCTCTTGCATTTTCCTTGAAGAGGGCCTCAAATATTGTAGTACTTAAAGATGGAAAGGCTCCATCAAACCTAGAGCTAGATCTGTGTAAGTATGGTGTAAGACCCACTATGTGCAAAGAAATTTTTGTTCAAAATGGTGATTTTGGGATCCCTGGGTGGCGCAGCGGTTTAGCGCCTGCCTTTGGCCCAGGGCGCGATCCTGGAGATCCGGGATCGAGTCCCACGTCGGGCTCCTGGTGCATGGAGCCTGCTTCTCCCTCTGCCTGTGTCTCTGCTTCACTCTCTCTCTCTCTCTCTCTCTCTCTCTCTCTCTCTCCGTGTGACTATCATAAATAAATAAAAATTAAAAAAAAAAAATGGTGATTTTGAACTACTTATAACAGTAGCGTTATTATATCATTGAAGATTGTACTTAGATCAGGGTTCAAGCCTCATTTTCAGTTCTTATATAAGAAAGAAGTCAACGAAGACAAATAAAGATACCTAGTCTTTCACTCAAAAATCGGATATTGAGTTAAAAACTATAATAAATAGATGGGGAGCCCCTTTTGCATTACATGGAGCTCAGAAATAAGCAGATAGTCAATATTTAATAATAAAAGGAAAAAATAGTTGTTTATCCTATACTTTAAAGATAGTTTAATTTTATAAAAATACCAAATTTAATTATAACTTGTATGAAGTATTTTGAAAACTATATTGAGTTCTCCCTTTTAAAAAAGAAGTCTAGAGAGTGAAATCTAGACTCCACTATATGTAGTGCTTTCACATATATTTCCGATGCTTTCAAGGAGACACCAAAAAGGACAGGTATTTTTCTTTGTGCCTATATGTAACTGTTTAAGCGTAAAGCTCCAGCTGTAGTCATAAGTGGCTTGCTTTAACCACCTGGCCTGTGCAAAACATGGAGAGTGGAATCATATCTTGTTGACACATTATTCTTTTATATACAAGATGTTCTTTATCAAAAAGTATTTTTAAAAGAAAGTTAATGTTATGAAATGTCAAAAATATGCATTCCATGTTTATTTGACATGTGTCCAGAAATCTAATTTAAACTCTAAGATTGGCTCATTTGCAGATAGGAAACAAGTGTCGCTAGACTTTCTGTATGAGAGACAGCTTGAAGTGCAAAGATAGAAAGCTTTGGAGAATATTTATTTTAATTAAAGAAATCGTTCACAAATGTACAAACAAGTTCTGCATACCATTCCTCTGGGAAACATCTATCAATTGGCAAATGTTCCTAGAAAGTGTCCTATTGTTTGAAATAGAAATACATATTTTCTAATCGACACAGACCACTGACCATTCCATGTGTCCTTAGCTATTTTTTGTTGTTATTAAAATAAAGGTAAATCTGGAATAATTATACTCTTTTAAAATGGTAAGCTTCATCTCATTGAATAATGTTAGGAAATCAGTTCTGTGGCAGGTGGAATGGAGAAGCCTTCTTTAGCTCTACAAGCTGCCAGAGAGCTTAGAACATTCTAGAAAACAGATTTCTACTGAAAATAATATAGTTTCTATGCAGTTCTTTTGATCCTGCTTTCACCTCCTTCTAGGGCCCTGCAGTCCAGTATGGTAGCCACTAGCCAGATGGCTATTTAAATTAAAATTAAATAAAATTTAAAATTTGTTTCTAAGTCACATTAGCCAGATTCCAAGTGGCTTTCAAGCCACATGTGGCTTCCTGCTACTTGACCACAGGTAATGCATTGTGTCATTGTCACCACAGAAAGTTCTAATGGACAGCATGAGTCTAGCTAGAGAAACATTAGAATATCACCCAGAGTAGCTTCTGCAAACTCAAGCTTCCTGTGTCTCACATGCAAACACTGCAACCTCTTCCAATCGAGTTAAGGAGAAAAATCTTTCCAGAAATTAAAGCAATTCCTCTAAGTACCAAAATGTAGAACAGCATTTTCCCAAGTGAGGCTCATTCAGCACAGGTTCCAGGGGATATTACTGGAAGGAAAGTTGTAGTGGAAGCAGAGAGGCTGGGCAGAGGTCCATCACCAAACAGCTTGGAAACACATGTTAAGCTAGGTTAAACAGAGGGGGCTTTTTCCATAAGACTTAAAGCTTTCAATCTGCAAACATGCATTTTGCCTGAACAAGTCAAATACCACAAGCAGCATCTTCTAAACTCTTTAGAGCAAGAACTGCCTTTTGTGTGGTGCATTTTATAGGATAGATGTTCCATGGAACAATTTGGGAAAATGAAAGCACTTGCTTTATTTTTTAAATGGACAGTGCTGAGCAGCAAGTGTACCGCAGTTATAATGAGCTAATGAGATCCACCTACAGCATTTTCCTCTTCGTAGAGAACTAACAAAATATTTTTTTTAATTTTTATTTATTTATGATAGCCAGAGAGAGAGAGAGAGAGAGAGAGAGAGAGGCAGAGGGAGAAGCAGGCTCCATGTACCGGGAGCCCGACGTGGGATTCGATCCCGGTCTCCAGGATCACGCCCTGGGCCAAAGGCAGGCGCCAAACCGCTGCACCACCCAGGGATCCCCAAAATGTTATTTTTATAAAAAATGTATACCCTATTGGTTGTGGATGTATTTTTGACACTGCATATTTTTATAGTGAAAACTTTTCCATTGTCTTAAGCAGCTATTGCCATATATATAATTCTGTGGGTATCAGATCCATAAACAAGATAGGATGAAATGTTACAGTTGTGGGTGATCACTGCCTTCAAGTGATTTGTATTCAATGAAACATGATTTTCAAACTTCATAGAAGAAATGATACTATGGTAAACAATATATTTGCACATAGTAGGTATTAACATAGTCAATCTCATAAAAGGTTAATTGCATAGGACATTATAGTAATGAGGAAGGAATTGTGGGTTTTGGAGGTTCCTGTTTTCTATGCAGCCAGAAATGGCTGCAGCACATTGACACGAGCAGTCACCAACAATGTGGGACGTGGGAAAACAATTCTTGTTTTCTCTGGGCCTGGCCCACAACAATGTGCTCTTGCAAGGTGACCAGACAAGTTACCCTACCTGGCATTCTGAATGGTGGGCCTCCCTTCCCTGGCCTTCCCAGAGGCCATTGGTAGATCTTGGGGACAGAGAGTCATGCTTCACCTCATTATACTAATTATTTTTTTACCCCCCACTATTTCTCAGGCTTCTATCACCTGATGGCAGAAGCCTCATAAATACACATTATGCCCTCATCTTTTTGATTTGCCTCCAGCTCTTTTCTCTTCATAAGCTCTCCTGGACAGCAGCCCCTGCAGGAGCTAAATCCTCCAACATAATTGATCTAGGGCCTGGGGGCCATCATCCCTTCCTTCCTGTGCACTGGAGTTTCTTGATTTACCTTCACTCTGCCTTTAGAGAATGGCCTCAGGGATCTGAAATCATTGTTTCAGTTGCTTCCTTATACTTTCTGGTTCTCACTTCATCCTTTGTGGTGATATTTACACTCAGGATTATAAGGTTATGATCATGTTTCAGCCCTATCACAGAATCATCCTTGGAGATCAAAGTTCTGTGTCCTAACTTGGGTTGCAAAATCCTTACCCCTGCTCCAATAGGTGTAATAGTCACGTGATCCTGCTAGAAATAGACCTTATGGACATAATCACAAAGATTTATCAGGATATTTGTGGAGGATATTTTTTGTAGCAATGCTTTGTAATAGGTAAAAACGTGGAGACAAATTTTCAGTAATATCATTGTGGTTAAGTATAATTTTGACATATCTATACAATAGAATAAAACATCCTGTTAAAAATAATAAGGTCAACCTGTGTGTTGATATGGAACAATTTTTAATATATAGAATTAAGTAAAAAGAGCAAGAAAAAAATGATCGATACTTGTAAATACTTAAAATAATTTCTGGAAAGCATTAAAGAAATCATTAACAGTGGTTGCCTTTGGATAGAGAAAGTGGGGATATAGGAAAGAAAGTTTTTGTCTTTTACTTTATAACTTTCTGTAATGTTTGACATTTCTAAACATGTTGACATATTACTTTTACTTTTTATAACAGAGAATTTTCTTTATGAATTACTTCTTTGTTTCTTAAGCTTCTTATTTAAAAAAAAAAAAGATAGCAATGGTACTTGTTAGGAATAAAAGCGAGGTAATCAATAACTAAATTAGGTAGAATTTGACACCATTTCAGACATAGTTTTTCTTTGGGCTTAGACGAGGGAAGAGGAAATGTGGCTTCCATCAGCAGATATAAAGGACAGGGAAACCAAATTGTAAACACTTGCTACCATTCACTCAAAGGAGCTAGAGATGCAGGTGGTCCGGTTTGGCATCTTTCAAGCATTAATTTGTGTAGAGCATACTCTCCTGTCATACTGATTTAGTTGAATGACATATTTAAGAAAAATGGGAGTGAAGTCTGCTAGGAAATTTAATTTATGATCTCAAAATAAGTTCTATGAAACATGTCAGCAAATGCATTGAACAGTCATGCAAATACGTGAATTTTAATTTTTGTGTAGCTTTAAAGTAGTTTAAGTAGTTCCCAAATTATAGGCAAATATTTTCTGATGGTACCTTGCACAAATTCGTAGTCTAGGAATTATAGTCTTAACGGTGTGTTTTCTTGTTTTCTGTTTGTTTTTGTTTTGTTTTGTTTTGTTTTGTTTTGTTTTGTTTTTGCTTATACCTATTTTCAATAAATTGAGACAGAGTACAATGTGGCCCAAGCACAACAGGCACTTAGCACGAGGGTAATGCATTTCTCACCACTGGTCAGACGTTCCCCTGGAAAAGCTAAGTCTCTAGGTTATTAGATGAGTTCTGTGAAAATTCCTGCACAAGGACAGGGCTTTTCCTGGGTGAAGACAAGTGGCTGGTGTTGTCAGTGGTCCCCAGGGGACTATGATGGATCCATAAACTGTGTTCCCTGGATCCCAGCCTTAACTCTTTCCCTGCTTTACATTCATTGGACCCAAAGATTCCACCAGGTGAGGTCCTCAAACGTCTTTCGCCTCTTCAGCACAGAATGGATGAGGCCCAAGGAGAGGACCTTGAAGGCTGCCCCAGGCAAATCTGAACTGACCCAACATGATCTTGACTCCCACCTTCTCCCTAGACTGGAGACTCATAGGAAGTATACCTGAAAGACCTACCGGAGCCTGCGACCCAGGCTTTCGTCCATCCATCCATTTAAATGTCTATACTGTGACCAGAGAATAAGATTCATTTCATGTTGATTTTATTTAAGGATTTTTTCAAGAAGGAAAAAAAAAATTAAGACTATAGAAGCCCATGGATGAGGCACAGGCCAAATGTAAAAGCTTGGCCCCATCTGAACCACGGTCAGAAGAAGGATGAAAACAAGAAGGAATCCTTACAGAGGGAGATAACACGATCTGATGTGCTCTAGAAAGTAATTTGTCAAGTGGACCTATTACTGCACTCACTTCCAAAAAGAAAGCAATTTTCTTACCCCTTTCATAGAAGCAGGCCCAGAAAGCCTGTTTCTTCCTCCATCCATACCCCTCGCCACTCTCTTTTAGAAATAATATTGTTCCTGACATGTATTCTTCTTCCCAAAGCCTTGGTGATTTATTGTCCAGCATGCAGTGACAGCTGGGAATTTAATGTCACGTGATTTTTTTTCCAGCTCCTCTCAGGGTGTTACTGTTAAACAGACAGGTCCATAATTCAAAGGAAATCAGAATTAGCTATTCCTGCAGCTACTTCCACAGATAGAACCCATTCCACTTACAGAATGTCACCTATCCCTAAAGAATTTTTGAGCAAATGCCCAGACAGTGTTCGCTACTCCCTCTCTTTCTCTGTGAACTTGAAGCTCTTCATGTATGCCAGCCGGCAGATTGGCACTTTCCAATTATTTGGAGGACACAGTAAAAGAAGAGATACTGAGTCCAATCAGGTAATAAGTTAGTCCTTTGCAGAAATAGGATGGAATTTTACTTGCTGGATGTTTCAAGAATATGAAGTGCTTGGAATAGGTGCCTCCTAGAAGAGAAATCACCCACTTACTTGTCAGCCTTCTTTAGACCACTCACGTAAATCATTTAATATGTAAAGAGGGAGTAGAAAACAGAGCTCTATTCAGAAGATGGCTGCTATTTGCAAAGAAGTAAATCCACATCAAAGGAAACTTCTGAAAGTCTGCTTTATGTGAAGACATGGCCTGGCTCTTGTAGAAGCTGTATTGTATTATTGAAAAGTGCCAGAGTTGCTTAATCAGTAAGAAAGGCTGAAGTAGAATGATGGGATTAAGGAGATAAGATCTTTGTTAGACTACGTCTATTGACCTGGAACTTCCCATAGTGAGCTAGATAAAAACTGCCTCCCATTATGAACACAGCAGATTTTTAAAAGGTCTGGAAATTGGTTGTTTGGAGGCCCCATTGCTGTACGAATTTTTAGTTCATTCTAAAGAAACCAAAGATTGTTTTAGTACAATCTTGGAAAAGCATTACAGTTCAATATGGTATAGCTCAAACATTTGCCGGGCATGCCTTTCATATCTTGAACACCGTTTTCAGTGCTATTGACATACAGTTGTAAATTGGCAAAGGACACAAATTACCCCTAGAAAACTAAGAAAACAATCAGCAAGGTGTCTGCTCAACAGGCTGCTTTCTTTGCCTCCACAAATAAGACTACTTTTGGCTGGAGCATGACCCCAGAGCACCTGGCCACCCCCAGCCGGGGTGAGCTCCCAGCAGGTCATGGTTGGAACGCTGCATAGACAGGTTGTAGTGGACAGTGGAGATTTCCCTCTGACACCCATCTCCCTCTTGTTCTTGCTCACAGAACACTGAGTTTTCTTCAAGTATCTTCCCCTAAGGGGAGGATACCTTGGCTCATACCCAAAAAAAAAATCCTCAGTGACCGAACAGTCTTCTATTCCCATGGCCCTTACTTATAATGGTTTGGGGAAAAATCCAGGTCTTTCTGACCTTGACGTGCTACTGGGCTAAGTAGCTCAAAAGCCACTCTGTTTTTGGACCATGTTATGGGAGAGAATACCTTTCCTTTCTATTTAAGTCCGTTGAATCGGGCTATTTTTCTAGCCAAAATCTCTTAACTGGTCCATGGGCATTATCTTAAAAATGACCAAAGGAATTCATTTGGGCAGAACTCTGGGCAGATAACAACATAAAGAGCTATGTGATAAGGCCTTTCTAGTAGCAAACATTATATCCTTCAGATTATATCTATCCCATAATATTTTTGTGTATCCACGGTAGCTAAAATCAGCAATAAACAATTTCTCCTCATTCCTTCTGGCTAAATGGATTGTCACGCATTCCGTTATATTATTCAGCCATCAGTTCCATGGTGTGTGATCGAGACCCAAAACAGCAGTGGCTTAACTAGACGGAAGTTTATTTCTCTCTCATAAAAATCTTGAGCCTGGATGCTGGCTCTGTCCCCACGAAGTCCTCAGTTGCCCTCAAATGTGGTGCCAAAGAGTCAGGGAAGAAGAGGACATTCCACTCCTTAAAACCTACACAGTTCATACCCCCAGGACAGAAGCTAGTTACATGGCCACACAGCCAGCCCCAAAGGCAGTGGGTACCATGTGTCCAACTAAACTATTACCAGGTAGGAAAGGGCAAATGGATGGTGGGGGGTAGAGGTTAGTCTCTCCCACATCTGCCATAAGTCCTCTCCATCCTATCATCCTCACTCAAACACCATCCCCTTATATTCATTCTCAGAGTTTTCTATTTTCATGCAGGAAAAACATCTTGAGCAGAATGCCACTTCCTGTTTATTTCTAACAACACCAGGTGCTTGCCTGGTGATTTTTTCTTTAAACGATACATGTCTTTCACTTTTTCTCTCCAAAGGCAGAAAAATTAGATCTCCATCTCTCAATAATATCCATAAAGAGGGCAGCCTGGGTGGCTCACCAGTTTAGCGCCGCCTTCAGCCTAGGGCGTGATCCTGGAGACCCGGGATCAAGTGCCACATCGGGCTCCCTGCATGGAGCCTGCTTCTCCCTCTACCTGTGTCTCTGCCTCTCTCTCTCTCTCTCTTTCTCTCTCTCTCTCTCTCTCTCTGTGTGTGTCTCTCATGAATAAATAAATAAAAATCTTAAAAAAAAATACCCATAAAGTGGTTTTCAGCCCTTACATTCAAAGGTGTTGCCAAATAATTGTCTGAATTGGTGCAGATAGAGTTAGCATTCAGGATTGCCAAAAACTGAGAGTATGGGTACAATTCCAGAAAATGCCCTGGTTGGACTGAAGTTTTCACACACTGATCTTTTTGTTCTAATTTTACATACAAATGTACTGCTTCACCACATAAGAACCACCCATACCACAGATTAAAGCTTTTGGAGTTACAAACTGAGTATGAGACTTCACTTGGAGTTAATATCAGCTTCTGATTTACATTTGCCACAGTAGTCCTAGGAGTTTTAGCTTTTATTCTTCTCCTGCAATCACTAGAAATCATGCTGTTTTCAGCAACTAAGCTGTTCTAATAAGAAACATTCACTGGGGAGAAAAAATATTCAATAGATCCTTCCTTCTGTTTAAAATAAGTCAGTAATACTTGTAAGGGAAAATCATTTATTTATTCTACGGGCAGTAATTGACCGTCCGGTACATATGTGACGCTGTACAGGGCATTGTGGGCACACAGAGGCAATAACACAGTGACACGCTCAAGGAACACAGAAGCAAATGAGAAAACAAGACGCACATGCACAAAACAGCATACCCATATGGCAGTAGAGAATCATGCCAAATTATGTGCCATGGAACTTCAGCAGAGTTCAGGGCATGCTTGCCCAGCTCCCGTAACACCTTGAACATGGTTCGTTTTAACACTTGCCACCTTGCTTGTTCACAAACCATTTACCCCAGTTAATCTGTGGGCCCCTGATGGGGTGAATAGGGCTGCAGCCTATTCATTTTCAGATCCTCAGTGTCCAGCAGGGGTTTCCAGCATGTACATGTAGCTGACATTGAATTCTCCAGCAAGACAGGAGAAAGCTCTGAACAACTGAGGGTGGGAGCTTCATTAAAGGCCTGGAAGGATGAAGAAATGTTCCCTCCTGGGCACTGGGAATCCACCAGGGTGAAGGCCCAGAAGGTGGGGACTGCAAAGACCTGAGTGGGGAGTAAGGAGCAGGTGACTGGGGGAGGTCAAGGCTCAGGGGGCTCTCATGGGCTGCAGGTAGGATTTGAGACTTTTTCTCAGACCTGGGAGACCAGGTAGGGCCTTTCGAGGCAGAAGCATGACCAGAGCTTCTGGAAAAGTAATTTAGTGCCAGCATGGCGTATGGATGGAAAGGGGAAATTCCTGAAGTCACTGTTAAAAGGTAAACTGAGGCACATTTAAAAAATTTTTTTTCAAGAGTTTCTTTGAGCATATATGGGTTCGAGTCAGGCGACACCATGCTAAAAGTGGTCAGGAGCTTGCTCGGCAATTATTTGATTAGCTGTAGCTCAGGAGATTGCCTTTCTTGGGGAAACCTATTGGCTGTGTGTGAGGCGCTGCCCTGAAGTGTTCTCTTCTCAGGTTTGGGTACAGGGTTCTGGCTCTGGTTAGGCCTCGCTTCTGTAGGCAGCCAAGGCATCAGCATCCTCCCCACCCCCCAGTGCACCCAGAGCCTCCCATTCCAGCACTCCCACATCACCAAGACCATTGTGGCCAGTGTCATCTCCAATCAGTCTAACCCTCCTAACAACCTTGCAAAACCATTTATCTATTTTGTTTTGTACAAAAGTTTTTCAGACATTTAAGGGAGTCTAGTTTTATAATATTAATTTCACTCCCAATGGATACCTTAAGACTGTGGAAGATTTAGATCCCTCTCGAAGTTTAGAGGCTATTTAGGAATTGACAAATTCACAACCACATTCTGTATAATGTTTAAAAGAGAATGTGTAATAACAATTCAATGTACACTATATAATATTTATTCACCTATCTTTGGTATGCTACACAATTTACTGCCTTTTATTCTTTTATTTTTTCCTTTTATTCTTTTATCTGAAAATCAGTGCTGAGGTGTCTGGTGGCAGTCAGTTGAGCACCTGACTCTGGGTTTTGGCTCAGGTCATGATCTAAGGTCATGATCGAACCCCGAGTCAGGCTCCATGCTCAGCATGTACCTCTGGCCCTGCCCCATGCTCTGTCTCTCTCTCAAATAAATAAACAAAATTTTTAAAAATAATAATAAATAAATAAATAAATAAATAAATAAATAAATAAATAAAACTAAGTGCTTCATACTTAATAGTCTTCAAAATCAACTATTCCTCTTCGTTTTCTCAGCACTTACCATGGTATCCAACACACATAAAATTGTATAAGAGGATTTCCTATTTAAAAGTCCCTCAGGGAAAAACATTTCCAGCTGGTAATTGTAGGGTTTTTTTTTAAAATAATATTTGGGGAATAGCAGGTGGCAAGGGGTGGACGGTGCCAGCCACCCTCTCTGTGTGGGTATCTCAGCGTCCGCACACTCAGTGAACAGGATAAAGTGAAAGACTCATTGCGTGAAGCTCTCTAAGCTTTGGGAGCTGGGGAGCAGTGACAATGACATTGCAAGCATGTCGCCACGTGAACATCTCTCTTCTCTAATCCTCGTGACTTTCTACTTAGCAAGAGTGTGTTTTCCTAAAGAAAGCTATTTTAAAAATGTAAAAGTAAGAAGCACAAACTAAAATGTATAATAACCCTAGATATTTTAAATGTCTCCCAACCATTTGACAGTGTTTTGAGAATCACGGTCCTTCCTGGAACTGACCTCCCTAGTTCCTGAACAGACAACACACCTCACACACACAAACCTGTATCACACTTACACACACCACACACACACACACTGCACCATACGCCACTCCACATACACAAGCCACACATCCATCATACCACCCTTACACCACGTATACTATACCATACTGCACTCACATCACACTCACACGCTACACACACACCACACCACGTTCATACTGCATATTCTATAGCATACCACACTCACATACCATATCATACTCACACCACACTCACACCACACACACACCATACCACACTCACACCGTACCACACTCATACCACACACACATACCATACCCACACCACACTCACACTATACCACACTCACACCATCCACACAAACCACAGCACACTCATACCATATTCACACATTACACACACCCATATACCACACACACACACACACACACACACACAAAACACACACACACACCATTCATACCACAAGGAAGAGTATGAAAGTGAAACTTTTTAGACATTTTTACCAAAACCCCTTCTTGATTAAAAATTTCTGGAATCTAATTCCCTTGGTGCCCTTTCTAGATCTCTTGATTGGTTACAGAGACTTTTAATTACTCCTAAAAGTAGGACAAATTGTAAAAGTTCCAGAATATTTCTCAAAGCCGTAGCCTTCTACGGCTTCTCCTTTTTTTCATCCCTAAACTACTCAGTTTCCTAAGCCTGCAAAATAGGACTCAGGTCATGTACTAGCAAATCCACTATTCGAGTTTAGAAGTTCCCTCTCTGGCAGGCTGCCTGTGAACTTCCCTGGACCCTGCCCCTCCCAGGGGTGGGTGCTCTGCTGCAAACAGGGGCAGGCAGGATGCGTCCATGGGTGGGTGTTGGGTCCCCCTCACCCTGGAGCTGGCAGGAGCCTGAATTTTCCTCATTCCCCAGTCCTCTGGAGCTGGGCCCATGGGCACTGCCTCCGTGGCAGCACCAGATGCCACGCTTCTCTCCCCTCCCAGGGGCACCAGGAGCACAAGGGTTGCAGGAAGCATTCCCGGTTTTCCTGTTGGTTCCCATTCTCCCCACTTGGTGGCCTTTGCCAAACCTGACAGCAGGTTTGCATGCTCCCCTGATGGCTTAGCCTCTGCCACATGCAAGGTCCCCTTTAACTTCCTGCAGGAACACAGAGTGGCTCTCTCTAACACCTGGCACTGGCCACACATCAGCATCCTCACACCACCTTCAATCCTCCCAGGACCAGAGGTGTGGGGTGTGTTCCCCCTGTGACTCACAGCTTGGCTTCTGCTGTACCCTCCCTGCACTCCATGCTAGGTGGGCTCCCCCTGGCGTAGGGCACGAGGCTGGTGGGAACAAACAAGGTAGTTGCCTGCCCTGGGGTCTACGACCTGCAGCGGGCTCACCTGGGACACCACTGAACGTCACCCACTGTCTCAGCCCAGGCTTTCCTCCAGGGAGTGTTGTTGTCGGGGGCAACAGGTGAAGCAAATTAATGGGCACTCATCTGATTTAATACAATCAGGTGATATGATCCAAGTCTGTGGATGAGACACAGACCTGCAGTGGCCCAAAGCCTCCTGTGCACATCTTGGGGGTGTATGTGTATGCGCAGACACACAGCCCCCAGAGAGAAACAAGTGCCACATCCTCACCTTTTGAACCTATTTCTGATTCCACCAGGTTCCTCCTTTTATTGGTGAACTTACTGGACTCCATGCCTTGGGGCCTTTTCAGGCTCATAGAGTTGACTTCTCCCATCACATCTCTAGGATATGTGAGTGCGGGGAGTTCCTCAGCAAGCCTGCTGGAGGGTTTGCACAGTAGTCTCTAAGGCCAGGGCAAATAATGGAACCTATGGAACTTACATTTGAGTAAAATAAACAGTATTTCAAATGGTGATGAGTGCTATGTTCTGTCTGAAGTGATAACATATCCTGCAGGTAGCCGGAAATATGAAATTGAAATTTGATGTATTAGGATCATTTTGAAGATGTGAGAGTTACTGGTAGAAAGGTAATAGTTGAAGCTCTCCAAGAATTGGTTTGCTCTTGGAAGAAGAGCAGCCTAACAGTCTTTTCTCTGCAAGGAAGTAAGAGGACTTGCACCTGTTATTATAGACAGACTGAAGCAGTTCAACCCCAGCTGGTCTCAGGGAGGGGACTTAAGAAAATAAAAAAGGTGAGTATGTGATTCTCAAACCAGAGTGTCTGTTACAGAATTTGATACGCAGTCACAGGGTAAGGAGGATACATTTCTCTGGACGATTTGGGGTAGGTCTGGGAAGAATCACTTTTACACTGAACCAAGAATATGCATCTTCAGAAAATTTCTAAATTAGCACCTCGATTCTGGCCTTTGACTTCAAGACAAGTCAGAGCATGCGTACTCTTTCCCCTGCTGTCCAAGAGCACCTCTGGGGAGGACATCTCGAGTGGTAATTTGAGGGATGGCAAGAAACTCATGCACACTCAAAACTGAATAAGAAATGTGCATGAAATAGGGGCGCCTGGGTGGTTAGTCTGCCTTCGGCTTCAGTAGTGATCTCTCCCAGTGCTCTCTCTCTCATGCTCACTCTCTCTCAAATAAATAAATCTTTAAAAGAAAAAAAATGTGTGCGAAATGGAGAAAGTTTTTAAAAACTACTTCTTACATAAAATGCTCTTTGCTGCTCTTTGGTTCTTATATCTAATAAGCTTTCGGTGCTCTAAGAAACAGGTTAATGTTCCTCCATTATTTTGTTTACACACCATGTAAATGGAAATGGTCCTGGGAGGATTGGCATTAATTATTATCAAATGATCTTTCCCTTCATTATCAAAATGTTAGCAATTAAATCACCACTTCCCACATGTGAGAAATATATTAAAGGATATTTAACTCTTGCAGAGTTCTAGCTAGAGATAATAATTTTTATAAATGTGTCTTGATTTGGAAAATATTATTTATGCCTTCCTTTGGAGAAGATGACTTAGATACAGAACAGACCTTTTCAAAGTAACCTCCCTTAAGTCAAATTGCCCCATTGTATAAGTAAGTAGATCATATTTAGCTCAAATATGGAGGTTTAGATGTCTTATCACTCAAAACTAAAATGGTATGAATTTAAAGAGAGACCAGCCTTGTCTCTGTCCCAGGGCTGTGAGGTGATGGGTAAGTTATTGAATCTCCCCGGTACCTGTTAGCTCCTGCAGAAAGGTCTCTTCCACACCTGAGCTTCTGAGCTTCTTTGCCTGCTCTGTTGTCACTAAAGCAGATGACTTGCTCATGACGGCAAGGTGACCCCTTTGTGCTATCAGGTTAGGCCTCTGAAGGGTTTCAATAACAGCCTTGGGGCGTCACTCCATTATCTTTACATTCCTCAGGCATCCATCATCAGCTCTCACTCAAGTCAGATGGTGGATAGTGAGACCCTTGCCTAAATGCATTGAACTTGAACAGGAAGATGTACTTGACTTGAGGAGGGACCCAAAATGAAACTGACGGTTGTGGCTTGTGTGCCACACTGCTGCACAACAGCTGTTTTAAATAACAGATTCCTAAATTAAGATTATTGAAACAAGATGATTCTTGATAACCTAGAAACACTAATTCAAATAAAGTGAAGCGAGGTTTTTGCCTTCTAAGGTAAAACTGTATGCCAAGCAAAATTTACTTCATTCTCCCTTAGCACGCAGAATAAAGGTTTTAAGGAAGGCTTTATTTATTTGGTTTTGGTTTTCCTCAGTTTTGGTCTAATTTCCAAGAATCATTGTCCAGCCTCACATAAACTTTAATCATTCAAGACAAAGACTCACTTTTTTTTTTAGATTTTATTTTTTCAATTTTTTTGTATATTTTTTTTTTTTAAATTTTTATTTATTTATGATAGTCACAGAGAGAGAGAGAGAGGCAGAGACACAGGCGGAGGGAGAAGCAGGCTCCATGCACCGGGAACCTGATATGGGATTCGATCCCGGGTCTCCAGGATCGCGCCCTGGGCCAAAGGCAGGCGCCAAACCGCTGCGCCACCCAGGGATCCCAATTTTTTTGTATATTTTTTATTGGAGTTCGATTTGCCAACATGTAGCATACGTTGGCATATACTATATATGCTCATCCCCAGTGCTCATCCTGTCAAGTGCCCCCCTCAATGCCCATCACCCAGTCACCCCATCTCCCCACCCATCTCTCCTTCCACCACCTCTTGTTCGTTTCCCAGAGTTAGGAGTCTCTCATTTTGTGGCACCCTCTCTTATATTTCCCGCTCATTTTCTCTCCTTTGCCCTATAATCCCTTTCACTATTTTTTATATTCCCCAAATGAATGAAACCATATAACGTTTGTCCTTCTCCAATTGACTTCACTCAGCATAATACCCTCCAGTTCCATCCATGTTGAAGCAAATGGTGGGTATTCGTCATTTCTAATGGCTAATATTCCATTGTATACATAGACCACATCCATTCAGCTTTCGATGGACACCGAGGCTCCTTCCACAGTTTGGACTATTGTGGACATTGCTGCTATAAACATTGGGGTGCAGGTGTCCCGGCATTTCACTGCATCTATATCTTTGAGGTAAATCCCCAGCAGTGCAATTGCTGGGTCGTAGGGCAGGTCTATTTTTAACTCTTTGAGGAACCTCCATACAGTTTTCCGGAGTGGCTGCACCAGTTCACATTCCCACCAACAGTGCAAGAGGGTTCCCCTTTCTCCGCATCCTCTCCAACATTTGTTCCCTCCTGCCTTGTTAATTTCCCCCATTCTCACTGGTGTGAGGTGGTATCTCATTGTGGTTTTGATTTGTATTTCCCTGATGGCAAGTGATGCGGAGCATTTTCTAATGTTCTTGTTGGCCATATGTATGTCTTCCTCTGTGAAATTTCTGTTCATGTCTTTTGCCCATTTCATGATTGGATTGTTTGTTTTTTGCTGTTGAGTTTAATAAGTTCTTTATAGATCTTGGATACTAGCCCTTTATCTGATAGGTCATTTGCAAATATCTTCTCCCATTCTGTAGGTTGTCTTTTAGTTTTGTTGACTGTTTCTTTTGCTCTGCAGAAGCTTTTTATCTTGATCAAGTCCCAACAATTCATTTTTGCTTTTGTTTCCCTTGCCTTCGTGGATGTATCTGGCAAGAAGTTGCTGTGGCCAAGTGGGTCAAAAAGGGTGTTGCCTGTGTTCTCCTCTAGGACTTGGATGGATTCTTGTCTCACATTTAGATCTTTCATCCATTTTGAGTTTATCTTTGTGTCTGGTGTAAGAGAATGGTCTAGTTTCATCCTTCTGCACATGGCTGTCCAATTTTCCCAGCACCATTTATTGAAGAGACTGTCCTTTTTCCAGTGGATAGTCTTTCCTGCTTTGTCAAATATTAGTTGACCATAGAATTGAGGGCCCACTTCTGGGTTCTCTATTCTGTTCCATTGATCTCTGTGTCTGTTTTTATGCCAGTACCACACTGTCTTGATGACCACAGCTTTGTAGTACAACTTGAAATCTGGCTTTTTTTTTTTTTCATGAGTGACACACAGAGAGAGAGAGAGAGGCAGAGACATAGGCAGAGGGACAAGCAGGCTCCCTACAGGGAGTCTGATGCAGGACTCAATCCCAGGACCCCAGGATCACGACCTGAGCCAAAGGCAGACGCTCAACAACTGAGCCACCCAGGCGCCCAAAGACTCACCTTTACTTAGGAGACAATTAAATCATCTTCTGAAGCAACATTTAATTACCTTTACCAACAAGAAGTTACTCACGATCTAACCTCAAACCTTTCTTACTAGAATCTACAACTCATGTATCTTATAGCAACTTTTTGTATCAAAATGTTCTTGAAGACTCCCAGATATAAAGACACCAGTATGTGTTGGTGGGACCAACTATATGTATGCTGCCCAAAATCCACTGGGGGCCTCTGAGGAGAGAAACCTCACAACCCAGTCTCCAGAGTCTCTCCTCAGTGGAACACTGGGAGTTCCCATCTTATTTCCCATTAGTGCCTGGATGCTCATGAATACTATTGAAGGCTTTAAGAATGCTCACTTTAAAGGGTTAAGGAGTCCATCTTTCTTTCTTTCTTTTTCCTTTCAAGTTTTTATTTAAATTCCAGTTAGTTAACATATAATGTAATATTAGTTTTGGTGTAGAACTTAATGATTGATACATCACTGATGTACAACATCCAGTGCTCATCACACAAGTGCCCTCCTTCATCCTCGTCACCCACCTAACCCATCCCTCCACCCCCCCTCGCCTCCAGTAACCCTCAGTTCATTCTCTGTACTGAAGAGTCTGTTACTTCTCTCTCCCACCATGGTCATCTGTTTTGTTTCTTAAATTCCAAATATGAGTGAAATCATATGGTATTTCTCTTTCTCTGATTTCGCTTAGCATAATACTCTCTAGCTCCATCCATGTCGTTGCAAGTGGCAAGATTCCATTCTTTATATGGCTGAATAGTATTCCATTGTGTATCTATAGCACATCTTCTTAATCCATTCCTCAGTCGATGGACACTTGGGCCCTTCCCATAATTTGGCTATTGTAAATAATGCTGCTATGAACATCAGGGTGCAAGTATTCCTTCCAATCAATATTTTTGTATCCTTTGGGCAAAAATCTAGTAGTGCAACTGTTGGGTCATTAGGGTAGCTCGATTTTTAACTTTTTGAGGAATCTCTGCACTGTTTTCCAGAGTGACCCAGGAATCCACCTTTCTTAAATGGAATGGGAGAGTGATAGTTCTTGGAGGGGACAAGAGGCCACATTACATTTCCACAGCTGTGTGTTCATGACAGCCCCAGAAAACTGTTTCTTTACACTTCAGGAGATACTTGTACTTCCTACTAGTAAGTCTGCTAGTATTTTTGAATAAACAAAAAGGAGAAATCAGGAAATATCAATTAGAATAAAATCCTGTCTTAAAATTAAATACTTCGATGAATAAAGTCATAAATGAAAAATCTTGATGCTAAGGATTACTTTAGTACTTAATATGTATTTTATGCATATGTCTGTGTAAATTCTTCTATTCCACAAATGTGTGTTAAGCCTTTAGTATGTCTGAAGTACTTGGAGGGATAAAAAGATTTTGAAAACACTGTCTCAGATTAGTAGAATTTATTCAAGTTAATTCTAAATCTTTAGGGACTAAATAAGAGAAAAGAAATGTTAAAAAGCTGTATTATGTTAAAGGGGCACTAATGTGTGGGGCCTTTCTGGAACGTAAGCTTACCTGGAGAAATGGCTTTCTATAAAGTGCCTTCCAATCTCACACAAGGGTTCTTCAGCCAGTTGGTTCAGTGGTACAGTCGGTAAAGAAAATCTGGCTCCCTAGAGGCCAGGCTCATAAAAAAGATTGGGAGCTTGATCTGCTGGGACTTTTGGGGTATAAATACAAGGTTAAACTCTCATCACAGGAATAATGGGGAGCTCCAGGAAAGGTAACACAGTGCACTCTAAAGTCTGTGTCATCTTAGCCTGCCCAGGGAGATTTTAAAAGGTGCCCACCCACACCCCACTCCCTCAGGCAGACAGAGGTCACAGAACTGGCCCCCAGACACCCTCTTGCTATAAATTAAAAGACACCTCTTCCCCATGTGGGCAGAGCCTCCTTCAGGTTAAAAGGTCAAGAAAGACCACTGCCAAAGTCCTCAGTTTCCAAGCTCATCTGGCCTAAACCTTTGTCAATGCACGAATTATACCACTGTACATGGAGGGTCTGGCTCAAAACTCATGCTTGGTGCTTAATGTCTCTGAATGAATTAATGTTGAATAATGTAGAATTACATCAGAGCCCGCCCCTCATGCCCTACCAAGTGGCAATTACTACTGCATGTATGTTTTATTTAAGGATATTAGAGAGTTTCTAATGGTTAACAGAAGATAAAAAAGAAAGGATGACTGGAACAGGACAAAAAAAAAAAACGGAAAGGGGTGACAGGGAAAAGGAGAAGAACATGGCAAGAGGAATGATGACTTATTAGTTTTCATGATTGAGTTTATCTGTAGTTAAGAGAATTTGTGTCCATTCTTGTAGCCTACGTACTTTGCAAAGTGAGTTAGATGCCATCATCTAAACCAAGTACAGTACTATAAGCAACTGAAGTACATTGAACAAATCTCTGGGTGTGTGCGTCTGTGTGTGTGTGTGTGTGTGTGTGTGTGTGTGTGTGTGTGTTTGGTGGTCTACTGGAGTTAGAGGCTGGCGGTACCTGTTCATAAGAGCTAATTATGCATATTTCTTTCTAGCTCTGTGTTTAGTAACTTTCTACCTCAAAATTGACCAGGATGGTATCGTTTACAAGACTAAATTCTTTCAAGAGAGTGGCATGGGGGCTTTTCTAGCACCTACTCTGTGTGTGATCACCATTATATTCGAGCAGGGGTCTTTAGAACATACACAATACCAGGGAGTCTACAGAGACAGCTTTGGATGATAGACGACATAAATCTACCTTTCAGTTAACCTTCCATATTGTATGTGTTATGTATTTGGGTTTTAAGCATAATTAGATTAAAAATTTGGATACAAATTTGGATGTATATTAGTAACATCATTTAGAATATCATACTATTTGCCAAAGATGACTTTAAATAATTATTTTATTAATTTTATCTATAAGCTATTCTATAGCAAAATAACACACAAAGCGTGTTCAGCATTTGCAATTAGAACAGGTTATTTCCAGGTTAACACAGAGCCTTTCCTGGTGCAATTCATTAAATGTAAGAGTGTAATTAAATATCATAGCCATCTGAGATTCCAGATATTTAAATATACCAAGTCCAGGTAGATGTCCTTGTCTCTGCCCATATTTTAATATTTAGAGCTTGGGAGTCACATCTTGCATGCCTCCTGATAGTCTAAGCTTTTCCTGTGTTTGCTTTCTGATCATTTCCCTCATCTAGTTTTATAATAAAGCATCTCTCAAATTCATTGTCTAGTTGGGACAATATTACTATAGTATTTTCACATTGTTCCCTTTCTAAAGCATCCATTCACTAAGAATTCTTTATTTTATCTTTATTACATCTCTGTTTAATCTTGCTGAGATGCATTCAGGTAATTTAAATTGCAGTGACTGTAAGACAAAGAATATACAGAGTTGTAAAGAATGAGAACAATTAGTAAGGTTCATGGGGCTGGAATTCATTTAAGAAGTCTTTGAGGAATGCAGTTTTCCTATTTATTTTACCTCATGGTGCCATCTCCGATTTTATTGTCTGTTTAGGACTGTTTGTTGCAAGGCCTCCATTGTCAAGCAGGAACCTTTCAGGTTCCTGAACACACCAGCACACACTATCTCGCCAGTTCTCATAGAAATCCAGTGCTTGCTGCGGTTTACATTGCACGAGATTCACGGTGAGTTTATAAAAGCAATAAAGTAAAAAAAAAAAAAAAAGTCCCATAGTATCCGAAAGAGATACAGAATGCTTCAGAAAATCAGCCTTGAAAGGAAGCTTTTGAAGATCTTAGGAATCCAGTTTGCTTACCAACCTCCAACATAAAATTGGAGAGGTATTCTAGCAAGGGGGAAAAAAGTGGGCCTAAATCCAACCACATTGAAGACCAAATTCAACAAAAATAATTACATCACCAACACCTGCAGCGACCAAAACAATTAATAGTCATTTATATTTGTGTAATGACTCACATTTCACCAAGGCATGATTGAAACAATACACAGTGACTACAACAAAAAACTAATAATAATATAAACTAAATAAAGTTCAAATTATATCAGATACTTAGGGAGATGCTTCCTGTTCTACCAAAGGTTCCTGTTCTACCCAAAATGATAACAGTTGACTTTTTAATAAATCCATTTGTCACATAGAGAAAGACATTCCATTGCCCCATTTTCCACTTGTTCAACAACCTTGAGTTTTTATCCGATTTGGGTCTGACATTTTCTGACCAGGCCACACAGAGCACTCTAAGTAGGGAGTTCCAACCGGTGGTATTTGTCATCACTGAATCAAGATACTTTCTGTTTTGATTTACATCTGATCTGCAAACATCTTAGTGTTTGCACTAAATCACCACCATCCACTGATCAAGAGTTGGTGATAAATGTACCTGTCCTTAATTAGCTACATAACATGTTATGAAGACAAGTTTTTACCAGAGAATATGATTTTAGATTTTTGTGTTCACTTTAAAAGTCAAAAGTAAGATTGTCAAAAATGAAATTTGTATTAGCTTTCTAATGCTGCTATAATACATTGTCACAAACTTGGTGACTCAGAACAATATAAATTTATTATTTTCTAGTCCTTGAGGTCAGAAGGCTGATACCAGTCTCTGTGAACTAAAATCAAGACATCAGCAGGGCTGCCTTCCTATCTGGAGGCTCTACGGGAGGATCTGTTTCCTTGCTGCTTACAGCTTTTAGAGATACCCATTTTCCCTGGGCAATGGCTGCTCCCTCCCTGTTCCAAACCAGTAATGCTGCCTCTCCCTCACCTTTCTTCTGTAGTCATACCTTCTATAGACTACAGGCAGGGAGAGTTTTCTGGTTTTAAGGATTTGATAATTAAACTAGATACACCCAATAATCCAGAACAGTCCCCCCATCACTTAACGCTAAATTGGATCAGCAAAGGTCCCTTACCACGAAAGGTGAGATACTCTCAGGTTCTGGGGATTAGGGCACAGATGCCTTTTGAGGGGCTGATATTATGCCTCCCATGATATTATAAAGAATGACATAAAGAATACCCATCCCTGAAGGTTTTCTATTATTTAACTCTGAATCAAACTACACAGGAAGCTGCTCCTCATGCTCCCTAGTTGCTCTCCTCCCCCCTGGACAAATGTAAGTAAACCTTGCGTTGGTGTTATACCCCAAAAGGCTATAGCCATTATCTGTTGTCACAATAATTCTGTGTAACAAGCAGCCACGAAACCTCACTGGCATACACTACACATGTATTTTTGCTTCTAAATCCATGGTTCAACTGGGCATTTCTGCTGACCTCAGCCAGCCTGCTGATCTTGGCTGGGCTTACTCAGTATCTGCAGTACTTGGCAGGTTGGTGGAGGGACCTGCCTGGGGCAAGTGAGCTGCCTTCCATCTGCTACTTGTGATCTCTCAACCTCCAGCTGGCCAGGCTACCTTGCTCCCATGGCCAGAAGCAGGGGTCCATGAGAGAGCAGAGGTGTGCAAGGCCTCTTGAGGCCAGGCTCAGGACTAGGTAGGACTGCACATTGTCATTCTCACCCCATCCTATTGCCCAAAACAAATCACAAGGCCAGTCTAGCCTCAAGGAATGTGGAAAGAAGGGAACCTAGAATTGGTGAAGATATGGATATATGGAAGGATGGAGAATGGTACTTCTCCTGCAGTTAATCTACTCAGAGGCACTCAGCATCTTACTGTGAATTTGTGCTGCCTTTTGAGAATCTGAGTAGAAATTTCTTTCAAATCTCAATACAGAGATAAGCTCTGCCCCTGAGTCCCTGGTGTGGTTATGGCCACATGATTGTACCTCATCTTGGAGACAAAATAAGGTTGATCCAGGTTGGTCCTTGGAAGAAATACTCTCTGGTGATCTTTAGTGTATGGTGGGCTTATCTTCTAGCACCCATGCTAGAGCCAGGCACCTAGTAAGTATTAAAAGATTACTGAAAGAATGGTTTTGTCTGGTGAATAATACAAATATTGTAATTCACCATATTTCTTGTTTGCTTGAATCTGGAATTCTCAGAGACAAATCATAACAGGGTAGGATTTCTGGGTGCAAACTCTAAATATGGCTCTATTTAACTATTCTGATTGATTTTTCCATTATCCTGATTTCATTTTCTGTTGACTTTTATAACTGTAGGTAATTTGACCATCTCAAATCCTTTTTAGAATGAGCTTCCCTGAAAATAAATCAAGTTTCCAACCTATAAAGCTGATAAAGAATTAGCTTCTCAGCGACGAAATCTTCAGACAGTATACACTGAAACGGTTGCTAGTTTCACTGAATCTCTAGGTTTGGTGGCATTGTGTGTGAGGAAAAAAAATAATAATAATCAACTTTATTTAACAACTCCATCATTTTCTATCTATAAGTACATGAGCAAGTCACATCACCCATTTGAGCTCATCTGTAAAACAGGAAGGGTAATAATTAATAATAATAATGAAGATCATGCCAGTGTAATGGGGTGATTGCAAGTCCCAAAGATTATAAGGATAGCCCTTGGTACACTGCCTGGGACTATGTAAGCCTTGATGAGTAATAGGGGGATGGGTTCTTGGGAAATCCTAAGACTTGACTCCTTGTTTCCACCCAATATGCCGACTGGCAAGGTCATCTGTACCAGACACAAGGACAAACTTGGCAGGTACGGACCTAAAGGTATCAAGGTTATCGAACATAGTGTATTTCTAATTCTCGCAGGTGAGAGTCATCTTTAACAAATCATTTTGCTCTCCCTTTCATTCTCCATCTCCTATTGAAGAGGACATTTCCAGGGGATTACTTTGCTGAATGGAAATTTGATCCAGGAAATGACTCCTGAAAGATGAGCTAAAAATGCCCTGCTGTTCCTTGGGCTCATCGTGACAAGGCCAAGAGGAGAGTCTTACTTCTCTCTCCCCTCTGCCTGCACTGAACAGACCAAGCCTCCCTTCTCATAAATTTTAACCTGATTTCTTTCTCATAAGTCCTTTGAGGAAAAGGAAAAAAAAATAGTGGGATTGGAGGATTATTGACTTCTCCCCCTAGGACTGGCTATGGAAAAGGGAGCCATGGGTCAGAACTGATCTTATGCTCCCAACCCCTAACTTATTGACCCTTGTATGCTGGTCATTAGAGAGCAGAGCAGAGAACAGGTGTACTGGGGAAGGGCTTGGAGTAGCCTACTTGTTGGCAGGCCAGGCAACAGGAAGGATGCCCACAGAGCCTGGAAGAGGGGGACTTTCATCCTCAGACAGAAAAAGGACTGGTCCTAAACTTGTTCAGTCTTGCAACTCTGCACAGTGAATTTTTTATGCAAGACTTCCTCTCTTGTCTTGCAAAGGATGACCTCATATGACACATCCCTATGTCCTCTCTCTGTCTCACGCAAAACCCTACACATATGCACACATGCTACAGGCAATCAATAAATGTTATGACTCTAAAGTTTTGTTTTCACATTCAAGGATTGAATATTATTTGCTTTGGAGGAAGAGGTAAAAACAAGCTAAAATAAACGTAATTGATGTTTGGAAATGTGTAAAAAAAAAAAAAGAAAAAGAAAAAAAACAGGCTTCACATCAAGCCTCCTATGATCCTGTACATCAAATGAATACAGAGACAACAGCCAACTCCACTCTCTAATAGGATCTGTCCTGTCCATGCCTCCCAATCTAAAGGAAAGCAGATGAACATTTCACTCCAAGAAAAAACTCTTCTCATTTTGTGCATTGGTAATAGGTGAAAGTATAATTTTTAGGACTTTTCATCTTTAGGTTCCCTTAAAGAAGTATTTCTTCACCTTCAAGGAGTTGGTTCTGCTACCCTAGGCAAAACAGGTGAAATTGCTGTTATTTTAAGGGAATTCAGTTCTAAGGACCACAATCCTTCTGGGACTCAAAACTTTAAATTTAACCTAATTCTGGTTCTATCAGCACACAAAATGATTTTTTTTTTTCTCTTTGGGAGCATTTAGTTCAGATCACTTCTATCCAGTATGAATGGAGCCTCTATTGTGGGCCTAGACAATTCAGTAGGTGGTGGCACCAGGGGACTAGACCTCCCTCCCTACCCTTGGGGCTCCAGTCTACCAGATTCCAACATGCTTTTGTAAGTGCTGTGACAGAGCTATGCAAGGAAAGCCAGGTTATTGTTTTCTTACCTTTTCACTAGATGGGCAGTAATGGAAATAAGTGAAGGGTTTTCTATGTTTAAAAATGTTTAATTATAAAGAAAAACAAGAACTTCCTCAAAAGGAGTCATTTTTAAAAATCCACAGCCTGAATTATGCTCAAGTTTTTGCCCTAGATAACCCAAGAGATAGAAATGCTGCTTCCTAAGCCTTCTGAGGCTCCCGTTCAATCAGAGGTTTTACCCATATTTGGGGATTTTTCTCAGACTGGGTTTTGGAGAGGATTAGTGTTTCCAGGTATATGAAGATTTGCAGGAAAGGAGAAGGAAGAGAACAGCACCAGTGATAAGAGAAATCCCTATGAAATTATTTTAAGACAATATTGGAAAAAAAAAAAAGACAATATTGTCTCATGGAAGCTGTGTGAAATGGAGAAAGACTGTCTCCACTATACCATCGATGTTAGCAGTGGGGACACGCAAACATAATAATGATGACCTGTGACCTGTCACACAGCTAGTTCTAGGGCAGAGCATTCACAGTAATGATGTGTTGCTTTGTGATGGGGCTAATACAAAATGACACTGTGGAAAGCGTTGCAATTGATGTGACTCTCGTTTTCCGAGAGGGAGCTCAAATACGGATCTGCTGTGTCTCTGTCTCTATCAAGATGTTCCATCTAGAAGGAGATAAATTTGTATTTTTTTAACGTGTGCATAGATTTTCTTCTGAATTTGTATGGAATCCTCCTTAATCTGATTAATAACAAATGACATTGACTCAGCAGACACTGGCGTTATCGATGGATATCGCTAAAAGATCGTAAAAACTCAGTATCTCCAGATTCTGAAATTTGTACATGCAGCTAATTTATTATGATAATTCTTGTCACAAATGTAATCTTGGCATAATATATACACTGGATCCAGCCATGTCCTTATTGCAGTGAAAATAAAATAGAAACCATTATTAAAGTATGTACCAATACATACGTGTTTAGAGTATTAAAAAAAAAAAAAAAAAACCTGCAAAACATCTTCTCTTACACACAGCCTGGAGTTACAAGATGCATTACAAGACGCTTCCATTTGATTTTGTCTGCACCGCATCAAGGATAGATAAATAGCCCAATGAGAACATGGGGTTACCTCTGCCACTTTGAAATGCCGTCGGACCTGACTATATGCCATCTGCCATCTAGTGTCACCCGCTCCTTTATTTATTTGGTGTCACCGGGCCTTTTGCCTGTGTTCATGTGATGAGATTGGGGTGCATACAAGGTATTCTGTACTCAGTCTCCATTCCCTGCGGAAGTGACAGCCACCTGAATTGGGACCGATGTTCACAGAGAGTGCCCTGCTGCTGTCATCTTTGCCTTACATTTCCCATTATCCCTGGTCTGACTGTTTACAGGAAATACCAGCTTTCTATAGCCTTAAGACAGTGAGAATATCTTACGTGGTGTACTTCCAGAAGCTGTTGCAGTGCCCTGGAGGGCATCCTAGCTGTTGTCCTAAATTGGGATGACAGTGTTGCTCATATTAAATTGCCTTCTCGCTTGGCTCGGCATGCTGGGATCCATATCTATTAATGCAGGAGTGTCCAAATGTCCTGCTAGGAAAGCAATTTGTTCCTCAGTAGGGCGTCAGGGAAGCAGCTGGTCTAAGAAGCCATCAGAGGTGATGTTAGGGGCAAGTTGTGTTTTTCTTGATTTAATGGAAAATCTTACTGATCCATCGCCTCACCTGTCCTCACCACTTGCCAACAAGGCAGCACATATCCATCTTCAGCCCTTTCCTTTTCGTCCCCACAGGCCTGGCATTGCTGTCTTGTGGAGAGTCAGCCCTCCACAGAGCTCAGGCTTCCTGATGGACATTCTGACAACAACAAACACATTATTAATGGCTTTTTTTAATGCCCTGGGGAGGCAGCACAATTTGGAGACATTCAGTTAAATATCACACTTAAACTCAATTTGTTTTTTTTTTTCAAAAGTACCTCCCCAAGGAGAACTAACGTACATGCACCATATCAAAACATGCCCCCCACATCCCTCCTGCCTCATTACCCAAGCCCAATAAAGTGATTTTCTTGAATGTAGTGATTTTCTTGAATGAAGCACTCCAAGATGCCCGCTTGCATGGTGGTTCTGCTGAAATGCATGTTCAGTGACTAATTCTCAACCAGACATCAAAAGCAATGACCAGACACCAAGTCCATGTTCATTGTGTGCCATGGAGACTTGTCTTAAAGTGTCTGATGAGCAAGGAATGCTCACCTTGGCTCTGATAGGAAGAATCTTTATGGCCCCAGTAACTGGACTGAGAGGCCTGGTAATCCAGAGATGGAAAAGACCTCCCAAATGGGCCATGGTTGCATGAGCTCCTGCTGCCTGCCATCAGAGCGTGCATGTCACAAATGTGTATGAGAAAGCACTGCAGTCTTAACATTCATGGAGAATCCAGCATTCCTTAAAATATGGCAGTGATGTTGTACTAGGCACACAGTAAGAAGTAATGTCTGTGTCTCTGAAGGCAGGTTATTTAGGGTTTTGTCCATATATAAAAATGGCACATTTAATATTCAAGAAGAAAGAGAACTTCCCCAGGACAACTACTGTGTCTTTAATCCACTCTTTTGTGCAGTTGAATTTCTGGATGATTTTTATGGGGCTTCACTAAAAAATTTGTCAGACCTTAAGGATGGATCGGTAACAAATTCTTTGAAATAGAAAGTACATTCTTCTGTGGTACAAAATGAATGTCTTTAGGCAATTGAATAATAAATTGCTCATATGGAGCCACTGTTTATCATTCTTTTACTCATCATTCTGTCTAGAACCAGAAGCCTCCTGCTTCATCAACCCAACCAAGACTCACCCCCACTTCTAGCACTGTCTTGTAAGCATCAGTGCTCATGATTCTCAATACTTTGAGACCCTACAGAGAACTAACTCATTTTGGTCCAAGGTTTAATGAACGATTGCACACATAGTGGAAGAGACCAGTAAAAACTACTTGATTGGTAATAATGCCCAATCATCTTTTCTGTGTCTGACTATACCTTGCAGTCAATTTTGACAAGCATTTATAAGTACAGACCCTGTGTCAGATACTAGACTATCTGACCAAACATTGATACTAGGCTTTGTGTTAGCAATACAGAGATGACTATGAAGAATTTATGTAGTCTTTATGTAAAATGTCTTCACTACATTTGTATTTTGGTGGAGACCAATTTTCTCGTAAGTTAGACTTACATTAAACTTTAGATTCTTCTTTTTCCAGTAATCAAGTTATTTTGAAGAGCCATCTGTAAATTCATGGGCCTACTTTCAAAGGTGCTTTCCAAGTTACCAATTAAATGAGACCCAGAACCAAAAACTGTAGGATACCTTTAGCCATAATCTTCTCTGTTGATATTTAGCTAATTACTAACCTTTAGGTATGGCCAATTTTTTTTTCTCCTCGTAGAATATGTTAGAATAAAGAATTGATTTTCTTTTAATTTGCCTAGAAAGGAAAGCCAAGAAAGTGAAGAAAGTTCATAAGGGTTTCAACCTATCATTAAAAATTTGTCATTGGAGTCACCTAAATATGGCCTGTAAACCATGTATTTACCTACCTACCTATAGCAACAGCACATGATTCATGGCCAGTCTCTCCTGGTGAGATTCTTATTTAGCAAAGCTTTTACCTGACTGCTCCTTCCCTTCTATGCCACTTGCATCCACTTTTGCCTTTTGACCTTGCCTGCACTTCCACCTTAGAAAGAAACTAAAATCAATTTAGGTGAGTTTTCCCTTTACTAAATCCCCTCCAGTTGGTACCAAACCCCATTCTCTTCAAGGTGATTTAAGTGAGTGGACACTGCATCCTTCTTCCAGTCCTGGGTGAAGGCGGGAGACTAAGATTGAAATCTCTCTGAAGGCTACCATTCTATTTGCTCTAGATTCTCCAAGGTACTAGAAGAACGAGATCATCCACTGTGTCTGATGTGGAATCTTTTTGAGTATACCATGGCAGCTCACCTTCTGTAAAATTGCAAAGGAAAAAAATGAAATATTTGCACATACCTTTCTAAATCCATTCCCTGTGATGATGCTCTCTCAAGTACCTCCTCACCTGTGGTTCCTGATCTGCAGCCCTCCTGAGTCTACCTGGGGTCACCCCACCTGGGTCTGATCATACTAAACCCACTCAGTCTGTTAGCACATCCCTTCATTCTGGGTGTCCCAAAGTTGCTAGGGAGATGCATTACTGTTCAGATAATCCATCAATGTTACTTAGACCAATAAGCGAAGTCTGGAGGACAAATTCAGTGCCCTTCCTTCTGAGTCATGCGTATCTGTGTTTTACTAGAGACACCCATCTCTCATCATTCAGAGACATCCTAATAATATTTTCTTCTGGTTGGGAAAGGGAGATGGCCGCATCAGGCTGGGAGAGATATTTAAGGTGAGCAGGGTTTGGGGGTGAGCCTTGAACAGCACAAGGTACATCACTGGGTGTGTTGCGTATAAGCAGCTGCATCCCCGTGGCCTGCACGACATCAGGCCTGATGTGAACTGAAGGGGCAGGAAGGCCCAGCCACCAGCAGCCAGGCGTCACTTAAACTTCTAAGCCCAGTTTCAAGCAGGTAGCGCATGTCTCAACAAACAAGGCCAGAGCTTCATCCTTCCCCGGTAGAACACATCCTGATGTGGATTCCCATCCTCTTTCCAGATGCTGCCCAGAGCCACAGCCTGTACCCTCATCTTCCTCCCACTAACCCTCTCCCCTCGCAGCTTGGAGAGGCAAACCCCGTGTCCACTGGGTCTTAACCCTTCTGCTTTTCTCCACTACCAGTGCCATGCGCCTCCATTAGCCTACACTCCCAAAACAAAAACTTGGTGTGGGGCTGTTGTCCTTGTATTCTGACAGTGGCTTGCACCATAAATGTTTATGTCTCTCAGGTGTCCAGAGAAGGAGTTTTTCCTTTACTTACATTTGGACACAAGTGTGGTTGTCAGAGTGTGTGTGCTCGGGCATTTGTGTGGACAGAGATGTTCTTGTACTCAGCCTCCCTCTCCTACAGCCTTACTGCGGCGTGGCAGGCTGCTCTGAGAGCTGCTTTCCATCTGATTTGATTCAGGCAACATTCCTGGGTACCTGTGCTGAGCCAGGCACCTGGTACTGTAGGGTGCTGTAGATGGGTGAGGATGCTTGGAAGAGCAAGGGGGCAGTGCCTGCATGCAGGGAGCTGAACTCTAGTGGGGGCTTGGGCAACCTTGCAGTGGGTACAGGGAGGGCCACCTGGGCACCAGCATGGGGCCTGCCATCCCAGCTTCCAGGAAGGCTAGCTAAGCTGAAGCCAGGTTCAGGTCATGTGGTTGTGAGGATGTGGTGCTGGCAGAGAAGGAGCAATGCTCTTTTCCAGAAAGTAGAGGGGCCAAGCAGGGTCAGCTGTGACTCTGGGAGTGTCACTTGGGTTCCCCTCTCACCCAGAGCACCCTGCCCACCCAAGAGGAAATAGTGCCTGGCACTCTGGAGCTGTGCTGGGCCTCCGTGTCCAGTCTTTGCGGCCACATGCCAGCTGTCTCTGGGCCCTCCTCCTGCACACCCGGCCCAGGGCACTTCATTCCACTCAGGTGGGCAGTAGGAGCGTGAAGAGGCCAGTCTCACCTTCACACTCCCCTAGGGCCCTCTCCTGCCCCGTTGCTCAGCTGCCAGTAAGTGAGGCAGTGACTGTCCCAACATCCACCCCAGGCCAGTGGCTTTCACTATGTTTCCTGAGATCCCAACTCGCACAGTCAAATCTCCTTCCGGCTCAAAGCCACAGAGCTACCAACTTCTATCAGTTTCATTCTTCTTTGGGAAAGAATAATCTTCTAGATTTCACATACTTTGAAATAATTACAAATATGCAGGAGGTTGTAAAGATAACACAGAGAAGTCCCAGGTAAGGTTTTACCCAGTTTCTCCTGGTGGTTACATCTCTCATGACTACAGTACAGTATCAACACCCTGAAACTGATCTCGTTGGCATTTGTGTGTATAGTTCTGTGTCACCAGATCACACGTGTGCATGTGTAACTACCACCCCAACTCCTGATTCCACTTTATCACTGTGCGGCTGGGTGCTTACCAAGCAGAATTCTTGAGACAGAAAGATTCAGTGGTTCTGATCCATGGTGATATCACCTATGAGTAACAAAACTTAGTGATTCTGGATCAACTTGCTGCTCTCAGATCCATGAAGATTGGTCAGAACAAATGGTCTAAATAAATAAGTCAATTGCATGGAACTCTGCCCCAGCCAAATAGACTTACCCTGAGCAATCACAAGTCAGTGATTGAAATGTGCTCCCATGTTGCCAACAGAATTACTTGTTCTGGTAGCACTTTCCCAAGGCAGACCCTTGTGAAACTTGTCTGCTCCACAACACTCCAATTGAAATCAACACAATTACTATGAATTCCATAATATTACACGTTTTTCATTAATGAGAAAAAAAATTAGTTGTTCAGCCTGTGGATTAAATGTGACTTCTTAGAACAAGATGTAAAATGAGTATAACTCTCTAGAAGCATCAACTCAATTTTCATAATAAATCCGTCCATTGAGATGACAGCTTTTTCAAGAATCGTGTTTCTGCACTTTTTTTCCTTAAAGTCACATCTTTGAAATGCTGGTAATGACCTGGTCTCAGGTTGTGTGGAGTAAAGTGGCATGAGTTTGGCATTGCATTAGGAATATCTAAATGAAGCTTCTGAAAAGCTCAGTTGATGGTTATTTTTAATAATTACATGCAGTACTTGCAGGTCATTGAGATAAATCACATAATGTTGAACTCCACAGTCTTAGAGAGAGAAAAAATTATCTCCTTTGCCAGAGATTATCAGGTTATTAATTTTTTTCAGTGCATGTGTGAAAAGCCATTAGCCTTTTTTTTTCTTTTCCTTAAATATCTAGCTATACCAGGTGATGGTACTTAAGCAGTGATGATTTTCATTGAGCAAAATTACATTAGAAGAACTTCAAGTCCTGTCAAGGTGAAAGCTATCCGATGAATAAGTAGGTGCCATCAGATTTATAGTCTCCAAATTCTCAAAATGGCAATGTGATCTTCCAATTTCATCTATATTTATCCCACACTCAAATCAGTGCTAGAGAGAATTCCCTTTACTTATTATGGCAGCCCAGTGAGATATGGCTTCCTGTGAAACACAAATGAAATAACCCAATTTGCTCCTCGTTTTAAATGATTCTCCTTTAAATGCTGAAATCCGGACTCTGGTGGCCTCTCACATCCCACAACTAAACACATGAAGAGGAGGAATCATCTCTAAAGGCAATATAGCCATAAAAGAAGCAGCCCCACAAAATTCTACTGACTATATAGTTTATAACTATACTAAAAGGTATGCACATGGATTAAAAAGGAAATCCAGAATAGAGAAAATTATTGGGTTAATATGGTGATATTATAGGCATTTTTGCTCCTTTTGTTATCAACAGTCTATAACACTGTAATGTATTTCCCTATAAAACACAGAAGGATAAAAGATGGGTGCACATTTGTCTCCTCAGTACTGTGTATATGATAGATGTTCAGTACATGAAGTTGGATGAAAGTATAACAATAAAATTGGGGCTTATCAGCATAGTCAATTAAAGTTTCAACAACACAATTTACAGAGTGGCGTGGAGACATTGCACGTTTGTTCAATGCTCTTGGGAGGGGGTAGGCATGAGTGGAATGGCTCTGGTGCATCTTGTGTAGATCGTGGTTTCCCTAGTCCATCTTTACCTGGCAGACCTTTACCTCTCACCTCAAAGCTCACCTGCATGAGGCCTCAGGTCCTTCTAGTCCTCAGGCGCAAGGCAGCCTGATGGAGCCCTGTGGCCTTGGCTACAACAGCAGTTTTGAGAAACTTGACCACTATGGTGTCCAGTCTGCTCACCAATGTCTGCGTCCCACCCCACCCACTCTCCCATAACCAGATCCTTCCTGGCCTTCTGTTCCCTCAGGGACAGAGAGTTCCTCTAGTCTAGTAGCTGAGCACCTTCCTCCCAGACCCACACTCCTTAAGATAGGGTCCCATACCAGCTCTAAGGATCACAGAGATGTACCTGCCCATTCTGGTTTCCTTCTCTCCCATCACCGCTGTTCAGACAACCTATTCAGAGATGCAGATCTTTAGAACATAGGTTCTTCTCCATCATTCTCATCTTTGTCCCTTGCATTTGGACCTGTTCAAGTTCATCCCCAAATTAACGTACCCCAGTATTACTCTTTTCATACCTTCCCCTCTTAACCCATTATGCCCATAACCCCTCTCACTTCCTAATAAAACTTTGCTCCCAGAGACCTGTTCAGAAACTCAGTCCTCACCTCACATAGTCTGATGCTATTATGCAGTCCAGGGCCTATTTATAGTGGCACCTGGGATTATATGGCCACATTCAGCATTCAGCACTTGCATGCCCAAGCCCAAGGAGTCCTTGCCTGGCTAAATAAATACATCTAGTTTGTAGAAATGGGAGAAAGGAAGATCCTCCTTTGCTAATCTATTCACTCATTCACTCTTCCAATCAATCATTTGTTCTCAGTTCCCAAGATCCCAGTGTGCCAAAAAATGTGCTAGATACTAGGGTTACAGAGAACAAGCTTCTGCTTTTAAGAAGATCTCAGTTCACAGAGGCCTCTCCTTCCAAACAATAAAGGTTTGCTTAATTTGTGCCAAAATAAACCAAAAGTGGCTGAAGCAATTTACAAGACTTCATGGACTTCACAGGGGTCCTATCAGGGACAGAGGACAGAGCCCTGCTCAGGAACAAGTCCTGTAATGTTGAAGGAGCACCATGCACCTTAGGATGGGGCCTGGAGCTGGCATGTGGATGGTGTGGCTCCTGTCTGCCAGGGAATCCATGTCTTTGGGTGTAACTATTGAAATTCTACTCAAGATGGTGAACCCAAGGAAGCCTATCATGATGACCATGAGAAACTGCACAGTAAATGTGTGGTTCTTACCACTAGGTGGCCCTCCTCATGGCTTGTCAAGTACTTCTCTTTCTTGACATGAATTTGCTGATATTTTATCAGCAATACATTTCATTTTTTATTTTAGTAAGTCTCACTGAGCTCCTGTTCCGCAGAGCCTCCCTTCTGGACAAAGGGTATTTCTGTTTCAATTTGACTTTTGTGGAGGTTAATTTTGATGACTGGTCACTTTCTTCCAGTTGTTTTAAACAATTTTTCTGGGTTTTGAATGTTCTAGTTTATCATGTTTGCAGCATTCAGAGGGCTCTTAGAGTATTTTTATTCTTTTACTAATAAAAGTGATTAAATCACCCTTAATACTGTCTTAGTATCCTTCATGGATCTCTTTCCATTTTTAGACTGACCTTGAGTAAATTGAGTACATGTGTTTTTTTATTCCCATCAAGCTCCAACTTTATTCCAGCATGTTGGCCCTTGACAGGCAAGTTTGTGTGCAGAGATGAGGATGTGTGTGTGTGTGCGCATGCATGTGTGTGTTGGGAAAAATGGAGATGTGGGCGCCACTGAACTCGCATGGCAAGCCCCGGCTTTCTGGGGATGTAATAAATGGAACCGCAGGAGCTGTCTTCCTCAAAGTGAGACATTCTTCTCCCAGACTAATGTTTTCCACGCCAGTTGGCAGACTTTTTTTTTCCAAGATCAACCCATCTGCCATTTGCATCCCACAGTAACCTGGCAACTTGCTGCCCAGGTTGGGCTTTTTCAGCCTGACCTCTGGCCAAGGCAAGCTGCAATATAGTCATACTCCTTTGGAGAATTGTCCAGTCACTTAGGCAGGTCTGCACTGTTACTTGCTCATGTCATGAGGGCTTCGCATTCCTGAATAGATTGGTGACAGTATGACTGTACTTCCTAATGTGTCCCATCAATTGTCATGGGCTGAAAGCCTTTCCAGGAATAGCAAGCATGTCAGATATGGCTGTGGAGTCCATGAAAGATACATCAGTTTCCTGCTCCTCCTTCATAGTGCTCAATATCTTTAGTCTCGTTGCCAATTACCTGGGAGTCTAGAAACAAAGACCTCATCTCCAGTTTACATCAACAATCCTGAGTCTGTGGAGCTTATATTCTACTGGAAGGGAACATTGAAAAATGCCAAGTATCACTTTGATACCTTAAATGTAAATCATCTGAACTATACATACATAGGGGGGAAAAAGGGAGTCTAGTTTGTCTTCATCTCCTCTATTTTTAAACTGACATCATCCTTCCAATCCATCCAATTGAACTACTCCTTCAAAGCAAAGTGATTCCAGCCTCATGGGCCAGTCTCTTCAAGAGATCATCTCATTTGATTTTTAAAAACTCTACAGAGAACACTAATTTTCCTTCCTCGTAAGCAATGTCACTGTTTATCAATATGTCTTATGAAATTTTAAGATAAGCTACCCTTTGTTACCATTGGAGTCCATTATCCTAAACGATTGCTTCATTTTCTACAGCAAACAAAAGATCAGTGGCCTCTTTAAAAATAGCATTTTCCCTATTGGTAGAGGAAAATCATGTCTGGACTGGCTTCTTTGGTGCAAGAAAAGCTCTCTCCCTTATCCAGACTTGGCACTGACACTGCCAACAACCTCCCTGAAACAGTGGCCACAGAGAAGGGGTCCAGCTCCGACCCAGTTCCCCATGGAGAAATGTCTCTGAGACATGTTACCCAAGTGACATAGCATTACACCTGCCATCATTTAGAGTAATAGAAAATGTAAATTCTTAACTCGCTATGATTTTCTTAAGAGTTATCAAAAACATAACTTGTGCTTTAATAGCATTGACTCTGGGTCTCTGAAGACCCAGGCTGGTTACTTATGCAAATAGCTGTGCTGTGTAATTAGGGTAAAGCATTTTGGTTAAATTGCTTTTCTACACCAAGAATTCTATCTTAGACCAACCTTTGTAAATAAATGGAACCTGCTGGGTTTGAAAATTAGGATACTAAACGCAAATGGGTACATTTCTTCAATAAGCTTTGCCTTTGGTGTGTTGGTCTCACATTTGATTAACTTGAAAGAGCAACTTAAATCGAACATCTCAGACACGGCTCCATACCCCGTAATATCGCAACACGCCAGGATTGTTGATTTATCACAAAGCATAAAGGAGGTTCATCTCCACAGATTTTTTATCATTTTAGTGGCCACCATACCTAGAATTCCATCAGTAGAGAGTGAAAAGCTTAAGTTCCTTTCTTTTAAAATCTTCTTTTTAAGATACACTCTTATAAAAATATTTGTGTCTAAATACTATGTCTCTTGGTGATGCATCAGTCTTCAGAAACTTATTACAGAAACAAGGAAGATAGAGGATTCTTATCCCGACAGGGGAATGAATCCAAGAGCCTATGGCCAAACCCAGTCTGCAGACGTGCCCTTGAGAACCTTATGGGATGGGGCTGCACAGTGGCTTCCTTTTTTTAAAAAAATTAACTTTCACTTTTAATTGGAATATTTAAACTTTAAAATATAGGTTTATAGCTTCTCTTAAAAAAGAAGAAGAAGAAGAAGAAGAAGAAGAAGAAGAAGAAGAAGAAGAAGAAGAAGAAGAAGAAGAAGAAGCTCTTGCTACAGTAGATGGGCATTCTCATGTAAAACAAAAAACACAAATCCTCTAAAGGTGAAGCAGCAGCCCCTCCTTGAAGCAGTGAAGGTGTTGGGTGTGCCACCTTCCCAGCCCGCTGCCCTCCGGACCCCTCAGGCTCCCTGCCTGGCCCCAGAGGTCCTCAAGTTGGTTACCTCTCTTTTTGAGGCTCTGCCATTCTTTATAATATCCTAACAGGTCATTTTCTTTCTGAATGGACAAGTGAACAGTTCATACTGGGATTAAAGACTTTTTCTCAAGCACTGCTGAGAAAGATCCAGAAGGCAGAGTTGCCAGGGAACAGTTGCTGAGCTAGCACTCGGGTATTCTCACCAAAAGGAAGATGCCAACTGTTTCTGTGACGTTGTCATGGAATTATAACATCCAGGATCAGCCAAACCATCCTCCTGTTCTTCGCTCTGGTCACTTCCATATCACCCTAGTGTTTAATTTGGGGCAAAAAAAAATGTAAATGGGACATAGATGGATTGGAAATTATTCATCTGAGAGTGACAAAAATGATTAAGATGATTAAAGAGTTGTTAAACTGGTCTATAAGGATAGACTTGAGGAGCTGGACTTATTAAATCTGAAGAAAAGGAAGACTTGGGTGGATTTACTCGGTATATTATGTACTAGGGGACGTTATGTGGACGATGCTGACCAATGTTCTCTTGCTTAACCGAGGACAGAGCAATGGGAAATGGTCCAGTTGCTCAGAGCAGGGGAGAGTTTTTCATCATGTAGAGTGGAGAACGTCAGGATCATAAGGGCTATCCCTTAGGAGAAGCATTTCAATGTAGAGTTTTCATATCTATTATTCTCCTTGAGAGAGAGTTTTTAAGGATAGAGAGTTGACAAGTAGTTTTCTATCCTGTTCTGCCTAAGGGCAGGAATCTGTACCGGATGACCTCTGGGGTATTACCTATTCCTTTGAGTCTCTGGAATTATAGAAGGTCTTGAATCTGATTTTAGGGTATTCAAATCAAGGATACATCAGCTCCTAGCCATCAGAAACCAAATGACAAGGAGACACACATTTTTTTGCTATTGAATTAACACCTGGAATCTCAGATATTCATGCAATCATTTCTTTTGTAGTCTGTGATTGCAAACTAACAGTTATTAGTCTGCTGTGGCACTTATAAAAGGGTGCCGCTTTTATGCCTCACATGTAATACTTCTGTTAGAGAAGTGTTTCCATGGATACGTTTTGTCAGAAACTTCGTTACCAAAAATAAGAATATAGACAAGCATTCTCCTGTGTCAGAAAAGGTAGGTCACTCACTTCCTCTACTATTATGCATTGAGCACCTATTTATGTCGCAGAATCTGTGTTTTGCACAGAGCCTACAAAGGTGAAAAAGGAGCTTACTCTGCGGGTGGGGATGGGAGGAACATCTCCAGCCCAATGTGGAAACCTATTATCAAAATCCACTCCGCTAAGTGCTGGAAGGAGCTTGCAGTGAGTACAGAGGTGGAGGTATGAAAAGATGAAACACCCCTTATGATGGTCAGAAATATCAACTGTGCACTGTGCCCTCAGGAGCAGAGATAAGACAAGAGATGAAGGCAGGAAGAGAGGGGAGGGCGTGGGAGAAGGAGTTTGGGAGAAGAAAGAATTCCTTCCTAAAAGCTGTGTACCAGATTGAGAGGGACCTTGGTCCAAGGGGAAGCTCAGCTCTACACCGAAGCTCCCTGCGGCTTGCCGTGGTGGCCTGACCAATGGAATGACAGCTGGCAGAGGAGATGGCAGAGATTGGTGGTGGCCACCCCCAGTCACTGTCTGACAGCATGTGGGTGGTTCCGTTCCATTGAGATGAACAGGTTTTCCAGTGCCAAGCCCAGCAGATACCTGACACAAATTCATTCACACCTAAGCAGGGCCTTCTTCTGGCACCATAGTATCTCAGGTTGAAAAGGACCTCAGGATGCGTCATCAAACCTCTGACACATTACCCGTCATCTCCACATACCTCCCTTCAATAGGTAGGCATCCACCTAAGTGGTAAGAAGTCCTGATCATTTAGGAGAAATTGTGATTTTAAGAAATGGATAAAAAATAAAGTTTTTCCCGACACGAGGCTAAAATTCCCACCCTGAAACTTCTACTCATTGGTCTGAGATGTACTCCTGGAAGCTTCTAGAGGTAGTTGTCCATGTAGTCCTTTTCTCGGGTCCGTGTCTCTAAAGCCTTCACCTCTGCTCTTCCTTCAGCTTCCTCTGCTGCGGCCCTTGGCCTCATATGGCTGCTCTGCCTGAATGGGTGATACTTTGTTTTTGATATTTCTTAAAATGTGGCTCTCCAGGTTGACCTCTCTGCATACTAAGTTGGCATAGCATATTGGTGATAGCATTTGGGACAGCCTTAGCATACTTACCCCCCAAAATTTAAATTTGTAGCAAATTAATTCTGTCCTTATTCAGGCAGTACCCTAAGTGTATGCTGGGCACCTCCCAAACGGTCTCACTGGAAGCGCCTCCCCCACATGCCCTGGGCCCTGGCTTCGGTAGCCCACATCATCCTTCCTTGGCTCTGGTCTCTCTCACCACTATCCTGTTAGCTCCAGTGACTGATTCTGAGCATTTATTGTCCAATAAGCATTTGTTAGCAAAGTCATCAATTAGATAACTAACTTTGGGCTTCTACTGAGTTACTGTTAATGTAGATGGAAGTGCCATGACACTCCTTCTGTTTGCTCCTCTATCAGCTCCTGACTCAGGCATGTCAGTCAATAAGTGTGGAATGAATGAAGAGTCCTCCATCCTTTTTCTCTCCCCACTCACCTAAGGCTTCTGACCCACTCCTACCTGGCTCACCACTCATTGTAGTGTTTCTGGGAGCTGGAAAAAGGTATTATGCTGGACAGGGGGCTGTCTTGTGGAAGAGTCCCTGACTGGTTCCTGTGACAACTCTGCCCTACCCTAGAGTCTCCCTCAGAGCAGAGACTTTCCAGTGCTCTGACAGGCAGGTAACTTTGTGTTCATGACTGTAAATCATACTCACCAAACTTATGCAGTTAGTGTTGGCCCATTCTTCCAACCTTCTGAGACTCTTTGGATCATTCTTCAGACATCTAAACTATTGATCATCTTGTAGCTTTTGACAGCTAAAAACATGAAAATCGTATCTGCTATTTCTCCATCCATGTCATTGATATGACCTTCAAAACATATTGATATCTTTTCTCTTGCTGTAGGAATAAACATGATAATATAACAATGTACCATAAGTCAAGGTCGAAAATCCAGATTATCTGGTAAAGCAAGAATTATGTCGACCACTAAGGCCCCGGTGACGCTATAATCGAGCATAGACGTCTTGATAATCAAGACAGAAAGGAGGCATGGCCAATGACACAGTTGTCATTATCAGATTAAAAGCATACCAGTTCCTTAGGGGAAGCTAGCTTTTCCTAACAGTCGATTCTAAAAGAATTCTCATGTTTGACTTTGTATGGTGGCTATCCTATAGTGCCATGAATAATGTTTACATTCTTAAAAAAATAAAAAAAGGTAACTGTAGTACTGGACCAGACTGCTTCTGCATGAACTTCACCTAAGATATGGTGACTTTAAGTATGGCCCCAGAGGCAGAGCACCTGCCTTGGAACCCAGCTCAACCACAGAGTAGCTCCCAACACTGGCCAGTCCGCTAACCTCTGTACCCTTCCAGTAAGTGGGGATAATTAAAGCTTGCCCTTCCTGTGGTCATTATAGTGGTTAAATGAATTAATGTAAAAAGCTTACTTAGCTCACTTATGGCAGAAGTTATTTAGGATAAAAATGGTACTTACCCCATGTGTCATGAGAATGAACTAGATAATGTATATAAAGAATGGTGCCTAGCAAACAATCAAGTTCATGAGTGTTGGCTTTTCTATGAGACACTTTTTTATAACTTGTTCCAAACAGATAAAATATCTCCACAATGATGTCAGTAAATTGCAAAATACTCTGTGCTATAATAGCAAGCCATTTACCATACCCCCATTCCACCTGCTTTTAACCCACCTCATATTGCAAATGATGTCCAGACTTTCCTCGAAATCATTTTATTTCTTTAGAAGGAAAATCAATTTGCACTTTATAATACACATCTGGCATTTGCCTCAGGCAGGAAGACACACCCTGACAGTCACGGGGATTCTTCTTTCAACAGCCACAAAATAATAGGATTTTCCATGGATTGAGAAGTTTGATATATATTATCTAACTTAATCCTCACTACCAACTCAGGAAGTAACATATTATTCTACAAAAACAAAAATGAAAAAAAAATGTGGCTTGAAGCAATTAAATGACATCCCAGGTGTCACATATTACCAAGTAGTGGAATCAGGTGTAGAAGCAAGTCCATCTGCTCTGGAGCAACTGCTCATGCCTGTTCCATACCATCCTCTTCACCACCCCGGCTCACCACTGTGTAGATCAAGGCCACCTAAGCCCTTACTGACACTTTTCCATCCTCACTAGTAGCAGCCAGTACACAATACACACTATGTCACAACTATTACCTTTCTGTAAATGCACAAGTGCCTCTGAAGCAGTGCTCCCCAAACCCCTGTGTCTCTCTTCCCTGTCAATTACCCACCTCCTCACTCAGGGAACACTGATCACTCCCATCTCCACAGACCAACACATAGAAATAACAGATCAGATTATACCATGTCTTTAAATGTCAGAAAAGATTCTGGAGTCAGGGATGATGCTTTGGAGAAGAAGGATCAGGAATGCAAGTATCTCAGGGTACTGAAGAATTTCTCATACTTCCTAACTTTGGTTAGAACTGGTCCTTCGCCATCCAGTATGCAGATTTGAAGAAACTGCCCTTTTGTTGCTGCCAGTTTTCTACACAAAGTCTTCATGAGCTTAGAGGAAATATTGTATTGACTTGTTTTACAGTTACTTAGTCTCCTTATGCCTCAGTTTCCTCAACTATATAATAGGGAGAGTAGTGGCACCTCTGTCACAGGGTGAGGAGCCAATAAACTGACATATGAGGAACCCTTGAATAGGGCACGGCACACAGTAGGCATCGTTCACAATGAGGATGATGGTGACACACTTCATTGCTTCCTGCCATCTATAAGTGGTTTTTAACACAACGCATAAAAAATAAGTTTTATGTCCAGGTGATTCAATAATTAGGGTACTGTTCTCTCACTTGGCTCACAACTAGAGCATGTAGACTCTCTCCTGTCACTGACAAACATTTCCCCAGAGCAGGTACATCTTATAAACATGCTCTCTATCTTCTGGAAGGACCTGATGAAGGATCATGCTACAATGAGGCCATGTTGCTTTAAAGGAACCTCTTGCATGGCCCAGCCCCTGACCTTGGTTTATAGACCCTCAGCGACCCCAGGGCGGTGCTTAAGCACTGGGGCCTTGGACAAGCTCAGCAGGTGAGACAATAGGACAAATGACCAATCTTCACAACACACCAGAGGCTCAGAAAGAACGCTGAAGCGAAAGGAGACAGTTACAAATTAAAGATACTAGAGACAAACAGCCATATGAACATCTGGGCCTCGTCTGGAACCTGATTCCTGATGTAAACCAACCAACCATAAAAAGACAGCTTTCCACAGACTGGGAGAAAACATTTGCAAAAGACATAAATGATAAAGGACTGTTACAAATACACAAAGAATTCTTAAAACTTAACAATAAGAGAATGAATAACCTGATTAAAATGTGGGCCAAAGGCCTTAACAGACACCTCACCAAAGGAGACCTACAGATGGCAACTTAGCATATGAAAAGCCGCTCCATATCATGTGGCATCAGGGAAATGCAGATGAAAGAAATAATGAGATACCACTACACACCTACTAGAATGGCCAACCTCTGGAACACTGACAATGAGCGCTGGCGAGGATGTGGAGCAACAAGGGCTCTCATTCACTGCTGGCGGGCATGCAACACGCCTTTGCATGTTGCATGGAAGACCCTTTGGCAGTCTCTCACAAAACTAAACACACTCTCACCATACAACCCAGCAATCACCTTCCTCGATATTTACTCAAATTCGTTGAAGACTTCTATTCACACAAAATCCTGCACATGCACACAGACGTTTATAGCAGCTTTATTCAGAACTGCCAAAACTCGGAAACAACCAACACGGCCTTCAGTAAGTGAATGGGTAAATAATCTGTGGCATAGCACGGTAATGGAATATCAAATGCTAAAAAAGAAATGAGCTCCCGAGCCATGAAAAGAGATGGAGGAACCTTAAATGCATATTGCTAAGTGAAAGGAGCCGATCTGAAAAGGCTGTATACTATGTGATTCCAACTGTAAGACATTCTGGAAAAGTCCAAACTATGGAGACAGTAATAAGATCAGTTGCAGGGGTTTGAGGGAGGGATGACTTGCCAGAACACAGAGAATTTTTAGGGCAGTAAAATACCCTGTAATGATACTGTAATGGTAGATACATGACATTATCATTTGTCCAAACCCATAAAATATGCAACACGAAGAGTGGGTCCTAACATAAAGTATGGACTTCAGCTGATTATGGTATATCAACAGAGGCTCATCATTTGTACCAAATGCCCCAATCTGTGGGGGATGTAGATGCCAGGGAGGCTGTGCGTGTGTGTGGCCAGTTGGCCTAAGGGAACTCTGTACGTTCCACTCACAGTTTTGCTGTTAGGTGTAAAACTGCTTTGAAAAACAAAGCCTATTAAAAAATTAAAGTAAAAAAGATTGTTTTGGCACAATCAAGTTTAGATGATAGTAAGGAATCATTGTTAATTAAATATAGGTAAGGGGCACCTGGGTGGCTCAGTGGTTGAGTGTCTGCCTTTGGCTCAGGTCATGATCCTGGGGTCCTGGGATGAAGCCCCACATCGGCCTCCCTGCGGGAGCCTGCTTCTCCCTCTGCTTGTGTCTCTGCCTCTCTCTCTCTGTGTCTCTCATGAATATATAAATAAAATCTTTTTAAAAAATGGGTAAGACTTCAATAAAAGGAGATGGAAAAAGGACTTTTGGTAGATGATACAGCATGAGCAAGAGTGAAAGAGAAATGAGGGTATCATTCAGAAGCTATCTAGATGCTCAGCTCATCTTTAATCTCCAGAACCATTACAGTTTCAAATACTTTGTTTCACTGTTCCTGTAGGGGTCACCATTCCTACCCTCCATTTCAGAAATCATGGTATTTTGGCATTGAAATTCTACCTGCCTGAATGGTTTCTTAAACCAAAAGTGAATTAAAAAAAACCTTCATCAGGATCCCTGGGTGGCGCAGCGGTTTGGCGCCTGCCTTTGGCCCGGGGCGCGATCCTGGAGACCCGGGATCGAATCCCACGTCGGGCTCCCGGTGCATGGAGCCTGCTTCTCCCTCTGCCTGTGTCTCTGCCTCTCTCTCTCTCTCTCTCTCTCTCTCTCTCTCTCTCTCTGTGACTATCATAAATAAATAAATAAATAAATAAAAATATATTTTTAAAAAAACCTTCATAAAAAAAAAAAACCTTCATCAGTTCAGATAAATGATGTCATGTTAGAAGGTCCCTAGCAGCCTAACACTACATAACAACGTCCATGTCTTCCCTTCATCTCATCACTTATCATCTCACAGCATCTCAAGAAGGGAAAGTACAGTACGATAAGCTACCATGTTCATATAACCTATATTACAGTAGATTGTTACAAGAGTTCTACTTTATTATTAGTTATTGCTGATAATCTCTCACTATGCTCAGTTTATAAATTAAACTCATCATAGGTATTTATGCATAAGAAAAAATGTAGTATGTGTAGGTTTGGTACCATCCACGATCTCAGGCATCCACTGGGGGTCTTGAGCACTGCAATTCTCCAACTTTCTTATACCTAAGAGTTGTTTTGGAGAATCTATGAAACCATAGATTACAGGGCCTCCCACCGTGAACTCTAATTCAGTAGGTCTGAACTGGTACTCACAATCTACATGTCTCCCGAGCATGCCAGTGGACTTGGGCCCAGGTGATTCAGGGACCACATTTTAGAAATCAAGCCACTGGGATATGTGTAAGGGACTAAAGAGATGTCACAATTGCTAAAGCTTAGAGAAAGGAGCAAGTAATAGGCGTGAGTGAGACAACGGGTATAGAACATTGATTAAACTTGGTTTTCATTTCAATACTTAGGAATATTAAACACTCCACAAAGAAATACACTCTTTCTTTGAGTTTTAAAAGAAACACAGTCCTCTATGTGTATATTTTCCCACTTTTGATAGGGATGTGTCACAGAGAAATCTTTCTCTAAGTGAAACAGGCTTGTACATGTAATGATGAATGGCAACTAACAAGCCCCTTGTGATGATGAACTGGGACTGGGATTTCCTACTTCTTCACCATATCAAGGAAAATTCAGAATTTTACGTGTAGTCTCCTAATTTTTAAACGTTAGCTTCTAGTCTTTTAAAAATACTCTTTGGGCCAAAATAAATCAAAATGTACGTGCAGGTCGAGATCCCGTCATGACCTTTGGACTAAAATTTTAGTTGGACAGATTTGTTTGGACTTGATCATTGGTCTTCAAGCTGACTTCCAGCATATGCTAAGAGGCTACAGAGGAGCTTCATGGGCTTGTGGAAACTGAGGCAGTAGCTGCGTCCTCTTCCTCCTCACCCACCTCACCCCTTCCCACCCCTCCAGAGACTATCTGTGCTTATATTACACATAAGTGTTCCATGTCAAAGTTTACTTGAAAATAGAATTTGGCCTCTGAAATTTTAAAGGAAAAAAAATTCCTTGATGTTTTAGTATAGGCTAAAGACTGTTGCTGTAACAAACAACCTCAAAATTGTAATGGCTGAGAACAACAGAGGTTTGTTCCTCACTCATGAGACATGTCCACTTTGGTTGATGCGGAGGTCTGCTGCACCTCACTCCCAGTCAGGGGTCCACTGCTGCTGACCATAGCACCCTGAGTGTCATAGCCACTGGAGCAGGGGTGAAGTAGGGACGAGGAGTTGAACACCAGCGATTAAAGGCTCTGGCCTACAAGCCACATATGTCAGTTCCACTCATGTTTTATTGGCCAAACAAGTCATTTGGCTCCATGTGACTTTAAAGGGGCAACATGGAGCCATCCTCCACTGAGCTGTGATGGAGCAGAGAGCCAAAAATACCTCTGAGCAGTTAGTGTCCACCAGAGCTGGTTATGTGCGGTATAGGAGGGGTGACTTGAATTGTAAGCCACAGATTATTTTTTATCTACTACGGACCAAGAAATTATTATGGGACTTTTGAGGAAAGGAGTGACTTAATAAATAGGATAAACATAAATACTAATTTTTAAAAAGTTAAACATTCTCTTTATCAATTAATGTCATATGTAATAGGACCATGATTTGCAGTCTGAATCAAAATCTCCTTGGTGAGCATGATTCTTGATCAGCTAGGTAATGGATAGATTAGATTAGAAATTGATTAACAATAACTTACCGCTTTCTCCCATGTGAATGTTACCAGTCTAATAACAGTCTTATAAATAACTAATGAAAGAAGGCAGTCTCAGGGCTTATAATACAAATTCTCCTCCTACTACAGAAAATGAGACCTATCTGTTGAATGATAAATATCCCCCCATGGAAACAAAGGTTTCTTCTATCAGGGCTCTTAATCAGATTTAGAAGGATAATTACCATCACGCAATTTGAACTAAATATATTAAAGTGTTTCTTTTAAGTGAAAATAATTGAAAAACATCAGACACAAGCATGTCTATCTGAGGGAAGGTTCACCTTGGCAAAGGTTGGAGCAATCACAGCTACGTAGCACTGCTATTGTCTCCCTTCCCACCTTGGCAACAGGGAATGCAAAATCCCGGCCTCATATCATTTGCTTTTGATGTGAATTCTGTCAAATAGAAAGGGGTCATTGAGTTAGCCTTCCAAATTGAGAGAGTAGCCGGGAATACTTTGTGGTGCAAAGTATGCAGCCTGTGAAGGGGAAATACTTTACTAAAAAAAAAAAAAAAAAACAAGACAGACAACCACTGCAGACAAATGCAGGCTTGAGAACTGTAGCCTTGATTCTTTTCAATGAGAATACAGAACTTCAAAGAAGAGTAATACACCTCTGTTTCCTCCCCTAATTTATTCTCTGTTCAAGACTAAAGAACAAGGATTTTTTTTTTTTCCCTTAAGAGTATAGCCTTTGCCAGAAGGATCTTTCGTGAAAGAGAAATCTTTGTGCATCTGCGTGAGCAGAAAGGTTCTGTACATCCTGTTCCCTGTGGTGGGGACACCCTGTTCTCTGCTCCTCCTTCCCCACAGAACATGACTTTAGGGGGTCCAGATACTTTTCATTCCTTGGCCACCTCCTTATCCTGTCTGGAAGATCCACTTTAGCAGTGGCAGAGAGCTAAGAAGTGTCTATCCTATAGGCCACCTGCCGGAATCGCCTCCTTGCCTCAGCACGCGGGCTGACCCTTGGCCAGAGGCTGTACACAGGGACCTAGGAGGGAAATGTAGGCAGAGCAGTTCTTTTAGGATGCTGCCTGCTTGGGGTATGAGTTTTCTAGTGCTGCTGTAACAACATACCATAAACTGTCTCTGAGTTCTTAGGCTAGAAGTCCAAAATCAAAGTACTAACATCCATGCTTCTAAAACCCACAGGGGAGAACCTTCCTGGTCTCTCCTAGCTTCCAGTGTTTGCTGGCAATTCTGGGCATTTCTTTATGCAGATGCATCACTCCAATCTCTGCCTTTATCATCAAAACAGTCATCTGCTCCCTATGTGTCTCTTCTTATGAGCACACCAGCCATATTGGATTTAGGGCCAGCCTTCCTCCAATATGATGTTTCTTAGCTTACTAATTATATCTGCAACCACCTTATTTCTAAATAAGATCACATTCTGAGGTACTAGAATTTAGGACTTCAACATATTTTTTTGAGGGACATAATTCAATCCATAACACCTGGGTAGCTAGATCCATCTGCTCAACCTTTCCCCTGTGTGCCAACATTATTCTGATGCTCTGTGATATGACTGGACAAAATTGACCAAGATCAGATACTTCCATCAAACCCTGAAGAGCAAGAGCATTTCACTTCTATGTTAAGCCTTTTGATTTACATTTATCTGTTCAACAATAAATATGGAGCACTTCTGTGCACCAAGCCCCAAATGGTCCCTGCTTTCATGGCAGTTACCAGCCTAGTTGGGACAGTTTCTTTCAGTAACCCCATGCATGAATGCTAAGAAAGGGAGAGTTCAGGGTTTCATGGAAGTATGGGATGGGGATGTTGTCTTAGGACAGCTAGAAAAAGCCACCCTGGTAACTAAGTTTGCACTGAGGCTTGAAGGAGGAGTTAGTTATAGCTCCACTAAGAGGCAGGGCATCCGGTTCTAGAAATGATGCAAGTAAATTAAAATAACAGTCAAAAATAAAATTCAGCTGTGTAAGCAAAAGAGATGCTTCTTTGGGGCCCCCGGGTGGCTCATTCTGTTAAGCAACTGACTCTTGGTTTCTGCTCAAGTCATGATCTCAGGGCTGTGGGTTTGAGCCCCATGTCAAGTTTGCACTCAGAACAAAGACTTCTTATCCCTCTCCCTCAACTCCTCTCCCGAATCATACTCTCTCTCTCTTTCTAAAATAAATTAAATGTTTTTAAAAAGAGAGAGAAAAGATGCTTCTTTCTCTCTTGGGTTACAGTACCCATAGGAAATACAGGCCTCCTTTGGCTCTGTGTCAAAGGAAACACAGAACCTTAGGTTCTGTTGCTTAGCTATCTGTGGAGTGTGCCCTCTTCCACATGGATAGAGAAAGCTCCCACCCCATCTGTACATCAGCCTGAGGGAGAAAGAAAGAGAAAGAGTGGGCACACCCCTTTCCTTTTAAGAGAAAAACCCAGAAATTGCTTCACTTTTGCATTACATCCCAGTGACCAGTTCTAGTCATCTGGTACATGAACTCCAGGGGAGGCTGGGAGATGCGGTCTCTAACCTGACAGGCACACACCCAATTAGGGCTTCTAATCCTGTAGAAAACATGAAGAATAAGTATCAGGAAGGTAACCTGCAGCCGTAACATGCCCTCAGACATTATAGCAGCCAAAGATTCCTACCCTCTAGGACCCTGCTATCACAGTAGCCACTGGCTATGTGTGGCTCCTGAATACCTAAAATGTAGCTGATCCAAACTGAGAGGAGTTGTAAATATAGACTACAAACCAATTGCAAAGACTTCAGTATAAATTAATATTTTTATACATTGGTGTGAATAAAATGTATTACCAAAATTAATTCATCTGCTTCTTTTTTTACTTGCCTACTGTGGGCACCAGAACATTTTAAGTCACATATGTGGCTCTCATTTTATTTCTTATTGTCCAGCACTTCTCTGGAATCTTACAGTGTAGTGTAGCAGAGGAGACAAGGAGGAAAGGCAAGGAATCGGGGAAGGATCACCTCCTGCCAAAAGGACATTTAGGCCAGGACACTGAAACTGTAAGAATTGTTTTCAGATGCAAGTGAGGAAACAAAGAGACTCAGCAGAGGAAAGAGAGTGAGCAGAGAAGGTGGAGCTGGCAGACCTGTGGCCGACACAGATCCTGCAAGTCCACCAGAAGCTGAATGTCCTTCAAATACATCTCAGCCATCTCATGCATGCTACTGAAACCTTGCCAACCCATTTCCTTGCATTAACCCGGAAGTGAGTATGCCCATTTCAGAGCACTGTACCATCAGTTAAATCGGATAATAGGTGCAAAGACCTAACACAATGTTGGTACAGTATGATTCAGTTTCATTACTGAATAATGAACCGGTGGAAGAAGAACCTAGAAATCCAGCTCAATCTGAGGCCTCCATGTACAAACAGATTTCAGGTGTTTTGATTGTAGACCAAGAAAGAATTCACTGGAAATTAAAGCAAATGGGCTCTTATTTGGGTGATTAGAATTGTGATCCAGGAAACACAGATTCAGATCGAAGCCTGAATTGTGTTTCAAAGGAGACAAAGGGAGCAGATTATAAAGGTCCTGAGTGCAGTTCTCATTCAGGTCCTCTGTGCAAAACAGGGATTGAAACTAGGTTAATTGGGGTTGGTCGAAGTAATTTGCAGACTGAAGTTTGCTGAACCTGTATTGGCTCCTTTCAAAGTGAAGAATGCGGATAATCTAGTGGCACGGCAAGGATGCTGTTGAGTCCAGGCTGAGGGCTGTGGCCAGCAGAAAAGTTTTTAAGGGTTTATAGTTTCTTCCAATGAGGACGTGCATAAATTCCTCATCCTCGTGACCTCCTATCCTATTTTAAGGGAGAATCTTGAAATTTTAAAAGTCATCGATCATTTAACTATATGGAGTACAGAGCATAAGCAATACAAGGGTTCAAACCTTTGCCTAAGATTGAGTCCCTGTCCTGGAGGGCCTGAAAAGGATCAACCAAGGCTTCTCCCTGGACACCAGGCAACATGATGATGGAAAACATTTTCATTACTTTCTTTTTTAAGATTTTTATTTATTCATGAGAGAGAGAAGCAGAGACATAGGCAGAGGGAGAAGGGAGGGAGGGATCCAGGAGGAAGCCTGATGCAAGACTCGATCCCAGGACCCCAGGAATATGCCCTGAGCCCAAGGCAGATGCTCAACCACTGAGCCACCCGGCATCCCTCATTACGGTTTTGAAGTAAGCAAGGCTATGAACCCAGACCTCACTGGATGCGAGGAGATACGAGTTGAGACACAAGTTGACAAAATATCACAAAGTCCCAACAGAGGACTTTCCTTTTCCATGGCATCTCCCGGGAATCTCTGTAGTAAATCTTCTCTGTCACCTGGATGGCTTTTACTATCCGTGTGTGTGTGTAAGTGTGTGTGTGTGTGTGTGTGTTCATGCATTTTTTGCAAACTACCAGGTGGTTATGAAAGTTTAAAATGTTCTATTAAATCTGATTAAAAAAAAAAAAAACCTAAGTATAAGGTGCGTCTGCAAACATCCACTAAATCAGACACTGCTGTCAACAATTATTTTTCGATCTCTGTCTCCATGGTAGGGGGGAAAGCGCTTATTTCGTTTTGTGGGTGGACCCTTGAATGTGCTGCAAATGGTTGATTGAGTGGCGCTGCCTCCCCAGGCTTTTGTCTTGTCTTCCCAAGCTAGCCCTCTGTTCTTGCCTTCAGGCTGTCACTTCATTAGTCACTTACATATGGCAGTTTGAAGGCATGCTAATTGAGGGACTTCACTGCTAGCTTCTAACTAATCATTCTGACAGAAAGCGTCTCCTCTGCAGAGAAGGAGGTGGAGCCCACGTGCTTTTGCTTCTCGGTGAACGTGCATCATCGCTCCATCTCACGCCAAGATGTTCTGCTCTGAGTCAACGCCAAAAAAGACATGCAACAAAGTTATCAGTGTCCCTCCGCAGCCCTTTGGCACTTCTTCAATCCCTGTGCCATCCAGCCCCTCCTTATTCACTGTAAGATCCTCACACTACTCTGTCCCTCATCTCTCTTTGGGCCTTCTGTTTATCTGTCCATCCCTCAGGTTATCAATTGAGTAACTACTGAGCTAGTCGCTTCTCTCGGGAGAGACCCAATACCATGATGATGCAGAACTCAGACTCTGGAGCCAGACTTCTTCTGGAGCTTGAATTCCAAGTCCATCACTTGCTAGGTGCCTGATGCTGAGCAGATGGCTTAAACCTCTCTGAGGACCATTTTTTTCCCCTGGTCCCAGGGAATAATCATGGTGTCAGCCTCACTGAGCCACTTTGAAGTGCGTGTCTTCAACCAGTGCTCCAGTCCTGCTACATGAGAACACTGAGGCACAGAGAGATGTGCCCAAATCTCCAGCCTAGTACAGAGGAGATGGAGGACACACTCTTAGAGCATCTGTTTCTCAGACCCACACCACACATTTGGAACCCTGCCCCTGTGCAGCAATGGTAACCATTCTTCCAACAGTGTTAAACCAGGTCTAGTAGAGCCAGCCCCAAACTACCCCTTGATGTCCTCCCACATCCTGTATCTGGTTCCCAGAACTCCCCTGAAAGCTTAGGGCAAGGAAGTGCATACAGTCCTGGTGTTGCTCGCTCTGTCACCCACCCAACATGCATTGAAACCTCAAAGAACCAAATGACTTCACAAACTGTAACAGGCTACAGGTACGTAACTCTGTGCTTAACTCAATAACGAGATCTGAACATAGCCGATGACATCTCTTGAAAGTGAAAGGATCTACGGAGATTAATAGACAGGTTCCTGCAGTGTGAATCCTTTGTACCAAGAAACTACCACAAAAGTAGGTCTCTCCAATCCGGCACACAACTCTGTAGTCTTCGTGGCCATGGACACTTTATTTCTGTCACCTTCTCTTCTCTCTTCAACCCAACTAGAGGAAGTAAATATTTATGTCATTGTATGGTAATTGCTGGCCTCTGGTTCTCTTGATGCTACATTAAATTGGAATTTTGAACAGCTACCTTCTTTCTGGGGCTTAATGCCACCGCAGTAACAGATGGGCGAACAGAACTGAGGAGGTTCTGAGGGAATTGGATGCCCAGCTTAAAGTAATTGGAAGCAGTATGGCAGGAGCCTTTGGAACTCAAATGAATCCAGAACTTGGTGTTAGCATAATCAGCATCAAGCAAAGAAGTGGGGAGTTCCCGCAGAGCCTGGAGGAAAGCCTGCATGTAATAGTTTGGGTTTTGAAAGCCTCTCTTTCCCTTGAAAACACTGTCATCCTTGGGCTAATAAACCAAATCTTGACAATTCAACAAGGAAATATACCAGAAATGTCATAATAATGACAGACTAGGAATCTCTGCATCAATAATTCATAGATTTGATACCTGGGAGGATAAAAAAAGTGTATCATAAACCTGGTTGCTATTATATAGCCCATTTTCAAAGATAGCCATTTATATATTTTTTGTGATTACACTGCCCTGATTTTTTTTCAGAATGACTATAGTCACTTTACTGGCAAAGTAAAGTACAAAAAGTATAAATTATAAGTTCCTTTTCTTAAAGGAAGGCAGGGAGGGAAGGAAGGGAGACAATAAAGCTTATATGGGACAGCATGTGAGTGTGCCAAAACTGGTCTTGACTTTTAGGGTCCTTTCTGAGTAACGGGTTAATTTTGAAAGCCCTTAGCCCCTTTCCCTTTGTTTCCACGTTTCTCGCACCTGAGCTGCCTCTTCCCAGAGACTCAGGTAATCAGTAAGAGCTAAGGACCGGCCCCTTTGGTGCAGAGGGGCTGCGGTCTCCTTCCATCCACCCCAACGTCCCTTCAACACTCATTCTCCTCCTAGATGACATGTTCTTTAGTTGCATAGTCTGTGGTCTCTTACTTCTTGGGATTCACTGTCAGAAATTCCTTCTTGGTCCTTTCTCCTTTCTCTATTCCTACAGAGGAACGTGCCTCGAATTCTATTTAAAGTTTGCACTAAAAAAAAATAAAAATAAAAAAAAAATAAAGTTTGCACTAACTAGTGACTCCAGCAGCTTGGGACAAAATTCAGAGTCCTTCTCCCATTCTGGAAAGACTGATGTGATCTGACCTTCTGTCCTTGTCCCTCTCACGTCCCGCTGGTTGGCAGTGCTCCAGCCCCACAGGCCCCTCGTGGTATCTGTAAATGAATCAGCCCTGTCCTTTTTCAAAGGCCTCTATTGTCCCTTCCTGGAACATCTTCCCCTGATTTTCGCATGGCTGTCTTCCTCTCTCCCTCTGACTCTGTTCATGCGTTCCCTCCAGAGACAGTCCCCTGACTATCCCCTTTCCCCCACTGTGACATGGCCCAGCCCATAACCCAGCCCTATTTGCTTCCTCATTTGTAACCAACTAGGATTAGACTATGTATTAAATCTCCTTACTTATTTTTTGTCTTCCCTTCCCCACTATTTCCTGGAAACAGGGAACTCATCTGTCCTATTCACAGTTTAGTAATAAGCATTTGATACATACTTGTTTAAAGATGGGAGAGGAGGAGACAGGGATGAAGAAAGATAAGAGGGCAATGGGAAGGGAGGAAGGAAAGGAAGGGGGGGAGCAGGAAATACTACTCATTCATTTATCGAGCATTCACATGTGGACACTTCCTAACACTAGCCACCATGCTGGATTCAGGGTACAGGGGAGGAGGAGTACAAACTTCTCACAGCAAGACTTCAAGACATACCTTTTTTGAATGAATGAAAAATAAGGCACAGTCCCTACCCCATAAGTAAATTGTATATTAATGTATATATATATATATGCATATATATGCAGTCAATACTTGTATTGTAATAATTGTGTATATATACATAGTCAATACTTAATATTATTCAACTAATTTTTGTTTGTAGTTGTTTAAGAGGCTAAAGGAGGTTGTTTTAGCTGTGACCATCAAAATCTAAGTAGGGGGATCCCTGGGTGGCTCAGCGGTTTAGCGCCTGCCTTCTGCCCAGGGCGTGATCCCGGGGTCCCAGGATCTAGTCCCACATTGGGCTCCCGGCATGGAGCCTGCTTCTCCCTCTGCCTGTGTCTCTGCCTCTTTCTCTCTCTCTCTCTTCTCTCTCTCTCTCTCTCTCTCTCTCTATATATATATATATATATATATATATATATATATATATCTGTGTGTCTTTCATGAATAAATAAATAAAATCTTAAAAAAAAAAACAACCTGAGTAGGATACAGTGTAAAATTATATAGCCACAGAATATAATCTAAAATCTTTTTGCCAGCCTTCTGGGCCTGTGTCAGTACCTTCTCAACACACACCCTTTGTTTTGGAAGCTTCCTTTCCCATAAGTATCTGTCATCCTTGATTGGCTCAAACAGATGACTGAGGGGCAGCAGGGAAGAGTAGATGGCCAGGCGGCTCTGGCATCAGGTAAAACCTGGGTGAGAGTCCCAGCCCTTCATTCAGTGGCTGTATCAGTGAGCTCTGTGCCCCACTGTCTTCCTCTGTGAAAGAGCTGAGCAAGAGTACTTAACTCAGAATTGCTTTGAGGATGAAACATTATCTTTGTACAGCCTTTCACACACGCTTATCATAGCCAACAGTCCATAAACATCAGCCATCCTTACTGCCACTGCCTCTCACCCAGAATATCCTTTTCCTTCCCTGTCACTTAATTATACACATCCTTCATCACAAGTTCTCCTGGCCTCCATGAAGCTGACCTCCACCTCCTCTGAATTATTACTTACACACTGATGATTATTGTTTTAAATATGAGCTCTCCTTAAATTAAACTGTAAGCTCCTTGAGGGAAAAATCAGGCCATGTGAGCACAGAGCAGTTTCAAAAAAATCCTTGATTGATTAGAAGCTCACATTATAATGTTGAAAATTTTGATTGCAGAGTTTGTGCTGCTCTGGTGCTTTAAATTCATATGAAATATGTCTGTAATATTATATAAATTCTAGACTTCTACATTTAATCAAAGTCTTAATCATAATGAGCAGCATTTATGAAAGGGCAATTAACAGATTCCCAAAAGAACTGGAAATAGTAAATTGCTAATAGCCTCCCTGAGGTTTCACTTTTTGTGCTCATAAATTAAATACTTTAATAACAGAGGCAGTATGAACCCAAAAGGGCACAAGTTTGAAAGGCGGAGACCTATGTCTTGATTCTTGTCCTGCCAACATAGGGCCCTGGGCCACAGCTTCTTGACTTCACGTCCTTTAGCTCATCTCGTGTGCAAAAAATTGTATTGACTTAAAAATCGTCAAAATGTGTTCCTAAATTCTTAGGGCTGCGTGGATGCAGTTTAACTTCAACTCCATTTGTAAATATAGTTTAAATTATTTACAAAGTATAACAGAAACAACATATACTGACATAATAGAAACTAAAATGAATGATGTTGCATAGACTTGGGCTTACGTTTTGGTTTAATAAAGAGCATCCTGAAATTGCAAAGTGAGTTCTTTAAAAGAACTGTACCTATTTGCTCCTACTTATCTGGCTGTATCCGCATTTGCTTGCTCTAAACAACTGAATGGAAGGTAGAGCTACATAAGATATAGTTACATCCATCTCCCATGACAGTGAATTTCAAAAGTCTGTGCCCACAGGAATAAGTTCAATTTATAGGGAAAAAATTAGTTTATTTCCTTTAAAAAAAAAAAAACTGGGTTTCTGGGCACTCCTTAGTAAAACATGAACAGCTCTCCTAGACCACCTTCTGGGCATCTTCTAGCTCTCCTACTCCGTAGAATCATAATTTAAACCTAGCAGGACCTTACAATCTCATGCGTGTACTTTTATGTTTAAATTTCTCAATAGACTGATCAGTGCTTTTATCTTTAAGCTGATTTTCCCATACTTTATTTCAATTCCATAAAATTTTAATATAAAGTAATTCCGTCACCAAGACAGTGGGATTGTACGAAGTCTCCAAGATACTCCAGTGTGGTCTAGAATGTTCTGCTTTCCTCAGGCTACCTCTCTCTACTCAGACTTTTTCACCCTTTCACATCATCGTATCAAGCAATAGAAGTATTGCTTTCTAACTAATTCATCACAAGTAGGAAGCTCTGTCTCATATATCCTGCATCTGAAATTCAGAAGCCCTCATCATCCTCAAAACATTGCGCCCATCCTGTATAAGTTAGGATGGCTTGGGGGGAAATGCAAGGTGGCCCATGAATTTTAAACAAATATATTTTAATTATGATACTTAAAAATACTCTCATTTATGACTACATTTATTACAATTTGCAACTATTATGTTAGGAAACAGCCTGGTTTCAGTGTTCATGTTGTCCATTGTAGAATGCACACAAGAGCAAAAATGAATTAGAAGGGGGAAATAGGGAAACAGAACAGGTTTTATTTTGAAGAAAGAATTACTGGGGAAATTACAAGAATTAGCTAATGGAAATATCTAAAGACATTTTTTTAGCCATCCACCAAGCACCAGTATGACCAGGAAATAAAAAGTACTCTCTGCCTACTTAGAGAACTTAGTCAAATTTATTTTATGGAAAGACCTAAGGCTGTAGTCATTTGAATGGCTAACTCAGTTCATAATAGACTTCCAAAAATATTAACACATTTGTTATAGCATAAAGCTTGATTTACTGAAAATACCATACCAGCTTATGCAAATTTATTCTTAAAGCTCAGATGTGACGAATATGCATGGTCTGTTGAAATTGGCCATAAGCTGATCTGATTGGTTCTTTTCCCACTTGTGCTAGTATGGCCTGATTTTTTCCCTCAAGGAAATGGGGAAAGAATCAGTCAGATCCAAGAAGCTGGTGGGCCATAGAGCCAAGTGGCTAAGAGCAGAGATCTTTGCATCAGACCAGTGGTTCTCAGTTGTGGTGATTTTGTTCCCCAGGGGTCATGTGGCAATGTCTGGAGGGATGCTGCTGGCATCTAGTGTGCAGAAGCCAGGGCGGCTGCTGAGCCTCTTGCAATGCACAGGGCAGCTTCCACAGCAAAGACTTGTCCCACCCAAGCTTTAATAGTGCCAAAGTTGAGAAGCCCTGAATCAGGCCTCCTGCATCCTGAGCTCACGCTCTCTGCCCTGGCAGCTTGTTTGGAAAGGCTGCCTGAACTTTGCAGACCCCAGTCATTTCATCTTTAGAAGAAACAAACCCCAAGACCCATCTCCCAGGCCAGAGTCACTGTGACAATCAGACGGATGGATATTTCCGGGGCCTTCGGGATATGGCCTGACAAGTAATATACTCAGCTCATCTTAGTCATCATTAGTAATGATAATAACAACACAAAAAATAATGACGAAGCCTTTTTTTCAGATTTGCTGAAGACCAGGGTGTTTACAGTGTTTCTCAGCATTGCAATAGGGCTGTAGTTTGAAAGCCAATTACAGGCATTCAGAAAATGGCCATGTGCTCAAACCAGAAAAGTTTTCTTCAGACTTAAATCCTGCTGTGACCTTAATATGCCACTCCCAAGCCCTATGGGGTAAGTAAAAGAGGTCACAATGAGTAATAGACAATTTGAGCTCCTAATGTGCCATCTATAGGAGGGGAGAAGAAACATTAATGTGTATGTCACCTTCAGATGTTTGAGGTAAGGATAGAATTGTAGTTTGTTAAAGATTAGTGGAATCCGTGGACATTCCACGGGTTTCTATGCTGAAAATTAATGCAAGTCCATATGCTATTGGCTATTACCCCTTCCCTAACCTTCTAGAAGAAGCCTGACAGGATGCTGAGGCAAGCACCCTGGGGCTAATTAGCACTTAGGCATTTCAACCACACTCAATCTTTATCATGGGTTTTCAGGGGAGGCCAGAATGGAGCCCTTGGAAACATTTGTATAACTATTAACAAGTGCTTTGGAGTAGATCTTAAAAACAAAGCCAATCCAGGCAATTACTACATGGCTCTGAAAATGCCTCTATATTGCATAATTCTCAGTGTCTCTGGGTTTTGTTTTGTTTTGCTGAAAACCAAATTATTAATTGTCACAAATCAGAACTATTGTTCACCTGCTGAACACGTAAAGATTTTCTAAGAAGTCCATGAACTTCACTGGTCTCTAGCATTCATTCACAAAACCAAATTCACTTTCAAACTTTCAGAGAAGCCACATAAGATTCCGAAATGCCAGGCTTCATGATTAAATTCAGAGAAGGTGCTGAGGATGCCTGTGGATTCTCAGAGTTAAATACACCAGTAACTGAAAATCTAAACTCAAATACTGAAAGTGCTTATGAACATCATATTATAAATCTGTTATAAGATGGCCTTATGTTTTAATACCAAAAAGTTGCGGAAGTCCTCTATGAAATCCTTATGAAAACTCAATTAACCTTTGCGGAAGAAAGAAAAAAAGAACCAGAAACACTGCCAGAAGTAAGATCATGATTCCCATACTGGTGTCATGGTCAAGGAGAGCCAAGTACTCAAACTAAGTCAAATACTCTGCAATCAGACTAACTTGAAGGGAATTAATGGTATTAGAAGGCATTCGTCATGCTTCCCTGCCTGTGTGATTTGCAGTTGTACTCTATCCCAATTTTTCCTAAGGTACTCAAAATTATACAAAGAAAATAGGTATTTAAAGCCCAATTCTCAAACTTCTCTCTGATGGCTAGCTTTGTCTTTTAAAATACCCATCCATATTATTCACTTAGGTTCTCACATTAGTGTCGGTAACAATTGTGTCATTGACCAAATAGTAGGGAGTAGGTCAAATTTCTCTATGAGCTCCTTGAAAGAAGTGATCTTGATCCTAATGTAACCTACTATATAACATCCTACAAATATTCTTAACCAGTCAGTATTGGGCAGTAGTTAGGAAATGTTATGTCAAAAACTTCCTAGAATGACTCCTTGAGCCATGAAACTTTAATTTATAATTTGGCATGAATCTATTTGAGTAACATGAGTTAAATTCTTGTTTTAGTTTCATATACAGTTCTCATAAATGAGTATGTTTGTTCATTTTAATTGGGATAAAGTATTTCCTTGAAAATCACCTACCTTCTCCATTGTAAATGACTTGCTGAATCCATCACTGGTAAATTATGATATTGTTGTACTTTCTTCCAAAGTGAACATTTTTATTTACCAGAGTCCCACTAGTTTGTAAAGGAACTGTAACAAACTGTATTCTTTTTCTTTTCTTCCCCCTTCCTTCCTTCTGTTTGAAAAATTACCAAAACTACCTTTTATGAGAAGAGAAGAAAATGGCCCAGGATTTGATCTATTTCACGAATATGTTCTAGGGTATAACCAATGGAGAACAATGCTAAAGAGATCAAATAGAATGATAGATTTCAGATCCCGAAACCCATAATTAAATGATGGCTGCCTTAAAAAAAAAAAAAAAAAACTAATTCACCACCTATACTCATTTTGAGCCTAGATATTCTCTTACCTTTCCTGAAGCTACTATTACTCTGTGACTGCTCCCATCCTGGGGGTCAAGTGGAAGGTACTATCAGGTGGAAAGGTGATAGAAATTCTCAAAGAAAAACTATGTGATTTTCAGTGGATGAGCCTACTGTGACCATAGCTTTTATACATTTTGAATGGCTTTTAAAGGAACACATTATTTCAAGAGTGGTGTGGATGTATTTGTTCAAGACACTGCCTTGACTTGAATATTCCAATATCGTTTGTGGTTTATCAAGTTGAAGGGCAGTGATGACTGGCTTCTTCACAGGGCTGTTATGAGCAAGTAACCTCCATCCCTTCCCTCAGGATCCTCACTTAGTTGTTCTGGATTGTTCTTCCCCATGTCTGGTTACCATGGAGAGAGCTGCACCATCAGTTTGTTTCCAGTTACCAAGTGGTTGTTAGTTCATTGCTTATGAAAATGGTTTCTCTAATGCTAATTAGTGATAGCAATGAAATTAAAAGCTGTGCCTGCTTTTTTTTATTGATACTCTTTCAGATAAAGGATTGAAATTACTAATTATACTTTCTGGCAAAAGAAAGCATTCACTTAGTATGTAATGAGTTTGACTTTAACTCTTTTCTTACCTTCTATTGAGGATTCTGGTTATGTGATTTTCTACAAAGAATCTAATATTCCCTAAGTCTCATCTGCTTCCTGAAATGATGTGTTTGGCTCCTTCTGCCCCAAAGCCCAGATCCATCAACCTACAATAGACCCATTATAGCAATGTTTGTGATACTAATGTAATCAGATTCTGTCTCTGACATTTATCAACTCTGTGATTGTTAGCAAGATGCTTAGACTCTCAATGTCCTCACGTGTGAAGTAAAGGAATTAAGACCCATTTTTTTTCAGGATTTTTGTGAGGTGAAATGGGAAAAGCAGGCTGGCTTCATGGACATTTAACTTCAGGGGGCTCCTACATGGTTGTTAGCATCTTGAAATGCTAAATAATTTTCAAATGAGGGCTCTGTATTTTCATTTTGCATTGGGCTCTGCAAATGATATAGTCAGGATAAGCTAGGCTATGCTGCAGTAAAAATAAATTCTCCAAAGTTCCAGTGGCTTAACACATCCAAAGGTTTTACTTGTGCTACCTGTCCAACCCCCATGGCAAGAATGCTCTGCACATCCTAATCATTTAGGGACACAGATACAAGGAGTCTTATTTTGACTTGAACTCCCATAACCTCTGCACCAAAGGGAAAATCACAAAGAGAATTGTGTAGTAGTCCCTAAAATTCCTACTCCAATGTCCATACTTCTTTGTCCAGAGCAGATCACACAGCCTAGTCTAACATTAAGGGAGAGGAAAGTGCTTTCTTTCCATGTACCTGGACAGCAGAGCTGGAGTAGTTGATGAACAGAACCAATATTACCACAGGACGTGGTGCCTACTGACATCTGCTGTTTTCAACCCACACTTGAGAGGTGTACATTTTAAGATTTCAAATTTCTCCTAAAATGAGCGCAAATCAAATTACCTAACAGTAAGATCATTTTTCTTTTAAAAGAAGTCCTAATTCTCTTCTTTTACAACAAATACAAGATTCCCTTGACTATCATCTTCCCTGGGGATGGAGCATATGCTGAGAAAGTTAATGTTGCAGCATCAGGACTAAATCCTTCCTCACCGAATTAAAACACTTAAGCCAGCACTGCTGAATCCTTCATTACATTTTCTCAAAATTGAAATCACATTGCTCTTTGTTTTGTGATTGTAAAAAATAACTGTATAACACATTCAAACAAGATGAAAAGGTATGAAGTTAACATACAAAGTAGTAAAATCAGTAGTAATCCCACTACTCACTGCCACTTTTTTGTCTTTCCAGACATTTTAGGATACAAAGTTACACTTGAAATTTTTTTAAATATTCGTGTTATTTTACATATTAATTTGTATAGAGTGGTTTTACTAAATCTGTCTCATGGACATATGTATATAACAAGTATAGTTATGATAATAATATTTTATATTTCATCATTGTGATAATCACTTGATATGCCATCACGTGGTATATGTAAGGATTTATTATCCCTACCCACTCATCCCCAGTTATAGGTTCTAGAGGTAATCAAATAGCAGTTGTTCTCATTCCAGAAATGGTCTGCACATATATACACAAATAGGTGTATTTTTAAATTTCTAGCCAAATTGTTGCATTTTATTATAAATTCCTTCAATTGCTATATATTGTTCCATTTTAAGAATATATCACAATTTGTTGGGTGAAATATCTATAGAGGATATTTAAACATTTTTGCTATTATAAACAACTTTACAAAATATTTTTGTGCATAAAACTCTTTGAGTTTATCTGGTTATTTTCTTAGAATACATTTAAAGGAGTAATATCCTGTTGTTGATTATTAAAGATTATTCTAAATATTTATTATATCTAATGAATATCTATATCATACTGATTATTAAAGATTATTCTAAATATTTATTATATCTAATGACTATATATCACTATACTAGTATATATGTGTATCTACATAAGGCTTATTATTTGCTTGTTTGATAAATAATTCAGAAATTTTTGGAGAGGCCACTTACCAGCTATTTTGAGGAATATATGAAATAATCATTTCAAAAGTATTTTGTAGGCGCACCTAGGTGGCTCAGTTGGTTAAGCATCTCACTCTTGATTTCAGCTCAGGTCATGATCTCAGGGTTGGGAGATCGAGCCCCATATCAGGCTCCATGCTGGGCATAGAGCCTGCTTAAGATTCTCTAACCTTAAGAGGTTAGGGGACATCCCTCTCCCCCACCCCCAAAAAAGTATTTCATAAATTGTTAATACATGTGTAAGTATAATAATGGTCAATAGTAATTATCAATGTTATTTATTTTAAGTATGGCCCATCTACCTATATTATTTTATAGGTAATAATAATAAAATATACCTGTCATATGTACTTTCACATTCCAGCAGAAATGGTACTATAAGAGAGATAGAATGTGCATGAATTAGCATCACGTAATCAAGGAACTATGGGTAAAAAGTGATGACAACCACACATCCTGTTCTGCCCAACACAGGCTGGGTTATGCCTACTATTCTGGAGTACATACTGCTATTTTCTTCTTCACTCTCAAAATCCTCTGGCTAACCAGTAAATCATTGCTTGTCAGTAAATTAGCCATTACCAAACCTTGGAAAAGATATCCTTCATATACCCATGCCCACTGTCATTTCACTGTCCTCAGAAGAGCTAATCCAGTTTATCTTTTTAAATTCAGTTCACTGATATGTACAAGTATTTATTCTACCTTACACAAATCTTCCCATTGAAGGCTACTTTTCATATCATTCTTTCTTGCTTTAGAGACTAGTCACCATCTTCTGCGTCTACAATAGATCCAGTCAGTGGATCCCTTGCCCTCCCAGATTGTGCTGGGGCACAAGGAAAGGGTTGCCTACACACTCTCAGAGGATTTGCTGCCATTATCAGGATAGTTCTTGTATCAGTAGTGCTTATGCATAATAATATGACCTCTCTATTTTTTCTAATGCTCATATTTTCTCATCCATCATACAGAAAAATAAAAATGATTTTGAAAGTACTCTGTATAAAAACACCAAAGCAATTTAACCTTTCACCTTTTCTATGACCAGTCCCCAAGTAAAGTTAGAGAAAATACATTTGGTCTCGCATGCTGCCACTGAGTTCAGGGAAAATCATCCTCATAACCATTATTCATTAACCTTGCACTAAATAAAATTCCCAACCATTTTTTCATCACCAGCACAAAGTTGCCAGGAGCCTGCAAGAGGTGTCACTGAATGGTTTTAACACTTTTAAAGCAAAATAACATCTTTTTAAAACACTAGGTAGGAAATTCCACAAGAACAGTGTTCTCTGATAATTAACCACACTGGTGAGTTAAGCGCTCTTGGCTTTTCCTCAGGATAGCTCCCTATTCAGCATCATCCAAGTTAATTAACAGACATAATGCTCACTTCCTTGCCGATCTTACTGCCTAATTAGAACTGCATGTGTTGTTTTGCATCAAAGCCATTTCACCTCAGCTCACCCACCAGTGACTCCGTTAGCAGTTCCTATAAGCTGGCTCTCGATCTCCATCCCCTCCTTTTCGCGCTAGATAACTTCCTCACAGAGCCTGTGAGACAGTGAAGCATGGTCTCATTCCACTGTAATAATGGAACGTTCCAGTTAGAGCCAGAGTGTGGAAATTTCACACCCCTTCCAGCACATCAGCAGTGCACTCAGAAATCGATGCCTGTGTGATAGAACCACAAGTGCCAAGAGGCCAGTCGGTGGGTTCTCCAGCCTGAGGCAGCCCTGACTTCCCCACAACTGTCCCTTCCCTGGCAGCCATATGTAATGGCCTTTTTAATCACTGTCATCAACAGTGGGGATCCCTAAGGAACATCTTACGCTTTCAAAAAAATGTTTAACATGAGCTGGCCACCAATATTTGGAGTTCCCCAGGGAAAGGCATTTTATTTTTTTTTTTTAATATTTCCTCCATTTTTGGACTTTGAACTTTTTTTCCCTAACCAAACACCAAATTCTCATTCCAGGTTATAGGGGTTAGGCAGCAGCCTTTCCACTCCCACCACAAGTTAGTTTTTTTTTATTATTATTATTATTTATTTAGGATAGTCATACAGAGAGAGAGGCAGAGACATAGGCAGAAGCGGGCTCCATGCACCGGGAGCCCGACGTGGGATTCGATCCCGGGTCTTCAGGATCGCGCCCTGGGCCAAAGGCAGGCGCCAAACCGCTGCGCCACCCAGGGATCCCCGGGAAAGGCATTTTAAATGTTTAGGTTTCTATCTTTGAGCTGGGTTCTCTTTTAAGACATATTCCAATTATAGTTGTTGTGAATAGTAACCTTACAAATAAGACCTTAGAGGGGGAAATCACTAAATACGGCTAAATTTTTTAAATTCTGATTTTCCGCAGATGTGTCAGAAGCCTCAGCTTGTCCTTAGAATCTCATTATTTTCTTAATATAAAATATCAAACTCCCAGTAAAGCATTCTTAACTATTTTGTGCCATGGGCCCCTTTGGCAACTTGATAGAAACTTTGGGCATTACCTTAGAATAACATTCTTTAAATGGAATATGATGAAATATGTAAAATTTAAAAGAAATTCAGTTATCAAAACAATAAAATTATACAGTGGAATATTACTCAGCCATTAGAAACGATGAATACCTACCATTTGCTTCAACGTGGATGGAACTGGAGGGTATTAGGTTGAGTGAAGTAAGTCAATCGGAGAAGGACAAACATTATATGGTTTCATTTATACGGGGAATATAAAAAATAGTGAAAGGGATTCAAGGGGAAAGGAGAGAAAATGAGTGGGAAATAACAGAGACAGTGACAAAACAAGAGAGACTCCTAACTCTGGGAAACGAACAAGAGGTAGTGGAAGGGGAGGTGGGCAGGGGAAGGGGGTGACTGGGTGACAGGCACTGAGGGGGGCACTTGACAGGATGAGCACTGGATGTTATACTATATGTTGGCAAATCGAACTCCAACAAAAAATATACAAAAATAAAACAGTAAAATTAAATTTGTGACTTGTAATTTGTGCTTGTTTACTAATGCATTAAATAACAAGTTGATACATTTAAAATATAGGAAAATTAAATCTTATTGTTTAAAGACATGTCAGTACAAAGAGCCTTCCTGCTTGGTTGGAATGAGACTGTTACACTGTCTTTAATCATTTCCTTCCCCGTAGTGGTCAAGAAACAATTGTAGATGAGAACATGGGAAAGCACCATGTGACTGGGTCTCCAACACAAGAAGAGGAGACTCCTGCATTCTCTCATGGTTTGCAGCTACATCACACAAGTAGACGGAACACTGATCACATGCAATCTATTGCAAATTGAAGTAATAATGAACATAAATCACATTTCGAGCTATCTACAGCAACTCTAAAATGATATGAACATATCAGTGGTTCTAATTTATGACAAAGCCACAGATACCACTGATACTACTGACATTTTTGCCTACATTCATAATTGTTTTAAATGCTCAATTTTAGGTAGTAGTAAACGTAAATATGTAACTTCTTCCCATCCAAGTTCACAGACTCCATGGACTCCCACAGATAGCCCCCTACACTATGGGAAATAAGACAATCTGTGGTTGGAGTATGAAGGCTAAGATGAAGGAGAACAACCACTGGGTATCTAACCAGCTAAGAGTTATCGGGAGTTGGCCACATACAAGGCACTGTCCTAGGGTCTTCCATGGTGTGACTTTTATTCATCACCTGAATGCCAGAGGTTAGGATGCAAGTAAATGATGGAGCCATGATTCAAATCCATTCTACAGGACAGGTGGAATGACTTACCAATGACTTTGGAAAAAGTCAACTGGCCATGCTCCACCCACCCACTCTTTTGTTTTGGGAGCAGTCCTCAGGTTCTGCTGTTTTTCCAGAAAATCTAGCTCTGCCTCTGCTTAGGTGGGTAATTCAGTTATGTAATTCAGTATTAGAAAGCCACTAGTCCGTGCACATAAGACACATCCTCCAACTTCATATTATATATAAAAGTCATACCTTACCTGCCCCCTCTTTCTTTTCAAACTGAGATGGGGACAGCAAGTTGTCATTTATTGAGTTTCTTTAAATCCTGACACCTGCAATTAAGACTCATTCTCCTCTAGAGGTGTTTGTTCCATATAAACAATTGTAGTTATTACTGTGTATCTCTTTATATAAAGCTAAACTTAACCTCCCTCTACTGTGCTGAAATTCTCAGAAAATCCTAGTCCTACTGTGAAAATAAGAAACATGCTTGCACCTCATGGCATCCATTACTATTGACAGAACATTACCAACTGGGCCAGACAGGTTCATCCAAATAGACAGGCATACTTCCTTTCTTTTTTAACAGGCTAAAACATTAGATTAGGTTTTCCAAATATTTCTCACGACAGGGAACTTCTCCATATGCTGCAATATTTTTTAATGCCTCCCAAAGTTGATGTTAAAATTAAATGGAATCCAGATGAAGTCTTGCTATAGTGTAGCAAAGAAAAACTATCCATTGCTTCATTCCGTGCTTTATCTTTCTATTAATGTTACCTGAGATTAATTTCTTGTAGCCACACTATACTATTATTTTTCTTCATCACACCTGCTGTCCTCAAGCGAGGGCTCCCACAGCCAGTTTAGTTTTCACATATGTTCTAGTGTTGGGATTTATACTACTCTTTAAAAGTTTACTCTGTTCATCTTGTTACATTAGCCCGTGATTTCAGACTGCTGGAGATGTTTTTGAATCCTGATTCTGTGTTCTATATACTTTCCAATTCAAGATCATATGGAAATTAGTTCATCATTCTAGCAATATCTGTTTTCAAGCTGCTAATAAAAATGCTCAAGAGGGATATATTCCTTATTACCCACTTCATGGGTCTCCATTGTTAACTCTTTCACATATCAAAGATTTGTTGTTTTGGTTGGTTGGGGTAGGTTTTTGTGTCCTTACAACATCTAGCCAAGTGCTAACATTACGCTAGTCACTTAATGAATACTTACAGCTTTGAATTCATGAACAAATATTTTTCTGACTGCAAAAACGCTTATGTATGTATATATGTGTATCTGTGAGCAAAAGAAAAATCCCCCAGTAACCCCAAAATCCAGAAATTATAAACTCTACTAATGTTCGGCTGTATTTCTTTCCAGACTTTTTTAAAGGCTATTTTTCTACTTTTTTCACTCTGTTTCCCTAACTCCTGGTCATCTTGTGCCTCTACCTCTAATAAGAGGGAATGATTAATCCAGGGCTAGCATTTGGAGGACCCAGACTGAGAGAGCAAATGCAGGTTCACATAGCCACATCTGAATATTTAAAAAATTGTAAGGCAAGCCAGCAAACTGTGAAATAAAATACATTCTATCCTCTTTACCTTGGGAAATATGCCTTCATAAGGACCTTGTGGGTGGAACTCTGATTTAGAATTCCCCACTGTTCAGAACTCTTCACCAGAATTTAGTGGACTGGGAAGAGTTGGCCCCTCCCCTAATCCAGCCCTTCCCCTTGTCGGGCCCTGCCTTGTCCACATCCCCAGCACATAGCAGCATCTGGGCTACACTTGGGCTGGGGGTGGCACACTCTTGGTGCAGTCTATCCTCGGGAGAGCTTGCAAGAAACTGCCTGCATAAGCCCTGGGATCAGGCCCATGGCCATTTGGGCAGGGAATTTGGGGGCTCTGGATCCCTGGAGCATGGTCTGAAGAGATTATCCAAGATAGTCTTTCCTTCTCAGAATCTTTAGTCATTTCAGCAAAGTCTCTTTTGCCATGTAAAGTACCCTATGCAAGGTTCCAAGGATTAGGATATAGACATCTTCGGGGAGCTGCTATTCTGCTTGCCACAATATGCCAGATTTGACTATATGGTAGGATTTTGGCAAGGAGTCTTTGGAAAAACACATGAAGCAATTTTACTTGCCTGATGAGGAACTCCCATTTGTATACTGCTTGGCCCTGAACTAAAAGGAAGTGGCTTTGGAAATCAATCCTATTAGTCAACAGAATCAGTATTTGGTGCATCGTGTGGGAAGGACTGAGCCACACTACAATGAAGTCTGGATTGACATAGGGTAAGGGCCTTAAACTCTAAGCACACAGACTATGTTACACACATAAGCACATGTAAGTAAACACTGTTGCATGAGTCCTGCTTCTGGAGAGGAATATATGTGGGCACTCCAAGGCTGGGTCTTCCCAGGTCACTAGTCATAAATAACCAAGCAATCTGCAAACTGTAGATGGGAGGGAAGGGGTTTGGTGACTTAGACATCACATTCAAATCATGGCCTTCCTGAAAGATGAATATTTAAAAGAATCACAGATGATGTTGGGCAAAGTTTAGTAAAGAAATAATGTGTTTTTAATCTTAAGCATCTAAAAATATTAATAAGCACATGTAATAAACGAGGGATGAATGTAAAGTGGAATTAAGACAAAGGACTTAAGGAGCGCCTGGGTAGCTCAGTCAGTTAAGCATTTGACTCTTGATTTCAGCTCATGTCATGATCTCAGGGTCATGAGACTGAGCCTGGTTTTGTGGGATTCAGTCCATGCCCAGTGTGGAGACTGCTTAAAATTCTCTTTCTCAAAAAAGAAAGAAAGAAAGAAAGAAAGAAAGAAAGAAAGAAAGAAAGAAAGAAAGAAAGAAAGAAAGAAAGAAGAAGAAGAAGAAGAAGAAGAAGAAGAAGACAACAAAGACGACAAAGGACTCAAGTCTGGTGACAACAAATACAAACATAATAAAGTCAGGAAGAGACAAAATAAAGTCAGAAAGCTAACTTGGAGGGTAGTTATTTAGGTTGCCTGAAGATTCCTTCCTGTGTGCAAGGAGTCTTGAAGTCTCTAGTATTTAAAACACTAATTCATATAGTATTAAAAATGTTGTAATTATTTTTTAATTCTTCCACATGTATTTTGGGAACATAATTATCATGAATTGAGGTACCACTGCTATTTAAAGGAAACTCTATGTATTTATTGTGGTTGACAGTTCAAGGTTGTGTAAGCACTCGGCATTGCTATTTAGGGCTTAGTCTCTGCAAACCACAGGGCGTGGTGAGTGTGTATTCCCAGTGGGAAAACTTCTTCCTATTATGCTGCCTACCCCTGGGCCTGGAAGTTCTGCCTTTTCAGTCTTTGAAATGAAGCCTCTTCCCACGTCTGGCCTCCATTAGACTCCCCAGAGTTGCCAAGACAACAATCCCAGTGTAGCCTGTCTTCTTTGGTGGTGGCCATACTTAATGACAACCAAGAAAGGCAATGTATAACACATAAGCCTATAATTGTGTTACTTAAATACAGCATATGTGGAATCCAACTTTGGAGACAGTCTTTATGTGTTCCTACACTGGTGCTCAGTCTCTACCCGGGGGTCCACTCACTCTTCTATTTAGTCTCATTCTACCCAACTCCCTGAGGGTCAGTCCAGATCCCTGGTTTCCCATCACTCCATCTCAGTTGCCCTTTCTGACAAAACTACAGTAAATATATACATATTTTAATTTTTATTTTAGTTTTCCAGCATGATAATTCTTTCCTTGCCTCTTTTGGTTTTGGAGGGTAGATGGAAATAGATTAAAGATTTCTTTTCCACATAGGTCTTGTTTATTCTAATAATAATAGTTCCATTGCCTTCTTTGGTGTTACCAGGTGGGGTACAAGCACACAAGTGCACAGAATAGGGAGCAGGGGGCCTGGATGTCTGTTGACTGACAGTGCCCTCCTCTTCCACCCAATCTCTACCTACAAGAATGTAAATATCTTATGAACTAAGCCTATGATATCTAATAATTGAACATTGACAACACCCCAGAAAGCTCCTGCATGTGTCTTCCCAATCAGATGTAACCATTATTCTGAGTTCTATCACTGTCAATTAGTTTTCAATAGTTTTGAACTTCTTCTTTAAAAAAAAATCATATAGTATGTACTCTTCTTTGTCTATCTGTTTTTGTTCACCATAATTCCTGGAACATTCAACCGCATTATTGCATGTATCTGAATAGGTTTTTCCCTTTTTCTCTTTTTATTGAGGTATATAGTTGACATAAAAATTCTGTTAGTTCCAGGTGTGCAGTGTACTGATTCCATATTTGTGTGTACTGTGAAATGACCACCGCAATAAGTCTAGTGAATCTGTCACCATAAATAGTTACAAACCTTTTTTTAAAAGGTCCTATGATACAGACTTTTAAGATTTACTCTCTTAGCAACTCTCAAATATGCAATACATATTATTAACTATAGTCACTATGCCATACATTACATCCCAAGACTTATTTATTTTATAAGGGTTTGTGCTTCTTATTTCTGTACGATAATCTATTATATGAACACCAAGCCCCTTCTGAATCCATTCTCTCTACTCCTCCCAAAGTAATTTTCCCAGATTAAAACTGATCTGGAGACCACCTCTACCAGTCTACAGCATAAAGCCTATATGCTCTTTTACATGATTTTGGAAGCCTTTCTACCCACTGTTTCAGCCTCCTGACCCACCATGCTCCTCCCACATTGTACTCAAGGGGTGCCCACTTTGCTTGTCATGGCCCTGTGCCTCGGCTCTTCCAGATACTTCTTCAAAGACTCTCCTCCAGACCTGCCACCTTGTCTGTTTTTCCAGCTTCACTTCACCTAGTGTATCAGTTTTAGCTTTATGATTGGGTTTGGCTGTTAAAAAAATAAAAATAAGTGAAGGATACAGACGTTAAAAGAGACAGAAGTTCATTCCCTCTCCAATAGAAGAAGACTAGAAGTATGAAATTGAGGCATAGTGTTAGATTTTCATTATCACCAGGGACCCAGGCCTGTTCGCTTCCTCTTTTTCTTTCTTTCTTTCTTTCTTTCTTTCTTTCTTTCTTTCTTTCTTTCTTTCTTTTTTCTTTCTTTCTTTCTTTCTTTCTTTCTTTCTTTCTTTCTTTCTTTCTTTCCTTTCTTTCTTTCTTTCTTTTCTTTCTCTTTCTTTCTAGATCTTATGTATTTATTTGACAGAGAGAGGAAGACCACAGGCAGGGGGAGCAGCAGGCAGAGGGAGAGGGAAAAGCAGGCTCCCCACAGACCCTGGGATCCCAACCTGAGCTGAAGGCAGACACTTAACAGACTGAGTCAAGCACCCAGCCCTTTATTTCTAAACCATCTCTGAGTGTGTAGCTTCCTAGAAGGCCCACAAAAACCTTCTGCTTATAGCTCATTGGCCATCAAGCAAGGCTGGGAAAAGTAGTTTTTATCTAGGCACATCACTGCAGTTCTGTTAGTGAGGAAGGAGAGGAGCATGGGTATCAGTAGGCATTAATGGTCTGGGTCACTCCTGGCTGGCTCCTTCAAGACCCATCTCAAGCACCATCATCTCCAGAAAGCCTTACCCACATCCCCAGACTAGACTCAGCACTTCCCAGTCTGCATTCTCAGAGAAATCTGCACTTTAAAGCATTGTACTGCAATTATTTGTATGTGTTGCCTATTGGATGATAAGATGATAAAGAGGAGCCTGTCGGGATCCCTGGGTGGCTCAGCGGTTTGGCGCCTGCCTTTGGCCCAGGGTGTGATCCTGGAGTCCCAGGATCGAGTCCCAGGTCAGGCTCCTGGCATGGAGCCTGCTTCTCCCTCTGCCTGTGTCTTTGCCATTCTCTCTCTCTCTTTCTCTCTCTCTCTCTCTCTCTCTCTCTCTCTCTCTCTTCTCTCTCTCTCTCTCTCATGAATAAATAAATAAAATCTTAAAAAAAAAAAAAGAGGGGAGCCTGTCTGACTAATCATTATGTCATATGCCCAGCACATAGGAGAACTTGGTAAATGTATGTTACACTGAATTCATCTGAAGTTAATAATTTATATACTCCTTTATGGGCTGGAATTGTGTACATATTATATCCATGTGTATCAAATGCCTAGCACAGTTCCAGGCACGTAGCCCACCCCTAATGACATTTGTTGATGAATGAATCGATGAATTATAGCTAAGACTAAAGGGTATAAATGGAAGAAGTGTCTCTCAAAATGCCGCTTCCCCAGCACATTTAAAGAGATAGCTATTCATCAGTACTAATGGTTCCCTCAGCAGCAGGACACTGATGAGCCATAATGAGAGAGGCTTCTTAATCCAGAGGCAACACTGAGAGAAAAAAAAAAAAGTGAAATCAGTGACAAACAAGTCTAGTTTTTAGAATGCAGAACAGACCTCAAAGAGGAGGTTGGTTTGCATATGGGTCTATAATCCAGACAGGAGCTCCAGATCTAGGTCTCTTGACTAGATCCCATTCCTTTACTGTAAAAAGAATACTTTACCTCTGCTACCAGAAACAGGAGAATAAGAATCTAGAACTCTCTGATTTTGCTTGAGCGTCCCAGTAGGGAAGGAGCTTGTACATAAGACTGGGAACCACATCCTCAATGAGAGGACCCTGAGATTCCTCTCAGTCTCATTCTGTACCTGATGGCTTTAAAATAATTCAGTCACTTGTCAGAAAGCCTGCCATTGGGTGTCTTTCATTTCCGTGTGTCTATGTGTCAATACCTGTTTTAGCAATATGTATGGCTACATATATATTTAAGCATAGGCCCTGATCTTACACTAGTATGCACCTTCCAGAAAGGAAAGCACATCTCAGAGATGTACTAGCTTATCTTTTAATATGCACACTGTACTTCCAAATCCTAATACACACAGCCTCTGGGTTATTGAGTAAGTAGAATTGTTTAAGCTTCTGCCTAAAAACATTAGAGTGGATGAGTGCAGAAATGAGAACCAGTAAACTATAGGAGAAAACTTAAAAATATTTTCTAGATTCCCACTGTAACAAAAGAACAAGTCAAATAGGATACACATTTTCAGGGTTTGTTTGGTTTTTTTTTTTTTTTTTAACCCATCAGAGATCTGAGAATGGGAAGAAAATTAAATGAAAAAAAAATTAATAAAAGTGACAAGCTCTTCTGAGAGGAAAGAAGACTTCCAGCTACTTTCCAATCTGGCAGGGCAACAGGAAAAGGAGAAATCTGCCACAGAGGAAGAAAAGACCAGCTGGGCTCTTAAAAGGACATTTAATAGATACATTTGGTCTACATTGACAAAGTAGAATCTTAAGATGCCCTAGTCAAAAAATGAGTCTGAGCCCCTCATGGATGGGTTTACCTAAGACTGGGGACCATGCAGGAGAAATAAGAGACATCCCTAGCAGGCACACCAGGCCTTCACAGAATGCAAAGGAGTGGCAGCCAAAGGTCAGGGGCAGAGAAGGCCTGCTGAGAGAAATACCTACGCATAGGCCTGAGTCTTCACTGAGAGCACTACAGAAGCCTCTCAGAGGATGGGCCAGGTAGCAGGATGGATATAGATCTTCTGTGGCACACAAAGTGAGGAACAGCTGAGCAAAGAGAATTCTTTTATATATATATATATTTATTTATTTATTTATTTATTTATTTATTTATTTATTATTGGTGGAGAATTCTATACAGTGACCAAAAAAACACATCCAGGCTTACAGCAGAAAGAGATCTCCTATGGCTAGAAAAGTGGAAGCCTAGGCTATAAGATCTCTGGAGTCTGGCCACAAACAGATCTAAAGTCCTGCTGAAGGGAGAAACTGGATCCTTCCTTCAAAATATGTAAAACCAGTGATGAACTGAATCTAGCTGAAGCTGCAGCAAAGTGCAGATCCACGTTAATTATACATGACACCAACAGTTTGAAAGGAAAACTGGCAAGCCCTGTCCTGGGAGTAAAATAAATATCTAATTTGGTCTCTGTTTTTTTACACACAGTGTCTGGCATACAATTGAAAAATTACAAATTGCAAAAAAGCAAAAAAATATGATCCATGGTCGAGAGAGGAAATAGTCAAAAGAAGTAGAACCAACCCCAGGAATGAGAATTATTAGATACCTATTTAAAAATAACTCTGAGGGGCAGCCCGGGTGGCTCAGTGGTTTAGCGCCTCTTTTGGCCCAGGGCGTGATCCTGGAGACCTGGGATGGAGTCCCGTGTCAGGCTCCCTGCTTGGAGCCTGCTTCTCCCTCTGCCTGTGTCTCTGCCATTCTCTCTCTCTCTCTCTCTCTGTGTCTCTCATGAATAAATAAATAAAATCTTAAAAAAAATAACTCTGAGAAATATGCTGAAACATATTTTAAGTGATGGAAGTTTTTTTTAATAGGAATTTTCAACAGAGAACTGGAAACCATGAAAGAACCAATTGGAAATGCAAGAAATAAAAAATATGTGTTCAGGATTGACCCTTTCATGGGTTAACAGAAGACTAAAGAGCAGAGGAAAGTATCAGTGATCATGAATAGAGGTAAATATAAACTATTCGAACAGAAACACATAGCAGAAAAAGTGATGAAAATTAAAAAAGAGCATCTGAGATCTGTAGGACAACATCAAAGAGTCTGACATACATACTTAGAGTCAAGAATCCAAACAGGAAATGAAAGAATGGGGTAGAAGAAATACTTGAAAACATAATGATGGGAAATTTTCCAAAACTGATGAGAGTGCCAAACCACAGATCCAAAAACCATAACAAATCCCAAGCAGGATCAATACAAAGGAAACCATTCGTAAACAAATCATTGTAGAATTGCTGAAAACTCAAGACAAAGAAAGGAATTTCAAGAGCTTCTGGTGAAAAAAGATACATCACATACAAGGAACAGTGATGAAAATGAGGGATGACTTCTCCATCAAAAATAATGGAGGCCATGGAACAATGGAGTAACTTTAAAGCAGTGAAAGAAATGTTGGACCCTGGCTCACGGGTGCCAACGTGTCCCGGCGGACGCCCCAGAGACTCAGACCCCAGACAGGCAGATGCAATTAGCAAGAGGGTTTATTGGACGTTTGCGCAAACGGGCTCTCCGCCTCCGAAGAGGAAGAGAGCCCTGATTAGCAATTACAGGTATCTTTTAAAGGCAAAAGGAACAAAAAAACCGCTTAAAGACAAAAGAACCTCGGGAGTTGCATAGCATTCAGGTTATTGATTTCACAGAGGGTCAACATGAACCTATTCAGGGACATTCCAATCAGGGTGTGGGGGGAAATGGTTTTCTTATTGTAAACAGAATGCTTTTAGTTGCTAAAATTTCAGGAAGACGCCTGGATGGGCTGCCTCTGGATTAGGGCACGCCCTACTTACAAGGGGGGAGGTTTCTTCAGAAAAAAAAAATGCCATACTAAAATTCCGTATTCAAAAAAATTCCTCAAAATAAAGGCCAAAACAAGGACCTTTTTCAGACAGACAAAAGCTGGCAATTCATCTTCAATAGAACTGTAGGAGGAGTTCAGGAGTCCAGGAGAACTGTAGGAGAAACTGTGAAAATGTAGATCAGAAGTGATAGAGGATAAAAAAGAAAATCCTAATGTCATGAAGTTATCATTATGGGGAGAAGTGGGCCAGAAAACATGTAAGTCCTCAAGATGAGCTGCCACAGTAAGCAAGCATAGCTGGAAGCGTGGTCAGCAGAGCCCTGAGACAACGCAGCCTGAAGCACACCCCATTCAGGCGAGCCTACCTACATTGTTGGACCCTGGCTCACGGGTGCCAACGTGTCCCGGCGGACGCCCCAGAGACTCAGACCCCAGACAGGCAGATGCAATTAGCAAGAGGGTTTATTGGACGTTTGCGCAAACGGGCTCTCCGCCTCCGAAGAGGAAGAGAGCCCCGATTAGCAATTACAGGTATCTTTTAAAGGCAAAAGAAAAAAACTCGCTTAAAGACAAAAGAACCGCGGGAGTAGCATAGCATCCAGGTTGATTTCTCAGAAGGTCAACATGAACCTATTCAGGGACATTCCAATCAGGGTGTGGGGGGAAATGGTTTTCTTATCACAAACAGAATGCTTTTAGTTGCTAAAACTTCAGGAAGGCACCTGGATGGGCTGCCTCTGGATTAGGGCTGGCCCTACTTACAGGGGGGGTTTCTTCATTCCCTCCTCTTTGTTTGGGCTCATTTTAACCTTAAAATCTTAGGGAACATTTATTTTTTCAGTTTGGAGGGCCCGACATTGTTAACAGCAGAGCTTGGGTAATGGACAATTTTTCTCGGATGAACTGGAGCAGCCGGTTAAGGATGCAGGGGCCGAAAGTTAGCAGCAGGAGCAGGATAACTAGAGGGCCCATAATGGTAGAGATTAGGGTGGTCAACCAGGGAGACTGATTAAACCAGCTTTTAAACCAGCCCTGCTGGGCCTCCCGGTCCCTTTGTCTTTTATTTAGCCTATCCCTGAGTTTGGCCATGGAGTCTCTGATGACTCCAGAATGGCCTGCACAGAAACAGCATTCCTCTCCCAGGGCCGCACACAGTCCTCCCTCTTTCAGGAGTAGTAAATCCAAGCCTCTCCTGTTTTGAAGTCCTACTTCTGAAAGTGAGGTGAGGGACTGTTCTAACTTAGAAATGGACTGCTCTAGTGCCCATAGATCCTCATTTACAGCTGCCTGGAGTTCTATATAACGTCGTGAGCCCTGGATCAGTGCAGCTGCGCCAGTACCCACCCCAGTAGCGACCCCTAGTCCCAACATAACGACTAGGGTTAAGGAGACAGGTTCGCGCCGAAAACGGGTGGGATGTTCATCATACTGATTTTCTAGAGTTTCAGCAGGGTGAGAGAACGCCCTGGGTATGATCTGCACCATGACACAGAAGTCGTTTGAGCTATTTAGAACCTTAGCTGACACACAGGGGGTGAGGACTTTGTTGCATGCCCACCAAGTTCCCGGCTGGGGCTCCAGGTAAGAATCAGTCCCCAAAATCGGGGTGGTAGTATTGCAGAGTTCCTGGTAGCCCCGGGGGGGTGTAGTTAGCCTTGACAGTGATGTAATCCCAGGAGGAGGAGGGCCTCTCATCCTGAGTCTCCCTAGTCTCGCACCCCCAATTTTTACAATAGAAGTATTCCCCTCCTCCACAGGTGGGATTTAGCCTGCGATCTCTGTGGTACCCGGGACAGACATAAAAGGGAAGAGTGCTGAGCATGGCCCTTCTGTCAGGCGTGCCACATCCTCCCCATGGGTCTAATCCCAGTTGCCCTGGAGGGCTTTCTCGGTTAGGGGCTCTAGAGGTGTCCAAGTATCCCTCTAGGTCCCATGGGCTAGGGGCCCCTATGGTTAGTTTGCATAGGTCAGGATATAGGTTAGGCCACCAGGTTCCCACAGGGGCGGTCTTAGTTATAGACCAGACCTCGTCACCCCCAGACGTTAGTACCTGCCAGGTTAACATTTTGAGGGCATGAGGGTCACCTTTGGCGGAGGTGAAGAGCGCTAGGAGAGGTAGGAATATAACAACTGTCATTGAACAATTTTTGAAAGTCTTATCTTGAGCGGGTTTTGGGTGCGGTGGAGCTTCCACTGAGGTGGCTCCTCCCGTCCGTCCTGGCTGGCGTCAGCGGTGCTCGTTGATGGGGCGCGCTTGACGTGTGAGGCGTGGACCCAAGCAGCAATGCCGTCTACCTTTAAGGCGATTGGGGTGGTCAGTAGTACAGTGTATGGGCCCTTCCAGCGGGGCTCAAGCGTCCTGGACTGATGTCTCCTGACGTAGACGGAGTCACCGATCTGGAACGGGTGTGGGCCGGTTGTGTCTCCGGGGCGGTAGACAGCCGCAAGGGGTTTCCAGATCTGGCGCTGGATAATCTGGAGCGCCTTTAGCCTGTCCTGTAAACCGGGAGTGTTAGCAAGAGGGTCAATAGCAGAATCTAGTAAGCCTGTCACTGGTGGGGGACCTCCATAGAGAATCTCGTAAGGAGTTAGCCCATGGCGCGCAGGAGTGTTCCGGACTCGGAACAGAACCATAGGGAGGAGTTGGACCCAGTCTCTAGTGCCAGTCTCCAATGTCAATCTGGTTAGGGTCTCTTTAATTGTTCTATTTATTCTTTCTACCTGCCCTGAGCTCTGGGGTCTGTATGCACAATGTAATTTTTAATTTATCCCCAGTAATCTGGCCACCAACTGACTTACCTGGGAGACGAAGGCAGGGCCGTTGTCCAACCCTATTACCTTGGGCAGTCTAAACCAGGGGAAAATTTCTTTTTTTTTTTTTTTTTTTTTTTTTTAGAGGAGATGTAACTCATACGTATTACTATTTGTTGTTTCAGTGGGGCTGAAGAGCTCAGCAATCCACTTGTTCCTGCTACTAATCCAAATTCTCATGGGCAGTTTATTTTTTTTTTTAATCTTATTTATTTATGATAGTCATACAGAGAGAGGCAGAGACGTAGGCAGAGGGAGAAGCAGGCTCCATGCACCGGGAGCCCGACGTGGGATTCGATCCCGGGTCTCCAGGATCGCACCCTGGGCCGAAGGCAGGCGCCAAACCGCTGCGCCACCCAGGGATCCCCCAGGGGAAAATTTCTTCTAGGATTTTCTTGACAACCACCTGGGCAGTTTCCCGTTTGGTGGGGGATGCTTCTGTCCATCCTCCTGTGGGCCTAGTGCAGCGGCTCGTGCTGTTTCATCGGCCATCCTGTTCCCCTCTGCTACTGGGTCGTTGCCTCGCTGATGCCCCGGACAGTGAATTATCTACCACGGCCGCCCCGGCTTTCAGTTCACCATTTCGTAGAAAGCTACTCCCCTCGGTGTACCAGGTTGCTTCAGCATCTGGCAAAGGCTGGTCCGTCAAGTCCCTTCTGGTGCCATGGACCTCGGCTAGGATCTGGTGGCAATCATGCATTAGCAGGGAGGGGGACTCGGTTTCCGGAAGCAAGGTGGCCGGGGTTAGGGATGTAGCCGTTCCGAACCGTATCCGCTCGGAATTCAGTACCATGGCCTGATAATGGGTGACCCGAGCGTTTGAGAGCCATCGATCAGGGGGCTGGCGGATGACTGTCTCTATGGCATGGGGGGGCCACCACAGTGAGGGGTTGGCTGAAGGCCAACTTATCTGAATCTTTTACCAGGACTGCCACAGCCACTATTATTCGGAGACATGGGGGCCATCCTGCAGCCACGCTGTCTAATTTTTTTGAAAAATATGCCACGGGCCTTTTCCAGGGTCCCAGTTTCTGAGTTAGGACCCGTTTGGCTATTTCTCAGCGTTCATCAGCATATAGCGCAAATGGCTTGGTTACTTCTGGGAGGCTCAGGGCAGGGGCAGTCAATAAGGCCCTTTTTATTTTGTCAAAAGCCAATTGTTGCTCCTTTCCCCAGTGGTAGGGGGTGTTGGATTTCGTGAGAGGATATAGGGGAGCCGCCAGCTCTGCAAACCCGGGTACCCAGAGGCGGCAGAACCCGGCACTGCCGAGGAACTCTCGTAGCCCTCTGGCATTAGTGGGTGCTGGGATCAGGGCTACAGCCTTTTTGCGGCCCTCCGTCAGCCACCTCTGGCCTCCTTCCAGGAGATATCCCAGATAGGTCACTCGTCTCTGGCCTATTTGGGCCTTTTTTGGCGGAGGCCCTAGACCCCAGTCCTCCCAGTCTCTCGAGCAGGGCCCCCGTACCTTTTACACAATCCTGTTCTGTCTTAGCCGCTATGAGCAAAATCATCCACGTACTGCAGGAGAACGAGGTCCGGATGGCCAACTCGGAAGTCTGCCAAGTCCTGATGCGAGGCTTCGTTGAACAAGGTGGGGGAGTTTTTGAATCCCTGTGGTAGCCTTGTCCAAGTGAGTTGTCCTGAGAATCCCATCTCAGGATCTTTCCATTCAAAGGCAAAAATAGGCTGGCTTTGAGAGCTTAACTTTAGGCAAAAGAATGCATCTTTAGATAGAGCTCAAGGGTCCTTCTGCCTCAGTTAAAACTGAATGTTGAGCTCCCGTAGCAACCAGGAAGGTCACTGGTTGACCCCCCCACTTTAAGGGTTATCTGAGGGGGGGGGGGGCTCCTGGCCCTGACATCCCTAATCTTCATCCTCTAGGGACAGTACGGGAATGGGCTTCTTCTTAGGTCCCTGCGTTTGGCCCTTCTTTGGACAATCTTTAACCCAATGTCCTTTTTCCTTGCAGTAGGCACACTGGTCTCGTTCAACCCGTGGTCTTCTTGTCTCCCAGGTCCTTACTCTGTCCTGACTTACTCTGCCCTGAGCCCTGTACTACGGTGGCCAGTATCCCAGTCAGTTCTTTACTGCGTTTCCTCTCTCTCTCTCTCTCTCTCTCTCTCTCTCTCTCTAAGTATACATATGGTAGCCCTCCATTAATCTTTCCAGAAAACCTGCCGGCGTCTCATCTTTTCCCTGCACTATAGCACGTACCTTTGCCAAATTGGTGGGGCATCGCCCTGCCCCTTTGAGACCCGCTAGGAGTACCTGGCGATAGAGACGGAGCCGCTCCCTACCAGCAGCAGTGTCGTAGTCCCAGGTCGGGCCAACCAAGGGGAAAACATCCTCGATTTCATTAGGCAGCTGGGTCGGCCTCCCAACCGCCCCGGGGACGTTTTTCTGTAGACGCACTGTCTCTCCTCTGTGGTGAGGAGAGTCTGCAGGAGCTGATCAGGGTGCCCATGGGGTCCTGGCTGAGAGACCGGGGCCTTCACCTGCAAGATAATATCAATATTAAAAGTTCCATTCCTGGGCCACCCGATGTTGAGAGTCGGTCACTCTGAGGAGCAGAAGGTGACCCATTTTCGTCTTCTGACTTCGACCGAAAGGTTGTGTTCTCGGCTTGCGAGTTCTTTCCAGTGATCTAGAGTGAGGCTTAAAGGGGTGGTTACAGTTTGCCCCGCGGGTGTAGAAAAGAGGTGAGCGGGGAGGAGGAGGACAGGAAGAAAGACACAGAACAGACAGACATACACAGATGACAGGACTGGCGCGGCGGATTCAGATGGGAGCGGTCGTCAACAGCGACCCTCCCCGAAGAGGAGGGAGTGCCGGGGCTCCGTTCCTCTTCCAGACCACTCCAGAGTCCGACTCCGGAGGGGGACCAGGGGTCTCGGGCACGTCTGCCTCCCCCGCTGGTCCAAATACAGAATACAGAGTACAGCGTCCTGCAGGCACAATACAGACCCGGCACAATACAGACCCGGCCAGTCAGACAAACAGACGAGACAGATATGACATTTAGCGAGCTCGGTCTTACCTCCTACCGGTCTTAGGATTGAGCCTGGGGCGTCTCGGATCCCGGACAAGCCCCCAAATGTTGGACCCTGGCTCACGGGTGCCAACGTGTCCCGGCGGACGCCCCAGAGACTCAGACCCCAGACAGGCAGATGCAATTAGCAAGAGGGTTTATTGGACGTTTGCGCAAACGGGCTCTCCGCCTCCGAAGAGGAAGAGAGCCCCGATTAGCAATTACAGGTATCTTTTAAAGGCAAAAGAAAAAAACTCGCTTAAAGACAAAAGAACCGCGGGAGTAGCATAGCATCCAGGTTGATTTCTCAGAAGGTCAACATGAACCTATTCAGGGACATTCCAATCAGGGTGTGGGGGGAAATGGTTTTCTTATCACAAACAGAATGCTTTTTGTGGCTAAAACTTCAGGAAGGCACCTGGATGGGCTGCCTCTGGATTAGGGCTGGCCCTACTTACAGGGGGGGTTTCTTCAACATGAATGAGGACTAATCTAAAACTGTTGTCTCTGTTGCTGCCACTGTCTGTATGCTCCGCAGTGCTCGAGAAGATGATTTGAAGGACTTTCTAAGGAATCAGAGATATTTGGCCTTTGACTGCAGACGTTCAGGCAACAGGGTCTGAGAAATTGGATTATTCTTTATCTGAATAACAAAAGGGCCAGAAAAAGCATTTAGTGTAATGCAGGTCGATCTAAAGGTCCTTCAGACCTTGGTATTTGGTATCTTCAGAAAGAGTTGCTAGATCCCAAATGCAGTCCATCCAAGGTTAAGGAGAGACAGAATTACATGTTCAATTTAGGATTGCTAAAATCTGCTTGGGCTCAGCTGACGTCTAGAAGACAGGATTCTATGGCAGGCTAGGAAAGGATGTGGTCAGGATACATAGGCCAGGTACAACTGGACAATAGTAATTCTGAAAGCTCAGAAAGTATTGAGGAGACTAGGAAACACACTAGCTAAGGTGGCACCAACCTTTCAGTCACCTTCCAGAAGAATTCTGCTGAGCACAGCAGGCCACCTTTCTCCAATAGTATTTCACTGACCTTCCCAGCAAGAAGTGTCCAGTCTGACCTGGAAACTCTTCAGTGCTCAGTTACCCAGAAATACCAATAGGTGCTTTTATTTTTATGCAGTATTCATGTCAGTAGTTATCTCTATGCCTTTCCTGATACTTCTAGTCTGCTCTACATGGGGCTTCTAACATATTTGTGCTGCCTTGTTTATAGTGAGTGCTCTACCTAATAAACAAACAAATCGAGCAAAGCAGTTCTGAAGGAATGGAACATTTTCTTGGCCTCAGGCTACAGTCTTTGTGTACAAGAGATATTAAACTGGTTTTGAACAAAAATCACTGATTATTTCAAGAATGGCAACTTAAGTAAGGATGCAAAACATACTCTGTGTGTTTTTCATTACTACCATTCTCTAGAGAACCAGAGTAATATTTGCCAGCTACAAAATGTTTTAGTAGCAATTCTCAACTAATTCAGCTTATTTTTCAGCAAGTCAACCTCTGCTAACGACATATTACATTTTGATTCTTTTTTTTTCTCACATGATTACCCTGGGGAGACATTCAAAGTAGACCTTTTAATAAGGGTTAGCTATACTGCTGATAGAACATCATGGTGTCAATTCACTTGAGAGGATATTTTTCCAGAAAGACATACTTTAATGACTGGTCAAACATACTAACCACCTTATCTTTGCTTTGGGCCATATAACTAATTTAGATAGTCATTAGCTTCTAGGTAATGGAAGAGCATGTGCTACAATATTAACTGAATACCAAATCAGGCCCTAAAATACCCCCTTCTGTGGACAGAAAGACGCCAGCTTATAAACCATAGATAGCTGGAAACACAGACCTTCTCTAGCCATTATGATTAGAATTTAAAAATGACTATTGTGAAAGTTGTTAAACACAAATGATGCCAGGCTCACTTTTAATCTGATCTCCCGAGATAGGGTAGACTCTGATTATACTGGAAGATAGTCTATAGATGCAAATGTTGTGCAAAGAAGAAAATAAATCGTAGATTTGGAGGTCCTCCTTGCAACCACACCTGACAGTGTTGAATGCTCCCTCCTCCAACAGCTCCTGTGACTGACCCCTTTCTCATTTACCTCCCCGAGCCCCTCCCAGTTGCATCTCACAGTCTACCTCCCGAGTTCATCTTCTACCTGCCGTTTAACTGTTGGTGTTTTCAAAGGGACCACCCTTGGTCTTTCACTCTTCTCAAATCAAGTCCTCCTGCAAGCCATCTCATTTAAATTTATTTCTGTGGCTCTGATTCTGTGGCTCTGATTCCTGTCTATCATCAATGTACCCCTATCTATCTAGTGAGACTAGTCTCTGGAGCCCCAGGATGACACTTCGGGTTACCTACTGGATATCTCCACTTGGAATTTTCTTAAGTGTGTCAAATGCGAAAGCTCACTATTTGAACTCATTTCTCCGCCTTTTCTATCACCCACATGCAAACCTTCCCTACCTCCTCCAATCTCAGCCTTTGTGGTGTGTGGCACCTGTGATCATCCACAGGCATGTTCTAGACTCTTAGCTCCAGTAGGGGATTGATCACTCATTGATTGATTCCAGCTAGGAAATATTTCTTATATTTATCTCCTCTTTCCCATCAACTCAGGATCCTCCTATCCTTTGCCTCAACTTCTGCAACAACCTACTTTCTTCCTCCCTGCAGTGTGTTTTCCCACTATTCCATCTGTTATATCACTATATATTCAGATCAAAACACACCCCATTCAGTGATTCCCAGTAGGCTAAAAATCTAAACTCCCAAGTATGGCACATACTGAGGTCCTGAGCCCTCCATTATCTAGTCTCACCTTCATCTCTCCTATTCATCCATCATTCCTGTCATCTCCAGCTGCACCTTGTACTTAACTCATGCTGAGCCACTTCCAGTTCTGGAACTCCCTGTGCTCTTTCAGACTCTCAGACCTCTGAATATACTGCTGATCCCTCTGAGCTGCTGGCTAGCAAAACCCTTTTTCCTTCTCTGAGAACAAATTTGACCTTTAATTCTGTTCCTGGGAGACCTGAGGAAGGTGAAATGTTTATTGAGTTAAGAGTAAGTACTACTAATAAGATTTGACTCCTGATTGGCGCATTGAACCCTGACAGCCAGGACTGAATGGGGGCAGCTACAGCTGTGGACTTCCCTAGGAGTCACGCTTTGGATGTAGAAGCATTGCCTTCCATAGCTTGAACTTATGTCAATGGGACTTTTTTACCAGCCCATTTGGGTTCCGGGGCTTCTATCCCAGCTTGGCTACCTCATCCACATGATCTTGTTCCCCAAACCTGAATGGTCATTGGAGTTCAAGGAAGTGTTTTCTGACACTCTCTACTGGCATGCTATGTTTTCTGTCCTATATCCTTTTAAGTGACTCCAGTTCCTAGTGTGACCTATAGTAATCTCATGAATCTAAATGTCCTGTTGACCCAAGACCACCTACAGGCATATTGTACCTCCTTTGCCCGTTACTGCCAAACCATGAATAACTCATTCTTCAAGATCTCGGGCAAAGTCACTCTCCTCTTCAACGTGCAATGCCCATCAAGCCCCTCTCACCCAGGCATAAATAATAATTTCATTACAACTACTGTAACTTCATATAGCAAAGATCACAGTTTTATGTAAATTTTGGTTGTGCTTCCCCCCAAAGCTAAGCAGAAAGTTCCTTGAGGGCAGGATCCACCGCTGTTCATATATGTTTCTGCTGTTCCTACACTGTGTCTGTTACACCCTCTGTGCACACAATAAAAGTTGAATGGTGAGATGGATGATGTTTGAATTGAAGGAAAGAGAACTAGTGGGTAAATGTGTCCTTCACAAAAAGTCAACAGCCATCATCCTGTCTAAACAGAATATCGTTAAGCAGCACCAAGAAAACCTGTTTGCAATGTAATTATTTCTGCTGACCCAATTCTGGACCTACAATCTCCCACCAGGAGGTAAGTCACAAGAAGTCCTTGTTAAGCCACGAAGGAGAAGGAGGCAAATACAAAACTAAACTTCACTGTTATAGTTGTATCCAAAGTCGACACATTAGCCAGTTTCCTGGGACCTCAAAGAACTCTACCTATAAGTAGAATGTTCAAAACAGAAGTGGGAAAATCAGGAAAAAATCTTATTTGTGAGGGAGTTGCAGGCAGGTAAGCAGGGGTGGATAACTGAGAAGGCGGGGGATCATGAAGGCCCTTGTGCTTCCTGGAGCCCCCAAATTCCAGACATTCCTAGAGGCAGATTAAGGATTTAGGAAATTCCACCCTTCTCACATCTTTGCTCAGAACCAGCAACCTTCACGCCATGAATAAGAAAGAAAAATTGGCTACCTTTGCAGACAGACCCCTGATTTGTTCCCACAACTGCAAAGCTTGCACTTTTTCAAAAATAAACTAAAACTGAATGGATCATTTAATTCACACCACGTTCTGGAGTTAATAATCACCTCCAGCACATTTCTCAAAATGGTCTTATGATTTAGAGAGAGAGAAGACGACATTCCCTTCAGCTTGCAGACTGCCAGGAAGAGAACCCCACCAGACACTTACTGTCCAGTTCAACTGGGTTTCCAGTGTCATTAAACCGGGGTAAACCAGCAAGACAGTCCCCCATGGGGCAGGAGCAGACACGGTACATCTGAAAGTAGCTTCCTCTGGCCTCCAGTCCCCTAGCGAGACCCTGGACCACAAATGACCCTATCTGAGCAAAGAGAGCGCTTGCCAGATTTAGAGAGCTCAGCCTGGACTTGAAATCACTCCTGGTGTTGGATCGGCTATGGTTCTTGTCTTTATTCCTGTCTCTCCTTCAGATAAGCTTGAAGGGATTTAAGGCTATCCAAATAATGAGAGGCACTGTAGCTTTCAAGAGACAGTAAAAATGGGTTCTGGTGATTTTTTTTTTTTTTTAAGATCTTATTTATTTGTTCTTGAGAAAGAGAGGCAGACACATAGGCAGAAGCAGGCTTCCTACGGGGATCCCAGTGCAGGACTCGATCCCAGGACCCCGGGATCACGACCTGAGCCAAAGGCAGAGGCTCAACCACTGAGCCACCCAAGTGCCCCAGCTTCTGGTGATTCTAAAGTTCTGACAAAAGTAATAGTGAACTCCTCGCTTTGCCCCCAGTCTTTGAATTTCTGGCAAAAATGTTTCTCCTTTGACAAGCCTGCCTACCCAACCCTAGCACACTCCAGACGGACAGAGCTCAGCAGGCAGGGAGTTACTGGCAGGGGGAGCAGAGAGCTCATGAACGGACTTTCCATTGCTCCATAGAACAAGAGGAAAACACACACATATTTAAGAATAACCTTTGTGCTTAATGGTGGAAATGTTTTTGTGCTTTGGTAACGCTCTTTTGCTACTGAATCAAGGGTGATCGTACTTCATTTAAATATAGGAAGGAAATAATTGATGTTTTCACATTCCTGAGCATTTGGTCTAAACACTGCCTCTGCAGTAAACAGTGTGCAGACGTTTTCGGAGACAGGCGGACCGTAGGAGGTAGACAGACAGCCGCCTCCACCTCGGCAGGGGTCACAGTGCTGTGATCACAGGCTTCCAGGTTCACATCAGCCGTGCTGATGGCCTATCACTTGCGACATGCCAGACGCCTGGTGAAAGTGCCCTCCCATCCTTGCTACTCAATAATTAAAATTTCAATCCTATTCTCCAATAATGACCATGATTAAAGAATGACAACACATCTTTAAGACCTGTAAGTGGCATAAGAGACACCTGACCCCCTTTCCACAGACAAGCAGCTGCGCTGGAATGTATTTCGTTCTTCCACTGGAGGTTTCCTTAAAGCAGTCTGTTTATTTTGTTGTGTTTTTTGTTTTTATTTTTGTTTTTGTTTTTTTAGCAAAGAAAATTTGAATGTAGGAGAGCAGTATTTCTCTTTCTCTTCTTCTAATGTTCTCATATCAGACAGTGGTATTCCATTTTTGTCTCCCGAGTGGTGAGCATCCCAAGTGATTCGGAAGGTAGCTATGCTTGGTAGTTCAGCCCGTGTCATGTGATAGCCCACAACCTTTGAATTCCCAAATCGCATTTTTTTTTACAGGTCTATTGATTATTATCATCCTTGTTCCAGGTAGCTACAAAGGAAGGACAAGAGAGGACTGCCTTTTTTATTAAAACTTTTGTATGTGACTTCCTTTGTGTTTACCCTCCTGATTGTGAAAGCTTGAATAGTATGATGATAAAGCGTGTGTGGAGTTAGTGATTTCCAATCTCTGTATTTTCAGACCCAATCTCTCCTTCCGGAAACATATTTGTACCTAACAATCGACTTTTATATTCCTTGATTGTGCTGTCCACCCTTTTTTTTTTGGAGCTTTATGTGTGACACATCTTCTGCGCTCAGATCACAGGGCACTCATTAATACGTCTGTCCATCCATTTACCCACTTTGGCCATACATTCGGTAATCATGTAGCATTGGCGTCCTAGGCACTCTATGTAGATACAAATGTGGCTTTTGAATTATTGGCATGACACCTTTGTACCCTTTGAGAATACAGTTGGGTCATCAAAAGGCGATTAGAAAAGGTAAATCCTGCTGATTTACTAACATTGCTGATTCCTTTGACATTTATAGTAGGGATCATTAGAGTTCTGTGTTCAGTGGAAATGCATTAAGATTTGGTGTTAAAATTTTTTTAAGTAGGGAACCTGGAGTATTTGAATGCTGTATCGTCATAGCTACCCATCTTCCCTGCTACATGTCTGAGAGAAATATATCGCATGAAAAGTAACAGAACAGTTTATTATTAGCTAGAGCTTTATCCCCAAGCCCCATTGGAGCATACCAATAAACCAGGTTGGACCAAGTGGAGAGCTTTCAAATTCCCAAGCACCAAGAATAGGCCTGGGAGTGAGCCTTGCATGTAGAAGATGCAACCCAAGTCCCAGGACTCAGCACTTGTATAGGGCCACCACTACTCCTGCTCACTGTAGAGGAAGAGACTCTGAGAGGATAAGGACTTGGTTTCAATGGCCAGACACCACCCCAGGCCTCCTGCAGCCACCATAGTATACCTAGGTTTGCAGAAGAGAAAAAAGTTTCTGAGCAATGAGTCCAGGTCTCCTGAGGAAACCCCTGAGTTCTCCATGAGTAAAAGGAAAAAAGAGAGGATATCACACGTGAGCCCTAAACCCTTTTACTGTGTGACCACTGTTGCAAAGCAGATCCATGGTAGTGGACTCAAACACCAAATAGGGTCTTTCTCTTCAGGTGGGATAATGTCTTTTCCTTGATTTTATTTGTACTGAGAAAGGATCAGAGCCACTGAAGCAAGAGAATTGGGGAGTCCTTCACTTGCCCTAGAGATCAACGTTTTACTGGGGAAAAAATGATTTTTGAAATATTAATTTTGAAGTGAAAGAAACTATGAGCACACATGACCAAATGAGACAATTTTTCCATGTTTGTGTTTCTGCTGTATGTCCATGCAAACCAAATTCACGTGTTTCTTTCTACTCACATAATACTTCTAGAACTTCCCTGAGATCAGGGACTGGATGTGATTTATTCAGTTGGAACAGTGCCTACATGTGTAGGCCTCTATAAGAGATAAATTATGAGGATATTTTCATTTGAAACTTTTCTGTTCAGTAGTGGCAATTAGTGGGCAGATAGAAATAGCAGGATGTTCATTCAGCAAATGTTCACCGAGTATCTACTGCATGCCAGGCACTATGCTGGGTGTTTAGAACACAGCATGGACAATGAGACCAGCATGACCAAGGCCACGTCTTAGAAGTCTATATTCCAATAAGAGAGACAGAAAATAACAAAGTGATATATAATGTAATGTCTAAAAGAACCAGGTTTTTTTTTTTTTTTTTAAGATTTATTTATCTTGGAGAGAGAGTAGGAGTGCAAATAGGAGGGGCAGAGGGAAAAGGACAGAGAATCTCAAGCAAACTCCACGCTGAGCTCAGAGCCTGACACGGGCTCTATCTCACGACCCTGAGATCACGACCCTAGCCGATACAAAGAGGTGGAACCTTAACTGGCTGCACCACCCAGGTGCCCCTAGAAGAACCAGTGTTTTGAAAAAAATATATAGCCCAGTGGGTAGAAACTACAGAGAGCTTGAGACTATTGCAGGAGGGGAGGAATAGGGTAAGTTTAGACAGGCTAGGTGGTCTCACTGGGGAGGCAACATGTGAGCAGAGACCCTGATGAAGTTACAAAGCAAAACAAGTCACTCAGAAATCCCAGTGAAAGGCAACTGACCTCCAGACAATAGAGTGGAGCTAATAGAGCCTCAGCAGCCCTGACCTTGGTTTGGATTTTGCATTCCAGCCTCAGTGCTTTCTGACTCACACATCCTAAGCTTCGGTGTAATTTCAAAGCTGCTGCAAGTTTTCCCTAAAATAAGCTTGGGCACCAGACAGGTGTTAACAAGCTCAAAAGTCCATTATTAGGAAAGTTCTGGGCTGTCATTATCATTCAGTTAGGAAACATACAAGAAAAGACAGACCAAACTCAGAACTCTGGAAATTGGATGCAAGATCATGAATGGCCTGTTACTACTTTTATCTGCTCGATTTAAAAAAAAGGAGGGGGGGGGGGGAGGATTTCTACAACAGCGAAATTTGTCTTGCAGCCATTCCGATCCCAACCAGTTCATCTCACCAAGAAGTTCAGAGTATAAAGAATTGTCCATCTAATAACCTAACATGAGCTAGGGTTATCTCTGTCCTCTCCTGCACAGATTCCAGTGTGACATGGAAAGTGAGCTCAAAAGGAAGAGGCTACCTGTCATCTATCCATAATACAGTCCATGCTGCCTTTCTATGACCTGTGACATCACCAAAGCACTGCTGACACCCCTAGCAACATTTATTTGAATTTTTATTTTTAGGTTTCTTTCCGTCTCCTCAAAAAGAAATAAAAAAAAAAAAAGCAACATATGTGATCTGTGCCTGACAAGCCAGTTTCTTAATGTATGTAATTGTTGACAACAGAATTAGCATTGTAGGGCAGCCCGGGTGGCTCAGCGGTTTAGCGCCGCCTTGGGTCCAGGGCGTGATCCTGGAGACCGGGGATCGAGTCCCACGTCAGGCTCCCTGCATGGAGCCTGCTTCTCCCTCTGCCTGTGTCTCTGCCTCTCTCTCTCTTCTCTCTCTCTCTGTGTGTGTGTGTCTCGTGAATAAATAAATAAACTCTTTAAAAAAAAAAAAGAATTAGCATTGTAGACACCAAGTAAACACTTCTATTATATACTGTAGTAAAGAAGAGTAATACACCTTTAGTTCTCATTTCACTAAACAGAAAATAAGATATTAATCTTCCTCTCTGAAGGGGAATTCAGCTACCAATTGCTATGTTACTGATTTGTCATTAATAGTACGATGTGTAGCGACTAACTAGCCCATTCCCATAAAGGATGGTCGTGAAGTTTGCTCTTTTGGATTTGAAGGAAGGAAGAAAGGATAGAGGGAGGGAGGAAAGGAAGGAAAGAAAATAAAAGAAAAAAAGGAAATCACTGTGTATTAGTCAGGGCTCTCTTTATTTCAAAGATTTGGCTTATATGATTGTGGGGGCTGGCAAATCTGAATTCTGTAGGGCAGGCCAACAGTTTGGAACTGTACCAGAGCTGATGTTACAGTCTTAATGCAGAATTTCCCCTTCCTAGGAAAAATCTCCGTTAAGGCCTTTCAACTGGATGAGGCTCACCCATATTATTGAGGATAATTTCCTTTAGTCAAAGTCAACTACCTATAGATCTTAACTTCACTTATAAAAATACTTGCACAGCAACACCAAGAGTGGTGTTTGGTTAAGAAGTTGGTACTATCACACACACACACACAGCTTATGAGAATTCCTATAGTACAGTGATTAAGACTAGGAAATACATAAAGCCATAATTTTAAAGCCAGAGGGTCTGACTCCATAGTTCTCACTCTTAGCCAGTACTCAGTACTACTCACAAGCTCAAAATCCAAGCTCTTATTGACTGTAAGGAATTGGCTATTTTATTCTTTTTAAACATTAAACAAATGGATTATGTGGATTGAATGGCTTTCGAATTTGCGATTGAATTATCAAATGGAAGCCATATCTAAATTTCAATTAGAAAGATTTTAGTATCTGAAAAATGTGCGTGGCTCCATATAAAATATGGCAGAATAGAGGATTTTATTGAGCCCAAAGATCTTGAGATGGAAATATATTTACATCTTAAGAGCACAACAGTACAAATTTAGTCAAGTGATTTACTCAGGTTGGAGGCGGGGAGAGCATTAAATATATAACTTGGATCTAGGGTCACAGGCTCCATACCCACTTCCTATGAGTTATGGAATTATGGCATCATCGCTGTGGCAACTATATATAGGGCTCAATGGATCCCACATGGGTCACCATGAAGAATCTAGTCAGTGTCCCCAGGGAAAAATTTTTACTTAAATGCTACCTCAAGCCAGCTGAGAAGACAATCCCAATTATATATAATTGTATGGGATAATGCAATTGTTTCCTTAGTAATTAATCATCTTTCGCCATCGTAAAGATTTAGAATTAAGTATAGAAAGGTTTAGGAGAATTAAAACCATAGAACTAATACTTTTCTAGAATTTATGTTTGTTTGAAATTTTACAAACTTGTAAGTTCTAAAGGCATGTGCTTAATTAAGGAAACAGATCAGCCTTGTGACTTAGGTTGAAACACCTAATTAAGTAATTGATTTATACCTGGGATAATAAATTGAACTCCTATAGTTTGCAAGCAGTGTTGAAACTTAAGAGAACTTAAGACTTACCAGATTTATTGATTTATTCATAGGAGTTACTTAAGTCCTCAGGAAAAAAATTAATTTTTAAATCTGATATTGGAAGTACTTAAGAATATGCGAAATTTGTAAATGCAGTCCAAAGTACTTGAAGGTGGCACCAATTTTCTACAGATTTGAGAGAATTAATTTTTGAGAATTAATTCGTTTTTGACTGGCCAAGAGTTCTATCAGGACCAAAACAGCCCCTTATTCTTTCAATTATGCTCATTGGCCAGCTGGTGTCGCTGTGTCTGCTTGCACGGGGTCCATCATGGCCCCTCCAACATTTATCTATGTGACCCATTACCAATGTTAACTACCCCATTCTCTTGAAATTGTCCTGCTCGTATTCCTGAAACAGGGATTCTGGCCAGAATATCATCTGAGTCATGCCATATCACAGGGCACTGGCTATCTAAGGATGGGTGGTCCCACAACCCCAGGGCTGAGTAGGCTCCCCTTGAAGCAGAGACTGTGGACAACAGGGTCCTTGAGAGGGACCATGAGCAGGGGACACCCTGAAGTTGTCTTGCCTCAAAGAGTAGTCATGGTACAGGAAGTTTCATCTGTGCTCTGTCTATACTGATTAGGCCACCTATGAAACTTTATATCCCATGCTTGGTACCAAGATCAAGAGGGAGCTGACAAAAGATGATAATCTTTGAAGATCCTACTTCTTGAGACAGAAGCTAGAAGCCAACTGTAAGGGAGTATGAGGAATGGAAACAGAGGTGAGAGCCCTCACCTTGGCTCTGTCTCCTGGGTAGGTGGGTGTGAGGGAGGGAGCAGGGCATTTAAAAGGAAGATACCAGGACCCACCAACGACATTCATTCCCCAGATACCTATTTTTCTACACTTACTCTTTGATCGCCTATACCTGTCCACATGGGACAAAAGCATGTGCATGAATGCCTTTATAAACTTGTGAAGTATTATTGGTTTTGGAAGTACCATCAGTGTGTTCTGCCTCTGCCTCACCCCCTAGGCCTCACCTGTTTTCTCTAGAATGATAAACCTCTCCTGCAGATTCTGACTCCTTTGAGGTCTAGACACCAGTTTTTCCTGATTGTCCTCTTTGTGTGTGTGTTGGCCAACTTATCTTTTTATTTGTTGTGACTTAGATTTTCATGGGAAGTGAATAGAGGATAATGAGATCCCTTGTGGAACAGACATTTAGCAGGTCATGGCCCAAAGTGTTTCTGAGTTACCTCCTTTCAAGAAAGTAATCATTCTGTGGGGCCCATGATGAGCTGTGGTGCAGTATGCATGATAAATGAAAAAAAAAAGTCTTTTTTTTTTCAAACCTTGAAACCCAACTTGAGTTTTTTTCTGTTTGATTGTTGGCTGGGTTTCCCCTCTGATTACTTAAGTTTCAAGTTGTCGTTGAAGGCAGATGACCTGGAGTGGGAGTTATTCTCCTTAGAGGACATAGTGAATCATGGAACAAAATCCAAATGTCAGATTTTGAAACTAGAGTGTTACTTTTTTTGATATTGACAGAATTGACTCAGCATACAAATTCTAAATTACAAGTATAAATCAAGTAATTGTAGCGATAGTACATAGAGCTTCTTTTCTGTCAGGTTGGTCCAGATCGATAACCACAAACCATTTATCCCAGATAATGTTCTTACCTGAGCCCTGATAGCCTCATTCATATTGCCTGTACGCAAGCTATCCACCCCAGGGTGATGACCGTCTTCTCTCTATTGACCCTTTATCATTTTATTTTGAGCAGACAAGACCTCAGACCCACCACCTTTTTAGTGTGACCTTGGGAAGGAAACACTGGGCTTCCTATGTTGCACAGGACCCAAAATCACCTTCTGCTTTGAATGTTTTTATTTTAAAATAGTATGTCCACTCATTCAGGAAGATTAACTTGAACTCCAGCTTCTAAGGATCACCCAGCAACTAGATGACATGGTATAGGAACTGCTAATGGTCCCAGGGCTCTTTGCTTCTCAGAAGTGCAGGGAACATCTTTGCAGCCAGAGATGTCTAGCACTCCTCCTTCGATCAGGAGAGGCCACCCCACAAAAAAGTCTTGCACATAAATATGTAATCAAAGTGCACAGACTTGGATAGAAAATATGTACATGAACCTCAGGATAGATGCTACTACTGTAACTTTTTACCTCTTACAAATTTGAAGCATACATGATAAGTGTATCTGCAGAGTCAGCACTTGATAAGCCTGAGAGGTAGGTACATAAGTGCTTACTGCCTTAGTCGCTGTATTTTCTGTATATTGGAAATATTTCATATATTGTATACATATTATGTAGATAAAGACATGAAAGGGGAAAAAGAAGGGGTGGCTAAGAGTTATGAAAGATTTTACCCAAAACTGTTTAATTTTTTTAAAGATTTTATTTACTTATTTGATAGAGAGAGAGGCAGAGAGAGAGAGAGAGAGAGAGTGCAAGCAGGGGGAGGGGCAAAGGAAGAGGGAGAAGCAGATTCCCCACTGAGCAGGGAGCACGATGCAGGACTTGATCCCAGAACCCCAAGATCATGACCTAAGCTGAAGGCAGACACTTAACCCATTGAGCCACCCAGGCCCCCAAAACTGTTTTACTTCTAGAGACCTTTCTTAAACATAAGCGATTGCACAGAAGGGAAGTTGAAAACGAAATGTAAATTCTACGGAATTGGATTTTGAAAGGTTTGGAGGATTATACTGTTAGGAGTTTAGAAGTGAATTTTAGGTTTTCACCACAGGAAACCCGAGATTAGGCATGTTTTAGAGAACCGAAGAATTTAGACACCCAGGGAAAAAACTGGTCAATGAACAGCAGTCCCTTCTGTGAGTGAAAAGGTCATGCTAGGTTACTTTCTCGGGGACACTCAGCTGTCCTGGGAGCAGGTAGGATGTTGCTATAGAAACAGCTCAGTGTGGGGTGAGAAGGAAAACGGGATTTAAAAAGGATATTTTCCTTCTTTGGGGGTCTTTCCTTAAAAATCATTAAGAAGTCACCTGCCCTGCCCGGGAATAAAAGAAATCCTGTGTAGCCTAATGAAAAAAACAAAAAACAAAAAACAAAAATCTCACCTTCGCTCCTGGGAAGGAGAGATCTGGCCCCTGCCATGTCAGGGCGGCAGAGCCGTTTCTAAGCACACTTAGGAATGTTTCATAGATTTTTGCTATTGTCGTTTTGTGTCTATCTGGCAGGAAAATGCATTGATCACGAAATTAAATGTGAATTTAAAGAAATGCAAAGAGCGGTCTGTTCTGCAGTTGCAGCCTCCCCCACGTGCACCGCCCTCACTCTTGGCTCTTCATCCATGGAGGAGGGGGTTTCTCAACGAGATAAGGATAAATTGTTTTTCATCCGTGGAGGACTTTAATTTGATAGAAAGGAGAGGCCTCATAAATCACAGATAGAAAAGAGGCTCCATTTAGTTTAAATTTTAAAGTACAGCTCAGGTTAACAAGAGTAAGCATAGGTTGCTCTAGGAACAGGCATGAATTCCTTCTGTGACACTCAGCTATCCCATCCCTTGTATGCTTCTAAATGAAGTCAAAGCTGGCTCAGCTGCCAGGCTCCGGGACACCAGAATTGGGGTTCCTACTGGGCTTTACTCTCCTGTGACTGGCCAGGGTGCCAAGCCAGAGCCCTCTGGGCCACAATGGCTGGCTGGGCTGGTGCCTCCCAAGTCACACTCATCCACCAAAGACTCCCCCATTAACCAAGTAGCTCCACGCCCAGTTTCACCACAGCTTTGGCACCCTCCACATCCTGAATGATAGCAGACAGAGGCTGGAAGCTTCCACTCCCAAAGCTTCCCTTTGTTTGAGCAGCTGCCCCCCTGCTTCCTCCCTGGCTTTCATTGATAATCGCTCCTTCCCATGTGCATCGCAAACACCAGCCTCCGAGCTCTCCCCAAGGAAAAGGAACCCACTCCCCAGAATCTCCCTGAAGCTGCTCTAGAGAGGGGTTGGGGAAGCTGGTGGGCCCATGGAAAGAGGTTGGGCCCAGCCAGCTGCTCACTGAGTGATGGTGCCACAAGCCCACCTGAGGGGAGACTATTTACAGGCCTGGAACTATGCTTTGGTCATTTGGCACCCAGGATGCTGCGCTCATCAGATGTGACCACAGAGCAGGTGGGCTGAGCAGTACAGGTGGTCCTGCCCTGTCATTCTGCCCTCAACCCCAGGGAATGTGGCCAATAAGCTTCTATATGATTTAAAGTCTAGGAAATGAGCACCAGGGCCTTTAAACTTAGGGGGAAGGACAGTGCACCTGTATTCCCACTCAGACGTGTCCATTGGTGGGAGAAAAGGGAAGGTGGCCATAAGATCTTGGCTGTCTGCTCAGAAAGCCTGCATCTACCCTTGCTGAGCTGACAGTGGTGTCCTCACCCCAACCCAGGTGCCCTCCCTGCCCCGCATCCATTCTGAGCACCAAAAGGTTGTCACAGGGCGCATGTTTCATCGTCCTCTTCCGCCTGGGTCAGACAGCCTCCAAACGGTTATCATAAAGTCTGGCTTCCGCCTCCCGTTCCCTTATCTGGTCAGTGTGGGACAGGACCAGGGGGACATGTGTAGCCTGGCCAGACTTTCTGTGAGGCTGAGCACGTCTGATCTCAGGGCTCGTGGGTGAAGGGTGAATGAACTGCCAGCCCAAACCTCAGGCTGTGGAAGGCGCTCCTGAAATCCAGAGTAAAATACAGGCAGCGGCTACCTGGAAATAAAAAACAGAGAGTGTGCCAAAGTCCCTTATTAGAAAAGACCATGCTTAAGAATAAATGAAAATGCAGGCTAGAGAGTTTGGAGCTTTGTGGAGCTTTAAATAAATATTACTGACGCTAGCAAAACAGGAATAAATCCATTAACCTGATAACTTACACATACCTCTGGCCAAAACCCCAGGAAGGCTTTTTCCAAAGTAATTGAAATGCAAAATAAATTACATGTAAAGATCCTGCCCATACAGCATGTCAGGAATGTCATTTCATCCATCACTGGAACAAATGTCTCCACCACCGCACAGTAGCTCTTGTCCAAAGCTCACTTTTGCTCAGAAGCCCTTGCTACCCGCAGACAGGCCAAGCACAGTGAATTAGCCTCTCAGGAGGAATTCAGCTTTTCAGAGCACAACCTCACCACATCAATTAATATCTGTGGATTGAATGCCCACTGTATATGTACCACTAACCAGGGTGCTGCAGGGACTTTCCAGAGCATGGCAAGCGCTAGATGAGCCACTGGTTTACAGTCTAAATGGAAAAACAACGCATGGAAACGGCAGTGTTGTTAACAAGTCCACTAGATCTCATGAACTTGAGGGTTTATGCACAGATGCATTCCTGCAGGAAGGTGGTTTGGTTGTTTGGCTAAACACATTACAGATAATGTTCTTGTTAATCAGAGAATGTACCTTCGTGGAGGAGAATCTTAATCATGTCTTAAATGGTGAAGACAAATTGCCAGGCACCGAGAGCCTCTCCCTGGCATGAGATTTTCCCGGGGAAGCTCTGGGGTGAGAGGTGCCTGAACTGGAGTGCCCACCTCCTGGGGCCTGGGCTGCTCCCCCACGCTCAGCCAGCCACCTACAGGCTTCATCTGGGCACATGTAAAGCCTAAACGGTGCCTTGTGGCTCATTAATGTACACTGAACTGAATTCCGTGTAAATCCGATATTAACAGATTACTTACACTAGCATTTTTACCTTTGTCCTATAAAATCACAGGATCCTTGGTGATTACAGTTCAGTAGTGCATTCGTTACTTGAAGTGAAAGACCACTAAAAGGCATCTGTGCAAAAAAATAAAAAAAAAAAGAGGCATCTGTGCTAGCAAAGTGCTCAGACTCCTCTATCTCCACATGCCCTCGACTCTGCCCCCCAGGATACCAGCGCAAGGCGGAGTGATGTTAGGAGCTGGAGCACATTCATTTTTACCAAAGATAATATTGACCAACCATTACTACAGGTGGTGCAGGATTTATTTATTTATTTTTTTTTTGAGAGTGCTGGGGGTGGGTGTGACCATTTTAAAAATTGGTTGGTTGCATAAATTACCATTTGCCAACCAACCGCTCTCTGTGCTAAGTGTTCATGGTTAATAACTGTGTAGCATGATTTGTAAACCTGCTGTCAGCTTCCTTCATTAGGACGTTATGGATCTAGTAAATAATGAGCTTTGCCTTCAAGGGGGCATTTAATGACAAGCTTTCTGGGAGTCGCTCACCCTGTCCCGTGTTCTGGTACCACTAAAGGCTGCTTTAATGTATGCAATGTCCAGCCAGGCCCCTGCCTCCTTGCACACAGGGGCACATTACCCCAAGTAGGACCGCAGGTGTCAGAGGACATTCTACTCCCTGACCCGAATCCCCATTTTCTTAGCCTTGAGCAGGTCAGATAAACATTCCAAGCTCCGAGCACTTGGGTGGCTCAGTGTTTCAGCATCTACCATCAGCTCAGGGTGTGATCCTGGGGTCCTGGGATCGAGTCCTGCATTGGGCTCCACACAGGGAGTATGCTTCTCCCTCTATGTCTCTGCCTCTCTGTCTCTCATGAATAAATAAATTAAATGTTTAAAAAAAGAAAAAAGAAAAGAAAAACAAAGAAAAAACCATTCCAAACCCTGATTTCCCCATTTCTGAAATCGACATGTTAATAACTAATTAGCAGGGTGGCATCAAACGAGAGACAGCTCCCGTTAAAGTGACAGTAGGGACGTATACACGTGCTAAGTATAGTTCTTATTATCTCCAGAATTAAAGAGGAGAAAGGCTCCCTTTCCACCTCCTCAGATGATCCCCCCCTTAAGCGCTGGTCTCTGCTATCAGCATTTCAGTGGCATCATCCTACCAGCAGAAATGGGTGTTTGGAATTGGAACCACTGAATTATGAGCTGCTCAGTCATGGGCCTCATTCAGCTGGGAATCCAGCCAACCTCATGCAAGCCAACAAAAAGCGCCCTGCTGCAGGTGACCAGCACCCCGAGCATGGGCAGTGGCCCCCACAGCTCCGTTCCGTTCCCACCCCCTGCAAGTACGCCGCTGGGAGCCTGGCATTCTCTTCCAGACCTTGCTGTACTGACCTATGAGGGTAGGAGTGCAAGGAAGATTTAGCGTAGGACTTTCTAAATCACACTGAGGAATGGTTGAATAAAGGCTATTTGTTATTATCACTAATAGCCCTTCCAATAAATCTGTACTGAATTTTGAAGTGCAGAAATAATTCCCCTTCAATTTCAGAGAAATTGAACTTTACTTAAAGATGATTAAAAAATTCTTCTGACACACTTTGAGAAAGCCTCTCTTCTGACTGCTCTAATTTTAAATAATTCAGAGTTGGTTTGGTATAGGTATGTGTATTAAAATTAGGATGGAAAGAAAACTGATCAGTGTGCCTGCATCATCTCACTGAGTGACGTCAGAGGTCTCCATAAAGGTGGCAAAAATCAGAAACCGGGGCAGCCCGGGTGGCTCAGCGGTTTAGCACCGCCTTCAGCCCAGGACATGACCCTGGAGACCGGGGATCGAGTCCCACGTCGGGCTCCCTGCATGGAGCCTGCTTCTCCCTCTGCCTGTGTCTCTGCCTCTCTCTTTCTCTCTCTGTGTCTCTCATGAATAAATAAATTTTAAAAATCTTTTTTAAAAAAATCAGAAACCTGTTGGCATAGCTTCCCATTTGAGACTACCAGGGCTGTCTGCTGAGCAGACTGCCACCAGGGAAAGACCCCCGTCATCCACTTCCCTGAGAGATCAGTCCTCCCTGTGAGCACTGGGAGAGTTGGAAGCAGCAGGCCAGGATGTGGGACGGAGAGACCCAGGGCCAGGCAACCATCAAGCACTCCGGTACTATGTTCCTAGCACTTTCTGGGCCCCAGAGCCCCTGCAGCAAAACCCACACCAGCAGCACCCCCCTGTGTAACTCTGGGAAGGCCCTGGAGCTCTCAAGATCCTAGGCTCTCTCTGGAACTCACAAATCAAGAAAATTAATAAAAACGTGAATTGCTTACGGGGCTTCCAACAAACGCCTAAAACTGAGATCATCGGGTGCTTCCTTTTAAATTGGATCCATGATGACTCAGCCTGGTGATTTTCTGGGGAGCTGAGCTGCACCCCCAGCCCTGCCTCCACTTGGCTCCATCCAGCAAGTTCCAGGGGTGTTATAGTCCTCAGGGCGCAGCTCCGCTGGTTTCACACTCTTTCTGACTTTGCTTGACTAACCTTCACCCCAGAATCCCCGATGCTGTTTAGCTGGTTTAAAATCAAAATCCCTCCGAGATCTTTTAGTTCAGAACGTTTGTGTTAGGAAAATCCTCTACATCTTTACCAATGAGATTTTTCAAAAGTGATCCCATCTATCTTTTTGTCTTTCATCTGACATTTCCGCCTTAAATTTTCTAGAGACACCATCAGTTTGGCCTCTTATCACATTAGCCTCTGATTTATATTCTATGAGGTGTTGGTCTTTAATATTCCAGAAGACAAATAAAGAGCCCACAGAAAACCCAGAGCCATTCTACTTTCTACCTTCAAGTGCAGGATGGTGTTGGGAGCCATTGGGAGCTTCGGGTGGCACTGGAAATTTCTCTTGGGTTTTGAAAGGGCAATTTCGATTCAAGCCATCTCAGAATGTGTTTCTGACAGATATGTTATGAATTCTTAGGGTCTCACTTCTTGTCTGCCTCCTGGTCTATGAGGTGGAACCGGGAACTTTTTTATTCACTTCCAGCAACTGCCACACCCTTGGAAGGGACTCTGGGTCTGAGGCTGCCCCTTCCCCGAACACCTCTGTCTTGAGGTTTAGCCTACACAGTGGCAGCCTTGGTGTAATTCCAGGCTTTTCCACCTCAGTCTCAGGCACTCTCCATATTTTGGCCCAGATAATTCTTCATTTTAAGGGAAGCCTGTGCACTCTAGGATGACCTCCAGCATCCCTGACCTCTGCCCACTAGAAACCAGTAGCAACCCCCAGTTGAGAACCAAAAATGTCTCCAAACATTGGCATGTGTCCAGTGGTGGGCAACATGACCCTGGATGGATTGCTCTTGGGGCAATGGGAAATCCAGAGTCAAAATACTGATGCTCAAACCCTGGCTTGAGTTCCTTTTGGCTGGGCAACTTTGACCAAGTCTATGAAAGCTCATGACCCTGTGTCAGGAAGGGATTGTGAGCAGCCAGCCAGACAGTGTGGTAGGTTTCAGGACACATCATTGAGGCCAGATCTCCCATCATCTATTTTTTAATTAATGGTAAGGATTATGTTAAGATGTGCGGTAAATAATGAAAATCCAGCTTCTTTATTTCACCAAAGGTACATTTCCAGCCCTTCTGCACAAACCGGTTTAGTTCAGGGTAGATTTAATGCTCTTAGAGATCTTGCTTTATCATCGGAAAGGGAAGATGTTTAACTTCAGGTGGTATCTTTTATGTGGCCCATGATAGCTGCTCCCACGCAGTTAATGGCACCCAGATAATTATAGACAGAGTTGCCTTCGGGTTGTAAACATAGCTCTGGGTGATTGCACACTTTCATTTATCCGTCCTATTTGCATTCGTACTTATTTGCATTTCTACGTCTCCCACAGCTGACACTTGTTTTTTAATTTTGTGATTCCAAAGCACTTTTCTGATTGCTCTACGCCTACTAGAAGGGCTCCCCATCAGGCGAGTCTCTGGCAGCCTCCTCCAGGCTCTGCCCTCTTTATTTCTTCCTTGGTTTTGGAGGGAAGCCAGTTGTTGGGGGAGCGCATCTGTTGCCAGAACCGGGGCATAATGAGTCATTGTTCTTCTGAGAAGCTCGTTGGTGGCGGCTCCCTTTCAGCTGAGACATTATACGGACCTTGTCTCCTTTCTCTCCAGATTACACCTGGGGACCCGCTACATTTTGTTATAATGACAAGAATCACCTTTCTTTCTCTTTTACAAAGTGAGATTGACCTTCCTTCTGTCTCTGAAAGAAGCACAATTTAAAAAAAAAAAATCTGTAGCAATCAAGTGCCATAGCCTGATCTGAAATTACCAAAACAACCAAAAAAATCCCATTAAGAATTTCGCCATAGTGCTGAGACCATGCAAAAAACTCTAGCCTTCCATGTGCTTCTGTTTCTTAAACAAGATGGTCACGTTCTTCCTGCTTTCTGTAAAATGTACATCAGTGAGTTTAACAAAATGTATGTCGTGATTTTCCTAAGCTAATCCACAGGCAGCATTACTCAAAAGAGCCGTATGCATGATGATCATTCTGATAGCTAATATCTATCCAGCACTTTACAATTTACTGATCCTGTAAAAAAAAAAAAATCCATTATTTATTTTTCTGTTATCTTTTATCTCTATTTCCACATGAGCCCTGCATTGGAGAATTTCCTATTTCCCTACATGCATTATTCTCCCTTCCTGTGGGAATGACAGCAAGCAACCCTATGTGTACCAAGTGTGCCTTCCATCCTGCATGCTGTACATAAAGTTTATTTTTTTTATTTTTTAAGTTGCCTTTTTTAAAAGATATTTATTTATTTATTTATTTATTTGACAGAGAGATAGGGAGAGATAGCATCAGCGGTGGCAGAGGAGGGGGAGAAGCAGAATCCCCCCTGAGCGGGGCTCAATCCCAGGACCCTGAGATCATGACCTGAGCCAAAGACAGACTGAGCCACCCAGGTGCCCTTGTATATCAAGTTTAATGAGATTCGCCAGGCAGACAAGTTTGTAAGAAAATAGACACGGTGCCTGTTCCAGAACTTCTAGGACAGACTAACCCCCTGCGTGGGCTTCTCAGATGATGTATTACATTTACTTAGCTACACCCTGACTCAAGGAATGTCGTATCTCTCTGCCCTAGATATGGTTGCCCTGACTCTGTGCATCTTCAAACAAGCTCCGCATTTAGAAGTATGTGGACAAACTAAGACCCACCTAGTAACTGTATCCATTACAGGAGGAATAAGCAAACGCTTATCAATCAAATAGTCAGAGCAACCTGCAAATGGTGGTCACACTAGTGCTCCTATTTGGGGGAGAAAGTATGACTTAACTTAATATTCATGTAACAACTACTTCTGAAATATGCTGTCAGATATACAATATGCTTATTGTCTACATGCAGACTAGCTCAATTGAGGTGAGGTTAGTAGGTATAATACATTATAAAACCTGTTTTGAGACAGGCTTTATTTTAATTTTCATCTTATTAGCATATGCATACATGATGTCAGAATTATGATGCTTATTTTTTCACATATGGATCATCCCAACTCAGCTGAGCTTACATTCTTCGATCTTATCCATGTAAAAAGTCAAAGGGAGCCTCTTTCCAGGAGACCCAAACATCAGCCCAGGATTAAGTCCCCCATGGAGAGTCCACTCAGCCAGCATGGCCACCTAAGCCACCACCAGGGACATAAGCATCCCGTATTTGGTAAGCACTGCTACCAAGTTCACAAACCTCTTGCTGGTGCCCAGTGAGCCCAAGGGCTGCTGAGGCTAACTGCTGGTTGGAGCAGACCCCAGGAGACAGGATACAAAGAATAAGTACATATTCATAAGTATTATCATTTGTAAAACTTTTTGCACAAAGTAGGATCTCAATGCTTTTTATAAGACAACATCAACAAAATTGTCTCACCTTCACACTAACCCTTGGTATTCAGGACTGTTGTAAATCAGACAGGATGAATCAAAAATGTGAATTTATTAAAATAAGGTACAGCTATTCTGGGCACTTTTTAGGGCAATGAGAATATAGGCACCTATAACGTGTATCAAAAAGGTTACTTGTAAGATAATATCCTGCAACATCCTTTGTAGTAAAATAATCTCTTTTTTTCCTGGCAAACTTTTACAGTCAACCCAGTTTACTTTTGTTATATCAAGCTGCACAAAAGTACATATACTATTTCTTCCCAAGCTATCTCATCCAGCCCTGTCAGGTCACATTAACCTAGTTACCAGTGGAACAAAAATGCAATTGGCCAAAGGTTATATTTCTTTGTCATGAGCACAAGAGAGTGGGAGAACATGCCAGATGAGGGCTTTCAGCAAATTACAGCCAGAATTTGGGCTTCTTCCCAGTATTCTTCAACCTGCCCTCCCCTCTCTCCCAAAAATGCGCACACCATGTTACCCTGGGTGGGGTGCCTGCCAGATTGGTGTTCTGTTTTGTCTTGTTTTGTTAGTTTTAAAGATGCATCTGTAACAGAAAATACTACTGAATTTACTTCAGCATGCCAAGCAATTTAAGAGGAGCTTAGAGATTTCTTGTATAATCATGCATTAGAGTTTTCAAAGAGCTTTCTTTTCCTATCTCCACTCTACCCCTCAAGAGATAGGCTAAAGGTGTTTTGTAAATCCTCACTTTGCAGATGAGAATATTCAAGTTCAGGGAGACTTGTCCTGCAGTTACATATAGCAAGATACAGTCCCCAGTGTGTGTTGATTCTAGAACAGACTATGTTAACAGTAGAGTCCACTGGGAAAGGATGCTGTCTGCAGGGACTGGGGCCCGGTTCCTGCAGGTCGGGTTGTTCTGACATCAAGAAGAGTCTGGATGAGAAGCAGAAAGGCACGGGATACTAACCAGTGTAATAAGAAGCCGGCAGGACCCAGCCCCCAACCCAACCCTGCACAGCTGGTGTTAGCCTAGGGTAGTAGCAGAGCAGAAGGAGCAGGGAACTTCTGAGTGAGTCTTCTTTTCCCCAATGATTTATGGCATTGACAAGCTGGAAGTGTAGATTAGCACAACCTCTTGAGCAAAATAGCAAATGAAGAGAACACTACTAATGGAATGGTACAAAACAGTGGCCCTCAAATTATTTTCCCTGTATGACCCCATACAAAAATTTGGCAACTACATACCTCCTCACAAGCATCTAAGTTAATCTATGAATTTTCTCCTAGGTGTTTGTAAAAAAAAAAAAAAAAAGTGAAATTTCTGAATTAGAAAACTGATCTTTTCTTTTCAAGAGGTATAATAATAGCACTCCTTTAAATGACTGAAGTAGAACCTACATGTTGTAGGGATTCGATACCCACATCACCCCTTTAATAAATATGTGCACAAACTCTTCTTTACCAGTGGGAAATGTGTGTCATACCTTTCACTTGTGGTATTCCCATTCCACTTCCCTCAATCCCCGATGTGCCATGTTTTCATGTTTGAAAATATTTTATGGATCACTGGGTATGTATCTCTGTTACCAGAATATGTGCAAAATTTAAGTTTTTTTAAAATTTCTTAAACATAGCAAGATAAAGGCCCTATGAGATTCTAATTGTTATTACCTTTCCTAATTGAGTTATCATTAAAACGATTCATATTACACAATTCATCAAAACAACACAAATACATGACAGACTTTGATGGGCACTCGTTAGTCAAAAAGTGAAATGGTAATGGGAATGCGCATCTGAGCGATGTGAATGAATGTTACCTTACCCTCTGCTGGGATGAGGGAGAGCTCCGTGCAAAATCTTTTTCTATATTTAATTTTTATCAATGTGCAAGAAAGAACTGTGTCCCTATGATTAGATCATAATAGAAGAATGTTTTCTAGCAGTATCATTCCATTTTCTTAAAACTCATTTACAAGTATATTGCCACGAAATCACATAGTGGTCTATCATCAAAAACTATTCTTAATTTTCAAATTTTCAGAAGCAAAAAGAAACAAAAGAATCCATTGTCCAGCCAGCATAGTAACTCACTTTTTCAGTTTCTGGGAAGTATACCAAAAAGGCTTTATGAAGCTCTAACAAGTAACTATTAATTATACCTTTGTTTTGTAAATTTAGAAATCCTTTGTTTACTTTAATATAGTCAACGAGGATTGAGAAAAGCTAAATATTGTTATTTTTAATACACCTTTGCCAATAAAAATCTTTTGATAACAGTATTTGGCAAACTCAGTCCTTGTCATCAAACCAGTCAACAAAATCAGACCAAGTGGATTTATTTTTTGACATAAGTAAATATGCTAATATGAATTCCAGAGAACACTGTGAATGTCACTAAGAGACAGATATCCACCTTGCAAGATGCATGTGAAACTCAGGATCAGAATGAGAGTCTATTGATTTGATGATTTTGTGACGCTTAAAAAACAGGTATACACTATCTGTTGTTCCTCACTTAATTTGTGATAAAGGAATATTACATGTAGCTGAAATTAGGTTATTTATGAAACAGGTAGGCCTTGAGTCCCTTGATATTGCCTACATGTGTGTATATTAAATGCATTCTGATGTTAGACGTCTGTGAATAAGTTACGTGCATTCAGAAATGACTCCATTAATAATCAAACTTATTCTACATATCTAAAGAAAGTAAAGTGCATATAGGTATGTGTATATGTGGGTAATATATAGATATGGAAGTAGATATAGATTTATACTATAGATATATATATAATATACACACACATTATTTCTGATTCAGCAGCCAGCATATAATTTTAGTTTTTCGTTAATAGGAGGTAGAAATAGTAAACACTGTAATATGAAATACGATGAGTATTGACTGTACTTGGGATAAATATTTCATCATATGATTTAAAATAATATGGGTTTTAACCACCTGATTAAATAATGCACATTAAATCTAAAAGGAACCACGTGAAAATTTTATCTGCAGATTTACTCCGGTACAAAATGTAAAAAATTTGATAGTCCCTGAAAATATTTAAGTTATATTTAAAAGAATAAGCTGTTTCAACTGTTCAAAATGTCTTTCTTCCCAGCCCATGTTACGCCCCAGGAATGAGTATTGGGACTGGCCAATCATAACTGCTTACATTAAATACAAGGGAGGAAGCCACTTCAGCTTTCAGGACTTGTGAGCCATTTTCTCGCTGCATCAGGTTCTTTCCCAAGAGCAGCACATTTACTGACAATAGGAGAAAGAAAAGGTTAAATCATTAAACAAAAACTGAGCAAAAACTGCTCTCGTTCCCACTGCCCACATTGTACAACATCTCTGATCATAGAACATTCTAATGAGAGATAGAATTCCCCATATTTGTCACCTGCTTCGCATTTAACTGCAAATTCTATAAGACCTCAAATCCTAAGGTGGGTCTTTCATGCCTGATTATTTCCTCAAGGAAGCTTTGCCCAAAATAGATTTTAGAATCATCCTTGTTTGGTGCCTGGGAGATTTTTTTCACCCCAGTAGTGAGACTGTGGAGGGTGAAGGGTGTCTTGCTTTTGTAAAGTAGAAGAAGGGCTATTTTTAAAAGAACATGGGAGGGACACCTGGGTGGCTCAGTGGTTGAGCGATTGCCTCTGGCTCAGGTGGTGATCCCAGGGTCTTGGGATCAAGTCTCACATCGGACTCCCCGCAGGGAGCCTGCTTCTCTCTCTGCCTATGTCTCTGCCTCTCTCTGTGTGTCTCTTATGAATAATAAATAAATACAATCTTTAAAAAAATAAAAATTAAAAAAAAAATAAAAGAACGTGGAAAAAGATAACCTGTATGAGACCAGGATCTAGTACACACAGAAATGGAGGCTCTGAAATGGCTTCCCTGAAACTCCTTGCACTTGGGAACCCCTGGAAAGTCTTCTCACTGTACCTCAAGGATCCAAGGTCACTTGTGTAAGGGCCCTTGGTGGTGATGCTTTTGACCCATGGGGCTCACAGGTGCCTCAGGCACCTGTGTGAGTCCACACCATCCTCAGGCCATCACTGCCTGCTATCGATGAAGTTATTGTCCTGGTTTCACCCAGCTGCATCTCATAGATTCAGTCACAACTGGAAAGGACCCTAGACATCTTCCAATACAGATCTCTGATTTAAGAGATGAGGGATCAGAAGCCTGTAGGGTCGATGATATGCCAGCCAGAGTGACAACCCCATCTGGGGCACCCTCTTCAGTGCACTATCTGGATTCTGGGTTGCTGATGGATGACACTAAAGATTAGAGTCATCTGGCAAAGAAGCTCCCTACTCCCAGCATTTGGGCTCTAATTTCCAATTAGCTGTTAACTGATGGGGACCACAGGAAAACCCCAGACGGACCTCGGACTTTAACTACTTCATCTAAATTACTAACCCAGCATCTCTCAGGAGCATTCTGAGGAAAAAGAAGATATAAATAGATTTTTTTGCCCTCCCCTTTTAATTGTATATTATGCCATATGGGTTTGAGGAATGCTTTACTATAGTTATTTTCAGTATTTCCCAAAACTTTTTGTTTGCAATTGGTCTCCTATATATTTCAGATATCCAAGCTAAGGCCAGCACCATAAGTAGAAGGATGATCAATTAACCACACTCTCTGATAATCCCTGGTTATCTGATGGTCATATGTAGGAAGGGGTTTGGGGGAATACAGATTGTGAACAGGAACAGGCAGGGCCAGAACTGTGCCTGACAGATCCTTGAGCCTCTGGGAGAAGGCCCCAGCTCCTCCATGGGCAGTAAAAAGCTACTCTTTTGCTCCCACTATCAGTTCCTCCCAGAAGACTTGAGCAATTCACTCTGAAAACAGAAGCAGAGTTCTTACTGGTCATCTGGTCCACCGTCCTACCTCGAAGGAAGCTAGAATGCAAAGGTATAAGGGAAGAGAGTGTGCAGGGAGAGAAATCTCCAAGGGTCTCTCACATTTCTACATGACTACCAAGAAAAGGCACTGTGCTGGCCCTTGTTTCAGACTGGCTTTCCAAGGATATTTGTACAGGGAACAGCCTTGGAAGTTATCCTCTCCCCCTCCAGAGCAAAGGGAAAGCTGGCTTACAACAAAGATAACATCTCCCTCTGGAGACAAGAGCAGGCCTGCTAGCTGCCTATCATAAAAGACTGGATTCTCTAAGCTCAACGGTGCCACCTGGCCCACCTCCCAGCACCCGGGGAGAATTGGGATTTAGGGTATCAGCACAGGAAAGAGGATACCGCTGTGGATAGTACTTGGCCCTTTGTCACTAACCCAGGAGGCTATTATCTTCTGCCGTGGTCCATGAGACTGGGATAGGCTAACTTATTAGTTTCCAAGGAGGGCCAAACCTCAAACCCTTCACAGTTCTTTTTTTTTTTTTCAAAGATTTTATTTATTTATTCATGATAGATATAGAAAGAGAGAGAGACAGGCAGAGACAGAGGCAGAGGGAGAGGCAGGCTCCACGCCAGGAGCCCGATGCGGGACTCGATCCCGGGACTCCAGGATCACGCCCTGGGCCAAAGGCAGGCACCAAACCGTGAGCCACCCAGGGATCTCCAAACCCTTCACAGTTCTTAACAGGAATTAAAATGCAGTCTTCTGCTGATAGCTACGTGGAGCCCTGAACATCTCCAGTTACTCACAGACCCGTCCTCACTAGGGAAAGGTTCTGCATCCCTGAAGGAGAGGCCCACAGAATGAGTCCAGAATTCACCTTCCTCCCACATACCCACAGGCATGTACCTTTACCCCACTAGTCAGCTGTCGCCCAGACCTGAGACCTGGCAGTGACTGCAGGGTCTTCCTTGATCCTTACCCTCCACATCCATGGACTCCCAATTTCATCACACAGATCTTTTTCTTGGCTCATTAAATCTAAAAGGAACCCTGTCTCCTCCATCCTCACTCTGTACAGCGTATCCCACCTGAACCATCTCAGTAGCCTCCTGGCAGGAGATGTAGCCATAACCCTCCAACCATCCTCCACAAGCCTCCAGAACCTACGGGCAGCTCTGTACTGGCACTTAGCTAGCTCACCCCAAGGGCTTGGCTCCAGGGATCAGCCCCACCTCTCCATGGCGACACACTTTGTCCTTCCCTCATCCCTGTGTGCCCCCACTGCATCCTGTTTCCCAAACCCACACAACAACAGCACACACCACACTATTTTATTGTAATGATCTGGTAACTTGCCTGCACCTGGCGATCAGCTCTCTGAGGGCAGGAACCTTGGCCACCTTGTTTCCAATGTATCTCAGCACCTTACCCAGCACCTGACATACATCATGCACTTAACAAATAATTGGTGTGTGGATTTATAAATGAGCAAATTAGCAAATGAACAAGAATACAAGTGCTTTATCTTTTATCCTATGCAGTGTGATGTTGTTGATCAGAGCACTAAGGGAAAAGTATGCATCTCAAGGCACGTTTGAGGTCAACAAAGGTGCTGTCTGCGGGTGTCCTGCCTAAGAGAAGTATCATTTCAGGTGCAGTTTAAATGATCTCTTGATCATGAGCAAAGCTGCCCCCCTTCTTGGACCAGCTAACTTGAACAGATCAACCATCCTCCCAGTCTTGGGGTAAAAATGTATGCCTAGCCATCAGGAAGAAGGTGGGGAGAAACCAGGCACCCCTAGCCATGGGTCAGCTCATACTTGGGGCCTGGTTAGCAACATTGGCGGAATGGCCATGTAGGGCCAACACAGTCATCTGCCTTAAAAAAAATATGCAATGTGTGTGTGTGTGTGTGTGTGTGTGCACACAAAGATGGGAGATTTTTCAAATGCAGAAGTACTAAGGTAGGAAAATAAAAGAGAAGAAAAATTGTGAATATGTGATTCATTGTGAGTCTTAATACATGTGAACTGCAGACTCTTGAGCAAGGCAGGAACAGTTGATAAAGAATTACCCTTCGGACATATGGGAAAACACAGAGCACAGCAAATTCTCCAAATGGCCAAACACAACCGCTGTGCAACACACTTAGAAACGAAAGAAGGCTCAGTGACCTTGCTGGATGCTGCCAGAAGTGGTCGCCCGCAATGCCATCTGTCTTCCTTTGAAGCTGGTGTGGCTGATGAAGGCAGCGGAGCCCCGTGATTCACAGCACCCCATCCATTCCCCAGATGCCAGCAGCCTGAACAGCCCCTCCATCCATCCCTGCCAATCACAGTAGAAGGGTGATTGCATCATCTCAACATGAGATACCATTATGGCGCATTCTCCACAAGGGGAAATGCTGGAGTCCTTTGATAAAGGGTTGGATTCTTCTTAGGCAATTATTATTGTATTTCATTCAGAATATTAGTAAAGGAAGATCTTTGCCTATATTGCACTAGGATTGAGATTTATGATTTTGAGGAGATGCTTCCTGTAATGCAAGTGCCAGAGTGTAGCGATTGCAGAGCATTGCATACAGGTCAACCTGGGTCCAAATCCCAAGCGCTGTGGAGAAACCCTCAGACTGCCAACAAACTCCCTTCTGCAATGATGGGCACGTCACCCTCTACTAAGACCTCCAAGCCCCTTCTCAAACTGAAAACTTCTCTTCTCAAACTGAAAACTAATGCTTTCAGGTGTATTGACAGGATTTATCTTAGTCTGAAATACTGCCTAGACATAAGTGGTTTGCTTGATGTATCTGAGGAGCAGACACAAACGACTCAACCACAGCATATGTAAATCTACACATTGCAAGTGAAACATGGGATTTGTTGAGAGCCTTATAGTTTACTAAGTTTACTACTATAGTTTACTATAGTTTACTACTGCCTAAATGTGGAAAATAGTGGAAGCTAAGCAATTTTGTGCTAAGATAAACAAATGATAGATAATTGATAGATCGATAGGTGATAGATAATAGATATCTTACATCAATATCTCAAAATATCTTGTAATTGTTTCACATTTTAGATTTCATGTAATAATTACTAATTATTAGCAACTCAGACAAGAGAGTTGCTAATACACTTATGATATTGCCTCATAAATTCTGTGGTTTTTCAGTAACTCAAAGGAAATTAAAAAAAAAAAAAAAAAAGATTTGTTGAATCAATCCTATCCCAGTTCTCTCCCAGCTGCGTCTTCTGTCAGCTGGTGACAACTTCTAAGGCACCCTACCTTGGATACTTAGAAGCGGTGGACATTTCACTTTCTCTTTTCCTTTTTTACTAATCAATCCCCTTTTTCTTCTTTTCCTCTTTTTTGAATTTGTTTTGTTTTTAATGTTCCCCTTCTGCCTCACATAATTGTTATACTCCTAGAGCTTTCATTCAGACTCTTCATTAACTACCTAGATAGATATCACTCCTCCTCACTAATTCCCCCTGAAGATCTAACTTCAGAACCCATTACTGTCATTCTTACCCACTTGTGACACTGGGGACTTGTCTTCAGAAGGATGATGGGATAGAGCACTGTGGCTCACAGAAACCCTGTGGGCCCACCACAAAGGGTTTAAAAATTCCTCATCTCCTGAGGAGCAGAGGCATCATGTGAATATGAGGAGATTAATGCATCTAATGAGTCTAATTTATATTATACATACATCAGAGTGTATTTTACAAAGCATGACATCTTAAGTGTTTGGTTAAATTAGTCTCCTCACAATTCTTGTGAACACATCTGCCCCAAACACCGTTGCAGGGTTGGCTTCCTTCAGAAGGTGAAGAGACACCTTGCTGAGTGAGTCTGACAGGGGAGTAACCATGGCCACCAGTCCTTGATCTGGTCTATCAGAAAAGAAAAGCTAGTAAACTGAATCACTCTGTGGATCTAATCTCAAAAGATGAGGACAATCGAGAAACTTTGAGACTAGCCTTGGAGGCAGATTGAACCATAGACCTTAGCCATCTCTCCATGCAGCTCATCCCAGCACCTCTTACATAAGCCATTGGACTCTTTTTATGAAGGATAAGGATAGACCAGAAAAACAAGAATTGTAAAATTTCACATAGGATTTTAATGTATGCAGTGATAACATTTTTCAGAGGCCACATTTTGATGTGGGGTAAAGCAAAGACATAACATGAAGAACCACAGTGTTGTAAGTACAATCCTCCCTCTACTCTCCAGCAGGCTTCAGCAGACTTTGGACTTGTAATCAAACCAGCTTATGTTGAATCCCAGCTCTGCCACTTACTAGCAGGGGAACAGTTATGTTATTAACTTCTCTGGGATGCAGTTTCCTCCTATGTTAAAGTGTGTTGTGAGTGTGTGTGTGTGTGTGTGTGTGCATGCATGCATCAGTGTATATGTGCATGTGAGTGACAGAGAAATATCTACTTCAATAGACAGATGTTCAGTAAACGTGGCCTCTCTACAAGATTCACAGAAATAGAGGAATCCCTTAGGCGTGACGTATGTAACATACGCCTGTGATTAAGCTGGGAATTTGCCACTACCTCTTAAATACTTACGGACTCAGAAGCTCCCACAATCTCCTCCACAATCCAGTCCCACTTTTCAGAGCATTTTTAAACAGGAAGTTCTTCCCATGGCTTTTTAATTGTCTCTTCAAAATGTAGATGCAGAACAGCTTTGTATCACCCAAAACCCCTCCAGCTTCTCCAGGACAAATCATATTCATTCCTAGATACTGGAATTCCTTTGAGACTTTGATGATTCTCAGTAGGTCTGCCTAAATATCCTCTCCAAACCGTGCCTTCCCCATTTTGGTACCAGACGTGGCCATAGCACTATGATGACTCTACAGGAAGGTTAGCAGTATCCTGGCAGGTCCTACAGGCTGTACCCCAGTCTGCATACCTTCATGCTTCCTCAGTGAACATCTCTGGCTTGCGTGTATCTAGTCTTTTTATAAAAAACAGAAATTTAATGATAAAAATGGTATTCATTCATTCAACTGATACTTAGCTCTGCCTATGTAGCAGATACTTTTCTAGTCAGTAGATGCAGCATAATAAAACCCAAAGTTGGGGGTTTTATTTCCCTGCCTTCCTCCAGAAAGATGGTGGCAACAGATGACACCCTCTAAAGGATGAGATTGGTGGGGTGGTGGGGAGACACTGAGGGTGCTTTCGTGAGGGTGCTCAGAGAAGGGCTCTCCAAAGAAGCACCTTTAACCTGAGACCAGCAAACTTCATGAATCCCAACCCAGTATTGAGGAGGGATCCAGATCTGCAAAATGTTTTGCTCGTCATTGGCCCTAAATCAAGGAATTTCAAGATATGCTTTGTCATCCACATTCCAGAGCTTGACGAACACAGACTATTCGCCATTCAAATAAGTGTTCTTCATGCATGGATAAGTGTACAAGGTTTCCCAAATAAGATTCAGACAGTTACAATGCATAACCGGTGTAAGCTGAGAGCTACAAAATATCCATCAACTGTTATCCACTTGCGTGCTGACACCTCGTACAGGGGCCACCAAGGTCAAGCGTGATGCTAACCCTTCAGATTCCAGAGAAGAAAAATGGACTCTAATGCCCACTGTTCATTTGGGGGGCAGATTTTCTCTGATGAGGACGTCAAACCAAACCCATACGAGGATGTCATAAATTAAGGAAGCTTTCATCCCCAAGCCCATTGTACTTGTCAGGTCTGTTCTGAGAGTGCCACTGCTCTTGATGAGTCAAGGCCCTCTGTTGTCAGTGCATTTCTCACCTAATGTGATACTGAGATGTGAGTGGATTTATTGGAAATATAAATGCTTTCTAAAAGCCACAAATAAAATGTCTGAATGCATGCCCGGCTTGTCCCATATTGTGGCCCGCATGTTGTGAGTGATGTGGCAGGCGATGTCTGCTACACTAGGAGAGGCTGTCATTGACTTCGCGATCATTGGCATCATCTCTGCTGATTTGTGGGTGTCTAGAATGCAAGGCCAGCTCATGACTTCTCATCTGGAAGTTGCCAGCCTAGAAGAAGGCCTTAAAAATATAAGTCATTTGCCTCCTGGACAGTTTTTTCCTTTTACTTCTTTCTTTTTCTTTCTCTCCTTCTTCCTTTCTTTTTTTTTCTTCTTTCCTTCTTAGTTTTTTCTTTCTTCCCTTCCTTCCTTTCTTTCCTTCCTTCTTTCTTTCTTTTCCTTCCTTCCTTCCTTCCTTCCTTTCTTCCTTCCTTCCTTCCTTCCTTCCTTCTTTTAATTTCTTCCTTTTCCATAGTTCTCTCAATATAAAGAAAAGGAGAAGTACAAAGAAACAAAGTGGAGACTAAACAGAGTATGTACAAGAATACAGGCATTAGGGGCACCTGGGTGGCTCAGTGGTTGAGCGTCTGCCTTCGGCTGAGGCTGTGATCCCAGGGTCTTGGGATCGAGTCCTGCATCAGGCTCCCCACAAGGAGCCTGCTTCTCCCTCTGCCTGTGTCTCTTCCTCTCTCTCTGTGTCTCTCATGAATAAACAAATAAAACCTTAAAAAAAGAAAGAAAGAAAAAGAATACAGGCATTAGCCAAAGATAGGAGATAGACAATAAGGTTAATTTTCTTGAGATTTTATTTTTATTTTTGTTTTCTTGGTTTTTTTGTTTGGTTGGGGTGGTTGTTGCTTTGCCTTTGGCTGGTGTACTAAGAGGGAATCATTGGTTAGTATCTTTGATGTGGACCCCCCACCACTTATCTCAAATGGTCTCTTGGAGTAAAACCTGAAAAATATTTCCCTTTACTGTGTATGTTTCTATAGTGATAGCCTATTAACAGGAACCCTATATGGAAAGTCCAAAAGATTCTAAGTAGCTCCTCTTTATCAAAACCCTGCACTTCTAAAATTCACTAAATTCTAAAGCCTTTGTTCCTTAACATATCCACTCTCTTGGCTGAGGATGTAACAAGAATCTTTTCAACACGGCAGATATTAAATCTCTGACTATACTGTATACAGAATAAACCCGATCATATGTAATTTCAAGAAATGCACTTAAAATTTTCACTTATTTCTTGACTCTTTATGTGATTTGTTCTGTGTAGATCTTGCATGTAAGTTCATCTTCCACTGATATCTTTATGCACGCTTTAATTTCTCTCCGAATATCTAATGTGGTCCCTTTAGCATAGTATACAACAAGCAGGGTTGGAAACAGGCCCCAAGAGATATATTTAACTTTCTGGTCTAGCTCCTTCCTGATCTCAGGGCCCTCCTGCCTCCCTCTGCATGGAAGAAGGAATGTCATCTGTAGAAGTTACAACATATTCTCTAAGCACCCCCATGCTTATCCTTCTTAATTTTTAGTGAAGATTAATTGTAGTCAGTGCATGGTCTCAGAGCATTGGTCATTGGAGTAAAATGGTTTTACTCCAGCAACCACTTAAACTCCAGGCATACTGCCGATACCCCATTCCCTTCTGACCACTTCTTATAACTTTTGGATGGAAATTCTGCACCTACTAGTTAATTGTGTAGAAAAGACTGAGTTTTGCTATTCAGAGTACCCCGAGTACCTCCATATATTTGTGGAGAATTTAGTGTGTTTAAAATAGGACTGAGGTGCCCAGCAGAAGTGTTCATTCAAAATAGCAATGAGTAATGCCTGGGTCCTTCCTGGAGGGTAAGGTCCCAGCTTTCCTGGAGCTGCCTGGAGGGTAAAACCTCATCCAGATGAACTGCAGGGGATTTTCTTATACCATCACCCAAAAATACAAGGAAAAGGGGCCTCCCGTTCTCTGTGTATATTCTTCCCAATGATTGTCCTTTGGTCCTTCAATGACTCAGGAATAAAATTAAAGTTAGCAGGGAATATGAATTTCAGAAAAGTAAGAATTTCAGTGAGTTAATGCATTTTAAATCCAGTGAGTGGATTTACAACTCTATAGTGTTGAGGAAAATCATAAATTATCTTTGTTTAAAGGTTTTATTTATTTTTTATTAATGAGAGCTAGAGAGGCAGAGACATAGGCAGGGACCCCAATTTGGAACTCGATCTCAGGACCTCAGGATCACAATCTGAGCCAAAGGCAGATGCTCAACCACCGAGCAGCCCAGGTGTCCCAAGGAAAATCATAAATTCTGTAACACATTATTTAGTGTGGCAAAATAGAAAAAATATAAGGCCCAGCATACCGACATAACCACTCATCATGTCAAAAGCCCATCAGCTCTGCCTGGCACTAACAATTGGCATTTGTAGTAATTTGTATATTTTCACTTTAAAAATGTAAAGAGGGACGCCGGGGTGGCTCAAGGGTTGAGCATCTGCCTTCGGCCCAGGGTGTGATCCTGGAGTCCCGAGTTCAAGTGCCACATCGGGCTCCCTGCATGGACCCTGCTTCCCTCTCTGCCAGTATCTCTGCCTCTCTCTCTCTCTCTCTGTATGTCTTTCATGAATAATAAATAAAATCTTTATAAAAAATGTAAAGAAAGCGGCTTTAGAACTTTCCAGAACTTAACCTATCCACATGTAGAGGTGCTTCTTCAGCTCTCTTTATACAAATGTTTTGAAAGAGGAGCCTGGATGGCTCAGTTGGTTAAGCCTCTGCCTTCTAAGCAGCCGGCCTTCTAAGTGGCTGCCTTGGGCTCAGATCATGATCCCAGGGCCCTGGGATCAAGCCCCACATCAGGCTCCCTGCTCATCGAGGAATCTGCTTTTCCCTCTCCCTCTGCCCTCACCCCCTGCTCATGCACCCTTGTGTGTGCTCTCTCTGTCTCTCCCTCTCACTCATTCTGTCTCTCAAATAAATAAATGAAAAATCTTTTTTAAAAAATGTAAAAGTTAAATATGAGTAAAGCAGCTAGCACAATGGGCAACAATGGTAGCTGTCCTCTTGGTTTAGTGCAGCAGGGAAGCCCTTCTTCCTTCCACACTCTTCTGTTGTCAGTTCCCTTGGTGGTCTGTAGAGTCTCTTCTCTGCTCCTTGGGCTTAGACTAATATTGCTCAGCCACCCATGCTCTCCAAGGGAAGACCATTGAGCTATCTCTTTGTTCCATCTCTTTTCTGCCTGAAACTTAAGGTTTCTAAAAGCCCCTTTCAGTCTTCACAAACTCAAATACATGTTATCATCATTGTCCAGCACACCCTCTCCCCAGTCCTGTCCCCCAGCTGTCAGCAGCCACAGGGTCCTGGGTGGCTGTCTCCTGAGTCCCACAGGAGACCCCTCATCACCCTGCAGCCACGCTCACCTCCTTCAGCTGCTCAGATGCCAGAGCTCACTCCCTTTCCAGGGCCTTTGACCTCTGCTCAGAAGTTCTCAGCCACCTCCCCCACCCTTCCCCTGGACAATACCTACCTCTGGCTTTGCTTTCCCTCAGGAGCCACTTGGAAGGAGCCTTCCGTCATCTTTTACCAGGCTGAGGACTTGCTGGATCTGGGCTCTGCAGGATTTCATTCCCACCAAATGGCAAGGGCTTCCCTAACTGCTCCTTAGTGTCAGTGGTGGAAGCAGAGCACTTATATCTTTGAAAACTGCTGAAGACGAACACCTGCTCCTCACTACACATTTGAGAGAAGGCTGTGTGCTGCATCGCTTATTATTATTTATTTACCTACTTTATTTTAAGATGCATCATGTCTCTTAGATGCCAGCCCCTGTGCTAGGAACTCTTGTAAACGCATCGTTCCTAATCCCTCTAGTAGATGTCACTCTGCCATGTGACAGGGGAGAAAGTGGAGTTCAGGGAAGGGTGAGCAAACCGCCCAGGGCAGGACAGCCGAAGTGGAGGAGTCAGAACTGGAACTCAGGTCCACTTAGCAGTTTCCCAGTTTGGGTGCAAGCAGAACCAAGTCCTTTTCCTACAAAAGTCAGAGAGATCATGTGTGCGGTGGTGAAGAACGTGGGCTCTGGGGTCGAGAGCATCTAGGTCAGCCTGACACCTATCCCCACCTACCCGTGTGGCTCAGGACATCACAGTTCTCCTCAAGCCTCTGTTTTGCCACATGTAAAATGGGCCTGGAAGAGGGGGGCTAACTGAGAGAGGTCTGCAAAGCATATAATTCCACATCTAGTGCATTATGCTCCACAAGGTATCAATGTGATTATCTTCATTACAAATAAATAAGTAAATAAATAAGTATACAAATATTTATTTATTATACTTATTTATTAACAGTTACTGGATGAACATATAATTCTGTGTCCATGGTGTAAATGATGTGTTTGCATTTAACATATTTTTAGAAACTTGCTTTCATAATGTTTTATTTTTAAGCATCCGTGATTTGTGTGTTTCTATAGAGGCAGCGGGTGGCATCATGGTCTGATTTGTGCTGAAGTACTAGGACATTCCATCGCCTCTATCTGCAAATGCCAATGTATTTTATAAGCAGAATCAATTGCCAAATGCTTATGGGGGTCAGGAAGTTAGATCGGAGGTACAAATGTGGTTTAGAAGGAATTCTTACAATGGTGCTAAAGTTCTGGAAGCAAATACTACGTGGGAGGCCACAGAAAGAGTGAATTGTTGTTCACACTTCAGCTTTGATTTGGAGACACCTGTGAAAGAAAATAATCCTTTCCCAGTACTTACTGGTTATTTTATTTCCAGAAAACATGCTTGTTATTTTGACTGAGGCAATTGCTTTGCTTTCCCGGATGGTTTATGGTAAATGAACAGTGACACCTACTGGTCGAGGATGGTAATATTTGTTTACCAAGAAAAGCTACCATTCTCACTTAGCTGTGTATGATCCCAAAAAATGATGCCGGATGTTTTGATGTCAGGGAGCAAAGAGCCAACACCAGAGTTTAATAGCAAAATCAAACCACACAGAGACAGATACATGAATATAGACAAATTCGCTTTCTGGTTTGAAGATTGCTCTTTTCTGCTCCAAAATTGTTGTGCTCTCTTCCCATAAAAATAGGCTCATCAGAACTGCTCCAAGTGATTGGAGCTCAAGTGCCAAGTAAAAATGTTGGCTTGAGTCACCTGTTTTTCTTCTCTACATTGATTAAACAGATTGCAGAGACTGCTCCAAACACACTATTTGTCTAGCTCATTACATATTAATATTTCCAAAGTGTATTTTCCCTTTCTGTAACTTGGTTCTTTAAATATTTTTATTGATATGCAATGATGCCTTTTTATGACAGCATTATCAATTTGACATGCAGCTCATCCTGGAAGTTTTTGTTAGAATCTCCAAGTCTAGAGAAGATAACACCAGGTCAGCTGTAGGGCAGTCACATTGCAACATCATGCCGGGTGCCAGAGGCAGACGGAGTAGAGAAGGCATGGCCCAGTAGCCCCAACTCACTGGGTCCAAATCCCCCTGAGGAAGCAAGTGAGACAGGCCTGCGGTTCCCTAGTGTCACTGATGCCGGGGGGTGGGTCACCGAGTCAGGATCTAAAGCAAGCCTGGGGCTAGGTTTGGAGAGGAGAGTGGGTCTGTCTCCATTCCCCCAGCTCAGCTTTGCCTGAGGCCCTGTCCTTGGGAAATTGTTAGATGCTGTTGACTTACCAAAGCCCGTATGTTTGTCCAATTTGACTCCCTCTATCTAGAGATTAACACCGAAGAGGTCATGAGGGGTGAGTAATGGACAACCCAAATCTCTAATGCCGTGCTGTGAAAGCAATTCATCCTGAGTTTTCACATCCATAAAAACGTCTACCTTGCAGGATAGTTATGATTACTGATGGTAGATATGTTACTCCAACCCAGGGCCTGGTGAGTAACAAACACAGATTCCTATTCCCTTTCTCCTTGTAAGACACAAATCTTGTTCTCAGAGTTGTGTGGGAAGGTAAATTTACACGCTTTAAGTCAGAGATTAAATGAATGAAGTATGGCCATAAAATGATTAGATGACTTCCAGGCCATCAAGAACAGTGTCGCCTAAACTTTGGACTCACAATCAAGTCCTATCCTTGCTCTAGACCAGGGTCTAGAAAGAGAGCGATGGGTTGTCTGCCCTCTAGGCTCAGAGGGAGTGAGCATAACCATACCTCACTCTTCTCCTTTGACTCCTTCTCCCACCCTCCTCACAAGCTCCCTCCTCTCTCTTCCTTCTTCTCTTCCTTGTTCTCCCAAAGCCTTAGCTGCTTCTATACAGATGGCTTCCCACTCCAATGCTTACATCCTGACTTCTCTGCAAAGCCTTCAGTCCTCCACCTACAGGGCCTGCTGGACATCTAGACAGGGGGGTCCTCAAAGAGGAAAGGCCGCTGGACAGGATGCTTGGGTGTGCTGGGTATGACAGTATTGATCCATCAGAGAAGTCACGATGTAAAAATATTGATCCAAGCCCTCAGCAGACCATGTGAACTTTTTCCAGCCAGATGCTAAGAGGAGCTCTAAGTCTCCAGCACTTGCCTAGAAGTAATTTTTCTTTCTAGAAATATGGGTGGTTCTTTCTTGCTTATGTTTCTTATAAGATTAAGAGCTAATAGGCAGCATGTACTTTTTCCTATCAGATTGTCATGGGCTACTAAGGAAAGCTTGTCTCTTATGAGGCAGTAGGCAATGGTGGATAAGGGTAGAGAGGGAGGGGAACTGACGTAAGAGCAGGTTTTAATTTCTATCGGTCTTTCTGAATTTGAATTTGGACACTGAGAGCTGCCTGGCTTAGTCACTAGAGTGACTCTGAGTATTTAAACGACTGGCCTCATTCACAAATTGATTGAGCAAATATGTATTGGGTGCCATCTGTGTTCTAGGTATTTGGGATACATCAGTGACCAAAGGAACAAATATCCTTGCACTCATGAGTTAACCAGGGGAATCAGTCCAAGAAAAATAAGCCCAACAAATAATTAAATTATCCAGATGTTAGAGTAGTGCTGACAGACTTTTTCTATTAAGAGCCAGGCAGTAAATATTTTGGACTTGAGGCCACTGATCTCTGCTGCACTACTCAGCTGTGCCCTTGTAGTATGAGAGTAGCCATAGCAAAACATAATACGTGTCTGTGGCTCTGTACCAGCAAAATGTTATAAAGTCATTGCTGCCCCTGTGTTAGGGCACGACACCCACTATGGAAAGGGAAATGATGGGAGCAAGGGGCCAGTGACGTCTGGGGTGGGAGGGTGGGAAAGAAGGTTTCAGCATAGAGTCGGGTGATCAGTGAACTTCACTGAGAAGGAGTGATTTAAGCAAAGATCAGACAGGGAGGGATTTGGCCGAGTGGGTATCCAAGAGTTCCAGGGTATCCCAAGCTGAGGGAATAGCTGGACCTAATCCCTTGGCATCTTCTAGAACAGAAAGACTGGCAATGTGGATAACGTAGACAATACAGAGAGAAGGAAAACAGGTCGTGGGGGGATGCTGCTGGGGTGCTGGGGACATTTGGCTGTGACTGAGAAAAAGTGGTGGCATTGGACTTGACTTCTGAAGAGAGCTGCTCTGGCTGCCATCTGGTCTACATCTAGTGGGGCCAGGGGACTATCACCTTAGCAGGCAAGACATGACCCTGGCTTAGAGCCCAGGGGAAGCAGCATTTCCTGAAGGATCAATGAGGGATATGAGCGAAGAGGGACTAAAACATCCCCAAGGTCTTGTGTTCCTCACCTGCAGCTGGAGAGAAAGGGGTTTGAAGTCTCCCTTCGTGAGTTCCCATAAAGGGCTCGGCCCAGTGCTGGCTGCTTGGGGACAGCCCAAGGGACGCTGGCGTCATCATGGTCGTTGCACCTGGGTCTCTGTGAGTCGAAGTTAAATCACCTACTAGCTGTAGATCTTCAAAAGGCTCACAATCTCTGAGCCTCCTTTCCCCACACCTGGAAAACGAGCTTAAGAAGAAAGCAAGTGAGGCACCTGGATGGCTCAGTGGTTGAGCGTCTGCCTTCAGCTCAGGGCGTGATCCCGGGGTCCTGGGATCGAGTCCGACGTCAGGCTCCCTCCCAGGGAGCCTGCTTCTCCCTCTGCCCATATATGTCTCTGCCTCTCCCTCTGTGTCTCTCATGAGTAAATAAATAAAATCGAAAAAGAAAGCAAGTAAGCCTACCTTTGCACACGGTTTCAGGGAGGATTCGAGAAGGTTCTCCTGGCACCAAGTGGGCCTCCTAGTAGCACTGCTGTTTTGTGTCCTGTCCGGTGTCATTCTGTTGAGTTACTCAGACGTGCCCTTCCCGAGGTCTTCCGAGAGCCACCTGTCCTGGAGTTGGAGCTCAGAGCTTTCCCCTCCCATGGAGCCTGCTCTGCTACGCGTTCAGAGTAAGCGCTGCCGCACCTGCTGCGATGAAAGAAACAGGTGACACGGTGACAGTGGCTTCCATGCCTCTGCACAATGGCAGGCTCTGCGTCCTTCCCTCAGAGGAGCTGCCAACCGTGTTTAGGTAGAAGAAAGCAAATTGCCCACGTGCTGAGTCCTTTCCGAAACAAGCTTAATTGCCTGTGAATGATAAGAGTTGGTATCTAAAATGAAAACCCGTTAATTCACGGTCCCAGCAGACAAGTCTTTGCTGACGAGGCCTCGTCCTGCAGCCAGACTTCGCCCCGGCCCTGCTGCCCGGAGACCGTCCTGCGCTGCAGAGGTGACGTGCCTTTTGGACCCCCTAAGCCCTGCGCCCCATCAGGCAAAGCCTGCCCACTCCGGAACAAAAATCATCGCCACGCTACACAAAGCAGATATGAAATACGGAGGAGAGGACCCTTTGGCAAGACAGAAACCCCAATACTTGACTTCTACTTTTTCTTTTTTTGAAGATTTTATTTATTTATTCATGAAAGGCACAGAGGGAGAGGCAGAGAGAGAAGCAGGCTCCATGCAGGGACCCCGAAGTGGGACTCGATTCCAGGCCCCCAGGATCATGCCCTGAGCTGAAGGCAGACGCTCAACCACTGAGCCATCCAAGCATCCCTGACTTCTACTTTTTAAAGCAAATCTTAGCCCAAAAGCCAGAAGTCAATAAACAGCTAGCCTCTGAAGTAAGATTTTCACACCCACTTATTTGCCGCGAATAGGAGTTTGGAGACCATTTCAGAGAGGTATTTTTTCACCTCGGGGTGTTAGAGCAGAAGCTGTGGCTACCTGCCTAGGACCGTCTCGAGCAGTCAACGCACTTGAACTTTACTCAGGCCATTTGAAACAGAATCTGGAAATCTCCAGGGATCCTTGGATGGCTCAGCTGTTTAGCGCCTGCCTTCAGCCCAGGGCGTGATCCTGGAGTCCCCGGATCGAGTCCCACATCAGGCTCCTTGCATGGAGCCTGCTTCTCCCTCAGCCTGTGTCTCTGTCTGTGTGTCTCTCATGAATAAATAAATAAAATCTGATTTAAAAAAAAAAGACTCTGGAAATCTCCAGATAAAGGTAGAGCAGTTACCTCGCAGAGACAGAACCCTGAAAGCAGGCCAGGCAGTCCCAGCCATGCGGAGAAGGACGCCCCAGGTGCACGGCTATGACGTTTGGGAGGACTTCTGGAGAGAACCTCTTTTGTGAACTGTGCAGAGATCCAGAACCTACTACTGGGCGTCTACCTGCTTCCATGGCATTCTGAAGCAAAATGAGTGGTATGTGCTCCAGAGAGGCATCTGGGCAGAGAAAGAGTGGCTTTCAGAGGCACATCTCCCCAATACCCTGCCCACACCTGTCCTCCCCACCTGGCCTGTGGGAAAATACCTCGAAGGAGTTTGCATTGCTCCTCCTGTAATCTGTCTCCTCTCCCTCCCTCTGCCTCATTAGCTCCTCCCAGACTCCTCTGAAGGCAGCAGGAGGGGGAGAGGGAGGAGGAGAAGGAGCAGAAGGGTGGAGCCCCCGCCCGCTTCATGCTGCTTTCTCAAGGTGCTTTGCCTTTTCATTAGAAACTATACCCTGGAATTGGCTTCCTCAGAGCTGGGGCAAACGGACAGCTCATTTGTCTGGCATTATCCTTGTCCCCAGGAACGACCACAGGGCTCCATCCTTGGCCTGACTAACATGGAATACAGTGGATAGAAACCCACTGCCCTCTGTGGCCAGCCCCCATTTGGGAACTTGCACAGCCCAGTCCTTCTGTGGGGTTCCCCCTCCCAGCCCCTTCAGGCTGCTCCCCTGACGAAGTATTCCCCGTACTCTCTGCCCCCCCCGCCCAGACAACCCCCAGCTACTTGCCAGCCTGCAGTGCCTAAACCCACCTAGCTCCCACCTTCTTCCCAATTCCCACTGGAAAATCCCCCACCGTGGGCTCTATCCCCAGCTGGCCACATCCCAGCCTTCTGCAATTCAGCTAACCTATGTGGATGTGCTGACGAATTGCTAAAGCCATCGTTCCCATTTCTATGATATATAAATAGGAATCTCCAATGGCCTTTCTGCCAAGGAAGGAGACTCAAGCAGAGAAGGGGGAAGAGGAGGAAGGCAAGGGCCTGCCGATGGGACGCAGAATGTGTATGTAGCAGGTAGTCTGGCGCAGACCTTCCAGATCATGCCCTGGAGGCCCCCATGCAGGAGGCAGGCCCAGTTTCCAAAAATGAAGTGCAACGCTGCCCTAATATACAGTCCTCTCCCAGGGCCTCCTCAGGACTTGACCTCCTGTGTTAGTTAGATGTTTGGAAACGGTAATGCAGTTTCCACAGGAGCCAGAGTAAAGCTGAATCCTGAGATATTCTAGTCCCGTAGTGTTGTGTGAGTATTGTTTAGCATTGAGTGTTCTAGCCCAGTCGTCAAGGAGCTGAGTGAGGCAGACGCAGATAGGTCTGTGATCACCATTCCATCTTCAGTACACATCCCAGAAATGGGACAGAGCTGATCCTTAATAAGCATGCACTGAGGGAATGTACGAAGGAAGGAAGGAAGGAAGGAAGGAAAGAAGGAAGGAAGGAAGGAAGGAGGGAAGGAAGGGATGAACGTGTTCCCAGGCCACCAGCTCCGCCACATTAAGCTTTCGCAGACAACCCCTACATTCACCTCTTCGGTTGTGCTTGTCGCCATGGTACCCAGGCTCTCGGAAAGAGGGTCTCTAGGGTCTCATCAACAAAACAGAGGAAATAAATCTTGCCTCACAATGAAATGAGAGCTTACAAGTGTCCTTGAAAAACAGCAATGGTTTATATTATTGCTTACAGTATTAACTTATTGATCTGCACAATAAAATCAGCTAAGGGGTGGCAGTATGCGTGCACTGCCTTCTTTCAATGGGAGGAAATTATTTCAGACGAAGAGGCCCCGCCTGCCAGGCGCAAGAATTTGTGAACGTCATCAAGCCATCACGTGGCCCTTCCTGTAATTCTTACATGTGGGGGATAGATGAGGCACTTTGTTTGGCTTTGGCTTAAGGAGTCTCAAATCCTTCCGAGGATGAAACATTCCATCAGCTCCTCGATTAACCTTCTGTACTTGGTGCTAGTGCATCTAGAGCCTTCGCATACCATGTTCATGAGACAGGGTGGTATATACCAAACGGCACTTCTTCACGGTCTTCACAAGTACCAAGTCCTCCTCCCCACCCTCCCGTGCAGTGGTACCCACCCCCCCCACCCCACCCCCCCACCCCCCGCCCCAAGCTCCGTCTGCTTCCTCATAACCAATCGTATGGCCCCGATGAGAGCCAGAGAGCCAGAGCACAGGAAATTGCTCACTCTTCCCATCTCACCACTGAGTGTCTGGCCACCTTGACTCCTGGGCTCCTCGGAGCATCAGCCCAGTAGCATAGCCTTAGGCAGCCTCAAGTGCTGTGCAGGCTTGAAAGCCCAAACTGGCAGCCCAGTTTCAGTTGGTCCTGGGGACCCTGGTCTTCCCGAAAGGCCGAGCACAGCTGCTCATAGGTAGAGGGTTGTATGTGCCTCCACCAGGCCAGGACAGAGCTGACAAAGAACCGAGTCTTGGAGGCAAAAGCCAAGCTTGGAGCAGCAGCAACTCTAGCCACTACTTCCAGACCGAGGCCCAGAGGGGACACAGCAGGCCACCAGCAGGCAGCTGGGGTACAAGGGCTACCAGCTGCCACTTGGCCTGTGCTACTTACACAAACATTTGGGGTGGCCATGTCGCCATACAAATGCACACACTGCACCCAAATGAGACACACTCACTGATATTCCCACACCCACTCACACTCACTTTCAGATTCCCTGCCCACGGACCTGCCCCAGGCCCTTGCCACTCCCGGTACTGGATGCCAGAAATCTTCTCTGTCCACGTCTTCAAGGGCAGCTGGCACTTTAAACACGGAGCTGCTGACTCAGCAGGTGCACAGGCTGCTCCAGGCCTACACCCATGATCTTTCTCATCCTGACACAGGAGCTGAAAAGAACATCGGTGCCCAGCTAAGCCCTTTTATTCATGATACACGTAAGACAGAATTTAATCTTCCTGTTTCAAATACTCTCTGAAATATTTTTCAATTCTGCTTCTCAGCTGAAAAGCAAGACAAGGGTAAACTTTATGAGAATGGATCTGCTACTCAGATTTATATAGATACGTAGCAGTTGTATTGATCTAAGGGGACTGCAAGAAACATGGTGGTGAAGAGGAGGCAAACTGCCGTGGAGAAGGTGTGCTTCTGTACGCTGGCGTGAAGGTTGTAGGGTAACGCGGATCAGACCATGAAAGAGAACTAGGTTGGTGACACGTGGCTTCAAATAGGGTTTTAAATTCTTATGGCCTGGATTGCTATTTATTGCAAAGTTATCAACCCAAGGTTGGGGCTTGCTTTTATTTTTACAGTGACAGCCTTATGTGATTCCACAGAACCTTCTGGCAATCTAAAAATATCCGACAAGCACACAACTTTCCTTTGAGCTGAAAAGTGCCCTCAGTTTGAGAGTCACCATCCATGCTCCTGGAAAGGTGCCAGTCGGAAAAGACTGGGTTCTTCCACACTTCGATATATTTATTAGTGTGCCGTGTGCCATTTGGTAATTTATTCTTGAAGATCCCACTCCGGGAGCCATATGGCCATTATAACCTGGCACATTAGAGAACACATGATGGTCTAATAGTCTGAGAGATTTTCTGTCCAAAATGCTTGTAGTATTGAAGGCTATTCTCATCCACACAACCACAGTGTTGAAAAATTGACTTTCCCAATCCAGCATCTGCAAGACTTGCCTGTATGCTTATGAACTGTCGTGGGAATATTAGGTAAATGGGCAAAGCCTCTCCATTCTGGATAGGATTTCTTTAGCCATTCCCTAATACCATATTTCAGTAAAGCAAGGGAGGAGGACTCACTGTGGACTATACCTCTGGATTCTTTTTTAACCTTCACGGATGATTCGAGTGATGTTATATGGGCAAAAAAAAAAAAAACCTGCAGTCATTTATGCCAACACCACACACACAACTCTCCCTCCCTGCTTTGGATCCTTCCTATATTCAATATGCATCTGTCCGCACCACCACTGACCCTCTGGCCGGAGGAGTGCGTCTGTGCTCATCAGCCCTCAGAAATGTTGGTCCACGAACCCAGCCTAGGAGGTGAGGGGGAGAAGCAACCCTAATATCATGTAGTTAGAGGTGAGCTTTTTGACTTGCTGCTGCAGAGCTTCTTGAATGTTCTTTACATGCACACACACACACACACACACATTTTTTAACAGAAATGGGTTTGTGTGGATGTACCATGTTAGCAGTTTTCTCTGCTGAGTATGTATTGCAAACGTCTTTGATTTCTCCAGCACCCCATGCTTCACAGTGACCTAACATCCATTCAGGAGGCTGTGACGTGGTTTACTTAAGTCTTTATCCTACAGAACGGTGACACTCTTCCTGTGGCCAAATTTTTGCTACATTTCTTATTTCTTTCTAGAAAGAACTCCTAGAAGAGGTACTTTGAGGGTCAAAGTATGTGCATGTTTCTAAGGCTCTGCATATGACCATTTCCTCAGTTCCAAGAAGCACGTTTTTATGTGTTTTCACATTTCTGAAATCAGGCTAGTGTTTTAAATCCATGTCAGTGTTTACGATGGCAGTGGGCTTTGTTTCTTTCGTTTGTCAAGCTGTTACAAAACGGAAGGTACTTTTTACAAGTAGCGTCATCATGGAATTAAACCGTCCGATAGGTGAAGTTGCCTTCCGGAAAACAGATGTACCGTGAGTGGCCCTCCTGCCAGCAGAGGGGCTGGCGACTCCCCATCCCCTCCTCTCTCAGCTTTGCCAGAGGATGAGCACTTGTTATTTCTTGTCCATCACATCAGCACATTTCTGTATTTATGATTCACTAATAATTAGCTACCGTGATCATATCTTGTAATAATTGTAATAACTGGAGTAATTTTGGCATAACTTTGACTTTCCATGCAAAGAATTGTGAAATCGTATTTATAAAAATATAAATTTTAATGACAGAGCATGCTCATTATAGAGGCTTTGAAGTTAATATAATTTATGCTAAATGAATCTTAATCTTAAATTAAATTAAATCTTAAATTCTTCTAAAGTTCTACTTTATTAAAAATATCAAACAAGCCTAAAAAGCCTTGATTGGCCAGTATGCATGTCTCCAGCACAGTGGGGAGTTTTGCCCTTCCCTGTAACACCGGTGCCAAACATTCTTCCTAATTCCAGCTGCATTTCCCCATTCTTCAGGAATGATGTAATCCTGCTGACACCATAATTCAGTGCCTGCAGAATGATTGCAAATCCCTGATTGTGCTGATAGCACTGAGCGAGCATGACTCGGTAAGGAGCAGCGACTGATAGAAATAAGTTGTTACTTCCATTTCAATATTGCTGATCCTTGAACAAGAAGAGAGATGAACCCATTCCATGTGAGTGGAATGGAAATTACCAGGGATAAAGGAGCTTAGAAATTGTTTATTGAAAGTCAGCTTATTGCCATTAGCCTACCAGGCATTTCATTTGAGCTAATACTGAGTGAGAAGCCACATTGTCATGACACGGAAGCCATTGCACTCAAAGCATGACTCAGGTCACAGAGCAGAAGAACAGACTAAGACGTTCCTATCAGGTAGCAGTGAGTGAAGCATTAAATCTTACATGTTGCTCCAAAAGGAGAACTTGGAAGCCACCCCACTGTACGTTTTTGATGGATATGAGAAAGAGCAGAAATGTGAAGCTTCCTTTCAGGAAGCACCAAACTAAACTTTATAACATTAGAAAATCAGACACTAAGTGGGAAGATTTAATTGCAAATACAAGAATTATGACAAATTGCCAATATTTGAAGGGGGGGGGGATAAAACCAGAGGGTCATGAGGGTCATTTCTGTCCACAAGACTGCCCATTAGCTTCTTTAGTCAGTGGGTTTATTACCAACATGAACCTTATTTTAATTCTTGAGACTAACTTAACATCCCTCTTCAGCCAAGTAAAGTGTATTTTTCAAAACTGATAGGAGCAAAAATCCACCTTAATAATATCCACTGTAGGGACTCCTGGGTGTCTCAGTGGTTGAGCGTTTGCCTCCTGGGGTTCTGGGATCAAGTCACGCATCGGGCTCCCCCCAGGGAACCTGCTTCTCCCTTTCCCTATGTCTCTGCCTCTCTCTGTGTGTCTCTCGTGAAAAAATAAATAAAATCTTTTTAAAAATAAAATAAATTAAAAATCCACATTTTAGCTGCCATATTGAAAGCCAAAGACACAGATTTGCAGCTAATCCTACTCCTGGTCCCGTTACCACTTCACACATTACCCCACAGGAGGTGAATCTCAGAACATGAGGCTGCCTGGCGGTGAGCCCTCAACGACCCCCGGTTCCTATTCACATCCCCTAGAACCAGCCATAAATACTGGTTCTGGGGGACCCACTTCTCAGTAAAGAAGTTCAGAGGCAACTGCACATGCCACAAAGGAGCAGCAGTCTTGAAGAAGAGGTACATGATCACGTGACAACAAATGGCAATTAATGGCCTTTCCCCTCCAATTCCGTTGTAAATCTTGTCTCCGTGTGACAAAGCCTGTTTCACGCCATGCAGTTTATTCTTGGTCGGCACTAAAGTAAAGGTCTGTGAGAGATGCTTGGGGACATAAATCAGTATTCAGGTCAAAGAGTCGTCAAGCCAAAGGAGCTGATAAGAAGCAACTTTATCGCTTAGTCAATCTTCCTGCTGTCAATGAAAATAAAAAATAATAAACCTATGTTAGACCGTCACAATAGAAGAATCAGTTCCTTTTGAAAAAGGGAAATCGGGGACCCCTGGGTGGTTCAGTGGTCGAGCGTCTGCCTTTGGCTCAGGGCGTGATCCGGGGGTCCTAGGATCGAGTCCCATATCAGGCTCCCTGTGAGGACCCTGCTTATCCCTCTGCCAATGTCTCTGCCCCTCCTTGTGTGTCTCTCATGAATAAATAAATAAAATCTTTTTTTAAAAAAAGGAAATCAGAGGAGATTATACTTTTCTGCTGGAAAGCTGACCTGGTATATACAACTTTGCACTCTAACGTTTTTCAGAAGTATGTTGGCATTGGCTTAAAAGATGAGGGTGTCAGATTTTCTTCAGCAACAAAGGGGAAGGTGTGGCCATCTGCACAGTTCTGCAGCTTGTTTGGAATGAGCATGTCACTGCGTGGACACAGAGCCTTCTGATGAAGAAATCTGTGACTCATGTCATTTGCAGGGAGTGATACACACCATGATACCCTTTCCTACAGAAAAGCATTTCTGAACATGGAGTCATAGAAATGTATCATTACAGATCATGGAAACAGGAGGACATCCTGATACACCTTGTTGTCTTAATTTTGGATCTTAACTAACTGGACGGGGTCAGTACCGCCAGGGTCACTGAGACAGGAAACCATATTCAAGCTTGGTTTGTAGGACTGTCTTGTTCTCATCTCACTTGGTCCAGCGTACCCTTCCAGCCTGAAGTGTCACTACCGCTGTGGAATTTGGCCAGACTTCCTGGAGGGAGCAAACCCTCTCTGGCCTGTGACGGGTCTGACCCCTGTCACAGTGCTGATGCTATAGTGTGATTGTCCGAGGAGGTCTCCGTTTCCTTCTTGGCTCCATGGAATCACAAATAGACTCAGGGCCCAGTGCTAGAGAGAGCAGCACTCGGGACACATGGGTGGGCATTTCTATGTCCCCACCCTCAAGGAACTTGGATCTGGAGGGGGATGTTGGATGAGGACACACCCGGCACAGATGATAGGATGAAGTCAGGGTTCAGTACGGGCTGGTGAGCATGCAGGGAAAGCAGTGAGCCCAGGCTTGGGGTCAGGGACATCTGCCCAAAGTGAGTTCCTAGTTGGGAATCAAAGTACCACTATTACGGGTTAGTCCAGCAAAGGAGGACCATGCGGGACACACATGAGGAGAGGCTATGGCTGTGGCTCGGTGGAGACCCAGCCTCCCCGAGGCCCGCTGCCCTCTTCCTCTGCGCCCCCCATGCTCCCGGGCCCCGCACTGCCCAGTGCAGCACGGCGTCTCAGCAAATGCTCATGGCATTGACGAGTGATGCCATTCAAACCAACAGCCCACCCCGTGAGCAGTCTGCCGTTCATCCTCAGGATCGTAGCAAAGGTTCCTTTATGAGCTATTAGCCTTTTGAAAATTTGATGCTAGACACAGACAGAACTAGAATTTCAAATAATAAGGCGTTAGATCATTATAATTATCCCTAAAAATACTCACTAAATGCCCATTATGCCTGGCATGATCCAAAGCGTTGGGCAATTTTTTAAAAATACAGAATAATATTATGTTCCAACATGAGTAGCAACAGCAAAAGGAACGGGGTGCCTTTCCACCATAAGGGTGATCAATCGGCACTGCCAGGGCCCCATGGCTCTAACATTCTCTGCCACCAAACTGAAGGGGAGGAGAGGGCACCGAAAAGTGAACCTTTTATGCTTCTCTATTCATTGTTATTTGGCTTAATGAATGTCCCTTGTGCTTTGGGACCCAAAGGTACTGGTAAAGAGGCAGCAACATAGGTGACATTTCATTTCTTGTCCCCCGCAATCTGCCGTTATCTTGGCAGCTCTGAGATGCGGAGTCCAGGTATTTGCTCTTCAGGTGCACTTAATTAGCTTCTTTCTACTTCCTTAGCAAAGCAATAAAATCAGGAGGGGAAAAAAACTTGGGAGAGAGTCCTGTAAGCCTGAGTTTCATTCTACACTGTAGTCAGATGCTGCAAGGTGTGTGTTGCCGGGAGATAACATTTCTCGGGTGGCCGAAGGCACTTGGCTCGGCCTGCGGCTCCCCGCCCCCCCCTCCCCCCCAGGCCGGCGTTATCTTCTGCTAACACTCGTCCGGAGGAGTCTTTCCTCCACCTCGACGGGTGGTGGGGCTGCTGGCAGGGCCTCGGTGGGGACGGGGCCTCGTAAGTGGTGTGGGCTTTCACCATTGTCTGCTAGTCAGGGCACAGATGCCTATCAGGGGAGGATAGCGTGGGAAATGCTCCCGCCACGATGCAGCGTGCAAGCTGTGAACGTTCTTTAAGAAGTGCTGAGAACACAAACAGAAGCGTTAAGTGGCTCAGCTCCGCGGAGGCTGGTGTGTGAATGAACATCCAGACCCGTCTTCTCTGTCTCTTCTCCTAAGCTTCGAGCTGGAATCGTCACGAGGGATAATCTAGACCAGAGGTCCTGGGGCAGAGAGCACCTGAGGCCCAGGAGAACTTTAAATAGGGGGTGGCTGGGGACTCCTGGGTGGCTCAGTGGTTGAGCAACTGCCTTCGGCTTGGGTCGTGACCCTGGGTCCCAGGATCGAGTCCTGTGTCAGGCTCCCCCCAGGGAGCCTGCTTCTCCCTCTGCCTATGTCTCTTGTCTCTCTCTGTGTGTCTCTCATGAATAAATTAAGAAAATCTTTCAATAGGGGGTGGCTAGCCTCCAAAATCCAAGTGCCAAGTGGTGATGCACGTGGTGATGTTGTGCACGTGGAGAGGGCCAGAGACGCTTTTGAGGTTTATTTCAGCTTCTGTCATTAGTGCGTGCTTTTAAAATGAATTTTTTTTTATTCAGGTTAATTAACGTATGACATCCTATTAGTTTCAGGTATGCAACGTAATTCCCTATTTATGAAAAAAAATGTTTTTCTATGGGTAAGGACTTATAAGATCTACTACCAGATTATTACCTCCAGTCCAGGTGCCGTACATTATTACACCCCCATGGCTTACTTATTTTATAACTGGAAGCTTGTACCTAAAATTAATTCTTTGGCGCCACAGTGTCACTGGCCCTTCACTTCACTCACCGGGATCCGTCCAAACCATGGCCGATGAAAGTCCACTTGCTCAAATCAGGTGGGGTTGAAGGCTTCCCAACGCAGAGCTCTGGCTTGATCCATTCACACGTGAAAGCAATGGCCTTGTCACCCAAGCCCCGAGGTTGGCTAACTTCACAAGACGCCAGTGATACTCTGTCAAGCCAACAGGCCCAGCATCGCGGATTTCTGTGACTTTATATTTATTCAGTTCTTCCCGTGGCATTGCTTCAACGGAGGATGGTGTCGCAGACATCAGAAACGGTTTTGTGTGCATCTTCGGATCCATAGTCTGTGTCATGATTAATGGCCGGGACGCTATCTGCCCTGGTACATGATCTGACAAAGTGAGCGAGCAGGTAAATCAGGCACCCGTGACACCGGGGAAGTTAGCGATAACGCGGGTCAGCCCTGATTTTCGGGCTTTCTTTAAACAAATCACTCACAGGGTATGACGGGGAAGCTCTCACTACAGACACATACACTTCATTTTCTTTAATTTGACAGATGTTCTGTGTTCTGCAGGTTTTTCTTTACATCATCGTGCAAGGTGCAAGGTGCAAGGTGCAAGCCTTCCAAGGCCCGACGTAAAGAGCATTCTTTGTTAGAAAAAAATACATGAATTTCTTTCCATGAACATTCTTAATTTCCTTATCTCCTCTTTGCGCCCACCCCCCTCGCTCCTCACCTGGCCCTGCTTACCTACACTCTGTGGAAGGTGGTCTGCTTCTTTTTGTTCTGTTGTTCCTATAGTGACCGTGTATATCATCAGACTAGACAGTTCTTCTAAAACTTCCCTGTCCGGCATGGGAGCCGCCAGCCGCGGCTAAGCACCTGGAAGGCAGCTGGTCCAAGTTGAGATGTGATGTGACTGTAAAATTCCTGCCAGAGTCCAAAGAATTCGTGAAAAAAAAAAAAAAAAAAGTAAAATAACAACAACTTGTTGTATTGATTCCATGCAGAAAATACTATTTGGGATGTATCGGGTTAAATATTTATTTCACCTGTTTCTTTTTTACTCTCATATGTGGCTACGAGCACATTTTAAAATCACTCCTATTTCTAATGGACAGTGCTGTTTCAGACTGTGTCCTTTTGCCAGTAGTTTCAGAATCCAACAGACGAAAATGCTGCAGAATTACTCTAGGAAAGTCTATTCCAGCTGGGGTTTATTGGTAATGCATTCCCAGTATCAGAGATTGATTTTCTAAATGAGTGTTTTTCCCCACCACCCCATGGCTGACTCTCTAAAATAGGCTGTGCTGCGGATGCGAGAGGCTTTCAAGCTCCTCGCAGGCCTCAGCCTGGCTCAGCCCGCAAGCTGCAGCCCCTCGTCCAGCTCGGCCACCCCCCCTACCACCAGAATCCTGCAGCCTCCCCCTGAGCTGCACTCCCCCTGGCCCTCATCCCAATCCCCACCCCTGCCTGCGACCACCTCCCCTGCCTCTGAGCAGCTCCCATGCTGCCATGGTGCCCAGGAGGATGAGCTACCCACAGCCCCTTACGTCCTACCTCCCCAGTGCTCGCACTGCCCAAACACTTGGAATTAGCACGATTAGGGGGCCTATCATTTGGTGGGAAAGCCACTGCCTGAGGTAACAGAGCTCAGTCACCGACCCCAACCCACCCCAACCCACCCAAAATCTCGGAGTTTCTGCACACCTGCTCCCTGTAGATGGTTCAGCACAGGATCGCAGATTGTGTGATATTCCCCTCTTGTTCTCTTATTCTCCATAAGCATTGTCTCCCAAGCATGGCCATGAGCTCCTGGAGCTGGGTACCTGGCCTGCACGGAGCGGACATTGGTCACCTCCTGTGTTCCAGACCCTGGGTCCTGAGGAAATAAGACGAACCAAGACACAAATCCTTTCAATGTAGAGGAGGCAACAAGAGAATAGCTTCTCCTGGAGGGGCAAACATTTAATAGACGTAGGTAGAAGAGAAAAAAAAACAGTGCTTAAAAGAAAAATACCCTGACTTTTTGGTTGAGGCTGCAAGGAGAGGAGCGGGAACAGGTAAGTTCCCAAGGCACCTCTGACACTGCTCCATGCCCGGGAAAGGCTTGATATATTTTAATCGATTGGTTGATGAATTATTTCAGCTGCAAAATCTCTAAAGACAAAAGTCTCTAAAATGTGCCACAGGGGGTGCCACCAACTTGCTTGGCTCCTTGCCAAGACTGACCCTGACCCAACATGCCTGGGGTCGGGCCCAGGTGTTCGAGGGAGGTGTTCAGTGTCCCTGATATACAAAGAGAGCAGAAGGATGCCCACAGGCACATGGGACAAATTGGGCTCAAACTGCCATATGGCTTGGATTTCACGTTTTGACTGGCATAGTGTAATCATTTTTACAAAGTCTAGTGCCTTGCTACAGATTGTAAATGATAAGGTCACAAGGATTAGAGACCAGTTAAAAATGTTAGGAGACATATGCTGTGCATTTTACTAATGAATGGCCATATTCAAACATGTTCACTAATTAATGGCAATATTTGAATGGGTCCACTAATGAATGGCAATATTTGAAAGTGGTGTTGAATTTGATGCTCTGTGGCCAGTGCTCCATGTCTGGAAGGAGCCAAATGCTCCATAAGGTCTGGGAAATGCTGGTTTTAAAACAAAATTGAGCCGGCCTTGCAAGATGCTAAAGGGAATTTCCACTCAGAGACCGAGATTTGCCCGCCAAGAAGTTTGTTTAGATGACCGTGGAGGGTGTGAGCGTTGTAAATATAAGAGTCCCGGCCTGTGGCCAAATCCCACTTTAACCTTTGGAAACGAGAAGCTAGGAAGTGAAGCCAAAGCTGGGAGATGCCATGGATGGGGGTGACGACCAGCACCACAGGAATTGTTCTTTAAGATAGGTACAGCTGGGGCACCTGGGTGCTCAGTGGTGGAGCATCTGCCTTCGGCTCAGGTGGTAATCCTGGGGTCTAGGATCGAGTCCTGCAGCGGGATCCTCACAGGGAGTCTGCTGCTCCTTCTGCCTATATCTCTACCTCTATCTCTGTGTCTCTCATGAAGAAAGAAATAAATAATATTTTTTAAAAAACATTATTTTAAATAAAATGGTTACAGTGAAGAAAGGAAGTGATGGGATTCAGGAAAGCATCACTGCCATGAACCCACCCACTCCTGCTGTAAGGGCTGCCTGGTGAGCAGCACAGAGGGCCCAGGACACAGCCCTGGCTGCTGAGCCTAAGGCTCCCTTGTCTTCTGTTTCCTTCTCCCTGACCCAGACCTCCAGTTTGTCGGCTGTCAGCGTCTCAAGCCACCAGGCTCAAATTCACTTAAAGTCCTTTCCAGGGAAGCAGAGCCAAATCCAGGCCGACTGAGCAAGGAGAAGACAGGCTCTGTACACCTTGTCTCAGAGCCTGGGCGCAAGAAGCAGGGAAGTTGACTGGTGAGGACTGACCACAGGCCACGTCTGACCCCAGTTTGGCCAAATGGCCAAGACTCAAAAGTGACTCAGAATTAGTTATTTGGCCAGGGGCCTGCTCTTTGGTGATACAATGTGGACAAAGAGGATCTTAGCCAAAATGCTGTGTTTATTTGCGATTCTTTCCAAGCCACTGTTTGACAAAGGTCATCAGTGGTAACCCAGCGAGTGGGGAGAGAGGAGCAGGCCTTCACATGCCTTGCTGCCGAGCATGGACTGCCCGCCGCATCCTCCACAGAGGGCAGGTGTGCAAGTGCAATCAAAATTTAAACTCCACGTGCCCTTTGACCCCGCTATTTCACTTCTAGAAATTTATCCTACACATTTCCTTTCCCTTGTGCAAAACTGACCTATAGAGAAGAACATTCCCTGTGGCTTTGTTCATAATGGCAAAATATTGGAAAAGACCTACATGGCCATCCTCAGGAGCCAGGTTAGAGGCAGTAAGGTACATCTATCAACTAGAATACTGTGCAGCTGCTCAGGACGAATGGGGTATTCAGCATGCACTTACAGAGAACAGGCTGTAAATGTATTGAAGGAAAAAAGCAAGGAGCAAAGCACAAGGCATAATGCAATATTTTATATGCCATTTTTGCCGTAAAATAATATAATGCATTAAAAACTTCTGGAAAGATACAAACAGATGACAGTGATTATCTCCCAGAAGCATTGTAGGTGACCAAGGAGGAAAGGAGACATATACATTTGGCACCTTTCAAGTTTGTGCCGTGTACATGTATTATCCACTCAAAACATATAAAACTACTTTTTAAGGCCCATGACTGTGTGAGTTATATATCAAAGAAGGTGTTAAAGAAAACATAAAATAAATGTCCAATAAACATGTTTAGGTTTAAAAAACTATAAACATTTTGATGTAGGAAATAAGTTTAAATATCTTTAGGGGTGCCTGAGTGGCTCAGTTGGTGAAGCGTCTACCTTAGGCTCAGGTCACGATCTCAGGGTCCTGGGATCGACCCCCACATCAGGTCTGTGCTCAGCAGGGAGCCTGCTTCTCTCTCTGTCCCTTTCCCCCCCACCCTGCTCATTCTTTGTCTTTCTCAAAATAAGTAAATATTTTTTTAAGTTTAAATATCTTTGAATAGAATTATAGGTTGGACAGGTCAATGTCCAGCAGTACCAGCAGCACCACTTTTGCCATCTGGCACATTCATTAGCCCCTCTTGACTCGAAGTTTGGAGGTCAGCCCTGTGAAGGTCAGCTAGGGGACATGGTCTCTTTGTTGTGCGAACTCATCATCTCCAGTAAGTCTCTGGTTCTGAGACAGATGGTAAAAAAAATTTCCCCCTGAATCTTAGTCACAGTGAATGTGTGCATTAAGGCACTGCACATCGGAAGATTGAATGGGCACGTACAATCCTTGATGAGATCATGATGATGTAAGAAAAGGAAATTTTCAAAAAGAGTTCTGTAAAGAGCTCCCCATGAATGAAAATGAAAACAAGGGAAGTAAGGGTTTCTCATGGTGGCAACCCCTAAAACAAAAGTAATTTGGAGGAGGGAAATGTCAATGTCCCAGTATTTTGTGGGAATCCGGATGGCACTGTTCAACCATCCCGGATGATTCGTATAGAATTTGAAAACTACAAAGGAATTCAGTCACTGAGCTATTTTCAGCTTCCTTAAAATTATTTCTTTTTAGCCATTTGGAGGTGACATGTAAAAGATTGTCTTAGTCTGTTTACATTTAGAGCGTGGCGTAGTTTATGATTGCTTCCCACCATGAGAGCCTGTGATTTTAAGATGTCGATTACTTGAAAGGAAATAAACCTGACTTTCTTCTTTTCAAGATTGTGTTTTAGTGCATTCTAATCTAACACCACTTCCGTTGTGTTGCACTGTCTTGTCAGAACAGTTTTGCATGTATCAGCGGCTGGTCACCCGTGGGGAGCCTTACCCTTCTAATACTCTATTTTTAACACACTGAGGCTGGTTCATATATATCACTGCTGCCATCTTCTGGGAAGTCTTATACCCAAAAGAAAACTATTTCATCTGATCCCAAAAGAAGCACAGATGTGTGCCTCGGGCTTTGATGTTTCCCTTGACTATAGTAAGGGGTCCTGAGACAGTATTTGATTCTCGCCTGTTCTTTTAACACAGAACTTCAGAGCTATGGAAAGAAATAAACGGCATATAATAAAATGCCTTTCTAATAGATGCTGTCGTGACAGAAAACAGGCAGGAAGAAACGTGGGCTTTCATGTAGAGATCATTCAACTTTAAGGATCAAACCCTTATTTTGAGGGTCATTGCTTGTAAGTACCAACTGGCTCTCAACTGTATCGATCAGCAGACACTGGATGTTCTGATTGCATTGGAAGCTGTTCATTTGATTCTTTTTCATGTTTCCAAAGAGAAAATGGAACGTCCCCTTTTGAATGTCTCCATTATGGGCATGTGGGAAATCAGACTCAAACATCAATCAAATGACTTCTCTACTGACATGTGATTGAGTGATAAACATGACGGGCAATTCATAGAGCTCCATGGTAGTACAGGATGGTCTAGGGGATTGACAGTGAAAGTACCCCTGCACGTATACAAGCAAATTGAGGCCAGCATCCCTCCCCATACAGCAGTTAGGAGGGTCAGCAAGCCCAGCATGTCCCAGGAGTTTCCAGTTTTAAGGACAATTACATAACAGCAGTTAATTACCAGAATGGTGGGAATCACTTTAATTAGCAGGGGGCTTCACTGTCACTTTATTGCCTATAAAGCATCACAGCTTTATGAGAAAACCATTTATTATGTTTACTATGTGCCAGAATCTGTGTTAAATTTCATTACCTTATTCTTTACTAAAATAAAGAGATATTAGTATCACACAGGATAATAAGTAGTAGAGAAAGGCCTCTGTCTCCAGGTCTGTCTGACTTCAGAGGGTTTACTTTTAAATATTAAATTAGATCTTATTTTTTTAATATTTTATTTATTTATTCATGAGGAACAGAGAGAGGGGCAGAGACACAGGCAGAGGGAGAAGCAGGCTCCATGCAGGGAGCCCGACGTGGAACTCGATCCTGGGTCTCCAGGATCAGGCCCTGGGCTGAAGGCAGCGCTAAATTGCTGAGCCACCCAGGCTGCCCTACATCTGATTTTTAAAACTATAAATATCTACTATGTGATTTCATGTATTACAATGTGGTATTCTTTTTTAAAAAAGATTTTTTTAATTTATTTATTCATAGAGACACAGAGAGAGAGGAAGAGACACAGGCAGAGGGAGAAGCAAGCTCCCCATAGGGAGCCTGATGTGGGACTCAATCCCAGGACTGGGATCAGGCCCTGACCCAAAGGCAGGTGCCCAACCATTGACCCAGGCGTCCCATGTAGTATTCTTTTATGTATAGTCCAAGTCCAAGATTTTATTCATCCTTAAAGTGAATTGTCAACACATATTAATTAATTTTGCAAGGCAAAAAATATTACTTCAGTGGTAAGAATGGTTTAGCTATTACTTCTTAGGGAAAAAAATTGTCTTATTGAATTTCCCATTTGGTAAATAGTTGTTTTAAAGTTGTACACCTCATATTAGGCACCTAGGATGACCTAGTTATTACAGTTAAGTGAAAAATTTGGCATGAACCTCCCAGGCAGCTAATCCAAAAAGAAAAATGAATTGGATTAGCATATTCAGTGTCAAATAAAGGAACACTGTCCTGTTGTTGGGAGCGATGACCTTATTTCTGGTATGGACTTCTTTTTTTTAATATAGTTCTATTTTATTCATATTCAGTTAATTAACAGATAGTGTATTATTAGTTTCAGAGGTAGAGTTCAGGGATTCATAACTGGTGTTGACTTCTAAGAGCAATTGTCCCGTGGGTACTTGGGATCGAAAACATAGACACAAAGAGATTTGAACTACCATTTTGCAAATAACATAGAAAATCCAAGTACTTGTTTTTCTGTATCAATCCATTTGCAAAAGAATTAACTGACCTAGTAAAATTTTTTCTCTAGCAGCTGAGCTATGTCAGCCAGCCAAAAGAGAGGCGGAACCAGTAGGAGGTGGATGCAGATATATAAATATGCCCAGCTGTCCCCATAGATCTATAGATATCTAGATAAATCTGTGTATCAGCACATGCACATCTCTATACACAGAGAGAAAACTGACATGTGACTGTAAGGCTTACCAGGCTGGCCCTAACCCCATGGGCAGGCCTCCAGGAAGGGCAGGCTGGCACAGCCTGAAGCTGTTGTCCACAGATAGACTCTCTACCTCTCGGGAAAACCCCAATTCTGCTCTTAAAACCCTTCCACAGATTGAATCAGGCACACCCAGATTATCTAGGATCATCTCTCTTCCCTAAAGCAAACTGAGTATAGATGTTATAGGCCGACAAAATACCTGCACAGAAACACCCAGATTAGTGTTTGATCGAAGAAGTAGGGACTACAGTCCAGCCAGGTTGACATGAAAAGCTAACATCGTAGGAGCTGAGATAATACAGTTTGTACATATTGCTTTCTAACCAGTTCTAATAGGGAATAGACTTTAGAGCCAACATTAGAAGGATGCATTACGTTTCTAATTTTTAAGAGGCTTTAAAAAAATTGTTTTTAACTGCAGAAATTGGTGGCATTTATCAGATCTGTCTCAGGAGAAAGCAATTCAGGAAAAGTATACTAGATAAATGTTTGGTAGTCCCTTCCATTCAATTAGTATTTGCTCGTAAGGTATCTTTAGTAGCAAATGTGAGACCACCGCTAATAGCAAGTCCCAGGTGAATTGTAGCCTCCTGTGTTGTCAATTAGAACAAGATCCATGTGCCCTAGATGAGAGACATGCAAGGTCAGCAGACTGAATGTGAAAATGTGGGAACCGGAGCACTTTTCTTCTCAAGCTCTTTCTCCAGAAATATCTGCACCACTGGCAGCGTTTGAAAACTGACCCAAAACATTATATCAAGGACTTTTGTCTATGCCTAAGCCAGACATCCCCCAACTGTCCTCTGTTTGTTGTGCCCCAAGCAACTCAATAAGTGTTTTGTGGTGGTCCTGTGCCAAAGAAATATAGTTTTGTTTATCAAATACTTAGATCCAAACGGTTTTGTTTATTAAATAATTTAGGTCCAAGTAACATCAATAAGAATTTAATGTCTTAGCCATGCAATAGTCATTTGAAAAGGTAGTTCACATAAACTGAAAGAAAGAATATTTTTATTTTTTTTCTTAAATAACTACATCTCCTGTTGCAGACAGTTGTTCACATGATAGTTCTTTTCCTTTTTTAAAAATTTTATTTAAATTCAATTTGCCAGGCAGCCCGGTGGCTCAGCTGTTTAGCGCCGCCTTCAGCCCAGGGCGTGATCCTGGAGACTCGGGATCGAGTCCCACATCGGACTCCCTGCATGGAGCCTGCTTCTCCCTCTGCCTGTGTCTTTGCCTGCCTCTCTCTCTCTCTCTCTCTCTCTCTCTCTCTCATAAATAAAATCTTTAAAAAATAAAAAAATAAATTCAATTTGCCAACACATAGTATAACACCCAGTGCTCATCTCATCGTGTGCCCTGTTATTAACACCCATCACCCAGTTACCTCATCCCCCCTCCACCCACCTCCCCTTCCACAACCCTTTGTTTGTTTCCTAGAGTTAGGAGTCTCTCATGGTTTGTCTTCCTCTCTGATTTTTCACCACTCAGTTCCCCCCTGGTAGTCATTTTCCTATCACAGTAACCAAAACCCAGCTCTGCAAAAACATGTCATTAAAAGAAGGGGAGCACAATCCACAGTAACACCATGAACTGCCTTGAGTCAGTCATTCAGACAGTGTCTAAAAGTGAATGTCACTGTGTGTTCCTCAAAAAATTTAGAATATGAGAGCCTGGGTGGCTCAGCAGTTGAGCATCTGCCTTTGGCTCAGGACATGATCTCAGGTTCAGGGATGGAGTCCCACATTAGGCTCCCTGAGAGGAGCCTGCGTCTCTCTCTCTGCCTATGTCTCTGCCCCTCTCTCTCTCATGAATAAATAAATAAGTCTTTTAAAAAATCAGAATATCCCACTGCACCCCTGTGAGCTTCCTGTGGCACCCCAGAGTGCCTCAGTACACAGTTTGGTAACTGAAGGGCCTAAGCATTTGTACAAGCACCTCGTTGAATCCTGAACAACCTAATTAAAAATTTGAAAATTTTCAGGGCGCCTGATTGGGCTCAGTCAGTGAAGTGTCTGGCTCTAGATTTCAGCTCAGGTCATGATTTCAGGGTCATGAGAATCACCCTTCTGTGGGGCTCACGCACTGGACATGGAACCTGCTTGAGATGCTCTCTCTCTTCTCTCCCCATCTCCTTCTGTCCCTCCCCTACTTAAAAAAAGAAAAGAAAAACCCTAAACATTTTCAAGATTAGACCTTCTAGATATTTCCCTGTTTTGTATGAGAAAGATTCAAGTTATTCAACTAGGAAGCCAACTGCATTGATCTCTACATTCAAGTTATACTCTCTGAATAGAAGCAAATTAACAAGCGCATTAATGTTAAATTACCACCAGCCAATTTTTACAGCTTTCTTGCTTGCCTTCTACCATGCTGAAATGGGCAAGCCTTCATCTTCATGTGCTCTTCCTTTTCTGTTATTTCTTTAGTCCATTGTTTGTAGTTCAGTGTGAAAGGGATTTAATATCTTTGTGTCAGGGAAGGCCTATTTATTCTGACAAACTGATCAACCTCCAGGGTGTTCCTCTACCATGAAACTGATTTTATATCTCATCCACGAGCTAATAAGATGTGAAGCGTTTTCCCTGTCACGCCGAGAGATCAGACTTGCTTCTGTAGAAAGCGCTGGGTGAAATCACACAGTGGGTTCTTCTCAATGACTGAACAATACAGCCTGCATTTTTCCAACATAGCATGTGAAAGCAGAGAAATGGCTCTGAGGCAAACCTAAAGATGAGCAGACACATTAATAAAAAAAATTGTTTTTCATCTTAAGAGGAAGCTCTGAGATCCACTTCACTCACTGTTTACTGGATTAGCTTTCAGTTCAGGGAAAATAAAAATGCCAAAAATTAAAACCTGGTAGTGTTGGTGAATTGTGTAAAGACATCCTGACACACACCCCTCTCCTACCAACCTGAATTTTTTTCTTATCCTTTAAGATTTGATTTATTTATTAATGAGAAACACAGGGAGAGAGGCAGAGACACAGGCAGAGGGAGAAGCAGGCTCCCTGCAGGGATCCCGCTGTAGGACTCGATCCCAGACCCCAGGATCACCACCTGAGCCGAAGGCAGATGCTCCACCACTGAGCCACCCAGGTGACCCACAACCTGAATCTTTAAATAAAGTTTAGTTCCCACTAAATTGGGGCCAGTCTCCCTGCTGTGAGAAGAAATAAGACTACAATACTCTGGAAATAGTGGCTAGAAGGTAGGTTGCATCATATCTATAGAGGCTTTTTCCTTACCAGATACTTGCCTTTCTTGTTTAGTATGCTCAGAGATTAAAACAATTTTCAGACAAGCTGTTAAAACAAGAAATTGGACATAGGGAAGGAGGGAAATCTGTCTCTGTGGTGAAGACAGCATGAACCCTTGGATAGGCTGTTCTTTCTGAGGTGAGGAAGGGTGGTGATATACTAGGGGATAAAGCTGGACTTCTCTGCATCCTGTTTATTTGGGGTCTTACCTGAAGCAAAACTGCACTGACTTCTCAGCTCGTGCTATAGAATATTCATATACAACTTTAAGCCTCTGCAACTTTTTTGAGTCTTCCAGATTCTTGGTACCGTGACTATATCAGTCATCATTTGCTGTGTAAAAAAACACCCAGAAACTCAGTGATTTAAAACAACAATCTTGTTCTTGTTTTGCCTTATTTTCTTTTTTTCCAACAAGGCCGTAATTTGGGCGGGGTCCTGTAAAGAGTTTGTGTCTGTTCCATGTGGGGTCGGCTGGGGTGACTCATCCAGGGGCTGGAAGTTCCCCTGGAAGTATGGCTCAGACTCATGGCTGGCAAAGTCAGTGCTGGCTGCCTGCTAAAAGCCCAGCCAGGGCTGTTGGCCCTCGGCCTCAGTTCCTCTGTGCACGAGCCTCTCAAGAGCCACTGGCAGGAGCAGAAGCCACCAATTTCCTAAGGCCTGGGCCCAGAAAGCGGCATGCCATCATTTCCACCATGTGCTGTTGGTCAAGGAGTGAACACATCCATATTCAAGCAAAAGAGACATAGAACCCACCTCTCCATGAAGAGTACCAGCTCATCCTGGGCTGATGCTAGAAAACCACCACCCCTGCCCATACTCCGTAATCACTGATCCTGCTCTCTTCCCTGGAACATCGCCTCTGAATACAGTTTCTACTGTGAGATGTGTTTCTCCCCAGTGTGTTAGAGAATGTTCGTTGAAGGGAACCTGTTTTCTACTAAAGCAGCTCCTTCCTCAGCTGTGAAACGGGGTGGGGGGGAAACAGTACCTGGCTGTTACCAGCTTGATTTTTAGAAATCAATTTTTAGAAATATTGTAGAAATTTTTAGAAATATTGTATGCCAGTTAAGGCGTACTAGCTCCCCTACCTCGTACAGGGATTCGATGAGAGAGTTACTACTGCTACCCTGGTTTTTCAAAGGGCACATATCTGAGGCATAGGTGCCAAGGTGGCTTCCTGAGGTGTCTCACTCAGTTGGCAGGTGACAGGGTGATGACTTCAAGCCCATGTGTCCAACTGCAGAGCCCACCCCCTTAGCCAAACCCTCTAGAGCATGGCTGGTGACGATGGAGTAGTCCTAGAGGGGACAGCTGCCTTTTCCAGCATTCACTCTGTAGCTTCCTTCCCACAACACAAAGGGTGGAGGTGCTCCCCAGGTCTCTTCCATTCTGCAATGTGGGAATGATGAAAGGAGCACCATCATCAGGTGAGAAGACCCACTCCAGGCCACGTATTAGTCCCTGAGGCCAACATAACCAAGTCCGACAGACCAGGGGGCTCAAACAACAATTATTTTCCCACAGTTCTGCAAGCTAAGAGCCCAGGAACCAGGTGTCAGCAGTGTTGTTTTCCACTGAGGAAACAACAGCAGTGTTGTTTTCCACTTGCAGTCATAGAGGATTAGGGCCTGCTCTAATAACTTCATTTTACCATACTTACCTCTTCAAAGACCCTCTTTCCAAATGCAATGACATCCTGAGGTACTGGGGGTCAAGACTTCACCACATGAATCAGTAGGGGACCCACTTCATTTCATCTCTCCGCAATAGGCTTTCAATGCAAAACCAAATCTATTAACATAAACATATAAATCCCCCATGTATGTAAACAGGTCTTGGATGTGAAATTCTTGAATAAACTTGTTTTCCTCATATCCTAACACCAGTAACACTCTACTACAGGTATTTATTTGCATTATTGTCTCTTCTGGCAGACTGGAAACATCATACAGATAGGAACCGTGTCTCACGCATCTTTGAAACCCTGCTATGGTGCTTGAAATATTACTTAGTGAAAGAATAAACAATACCATTGAAATATAACTTTATTTCTCTTTGCAAAAAGTAATCTGGCACGGAACCCATCACACAAGTCAGAGGAATAAATATAATGAGCTTGGGGGGGGGAAATGTTATATCCAAATGCTGCCAACAAACACATCCCTAACACATGTGTGTTCTTCTGCAGTTCATCTTTTGCCGGGAATGTAAGGAAGAGTACCATGAAGGCGAATGCAACACCCTATTTGAAGCCTCAGGAGCAGTGACTCAGGTAGAGTGCCCTCTTCCCTCCACAAAATAGGGCTCGGGATTGGGTGAGAGACAAGAACTGGTCAGAAGGGTTCCAATCTGAAAAACAAAACAAAACAAAAACCCAAAACCAGACTAGTAGCCTACAGCTACGGGGAATGGGGCTCTGACTATCTACCCCTGTGGTCCTCCCAGATCCATCCGCCTTCTCAGGGTAGGGCTGTAGATGGCCATTGGGATATGCCCATACTTTCCCCAGGGGAATAGGGAGAAGGAACATAGCATGATCAGAGGAGTCTTCAAAGGAGAGAGAAAACAATTTAACAGTTTCTGAATCTGATCAATCAATATGAACCCCCACACTTATATTTTTTTAAAGTGCCTTGTTTAAAATCATTGGTGAAACTATCTCCATGAATGATGTGCACAGACGTATTATATGATGCAAGGATATTATTGTTTTTTAGCAATATCATGAACTATGCTAAATTGTATTTCAGTCTTGATTAGGTAAAGAACGTGTTTACTGAACCTTACTCTCCAATGTACTATATCAAGGCTTAGGGAAATGCAAATACATTTTCTTTTATTTATTAATTATGATCAACAAACCTTAGAGGAAAGGAGTAAAAATTTCAGCACAGTTGATGAATTCACTCATTATTTTTCCACTAATAGAGATGTTAACAAGGTTTTAAACATTAAGTCTACCCAGATAAATCTTTTAGTTATTTTATTGACAGGAACCTCATAAATAGACATAGAAATTTCAGAACGTTTTAATTTTTTTAGAACGTTTTAATTTTATAGTAGAGAATAGAAAATATCTGAATGTTCTAATATCAGAGCATAAAGAAGTATATCTTTATAAGGTATTTTGTGGATTTATTTACTAATATTAACATAACCAAATAAATATAACTTGTGAATTCAGGTCTTCTTATCAGCTTCTAAAATGTTGGCCATGAGCATATTGGGAGATAGGTCTGAATTACCATAATTTTTGCAACAGAGGCAGCAAATGCTCTTTCTGGTGATTTTACTTTAGCCCAGGGGCATTCAAATACGAGCTCACTGCATACTGATGTCAGGAATAATATTAACCCTGAGACTCCCCTCCCAGGACCCTGTAGCCCAGAAGAGCTAGACTAGACCAAGGAACTGAGAAATGGAGTTGGTCTAGAAATTTACATCCATATGTTCTTATAACCACAAATACTGACAAAGCTTTCAAGAAGTGACACCTTAGTATCTATTTATTTGAAAACAATAGCCATAAGGTGAAGGAGAGAACTGCTTAATGTAAAGTTGTCCCAGTGCCTGATCCACTTGATAATCCATGATTCATTTCAGAAGAACCAACTAACCTTGGTGTTAATGATTGAGGTAGCACCCCCAAAGTTTTTTAAACCATTGAAAACTGAATATTCAATTCAGGAAAGCGGAAGAAAGCTAGAGCTGGCCTTAAGCATTAGATGATCAGGATCCTGTATCTGCAAAGACCACCAATTAGCAAACATTAAATCTAGCATTTGTATCCACCAGACATTCTTCTGGAAAACTGCAGGTAAGCATTTTTTTTTTTTTAGGATTTATTTATTTATTTTAGAGAGAGAGCAAGCAGGGGAAGGGGTAAAGGGAGAAGGAAAGAGAGAATCTCAAGCAGACTCCTCAATGAAAGCAGAGCCCAACACAGGGCTCGATCCCATGACCATGAGATCGTGACCTGAGCCAAAAATCAAGACTCAGATGCTTAACCCACTGCCCCACACAGATGCCCCTGCAGATAAGTATATTTTTCTTTAGAAACACATGAAAGAGTTATAGGGGAGACTTAAGGGAAAATAGATAACAATAGTAATATGCAAAACAAAGTTTAGGAAATATATAGCTTTGTACAATGCCTCCCCAGAAAAGACATGGAATGTAGATCAGAGTTTGTCAAAATGACAGTGGGTAAAGGATGATCAAGAACATTCCAGCAGAAAATACTGCATGGACAAAGAAACAGAGGCAAATATCTTATCTGGCGCACAGATATTTAATAGATGTTTGTTGAGTGATTGTTGCATTCATAAAGAAAAAGACATATATGTCTTCATTCATCATATATGTATTAAACACCCATAATCCATTAGGCTTTGTTCTAGGCTCTGGGGATACAGTACCTGCTGTCACAGGTTTTACTGTATTAGATGCCACACGGGCTGCACAATCAGTATGATAGGAGTTCAGAAGAATAGTCGATTTACTTTTTTTAAGATTTTATTTATTGGGGATCCCTGGGTGGCTCAGAGGTTTAAAGCCTGCCTTTGGCCCAGGGCGTGATCCTGGAGTCCCGGGATCAAGTCCTGCGTCAGGCTCCCAGCATGGAGCCTGCTTCTCCCTCCTCCTGTGTCTCTGCCTCTCTCTCTGTGTGTGTGTCTATCATAAATAAAAAAAAATAAAAAATAAAAAATAATTTAAAAAAGATTTTTTTTATTTATTCATGAGAGACACAGAGAAAGAGTGAGAGGCAGAGACACAGGCAGAGGAGGGAGAAGCAGGCTCCATGCAGGGAGCCTGATGCGGGACTTGATCCCGGGACTCCAGGATCAGGCCCTGGACTGAAGGCGATGCTAAACCACTAAGCCACCTGGACTGCCCAAGAATAGTCAGTTTAGCACAGAGTTATCCAAGAAAGAATTCAGGAAGAGGCAGCCCTGTAGTAAGACCTCCCTGAAGCTTCAGCTCCTTTCTGCCTCACTCAAGCTGCTGGGCCCATATCATACTGCTATTATTGGAAACAAAACAAATTGACCAACTAAACTGGATGAGTCTCTCTATCCATTATTGCCTGAGAACAGAAGGTACTTCTTGGGGTTTCACTGCCCTTTTTCTCTATGTCTCTGATTTATCCGGGTCCTACAGGAAAAAATAATCCAACTCAGATGCACATGAAGAGATTTTAACTAAAAGGTCACAGATGACCTACAGTAGTGGGGAAGGGTCACAAGAACCCACAACAACATGGAAGGCCTCCTAGTACAGTGTCAGTGAGGAGCCATGACCACCTGAGACATGAAGAGACAAAAAGAGGAAATGATGTCACACAGGGAATAAGCCTGTGAACTGGAGCCATGGAGGTGGGGCCTCTTGACGGGAGGTATGACCACAGAGGGTCCAGCATAGCCAGTGGGCCCCAAGCAGGAAGGGAAGGAAGATGGACATCTTGACTTCTCTCTCTCACCCTCTAATCTCTTGCTGATGTCTCCCATCGGTCACATCCAACTGAAAGCCAACTTCAAGGAGTCCTAGTGACACAGACTGTGTGGGTCAGCCTTCCAGGTGCAGGGCAGAGGAGGGAAAAGAATACAGAGTAACCAGCACATTCTCTATGTTCTGATTTACCAAGTCTCCAAAGGCTCCTGATTTCAATCATAGCTATTCTTGGACATGGAAAAGGATGAACCACATGAACTGTTTCATCAAACTAAAAGATCCAATTCCATTCAGTAAGAAAAAGAAGGACTGTTATTTTAACAGGGCTAGTTTGTTTTCTGTTCCCTGTATTTCTCTCAAATGGCAGTCATCTCCAGGCAGATGACCTCTGCAATTCCACCGATAAGAAATTTTTGAAAGGAGAACACTCTATACATGCAACAATAAGAATCTAAACACAGCCGCTGCCCCCCGCCCTTGGAATTGAAGGCTTTGGATGCAGCCTCATGTCTGGATTTTGCTCATACTAACAAAATACCCTCATTAACCCTCTTCACATTTCCTTTCAGTTCAATTCACTTGTAAGGTTTTCCCTTTCAGTATTTGCAGCTACTCTCCACTGTTCTCCCTTGAAAGCTGAGCAGTTTCTGGTCTTTGATATTACATTATCCAGCCAAGCAAGCCCATGTCTCCTGGGGCCCAATCAGGCCTTTTCCATCAGTTAGGCTGCTTGACCCTAAGCTTAATGCATTTTTTGATTAATGAAATAATTTTTTTAAAAAAAAGCAAACTCAAAAATTGGTTTTAAATTGGTTTTAAAATATTGAACAAGCTTTAGGTTGAAACTGCTGGGAGTTTGGGAAATCAGTGACAGAAGATCAATCCATCACAGGCTAATGAGAGTCCAGTCCCATTTGCTTCCCCTTGTTCTTGCCTGGCTGTTTTCCTCCCCACGCTTTGTTTCCTTCCATATATTCCCTCTGGAAGCTTTCTAATAAGTAAACACTTGCTCTTGCAAACCACATAAATTGATTCATTCTCCCAGTGGTTCCAAGTAGTACATGTTACTCTCCCTATTCAACTGGAAGGCAAACTGAGACTTCTAGATTTTTAATGATATTGTCCAGAGCCACAGAGGAAATCATTTTCAGCGGCAGTACCCAATGAAAGAAGTTTGGGAACAGTGGCTGCTCTCTCCAAGTAATAAATCTACAGTGTCTAAAGGGAGTGTGCCCACCCCTGCCTGCCAAGCTCCTACCCAACCTGTAAGACCCAGCTCATATATCACCTCCTGCATGAAGCCATCTGACCACCCCCACTACCTCCTTGAAGCTCTCAGACAACTGTATATACTTTCGTTGTATATTAATCACACTGAGATATTGTTTCCCTATCTCTTCATTAAAATTCAGAGCTTTATTGGTGCAAGATTTGTACCTATTTTGTCTTTATAACCTCCAGTGCCTGGGATGCCTAGGATACAGTAGTACTCATTAAGTGCTTTTTGAAAGAATGACAACTCTTTCCTTCATCCCCAAACCTCCCTTCTCACCATGAAGCTGAGAAAGCACTCTATAGAAATGGTGAAAGGAGTCATTCAAGATGGAGACATAGGAGGCTCCTGAGCTCCCCGCCCTCATGGATGCAACAAAACTTCAGGTGCTCATGGAGTAATGCCCTCTGAAAGAGATCCAGAAACTAGCTGAGTGTCTCCTACATATCAGATGAATGAGAAAAAAAAACCCACATCAAAATGGGTAGGAGAGGCTGGGACACACTCTTGCCATAAACCTCACTCCTGGCCCTGTGCCATACAATTAGGGCAGAACCCTCAACTCCTAGCTTCATCTTGGACTCCACATCCAGAACCCTGGCTGTTATGACTGGTTACCAAAAACCTAGCTCTGAAAACCAACAAAGCTTATGACCTTGAGACCCACGGGACTACAGCAAACACAGAAGCAATTCCAGTGGGGTACACCACAGTCACCACATCTATCCCCACAGGACTCAGCACAGAGGGAGCAAGCAAAACATCCCATCTTGCAGTCTTTCCACGAAGGAGGTTTACCTGCCTGCTTTGAAAGCTGCTGCTTCCAGGCCAGGCTTCTAATTTATCAGGCACTAGGGGTTGGCTGTGATCCTCCCCAGAAACTGGGAAAATGAGAGGATGCCTCACTCACCTTCTCCCTGTAGTCCACCACAAGTTGCCAATGTCCTCCTGGAAGGAGCTTACGCACAAGTCTGCACCCCAACTTCAATGGCTCTTACCCAAGAGATGGGTCTCTGATCTCTGCTCTGACAGCCAAAGAGGCTTTGTTTATGAGTTCCACAAGACTGTAGCTAACAGTCCTAATGACACATAGTAACTGGCTATTCCTCCCCCCCTCACAGAGCTCAGTACAGAAGAAGCAGGCAAAAAAATACTATCTCCCATCTTTTCTTGAAAGGGATCTATCAAAATACTTGAAAACCTGCCACCTGGGAGTCAGGTTTCTAATTTAGCAGGCATCTAAGGGCTGGCTGCAATCTTCCCCAGAGACAAGGGAATCGAGCAAATACTTTTCCCATCTTCTCCCTTCAGCCTAATCCAATAATAGAACCAAATTGCTAGTATCTCCTTGAAGGAGCTTGTACACACATGTGACACCCAGTTTTCACAGCTTCCACCTTAAGGATGGGCACCTGGCTTTAATAGCCAAGGGGGCCTGCAATCACAATTCCCACAAGACTGTAGCAAACAAAGAAACAGTGTGTAACAGGTGCAGGATCACTACCACCACTTTATGGTGGTACACCTGGACTCAGCACAGAGAGAACAAGCAAAACCATCTATCTCCCAGTTTCTCCCTGGAAGGGGCGTAACTACATACTTTCCCAGCTGCCACCTGAGTATTCCACTTCTAATCAGCCTGAATCTAGGTGCTGAGGGCAATCCTCCCCTTTGGTATCCTGATAGTTCTTGACATATCGTCAACTACTGGAAGGCACTAAGAACAAAGAAAGAGGCTTGAACCATCACAAAAGTTTGAGTGACAGCCAAGTGCTTGGGCCAGGTTAGTTGACAAGGCTCATCTCCTACATAAGACGACTCTTTTAAGACTGGGAGAGGTGGCTATTGTATCTAATGCACAAAAACCAACACAGAGAATCAAGGAAAATAAAGAAATGGAGGAATGTGTTCCAAACAAAAGAATAAAATAAATCACCAGAAACAAATCTTACTGAAACAGAGATAAGTGATTTACTTGATGGAAAAGTCAAAATAACAGTCATCAAGATGCTCACCAAGATCAGGAGAGCAACGCATGAATAAAATGTTCCAACAGAAATAAAACATCTATCAGAATACCAAACAGAAGTCACAGAGCTGAAGAATACAATAACTGATCTGAAAATTACACTAGAGGGATTCAACATCAGGCTAGATGAAGTGGAAAAAAGGATCAATGAGCTCCAAGACAGGCCAGTGCAACTCCTCTAATCAGGGCAGCAAAAAGAAAAAAGAACTTTAAGAATGAAGATAGCATGAAGGACTTATGGGACACCATCAAGGAGACCAACATCCAGATTCTAGGGGTCCTCAGAGGAGAAGTGAGAAAGAGTTGGAAAGCTTATTCAAAGAAATAATGGCTGAAAAAACTTCCCTAACCTGGCAAAAGAAACAGACATCCAGATCCAGGAAGTCCAAAATGTACTAAATAAGATCTAAAGAGATCCACATCAAGACACATTGTAGTTAAATTTTCAAAAGTTAAAGAATAGAATCCTAAAAGTAGCAAAAGAAAGGCAATTTGTTATGTACAATGGGATTCCCAGAGGGCTATCAGCAGATTTTTCAGCAGGAACTTTCCCAGCCAGAAGGGAGCGGGGTGATATATTCAAAATACTGGAAGAAATAAAAGCCTACCAACCAATAATTCTCTACACAGGAAAGTTGTCCTTTAGGATTGAAGAAGAGATCGAGTTTTCCAGACAAACAAAAGCTGACAAACTTCATGACCATTAGAAAAAATGTTAAAGGAGTTCTTTGAACTGAAATGAAATGCATAAATCAAGAAACAACAGCAAAAATCTCCATTTAACTTTACATATCAAAGAGCTAGAAAATTAAGAACAAACTCAGCCCAAAGTGAGTAGAGGAAGGGAAATAACAGATCAGAAGAGAAATAAATGACATAGAGACTAAAAAGATAACAAAAAACAACAATAAAACTAAAGCTGTTTTTTTTATTAAAAAAAAAAAAAGATAAACAAAATTGACAAACCTTTACTAGACTTACCAAGAAAGGAAGGTCTCAAATAAAAAGGATTTGTCCAAATGTAGCATCCATTCCTGATAAAAAAACACTCAGCCAACTGTGTATAAAGAGAATGTACCTCAACATAATAAAGGCCATATATGACAAGCTCACAGCTAACATCATACTTAATGGTAAAAAAAACTGAACATTTTTCCTCTAAGATCAGGAACATGACAAGGATGCCCGTCACTTTTATTCAACATAGTACTGGAAATCCTATCCAGAGCAATTAACCAAGAAAAATAAATAAAAGGCATCCGAATAGGAAAGGAAGAAGTGGTCTCTTTATTTGTAGATGGCGTGATACTATATACAGAAAACCCAAAAGATTGCACCAAAAACCTGTTAGAACTAATAAATAATTTCAGTAAAGTTGCAAGATATAAAATCAATATGCAAAAGTCAGACATAGAAATGACCAACTGGTTCACGAAAAGCTGCTCAACATCATTAATCATCAGGTAAATGCAAATCAAACCACAGTGAGACATCACCTCACACCTGTTAGTTTAAAAAAGACAAGAGATAACAAATGCTGGCAATGGTTTGGAGAAAAGAAAACCCTTGTGCACTGTTGGTGGAAATATGAATTGGCACAATCACTATGAAAAACACAATGGAGGTTTCCCAAGCAATTAAAATTAGAACTACTGTATGATCCAGCATTTTCACTTCTGCATATATATTCAAAGGAAATAGGGCAGCCCTGGTGGCTCAGCGGTTTGGCACCACCTTCGGCCCAGGGCGTGATCCTCGAGACCGAGGATCGAGTCCCATGTTGGGCTCCCTGCATGGAGCCTGCTTCTCCCTCTGCCTGTGCCTCTGCTTCTGTGTGTGTGTGTGTGTGTGTGTGTGTGTGTGTGTGTGTGTGTCTCATGAATAAATAAATAAAATCTTTAAAAAAAAAAAAAGAAAAGGAAGGTTAAAGAAGATGAGGTATACATAAGCAGTGGGATATTATTCAGTCTTGGAAAAAGAAGGAAATTATGTCATTTGCATGAATGAAACTGGAGGGCATTATGAGCCAGACAGAGAAAGAAAAATCCTGCATGGTATCACATATATGTGGAATGTCAAACCCATAGAAACAGGGAGTAGAAAAGTGGTTGGCAGAAAGCGTACAAACTTTCAGCTACAAGATGAATAAGTTCCAATGATCCCATGTATAACCTAGTGACTATAATTGATAACTCTGTATCATATAATTGAAACTTGCCAAGAGAGTAGAACTGAAATGTTCTCACACACACACAGTAATATGTGAGGGTGATGGATGTATTAACTCGGTGGAGGGAATGCTTGCACAATATATGATACATCACATCACCATTTGTACGCTTTAAATATCTTACAATTGTATATGTCTATCATACCTCAATCAAACCCGAAAATTGAAACACTATGTGGAAAAATTTTCAGATGGAAAATATCTTTCATAGCAAAATCTCAGAGTCATGTCTCTTCAAAGGCAAAAATCTAGCTACTTGTTTTCATAATGAGGTGAAAGCAGAAAAAATGGTAACTCTAAAACACTCTATAAAGTTTGTTTTGCATAATAAAAAATAAATAGTTTAAAATTTTTTAAAGAATGGGCAGTAGCTACAGGGCTGACTTTTGTCTTAACTAACTCTAAAACGTTCTAAAAAGTTTGTTTTGCATAATAAAAAAAATAAATAGTTTAAAATTTTTTAATGAAGGGGCAGTAGCTACAGGGCTGACTTTTTTTTTTTTAATTTTTTAATTTATTTATGATAGTCACAGAGAGAGAGAGAGAGGCAGAGACACAGGCAGAGGAAGAAGCAGGCTCCATGCACCGGGAGCCCGATGTGGAATTCGATCCCGGGTCTGCAGGATCACGCCCTGGGCCAAAGGCAGGCGCCAAACCGCTGCGCCACCCAGGGATCCCTATAGGGCTGACTTTTGTCTTAGCCATCTTTTGAATCATAAGAGAAAATAAGATTGCCCATGGTAACCCACTGTTCCCTCCATCTGCCTCCTAAACTAGAAGAATGAACCTCCGTTTTGCCTGGGATAAAAATAATAATGTACGTTTGTGGAGTACTTGTTTACAAAGCACTTTCAAATACACCTTCTCGGTTTGAGCTCTTCACAACATTATGCCATAAACCTATATTATAAGCAAGGTACAAGGAGAACGAGTGACCACCCAGGATTGTAAAGTTGACAATCAGTCTTTCTAACTGGTGTCACTCTGCATTTTGAAAAAGGATATGGGTAGGCTACTGTTGGCTAGTGAAATACTATACCACGGCAGCACTCAAATGCTAACAGGGACCGGACTAGTAGTGTCCATGAGCAAAGGAGGCTGGGTTAAACTCATGGACTTTCCTATGTTTTGATAAGGATGAAGATACATTTCACTCTTCTTCCAACTTTTCCTTTAAAAACAAATACAGCAGCAGAAAAGTACATTAAAACAATTGCCTACAAACACAATTGCACATAGCCTGTGGGGATCCATGCAAAACTGGAAGTACATAGCTCCGTTTAATTTTACCAAGTAAAATTGGAGGAGCAATGTTACCAGATCTTCCAAATTGATTTATTTTATTTATTGGTAGCTTGACATTTATGTGTTTGTGTTAAATATCCTTATTTGAAGTGTTGAGAGCTAACTGCATAAAAAATTAAATATATCTATAGGTAGGATTTTGTCTCCAACCATTGTGTTACACTTTCTGTTCATGACTACATGAATCTGATTTTGGCTAAGTCTTGATTTCTTATAATCAATAAAAAGAAGAAAAAAAGAGGAATATCCAGTAAATACTTACAAAGCATCTACTCTGTACCATTAAGACTACAGGCTATAGCATTAAACAAGATTGGGAATCCCTGGGTGGCTTCGCGGTTTAGCGCCTGCCTTCAGCCCAGGACATGATCCTGGAGTCCCAGGACCAAGTCCCACATCAGGCTCCCTGCATGGAACCTGCTTCTCCCTCGGCCTGTGTCTCTACCTGTGTGTGTGTGTGTGTGTGTTTTCTCATGAATAAATGAGTAAAATATTTAAAAGAATAAATAAACAAGATAGACCCCAACAAGACTTGATCTCACGAGGTTTATAATCTAGTGACATAGAAAACCAAATTAACAAATAATTAAAATATTATATGCTGAGAGCCACAGTCAGGGAAGTTGAGGATGCTAGGACATCTAGTTTTCTAAGACGTTCAAGGAATTAGTCATAGAAAGAAATGAGATCTGATACTGAGAGGATGAGCTATCCAGACAAGGACAGGACTTAAGGATGCTCTAGGGAGAGATGAAGTATGAAAAGTTCTAGAGATGAAGGAGAATGGCACGTTCAGAGGAGTGAGAGAAGCTCAGTGTGATCACGGCGTAAAGTGTTGGCAGCAGTAGCAATAGACCAAGCTGGAGAAATAGGCAGAGGGTAGCAAATAACGGGTCGTATGAGTAATGTCAAGGAAGTTGGAATTAAGGGTCATATGAGCCATATTAAGTCACTGAGAAGGCATTAAAGGATTCAAGGAAGATCGACATTGTCAGATCGGTGTTTTTGAAAGATCGCTAGCGGGGTGCCTGGGTGGTACAGTGGGTTGAGTATCCAACTCTCCGTTTCTGCTAAGGTCATGATCTCAGGGTCGTGGGCTCAGGCTCCACACTCAGCAGGGGTTCTGCTTGGGAGTCTCTCTCTCCCCCTCTGTCCCCCGCCACTTGCACTCTCCCTCTCTCTCTCCCTCTGAAAATAAATCTTTTTAGAAAGAAGAAAGGAAAGAAAGAAAGAAAGAAAGAAAGAAAGAAAGAAAGAGAAAAAGAAAAAACAAAAGAAAAGAAAGAAAACAAAAGTAAAAAGAAAAGAAAAGAAAAAAAAAAGATCAGTAGCTATAGTAGGAGAAACAGTAGGGAACTGTAATAGTTTTCAGGAAGCAGCCCCTGAGCCCAGAGGTTTGCAAGCGGGCATACTGGAGGATGCTCTGGGAGCACTGTGCAGGGAGCAGGGTTGGGCAGAGAGGGTTGAATGCTGGTGCAGCTGCAACAGTCCTATAAAGAGCTCTGGAGCAGGAACGGCCCTTCCGAGTTACTCTACATCACAGGGGGCCAGGCTTCTGCACCCCTATCGTCCCCAGTGGTCCAAGCCCAGGGTGTGTGCCACACTAAAGCCACGACTACTGAACTTGACCATTTGCTATCAAAAGGACTGCTGCTTAGATGCTCCAGCCCCAGGGGGCTGCAGAGCGTGCCAAGAGCTTTACTCCAAATGGTGCAGAAGTCTCCTCTGCAGAGCCCTACATACCATCATCATGGTTCTCCTCTGGCTTGCAATAAACTCCACGTGATCTTTTCCCGCCACAGACACCTTGAATGCCATGGCTGCATGGCCAGAGACAGGGCTGCTTGCATGGCAGCCTGCCCCACTGCACAGCACTTTGTGGCATCTCAAGACTGCCAGTGCTTGTCTGCCACCAGGAACAGCCTCCTTTATGGGCACCTGCTGCCGGGTCTCTACCTCGACCCCCCATTTTAGAGTTTGTGTCCCAGGACCACCCCTGGTACCACCTGTCATAGGTCAGGTCCCCAGGGAAACAGCCTCTGAGACACCTCTGAGACTTGCACACATGGGGAGCACTGTCAGGAGCAGCACGGTAGGGGGAGAAGGAGGCTGGATGGAGCAGAGAGAGGAGGTAACTCCATGGTGCTGCCTGGAGGATGGAGTGGGGCTGGGAAGTGAGGTGGCTCTTGAGAGTTGTCTGTCCCAAGGTGGGGGGAGTGGGGGAGGCCAAAGGCTGGCCTTCGGCATTCATCCATGTCACTGGATGGGGCCTGTCCCCACATCCTCAAGTGCTCTTTGAGGGACAGTCTTGGATGGTGTGGAGAACCAGCAGCTGGGATGGGGCCGGATGCGGCAGAGGGTCCACCCCAGATCCACGACTAGAGGGACACCCAGCGCACCGGTGAGGGCAGCCGGGCGTGCGGGAAGGTGGGGCTGGAGGCCCGATCCACAGGCCGCGTCAATGACCTAGAAGGCAGGACCAGAGAAGCAGAGGTCCAGGTCGGCGCTCGGATTTCTAACTTGGGTGGATGGTGGCGCCTTTCCCTGGAGGACGAAATGCTGGAGCAAAAGCAGGGGGTGCAGGGACAGACCGCTCACGCTGGACGTCCGAGAGCAGGTGTCCAGCAGGCGAAGGAGTGGATGCATTAGGCACCTGAGAGGGGACGCCTGGGCTGCAGCCAGGGATATAGTGTCTAGTCGCTTGCCCCTCCGCCACCTCCCTACCCCAGCCTCCAGGGGTGTCTGGCCAGAGGCTGGGAGGGGTGCCTCCCCGTGGAGGAGAATGAGACAAGGAGAGCCCGGATTCCTGGATATATTTTGCCTCCTCTCTCACCCCATTATCTCTTGGCCATCTTCTGCGCCCTGCACAAGCGTCGCCCCGGAACCAGGAGCCAGGTGAGAGGTAGTCTCCCAGAGGCGCAGGTGTCGGTTATTTAGGAGCGTAGTTCTGGAATCGCTTGTTGGTTGAAGTGAAGCAGCTTTCTGGATAACCGCTGCCCTGAACCCCGGGGTCCAGACCAGCCTGGTGGCCCCGGGGCCACAGGGACGGTGATGCATCTGTGCAGGTGTGCCCAGTGTGCAGCTCGGTGGAAAGGAGGTGAACAAGTGCCCGCCCCCCGCCCCCCCACCCGGGCCCTCTGTACCCCACTTCCCAAGCGCCCAGCCCATGACAGGTGGGCTCTGGGGGAGCAGGGCCGGCTCTCAAGAACTGGTTCCTGTCTTCCCCACTTCCAGGCAAGTCCCTCACATTGTAACAGCGTTTTTCCTCACCTGCCACCTGGGGCCAGTAAGATCTACTGAGCTATAAATAATGAAATGAGAAGGTATGTGAATCATTTTATAAGTTGTAAAGAACTACAAAACAGTAAAACTCGGGCTTTGGGTATTTTTAAGGCTGAATGCTAAAAATGTCAGGCATGGGCAGCCCCGGTGGCGCAGCGGTTTAGTGCTGCCTGCAACCCAGGGCGTGATCCTGGAGACCCTGGATCGAGTCCCACGTCAGGCTCTCTGCATGGGCCCTGCTTCTCCCTCTGCCTGTGTCTCTGCCTCTCTCTCTCTCTCTGTGTCTCTATGAATAAATACATAAATAAAAAATCTAAAAAATAATAAAATAAATAAATTAATTAAAAATTAATTTAAAACAAATAAATAAAAAATAAAAATCTCAGGCATTACAGAAAGAGAAAATGAAAGACAACACCAGAGGGCAAAGGGAGGTGCACACGCCCACACACGGATACACGGGCCTGACCTCAGAGGCACACAGAGCAGGTCTCTGTCCCTCCAGGGACCCTCCTGCCCTTCCGACTGTTTCCTGCGTTTCTGGGGCTGTCACTCCAGGAAGAGCCTGCACTGAGCCCCACTGTGCACTTCGTGGGCTCAGCATCCCTGGTGGGGCCTCCCCCTCTCTCTAGAAGCCTCCCCAGCCTGGCGTCCTCACTGCAGGTCATGACCCGCCATGCTACCTGTGCTCTCCTACCTCAGCCCCAGCCCGAACCCAGCACCCCCCCCCCAGAGAGGCCCCCCGCCTCTGGCCCCGATCCCCATCCTCAGCAGCCTGGCTCCTGGACTCTTCCTCAGGAGGGGCGGGCTCGCCTGAATGGGGGCCACCTCATGGCTTCCAGATCCAGGGGCGGGGGGTTAGGAATCCTGGCAAACCTGCTCGAGAAGGCCCAAATGTAGACTCTTCACCCTAATTTGGTAGTCTGTGTCCTGTATAACAGACGGAACCTCACATACACAGCAGGCACCCCCGTGTATGCCCCCACGCACCCCCACATACACCTCAATCACCACCCCCACCCCACACATACTCACATACACCACACGCCACCCTCTCACCCCCATACACCGCACACACACTGCACACACCTGACGTACACACCATGCACCCCCATATACACCCTCACATACCCTCACATACACACACACATACACTGCACGCCACCCTCACATCCCTGCACACCTTACACGCACCCCACACATACCTCACACACCCAACATACATACCGTGCACCCCCATATACACCCACACACCCCCACATAGCCATACATCACATACCATCCCCACCTTGCATACACGAACACACCCCACATACACATAGACACCCCATGTACACAAACACCCCCACACATACACTCACATACACCATCCTCACACCCCACACCCCTCACACACACAGCCACACATCCCACATAGATACCATGCACCCCCACATACACACATAACCCCCCACGTACACGCACCTCACACACACATACACATACACCCCGCTCCCCCCCACAGCCCCCCACGTACACGCACACCACACACTGTTTTACCCCCACCCAAGTTGATGGTTCCGGGCAAGCCCGCCTTGCCTCCTGCCGCAGGGAGGGGACACGGCTGCAGGGCACCTCTAACTCACCAGATGGCGCTAAATCCTTAAGGGAAAAAAATCTGCAAGAGGCCAGAGCCACAGGAGATGCCCTGGGGAACCAGGGGTGTTTGCCACTTGGGACTGACAACAGGGGCAGGAGAATCAAAGGACTGTTGTCACCGGAGCAGCATTTCCGAGCGAAGTGCAGGTGTGAAGAGCTGACTACTGGCTGCTGTAAATCCTTCACTCACAGATTAAACGTGGAGAGGAAATCCATACTGTCACCCGCGGGAGGGCTCGTTGACCATTTGTGGGAAGAAGCGGTTCATCTGCTCTGACTGCCTCCTGTCACGTGGAGCCTTTGCCCAGTGCAAGCACAGAGGGCCTGCAGCACCTGCTCCCTATTCCCCAAGTTTTCATCTCTCACCTGCCGGGCCTTATTCTGTGAGGAGTCCAAGGCAAGGCAGAATGGGTTTGGTTTTTTTTGTTTTTGTTTTTGTTTTTTTAAGATTTTATTTATTTATTTATTTATTTATTTATTTATTTATTTATTTATTTATGAGAGACACACAGAGAGAGAGAAGCAGAGGGAGAAGCAGGCTCCATGCAGGGAGCCCGATGTGGGACTCGATCCTGGGACCCCAGGATCACGCCCTGGATCGAAGGCAGACGTTCAACTGGTGAGCCACCCAGGTGTCCCCAGAATGGTTTTGAAGGCAAACAGATCCGGTCTGGAGAAGGAGTTTCAGCCATGCCACGCCATCACGGTTACGTTCTGGGACCCTGGACGAGGCAGTGCAGCCCAACCGCTCTGTCAAATACCAGTCCAGTTGTTGCCGTGAACGTATTTTTGGGTTTGGTCATTGACATTACATTTCTAGGTGTGTATTTCTTCAAGCAATGTGGATGGGCCTCATCCAATCAGTTGGAGGCCTTAAGGGCAAAGATTGAGGTTTTTCCAGAGAAGGAGTTCTGTCTCAAGACTGTGACAGGAACAAAAAAAAAAAAAAAAAGACTATGACAGGAACGCTGGCAGCCTACCCTGCAAATACTGAACTAGCCGGTTCAAACAGTCCCTGGACCCAATTCCTTAAGACGAATCTGTATATTTTATACACATATATATCCCCTACTGGTTCGGCCTCCCCAGAGAATCTTTTTTTTTAAGATTTTATTTATTCATTTATGATAGATATTGAAAGAAAGAAAGAGAGGGGCAGAGACACAGGCGGAAGGCGAAGCAAGCTCCATGCCAGGAGCCTGATGTGGGACTTGATCCCAGGACTCTAGGATCATGCCCTGGGCCAAAGGCAGGCACTAAACCACTGAGCCACCCAGGGATCCCCTCTCTCTGGAGAATCTTGATGCTACATTAGTTGTAGTAATTATGAAGTGAGTCCTATAATCTCTCAGAGCCACGTTTTACTCATCTATAATATGATATTGTAAAATCATTAAGATTTATTGAAATAATGCATGCATAATGCCTAGCTGAGAGCCTGACAAATGATGGTGTGAGCAGAATGAGGTCATTCGGTCCTCATCCATCCCCACCCCAGTATCCACACTCTACAGGATTACATTGGGCTGGGCAGAGGGACACACATACACACACCCCAAATCTGTTCCATCCGTTGCTGCATGCGGACGATCTGCTAGTGGTGCTTTTCAGAGGGAAGTTCCCGGAACCACAGCATGAGCATCACCCAGGAGAGTGTTAAATCACAAGCTCGCAGGCCCCACCCCAGACCTGATTCAGAAACTGCTGTTGGGGAGGACCTGGAGCAATTTGTGTTTCAAGGAGCCCTCTAGATGATGCTGGTACATGCCACGGTTTGGGAACCTCTCTTCTGCTAATGCAAGTGCCACAAGGCAGGGATGTTTTGGTTTTGTTGTTCAATTGCTCGTCATCTCTTTTGCTTACTAATGCATCTCCGGTACCTGGGACGGTGCCTGGCATACCACAGGCACCCAACACTTGCTCACTGAATGAATAGATTTCTGTGGCAGCTCTAGCAAAAATAATAGTCTGCTTTGTCCCAGAATAGCCTCACTTTACACAGAGGACGAGCTACGTGGCTCTGCTCTGGCTTCCTCTTCACAGTTGCGGTGCTTCCGTATTCAAAATCCTGTCTGTGTTGAAATTTTAATTAATTAATTCCCTAAGTAAGCCTTGACTAGAGATCTTCGTTATCAAGAATACAAATTACCTTATCTTCCTTGATCAACTGTGGATTCTTCCCCATTTGTCAATCGGTAATAATAGTTGAACACAAAGCACTTTAAAACGCCCAATACATGATACCTATTAATAATCTTGCTACTTGGTATGTATTTTGTTCCTATTCTTCATCAATCTCCAAATAGGCTAATAGACATTCTTTGCTTCCTTCCCCTCTTTGAAGCAGCTAAGGCCCCGCTGGGCAGTAGTCACTCTAGAGGTCCAGTCCCACAGTGGTGCTTGGTACACGTTGCACTCACAGCAGAAATCACCATTGTTATTGCCGTCATCAAAAATATTGTTCTAAATTTGAAAGTGTGGCCTGTGAAGTTTGGAACTTGGTGGCAAGAGTGTAGCCTAGTAGCCTGTACATCCCTCGGGTCAGACACTCTATTACAAAAGCAGTACTCCAATGAGTTCTTAAATACGTATATATTCTGCATCTGTATGTATAGATATATAGTAAGTATATAGAAACTACTTCCAATATATTTATTTCTAATTTGAAATTGTATATCATTAATAATAATGTACATATATTACCCCAAAAGAGACAGTAATAGGTTTTAAAATGTGAAAAGGAAACAAATTTTGTTGCCCTCTTTAGGTCTGAAAGGTAAGGCCGGGTTCTGACTCACCAGCAGGGGGCAGAGCGCTCACAAGCAGCGGCCTTCAGCTAGAACACCTGTGACACTTTGCTGGGACTCTGGGAAGGCTACCGTCTGCAGAGATTACATGGCAAGTGATGTTATCTGGGCATTTAATTTTGATGAGAAAGATGACACTTCAAAGCTGGCATTCACCTGAAAATATTTCCACCTGAATTAAGGCAACAGCGTTTTCAGTAATTAATGGCCACCTCATCCTTTTTGGAAAACAGATTTGAACGTGACTCGAATTAGGATTTACTTCTCCCAAGTGTTGGCTAAACAGATGTCACAAAAACGTTTCCTGAAGCAGGAAAGACAACATGCACGTCAACAGTCTCTCAAGTTGACCTAACTTACGTGTATATTTGCAGCAACCCCTAGGTACAAATTTTAAAACCTCTCTGAGGACTCTTTGATTTACCTGTCTTTTTCAAAGGAGACTTACGGCCAAACCAGACTTCCAGCAGTCTTCTAGTTTGCACAAACTCACATAGTCTGATATTCCCACCTCTTAAGCCAGAGATGATAATGATGAAGGTGGTGATGATGGTGATGATGATGATGATAACAATGATGACAAAATAATAATGATTATGATCACAGGAAGCAGGAATTTAGCATTCAGATGCACCAGGCTTGCATTAGTCCTTTGTCCCTTTATCTTACTGACTCACACCAACCCTGTGAAGTATATACCACATTCATCACACTCACAGATGGGCAGAGACTGAGTTTGGCCACCTGTCCAATTACACAGTAAGAAAAGAATGAAGCTGGGGCTTAACTCAGGCATGATGATTTCAAAGCCCTGCTCTGAACCACTTCTGATACAGACATCTCTGAATGTTTGCTTAAAATATTTCACCATATAGGGGCACCTGGGTGGCCCAGTCGATTAAGCATCTGCTTTCAGCTCAGGTCATGATCTCAGGGTCCTGGGATGGAGCCCCATGTCAGGCTCTCCCCGCTCAGCAGGGAGATTGCTTCTCCCTCTCCCTTTGCCAGCTGCTCCCCATGCTTGTGTTCTCTCTCTCTCTCTCTCTCTCAAATAAATGAATAAAATATTTTTTAAAAAATTTTTACCATATAAATGAAAACCATGGCCCCCTCTTGAGCCATACATTGGCTATCAAGCCAACATTTTACCTTACTAATACAATTTGGAAGATATCTAGGAAAATGCAGGAAATTGCTGGTTTTAGCCATCTAATACGTAAGGAGACTTTTCCCATCCCACTCCCACCCCCACTGCACACACACACCATCCCTTCCCTTGATGGGCGAACAATAAGCAAGCACAGAGGCCTATGCAATTAACCTAATTGTTACACTGCCCTAGATGAAACACAGCTAATCCCATGTAAGGGCAATAATGCTGAATCACAACAAAACCATCACCTCCTAGCAACACAAGGCCCTGCTTTGTAGCTCAATGACTGAAGTCATAACAGAGAAGAAGTTCATCCAACTAACCAAGGGAGCTTGTCCCCAAACTCCCCTGAACCTCACATTCCTCCAGCTGTCCTTAAAGCTTCAAATCCACATCTACTGACTGCAAATCTCTAGGGTGTAAGCCCAAGAATGTATATTTTTGAAAAATCTCTCAGTGATCCTGAAGCAGTGGGCTTCTGACCACTGCTCACAATAAATTCCAGATGGATTTGAACAGCAGTTTCAAAGACACTCCTAGAAGATGCTAAGCCAAGAGGTGTTCATGTCCTTAGAAAGGGCTTGGTAACAGTCCTTTTCACCAGGAACTGATAATTGAAAGTCTAACACAAACTGTCACTTGGGCACAGATAGCCCACTAGAAGGATGTTCCGGGGCTGTGTTTCTTGGTTTCCCAGTATCCGTAAGAGCTGTCCCAGTGATGTGAGTCTCTGGCTGTCCTTCTGTGTGGATCTAGTGGGTGAAGTCAGGAAACAAGAGTAACTGATGTGAGGGTGTGGGCCTACCCAGTGCCCTCTTGGTGGCTCTGTCCTGCCCAAGAGGAAAGAATCCCAGAAGTGTATGGTACAAGGGGGGCACTTAGAGATAATAAGGGCAAAGAAGAGGCATTGGCTTTAGCAGCTGGGGTCTCACTCATGTCCTTTCTAGAACCATTTCAACAGTCACATGGCAGCGAGAGCCAGACAGGTAGCAGGGATGGCAAATAGCAAAAGAAGAGGCAATCGGTTGTGAAAAAGCAAGAGAGTAAGGGGTTCCATGGTGCTGGCAGGGCAAGCGAAGCTTTCTCCCCCTCGCCTGTTAGCTGCAAGTTGCTGTAGGACTGCTCACAATCTTGTCATGACCTTCAATCCCTTAGTCCTCTTCGTAGCACGTGACATCTAGTGAGACCAGTTGTAGTCGCAGGAGCATGGATATGAAATCAGAGAGCTCTCAGTTAACGTTCTGATTCTGCGGCTCGCAGACTGTGTGACCTTGGGCAAGTCCAGTAGGTTCTCGAAGCCCGGTTCCTTTAACAGAAACAGTTGAAACAAAACCTGCCTTTCGGGGAGGCTGCGATTGCCGAATCAAAGATCGCCATGAAGTCCCTGACACAGGGAGCATTCTTCCTAATGTAATAGAAAGATTTTCACCGTTTCTTCCTCAAACTCCTTCCCTCCTGGCTCCAGGATCCTAAAGCAGCCGGGATCCCCTCCTTCTGCACCAGTGCACTGCAGACTGCAAACCCACAACCTCGCAAGTGTCCCGGCAAGATTCCTAGACACGGTTCTGTATCAGCCCACCCTCAAGTCATGTTCACGGACTCAGTGGGGAAAGCAGTAAAAGGGCGAGAGGGCTGCTTCCATGAGCATTTGAGGCGTGGAGTGCCATATCGTTGATTGGGAAAGGACTCTGAAATACGGCTTCTAAGTTATACACAGAACTGCTTAATGCCTGGGATGGGGGTCAGGTGGAGGGGGTGGATTGGGGAAGGCAGTAACTTCTACCACAAAACAAAACAACATCAAAAAATACATTTTCTGTCCAGGGAGGTTGTGCGATCACCAGAGTGCCAAGTGTGGAAATGGACACACCCGCACAGCACTGTGAGAGCACAGAGGGACCGTGCACTGGCTGGGCCTGAGAAAGGGTGTGACATCTCCAGCACTGATGGTGGTTCAGCAGAGCCTCACAAGAGGGGGAGAAGGAGCAGGCGGGGAGGGATAGGAGAGCCAGGGCCCAAGGTCAGGCTTGCCTCTCAGTTTCCCTGGGCAGCAGGCCCCTGAGACACAAATTTACTGCCTCAGATGGAAAAAGGTAAGAAGGCAAGAGAGCCTTCCCTCCCAGGAAGAAGAGGTAGGTGGAGTCCTCCCAGGGCCTCCTCCTCGGTGCTATGTGGGAAAAGGATGCTCGGGGAGGCATGCTGGGCGGCATTTTCATTGGCCTGTTTAGAGTGTGTCTGCTCTGAATGTTAGGTCTGAAACCGTAGAGCTGGTGACTTTTTGCGTTTGCATCCCTGTGGGATTATTATACCTGATATTATTATTTCAGTTAGAATAACTTAATAGTCACCCTGTCCCCTGACTTGTCTGAATCTAGTCTCTCGGGTCATGCAGCCGTGTTGTATTGAATCATGAGGCACTAAAGCTGTAACTTGACATTTTATCAGTTTGTTAAACTCCCTTCTTGTTGATCGGACTCGGTATCCAGTGTTTGTAACAAAATTGTGTGTGTGTTTGTTACGTGGTTGGCTTGATCACTAGCCCCTATTAATTGAGAAATCTACTCTACCATCCCCTAAATTTATAAAACATGATGAAAACCTAGCCATCTTCCTGAGCTGATTGGTGTCACGGATGTACCCCTCACAGACAAAGCCTAGAACTAGGTCCCTAGGAAGCCAAGGCTCTCTTTTCTCAGATTCTCTTAGCCCTGCTCCTTGGCCGGACCATTTTGTCTATCTTGTTCTTGGCTTCCACATAAAATATGGCAGGGCTTGTTCCCCAATAACCAGAGTGGATAGGAAGTAGGGAGTTACAGCCACCAGAAAATGTGTGGTGAGCCTCCAGTGAGGGGAGCCACTGTCAGCCCTCCAATGAGCCTTTACTGAGCACTCGCTGTGTATCAGGAGATACAGAGGAAACTCTAGATTGGATTATCAGTGAGCACAACACCCAGTGACCTATCATCCAAGCCAGGATGCTTCTGAGACAGAAGGGTACTTTAATAATTTTGCTAGGACAGTAGATATGTATCAGTTTTATCCTACATGTTCTAAAAGATAGGTTTTATTACTGGGGTGTCCAGAGCCCAGCGGATTAGGAAAGGACTGCCATGGAAAAGGTAGTGTGTTCCTCACAGATCCCAAGAGGAGGGGCCAGTGACGCCCTGCAGGGTCCCTCAGGAAAGCACCGGGGCTGGTCAGGAGGCAGAGGGAGCAGGAAAAACACAGACAAGAGCCTCTCCTGTGGTTTCCTTGGGAAGGAATGGGTGAGGCAGGGGAAACTGGCTTTGGATCAGCTGGTTTGAATGATTTCAGGGGGCTCTGGGGTACAGGAGGTGTCCCTAGTTGTCGGGTACCTGGCCCAGGTATGATTAGCACAGGGGAATGGGGGCCAGGAGTGCAAGAGCCCATTAGAGGAGGTACCTGGGAGTGTGGGCTCTGGATTGGTTGGTTTTCATGGGAAGGGCATGATGGAGTGGTTTACTGTCTCTGGGACCAACCGCGCCCTGGGAGGGCCAGTCCCTCTGCTGTCAATGTGACCCCACATGTCAAAGCATCAGAATAAAACAATGTCTGATATACAAGGCTGACCGGGACCTGTGGTCCCCCTAGCAATACAAGAAGTTTGTCCTCTGTGCCCACTCCCGCCACCCCTCTCAGGACCTCATCCCGCCTACTGGCCTGCCCAGGGCTCTTCTCCCCCTCAGCATCGTGGGAAAGCCCCCCATCCCTTTGCAGTATAGTCCATTCTTAGCCCAAGAGAAGCCAACATCAGGCTCCAGACCCTGACTGGCCCCTAGAATGAGTGATAGAAGCTTCAGTATTTGCAATGCTATAGAAACTGTACATGCATTTAAAATCAAGAAGAGGTGTGCTTTCCCCCATACACAAAATTCTTCAAAACCCAGAGTCTGTAAAGGAAATGCTGACAAAGAAAAACCTTGAAGGTGAAACCAGAAATTGCTGCTCTAGCTTGTTCCCTTCCCCTCTCTTATGAATCAAACCTCCTCACCTACCTCCCACTCCGCTGAGATGATACCGCCAGCAGCCTGGCAGATCCATCTCCGCTCGCTCTAGTGTGCAAATGGTTACACAAGGAGTATTTTGTTACTCCTCCCAGGTGTGCAGTCTGCGGTACCCTATCAGAAGGGACCTTGGGCTGGGGGTGCCGGTACACAGCCGATTGGGAGCAATCCTCATGCATACCTGGTGGGCTTCAAGTCACGCTCAGCCCCTTCTCGTTCTGCGTGCTCTGGGGATCAGAAAAGAAGACAGAGAAAACTGGTATTTTGAGAGGATATTATCTCTCTTAGCATGCCATGATTTTTATGCTTCTTTGCTGAAAGATCAAGCATATCCATATAAATCCAATTTTCTGGTTCTTAATTACCCTTCAATAATGTGCTATTGATAGTCTCTGAGGCTTCTTGAAGTTAATCTCTGGATCTTTTTCTTGGGCAGAGCATAAAATCCTTTGTCAAAATAAATGTTTTATTCCCCCAGCTGAAAATGGTTTTTTGATTTGAAGGATTGTGTTTATTTGAGAGAGAGTGCATGAGTGAGGGGTGGCAGGAGGAGGGCAGGCAGAGGGAGAGGGAGAAGACTTCCAACTAATCAGGGAGCCTGAGGTGGGGCTCGATCCCACGACCTTGAGACCATGACCTGAGCAGAAGGCAGACACCTAAAGGACTGAGCCACCCAGGCGCCCCTTGAAAGTGCTTTGATTTTGGCAACATGTCAAACCTTTACATATGCACATGTACAGAGGCAGAAACTTCCACCCAGGAGAATTCTGCTGAGTAATCTTCATAAGAAGTACAGACTCCTCTATAAGAATATATCTCAAGGCTATTTAGACTAATAAGGAACCACCCACATTTAGTGACTGAGGAAATTGGATGCATTCCAACCCTGTAAAACAATAAAAACTAAAATTCTATACACATACCCAAACATCTACAAATGATATGGGGAAAGGTTCATGATGTATTTTAAAGGAAAAAAAATGGGTTACAAAAAATAATATGTATCATAGATGTAGAATTTTTAAAAGACTGAAAATATATACATAAAAACATAGTGATTATATCTGGTGAGGGATGGCAAATGATTTCTATCATTCTTTAATCCTTTTCTTCATCTCTCAAAATTTTCTTAATGAATATGTACATTTTAAAATGAGGTTTTTTTGAAATATACCTTTAAACAGTGATTGCAATCATGTAATAGTAGCAAAAATGAGAAAATTAGAAACTTTACTGTAATTTCCACATGCATATTTAAAATAATATTTGGGCTTTAGTATGAACATTAAACACATTATATATGTACATACGTAATATAAAGCAATATATCAAGCACATGCAAAAAAATAAAATAAAAAATAAAAAAATAAAAATAAAAATAAAAAAAACAACAAACAAAAAAAAGCACATGCAATTTAAGGAATAATAATTTTCAAGAAATAAAGTGAACACACATGCATCCCACCCACCATAAGAAGCAAAACTTCAAACAAATCTCTGACATCTGGCTGTGAGCTTGTCACCAGCCCACCTCCCTCATGCCCAAGGAGACCCCTGCCTCACCTTGTATCTGAATCACCTTTTTTTTTTAAGACTTTATTTTTCTTTTTTAGTTTGAGAAAAAGAGGCAGAGAGCACAAGCAGGGGGAGGGGCAGAGGGAGAAGCAGACTTCCCGCTGAGCGTGGAGCCGAACATGGGCCCTCCATCCCAGGACCCCAAGATCATGAGCTGAGCCAAAGGCAGACCCTCAACCGACTGAGCCACCCAGACGCCCCTGTGAATCACCGTCTGTGTGTCTTTAGATTTTTAACATGTGTGTATGTTTTCTTACTATCTAGTTGAGTGTTTTTAAAAGCACAAATACTATCTTATCACAAATTTGTGTTTCAACTTTATATGAAAGAAATCATGTAGTTTTTGCAACTTGTTTTATATTCCTTCAACATTATGTTTTTTGACATCCAGTGTGTTGATGTGTATTCCTGAGCCCGTTCATTTTCAAAGATGTGCAGTGTTTCATGGTTATAAATATGCCACAATTTGTATTTCCAGTGAATTGTAGATGGGCACATTGGTTGTTTATATTTTCTTGCTGTTATAGCCAGAATGCTATAGACATTCTTGTAACCACCTATCTCCTGGAACTGGAATTCTTAATGCATGATGCAAGAGAATTCAGGGGTCCATAAACCTGGATGGGGAAAATTTCATTGTGTTTTCATTAACTCCTTACTAAAATTCAACAGTTCCTTCCATTATGAACAGCGACCACAAACTACAATAATTTTAGCACTACCTGTGGCTCAATCCAATAGAAGTTATTTATGTTTTCATATCAAGTTATAGTTGTTACAGATATCCTAAAATATCAGTTATGCTCATTACTTATGCTAATGGTAATTTTACATCAACCACTAGATCCTGCTAACTCATTTGTTAGCAACAACAAAATGCATACAGTACTTTGTTTAAAAAAGTATCATTTAATAACCGTATTTCGTGATAGTTTGCAGTCTTCAAATTTTATATTTTGCAGTTTAAAACACTGATAAGTCCAAGGACTGCCCAAAGGAACCAGGGCACAAAAAAAGAAAAGCTAAGAACGCCACTCTAGACCAGGGGCAGGTATATAGTAATGGCCCTTGATAAATAGATGTTCACACCCTACTCCCTGGCCCCTGGGAATATGGTACCTTACCTGGCAGAAGGGACTTTGCAAATGTGATTAAAAGGTGATTCCTGGGACACCTGGGTGGCTCAGGGGTTGGGCGTCTGCCTTTAGCTCAGGGCATGGTCCCGGAGACCCAGAATCAAGTCTCACATTGGGCTCCCTGCATGGAGCCTGCTTCTCCCTCTGCCTGTGTCTCTCCTCTCTCTGTGTGTCTCTTATGAATAAATAAATAAAATCTTTAAAAAAGAAAGAAAGAAAGAAAGAAAGAAAGAAAGAAAGAAAGAAAGAAAGAAAGAAGAAAGAAGAAAGAAAGAAAGAAGAAAGAAAGAAAAAGTGATTCCTAGGGACACCTGGGTGGCTCAGTGGTTGAGCATCTGCCTTCAGCTCAGGGCGTGATCCCAGGGTCCTTGGATGGAGTCCCACATTAGCCTCCCCGCAGGGAGCCTGCTTCTCCCTCTGCCTGTGTCTCTCCTCTCTCTGTGTGTCTCTCATGAATAAATAAATAAAATCTTAAAAAAAAAAAAAAAGGTGACTCATAGATGATCCAACAGGGTCCAATCTAATTGCATGAGCTCCTAAAAGAAGGGAACCTTTCCCAGATGAAATCAGAGAGGTGGGGTAGAAGAAGAGGCAGGAGAGATTCAAGCAGGAGAAGGAGGCCACCACTGACTGCTATTATTGAGGAAGGGAGCCAAGAGTTAGGGAATGAAGGCAGCCTCTAGATCCTGAGAATGGCCCCCCATTTGGCAGCCAGCCCGGAAACAAGTGCTCAGTCCTGTAGCTTCCTGCAGCTGAATTCTACCCATAGACGATATGTAGCTGAATGAACATGACAATTCAATAAAACTTTGTTTACAGCATAGTGGCAAACCAGACTTGGCCTATGGGCCATGCTTTACCAACTCTTTCTCTAGATTATAGTTCACTTCACACCACTGTGAGTACCAAGCTACTTGCAACTGTTTCTGCCACTTTATACTTTCTATATTTCTGTACTTCCATTTCTTGCCTTCTTTTTGACTTTGTTTGCTTTCCCCATTAATTCTACTTTTTCCTTGTTTAGAAGCAAAATACTCTCTCTTTTCTTTTAATGCTTACACTAGAAATTTAAACATATCTTAAGGCAACAAAGTCAGTGACCCTCAGGCCAAATATTATAAGCACCTTAGAGCCACTTAATTCTTTTACTTATATGCGACTCTTGCCTGCCCAGCATTTTAGTTCTACCTTGATATATTTTTTACCTTCATACTTTTAAACCTATAAATTGAACATGATTTTGATAGTTTCATATAGTCAATATTTGCTTCGATTTACCACACAGTACCATTTTCCTTGCTCACAGTTGCTTCTTGTGACTCAGGTCTTCCTTTGGACTTTATCCTATTGGTTGTGCCTTTCGTGAAGGTCTGTTGATGAGAAATATCCTGTATTGGGGCGCCTGGGTGGCTCAGTTGGTTAGGCGTCTGCCTTGGGCTCAGGTCATGATCCCAGGACCCCATGTCAGGCTCCCTGCTCAGCGGGGAGCTTGCTTCTCCCTCACACTCTGCCCCTCCCCCTGCTTGTACTCTCTCACTCCGTCAAATAAATAAATAAGAATCTTAAAAAAATAAAATAAAAAGGAAAGAAATACCCTGTATCTTATGTTTGAAAGGATTTTTATTAATACTTATTTTGAAAATTAATCTTGCTTGTATATAATTCTAAGTAGACTGGTACTCTTTCAGTACTCTGTGGATATCATACTGTCTGCTAGCATCCATGGGTTGAGAAATCTGCCATCAGAATAATTGTAATTTCTTTGTAGTTAATCTATTTCCTTTGCCTCTCTGTCTTCAATACCGTTTCTCCTGCCTGCTCTCTGTTATCTTTGTCCAGGACTCTAGAGAAGTGTTGTACCCTCTCGCTCTGTCCCCACTAACTCCTACTCTCTTTTTCATATTTTTTGACCATTTGCTCTCTGATCTGCAGTCTATGTAATTTCTCCAGCTTCATCTTCCAGTTCACAAATTCTCCTCTCATTTGTATTTCATTTGCTATGTAATTCATCAACTGGGTTTCCAATTTCTAATCATTGGTTTCTTTGTGTTCAGAAAAAATACAACAAAGAAATATGTTTTTTTTTCAAAGCTGCCTGGTTAGTTGTAATAGTCTCCTATGTCTTCACCAAACTTCTCATGCTTTTATTCCTTTGAGCATATCAAGCACATTTATTTTGTACTCTGTATCTGATCACTCCAATATCTACAGCCTTTGCTGGTTAGCTTCTTCAGTTTTGTATTTCTGCCACTTTCACTCATGATAATTCGTTTTTTCCTGCACTAGATAACTTTTTTTATTGTGATCTTGGGCTCTTTGGAACTTTATTTGGGTGATTTTTTTGGAAGTTTGGTTTTTTGAAGTGCATTGCTCTATGGAAAATAGTTTTGCTCCAGCCAGGTTCCTGGGTATGCTACCAGAGTATCCGGAGTATTTCAAATTAAATTCTTGGCTCAGGTTATTTATTTAGCTAATCAGTAATATGAATTCCTTTCAAAAATCTTGTGTATGAGGCTTAGTGATTAGGAATTTTCAGGGAGACTTTGTCTCTCCAACCTGCCTCACCAAAAGGCTGAAGGCAGCACACAGCCTTATTAATTATTTATCAATTCTCTCTTCTGGAAAGATTTTTCCCCCTAATCCATCAGGTGAAGATGTCACCCCTTGGGAGTCTAGGTTGTCCCTGTGTAATTGGAAAATTTAATTTCACTTTCCACCCTGCTGTGGCCCAAGTTTTCTCCATCTATACTCTCAGGGCCTGAAAAGACCCAGACTCTGGGCTGCCTGAGACCAGGAAAACAGCCCCATCACAAACCCCAGATTCTTCCCTCCCTTAACCAGAAGGATCTTCTCTTTCTTGTTCCAGCCACCAAGGATTTCCTTTATGTTTCTATCAGATCAGCCATGCATTAAGCAGTGATTTTCCTTCCATATTTCATCCAACATCTTTAGATGTATAGGCCAGGGAGAAATTGCACTTAGTGGACAGTGTGCCATACTGCTGAAAAGCAGCATTTTGAAATAAGTTTTTAGTAAGTAACATTACCTACTTCTCTCATCCAGACACTGCAGTAAATAATTTTAAAGCATTGCTTTAGAGTTACAAGCTCCTGGACCTTAAAAAGAAAATCTTGGAACATATGGCTGGGGGATGTATTTGCTGTGTATCACTGAGTATTAGTCCCCCCTATGAATCTGAGCTGATTGGAAGATGTGTACTTAAGATCCAAACCTACTCACTAAATCTTGCAACCGATCTCATTAACCACGGCTTTATCACACTGTACTCTCAGCCACGAGTGGCCTGTAAATTGTCCCAGATCCAAAGGAAGTTCTCAATACCTGTAGTTGTTCTTAGCCATTAAACTTACTCTGTTATATCCTAACGAAGTATTAACAAATCAGATGACACCCTCTGAGTTATAAAGGAAGTTTCCTTTGTGAATGGGATTTCTCTAATGCAAAGAGATTTGCTTCACTGCAAGGATCACCATTAGGATGCACCCCATGTGCCCCACCTGGTTTTGGGGGCTTTATTCCCAAATGATTATCATGTTAGCATCTTTGTGGATTATGTCATTTCTTCATTCACTGAACTAACATTTACTGAGTGCCTATTGAGTGCCTCCTAGGTACCAGGCACTATGCCAGACACTGGAGATGTGAGGAGGACACAAACGTGATCTTGGCTCTGGGCAAATTCACTTTCTATTGGAAATAACAGAAATAGAAACACTAATTACAATAAAAACCACTGAATGCTGCAAATGAGGTATAAGCACAGTTACTTATGTCCTGATGAGCACCAGGTGATGTATTGAAGTGTTGAATCACTACATTATACACCTAAAATTAACACAATTCTGTATGTTAACTACACTAGAATTAAAACTTTTTAAAATTAAAGTTATTTGTCTCATGATACATTGTTCTTTTTTGAGATATAATTGATATGTAACATTATATTAGTTTTAGGTGTACAACATAATGATTCGATATATATACATATGTATAATGATTACCACTGATGTAGTTAACACCCATCACCATACAAAGATACAAGATTTTTTCATCTCATAAGACCTTTTAAGATCTACTTTCTTTGCAACTTTCAAATATATAATCCGGTGTTGTTAACTACTTTCATTCCCAAATCCCACCTCTGGCCACCATCAATCTGTTCTCTGTATCTGTGAGTTCTGGTTTAGATTCTACATATAAGTGAGATCATATAGTACTTGTCTTTCTCTCTGACTTACTTCACTTGGCATAATGCCCTCTGGGGGCATGCATGTTGTCACAAATGGCAGGATACTGTTTTCCATAATGGCTGCACCAATTTACATTCCCATTCCCACCAACAGTGCACAGGAGCTCTCTTTGCTCCACATCTGCCAACACTTGTTCTCTCCCGTCTTTTTGTAATATCCATTCTAACAGGCATAAGGGGACATCTCATCGTGGCTTTGATTTGCATTTCCCTGGTGATGAGTGATGTAGAGCACCTTTTTATGTCCCTGTAGGCCATTTGTATAAATTTCTTTGGAAAAATGTCTGCTCAGATCCTCTTCCCATTTTTAAAATCAGATTGCTTGGTTTTATTGTTATTGACTTATCTGAGCTCTATATATATTTTGGATATTGACCTCTTATCAGGTATAAGATTTGCAGATATCTTCTCCCATTCAGCAAGTTGCGTTTTCATTTTGCTGGTGGTTTCCTTTGCTATGCAGAAACTTTTTAACTTGATGGAGTCCCACTTGTTTATTTTTGCTCTTGTTGCCTTTGCTTTTGGTGTCTCTACTAAGACTGAAAAAAATTAACATTTTTTAAGTATTTAGAATCTGACAGTGAAATGCTAAAAGTTGGATTCATATGTGGGGTGAAGGATTCTACTCACTAGATTCTGCATCTTCTCTAGGTACCTCACTGCACCAGGGTGATCAGAGGATGCAATACTAACTGAGGCTGTATCACTCTCACCACCTAGAAAACCTGCTAAGCATGATGGTGCTTGACAGAGTTTGATTCTCAAAGCGTAATGTTATCTGTGTGTGAGCATCTCTGGTTTGGGTTTCCGTCCTTCAGGTTTTCAAAAAAATTTTTAATATTTTATTTATTTATTTGAGAAAAGGAGAGAGCGAATATGTGCACACACAACTGGGGGTTGGGGTGCAGATAAAGAAGCAGACTCTGCTGAGAAGGGAGCCCAATGCAGGCCTCGATCCTGGGCAATGGGATCATGACCATTGCTTAAGGCAGATGCTTAACCAACTAAGCCACCCAAGCACCCCCAGGCTTTCCAGATTCTTACATTTGATGAGCATTGATGCTGCCGTATATGATTTAAGCATCCTGAAACTGGCACTTGACCTTTAGTAATTACTCAGAGGCTTCATCTGCAAAATAAGTTTGGTATCTATTAGAAACCCTGCTGTTTTCTCTAGGTTATTGGGAGGAGCAACTTAAATAACAAAAGTCAAGTGTAAAACATTATAAATTTGTAAAGTTTTATCATTATTATTATTAGAGTATTATCAGAGTATTAGAGCATTTAATGATATTTGATTTCTTCACTAATTTATATTTGAAGTTAGTTTTAGTAGTTTCTTAACTTAAAAATTGCTCTGGAAATATTTTTAAATAGTTATAAGTAAATAAAGTGACTTGCTTGCTCATGTTAATTTTAAGGCATAGAAGAAAAAAATTTTTGAATACAATAGAGGCAAAAATGGAGGGATTCTGTTTGGATTAACATGTTGAAATCTTTGTAAATATAGACCTAGACCACAAGTCTCTTGTACTGAATCCAAAAATGTACCAATCCTTTTTCTGCACATGTCATTCAGTCCTGAAGTAAGCAGAAGAGACAGCAGTGTCTGAGTGATTAGACAGGAACAGGATGAGAATCTGTGTGGTTGCATGAAACCCCTCCTCCTCTTTGTGCAGAGAGTCAGGAATAAGTCAGTCCCGTAACAATAATAATATTAGCAAACATTTCTGAGAGCTTGCCTGAGGTATTCATATTATACACGTGCCAGATGCTAGTTCCAAGCCTTTAAAGAAATTCCATCAATCCTTAATACCCCCCAATGCACTAGGCATTGTTTATTTCCATTTAAGAGATGAGAATTTTCAGGTGAGGGAGTGTCTGACAGGGTCCCACCTGATGGAGCTGGGATTGGAGCCCAGGCACCTATGCCCTGAGCCCACAGTCTTCACCCCTGGCTCTGCCCAACTCCCTCTGCCTTCTATGTCATGTCAACTTCATTTCCTTCTTCTGGCTCCTATCTCTTCTGTAACAACATTTGGAGCTCCCCATTCTCCAGGTGTGAGAATGAAAGGTAACAAGACATAGAAGGATATCAAAACATCCCCCTTTCCAGCTTTGGGCAACTTTTTAACTCATCTAATCATTGATGTAAAAGAAAAACTAGTACACTTGCCTGACAAACCATCGGACAAAGAGGTGTCTGTAGAGCATTTATCAACTTGCCTGCATGTTTAACACCTGATAGATGTTTTTTATTAAAGTTATTCAAACAACCAAAGAAAGGATCTCATGCTATAAAATCAAGACATGTTTTCTCAGCTTATAAGCAAAGACCACATGCCAAGAAAACTATGTTCCGTGCATGTCAGGCCTTGCCCACCACTTGTCAAGTGAGTTTATGTTTGAGTTTCTTGCCTGAAGGCACTTCCATCTTTAAGAATTTCCTGGACCAGTGTCTCAAGGAATCTACACTTCAACCCCAACACAAAGATCTGAGTTTCAACTCTTTCCATCTTTATTCTGCAGGCCTACAAAGTTGATGAGAAGGCAGCAGAGCAAGCTCGGTGGGAAGAGGCCTCCAAAGAGACAATCAAGAAAACCACCAAGCCCTGTCCCCGTTGCCATGTGCCCGTTGAAAAAAATGGTGAGTCTGGGGTATGGAAAAAGTGAGGATTTGGAGAGTTCTTGGAAAGCGTGAGCCGTGTGGTTATAACAAGCAAGAACTCTTGGAGGATGTGTAACTGAGTAGCTCAGCACTCAGAGAGGTTGGAGCCATTGGACATAATGCAAATCTCACTCTCCCAGGTCAAGTTTCTTAACTGCTTAAGCCCGAGATTCTCTTCTGTCAAACAGAGATGAAAACAGCAGCTGCCCCACAATAGTAGAATCATGAGATATCACACATGGCAGATACTCAGCCAAGTGCCTGGCTTAGACAATCAATAAACACCAATTGCCATTATTATTATTAATTATTAATATTAGACACTTTTCATCTGGTAAGTTGTCCACCAGCATAGTCAAATATATATATTTGCCCAATATTTCTCAGAGTATCCTCCATGGTATTCTGACATCTAGAGTTATTTGTAGGGAAAGGATTATAAGGTCATTCCTATTCGATGTCCCTCTTGGATAATAACAACACAATTAACTTTTATTGAGCATTTACTGGATGCTTGTCCTAAGTTCCCTACAAATATCCAATCCTTTACCACTCACAGAAATCACAATATATTCCCATTCACAATATACATTAGCAATTCAGGATTCCTTTCGTAAAGAAATCCGTGTGATTTTGTTTAATTACCTGGTTCCCCAATTTTTTGGCCATGAAATTCCTTTTTTTTTCCCCCTTCACACCAATTTGTATACCTTTGAACACCAGCATGCTCTTTGGGCTTTGGTTTCTCCATCCTTCTGTGGGAGATTTAGAGCCTCATGTTATCGTGACACTTGCCTGCTTCATTAAAATATCCTTTACATGAGTATGTTTCTCAATAAAGCTATTCCTTCTGCCCTTTACCAACTACTCTCTGAATTTTAAGAATGTGAAGTGATCATTTGGAGATGCCTCTGGAAGCTGGGGTTGAGATGCCTTTTAGGAGCTCATGTAGAGGCCCTACGTGGTGTGGGTTAATGGGCTTAGAAACATGGGATCCATACTCTGAACAGTTCTCTCCCTAATGACACTCCCTACTGGCACTCCAAGGCCTGGTCTCCCTCCCTGACACACGCAGCCACAGTGATACCTCCTTATAAATAGCTGTGGGGAATGGGAGAGCCTGTCCTCCCCACTCCTGTCCTAATGGACAAAGAGCCCTGTCCTCACTGAGGAACACAGAGGGAGGCCCACTCAGCTCCATGATGGTGCGCCCAGGCTTGTGGCTACAGCTGTTCCTCCCGCCTTGAGCTTCCGTGGCACTGGTGTCATGTTGCCTATGGGTGGTCATAGCCTCTCTCTCTCTGCCCTGCAGCACTAGCCCACATTCAGGGTTCTGCTTTGGGCCACTCTGATACCTCGCACCAGCCAGCGGCGTACCTATTGCCATCCATCCTAGGCGTGCCAACCAGCATAAAGCCATCCCAGCCCAGTGCCCAGAGCCCATTCCGAATGTGAGGTAGAGGCCACAGCACTGAGAAATAAAAGAATGAGATGAGATGAGAAATGACGCAGCACCGGGGACACCTTTCCCCACATTCCCCTCACTGAGCATGAACTGCACCTAGGTGGGAGGCTGCGAACAGCTGGCTCACCCGGCAATCTCAGGATGGGCCTGCGAGCCTCTCTTTCGTCACATGTGTCCTTTAGAAGGTCTTCGTTAATGCAAACAAGAGAGTGCTGACACATCCCTGTGCAGCAGGAACAGTCTCAGCTCAGGCCAAGTCCCTGGCTCTGAAACAACAGTCTCCTAGAAATAAATAAATAAATGGGTACAGTGAGTCAGTGCATTCCTCTGCGTGCTGGAATGTGCCTGGAAGGTGGGCTGGCACACGAGGTATGAAGAGAGGACATCAGTGGAACCAGGGCAAGAACTCTTCCAGTCCTCGCTGCTTGAGCAGTGCCCTGTGGGCAACGGGAAGTCAGAAAAGATGCAGAGACTCTTCACGAGGGAGGATGTGCAGTGCTGATAAACATGGGCCAGTGCTCCATTCATTGCACACGGATTTCAAGAATGTAAACCAAATAGTAGGAGACCATTCTGCTATTACCAAAGGTCATGAGCCTTGCTTTTTTATCCCCTGAACACCCCCCGCCCCAGAAAAGCACTGACAAATACCCATTGAGTCAAAAAGTAGCTAGTAAAAGGGATCACGCATAAGCAGATATTTGTATTAAAATATAATAGAGAAAGCAAACTAATAGAGCACAAAAGCCGGAGGGCTAAGAGTTGCCTTCCTGAAAGAGGTGATACCTGAATAGAGAACTGAGGGGTCAGTAGAGATGAGCCTGTCAAGGGAGCCAGAGGGAAGCCTTAGAGGACGGCAGCCCTGCAAGAGCAGGGAGTGGAGATTGGAGATGCTGGGTGTGCAGGAAGCCCAGCGGTTGGGAGTTCCAGGTGAGGCAGGGCAGGAGCAGGTGCACAGGATGGAGGGGACATGAAGGGCCAGAACCTGATTTTGTAAGACGGGGAGCCATTGCAGGTGCGACACCTGGAAGTGATCGGGTCAGACCTGCCTTCGATCAGACCCCTCGACTCCCCACCCCTTGCCCCCACAGCCCTGGCAGGTAGGTGGCCCTGACCGAGTCACGTGCTACATGCTCTAGAATGGCTTCCTGATCTGCTATTTCTCTGAAATACCATGATTTACTATACATGGAAAGCCCTGATTATTCACCTAGAGATTTTTAACCTATGAGCAGAAAAGCTGAAACCTTAAGCTTATTAATAATAAGCTATTATTAATCTAAACTGTTTTAGACCATATGACAGACAAACGTGAGCTCTGCAGGCAAGAAAAGCTGGGTTCATCATTTCGTTCTCAAAGGACGCTCATGGCCTAGGTCACAGTCCTCTGAATCCCAGAAAGTCCTTCTTCCTGCAGCAAAGCCTCAATGAAAATGAGGCTCATTTCCATTTTAAAGACAGGCTAAGCCTCCTCCTGTAATCTTCAGTCCAGGAAAGTGTCTTCCCTCACTTGCACCTCAAACAGATGAGACTCTGCTTCCATTCTCTGATCAACAAGTGCCTGTTGCCTGTTGAGTCTCCCTTTGGGTCGTTCAAGAACTTCTGTTCTCATTAAACCTAATGAAAGACTCGGTGCTGATGGGCAGAGGCTGGACTTTTCGTAAGGTTTTAGGCATCAGCCAGGGGACTTTCCTCTCATAGGAGAAAAGTCATAGTCATAATTTATTTCTTTAAAGGCCCACAAAGTCTGGTGAAGCTGTCAGCAGCTTCTTGCTCGCATTTACTTTTACATTAGCAAAGCTTTAAATTAGAATCCCTGGTGCTTCTCCACATCACGGGAGCTAGCATACTGCCTTGCATATATATATCAAGCAACAGGGGAGGGAAAGAAAGTTAATAACATGAATATTCTCTCTCCCTATTTCCTTTCTTCTTATTCTAAAGAGCCATCATGGTTCTAGTTTCTATAATAAGATCTTATTTGTAATGTTAGTATTCCATATCTATGAAGATTTTGGCATAGTAGGAAAACATTGTATTATTTACATCATAAGCATGTAATCATTTAATATGTGTTGAAAATTGTACAGCCGTGCAATTGTGTAATCCTAAATGAGATCTAGCAAGATGAAAATATCATAGCTGAGTTTTCCCCTTTATTTTATGAATATTTATAATTTCTAAACAATCTTGAAAACCAACCAAAAAGAAGTAGAAAAGTAAGGGATTTTAAATGACCTTAAATTGGGACGCCTGGGTGGCTCAGCGGTTGAGATCTGCCTTTGGCTCAGGGCGTTAACCCCAGGATCTTGGATGGAGTCCCATGTCAGGCTCCCGGCATGGAGCCTGCTTCTCCCTCAGCCTATGTCTCTGCCTCTCTTTCTGTGTCTCTCATGAATAAATAAATAAAATCTTTTTAAAAAATGCCCTTAAATTATCCTAAAACAAATTCCTTTAGTTACATATTCATAAATATTTTAAATCAGTGGAAGTTCTCATGCCATGTTTCTAATGATAAAAATGAGACAGTACGGAAGCAATTACCTGGAAAATTTGGCAAGAAAAAAATGACTTAACAAGATAATTGGTAAAATTGAATAATAGAGCACATCTGATGCTGTGTTGAATTCAAGCAAAGAACTGCTTTTGCCTGAATTATCTAGAAACTGACTGAATTTCTGCACTCCACTGCAGCCGTGATGTCTGAGCCCCAGAAGCAAATAAGAAATGAATTTAACAGGGATCCCTGGGTGGCGCAGTGGTTTAGCGCCTGCCTTTGGCCCAGGGCGCAATCCTGGAGACCCAGGATTGAATCCCACGTCGGGCTCCCTGCATGGAGCCTGCTTCTCCCTCTGCCTGTGTCTCTGCCTCTCTCTCTCTCTCTCTCTCTCTCCTCTCTCTCTCTCTCTCTGTGACTATCATAAAAAAAAAGAAAAAGAAATGAATTTAACAAATACAGGAAGAGGAGGTATCCCACAATAAATCCTGGAATAAGGGACCCTTCATTTCATGCTGCAAAAGCCCCATTCTAGGAAAGAACAGATCCTGGTTAAATCTCAGGCTTTACCACTTAGAAGTACTTGACCTTGAGAAAATTCTACAGCGGAGTAACACTCCCACTTACTAGGTGCTTTTGAGGAGTAAATTAGGTAATCCACCCAGCGTGCCTAGTTTCCCCCATCTGCTCATCTTAAATACCATTTCAAACAGCATTAAGGAATGTATTGTTCCCTAAATACTTTCAGTACTGCTTTCCCAACTCCCATTTCATGAATTTTGCCAAGGCAAGTAATAGTATATATACTGTGTTAAATTATTAAGTGTATTAACATCTCTTTAAAACATGAAACAGTACACATTTCAATGAGGAATTGACCCCTGCTTGTGAAAACAACACATTTGTCTCTAAATCCCATTTCAGGAGAAGTAAATAGACTCAGATTTATAAATAAAATTTGGGGCAGCCCAGGTGGCTCAGCGGTTTAGCGCTGCCTTCAGCCCAGGGTGTGATCCTGGAGTCCCAGGATCAAGTCCCACATGGCGCTCCCTGCATGGAGCCTACTTCTGTCTCTGCCTCTCTCTCTCTCTCTCTCTCTCTCTGTCTCTCATGAATAAATAATATATATTTATATATATAAGATATACATTATATATAATATATAAATATTATAAAATATAAAATATATAAATATATAATTTTATTTATATATTTTTATATTCTTATATATTTGTATGTAAAATATTTTACTTATTTATTTATATAGAACTTGTCCTAGATGGGAGTGGCGAGCTCTACCCTCACTCCTTTCTTAGTGGATGCCCTAACTTCAGAATGCCCTGGGATTGTGGGTGACATTCCCTTGGAAAGTCCTTTCTTAGACCAGTGTGTTGGGGTGGGAAGGATGTTCTCCAGATGTTTGCCCGTGTCCTTTGTCTGCCTGCAGGAGGATGCATGCACATGAAGTGCCCACAGCCCCAGTGCCAGCTGGAGTGGTGCTGGACCTGCAGCTGTGAGTGGAACCGGACCTGCATGGGGGACCACTGGTTCGACGTGTAGCCCTGCGAGCAGGCGCCCCACTGCCAGCCAACTTGGAAATGTACAGAGTCCCACAATTTGCTGCTCTTTCTCCAAACTCTCTCTTTCTCTCCCCACCCCCCCCAGGCACACACACACACACACACAGACACGCACGCACCCCTCAAATCCCTTCCCAATCCACAAAAACAAAGTTACAGGAGAAGCTCCTGGATCCCTTCCTTGGTGCTCATGAAAAGCAGCACGAAGTATTCTCAGGCGTCAGCCCTCAATACACAGACCCCAGAGCGCAGATGGAAAGTGCATTCCACCTTTTGTATGGATTGCATTCTCCTGTGAATTCCAGTCAGGCTGGATTTAAGGACAGAAAGATTTCTCAGGTTTCATTTCCTGCATTTGACCTTCAGCGAAGATTGGGAAGAGGCCATCAGTGAGGAAATAGACTGGAGAGACCAGTGTCGGGGGTTCTCTGTAAAACCGAGGGCAATGGGTTCCACAGCCCTATTCCTGACTTTAGGAGCAATGCTCTTATTTAAATTTTCAGAGAGTATCTGTTCCCAAAGAACCCCAGGCAATAGTCAAACTCTGTGTTTATCCCTAAGGATTCTACCTTTATATATTGCATCGGTGTAATATCAACTATGCATAAATCAGCTTGTCAACTAGTGAGAAATTAGGAAAGTTAATTTGAATGTTGAAATTATAGAAATCAAAACTTCGTGTGCTTTCATTCCATTTAATTATTTGAGACCTCAGAAAGAAATTGTTTTTCTGAAAGTGTTACAAAGTCTATAATTTGATTTTAAACCTTCATTTTGCAGCTTGGAAGAACAAGCTAGTATATCTGGCTTCACTGTACATTTAATGGGTAAGGTGCCTATAGAGGAGACGTTTTTGGAAATGGCTTTATAATGATTCTCAATGTTAACAAAAGTGCAGGGTGTTAAAGCAGAAGTCTTTAAAGCAGGAGCATGGCGAGGGCGGGCAAAATGAAACCAAGACCGATTCTATCCCAGGGGGGTCAGTGCTCTTTCTGCACCTGCTCTGTCCCCCATCTGCATGCCCCAGGGGCTCTGCTCCCTGAATGGGTTCCTCCAAGAGGAGCTCTTCTCTAGAACAGTGGAGTCACACTAGAATATTTCCTCACATTGAAATGGATTCAAATGGAGTGTTTTCATCTTTTTTTTTTTTTTGAGACATTCACAACACATCAAAAAGAGATGTGTTTACACTATGCAGCAAACCTCATCTTCTTATAGCACAGTGTACAGATGAAAACCTATAACCACCATCTTCTGTTCTCATTGTCTGTCTTCTCGGGGATTCTCTTTGTAGACATAGCACCAGAAATCCTTGCTGGGGAAGGAGAGGTAAGGACCTTAGAATATTGCTCGAGAATGTCTGTCCCTCTATCCCTAACCATTCTTCTAGGCTCTGTTTAGAAAATCCAGCCTACCCCAAAGCTTCCAGAGTCATGTCAGGAAGCCTTAAAGATCATAGCAAGGGAACGGAGAGCCAATATCTGTGAGCATTACTGACAATCCCAGCAAATAGCTTCTGACACTGACCTGACAGGACAAATCAGATGGCTCCCTGCCATGTGGAACACCCACTATTTTATATTCACTATAACTTTTGGGTTTAGTGATGCTGTCGTGATTGCTTTCCTCCAAACCGGCATGTTGTGTTGGGTGCGTGAAACCCAAACAAGGTTTGCTCTCATGGGTTCAGGCATGATAGAAGCTTCTGGGGCTCTCTGCTCCTTTCCTGGTGGTGGTCTTTTTTCTTTTTTTTCTTTTCTTTTCTTTTTTTCTTTTCTTTTCTTTTTTTCTTTTCTTTTTCCAGAATAGAACACTGAAACAAGTTAAAGAGAAAAACAGCCTCTGTAAATGAATGGGAATCACAAACCACTATAAATGAACACGTTTGAACATGAAATGTGTAACCAAATGTGAATATATCAAAAGAATAGAAATAAAATCTTTGCAGAAAAATCTTTATTTTTCTCTGAAATGTGTAAAGGAATATTTGACAACTATGTCTAAGGCTGTACTCAAATTATCAATAAAAGCATCAAAAGAGCTTTTGAGTCCATCTCTGAGGGTAGATTTTCAGTAAATGCTCAAAGTGTGGGAGGGAAGCCCAGGACACCTCGCTCCAGGAGCCTCCCTCTTGCCTGAAGGGATCGCCTGGTGAGGCAACAGGCATTTTTATCTAAAAAGCAAACCATTCAATTAAAAAAATCTGTTACTTTCCTGCTTTATCAGCAAACTTTTCTAGTAAATGTTTAAAACAGAAGTTTGAGTCAGGAAAAACTACAAGGATTTTCTCTGTAATGTCATTTCAGAAAAGCTCAGTGACTTTGCATTGCTCTCAACGTGGGTGTGTTGACACTGCATTTCTTTAGAACTGTTTCAGTGGCTGAAATGAGTGACAATGAGCCTGTGTTTGAGCAATCTGGAATGGAACATTCTTGGAGAGCTCCTATCCATAGATTAGGGAAGCCACACACCATGAGGGCCCATTGGTGCCAAACACCACAGGAAATACTCTAAAGAAACACAAAGTTTCTAGGAATGATGGCCCTGGTATTGACACTCATCTCCAGGGTGTAAATTAGAGAGTTGAGATTGTGAATGGAAATGAATAAACACAGATGTGGAATGCTTATTTGAAACAAAACAGCAGATGTGGGGAAAAGCCAACATCATTGGCCTTGTGGAGCATGTGCCTCACCACCATCCTTGCTGGGCCATTTCTGGTACCATGGAGAGTATTGATGCCAGTTTTTATTTTATTATTTTTATTTTTTATGCATGTGTGTTTTTAAGATTTTATTTATTTGAGAGAGAAGGAAAGCGAGCACTAGTAGGGGGAGGAGCAAAGAGAGAGGGAGAGAAAGAATCTCAAGCAGACTCTGTGCTGAGCATTGAGCCTGATGTGGGGCTTGATCCCACGATCCTGAGATCATGAACTGAACTGAAACCAAGAGTCGGACTCTTAACAGACTGAGCCACCCAGGCACCCCTCGATGTCAGTTTTTAAAAGAAAACCCTACTTCAATACAACATTGAACTCATCTCCCAGTTACCCACTATGAATAAACTGTTGGCCCACAAATATGTAAAAATTTTCTCTGCAGTTTGGATAATCATCCAAAAAAGAAAAAAGGTGAAAAATATTGTCGAGACGACGTTTGGCACAAAGATGGTTGGTGCTGCCTTGATAGGCCCACTGTGTTCCCCAATCTCATCATCTGATGTGTAGACCGAGAGAATCAACTTTGTCAGCATCAAGAGGTACCGGGACCCCAGAAGATGGATTCACACTAATCCAACTCATAAGAGAACAAAGTATAAAACCTAGAACATCAATTTAAATGTATATTTACAATGAGAAGTTCGTGTCCTGATCTTCACACATGATTTTCCATCTGCCTAGAATCTTTACAACCTCTTTCTTCACACCCTTCCTGCTCTGGCTGGCCAGCCTCAGATCTTCATCTAACCAGCTCCTCCAGAAACACTTTGCTCCTCATCTTGACCTTCACCGAGGGTCCTTCCTGAATGTTCCTATATGGTGTGGTATACGACTTCCCACGCCATAGCTGTGTGGTGTTTTTCCCTTTATCAGCAAATTTTCCAGCTCTCCACACAGCAACTGAGTGTCCTTCAAGTCAGTTTGATTCAGACATGAACGACCCAGAGGAAGTGTCAGACCCCGCAGGTAAGAGCTCAGTTCTGTGACACCACCCCCACGTCAGACATGACACAAGTCCCAGGTTGCCAGCTGTACTTCTCATTGGCTGGCTGTGACTCTGGGGCCCCCATCAACCCCTCCTCGGGCTCAGTACCTCACTAGAATGACTCACAAAACTCAGGAAAGTGCTTTACTATTAGCGGCTTGTCATAAAAGAATCCAAACTCTGGGATGGCTAAATGGAGAATTGCATAGGACAGGAATGGGAAGGGAGGGGATGCATGCACAGAGCTTCTGTGCCTGCCCCCTACAGGGGCACCACCTTCCCTGCACCAACTGGGAAGCTCTCTGAAACCCCCTTGTTTAGGGGTTTCTACAGAGGTTTCATTAAGTAGGCATGATTGATAATATCTTTGGCTGTGAGTAATTAACTCCATCTCAGCCTTCCAGGGATGGTTGGGGATTGGAGCTGAAAGTTCCAGGCCTCTAGTCAAGTCTTGGTTTTTCTGGCAAGCAGCCAACATCCTGAAGCTACCTGAGGCCCCCCAACCACAGACACTTCATTAGCATACAAATGATTCTCATCACTCCAGAGATTCCAAGGTTTTAGGGAGCCATGTGCCAAGAACCAAATATATATATCATATATTTATTTATATTTATTATTATTTATATTTATTATTTTTATAACATATATATATGGCTTCTTTTTTTTTTTTTTTTTTTTTTTTTTGAGAAGGAAAGTCCAGGAGCCAGGAGAGGGGGAGAGGCAGAGGGAGAAAGAGAATGTCAAGCAGACTCCACACCCACCACAGAGCCTTTCTCAGGGCTCGATCTCACAACCCTGAGATCATGATCTGATCCAAAATCAAGAGTCCGACACTTCACAAATAAGCCATCCAGGTGCCCCATATATAGCATTTATTGTGTAAGACTTTATTCATTTATCCCCCTAGGAGCAGATAAGAGCATAACTATGGTATTCATCTTTGCGTCTATAACACCTAGCCCTCGGCTTGCCGCAGACCAGGCTCCATGGCTTAAGAACTGCAGTTTTGAATTCTGAGCAAATCTACATGGCAAATGAAACAATGAAAAGCTTCCTTGCTGGGACGCCCAGGGCGGGGGGCTCAGTGGTTGAACGTTTGCCTTTAGCTCAGGGTGTGATCCCAGGGTCCCAGGATCAAGTCCCACATCGGGCTCCCTGCATGGAGCCTACTTCTCCTCTGCCTGTGTCTCATGAATAAATAAATAAAATCTTAAAAAAAAAAAAAAAAAAAAGCTTCCTTGCTGAGCCTAGACTCAATGCTCAGTGACTTAGCTGCTCAATGTGTGAACAAGGAACTCCTGGACAGGTATGTCATTTTCCATCACAAATGTACATCTGACACAGGCCAGGAACCCCTCGTCTCAGGTAACTTTACCTCAAAGAGCTTCTGAGCTATATGATGGAAGGATTCTACTTTTAAAGCCCCTATTATGACTGTATTGCCCTCCTCCTTCTCACTGCCCCAGGTGAGCTCACCTGTCCATTGGATGTTCTTGAAGACTCTCCAGCTGTACAAGCAAAGGCTCACGGCACTGTTTTCCTTTCTATAGATGGTTTGTTTAGTCCGTGATTCTGTGATTTTTAATTTCAACTCAGAGGAACTTTAGCATCAAATCTCCACTCAGTATGCTTTCCCTGTAGAGTTTTCCTTGTGTTTTTATTTTTATTGTAATATAGTAATTGCATTATTACATGCTTGTTACAGAAAACAAAGGAGAAAAGAAAGAAAAATCACCATGTAGAAATAATTATTTTGCATCTTACATATTTCCATTTAAAATATATGATGAGCATCTTCTTATGTCAACAGATTTCTACATTGACAATTTTGTAGGACCTCATTGTGGTCTCCTGTATGCTAATTAAGTTAATCAGAGTATCTTTTATGCTTTCAGATCTAATTCAAAAGTGTTTTTTTTTTTTATGTAGTCATTAAACAGTCTGGATATGAAAAGTGTTATGCAGCCTGAAAAAATGTTTGCTGTATAATGTTAAGTGTAAAGGAATTTACCAAAATTGTGTATGTACTATAACTCAAACTATTTTTAAAAACCTGGAAAAAGGGCAGCCCGAGTGGCTCAGCGGTTTAGCGCTGCCTTCAGCCCAGAGCATGATCCTGGAGACCCGGGATCGAGTCCCACATCGGGCTCCCTGCAGGGAGCCTGCTTCTCCCTCTGCCTGTGTCTCTGCCTCTCTCTCTCTCTCTCTCTCTCTCTCTCTCTCTCTGTGTGTGTGTGCCTCTCATGAGTAAATAAAATCTTAAAAAAAAAAAACTGGAAAAATTGATTGAAGAACATACATTAAAATGTAGTTTGCAGGGCACCTGAGCAGCTGTCAGTGAAGTGTCTGCCTTCAGCTCTGGTCATGATCCCGGAGTTCCAGGTTCTAACCCCACATCAGACTCCTCAGAGAGGAGTCTGCTTCTCTCTCTGCCCCTACCCCTGCTCATGCTCTCTCATTCTCTCTCTCTCTTTCTCTCAAATAAATAAATAAAATCTTTTAAAAATAAAAGAAAATAAAATGCAGTTTGCCATGGTAATTATACGTGATTTTTTTTACTTGTCTCTACTCTCTGTGGTTTTCTGCAGTGTGAAAATATCTCTTTAAATAAAAATAATAGATTTTTAATAGTTTTTTGACTAATAGTTTCAGTTTTTTAAAATAATAATATTTTTTAATAATAGTTTTAATATGACAGTGAGAGCAGCCATATCACATGCAGCCAAGGAGTGAAGATTTTTCCCATCAATAATTCTGCTCTTGGGGCTCCTGGGTGGCTCAGTGGATTAATCATCTGTCTTCAGCTCAGGTCATGATCCGGGGGGCCTGAGATAGAGCCCCCTCATCAGGGCTCCCTGCTCAGTAGGGAGTCTGTTTCTCCCTCTGCTCTCCTCCCTGCTCGTGTACAAGATCTCTCTCTCTCTCTCTCTCTCAAATAAATAAAATCTTTTTTAAAATTTTTAACAAATAATTTTGTTCTTGAATTACAACTTTTCTTAAAATAACAAAATAGTAGAGACACTAATTTGGGAGAGGTGGGCTGGGAGAGGGGTGACTCTGAGAAGGGGAAGGCGCAAACCTGCTTACAGCCCAGCATGAATGCAGCATGTCTGAGTTTCTCAAGCACCTGTGAGTGGTGGGGTGGGGAGTGGATATGCCCACCTTCTTCACTCTGCCCCTGCCTTGCCCAGCACTGAGAGGGCTCCTAGCTCCCAGAAAAACTCTTGTTTCCTAAGAAGGCAAGAAAATAGAGGGTTAATGTACCAATTTAAGTGGCCACTTCTGTCTCATTAATATTTTTTAATAACAAAGATTTTTTTAAGATTTTATCTATTTATTCATGAGAGACACAGAAAGAGGGGCAGAGACATAGGTAGAGGGAGAAGCAGGCTCCCTGTGGGGAGCCCAATGTGAGACTCAATCCCAGGACCCCGGGATCATGCCCTGAGCCAAAGGCAGACTCTCAACTGCTGAGCCACCCAGGTGTCCGTGTCTCATTAATATAAAAGAAAAATGGTTTTATGTTTCGGATTTCTCCCTCAAAAGGCATCTTTCCCAATGCAAACTCGATCAATTTTAGGAAGCTAGACTGATGCAGCGGCAGCTAACAGAGTGTGTGAGAGAGGTGAGCAATGATGAAATCAACATTACACAACATCACGCAAGGGGTGAAGACCTTGTTGGGTTCATAGGGATGGGAGATATAAACCTATTTCTCTTTTGTGAAGGAAACTGAATAAATTGAATGAAATCATTTTAATTTATTTTTTAAAAGTTTGAAGACTGAGACAGTGTTGGGCAGGCCACAGGCCAAGGGCAGGCGCTAACAGTCCCCCACCCCCACGCCACCCCACCCCCCCGGCCGTGACCCCCCACAGCTGCCACTCCCCCTGTGTAGCCTGCATCTGCAAAGGGTCCCCTGATCCATGCATGAGCCAAACCAATCAAGAGGCCAACATCTTGGATACTGATACCTCCCAGAGGAGCTTATCCCTCTAAAAATAGTGTCTACTGACACCACAGCAAGCCCTTGATACTCACGAGGGACCAGGGCGTGGTATTCGAGAATCCCGAAACTCTGAACTATCTTTTTGTACCAGCAGCTGGCTTTATTTTCAGGCCATTGGTTACAGAGACATTCAGATTTCATGATTTCACACACATTCTGTGCATTATCCCAGTGGAGTCCCCACTCTCTGCAGCCCATCTCCCTGCACTGACCTCCAGCTGGTATCTGATTCTGGGCTCCCTCCTTCCCCACATGGCCTGCTCCCTCCCTCCTTCCTCCCTGCTAGTCCCTCCTCCACACTCTCTGTTCTCTAGTCTGGCTTGTTTTTCTTCACATTGCTCACCTGTACCTGAACATAGCACACATTTTACGTGTTTATCAGGTCTCCACCTGTCCCCTATTAAAATGTTAGTCCCATGAGAGCGGCTCATTGATGCAACTTGGCTTGTAAATGTATGACTAACAAATAGCCATCAACAATCATCAGCCAACTGACTAAAACAACCCCTTGAGGAGTGGTGCCAGAAACACCAAGTGCCATTGCACAAACTGTTATTTAGAATCATTGCCACTGGGGTGCCTGGGTGGCTCAGTGGGTTAAGTGTCTGTCTTCACTCAGGTCATGATCTCAGAGTCCTGGATCAAGCCCCACATTGAGCTCCCTGCTCAGCAGAGAGTCTCCTTGCCCTCTGCCCTTTCCCCTACTTGTGCTCTCTCATGCTCTCTCTCTCTCTAATAAATAAATAAAATCTTAAGAAAAAAAAAAGATGGCTGTGCTCAAAATTCTAACAAACTAGCAGAGGAGGCAAATACATAACTACAAGGCAGTTTGATTGATGTTCTAACAGATGTTGTACCAGATCAACATTTGGTGAGGAAAAGGATGATGGGACACCATGGAGAGATAAGAAGGGAAGGGACTTTATCCAGTCAGTGTTTCAGAAAGATCATTCCATTGGGCCTTGGGACTGGAGAAAAGAGACCACTTGAAGGCTTTCGCCACAGTGGGTTGAGGGGAACTTGGGTCCAGAACCGAAGCAGGGCAGTAGCCACAAAGAGGAAGCATTCAATATGTATTTATGCCTCCAAATCAATGCCTATTGGATCCAGGAGCAGAAATAGGATGTGAACGGAAAACTGAAGAAATCCAATAAAGTCTGAAGTTCAGTTAATAACACTGTACCAACGTCAATTTCTTAGCTTGAATAAATCGTGCTGTGGTTATGTAAGATGCTAAAATTAGGAGAAGTTGCATAAATAAAGGAGAATGCTATCCACATCCTCACAACTTTTCTGTAAATCTAAAATTAATCCAAAATAGAAAGACTAAAATGTTTTTAAAAGTATAGAGTTTGGTCATCAGTTGGATGCGACAAATGAGTGAGACAGAGAAAAACCCTAGGATGAAGCTGGGCTTTTCTCAGGTGTCTGTGGGGCTGCTGGGTGAGGCCACGTCTGCATGAGGGACTCAGGGTAGCAGAAGAGAAGTGGCTCCTCACACTCCTGGTTGAATCTAACCTGCTGTGGGTCATCCAGTTAAACCTCAGAAGAGATGTCCTAGAAATATGTTTTATTGTTCCTTTGTGTTGCAAATAAGTCATTTGAAACACATAGTCTCTTCAAAATAAAAATTCTACATGATACCCTAAATTGGTAAAGAAATGAGCAAAGGTCATCTAAGCTATGATAACCTACGTGTCCAAGGTTAGAGGCGCATCTCTGGCTGTTTGTGATACAATATTTTAGACTGAACTTTCTCCTGCCAAATCAGTAATTTGATCAGAAGCGAATGCGTCATGTAGGTAATCAGGGAGAATCATAGCTCAAGGCTAAGCAGTGAGTGTCGATTCCCATGGGGCCAATTCAAAGGCAGAATTACGAAAAAAAGCAAACAAGCAACTTCCCAGGGGAATTATGTTTGCAGCACATAAGGAAAAAAAAATTGGGAGATTGAAGAAGGGAGGTCAAAAGATGGATGAGTGCTTCTCACCTGGATAATCCAGATTATCCGACACTGGGAAAACGTGGCAAAAAGAATACAACCTTGACCCCTCCCGTGGTTCTTTCTATTTCTTCTTTCTTTCTTTCTTTCTTTCTTTCTTTCTTTCTTTCTTTCTTCTTTCTTTTTATTTATTTATTTATTTCCTCATGAGAATTACAGAGAGAGAGGTAGAGACATAGAAAGAGGGAGAAGCAGGCTCCTTGCAGGGAACCCGATGTGGGACTCGATCCCAGGACCCCAGGATCACAACCTGAGCCGAAGGCAGATGCTCAACCACTGAGCTTCCCAGGTGTCCCGCAATTTCTTAACATTAGAGGCAACTTTGGGAACTAATATAGTGTCTAAAGAAATATTTGTATAAGTTTATCTGTCCTTTCTGTTTCATTTCATATTTTTTCTTTCTAGTCATTTCTGAAAATCAGTGTTTCACAAGACGGAACTCATGTCTAATATGATTCCCTTGTTTAAATGAAATCACACTGACTTGTGCCTGTATCCACTGTCCATTGACTCTCCCATATATACACTTGACAGAATTTAATGGTTGGAATGAAGCTTACCAAAAGTAGTGCTGGCTTTTTGGGGTGGTGAGATTGGAGGTGATTTTTCCTTCTTCTTTATGTTTTTCTGTAGTACTTGAATTTTTAATGACAAAAAGACATCATTATCAGAGAAAATACAATTCATTACTTAAAAGAGAGAAGGCCACCAGAAATGTATAGACCAGCCTTATTTATGAATGTGTGCTGGGGGTTCTTTGTGGGGTTCGTGAAGAGAACATGGCCAGGCTATGGTGCCCCACATGGGAGGAGACTTAAGGTAGAGAGGTTGACAGTGCTCCAGGATATTCAAGGTGTACTACTAAAGTTGAAAGTCCTGCTGTTGGCCTGAAAGTGTCCAAATCAGTCTGAGCAGTGATTTAACTATTGCCAGGACCTCTGTCCCAGATGCAGGTGGGATGGCGCCATGCAGACTAGATACCTGGGGGCTTTCTGGGGAGCTCTCTTCAATCAGTTTTCTCTGTGGACTTTCAGGCCACAAAATCTCCTTCAACTGCTGAATATTTTTCTCAGCTGTTTTACTACATCTCTGCATTAACACTCATTTACTATTCTTATTAACAGCTCATCCTACTGCATGTGCTACATTGTTTGCTTATGGTCCAGAAGACTGAATCCCTACCTATATATTATTACAACATAAATAGAAGCATTTTAAATAAAGAACTGTAGAGACATTTTCAACAGTATATTAAAAGAACTGCCCACTGCAACCAAGTAAGTCCCACAAATTTAAAGTTATATTAATATTAAAAATCTATAACTACAGCATTTCACAATTTAGGCAAACAAAATAATGTCATTTAATGGCAAAATGCCATTTGGTAAAAGTAAATATGTATTCTTATCGAATAACAGATACTTTAAAAAACTAGGACTTGGGGGTTTTAATTGTCATTAAAAATTCAAATATGTAAATATGTATTCTTATCGAATAACAGATACTTTAAAAAACTAGGCGCTCAGCGGTTTAGCGCCTGCCTTTGGCCCAGGGCGCGATCCTGGAGTCCTGGGATCGAGTCCCACGTCAGGCTTCTGGCATGGAGCCTGCTTCTCCCTCTGCCTGTTGACTCATTGCTGAAATCTAAAGGTGTGCTCATGAAATTTAACCCTTGTGACACTAAGAAACATCATAGCAACCATGATTGTCCTCAGCTGTCATCTCTTCTCCCTCTGCCTGACAGACCTGGATTTTGTTCGGTTTTCTACTCCTCTCCTATCCAGCCACATGCCACAGGAAAGGTGACCAACCCCACCCCAGGTAAATAAAAACATATATCCAGACAAAGTCCTGTACAGGAATGTTCAGAGAAGTTTGATGCATAAGGGCAAAAAGGTAGAAACAATTCAATGTCCATCAACTGATAAATAGGTAAATAAAATGTTATGTGTCCATAGACTGGAAGATTATCTGTTCACAAAAAGGAATGAAGTACTAGTAGGTGTTACGACATGAATGAACCTTAAAAGCAATGCTGAGTCAAAGAAGCCCAACATGAGATCCCACATATTGTAGGATTCCTGTGATATGAGCTGTCCAGAATCAGCAACTCCATAGAGATGGAAAGTAGGGTGCTGATTGCCAAGGGCAGGGGGGTGGAATGGGGAGCCACTGCCAATGGGCACAGACGTTCTCACTGGGGTGATGGAAATGAGCTAAAGTTGATTTTGGTGGTAAATGCACAACTCTATGAATTTACTAAAAGTTGTTGAATTATATGATTGAATGAGTAAGTTGCTTGATATGTGGATTAAATCTCAAAGCTTGCTGCCAAAAAAGAATAAGTGGAAGAAGGAGAAGTAGAACAAATATGATCTTGAGAAAAAAATATATGACCTTGGTCTTTTGAGGGACTTCACTTAATGGTAGGGAGAGAGAAAGGGTTGAGGTAAGACATTTAAGATAGGATCATGATTGCAGGGCAGGAACCCATGCATAGAGAGGAGTTGAAAGTACAAAATTAATTGTTGGGACGCAGGGATAGCTCAGCGATTGAACATCTGCCTTCGGATCGTGTCCTGATCCTGGAATCTGGGATCGAGTCCCACATCAGGCTCCTTGTGGGGAGCCTGCTTCTCCCTCTGCCTATGTCTCTGCCTGTGTGTGTGTGTGTGTGTGTGTGTGTGTGTCAAATAAATAAATAAATAAGAAAGTACAGAACTGTGACTGAATGTTCTAGAAGAGAGAAGATCTGATTGTATAAGGGAGACTGGCCTCAAGCAAGAAGGCTGCAGGGGGCCTCAGATTGCCCTGCTCACTCTTGCCTCCTTCTAAGAGAAGCAGTGTGTCTTCGGAATGAGGCCTGATCCTGCTGCCCAAGTGAGGGCAGACCCAGGCAGAGTCTGTGCCCGAGGCTGCCCCTGCTCAGGAGACACTCTGCATGAGGCAAGTGGCCACACAGAACCGGAGAGTCAGCGCCCCAGTATCCAAGGGAAGGCAGAGGATGAGGCCTGTGCCTTTGAGCTGAGCAACCTCAGATCCTCCCAGGAGCCTCCCCACACCATTCTCCTCCCAGGAAAGAGGGAGGAGGGAGGAAAACACAAAACGGGGCTTTGGCCCCAATTTCTTGTTCAGTTTGGTAGGGTATCTGTGACAGGTAGTAGCCGCTAAGCAGATACTCACATGAGGAAGAACACTTAGCAAATCAGTCGATTGCATTTTATATGTTTCTGGTCTCAAGGGTAACTATCCAAATGTGGGGGTTTTGCTTTCATCAAACATGTAGAAATATCAAATGAGCCTGGATTTCTGCTCTAAACTGAAACAGTTTTCATTTTTGCAGTATTTAAGCAGTTAGGCTTAAAATAATTCCCTAACAATTAACTCTGATAATACACATGCAAAAGAAACAGAAATCAAGAATCTCCTCACACTCTTTCCTGCAATCAGTTGGAATTCAGGGTTAAAACTGGGGATACCCGATGGATGCAGTCAGAACAGCATGTCTTTTTACCCAGTAGGGGTTTGATAAATATAGCTTGACTTTAATTAACTTAGTCTGAGAAGGAAAACGTGACCTACATATACTTGTCAATGTTCTATCATTCAGCCAGGTGGCTGGAGTTTCTACTGTACTAAGGCAACATCACTATTCTTCCTACACACGTATGAAGCATGGATGGATGCAAATGGCAAAAGACAAAAGATCTTCCCCACCTGATCTCTCGATTCAAGAAGTTAAGATCAGTGAAATGAGTTTTTGAACCACTTTTAATGAGTTGGAAAATAATGAGTTCATAAGTAATGAAGTTAATAAATTACTTCTAATTCAACAATCTCACTTGCTCCAACTCCCTGGATAAAAGAGTGGGCTCATGCCAGAGTAACGGCAGAAAGGATTGGATTAGGAGAGAAAGAATAAACCAGGAGGTCATCCAGGTTGCAGTGTGACACTAAGTGGCTGAAGAAGGGGGGAGAGAGGGTGGAGAGGAAGCAAAGAGAGGACCACAGAGGCCAGAGGACCCATCTGGGTCCTCCGTCTGTGTTCCCATTTAACCCTCTCAACAATGCATACATGGCACTCTGATTCTACAAATGAAGAGAAATGACTTGACAGAGATAGGTAATTTATCCCAGGCCATCACATATGGAAACCATTTGGAAAAAATAGATGGCAGAGCTTGATAACCAAATAGACATGAGCAACAAGGATGACTTCTGAGTTATGGGTATGGATGCCATTGACCAAATCCAGAAAGGTTAGAAGGCCAAGACAACACCTCACCTGTTACCGAATATGAGCCAAACTTCTCCATCGTGTATCCAAGTTCTAGAAGATCCACTGAAGCCCCTCTTCCAGGTAAATCCCCTTCTAATATTCCCACATACCATGGGCTCTAGGCAAATTGGCCACATCCCCTCAACCAGGCTTGGTTTCTTCCCCATCTCTGAAATGTCCCAGCACCCATTTCTCTTCTGAATCACACAACATTCTGTCTGGTAATATGGCTCTTCACCTCCCACCCTAGGCGATGAACAGCTAAAAAGAAGCACTAAAAGTTAATAATCTTGATTACCATCCCCACCTCACTCAGAACCTACAACTATCCCTGGTACGCAGTAGGTGCTTAATGTTTCATGAGTTTGTGCGTGGATGCATGAATTAGGTTCCATGCCCTTATCTGACAGCTATATATCAACACCATTTAATAAAGATAAATGAGAAAGGATGTTTGGAAAAAAATATGAATTGAGATTATTCCATTCCATGATTTAAGTGTGTAATCCTATTGAAACAAAAAAGCTCTTCCATATGTTTGACGGAACCTCCCTAGTTACCTGTGTAAGAACTCTGCATTGGGGTTGGGTTGGGTCAGGGTGGGATAGATGAGGCCAGTACTGGAAAGTTGCTGGACTGGTCTCTCGCCCAGGTTTGCCCTTCACCGGCTGCAAAGCCAGAACATCTCTGGGCCCCAGTGCCTCCACTGAAACCTGTGGGGATGATAATGGTATCCATCTACAGGGACCATGAATGGACAAAACGAGAACATATATACGAATATTTAGCCCAAAGTCTGCCCACAGGAAGTGCTAGCATGCAAATTGTCACAGTCAGCAGCAGCAGTAGTCATGACTGATTTTTACCAGTCTTAATTTAGGCAGGTCATTAACTCCTCTGTGCCTGAGCCTTTTTAGCTGTAACACAAGGACAGTGACAACTGCCACATCTTCCTTATGTGAAGAAAACACAACTAGATTTTGTAAATATTCAAGACAGTTGTGTAAAGGAGTATGTTCTACAGTCTCAGGGAAAAAAACGAAATGCAAGGAGCGCCCTAATGAACACATTCGGAAACCACAAGTTTACAGGGAGAAGAGCTCATGTCTTAGTGCTGCTCCTTTGCCTACAGCAAGGATCTGTTCGAGGGACTGGAGCCACCAGGGTGGTCCCGTCTGGGCCGGCAGTCAGGAGGGTTCCACATGCCCACCACCACCACTACAGATTTCTCCTGGAAAGATCTCAGTGCCTGTCCCAGCTGGTGCTTCATGTGGGACAGCCCCCCTTTACTTATTTGCACCCCAGATTCAGGAGAAAGTGGCAGGACCTCTCTGCAAAAAGATCAGGCTCAAACAGCTCCTTCAAAGCCATGTGCCAGTCACAAATCAATCATGTTTAAATGTCCATGCAAAGTCCCTTTTGGCTCATCCATCCCAGGAACTGAAATTTATTTTGCTTTCTCTGGAACGAAATTTCTCACCCTCAGCACTGTTGATATTTGGAGCTGGATAATTCTCTGCTGTGGGGGCTGTCCTGTGCATTGCAGGACTTTGGTGGCATCCCTGGCCTCTACTGGGGGCCTCTCCCTGCCTCCCTCAGTTGTAACAACCCCAAATGTCTCTAGATCTTGCCAAATGTCCTCTGGGAAGCAAAGTCACTCCCCATTGAGAACCACTACCCTCCCATGTTTCTACAGCATTGTATGCTTAGATAAGGTTCTCTCGTTAGAAAATCTTCCTTTCAAATCTCCCATGTATCTACACCAAGAGAGTTTTTACCTAAATTCATGTCTGCAAACTGTTTTCTCATCTGGCTAAAATTACCTGGTAGCAGCAGTGTAATTCCTATAGGAAGATGTGCTTTGGAGTGACTGGGTTTGGAGACAGTCCCAGGTTATTCTGGTAGTAAATTGTAAACAGCTCTGAGCCGCAGGAGAAATGGCTTCTGAGAGAGGTAAAACATACAATTAAGGCAATTCAGGAAAATCTTGAACTCCACACGCTGTACTTTGCCTGTGGATAAATAGGGACCATACTAGAGTAGCCACGATTCCTTTCTAATACCTGTCAAGAATGCTCGAATTCACTTAAAATGAAAACCCGATTTCTCAGAAGCAAAATAACCAAATCTAGGTTTCTGCTTTCCCCACCAAACTTCTCAGTTTCTCAACCCTGGGAAGCTTCTAATTGCTATGAAGATTTTCTGCAACGAGCAAATGATGGTGTCCATTACTTGTGTAGTTAAAAATATGCCACCAGATACTTAAGTATTTCTATAGCAGATCATGTTCCCAGGTACAAAATAACGTATCAAGTACAAGATGGTTCCACATGACTTTTTCCTACATTATTTTCACAATACCAGCTAGATTACAGTTTCTATTATTGAAAAAGTGCACCATATTTTACATACTCGGCAAATACCTACAGAATTTAATTTCCTTTGTCACTACATCTTCTTAAAGAGCTGTGTCTTCTCTTCCATTTGAAATGTTGAAATAAAATCTCAGCTTGCTGGAGTAAGCAATGCTTCCTTTCCAAAGATTCTTTTGGTGGGTAATCAGGAGATGATTAGTACAATGGAGTTTTGCCATTTGTCCTTTTAACTGAAACAAAATCAACTACCCTTGGCTATGAAACAAGAAAAGACACACACACACACACACACACACACACACACACACACACACACAGTGCAGGCAGTTCCACTGGCCCCTTCTCTCAGAAGATGTATGTACATACTGGAGCCAGCTTGAGGCACCAGCTGTGAATCTGCCATTCCTTTGGTCATTCTTATTTCTGGCTTCCATGAATAGGATTCCATTGTTTCATTATTTATATACATCACAGCCCTAAAAACACAAATCAGCTATTACTGCTGGTCCTCAGCCTGAGAAATAGTCATTTGTTTCAGCTCTGGAAGAAAAAGCAATTATGTTGAATTTATTGAGAAATATATTGGTTTCCAAAATGACCATCCCTTTCGGAGGGATTTTTAAGAGTAACATTAATGTTACACTGCTTTTTTTTTTTAAAATAAATTTATTTTTTATTGGTGTTCAATTTGCCAACATACAGAATAATACCCAGTGCTCATCCTGTCAAGTGTCCCCCTCAGTGCCCGTCACCCATTCACCCCCACCCCCCCGCCCTCCTCCCCTTCCACCACCCCTTGTTCGTTTCCCAGAGTTAGGAGTCTTTATGTTCTGTCTCCCTTTCTGATATTTCCTACCCATTTCTTCTCCCTTCCCTTCTATTCCCTTTCACTATTATTTATATTCCCCAAATGAATGAGAACATACACTGTTTGTCCTTCTCCGATTGACTTATTTCACTCAGCATAATACCCTCCAGGTCCCTCCACATCGAAGCAAATGGTGGGTATTTGTCATTTCTAATGGCTGAGTAATATTCCATTGTATACATAGACCACATCTTCTTTATCCATTCATCTTTCGATGGACACCGAGGCTCCTTCCACAGTTTGGCTATTGTGGCCATTGCTGATAGAAACATCGGGGTGCAGGTGTCCCAGCGTTTCATTGCATCTGAATCTTTGGGGTAAATCCCCAGCAGTGCAATTGCTGGGTCGTAGGGCAGGTCTATTTTTAACTCTTTGAGGAACCTCCACACAGTTTTCCGGAGTGGCTGCACCAGTTCACATTCCCACCAACAGTGTAAGAGGGTTCCCCTTTCTCCACATCCTCTCCAACATTTGTGGTTTCCTACCTTGTTAATCTTCCCCATTCTCACTGGTGTGAGGTGGGATCTCATTGTGGTTTTGATTTGTATTTCCCTGATGGCAAGTGATGCAGAGCATTTTCTCATGTGCATGTTGGCCATGTCCATGTCTTCCTCTGTGAGATTACACTGCTTTTTGCAACCTTTCTCTGACCTGGGAATTTTACCAGGTGTAAGCGATGATGCTTTGGTTGTTCCCCTATTCCCAGGTAGACGATGTCACCCTTGGCTCCCTCCTTAGGAGATGCCCAGTAGGCTTCTTACTGGACCATATGTGTCTTCACCCCATTCCTCTTCTGTGTTGGGATACTCTAAGTGTTTCTTTTGACTTCTTCTTCCTCTGGAATCCATGAAAAGGAGAACTGTCACCCCTACACCCATGTTCTGTATTTCCTCTAATCTAATAGCTTGTTATAACAGCCACTCCCTTCTTCCTCTCCTCTTCTGCTTTTTATTTTTCCCGCTTCTCTATTTCCTTAATTCAACTTTACTTTAGCCTGCTGCCCTCCAAGCACTTTGTAGGTTCTGAGGATGCAAAGAAGAGCCTGAAGCCCAAGGACAGGACATAAGATGCACAAATCCATAGACTCCTCAAGGTCAAAGATAGACATTCTAGAACTTTCCATGTTAAAAAAAATTGCAAATAAATGGAATGGATGCTGCCATAAAATTCACCACTGTACAAACCTTTTAAATATGTTCACAAGGATTGAGTATTCCGGGCAGCCCAGGTAGCTCAGCAGTTTAGCGCCGCCTTCAGCCCAGGGCCTGATCCTGGAGACCTGGGATTGAGGTTCACATCAGGCTCTCTGCATGGAGAGTAGTTCTCCCTCTGCCTGTGTCTCTGCCTCTCTTTCTCTTTGTGTGTCTCTCATGAATAAATAAAAATTTTTAAAAAGACAAGTATTGAGTATTCCATAATTCTGACTTAACATTACTTTAGTGCAGTAACATAGACTCTTCTTCCTGATATGAGGCATTTTGTTCCAGCCAGAAACTATCACAGAAACTTGCAAGACACAAATAAATGTTAAAAGAAAATCCGTTGAGGGGATCCCTGGGTGGCTCAATGATTTAGCACCTGCCTTCAGCCCAGGGCGTGATCCTGGAGTCCCAGGATCCAGTCCCACATTGGACTCCCTGCATGGAGCCTGCTTCTCCCTCTGCCTGTGTTTCTGCCTCTCTCTCTCTCTCTCTCTCTCTCTCTCAAATAAATAAATAAATAAATAAATAAATAAATGAAAGGAAAAAGAAAATCCGTTGTTTAGAAATACAAGAAATCCTTTCTGAGAGAAAAATTATTATCTCTTTAGTTGTATGCTCAAACTTGTCACCTACTAGACATTTTTTAAAAATGTATCTTGAAGGGTTGCCTAAGGGGGTCAGTTGATTGAGCATCCAATTCTTGATTTTGGCTCAGATCGTGATCTCAGGGCCATGAGATCGAACCCTGAGACAGGCTCTGCACTCAGCATGGAGTCTGCTTAAGTTTCTCTCTCCCTCTCTCCTTCCAGCCCTACCTCTCCTTCCCCTCAATATAGTAAATAAAATCTTTTTTAAAAAGCAAATCTCGAATGAAGGGTAAATGAGTACATTTTACCCTGAATATGAAAATAAATATATGTGTGTCTTAAGTCTTGTCCTTCTATCCTTGAGGCTTATTCTAACTTAGGCAGGCTACAAAGAGAATAAAATGCATGGGCTCTAAGACCCAGCTCCCAAACTACAGGACAGATACAGAACAAGAAAATGTGGTAGCTTCACTCTGAGGAAGGAGGCGTCAAAACCTTTCCTTGTGTACTTCTTTTGGTCATTGCTGTTAATGTTAAGATCTAAACACACCTTTGTGAGTGCACCTGTTGTTTTAAAAAAACACACACACACACTATCTTGTTAGAGTTCATCAAAATCACAATCATTTTTGCCAGGCCCTGTGCTAAGAATTCCACACATGCAATCTCGCTTTGCCTTCTCTTCCAGAGCCCTCTGAGAGAGTTTACTTCATCTGACCCAGGATGAGAGAGACCCTCAAAGACATTGACTTGCTCAAGGTCACTCAAGTAGGAAGTGGCCTCACCTGCTTCCTTGGAGACTGAGCTCTGGGTCTCAATAATCATCTTGCTGTGTAGCACGTCATTCAGGGACAGGGGTCAGCAGTGCAGAGACTGTTCCACCTGCATCATTATTTTTTTTAAGACTTTATTTATTAGAAAGAGATAATGAGAGAGAGAGAGAGAGAGAGCTCATGCAGGGAGGAGGGGTAGAGGCAAAGGGAGAAGCAGACTCCCCACTGAGCAGGTAGCCAGACTTGGGGCTCCATCCCAGTTACCCTGAGATCATGACCCGAGCCATAGGTCATGGCTCACCAACTGAACCACTCAGGTTCCCCCCCACCTGCATCTTTATCCTCAAAATGAATGCACCATATCCATGGAGAACAGTTGATGTTACAGGATTATTTACTCACCCAATCTATGAAGTGTGGTCAATTGACTAATTTAGATTTTTTAATTTATTCATGCAAGACACAGAGAGAGGCAGAGACACAGGCAGAGGGAGAAGCAGGCTCCCTGTGGGGATCCTGATGTGGGACTCGAACCCAGAACCCCAAGATCAACGACCTGAGCTGAAGGCAGCCGCTCAACCACTGACCCATCCAGGCACCTCTCATTTAGATTTTTGAAGACATGTCAGAATTACACATTCTGACTACCCATGGATGCACCAAAGCTGACAATGCAGTGTCATTGGAAAATATTAGTGACTGAGTGAAATGTGATTGAAAACTGTATTTATAAATACAGTGGCTGAGCATGTCAACAATTTCAATTCCCTAGTTTTTAAACGAAGATCAGTATTGTCCCTTCACAGTGGGAAAAGCACAATGCTCTTTTCATCCAAGCAGTTGGCAGTATTATTGGTTGCTCTTTTATTTATCCAATATTGTGGTTGTTCTAATTAATGTTTCATCACTTCCTTTAAGAAATCAATCATTGCCCTTAAAAGATAAAAGATAAGGTAATGCAGGGTTTTTTAAATATTTTATTTATTTATTCATGAGAGACACACAGAAAGAGGCAGAGACATAGGCAGAGGGAGAAGGCAGGCTCCCTAAGGGGAGCTGGATGCGGGACTTGATCCCAGGACCCTTGGATCACGACCTGAGCCAAAGGCAGATGCTCAACCACTGAGCCACCCAGGTGTCCCATTAATGCAGCTTGTAAAATAACTGAAACACATCCCTAATTCCACTATTTTTAAAGGTAACACTACTATGTAAACAACAGATCTTGATATTCTTGTAATCAGAGTCTTTAATATCTTATAGGAAATTAGTCACAAATATAACAAGATAGGACTATTTGTTATTAAAAGCCCTGCCCTTCTCCGTTTGAGGTAATATTTGAAGAACCATTGTGCAAGAGGAAATATGGATTCACGGGGATAAAGGAAACACAGAGTAAAGAGAATCTATAGTTTGAAAAACCAATAGAATTTGGTGCACATCCTAGTACACCTGCCCAAAGCTGCCCAATTGCTTCCCCTTGATTTAATGAATAGTGATCACATCACATCAAATGTACTCTGGAACATCTTTTTCAGGAAAAGAAAGCAGCCTCTGCAGGCACAATGGGTCATTGTCAAGCTGCTAGGGGCCAGCTGGTTCCTAGAGTGGACCATGGGGACCGGGTCCCTCAGGCGTGCACCAAGAGATTGATCCAGATGTGGAACAGTGAGGCTTTCATCAGGATGTGGATGGACATGTCACATAGAGAGTGTTAGCTAGAATGCAAAGGAGGGTAAAACTGGGCGCAGGGTGGAAGGGGTCTTGGGAGTTGGGGAAGGATTACAAAACTCACCCTCCAACCTCAGGAGTCAAATTTCAGTCTTTCAGACGAATAGGTGAGGAGAGAAGGAGACCAAAATGAAAGAAAACTCTCCACAACTCTGTCTCTAAAGCAGAATGCTATTCATTTCAAATCTATATGCAGTCAGTACAAAGTAACCTTGTTTCCCTGGACAATTTAGGATAATTGTTTGATGTGCCCATAGAACTTTTTAACAATAACTCACTGTTGATATATTTATTCTAGAACTTGGGATGCATGAAGTCTTGAAAGGAAGCATAGGGAATGTTGAAGAAAAGAGAGGAAAATAATCAACTGTCAGAATGAAGAAGAAGAATGAATTTTGGCCACCTGAAGTTCTAATTTTAAAAAGTCATCATGATCATGAAATATATTTCTTCTGTAGTCTAACTTTTTATTTATTTTTAAAGATTTTATTTATTTATTTAAGAGAGAGAGAGAGAGCACAAGCTGGGGGAATGGCAGGCAGAGGGCTAGGGAGAAGCAGGCTCCCCACTGGGCAGGGATTCTGACAGGAGGCTTGATCCCAGGACCTCAGGATCATGACCTGAGCCAAAGGCAGATGCTTAACCGCCGGAGCCACCCAGGTGCCCCTGTGGTCTAACTTTTTAAATGTTCTGCTATCCAGATGTGGAACAGTGGGAGGATCCCACAGCTACACACAGGGCAGGAGAGGGGGCCGCCAGAGCTGTGAGCACCTGCTGTGTGCACAGTCTGGCACCCTGCACACACGCTCTCCTTTAAAAGGGATGCTTTAAGGAAGATTTTCTGCTGGCACTATTTGGTACCAAATATGAGAGGAAAATTTTCCTCTAAAATATGAGGGGGGAAAGTCTGCCTTACAGAACAGTGTGCCCTGATGGCAATGAATGTGCTGTCAATTTCCACAAAAGCCTCTTTGTGACAGATCTGACACAATGAATGCAATCACAGCAGAAGCTGTGCCCTTCTTTGTTGATGGATGTGAAATCCTACAATGCAGAGCTCCATCCTCCTCCTGCTTTCTTTTTTGTAATACTGGTTTGCATTCCCCGTAGTTTAAAGTGGTGCTGTAACCTGGGAGCTCAGAAGATACGAGATACAATTAATAGTAACTCCCATCTGTTTCCCTTTGAACAGGTTTGCCAACTTCTTGACTGTTCCCCTAACCACTAGTATCATAAATATCACCTCACAAATGACAAAAAGCCACAGTTGCAAAATATATATCCTGTCAGGTGTAAGGTTTCCGCCAAGATCAATGAGAAGAGCTTGAAGGTTGTGTAATTCCCACGTGGAGTTCATGAACTGTATGGAGTCACATGGCTTTTCAAATCTGAAGACACGTCAAAAAGGATTTTTCATTCGCTCATGCCTCCCTCCATTCATTCCACTAAAGTTTATTTTGGGACTTCTGTGTGTGTCACCTTGTGCCAGCTCCTGAGTTGAGCTGGTGATGCAAGCAGGGGGTAAAAGTGTGGATTCAAGGTTGAAAATTAGATCACCTCTGAAAAAAACAGAGCTATAGAAACGTTGTATTAGGGGCACCTGGGTGGCTCAGTGGTTGAGCATCCGCCTTTGGCTCAGGTCATGATCCCCAGGTTCTGGGATCGAGTCCTGCATCAGTCTCCCTATAGGGAGTCTGCTTCTCCCTCTGCCTGTGTCTCTGCCTCTCTCCCTCTCTCTTTCTCTCTCCGTGTCTCTCATGAATAAATAAAATCTTTAGAAAAAAAGAAAAGAAAAAGCAACATTGTGTTAGATCTTAATATTGAAGCAATGATAATTCCCTGAAGAGTATAATTATATTACTATGTAGAAAAACACCATTGTTCTTAAAAGATATATATTTAGGGGTAAAGTGTCATGATGTGTACAACTGTTAAAAGTTTGGCAAGAAGGATATATGTATGTGTGTGTATATACTACATGTATACATGTGTATATATAGGATATTTTTTCTTTAGGGAATATATTATGTGTGTATATGTATCTATATGGAGAGACTAAATGTTACAAAATAGCAAAGAGTGGTGAATCTAGGTCCAGAGAATAGGGGTGTCCATTAGATTTATCTTGCACCTTCCTATGTTTTTAAATTTTTCACAGTATGAAGTTGGAGGAAAATTTATCATCTCTGACTTCAAGGAGCTTACTATCTAGAGATCAATTTTTTTTTTCTAATGAAAAGGAAGAGAGGGAAAGATTAAATTTCAAAATGCAGGATCAGAAGTCCCTGGAAGGATGTTGAAAGTATTCAACCAAGCTGGAAATGTTTGCCAAGGAGGTCTCGATGGCCAATGTCAGCCATACACACAGACTCAACTATAAACAAGAGAGGCTCACAGCAGATGTCCTTGGGTCCAGCTGAGCCCACAGCAGATGCTCTCAGGGAGCAAACATGGCAAGGTTCCTAGAGACCCTCCCTGTCACCCCAGGCCCCGGAGATGGTCTCCTGCTCTGGGCTCAGTTCCTCAGAGATGATGATAACCACATACTGGCTGGGACCAGGCCCCAACCTTCACACTACAGGTGCCTCCAGTCACCGAGGGATGGCCAGATAACATTGCAATAGATATAGTGTAACAGGGAAAGTAGTGAGAATGTTTAGGAACATAAATCAAAAGGAAGATGGAACAAGGTTCCTGGGTGGCTTAGTCAGTAAAGGAGTTCGCTCTGGATTTCTGCTCGGGTCATGATCTCAGGCTGGTGAGATCAAACCCTGCATCAGGCTCCACACTCAGCGGGGAGTCAGAGCCTGCTTGAGATTCTCTTCTTCTCCTTTGCCCCTCCCCCTGCTTGTGTGCATGTGCTCACTCTCTCTAAAAGAAAGAAAGAAAAAGAAAGAAAGAAAGAAAGAAAGAAAGAAAGAAAGAAAGAAAGAAAGAAGAAAGAAGAAAGAAAGAAAGAAAGAAAGAAAGAAAGGAAGGAAGGAAGGAAGGAAGGAAGGAAGGAAGGAAGAAAGAAAGAAAGAAAGAAAGAAAGAAAGAAAGAAAGAAAGAAAGAAAGAAAGAAAAGATGAAGCAAATGCCTCTGCTTTGTGTTTGTTCAGAAGGACTTCACAAGAGGGGATAGAAACAGATGTGGGCACGCAGCTGGCCAGCCAGACCTGACTGGACCAAGGGCTGAGGGGCTCTTCCTGGCTGCTGTGGAAGGTTCGGCACTGCTGGGAGACTAGGGGCCAGAATTTCTTTGCTGGTGGTGTTCACACAAGAGGAGGAAGAGAGAAGAGCAGCAGTAGGGCCTGTTGGGAGGGGGAAGAGGGCTGCAGACCTAGAGCAAGCCACAGGTGAGGCTCTGATGACCTCATGGCCAGGTCGGTGTTGACTTGGCCAGGAAAGCTGAGGCCCCCCTGCAACCCCTGAGTCACCCAGGATGGGATGACGGCTAAGCCTTCTCCCCAAGGACAAGGGTCCGCCTGCAAAGCCTTCCTTCTCCACTCTGTTCCTGCTGCAGGGAGGTGGCACCATTTTCTGCTGGCAAGTACCCCAGGTGTCATGAGTAACAGTATCTGAAGTCGGGAAGGCACTCTCAGGAGTGGTGGGGAGCAAAGATGAGCCAGGAGAGAATGTTCTCCACCTCAGCAGCAGGAGCTGTGATTCTCTCCCCACCGCTAGTCAACTACAGATGCAGGATGCAGACCTCAGCTGTTCTATTACCAAGCCCGAGTCTTTCTGTGCGGCCATGAATTCCCAGAACCACAGGACACTTGCCTCACTGTCAGACCCAGAAGCAAAGGTTTATCTCTACCCGGGCCTGGGTAGTGATGTCAACACCCTTGGTGGACCTCCGAATGCCCCAGTTTCATAGTTCTTGACCTTGTAATGCTTTTCATCTAGGGATTACCTCACCTAGTGATGCTAACAATGCCCCCATGCGTGGTCTCTGCCCTGACCTCCAGCCCTGTCTGCCATCTGGGGTCCCAGGCCCAGATTTCTCCGTTTTGTTAGATGTTCCACTGTAAGGTCGTCAGCTCTAAAACGCCAACTGGCGCCTCGCTCTGACTTGAAATAACTTCTCATTCATTCCGAGTCCCAGCTACTGTGCAGATGACCCGCAGGGTCTCTTTTAGTTATAAAAATCACTTGACAAAACCTTTTATTGACTCTTTAATCCTTAAGTCAACTGAGTCCATCATACTTGCTCCAGTTTTTCAGAAAGAGCTATTTTTTTGCTCTGAAAAAGCTAACCTTCCTCCATCTGTGCTTTTGACTCTTTCCTACATCCTCTGGAATCTTGTTTTAATTATTTCCTCTCATTTTTTTGAGATTTGTGATCATTGTCTTTTGGGGCCTCTTGTTCCCAGACAGCATAATGTGGTCTCTCTCCCACAATCCTCATAGACCTTGAAACTCAAAGCACTTCCCGCCACCAACGCGAGTGGCCATAAAATGTATTGGGGACATAAAGATTCTAGGGCTTGTACCACATGCTTCCAAGGAAGCCAGCCTGGACTCTGGACATGATGGCCTGTACCAGGCATGGGTGTTGAAGCCAAGGGCAAGTCCTGCCGAGCTGGACACCAGAGAAGCCAACAGTGTATGAGGCAGCTAGACCCAACCTGTGACTTAAGTCACTTAAGAAGTCCTCTGATCAGATCCTGTTCCAGAAGCATGGCTCTTGAGCGCAACCTGCAGAAGGTCATTGAACTGTTGAGTCCTGAACTGGAGTGGGTCAGTTTTCCAGTTCTACACCAACATGCTGTACATCCAGGGTAGAACATGCTGGATTCCCATAGCTTCCATGCTTCTCACCCCACTCCTTGAGATCATCTGAGGTGTGCTGTTTCTTTCCTTTTTCTTGCTCCTGGACCCCTTCCTGTGGGATGTCATGAGCAGTGTTGTCAGGAAGTCTGGATCGAGACAGGCCATGGTGTTTTGTCATGCCTCAACACATGATTAGAGCTCAGCACATGTATTTGACCAAAGCAGCCTCCTCTCATTTCTTAGTTTCTTTTAATGGCACTACCACTTCCTATCTCCACAGTGCCTTGCATCATTCCCTTTCTCTCTAACGGGCTCCTTGCCCTCCCATCTCAACTTCTGTGCTGCCTCTTGAGTTTGTCACCACCTTCCCATTCTCACTGTCACTGCCACAGGCTTCCACCTAGACAGTCTGACCTCACCAGGCTTCCACCTAGACTGTCTGACCCACCAAACTAGCCCATAAAATTCTTTAAAGGCTGTTGCTGTTAGGAGTCCTCACAATGATCATTGTTGGCTCATGGAATGACTTTAAAGACATTGGAGGGTATCCTGTGTGGTCATCCAAGCTAGAGGTTCTTGGTCAGGGTCAGAGCAGGCAGCTACATATGTGCTTTCTGTCTTCATAGGCAGAATCTTTCTGTTGGAGCTACAGATAAGCACCTCTCCTTCCCTGTTCTAGAAAACGGCCTGCTCTCTGTCCTGTGGAGCTAGATGGGAAAAATCAAAGCCCTTGGCAAACACAACCCAGAGTTCCTACAAGAAAGATGGAGGAGGGGCACCTGAGTGGCTCAGTGGCTGAGCGTCTACCTTTGGCTCAGGTCATGATCCCGGGGTCCTGGGGTCTAGTCCCGCATCAGTGTCCCGCACAGGGAGCCTGCTTCTCCCTCTGCCTGTGTCTCTGCCTTTCTCTCTGTGTCTCTCATGAAAAAATAAATAAAATCAAAAGGAAGAAAAAGAAAAGAAAGAAAGAAAGAAAGAAAGAAAGAAAGAAAGAAAGAAAGAAAAAGAAAAAGGAAGGAAGGAAGGAAGGAAGGAAGGAAGGAAGGAAGGAAGGAAGGAAGGAAGGAAAGAAATGTCCCTGGGGTCAGAATGCGGGTCTTGGGTTCAGAGAGAATAAGTGAGTCAGAGATGCCTCTGAGAATGGGAGCTGAGAGCCAGGGCTTGTGTTCAGTAAGACCGATCTTCACATTTTCATCCTTTACACCTTTTACTGGAGGTTATCTCTTCGGTGTTTATGTTTTCAAATGCCCCCCACACACAAGTACAAAAGCACAGTCTGATTGATCGGAACAGAATTCTAATGTATATGTAATCATATTAAATGATGAAAATAAAGTAAATGGCTTTTTCTTTTTTTCCTTGATTTTTCACCCAAGAGTACTGGCTTTCTTAAGGCAATTAAATGTCTTTTTATGATTTAGACCTTTTCAACATTTAGAAGCAACAATGGTTTTCCCAAAGTGATAAGCGCAATGCTACCAGACTATTTCAAAAACAATTTTAAATTGTTTTGTTTTATCCTTCCCCTGCCAGACAGTGGATGCCGAGTTGACAACCAACATTAAGTGATAAGAAGAACAAACTGAATAACACAGGAGCGTTCTTCCCCCTTGGCTAAGCAGCTACTATTACGGGGGCGGGGGCTTTTAGATGTTGGCTAAAGCATTTGGATCCAAGGGTCAGGGACAGATGAAAAAATGGCAAAGCTGGAAAGGCAAACTGAATTGGATTGACCTTCAGGGCTGAACAACTTCTCATGGGAAAAAGAAAAAGAGATCTAGAAGAGGGCTGAGCACCAGAAAAACTGAAGTCTTAGGCTTTGGGGATCTGGGGAGAGACAAGGAGTTGGAAACAATTGCCACATGAGCTGTATGAGATTTTGAGAGCACAAAGGAATGGGGAGAGAGGATTTTAGGAGAAGTTGGAATGTATTAGGAACATACTCAGAGACATGCTCAGAGACATGGCAGTGAAGGCTCAAGTTACTTTGAATTACTGTAGTTCTTCTGAATGGGATTCTGGCCTGAAGATGAACAAGAGCTGATGTCTTTATGCAGATTAAATTTGCAAGATAAGAGTAAAATTAATTTAAGAAGACTGGTGTAGGATTCCCTGTTCCCCAGGGGAATTTTAATGGCTGATTCCCAGCCAATACTTTGTTTTCGGGTGTGGAAACAAAGAGCCAATTTGCTAGACAATGGCCAGTGTGAAAATTCAAATTCACAGACCCTTGCTTTTTCCCTGAACTAGATTTTTCTAGCATTGCAAAGCTTCCTTCTAACCCATATATAACCAGGGCTTTGTCTATGAGATCATTTAAATTTCTTGACGAATGCACATTTTCCTCAGTATCTCTTTCTTTTTTTTTTTCTTTTAAGATTTTACTTATTTATTCATGAGAGACAGAGAGAGAGAGAGGCAGAGACATAGGCAGAGGAAGAAGCAGGTTCCCTGCAGGGAGCCCAATGTGGGATTCGATCCCAGAACCCTGGGATCACGACCTAAACCAAAGGCAGCTGCTCAACCATTGAACCACCCAGGTGCCACCCAGGTGCCTCTTTTTAGAGTGATTTCTAAAAAGGTATCAATTGATTCTCTCCCACAAAATGGCTTTTGTCTTTTTAGGTAACATGTTTCTTAGGCAAAAACACTTCACCTGTACAGGACCCAAGAGAGAAGGAAATCATAGAGGAGCCATTACAATCACCTAGACCAGTTTTGAAATTCAGGCAGGTAGTTACACCAAGCTTGCTGAACACTTTTAGACCTCAGTATTCTCTGTCTTAGTTGTCAGGCTTCTCAGGTATTCATCTTTAGTAAAAAAATAAAAAGAAATAAAAAAAAAAGAAACGGAAAAAAAAAAGAAAAAAATTAAGGAAAAAAGAGTGACCCATGATGCTCTGCTTGTGTAAAAGGATAGATGTTGGAGGAGTGGATAGATGTTGGGTGGAGTGGATGCATGTTGGGTGGGTGTTGGATGGAGGAGTACGTGCATCCTTCCCTCCATCAGCCAGTCCTGTGGTGGCACAAGGACGAGAGATAGGGAGGCACTGAGGCATGGAGAGTTCTGGCATTAAAGAGCACAGACAAACAGGTAGACTGAGTTTTAGGGTCTCTATGAAGGCAGAAAGGAGAAGGACAATACTCAAGTTTCTGGGCAAGACTTAGGAAGCAGCTGTGGGGAATGAACAGTTAGCAGACTCTTCTGGGGGCCAGATGTCAAGTTCTGAGCCCTCTATCCCTACAAAGAACTTTTTGTTCTCACTATATCTTTTACCCAGTTGGTTTGTAATTGCTTCCCAGCAATCAGGTAACTGATGCTTTTTCTGTGGCCTTTTCTTAGCCCATTGTCAGTGAAGGGGAAAGGCTCAGGACTAAGAGGGCGATTGATCCCTTGGCAATAACTGTCAGCCCCCAAAATTCCAAGCTTCATCCTAGCTCCTAGGGCCACCATTTCTGGGTGGCCTGGGCTCTATATCCCTGCAGCTGTCTCCGTGTACCCCCTGTTCTGCAGCCCAGAGGCAGCCAGCTAGCATCCCCCTTTCTTCCCACCCCTGCAAAGCCAAGAAAAGAGTCTCCAGGCCCAAGTTTGTGGTATCAATCACTGCCTTTGTTGGAATGATGTGCGAACAGATCCTTTCAGGATGAATGAATCTATCAATTATTCTTCATTCTAGTTATCATCCTAGAGCAAGTCTGCCAATTATTATTCAAAGACCTTAACTATAAGAATTTTATGAAATTCTGGAACCATTTTAATCATCTTTGTTCCCCAGAGTGATTCATGGTAACTATAAAAGTGAAAAAGACCTGTTATGGACTGCATTGTGTCACCTCTCCAAATTCATATGCCGAAGTCCTAACCCCCAGGCCCTCAGAATGTAACTGCATTTGGGGACAGGGTCTTCAAAAGAGGTGATTAAATTAAAATGGGGGTCATTAGAGTGGTCCCTAATCCAATGACTTTATTAGGGGAGAGGATAAGGATAGAGGCATGGAGGACAGTCATGAGAAGACTCAGAGAGAAGACTGCCATCTACAAGCCAAGGAGAAGCCAACCCTGCAGATACCTTGCTCCAGCATCCAGGACTGGGAGACAATGGCTTTCTTTTGTTGAAGCCTCCCAGTTTGTGGTACTTTATTCTGGCAGCCCTAGCAAATGAATATAGGGCCGAAACCCCCAACTGGAGAGACAACAACAACAAAAAAAGGTGAAACAGACTTTCTACTCATCCTTGGAGCAATAAGAGAAAGGGAGATGCAAGAGGCAGCACAAAGGGGAAAGGAAGTAGCCCCATGCCCAGGAAAATGACCCAGGGGCTCACAGCAGGAAGACCCCAGTGGGACCCCATCTCTGACATTTGATAGCAGAATGGAAGTCCCAACTGAGGAAACTAGGGTTACATTTAGAAGCAGACAACACTTTTACTCCCCACGCACCCACAGAGTTACAAACACTAGGTGAGAACACAGCTAGAAAAACCATAACAGCAAATGCAAAAATGCAAAATGCGTCGAGAATCTGGGCCCACTGTGCAAATGGGAAATGGGCCTTTGCAGGGTGTCCAGTGTCTTCAGAGCACCTCCCTACTCACTAGTTGGGAGGGCAGGGGGCCCAGGCTACAGCGGTCTGGACCTTGGTTCAAGAACTGCAACTGCGGTCTCTGGACCAGCTCCCTTTAAACCCAGCAGCACGCTCCTGCCTTCCACTCCTGTCATGCCTCCATTTGTGCATCTAGAAATGGAGCTAGCTGCTCTCTAAGGGTCCTTTTTGTACTAAAATCCTATGGTTTTTGATTCATAATGATGATTCATAGTGAGTCAACAAGAAAAAAGATTGAATTATGTTCTGATTATTCTAGTTAAGAAAACAGGCAAACATGTGGTCTATTGTAGAAACGTTCCCCTCAGAGTTATTGGAATTTGAGAACCACTTTGTTGTTTACAGACGTAAGGTTCAGACAATGGGCATGAATGTTAGTGGGACCTCTCATTCCTTATAATGCCCAATGGGGACAAACGGTATGTGTCTCTGCAGCATTACTTCTTCAGGACCTTCCGGGCACAGGAAGATTACGTATTGTGTATTTTCAAGGTCAGGAAGTTCCACAGGTTGAAACAGCATGTTATTTCATGTAACAGCGTGGAGAGTTGGCATATCATATCTAATCAATCCCAGCTTTCTTTCAGAAGCTTGGGTAAGAAAGCAAAACTTGGGTATTATAATGTGGTCTTCCTTCCTTCCTAAGACGTCAGTGGTTTCTGAATATTGTGAATCTGTAGGTAATCTTATCTGTCTCTAAATTATTTGAAAATTGTAATGGTTTCAACATTAACATGAAAGGACATGAATATTGTCCCTTGCCTCTTAGATAAAGATGCGTTCACTTCTTCTGGTTTATTTACTCCTCAAGGGGTAAATAAGGTAAATAGGTAAGAACAGCTTGGCAGTGCCAGCAGGTGCCCTCCTGCTCGACTTATGCACAGAGCTCGAGGCAGACTATAGAGGGAAGTGCCTGAGGAAAGCCCCTCTCTGCTCTGGACCCCCTGCCTGCACTTCCCACGCCAGGGCTATTCTGGACTCTAGGTCCTTCTTCCACATGTTTGGCTGGTTCGTTTCCATTCTAAGATGAGCATTTTAAAGAAAAGGAATAAATCTCTCAGTATCAATTGTCTGGAACACTGGAACCACTGATTTCACTCTGTGACTTCCTGTAGTAATGAGATGTCCCCAGACATCCTGTTGACAGGAGATGATGCCGATGCTCGGAATTGCCCGGCTCCTCCCTGCCCTGAAGAGGACCCGGTGACTCTGCCTCAGTGTCCTCTCAGGAGAGCACAAATACAAATGCTTCCACTGACTCATTCAACAAACGTTTGTAGGGAGCCTATGAGGTTTCAGTTAATTCGCAGCATGTTGGAGTTTCAAGGAATTTGTAAAATAATCCGGACCAAGGCCTTCATTTTGCAGTCAGAAAACCAAAACTCTGAGCCAAGTGACTTGCCCAACATGGAGGTTATGGCATTGTGAGTGACAGACGGGACCGGAATCCCATCACCTAGGTTCTGCTGAGACGCTAGGGTTGACTTCTGTTTCTGCAGGCTGTGGCTCCAGGAGTGGGTGAGAAGAGCACAATGCTGCTCCTAATGAGGAGAACCACCCCTCGCCACCATGTCCTGCACAGCTAGTGACTTCCACTGCCCTGGGCCCAGAGCCTTTGCACAAGGACACAGCCTGCTCTTTTCAGCATGATCATTAGTCTCCGTCCCTTAGCCTGGGATTCTCCTCCCCAGGAAGCCAGGATCATCCACAGAGCAGGAGACAGAAAGAGTCACTGCTTAGCTCTTGACTTTTTTTTTTTTTTCATTTTTTTATTGTGATAAGACACAACATAAAATTGTGCACATCACTCTTTTCCAGTGTACAATGTAATGGCATTAGGTACATTCATGACATGCAGCCATGACCACCATCCATGTCCAGGACTTTCCCATCATCTCAAACAGAAACTCTGTCCCCATTAAACCAAACTTCCTCATTACCCCCCTCCCAGCCCCTGGCAACCTCTGTTATACCATCTCTGCGAACTTGTCTGTTTGCAGATGCCCCATATAAGCGGGATCACACAACACGTGTCCTTTGTGTCTGGCTTATTTCACTGAGCATTATGATTTCAAGGTTCATCCATGTTGTAGCATGTGTCAGATGTCATTCCTTTCTCCATTATTTTTTTCTTTTGCTTTTTAAAACTTTTTTAACTATTGTAAAATACACGTAACATAAAATTTGTCACTTTACTTAATTTTATGTGTACAGCTCAGCATGGTAAGCATATTCATATTATTGTGCAACCAATCTCCTGAACTCATTTCATCTTGAAAACCTGAAAGTCTGTCTTCATTAAAAACAACCCCTCATTTCTCTGTCCCCCTTAACCCCTGGTAACACCATTCTACTTTCCATCGCTATTAATTTGCCTCATGCAATATTTATCCTCTTGTGTCCAACCTGCTTCACTTAACATAATGTTTTCAAGGTTCATTTATGTTGTATCATGTGTCAGGACATTTCATTGCATGAATATACCACATTTTGTTTATCTATCCAGCTGTTGCCACAAATATGAGTTTAGTGAATTTGTTATAGTGTAAAACCTGTTTCCCTGTCTAGGGACAGGAGTAGGGAGTGAGGGATGGGGTTTACTGCCTAATGCATCAACCACCTGCCAAATCCTGACCGGAGACAGTTGAACCCCCAAGAGAGATGTGGAAATCCAAGTGTAGAGGAAATGAGAGCAAGTCTCACTTCTGGGGAGTGTGGAGCCCTCCCAGAATTACCCTAACTATAGCAACATGGGCCCTTAGAGGGGGGATGCCTGGGCAGAGTGGGCAGAGGGCATCGGGAGCAACTAAAGTCCCTCCCCGGTGACCGGGAGTGAGTCTCTTGCCCTATAGAGGGATAGAGTCATGTGGACCAGAATACGAGCAGCCACATGTGATACCACCAAGAATTCTCTCAGGGCTCAGCAGGGGCCTGTGGAAAGGATCTTCCTAAAGGACTATGGGTATCATGACGTGTGCTTTTTCCAACTGAGATAGAGAAGCAACACTGAGGTTCAAGTTCAAAGAGGTATAGCCAGAAACATGAAAGTTCTTGATGTTCACAATGGCTATGTCATCTCTCTAGCTCCAATTCAAGCTCCTTTCTGCCTGTCATCAAAAGGAGGAAAGAATGTGCATAATTTAAGCAATATAAAAATAGGCTCCCTTTTGACTTAAAGAGGAAAAGAAGAATGAGTCCCTCCCTGTCTAGAAAAGACAGGAGGGAAATGTCAGTGGATGGAAATGACAATGAGCCACTCTGGAATTCTGGGAGACTGGACATGGACTCCGGGCCTAGGTCCTGGAGGGACACTGACATTTATTCACCTGCATTGTGGTTTCTCATCTATAAAATGAGGAGCTGGGGTCAGACGCTTCTCGTGGCCCCTGCATGGTTCAGTGTGGAGAACTCTGTAGATAAGCTCTATGATTGCCCTTCTCCAGGTGGGGTGTGGTCCCCTAGCCGGCAGCATCTGCCTCACCTGGGAACTTGTTAGATAGGCAACTTTTCAGGCCCCACCCAGACCTACTAAATGAGAAACCCTGGCACTGGGGTGGGGCCCAGAGCTCTGTGGTTTAACAACCCCTAAGATGATTCTGGAGTGCCTCAAAGTTTGAGAACCACAGCTCTGATATAGATAAGAGACTGAGTTGGCAGGCTGTGTGCAGTAGGGCCTCACCACTTTACTCTTGGGAAGATGGCAAACAGTGAATAGCACTTATTCAAAGAGTCACTAGATGCTAGAAGAAATAGATTAGATTCATTCAATTTGGTAACCAAGCTGCACCAAAATAAATAAATTTCCACAATTTATAAGTATGTATTATCTTCCATTTATCTTAATTCAATTAAATAATTTTGATTCTTTTTTTAAAAAAGGACAATGTTATAGGTAACCAGACATCTCTATCCAATTAAATGTACAATATGCAAAAAGCTTTCACAGATAGATGAAGTTATATAATAATTAGGTTACAGAGGCCTTTGCAAAATATTTTTCAAAGGCCATGTCATTGAGTTTTTTAGGGGGATAACTTGTAAAAACATAATGTATTCAGATTTAAGTAGATAGATCATATACATAGCCACCGTGTTGTGGCAGTAAATATTACTACTTTTTCTTTTCTTTTTATTTATTTATTTTTTACTTTTTCTTTTAAAGACAAATGTAATACCCCTAACAACTTGCAATTATGTACAGTCGTGTTCTCCAGCTTGTTTTCTGGTACAAAAGGCTGACTAAGGTCTCCAGTCATGATATTATTTGGATGAGAGACAAAGATGAGCTCTGTGTTATCAACTGTGAGGCAGAATGTTCTTTTGAGTCGCAGCCCTGGCTTGTTCTCAAAGTAAGTGAATGTCCTGTGTGTGGGGTGATATTACACCCTTGCAAAAATCACCTCACCTCTCACATTCAAGACTGCAGCAAAAGCCAAGCTATGTGTTGAATGTTTGCTTTTATTAGTTTTGTTTCATTTTTACCTCTAAGAAGCAAGTCTTGTTCAGGGGACATGACAGGGTTTATATCTCATTGCTTTCAAGTGAAGAAAGAACGTTGTGTTTTTCTTGAATTAAGGAACTTAATGGTAACAACCACATTTTTTAAAAAATTGAAGGATGCAAATGGTACCACTGCTGTTTCTTTTTCTAGGAAAAAAAAATGTGCTTGCCATTGGAAAAAAAAGCTAAGAATGCCGTGGCATGTGGGCCCTTCCAGCCCTGCAACAATCATGGCTCCCAGTGGGGGGAATTTCCTGCTTTCCATGCTTCTCAGAAATGAGGCTCAGCACATCAGGTGACCCTCAGTTCTTCCCTTATTGGCCAGCCTCCCTGTTTTCGTCAATGCACATCACGTTCACCTACTTCAATCCTGCGTCCATGCTCAGGATTGTCTTCTCTGACAGAGGTGTCCAGTGAACTTATTTAAAACCCCACTGATTATGTTCCTTCTAGGCCATCTTTGAGGTGGAAAGTGTCTACCTGAACACAAAGGTGAAAGTCATCCTGACCCCTTTCATCAATCCAACTAAGGACCCGCATGTCAGGCCCCAGGAGGAAGAAGACCACTAATTCTAAGCTCTGGGCTCACACTCAGCATTGCAAGATGCTCAGGCACTGGGCGGTGGCTGCGCTGTCAGGGCCACCAGCAGCCAGATCCCATAGTCAGCTTCAGTCCTCTCGTGTTCCTGGAGAGCAGTGAATCACCTCCTCTTCATGACTGCTTTCTCCCTCTGGGTTCCAGGACCCCATACACTTGGATTGTCTTCCTCCCACCTCATGGACTCTCTGACCCCTTCACGTGCTCCTTCCCTCTCTTTTGCCTGACCCCCCACTGCTCAGATCCCCATTGCAGTCTTCAGACCATCCCCTTGCCGGCACTCTCTCTCAAACTAGCATTGTCACATTTTCAAAACAGGAGTACAGAAGTCCCTGTTAAAGAGAGTTTCAGACAAACAACTAATAATTTTGTAGTATAAATATGTCCCCAATATTCCATGGGGCCAAATATTTACTTGACTTGGTTAACAAGTAAATATTGCATGAGACATACATACGATAAAAACTCTTTATCTAAATTCAAATTTAATCAGGCGTCTTGCATTTTATCTGCCAACCCGAAAATGATCTCATCCAGTTTCAGGGCTTTTATGCCATCTAGATGCTGACTCCTCCTAAAATGTTTATCTCCAGCCTGGATCGTCCTCCCCTGAACCTCACACCCCTGTTGCCTACACCCCATTGCCACATGGATAATTAATGGATGTCTCCACCTCGACATATCAAAAACAAGCCTCATCTTTACCTCAAATAAGTGCTCTATTCACAGGTAATTTTGTTCTTACCTGCTCAGCCAAATCCTCAAGCTCATGATTCTTCGCTTTTCGCATGCTCTGGTCCCAGCTGGTCTGCTACCGGCATCACTTGCTGGATCCCTGCAAACATCCCCTACTCATCCTCTGCTTCATCCTGGATCCCATACAGTCTTTTCTTAATATACCAGCAAGATCAGCCATGCTTGCCACTTTTCAGCCCACCATGGTTCCCCATGCCACTCAGCCTAAAAGCCAAAGGTCCTTATGTCATCCTGCAAAACCCTCATTACCCAGTACCCTGGGTCCCCTCAGGTGGTATCTGCTCCTGCTGCCCCTCCAGTCACACGCTTCTGCAGCCTCCTTGTTCCTCCAACAAGCCAGCATGTTCTCGATGCTTGGTTCTGGCACCCCTTCCTCTTTCCCAGAATGCCCTGTGCTCAGATACCCCTCCACCTGGAGAAGTCCTGCCCCTGCCCAAATCCTTGCTCAAATCTCACCTTCTCAAACATGGCTACTGACCATCTTATTCACATTCTAACCTACATACTACTCTGGACACTCCAGACACCCTTTTTCTGACTCTTCCTGTCATTTTTCCAGAGACATCAACTTCTACTGTATTATAAAAATACTCATTAAATTATAATTTGTTTTCAGGCTCTTCCCACCAGAAAGCCCCACAATCTCCAGGAATCTTTCCTTGGTTCCCTGATGTGTGCCAGGCACCGAGAAGAGGGCCTGCCTCACAGCTGGCATACATTTTTGTTGGATGAATAAGTGAATGAATGTGCGTGGCTTTGGTGAACAGAGAGGATTGCAGGAAACAGATTCAGGTCGGTTCATGCTCTTCCAGGGCATGGTTCACTGGGTGGAACAGAAAAGAAATCATTTAAGAGCTTTAATCATCCTTTGATTCTTTCCTTCCCACCCCCTTTCTATCCCTCAAAATTAAATGCAGGCAGGTTAAATGCAAGAAGTGGGTGCCCTGTTTCTCCAGTTGGGTGGAGTCCCAGGGAAATGTGTCAACTTACCATGGAGCCGGGAGCCACCGAGGCAGTTTCCAGAGATTAGCCTTCCCAGAGCCAATCATTAACTTCCTGGCCAGGAAAGAGCTGTTTGTTCTTGGGCTCTGTAGCTTCGTATTCATCTCCTGAGAGCTAATGAACCCACAAGGAGTCACGTGACACTGAAGGAATGAAATTCACTGTGATTGGGGCTCTAAGTGCTATCACTTGGTTATCAATAGTTATTTTCATGGGTGAAGTTGTCAGTTTCAGTCCTGGAGGATGCTGGGGATGTCACGTTCTAGGAGTGAGATAAGAGAAGAACGAATCAAAGTTGTTTGCTGAAAGGGGACTTATTCATCTTGACATAAATAAGACACAGAGGAACCAGCTTGGGACTAGTCTCTGACCCCTCTCTCCTCAGCAGCCTCAGGACTCACTGCACTGGGTCAGTGTATGATCCTGGGCAAGGTGACATGATGTCGAGGGCAAAGGCTTCAGGCTAACTGACATGGATGAAGGTCCAACTGTACTTCCCTTGTGGGATGCTCTCAGCTTCTCTGAGCCTCAGTTTCTTTCTTTCTTTCTTTTTTTTATATGGATGCTATGCCAAAGAGGTGTTGTAAAACACAAATGAAATATGAATGTAATTACTTAGCAATGAGTACACAATAAACTAGAGTTATTTCCATTTGGGGGGAAGTAAGTGAGAGATGCTGACCGCTGGGTCCCAAGAAAATAATTTAACTAGTACCAGGTTTTCCCAAGAAAAGTGAAATTCATTTCTGTTAAGGGTGTGGTTTTGCTTCAATGGATATTTGAAAATCAGGTAAGAGTTTACTTCTCTGTCCTGGCCAAACATTTTGGCTGTTCCTATGATGATAACATAGGAAGCTCATAATCTTAAAACTCCTTTCTGGTCGAGGTACTTCTTAGTCCAAGATATATGCCTGCAAGGTGCAACATCTTCCCAGAACCAAACTGGATCATGTGATTGGTTCCTGGCAATATTATCGATCCTGTCTGCAGAGAGTTGGTATTAAGTAGTAGAGGCATGATAAACTAGATTAGTGTTTATTATAAAGAATACTAAACTATAAGCTACATCCTTATAATAAAGAGAAAATCAAAGTAGAACCCTGGGGAGGGGACTCACAAAACAATTTCACAAAGAATTTCTAAATAAATGCAAACTATTTTAGTTTATACTGATTATATTAGACCATCTTACTTACAATATTCCTAAAGCCCTTTTCATAAACCAAAGCTAGGCTCAGTACCATTCCTGGGTGACCTAATCAAAGAGAAATTTACTTCCATTTTATTATTGGGCTGGGAAAGCCTCAAATCTGTTTTTCAAATAGAAAAATTGGAGTGAATAGTTTCAACTTCCTTTCAACTTTTTTTTATGGAAATAACATGCCTGTGCAGAAAGCACACACATCCTAGGCATATACATATCAGGGACCGTCCTCAGAGTGGATCCACCCATATGACTACCTGACTACCAAAACAAGAAATGGAACATTACCAGTATCTCTCCTTATCCTTTCCTGTTTGCTTCGCTCACACATCTCCAAAGGTAACCATATAGACTTGTAACATAACTTTTTTTTTTTTTTTGTAACTTGACTTCTAACACATGGGCTACTTCTCCAGGTTTTGAACATAGCAGTGGATCATAGAATAGGTTGTCTCTGGGGTTTGGCTTCTTTGGATCAAAATTATATTTGTGACATTTTTTGGAAAGTTTTATTTCAGAGAGAGATGGAGGCACAGAGGGAAAGGGAAAGAATCTCAAGCAGACTCCCTGCTTAGCATGGAGCCAGACTCGGGGCTCAATCTCAAGACCCTAAGATCATGAGCAGAAAGCAAGAGTTGGATGCTTAACTGAGTCACCTAGAAGCCCCTGTGACATTTTTAAAAATGTTTCTGCATTTAGTTGAGTTCCATTTATTCCCATTGCTGAACAGCATCATATAGCATACCTACACCACTGTTTCTTTATATGCTCTCTACACAATGCCTGTAGCTGCAGATCAGGTCATTGTAATTGCTTGCTGGTTCACATAATGTTGCTGTGAAGACTGCTGAATCATGTGAGTGCATTTCTGTTGGGCATATGCCTAAATGTAGAATTGCTAGGTCATGGGGGGTGCATATCTTCCACCTTATCAAGACACATTACAGGACTGTCCAAAGTGCCCCATCTCTTGACCTGCCTCTAGGGTGTTTGTTCCAAGCACCACATAGTCTCTTCAACAGCTGGTACATTTCATCCTTTGTACATTAGTTATTCGGATGGGCATGTGGTTAGTCATCTTTTCAAATGTGTGTTGATGACTTGGATACTCTCTTTTGTGAAGTTTCTATTCAGATTTTTCACATTTTCTATTGGGGTTGACTTTTTCTTACTGATTTGAAGATACTCTTAATATCTTCTAGCTAAGGACTCTTAGTCATTCACATAACAAAAATCATCTCACTCTGTGTCGCTTGCCTTTTGACTCTTAATGCATTTTGATGAGCAGAACTGCTTCATTGTGGAGCAATCCAATTTCTTAGTCTTTTCCTATATGGTTAATGCTTTTGAATCCTATTTTCCATTACAAAGCCATGGCGATAGTTTCCATTTTGTCTCCACGATTTTTTATTGTTTTATTTTTCATACAGAAATCTACAATGCACCTGGGAATGACTTCCACATATGGCTTGAGGAAGCAGTCAAGTTCTGCTTTTACTGTGTGGCCATCCAAATGACTCAGGAACACTTTATTAATATATATATATTTATTTTACTAACTATTCCTTCCTAACTGTCCTGTAGTGCCACTATCATCATAAATCAAGTGCCCTTAAATACATAGATCTATTTCTGGGCTTTCCATTCTGCTCCATTGGTCTATTGTTTATTCTTGCACTGTCCTAATCAATGTAGCTTTATAATACACACCCATAGCTCTTGGATCTGAAATGGTAGGCCTTCCCTCTTTATTCCGTTTGGCTCTTTGCATTTCCATGTAAATATTAGGATCAACTTACACATCCGCTGGGTTTGAAATGGGTTGCATTAAAATTACAGATCAGTTTAGGGAAAATTTACATCTTTACTTGAATATTTGAATTTGTGTCCATATTCTCCCATTGATTTAAATCTTTAATTTCTCTTATTAGAGCTTTATATTTTCTTATGTAAAGGTCTTACCCTTCGCTCATTAGAGCCCTTCATAGATATTTGAGTTTTTTTTAATACTATTGTAAATATGTCTTTTTTTAAATTTCTTTTTTTATAATTGTCCATTATGGGTGTATATTTTTTTAAAAGTTTTTATTTATTTATTCATGAGACACACACACAGAGAGAGAGAGAGAGAGCAGCAGAGACACAGGCAGAGGGAGAAGCAGGCTCCATGCAGGAAGCCTGATGCGGGACTCGATCCTGGGTCTCCAGGATCAGGCCCTGGGCTGAAGGCGGCGCTAAACCACTGAGCCACCCGGGCTGCCTATGGGTGTATATTTTGATGTTGCAAAGCTGTATGACAAACTACGCCAAGCTCAGCGTTGTGAAATAGCCACCATTCTACTATGCTCATAGCGTCTGTGGATGAGCGAGAAAAGGCAAAGTGAGAAGGACTCCTTTCTGCTCCAAAATGTTCGGGGCCTCAGCTGAGAAGACTTGAACAACTGGAGGTGACTCACATGGCTAAGGAACCATCTGGAGGCTTCTTTGTTCTTGTGAGGGCATGGGGCCGGGATTGACTCACAGGCTGGTTCCCTCTGGGACTGTCCACAGAAGTCCTTCATATGACCTCTCATGTGCTTGGCCTTCTCACAGCTTAGCCACATGGTTCGGAGAAAGGGGACACTGAGAGCAAGCTTGCAGAGCCCAGGAGTGTTCAAAGAGCCAGGAGGAAGCTGCCTGGCCTTTTCTGACTAAGCCCTGGGACTTCCACAGCATCATTTCTATCACATTCTATCAGTTACAGTCAAGTCGGCCACCCAGGTACAAGGGGAGGGGGAGGGAACTCTATCTCTTGATGAGGAAATGGTTACTCACACTGCAGAGGGTGAGTGATGGGATGGCAGAGATTGCCATGGGCATCTTTGGAAAATGCAATCTGTCAGTGATATGTAGATGCCACTGATGCCAGCATGGTGACCCACCAAACTCTCTTATAAATTCTAAAAAATTATCCATAGATTTTTTTGGAATTTTATTTGTACAAATACGTCATTGCAAATAATGGGTCTTTTATTTCTTTTTTTCCCAATCTTTACACTTTTTACTTCTTTCTCAGTTACTGGTTTCTTCTTTGTCCCATTGGTGATTCTATCATATAGTTAAGTTTGCTCTCCCTTCAATCCTGACACAACTATTTTGAAATATATCCTATAAAATGACACGGACAGAGCTAAGATCACAAAAAAAAAGATGGGGGGAGGGAGTGGTGGGTAATAATGGAGGTAGGCAAAAGGAAGGGTATATTTTTTTCCTCAATAGAATGTTTGAAGCCCCTAATTCATTTTTTCCATCTAGGCCCAACTATAGAATTGGCTTGGAAACATTTATTTCACAATTTAGCCAGACATTGGTTGTTAAGACATCCAGCCAACTGCTCCAGGTCCGCCTCTCGAGACCAGCAATATTCATTGCCTTAGGCCACCTGAGGTCCTTTGGGAGATGGCTGGCTGACTTTTCTGTGTCTTGCAGCTTCAACGTGAACAAAGACAGGGGTGCCCTGTGGGTGGGACATGGGTGGGTGTGTGGGATGAGGCATGGGGTGCTTCAGTTTCTCCCCACTGTCCCACATCTCTGGGCCCTGCTGGAGGAGCAGAAGAGAATGTGCACTTCCCCTTGGGAAAAGCTGTCCCTAAATACAACAGGATGGATTCCCTCAGCCAGGCTCCTAACCCACATCTGCTTTCTCCAAAAGCACTCTTTCTATGTCAGTGCACTCAACAAAGGGAAGATTTATTTAATAAGTGGCAGGACAGGATGGCAATTTGCTAATCATCTTAAACAGTTTACACCACACACAGAGAGAGGATGATCGCAAAATAAGAACTGATAATATGGAACAACAGGACAAGGAGTAGAAACTAGAATCAAGGGCTGGAGCAGTGGTCATCATAGAAGAAATAGATTGGCAAATCACGGTTTACATGCAAACAGTAAATACCAAGCCCAGGGCATAAAGAGTCAATGCTAAAGAATAGATCTCACAGAAAAATATCTGCAAATGGTAAGAGTCAGTAAAACAAAGCTTCACATGCAAGGCACAAAAATTAAAATTGGTATTATTTAAAACTGTGAAACTTGCAGAGTGTGGTGAGGCAATTAGCAAAGGATAGTGAGGTGGTGATGAGCAGCAACATATTAGTGCATTCAGTGATGCATAGGTGAGTGGCAAAGCCCTCCTCTTCTGAGACTTTCTCTTAGGGCATCACCCCAAAGGAGAGAACCTCGTTTGTGGTAATGGTGGTATGCTACAGTAGTCAAGAATATTGGTGTTTGGGGTTAGGTGCACTTGAGAGGGAGTCCTGCCTCTGCTACGTAGCCTTGAGGAAGTGACTCCACCCAGCTCATCTTCAGCTTCCTCATTTACAAAATGACAGGGAAGGGGGGGGCCTCTGATACAAAGTGCTTAGTGCCCAGTAAGTGGAAGCAGCAAGGAAAAGCTGGAGGCAGGCAGTACCCCAAAGGAGAACAGTTATAAAAACTGTTGTGTCCTAAGTAGGTAGACAATTTGGAAACCATTAAGAAGATAGTTAAGAAAATCCTGATGAGGAAAACTTTAGGATGTGTGAAATAAAAATATGACGATATTTTCTACACTCCTATGATTAGAGACAATAAGCTATGCATCCATGTGAGCAAAGACGGGGAAAGGACACAGTATAAATGAAAATGAAGGAGGTGATTTCTTGGCGAGTTAAAACTTTCCTTAAATACGTTTAATATAGGAAGACCCGGGATGAAAAGGATGCCTGAAAAGAAACCTCTTTGAGTTATGGGAGTAGAAACTGAGAATCCCACTAGCCTGTGGTGAAAGCACAAGTGATCACGTTCATTCGTTCAGTTACCATTGACGGAGCCCTGGGACAAGACAGAGCTTTGAAAACACGCATCCTGCCCTCACAAGCTATTAGGGACTAAATATATAAAAGCAACCGATGAAATGCACTAGTAGAGATAAGCTCAGGCCACTCTTCCTTTTGAGGGGTTGGGGTCCTCCGGGAGGACATGATAAGCAAGCCCTACAGGGAGGGAGGCACAAGTCAGCCAAGAGGTGGCCTTGGGAAAGATATGGGAAGACGTGAGAGATGGGATCCAGGAGAGAGGAAGGCCGGGTCATGAAGGGTCTTGTGTGTTACCCAGAGGAGTTTGAGTTTTATGCTGCACTGAACAGTTGAGGAAGAGGTTCTTGCAGTCAACCATGAGGAGGATGCCAGGGTGACCTCCGCCAGCAGCAGTGCCAGTGGAGGAGAACCTGCTGGCTGGTATCTTCGATGAGAATTACCAGCATGCCGTAGGGAGGATGAGATGCAAGAGCAAGAGGGAGACTCAGAGGGAACTTTGGGATCACCATTCACCAACATAGGGAAGCAGAGTTGTCTATGAGATAGAGCCAGGGAGCTCTAGCAGAATTGGGGCCAGAGACCGTCAGGGGACCTGTTCAGTTTGGGATGCAGTTAGGATTCGTCCATGAAGACATTCATCAGGTTAGCGGGTAAATGTGTCTAGGGGTTAGGAGAGAGATACCACCTGGAAGCAAAGGTCTGTAAGTCATCTTGAATGGGTTGAGGAGAGAAGAGACAAGAAAGATCATTTTTTGAGGTTCTACACTATTTCAGGTGCCTCCCATCTACTGTCTCATTTAAACCACCACTTCATGAATTTTAGGAATGAGAAAGCTGAGATTCTAAAAATCTACATGAAGAATTAGGACCCTTTGGGATACTTGGGTGGCTCAGTTGGTGAAGCTCCCGACTCTTGATTTCAGTTCAGGTTGTGACCTCAGGGTCATGAGACAGACCCTGTGGCAGGCTCTGCGCTGCTCATGAAGCCTGCTTCAGATTCTCTCTCCCTCCCTCTGCCTTCCTCTGTCTGACTCCTCAAAAAATAAATAAAATAATAAAAAATAAAAAAGAATTAGGACCCTTTGTTGCAAGCAACAAAGCTAGATTAAAGGAGGAAACATATTATAGAGAGGACTCTTGTGGTGTCTAAAGTCAGAGATGAGAGAGGGGGGAAATCATATGCTTTGTTTTTATTTTGCACAGGCTCCCTGGTAAGGAGCAAGCAGACTAGGAAGTGGCAAGAGCAAGGCAAGAGCAAAACAAGGAAGCCCATGGAGACCATTTTCATTTTTACAGCCTCTTGGAAATCAGTCATGAAGCTAAGTTTTGTTGGACTAGACATTGCTTTGGCTTGCAACCAAGATAAAATGAGTGATCGTGGAGAAAGATGTCACATGCTTTTCACCAATTTTGGTCCAATATTCCAAAACTAACTTTCTTTGGGTAAAACTGACTATGTTTAAACTCAAATGCATGGAATATAGATGGACTTTTAATAACCACACCTAGTATAACGAACATGAGTTTTAGTAAAAATTCTCTTTTCAGCATTTTGATGCCAATGGAGTTTCTTTCAGACTTGCTTTTCATCTGGAAGCCTGGAGAACAGAATGGAAAGAATTTTGAGGTAGGAATCATTAAAAACTGAGCCTTGGTTTCCGCTGCTCCCTGTTCATTTATGTGCGTTGTGTAACCCAGGACAAGCGGACCCAGCCTTCCTGGACTCTGATGTGAGAGATCGTCTGTAAAATCAGAGATGTGGATTAAAACAAGTACTTCTCCGTTGTTACTGTGCATATGACTGTCCCGGAAATGTCATTAAAATGGAGCTCTGATTTAGTAGGTCTGGGGTAGGGCTGGAGACTGCATCTCTAATGTGTTCCCAGATGATGCCCATGCTAATGGTCCCCACAACGACACGTGAATCAGATTACCCTTTAAGGTGTCATTGGGCTATAGGCTCAAATGGCTGCCAAATCAAGAAAGGCATATGTCACAGTTAATAACAATAAATATTTATTTTTAAAAATGAAAATGCTTTATGTTTTCTGTTTATAAAAATAATACACACCTATCAATTTCTTTTTAAATCACAAAATTATAAAGTGCAATGGTTGAAAATCACCCAGGGTTAAATACCACTCAAAACAGTGTGCTTTCTTTTCACTTGATCACGAAGAACACAAGTCCCAAGTTCCAGTATTCCTTTGTATTACCTTGTCTCTTAAAATCAGATCGTGAAGCTGGTAACTTTCAATTTGCTGCCCATCAGCTAAGAGTTCGTTGATTTTTTTTAAAAGATTTTATTTATTCATGAAAGACACACACACACAGAGGCAGAGACACAGGCAGAGGGAGAAGCAGGCTCCATGCAGGGAACCCAATGTGGGACTCGATCCCGGTACCCCAGGATCACGCCCTGAGCCAAAGGCAAATGCTCAACCGCTGAGCCACCCAGGTATCCCATGAGTTCATTGATTTGAATTCAGTTCCTCCCCTTATGGTAGATTTGCTCCCGTATCCTATGATTTCCAGCTGCTCGTTGCCTGGATTCAGAAGCAGGGAAAGACTTTCTAGTCATCCCTGCCAGGTTGAATGGACCTGAAGACATCCAGAAGAGAAAGGAGATACGTGAATCCTGAGAATGATTTTTAAGAGACTTAAAACGCAATTCTGAGTTAAGATCATTAAGAGTTGATGGACGTGGGGTACTGTATCCACATTAATATTTGGGGAAATGACTTAGGACAGTCATTTAGAGGAGGTAAATCTAGATAGATAGAGGAGGTAATCTTGCTTTGTTCCTCTACACTTTCCTCCATGATAGTTAATGTTATTTGAATGTTAAATGTTCATATTAAAGCTATTTGAATGTACTTAAAATAATTGGGATGACAACATAGCCTTATGAGCTTGTTGGTCATTAAACATCATATATGACACATCTATAAGGCTCAATTAGAGGTGATTGAAATACACAACCTGTAAACATAAGATGAAAGATTCCAAACCTCAAATTGACTTTACTAAATATTTACACACTTTTCTTTGTCTACTTGACACAGCCACAATTCCTAATTCAGCATACAGTGAGAGGTAATTATAATTGCAAATCTATGATATGTTTATATTTTATAATTTGAGGAAATTTTCAAAGTGTGTATATATCTATACGGATTTACTTATATTTGTAATCCTACCATCAGGCAAACAAAATAAAGCAAAAAAAAAATAATACATCAGCATGCAGCTAATAAGGTGTTAACAGAGCAGGTTGTTCGAAATACTCATTAATAACTCAACCATCTAGCGTAGCAGTTAAATACATGGTATGTAAGTTAGCATTTTAGACAAATGATATTCATCATTTTAAGTACCAAAATTTAGGTTAAAAAATTTTTCTGAAACACATAGCATTCCCTCTTTAACCAAGACTCCTGAAAATACTTTAATCTTTGAGCTACAATATGTTGTAATCATCATCGATTATTCTTCACTTGTGTTCTAAATCATCCTAGAACACTATGACTTTGGAAACTTGGAATCTGGGTTTTACTCATAACCATTTTCTTTCACAAAAGTTCTAAGTGTTCCTGGTTGAAATTTTTTTCAAAATGCAGTAAAATATAACAAAACAAATAAGAATCATCCTCAACCTCACAGTCCAGAAAGAATCATTAACAGTTTAATGACTTTTTTGCACACCATATGAGTCTCCAAGGGCTTCCATGACAAATGACCACAAACTGAGTGGTTTAAAACACAGAAATTTGTTCTCTCACAATTCAGGAGGCCAGGAAATTAGGGTATCAGCAGGGTTGGTTCCTTCTAGAGGCGCTGAGGGAGAATCTGTTCTAAGCCTTTCTCCTAGCTTCTGGCAGTTGCCAGAACAGACGCTTTGACATTCATTGGCTTGTAGACACTCTGCTCTAAGCTTTGCCTCCAACATCCCATGGCCTCATTCTCTGTGTATATTTCTCTCTAATCTCTCTCTTCTTACAAGAATACGAGACTTTGGATTTAGGGCTCCTCCTAATCCAGCATGACCTCATCTTAACTAATAACCTTCTTAAAGACACTGTTTCCAATAAAAACATCTTCTGAAGTTCTGGATGGACATGAATTTGAGGGGGGGGGGGACGCTCTCCAATCCGTTATAGGCAATGTAATATATATTTGTATAATTATAAAGAAGAGTTTACATTTGATATATACCTTAGTTCCTTCTTCACTTAATATATTGTGGAAGTTTACTCATGTCTTTCAAATTCAGCTTTTTAAATTTATGGAGAGTGTTCTGTTATATTAATATCACATCATTTATATAACTAACCTGCTACTTCAGACGTTTAAATCATTTCTAATCTTCACTATCATAAATGACTCTAATGAATCTTCCTGTGCCTAAATCTTTGAGGTCATCACTGCTTATTTCCTTAGCATAAATTCTCGTGAGTTGAATTGTTGCATAAAGAGTATGACCATTTTAAAGGCTCATGATAGATCATGTTTAATGGAATTCCAAAAAGAGTGTACCAATTTACTGTCACCTCAAGTTGGGCTCCATGCTCAGTGGGGAGTCTCCTTGAGGATTCTTAGCGCATTGTGACCTATTAAGGGTCAGAACAAGCAACATATTCAATCAGCAAGACTGTAAGAAACTAATGCTGGTCAGTGGAGAAATTTGAAAAGACTTAAAATATATCGGGGTGCCTGGGTGACTCAAGTCAGTTAAGCATTTGATTCTTGATCTCAGCTCAGGTCTCTATCTCAGCATTGGGCTCCATTCTGGGTGTGGAGCCTATTTTAAAATAAATGAATGAATGAATGAATGAATGGACATAAAAGACGTAAACTGTAACACACCAAAAAAAGGATACACAAATAGCCAACAAACAGCACCTTGAGATCAACACCTGGGCTAAAATCAAGAGTCGGCTGCTTAACTGACTGAACCGCTCAGATGCCCAGAAATAATACATGGACATTAAAACATAATTTGAAAAGTTATGACAACTCTTAGAAATTGCATTGGCTGTACGAAAGGTCTTACAAGTATCTTTTATAAGCATTTCTATATGGTCAGATAAATTTTCTCACGGATATTAAAATAAGCCATTGCCACAAATGGGTTTTCTCTTCAGATCTCTGTTCACATTCCTTCCTGGCGCCTTTGATGTTTTTTATCCTCCTCCACATCCACGCCCCATCTCCCTCTCTCCCATCACATACCATCAACATGCCACACACCCTACAGGACCCAGTCCAAACCCGGTTTCCTCAGTTACCAATGCCCTCTTTCCCCCCACTCCCACTATCACTGAAAAGATCCCTTCCATCTTCTCTGTTCTCATGGCACACTGTTTTGTTTTGCTTTTCAGCAGTTTGTTGGGTCTTAGTAATTTTGCAACGTGGTCTAGTTATCCGTGAGCATGTTCTTTTTCCCTGTGGATCGTAGACATCACCAGAATAGGAGTGAACAGCGGAGTCATGTCTAAATACTCGGATTCTTTTTGTGACTGTGGTTCCAACAGTGAACATTTGAAGGGCATGCATCTGAACTCTTTGGAGGGGGGGTGAGGTAATGTTGTAGGGCTGTGAGAAACCGGGCATTTCTGGAGTTTCCACAGCCCGCCCTCCTTCAAAGTTGTGACGACGCTGTTTCATTAGAAAGGTCCGCCCAGACCCTCTCCAACACACTACATGCAAATGCCACGTGCACGCCTGTGTGTGCATGTGTGTGCGCGCGTGTGTGCAGCGGTGATCGACCCTGGTGGCCGCTCTGCAGGGAGAGGCCACGTCGACCTCGGGGCTGCTTTCCCCCCGCTCCTTAACGTCTCCCATCACTGGAGTTCTCGGCATTACTTCCTTGAAGGTGCTCTGGGGGCTCTCCGGGGTGGAAAGCAACCTCCGGCCAGCGCAGCGGAGCCGCGAGAGGTGAGGGGGGTTGCAGAGGGCGCGCATCCTCCAAAACAAAGCGATCGCAGACTTGCTCAATTCCGACCGGGCCGGCGGAGGAGGCTTTCCAGGTCGGCACACAGCCGGGGCCGGAGTCGCTCCGGGCTGGAGGCTGGAGGCTGGAGGCTGGAGGCTGGAGGAGCCATTTCGGCTCGGGGATGCAACAGGATTTGGGAGCCGCGGGCAGGACCTGAAAGGCCACCTTGCGGGCTTTGTTCCCGAGTCGGGGCAGGTCCCCGAGCCCCAGATTTGCGGTCGCGAAGCCGAGCGGAGCCCTTCCTCGCACTAATTGGAAGGGGAAGGGAGTGACTCATGTTACACCCGCTCGTATCTTCCCTCCCCGTAACTGCTAAATTGTAGCTTTAAAAGGAAGTGACATGGGGTGGGGAGAGACGTCAGCTGAGGACCACTTTTTTTTTTTTTTCCCCCGAAGGGTCCACCCCATGGGTGGAGTCTCGCTTTTTCTTTCCAGTGTTGGCTGACTTACAGCTCCTATAAACTAGTGGCAATTTCTGCACCCCCAGCCTGCTCCCTTTCAGTTTCTGATTTCTAAGTCCATGTGCCAGGGGCCGCCAGAAAGGAGGTATGTGCCGTTCGTGCTGTTTGCAGGCGACTTCACCTCTGGGCGTGGCGGATGCGTGTGGGTCTCTCTCTGTCCCTGTCCTCTCCTCGGCTGGACCTCACTAAAACCTCTGGAAGGGGTAGGTACAGGACGAGGAAGAGTGGAAGGTGGAGGAGGAAGTGAGGCGACAGTGGGGACGTGGAGGGACAGAGCCTGCCAGGCAGAGGGGCTTTGCTGCCAGGGCAGGACCCTTTCTTTGTGCTCAGCCGGGGGAGCGCTCCCGGCCGGGGTGGGCTTTCCAGCTGCTGCTCCGGGCTGCATTTCCCCTCTGCGGCCCCCTCCCCTTGGTGGGGAGGAGGAGGGGGGCGGTGGAGAGCGTTTTCCCTGCAATAGATGAAGCTGGGGAGAAGGTTCCTGTTACGGATCGGTCTCCTGTGTCATGCAACACGTTCTTCCGTCCCTGGCGTTTCTATGGCAACCACAAAAATAATACTCCACCAAAGGCCGCCCCGATATAAATTGATTTGTTCGTATGGCGTTGGGAGTCTGCTGCTTTCCGGCGGCGATTGCCTCCGCTTGCTAAAATCCAGCGTGGCTTTGTGGCTACCCCTCAGCCACTTTCATTTTGGTTTTTCCCTATCACAGGAGGGCTGGGGGAGGGGTGTTGTCAAGGAAACGGGCATTGGTAATTACCTCTTTATTTACTTAATTTTTGGCCTCTGGATTTCTCCACCCTATCTAGGAATTGTGGAAGGAATGACTGGGTGTCGATGCAGGTCCGCCGGTCCCTGGTCTGTCTTAGAAAACCAGGGCTCTAGATGTGATGTTAATGTCTTAACCAGACCAAGCAGGGGGCCAGCCCTCACTTCTGGAGAGGAGGCGAGATCCTTGAAAAAAAGTTTAAAAGGGTGTCTGAGAATGGGCACCGATAGATATAGTATCATCTGCCTCATAGGGTTGCCTCGTAGTCTAAATGTTCAAAAGAGGGCTTCTTTGCTCTAGCCTGAACATATGCAGAAAAAAGAAAAAAAGCTAAGTTCAACAAGTAGGAGTGAGTAACAAAAGGTAACCAACGGCAGGATTCTCAGCTTTTTGCACATTGTCCTTGGATGGATCTCCATGCCAACGGCTCTCATTAAGGGTCCCTAGGGTCCATAGATCTTCTCTTTTTCAAAGTTGGGAAAGCGTTAACCCATCTGTGATTATGAATCAAGCATCTGCAGTTAGAAAAGACCTATCATGACAAGAGGGAGAAAGTGTGTGCATGGAAGTGTGTGTGTGTGTGTGGGGGGGGCAGTGGACAGGGACAACAGGGGCAAATCAAAGTCCTAAGTTAAAACTATTGAATCTTCTGATTATCCTCCTCCATGGGGAGAAAAAGAATTGATTTTCAGGAAAAATATAAAGTATGAGAGAAAGGTACTATGCACCCAATAAGCAAAGTTAAATATAATTAGAATCAATTGCACATCTGCTATAAAAGCATAGTCCAAATGAGCCGACAAACAGGTAGGCATCAAACTGAGGCTTTTATTCAGTATATCTGAGGAAATATTTGATAATGGACAGACACCATTCCCTTAATTCGGGCATTCCGAATTACAAATCAGCCCTTATAAGACAGATCAATAGTCATCTCATCCTCAATTCTTAAGATTGCCTGTAAGTTTGAATACAGATTTGTGAAGGTCGCTCAGCTCTCCCAGTGCCTTCCTGCTATTGAAGCCAAAAGCATTACTTAGAAACCTCAGAGTAACCCTTCGGTGTGGAAACAGGAAGAAGGGGTGGTTTGAATGAGGTTCTGTTTGCAGAAATCCTTACCTACATATACGCTTTTATCCAGGACTTACAAAAGTTATTATAGTGCAAGAGATCTCGAGTGTTTCAGATACAAAAGTTACTTGAAAACGGGGACTACATAGCGTGGCACAAGACTAACTAGAAGCAAATGGAGTTAAAGCCCAGAGAATTAGTTAAAGGGCCTAAAGCAGGGAAAAGTGTCATTGAAAAGCATATGACTCTCGCTTTGGAAATGCGTGCTAGTACACATGGCAGTTGAATTGTAAGCTTCCGATGTTTGCAAAGAGCATGGAAAGCAGTTGTGCTAAGTTACTGTTTTTCTAGCCTGAAAATGGTCCTCAAGGATGTAGAGTCACCCTCATGACCCTGGAAAGCAGCTGCCCAGTGTGGAAGTCCAAATCTGTGAGGGGGGCACTCTGGAGTTTCCAGACCTAACCATTTCACAACAAAAAGCCTTTTTTAAAAAAAAGATTTTATTTATTTATTCATGAGAGACACACAGAGAGAGAGGCAGAGACATAAGCAGAGGTAGAAGCAGGCTCCATGCAGGGAGCCCGATGTGGGACTGGATACCTGGACTCCAGGATAATGCCCTGAGCTGAAGGCAACCGCTGAGCCACCCAGGAGTCCCAACAAAAAAAACCTTATGGAATGGAGTTCAAAGGGCAAGAATCCTTTGGAAGCACAGCCAGGAATAAACAAATACTGTCCCATCATTGGACCCTGAGTGGAGGTTAAAAACATAATTAGCAGCCCTGACCTGACCTGGGGAAGGTCAACGGAGCTATAGATGCAGAGCAAATTCAGGATCCCAGGAAAGAGGCTGAGTAGAGGTGACACCAAAGAAAGGACTTCCGGAGTTGGAGTTATTTGCCCATGGAGCTGAGACCTCAGTGTCTGCAAGGCTCTGAATTGGGTGCCGTGACGTTTGTGAAGGATGGAGAAGTTGTAGTCTGGGCTCCCAAGTTAAAGATCCACCAAACCGGAGTGACAACACGTGCCGATGTGCACACAGCTGGAGAGCAGGAGGCCAGGACTCCTGGAGGGAGATGAGAGAGAGCAGATGTAGGTTGGTTAGTTTGAGGAGAACATGATCAGGATGGGGATGCAAGGTTGGAAGTAGAGGAGACGGACAATTCAAGGGGAAGAAGGCAAAGTTGTCCCAGCTGATGGAGGTTGGGGTCAGGAAATGAAGCATGGTTCTTGGTTCTTGTCCCAAGTGGGGAGAGTTCTGTCTTTAGTGTGGAAATGGGGCAGGTGTACTCTATGCTGGTGAATATAGATTCAGGGACAGAATTTTGTCTAAACCAGAGGAAGAAAGACTGGTAGGAGAAAGATGATGTGAGCAGGTGGTGAAATCCTGCCTAGTCCAATTGTTTTTGAGATGAAGCTCCAAAAAGTAAAGACCAGACTTAAATCAGATTTTAAACAAGTGAGAAATTTGGAAAAGGGAAGGAACCCCCTCCCTGCCCCTACAACATCATCCTCATGATACCTACCATTGCCATCTCTTTAGATTGTGGGGTGTTCAGATAAGCGTGTGGCCAACTTAACTGCATTTTGTGCAATTTCTTTATTGTCAAAAGGAGGTTTAAAGGGTATGTGAAGACTCTGCATTCACAGTTCTGAAGGATTTTTGAATGCCTAAGTGTTTTGAGAGACATAGGTGATCAAACCTGGCTTCATAATCACCCAGCACTATCCAGAGCTGGGGCATAGAGTTGCAACAGTCTTTGCCTAAGACAGACTCAGTTTGGAAAGGAAGTTTTGGTGCTCTGAAATTTGGCTTCATGGTGTGAAGCAGGGAGGACCACTGCTAAGGCTGTGGGAAAGAGAAAGCTCAAATCAGGAGCTTGTGCTTTCAACAATATTCATTGTGCATCTTTTGTCTGCCAAATGCTACCGACTCAACTGTGAGCAAAACTGGATACAGAGTAAATAGCTACAGTTTTCAAATATCTGAGGGGTTTTTCAGGGAGATACTGTGACGGATTGATCTCCATTTTCTTCTAATGACTAAGGAGAAAGCTCTTAAAAGCAATTTTCGTTTGCTTTTTGAATTTTGAACATTATCGTGGAATGATCCATCTAACCTGTCTCCTCTATTTTTCAAGAGGAACTCTGACTCCACCAAAGATTTCCTACCTGTCTTTAATTTTGTCCTCATTTTGTTCTACTTCCTCCTTTAATCCTAAATCCTACTTTTCCATCACCCTTCATTCATTCATGTATACATACATACATGCTTCCATCATCCATCCATGTATTCATTCACTCAACAAATGATACTATCATGTGTCAAGCGCTATAAATTATGGATATAGCAATAAATAGGAAACTATTTCTTTTCTAAAGAAGCTCAGAAACGAACAGAGAGACAAATGTGGAACCAGTCCCTTAAACAAGTGAGGGTTATTTTTGAGAGAGGCATTTATTGGCTAATGGCACTGCATGCTTCCTTCATTGAACAATTTTATATATAGATTGTGCTGAGCAGAGGAGGAAAGAGTGGCTAGCTGTTTGACCATTATCCATCTTAGAATTTTCTTATACCTTTCATACTGGTTGAGCTTATGGCTGGTGTCAGGAAACATTTGTTGATTAATGAAATGGGAAGAGGTGGGATTTCTGACCCTGGAGCCATAGAGGAATACAGTCCAGAAGACTTACATATTCTCTTTCTCTCAAAGTTCCCTCATTGCGAGTTACTTGTAGACTTCTATGGGACTATGGCTCCCTCCTGATGGACTCCAAGTATAGCATATTTATTTATTTATTTATTTATTTATTTATTTATTTATTTAAAGATTTTATTTATTTATTTATTCATGAGAAACACAGAGAGAAAGAGAGGTAGACATAGGCAGAGGAAGAAGCAGGCTCCATGCAGGAAGCCCGGTGTGGGACTCGATCCTGGGACTCCGGGATCACACCCTGATCCAAAGGCAGATGCTCAACCACTGAGCCACCCAAGCGTCCCCAAGTATAGCATTTTTAAAAGAGAAACTCCCCCCCCTCATCAAAATTATATGCCCATCGGTTTACTAGAGAGCCTCTTGTCCTTTAGAGCTAGATTTCCCATAATGCATTTCAAGTCTGTATCTCCTGACAAAACCAAGTAGGAACATCTTAAATCTAAATATATAAACTAAAGAATGTTAAAACCTCGTCAGAGTACTTCCTGCTCGCATTTCCTGATGTCATGTAGCTTCTCTTAGAATTGTTTTGCTCCCACTTGATTTCTACCTTGGCATGGAGATTATATGGGCAATATACTGAAGTTCATCTGAACTCCACCCCCCTCTGCTTGTTTGACCTTCAGAGAAAACATTTAGCAAGTTCCTCTTCTTTGTTATTTTGATCTCAGATGAGGTCAGCTTCTCCTTCCAGCGGGAAGCTGTTCCAGAGTTCCAGATAACTCCAGTTGCCACAGATCTCTCCCTTTTGAATTTGAGTTATACATAGTGGCTATTCCATGGTTATTTCTATGTAGGCTTCTACAAGAGAACAGAGGCACAGTTTGGACTTCATAGTTGTCTGAAGCTGATTGCTAAAATTCCTGCAGATTATTCCTCAGTCTGGGGGATGGCAGGTCACCTGCGGCCGCCATCAGAGATGCCAGGTGACCAGCCAGCCTGTCAGTTCCCTGAGAATGGTAATGGCCCACTTTAATGAGGACTTCCTGCGTGCCCGGCTATTACAGGGACCGCACATCTATCAATTCACTTTGTCCTCATAACACACCACGCAGGTAAAACTATTATCAGTTTCCATTTTACAGACACAGAAAGATTAGTGAGTTATTCACCTGGTTTCACAATATGGAACAGAGGTGAGATTTGAACCAAGGCTATTGCTTTCCAGGGCCCAGCTGTGTACCACTGCTCCCTCCACACCGTTGGTGCTGTATTCATCCCTCTGTGCCCAGGACCTGCATGGCAGCACATACTGAGCGGATGTGCAGTAAACATTTCTGGCATGATGATCAGATCTCTACCATGCACACCTTCCCCTGTATCCCTTAAATCCTAGTTTTTGGGAACTGCAGAAACATTGGAAGTGACAGTGGTCACTTGAACTTGGGGTACAGCTAGGAGCATAGCTTAGAAGACAAGCTTCCATGGTTTTCTGGGAACTTTGTTCCAGTTTAGCCAGAGAGGTGACCTGGTAGGGAAGGGCAAGGGCCCTGTGGTTAGAATAGCTGAATAGCAGTGCAGGGTATAACATCAAATTAAAGATCAACTGGGACGCCCGGGTGGCTCGGGGGCTGAACGTCTGCCTTCGGCTCAGGGCCTGATCCCGGAGTCCCGGGATTGAGTCCCGCACTGGGCTTCCTGTGGGGAGCCTGCTTCCCCCTCTGCCTATGTCTCTGCCTCTCTCTCCCTCTGTGTCTCTCATGAATAGATAAAATCTTTAAAAAAATTAAATATCAGCTGTTCTCAAAACTAATTTTTAAAGCTTTATTTATTTGAAAGAGAGAGAAAGAGCATGACAGGGAGGGAGGGTAAGGGGGGAGGAGGGAGGGAGAGAGAATCTCAAGCAGACTCTGTGCTGAGTGTGGAACCCGGTACAAGGCTCGATGTCACGACCCTGAGATCACATCCTGAGCTGAAACCAAGAGTCAGACGCTCTGACTCAGCCCATTGAACCACCCAGGAACGCTTCAAAACTTAATTTTTAACCAAGGATTGACTTTGCTGAGAAGTTGCTCTTGAGGACCCTGGTGGTGGCTGCTTGAATGGCTCCAAGGATTGTGCGTGGAGAGGCAGACTTTCTTTTCTGTTGTCTCTTGTCAACAAGTTTATCACCAGCGTAAAGGCAGAGTACTCTCTGGGAAGACACTGCCCATGCTTATCTCAGACAAACTTTGAAAGGAGAACCGGTGAAATGAATTGACCAGGAGGGAGATTTGGTCTCCTTCCCATCTCTGTCAACTCGCTTGTGTGCTGTCACCTCTCTGTGGACAGAGGTTAACCCAGGCTGATGAAATTTTAAAGAGCCTGGCCATACCGAGTGCTTTTTCCCAGGATGCTGCCAGTATCAGCCTGTCATCGATGCAGTCTCTGAACCTTCCTAGTGGGTCCAGCTCTTTGCTCCTCTTTTCTCTCCTCTGCTGTGGGGAAGGGCCGGTTGCATGGACACACGGTGAGCAGCTTCCTTCCCCAGCCGTGCCCCACCCTTGTGCCTATCTCCTGAACCTTGGCCTCCATATTCCTGACATTCTTCTTCCATCCCACCACCTGTCCTTCATAAAATGTCACTCTAGATGCCTTTATATTAAATGGCAATTCGCCCTTTACGCCTCTAGCCTAAGGACTGCCCTGAGTGCTTGCTGATGGCATGCCCTTTCTTCTTTTTTTTTTTTAAAAGATTTTATTTATTTATTTATTTATTCATTCATTCATTCATTCATTCATTCATTCATGAGAGAGAGAGGGTGGGGGGAGGCAGAGACATAGGCAGAGGGAGAAGCAGGCTCCATGCAAGGAGCCCAATGTGGGACTCGATCCCAGATCTCGGGATCATGACCTGAGCCAAAGGCAGACGCTCAACCTCTGGGCCACTCAGGCGTCCCTGGCATGCCCTTTCCAATTGCACTGTTTCTAGCACCAAGCAGAGTATCTGGCACGAATGAGTACTGTAGCCCAGTGAAAGGTAGGCACAGGGAGTCAGGGGTGACATGTGCCTCATCTGATGCCCCCCCCACCCTGGTCTTCCCAGGCTGACATTCCTTTAGGACAAATTCTCAATCTGGAAGGTGTTGACATCTTGGACCAAATAATTCTTTGTTGTGGGGCCATGCTGTGCATTGCAGGATGTTTAGCAGTAACCCTGCGGCTACCAGCCATTCCCCTCCCCTCCCCTCGAGTGACAGCCAAAAATATTCCACATATTGCCAGATGTCCCCTGTCGGGGAAGAGTCACCCTTAGTTGAGAACTTTCAGGAAATCTTACACCCGACACCCAGAAATCCAGTTAGCCGGCTCCCTGAGCCACGGAACCCATCTCTCTGGACTAACTTGCACTCAGCAGGTTGAAAAGGGACAGCCCAAACCAAAGGGGCAATTTGTTCATTTCAATGAACAAATAGATAAGTGAAAAATAATAAAATAAATGAAGAGCAGACTTGTAACCCTTAAGTCCTCAAGTATGGCTTACCCACAGATTTCTGCTTCGATGGCCCCTGCCCCTCGGCCTGCTGAACTCTCTGGGGGACAACCCCTGGGCGGGATAGATTCACGTATCTAAAGAAAGAATTGTGAGAGCGATTGATAACTGACTTCGAGCCTTTGCTGGGATTTCCTGATTAATTCCCAGTTTCTAGGCCAACCCAGGGAGCTCCACTCCCAGGTTTCACTGGTTATTTATTTGCCTCTTAGCGCCCTCCCCTCCCAGTCATGTAGGCATTTCAAGCCTCTCCTCTCCTGCCTTCTGGCTTACTCCAGAGGGCCACTTACACTGGGTGTCCCAGGACCAGCCCCTACTTCAGGCAAGGCCCGGCTCCCCAGCCCATTGCCTCGTAACGCTAGGTGTTCAGTCACCCTGTGTCCCTTCTCCCTTCCAGGACCAGAAGGATGGGCATGGGGGTGTGGCTTGGGTGAGTCTGTCCTTCCAGACTCCTATGCAATCCTAGAGCCCCTCACGGCATTTCTTACTGAATCCTAGTATCCAGTCTACCAGCGGCCAAGCGCTGAGGGTACAAAGATGAGCCACACAGGGTCTGCGTGCAGGAAAGGACAGCATCTATAAAAGCGTTGCGTATGCTTGCATGCTGTGTTCTTTCCCATAACCTCCCTGGATCTTCTTTCAGGGTTAAAAGACCTTCTGTATCTTCAAAATCAGCAGAAATTCTACATCTTAACCCCCAAATCACATGGAAATTTAAGAAGTGACTTAAGACCAAATGATATAATGGAAGTCATGTGGTGTCACTAAATTCCTCATTTGACCTCCATTTCTGGTGGAAGAGTGGGGGTTAAAGTTTAATAGGGGAAACAGAGAGAGAGGACCGCAGAGATATTTTAAATGTGCCTGGTTGTTTTAATTATTTATATTGGGTCCAATTTTAGCCAAACTGGGACTTCATCTCCCACCCCTACCCCCACCTTTTCCTACTCCTTCTGTCTTCTCAAATGGCTGAACTGTAATTTGTCTTTAAGACAGTCTGGTCGTAACAGCTTCTCTCTGGCTTGGCTCTCCAGAGAAGATGTACCTTTCTTGAACATGTGCTTTGCCAGGCTGGGATCTAGTTGTGTCCTGTGGGTGTTGGGCAAGCATTGAGTTGCAATATCCTAAGAATGGGTGCACCATGTGACACAACTCTGCCTGCCTCTCTGGGCGGGGAGAGGATTAGCAGACTGGTGAGCAAGGTGTCCTGCCCTTTTCAGAGTCCACAGGAACATTTCATTAGCCAGAATCTAGAGACTGCTGGGCCTCCTTCTCTAGACACGTTTGACTGGGCCACAGAGACTGGGGGCCTTTTAGGGACCACAAGAAGCAGCATGGCATAAGGGAGGATCAGGGCAGGGTGGCAAAGCCTGGGTTGAGTCCCCATCCCTGGCCACCTGCTTCCTTTCTGTGGGATGGACCTTGGGCTCCTTGAGACCAGGGCTGCCTGTCCCTGGGTCTGCCGTGGCCCCACACTGGGAGATAGCCTTGTGCATCCCATGGCTTCATTTCCCGACCCGGTTGGGCAGGAGGCCAGGGTAGAGGCCAACTTCTTCAACCACCAACATGGTGGGGCCATTTTGGGAAAAGTGTGCCAGCAAGTGTGCAGGGCTGCAGGATAAACTGGGCTCAGGTCACCCAAGCATCAGTTTGCTGAAAGATCTAAGATTCATTTTATATAAAAAAATAAAACAAATATAGATATATGCCAGGATAGAAAATGCAGCATTTATATGAACTTTTAGGACAAAGCATGCTTGGTTGTTTGGATGGCTTTAGGCCATGGCTCCAGACCCTTCAGAGTTAGCTTCCTCTGCTGAGGGGAACATCTTTGTGGAAAGTTTTTAGAGGAAAACTGAGCTGGATGATCTCTGAGTGACTTTGTGGGAAGGAAGAGTCGATTTATCATACTGTCCTCCCACCACCTTTCCTCTTTTCCACTGTCCCTAAATGGTGAGTCTTGGGGATGGGATGGGTCATCCCCGTGGACTGGCCTGCCTTGACTCTGTTTTCTTCCTTGTCTCTTTGTTCCTGATGGTATAATTGATGGAAGGTTGCTTGAGTCCCTCTCTTTTTGGCTCTGGTCACCCACATTTTTGGACTTTACTCCCTTCTACTGGAATAACCCCTTTTCTAGATCAGCCCAGCACCCATTCTGTTCTTTCTAATCTCTCTTCCTTTCCCATTGCCTTGACTGTCTCTCCAATGAGGAGTTGCTTTAACTCCTCCTGAGTACTGATATCTTTTATCTTATCACTGGTTTACGATACATTACCTCCTGTTCTCATAAAGATTTTTCTCAACTGGGGTTATCTTTGGAAATTTGAACAAAACAGTCAGGCATGTGAAATCTGCCAATTCAAATCCTAACAAGCTGTTCTAAAGGTACCCCACTTTCAGGGTCCCACGCTCTCCAGGAGGTGGAAGAATAACCTAACCAAACATTATATAAAAAGCCTGGGCAGATCGTGTTGTAATAGAGGGAAAGAGGGGCACTCAATACCTAACTACTCTAATAAACCACTTTTATTCCCCTTTACAGTAAGATGGTGGTGGAGGAATAAAAAAATCTGAACTGTGGACTTTGTCCAGGCACAAGCAAACTAAGTTTTATTAGATTTCTTTGAGAATAGTAAGGAAGAAGGGTAGGCCTCTCGTGTATGTGTGTGTGTATGTGTGTGTGTCCGTGCTCTTTTCAAAACCATGTTTTTGTGCTGCCCGACTGGCTCAATCAGTAGAACACGCGACTCTTGATCTTGGGTCAGGAGTTCAAGCCTCATGTCGGGTATAGAGATTACTTAAACAAATAAAACCATGTTATCACGCATGGATATCCAGAATCACCTGTCCCAACGTTTCATTGAAAATGGAGATAATGCCATCAAAGTATTAGGGTGCTGTGGCATCTGTCTGGCAAAGCATATTCCATTTACGAGATAGTAGACTAGCTGAGGACAGATTCAACCATGTGGAAGACAGCCCCAAATCTGCAGTCTCTGGTGGGAAAAATTATTGTCAAAAGCCTATGTACTTTGCGAGGCTTACTCTGATTTTACCCTGAACCTACTAGGAGCAAGTATAATCCTGAAATTACTGGCTTAAACGTGGCTACCTGTTTGCCTGGGTAAATTGTGAAAAAGGAACAATTGATAGCAAGGTAGAAAAAGAAAGAACAGTCAGTTAAGAAAACTGTCCATGGTTGAGAGTCACTCATATCCAGCAGAACCGTGGTCCTCGGCCCTTGGGGTGGCATCTGATGTAATCCATTGACTAAGGCAGGAAAATCTAGATGACTCTGGAAAGGTTGCTGTCAAAAACAAAGAAAGGTTTTGTCAATTTTATCTTTTGGCAATTTAGTTCTGGATTTTAGCTCTCCAGAGAATTATTTCACTGAAACAAGTTGTCCCCTGGCTAAGATGGTTGAGGAAGGAGATGGCTGCAGGTAGAGTCCAGGTGGCCAGCTGCCTGCTCCTGGCAACAGCCCTCCTTTGGGGAAGCTGGGCTCTGGGCTGGCCTTCCAAGCCCCAGATGGAGGGCCATGGAGCCTCTGTTCCATGTTTGGTTCCTACCCCAGACTGCAGTGGAAGGAAAGAGGACGTAAATCAAAGGCAGAGAGTGAACCTCAGTGGAGCTGGCCGAGGAAGGGTGTGCTGACCTAGCCCCCCCACTTGGTCTTGGGTGCAGAGTTGGGGATGTAGCCACAGATACTGTGGAGGGACTAGTACCTGGCTGCCAGTGAGCAAGGAGCTGTGTCTCCCTCACATTATTCTGAGTCTCAGGGACAGAATCTCACCCATGTTCTCAGCTTTGCCCATCTGTTAGAATTGCCCATCTTGGACCAGCGGATTGAGTCTCCGGTTGCTCCAATTAAAAAAAAAAAAAAAAAAAAAAAAGGGATCCCTGGGTGGCGCAGCAGTTTAGCGCCTGCCTTTGGCCCAGGGTGCGATCCTGGAGACCCAGGATCGAATCCCACGTCGGGCTCCCGGTGCATGGAGCCTGCTTCTCCCTCTGCCTATGTCTCTGCCTCTCTCTCTCTCTCTCTCTCTCTCTCTCTCTGTGACTATCATAAATAAATAAAAATTAAAAAAAAAAAAAAAAGGAAAAAAAAAAGTTTTCTACATGATTCTGATGGGCTGGGAAAACTGGAACCATGTGACAGAAATAGTGTGGCTAGGAAGACAGTGACTCCAGACAAACAAAACCAGAGGTATAAGGAGGAGGATGCTACATTTAAGGTCATCATGTGCCAGGCAGCATTCCAGAAACAGCTCATCCTTACCATGACCCATGAAGGTGGGATCTATTATCTCCATTTTCAGGTGAGAAGACTGAGGTTCAGTAACATGTCCAGGGTCATGTAGCCCATAAAGACAAACCAGCCCTTTGGCTCTTGAGTCCCTGCTCAGGTGTTCAGACAGGAGACAGGACATAGCCTCTTTAGATCCTCAGGGTGCAAGGTTCCATGTTAGATGAGTGTAGCAAGGAGCTAAAGATTTACTTCATAACTAAAGACAAAAGGACCAAAGAGGATAAAACCAGTTAGGTAAGGATGTGGTGGAAAGTTACAGTAGAAAAAGTCTGGAAGGTTCTGTTATCTCTGACCAACATATATTCCTAGAATAGAGGTCGAGTTAAATTATTGAGTTGTCCCACATCAAACCCAGCTTGCTAACATTCCATGATTAGCTGGATTTTTGACAAGAAGAATATCCTACCCGCCTAGAGGAATGCTGCTTTGTTAGCGATGAGGCCCTGACCTGGGTGCAGTATGGCAGCTACGTTCCACTGACACTGTGGTCATGTTATTAATACGCCAAAGCTGGCTGTTTTTCTGGAATAGTGTGGTGGATGTGACTGGCCATTCAAGTCATTCCTATTGTGAGTTCTCATCATCCACCTGCCATGGCCAGGTCCCCACGCTGGACGCCTTGGACACCAGATGGAAGCTCTTGGGCTCCTGAGGAATTGAGGCTTCTAGGAAGGCAGATGTACAGAGGAAAACATTTACTGATGTTGTATGGCCTTGGTGCGGGGCTGAATCCTCTACATCACTTACTTGTGCAGTAAGTCACGATTACCACACAACGGTCAAGGTCTTTGATGGTGGACTTCACAGTGAAGACCAAAGAGATCATGGAAGACAGGAAAAGGCATCTCGCAGTCTGGGGGCAAGCAGCAGAGTTGTACAGTCAGGGAGAGGGACAGGATTTGGAAGGATGAACACAGGCTGAGCAAGTCAACAACAGGAGGAAGGGGGAGGGTGGGCATCAGGGGTAGGGGACAGATGACCAGGGGCGCAGACGCAGGGGGATCTGGTACAGCTGGGTCAGGCTGCAGCCCACAGAGCGGTGCCCTGTAGGAAGTCTGTCCTGCCCTCCTCACCGCCCTGCCTGCCCTCATTTTTCATTCTAAAAACACCCTGCATTTCCGAGAGAGAGTAGCTTTAGTATTTAAAATTCTCTCCTTGTTCTTCCCTACAGGGTAGCAAGCTCCTTGAGGCAGCTTGGTATCTCCACTCCCCAGGGTGGTGCCTCAGTAAATATTTTTGAAGGAATGAAAGGCATCCTCTAAGGAAGGGGGGCCTTGCAGGGGGAGTGACTGCCCCCCCAGTGCTAGCCAGCTGTTGCCCTACAGCCTGAACTGCATCCCAGCAACAAGTGGTCAGGCCAGGCCGGTGGGGCTTTAGTTAAAAGAAGACACTGAACCTCCTTCTTCAGGAGATGTTTCGTTTGTGAGCCTAAAATGTAGTTCGGTACCAGTCCTGAACATGTACACGTGGATGCCTTCAATGATGGCCCAAGAAGGGTCATGAGGATCAAGTGTCACCGCTTGGCCAACTCAGGTGCTCCGCTCTGGCAGGTAGCTTGCAACGATAATGCTATGGACTTAGCCACTGACATCTTCTTTCAAACGAACTTCTTTCCCTGAAGACACTGGTTTGTTTTCTGGGAATTGTTAAATGTCTGCCTGAGTTGGACAGATTTGAGGAGCTGCCCATTGGGATGATCAGGGCGCCATCGAGTGGGCAAGGCATTGTGGGTGTGGAACCTGAACGGACACACAGGAACTTGTACTTGGTGTGAGATTCTGCATTCGCTGTCTTAATTCTTACTACATTCTCAACCAGGGGGCCTTACATTCTTATTTGGCACTGGGACCCCCAAATTATCCAGTCCATGTGGCATTGAGTCTAGAGAGGTCTGTTGGATATTCGTGAATGCCAGCGGCAAAACTGTAGTGGTTAAACTATAGTCCTGCCCTAACTCTGGACAGCTTTTCAAAAGAGGGCCACATAAAAATAAATCGGTGACCACCAGCTGCTTAGAGCATAGGTGGTACTGCTACCCAGTCCACCTTAGGTCATCTCAGTATAGGAAGGGGGAAGTCTGAGACTGAAGTTGCCTCAAATATGAGAAATGATTTCTGGTGATCATTGACAGGTTATTGCTCTTCTGTGTCCATTTAAGTCTGTGCATATGTTTTCTATATTTTGATTGCCTTTCTGACTCAGGAGCTGAATAAAAATTTGTGTTTCAAGTTTTGTACAGAAAACATCAGTTTTATATTCAGTAGAAGAAAGCTTCTTAAAAAAACAAAAGATTCTGAAAATTGATAGACACCTTTCATGTATTTAGAGATTCTGTTAACCCTGTTTTTGTAGGAAATTTGTATTCAAATGGGGAAGGATAGAAAAACATAAAGGTGGAATTGTTGCCGTTTTGAATTATTTCAGTTATTCAAGCCAAGACAGATGCCTCTTTTTTTTTTTTTTTTTGATTGATTGATTGATTTGAAAGCGGGGGCAGGGAGGGGAGGACAGAGAGAGAGAGAGAGAGAGAGAGAGATTTAACCAGACTCCTGACTTAAGACTTGATCTCATGACCTTGAGATCAGGACCTGAGCTGAAACCAAGAGTCAGTTGGGCCACCCAGGCGCCTTCAAGAAAGATCAACTTTTTAAGGAATAGAGTGGATTTACAGTTTTCATCTCTGAATTGTCATTCTCAATCTTGGTGATCTCATGGGGAAATGGGGAAAGTATCATAAGCCTGGAGAGAAGTAAAATTTGCTGTTTCCGAAAGTTGGAAGATGTAAGTACAGCCTTTATTCTGGTACGCAGGACTTGTCTCAAATATTTCATTAGTAACTAGTAAATAATCACATAGAGCCACTGTGAGCCACTAAAGCTAAATTATGCCGAGTTGACTTAGCTTATTACGTTGGTACCATTATTGGGTGAGTCACTTGAGAAAACGGTGGAGCATAGGTGGAATTTTTATTTAAGTAAAAATGCAACAGAATGTACCCTAACATCTTTGTGTATATGATAGTGAAGCTGGGGGTTGGGAGACCAGCTGGACTCAAAAGCTAATGGGACAACAAAACAGGCTTGTTTTTATTTCCACTATGAAATAGAAGATGGAACTCATGCTGTCTTTCCTTTTTTCTATTCTGCATCTCTTTCTCATTCATTCCTGCCCACATTCCTTTTCAATTTCCATGAAGAAAATTAATTTAAATTGGCTCCTCATATTCAAAGGATCAGCCTGTCATTCTTTTTCATTGTTGAGAAGTCAACCATTTTTTTTGTATTTCTTTCTTCCATTCATTCATCTAATTTTTGGATGGCTTTTTTGAGATCCATTTTACATATCATAAAATTCACTCATTTTAAGTGTACAGTTCAGTGAGTTGTAAAGATTACACTGTTGTGCAGTGGTCATCAAGATCCAGTGTAGAACCTATCACTTGCACCTGTAGCCCCCAGGTGATCAGCAATCCATTTTCTATTTCTGTAGTTTCACCTTTTATGGGAGCTGCATATCAACAGAATAGTTCAATATAAAGTGTTTTGTGTCTGGCTTCTTTCACTTAGCGTAGTTTTTTTGAGGCCTATGTCCGTGTGTTGCCTGGGTCAATAGTGTGTTCCTTTGTTTTGCTGAGCATTATTCCATTGTGTAGATAAACCGTATCTTATTTATTCATTCACCTGGTGATGGATATATGATTTTCAGCATTTGTCCAGTTTTAAATGTATTGCTTTTATTCCTCATCCAAAGTACAGATTAAAAATAAGTCCCAGGGGAAAAATTAGAGAGGAGGACAAACCGTGAGAGACTCCTAACTTTGGGAAACAAACAAAGGGTTGAGGAAGGGGTGGTAGGTGGGGGGATGGGATGAGCACTGGGTGTTGTTGGCAAATTGAATTACAAAAAAAAGAAATCCTAGTTTCCTTGCTACTTCATCCTTCTTCCCACAATCCCCCTTGAGGGACACAAGCATCCATAGGAAGGGCTTGGAGGAAGGGTGAGGGGAGCTGCCTCCACCCCCACCCACCTCTCCCCAGGCCCTGGCCACAGTGTCTCTCTCTCAGCAGGTATTTTGAATTGGATGCTGTGGATTGATCACAACTGACTGGAGAAAGAGCAAGTCTCTCAGACAACAAGGAACATAAATTCTCGACTTCTATCTTGGCTCAATTGTCTTCCAGCCGAAAAACGTAGAGGTTTCAATGTTGCAGATTGATGAACCCATTTTTTCTACTCAATTATTTATCTTCCCACTGATTTCATTAACTAAGTGAAGCTTTTGGCAATTCACCAAATTTCATTCACAAACTCTTTCCATAAGTGTCAGCTACTTGCAGGCCCTGTGTTGGCTCCTGGGGGACAGGGTAAGGCATCAGATACCAGCCATGCCTCACCAAGCTCTGCTCCAGGGAAGTTTTGTTGGCTTCTGCTGTTTGGTCGCTAAAAGGCAGCTGACCTTATAGCTCTAGTAAAATCTCTTTTGCTTGCCTATTTGAGCTCTGAAATTTTACCTGAATTTCCTCACGGTGAATCTGCTATAGCAAATATCGTCTATTACGTACTTTAGTGGGTAGCATTGGCAGTAATGAACATAAGCAGAGTATTCAAACTCAGGTATTCAAAACCTTTGACCCAAAAAAAAAATAAATAAATAAAAAAAAAACAAAAACAAAACAAACAAAACAAAAAAAACAAAACCTTTGACCCACTGAAGATTTTATCTGGATCTTAAGCAGGAAGCCTATTTTCCTGTATGGTGGCAATAGCTTCTGTTGGCATGCATGCCTAGGGTTGATTCCCCTTTGCTCTTTGAGGCTGACTAGAAGACTTAGAGGTGGTAAATATCCTTTACAGCCTTTACCTACAGGCTTTGCTTAGGATCTAAGGTGAGGTCCCACCCTACGTTTATTTACAGTCCAGTCTCACAGACATCGTCCAGCTTAGGAGGATACAATTTACCTCCATACAGTGTTCTGGTAGGGATTCATGTCATGCCAGCAGACCTGGGCACCACCATCTTGCTATGTTCCCTGGGTGAGGGGAGGGTGCCTTCTTCCACTATAAGGACTTGCCCATTTCTTTTTTTTAAACAATGTCAGGACTGTATGATTATATCACATGTAGATTAAAAACTAACTATGTTTATGTTTTGTCATCTATAGGGCAAGGGGTTTGTTTTACTTTTTTAAACAACTTGATGGGATAGCATTCATACCATGAAGCCCACCCATTTAAGTGTACAACTCAGTAGTTTGTGATATACTCAAAGTTGTGCAATCATCACCTCTATCTATTTTTAGGACATTTCATCACCTCAAAAAAAGAAACCCGTACCCATCAGCAGTGACTCCCCACCCCTCTCCCCTCCAGCCCTGAGCAACCACTAGTCTATGTTCTGTCTTTATGAATTTGCCTATTCTCGATATTTCATATACAGAACCACACATTATGTGTTCTTCTGTGACTGATTTCTTCACTTGGTGCAATGTTTTTGAGGTTCACCCATGTTTGTTGCATGTGTCAGTAATTCATTTGTTTTTGTGGCTAATATTTCATTATGTGGATATACAACATTTTGTTTGTCTTTGCATCAGTTGGTGGACATTAGGGCTGTTTCCATCTTTTAGCTATTATGAGCGATACTGCTCTGAACATTCACACACAGGTTTTGGATGGACTTCATGTTTTCATCTTTTAGGGGCACATACCTAGGACTAGAATTTGGGGATCATATGGTAACTCTGTTCAGCATCTGGGGATCTAGACCCCAGGGCTTTTCATTTACTTCCTAAAATCTTTCTGAGGCTAAGGAAACAATGATACTTTGCATAGATGTCTCAGGCCTTCAAATCCAAGTCCCTTTGCTATTCAGGTCTATCTCAAAATGTAATCAGAGAACTGATGCAGGAGAATTTTATGGATGACCTACCACAGGGAAGGAATGAAGACTATCAGAAAGGCTGTTGGTTCAGCTCCTGTAGTGGTGATTACATGGGGTTTTATGATGGGGAACCAGGACTGTGTCCTGTCCAACCTAATGTACCGGTGTACTGCCCTCAGGATAGAAAAGATGGTTTGTTGGATGTGTTCAGCAGTGTGTACTTTTTTTTTTTTTTAGAATGTTTGTTTTATTTTTATTTTATTATTTATTTATTTATTTATTTATTTATTTATTTATTTATGATAGTCACAGAGAGAGAGAGCGGCAGAGACACAGGCAGAGGGAGAAGCAGGCTCCATGCACCGGGAGCCCGATGTGGGATTCGATCCTGGGTCTCCAGGATCGCGGCCTGGGCCAAAGGCAGGCGCCAAACCGCTGCGCCACCCAGGGATCCCCTGTTTTATTTTTATTTACTTTTTTTTTTTTAGATTTCAAGTAGGCTTCGTGCCCATTATGGGGCACGAACTCATGACCCTGAGATTAAGAGTCACGTGCTCTATGGAGTGAGCCAGCCAGGTGCCTCAGTGTATGCCTTCTTCTGAACAGTTTTAGGACACTAGCTTTTTTGAGTTCAGGCTTTATATTTCCAGAGCTCTCCACTCTGCCAGGATTTGCTTTCTTAGAAACTAGGAAGTCTTGCGAAGAGCGTTATCTGAAACCAAAAAGCACTTGCTTTCTGTATTGAATTCATTTTTCTGTTCTTTCGTTTAAGTAGGTATTTACTGATCTTTAAGAATTAAATTACTGTTTGAATAAAGCTGAGATCAAGGATTAAAGGAGTAAGTCTCCCAGCAATAAACCATTGCTAAACTATACTTCCGTCTGTGGAAAGGACTTGTTGAAGTGGTACCTTGAAGTTTTTTGTTTTTTCTTACCTTTAAGTTTTGTTAAGAATATATTTTCCCCCATATTCCTTGATATTTAGTTATTTCTTACTCTGTGCAGAGGAGTGACATAACCATGAGAAAAGATAACCAATGAAATTTACACATTTATAAATCGCCTTATAATATTTTATAGAATTTCAAACCAATTGTCTTATTTTTCACCCCCAATGCTCTTGGGGAGTGATTTTTTGGGAATGATAGAAAAGGAAAATGAAGACCCTAACGAAGCAAGTCATAGAACTTCCCTGAGCCTCCATGTCCTTACCTATAAAATAGGTAACTGATAAATGAGATAGCATTGTCAGAACCAAGTAATGTATGACATACTTAAGTAATCTGAAAAGTGTGGTGCAAAAGTGTGAGCTCTTTTTTTTTTTAAACTAAAATACATTACCCAATGTATTTTAATATGCCCTACTTGGGTAGTGTATTACCCCATCACTCTTCTACCAGTAGTATTTACCAGCATAAAGAAGAAAATGACTATTTTCCATTATCTCTAACTCAGAACATCCTTCTGGAGTGTTAATTGTCCAACCATTTTGAAAAGCACTTTGTTAATATCTGGGAAAGCTGGAGGTGTGCTATCAAACTAATGTAGTAGTTCCAATTCCATTGGTCATTAATGCATTGTCTCTAATAGAGGAAAAAACTGGAAATACCCTAAATGCCCATTAATACGATAATACATTAATTTTTGGTGTAGTCATACCAAAGAATACTTTTCTACACTTAAATCAACTAGACTGGATGCACAAAATTTCAAAAAATAGTGAAGGTAGAAGGAAAATCATAAAAGGATCCAAATATTATTTATGTACATCTTTACAACTAAAACATTATATATGGTCTGTGAATATATATACATACAGTAGAAGAGTAGACACATAGAAGAAAACACATGAATTTCATCCTCAGATTGGGGAAATGGCTCCAATTATCTCTAATAGGTTATTTCTTTTAAAAAACATGAAGCAGACAGGACTAAATATCAATGAGGTAAAGCATTTTGTATCTTTTGTGTATTTGAAGTATTTCAGACATTTAAAAAAAGTTTGATAGCTTATACTCCAGACTATTTCCTTTTTTTTAAGGTTTTATTTATTTATTCATGAGAGACACAGAGAGAGAGAGAGAGAGAGAGGCAGAGCCATAGGCAGAGGGAGAAACAGGCTCCATGCAAGGATCCCAATGTGGGACTTGATCCCAGGACCCCAGGATCATGCCCTGGGCTGAAGGCAGGCACTCAATCGTTGAGCCACCCAGGCATCCCCAGACTATTTCCTAAGCATGAGATACACTTTTTTTGTTTTATACAACTTGGCGCCTGCCTTAAATGATTTTTTGATTATGCATCTTGTTAACATCTTTTTGTCACTAGATATACTTTCTCATTGTCATTTTTCTTGGCCCTCCTAAGTCTTTTTGTTACAATTTAATTATTTCCTCAAAGAATTTTTAGAAGAAACAAAACTGCTGATGCTTCCTTTTAATATCTTATATTTATTTTATTTTCTATTTGTATTTATTTGTCATTTGTTATCATTTATTTATATTTTATTTATTCATTTGTAATTCAAAATTATTTCTAATTCACTTATGATATATTTGGTTTCTGACACTGAAGGAGCTCTTAACCAAAAAGCAGAGGGAAAATTAAAGTCTGGTTTAATCAGGGCACAAAGAATCCATTGAGTTTCTTTTTCTTTTTTTTTTTTTTTTTTTTTTAAGATTTTATTTGTTTAGTCATGAGAGACACACAGAGAGAGAGGCAGAGACACAGGCAGAGGAAGAAGCAGGCTCCATGCATGGAGCCTGATGTGGGAGTGGATCCTGGGACTCTGAGATTACGCCCTGAGTCAGAGGCAGACGCTCAATAGCTGAGCCACCCAGGCGTCCCAGAATCCATTGAGTTTCTTAAGGAATAACTCAAATTTGGACATTCACAATGTGGAACTTTATTATTCCCAAAAATAACAAAGAAGTGTCTGGTTTGGAAAGCAAATCCTCCCAACCTGGTGGCCTCAACTCAATCACTGGCTCCTGCCCATAACTCCCAGAATGCCCTGCAGTTTCCCTCTGTCCTTGGACTCCCTTTGGAGTTTCCTGTGTCCAAGGCTGTTGGTCCTTCAGCAGAAAGTGGCCCAGAGGCCTTGTGAGGCCTTGCTGTTCACTTTACTCTTAGATGCATCCCTGTTCTGGATTCTTGAGATCCACCAGTTAAGACACTAAAGCTCCCTGCTGTGCTAGGGTTTCCATTCTCTAATCTCTAATTGATAATGTGTCCTTTTTTTTTTTTTAAGATTTTATTTATTTATTCATGAGAGACACAGACAGAGGCAGAGATATAGGCAGAGGGAGAAGCAGGCTCCCTGCAGGGAGCCCAATTGAGGACTCTATCCCAGAACCCCAGGATCATGCCCTGAACTGCAGGCAGACGCTCACCCGCTCACCCACCCAGGTGTCCTGATAATGTGTCCTTTTACAATTTGAACTCTTCATTTCTGCTTTTTTTTTTTCTTCTGCAGAAACCATCCTATAGATAGATAAGTACCATGTCAGAGCTAGTAGGACCCTTACAAGTATTGGGAGTACTTCTTGGATCTTTTTGAATGGGAAAAGTAAGGCCCAGACAGTGGCTTCTGTATCCACCTTGGTTTCCCTCATTCCCAACTGAGATTCTGTTGGCATGGATGTAGCTCCAAGGTCTAGCCTCCTGGTTTCCTATGGACTCTTAACTCGTGATTGGTAAAGACTGGTCTGTAATACACAGTAAGATTTGCTGCCTCTAAGGGAGGAAACAGCATCCTTTGGGAGTGCCAGGAGAACAGGCAAAAGGAAGAAAGAGTGCTCAGAGCTTTGTCCCTACCCTCGTGAGTGATGGGGCCAGTCATCTGACTCTCTAGCTGGCCAATGTCTCATCGATAAAATGAGTAGTTGGAGTGTTGATCCTCGTAGTTCATTTCTTCTCTATTGGTATTTAAGGGATGGAATTGTAGTATTATGAACTAATAGAATAGGAAAGATCTTTCTATAAATGTCTTGGATACAACTGGTTAAATATTTGGAAATAAATCCACTTAGATCTTCACAGATTATCATAGACAAAAAATAAATTTCAGATCAAGTAGTTAAGAATAAAAATTAGTTATGGAAAAACAGTGACATATGTTTTCTGCAGGATGAGAAGTAAGAGTAGAAGGACTAGCTTTCTACCTCAAACTTTATGAAAGAAATCATAGTTACTACTTCAAAATGATTTAAAGCTCCAACGAGCTAAAAATAAGAGCAAACAAATTGGAAAAATTGTTCACTGTAAATGGAATAGGAAAGATGTTATTCTATTTAATATATGAAGAGCTCTTGAAAATCAATAGGCAAGAGATAAATGGGCAATAAATTAAAAGGCAAGTCATGAAGAAAAAAGCAATAGTTTAATGAATGTTAAAAAATATCCAACTTTAGTTGCCACCCTGAAAAATGGAAATTAAAACAACAAGAGACTTAATGTATGAAGAGTGAGTTTTTGTTATTCTTAAGTGAGAATTCTTACTGTTGATAGACAGGTGATGAAATGGGTTATTTTTGTATTTTGCTGGGAAGAATTTAAATAACTACAAATCTTTTGAAAACAGATTTGGCGATATTTCCAGAAACCCTAAACCATTTGCTCCTTTAACCCAGAAATCCCATTCATTCTAAGGAAATAACTAAAAATTCAGAAGAAAAGTTACTCCCCAAATTTTAATCATTGCTTTATTTATTATTAAAAAGGCAAAAAGATGTCTAGGCTTACGACAATGAGGCAACTAGATAATAATTATGACATGCCCAGTATAAGTACTAGAAGAGTTATCTTGTGACATTGAAAATGCTCTCACTAAAGCTTAAGGAAAGGGCATATAAAATTGATTTAACCTAAAAGCTCAATGATATTTAAAAACAAAAAGACTTTAAAAAAATGAAAAAAAAAAAACAAAAATTAAAAAAAAAGACTTTTGCAATGGTTGTACCTAGCAAAGAAAAAAAAAAGGTCTGAATTCACCAAAGACTAAAAGAATAAACCAAAATGCCAATGACAGTTATGGATGTTAAAATGTCTACATTTTAGAACTTTGCAAATTTTACATAATGAATGTGAATTATTATTAAAATGGGGGGAAATTATCTTTAAAAATATCCCATGATTGGGATCCCTGGGTGGCGCAGCGGTTTGGTGCCTGCCTTTGGCCCAGGGCGCAATCCTGGAGACCCGGGATCGAATCCCACGTCGGGCTCCTGGTGCATGGAGCCTGCTTCTCCCTCTGCCTGTGTCTCTGCCTCTTTCTCTCTCTCTGTGTGACTATCATAAATAAATTTAAAAAAAAAATAAAAAAAAAATTCCATGACTATGGCTAAGTGACTTACATAGAGAGTATATAATTTACTTTTTTTTTTTTTAAAGATTTTATTTATTTATTCATAGAGACACAGAGAGAGAGAGAGAGAGAGAGAGAGAGAGGCGGAGACACAGGCAGAGGGAGAAGCAAGCTCCATGCAGGGAGCCTGACGTGGGTCTCGATCCCTGGTCTCCAGGATTACACCCCAGGCTGCAGGCGGTGCTAAACCGTTGCGCCATGGGGGCTGCCCAATTTCCTTTACTTTTATCAAATTTGTATTTTATTTTATTTTTGTATTTTTATTTTTTAGATTTGTATTTTAATAGAAGAATCTTTGTTTAAAACAAACAAACAAACCAAAAAAACCAGTCCACTCTGGTCCCCAACCAATATCTGAGCTCCCCTGCTGGGATTTAAATAGGTAATTTGCTTTCATTTTAGTTATTTTCATGTCAGTTTGATATATTGCCTCGTGCAATTTTAGCATTTGTAGAAGAGGATTCTATGCTTGTTCCACAACGCGGTGGCTTAGGGAGCAATCATGGAGGCTTATCTGCATGGCTTTTGCAAGGAGAATAAATTGTTGGGTCATCTGCCCTCTGCTTATTGTAATGGGAAAGAAACTTGGGACTTTGTCAGTTCATGCTATTGCTTTTGCACTTCACTTTTGATGATTCAGAGTTATTGGTATGAAGATCAAATTATATTAGGTCATCTACAGGTTCAGATTGAATCAACATTTATTGAGCATCTGTTTATTCTGTAAGAAGTGGATGGGGGAGGGGTTCATCCTAGGCCTGGAAATATTACTCAATAAATGCTGGAGTTTACTGAGCATAGTACCGACCCACATAAAACACAGAGAGGGGCCTGGTAAGAATCTCCTGTGCTTACCCTGAAGTCTAATGCAAGGGCATAAGGTTATAACGATACATATGAATCAGTGAATTTTTAACTGAATGGATGAATGAGTTAGTTAGCTTTACAGACAACCTAATGAATGAATAAAGCTATCGATGGATTAATGAATGTTTGCATGGATCCAAGAATACCTGTCCTGGATTCTATTTAACAGATGTTGAAAAGAACATCACTGCTTTCACCAAGGATCCCGTTACTGAGCTTTGTGACAAGAGGAGAAAAAGAAAGGGGGAGAGAGGAGGCCCTGCTTCATGGTTTATCACGGCTGTTATTAATGAAACTTTTCGAGGAATAGCCAGTCTGTAATGACCCCGAAAGCATTGTTCCTGTCTGGGTGTTTCAATATTCTGTGGTCATATTTCAGACCTATCTAGAAACAAGGATACTGTAAGTCAACTTATTTTGGGCCCTCACAGCCACCAATTCTGTCTTCAATAAATGATTCATGTCAGGAAAGCATTTGAGTGCATTTCTTTTCTAATAAGTCTCTCTTCGGGTCCATTATGCATGAATCAAGTCAGGGAAATTGCCTGGGTTCATTGGCATCCCTTTATGAAAATCAAAGAAATGAAAGATTTAAAATCTAGCTTTATTGATCTCCCACCTTCCACATACTCCTTACCAGAAAAGGAAGAGTTGGCAACAGGAGAGCCTCCAAGAACTCAAGAATCAAGGGCGCTTAAGGAACAGTGAGGAGAACAGAGAGGGATCCACCAGAGGAAAGAGCCCACATCCTGGTGCCTCAGACACAGAAAGGAAGGCCATTGGCTTATTTCACCCAAAATTAGTTCCCCTGAGTGGACCCTCACTGAGCCATCTCCCAACCCACACAACGAGCCCCACTGATAAGGACAGAGCCAGCAGAGTGCTTCCTTGGAGCTCTGCTCCCTGGGGAGAAACCTGAGTATTTATGCCATAGAAGTTTCTATGAATCAGAAGTACCGTGGTTGACGGCATGTGGGGAAGCAGCACCATTTCCCATTTTCTGAGCCATAAAATTGGGCTTGAAAGAGCCCCGGTGTATCCCTTACCTCACTGAACTCTCCCACCACCCTTCTATGTGGTCAGTGAGTCTGTCAGAGACAATTGACAGAAGAGGAAGCTGACATCCCTGGAGGCCAAGTGGCCACACTGATGCAGACACATGGATGGTCAAGAGTCAAACCCAGACCCGAGTCAATGCTGGTGCTTCTCTGTCTGTACATATGTCTTTGACTACTGGTAGAATCATGAGGTCTCCAATCCAGTTGTTACAAGACAATGCAGGGTAAGTTCCCAATCTATAATATAGCACCCCCTAGTCTGTATTTGCACCAGGTTAGCTGTTGTGTAGAAGAGCATCCAATGGCCATGTGGTTTGTTACATAACCTTCAAGCTTTGGCTACTGTCACTTCACATCTTCTTGGCTTTATCACTTCATATCTAATGCTTGGAGCTTCCCCAGGACTGGCAGTTTGGCCATTTGTCTGAGGCTGGTGACTTTTGTTGGCTACAGGCCCCATTCACAGGGCCACAGATAGTGTTGTCCTGTCATAATGGCGAAGGGTCAGCACTCTTAATGGAATTGTTGACCCAGACAGACTAGGTGGGCTAGGCCAGAGTGAGTGAAGAGAGTTATACGATCTCATCACCTTTACTGGAAATTCAATACCACAGAACGTGTTTAGCTATCTCTGGTGGTTCACGACTCATCCCCATGGTTTCCTGGTCTGGCCATTCCCAGGCCATGTGGGATTGTTTGGCCAAACTGGGGCCAAACTGGAGCCCGGTATCAGGCTCCCTGCTCAATGGGAAACCTGCCTCTCCCTCTCTCTCTGCCTGCTGCTCCTCCTGCTTGTGCTTTCTTTCACTCTATCTCTTGAATAAATTTTTTTAAAAATCTTTTTTTTAAAGATTTTATTTATTCATGAGAGGCACAGAGAGAAAGCCAGAGACATAGGCAAGAGGGAGAAGCAGGCTCCTTGTGGGGTGCCCGATATGGGACTCGATCCCAGGACCCCGGGACCATGACCTGAGCCAAAGGCAGACGTCTACTCAATCACTGAACTACCCATGTGCTCCGTAAATAAAATCTTTTAAAGAAAATTATAAAATACACTTAAGGAAATTTCCAATGAAGTTTTAAATTTTGCCTAAGTCTTAATTTTAAAGGATTTTCATTATTAATTATTTTTGATTATTTTGAAATATTAAAGACCAGATTTTTCAAAAAAAGATTTTATTTATTTATTTATTCCTGAGAGACACACACACAGAGAGAGAGAGAGGCAGACAGAGACACAGGCAGAGGGAGAAGCAGGCTCCATGCAGGGAGCCCGAGGTACAACTCGATCCCGGGACTCCAGGATCACACCCTGGGCCGAAGGCAGGCTCTAAACTGCTGAGCCACCCAGGCATCCCTAAAGAACAGATTTTATGAAAAAAACTTAGGGACCATGATTTGCTAGTGACCTAAGCACAATGTCTCTTCACAGCAGAATGGGTCCCAACCTCACTCTGCTCAGAAGTCAGCCCCCTGCAAACTGCTTCCTGGTGGATGCAGACACACTTTTTATCTGTTTATTCTTAACATATTCCATATACCTGAGTTGTGTCCTCAGTTTCTCATCGCAAGGCTCCAAGGATATACTGGTGTGTTCAGAGGGCACCAAGATGATCATAGACTTGATCTTGTCAATACCACTTTTTATATCTCTTTAGCAATGTAAAAAGCAAAACCCATATTGTATGTTCAACTTATTTCATCCATGCAGTTTATATAGATTACTAACTGAAGAGAGCCTCAGAACCAATGAGTTTGAACAATCTTACCTTAGGATAGGAAGGGGGACACAATCAGTTAAAACTCATGAGTGGACTTCGGGGGTCTTACAAATCACTTCATCTCAGGGTCATTCTGGAGCATGTGGATGTCAGAAAAATGTCCAGACAAGGAATCTTCTTAAAACAAACAAAAGAGGGGAGCCTGGATGGCTCAGTCCTAGAGCATGCAACTCTTGATCTCAGGATATGTAAGTTCGAGCCCCACGTTGGGTGTAGAGGTTGCTTAACACAAACAGAAGAAACTGATTGTGAGAACCACATTGGAGGTTTTAGTAAGAAAAGATGATAGATGGTTTGGGGTTGTAGGCAAAGCAGCTGAAGGAGAAGGAGACACTCCAGGCAGCCTGGGAGCGCCGGCTGGCTTGTCCCAAGGAGCTCCTCCATGCAAGCCTGAGCCGGACATTTGCTTTCCATGCATTCATGCATGTAAACGTCACACCGTTCCTGGAAGGAAGGGATCATTGCCTCCATTACACAGACACAGAAACTGAGGCCGAGATGAGGAGCCCAAGGTCACACAGTCAGTAAATGGGGATTTAAACCCAGTGTCCTCCCTGCAGAGCTTCTCCTTGGCTGGTTTGGCCAGGCGGCTTGTCACGGCCCGTGTGGGAAGGAGAGAAGTGGGCACCGTAAGACCGCAGGCCTGACCACGTTGCCTTGGTGACGGTAGGACTAGAGTAGGAGGTGGTTCGTATACTGAATAAAGCTCTCTTTTTTTGTTTTTGGTGCCAGCTGGTGCTGCATCTGCCTCACGCCTGCTTCTGTAGGCCCATAGCTGGTCCCAGGCCATTTCCCCACTTGGAGAGACCCGAGGGGATAACTGCCCGAATATTCCCCGGCTTCGACGCATCTCCACACACTTCTACCATCACAGGTGTACCGCTGGCTGGTGGCCACCACCCTACAGTGGCAATAGTTGAAGAGCCAACAATCTTCCATTCAAATATCTGTCCTGCTTTCTTTCTATGTTTGAAAAGCTTTCATTATTAATTGGAATATTCTTAGTTAAAGCAGGAATGTCAGTACTTTCCCATTTGGAAGATTAGTTCTCCTCATTTCATTTCAGTTTTTGGTTTCATGATATTGGTTTTTGGGGAAACTTCCAGAGATTGAACATAATTGAACAACACATTTTCCACCGAGGACCCAACAAAATAGTTCACACAAGTCTACAAACGCTGTGAGGTCAGCCCCCCACCGTGTCCTGTGACTGTGGGGAGCTGGATTGGGGCTTAGAAATGGCAGGACGTTGTGTGAGAGCGCTGTCTGGGACCAACTGGCAGGGCGGTAGCCCAAAACTCATGATCACCCCAATGTCAGAAATGGGACCGTGAACTGGAGTATGGACTGGTGCTCTGAAGGCCCAAGTTCATGTGAAATCTAGCCACGTTGGGCTTCCTGTATCAAAAGCAGCATCACAGCAGTCAGGGCATGAGCTTGGGTTTTAGACATTTATTCACTCTTTGACCTTTGCGTGCTACTTAGTCTAACTAACCCGTTTCCTCATCTGTACAATGGGGGTAACAGTACCTTCCATGGTGGGCTTTTGTGACAGTGAACGTTGGTGTGTGAAACATTCATGTGCTGATCCTGTTGCACCAGTTACTACTCAGAAAATCTCCTGTGTAACTCTGGATGTTTCAGTCTTGTACACGTTACAGCTACAAAAGGCCTTAATTTCCTTCCATCTTTGTTCTTTCCCCATGACCGAAAAAGTCACCTAGGTTATCCATCGGTGCTTACCTCTGAGTCTTAGTTTCCTTGGGTTAGACAGAAAAGCTCTTCAGAATGTCTTTTTCTCATATAAGCTACTCGGAACCAACTATTAAATATAAACTTAGAAGCCTCGATTTTCTATAGACTTAGGTTTTTATCATCCTAAAATTAGACTTTGGAGGGAGAGGCTCAGGGTTATTTATCAGAGGGCGTAATGAAAGTGTTGAGTATGATTTATGACTTCTTCGGAGCTTGGTTCGTTTTAATGGACATCATGTATGGTACAGGGATATTGGACAGAAGACTGGTCCATCAAATTTTAACATAAGCTAATTTTAAGAGGCCTCTGCCAAGCCATTATGTGAGGATGATTTTTTAATTGAGGACTATTTTAGTTAGAGATGGTCCCAGAGACCGTTAAATTCGGTCTAGAACACTTTCTTTCCTGTTTTGTTTTTGGGCCTTGGGCCAGTCTAACTCACAGGAATCCAAAAACTAAATTTATCCTCGTTTGTCAGGACTAACGTGCTAAGAGGCTGCCTCAGGCTTCCATGAGTTAGCTGCTGCCCTCTTGGAGATTTCTGCTAAATTCATTCAATCCAATGAAGAAGCCAGAATCCGAATGTTCTAAGAGTAGAGCACACCTCGCTCATTTCCCCTGAGTCTGCATCCCTGCCCCTTTCCTCTGGGGCCACCACTGGCCCTAGCGCATTCTCTGCCCTGCTGACTGAGAATACTGGTCCAGAGGCAAAATTCACCAGCCAGGATGCCTGGATGGCTCAGTGGTTGAGGGTCTGCCTTTGGCTCAAGTCGTGATCCCGGGGGCCTGGGATCGAGTCCCACATCGGGCTCCCTGTGGAGCACCTGCTTCTCCCTCTGCCTATGTCTCTGCCTCTCTGTGTGTGTGTCTCCTGAATAAATAAATAAAATCTTTTTTAAAAAGTTTCACCAGCTAGCCCCACGTTCGCTTTGTCCGTACTATTCTCTGCCAATCAATCCCTAGAGTTTGCCTTTCCTTTTCATCTGGTTACCCGTGCCCCTTTGAGAGACCCCTCTGTACATGAGAGCTAAGGGTGAGAGAAGGAGCTGGATCCCCTTAATCACTCCCGAGGAGACCCCCGCTGCATTAACAGGAAACTGGTGTGTGAGGGCATTGGTTTTCTGTATTGGAATCAGAGACTTATTGATTTGTAGGGGATCTTAGAGCTCACCTCCTGTTTCTTCCTAAGGAAGAAGATGCTATAGCAGAAGTCAGGCCAAGCCCAGACTCCAGGTTGGCTGACTTGTCTAGGTGTGTGGGGCACTGTGTGTGTGTGTGTGTGTGTGTGTGTGTGTATAGACAAAGACAACTGTTACTAGTGTTTTCATAAGGCTTTCTTTGCTTCCAGTACTTTTTCTATACTTGATTTTAAAGTTGTGATTATTATTTATATATGTGTGTGTGTGTATATATATATAGATATGTGTGATTTGGGGCCCTTTAGCTCATAAATATCGTTTTGAAAATATCTTCATTTTACTACAAACCTATTAGAGTGATACTTATTCAATCGTGTGGGTTTCCCATAATTCACTTCATTGTTTCCTCATGTTAGAAATGTAAGCAGTTTCTAATTTTAGGTGCTTAGAAATAATGCTTGCTGAGTATCTTCGTGCAGAGAGAATTTTCTAAAAGTTAATTTTGTCCTTAAAAGAGTTTTCTCAGAAGCTGGGTTCCGAGATTGAGTGGTGTGAAGATGTTTAAGTCAGTCAAAAAAGCCTGAGTGGTTGTTCTCACACTGAGGCTGGGAGTCCCACGTGACCTCATCTCTTTGATAATGGAGTCTTATTATTTTAGTTTGGAAGGTAAAAAAAAAAAAATCGAATTTTGTTTGTTGGCTTAGTATTTCAATTTCTTTTCTCTCCTTTCTGTGTTGTGACCTCTTCTAGTGTTTGGAGTTAAAAGAGCCCAAATAGGGGATCCCTGGGTGGTTTAGCAGTTTAGCGCCTGCACACCTGCCTTTGGCCCACAGCATAATCCTGAAGTCTTGGGATTGAGTCCCAAATCGGGCTCCCTGCATGGAGCCTGCTTCTCTCTCTGCCTCTCTCTCTCTGTATCTCTCATGAATGGATGAATGGAATCTTTAAAAATAAAAATAAATAAATAAATAAATAAATAAATAAATAAATAAATAAAAAAAATAAAAGAGCCCAAATAAGGGGTTGTTTTGATTTCGATGATGATACTAAGTTGGTCCTGGGTATTTTTTTAGCAGTTCCCACTTGGACTGATTTCTTTGGGAGAAAGTTTTGCTTCTTCTAAAACCCTGACCTGGTTCAGTGCTGTAAAGGTAAACGTAACAAACAAACAAGCCAACCTTTAGAAACAAGCTAGCGGGGTACCTGGGTGGCTCAGTGGTTGAGCCTCTGCCTTCGGCTCAGGTCGTGATCCTGGGGTCCTGGGATCGAATCCCGCATTGTGTTCCCCCCTCCCCCAGGGAGCCTGCTTCCCCCTCTGCCTCTCTCTCTGTGTCTCTCATGAATAAATAAATTATAAATCTTTAAAAAAAGAAAAGAAAGAAAGAAGAAAGAAAGAAAGAAAGAAAGAAAGAAAGAAAGAAAGAAAGAAAGAAAGAAAGAAAGAAAGAAAGAATCTAGCAAAGGAGCTAATCCCATTTCTCTTTTCCTGAGGGTGACTGGAGTTCCTGCTTGTTTAATAGTTCCAGAATATTGACTAAGGGCGAACATGTAAGTCTTAATTAATGAAGGTTCTCCTGTTTGTTAGCTTAATTGAATGCTGTACGTGGAAGCTCTCCGGGTCTATTTAGAGGAGGAGGCCGTTTGAATTCTCTCGTGGGGACATTCCGAGCTTTCTTTATTTGCTTATGTTTCCACTGACGGAGGCTGGGCAGCATATGGTGCCATCTGCTTGACCACACAGAGCCCGCTTCAGGACTCCCGGGAGCCGGGCCGGGCTGCTGTGTGCACGGCTGCTCCTGGGGTCCGCTGGCTCCCAGGCTAGAGAAGCGGTGTGGAGGTGGCCCTCTGCTGCCTGGTACCCTCTCTTCCTCGGGGGTCCACCCCTTCACCCCCACGCTGGGAACGATTATTCCACAGGTTAGAAGGCAAAAAATACATGAGCTTCTGTGGCCGCATCGTTTCCCCTTTCTGAGTCACTCGTGGAAAAGGGGAGGTTAGAACGAAAACAAATGAGGGAGGCAATGTCTTAACAGGCTTGAAGGTAAATGAAAGGAAATGTCAGGCTCTAGATGGGGAGCGAGAAGGCAAACCGAGTGGGTTTCTGGCTCACTGCTTCCCCAGAAATGCCAAAGTCAGAGAGCTGAGCTGCTTCCCTTTGCCTCTTGATTTTCCTGCAAGGATACAAACGTGCTCCCATTATCTAGGTGCTCCCATTATCTGGGTGCTCCCCGCGCTCTGGGCATTCTGCTGAGTGTTTCAAATGCTTTTTCATACTTGATCCGCACAGCAACCTCATGTTGAAGGCGCTGCTCCGGTTTCACGGACAAGGAAGTGACTTCCATAGCTGTCAAGTGGCTGAGCGTGGAGCCAGAGGGGCCTGACTCGAGAGGTCCCCTTAAGCTTTCCTGGTCTCTAACCCCAGTGCTGTATCACCCCTCCCAAGCCCCGGTGCTTGCCTGCAAGGCGGCCTCCGGGGCCTCCACGTTGCAGAATTTCTCTAGTCCCTTGCTCAGGGGCTGGATTATCCCCTTTGTGCTCACCTGACAGGGGGTGCCAGCCCTCCGGTCCTTTCTCATCAAGTCTGCGAGCAACATCCGTGTTCTCCAGCAGCCACCTGCAGGTTTCTCGCCTCCATCGTGGGACCACACCCAACCGCACGGCCCACCGGGAACCGTGCATCCACTCCTCTTCCCCGGGAAGGGGGCGATCTCATTCTCATTATAGAAAAAGAATAATAGAACAGGGGAGAAAAAAGAAACCACCATATTTCATCCACCAAAAATTAGCCACTATTAATAGATGGCCATGAATCTAGAAATAGATGGAGATGTGAGTGATATAAATATGCACATTATTATTTTACACATCGGAATCCTGCTTCTTTGCTAGCATTTTTAACTCAGTGTGTTCTAATATTCTTCAAAGGCCTGTACGAGCTGGTTTAATGGCTCTTATCCAGCTGGTTCATGGTCATTTGGCATCCTCTATGTGTGTAACCCCTAGGTCTCTCCCATCCTTGTATGGACAACCTTTTAGGTTCTGGTGGTACATAGGGAGACTCTTCCCATTGAATAAGAAGCCCCTTCCAATATTAATGACAGCTTTTCAAATAGCTGTGAACCAATTTAACAGACTCACAGGCGATAATGTGTCCTCAAGGACTGCCAGAGACTTTGTCAAATGATGAGCTAAATTCAAAATCTACTAAACATTAGTAGCTGGGAAAAAAGGTAATTTGGAGTAGCCTATTCTCCTTGAACCTATTACAATTCCTGGTGACAGGAGCTTTTCGTCTATATTTAAAATGCTGGTTCAGTAATTTTCAGGTGATGTATATTGAGCTCATGGGTCAGACTCGACCTTCTGAAAAATTCAAATGATGTGTACAGATTGGGTTTTCTGGCATTTTTCCTGTGCTCTATGCTTTCTCTTTACATCATCTTCGTACATGCAATTCTTCCTTATATGTCAGTCTCGTTCAGTGGATTGTGATTGGTCTGGGCTTCGGTATCTGCCAAGACCCCTGCGTCTGTTCTCATCCTCAGCCAGCTCGTGTTTCAGCCCCAGTCATGTCACTTCTTCCTTCTGTTCTCTCCTCAAACATGACCTGTATTGGTCACTTGCAGCTGGATTTCACTGTGTAAACATGCTGAGGGAATGCCCAGCCAGATTTGGCTTGAATTCTGCTCCTCACGTGCCTGGAGTCAGCTTTCTGGGCCTGTGGGTGAGTGGTGCTGGGAAGGGAGGGCAGAGGGGTTAAAGGCTACTTGGGAACTCCCGAGGCACAGGCCACTACTCCTCTTGTGCAAGTGACTGGAGCAGACAATGGGCAATAGAAGTTTTTGGTTTTCAGGCACCTAGGTCCTTCACTGTTGCTCTTGATGATAAAGAAATATTTTTTGTGGGACCCCTGGGTGGCTCAGCAGTTGAGCGTGTGCCTTCGTTCTGCTCAGGGCATGATCCTGGAGTCCCGGGATCGAGTCCCACATTGGGCTCCCTGCATGGAGCCTGCTTCTCTCTCTGCCTATGTCTCTGCCTCTCTCTCTCTCTGTGTCTCTCATAAATAAATAAAATCTTAAAAAAAATTTTTTGTTACAGAAATATGACAGGGCAACAGCTTCACAGTTAATTGTTGATTTACAAACTACATAAATTTGCTCTCATCAGCTGAGAAAGAAAATTCTTTGCCATTTCCTTGCTTCACATAAACTACTAGAGTGAGTTTGCTGGAAAGGTTCCCTCCCTAACATTCTAGGTAATCACAAATCTGAAAGGAAAACAGGCAAAGTATTTTAATATATTTTCACTTTCCCTGCTTTCATCACTAGAAAGATCCTTATACCATGTCTTCTCAGTATGGCACTAAATTTGCTGATTACCACATTCAAGAAAAAGCTCTTCTTTATTCATTATGGGTAGGGTGGTCCCCCAGACTTCCATCTGGAATAAACTTAAGACACATGTTACATATTCACCCACTAGACACCTCTGTAAAAAATTTAGCCTCGGGTCTCTCTTTTACTAATCAGTCCTAAGACTACGTCAGTAAAATTGCTTAACAGAATCATGGCAATGCTAACCTTGATCTTCAGGCAATTCCTTGGCTAGTCTTGTATTTTGCTCTTGCCCAGACATTTGAGAATTCAGTTTAAGTTGAAAGAAAGAAAGAAGGAAAGAAAGAAAGAAAGAAAGAAAGAAAGAAAGAAAGAAAGAAAGAAAGAAAGAAAGAAAGAAAAAGAAAGGAAGGAAGAAAAGAAAGAAAGAAAGAAAGAAAGAAAGAAAGAAAGAAAGAAAGAAAGAAAGAAAGAAGAAAAGCAGTAGTCTTCTGGGAATTTTGATCCCTCTTTATAGATAAAGAAACTGAGATTCCAAAGAGTTATTTATCTGAAGATACATGACACGAAGAGTTGCAGCAGGACTTCACACCCAGACAACCAAACCCACATTCAGCCACCGCACCAGTCTAGGAAGGGAATTTGAGGACATGTGGGCAGAACCAAACCCCCCAAAGCCCGCCTGCCTGAGATCCCCTTATGCATCACCAGTATTGCATTAGACCCCTGCTCCATGCATACTAGTGAGGGTTTTACTCAGGGGCATGGTGGTCCCTTGTCTTTTACAAGGAAAAAGAATCTTACATTTTTTTTTGAAATGCCTTACCACTGACTGGGAAGTGAGGAAGGCAGCATTTCATCCTCTGCATTTCCAATGTCAGTTGACTTCCTTTTCTTAGTGTTAAGTCAGCATAGCAAAGGATTTGCCAAATACTCCACAAATACTAGATCCCAGAATCCTAGTGAAGAATCATCCTTCTTCTGGCCAGATTGTACGGAAGCTTTTAGTGGCTAATCTAGGGACAGTGAAGAAAATGCATGAATATTCAACATCATCCTATAACTGCTGCCAAACTGTAAACCAATGTACATCACTCCTCTTTATGTGGCTCCCAGAAGTCAAGTGCATGGAGAGTGGGGTGCCAGCTTAATTAGAAAGAGACTGAGTATGTTGGAACAGGGTGTGTCCTAAGGAGATCTGTGACATCTGTGGGAAATGCTGCCCGAGAAAGGTCAGAATTCTGACAGGTGCACCTGACAGGTGTCACCTGTCTTTGCAGAGTCCTGGCTTTGTGCCAGACAGCAGGGCTTCTGGGAGAGTGGGGTGTCTCAGCTAACTCCAGAGAAAGCAGGCTCAGGGTTACTTTTCATTTCCCCGCATCAGAAATTTATGGAAACCATGCGGAAGTATGGGGTACCTTCCAGATTGTCTAAACAAGTGTAAACATTCTGGAAAACACACCTCATGTCTGTTCTCCTGCCCAAGACTATCCTCAAAATCAATCTAGGTGGCATTCTCTGCTCTGAGCATAGCTTGTGATTCTGAACTTCACTGAAGGCTGCACTGTTTTTTGCGTTTGGGGTCATCTCTGGGCTGCTCTGCACAAGCCCAACAGGACACCCCCAGCTCACACCCCAGGACCAAAGCAACCCAAGTAGGTGCGTGAGAGAGAACTTAAGATAAGACTGAGTGCTATGATTAGTTATGAGCTGTGACGACCGTAAGCAAATCACCCAGCCTGTGAGTCATCTCAGTTTCTTATTCTGAAAAATGGGATAATAATAATACTCATCTCATTAGACTCATGAGAGGCCTAAAATGGTATAATAGATATGAAATGACTATACAGATTCATTGCTGTTATGAATAATGATTGTAATGAAGTCTTGGGTTTCTCAGCTATCACCGGTAGAGGAAGCTTGCAGTGAAAGTCTGCCTCCAGGAGCACCAGTCTGCTGTGCATGGCTGCCCCAGCTGAATTTATTTTTCCCATCACAGTATTTGAGCCTCCTGCCTTTACACTTTTCTTCCATGGCTTTATTTGCCCCACCATTAAGTCATATCATTATGCCATTTTGGGGTTGAAGACTGACTACCAGCCTTTGAGTCTGGTTGCTATGGATGTTTTTGAGTTTCTTTCTGACTTTAGAAAGTGTGTGTGTGCATGTGTGCATGCACACATCACCAGGGGTGTGATGGTGGTGGTTCTTTTGCCTTCATAGTTGCTTATTCGTATTTACTTATATCCTAAAGCCCATCCCTTGTCCACTTTCATTGAATTGTTCCATAAATATATATATTTTAAATCAAGCTCCAACTCTGTGCAATTGCCAGGGAGAAAATGATTTTCAAGGTAATCGTGTACTTGGGAGAAGTGACAGGGTAGTCGAGGAAGGCAAATGATTGAACGAATACCAGCAGAGGGTACTACATGGCACCGAGTACAGGTGCTTTGGGAAGTAAAGCCCAAGCCAGGGATGTCCTTGATCTCACGCAGGCCAGACTTGCCAGGAGAGGTCATCGGAGCAGGATCTAGAGGATGAGATGTGGAGTGGGGAGGGTGAGTGTTCAGGCAGAGATGGGAGCAGGAGGGAAGGCCCAGAAACAGCTTCTGCTGTGAGCCCCAGAGAGGGGAGCTGGCACAGTGGCTGAGCACGAGGACTCGAGCCAGCTCAGCCACCTCAGAGCTGTAGAAGCTGTGGAATCCCGGCCTAGTTGCTTGACCTCTCAGGACCTTGGGCTCCTCCTCTGTGATAGTAGTCCTACCTCGGAGGGAGTTAGGACCATGAAAGAAACTATTAATTTTAAAGGGTTGAACCTGTGCCATAAGTCAGCACTATGTAAATGCTGAATAAAAATAAATCAGCTCATGCACAATGTGTTTAATCTTAAGAGTATATTTTTAAGAGTTGTGTTTTTTTTTTTTTCCCTGATTCTAAAAGCACATATGATCTTTGGTAACACGTAACATTGGTTTGTGTTTTTAGACACTTTCCCGGGTGCCGGACTGTTTTCTCCTCTGGAAGTATTCTCCTGCGAGTATTTATTTGTTTGAATAAAAGCAACCACACACCATGGACCTCGTCGGGTTGCTGAAGTCCCAATTCCTGTGCCATCTCGTCTTCTGTTACGTGTTTATCGCCTCGGGGCTAATAATAAACACCATTCAGCTCTTCACTCTCCTTCTCTGGCCAATTAACAAGCAGCTCTTCAGAAAGATCAACTGCCGACTATCTTACTGTGTCTCCAGCCGTAAGAGTTTTTGCGTATTCTCTCTATTTTTGCGTATTCTCTCTATTTGCATCCTCACTGGTGCGGGGCGGGGGGAGAAATAGGACTTCAAGGGGCTCCCTTGGCTTGCACTGTGTCCTTAGCTGCTTTTTGTTCTTTTCTCTTAATTTGCTTTTTTTTTTGTTTATAGCAGATTAAAATTTTTTTTTTACATTTTTTAAGTTTAAAGTCAATTTGCCAACATACAGTATAACATCCAGTGCTCATCCCATCAAGTGCCCTCCTCAGTGCCCATCACCCAGTTACCCCATCCCCCCCCCTTCTTCAATCCTTTGTTTGTTTCCCAGAGTTAGAAGTCTTTCATGGTTTGTTTTAGGTTTGAAATGGCTGTTTTGTCCACACTCTTAAAAAAAATTTTTTTTTTGGATGGGTAATGTCAGTAGCACACAATTCGGTTCAACAGGCATGGTAGGGTATGTCATGGAAAGTAAACGGGCATTCTGGCTCTGTTTCTGCAGTTTTCTTCCTCTGGAGCCATCAGCGTTAATGATTTCTTAGTTACCCTTATGGAAATAGCATATATATGTGTGTATCTGTATGAGGCTTCTGCGAGGGAATATATCTGTATGTTTGGCTCTTATGTGTGGACATGAATGCAGGTGAGTCTCTGTGTACATGTCTAGATGCATAATACATACTCATATGTTTTAAAACGAAATGACAGTATAATATGCTGCTCTCTTTCTTGCATCTTTTCTTTAGCTTTTTATTTTCAGATAATTATAGATGTACGTAGGGATTGTAAGAAGTAACGCAGAGAGCCCCCATATACTCTTCAGCCAGTTTTCCCCAGTGGCAGGGAGCCTCTTGTATTAATATAGTGTAATATCCCAACAAGAAAACCAACGCTGACATAATCCACCAGCCTTGTTTAGATTTCTCCAGTTTTACATACACGGATTTGTGTGTTTGTGTGTGTGTTTGATTATACTAGACTATTTTAAACGTGACTATTTCCACTGGCCTGAATTTCAAAACTGAAATGAAAAGGGATAAATCAAAATATTGGGAATGCCTCGAGATGAGTCTTATTGTGGATTGACCTTTAATCTGTACCTATTCTCAACAGTAGAGAATGCAGTATATCATTACCAATTATATATATGGGTGTGAATATATTTAAAAGTACGAGCTCTTCCAAATCAAGCAATTTAAAAATCTCAGCTCTGTTAGATTATGCCGAGTCCAAAATTATTGGTATCTTTCTGAAACCCTTTAAATGAAGCAATCAAATTTGAATTTGAATCACAACAATACAAGCTGCATACAATTATCCAAATGGATTACTACTGATCTAATCAGTTATTTTTTAAACCCTAAAATACTAACTTGAGAGAAAAAAAATGATAAAAACATCTTTATTCATGATTTCTTTCCCCAGCTCAGGACTTGCATATATGTCCGATACTATTTCTAATATGGTGTCAGTGCTACACCAACTATGTCTTTTTTTTTTTAAGATTTTGTATTTATTCATTTGAGAGAGAGAGAGAGAGAGAGAGCACAAGCAGAGGGAGAGGCAGAGGGAGAGTGGGAAACGGACACCTCCCTGAGCAGAGAGCCTAACATGGGGCTGGATCCCAGGACCCTGAGATCATGACCTGAGCTGAAGGCAGACATCCAACCATCTGAGCCACCAGGCACCCCTCCACTCTGTCTTATATTAGTGTGTTTTACCCAAATATATCTTGAAAATATTCCTAAGATCATAAAGGCAATTTATAACTGAAAAAAAAATCTGTCATTCATGCGTCTATAGCATATTGGGTGCAGTACCATTCAATGCAATAGTACGTAATGCAAGATTCTTTGTCATACATTTTAATCTCACACTGGTCTGTGGTACTTAGGCATCTAGAAAAGGGATGACTTGTCAGAGCAGGGCAGAGCTAGTAGGAGATGGCCTGAGCCTGAATTGGAGCGGTTTGAAGAGAGAAGAATTTGCATAATCAAGGGAAGGTCTTGATTGTCAGAGATTTACCTTATGATTTTACATGTCTTTTTGTACTCTAGTAATAGGTATCTACTTAAACAAAATCTAAATTAAACAAAGCAATGCTGATTGCACTTTTCATTGGAACCCATATTTATATGATTCGCATACACCTATGAGATTCCAAAGTCTGTCAGTTTGCAATTTGAAATCATGTCTGTTTGCCCTGTCATAACCCTTAACTGAGTTTCAAGCAGCTGGTCCAGAATCGGGTTTCTCATTTGGAGTCAAGAAGTAAGAGGTAGAATTTGAGATGTGCGTTCCTAACAGAACCATATTTTGCTTGTTGTAGGTAAATGAAGATGTACCAAGGTTATGGCAGGAAAATGTCAAATTCTTCTGAGGGTGCTTTAGCCTACTTGTTTCTGGGGGAAATTAAGATGGGTAACAAATTCGGAAAGCAAAATGGATTTTTACCCGTCACACACCGATTAAGTTATTCTAGAATAATTCCAAATGAAATTCAGGAACTAACCATCCACGACCACTGGCATTTGCCCGCTTGGGGCACACAGAAGGACGGGCGGGCTCAGGGAAAGGCAGTGCATCCATCCATGTGCAGCTCGGTCAGGTACATGCACACTGTTCTGGGCCTACAGTCCCAGAGGGGAGCTTCCACGGGCTGTCAGCTGAGCAGAAACAGAGCTGTTTTATACATGTGCATAGAGAAGGGAAGGAGCAGTCCTGGCTCCTAGGAAAAGAGCCTGTGGTAGCAGGGGAGCATGATGCAGCCTGGGCCCTGCTTGTGGGCACCTCATTGTGGTGAGTCCGGTACAAATTTGGGGCTCCTCCCTTTCCCAGGTTCTCCATCCCTGGTACCCTAGCATGTGCTGCAGAGCAAAGCTGTTCTCCTTCTCTTTCTAGTTTATTTTTTTGAGAGAGAGGGTGAGAGAGAGACAGAGAGAAAGAGAGAGACAGAGAGAGAGAGCATGAGTAAGGGGGAGAGGTAGAGGGAGAAGCAGACTCCCCGCTGAGCAGGGAGCCCAGTACAGGACTCGATCCCAAGACCTTGAGATCATGACCTGAGCCCAAGGCAGATGCTTCACCGACTGAGCCACCCAGGAACCCTCTCCTCTTTCTCCTTTCACTTGCTCTCTACTATTGGTAGATTTTCTTACCCCCCACCCCCCCACCCCCGCCTCCCCGAGCACCTCACAGCAACAGCAGAGGACCTGGAACAGACAGACTGCTGGCCATTGATGGTCACAGGCGACAGGTCATGGGCTCCTCCGCACCTTGGAGGAGGAGACGGTCAGGTTCCTTCTGTGGCCTTCACCCTCCTCCTCCTCTCTCCCAGTTGAGATGAAAAGTGTGTGTGGGGTTTAATTGTGTCTTCTGGCATATGAATCACTGTAAAGTTTAGAAAATCAGCCAGAGCCATCGCTTGGCGCAGATACTTTAAGAAAAAAGGGAGAATAAGTTATTTCCTGGAGATTCAGATCCCCCTCTCTTCTGTTCACTTTTTTACTAATAGAGCTCTGTCATCATCCCCTTCTCTTTAAACGTTTGTTAAGAGCTTGGTGTTGTACCAGGTAGATCCAAAGCAGCCAGCAGCCCGGGTGTGGTGAAGCCCGAGTGGAAAAGGCTACAGGTGAATGACAGGTAGAGGCAAAATGCAACCAAGAACGCACTGTTGCCCCCAAGACGCATGGCACAGAGAGCTTCATTCTGGGGGCCAGGACCCACATCAGGAATAGCAATTTGAAAGCGTATTTAATCTGGGTGGCTGGGTTTGGGATGATTGTTTTACTCTACTTTTGCCTGGATTTGTAGGCAGGAAAGGCCAAGACAGGAGGACGGATGAGTGAGGTCAGAGAGGGTGGAGCCAGCTCTGCAAGGGGTGGAGCAGGAAGAAAGTGACAGGAAGCCGGCCAAGGAGTGGAATTGAAATTACCTTTCCTTCCCACAGGATGTGCCTTTTAATATCTAGGGAAAGGTGGCCAAGGCTGGCTGGCTTGTTTTTCTTCCCCTCTGACACTGCAGGTTAAAAAACCCCCCAAAACCCAGAAAGATGAAAAGAACCTATTAGTGGTAGAGTTTTTTAGAAGGGGGTGGGGTGTCAGGGAGGATTACAGGTGATCTGAATGATCTAGCAAGGCAAGGACTGCTGGTAGCAGGAAACAAAATGGAGACACCCCTCCCCCTCCCTGCCCCCTTGCCCCCGCTCCCGCCCTGGTGCCTTGCTGCCAAATTCCCTGCTGCTGCTAACTAGTTCTGTCTGGTTGGGCCTCCCCATCTAATTCCACCGGACTGTGATACTCATGGCATGTGATACTCAATGTCGGTCCGATGCACAGCTCCAGGGGCCAGGCCACATGGGGGCCAGGGACAGGCAGCATTTGGACTCCCAAGCTACAAAAGAAGACACCCTGGCTTCCTGCTTACGGCCTACCTCTTCTTTCTTCCCATTATGGCAGTTAACTACTTGGATAGGTAACTTCAAATCAAGGAGTAGTTTGAATAAAGGGGATGGGAGAGGGGAATTGTCCAAGATTCCAAGATTCTTCTAATAACAGCTTTAGATTTTTTTTTGTTTTTACACTTGGGGAGATGTTTCCTCCTGCCTTACCACCCCTGCTGCTCCAGGGGTCTTGGTTATCAGCCACTTTATTAGTAGCAGGCAGTAGTTGAGCATGAAGAGAGAAGCAAACTCTTGATCCCCACCTACAACACCACCCATGTGTCCTACCTTGAAAGAGATGTTAGTTTTCCTGCTGTAATAATAATGCACATTTGCAATGGACTCCAGGACATATAAGTCACTTTAGAGTTGTGAGCTGAGAAGCGGGGCTCAGCTGTATGGTGAGCTTGGCAGAAATCAGTGTGTGTTCCTCTCTGGAAGGATCAAGGCTCCGTGTCTTGTCAGAACAGCCTCAATGAAGGGACATGCATGCAGGTGGGATGGAAGCTCTGAGATGCCTAAGGAACTGTGCATCCCAAGGCATTGAATTCCAGGGACAAGGTGAAATTGAAGACCATGTTGACAGGGAGGCAGCTCCATCCCCCTGAGAGAAAGCAGATTCTTCACCCAGCCAGCATGTGTAAGACCATGATCCATCAAAAAAGGGGTCGCTGTAACCTTTTCCAACATGACCTTGGGGAGAAAGAAATGTCCTGTTACCTTGGCAGCAGGCTTGATCCATCTCTCTTCCCAGCCTGATTAATGGCAGGGCTGCTTTTCTCATCTCAGTCCAACTGATTTTCACTCCCTTCAGTTGTGAATAGGTTTGACTCCTTCACTTGCCACAAGTTTCTCCTCCAGGACATCATGAAGAGTCTTTGTAAGATAATCCCAAAGCCCCTAGTCCTGACCCTTCTCATGCCGTCTTGGCTCCTGCTGAAATGTGGGTCCTGGGAGGACCTGCCGATACCTCTGCTGGGAGCCATGACCAAAATCTGGGTGTTATCATCAGAGGTCTTTCACTGCATCCTTAACAGGTGCCAGGTGGCAAGGTACAGGTAACTGGCTATAGTTGACATAAGCAGAGAAGCCTAAAGTTGGTGCTCTCTCCTTTGTCACAGCTTTGTGATCAGATGGTGGCTTTGATGAATAGGGTGAAGGATTGTGAAGACTCACGACAAGTACCTCAGCACTGCTCTAAGGCTAGTTTTGCCTGTGGGTTATAATTCTAACCCAAAGGCAAAGCCTAGCTCCCCGAACAGAGCAGGGGCACCCAAATTTCTCTACTGAGACCCTTTCCTCTCCTCACTGTCTCCTGCTGGCACCTTTTGCTTCCTCTGAAGTGTGTCGCCACCCCCCCAGCTTTAACAAGAAATGCTGCTGGGTTCACCTGGAGTCACCCTCTGGATGGCCTGACCTGGGAGATTTCACAGTGTCCACAATGATGTTTAGTGAGTGCTTTCAGGAATGGGCAAAAAACCTCTCCCTCCTCCTCATTTCTATTTCTAAGGAGCATACCTCCTTGTCAACCCAGGCGATGACAACAGAATCCAGACTGGATCCATGAGAGAAGGATCAAACAACAGAGGTCCTATGCTAAGGAGTTTTTTCCCCCCTGGCAATGTATTCAACAAGTATATTGCACCTACCATATGCAGGGCAAAGAGGTTCAGCTATGTGCCCTGGGTAACACAGATGGTGGAGGAGCTGTGATTAAATCCAGGAGGTCTAAGTGCAGGGCTACCAGGCATGGCCCTGGGGTTGAGGAACCTGTCTCCTGAGCTGAGGCCAACTGTCTGACTGGTGACCACAGTAAGTGACATTCCCCAAGGCTATGGAGAAAGGAAGAGAGAAATACAATCCTAATAGGAAGTTATTTTCATTTCTTTTTCTTTTTTTTTTTTTTAAGATTTTATTTATTCAAAAGAGACACACAGAGAGAGGCAGAGACATAGGCAGAGGGAGGAGCAGACTCCCTGTAGGGAGCCCGATGTGGGACTCGATCCCAGGACCCTAGGATCATGACCTGAGCCGAAGGCAGACACTCAACCACTGAGCCACCCAGGTGCCCCCTTATTCCCATTTCTGATCATCGCAATCACTGCAGTCTGTGGTGTTTACTATGTATTAGGCATCATGCTAAATATTTTATATCCATTATGTTGTTTAAGCCCATAATCACTCTGAACAGGCAATTCCCCACATTGGGGCTCAAATTAACTGAGGCTCAGAGAGATCAGGTGATTTGTCTAAGGTCATACAGTTAGTAATTAGGAGAGCTGAGGTCCTCAAGTGAGTTTTCGCTACCATATTTTGAAACAAATAAACACAGTATGTGATAAAAGTTTTTATTTCAACACCCATGGCTAATGTCAAGCAAGCATCTGCTAGGATCAACCCTGGGCATGTTAATTCACTGTCTCAGCCCCAGGTGACCCAGCAGGGTGCCTGTCATGCTCAGCCAGTGTTCTTCCACAAACAAGCATTTGACTTCACTCTGGGGGCCTGACACATCGCCAGGAATGAAGGGGGTTCAGCAGCTGCCCTCAGAGGGATCTAGTCTCAGGGGGGAAGAAGACATGGAACACAAACCATTGTGGAGCATGAAATAAAAGCTAGGATAGAGGTATATGGGGAACACAGAGGAAAGGACAGTCCATCCCCTGAAAGGGTCCCTGTCCTACTGAAACACTGTCACAGGCCAGGTGTTCTGGGAGGAGGTGGATTTGCAGTGTATTGGCAGGAAGAGGAAAGGTGGTCTAGTCTAGCCTGAGAAAAAAGCATATTTTAACATCACCTAGGGGAAACTGGTTTATTCAGGTCGTCAGGCATCAGAAGGAGAGGGGACCTACCAAATGTCATCAAGACCGTCCTGTGTCCCCAGACTGGAGCCTGACTGGATGAGGCCACAGCAGTCTCATCAGGCCGGGAGGACAGGAGGACAGGTGTGCAGTGACGACCAGAGCGGGCTCGAAGCCCCTGGCACCCCAGATGAACTCCCAAGGATTCGTCCTTGGGGATTCCAAGCACTGTGAACAGCAGTTTACGTCAGGATTTATTTTTGTCTTGCTCCGAGCGGCATTGTTCAAAATGTGCCTTGAGAAATTGTTAATTTGTTCTTTTTGAAAAATCTGTTCACACATAATTTTTTATAGAAAGATACCCAGCTGGGTCATTATTTCTCTGAACCATGCTACACCCTAGGTATAATATTAAGTAAAAATAGCATGATGCCAAACTGTACAATATAATACCAACCTTATAAATAGACTGGGAGTAAATTTATCAGAGTGCCATTTTTAGGAATTATAATTTGAGATGATTTTTTATTTTATTTTATTTATTCATGAGACACAGAGAGAGAAAGAGAGAGAGAGCAGAGACATAGAGGGAGAGGGAGAGGGAGAAGCAGCCTCTATGCAGGGAGTCCGATGTGGGACTCGATCCTGGGGCTCTAGTACCACGCCCTGGGCCGAAGGCTGGGGCTAAACCGCTGAGCCACCCAGGGATCCCCTAATTTGAGATGATTTTTATAATCGCTTTTATATTTTCTGAATATCTTATATTTCATACAATGAACATATAAAGTGAAAGGAACAAAAACAAGAAAAACCCAAACACCCAAAAGAACTAAATAGAGAATCACCAATGGGAGGGAGTAGTGTGAGTAAATATTAAGTCAGCCCTTTGCAATAAAGGGTGGGTGTGGCAGGAGTCCTGGGGACTGGGGTGACGATCTTTAGGCTCTGCCTTCCTGGGACCCACATACAGTATAATGAACCCCACTGCAAATAAAGTGACTCAGTAGAAAGGAATCAAGAGGGAAGCATGACCCCAGAGCCATGTACTCGGGTTATGGGTTGAGCTGGGTCCGCCTTCCCAAAAGCTGTGAAGTCCTAACGCCCAGTGCCTATGAATGTGGCTTTACTTAGAAACAGGGTCTTGAAGATGTGGTCCGTAGGGTGGGTGCTAATCCACTAAGACTGTGTCCTTGTAAAGGGGACAATGGGACACAGCGACAGATGCATACAGAGCAAAACGATGTGAAGATATGGGAAGAGGACCTGAGGTTGGAAAGATCCGGAGCAGATCCTGTTTGACAGCCTTAGGGGGAGCCAACCTGCCTCCACGGTGATCTCTGGCTTCTGACCTCCAGAACTGGGAGACAGTATTTCTGGTTTTAAGCACCGCAGTCTGGGATACTTTGTTAGAGCAGCCCAGGAAAACCCGTACACTTTGCTTTTCTAAGTCTCTCTCCAATTGGGCTTTATTTTACGCTTCACAGTCATGGTGGAAGGAAACTGCCAGTATGTGTGAATTTTGTGTTTTTTTGCCCTCCTCCTCCTCACCTGGCTTCTACTCACCCACCGGGGCTTGTTCTTACTGGTAGCACAGGAAACAGAGATGATGCAGGTAGACTGCCTTGCTCCCATTCACGGACCAATCTCAGGAATCCCTCTTCCTTACCCCTTAAAGTCAGGGACCTCTGATGAGTGAAGTGGGCCGTTCACATGGGACGAGGAGGACAGTGACAAGCGCACCTGGAGGTGATGGCCCCGCTCGGGCCCAGCCATGACCAGGGTGCAGATCTTCCAAAGTCTGGAGGTAATAGGGGCTTGCACTTTTCTTTCATCCTGTGTGTCTTGTATTTCCAACTGGCGTTTATTTTTATCACTTTAAGTACACCATCCAAGTCCAGAACTGCTTTGGCTAACCACCAAAGCCATCTGCCTGAGAAAAATAGAATTAAATGGTCCTCAAACCTGGGGAAAGGTCTCAGAAGTGTCAGCGAAAGGGAATTGCTTACACATGAGGCAATACTTGGGTCTGTTTTAGTAATAACCTCTCTGGCCATAAAGGGAGCAATCAATCTTTTCTTCCTTCTATTGGCCTTGAATAAAGAAGTCATCGCAAATGAAGTAATCTCAGGGAGGCAGTCTGTTCTGGCTCCCCCACATGCCTGGCTTTTGTATTCTCAAGTATCAAGGACAGTGTCTGCCCAGCTTCGTTCAGATACAATGTCTTCTCCTAATCAGTGTTAGGCTTCTGCACAGCTCATGATGAAACCATTTCATCTCATTTCCTTTTTAAAAAATATTTTATTTATTTATTCATGAGAGACACACAGAGAGAGAGAGAGAGAGGCAGAGACACAGGCGGAGGGAGAAGCAGGCTCCATGCAGGGAGCCCGACGCAGGACTCGATTCTGGGACTCCAGGATCACACCCTGGGCCGAATGGAGGCGCTCAACCACTGAGCCACCCAGGCATCTCAAACCATTTCATTTCCAATGGGGCTTTTACTTTTTTGACTTTTCCCCCTTGTTACAAAATTAGCTCTTTGTACCAGCACCATTTTGTTTATTTAGGAGTAAGAAGTCTTGGAGTTGAGATCTGACTACAGCAGTATGTCATGAGCTCAAGTCATCAAGAAATATCGCGACTATCTGGTTGATACTCCTGGTGATCGGAAGCACGGCAAATATCCAGATGGTCCTATCTTATGTAACAGATTCAGTAAAAGGAGTTTGATAGGCAACACTGGACTTTTTAAAAGTTTTTAAAAGTAATGTCGCTATGTTAGAGCATGCTGTGTTTAACTTGAGTAAATATATGTTTTATTTAAACATATATTATAAATATATGTCTTAAATATATGTTTGGGTATGTGTGTGTGCATGTATGTTTTACACACAGTAGAGGGATAGATAGATAGATAGATAGATAGATAGATAGATATACACATTTTTTAAAGATTTTATTTATTTATTTATGAGAGACACAGAGAGAGAGGCAGATAAACAGACAGAGGGAGAAAGAAGCAGGGTCTCCGCAGTGAGCCTGATGTGGGACTTGACCCTAGACTGGGATCACACCCTGAGGCGAAGGCAGATGCCCAACTGCTGAGCCACCCAGGTGTCCCTATATATATATATATATATATATATATATATATATATGTATATATATAAACATATAATTATATATGCATACAATCTTTTGTACAAGAAATCACTTTATATTTTACATAGGGAGCAAATTTCAAATAGGGGTAGTAAAGAAACTGCAGATTTAGTAATATTCATGTGATACTGAATTGTATAAGCAGATGCTCACCTTGGAGCAAGGTGTCTTAGCTGTCGATGTGGTTTATAAATAAATTAATCTTCAGCCAAGGTTCCCATTTGTTTTTGCAAGCATTAAATTTCACTTGTGACTTAAGTTACAGCTTTCAAACTAGGTTATAAGTTTGGCTTTGGTGTCTCATAACTTGGTAAGACGATGGTGTGTGGTCTCCACAGTGGGGTGGGTACTCCCCAGGAGGTAACCAAGACAAGACAATTATAGGGAATAGAGAGAAGTTTATGTTTCTAATGTATGTTTCTTTTATTATTGTACATGGATAAGATAAAAGATACTTAAAATATTTTTTAAAATATTTAATATGTTAACATTTAAAAAAAATATTTTTTAAAATATTTGTGGATTATATACAACATAATATTTGCATGTGCTAATGGTGCATATTTAATTTCTTTTACTTAAATAATCAAAAGCATTTGAAGACCACTGCCTTTGCCTATAGGTTTGGGTGCCAGCACTCTGGAAATAGAATTTAAAGTAGCACAGCGTTTGAGGCAAGGGAGAAACGGGCTTCATAGACACAAGTTCCAGAGCAAAGGGAAGACTAATGACAAGAAGTATTCCCTAGTTTCTGCTATTTCAGTCTATCTTTGGTTCAGATGGGAGATGAGGCATTTTCAGTTTGGGTATCCCTTCTCGGGGTCTATCCTAGGGTTTCAGAAAGGAATTACTATTTTTTTTTTTTTAAGATTTTTTTTTTTAATTGGCAGACTGAGAGAGAGAGAGAGAGAGAGTGAGCGAGCACAAGCAGGGGGAACATCGAGCAGAGGGAGAGGGAGAAGCAGATTCCCTGCTGAGCATGGAGCCCCGATGCGGGGCTCTATCCCAGGATCCTGGGATCACGACCTGAGCCAAAGGCAGACACTTAACCAACTGAGCCACCCAGGTGGGTGGCTTTATTTCCTTCAGAAAGGAATTAAAAGTATTTCCCCACTTCCACATTTTGTCTTGAAGAAAAAAAATCTTAAAAATGCCTTGGTGTTTTGTCCTAATGTTTTAAAGTACACCGGACGCCCCTGTCCATCTCAGTGTACATAGGCCATCCGGCGGAAAGCATTGAGTAGAGTGGATCTCCTCTCACATGCTCAGGCTGCCTTCACAGCCTCCAAGCAGCTGCTTTTGGGTCTATTTATTTGCATGTATTGTGTCTGAGGCCATGGAACAGGGGGATGGGAGGTGACCTGCTCTGGTGTTCTCGGAAGGAAACTATGTTTGGAGCCAGGTGTCCTGGATTCCTGTGCGCTAGTGTAACCACCTTGGTGACCAGGCCTTTGTTTTTCCACTTGTAAAATGAAGGAAATAAAATGTAACATGCTATAAAAATGTAGGGTGAAGATGCTCTTGCTGTTACTATGCACTTAGTCTGCAGGCGAAGGCCCAGTGGAGTTCAGTGTGTCCTACAGGGAGCTATGATAACCTAGAATGGTGGAGGAGGACGTGGGTGGGATGGAGGAGAAACATGGCTGGGGGGTGGGGGTGGGGGTAGATGGGGGCTAGGGGAGACCTGCCTGGTTGGGGCCATCACTGTGTCAGTACCAGCAGGGCCCTACATGGAGGAGCAACTAGATGTGGCCTATGGCCTAGCAAGGAAAGAGTTGGGCTTGAAGAGAAAGCCACCCCAAACAGGTGCAAAGACCCATAGTGACGGAGCTGTCTGGGAACAGCCAGGCCGTGCAGGAACCCCTCCTGTGAACTCCGAGGAGCCTGGGAGACCTTCCCTTCGGGGAGTGTTTTGCAGGGCATTCTTCAAACCACCTATCTGCATGGAGGAGTTGCTCAGAATCTCTTTCAGCATGAAGAACCTGAGTCAGGAGCTTTTACCCCATAAACAGGGCCTCAGGGGGCCTGCCCAGCCCGGGTGCTGAGGAGAGAGTGTTGAAGGCTTTCTGAGGAGGTGGCCTCCAGAGTTTAACAAAAGAATTTAAGGACTTGTGTTAGAAAAAGTAAGGGTGGGATAGATGAAGAGATGACAGGGGTCCAAGGCGTGTTTACCCGCTGAGGGAGCGGGAGGCTGGCGTCGTATCAGTTAGATGGGCGGATGGAGGAACATAACCAATTATGTTTAAAACAACAGGATTAAAAACTATGCTAAGAAAAATAATATTTTGACCTGGCCAGAAGGTTAAAAAAGGAGGCCGACTTTGGTGACTTGCTTTGCCTGATAATGGCTCCTGGGAGGGAGGTGATGGGCATGGGGAGGGGAGGGTTTCTCCCAGAGATAAGGCCCTCCCCCATCTGCCTCCTCCTCCCCCATAGGTGTGATCTGCCTCCAGGGTGTTGAGGGTGAGCAGCCTGTCAAGTTTGCCTTCCACTGGCAGGGTTCCCGGTGGGTAGGGCTTCCAGCTTCACAGGATGGCCCCAGGCACACTGACAAGTTAACCTCCTTAATTTGGGTCCAAGTGGAGGCATCTAGGCCTTCACCCATCTCCAGAACTGAGAAATGAGCTCATATTCACCGTCTGCTCCTTGTGGGTGATCCTAGGCCAAGGGCAAGAAATATTAAGGTTATGTGCACTCCCAGGCATTAATTTGTTGCTTCACCTGCCTTTTATCATGTGATTTCGCCACTTTTCATTTCAAAAGGAGTATCTTTCAACAGACACTCTAATGTGACATTTTAGTTTGAACGTCCTCTGAGCAAAAAGCACGGCCAATTGTCCTGGGTTTTGTAAACACGGCCTTCGTGTGTATGGTTCAGCCAGTAGTCCTTTCTCAGTGGAAATAAAGGAGCTCTGTAAATTCAACAAGAATTTTTTTTAGTGTGAGATTTTTGTTTCCAGGGTGAATATGTCTGGCTGACATTGCATTTGGAGGTCATTTTCATGCTGTTCCCTTTTTTTTTTTTTTTAAGATTTTATTTATTCATGAGAGACACACAGAGAGAGAGGCAGAGACATAGGCAGAGGGAGAAGCAGGCTCCCTTCGCGGAACCTGATGTGGGACTCGACCCCAAGACCCCGGGATCATGACCTGAGCTGAAGGCAGATAGATGCTCAACCACTGAGCCACCCAGGCATCCCTCATGCTATTCTCATAATCATTTAGGAAGGCTTGACTGGATTGGACAATTCCTGGCTGAGATGCGCAAGTGGAAAGCAATCTTTCATGTCTTTTGCATCAAAATAATGTGTGTGATGCTTACGATTGCTTTCTTGGAACAAAAGAGGGGAATACCACATTCAAAGAATTAGGCAGTTCCTTCCAGCAAAGGCACTGGCCAGGTACACAGTACAGGCCACCCGTTAGCGTGTGCGAAGGAACTGACGTCTTAATCTGGCACCTCTGTCTCCTTCCTGCCATTTGTGAAGCCCATGCTGGCTCTTTCCTGCAAATCCTAGAAAGATGAGTCACTCTCTTCCCTGGGATTCCCTGGCACTTGTCTCCCTCTCTTGACCTACCTTATTGCTGTTGGGAACGTGAACTCCCTGGGGGCAGTGGTGTCTGATTGGGGGATCATCCCCATGAGGCCAGCAGCCGGCACCCTCCTGGCACAGAGCAAGAGTCCCCTCTGTGACGGTCGTGTGGATAAGTCAGGGGAGCACCCCAGGCCTGGAGTGAGCCACAGTACACATGGAGCACCACCCCGCTCGGCCCTGGAGATACATTTGTGTAACATCCAGGCGTGGGTGATTAGAAGACCCATATGGACTCATTGCTTTTCACTGTTTGGAAGTCATAATTCTTGAATGAGCCCAAACCTGTCTATTGAGCACTAATGTTATTTAGCCATGAAAGTAAGTGTTAACACATGGGAGGGAACCAAAGACCATGTTATTCATTCCTGAGTAATATACGCGAGAGACCTAAGTATTGTAGGATTTCAGTTACTCTAGTCTGGACTAGCTGGGGAAGGCTCTAGAAAGGATGACATCAGCCAGACGTCAGAGAGCAAGAACGTGGATGAGGAGAGAGACAGATGGTATGGGTGCGGGGACTCTCAGCTGCGTGGGGCTGAAGCCCAGCTAGCCAAAGCACCAGGCTGGACTCTATTAGCTCATGATACCAAACTAGGGAGGGTGGCTAGTACCAGCATACATCGGTCACAGGGGCTAGGAGGCTGGCAGACTTAGCCCTCTTAGCTCCTCTGGGCTGGCGGCCCTTTCTTTGCAGGTGGGTTTTCTTCACCCAGCATAGCTGCCAGAGGCTTCAAATTCTCATTCTATTCACTTCTGCTACCAAGGGGGAAAGGGGTCCCCCACCCCCAGCTCCAGGGCCTGGCCCAATCCCAGTCACTAGCCCATCTCTATAACCAGTAGGGTCGAGAGTCACTGCGCCAGCTGCTAAAATTTTCCAAGGCAATTATTAACCACAGCCACCACAGACTCACAGTATATTACAAAACAAAAGTAATAAATACTCAAAACTCATCACTCCCTAATTAGTTTATTGCATTTTAGTATTACGTCTCTTCTTTTCTTTTTTTTTTTTATTATTACATCTCTTCTGAAGGTTATTTAGTCGACCTTATGAGTATGTTACAAATGCTTTAATATAACTCCACGTCCAATGTACAAATTGACAGCTTGAGGTCGGCAAAGCTGTATGTTGAGGCTTTCTGCACACCCCCCCACCCCCCCGCCCCGTGACCTGGTTATTAAACATTCCTCAGCACACCCCCGTCTGCGTGGTCCGTCTGGACAGGGAAGTACTGACAGGTACTGAAGTGACCTGGTCCAGGTCACATGCCCACCGCTGAGTGTGTGCTTCTATTACCCCAAGACAGGAGGACACAGGTGGTCAGACAAAGACACCAGCCAACACAGAGGGCATCTAGTGGTGGGTGAGTTGACATTCAGAGGGCCTGGGGGGAGCAGAGAGGGGGAACCAAAATGACCCATCCCGAAACCCAACCACCACCTCAGGGATGGGGGGTGGGGGAAGAGGTCTGTGCACCAGTGACCCTGGGATGAGCCATGCGGGGGGGTGCAGGGTCAGGCTGGTACAGGGAGTCCTGGCCAAGCCCAGACACTGAGGGCTGTGTTGAGGGGGGCTGGGCGGGGTGGAAGGGAGGCTGCCGGCTGGACTCTTTCATTCTCTGTGGGCCGTTTGTCCCTGGAAATCTTCATGTGCCATACTGAGCAGACGTGCCTGCCAGGCCCTCGTTTTGGCCAGGATAGTTTGGATGATCATAAGTACGTGATTATTCACGTACAATGTGCATCTTTAAGCAGAAGGGAAAGGATTATATTCCCCATTTCTCCAGCTAGAGGCAGGATTCATGGGCAAAAAGGTAAGTTGAAGTCAAACACCGATACACTGGGTTTGCACACGCTTGCTTGGCCCTTCAGGGAGCTGTGGGAAGGACCTCCAGCCTGGGCTGGGATTTTGTCGGCACCGTGGCAGTGAGCTCTGAACAGAAGCCTCACCCCAGCCCTCCCCCTGCACATCCTCCACCTGACACCCCACACATTTTTGAAAAGCACACTCAACAGTGGAATGCCCTTCAATCCAACTCAGTAAACACTGATTGAGTACCTACTCGTAAGCACGTCCCAGGCTTCGTGCTGTAGGGGCCAGGCACACCAAGATGCCCGCGACTGAGGTCCTGGCCTGAGGTGCCCAGTACCCCCAGCTCTGTCGTCTGCTGCATCACCCACCCTCAGCTCCATGCCTTGGAGGACCATGTTTTTCTGGGCACCCCTGTCTTTGCCCCTCTCCGCACCTGTGCTTGCTCTGCTCTGTCCCCTGGCATGCCTCTGTGTTCCGTCCGCTCATCGTTCAGAAATGTTGTGAGTCAGGCCAGAGCCATGCTGGTGGGAAAGCCGGGGAGCAAAGCACAAGTGCGTCACGAGGCCAGAATCCACAGGTGGAGACGAAGCCAAGCAAACGCAGAAGGGAAGCCTGAGCGAGTTAAGGCAGGAGGCAGAAGAGCTGAACAAATTACCTTCAATGAGAGAGTTGGGGTCCCAGACACTGGCTGAGCATTTTCGGAGCTTTCAAGAATGGGGCAAAGAGGGTTCGTGGAGAGGAGGGGTTGCACAAAAGCCATTTGACTGCACGGTGGAACAGCTGGAGAACTCCTGGAGGCAGGGGTAGAGGCCGAGTGTCCTCCTGGTGCAAGGGAGTTGTGTGTGTCACACGGTCGCCCAAGGACAGAGACTGGGGAAAGCGTGGCCTCCGCCTCACAGCTGCTTCCAAGAGCCCTGTGAGCATCGCTCTTGTCCGTCAGTTTATTCTCACGCAAGCCCACGACCCTAACGTGGGGCGGGAACTCTTTGAAAGCAGGTATCACCATCCAGTCCTTGGGTATAAGCGTGTTACAGCCCCCTCCGTCGGGCTTGCAAAGGAGGTTTATCAGATCGGGAGGCAAGCGAGCTCTTGGCAGCCTCACAAATTTGGAATTTGGCTTTAGTTGAATGTCATTGTCTGTTTGTTTTCTGTAATCCCTGTCAACAGGGCGCCAGGCAGCAGAGAGAGGCGAGCTTGTCTGAGCTGGAACCGCTTCTCAGCTCTGGGGGCAGAGAAGGGTTGACAGCCCTCATGGAAGGGTGCGTGCCCCAGCTTTCCCTGTGGATACACATTAACTGGATTTTGTCTACGCCGTCCAGTCTGATGTGTGTTTTCGGTGGTGATGCCGTACCTATAGTAAAGGAGTGGGTACATACACCTACAAAGGGGACATCAGAGTGGGTTGGTGACTGTATGTTGAGACTTGGGGAGGTTGAGCCACCAAGAGAAACCTTGGGGTTTTTGTTTGTTGTTGAGGTGGGAGGGATTATTCTACTCGGTGGTTCAAGTGAGTGGGCCTCTTCTCTCTGCCAAACGTCTCTGTGTCTCATGTGTGTGCTTGACTCCAGGACAAAAAAAAAAAAAAAGAAAGAGGTTTAAGGTTTAAAGAGAACTAACCGTTAAAATACGGTTTTTGTCTATATCTCTTTGTGCCAGAAAGCCAGACCTGACAGCCGCATCACGCCAAGGAACCACGGTATTTGTGTGTGCTGCCCAGGAGCCCACAGAATGTGGGCTGAGCTACAGTCATTGGGTATTGATGTACATTGGACAGATTCAGGAGTGTGCAGGGCAGCAGAGAAGGAATGAGCTTTGACCTCCAGGAGTCTGAGATCTGAGATCTGAGATCTGAGATCCAGCACAAATCTGCCGGCTGGGTCGGACAGACATTTCAACCCCTTAGACGTAGGGAGACTCAAGTCTGGGAAGCCATTTACAAGCTAAGCAACAGATTAGAAATGCAGGGGTAGGTAGGGATGGGCTCCCCCGTTAAATAGGATTAGCAGGTCATGCCTAATTGTGAAGAGTCTTTTAATATTAGCATTACATTGTATTCAGGCCTGTAGAAATGAGAAGTGTGTGTGTGGATATTCCCTTTTGGGGATTTAAGTCCATATTTAAAAGCCTATATAAAGTCCATAGTTGTAGCCTCACGAAACGAACAATTGTCACCTGTCAACTGGAAATTGATTTTTCCAGGTTGCAGTTGGCTGGCTCTGTCGCCTTTATCTTAGTCCTATCTGAGGAAGCTAGCAGAACAGGTTTGGGAGCCTACAAAAGCCTACTTTTGAAAGACTCCAACTTGCAATGCAATGCAATCCAGTCTGAAATATTGTACTTCTGCAGGCCCTTCCCAGCAAGGATTCTGATGGCCCAGGGCAGGCACCACGCCACTGCTGGCCTGAGAATGGAACAGTCTGGCAGCTCCTCTGAGGCATGTGGAAACAGAGGAGGCCACAGAAGTGACAACCCCCATAGTCAGCTCCCCACCGGCAGATGCAGCCCGTAACCCGCAGGGCCCAGGCCGGCCAGGCTGGTTTAGTTGCTGCCACTACGAGACTGCTCAGAAGCCCTGGGAGTCGAATCACCCCGGACCCCCAATAGTCCTGGCTTTGGCAGTGTCCAGGCTTCCACTGGTCTCTTCCGTCCCAGCTGCCAGCTTGGGATTTAAACATGCCACTTGCCCTGTTCTGCGTCCCGGCATTTCTGTCTGGTCTCCAACCTTTCATCTGTATTTGTGCCTTGACTGACCTCATTGATTCACTCGACAAACATTTGTTGAGCACCTGCCCATGCTGTCCTAGGAGCCGGGCAAGACAACTGAGGACACCTTCCCTCTCCCTTAGAGCTTCCAACCCCGTGGGCATGGTTGCTGACCCTTCAGGGGTCGCCCAGCCTTGACAGGGGGTCTTGCTGCCTGAGTGGCCCCTAAACCTAGGCCCTGCCCTCTGCCCGTCCCTACCTCTCCCCCTTGTCCACATGTAGGCGCCAGCTTTAGGTGTCCCCCAACCTGTGCTTTCAGACTCCCCCTGTGGGACTGGGTGCGGACTCTCAAGATCAGTAATAAATAAATAAATTTCCTCCTCTTTCTGCCTCTGTTAAAATCATTAACCTATTTTATAGCTAAATTTGTGAAAACCTTTTTCTAGGGGCTAGGCAACATTTTCCTCCGAAAAGAGCGGTATTGGGGCGCCTGGGTGGCTTCGTGATTAGGCATCTGAACTTCGGCTCAGGTCATGATCCCAGGGTCCTGGGTTCAAGCCCCACAGGCTCCCTGCTCAGTGGGGGAATCTGCTTCTCCCTCTCTCTCTCTCTACTCTTCCCCCGGCTTGTGCTCTCTTTCTCTCTCTCCCCACTCTTTCAAATAAATAAATAAAATAAAAAAAGGAAAGAAAGAAAGAAAGAAAGAAAGAAAGAAAGAAAGAAAGAAAGAAAGAAAGAAAGAAGAAAGAAAGAAAGAAAGAAAGAAAGAAAGAAAGAAAAGAAAGAAAAAGAAAGAAAGAAAGAAAGAAAGAAAGAAAGAAAGAAAGAAAGAAAGAAAGAAAGAAAGGAATGAGAGGTATTTGAGCCCTTTGATCCAGCCCCGTGGTACGTGTCTGAGTGTGCCTTTCTGCTGAGCTGTCCTCTGGAGGGAGGCAGGGCCGTCCACTCTAGAGATCTCCACTCCCGTGGGGGTTGCGTCTCAGTAAAGCACCACTCTGACCTCTATCACCCGGCTTCAAGCTGACTTATGGACAACCCAACTTTTTCCATTTGGCTTGTAATTTCTGTTTCCTTGACGAAGCCAGCCTTCCCTGTGGGATGCGTGTACTCTCCCAATAATTGATATGTGAGGTCGCGGTGCTCTTTTTTTTTTTTTTTTTTTAAGATTTTATTTATTCATGAGAGACACACAGAGAGAGGCAGAAACAAAGGCAGAGGGGGAAGCAGGCTCCCTGCAGGGAGCCCAATGCGGGATTCGATCCCAGAACCCTGGGATCACGACCTGAGGCAGTGGTGCTCTCCGCAGGGATCCCTTCTAGGGCTGCTCACCCACTTTGCTGATGCACCCAGTGGTGGTTCCAGTCACATGTCCTTTCTGATGATGAATCGCTCTTTCCTGTCAGGCAGCTACACCTTTCATCCTGGCTGTAGTTTGATTGCTACAAATTATGAATTCATGGAATTCAAATTAACTTCTTTGGTACCCGATGTAAATACTTAGAAAAGAAGTCTCTATTTAAACCAATCAGCCACAAAGAGTTTCCGTTTGAGTGCATATAATTATTTTCCATTTCTTCACTTTTTTTTTTTTTTACTGTAGCTGTGACTCCTTTGAGAATCTGAGTGATGAAGGGTAGTTACTTTTTCCACCAAGTTGCTCATTGCAGGCATCTTTGTTAGGTCACTTTGTTGATCTAAGTGAATTCGAATGCAGCCTGCAGGGATAGGCATCGCCGTGCGCTGCATTGGATTTTGTCTTCAATTCTGTGCGAGTTGTGAAAAAGAAAACCCAGATCTGCGATGTCAGTGCCGTCTGGCATGTGTGGGTGCGCACATTTGTAGACAGGAGTGTGTGTGTGCGTGTGTGTGTGTTGCATCCAGCTGCTGACAAAGAAGGACTCCAAGGTTGAAAGCCAGAGAAGCGTCCCCAAAGCTGCAGAGATGACAAATGCACAAGAGTGAGCTGCTTGGGTAGCTCCACGTAGGAACCATCCTGAGCGATTTGTCCCAACACCGACCGGCTTCCTTTTTATTTTTTTATTTTATTTTATTTTATTTTATTTTATTTTATTTTATTTGTTTGTTTGTTTATTTATTTATTTATTTATTTATTTATTTATTTATTTGGCTTCCTTTTTAGTACCGTAGTGTTGTTCTTGGTAGCTATGTTGTGTATAAAACAAGAAAGACGGAAATGGTAGAATGTATGCTTGCTTTCTGGAAAATCTGTTTTCCAAACTGACAATTTCTGCCTTATTAGAATGGGACCTCGGCCTCCTGGTTGGGAATGAGGCGACCAGGACTGGGGGCAGGGGAATTTAAAGAAGCCTAAGGAGTGATGGCTGATGGTGCTTTTGGCTCTCCTTCTTCAACCTCTTGTTAGAACAGATAAAATAAAACACCTCTGGACATGCCTTGGTTGATTCTAAATCCACATGTCTCAGCCTCGAGCCTCAGACTCGGTAGGAGCACCCACTCCTGGCTGGGAGCACCGCTGCCACCACAACCTCGGTGTGGTGCTCCACCAGTGGGTCACCATTTTGCTTCCAGTGACTTTCCAGAATTGCCCACTCCCTCTCCATCCCTCTTATTCTAGTCTACCATTTCTCCTCTTCCTCCTCCCTCTCCTCCTCCTCCCTCTCCTCCTCCTCCTGCTCCTCCTCCTCCTGCTCCTTCTCCTCCTACTCCTGCTCCTCCTCCTCTTCCTCCTCCTCCTCCTCCTCCTTCTTCTTCTTCTTGCTTCTACCAGAGGAATATAATTTTCTTAAATACTAATTATTTATTTTTTATGTTGACTGCTAATGGTCATCTGTCTGCACCCGCCCACCCCTCCATTCACTGGAATTTGAGCTCATTCCAGGGACCTCCGTCCAGAGTTCACGTAGGTGTTCCAACTGTATACACAGCAGTGCCTTGCACCTAGCAGCACTAATAAATATTTGTTGAAAGAATGGTTTTGTTGCCTTTTACTTGTTTTATCTTCTCCGTGAATGTGCTTACCCAGCTTTACAGCATCTTCATAGCTGAGTGCCTTGAGTGACAGTTGGTACCAAAACAGCCTGGGGGCTGATCACATGACCCAGGAGGTTTCTGTTCTGTTCTGTTTTGTTTTGTTTTCACTCAGATTCGCCCTAGAGTTGGGCAGGGTCCTGGTACTCCCTGGAGAACAGATGGTCATAAACCAGTGCACCAGGAGCAAGAGGGGCTTTTATCTCTTCAGTGACTGATTCTATTGACATTTTTAAGCAGCCAAAGACATTTTAGCAACTTTGCCTCCAGGAGATTTCTAGAATCACTAATTGATTGCTCACTCTTCCTTTGCAGAAGAGAGATCAGATTGACTTAGCCAGCGTAGATTTTGTGGAAACTAGAGACTCTTTAAAATTCACATCTTCATTGGAAATAGTGTCTGGGTAATAGCTTTATATTTTCTAGGGACCCAGGAATTCCTTGGAATGTTCCACTGAGCAACTGGAAGGACTACCTTGCAGTCTGTTTTTCTCTCTGTTGTTCTGATTGGAATTTCTATTGTTCTGTCTTTGACCTCTGCTTCTGTTCTGTTGGGCCCATCCATTGGCTTCGTTACTTTGTTGCTGCTTTTCCAATTCCAAAATTTCCATTTGATTCTTCTTTGCATCTCTTACGTATTTGCCCAGACTTTCTATTTTTATTTACTTCAAGTGTATTCACGATTACTTGTCTGAGGATTTTTAAGATGGCCATTTTCAAACTCTTGTCAAAGGGTACCTGGGTGGCTCAGTCGGTTGGGCATCTGCCTTCGGCTCAGGTCGTGATCCTGGGGTCCTGGGATGGAGTCCTGCATCCAGCTCCCTACTCAGGAGGGAGCCTGCTTCTCCCTCTCCCTATGCCCCTAACCCTTGCTCATGCTCTCTCTCACTCTTCCTCTCTAAAATAAATAAATAAATAACGTCTTTTTTTAAAAAGTAAAAAGATAAAACTCTTGTCAGATAAGCTGAACATCTCAGTGTTGACAAGCATCAATTGTTCTTCATTATAGTTGAGACTTTCTTGGTCCTTGGTATATACAGTAATTTCCACTCGTATCCTGGACATTTGGGGTATTGTGTTTTGAGACTCTAGATCTTTTCTAGACCTGTTTTAGCAGGTCTCCTCTGACATTGTGTTAGTGAGGGAAGGGCTGCCAACTTGCTACACCCCAGCAAGGATAAGAGCAGGTTCCTCACTGTACCTCCACTGACACCTTGGTGGGTGGAGGGATGCCTTGCTAGTGTAGAGCAAAGCTGGGAGTTCAGATTTTCCACCAGGCCTCTACTGACAGCCCTTGGGCTGGAAGGGGGAGGAGTGCCTTTTCACATGGGGGACCTAGGGGCTCATTCCCAAAAGAGTGTGGTGAGAGCCCCAACTTTCCAATCAGCCTTCCCAGACACCACCCAGCAAGCAGGTGGAGGACTTGTGGGGAAAAGCTTCATTAGAGCCTGGAAGTGGTCCCCACCCTTCCCTACCCTGAGCCTTTAATGATATGAATCAGTGTGGGGCTAGTTTTCCATAATGTTTGGTTGGAGTAAGGCAGTTAATGTCAACATGTTTTCTGTCTTATAGACTGCCTTTTCCTTTAGCTAGAAAGAGGAGGCTTGGGGATGGGGGTGCAGGGCTTTTACCATCTGCATCCCATTGGCATTTCCAGGTTGCCAACATCTACAGCACCCAGTCTGGGATATATGAAAACGTATACATGAATATCAGGGAGTTCACCGCCATGTTCTCCCTCTGATCCTGAAGTGGCCCCGGCCTTCTTCTCTTCACCTTTCAGAGTCTCTATATAAATGCCCTGCAGTTGGCTGAACAGGAAGAAGTGTGTCCATTCCACCTTGTCCCAGAACTAGAAGTCGGGAAGGACTATTTTAATGCCCTATTTTAGAAGAAACAACTTTACTTTGTGGGGACGCCTGGGTGGCTCAGTGGTTGAGCATCTGCCTTCAGCTCAGGTCATGATCTTGGGGTCCTGGGACCAAGTCCCGCATCGGGCTCCCTGCAGGGAACCTGCTTCTCCCTCTGCCTGTGTCTCTGCCTCTCTCTGTGTCTCTCAAGAATAAATAAATTTAAAAAAAAAAATCTTAGAAGAAACAACTTTGAGAAGGAGACCAACAAAGAATAGAGAGTTTCATGTTAGCACTTGTTGTTATTGAAATCTCAGCTGCTCCAATGGTTTCTCCCCCTCTAATCTAATCCTCAAAATTGACTTAATTTCCTCTTTCGATTTTTTTGTGATCTGCCAGTAGGAAGGTTCATGCTGCCCTTTCCCCCCCACCCCAAGAGTGTTATTGCTTCTTGCTTCTGAAACTAAGTACTCTTCTATGTCAGTTGCATGTCTTTAGTAGAAATAAGCTGGAGACATGTTTCATTGCCTGCAAAGATGTGTTTCAAAGACTCTGTTCCCTCTCCCTCTTTCTGAGGAATGTTGCTCTTTCAAGTTTTTGACTTTGAGGTGTCCCTTTCGGTCATTTTTGTGAGCATTCAACTTATTGACCAAAGTTGATGCAGGAAGAGAAGGCTCCAACGTCAGCATCAGGAAACAGAGGCGCAAGGCTCCTTATTAAGACTGCCCTTGTCCAGGAGACATAGGGCTGTCCTGGCTTCCTCTTTCAGCTCTGGCCATTTGGCTTCACTGCCTCACTTTCTCTGGCTGAGCCTGGAGAGCAGCTTGGCAGGGGACCTGGAGGTCAGTGGGACATACATGCCCTGTGCCTGAGGTGGGGCAGCCTGGAAGGAGGCAGGTGGAAGGTATATGTTTTAGGAACAGTCATACCAGTGGATCATTACTCATTTGGCCCTGGGCAAGTCAGCTGCACTGCTTCTCACACTTCCCCTACAGCGCAGAGCGTCCATAGGTGAGCCTGTTCTGCACGCACCTTCCATGAAGGGCTGTCAACCTTCCCCTGCCCCCGTGTCAAACTCTTCTTGCTCAGTCGGCAGTGGTGGGATTGAGGCTCGTGCCATCTTTGGCTTCCCTCCAGCACTTTTTAATCAATAGTGCTGTGTAGGCACTTATACCAGGTATACTTTTATTTTATTTTACTTTATTTTATTTTTTCTAAAGATTTTATTTATTTCTTCATAAGAGACACAGAGAGAGGCAGAGACCCAGGCAAAGAGAGAAGCAGGCTCCTCACAGGGAGCCTGATGCGGGACTCGATCCCCAGACCCAGGATCATGCCCTGAGCTGAAGGCAGACACTCAATTGCTGAGCCACCCAGGCGTCCCACCAGGTATACTTTTAAACTTGTTGATCTGGGTGGCTCAGTCGGGTAAGTGTCTACCTTTGGCTCAGGTCATGATCCTGGGGTCCTGGGATCGAGCCCTGCATGGGGCTCAATCTCCCTCTCCTTCTGCTGCTCCCCTTGCTTGTGCTTGCTTGCCCTCCCTCTCTCTTTCCCCCTCTCTCTTCCTCTCGCTCTTTCTCTCTGACAAACAAATAACTAAAATCTTAAAATAAATAAATAAACTTGATAATCTGTCAAGTAAAGGAGTGATCCTGTTTTCTTTTTTTTTTTTTCCCCTTTTAACTACAACTCACTTATTTCTAAAGCTGATTCTGTAGTAATAACAACATTGTACAATTGCAAGGGAGAGGGAAGGAGTGAAAAAAAATCATTCGAAGCTTTACTTCACTGCCAGTATGTGTTTAATGCTGGGGGGATAATCCTGCTTCTTTTATCAACCACTTCAGAATATAAATATATAAATGTATATGTGTGTGTATCTATATTTTTATTTGACACCATAGCACACAAATTCTTTGAATTTGAGGGAACTTTTTTTTTTTTTAAGCAGCTGCTAGTGACAAACAACTGTAGATCAGTTTTGATTGACATTTTATTTGCTTTTTTAGATTTAATTAGCATTTGTAAAATTTAGGAGAGTTAAACTTAATCATGACATAATGGGATAATGAGAACCAAGTGCTGTTCGTAGATAATTGTCTATGACTGCAGGGTAAATATAGAAGGAAAAGGAAATTTTGGTAGGGGATGAAGTAGTAGCTGAAGTATTTGCCTTCCAGCCTGGATCCAGTTACTAAGTTGGATATATGAATATTAAATTGAAGACATTCATTGTGATTAAACCCAATAAAACAATAAATAAAGGCATTGGATCAACTGAAGTGCAGCTTGAGAACACAGCAATTGAAACCTCTCTAGACCAACTTAAAGACCATTTTCTCAAATATCAGACATTTAAAAAATATACATATATTTTTTAAAGAAATTATTTATTTATTCATGAGAGACACAGACAGAGAGGCAGAGACACAGGCAGAGGGAGAAGCAGGCTACTCGCAGGGAGCCTGATGCAGGACTAGATCCCAGGACCCCGGGATCACGACCTGAGCCAAAGGCAGACGCTCAACCACTGAGCCACCCAGGCGTCCCTGTTAAATATATTCTAGGGGTGCCTGGGTGAATCAGGGGGTTAGGCCTCCAACTCTTGATTTCTGCTCAGGTCATGATCGCTGGGTCCTGGGATCAAGCCCCATCTCAGGCTCTGTGCTCACCCGTGCTCACCTGGGAGTCTGCTTGTCCCTCTCTCCTTGCCCCCCCAATACATGCTCTCTCTCTTAAATAAATAAATACATTCTTAAAAAGTATATATTCTATACTTATGTGGAAAGATATACAAATGTTAATAAACACACATCACCTTTGTATAATTTATTAATATGAGGATTAATTGCATTCAACTCCTGAACACAACTGAGGAAAATTTTAATTTTTTATTTTATTTTATTTTACTTTTTACTTTTTTATTTTTAAGATTTTATTTATTTATTCATTAGAGACAGAGAGAGAGAGAGAGAGAGAGAGAGAGAAGTAGGCTCCTTGAAGGGAGCCCGATGCGGGACTTGATCCTGGGACCCCGGGATCACGCCCTGAGCCAAAGGCAGACGCTCAATCTCCTGAGCCACACAGGTGTCCCCCAAATTTATTTTTTTTCCAAAATTTAATTTTTTAAAACACATCTTCCAGCCTATCTATTCGGAATTAAGAAGGTGAAGTCAACTCAAGAGTTCTAAAATTGTTTTCCAAACACTGAACCTAGAATCAAAATTAAATGGAGGTATTTTTTGGCTTTGAGGTCACAACCACTTTTCCCAGCATTATTACTGTTTATTTATGTTAATGGCATGCGAGTCTTTGCATAGCAACAGAAGGAGGCCTTGATTAAATGCTTTTGTGGTGAATTTAGAAGGTCAGAAGAAGGGCGGGATGAGAATACAACAAAGGAGCACAAACTCCAGGGGGGCAGGGAACTGGGCACCTGAGCTAGACAGGCAGGTAGTGGCAATTCTACTACAGGCCTTGGGTCCCATGGGTCTCATGAATTCCACTACCCCAGCACAATTCCACGAATTTGCACCCATTCATTATTCATTGAACAAAGATTTGTTGAGTGTCTATTACAAGCCAAGCACTCTGCTAGGTGCTTTAGAGGAAGGAGTAAGACACAGCTCTGTGCCGTTGAAAAGCTGTCAGGCTAACAGTCTAATCGGGGGAGAGGGAGAGAGAGCATAGAACTACAATGCAAAATATGTTCCAGTTACAAAACGCTGTGTAACCCAGAACCCAGAACATAGTGGTTTAAACAACCATTCAGTCACACCTGCCGATGCTGTGAGCCATGAAGCTGCACAGCGCTCGGTGGGAATGGCTACACTCTGCTCCAGGATGCCTGGCTGTCCGTGGGAAGGCTCCAGAGCTGGGGCCAGACTGACCTGGAGGTGTCTGACTCACTGATCTAGCGGTTTACGTTGGCTGTTGGCCAGGATCTCAGCTGGGGCTGTCAATCCAGTACTCCATCCACGTTATCTGGCCTTCCTTGTGGCCTGGCATCCTCAAGGTAGTAGGATTTCTGAGCTGGTCTCCAAAATGTGTGTCCTAGCACACAGGGCAAAAGGCACCCTGCCTTTTATGACCTATCTTTGAAAGTCATACCTTACTTCCACCACATTCTGTTGGTTACAAGCACGTTAGTAGGCCTCTCAGGATCCGCCGGGGGGCCGGCAGGGGGGTGGGATTTGACTCTACCTGTCAATGGAGGAGGGAATGATTCCCCTCTAGAAGAGCATGGGGCATAGGAGATATTGTTACAGCCATCTGTGGAAAATTCAATTGGCTGCAGGATGGTAGTTTTTAAATATGTCTTTGACAATCTTTTCTGTGGGAAGTGGGACCCAGTTCCTAACTCTCAAATGTTGGCTGGGCTTAGTGACTCTTTTCTAGCAAACTGAGTGGTGGAAATGATGCTTTTGTGACTTCTGAGTCACCAAAAGTATAGTTTCTGCCCCCCTCCCTCTCTCTCCATGCCTCCTGCTCCCCTCCTCCCCCCAAGCCCTCTCTAACCCTTCCCCCCTACTCATGGTTCTGGGGAAGCCAGATGCAATATCATGAGGACATGCAAGCTGCCCTGAGAGAGGCCTGTGAAAATAACTGGATCTGCAGCCAGCAGTCAGCGGCGTGGGCAGCCACCTTAGAGGTAGATCCTCTGGCCCCAGTCAAGCCGCAGCTGAAATCTTGCCTACCACCCCCCAAGAGATCCAAGTCTGAAGCACTCGGTCATGTCAGCCCAAAATTCCTGACCCCAGAAGCTGTCAGATAATAAATGTTTCTTGTTGTTCTGAGCCATTAAGTTTGGGGGTACACTTGTTACAAAACAGGAGATAACCAGTGCCTCTAGTACAAGTATATAGGAGTACATATTGGTGTATATAGGACAGCCACCTTGTGTAGGCTTGCTAGGCCAGGAAGGCTTCCTGGAGGAGGAAACACTTGTGCTGAGTTTTCAAAGGTTCAGACTGGGAATGGCAGGCTGAGGCATAAGAACCTGGATATACCACATCAGAACAATGGCAACAGAGGAAGGATTATGTGTCAATTGTGACCCAAGTCGACTAACGTCGTCAGATGGGGCCTTCCTCGTGGACTGCTTAGAGACTGAGGGGAACCAATGTATTCCAAGAGCTGAGATGAGGACCTGGCCTTAGCTGGGGTGCAGTAATTCACCCATTCCTCTCCCCCAGGTCAGCCTCAGGATCACTCTGGAGTGCTTAGGGGGGCAGATCCAAGGCCTGCCCCTGCCCCAGACCTAAGACTTTATGTCACAGCCCCATCTGTAGATTGTACAAGTGGCCTGTGAAAGTTTGAGAAGCCCCCTGCACAGGACAGACTCATGCTTCCTGCTCCAGAGCCCCCGGTGATTCACAGGAACAGCTCTCGGCAGGGGAAAGGTAGACAGCAGTCTTGGAACCCGGGGACTAATGGGGCACCTGGGTGGCTCAGTGGTTGAGCGTCTACTTTTGGCCCAGGTTGTGATCTCGGGGTCCTGGGATCAAGTCCCACATTAGGCTCCCCACAGGGAACCTGCTTCTCCCTCTGCCTGTGTCTCTGCCTCTCTGTGTCTCTCATGAATAAATAAATAAAATCTAAAAAAAAAGAAAAAAAAAAAGAAAGAAACCAGGGACTTGTAAAAGAATCAGAAAACCATCTTGCATGGCGGTGACAATCGACTTTCTTAATTCTACGTTCTATTTTTAACCTGAGGTCCTCTTTGAATAAAAATAAAACTTAAAAAAGGAAATGAGTTCCTGTAATTTCCTCTTCTTTTGGTACTTGGACATCTCCCTTAGGACCGCCGTGCTCATTAATCTAGTCCCAAAGCAAATTGTCATTTTTCCTTAATGACTTCCCAAACTTTGCCTTATCTGATTAGGTGTAGAATTAAGTCTGCCTTGAAAAGCCTCCAGTACCCGCTTCCCTGCCAGCTGATTTTCTCCAGGAAGACCTGGAAGGAAGATTGATACTGTGGAGGAAACTGAGTGGATCAATGGGACGAGGTTTCCTTTGTAACACTGCTCGATTTATGATGACTTCCTCGGCTCAGCTGCTACCCTGGGGGCTGGCTGGAGAGTGAGGCACATTGCACGGAGCTATAGCTTTCCCACCTCTGCCCCTGGAAGGGTCTCTGCCCCTGGAAGGTTCGTCCGGCCTTGTGCTCACCAGTCCTCAGGCTAGATGTGTAGTCTGAGCTGAGAGCAGTAACCCAAACTGTGAGAGAGACTCATTCTTCTTAAACGAGGTGGTAGGAGATCTCTGTGTTTATGAATTTGGGTAGAGCAGAAAGCATGGCCAAATAGAATGGCCTTCTCAGAGATGAGAGCCATGTGGTGGCAGTGCACCAAATGGCCCAGGAACAGATGGATCCTCCTTTGAATTCACACATGTCATTTATTTGTCTCTGATTCTTCTTCTTTTTTTTTTTTTTTTACTCATTTTTAAAATTCAGTATGTTTAAGCTAAAAAAACAAGTGAACTCAAGCAGTTTACCCATTTTTTCCACCTCTGATCCTTCCACCTCTGGCCACCACCAGTCTGTTCTCTGTATTTATGAGCTTATTTATTTGTTTATTTAGATTCTACACAATATTTGTCTTTCTCTGTCTTAGTTCACTGAGCATAATGCCCTGGAGGTCCATCTGTGTTGTTGCAAATGGCAAGATTTCATTCTCTGTTATTGGTGAATAATATTTTATGATATGTATTGTAAATATGTATATGTAATTGTATTGTAAAAAAGTATATTTACTTTTTTGTAAATATATGTATACGAATATTATGAAATATTATATCATATGTATGTGTATACACACACACATATATACATACACACACACATATATATACATATCACATCTTCTTACCCATTCGCCTATTGATGGAGTTCTTTATATATTTTGGAGATATGATTTGCAAATATTTTCTCTCATTTGGTAAGCGGTCTTTTCATTTTGTTGACGATTTCCTTTGCTGGGCAGAAGCTTTTTAGTTTGATATAGTCCTGCTTGCCTGTTTTTGCTTTTGTTGTTTTTTTTCACTTTTAGTGTCAGATTAAAAAAAAAAAATCATTGCCAAAACCTATGTCAAGAAGCTTACCACCTATGTTTTCTTCTAGGGCTTTTATGGTTTCAGGTCTTAAACTTTCAAGTCTTTAATCCATTCTGAGTTAATTCTTACATATGGTGTAAGAAGATGGTCCAGTTTCATCTCTTTGCATCTGGCTGCCCAGTTTTCCCAACACCATTTATTGAAGAAACTTCCCTTTCCCCCATTGAATAGTCTTGGCTTCTTTGTCATAAATTAATTGACTGTACATGTGTGGGTTTATTTCTGGGCTCTCTATTCTGTTCTGTTGACCTATGTCCATTTTTATGCTAATACTATACTGTTTTAGTTACTATAGCTTTGTAACATAGTTCAAAAAAGGGAACATGATGCTTTGTTCTTCTTTTTCAAGATTGCTTTGGCTATTTGGGGTCTTTTGTGGTTCCATACACATTTTAGGATTGTTTGTTCTAGTTCTGTGAAAAAAAATGTTATTGGAATTTTGATAGGGGTTGCATCGAATCTGTAGATTATTTGGGGGGTAGTATGGAAATTTTATCAATATTAATTCTTTTAATCCATGAACATGGAATAGCTTTCCATTTATTTGTATGTTCTTCAATTTCTCTCATTAATGACCTGTAGTTTTCAATATGTAGGTCTTTCACTTCCTTGGTTAAATTTATCCCTAGGTATTTTATTCTTTTTGATGCAATTATAAATGAAATTGTTTTCATAATTCCTCTTTCTGATAGTTCACTGCTAGTGTAAAGAAATGCAACAGAGCTGTGTATTGATCTTGTATTCTGGAACTTTACTGAGTTCACTTCTTAGTTCTAACAGTTTTTTGATGGAGTCTTTAAGGTTTTCTAAATATAGTATCACATCACCGGCAAATACTGACAATTTTACTTCTTCCATTCCAATTGGATCCATTTTATTTCTTGCCTAGTTGCTCTGCCGAGGGATTCTTTTTTTTTTTTTTAAGATTGTTTATTTTTTTATTTGAGAGAGAGAGAGAGAGAGAGAGAGAGAGCAGGAGTAGGGGGGAAGAGCAGAGGGAGAGAGAGAAGCAGACTCCCTACTGAGCAGGGAACCCAACATAAGACTCTATCCCAGGACCCTAAGATCATGACCTGAGCTGAGGGCAGACACTTAACTGACTGAATCACCCAGGCGTCCCTCTGTCTAGGACTTTTAATACTATCGAATAAAAGTGGTAAGGGTGTCTTGTTCCTGATCATAGAGGAAAAGCTTTTAGCTTTTCATCATTTATTATGATGTTAACTGTGGGCTTGTCATATATGGCCTTTATTATGTTGAGGTATGTTTTGCCCACTTTATTGAGAGTTTTTATCATAAATTGATATTGAATTATGTCAAATGTTTCTCTTGCATCTATTGAGATGATCATATGATCACATTGATCACATTGATAGCTTTGCAAATGTTGAACCAAGCTTACATCCCTGGAAAAAAAATCCCACTTGATTCATGGTGTACGATCTTTTCAATGTATTGGTGCATATAGTTTGCTAATATTTTCTTGAGAATTTCTGCATCTGTATTCATCAGGGATATTGTCCTATATATATATTTTTTTCATGTGGTGTTCTTGTCTGGTTTTTGTTATCAGAGTAATGCTGGCCTTATAAAATGACTTTGGAAGAGTTCCCTCTTGTATTTTTGGGAAGAATTTGTCCCTGATCCTTTGCTAAGAAAGGAAGGACCTCTTGTATACCCAGTCAGCATAATAAACATGATTATCAAAGAGGACGAGAGGCACAGATAAATTCAGAGTATTCTTGAGCAAAGGATGGGATTGTGCTGCACTGTGACATATGCTCAAAGACACATTTTTCCCCCTACTTTCCAGTCCAAGTGTGGTAAGACACTGGCCAGAGATGGGATGAGGGGAAGAGAATGCAAGTCTTCTTAGATACATTTTACTACATTATAGCATTTTACTATAGTTATTTGGGGATGAAATGTCATATTATTAAAGTAAGATTCCCTGAATCAGACAGCCCACTCCATTATTTACTGGCCCATACATCCTTTACTATGGCACTTGGTATACAGAGCTTAATAAAAATTTAACAACAGTTATTGAATGCCCTCTATAGGAGTAGTAAATATGCAAATGTTAACAGTAATATTATTAGCATTATTCTACTGTGGTTTTCTCGTAGAAGTGATACACATTTTCACAGTTTCCTTGCCAGGATCTAACTACAGAGCTGAAGATTTTCCTTTTTCTTTCTTTATCTCTTCCTTCCCTGTTATGCATAGACACAGCCCAATTCAAACCTGAGTTTCCCAGGAACACACTTGAGTACCTTTTCCTATGTCTTTTTCTCAGACCCCGTATCACTGTGCTGGGCTCGAGGCTGGTGTTTCTCTGAGATTTTAAGGGGCAAGCTGGTGTTCTTGGAGGCCAAGAGGCATATATTCTTTATGCAAGAATTTGCATGGTGCAGGGGGGAGCTTAACCCTAAGCAATCTTCAGTGGTGGTGATGGCCATGGAGCATGGCCATCGGTGCCTTGCTCTTGGCCAGCCACTGTGTTCTATCAGGTTCCCTCAAAAAGAAATTATGTGTATGATCTCGACATCTACAAAGAACCTTCACAGCAACACCTAGACTTAGATTAGGATTTGATTAAAGAACTGGGGATCCCTGGGTGGCGCAGCGGTTTGGCGCCTGCCTTTGGCCCAGGGCGCGATCCTGGAGACCCGGGATCGAATCCCACGTCGGGCTCCCGGTGCGTGGAGCCTGCTTCTCCCTCTGCCTGTGTCTCTGCTTCTCTCTCTCTCTCTGTGTGACTATCATAAATAAATAAATAAAAATTAAAAAAAAAAAAAAAAAAAAGAACTGGGTATGATAGCCAGGACAACAAGTTAACACATAAACCTGCTATCACAGCAGCTGTGGCTGGAACCAAGTCATGGGGCCCACGTGGGGTTAGGGACCTTCACTTTGGCCTCCGTTGCCCTGTGCTCCAAGCAGTATGGGAGTAGGAGGAGTGAACATGGCAAGAAGATGGGTGAATGAAATGCAACCAAATGCTGGCTGAAAATGTTTGCAGCCATATAGAAGGGGCTTTATATGTTTATGCAAGTCTGATTCACAGTCTTGTAACGTGTTATTTATGCAGAAGAGACACCAATTAGTGTTTTTTAAAATTTCTCTATAATTATCAAACCAGAATCTTTTTAAAACTTGCATTGTTAAGCATGCCATATCCAGATGTTCTGTCCTAAGCCAGTGAACCCTGTTGAGAATGTAGACAATCTGTTCCAAAGCCCTTCTGCACTGTGAATTTCAAAAGCAACTTTAAGGACTTCAGAGAATGAATTAATATTAGCGGTAATTCTGGTGTATGCTGGTTTGAGGATCTTCTAGAGTTTAAAATACAGATTCGTGGATACTATAAGGTATCTTTCCCTTAACAAGCTATGTAATCCCATATTCACTTGAAGACACATAGAAGTTCTGGGTCATTTCTCCTGTGAACATGCACACACCCTGCCAAAGAAAAGGGAAAAAAGCAACAATGATCCAATGTTCCAGGCCCTGTTCCAAGTCCTTCACATGTGTCAGTACTTAAGACTCAGAACAACTGCTATAGAAGAGAAAACTGAGGCACAGAGAGGTCAAACAACTTGCCCAGGGTCTCACAGTAGTGAGCAATGGAGTCAAAATTCGAACTGGACCAAGCATTTATGGATCTGAATCCATCCCTAAAACCATGTTGCTGACCTGGCTCATCTTTTTCACCATCAATGGCCATACAGCAGGTTTCTCAGCCTCCATACTGCCAACATCTGGGGCTGGATTGCTCTTTGTCCTGGCAGTTATTCTGTGCATTGCAGGATATTTAGCTACACCCCTGGCCCCAACCCCCTGAGGCCAGTAGGGGCTCCCCACCAAGTTGTGACAACCAAAAATGTCTCCGGACACAGTCAAATGTCAGTCTCAGCTGAGAAGCACTGCCATAGAGCGAGCAGTTATTTGGAGGCTACCCTGGGGTACAAAGTAAGTTGTGTAATTTACAGGCTTTTATTGTATTTTGGAAAGAATATATAAATCATTGTACTTATCCACTTTTATCTTATTTTTTTAAAGACTTATTTATTTGAGAGAGAGCATGCTCACCAACAGGGGAGAGGCAGAGGGCGAAGGAGAGGGAGAAGGAGAGGTGGAGACTGTCACACAGATCCCCCACTGAGTACAGAGCCCGATGTGGGGCTTGATGTGGGGCTCAATCTGACGACCCAGAGATCATGACCTGAGCCCAGATCAAGGGTTGGATGTTCAACTAACTGAGCCACCCAGGCGCCCCTTCTCCACTTTAAAAATGAAGAATAAGAAATACAGAAGTCTTCTGTAAGTGTGTCAGTAAATGCAATGGAAATATACTCAGGTCTTTGTCACAGAGGCGGAAAGGGAAATTGGAAAGATACGAAATACTCAGCGAGTGAGGAAGAAAGACATGTTAAGTGTCAAAAAAAAAAAAGAAAAATGTAAGTGTCGAGGAAGAACAGTAATGAAAACAGAAGCAGAAAATGTCACACATCTCCCCCCTGCCCCAAACAGAGAAAACAATACAATGGAGCTAACCTGTCACTAGTCTGAATTTAGGTGGACCATGCGGGGTTTTCACTTCTGTGGACAGTGAGGCCAGGACCAGATTTCAATCAATCACTAGTGAATATTGATTGCTGGTGACATTTCCCCTCAAGCCCTGAACGCCCACAGGCACTGAATCGTCTGGCCGGTGCCCTCTGCCAGGACGTCACTGGGAGGAAGGGCTGGGGCATCGGAGCCTCTCCTTGCCCGCCTCCCCTCCACCGTCTCCATCCCAATGGGAGCTTCTGCAAGAGGACCGCTCTAGGTCAAGAGCAGCAGGGAAACTCCAGATCTGGTTTCCGAGGTAAAATCAGGAGCACTTGTCAGTCAGGCAGCAGGGGGGAGTCGGGGGACCCCTCCCTCCAGGCCTGCCCGCTGTGGCAAGAGGGAGCCGACCTGCTGCTCTGGGAGGCCTTCCAGGGGAGAGGGCAACCAGGGTTAGACCTGGAGAGTTTTTACCAAGATTACATGAAATAAAACGTAAAGAAATCAAGGCAAACAAGTGTGCTTCATCAGGAATTACGGGGTCGTGGAACACGCCAGCTCCTTAGCCCTGCAGTGTGAGGGTGGGAGTTAGGGGCCGAGACCCCTCTCTGAAAAGTCTCATTAGCACGTGAGGTGTGTCCTGACCAGCTGGTGGTGAAGACACTGATGTCGCATTTTTTTTCTGAATGACTAATCTCTGCAACCACTTGTTCATGTCACTAAATTGGGGTTCCATGGAGCAGTGTGGGAGCATGTTTTTGGGCATGGGTGAAGTCTGCATGCGTGGGACCCATTGTGATTAGCTCTTCTGGAAGAGGCTTGGGTGCCTGGTCTGCCCAGAAGCCGGTGTCCCACAAACACCCCTCCCCAACGTTGACTGTGTCTCATCCCAAGCTCGCCCTCTCCATTTCCCACTTCCCAACCTCACACCGTCTTTAAAATCATGTCAGCTTTCATCCTTTCAGGGCTGAACCCTTCAGTGGCTTCCCATCACATTTCTAGTAAAATCTAGAGTTCTGCCTGTGGTTTCTGAGGCTGGCCTGGCCTGGCCCATGTCCGCTGACTCACTTCCTACCCTCTGAGCTCATGCCTTGGGCTCCAGTCACTGTCCCTCTTACAGGGACCTGCATGTACCCGCCTCCACCCACCTCCCCACCCCTGACAAGACTCACTTTCTCTGTCTCTACTGGAGACCCTTCCCCAGCTACCAGCATGATATGTTCTCAAGTACCGCCTCCTGGATGCCTTCCCTGCATGCCCCATCCTGCGGTATAAGCCCCGCCCCCATGTCCCGGAATGTGCCCACCATTCCCTGCTCCCTTAGTGTTTCCTCCCGGATGTGTAAGCTCTAAGAAGACAGATATTTGTTTTTCTCATTCAGGGCCCAATTCCTGAGTGCCTGGAACAGGGCTGGCCGCCCACTGAGTGCTCCTCAAATGTTTGCTCAGTGACCTGCTGTAACTCTCCTAGCCCAAAGAAAAACTTCCAGTTTTTCTTCCCCTTGCTTCTAGGATTTAACACATGAGGTTGAACTCTGACCCTTAACTCTGGTCTTCTCCAGACCCTGTTGCTTCAGGCCTACCCAAGGACCTGGGTCCTCCTCTCCAGGGCCAACTGCTCAGAGTGGGTGCCCCCCACACAATCACCACGTGGCATCTGATGTGTTTTTCCTGCTGTACTTGGCACAGACCCGTTTCTCCCATCCTCCCAAACTTCCCCTTCTCTTATTTCTCCCCATTTCCCTCCAACCCTCCAGACTCACCAGTTACTAGATTTTTCTTAATGTTGCTTTAAAAGTCAGTAAAAATTCAGCAGTCTGTGTCCACAGTGTAACGTACCATGTCCCTACCTGTGGCATTTCTTCATCTCCTAGAAAAAGGGGTGTTTGAAGATGGTGAGCCCAATCATTCAGGAAAGATGTCAGGACTATCCTTTTTGTGACTGCGGTCTTGTTTCCGTCTGTTAAGCTGTGCTAGTCCTAAAGCACTGAGCCCTGGAAGCGCTCTTGAGTATTAGGACATGGAGCAGCATACAAATCATGAAATCTTGTAAGGGAAGGGGTGCCCGGGTCACCATGCAAGATTGGGCAGAGGCTTAACATGATCAAAATGCTTCTGGGAAAGTGTGATTGGAATAAACCTTGAGAAGCATCACATTCAAGACTTGCCTTAATGCACGGAGGCGACAGGCTCACTGGCCACTGCGCCTGCCGAGAGAAGGCAGCTGGGAGCGCCTGTGGATGTTGAAGGAACCTGTTGGGAGGGGTAACCCTCTCTCTGTCTAAAGTTTCAATGCACGTGAAGCTTTGGATCTGAGGGATAGAGGGTGACTTTCCTAGAATTCTCTCCTATTCACAATAGTTGAAGATAACTGAGGCATGGCACAGCCTGATGCATTAGCTACCCCAGCGTTTTTGGCTTCCTCTGCGTCTTTGGCTACTTGATGCACACACCGTAAACATGCGGAGGGAATTGTGCCATTAAGTGCACCCTGCAAAGCTTCTTTGGCCTTTTAAAGATGACTGGTTACTAAACGAGATGCTAATTCTTATGATCATGAAATCCCTGTAATTCTAGATGGCTCTAGAGCTAGCAATGACGGTGTATTCGTTGCAGGACACACCACACAGTGAATGTTTGCTTGCAAAGTCTTTATTCCAGTTTGCCTTCCAGTTTTGCTGTCCTCTCTGGGTAATTGCTTTTCCCCCTTTATTCAGGAAGACTACCATTGGAAAGAGCTAGAATCTTACCCTGAAAATAGCAGCCAGCTTCTTTTCCTGAGTTAGTCTTCAACTTGATTTTGAGTTAAATGGGAAGTTTGCTTCAAATTCTGAATAATGTTTCCAGCCTGGTCAAAGTCAAGTTGTATTATATTCTTTTGGAGAAAAGAATCTTTCTTTTTGTGAAAGGATTCTTCTTTTTCTTTTGGAGAAAAAGAATATATATAATTTTGGACATAGACAATACCGAAATCTCCAAGAGGCCCCACTTATAGGACCCTTCTCAGTTATTTTTCTAAACAACTTGAGAACTTAAGCAAAGACGTGGAGGATGTTGGCCAGAATATTCCCTCTGTCTCTGATGGAACCTGCCTTGCAAGCTATAACTTTGTAAAACCCAAATGGGCCTGCCGACCAAGCCCCAGAGCTGGGCAGGCGGGGCTGGCCCAGGGCAGCCTCCTGCGGTCAAAGACAGCAGTTCTTGGAGAGTGTTGGAATGCTCACTCGAGGAGGGGGTGCAGGGCCAAGTTGAGAATTCCTACTTAAGCTTCCCGAATTCACCAGCCACGTATTCCCATCTCTCCTGGGTCAGGTGGGGTAAGCAGTGTTGAGAGGGCAGGTATTTGTGTAGAGAAACCAGAAGTGAGGAGAGGTGCTCCCCTGAAAGGCAAGAGTATCAGATCACTTACTTTGGAAAGTGTTTCATTCATTCATTACCCAAATGTTCGCTGGGCTGCTACTTTGTAATAGGCACCAGGTGTGCTAACATAAAGATGAAAGAATGTTTCTTTCCTCAACAATCTTGTAGAGAACTCACACACCCACATACACGTGCACACACACACACACACACACACACACACACACACACAGGAGTGGTAAGCAAGTTTGTTAGTGAGGCTGATCAAGGATGTGGGAACCACTCATGAAAGGTCTTTATGACATACTAAAGAGCTCTAACTTTATCTTTTAGGTTAGTGCTTTCCATTAGAAGTATAATGAGAACCACATATGCAGTCTTTAATTTTCTGGTAGCCATATTAAGAAAATTAAAAGAAACAGGTGAAATCCATTTTAATAATATATCTTATTGCCACAATATGTTCAAATTATCATTTTAAAATACTACCATCATAAAAAATTATTAATGAGATATTATACATTCTCTGTTCTAAGTCTTCAAGCCCTAGCGTACATTTTATACCTACAGCATATCTTGCTTTGGTGTAGCTGGGTTTCAAAGCTGCCCTGGACAGCACTAATATAGACACTGATTATTAACCCCATTTTACATATGGAGACATTGAGGCTTAGAAAAGTTTACCACCTCCAAGAGAATTGACCCATTTTCAGTATGGCTGCCTAGGTTACTTTGCCCACTCTTGTTCTGCAAAAAGCAAGATTAAAAACTAAAGCCTAAACTAAAGATTAAAACGAACCTATACGGACGCCTGGGTGGCTCAGCAGCTGAGCATCTGCCTTTGGCTCAGGGCATGATCCTGGGATCCAGGATTGAGTCCCACATCGGGCTCCCCGCAGGGAGTCTGCTTCTCCCTCTGCCTGTGTTTCTGCCTCTCTCTCTCGCTGTGTCTCTCATGAATAAACAAATAAAAATCTTTTAAAACCAACCTATAAAAACTGAATAAAAACTATTTTTAAAAATATTTTTCAAAGTATCAAAATGCCATAAAGGTAATAAGGACATACCAGGCAAAGTCTAAGGGAAGAAAAGAGCCAAAGAGTTCTGATAATTTTGAAGGAGGCAAGAGAGGAAAGAAGAAACACACATTGGAAATGTGGGACAAATGGAGTGCCTAAAATAGGATCATCACTAGGTCAGGACAGAGAGCAGTGCACCACCCCATACGCTGTGCAGCTCTGGTCATAGTGGTGTCATAGGCTGTGGGCATTGAGGCAAATGCATCATTTCTGCCTCCAAGATTGAAGAAAAACAAATGACCTTCCCAAAGTCATTACCTAGGAGAAGTTAGAGTCAGTCATCTAACCCAGCCTGTGCTGATTCCAGTTTGAACTTACTTAGGGAACAGTAACCACCTTGGAGCCTAATTGCGTCCACATGAGCTGAAACTCTCTTCTGCGGTGACATCTTTACCCACTGAGATGACGCAGATGCCCTCTCAGCTCATGTCACCTATATCTGACAAAATCTCTGTTATTGATGTTTCAACTGTCAGTCGACAAAAGTCAAGTGGCTGCAATTTAACCTTGACTGTGCCCTTAGCCTAATGCCTCAATCAATGTCTCCAGGACTATGACAAGTAGACAAATGTATATATACATCTTCAATCTTGTCTGGTTCTAGTTTCACCAGCCATCACAGCTGCTGAGGGTGGAAAACCTCTCCACTCGTATCTGAGATCTTTGCCTCTTCTTCCTGCTGCTTGGCATCCTAACTTCAGTGGTCTGGGGGGTTGGCCTCCTTGATCAGGGACTTGCTTTTCTACACTTGAGTTTATATTGTGATGGTACAATGGTCTTAGTTTTGTTGAGTTCCTAAGTACCATTTTTTTTTTTTTTTTTTACTGTTCTACATATTTCTTACTCTTAATTTGCATTTAGCAGAGTGGTTAAGGGTGTGGGGTTTGGAGTGCGGTGGGCCTAGGTTGAATCTGGCTTTGTGATCCTGGGTATCTACTCAAGTCCTCAATGCTTTGGTGTTTTTGTGTGTAAAAAGGATATACTGTAACTGCCTCATGAAATAAGATGACATTTATAAACATTGCCCCTATACAGAGCCCATAATGAGCACGTTTTTATATCTGGAATCCAGCCATTAGCCTTGTTCATATATTCTTTAAGGATTCAGAAACCAGTCTCGTGATCCTGGGGAGATTTGAACACCAAGAATAGTAGTGAGTCCAACCGACTTCTATTCGTAGGAAATCTAGACTGGGAAGACTGTTTGCCTCTGAATATATTTGTCAAGAACAAAGAACAAGCCTTGACTACCATTTTAGCCGTAGATCATAGTCTAATGGATAAATAGATCAAATTATGGCCCAAGAGCCAATGCCATTGACTCTCCTAGTAATTGATTCCTTTTTGCTTGCCTTTACCCCAGAGATGGATATTTCAGGTCATGTTTGTATCATTCCTTTTTCTTTTGGACCTACTGAGGCCTGGCAGCTACCAATCTTCTGTTCTCATTCCCACAATTGCAGAATGAGATTTGAGGTGTTTGGAGGTAAGAATGGGATGGGATTATTTATTGGTCAGCATCATAAGGCCAAGATTTTGACAGCACCTTGGTTTTCTTTCTTCCTTGCAAAGCATCTCCTCAACTCTTTGTTGATGGGCCATGGAGAATGGACAACAGCTGAAAGGCAGGAGACAACACGTCAAGGACGGAAACATGGACAATAGTTTGTGTTTTCTGTAACACTTTTTTATGGAAGAAATATAAAAGAATCAACTCATCCTGTCATTTTTTAAATTAATAGACTTTATTTTTTAAGAGTGATTTTAGGTTTACAGGAAAACAGTCAGAAATTACAGTTAGTTCCTCTGTAACCCTCACTTGTACCATCTGCCACACACACACACACACACACACACACACACACACACACACACATGCATACTTTCTCCTACTACTAGCATCTTGCATTAGTGTGGTACATTTGGTCCAGTTGATGAACTGGGGCTGAGGTACTGATACTCACTGAAGTCCATAGTTTACATCAGGGTTCATTCTTTGGGTCTTAATGAATGTATCACATCACGTATGTGCATGACAATATCATACACAACAGTTTCACTGCCTTAAAAGTCCCGTGTTCCATCTGTGCCCCTCCCTGCCACCTCAGTGCCCGGCACTACCCAGATACATGGGCCGCATCTCAGATCAGCCTAGCTAAGTGCCATCGGCTTGCTGAGGTCACTCTAGTTCTTGTAATTCCTGTCTTTTGCAGAATCTAAGATCCACAGATTGCAGGGTGCATCATGACTTGGAGATCTCTAAGAAAGAAACAGACAGGCTGCAGTTATGCTGAGGTTCACCTTCCAGGGTAAGAGGCACTGCTTCCAGGCGTGCCTCTGGGATGAGGACAAATCTGCATCTCAGAGCCAATAAAATGATAAAATGTTACATGGAGCTCAGGCCTACACAAGTACAAAGGATCCAGAGGCAGGCACCAAGGTTGCTGTTTGGCCTCTTCTGAGGGGACCATGCATGAGTGGGTTGGGAAGGTCAGAGGTGAGGCTAGGGTGAAGGAGACAGTGAGCAGAAGGAAGTTGAGGGAAGGAGCTCTAGGCTGTGCCCACCTCCCCAGGCTTGGGCATGGAAGGGCACAAATCAGAAATCCTGGGCAGGTTACTGGCATGTGAGCCTCAGTCTCTGCATCTGTGTGGATAATGGGGCTAGGTGCTGGGTTAGGGTATGTGGCCAGCCTAGCTCACTGCCTGCGCACACAGTGTGCTTCTCCCCTCTTCCCTCATTCCCAGATCCCCCCTTACCTCCTGCTCCATCCTTTGGTGTCCTTCCGCTAACCCTCCAACCCACACACACCACCACCCCCAGTCAGGCTGGGTTACCTCAGCTCTGTTCTCCTGAGTCCTGGATGCTGGAGGCCACCCCTCACCCCACGTCCTCCTTGGGCTCAGCCAGCTGCAGCACTTAGCCTGGCCAACCAGAGCTGGTGGGGATTACCTAGGCCACTCACAGATGGCAAAGCCTCTTAAGTCTTGGCCTTGGTGTTACCAGGGCTGTTGAGCAATTAGGGTTTAGTAACGGGTCGTTGTGCCCACTCTTTTTAAAACTTGATTCGATTGAGCTTAGGCAAACCCCAGTACAATGATTTCTCAGGGACCTTTGGAAGATTGGGTTGTAATTGAAGTATAGGTTTATTATTTAACAATTGCTAAGATTCTAAGAAACATGTGTTCTGTGTATTCATGAGGCCAGCAAGGTGAGAAAACTCTGCCCCCAACTGCCAGGAATCCCAGGTGGCAGCAGGACTCCTGCTCCTCTAGATCTGTGACCTTGGAAAGCCCTGTACTTTCCATCTTGTCCTCCGTAGACTGGGGGAGTCAAGCCCATCTCCCAGATGGCTGTCAGGGTTCCAGGAGGTGGTGTTCAAGTGAGTCCATGGGACCACGGAGGCCAGGCAGCCCTGACAACTTCGAGTCCATCCACAGCTGTCTTCCTCCAGCCTCATCAGTGCTCGTTGCCATGGCTTCTGCGGGCTTGATAAGGACGCAGACTGAGCAAATAAAAATTCAGGTGGCCCAGTGAAATTTGAATTTCAGATAAACAACGAATAATTTTTTAATAAGAGTACACCCCAGATACTACATGGCTCATACTTTATTATAGGTCTATCTTCCCTTTACAACTGCACGAGACATATTTATGCTGAACAATAATTTGTAGTTTATCAAAAATTCAGTTTTGCTGGGCGCCTTGTGCCCCATCTGACAACCTTGACAGGAACAGAATATTACCTTGTTGAAAACACTAGTAAATAGGTTTCACTTGAAATGGCTTATGTTAGGACAGATTCCAAACTATTTGGTGGCCTCATTTATCAGTGTGAGAGAAGAAATAACCAGTTTTATATGTTATTCTCGATAATTAAAAGTTGTTCCATTGAAGTGATCTTGTATGAGAAAAGGCAAAGTTAAGTACCTCGTAGCCTCCTACGCTGAGAGGAGTGACTCATGTGAAGAAAAGGGTTTTTTTTTTTTTTTTAGGTTTATTCATTTTTTTAGTAATCTCTACACCAAATGTGGGGCTCGAGCTCACAACCCCAAGGTCAAGAGTCGTATGCTCTTCCAACTGAGCCAGCCCCAAAGAAAAGGCGTTTTCAAAAACAATTCCAGAATGGTTTCTTCTTCACATGGCCCTATAAATTATTTTGGGAATTGTGAATATTTTAGCATTTTAATTTTTTTACCCTTTTCAAAACAACGATTTATGTATTTCTCCATGGGTAATGAATCTGAGTTATGAAAATAAGCCTAATTATATTTCGATGAGGGGAAGGTGAGAGAAGAAGACAGCGAATAGATGAAAATTAAGAGCAGGTATTTATCTGAAGTAGGTTCTAAAATTTGCTTTAAATGTTCTTAAAGTGATTAGTAATTTCGTAAAGTTGCTCTATAAAAAAAAATAGAAGTACTGAGCTACAGGACCCTACCGTCCTTAACTGATTTTTGACATCATCTGGATCTTTGTGAATTTCCTCTTATCCAAAACTCACACCATTACCCAGGCTGGTGGATGACAAATATTTGTCGATGTCCGTGCAAGCCCTGTTCTGTTCTGCCATGGGCAGCAAGCAACAAAATGAGCAAGGCTCAACCCTTCCACCAAGGGAACTCATGCTCTCTGAGGGGAGAATGTCGACCAGAGAAGCCTCCAGAATGGGGGAAAGGAGAGAATCAAGCTGGCTATTACCACGGCCATCTGCAGGGTATTATGCCAATACTAGTTTTATCTAATGCTCACAACAGTTTGTGAGGGATGTGATAGTGATCCTTTTTTTGCAGAGAAAACTGAAGGCCAGAGAGGCTATGTCATATGCTGATGTTATAAAGCTAGTGAGCGATGGAATGAGATCTCAAATCAGGTCTGTCTGACTTCTATGAACTATCAGTACAGAGTCCCTAAATGGGAGGGATTTAGAAGAGAGACAAGCTATTTGTAATGAGGGGCTGGCGGGGGGTGGAGGGCATCAAGAAAAACTTCCCAAGGAGATCTTGTTTGAGCTGAGAACTGGGAGACAGATTAGCTCTTGACATGCTATGGAAAGGAAGGGCCTTTGGGCTGAGAGAAGAGCTCGTGCAAGAGGCCAGACCGTGGGGTAGGTACAGAGTTCTAGGTAGTTCCAGGAACTACATGTATGTAGTTCAACTTAGCTTTGGCTCGAGGTGAGTGGTAGGACAAACTGGAAGAGTCAGGGTGGGCCACGCAGTGGGACTCGGCTAAGGAGTCTCACTGCCTCTGTGGATGGTGGGGACCCAACTAGGGTGCTGACAGGGTTAAGTGGGCATTGGGCACAGGCTGGATGAGAAGAGCATGTGACTCTGGAGGCAGACAGACCAGATGGAAGGTCATCGTGGAAAAGAGGATGGCTAGCAACAGACGCAGACAAGGTAGGCCTGCGATGGCAGTGGATGGCAGGGGGACTGTCTCAGGGTGAACAGATGACCCATGAGTGCTGTGAGTTAAAATTCTGGCCAACTAAATGGCTGTTTGTAGGGGAGCTCTAGGGATAGCAGGACGAGGGATGGACGTCCCCCTTGGCTGGTTTTACTTGGAGGTCACCACATTCCAGAATGAGATCCTCAGTTTTTTGCAGCTATGACATTGGATTTATTATTATTTTAATCAGGCTCCAATGAACTAATATTAAGCAATCTTATGATACACTTACGTATGAAAATAAGAATGCAGTTAATAATCTATTTCTCAGTGGAGACAGTAAGATGAAATGAATGCTCCATTTGCCGACCGATACGTTTTTGCCCTGAAAGCTGATGCCCAGATGACACTCAGGAGGCAGTTGGGTGCATCAGCAATCTCAGCAGAGGGACTGGGGTGCACATGCAACACCAGAGGTGGATCGGCCCCGAGAGCCGGCCCCTGTGTGACCATCGTGCCTTCTGGTTGATTCACTCTTTCCACAGTTGCGTCCATTTCTTTGCATGAAGCTGAGTCTTGGCCAGGAGACCGCTTGTTCTCTTGAGGGTGACCTCTGCACATCTCTGCACTGTGCCCTGGCATTTGTTTTTACACCTTCCTTTGAGAGCACCATCTCGTGCCTCATCATTTCCAGGCTCCTTGGCAGAAACACGAGGTGGAATGTGGGTTCTGCCCACAGGGGGATCATGTATACCCACCTGGTGAGGGGCCCTCTTATCTTCAAGGACCTGAGGCTTACTTACCAAGGGTATATAATGTTTTTATGCATTTGGGAAGGTCAACACCTCAGAATAGGACCATGGCCTTCATGCTTCTTGGCTTTAAGAAAACTTTCTTTCCTTAAAAAACTCAGCACTTGATTCTGACTCAGACCTTAAGAGCAGGTAGTAGAAGTCGAAGCTTCCAGGCACCCTGGGAATTTAAATAGCACAGTTTAGTCATTGCTCAAGGAGGTAAGAGACCAGAAGCACACGAACCTGCCATCACAAGGCAGAAGGCAGAGAGACCTGTTCTCGAGTCAAGGGCGCCGCATAATTTGGGGTCAGGGTGATTTGATCCGGTCTTAAGGGGCACTAGGATTTAGATCAGATAAATTGGGAGGTGTTGGAGGGAGGAGAGGGGAGGGGTCTATTGCCCCGAGAGTCTGCTGCCAGCCAGACCCTTTGCAAAGCGTTGATAAATCCCCATTTCACTTGGGTGTCACTGACCTCCTTGCTGTAAGCGCCTGGAAGATCTCTGCCCATCCCTCCCCGTAAGGCCCAGACCTGGCAGAGAAAGCACTTAGCAAGTGCTCATTCGATCAAGGTCAGAAACCTGGTCCACAGCCAATAACTATTACCGAGCAGTCACCTAGCTTTTATTTACCGCTCACAAAGCACGGACACGGGAGCTGCGTCACAGACTAGTGGTGCCAGTGTCCCCACATTATAGACATCAGGAGACTGCGACGGGGTGGGGGGTGGAGGGAGCGCCCCAGAGCCCCTCTGCTGAGATGGGGTGAGGCTCGGGGGTTCCAGCCTCTGTGGCCTGACTCCCATGTGGCCCGGACCAGGCCTGGGAACTGGTGACAATGTGAACAGTGGAGCAGCAGCAGGTTTTGAGAGCTCGTTAGGACTCCATGGAGGGAGCGAAGAGAGAGCAGAGAGGGGGAGGCTTTCCGACTCTGAGAACTTCAGACCTTTAAATCACTTACCAGAATGGCATTGAAATGCAAAGTATTTTCAAATTATATTTTCATCTTCATCTGTCTCAGAAATTAAAAAAAAAAAAATGGAAATCCATGTGTGGGCTTGGTCTACATTTTACATGTGGATATCTTCCTAAGACTTTTGTCTTTGTCTTTTTCTCCTCGTTGCCCCAAGACAAGTGGCGGTGAATGCTTGAGGCAGGACTAGGGTGTTTGGGGGAACGAACGCCCTTGACCCTGGACTCATTGCTTCCTGGACGTATTCTTCTGCGGAAGAAGGAACTTGCTTCCTTTAGGTTTGTCACTGCAGAACATAGAAGTAACTATGAGCAGAGGGAATTGCGGAAGGATTCCCCACATTCACGGCCCCCAGCCTTAACTTTTTCATCTTGGTGGTGGCTGTTTTTCAGACGAATCCCAGACCCTGCGTGCCAGGAAGTACCACTCCGAACGACCCCAAGGTGTGTTTTATAAAGACTCAGGACACCTTAAAAACATAACCACTATCCAAATTGATATTCTCTTAGGATCATGTTATACCATCTAGATTCAGATTTCTCCAACGGTTTCCGTTGCTTTGGGTTTTATTTTTAATATTTGGAGTGTTCAAGTCAGGATTTAAATCAGATCCTCCCACTTGTTATGTCTGTCATTTTGCTATTGGAACAGAACCCTCCCACCTTCCCCTCCTCCCCCCCACCCCATCTCCCGCGTCTTGCTCTGTCCTGTGGAAGGTCCCACATTCCGGCGGTGTGAGCGCTCCTCCCTCGCCGGTGAACTGGGAGTTAGATATGAATGCTCCATAGATCCCAGATTCAGTGTTGTCCAAGAGAACATCACACGGCAGTGCCGCTTGTCCTCACTGTGGACAGTGTGCCTCCTGACAGTGGGGAGTAGGGTTTAGAGAACAAAATCTGGGTGCTATCGGGGTGTGCTAATCCTGAGCTATTGCTGCTTCCAGAGCTGGTGAAGTTCAATTTCTCATCTCACCAAGCACGGGAAGGGGTCAGAACCTAGCCCGGTGCCGAGTGGGAAAGTGTGTTAAGGAGAATCACTGGCAGGGTGTGAGAAGAGGTGAGGCAGGGAGTGGGGACAGTGATCCGAGGGTGTACAGGTGCCAGGGAAGGGGGAGGCTGGAAGGCCCGGGTGGGATGTAGCCTGATACTACCACACCAGGCCCAGCTAGGACTGCAGGCTCCCTCACCCGCGCCCCCGCCACCTGCCCCTGCTCCTTGACCCAGTTTCCCAGCTCGCTCACCAGGACATCCACCCCAGCTGCTCAGGGCAGAAACCTGAGGATATCTCTCTCACCTTCTCTTCTCCTGCACCCCATCCAGCCGACCTCAGACCCTGTCTGCTCCACCTGCTGGAATCCAACTTGCCCTCCGCATTCCCACCACCCTCCGCCCTCTCCCTGGTAATCATGCAGCCCAGGTGCCAGGTCTCCACCCTGATCCTCTGACCCCAACCACCAGTATTCCCCCCCATGGCAACCAGGCACCTCTTAAGTCCAGGCACCGGAAACATCCCTGTGTACAAAACCAGCCCTTAGTCTGGCAGAGGTTATGTTCCATAGCAGGTCACATTCAATTAGATCACGGCAATTAGATAGTGCTACACTGTTGTGACAGCCAGAGAGGCTTGCTTGGAGCCTTCCCGAAACATCCTGCCCTCTCTTCCCCTCCTGCCACCCCCACACCACTGACAGCATCTTCCAAGTGTTTCTGTGCCCGTGGGTTAGTGTCTCTGCTGCTGGAACGGGTTTGCTCACCTCCATAGCCAGGCACCTCCCGCTCTGCTGGGCACCCGGTCGGCTCAGGAGCTGGTGACTGGATAAGGTCTTTCACGTAACCGGGACTGGAAAATCAGATGGCACAGGTGCCACGGCTCTGGGGCCTCTGAGCTGCTTACCTGGAAGGGAGTTTTGAGAAGTCAAATGTCAGGGCACCAGAGTGGTGTGATTGGGTTGGGTTCTAGACTCTTTCTTTTGCTCTTCTTCCCACTGAAGGTTTTGATTGACAGAGGGAAGCATTGGGCTTCTCCGCAGCTTTAATACCCATCACTCAAGATTGTCATATTTCTTGACGTTTTGCCTCTCTGAAAGATGGACCCAATAATTGGAAGCTGAGTGCTGACTCCACTTGATAGGAAGCTGATAATCCGCCCCTTACATTATTCGCTTCATTGTTCATACTGTCAGGTCCTGGAGCATTAATACTGCCCGTTCTCAGTCCGCCTGTAGTTCGAGATCCGTTGCCCAGTTCCCCTCTCCTTCACTTGGGAGGATGTGGGTGTGGTGGGGAAGGAAGCCGCAGCACCCCATCTGCCCCTCGCCCCATTCCAGCACATGTTTTCATGACCCCTCATTGAACCTGCTCAAGGCTTCAGGAGAAAGTTACTATGTAGTGACATTACCTTTTTAGGATTTGAGCTTCAAGAACATATCAGGTCAAGTCCATTCCCTCCATACCCTACCAGGGGCAAAGCCTGCCTAGAAACAGGCACTGAATGGGGGCTGGGAGGGGGACAGTGATGGGGGGGAGTGTATCGTCGAGAGCAAGTGGCTTCACACGATGCCAGCTCCTAGCAGTTGGGTTACCATCAGAGCCAGGCTGCAGGGCTTCTCAAAGTGTCCCTCCTCCTCCCTCACTCCACGGAGCCTTCAGAATTACTATTTTCCTAACCTGCCGCACGGAAAGGTAGCAGCACAGGTGTACTGTGTGTCAGTTGAGGGGCATCTTGCCTCTGCCTCGTCTGATGGTCCGGGCTCGTAAGTTGGAAAAGCTGGAATGCCTCCCGGGTGAGGACTGAAGTGTAGGGAGTGCACTAGGGGTCCCCGTCCTGTGTCGTCGCACTGCAGGCTGCATGTGGCCCGAAGGCATGAGTATCCACCAGAAATGGTGCAGACAAATAAAATGAGCGGAGTACCCTTAGCATCAGGAAATTAGGAAGACCCGGGTCTTGGCCTTGGATCTGAGGCTTCATAGAAGTACGGGCCTGTGCTGAGCCTGGTGAGAAGATGGGAAGACCGAGAACATGCTAAGCAGGAGGAAGCGGCTGCATTAGGGGCAGCTGCAGGGGGTGGCGTGGGGAGCGGGTGGCTGCACAGGAGAGCCTGGGGGTGGGCCAGCGGGGACCAGTACGTGGATCTGGTCTCAGATCAGAAATCCCTGCATCTGCATCAGGCCCCATGACACGCAAGTTGCATTCGGTTATTTAACTCTCTTCCCTCGTGCAGCGTGTCCGGGATCACTCCCCGGGTCCTGGCCACCGTGTGTGCCACTCGGCACCTGCAGTGGACATGCTGGGCCTGCAGCTGAGACCAGACCTTCTTGTTGCCTCAGCTCCCAAATCTGTTGGGTTTCATATTTTTCTTCCAGTTTTTGCCCAGGGCCCAGAGAGTGTGGGGTGGGGTGGGGTGGGGTGGGGGGGCTGCGATGAATGGCCTCCAGTGAGGGAGGCAGGACAGGTGCAGAGGAGCTTGTCGCCGGTCCCCTCCCAGGCCCCAGCGCCGTGCAGCCAAGGGGAGAGTTGTGTCCCCCCACCTTCGGTTCAGGACGGGGACAATAGCACATCATGCATAACAAACTTTAGAGCTTTGTTTTTGCATTTGGGGGGCTTTTGAGGATGAGAGGTTTAATTTGTAACCTACTTATTATTAGAAGTTGAAATGATAACTATTATAAACACATAATTATATATACTCAGTTGACAGTTTACACATCATTAGAGATGTAATTATATCACTTTTAAAATGAGATAAAGTTAATTATAAAACTACTGTTTTCCTTTGTTGCATCTCCCCTGAACGTCCAGATGTGGGAGATGCTGTATTGTTGGCACATGTCGGAACAGGAAATCTGGTCCACAGCCTGAACCCCAGAGTCTTTCCCGCAGAGACATTGCCTGCCCTGTTTTATCAGCCTCCTCCTCCACCAGGATGGGCGGCAGAGAGGAGAGAAAACCACAGTCCTGTCCACCTGCGGGTGAGCACAAAGTCCGGTGTGGTCCTCGTTGCTGTAGGGTCACTGGTCGTGGTGACACGCAGAAGACAAGCTCTGTGCCAGGCACCTGTTGAATGCTTTGAAGACTTCGGGTATTTCATTTTACCACAAGCTTCCTGCGTCTCACAGATAAGGAACTGACCACTGTGTGTCTGAGGCCAAGAGGTGATCCTTCCACTGTGACCTTATCTGCCCTCCTTCCAGAATGTTCTCTCTCACCTCCCACCCCAGCCCATAGCATCACGGCCTGTAGTGTGTGCAGCCTGGGAGAGGTGTCCTGGGCACCAGGGTCCACAGCTCTGGGTCCCACACCCCGAGCACTCACTTCCCAGCTCCGGGAGTGTGGCCACCTGCCTGCCCCACGGTTTCCAAGCCCTGATCTGCAAAATGGGGACAGCAAGAGCGGCTCTCCGGGATGCTGCGAGCTAACTCAGCAAATGTCGGTCCTCAGCATCCCCTCCTCTTCCTCGTCCTTTATGAACAGGAGCATAGGTGCTCCCCTCCCTCCTCACCTCTCCTTTCATCCATCTACTTCTCCTTGCCCATCTGTGATCAAGCGGGGCAGCACAACGGCAGATACAACAAAAACAAAGCTGTGCTCCAGATCACATGTCCCCTTGGTCACTACCCGGCTTTGGTCCTTCCCCGGGTCCCTGAAATCAAAACCACAGATGGGGATTTCACAGGGCAAGCCACTCCTTGAGCCACATGCCCCTCCTTCTCCAAGTGGGGTTCGCAAAACAGGCCCCAGTAGCCGGCAGGACGGGGTGTGCCCCACAGCCCAGAGTTCAGGGGGTGCTGAGTTGCTGGAGGAGGCCGTGGCATCTCCAGCCCCCACCCCTCCCTCAGGGAGTCACCAGCAGTAAAAACGAAGACTGCAAAATTGGGCAAACTGAAAATTTTTTATTTTGATTTTTATTAAGGTTTTATTTATTTATTTGAGAGAGAGAGAGAAGAGAGAGAGAGAGAGAGAGAGAGCAGGAACGGTGGGGAGGAGCAGAGGGAGAAGCAGCCTCCCCTCGGAGCTGGGGCTCCATCCCAGGGCCCCGGGGTCATGACTTGAGCCCAAGGCAGATGCTTCGCCCATGAACTTACCCAGGTGCCCCTGAAGATTTGTAAATAGGACAAGAGTTTCAAAATTGCTGTGTCCTATTGTAGAAACCTTGGTTTGTGAATCTTGTGTGTTAAGAGTTTCTGGCAGCCCCCAGGGCCCTGCTGGCTCACGCTGGGACCAGGTGAGGGGCGTCCCCTCCTGCCAGGGATGAATGTGCTGCAGGCTGAGGCTGCAGGGGTGGGGGCACCGGCATGTGATGAGCTAGGCATCAGCTTGTGACAGGGATGAGGGGTGGTGGGAAGTGAAGGGTCAGGGAGAGGAGGGAGGGGTGGGGAGGGAGGCTGGGACAGAACCAGGGGGTTTCGGTGATTAGGTGGGGAGGCCCGGGGGACCAGAGGAAAGCTGCTCCTCTGCCTACCTTTTGAAACCAGCCTTCACGGTCTGAGGGGCCTGTCTTTCCGCTGGGTCCCATGCATTTTCTCCATCTTTGAACAAATACTGATCTTTCCGTTTAGATTTATTCTGAATTCAAAGTAAAGTGGCTTGAGGATTGGGGCTGCGGGGCTGGGTGGCCAACAGACAGCCCTGTCTGTGTTTGTGGTAATATGGGAATGTTCTCGAGGACCAAACAGACATGAGCCTGTAGTAAGGACAGAACCTGGGTGGGGTGTGAGGCCTGAATGTGAGTCTGTACCCACTGACCTTTGCAGGTGTCACCCCCACCCAGCCAGCGAGGTGAGGAAGCCGAGGGGGGGACTCAGGGCCCAGGGGAGGGGGTCAGAGCTCCTGGAGGGGCCACCGCAGAGCCACCAGCAGCTCCAGGAGTGCAGAGCCTGCTGTCACCACTGCAGAGGCCGGAGGAAAGCGTGTTGAGTCCCTAACCAGAGGCAGTGCCCCTGGATAGAAGGCTTTCTGGGACAGAATGGAGAGGACTCTTGGTTGGGGGAGAGGCAGTGAAGAAGAGGGAAGGACCCCCCCACCCCACACACACACACCCAGGCCCCTTCTTAGGTCAGGGAACAAAGCTTTTTCATTGCCACCAAGGAACCCAGCAAAATGTGCCCAACAAGCAAGTCTCAGGAAGAGCTGGGAGAGAGGTGGCTCCAGGGGTCTGAGGACACCAGGTGGGGAGGGCATGTGGCCCATGCGTGACCCCCCTGCAGGCATCATCCATCCCAGGTGAACCCATTTACCACCCACTTTCCCCAGGGAGCAGGAACCGGCTGATTAAGGAGAACCATGAGGAGTCACCCGGATGCTCTAGTTAGGGAGGTGCTCTGCGAGGACGTCACTGAGGGACATAGTGGCTTCTCCACGCGCTAGAGTTTTCTGCTGTCCTCTGCCTTTTCTGTCTCATGGCCATTCGTTGCCCCTGTATGATGCGGCCTCAGTGATCTCCTTGGCTCACCAGTCATGGGGCCAGACCCGGGCCCGACCCAGGGCCCCCGGAGCCAGGAAGTCCCCAGAAGATCCGTCTGCATGTGTTCTTTACCTGGTGGCCCCTGACCACCGTGCAGGAGTCCAATCCCGGCCACTTTCCCAAGTGGCCTTCCTGGGCAGGGCCTCAGCTGTGGGTAATGGCACTAGAGTTTCCATGGAGGGAGGGGGTCAGAGCCCTCCCAGGACCTGCTGCCGCCCCGGGCAGACGTGAGAGCAGGCGAGGTGGGCTGTTGAGGGAGCCGCTGGCTGACGTCACGGACCCCTCTGCACAAGGATCAAGGGGCCCTGCCTGCCCTGAGCCCTGGTCCCCTGTAAAGCCCTGATGTTCCATGGGTGTTGCTGCAGAGTGCGTCTCGCTTGAGTGACAGATGTCCCCCCTCACATGGGAGCAGCTCCGTGTGGCAGGTGCCCTTTAGCTAGAAAGATGGGGCTGCCCGGCCATTGCCCGCAGAACTGTGGAGGGAAAGGCTGAGCCAGGCCCTTGCCGATCGCGTTGGGAAGTACCCATAGCCGCAGGGTAAATGAAACCTTAGTTCATGAGGGTAGCTCTAAGTTGTGTGTAGTTATTTATGTGAGCACATCCAGCTAACACAGCCAGGAAGTCATTCAACTAAAGACAAAAGCTCTCTTTCCAAGTGTCTTCCATGCTGAGTATTGGGACAAGGGTGTGGGAGACACAAAGATGAGGGGACACGGGTGCTGCCTGGAGGATGCCACAGGTATTGAAGGAATTAGTCCATGCTTCATGGGAACACATGTTGAAGGATGTGGATGGCTCCCGGCCTGCAAGGAGCTACAGTGTCAGTTCCAGGTGGCGGGACACAGACCTTCTCCCATGTTGTTGATTCAAGTGTAGATTGGCAGGATCTTCTTGGAGGGCAATTTGGAAACATCCATACAATTTTTAAATATGCATACTCTTCAACCCATAATTCTATTTTTGTGTATATCTACGCAGGAGAAATACTTTCACTAATATTTGTGTCTGAAATGTGCATTATTCAAGGCTGTTATTGCCGTATTTTTAACAAAAAAAGTGCGAGGGGAAAATGCTAATCAATGGCAGAATGGCTAAATAAATAGTGATATATGCGTAGCCTGAACGTGCATGCAGCCATTGTGTTACCGTTTATGAAATTGTCATTCTGGCTATTTTTGACCTTAAAAAAGCAACAATTCCACATATTGAACAGAAATCCCATACTTTGTATTTCTTTATCTTTAAGATGGGGATAATAATCGTATGTTCCAGTGTCAGAGTTAATGGGAGGATTTCACACGATACCACATGCAGAGCCCTTGGAATGGTCCCCAGCACATGGCCGGAGCCCAACAAATATTTGCTAATGTCACTCTGAATATGTGTCCATATGGAAAGATCTAAAATATACCACTTGGAGAAAACAACTGTGTGTATTTTTACAAAGGTCAAGAGTGTGTGAACCATTTGTGGGCAGGAAACACATGAGTGTAGGAACAGGACTAGAAGACTTCCTTCCAAATTTATGTGAGCACATCCAGAAGAAAGGAGCAGAAAGGAGCTTGCGAGGAGAAAGGAGCAGGTTGGGGGCGAGGAGGAGGACGTGCCTCATCAGGGTTCCAGCAGGGGCAGAGCTTCTGGGAGCTATGCATTTACCTGTGTGCAGGGACAGGTGGCCAGGACCGGTCCTTGTTCAACCATGGGGCTGGTCAGGTTGTCTCTGCAGCTGGGGGTGTGGTCTCTGCAGCTCTTGTTGGAGCGTGAAGGTCCAGGGCAGGCAGTCAGGAAGGCGTGATGGAGGTAAGATGGGGCGATCAAGAGGTGGGAACCCCCAAGCACCATCTGAAGTCCTTTACCAGGACAGACTGAGTCCCATGTCAGTTCTTACTGCATCTGGTATTGATGGTGTGAGGGCCCTGCATGAGCCAGCAGACACACACACCTGGCCCAGGAGTCCGAGAAGCTGAAGGAAGGAAGGGGATGTGGAGGAGGAGCAGTTACAGGCTCAGCTCAGCTCAGTTGCTGCTTGGTGCCGAGGAGGTGGATCAGCAGATCAGCTGCAATGGTGTGTGTGTGTGTGTGTATGTGTGTGTGTGTGTCGCTTTTCTTCCACCTGCCAAACCCTCTTAGGATTGTCCCTTGTGACCCCCCGTAACTGGAAACAAACAAACAAACCGAAGAGGGGTCTGGGAAATGTAGTCCAGCCTAGCCTAATTGACACATCACAAAGCCATCCAGGGGAATTTCACCCTTTCCTCTACATACTTATGCATTTTAAAATTCTTTTACAATATGACTCTATAAATGTATTTATTGTGAATAAAAAAAGAAATTGAAAGCCTTTGGTATTAAAAAAAAAGAAGGAGAGAACCTTCTTTGTCCCAGGGAAATCTAGTGTTTGGTTATATGGCTAATCGCGTCCTGAGAACCTATATGTCTGCTGTTACCTGCCTGGCCTCGGCCACCATCCCCTCCTCGACCGCCAGGCTACTGCACCCACCTCCTGACTGCTTCTGCCCGAGTCTCGGTCTGTTCCCACTTCAGCCAGAGTGAGCTTTTCAAAATGCAAATTAGATGCTGCTGTGTGCCTATTTAAAAATGCTCTAGTGGCTTCTCATTGCCTTCATTATGAAGCCATAAATCATCGCTTCCCCACTCTGGTCCAGAAGTCTCTGTAACACTCCCCCTGCTCTCTGGGTCTGGCTCTGTCTGGCTCTCCCCCTCCACCCCCCACCCCTTCCTTCTTGCGGTCCTGGTGTAGAGCGTTGCGTGCTATAAAATCACCACGCATATCACGGTGATAAAAGGCTGGTCGCTTACTGATTACCTACTACGTGCCACATTATGCTAGGTGCCTTGACCATGTCATTATGATTCCATACCCACAGACAAGGACAGGGAGACTTAGGGGACATTGAGAAATGAGTGAATGGTGAGTGGCACCAGCAGAATCCAGAGTGTCTGAGCCCCGTATGCCTGAGCACGACGCTCAGCAAGCATCCGCCCTGTGCACGAGTCTTTCCTGCCTGTCACTGCGCCCTGTGAATGGAGAACCGTCTTCCTCCTGGGCGGCCGAATCCGGGAGGGTAGGCACCTGAGCCACACCTCCAGGACCTCCAGGACCTGGCAAGGTGCTTGCACACAGTAGGTCACTGGTGCTCTTGAAGGCATACGTGTGCGGGTGCCGCGCCGGGTTCTGGATTAAGGCCAGAGTTAGAAGAACCAAACAATGCGGCGCTTGCTCCCAGGGCCCGTGCTCTGTAACAGGGGAGCCAAGCTCACGCTGTATCACACAGGCTGCTCCAAGTGCCACCTGGGGAAAGTGTGCACCAGCCCCGCCTGACCTTGGGCAGGGGCGGGGGGGCGGGGAGTGGGGCCCAGAGAGGCCTCCAGGGAGTGTTTGCAGAGGGCCGGTGGGACGTGAGTCACCGAAACGGGCAGTCTTATCTGGTTGGCCTCTGTGTAGTTCTGCTTTTGGGGCTTATCTGGGCTCTGTGGCTAGAAATGGAATAATAGATGGGTCCTGCCCATCCTGCCTCTTGGAAGAAATCCGTGCCGAGAAGAAATCAGTGCAGCAGTGTAAGCATCCCTGCACCCAGTGGTGTCGAACTGTCCCTGTGTCCTGGCTGGCAGCGCTGCCTGCCCGGCCCGCCCCCAAACACCTTCCTTCCCTGACCTGCCACCTTCTGTCCCACTGATGTCACTGCCCGAGGGACAACCGGCTGGGGCTTTGGTGTTTTCTCTGGGTCCCGAGGGGCTGATTTGTTGGGATCTTCCTGCGCGCTCGCCAGAGTGCCCGCGGTGCCTCGTATGCTCCGATCCTCCCAGGAGCTGTGAAGTGGCCCATGCTAAAGATCAGGACCCCGAGGCGCCAGGAGGGTCACTTGTCCAAAGTCCCACAGTGCTCACTGCTTAGGAGCTAGCCTGTAATGCCTTCTAGAGAGTTCTAGCGCACCTGTTAGAAAGCATCCATCTCTGACCTCAAGGAGAAAGATTTCCAAGGGCAGACACTCAAGCCTTTAAAAATAGGTTTCCCTGGAGTCAAGACTGCACCTGCTCCTCTGTGTGTGTATGTGTGTGCGCATATGTGCATGTGTGTGCATGTGTGTGCGTGCGTGCATAGGGGGAGGGTGATGAGTGAGTCCTCTGCTAAATGTGTACCCCACTAACTGGTGATAAACAGGGCTACCTTGGCAGAGGCCTCGCACATCCACCCACCCACCTGCCAAACACCTTCAGCTTTCAAAATTCTCTTTAAAGCTGCTACATAGATTGAGTTTTTACACCAGTATGCAACTCTCTCTCTCTCTGTTTTTTTTTTTTTTTTTTTTTTTTATGGACAATTTCTACCATATAGATAGGCTTTTCCCGAAGCAACCACGTTGGGAATTGGTCACCTTAATTAAAGCCATCACTGAAAAATCAAGTCAAATGGGTCATTATTGCCTGAGAAAAAAGGACTTCTATTTTTCACAAGCTCCTTCAAAGAATATTTTAAGTTTCACTTAGGCAGTATAATGGCTCTGATGTAACCTCGCTTCCTCACACCATGGGTCTTCATTATTTCGGTTGCACACAAGCATCTTGAATGGGAGAGAGGAATTAGGTATTTAGTGCTCTTTGAGGGAGTTAATAAGTATCCCGATTAGTCATTTCCCAGGATCTTAAGAATTCTGTGCATCACCTCATGCCGCCTTTCCTTTTGGAGCGCTGTAAACACCAGGGCAGGCATTCTTGATGGATTCAGGCTTTCTGATTTACCTCTCCCCAAGGCACTTAATCAAGGAATGCAAGTCATTTTGCCTTCTCAAAGCTTCCTCTCCTTCCCTGAAAGCTGTTGCAGGGTCTTTCTCGTTTTTCTTCCGCTTCTAAACCATTTTGAGGACGGTGCTCTGGGCTGAAATGATCCAGAACTTGACCCCTAGAAATTGCTTTCTGTCCCAGCTGGGAGGGTAGAGCCTTGTGCCAGCCCGGCCCAGCAGAACCAAGCCTTGGTCACCGAGGATGCGTGAAATAAATGTCTGTCTGTTGTGGTTTGTTCCAGAGCTGGTGATGTTGCTGGAGTGGTGGTCGGGCACGGAGTGCGTCATCCACACAGACCCCCAGGCCTACCCCAAGTATGGAAAGGAAAATGCCATTGTGGTTCTGAACCACAAGTTTGAGATTGACTTTCTCTGTGGTTGGAGCCTGGCCGAACGCTTTGGGGTGTTAGGGGTAAGTTGGATTCACCTTGACCCCCTCCCACATTTCCCCTGCTCGACACTATGACTTGCCTTTTTGCTCTCCATCGTTTAGGATGACAGAGGCATTCACGGTTTCCACGTGATGAAATGTTCTTAACCAATTGCTTTTCATTCCTGCTTGGGACCAAGATGAACATCTTCTAATGCACAATAATAGTATTTATTCAGCAATTATGTGCTAGATATTTTATAGACAGTTTGTTTACTCCTTACAGAGACATTAATGAATAGACAATGTATATCCTCCCTTTTAAAAAAAACTAAGTTATAGAGGGTTTAAATAATCTGCTCAAGGTCACACAGCTATGAAGTAGATTTGGATTTGGACTCCTATGGTCCGAGGCCACTTCATGCCCTTCATCTCTATGCTCTACTGCTCCCCTGGCCTATGGGCACCATTCACCCCCACATTTTCATCTTTGTGGGCTCAAGAATGTTGAATCCTCAAGCCAGAGAGTGTCAATGTCAGAATTCAGAATAAATAGGAAATTCTTTATCCTCCAACTAGTTTGACTTCTTGCACACCTTTGGGACTGGGCTTTCTTGGTTGACTTTTGTCACCTTGAAAACATTGAGGTGTGTATTGGTCATGCCTATACCAGATAACCGAATTAAAGTCATCTTGGTGCTGAGCTGTCCCAGGAGGATTTACAACAGGTGCTGGGCCAGGGTGGGAAAGGTCTAGAACAGCTGGTGCCAGAGCTGGGGGATCCTGTGTTGCACCTGGGAGCAACCCCCGCAGCCAGCCAGGGTATCTGCTCCTCACGTTATTTTTGGTGGACCAGGTAGACCAAATCGCAGCATTCAGTGTGTAGGAGATTGAAGATCAGGGGGGTAGCTGGGATGTGGGAGTCCCCGGGTCTGACGCTGAGGGGAGGCACCATGCATCCAGTCCCAGTTGCGCCTGTAGGGTCTCAGAGTGGCCAGCAGCGCTGGGGGCCCCCTTGACTTTGCCCATTTGGGAAGACCCTTGGCGAAGGAGGACTATCTAGCATGGGACACATTTTGCATCTGCTTTTATACATTTATGCACTTTTAAATTCGAGGCAAAAGGAGAGACAAGGAAATGCGCTTCTCGGGGACAAATGATGCTCCTCGTTATGCAGTTAAACTTTCAAAAGGCAAGTAAGATCTTTAGCCGTTTTTCAAGAGATAGAAACACTGTGTTTCGTCACTGTTGCTACCTTGAGACTTCTGGAAAACTGGATTGCATGTGAATCACTGAAGGGATTTCTAGGAAAGCAACAGGCCCTCCTGCCAACAGCTCTCCTCTTTGCTTTCCTGTGTATTCTTCTAGCTCCAATGTGATGTCCGTGCGCGCATGTGCGTTCAATGTATTTTCGGGAACAAGACCGAACGTTCTAGCATCTGCCTTTCTCTATTTTAGAGACGCTGGGCAGAGATCTCAAGTATAATTTTGTGGTTTTATTTCCTGCAAGAGGAGACTACCCCCCCTAAAATATCACAGTCGGAACCCTGTTGTGGATATGGATGATTGTGACAGGTCCTTCTTCTGTCTTGGGCACCCTGGTGTCTTTGCACCCCGACTGCTGGGACATCCGTCCTCCTGCCTTAGAGCTAGACTTCCCAGGGTGCCGATGTCCCCCCAATCCGGGTTCTCCAAATGTGTTTGGGGGGACAGTCAGGGTTTTCCCGGCTTCCCATGTGGCTTTGGGAGGCGTTCAGGCTCAAATGTGAGCGCACAGACAGCCGGGGGCGGGAGGCCCTGGGCCAAGCAAGTGTGTCGGCCTCGCAGGCACCATGCAGTCCTCGCTCTACCCTTGGTAGCTTGACGACCACCAGCTCTTTCTGGGTGCCGTTCACTGTATTTATGTTATTTCTGATTCTTAGCACATTGTGATTATTTACACTTCCAGAGCCTCGTTTTGGCTAAGTCATTGGTTCCAGGAGACTCATTAGTAAGTCTGATTCAGAGCTCTGCTCTTTACCCCGAGGAGGTGTTGGGAGGAAAAGCTGTGGGGAGCCCGACTCACTGGGGCCACAGGTTTTCTGGATTCTTGCTGAACTGCTTCCTAGAGCCCTGGGGTCCCCAGCAGGATCGGAGGGAGGGTCTACACAGGGACAGGAGATGACCACCTTCCCGTTTCTTCCAAGCTCCCAGCACCAGCCCGAGCCATGGCTGCACATTCGAAGGACACTTCGTGCTGGCCAAGTAGTGGCTGCCAGGAGAGGGTGAGGGGGGTGGCAGTTGGTGACCTCTGTCGGGGTCGGGGGTTGGGCCAACTCAGGGGGAAGCTGCCAGACTCTTGTCCCAGGGGAATGCCTTGTCCCCACAGCAGGTGCTTGCTGCTCGAGCCACTGAGGTCCAGGGAGAGGCCAGGAGGCCAGTTGAGCTGCCTGGCCCCTTTCCAAGGTGGCACGCTTGTTCCCGCTACTCTTGAGAGGATACAGAGCAGCCTCTGTGTTATAAGAACTGCTCAGCAGTACCTGTGGTCTTAAATCACCTTCCCCAAAAAAGACACCTGATTGATCTCTTTTTAAAAATAACGCATGACTTTGAGATCTTTCTGGAGTCTGGGGAGCTTGCCTCTCAGAGAGGAAGGGCCAAGGAGAAGGTTCCTGATGGGCAGTTCTCACCGGCGCAGGTAACAGCCCAAGAGGAAATGAGTTTAAATAGAAGCAAGTGAGATTTGCCCAAATTCCTGAGAATGGGGTAATTAAATGTGGAATTGTTTTTTGGGGGAAAGTGATGAGATTTTCTGAAAAAGGAGAAAAAAGTCTTTAGACTTTTTACAGGTGCCCAAGGCCCCACACGGTCATTCTGGGGGCTGGTTCCCCTCGGACCTGGCATTTCATGGTGCGGGCCAGGGCGCAAACACTCTGGTTGTGACCTCCAAAGAGTGCACCCACCCTCTCCTCCCTGGGGGTGGGCATGGCCTGTGGACAGTTACGAGTATGTGTCTGTAATGTGCCCCACAAACTTCGGTGTGCAATGCAGAGGGTCAGGGCTTCTAAAGCTTCCGGTACCTGTTTACCTCTTTCTGTCCCAGTAAGATACCTACATGCCACTTCACAGTGGCCCCGGCAGGTTGCCCAAGGTCATGTTTGTTGGGTCTTCTAGCAGCACCAGGGCCCCCGATAAGCACCCTGCACACAGTAGCCGCTACGGTCAGTGTTTACCTGCTGAGAGGTGTTGGCCTGGAAGTTGGCCTACATCCCAACTGGGGTATTTCTCTTCAGATTGTTAAAAAGGCCAGATATGTTCTATGGCAGTGTGACAAGCCCCAAAACATAGCCGCTTCACACAACAAACACGTGTTACCTCAGTTTGGGTGGCTGGAATCTAGGCCAACTGGGGTCCTGGCAAGGGTCTTTCATGAGGTCGCCATCAAGCCACCAGCCAGGGTGGTGGTCTCATCAGAAGGCTCGCTGTGTGGCGGGCGACCTGCCTCCACACTGGTCCCTGTGTGTGTTGCCAGGCCTGAGCCTTCCCTTGGGCCTCTTCTCAGTTTTACCCTGGACATGGCCATGGGCTTGTCCCAGGGCATGCAGTGCTAGAGAGAGGGGGAGAAAGCACACAAGGCAAAAGAAAAAAAAAGCCACAGCCTTTTTGTGAGCAGAACTCGGAAGTGGTATCATCACTTGGTCATTATTCTGTCCATGAGTCCAGCCCACCTCCCCCAGGAAGCAAGGTGGGCTACAAGAGGGCTCAGACCCCAGGAGGTGAGGACCACTGAGGCGGGCACAGAGCCTGCTACCACACCATAGCATGACATCTGCTCTCGGACCTCACATTTGCTGTTAGAAAATATTATTTAGTTAATACGTATTAGAGCTCAGCCTGAAAACCGATCGAATTTCTGTTGCATTTCCTCATTCAGGGAGAAGCAGGAGAGTAGTAGAATTATTACCCTAAGCAGAGGCACTCTGATGTTGCTCACAAAGCTCTTAGGATGGTGATGATAGCCATGTATGCATCCTTACAATACTTTTTTTAAAAGATTTCATTTATTTATTCATGAGAGACTCACAGAGAGAGGCAGAGACATAGGCAGAGGGAGAGGTGAGCGTGATGCAGGACTCGATCCCAGGACCCCAGGATCATGACCTGAGCCGAAGGCAGACCCCTGAGCCTTCAAGGACCTACAGTCCTTGCCTTCAGTGACTTTATAATATACAAAAGAGAGGTAAAGAAGGGACATACATACCTCACCACGGGACCCAGGGGGTTGACAGGACCAGTGACATAGGGTTGACCACGTTCGCTTAGGGCAGCAGCATGTGGTGGGCAGGGGTGACAGCCAGCGTATTTGACCACAGACCAGTCAGCCCTACAGCACCATCCTGGGGGCTCCTGTCCTTCTGAGTGTCACCCTCAAGGGAGACCATGGATGATACCTCCCTGCTGTGAGCAAGCGGCCGGGCTCCCGGCTCCTGGGTGGCGCTGACTGGCTCTTCCCCTGGCCTGGCCAGGCGCGCTCGCTGGCCCTCCCACTCACTTCACTGGCAGCCAGTCAAGGTCACCGGGGGCTGATTCAGACTCCCTGAAGGTGTGGGCTGCTGCTGCTTTGCTGTGCTCACCTGGGCAGGGGTAGTAGCCTGTACGGCCCTTGGTAAAATGACTGGCAGATGCCATAAAACCCCAGAAAAGCACTGAGGAGTCGAAACTACAACAGGACCCTGACTGCTGGTGGTCCAGTTTGATTTTGCCAGGATGCTTCTGGTCCTTAATGTGAAATACGGTTCTTTCTGTGAAAGGTGACACGTGCCTGAAAACCAGCATGCCTTAAAGTTTGATTATGAAGGGATCACTTTTCTCCCTAAAGGTTGTCTGCAGGAAAAATGTCAATGCGGAATCATTTAGAAAGGCTACAAGGTGATTTCCTATAAACCCCCATCAATTATAACATCCCCCCCCAAATGGTGGGTTTCCTCTCTCTTGTCTTCGAAGGTGTAAAACTTAGCAGAAAAGCAGATGCTTTGAAAGATGATCCTATGCCTTCTGCTCAGACATCAAGAGCAATTCTTTCTTTTCCCCTCTGCTTACTCCAGAACAGTTCTCTCCTAAGGGTGGTGGGGAGAGAGGGATGTGTAGGCAGACAACGTCTTCGAGCTCTACAGACGTGGCTCCTGCATTGACCAGTTGTGTGACCTTGGAGAGGTTATCTGACTTCTCTGAACCTCAGTTAATAATTCCCATTTCGTGGTGTCATAAGAGCTTAGTAAATATATAGGGCTTGCTGAATATATGTAGCGGTTTAATGAATATAAGTAAAATACCTAGTCCAAGTCCTTTGCATGAAGTAGATGTGCAATGATTCTTAGTTTCCTTGATCTTAATGAGTTTCCCTTCACTGAATATTTTCTTTTTTTTTTAAGATTTTATTTATTTATTCATGAGAGACAGAGAGAGAGAGAGAGAGAGAGAGAGGCAGAGACACAGGCAGAGGGAGAAGCAGGCTCCCCTCAGGGAACCCGATGTGGGACTCGATCCCAGGACTCCGGGATCACGAGCCAAAGGCAGGAGCTCAACCTCTGAACCACCCAGGCATCCCTGAATATTTTCTTATTATGAAAAGTAGGATATGTTATGGAAGACAGAAGAGGGAGCAAACATTTTACAAAATGGGATTTAACGAGAGCTAGATCCCCACATGACCAGCATCCCCCATCATGTTTATGCAATGCAAAGTGTGGTTGTATTCCGTGTATCGTGGTTTCTTCATACATGTTTGTCACGTCCCTGTTGGCTACAGAGAGATGAGAAGTTTAAAGATATGGAGAAGTGTTCTTCTTTTTTGAAGATTTTATTTATTTGAGAGAGAGAGGGAGCATGAGTGGGGAGGGGGGAGCTGCAAAGGGACAGGCAGGGAACCTGATACCGGGCTCGATCACAGGACCCTGGGATCCTGACCTGAGCTGAAGGCAGATCAGCTTAACTCACTGAGCCGCCCAGGCGCCCCTAGATGTGAAGGGTTTGATGTTTTCCATTAGAGACACCTGCAGCCCTGGTTTATCAGCTCCATTAGGGTGGGTTTGCATCACCCTCAAGGCCACTATCACATGGACGTGTGAGAAACACGCTCCCCCACCACCCTCAGTGGCTTAATCAGCATCATCCATATTGCACTCCGGGAGCACCCACCACACAGAGTGGGCAGGGTGCCTCCAAGTATTCTCCTGTTGGGCCCCATATGGGGTCTGGTGTTGTAGAGACGAGGAAGCCAAGAGAACGGCGAGCAGGTGCCATCCCTTAGGACTCGGGCAGTGGGCGTATCCCCGGCCAAGGTGGAAGTACAGATGTCCCTTGAGTTCATCACTGAATACATCCCTGGAAATATTCATGTATACTTTATTTTTATTTTTCTTAAATATTTTATTTATTTATTCATGAGAGACAGAGAGAGAGAGAGAGAGAGAGAGAGAGAGAGGCAGAGACACAGGCAAAGGGAGAAGCAGGCCCCATGCCAGAGAGCCCGACGTGGGACTCGATCCCGGGTCTCCAGGATCACGCTCTGGTCCGAAGGTGGCGCTAAACTGCCGAACCACCCAGGCTGCCTTACACTTTATTCATTTTATTTTTTTTTTAAGATTTATTTATTTATGATAGACATAGAGAGAGAGAGAGAGAGAGAGGCAGAGACACAGGCAGAGGGAGAAGCAGGCTCCATGCCGGGAGCCTGACGTGGGACTCGATCCCGGGACTCCAGGACCATGCCCTGGGCCAAAGGCAGGCGCTAAACCGCTGAGCTAACCAGGGATCCCCCTTGCACTTTATTTTTAAAAGTGTAGTGCTGTTAGAACCCCCCCAGGGTCTTTTTAATTTTTTAAAAAGATTTTATTTATTTATTTGAGAGAGAGAAAGAGAGCATAGAAGGAGCATAGGGAAAGGGACAAGCAGACTCCCTCCCACCTGGGGCTGGATCTCAGGACCTTGATATCATGACCTGAACCGAAATCAAGAGTTGGACCGACAGAACCACCCAGGCGGCCCGGTCTTCTTTTTTATTAGTCAGTCTCCTCTGGCAAGGTCTTTCCCAGGCCAGCGTGGGATTACACCAACAGATCGTCAATCCAGACTTGCTCCAAGCAGAAGTACCACTGGGCTTGCTCGTCCTCTTCGCACAACCCTCAGCAGCCCTTCAAAGCCTGTGATGTTCATCCTGGGAAACAGCTGTGACTCTGCAGGGCCCAGTGATGCTCCCTGTTTGCCACACCGGTCTGCTGACATCCCCAGGGCCCTCCCCTGCCCCCATCTCCCTGTGCTTCCCTCAACTGCTAACCAAACACCCGCCACAAGGTGTGGCCCGAGCTCCAGTTATCTTCCGCCCTTGCAGGGCCCTGCTCTCCCAGCCCCGGCCCTGCAAGTCCTGCTCTGTCTCTCCATCCACCCTGGGAAGGCCTGGCCATTCAGGATAGAGGCTGGGGGTGGGGTGGGGCAAGGATCTGCGCTCAGGAAGGGGGAGCAGGGCTTTGCACAGGGGGCTCCTCTCTCTCATCCGTTTATCAGGAGCCCTGATCCTGCGGAGCAGTCAAGTGTGCTAAGGAGCCAGCGTTCAAGAGTTTCCTTTGTCCCCAAGTGCCCTTCCGTCCCCAATCCATGTCTGCACTCCGGGCAGTCAGGAGAGTTTCGGGTTGGATGAGGGGAGGGCTGTAGACCTGGGTGGGGGAAGAGGCCGTCAAGGGCCCGAGCGCTGTGAGCCTTGTGCTCCGCCTGGACAAACGATCCACGCTCATTTCCAGTCGAAGAGCGATGAATTCGCACAGAGTGCTTTTGTCTCATGTTTGCTTTATGCATTTCCCCCGTGGCTGTGACTAATTGCGGAACAGTGTTCATTTTGTTTTCAGACTCTCTTGAGATTTTCCTGGTAGTGTAAGTCCCCAGCATTTTCTTTTTTAGCATCAGAGAAGGGAGATAGCAAGAGAAAGCAACGAGTATAAGCAGAATTAGGCCACATGTATGTTCCCTTCATTGGCACAAATGGAATCTCACCTTTAGACACGCACACGCGTGCACGTACACCCACATGCCTGGCTCCTTATTTTGAGCTCCAGTCTTAGCTCCTGCCTTTTACTGCAGTGAGAGACTTCCATTTCAGAGACACATTCCAGCCCCATCTTTTCCAGTCTCGGGCCTACCTCCTTTGCCAGAGAGCATGTCTGTTCAACAACTCTCAGAGTTTAGTGGCGGAAGGGAAGGAGAAATTGGGAGCTCCCTGTTTCTCCCGTCCCGCTAGCCTTTGAGCATCTCGAGGCCAGGGGTGATCATCTTCACCTCGCTGTCCCCAGCACCTGGTGGCTCAGTGCCTGGCACAAGAGGTACTTAACAAACACTTGTGGCATGGACAGAACGGCTCCGAGGTTCAAGTCCATGTATCACACATCAAGAAGGAGGCTGAGCTGTTGGCTGACTTGCTAGTCCTCTGCAGTGATGGGGCCTAGCTCACACGCAGGGGAAAATTCAGAGGGTTAATGTTGTAGTCTGCGTTCAAGTTCCATTTAAGATACATCATTCAGGTATTTTATGTATTTAGTGGAAATAAATGACTTTGGGTGAATCCCGATGACCAACTGGTGACCGTACTGGTAAACCTTCAGGAACGGCCATGCGCTTGGAAGCCAGGAAGAGATACTTGTGCAAGCAACGTGTTGACCAGGGACTGTCCCTACTGATTAATATTAGTCCCTAATTGTGTTTTCTGTCGGTGCCTGCAGAGTGGTCAGAGGCGAGAGCCACATAGTCTCAGTGTATCTTCAAAGCAGAGACCATGTGGTGCTAGAAAGAACTGCTTTGAAGATGCACTGAGATCCAGTACATTCCAGTGGTCTCCCTTGTGTCAGCTCCACAGCCTCCGTGATGAAAAATGAGCAGAATCAGGACTTTCTAGCTTAGGTTTTTCTCCGACATGTCCACCTGCCAACTGATCAGATAAAAATGCTTAGTGTTGATGCTGGGTTTGTAGGATGGTTGGAACTGGTAGGGCATCCTGTTCAGTCACCTTCCCATGACGCCCCTGCCTCCTCTGACCCTTCCAGGTGGCTGGAGGTGCTGAAGGGGTTCATGGGGTGTTGGAGGGTTCATGGCATTGGATGTCTCTCTGAGCAACTGGGTGGTCCCAGCTGTGGTTATGGGCTGCTGAGTTAGATGATTGGGCAGCTGTGGTTAGACAGCTCTCTCCCTCACTCTCTCTCTCTCTCACACACACACACACACACACACACTCTCTCTCTCTCTACATCCACACAGACTCACATACATACTCTTTCCACACAGTCTCACACATACTCTCACACTCACACTCTCACAGTCTCTCAGACACATGGTCTCTCACACACACATGCACTCTCTACACACACAGTCTCACATATACTCCTTCTTGCACACACACTCTCACAGTCTCTCTAGACAGTCTCACTCACACACACACTCTACACTCACAGTCTCATACTCACAGTCTCTCACACACTCACTCTCCCTCACACAGTCTACACACACAGTCTCACACACACACACACACTCTCTACAAGTCTCTCTCACTCTCCCTCATACACAGTCTCTACACACACAGTCTCACACACTCTCTACACAGTCTCTCTTACATACACTTCTCATGAACATTCATACGCACACTCTCTCCTACACTCACACATACACACACACTCTCACATACACTTTCTACGTAGTCTTTCTCCCACACAGTCTCTCTCACACACTCCCTCTTTCTCACATGCACTCATACATACTCACACTCTACATATACAACTCTCTCTCTCACGCACACTCACTTTCTCTCTCGCAAATCTCTCACACACATACCCACTCTTACACGCACACCTCACACACACACACACACTCAAAAGTTTCATAAACTTTTAACTGTAGAATGTGATATTATGTCAGCAACTCCCTACAACTACCAGAAATGGCCAGGTCCTTGCAGTTGTCGCTTCCTCACAGGAAGTTGAATTTCCTATGAACATTTTTGATTTTCCAGACATACTAATGTCTAGATGGGCCTGTGGTAAATCTAACTCATCAGTAAATCCTTTCAGATCTACCCTCAAAATAAATCCAGAATAAACGAAATTGATATTGTTTTTATACATTCTTTCCTGAAGAATTTCCTTTCTGTTACCACCCAAGCATGGAAACCTTTGCTTGGCCTGGGAGAGTCATGATACTGATGGCATATTGAGTTTCCTGGAGGACTGTAAGCATTTTTGAGTAGTAAGTTCCTAGTCTCTTGGTCTTAAATGAAGTGCTGTAAATCTCAGCACACTGCCCATCGAGGAGCACTGGAAGACCCAAAACCTTTCATTATTACCACATGCTAAAGCATGGCTTAGGAAATGGGTTGAATTGAAAGGGATGTTTACCCCCTGTGTTTACTCTGTGGTGGTAATAATAGCTAAATGTTATCGAACACCTGTTGTCAGATACTCATCTCGGCTCCTTTGTATATATTTCCAGATGCTATCTAAATCTTTAGAGCAATACTTTGAGATAAGTCTTCCTTTCCTCATAATACAGCTGGGAAAATTGAGACTTGGAAGGTTAAGTATCTAGACCAAAGTCACACAGCTGGGCCGTGGTAGAGCCTGATCAAAACCAGGTCTGATTTCAAAGCTTCTCAAATCCTATTATCCCTGCCAAGGAAAGGAAATCAAGTAAAGTATCTTTGATTTGGAAGGCAAAAGTTTCTACCTGATTATTTAAAAACATTTCTTATATCAAATAAACACAGTTAACATCAAGGGCTAGGCCTAATGATAACATCCAGAACTTCAAAGTTGAAAGATATAATTCAACATAAAAGCAAATATCTCCTCTGTTCCTTTTGATCGTCGTCACCAAATAGGCTGTTTTGATCCAGTCTTACTTATGTTCCAGAAGCAAATGGTTGAAATGTGCTGATGTCAACTACTTCTTAAAAGGGGCATTGTTAGAGGAACACTGCAAAATATTTTGTTGATAAAATACAGGAAAATCTAATAAAATAAAATAAAAAATCACTTCTGATTCAACCACTCAGCTGTTTTACTTTTTCCATGTAGTCATAATCAGCCTGTAGACTCAACTTTGGTTCCAGACCATTTAAAAATTTAGTATTGCATAATAAGCATTTCCCCAGCTATTAAACATTTGTAGGAAACAAATTTTAGTGGCTGTAAATCAAAGGGTGACAAACTTTATAACTGGTGAGATAGTGAATATTTTAGGCTTTGTGGACCATATCACCTCCATCACAACTATTCAGCTCAGCTGGTGCAGCATGAAAGCAGCCATAGGCAATGTATAACTGAAAGAGAGTGGCTGTGTTCCAATAAAACTTTATTTATAAAAACAGGTGGTGGAGCTGCTTTGGCCCACAGGCTACAGTCACGGCTCTGTAGTATCACATTATGCACTGTACGTAAGGTCTGTCGTATATACCATAATTCATTGAGCTCTCTACCATGGGGCATTAGGTGATTTGCAGCGCTCTAACACAGTAGGACAGTGATGGAATGTAGACTCTCGAGCTCACCTCTTTGGTCTACACAAAGTTCCGTTTCCTCTTAGCAGCAGGTTATCAAAGGTCAACCACTAAGACCCACTTAGTGGGTTTGGTGGGATAGAGCTATTAATAGGAAATACCCCAGAGAGCACTTTCCCCACCAGACATACAGGATTGACCGCATGGAGCCACTCCCCTTCCTAGATCCAACAGGTTGCTACCTTACAGTATACAATCCCCTTCTTGGTTACAGAATAGATCATCTTTCAGAATCCCTCTGTGTTGCCACAAAGTATTTTTGGAATGAGTTCAGGAACATTTAGTTTTTGTCAATAGTCCTAACCTACTGAGAAGGTAAGTTTAGTTCATTGGTGAGGATTTTCTATCTTGTTTTCATCTCTCAGGCCATGAGTAGCGAGTTAACTGAAGTGCGGAGGCAGAGAGCATGAGAACATCCCTGCTGACGAGGTGGAGGCTGAGGGAAGGCAGACAGGGCCTCTCAGGACCTGAAACCTGGCAGTGGACACATGCTGAATGGCTTTTAAATGGCTCTTCTGGGCAGAGTGGTGATTCCCAAGGCAATTTGGTTTTGTGTTCTGAGTGACAGGCACTTCCTTCTCATTGATAGCATGAGCAAGCACGAGTCAGGATAATTAGTTCATGCTTTTAGGATTTAAAGTGACCCCATGTTGAAAAGAAAAAAGCTGATTCTAGGAAAGATTTGTACCCATAACGTGACTGACCCTCTGTCACAGGCTCTCATCAGCTCAAGATGTACAGAAACTTTGATCCTGGGGCTTTGGCCTTGAAGGCATTCTGCTACCTCAGATGATAGCAAGTCTGTAGCCAGACGTCTCCTGGGTTGGCTCAGAGGCTCCAATGGCCTCAGCAGTTCTAGGTTATTGTCTCAGGGTCACAACGTGATGTCAAAGCCGTGGCACACTCAGCAGCCATGTTCACGGCAGAAAAAGTAGCTGGGCCTCCTGGCCATCTCTCTCCTTGTCATGGAGCAGAATTTCCCAGAAGCCCCAGAATGCATGCACCATTGCAGACCTCTGAGCCACCTGAGCAGAACTGGGTCAGATGCCTGCACTAAGTGAAGGGGGTCCGGGAGACACCAGGCTGGGGTGACGTCACTCATGGTTACCCCGCCAGGGCCTGAGCATGTTGCCTTTGAAAGAGTGGAGGCTGTAAATGAAAGAGGAAGGGACAATGGCTGTTGGGTAGGCAGCCCTCGGTGTCTGGCCCCATGCCTCAGTGGGCATTCACGTTCATCATGGACTTTGTCCTGCAGTAGGCAACCTGGCCAAAAGTCTCAGCTTCCCCAGCTATTAGCTGGTGATTTTGAGGAAGTTACTTAATATCTGTGTGCTTCAGTTTGATCATCTATAAAGTGGGGGTATTCCTTTTGATTTCAAATTGAAGAGAATTCCTATAAATGCATAACCTGTGCCTGGCCTGCATGAAGCCCTCCCCTCCAGGGACAGCGAGTTCTTGGACCCACGGGGACTGGCCTGTAGGTCCCCGGGGAGCAGGCCCAGCTTTTATGGCTTGGTTCTCTTCTTCAAGAGAATTGCTTGTTGGGTCTGTGGGAATAACAAAAACAAAACCCATGGACATGGAGACACTTAAGCCCGAAAGGTGTCTGTGCTTTGTCTTTCCCACCGTGGGGGAAGATTATTATTGTTGTTGTTTGGCTTTTGGTGTTTTGTTTGTTTGTTTGTTTGTTTGTTTTAATCTAAATTTCAGTTTGCCAACATATAGCATAACACTTAGTGCTCATCCCATCAAGTGCCCTCCTTAGTGTGTTGTTTTTAACATAAAGGGAGCAAGCAGCTGTTCATGTCTACACAGGTGGGTGGGGTGCTGCGGCCCTGCTCTTCCCCAAGCTACAGCTGCGTGGTTGTTGGCAACGTGATAGGCCTCCTAGGTTCAGGGCATAACGAGACAGTTGTTGCCAAGAGCCCTGCAGAGGCTGCCTGCCTGTCCAGGTCACTGGCCCTATCACCCATGCCGCCGATCAATGACAGCTATCTCAACAAGTACCTTGGCCAATTCCGAAATTAGGGTGGAAAAGAGAGAGGCCAACTCACTAGATGAAAAGCAGGTTTTGTGTCTCTCCTGCCCCTTGCAGTGCCCTGGGTCCCTGGTCCTCTCCAGGCAGGTGCAGGCCAGGCGGCCTGGCACAGCGGTTTGGGGCCTGCATGGAGCAGCCCCAGGGGCTGGCCTGTCGGTGGGCCCCACTTTGCCACCCTCCGAGTCAGAGAACCCTCCAGACCCCATTTCCTACGCTGGGGAAGGAGAACTATGTCTGCCCTACTGGCAGAGCTAAGCGTGGCCGAGGATTGAGTGAGATCTACGGACAAAGTTTGGTGTCACAACTGAGTGACCGGCTTGGAAAATGACACGGGCATCCCAGAGATGCTGAAATGTGCCCCCCAGTCCCCATGTGCCCAGATGCCTGCCTGCCCCCACTGAGGGCCTCCCCCCTCCTCCTCGCCCCACGGACTTAGCACAACCTCGGCCTCCGGTTGACCGGTTTGGGAGGCTCCTGGGGTCAGTGGCTTCTTGCTTCCCTGAGCTCTGGAACCATCCCCTTAGGCCTTTGGAGAGCATATCTGTTCTTTTTCTAGTAACATCTCCAACAGCCATAAGAGAGGGGCAGTAAACCCTTTTCACAGACACCCTGGGCCCCCTCCTCTGTTTCAGGGCTCCAAAGTTCTGGCCAAGAAGGAGCTGGCCTACGTCCCCATCATCGGCTGGATGTGGTACTTCACCGAGATGGTCTTCTGCACGCGCAAGTGGGAACAAGACCGCAAGACCGTCTCGAAGAGCTTGCTGCACCTCCGGGATTACCCTGAGAAGTATTTCGTACGTGAGACCCTGTGCAGCCACGCCCCCACCTGCACTTCCCCAGCCCCGGTGCACGCCCACGTGAGAAGCCTGGCACGCCTCATGCCTGCCCTGCCAACCTGCCCTGCTGTCACACGCTACCCTATCCTTTCCTTTGAGCTGACTGGTGCAGAAATAAATCTTCAGAACACTCTTGTCACACTCACGCTCACTCTAGGTGCTCTTGTCACACACAGGATGATTGTGTCACAGACACACTCAGGATGCTCTTGTCACACACACATGCAGTCTATTGTCACACATTCAGATGCTCTTCTCATGTTCACATACATACTTGGGATGCTCTTGGCACATTCACATGCACGTATTCACACACAGACATACAGAGCCACACAGGCGCTCACTCCTCTACTATCCTTAGATGGTAAACTTGTCTCCAAGGCCCCTGTAGACACGGAGAGGAAGGCCAGCCTCTGGGCCCGGCTCTGAGGCCATGGGCAGGCGTAGCTGCCAGGCCATCCCTACTCTGGCCAGCAGGGCTCCTGTGGGGCCCTATGTGAGCGTGGTGTATGGGGGGGGACAGCATGCGACTCGAGTGGGACCAAGGGCCATGTGTGTGACAGCTGCCCCATTCCTTCCAGTTCCTGATTCACTGTGAGGGCACTCGGTTCACGGAGAAGAAGCACCAGATCAGCATGCAGGTGGCCCAAGCCAAGGGGCTGCCCAGCCTCAAGTACCACCTGCTGCCGCGCACCAAAGGCTTCGCCATCACCGTGAGGAGTTTGAGAAATGTAGGTAAGGAAGATCTCTGTACCCCTGCCCCCTGCAGCAAGGAGACCCACCCGCTCCCGGTCTGAATAGCTCTCCCCTGGCAGCGCTTCCCAGCTGACCGAGGCTGGTGGCTGGTAGCCAGGGGGGCAAGCGGGGGACAAAGGCTGGTTAGCTAGGATCCAGGCCACTGCCCGCCAGCGCTCGCGCTCTCTCTCTCTCTCTCTCTCTCACACACACACACACACTCTCTCTCTCTCTCCCTCCCTCCCCACACGCGCACGCTGAGCAAACACTGCCCTCTGCTGCTCCGCCCCAGGACAGCAAGGCTGTGCTGACCTTGAGGCATCCCTGGGTTCCCACCTGGGGCCTCTCCTGGGTTCAGCCTGAGCCCACCATCGTCAGCCCAGGGTCTTGTGGTCATTCTGCTTTGCTTGGCACTTCTTGCCCATGTGTTGGCACCAGCTGCCTGCAGCTGATGAACCCTGTGGCCTTGCCGTCTGTGCCAGCTGACCGAGTCTGGAGCCCTGCATTCCGTGGGTGAGAACAGGAAAGCAGCTGCATTTATGAAGTCTCTTGTCAGGGACTCTGTCTCGCCTTAATCCTCGGCCCTTCGGTCCAGAAGCCCGGGCTTTGCCTCTCCTTCTCCCGGGCAGGCCTCCCTCCTCCCAAAGGCCCGCTTTCCTCATCCGGCCAGAGGAGGCCAGGTGGAGGCCTGAAGGAGGCTGGGAGGAGGCTGGCCCTGGGCTCTGGTGGGCGGGGAGGGGCGGAGCAGGAGGCAGCAGCGAGGTCACACCAATGTCCCCACATCCCCCAGGGGCCAGGCACCGCCCTGGCGGGAGGCGGGCAGCAAGTCAGACAGCTTCTGTCCGCACGCAATTATTTTTCTTCGTTGCCCCCAGGACACGTCTTCTCTCTCTCTTGTGAGCCGAAGGATCTGAGGGACGGGCGAGGGGGTCTCCTGCTGCACTGCTGGACCCCCAGGCCACGTGTAAACCCTCCAGGGCCTCCCCTGGGCCACAAGGCCCTAAGTGAGCCCACCGGGTAGCAGGCCTGCAGGGGGAGCCCAGGCCGCAGGTGCGGGGGGAGCACTCCCGAGGGGATCCCAGGCCGCAGGTGCGGGGGGAGCACGCCCTGGGGGGGGTCCCAGGCCGCAGGTGCGGGGGGAGCACGCCCGAGGGGGAGACCAGGCCGCAGGTGCTGCAGCAGGTGTGCCGAGCCCAGCCCCGCCCTCTATGCCCCACACCCGTTTCCCACCCACCCCCAAACGCCCGCAGGCTGACCCAGGTCACCTCCTGCCCAGGCATCACCCCGCTAGTCCTCGGCCTCCCATGGGAGCCACACCACCAAGGGGCACCAGCTGTCCGTCTGCAGAGCTGTTGCCCTCAAGACTCACCCCCAAGGCTAGAACCTGCCTGTCCCCGAGCTCCCTGCGGTCCCTGTCCCTCCTGACCCCAGCACGGGGTGGAGGTCGCCCACCTGTTGCCCGTCCCTCCTCCCGCCCCCAGACCCCCCCCTCCCCAGACCGCATCTAGCATCCCGCACAGCACAGCAGGGTTGGAGCAGCGGGGACCGACATGAGCGCAGGCTGCTCCCTTTGCGGGCCTGTGACCCGGGGCGCGCCACCTCGCAGAGCTTCCACGGGGGCAGGGAGGGTTAAATGAGGACATCTGCAGAGGACTCAGCCTGGGCCTGGCACCTAATGTTGGAGGTTGCTGGGAGCCGCCTGCTGAGCCTGCTCGCCTCACCTTCGCCCCCTGGTGGGGGTGCCCCCCTTTCCAGAAGGCCCTGAGAGAGAGCCAGGCTGAACCCGCCAGGCAGGCTGTGCCCCCTCCCCAGGGATAAGTGCCAGTACGCACAGGGCACTTCTGATTTGCCCCCAGTGCCAGCTCGTCACACACGGCATGGCCAGAGCGTGCTTGCCAGTCAAGGATACTTTTTTTTTTACTTCCAGCCTACGGATGAGGAGGTTGGGGCTTGGAGAGAATCTAAGGAATTCATTCTAAGTGGCTCCACTAGCTCACAGGGGAGGGGGCTCACACCCAGGCTGCCTGGTGGCAGGGGCTGTCGGGGCTCCCCCTGGTCTCAAGGCCTTTGCAGGCAGATGGATGTATGCTGGGCCCTTTTATCACTTAAAGACCCTTCTCTTGGGGTTGCTCCTATGGAAGAGGAGGGAATTGTGCAAATCATTAGTGTTTAGGCTGCCCTCTAAGGAACCCCCGTGGCTGCCCCCCATTCCTTGATTAACCAAAGTAACCCTGCATCAGGCTCCTGTGTAAGAGCCAGTCTGAAGAAGGTTGGAAACCCACTAAAGCACACGAGCTCCGTGACCCCTTCTTGCTCTCGGACCCTATGACCCCCCCATGGCCACACCCCTCCAGCCTGAAGGCCTTTGACTCTCTCCGCCAGCCTCACTCTGCCATGGAGAGTGATACCTGCTCCCACCGGGGAGGACAGCCAGCCTCCAGTCCCAGGACAGAAAGGGGCAGTGGTCTAGGTGGCTGGGAGTTGGGAGTTACCCCCAGGCACTCCTGCGAGCCAGCGGGAGAGACCCTCTCTCAGCCAAGACCAAGGAGCTGCTGGAGGGCCTCCTGCAGACCCCACAGGGCCGTCCAGCAGCAGGTAGAAGGAAATGCACAGAGGTTTTCTGACTGATTTTTGAATCTTGGTTCTTCATATTCCCTACCAGACCAAGATGACCCTCCTGTCATCCTCCCACCCACTTGATTAGTAGTCATTGCACATAGGCAAGCTCTCAGTGAAGTAGCAGGCTCACCATCTCCTGTCCCAGCGTGCCAGGCCCTGCGGGAGGTGCAGACTGGCCAGCTGAGCCAGCATGTGAGGAAGGCTTCGTGGGTCCCCTCTCCAGGGGAACGAGGTTTAGGGGGGCTGAGTGGCATGTCCCCAAGAAGGCCCCACAGGCACCAGGCTGACTTCAAAACTCGTGTTCTTTCTCCTGCCAAGTCCCATCATCCAGACACGGCAGGAATGGCACCTGTCCACACTCTGGATTCCTGTTCACCCACTGTCCGTTGACACCCTCTGCATCCCTCCCCACCTCCACCCACTGAGCAGGTGTGGGACCCGGGCCAGGCCCTGGGGCTGCAGCAGTGGGTGCTGACATATGCAGCATGCTGACAGGTTAACTCACCACTCAGTAGATGCATTAACATCACACATTCTTCTTTGCTCCTCAGCCATATTTCAACTGACTCTAGTTCAATTCCCTAAGATGTCTCCAGCACCTTATTCTAGTTTGGGAGCTATCTTACTTTTTAGGGGGAGAAACGCTCGTAAAATGGTTATACTGCCATAAATGTAGACACATCCTTAGGATTTAGACGGGCTGATCTTATTACTGATGTCTTCTAAACAGTGGTACTCATTTTAGTACTTCTAGATGGGACACTGCAGTATTGCTTTAAGCTGTCCTGACCGCAGTGATCACTCCGTCTCGGTTACTAAGTCATAGAATGCTTTTCTAATTACAAAAGGTGATGTGTGTTCCGGTAGGGTATTTGGACAATATAGAAAAGCATGAAGAAGAACCCAGTAATCCCACCCTCCCGAGATAACCAGCCAGCAAATTTCATTATTGTTTTCCAATGTGTGTATCTACAAAACAAAATTGGGTTCACATGCTATATACTGCTTTGTATTTGTTTTATTTTTTTATAGTTTCAGCTGTATATGACTGTACACTCAATTTCAGAAATAATGAAAATCCAACACTGTTGGGAGTCCTAAATGGGAAGAAATATCACGCAGATTTATATGTCAGGTAAGTTGGTATCATTTCCTTTCCAAAAGAGAGTGTGCCCATCAAAGTAAATAGATCACAAATGGCTTACAGACCTCTTTCCAGGGCAGTCTTTACTATTTTCTTGTCTGCAACCTGTAATGAAACGAACTTCATTGTCTGTATATTAGGAGCTTGAGACACACAGCGCGAATGTCGATGATCAGTAGAAGGTTCCTTTCTTCTCAGCTGCTTTGATTCTCTCTGAACAATTCATACTCATCACAGAGTCAGGTTGGGCAGATGGAAAAGAGTATTTTAGAGTCATTTTGAGACTGAGTGTGAAGAGATTACTTTACTGACCCCTTTTCTTGGAGGACGTGTCTGCTACAAACAGATACACACAGAGAAGAACACGTATAATTTGTAGGGAGGTCTAGAATCAAATGGAGAACATTTTAGCAGTGTCTTACTTATGTGTTACATTCCAAGATATAACGATTTTATTGAAAACATGTCACAAGATATTAGGCAAAGCAGTTCTCTTGGCCTGTTTATCACCTTACACCCTGGTCTTCTGCAATGCCATCAAGATGAATGGGGAAAAAATGGAAAGATGCCATAGACAGCAAAATACAGCAGGGACTCACACATAGAAGCCAGTGTGACAGGGCTAAGTCATGGCCCTGGGTTCTTATGTACTAGGATGTCTTCCCAGAAGGCTAACCCAGATGATCTGACATGCCCGCTGTTGGAGAACTAGCTAAGTGTTCTACAACATTTTGATGACTTTTGAAAAGACCTTACAGATGCCAAAGTCTAACACACGATGTAAATTCGGTGGCTGATCATCACCACGAGGCTGCAAGAAAAGCTCAGACCTTCCAGGAGAGATGTTCTGGTGGCCTGACAGCCTGAATTAACCAGCTTTCTTGGTGGAAATGACTCTGTCTCCCCCCTAATAAGTAGAAAGAAGCATCCTATTTATTATGTTTGCTCCTGCCACAGTTAGCAGTCTACCTGCCTACACAGTTTAAGGCTTATGAGGGCAGGACCACCGACCTTCCTGAGGGAGGCCTTCTCCCAGAGGTAAAGGAGGCTTTGTCCCCTGGGCCCTATAGACACCTGGCAGGGGCTCTGCTGAGTGGCCAGCTGGGCTCCAGGTATTTGGGGACACGTTGAGCTGTGCAAGATTATGGGACCTCCACTAGGGTCGCCTCTCGGATAACAGCAACTCTCTGGAGCACGTGGAGGAATGAGGGCGTTAAGAGCTGAAACCATACCAGGTGGGCCCTCCAGGGCAGGTACATGACAGTGTCTCTCTCCAGCCCCCTCCTGCAAACACACACACACCCCCTCCCGGTGCAGGTGCACCTTCTAAATGGGACAGGCTGTCTCGGGTTTTACCTCAATACGAAGCATTAAAACAGGAAGGGCAGGGCTGTCAAGTAAGTTATTGAAAAGAACAAAACTGCCTCAACTCCTCCTCTCCAAATAAATAGTATGCAGGCTTTCTAACCTTTTTCAAGAAACACACGTGGAGCTCTGGTTTCCAAACCCGAGGAAGCCAGGATGCGTGAAGGAGTCGGGTATTCGTGGGAGCAAGTGTAGGAGTTTACACGGTAATTTTTCCATCGTGTGAAAACTTACCCTGTACAATGCCGCCTCTGTCAGAAGACGAAATCCCACATTCTCTTAACAGGCTATGGTGTGACGGATAAGCTCTAAAAATGTACCTTGTTACTGAGCTAGTCCTAAGCCAGAGAGGGGAGTGAAGCCACTGTGGCAGTCATGGGGGATGCACAAAACCGGAGACGAATAAATATGCCCCAAAGTCACAAAACCCAGCAACCTGAGAACAAACAGAACTAGATACACAATAGAATAATAGAAGGTGTGGCCCAGTGGCTTCCTGCCTGCCCAGGGAGGCTGTGTGCAAGGGGCTGAGCCTCCAGCACCTGCCTGCACCAGCCCCAGGGCCACACTGGAACTTCCCCCACCTCTGGTGAGCAAAGAGCCTTGGGGCCTGGCCAAGGTCCCCTGCTTTCTCCATGTTCCCCAGAATACACGTCCTTCTATTTGTCGAAACCTTTGCAGCAGGTCTGCCTCCACATGGGCCAAGAGGCCAGGGGAGTCACTGCATGGGAGACACTACCCCATTGTGTTAAGTCATTACCTGGGCGAGAGAAGCACTAGTATAGTATTACCTGTATGTAGATTCTGTGTATATTGGATTATAACAGTTGGAAAATGGGTCAAGACTGCTCTCTCTTGAAGAGGCCAACACCCAGTTCTATGAGGTAGGGAGCGAGGACAGAGAGGCAGGCATCTCTTGCTGATGGTGCCCTTGTCAGAGTCACTGAACCTGCCATAGGTCATTCCTTTGGGGACCAGGACGGTATCTGGGCCGGGGTCTCCCCACTATGGCTGTGAATATCCCTGTCAGTTGAGCTGCCCTTTGCACATCCACATGGCCTAGACTCCCTGGACAAAATCCAGAGATGTCAAGCATTGTTACTTTGAAAGCACGGGTGGGGCATGTGGCGCTGGCCCCCTCCCTGCTAGCTGCTCTCTGCTTTGCAGGCGGATCCCTCTAGAAGAAGTCCCAGAAGATGAGGACGAGTGTTCAGCTTGGCTCCACAAGCTCTATCAGGAGAAGGTCAGTGCAGTGTGTGGTCCTGCAAGACCCAAGGACCGGTTTCCAGGAGTAGCTCTGGGTGCACCATGGGAGCCTCTTGGGAATTGATTGTGGTGACAAGCTTATCTCCATCCGTGTGTAACCCCAGGCCTCAGTTAGTGACCACCCCAGGGCTGACTCTCCTTGGCAATGGGAAGAGAATGTAGCAAAATATGTTCTAAGGGGGCTTCACAGGAAGCATGTTGGGTGCAGTGGGCAGGGAGTGATGGCTCCCAAAGGGCTGTGTCTACTTTCCTGCTTCTGGTTCTTTCAGGGGAGATGGGGGTGGAGTGTTCTTTCAGCAACGTGTATGATCACGATGCTTCTGGCCCCACACTGGCTGCCTGTGTGGCCTCAACAGCACAAGCAAGAGCAAGATGGCGCCTTGTAGGATTCCCCCCACATCTGGCCTGTGTCCCAGCTCCTGAGCTGTCCCCACGCCCCTCCGCCTGCCACATACACCTCCCCCACATACACCTCCTTTCCTTCCTCTGAACAGGGCCTTTACCTTTCATTGGCTTCTCTCCCCTGAGACACAGGCTAGGGGCAGAGGGCATCAGATCATTCCTGCCCTAACTGCTTGATCTCATAAAGGAGAGAAGGTTGGCTTCCACCCAGTGAAGGCGTTGGTATGACCCAGTCTCACCGCCCATGAAGACTTATTTCTGCTTCAGCATACATAACCAGCCTATGACCTAGAATCCAGTACATTAAGTAGGAAAGTTCATTGAACCTGTTGCCAGGTTCTCTAAATAGAGACTGGGGGCACGTGCCCTCTGTTCCTCCTCATCCCCGTAGGGAAGATAATCGCACAGAACTTTATGGGCCATCCACTCCAGGTAAATAAGAATTTTAATCCTTCCTTTGAGAATGTGTTTTGGCCCCAAAGACTTCCAGATTACCACCATGCCATTAAGTCGAGCCTTCCAAAGATGCTCAGTTTGGGGGATCAAGAGCCTGGTACTCTCTCAGCATGAAGTCGCTTTTATGTTCCCAAGGAAGTGACTTTGTGATGCTTCCTTTACAAGCCCATTCGCAGAATTTGCCATTTGGGGTTCCTTTTTTTTTTTAAGATTTTATTTATTTATTCATGAGAGACACACAGAGAAAGAGCGAGAGAGAGAGAGAGAGAGAGAGAGAGAGAGAGAGGCAGAGACATAGGCAGAGGAAGAAGCAGGCTCCATGCAGGGAGCCCAACGTGGGACTCTATCCTGGGTCTCCAGGATCATGCCCTGGGCCGAAGGCGGTGCTAAACCCCTGAGCCACCAGGGCTGCCCTGGGGGTCTTTTCAGAACGGGCTATAGGGTTAGGCATCTGTCTCCTCTTCTAAACAGAACTCAGGCCTACCTGTCCCAGAGTGGGGACCAAGCGGCCTCAGAGATTCACCCCGCAGGTTGGAGGGGGCCCTAGAGACTCCGATTTCTAGGAGGCCTCCTCTGACACGTGGCCAGCAGGCTCTGCTCAAACACGCACTGCAGGTGCTTTTAAGCAGGGCTCCCAGGTATCAGCTCCTGGGCCGCCGCAGGCCTGGGCCTGACAGAAACACACACAGTCTATGTTCCTTTCCTCCAGTTTCATGCACGAGGCAGCATTCTCCTTGTGCTGTTTTCTGGTTTAATCATCTGGGCAGTATAAAAAAGGTCACTGTTAGCAAGAAGAAACATGTGCTAAGAAAAGGCCTCAGAAAGGAATCCTTTGTAGAGAGAACCACACAAACAAATCTAACCAGTGTGGGCCCCGAAACCCAGCAAAGCAAAGGAGATTTTTCTCCATCAGCAGGACATTGGTGGCCATGAAATAAGCCGAACCACTTGGGCATTCAGCAAAGAGGTACCTTTTCTTCTTTTAAAATTTATTTTTTAGAAAGATTTTACTTATTTATGAGAGACACAGAGAGAGGCAGAGACATAGGCAAAGGGAGAAGCAGGCTCCCTGCAGGGAAACTGATGCATGACTTGATCCCAGGATCCCGGGATTATGCCCTGGGCCGAAGGCAGATGCTCAATCACTGAATCACTGAGCCACTCAGGCGCCCCTCCTTTTTTAAGAACAAAAAGATTTTGTTCGTTTATTTCAGGGAGAGAGAAAGAGAGAGAGAGAGAGAGAGAGAGAGAGAACAAGCAGGAGGAGAGGCAGAGAGAGAGAGGGAGAAGCAGGCTCCCCACTGAGCAAGGAGCCCCACGCAGGACTCAATCCCAGGACCCGTGGAACATGACTTGAGCCCATGGCAGATGCCCTAGCCACTCAAGTGCTGCCCCTAAATTGCACCTGTCCTCTTGATGAAGTCTCTCCGGAGGTTTTTCTCTAAACTCTGTATGTATTAAAATGATAGCGTTCAGTCTGGAAGAGGTTCTCGAAACCATCATCCAGTTCAAAGCCCTTATGCTAGTGATGAGGAAACTCGGGTCCAGAGAATGACATCGTGTGCCCATCTTCCAGCCAGGTGGCGGAGGGCCAGGTCCTTTCTCTGTCCCGAGGGTGTTGTGAGCAGACCTCTGAGGCTGGCCTTGTCCCTGGAGGGACAACCACTGAGCGGTAGGCAGGAAGTGGTCAGTGGTGCCTCCAGGGGGCAGTGTGGACAGGTGTGAAGGAACCACTGAATCCTGTCCTTTGGCTGGGTCTGGGGCTTCATGTGCTAGAAATCCTGCTGCCCCGCCAAGCTTGCCCAAGTGCTTCTGTTTTAATGGTCATCTGTCAGGTTTATGGTGTTGAAAGTCAATTCTGTTGACTTTGAGCTTGGGACTTTAGGGCAGCAGTTCTCTGGCTTTGCTTTCACGGACAGGTGTCTGCAAAACGTGGGAGGGGGTGGTGGGCAGCCAAGCAGGCAGGTGCTGATGTTTCTTTCTGTTCAAGAAGAGATGTAAGGAGAAATCCACTATCTACCACAGTCATTTTAACACTCAGATAGGAAGGGCATCGTGTCTTGAAATGAGGTCTTCATTTAAGGGGAACGCATTTAGCATTTAGGAAATAAATGCACAGTGTTTATTGTGTGTCAGTATCCAGTACCGCTGCTGGCTGTGGGGCATGGGCTTTGAGAACCATCCATACCTCACGTGATCTCTTTGGGGACAATAGCAGCTCCCAAATCACTTTTCCCCAGAGCTGTCGTGGCCACTCCATCATACAGTTTAAACGAATTCTAACTTTTCTCTTCTGACAGAAATTACTTCCTTCCCCGGCTTGCAGTGTGAAGTCGGCTAAAGGGATGAGGGATTAGCCAGTAACGGTGCAGACTGAAAAGCGGGTGCAGGATGCAGCATTCGAGCCGTCCCGTGGGTGTGTAGGGTTCCCAGGGCCACGGCTGGGGGCTGCTCTGTGTGCGGTGCAGAGGCCCGCGGGAAACTCTTCATGCCCAAGAAGTAAGGGTTTTCCAAGCCGGCGATGGCAGCAGGATCTCTGGCTTGGCCCCGTGCTACAGTGCTTTGCAAACAACACACTCCTGGCCTGAGTTCTGCCTGCGTGTCAAGACATTTTATTTTGCTGAGCCAAAAGTTGTGAAAACTCAGCCGGTCCAGCTGTTTGTGGACGGCCCGGCCTTCGGTGCCACCTCTCCAGGCTTTGGTTGTGCGCTCAGGGGATTTGCCCTCTGTTGGGAGCATCTCCTCCTCCTTTAGACTTTTGGGGTGATATTTCTTTCTGGAAACAAACCAACTCCCCTTTCACTAAATACACTTCCCAATTTCAACTTATCCTATGCCGTGGGACGCTAACACCCGGAAACAAAAAAAATGGAAGCATCATTAACCAAGGCTGTTTCCCTGTGGGGTGGGCTTGATTACAAAAGAGGTAGCACAACCAAGAGAGGCCACGACCATTCTGATGCTGGAGCTGACATGTGGCCCCAGCCAGGTGCTCCTGTGTCCTACCCTGCAGGGTCACAGAGCCACAGCGATGTCACTTTGGAGCCCAGCAAGGGTTACTGCAGCAGCCATGTCATGGAGGCAAAGGGGGGGTGCAGTGAGGGGCTGTGGGGAGAGATTGAGTCTTCTAAACAAAACAGAAAAAGAAAACTCTGGAGAGAATTAGTTCCTTAGAAAAGGGAGTGCTTTTTCCTCTTGCTAGAAGTACAAATAGCTTTTGGCTTAGCGAGTGTCTTTCTGGCACAAGATGATAAAGCAGCATCAGTTCCCTGCAGAAAGTTTGCAACAGACAAGGACTAACAAGACTATTAAGGCAAAGAATTAAAAAAAAAACCAAAACTGCCCATTTTTAAAATGGGGGAGTTTTATGGTTTATAAATGACAGAAAGCTTTTTTTTTTTTTTTTTTTAAGGCACTAAAGTATCCCCTTCTATCTCAGTCCAATCAGGCTTCTGTAGCAAAGTGCCAGGGAGCAGGTGGCTTATAACCAGCAGGCATGTCCCTCTCACAGCTCAGGAGGCCAGGTGACCAGGAGCCTGAGAGCAGGGCCAGTGCGGCTGGATTCTGGCCATGTTCCCCCTGGGGCTGCCGTGTCTCACGTAGTGGATGGGCACGGAGGCTCTCTAGGATCCCTGTGATAAGGGTGCTACTCTCCCAAGCATGAGGGCTCCATCCTCCACAAGGCCCCACCTCCCAAGACCACCACACTGGGATTAGGCTTCCAGGTGGAGATTCCGTGGGGGGGTGGGGTGGGGGGGCACAAACATTCAGTTTGTAGCAACCCCCTTGCCCAGTTATTGGGCTCTGTTGGCCCCCACCTGGGATGGGGAAAATCACCCAATGGCAGGGAGGTAATATGGGAGGACTTGGCAGACTTAGGGGCCCTCTTGCTGGCCATCAGACAGGTCACTGTCCCCCCTCCCGAGAGGTCTTCCTGGAGGGTGGGAGCACTCAGCACATGAATCGATTGTCCTGAAATTGCTTGATTATTTTGTCCAAGAGCAGAGATGCAGGAGGAGAATCTGGACCAAGGAAGGGGCTCTGGCGAAGGGGTCCAAGGCTCTCCTTCCAGAATGGCCTGTTTGTGGACTCATCTTAATAGTGACCCTAAGTGGGGTGCCTGCGGGGCTCAGTCGGTGGAGCATCTGCCTTCAGCTCAGGTCATGATCCTGGGGTTCTGGAATCGAGTCCCGAGTCGGGCTCCCTGCACAGCGGAGAGCCTGCTTCTCCTCCTCCCCTTGCTCATACTCTCTCAGGGGTTAAATGAAACCTTAAAAAAAAAAAATGACCCTAAGTGGTCAAAAAAGCATATCACTCAGTCCATCCTGATTGGGGAAAACAGAGAAGTGTGGTCTATTTTAGAGATTTCTCTCTCAGGTTGTTTAGAAATGGGCAAACCTGCCCCACCCCATGTCTGCCAGTTGCCGGCCCTCATGCCCACATGGTTCCTGGGGGATGGTGTCGGTGTCCTGGTGCTAGTCTCTCTGTCCTCATAGCCTGTCACCCAGCCCACCACCCGGCACCTGCTGTGTGTGTGTGTGTGTGTGTGGGTCTCCTGGCCCCGCAGCATCACTCACTCCCTGGGGGCTCCCTGGTGCTTCCTGTGCCCAAGACCCCCTGCAGGCTCCTCAGTGACACACACACACATTGGGGACAGGCAGTCTCCTTTATCCGCGGTCTCAGCCATGGCCAGTGGCAGTCCAGAAGCAGGGGAGCCTTCTGACGCACCGCCAGGTCAGTAGTAGCCACACAGCATCTAGACCATTCCCCGCACTTCATCTCACCCCGTCCCCAGGAGGGACACCATGTTCGCATTACCTGGATAACAGTATTTTGTTGCAATTGCTCCATTTTGTTACTGTACCTTATCTAAAAATGAGACTATCACAAGCGTGTAGGTACAGGGTAGATACAGGGTGGTGGATACAGGGCCCGGTGCTGTCTCTGGAGCCCGCGGAAAAGGGTGGATGCCTGTGGTCTCGGGTCGGGCACCAGATGAGAATCTGCTCCTACTTGTCCAACAGGAGACTCTTGACCATCTGGCTGTCTCGACAGTCACTTATCAGAGCTGCTAGATCCTGAGGAAGGAAGGAGGTGTAAGGGCAGTGCAGCTGGAGGCTGGCCTGGGCTGGGCAGTGAGCCCTCCTTTGCTGGTGTCCTCCGCAGGTGCCTCACTTCCTGTGAGCAGCCCCACAGCCCCTCCTCCTGGTGCAACTTCAGTACACTGGCCTTATGCTATCGGGACAGTCATAGGTTAGGCGCAAGAGGGCAAGCTCATGGCTCTGCCTGAGGCTCACGGTTCTAGTCTGTTCTGTTCACTGAGGGCAGGTGTGTGTTGTCTCAGTTCATTCTCCACTGGCCTGTTCTGGGTGGCAGTGCTGCCTTTCTTGCCAACCAGGAGCCTGGCTGCCTGACCAGAGGCAGGTAAGTACTAAGGACTAGGATGGACCCTGGGCTGGCCTGGCACCAAAGCTCAAGCTCCTATGCCTGCCTGGGCTAGTGACAGAGCTGTGATGGTCCTGCCTCTATGGGAAGGGGACAGCCAAGTTCAGTATTGGTAAGACATATCAGGTGCCTGCAAGATACCTGTTGGGGTGATGCTGCAGCCCTTCCCCTCCTTCCCCCTAGTTCTGCTGGGCTCACAGGGACCCCAGGTGCTCTGAACTACCTTCAGAAGCAGAGTCTTGGGAAGGGCCTGCAGGAGCTTGGTGTCATGCATGAGGAAAGTACTTCAGAGCCACTTCTCTGTCCCCAGGATGCCTTCCAGGAGGAGTACTACAGGACGGGCACCTTCCCAGAGACACCCATGGTGCCCCCCCGGCGGCCCTGGACGCTCATCAACTGGTTGTTCTGGGCCTCCCTACTGCTCTACCCTTTCTTCCGGTTCCTCATCAACATGATCAGCAGCGGGTCTTCCCTAACCCTGGCCAGCTTTGTCCTTGTCTTCTTTGTGGGTAAGTAAAGAGCAAGAAGCGTGAAAGCCTGCCCTACCCGTGCTACTGTGAGGAGCATCTGACAGGAGGACAGGTGGAGGCAGAAGTGGGGGTGAATTCAACCCAGGTGCTGCAGCATCTGTGAACAGAAGGCACAGGATGGACAGGGAAAACTAGACGCCAGGACTCACATTCAGATACACCCAGAATCCCAGGCCTGGAGGAATTCACATACAGTTGCTTTCTGCCTGGCAAGGGAGCAGCCACCGGAACTCCTCCCAGAGCAGGAGCTCCGCAGACAGCTCTGTTCATTGTAATTATTTCTCCTTCTCCCCAGGAAAAGCATTTCCTGGAGCCCAGCAGCATCTGACAAAGGCTCTTGCCCATTCAAAGCAGGTCCAGGACCCTTTGGGGAAGTGCGTGTGCTTCTTGAACTTGGCTGCCACATGCGCTGACATCGAATAGAGAGATTTGGGAGCAGTTTTTCATTAATCCATACTGGCTTCATGGACCAGTAGTTTCAAATGACTGTGATTTCGTCATTGCACCAAGGTTCCCTGCACACTGCCACTTGTATCTGAAGTGGGGCGGCCAGATGCCACAACATCTGTTTCTTGCTCTATGAACAGGGGAGCCAGAGGGAAATTTGGTAGGATTCCCTGGGAGAGGCAGCCCCATTTCACTGCCAGCTCCTCTGGAGTCTGAGGAGGAAGGCATCCTCCTTTGAGACTTTGGAAAACTCAGGCAGAGTGTACCTTGCGTTTCTGAGACCAAGGAGACATGGCACGGAGTCAAAGCATGCAGTGATCTGTGTGCTTGTTTCAAATGGACATAGCTCAGTTATCCCTACAAAAGATATAGGGGCTGAATGAATGCTCAAAACAATAAATTGTGGCCACCTACACATGTCATGACACAGAAAACCTATCTCCTTCTTTTGGATCAAGCCAACCAATTCTAGACTGTTTGCAATAGGCAAACTGGCCATTGTTCCTAGAATAGACTCTACTGTAGTCTCTTTTTAAAGTGAACGGTTTATTTTAATGCTGGACATTAAAATAATATCTGCTTTGTGCAGAAAAAAAGAAGAGGGTACAGGAGAAAACCCATTTCTAATGATTTAACTCCCCAAACAGGCCAGAGGACCCCCACTCCCACCCTGGCTGCTGTGTGCTGGCCAGGTGTCCAGGAGCTGTGGTCATCAGGGTGCCCAGAGGGTGGGAGGCAGGCTAAGCCTGTCTGTCTTCAGGAAGGCAGACATACAGACCAGTGCCCTGGGGAGAACAGGGCTCCTTGGTGATGAATATGTGGAGTGTCAAAACAAGGGCTGACCACTCTCTCCCCAGGAGATGGGGTCTCCAGGAGCTCTGGAGGAGCTGACTGCTCTGAGCCCCCCGACCCTTGCCCCATAGACCAGTGCATCAGCTGCCAGCTCAGGCCTCAATACACTCTGTCCAGGATTTCTGTTTGTGTCTCATTCCCCTTACCAGGCCTGTGAGCAATGTCTCTCTGCAGTATCATCATCCCCACTGCATGGTGGTTCTAATATTGGGCAGGTCCTCCTTAGAACTGGCCATTTGTAACTGACCCATGAGATACACAGGCCTTGTCAGGCTGGGCTGCGTGGGCCCCATGTCAGGCAGTTCCATGTGTGTGAGTGACAGTTCACAGAGCACGATGCTAATAATGCTTTTAAACATGTGTGTCGTGACTTGGAGACTTCAGATTATCACCCATCTATGCATTCTGAAATGTGTATTAGAAACAGACTATGTGCAGGCCCTGTGTTTGGTGCCATTCTCTTTGCCCTGAAGGAGCTCACCCAGTCTGCTCTCTTCAAGAGAGCAGCTTCAAAAAAAAAAAAAAAAGAGAGAGAGCAGCTTCAGCTGCACTATGTGAACTCGGCCCTATTTTCAGCTTCCTGGGGGCTCAGCTGGGCTCTCATGAGGGTCCCTTCTGTTCTCTCTTTAGGCCGATCCCACTTGGAGAAAAGGCTTTCAGAGGAGGCAGAGGTTTTTCTCATTCAACTGCTCTAAAACTTGTACCAAGAGCAGAATTGGGCACAAAATAAACATTTGAGCTCTTGCACTCTCCAGGCTCCAAGCTTTGCTCAAGGGTGTTTTGTCTTTGCCGTGGGGGCCAGTATGGAAAGCATTCTGTAAGCCTTATGTACAGTAGAGCATGGCTTAGCAAATTTGAAGGGTTGAAGGATTAAAACCCACCAGCAGGACAACCCTGCTGTGTTTTAATGTCACGGAGTCTGATGCCCGTGCTCAAGGATCACTGTGACAGGATTATGCAATGGGCCCCAAGTTGGCGAGTGAGATCTCAGCTGATGCTTGAGGTCTGCAGACCGCTGACTTCTCAGCATTCTCCCCGGCAAATCACCCTGGAGCCCCCATGGGCTCTACCTAACTCCCTGCACTTACCATTTCTGCAGCTTCTATGGGAGTTCGATGGATGATTGGCGTGACAGAAATCGACAAAGGCTCTGCCTATGGCAACATCGACAGCAAGCAGAAACGGAGCGACTGACCCAACACACTAGCGCCCAGAGGGGACCTTGGGGACTGGTGGACGCTGCCTGTCATCCTTAGTGGGACCCAGGGAGGAAGTGGGGTGAGCCCCTGCTGGGAAGGCAGGGAGTTTGGTCTCAATGCCAGATGGGGAGGAAGATGTTCTTAAATCTTTTTTTCCCCATAATGCTTTAGTGGGTTTTGATTTTCTTTTCGTGTGAGTGTGTGTGTGAGTGTGTATGTGTGTGTCAGGGAAAGAATACCTATGTGAGAATAACGTGCAGTTGAGTGCCAGCCTTATTTTGTGATCATTCAGAGGGGATCTGAGGCACAGGGGGAGGGCAGGGACGGGGAATAGAGGATTCCCCTTCATTCTTTGGTGCTGAGTCTTCTGTATTGGATTGCAAGAGATTGAAAGGCGCTTAGGTAAGATGACTAAATTATGCCTCCAAAAACAATTAAAGTGTTTGGCTCCCTGTGCTATGTGTTTACACGGACTGCTCCATCTTCCCATTCCGCCCTCTGCTGTTGTTGGAGTGTTCTGGATGGCAGTGACCCAGCAGCGCTGCAAGGAGGGGGTGGGGTGGGCTCAGTATGCCAGGGGCAGCTGGATGGGGCCCTCCTGGCAGCAGACACAGGTGCAGGAGCCTGGCGGGGTGTGCTCAAGGGGTACGGCATGTGCTGGGGGATGAGCCGAGCCTGTCTGTTGGACACAGCGAGAGGCCCTGTAAGGGATCTTTGGTTTTCCCAATCTGCCTGCAATGGAGTCTCCCTGGCCCAAGTCTTGAAGAGATTGGCCAATTCCCTGAAGAACCTGAACGGAAACATCAAGCATAGGCACTCTGCAGCTATTTGAGAAATGACTTTATACGCACTGCTCATCTCAGCAGCAAGCAGGAACTGGGCCCCCCAACCCAATACAGGCTCACTCTGTAAAGACACCACGTAGGAGTGAAGGTACGACTCTGAGCAGGGTCAGATGGGAGCAAACACCAGGGTACAAGGACGCTCCCTGGGCTTCCACTTCCCTTCTGGAAGCCCTGATTTTCACTCCTCATAAGAGGGCTGCTCCTTGACATGCAAGCTGTTCTTTGGAGTGACAGCCACACGCAGGACTTCTGCAAACTGCTACCAGTCCATAGAGGCCAAATGTACAATGTGAAAGAAAGAAAAGGAGTAATATTTCTGGTACAGAATGTTTAGACGCTAGACACCATGTCCTCTTAGGCCAAAATGCTAATGGCACTTAGACCGATGGCGATTTATGAGCACAAGAGTTGAGCAGAAGACTTTCTTCCCATGCACAGCCACACCTCTGGCTGTGCTTACAGAAGGGATAGACTTATGTTTCCTACAAAAGTTGGGCACAGTCTAGTCAGAATCAGGTTTTGAGATGTTTGCTCTTTCACTCACCAAGTGTTTACCAAGCACAACTCAACTAGGTAAGCCAAGGAGCTCTAAGAACGCCCTAGAGAAGCTCTCTCTGCTTAAGGGATGGTAATGTATCATTGGTATGAACTGCAGAAGCCAAAAGAGAAACAAATTCTGGCTTAGCTGTGGAAAGGGAGTTTCGGTGAGGCCACTTGTTAGCATCCTGAGAGTGGGGTTGATGCACCCATGCATTTGCTTACCTGCATAAGGCCACGTGCTGGTTTCAAACACAGTCTGCCCACAGAGCAGGCAGAGATTTGTGAGCAGAAGTGTGGGGATGACCACCACAGGACAGGCCCTGGGAGCAGCTTAGGTGTCTGTATTCATGCTCCTGTGTGCTGATCTGCCTGGACATGGCAGCTGTTCTATGCCAAGGACTCCTCGCTTTGCAGGAGACCCAAGTCAGGGAGTCGGGGGATCCTGCTCTGAGCTGCCTGGTCCACCCCCATGGCACTCTGCATCTCACCTGCTCTAAGACCTTGGGTGAGCCTTCGGTACTGGAGATCTCTAGAGTCTCAGTTTCCCCATTTGTAAAATGAGGGTGATAACATCTGCCTCTTGGGCTGTTTCAAGGGTAAAATGAGGCCATATATGCAAACACACTTTAAGAATCCTATAGCACTAAACAAAGAAGGGATGAGAGATTAAAAAGCTACCTCCATGTTGCTACATCTCAAAATGCTTAGAAACTACGCTGAGGTGTCCAAAAATGTGTCATTTTCCTGTCATTCCCCCCATTAATATAGTGATTAAGTGCTAATAAATATACCTTGCCTTTGTTCACCAGTGCTGTGGATCTAGGTCGAGGGAAGACAGGGAAAATACTCTCCTGGGAAAGAACTCATCAGTGCTCCTTTTCACGACTGCCTTAGGTGTAGCAAGAGAATGTGGTAGACGGGGGACAGATCCTGCCATCTTTTCAGCTGTTTGGCCCTCCCGTGAAGAAGCATCTTGTTAGGAGGCATGGGGGGCTGGTTTTCCTTCTGCCCTGTTCCTGTTTAGGACAGGGATGAGCAGGGTACCCTGGAAAGACCCATCCCTGGATCGCTTATCCTGTGTGCAGGTCTCACAGATGCCATAATCTCTTCAGCAGAGAGCTGTTGTGTCTCTCAGGATATAGCTTTCTCCCAGAATTAAAACCCCATGGAGGTTAAGGCACCTATAGTGGTGGTCTCTGGTGGCACATCACAGATAAAGAGCTTCATGTTCTAACATTTTTATCTCATAGTAGGTGAACCCTGCTCAGAGCCTGCTCTGAGATCCAACATAACAGAGAAAAATACACTTTTCAGGCACTCTGGAGCACAATGGTCACTCTCCAGACTTCCCTGCAGCTTTGAGGCAGGGAGCTGATGCACTTCTAGGAAACCAAGCCCACAGAGCTACACTCTTTACTAAAAACATAAGCCATCCAAAAGGTAGCAGCAACTGGGGAAAGTGGAACTATTCTGTGCCTGCTGAGTCAACAGGAGTAACCATGGAGGAGGAACTAATACACTCTATCACCTTGTTTACTTTTTTTGAGAGAGAACACAAACCTTTCTCAGATGATCACTTAGTATGGAATATCTCTTGACTGCTGTATTCTCTAAATAAATGCATGCCAAACCTTGTAAAAGTAGCTACTGGTGTTTAAAAATTAAAAACATTAATCTTTTCCTAATATATCTGTAAGTGGATCTGAAAGGCAGTAAATTAGATGTAAAATCCAATGGTAATCACCCAGGAAGGGTGATGTAGGAAGGGAGGATGTGGCAGTCACCAAAAGGAGCCCTGGCAGCTCCTGGTTTCTCTCCTGGTGGAGCCAAACTGTGGTCTGGCTACCCCCACACAAAGTAGATTTGGCTCCCGAGGCCTTAGAACTTACTCATAAATACGGACGGAAGTGAAAACTCTCAAGGGTACCTGTTCTCTGCTCAAAATGAGGTTTAATCCAGCTTGCCCACTGGGCAGACTGCATGTTTGCTAGGCTCCAGGGAGAAGAAAAAATACTCCAGTGCCACCAGTTTCCTGAGTGACCACAGGGGCAATGCAGTGCCAAATTACCCACCACCTGTGTTCAGAAGACCACAGGAGCCAGAGGTCCCTGAGCCTCTGGGCAGGGTGCCTGCAATATGAGTCTCCAGTTCATTGTGCATTGGGTCACGCAGGCCATCCTATCAGGTTACCTGCGTTCACCCTCTTTCAGCAAGTGTGTCTTACAGCCTTAATGAAAGCAGTTTTTATACTCTGCTTGCAGCGAATGAAATAAAGTGTTAAGTGCGACCCTGATGATGCACAGGCACTGCCCACTTCTCGACCAAACAGGGCCAGCAGGCTATTTCGATTTCTGCCTCTTGTTTTAATCAATGCTCTTCCTCCAAACAAAAAAGGTTCTAAAGTCTCCTGCTGGAATGAGACATGGGAAAGGACTTCCAGGTTTGGGGGAGAAAGGTGGCTCCCTTGTGTGCTCAGCCCTGTGACAGCCCCAAGGAGATGGTTTGTAGCTGCTGCCCTTGTGAAATGGGAAGACAAGTCAATGGCTCTTAAGACAAATGACTTTGGGTTGACACTCTGGTCTGTGGAGCAGCCCGTTCCACCGGGTCAGAACTCATGGTCATTTGCTGTCTTTGCCAAGGAATTACTTAGGAATGTCATGCCAGCAGCTGAAACTCCCTCATTTTGGATTCTTCCCCACCTACATAAAGATATTGTGGCTGTGCAGATAAAGAATTGGCTGCCATTGGAGTTGGGTGATTTCCTAAAAATATCTTCAGACATTTAATCAAAAAATATTTTAAAAATAATTTTTGTTTTGCCAGGATGAACGAGGCTCAACTCACTTCCTTGATCAACATGCAAGGGCAAGTCCGTTTTCAGGGCCCGCCCCTCTGCCCTCCAAAAGGAGCCTGTGTGAAGGCTAGGCCAGTACTGCACAGCATCTGACCCATCAACTAGGAGTGAATGGCTATCCCAATCTCTAGCGCACTCCTGCAACCCTGGCTTGGCTTATTTTTCCAGTTTCCACAAATATCAACGAAGACCAACCACTTCAGATGTTCCAAGGCTTTCTGTCTTAACACTGTGGTACTGCAAGCACTGACATACAGCTTGAGAGGACGGCAGAGGACCAAGCATGAATTTCTTTCTCTCTTGGCCCATGACATTCTATACCCTTCACAGCCTCTGACATCAGAAAGAGTATTAGAAACTTCTAAATGGTTAGTGTGTGTCTCCTCTCTGGAGTGTCACCTCCCTGGGGTAAGGCTGGGCTCCCAGGCCCCCTCCAGCAGGGCCAAGCCATTGGCACTCAGTGGAGGCTGACATGGGCACTTTCATAATTGAAATGCCACCGTCTTTTTTTGATTCCCCTTCCTAAGGTAAAAAATAAGAACCTTCCTTAAGTGAAAACTTTTTTTCAAAAAAAAAAAAAAAGAAAAGAAAGAAAAGAAAAGAAAGAAAAGAAAAGAAAAGAAAAGAAAAGAAAAGAAAAGAAAAGAAAAGAAAAGAAACCCAGAACATTATACATGGTCACTATATTGAAATTTCAGAGTTAGTGAAAAAAGCAAAAGATAAAAAAGGAAAAAAGATTTTCCCCAGTAAAAGATAAGCAATTCCAAATTGTGCAGTCCTCAGCCCCTGCAGCCTTGTCCTATTTTAATATTAAGGTTCTGAATTGTTTGAAAAGCATTTATTAAGCACCTACGTAGATCTTTTCAGCATCTAGAAAAATTTCCTAGGGCTATGTTAGTAAAGTGTTCCACTGAGGAAGACTCACAGGATTTTTACCATTACCATTTTTTTTTTTTTAAACACAAGCACAGTCTTGTTTTACATGTTGAAGGAAATTTTTGAAATTGTTTTACATGTTGAAGGAAAATTTTGAAATTTCTGGCATCTAGGTTCTGTTGAATTTGAAAATTGTTTTACATGTTGAAGGAAATTTTTGAAATTTCTGGCATCTAGGTTCTGTTGAATTTTAAGGAAAGAAGCAGTACAAATACAAAGTTAGGGCTGCTGAATAATGGAGTTTCAGGGTGCCATTCCATCTATATGTTTGCAAATGAAGGGGAAGGAAAGCAGTGAAGAAAATTAACAAAGTTAATGATGAACTAGTGCAGGGTGGTTTGGACTTTGAAAGTTTACAAGGTAACATCACAAAACTACAGAAGCCCATACACTGCCAGGATGGGCTGGCATCTACAGTGAGCTAGCTGAGTGCATCTGAGCCAAAATGGGCCAGGCTCCATGGGCCGCCTGCACACCACAGGGGCAGTGCTGGGCCGAGCTTTCTCGTCTTGCCCACAGTTGAAGTTAAGGCATCAGTTACCTGAAGTGCACAGAGAATCCTATCAGTATCATACACAAAAATTAACTGCAAATAGATGACGAATCTCAATGTAAGATCTGAAACTATAAAACAATTCCAAGAAAATATAAGTGTAAAACCTTCATGACCTTGGGTCAGGTAATGGTTTCTCAGATACGATATCAAGAGCACATGCAATAAAGAGTTAATAAGCCGGACTTCAAAATTAAAAACTTTTGTGTTTCCAAAGACACCATTAAGAAAGTGAGAAGAGACCAGAAGAAAAAACTATTGTAGATCATATCCCCAGTAAAGGACTTTTATCCAAAACATATAAAGACCTCCCATAATTCAATAAGAAGACAAGGAACCCAATTAAAAGACGGGGCAAAAGAGTGGAACAGACATCACATCAGAGAAAAATAAATTGCCAGTGCACACAAGAAAAAATGCTCACCATCATTAGTGACATGCAGATCAACAACACAGGGAGCTACCATTTCACATGAGTGGCCATCATCAAAAAGTAACAAGTCCTGGGAAGAATACAGGCAATCTAGAACCCTCACATGTGGCTGCTGGGAATGCAGGATAGTGCTACCACTGGAAACTATTTGGTAGGTTCTTCAACTATTGAACGTGGATTTGCAATATGACTCAGAAGTCCCTTCCCAAGAGAGATGAAACGTCTGTCCACACAGACTTGCCTATGAACATTCAGAACAGCATTATTTATAATAAAAAAATGGAACCAGTAAATGAAGAAAATGTGTGGCACCTCCTTACACTGGAGTATTCAGCAATACAGAGGAATGAAGTCCTAACGTGTGCTTAACATGGACAGACCTTAGAAGTACCATGCGAGAGAAAGATGACAGACACAAAAAGACCATGTATAGCAAATTTCTATAGAGACAGAGGTGGTTGGTGGTTGCTGAGTGGGGACCGAGTGCAGATGGGTGTGAGGCTGCTTTCTGGAGGGATGTTCTAAAGACGGACTGGAAAGATGCTTTACAGCTGACAACTGCTGACCTGTACACTTCAAGACTATGTGAACTATACCTCAAAAAAGCTGTTTGAAAGAAAGGAAATCTTAAAAAAAAAAAAATCTGAGTGTCCATATAATCCTTCTGTGATGCCAACATTCTCTGGACATTAGCTGCTTGGAGAGGATCTAGTGCTCTGGAGGGAAGGACATCATGCCTGAGAGATTACTGCCCAGAGTCAGCTGTGATACGTCAGGAATGAGTCTGTGAGCTTCTCAAAGATTTCAGGAAGCTGTAAGGTCAATATTTTAAAAATCTAATAGCAAAAAGAAGCTAAAGAATATCATCAATGACATATACTTTGGGCTATTTTAGAAAATTAACTACTGAAACGTTTACTTTCTGAAAAAGATGCTTTCTTGTCAAGAAATAACTCAGCAGACTTAACACTGATCAAACACTTGCACATGTTGATTTAAAGATCAACAGCCTCCAACATGTGGTAGGATGGCTTCTGCTTTCCCCCATCCTCTCCTGCATAGGGAACGTAAGAGAACTTAAAGGGGCCTCTGGATCTGCAGCGGTGTTTCCTTTAGTGAGGAGATCGATCCCAGGCCCCGCAGAATCCTAACCCAGTGCTCATCTCTAGCACATCTGGCTGTGCCCCTTCTGTACCAGAACGTGTGATTCAGAGTGACAGACCTCCGGCTCAGATAAAGTGTTGGCTTCTGAAGTTGGTAACCAGTAAAACAATATAACTGAGCTTTCCTAAAATAAACCATTTATTGAAAAAAGAACCTTTTTCTTAAATTTCATTAATCAGCCTTTGCATAACAAACCTGTGGCTTGCCAACAACAACAAAAGGTAAGATTTCACAGTCAGTGCACTCGACAAACAAGAGTTTAACAAGGCCCAGGACACCTGATAACACTACAACTGCTTTTGAACCCAGGAAGGTCAAAACACTACACTGATGTCACGGTTCTCAGTCACACGAGAAACAGGTGACAGAGGTGATGGTCCGTGTACAGTAGTAATGGCACTTAACATGCAGCTTCTTTACCTCGTGGACACCGTCACTCAGAGGGCCCCGTGCCACGTCAAACAAACAGGAGCAGCAGGAGAAGTGACGCTTGTCACCTGTGCAGTCTTCAGTCTTGGAAGGTTAAAAAGGCTTATACTGCTTCTCAGCACAGTCTTTATGTAAATATTACATACAGTAGTGATTAAGAGAATTCTCCGAGCACACACACTACCAGGCCGCAGACCGATTAGCTTCATTCTTCATCTGTGCAGACCTGGGAAGGAGGCAGGAGAGAGCTGAACCAGATCTGCCATAGACACACAACTAACAGGTAAGTCACCACCACTGCTGCAGCCTCCTCCCCAATCCCTGCACTGGGGAGCCTGAGCAAGAAGCCCAGCGCAGAGAAGCCCCAGTGCAGAGAAGCCCCAGCAAGGACCCAGCACAGAGGGGAGGCTCAATGGTGCAGTAAGTGATGTAGGTACTAAAGTCACGGTTCTGTCAACTGGCTCCTGAAAGCATTTTTAAGAATGTACCTGGACAGGGGCAGCCCATGTGGCTCAGCGGTTTAGCGCTGCCTTCAGCCCAGGGTGTGGTCCTGGAGACCTGGGATCAAGTTCCATGTCAGGCTCCCTGCATAGAATGGAGCCTGCTTCTCCCTCTGCCTGTGTCTCTGCCTCTCTCTCTCTCTATCTGTGTGTCTCTCATTAATAAATAAATCTTTTTTAAAAAATGTACCTGGACAATATCAAGTCAATACAAACCATCTAAACAAAGAAATGAGTGTGTTTTAAATTACAAATCCCTAATCTCTACACAGCAAAACCAGCTGCTTGTTCCTTACTTCCACTTACCCTGCTCATTGGCACCTTCCCTTCCTCCGACAGGGGCTCCCCTGTAGGGCCCTTTCAGCACTATTTTCTCTCCCGGACCTGCATATTTTCTCTCTCCCCGCATTCACACCCATCTGAAAGCCCTAAGCAGATGTTCCAAACATGCCTTAACCATCATCTGCCAAAGAGGAACCCACTGCCTCCCTGACCCAACCCTCTGTATCCCTCCTTGGCCAACAGGATCTCCAATCTGGTGATCCAAACCAGGGCCTGGGAGCCATCCCAGACCCTCTCCTTACTTGTCTCTCATCCCATCAGCTATTCAATTGTGGCCATTTTAACCCCGAAATAGCGCCAGTAACTTGCCCCTGACCTCCCACGCCCAGCCCATTAGCTATATCAGCAACTTCCTAACCACTCTGTCTCCAGAAGCATCATTCTGAAACACCATTTAATCAATTTACACTGAAAATAAAACTGGAATTCCTTCCTGGGGGCTCCTTTTCACTTCTGCAGCCTTACCTTTTACCACTTTCCACATCCTGTGATCCACTGGTACACAGTTCCTGGATTGTTTTACCCTTGTTAGCCTGTCATACCCTACCCCCCACCGCCTGACCTCCCTATACCCTCCCAAACAGCTCAGGCATCTCATTCCAGAGAAAGCAATGATAGCTGAAATGGCCTGGCTGGATGAAATCACTCTTCCCAGGATGCCTGGGTGGCTCAGCAGTTAAGTGTCTGCCTTCAGCCCAGGGCATGATACTGGAGACCTGGGATCAAGTCCCACATCAGGCTCCCTGTATGAAGCCTGCTTGCCTCTCTGCCTCTGCCTTTGCCTCTACCCCTCTCTCTGTATCTCTCATGAATAAATGAATAAAATCTTAAAACAAAAACAAAAACAAAAACAAAAAAACCCTGCTCTTCCCAGTGGCCCTACAATGTGGCATACATACCCTACCCCAGCTCTGAACAAAATGCTTAGTCACTGCTAGCCCTGTCTCTCTCTCCTCTCTTAGAGTGCAGGCATTACTAGCCCTGTATGCAAGTAGACCATACACTCTCAGGAGTAGAAACTTGGTCTTTCACCCAGTCCCATATAAAATGCCATGTAACAGTCCCAGGTGTACCACAAACACACTGGGTAGATCAAGCAGAGAACCTCAATGAACATTTTCTGCGAGGGGAGAAAAAATCTAAAACTCCCTGGCATAATTCGTTTAGCTCCTTAGCTCCTTTCCGTTTCTTTCTCTTTTTTTGATATTTAAATATATACATTTTACTACTAAAAGTAAATTATTAAAGAAATGAAAATGGAAACAACACTAATAACACTAACTATTTTGCCTATCATATGGGGGGCGGGAAATAATACTACACAATGCTGGCAAGAGTATGGAGAAAGCAGTGCTCTGATTTTCTGCAACAGGGAGTGCTAATTGGTAAAACTTTTTGGAAATTAATTTGAAAATACATCTTGAAGTTCAAATATTGCATAACCTTTGACTCAGCGATACTATGTTTATAAATGTACCATGTGTGTACTAATACAAGTATTTTATGTCTAAGTTTCCAAATTTCCTTCATTGCCAGATACAAACAGAACTCAAACATCCAAACATGAAAAAGAGTGTACGGTGATCTGCCCAACCTTGACGAAGGAATGGTCGAGGAGCTGGCTGGCCGTCCACCTCATCCTGGGCTCACTTTCAAGGCAGTGAGAAAGGAAGTCCTTTCCTTCCGGGCTTAGTCTCTCAGGGATGGGTGGCTTGTGCCCCATTCCCACTTTATACATAATCTGAAAGTTGTGTTCATATTCATGCCAAGGCCTCTAAAGAAAGGGGAAAAGCAGGTTTAATGATATTACATGGCCATAAAAAAATGAGATGGCCCAATCCTTTCAGGCATCTCAATATTAATATATATCAGAGGCCAGCTAGCTTTTACTTACAGGGCCAAATAGTAAGTAGTTTAGGTTTTTTGCTTACAGAGCCAATTAGTAAGTAGTTTAGGCTTGCGGGCCACAGTGCTCAATTCTCCCGCTGTGACCTGACAGCAGCCATAGAAGATACATAAATGAATGGGTGTGACTGAGTGCCAGTAAAACCTTATTTACAAAGCCAGGTGGTCAGCACAGTCTGCCAACCTCATTTGGATGTTATGATAGTCCAGCATTACCTGGAAGCCACTATCATGAAAATAAAAAAGGATATATATAAACTGATATAACAATGTCAACAAAACATATAAAACTCAACAATTCTCTCACAGGGACATTACTATGCTACCCCGTTGAATAATGAACATCAAATTCTAATAGTGCGAAGCTCTGGTTATTTTATGTATCATAAAACATAAGAACAAAACGTTCAGCAGCCACAAGGTATAATACATTTTCCTACTAATAACACTTGAGAGGTTTCTAACATTTTTTTTGCTTTATAAATAATGCTACTACACACACACAATGGTCCCTCTAGACATCTGCTGTTCATTAGCAGTATTTTCATAAAAAAGTAAATTTTTAGAATTTTAAGATAATCATACAGAACAGTCTCACTGCCCTAAACATCCTTGTGCTCTATCTTATCATCCTTTCCTTCTTCTCCCAGAGCTACTGACAACTGATCCTCTTACTGCTGCCTCCTGCCTTCCCCCCAGAATGTCATGTGGGTGGAATCACACATGTATGTGGCATTTCCAGATTAGCTTCTTTCTCGTTGGCAGTATCCTTTTACAGCTCCTCCTCGTCGTCCTCTGGGCTAGACGGCTCATTTCTTTTCATTGCTGCATAATATCCCGTTGTCTGGATTACCAGTTTGCTCACCTGTTCACTTACTCAAGGACACCTTGGTTGCCTCCACGTCTGGCAATCATGAATAAAGCTGCACTCCAGTGCTAGTGTTTGGACAGAAGTTTCTGGTTTCTCATTTTTTTTCTGCAGCTCCTCATTTCTCCATGTTTTAACTTGAGCTTCCTACTTTTTTATTCACTCAAGTAAGTGTTCTTTAAGTCATAAATCTTATAAATATTTGGTTCCTAGACTGTCACCTGTCTTCACGTTACTGTATCTTTTTAGAGTTCACTTTTTTTCATGTTTACTCACATTCTCTAGTTAGCAGAAAATGTGTCCCTGGTATTTGTAATACCTAATAAAACACAATTACAGCTCTGTTCCTGTGAACACCCTCTGGGAGTTTCTCCTCCTGGTGTGGGCTCTGCTCACCTTGCCGGTCACCATCTCTATGACGACACAGCCCAGACTCCAGATATCAGCGGCACGCCCATGGCCTTCTCCTTTTGCACGAGTGATGACTTCTGGAGCCATGTATGCTTTAAAAGTCACAGATATGGTGACAGAAATGGATTACAAACACAGCACCATGCAATAATAGAGCTAAGCAAGAAATTAATATTGTGTAATACTCCACATTAATGAAACTAACTTATGGCGGGGGGGTTGTGCAGAAAGGACTTTCTCAGAGTTATATAATATGAAATATTGAAACTAACAAAAGATTTCAAATCAATTTTCTGAATTGACATTTTAGGGATGAATTAGTATCTAAACGACAATTTCTGAATGGTAAATCTTCAGATAAACTGTATCATATTAAAAATATGAATTAAATGTTCAAAAGAAGCTGTAAAATTTTATGACACTGAATAATCAAAACAAATAATTACCATTAAACATGTCCCTTTTTAAAGGGACAATGAAGCAGACTGGTGGGGAGCATACCAGGTGTGGGCTTGGCTGCACTAGTAACACATTCCCACGTGTTAAGATATTCACCCACTTCTGGGTGTGCCTACCTACTCCTTTTCATTTAAAAGAGCCAATAATGCTTCAAACTTCCTGCCTCCTTTAGACAGACATGAAATTGTCACAGGCGCTCGACAATAAATAGGTTATGTTCTTAAAAAAAAAATCCATACTATCCTATTTAACATACTGTTGTGTTTTGACTAGAATAGTTTTAATAAACCCCTTGTGAACAACAAAGGTAGTTTTTCTGGGAAGAAAAAGAGGACTTTCTTGTCTCCTTTCACTTTGGAGGGAAAGGCGAATTTCTGCATCTGAGACGTGCTGGCAGGTGGAAGCCTGCGGTGTCTGTGGTCAGAAACCCTCCCCCCTCCTCCCTGGTCTGTGCTGACAGCAGAGATGAAGGGAAAGCCCAGTTACCAAGCACACTGTAATGAGTCATCGTGGCAAAGACAAATCAAGCCAGTCCCCACCTGCTGTCCCCAGTGTGCTATTCACTTCTCCCGGCATGGTCTGTGCGTTGTTTTTAAGCTTTACTGAGCATCCAAAATCCCCCAGCTTGATGAGTCCAGAGGAGGTTAAGAAGATATTGGCACCTAACAAGAAACAAGCACTTGTTGGGCTTGGGAACACAGACTGCATTTTCAGCTACACGGCAACCAAAATTCCCAGGAACTTGATTCACAAGTTAAATAATGTAAAGGTTTATAAAATTTGACTTACAGAGTATAATCATGGAAGGATTTTAAGCCTTATACACAAATGTTACTACAAAGCAAAGAAATTTTCATATCAGTACAGAGAGCTTTTTTTTTCTTTTTTTTTTTAGTACAGAGAGCTTTGACGAACAGACTCTGAACTGAAACACTTGCACAGATCTAATGCTGCAAATACAGGGAGACCCTTTACACAGGAATTATGTGGAAGCTACCATTGCCTGTAAAATCAGAGGCGTGAACAAGTAGCAGCGCCTGTAACAGATCGCAACATGGAGTTTGGACCGGCGTACATGCTCTTCTCTGGAGTCCTGGCCGAGGCTGCACAGACAACTTCGAACTATGACTTAAGAGATGCTATAGAGCCTCCTCACATCTCTGAATGCAAAGACATGCTCATACTCTAGCTGGAATCTGGGGTGACTGCTCACGGCTGCAGGCAGCTCTAGGCTATGAGATATCGTTGCCCTAACCAAACCACATATGTGGCGCTGTGTGTCCTATGGCACTTTTCTCAAAAAGCAGTACAGAGCCACTCAAATTAGGTTGGGGAGCCACACCATGAGCTGACATCTAACAGAGCACCTGAGTGCTCCCAGGATATACGGTCCCCACAGAGGACTACACACTACCTACTTCACAACTCTGGAGCTACTCCACACGTGGATATCAGCCATACTGAATCACAAAAAATATCACAAGGACAAAGACTTGATTCAACGACCCTGAGGAATTCTCTTTATGGTCATGGCCCATGAAAGGAAGGTACCATTCCGTGACAGGGATCAGAGCCAGGATATTGGTATTTGTGGCTGAACAACTGGAAACAGGCAATGTCATGGCTGATAAAGAGCCAATTAGGCAAATGCTCAGAATGATTCCAAGCAGCAAAGCAATGGGGGACACGAGCAGGCAGGGAGGCCATAAGAATGGTGGATGCTGGGGATTCAGGGTGAGCTACTGGAGGGAGGATGGACAATCCTTACACTCAGACCAAAGCAGGTTCTGGTGTAATCCAGCCCCGTGCTGGATCAAGTGCTGGGTCGGAAGTCAGCCAATTCTACAGAGAACGTGCTTATGCTGGCCTCGGACTATGTGACAGAGTGGAATCCTTCAGTCTAGGGCCCACCAGAGACAATTTGTCACTTTAATTATCCCTGACTCCCCAAATACAAAGGTCAGGGACAAATGCCAGAGGGACAGTTCTGAGACAAGCATGACTATTCCCCTCATGCCAGAAGAGAAAAGCACTTTAAATCAATCAGCATGACCAAGTCAGTCTTTAGGAGAATGTACACTGGAGGAGGTTGGTGTAAATAAACCTTGTCTCCCAAAACACAGCTTACACTGGCATTTCAGATTCACGGTCACTTTACATATGCATGATGTTCACATGGAAATACGCAAAAGTCTTGAACAGAGAAAAAGATGCGTAGATTGTGAATGTCTAGTAAACATACAAGGTTGGCTAAACCAGCCTATAAAAATAGCAAGTTTCATTCTTGGGGAAACAGACCTCACTAAAAACAGTGTTACGCAGAAAGATAAAGCAGACTTATCTGCTCATGGATGTGCTATGTGGTTTCTCAATACTGGGTTCTTAATGGTAGCATATTCACAGTAAAGGCACTTCTTTCTAGAGAAATGGTTTGTGGGAGGGGGATCTAGTGTCTTGGCAGCACCTACTATGTGTAGGGCACACAGTCTGGTATCCATGGCAGCCAGGTGAGTGTGAGGACTACCTTTGATGTCACGGTGAACGATGCCATGCTCATGGAGGACATTGATTGCGATGGTGATCTGCTTTGAATACAGCCTAATGACATGCTCCTGAAGTCCCAGCCTTGACACCTCTTCTAATGTCCCCTCGTCACAGTATTCCATGAAGATGTACATTTCTTCCTGCGGGAGGAACAAAATGCAGCCTGTGTTTATATGTACACTAAGTGAAGAACCTGGAAAATGTCACAGGTCATGCCCCAAAGGAACCTTCTTTCTAATGGTATGCTACACTTGTCATCCTCAACACTGAATTTGTCTGATAACAGTCATTTCTCACTCCTACACAGAGGTGTCTGCCTGCCTCCTCTGTCTGGAATTATACAGCTTGTCGAGATAAGAATGTCTTCTCCAAATCACAGGTGATAAGTTGTCTATAATCCTCTGAAATTAAGTCTGCTATATAATCTCAGACAGGGACCAACAGGGCTGTCCCTATAAATGTATTATTAAGTACTGAAACACATCCTTTTCAGATATGAATTTATTTGTGAAAACATTAAAAATCACCACTATTCAACTTCCCTTGGAAGTTCAGACTCCACCAAGATGATCCGAGTTATCCTCTTTCCCTCCAAGTGTTTACTTCCAAACACAGGGGGGAAACGAATTTGAACTTTCTCATTTCACAACGGTTCCTTAAATACATGTAGGAGAAAAACCAGCATTTCTTGACAGTGCACCCAACAGTGGTTCAGTGAAAAATGGGGAGAAAAAAGTAACACACTGTGTAAGGGGCATTTTAGAAGAATCTTCTGATCGGCAGGATGGGTTTCAGTGCTTTATAATGTCGGGTTAACGACTACAGTCTACAACTTACATTTTAGGAAGAACTCCTCTAGTTTCAGAGAGAAGGCAGAAATGATGTAACTCATGGAGATTTCCTGATAATTAGGCAAAGTTACTGTGCTCTGAAATGAGAAGACCTGCGATGTAGAACAGGACTCCGACTGTGCCCTTACTGATTCCTCACACAAAACCGCGTGATCAAAGTTGGCTTACTCTATGAAGCTCCACACCAAAATACCGAACCAGATTGGGGTGTTTGATGCCCTCAAAGATTTTCAATTCGTCTGCAGTTTCCTTGATAGTTTTATGGTCATTAGGTTGAAATCGGATCTGTAAAGAGAAAACTGTTGATCAGTGCTGGTCCTGTCACAAACCAGAAACAAGACACCTTTATCCCCGAGAGCCGTAAAGCTGCCTCCTGACATGTGCATCATCCAGACCCACAGACTACGGTCAGTGTGTCTGTACTTGACTTTCTGAGTCTTTCTCTGCTTTGTCATTCCAAGTGAATTAAACATGCCTGCTTTAGAATATTTGGTGAGAGAACAGCTAACAGGATCATTTTCATAACTGCAAACCTAATTCACAAAATCATTAAACATTCGATAAATGATCATAAATATGTAGGTTCTGGAAGATAAAAAGGTGAGAGATAATTGTGCTCTGAAGAAGTATACGAAAGGGCACCTGCACCCCAATTTTCAGGAATGAAATGGAATGGTGACAACAGCCAAACTATGGAAAGAGCCCAGTATTTGTCAACAAATGAATGGATAAAGATGTGGTCTATACATATACAATGACATTACTCAGCCCTCCAAAAAAAAAAAAAAAAAAAATAAGGAAAGAAAGAAATCTTGCCATTTGAAATGACATAGATGGAACTAGAGGGTATTATGCTAAGTGAAATAAGTCAGTCAGAGAAAGACAATTACCAATATGATCTCACTCACGTGGAATTTAAGAAACAAAACAGGATCACAGGGGAAGAGAGGAAAAAATAAAACAAGAGGACATCAGACAGGAAGACAAACCATAAGAAACTCTTAATCATAGGAGACAAACTGAGGGTCACTGGAGGGGTCGGGGGTGGAGGGATGGGGTACCTGGGTAATGGGCATTACGGAGGGCACGTGATGTAATGAGCACTGGGTATAAGACTGATGAATCACTGAACTCTACCTCTGAAACTAATTAATATATTACAGTGTTAATTAATTGAATTTAAATTAAAAAAATTTTTTTTAAAAAGTAGTTTATGACCAGAGTGCCTGGGTGGCTTAGTTTGTAAAGCATCTGTCTTCAGCTCAAGTCATGATTCTAAGGTCCTGGGATCGAGCCCCAAGTCAGGCTCCCTGCTCAACGGGGAGTCTACAACCTCTCCCTCTCTCTCTCCCCCAACACATGTTCACTCTCTCAAATAAATAAATACAATCTTAAAAATAAAAAAGTTAACAACCAAGTGGGAACAAGGTGGTAGAAGCAGTGTGGGTGAATGCCATGTGGGAAGACAAGAAATGCCACAGGAGCTCAGAGAGGGAGGGCTGGGCACTGCATGTGTGTGCTGCCTGCCAATCCTACCAACCATGGAAGCTCCAGCCTCTTCTGCCACAGGCTCCTCCTACCCCTTGCATCCCGAGTGTCTCCTCAGGAGCGACAACAGAATTTGCTTCCCTGAAAGGAGGCTGGCTCTCCCCCATCCTACCTTTAGCTATTGAAATGCTGCTCATTCCTGAAGCTGATCACAAATGTTATCTTCTTACCTAATTCCCCACTAAGATGCTACAGTTACCACCATCCTCTCCACCTTCAGCTAACTTTGCTTGCTTCTTTCTGTAAGGTGCTCAGCACACCTATGTGGTGGCAGAAGTACCTGTGCATCTGGTCTGAGAGTTCTTACTAGCATCCTCACCAGAATTGGACACTGCGCTACTCTATCATCTCCAGGCATCTGCCTAGACAGCTCAACACAGAGGAGCTAGCTCTAGGAGCTAAGAAGAGCCTTGAAAATAAGCTTCTTTACCAAATCTCTGTCACGCAGAAGCTTCAAACCAGAAGGCCCCCAGCAAGACCAGACCACTTACCTCCTTCATAGCCATCAATTCGCCAGTGTCGACACTGATACAGGTGTAGACCTTCCCATACTGCCCCTCCCCTGTGAACAGAACAAACATACCATCTCAGTCACCAAAGAAGGCCATTTGAAGTCACTCAGATGTGTAGTAATGTTTCCCAAGTCTAGATCTATATTTATATAATCTATAATTATCTACTATTCCAAGACCCAAAATGTTCCCCAATAGCTGAAGGCAATCTCTTCACTGAGCCTTACCTGTAAATATCTGTAGGGTAGAAGGAACTTTGGCAAACCCTAGAGGAAGCATAAAGGAACAAAGGTGCACACTTCTAAGCCCTTACAGCCCTTGAGGAGGTCAGGGCCCGGGGTGGGGGCACCGTCTAAGTGCACCTTGTTGTGGCAGTCCAGGGGTGGGTGGGAGTGGATATTTTACTAACGTATCTTTGGGGACATTAAGCGAAGGGGACGGGACATATAGCAAAGACCAACAACATAACTGATAACATTTATAAAGCACTTGGTTTCTTCTGTGTCTTCTGCCTTAATTGCTAGCTCTACAGAACCTTAAGGGTATCCTGGGCTCACAGAGTCCTATTATCACAATCGTGTTAGCCTCTTCAGAACCAAACACTCCATTGAGAGATGCATTTAAAAGACAGAAGGATCTGAAACATGGTCAGGCTGCTTCTGTCACACGATCCACCTCTAGTTATAAGAGGCACTTGACTTGGAAATTAATAACAGGCAATGCTTTAGGAAGTACGGTCTCTCTTCAATAATGTTCTTGAGGGAATAAGGTCATAAGAACATCAACAGGAACAAATGGGTAAAATTAACATAGGTTTCCATTGGCAATTTCTGGAGTTATCATGCAAAAACTACTCATTTTAATGAACCATTTAAAAAAAATCTTTCTAGGGGCACCTGGGTGGCTCAGTGGGTTAAGTGTCTGCCTTTGGCTTAGGTCATAGTTCTGGGATCCTGGGATGGAGCCCCACGTCAGGCTCCCTGCTCAGTGGGAGTCTGCTTCTCCCTCTCCCTATGCCCCTTCCCCTGCTCACTCACTCTCAAATAAATACATATATACATCTTTAAAAAAATTTAAAATCTTTGTATTGTTCTTATAACACATTTTACTGAAACATTATTTACACAACCTAAAAACCAGAACCCTCTGCAAAAGATATGCTACATCTACCAGAGATAAGAATCAGTTATACAACTTAACCTAAAAAAGTGTGACTGTTGCTGTTTCTAACAGAGGTGAACTCTATGTCACATTGCTCCATTTCCTTACCAATTTTGTTTCCTCTTTGCCACTTGAAGGTCACCTTCCTCAAGCCTACATGCATAACGTTATCATATGATTTAGGGGTATCACAAACTTGACCAATGATATTCTTTCTCCTCATTTCTCTATACCTCTTTTCTTCAAACAGTCGGACTGATTTCTGGATAGCTTCTATGGGTCCTTGTTTGGAAGCACTGTCTGCAGGGAGAAACAAGCTCAGTAGTCCCAGTCACTAGAAGTAAGTCAACGTCCAGCAAATAATAATAGAAAGAGAGCGATACACATGAGCACTTGAGCACAGCAAGGCTTAGCATTCTCTAGTCAGATACCCAGCAGGTGCATTCAAGTCCATTCCAATCCAACAGCTCCAGAGGATGCGCCACCCACTGCACAGACACACACATAAAATATAGGCTCGTCAGGCAGAGCTGATGACTTCGCCCCCCCCCCCCCCCGACTGCTGCTCAGACACTGGAGTGACTTCCTACCTGCCACCAGACTCTCCATCTCCAGTCCACTCTCGTTGGCCAGTATTGTCTTACTGACACATAAAATCTAGTATGTTCCTTTCTTACTTAGATTTATTTCACGGTTCCCAACAAACAGTTTACCAAAAATCCAAGCCCTTCATCTGGGATTGTAGGCCGTGCAGATTTTGGACTTGGTTTATCTTTCCCAGTTTGCTCCTGTCAGTATTCTCTCTCTCTTCTCCTGCCACAGGCCCTAGATGAACCAAACTAAGCAGACTTGTAGAACAAACACTCCAAGCCGTTTCTGACACTTATGTTCACACTTTCCTGCTGGTCTAAAAAGCTGTCTTCCCACCACGGTGTCTGGGGTGTACGTCTCACCAATGACAGCTCAGCTGAAATATCATACCCCTTTTCGGAAGCCGTCTTGATGAGAAGGGAATTAAGTTGTCCCTTCTCTGGGAAGAGTCCAGAATAAAGGCTCTGGAACCAGGATGCCTGGGATAAAGTCCTGGCTTCATCATTTTCCAAGTGGGCAGGTTAACTGACTTCTTCATATATTGAACTCCTAATTTGTGAAATGAGGGTAATAATATCTCGTGCACAGACGGCACTACTGTATTTAAGGAAATCATACATTCAAGGTGCTAAGCCCTATGCCTGGGACACAGCAATACTCAGTGAGATTTAAGTTACTTTTGTTACTATTCCTTAACTTCTCATCAGGTTCTATATCTCTAGTTCTCCAAATTATTTGGTCATGACTTACAGTAAAAAATAACTTTTACACATATAGATATCTAAAAAAGTTTCATAAAACAGTATTACTGTTACCACATGTGATTCAGACTCCGCCCTATGTTTTTAAATGCTGACTTTACAACCCACAAACGGGTTATGACCCATAATGTGAAAAGCACTGCTTTGTACGTGTCCCCATTACAGTCCTCCTCATGTTGCATCCTCACTAGCTAAGAGCCTCACTTTCTGGCCAACAAAGAGATCACTAAGGACTAGTATGGCTGTATAGTTAATTTGAGGAAGAGAAATTCCCCCAAGGTTTATAGCATTCTAACTATAGTTTCGCACTATAACCACTTCTTAACAACATGAATCGCTGTTTTCTTTACCTCAATATATGACACATCAGGTCTCATGGGCACCGAACAAGATTTCACAGCTATGAGCCCATGGACTCCACTGTCAAATATTTCTGGGAAAGGCATTTTGGTTTTGTTTTACAGTAAATATTTCTCAAGATTTCTCCATCTTTGTTACTGTGAACTGTAACTATCCCAAGAGTTCCCAAGTTCTCCTGACCACAAAGTATTTGTTTTGAAGATTATCACAAAGAGCTGGCATGTATGGGAACTTCTGCTGACGTGAGAGCTGCTGGAGAGACCCAAGCTCCAGCTCGTGGCTTTCCCTGCCCTAAGCCCTCCACATACACCTCACCTGCCCCAGGCTTGGCAAACAATGCATCAGAGTCATTTCTTCCACTTTGTTCCTTTTGTTCCTTTTTTTAAAAGCCCACCTGAGTCTGGTGTCTTGCACGGCACCACCATAATGATATGCTAACCAACCTCCTTATTTCCCCCCACTCCAAGCAGCTCCCACCGTCTCTCCTATCTCCTCCTCCCCACACCCAGAACACACCAGGTGCTCAAGAGGCTGCAGGGCTGCTGACCATCTCAAGGTGAGGCCTTCATCCCTTAGCTGTCACTGAAGACTGGCCGCAGTCTAACTTCTCCCAGCCCCTTCGTGTTCACCACCTCTTATATCTACACTGCCCAATCCAGCTGGCTTCTTCTTTCATCACTGGGCCTCCCTCTGGATGTGTTTCCTACTCTGTACTTTTCCTCCTGGCTTGATGCAGATCTGTTTTGATATAAGAGTCAGCTCAAGCCTCACCCTTCCATAAACCCCCCACCCCCCCGCCAACTATTTTCAACTTTGGTGGACAATATACTTCCAAGGGGCGAACACTGGTATGAGCACTGGACTTGTAGATAAAAGCAGTGTGCGCCCGCCCCAGCTCTGTCAGTTATCACCTTGGCCAACTATTTGGCTTCTCAAAAACTTCATCAGAAGAAGACATGAATAGTTATTCAGTTCACAAATATTAATTATATTCCTACCATGTACAAAGAATTATGTGAAGGACCCACCCAAAGTGACATAAAGAATTAACTACCACCATAGCTTAAAGAATATAAGATGAATAAAACATGTTCCAGATCCAAAGGAGCTTATAATTTATTATAAGAAACAGGAAATGTATACACAGTACACATAGGAAGTAATGTCACAGGAATAAAAGAGATCACAAAATATTAATGAAGAACTAATAATTCAAAAGCTAAAGCATATTTTAGCTGAAACTGCTTACTTTATGCTTCAATATTTTAAGTTCAACATTCTCTCTCTTACCCTTAGTCTGGCTGATAAGTGTCCGAAGTTCCCAACTTCTTCGAGCTGACCCACTTGAATCACCTTTTGGATACGCTGGTTCTGCAGGAAGTATGTTTTTCACAAAATTAAGATTTATGGAATAGATAAGCCTATGTAATCGAGAGTAAGACTGAAATGGTGCGTGGCAATGATTAGTTCCCGTCAATCTGTCCTTTCGTAATTAATTTCTATTTGATGTGAGTGTGAGAAGCTACCTTGACAATTAATTCCAGAAAACTATACCAGACTAAGAAGTTGTCAATGATGTTACATGATTTTGACTACATGAATTTTCCACACATGACAAGACAACAGAATACTGAACAGAAATTAGATTCTGTAGGGACCCCATTCAAGAGGCCCTGCATTATAATAAAACCTCAGTGCATCATTAACAAACTTAGTGCAGGTTCATATTTTTAAAGAGAATAAGAGTGCCTGGCAATTAAAGTAGCAGACATAATATATTTTTAAAAAACCAAAACTAGCAGATCTAGAAAATGCAAATACAACTAAAAGGCATCTATATTAAAAAGCCAACACACGTTGATCAACAAGTGTTTTCTGGGAGCTCTGTCATTGTTTTCTCATTCTTCATTTCTTCCTAAGGCATAGACCATAAAAGCAGTAGGATATTCAGCACCTCACACACTCACCGTCGCGCTCCTCCGTGGGGCTTGAGTGGCGGCTCAAGGACCGAAACTGTAACTCGGCGGCTACAGAAGCCAACCGGTCATTCTCAGGGACACTGGAACCCCTGTTTTGAGATTTTAAAAAAAATTGAGCTGTCAATTCAATGGAATTAAAAATGAAAGATCTGTGAGATTCTTCTAGAGTGGTAATTCTCAACTAGGGGTAATTCTGCCCACTGGGGACATCTAATATCTAGTGAACACGGGATAATGCAAACAATAGCCCCCAAACAAAGAATTATGCACCCAAAGTGAAGAGTGCTGCTACTGAGAAACCCTTCTCTGGGGAAGGAATGGTCAAATTTTTGCTGACACCTGACAGCAAAACACTCTGTTAAAAGTTAAAAACAACAAAAATAGAAACAAAATAGGATTTATTCAAGTGTTACTGGCATGCGTGGAAAGCTCCACAATTTAACCCCGGATGGATTAGAAATTATTAGCCAAATATAGCTAACATTTACAATTCTGATCATACTATATATTAATGTACTTAATTCTATTTTTTTAAAGTGTTAAAGTTATCATATGATTGAAAAGATTTCAAATCTCTTAAGAAAATGGAAGGGAATACCTAATGATTTTCTAAGCGGTAGCCAAGCAAAGGTGCAGAAGAGCAGGAAGCTTAGCATGTGAAGAACAAAGTTAATTTGCTGCTTTTCCAGAATAAAGTTAGGTGTGTTTAGAAATCCAGAATGAATCCATAGACAGTAAAACCCAGAATTAAATAAGGGAAGTGTTAAAATTACAATTCGAGTAATCCATGATAAATATGGCATGAGTTTATTAACACATTCAGTGTGTACTGTGTGTATGAGCGATATTATGAAGTATGGTAGCATTTATGCTCTTTTCCAACATACACTGAATAGATTTAAGGGGACATGGTTCTACTGAACAGATGCTCAGAGATTATGAAGTATGCAATGCTTTTTATTTCCCTAAACTCTCTTAAATCTAGTATAATACTTGTTAAGTCTGAAAAGAGGGGGACATCCTCTATTGCCGTGTAGTTAGTTCATCAAAAAGTCTTGAAGCCGCTTCATGGAAAAAATCACTGATGTTGAAGAGACAAGTGACTCCTAAAGCAACACCAAAGACTGTGGTGCCAAGGGGAGGTCACCTGACACCACTATATTCCTGATTTCTCAGAGACCAAATCAGACCATATCCTCAGAGACTTTTGCTAGGGTAAAAGGCAAAAAATATACTTAAAGGAAATAGTGTGTGAGTGAATGTTTAACTACTAGTGGTAGAGTTCCACAAGTTCAGTAGTGTAACAATCAGCTTGCAAAATTCCTGAAAAATTAAGTCTCACAAAGCAGCAAGAGCCAGCTCCAACAAACAGAACACCACAAAAAAGTATTATCAACAATGGTAAGATAACTGAAGTCCAGACTATTTGCTAAGTCAAATCAAATCAAATAAAATCAAAGCATTTATAGGATGCCGTGGGGCACAGTTAAGATTTCACAGGGCTCATGGGTCTCTAGGACAGGAAGGACTGCACACTATGAGGCAGGGGCCTTCCTGCTGAGGCTGGAAGTCCTGGGCATCACTCTGCTTCCCCTGCAGCACATTCACAAACCCTGGGCTGTACAAGCCATCGGCACGGAGCAAGCTTGCCACTACAAAGGGGCTGAAGCCCAAAGTTAAACTGAACATGTGCCAGGCTTGAATGCAGGAGCAAGGCAAACCACCATTGGGGCGCACATCTCCACCGGGCCTTGCTGCTCAATGCGTGCTGTCACATATACACAACCAGAGAGTAGAGAGAACTTTACTCTTTTGTAAAAACTGCCCTTCAAGACAGCACACTATGATGGTGGTAAAATTTCTGTGTGTCAAGAGCCATCCCAAAGATGAACACTTAGGAAGTGCTATTCACAATGGACTGAAAACAACTTCCACAAAGCCTGAGACTAAATGCACAAGAAGACCGGCCACATGTACTTCACTTTTACACTAACACATGCTTCATGCACCACACCTCTGACTCACAAATACCTTAAGCCACAGTTCACGAACCCCGAAAAAAAGAAGAGCATTCCTCCCTTTTCTAGTTTGCAGGAATGGTGTGCAAACATGGACACAGCGGGTCATGAAGTGTTCTCAACTGAGTCTGCTCATGAGGGCATATGGCTTCCCTTCGCCCTGTGTTACTCTCATGAAAAAGACAATTTCAATGCCTCCCTAAGGGACAGGAGAGCAGATGTGGGAACATTTGCCATGAAATGTTCTAAACATAAAAATGAAGAAGGTAAAGGGAATCTGTTTAATGGTAACTGTTAGTTGTTTTGGTTGACAGCTGAAGCTGTAAAATACATTGACTTTTTTAGGTTATACAGGTTTATCACTACAAACTGGGAACATTTGTTATTTTAATGAATGGAAGAATGGCAATGTTTGTAGAAATTTTAGACTGTTATAAAATAAGTCTAAAAAACATTTGAGTGCATTTTCAATTCTAAAGCTACATGTCATCTTTCTGCCAACATACTAATATTTTTTCTGTGGAGCAAGATACAGAGCCCTTGGTTCCTTCACAGTTTCATCTTTTTTGATCAGGTTACCCTCAACTCATATAGTTTATTTGACTCTATCACTATCTTTATCAGGAGATGAGAATAGTGGCTGTGTGTGCCCTCTGCTAGACATGAGGATAGAATTAAGAGTGACCCAATGTCATTTGTCCATTGAGTATATGAGGCCTTGATGAAGCCCTCTGTCAAAACTAACGAGAGTGGGAAGAAGTGTAACAATACTCCTTACCTATACAGACGACTCATGCAAGAGACTTTCCAGAGCTTGGCAAGTATCTGATAGCTCTCTCTAGTAATGATACATTCTCTATATAAGATACAAACCCCACGAGCTCACTTTTCCACTTTCATAAACTACTTCTAATCAATAATTCTATAAATCAGAAAATCTGGTTAGAAAAGGGATCCTCCTAAAATGCAAATTTCCACCTAACGGTGTTAACTAGAAGCCATCTCTGAACTACCTTGGGACCCTCCAGAAAGGCACCACTTGCTGAATTTTTCGTGTTCCCTTCGGTAGGGACCAGGTTCTTTGGTCTGTTACTCTCACCAAAGAGTTGTTACTGGCAGGAGTCTGGTCATTCTGGTTAATATTCGCTCCAAAGAAATATTAATCAGGCAAATTATCTACTGGTGCTGCTGGGTGCGAGAGCCTTCAGGTTGTGCCACCCCATGGGCTGCCTCCCGAAGCTGAGGTCCCTGCGGGAGTGCACAGGAGAGGGCCGAGGAGACAGGATGCTGGGGAAGGGTGACTACCTGGTATCATGGGCACTGCTGATGGGTTTGGGTGCAGAGTCACTGCCTGCGGGGCCGGGGCGACCGGCGGTGGCGGCAGCAGCAGAGACAGGAGCAGCAGCAGGGCTGCCGTGGCTCCGTGCGTCTGAAGGCACGCTCCGAGTGCTGAGATGAGAAGAAGAGCTTTAGGAACACAGGTTGAGAAAAGGGACTGGACTCTCCAGTGGTTTTCAATTAAAAATAAAATAGGGTGAGGAAGTGAAAAATATTTAAAAATATAAAACGCAAATTTTCCTTTCAATGAGATTCAGGTCTAGGTATAAAAAAGAAAAACATTAATTATTCTGAAAAATAACTGTGGTCTTTTCCTAGCAAATATTGTCAAATAAACTTAACTTTTAAGAAGTGATTCTAATAGGGGAGAGAAAATGTTCACTCCCTCAGGATGCAGAAATGCCACCACATTCAAGAAAAATACTTTGTACGAGTTTCAGAACTCAGTTCAGTATTTAAGTTGCTTCAAGGTTACATACACACATGACAGTCAAGACTAGAAAGATCATTCCAATTTTTTCTCCATTTCTAAAATGATGTTTAGGATTGTTTTCAAATGCTTACTGTGCTATGCACACTCAAATTTGTTTTCATAAGGTCATTTTCAAAGAAAAAAGAATTATTCCAAAGCTGGTGAGCATTTAGTAGCTTGAGGTTATAAATAAGCTGAGAAACTAAGTTATCTGGAAAGGTACAAGTCTGTTTTAAAGTCACATGTCTTTTTCTCTTGCAATTAAGGCATTGTGGTACATTTTCGAGATAATGCAATTAAGAGCTTTTAAACAGTATGAACAAGAACAAAGAAGAAATACTTAGTGATCAGAGCAAGCACTCAGTAGCGTCAGAGCATAAGCATGCACAACACAGAAGAATCAAATGGCTAGATGAGCACCAAGTACCTGAATCCCTCTGGAGTCGGGATAATTAGATGTGGGTTGGGAGGGTCACTATGGCATCGTGGTACCTTCACAGGGCGGGGACTGTTCCGATGAATAGCTGCCAGTGACAATGGCGACAAATCCAATTTGTTAAAAGGGTTAAAAGAAAATGCTGAAGCAGGCCACTAAACACTTAACTTTGTTGGTGACCAAAATAAACCCATTATATAAGAAAATCATATCACATATACAAACATTGCGGAAAATGGCACTTTTTAAAAATTAATAAAAGGTATATTACACATTCAAACTTTTAGCATCAAAAGCATCTCCCAAATCCTGGAAAGAAAGTACATGATGTACACAAAACAAACAATGTGACCCAGTTAGAGACTGAGATGTGTCATCTCTGTAATAAAAAAGAGTTCTTTATGCTTGCTACATTTTTAGAAAGATTCTGGCCCGTGCTGACACTTGAACAGATTCTGAGTCAGGGACGGTCACTGTCATTTTCCTGAGTACATGGAGTTTTATTTAATTCCTTTAAACAAACAAGGAGGATCAGACACAAATTAAACAGGTTATTCTTTTTTCAGAACACATTTTCTTCTCTACTTAAATATTCTGGTAAAAACGAGATAAAATTTAAAATAAAAATTTACAGAGCCCTTGCCTTAGTGATTACAGAAATGCTGATAATTCTCTCCTCGGAACTAGACACAACTAGCATAGCATATGTGTTACATTTTGTCTATTTCGCCCTGACACGTGTCCTCTTCCTTTTGACTTGGTTTTAACCCTCCTTAATTGTTTAGGGGTCATATTTTCTCCTCATGTGAATAATTTTATTCCACGTTTTATTTAATCTATGTATGCTTTATCCTAAGTGGAAATACATTCTTCTTCATGGTTCTGGTTGGTCTGTTGTCAATGATATTACACAGGAAAGACCAGAGTCCCCAAAATGGAGCGATCTGAAGGGAAAACTTGCGAAGCAAAAATCAAGCAATTTTTAAGAAAACAGTCAATTTGTGTCTCTGGCTCATTATCTCAACAGTTACAATAGTAAATGAAAGAACTCCAATAGTAACAAAGGTAAAAAGAAAAAAAAAACAATAAAAATGCTTCAGGAAGGAAGGTGATGTCTTTAATTCAGCAAACATACTGGGGACTTTGGAGTCAAAAATCACTAGAAAACTTCCCCTTCAAGGTGTAAAAGAAAGACATGCTGCTAGAACACATGCATGCAAGTTTCACATTCTTCATATGAACATTTCTTTTAAGAGCTGATATAACTAACTGCTGCAAAACTGTGATATTTCATTGAAAAGAAAAGCCAAAAGGTCAATAAACATAAAACAGATGCTCCAATTTCACTGGCAGTTATTTACTACAGAGATGTTTTTCATGGCAAAAACTAACAAAACAAATGTCCACAAGGAAATGGTGCAAAGCACTGTACTATGCCCATAATGGACACAATGCAGCCCACTAAGGAGAATGAACTGGATCCCTACCTGCTGACCAGAAGGAATATCTACAGTTGTCAGGTAAAAGAAGCCAGAGATTAACATCTAATGTGATCCACTTTTATACAGCAAAACCAACAGCCCTGTCTGTGCTTGTGTGATGACAGGAGGATAAAGAAGGCACGGCGGAACGCACCTGTATAATTACGTGAGCACACAGAACCTGGGGAAGGCTCTCCACCAGGCTGTTATCGGTGGCCACAAGCGTAGAGCAGAGGGAGAGGAAGATGGTACACAGCGGGAATGATGGTTGCCATGCTCCCCTTTCACTACTGTTCTTGTAAGGAAAGAACATGAAACCAGATGCAGACTGCTGCCTTGCACAGAACACTACAGTTTACAAAATGTCATGACCTTAGGGAATCCACATTAGCATCTGATGTTGAGCACTTGCAGAGGAGGTTCAGTGAGGTTAAACAAGCAGCCCCAGGTCATAGGGCTGTCAGGCAATCAGACTCTCAGCCACTCTGTTTCCACCAAACCACACACCCAGAAGACAAACAGCACCTCCAGCCTGCAGACAGCACTGCTAACCAGCTGTCCTACCAGCAGTTTGGGGACAGGCATATGAATAATTAGTGACTCCACGTTAGCAGTGATTACCTATCAATCATGGAGGTACAACTATTTTTTGTTTCTTCCTTCCGTAGTATTTTTCTACCTTGAAATTTTTTCTACATGTACATTTTCTACATTTCTCTGAATACTCTATATTTTAATTTTGCTACCATTAAAATAATTCCATATATAGTAAAATATTTTAAAGAAGTGATTTTTACTGAATTATTGATCATGTATTCTTAGTGAAATATTTTAGGAGAAAAGAAAATCAAAGTTTTTAGGATAATATGACTATTCAAAAAATTTCATAAGAATAGAATGCTATAAAATTATGATATTATATAAAATGTTCAAAGAGTTTTGTGAATGCTTTCATTTCGTAACAGCCCTGGGAAAAAAGGTATAAACTGAGTCACTGAATGAATTTTAAAAACAGAGAAACCAAGCATTAAAACCTGGTCTACTGAATTTTCTGTAGCTAGCAAGTACCTTTAAGATACAGTTCCTGCTCAATAAATTTACCATTTATGAATTATTTTATTCTGTGTAATTTAAACTGTTTTAAAATTTCTAAGTTTATATATATGGATGTTTATTGCATATAAATACATTTTTCCTTTTATTTACTATCTCAAGAATGGGGGAAAGCACAGTCTTTTTCTGATACATTCTGTCTTAAAGTTTCAACATACTCCATAAAACTGTATACTAAACTGTAACTGAAAACTATAATGAAAGTATGTCACAACACAAGTTAACCTGTGTTTTTTGTTTGGTTCAGTTTTTTAAGTAAAATCAACTAGGAATACACTCTGTTGCTCGGGAAATTCTTAGCTGTGGAGAATAAAACAAACTCATTCTCCATCAAAAGGTGAGGAAGGAGGCAGAATGACCACACTCATCCACCTGCAGGAAAGGAAGGCCCTTGCTCCCTAACAGCCAGCCATCTATCCAAGTCCTTCCTTCCCAGAAGAAGAGACTTTAAGGGGGTGGACAGAATCAGTGTTGGTGCGCAAAAAAATAATTAATTAATTAAAATGTGTAGTTTAACACTTGCTGGCAGGCAGTGAATACCTTGTGCTGGCATTTTCACCTTCCTGTGAACTGAGTATTGGAGTTCTCCATATACACACCTCATTCCTGTCAGTGTCATCTCCCTGAATATTGTTAAAGAACCTCTCTACAGGTGGCTGCAACTGTAAGATGATGCGCTTGCCCAAGGAGGTGCTAGGGGAAACGTTCTAACTGCCATCTTACCAAGGTACAAACCTGTAACAGGACTGTGTGGCTTTCCTATCACATGACCAATGCACTCATTCATCAAGGCTTGAAGACTCTAGGAAAATGGGAAAGGACAAGGGAAAGAATGTGCATTCTCTCAATTATAGCACAAATTAAGCTTTCAGTATATTTAAAAGAAATATGCTATGCTATCCTTAGTGAATATTTTCAAAGTTCATTGAAAAAAAAATAGGTATAAAGATAAAATTAAACACAAACAACACATAATTTAAAGTAATAATAATTTATACCATTAAATTTTTATAAATAAGAGCAAATTAGCATTCAAGTCCCCATAATGCAATGATGTGCACAAGCAAGGGACTTCTATAATCGTCTCTACTATTCAGGGGCTAACATGATTGAATTCACATGTTGAACATTGTCTCTTTGAGCTGATGGAATGTCCTGGAATAACAGTGATAATATTTAACATTTGGCATGCTCTTAAATGACACATGCTGAAGTAAAACAGTTAATCCTTGTTCTTCATTAAACTGTTAAACAGCAGCAACTAATAAGTCAGCACTTTATAAAACCTGAAACTGACAAATATTTTGGAAGTGTCAGGCTTCACAGCTAGCCACTGACTTAGTCGGTTGAACAATACTATTATAACAAAAACAGAATGTGGAATATCTTACTATGTTGCTAATAGTGCTTTAACTTTCAGCATTATCATTACAGTTATGAAAAAATATTTAAAACAACTATTAAAAAATACACAATCAGAAACAGTGATCAACTTATTTCTTTAATAAAAAAAATTCTAGAATATTTCATACCAAGAAGTCATCTTCTGGCAAAGCTGAAATAAAGGCAGGTTCAATGGCTTGTAGAAAGTCAAAACCTTGGGTTGCCCACCTGTTACATGAGAAAGTTCAATAATCACAAAACCAAGAAAACGCTGTAGTAGTTTTAGTCTATACAATACTGAAAAGTAATCTGGAAAATTATCATCTAAAAAAATACACTTTTTGTCTTTATGTAAATGCCTGCGGTTGCGTAAATTTACAATGTGTTTTGAGAAAAAAAGGACAAACAGCTTCTTAATAAAGGAACTGGTTACCAATTTGTTTCTATTTATGTTCATAAAAGGCTTAAGTTTCATGAGGGAGGGAAAAAAATTAGCCATCAGGAAGACCTGTCCAGGGAGAATGTGAACTTCCTTAAAGTTCACTCATTATGGAACAATTTTTTTTTTAAGTTTTCTAAGAATTACGGAGTTTTTGGTTAATAGTTTCATTTAAAAACAAAACAAAGCAAAATTCTTTTACTGAAGAGTTCAAAATGCTCCTTTTTGTGTCATCTGCTCAGAAATCTCACATAAAATATACAAATGCAGTACTATCAATCCCACATCCCTCACTTATTCTTCCATTTTCCTGCTTCACAGGCTGCTCCAACTCTCTCTCTCTCTCTCTCTCTCTCTCTCTCTCTCTTTCTGCAGTAGGAGTACTGAGTTACTTGCAGCTCTAGGAAACATCTACTTGGTCATTACCTGGGTCTTGTACCTCGACCACTCTCACATTTAGTTAGGACATAGTTCATCCATTTCCGGGCAAAGCTTATATATTTGTCTCCTATCTTCTGTCTAAATTCTCCAGACATCAAACGAACAACTTCTTTATGATACTGTAAGAAGATTTTGCATAAATCAAAATTAAGTAATGCTATATCTGTTTAAAATGTCATTTTTCTAAAAACAAAAAGCAAACTCCAATTGGAATTGACATATTTTCAAAAGGATAAAGAGTTACAGATAATATTATGTCTTAAAATGCAGTTTCACCAATGTTTTACTAAATTCAAATTACGAATGTACTTTCATGATATTAAGTATCTCTTAAAGAAGATTTTAAAATGTAAGTAGAAAGCTAATGTTAGCACAAAACAGAAACTAGGCAACTCTGACAATTTCAAAGAAAACCAAATTTCTGATCCTCAGCAGTGGGTAAGACGACATTCTTGACTAAGCTGTGATTACAATCAGTAATCTGATTTGCTGTACAAGGTTCATAATACTTTTGGTAAGTAAGCCTCAGAGCAACTGCGAAGTTCACTGTTCGTTTCCTCTTATTTTGAACCTACCTCGAACCCAAAGTTGTAGCCCTGAATCATTGCCTCTCGGTAGTACTGTTGCAATGTGACAGACTCTGATTCATCAACTTCCGCATCAAATTCTGAAGTGAACATGTGGTCCACTCGGTCAATGGCATCACTTATTCTGTTGCAAAGCTCTAGTGCATCATTCTAAAGAGTCCCAAACCATAATTAATCCAAAAAAAGCAAATCACTTAATAGTTAACTATATTATAGAGGAAGATTTCTCTCATCATCACAGACATTAACAATCATTGCAATATATTTTGGTCATACTTATTTTGGTTATTCAAAAATAAAGGAAATGTATTATTTATTTATTCATTATTTTCATCTTTATTTGTATTAGATATTCTTTAACATCTTATGAAATAAAAGAGAAAAAATCCACTTACAATAATAATGCCTAATGACTATGTGGCCTTTAAATAGATGCTTTCATTCAATATTTTGCGTATCAACCACTAGCTGCTTTTTTCCCCTGGGTGGTTGCTAAAGTATGATTTCAATCTAACAGGAAGACTCTGTATTGTCCTCTTAGCTCCCTGCCACTCCCTAGGTTCAGGGGTTCTCAGTTGGGGTTGATTTTACCCCCTTCTGCCAAGGGGACATTGGCAATATCTATTTTGGTTGTCCAAACCTAGGGAGATAGGGGGTGAAATCTACTGGCATCTATGGTGTAGAGACCATAAATGCTGCTAAACATCCTACAAAATAGGACAACTTCCCCCAAAACAAAGAATTATTGACCCAAAATGTCAATGCTGCAGAGGCTGGAAATCCCTGCCCTAGTTCACACTGTTGTCTCCCTAAACAGGACTACGATCACTCCAAATTGGATCCCCTTCCACTCACTCTTACACACACGTGTATGTACACAATGGTCTCCACTGGTAATACCCTAAATTACCAAACTATTCTCCCTAGATCTTCAACTATTTGATGTGGCTTCGAAAAAATAAAATCCCAAATCTCTCAATAGCCTGATTTTTGCCCACCTGATTTTACCAGCGTTAACTCCCATGACTTTCCACTGTACATATCAAGGTCTAGTAAAGTCAGACTATTTGATATTCAGTGACCAGTCCCAGCACCCTGACCCAGGGACGCCAATGCCCAAATGTTCCTTCCCAGTTTGTATCTTCTGAAATCCTCCAAGCTAAAATGCCCCCATGGTGGCAGCTTCCAGATGTGACCAGGAGGATCTAGCATCTCCCTTCTCAGTACTTCAGTGTCACACTTCAGGTCATACTCAATCCACTGTAAATTCCTTAAGCTCAAGAATAATCAATATCGTATATAATTTTGCACTCCCTGGAGTTCACTGATTTAAACTGAAAGAACAGTCTGCTGCACTGGTATTCGAGTGGGATGGCAACCGACGAGAGAGTTTCTAGGCAAATGAGACAAATCAGACTGACAGAAGAAACAAGGCATATCAAACTACTTATAGTTTCAAGAACTGCTGCTTCTTCAAGAAGTCAAGCCTTACTGTGATGAAGGCATAACTGATGGCCTGTAGAAAAGTGCAGATCAGACCAAAGCCCAATGAGCAGAAGGCCAGGTAGGGGTAGTGAAAACAGGAGATAATGGGAAAAGAAGGTGAGGCTCTGGCTTGCCCTGAACTTCGAAGGGCTAGTGCCTGTCTACAACCGGCTGTCTCTACTACATTTAATTTTACTGAATTATCAGTTAAATAAAAGAAAAAAATAAATTTTCTTTTAGATTACACATTACTGATATATATATGGAAGTACCTCTAGCAAATACTTGTCATTGCTAAAAAAGAAAGAAACCTGGATGAGGAGTAAAGAGATCTAAATTCTCGGTAGGCTGCTAACCAACCATGTGGCCACTCAGAAGTCACATAACTGGTCAAATTTCTATCCCTTCCAATTCTAACACTTTATGGTTCCAAGACAGATCTGGGAAGTCTTTAGTGAAGACATGGGACAATGTTTATTGGGAAGAGGAAGAATGGTGAGGACCTTGTAAGACTTTGGGTTCCTCGGTTGATATGACACTGTAGCACACAGACCCTTCCACACTAAAACCAAGGGGCTCAGGCGGAGGTGGCAGCGACATACTTTTAACTGCTGTAAAGCTCTGGCGATGACCGGCTGACTGGACGTCTGCTCCTGGCGGAGAGTCATGAGTCCTTCGATGGACTGCTGGAAAGCTTTTCTCTGGATGGTGAGATGTGCAGACTGCATGACAACTAGTAAAAGATTATCCACCTGGGAGGAGAATTAAGCACAGGGCTTAATTCTGGAAAATCAGATCCACTTACTGTTTCCCATTCTAGCTCAATCCTTAGTCCAGAACAATGCCAACCTCATCAGGGCTACCAGTAGCTCAGTACTCCTGCAGCAGTATATGTGTATGTGCGTGTGTGTGTGCGTGTGTCGGAGCAGCCTATGAAGCTGGAAAATGCAGGAATAAGAGAGGGTGAGATGAGTGGCCTTCCATGAAACAGAAGAAAACAAGACTTTATTATTTTTTTCCTTTTAAGTGACAGTGAGTCACTGTAGGAGTCTGCATAGAAGAGTGTGTGATGTGATCAGTTATATATTATAACGTCATTTTCCAAGTATCCAAAGACACACACACACACACACACACACACACACACACACACAGGCTTTGAGAGAGGGCAGGTGAGGCTGGAAGCAGGGAAACTAAGTGTGACACTGCAAGAGGTCAGGACAGGATGACAAAGTCTGACCCTGGCAGTGGCTCTGGACAGCAGAGAGAGTGTCATTTCCCAGAAATGCTTTGGGTGTGAGGGCTGGTGATGACCTGGAAGGGTAAAAGAATTTCTGTTGATTGTCACATTCTGGCTTAAACAACTGAGTGGACAGAGCACCATTCTCTGAGACAGGGAGCACAAGTGGAGGAGTGGGTCACGTGAAGCCAAAAGGACAGGAAGCCAGGGTGTTCAGCTCTGGGCAGGCTGAGTCTGAGGTGTATATGAGCACTCACCACCAACGTCCGGAGTGAGCACAGAGAGAATGAGAAGACTTCTTAAAGATTTTAATTAACGAGCTCTACAAACCATCATGGGATCTCTGTAGGGTAGGCAGGTAACAGCCTTTACTACACAGTGTTAACTAACACCAGGTAAACCACAGTGCTCGAAGAAGGAGGATTTCTGAATTACAAATTAAATGAGGGCGATAATTCCTTTTAGATCATGAGTATACTGATTACAGCTTAACTACGTACAGATGTATTTCAAATATTCCAATATAATTTAATATACTTATAGAATTTGAAGGAATATCTTAGTACAAGTTGTAATACAAAATTACTAAAACATTGAGGCCTATTCTTGAGAAGCCCACACTTGAGATGACTATGGCAACTAAACCAATCACTCAGGGGCTGCTAACAATTTTTTTTTTAGTAACTAATACCACTTCAACACAGGGATGTGAGCAATGGCTACAGGAACTGGCAGTGACACATACCTGCATGCTTCTTAGGGTGTCGACGGTCTCGACCTGAGGCACAATTTTGACAGGTCGCGCTTCCCATGAGGCCCAACTATCCTCTGAATCCCGAGCACGATCACTCTGCTTGGTTAGCAACAGATAGGCATCAATCAGTACATCATCTGACTCTTTCGAGCAATCTTTTCCTGCGGCTGCATTGAGTAACTGCAAAATAATGTTCTTCTCCTCAGCAAGAGTGTCTGGAACAAACACTTGCAAGTTTTCTAAGCCAGGAATCTGTACCTGCAGAAGAAATGATCCAGAATCTCAGATGAGGGAATGTCACATGTTATAAAAATGTTATTTAAAATAAACAAAACCAGGAAAAGACAAGCAGGTGTGAGAAGGTGTTGAGGGCACTGCAAGAATCCCACTCCAATGTGACTGAAGTCAGGGAGAGCACGGGGGTGCTGTGCTGGAGGCCTGATAGAGCTTCTCCACCCAGTGGGCAATCCTCTATTTTATTGTCAATAAGCAAGAAAATACCCTTCAGAGGAGGAATGCCAGCCTGAAACGACCTCAATTGATGCTACTTTGTGATAATTATGGAAAGTCATCTGACTTGGTAAAAAGACAAATATGGATTCGCTAATCATTCTTGGTGGGGGATCACAAGAAGCCTTTTAAAGATCATTTTAATAAGGATTGTGCAAATCACATATAAGTACAGGTGGGATAAAATCTCCAGTAACAGTATCATACAGAGAATCTACAAGCACTGAAACTCAAATAACTTTAATGGTGGAGCAAAGATAAGGACTCAAAAAGGAGCTCTAGTGATGAGCAGGGCACTGATGGCAGAAGGTCCTGTAAAAAGCCTGAACTCTTTCAGGAAATGTAAAGGTAAAAAACAAAACTACTACTTAAAAATCAATTATCAGAGGCAACTGGGGGGCTCAGCCAGTTAAGCATCTGAGCTCAGGTCATGATCCCCGGGATCCTGGGACGGAGCCCCAAGTCAGGCTCCCTGCTCAGCAGGAGGGCTGATTCTCCCTCTGCTGCTCTCCCCACCCCCCTCCATCATGCTCTCTCGCTCTCTCAAGCTCTCAAATAAATGAATAAAATCTTTTTTAAAAAAATCAATGATTATTTCATTATTTTGCACTATTTTAGATACATTATTTTAAATACATATAACTAATATTAGTACGAGTAAATATTTGATTACTTTATTTGCATTCTATAAGCAAGTTAGTAAGTATGAAAAAGTTTGTTTTTCTGGTGATTTCACTGAAAAATTATGAGAAAGTCTTATCACTGGAATCAATATATCACCAGCAAAGCCTGCAAAATTTACTATCTGGATCATTAAGAGAAAATTTTCCAGGAAAAGCAAAATATTCCAATTACACCATCTTTAATATTTACCTTAACATACTGCTTTGATTTCAGAACATCCAGAAGGTCTCTAATGGGGGCTGAAAGTATGAACTCTGCTGCTATTTCCAGGTCCTAGAATCACAGTTACAAAGAAACTTCTTTAGGGTTAACTTTAAAAAAAATAATAAGATAAAAGAAAAAATTGTAAAAATCAATCAGGATTGTGAACTCACCTTTCTCAACATTTTAGCAAATCCAAGCGCCTTGGAGGCTCTTTCTCTAGCTTCGTGAAAAAGCTCCTTCAGAGCTCGACTGATCTCTATAACAGATCTCCTGCAAAGATGATTGAAATCCAGTTAGGGTACATTAGAGTATATCAAGAAATAGAAATAAGGATGAAGCAAATTCCAAATCATATTAATAAAGACTGAAAAAAATGGGAAAAAGCAATTATTGAAAATGTATTTGAAATATTCAGAAGCTTGCTCTCTTGTGGTTTTTAGAAACCATTTGTATTGTTCAAATAAGTAAGGCACATACAATAACATGCAAATAACAGTAAACTTAATTTTCTAAAGATTTCCTTATAATAACTTCTTGGAGTTTGAAATAAAGTTCTTAAGTTGACTACCAGCTCAGAATCTTACTAAGGAGGAATATACACAATGGCAGGCTGGTAAATGCTTAACAACTGGCTCCCCTCAAAGAACTATCGTATGTGGTGTTTGGTGATTTTTGGGGGTGTATAGGCTCCATCGTCCCTGCCTGCAGGTTACCAGTGTGACAGCACTGAACAATGACTGAAGAGATGTGTGCAATAGCACTTTTGCTCTCTGGAGCCAGGATGAGCCAGCCCCATCATACCACTGCACATGAGCCTACTTTTTAGATCCATCTCTAGTAAACAATCAGAGCATCATCAGAACTGTTCTCTAGTTCACCATCTAGATCTCCAATTTTCCCTGCTTATTCTGAATCCATTGTGTTAGCACTCAAAACTGCAGGACCTTCTACAAACTGACTCATTTTGATCCTCAGCTATTGAACATTGTCCCAGGTAAGAATCTGTGAGGACACTTCTTTTTTTTTTTTTTTTTTTTTATTATTTATTTATGATAGTCACAGAGAGAGAGAGAGAGAGGCAGAGACACAGGCGGAGGGAGAAGCAGGCTCCATGCACCGGGAGCCTGATGTGGGATTCGATCCCGGGTCTCCAGGATCGCGCCCTGGGCCAAAGGCACGCGCCGAACCGCTGCGCCACCCAGGGATCCCTGTGAGGACACTTCTGCTTTAACCCTGGCATGATAACATCTCAGGTGTTCTGAAACCCAAAATGTGTTTTTCATCAAATTTTGGATGGTGAGAGAAAACATTTCAGCTCTAGAGAAGTCAGTTCCCCCTGAATATTTCCTAAGGTTGAATCATATGATATCACTAGTAATTGGCCACAAAATATGGCTGATATTGCCAAAAAACAGCAATTTAACCTGATCCAAGCTGAATACTATCTAACAGAAGTGAAGGAAATGCAATAGATGCATAAGCCATAGATTCATGTACTCAAGCTTAAAGTTTAACAGAAGGAATAAGCCACGCATAGAAACAGTAACAACATGCCAAGTATCATAAATGTCATATGCTATGGGGAGTCGGGGGGTGTGTGTGGCAGAAACATAATTATTTAATTAGAGACATTTCTCTAATTCTCACAGAGAATTCTGTATACATTTCTCACAGAGACGAATTCTGTATACTCATTTTTAGTTAACTTACACTCTCCCTCCCTTTTTCTAAAGACACTATTTTCATTAAGCTAACTAAATTCTAAGTTCATCTTCAAAGAAAATTTCATAGAAAACCCTAAGTAATAAGTAAGACATAAAAATGTAAGATAGTAATGAAGAGAAGTCTTCAGGTCTACTATGGAAATTCCTAACACGGTTGAATTTCTGTTCAGAGCCCATTCTGGGCTCATCGCCATGAGCAGAAGTCAGTGAAATAAGGAAGGAGAAGAGAAGGAGTGAGGCTGCACCTTATTTCGTCTGAGGCATTGGAGTCGTCAGCGCTGGTCCAGAACTCTGCACAGCTCTCCTGCAAGCCGAACTCTAAAAAACTCCCTGTTGACTTCAGCAGCATCCCTGCAATGTCACTAGAGAACAAGAACAGGAATGTAAATCAGGGAAGAAAAATGGTCCTCACTCATTCTACTTCTCGAATAGGACACCGAAAGGGTCACTGAAAGGGTCAGCTACTGTTTTAATAGTCTGAAAATCAGTAACAGAATTTTCTTTTACTATAAAATCATGATGAACGTGAAAAAGAGGAGCTCTCCCATTAAGGGTAGGTACCTATCTTTGTTCTATATCCACAGTTTTATCATAAACTTTAAAATCTTAAACTATATTCAAAGCAGCTATGTAATTATTATATAAGTGTAATTTTCATCTTAAATGTCCAAAATGGTATAAAATAGCCTCAAACATATATCTACAAGATGTTCTTAAAAGCTTAATAAACTAAACGATAGCATAAGAAAACAAAGTGAATTTCTTAAATACAACTGTTTTTCCAAATTTCCCCCACAATTAGCTTTTCATAGTCCATCAACATGACATGTCTCACACAGCTGATGCTTCTCATTGAGTATGTAATCTAACTATGGGCTTAAAATGTAAATCCAAGTGTGTACAACAAATCTAAATGAGTGTAGTCAAGATTCAACAGCAGCTTACTGACCACTTTGCTCAAGGAAAAGAGCTTCTATCTAGTGAAAGAGAGCAGGTATGCATACAGACAGTGTCAGAGGGCTGGACAGAGGCCAAACTCAGCAGAAGGCCTGGCTACACTGGGCCCGCAGGCGATGCAGAGCAGTGAGTGGTGAGTGGTGAATGGTAGTGGGAAGAGGGGCTCAGTCGGGAGAGGAAGGGCAGTTGAGGAAGAACAATGAATATGATCTAAAGGCATGAAGATGAGTTAAGTAAGAGGCCTAGTTGTGAAAAGAAATTGCACAATCTGAAAGGCATACAGGGTGGTGGGGTAAGACTGAGACAGCAAGCTGGGGCCATGATGAGGAAGGCCGTGTGTGTCGCCCTAACTGCCTGACCTTCGATTGGTGGGCAAAGAGGCCAGGCTTCAAAAGTAACCAGTGGGTAAGTGACCTGATTACAAACGCATTCTCTCTCTCTTTTTTAAAGATTTTATTTGAGAAAAAGCGAGAGCAAGTGAGGGAGATAGAGAAAAAGAGCATGAGCAAAGGGAGAGGCAGAGGGAGCAGGGAGCCTGACGCAGGACCCAAAACCCAGGAATCAGGACCTGAGCTGAAGGCAGACCATCCAGGTGTCCCACAAACCCATCTTCAAGAACAGTAGTATACAAGGATATCCACGAAGAGTTTACTCCACATATACTGAGTATATGTTATATACCAAGCAGCAGTGAGCAGAATAGATAAAAATCCCTCCAATGAACAGAGGAAAAAACAAAAAAATAAAGTAAAAAAGGAAAAGATATAATTCAGATATTGTTAAGTGCTATGGAGAGAAATAAAGGAAAGGGAATGAAGATGGACCCCATGAGTAGGAATTTCCATTTTAAAGAAGGTGACACTTAAAGACCTAAAGGGAGTACAAAACAGGTCATCAAAGTAATTGGGGGGAGTGTAACTAGGGAAGAGTAGAGCGACCAGCACGTGCAAAGGACCTCAAGTACAAGTGTGCTCAGCCTGGGAACACAATGGAGAAGCCCCTGCAGCTGTGCGGTAAGCCCAGGAGAGCCTAGCAGAAGAGGACAGAAATGCAGTGACAAGTCAGACTATGCCCACCTGATGGGCCACATTCGGGCACTCTCACTTTTCCTGAGGAAGAAGGGAAGCCGTGGAGTAGTTGGAACAGAGGAGAAAATGCTCTGATGTGCATTTTAACAAGATCACTCTGGCTGCGGCCTTGAGAACAGACCAAAGGGACAGAGGAGCCAAATAGAGAGACTCCTTGGAGAGCGCCTGCAGCCATGCAAGTGGGCTCAAAGCAGTGGGGCCTCCCCTCACCACAGTCAAAACTGTCTCCAGACGTTGCCAAATGTCCCCAGGTGGCAACCGGGCCCTAGGAGATGCACACACGCACACAACTGGTTGTCACATTCACACAACCAAACAGGCCTGGGGGAAGCAGGCAGCTCAGGGGCACAAGGGCTCCTACCAGAAAAGTTTTCCAGCCTGGGCTTCTCCTCCCCGGATGTAATGGGTTATTTCTTTGGTGAAATTCCACTCTTCTTCTAACAGGTTTTTTAGACTATGGGATGCTTGAGGTAACTGCTGCAGCATTTGGATCCAGCTTCTCATGTAATCAAAATACACCTGAAAATACAAAAACACAATGGGAGACATCTGACAACAGAAGCCAGCAGCTCCCAACCTTCACCTCTGTCAACCCAGAAACGACACATCAGAAGGGCCAGGTGTAGGCGGACACTGAGGCATGCAGCACGGAGAGAAGCAAGAGTCACAGTACTGCTGTCTGATCGAAGATCTCTCTTCAACTGCACAACTCAACTCCCCGGCAATTTAACCCATTATTTACAATCTCTGTAAATTACCAAGAAAATAAAATGTTCACAATGTACATAAAACTTATAAAATGAATCAAAATAATAGCACCCAGAAATGTTCATTATTAACATACTGTGAACACTATTCCTTTAAGAGGTTTGGATCTTTACTTGTGTAACTGCTTATTTTAACTTTAGACAGCATCTTCCTTGAGAAGAAATGAGTACACTTTTCCCTACTATCCCTTCCTGACACCCAGATTTTTATGACATTGTTTTTTTTTCAAGATTTCTGACATATAAATTATGATTTCTAATCAAAATACCCAGTTTGTATCTACCGTAAGTCCTAACGACAACAGCCTTCTCATTCCTAAGTTCTCTGCCCTGGGACGTTTAAGGTATTACTCCACCTTCGAATGTTGTGTGTTGTTTGAACGAAGAACCATGACACCGGCCTTGCCTCCCGCTGTCCCTGCTCGCCTTACACCCTGAGCTGCCTTGCCTTTTCTCTCCTTGGAGGTTCACAGGATTCTGGATCTAATCCTGGATCTCAGTGACCTCACCAAGCTACATCTCAGGGTTCACTGGAATGAATGCTTTCTGAAATCCAGTACTAACTTTCAGTACGCAAACCTTAGATCTTTATTTCAAGAAAACTCTTCTGTTGTGTCTTTGGATGCTTCTGGGCCTCCGCCTGCCTGGCTTTGTGGTGGGAATCTGCAGTCTGGGGTCTGCATATGTGGAAGTGGAACCCACAACTTACAGATCTACCATCATCTTTGCCAAATGAAATAAATCCTTTAAATATGAGGCCAGGACTTTCCTTTGGCTTCTCAGAGTGCCACTTCCTCTCCCTGGCCTTCCTTAAATCTGGCCATCTCCTGAGGACTGCACTTTTCTCTTACAGCCCGAGGGCTGCACGCAGTTGCCATCCTCATGTACATCACTGCTCTCTTCAAACCACTGCTCTTATGTTCTTACTTAAAACCAAAACAAAAGAAATATCTGCCCCTTTAAGATTTGCGTCATCAGACATACAATCGAACCCTCTCCACACACTGTCACCTACTGATTTCCAGCTGCCTGTCCTCCTCCATCACACTCTGACATCTGACATAGTCTTCTCTCCGCCCCAGGCTCAGCCACCACACACGGTGATTCGCCCCCGTTCTTGTCATTACAGAAGAATCTCTAGGCCTCAAATCATCGATCCAAATAGACTGATTCTAAAACCTCATCTCCTGCTCCCAGTTTTCTGTTCAACTACCACCACAGTGACTGTTCTCTCATTTAAACCTTATTTGAACTCCAGGCCCCGAGTTTCTCTTCTCTCTCCAGGTCATCCCCTTTCCTCCACCCCTGTTCCTCCTTAATCAGCTTACAGCCCACACCGTCACCCTGTCCACTCACTGCTGCTGCCACCCCACACCCTGCCACCTCTCCCTTCCTTTTCAGCTCACTGCCTGCCAAACCCCAAAGCATGATGAGTCCAAAGAGCCCATTCACCACACCCACAACTCAAGGTGATGAGTGTCACAGGACAGGGAGGAGCCACTGCTCTACATATTGTAATCCCAACCACATGGTGTACATTTCCGGTAATATTTATACCTCCACTCAGCCCATTCTCTTTCTCCCTACAGCCACAGTTTGAAACACCTCCATTTTTGTCAAATGGCCAATGCCTACCCTTACTTATCTCACCCCTTCTAACAAAGGAAAAAAAAGTATTAGATATAAAATCCCTCATCTTCTCAATACCAAAAATGCACACCCATATATGACATGCCGATCTTCCCTTTTGAGCAATGGCCAAGCTGAGCTTCCTCCCAGTCTCAATACTTGTGTTTGGAGACCCACCTCCTCATGGCATCTAAGGAAGCTCACACTATCAATTTCCCTCTTCTCTGATATGCATAGAATTCTATTCATCTCTTTCCCTGAACAAGTCCCAAAGGCATTCAAATGATCTCTAGTAAGTTCAATTTAAAAACCTCACTAAACCCATAGCCTTCCCTATTAACCCCACTGCCCAAGCCCAGCCTCTGCGGGAAACACCAGCTGTGCACATCTCGGCTCTCTCCTTCTAATTCTTCCACAACTATCATCATCTTGCTCATCATTTTCACATTTTCATTCTTTTTAGGTAGTTTCCTTGTGTCTATCACATGTTCCTACATCTCTATCATGTTTAGGTTTTGATTATTTCTAAGGCCAGCACCACAGAAATGTGCTAATAACACCGTTTATAAGCTTCAATGTGGTTTGTTGCCTCAAACACTTGCCAAGTTAAGCCCTGGACCTGCACGTATATGTGCTTAGGTTTTCCAAGTCAGGATGATGATGTAACACAGAGCAAAGCCCCAAAGTCACACACATTCTGCATCACGACCTGCTAACCACTCCTCCTCTTACCCTATGAGGCTCTCATTCGGCAGTCCTTCTCAGTTAGCAAGCTACGTTCAGACAGCAGAAGTGTCTCTACTTTTGTTCCCCTGTCTTGCAGATCTGCCACCAACAAGTCCTCTACAGGGACTCCTCCTGCCTCTCTCCTGACTGTTCACACCCCCAGATATTCCTATCTGGGCTATGAGATATTCAGAGCTTGTACTCACCCTCATTTCAGCCCAAATTTCAAGGCAAATATAACAGTATTTTGGTCAGGAAGGAGAAGAGAGCAGTGTAGCCAATTTCGTCCTCTACTGAACATGGAATTTCTTTCTTCATTGTTTTTGGCGAGTTTCAAGAGAAGGGTATTGTGGTACACATAATGTGATTGACTTTTGAAAGGCCATTCTTTCCCCCCTTCCTAACAAAATCACTGATTTTGTTTGGGTTCCTCCAGTTTTCAAAACATGCCCCTGCCATTAGCCATCAAGCATACAATTTTAAAATCACTGGTAATTTCTAGCTCTTCATCTGTGAAATTATGGGGATTAATTGTAGCTCTAAGGAGTACTTCACTTACCCTGCACTTCAGATGGCCCACAGATACGCTACAGACACTGAAGTTTAAGGACCTGGAGGGCACAGTTCACCTGCCTGATTCTCTTCCTTCCTGCCTCAGTGACTGCATGCTAAAGGGTGCCATGCATGCCTTTATAAAACCACCAAATACAGCAAAGCACTTTTTGTCTTTTTAAACTCCTGCTTTAACCATCCACTGAGAGAGAGAGAAAATAATCTGCTTTTGTTTTTTTTACCATGACTTTCCAATGATAAAGACTCTTCTGACATAAGAAATATATGGTATTTCAAAACGTAGCCACATTTTACACTCTCTGGTCTTTTATGCATTCTCCCCAATTAGGAAATCATTTCGAACTCAAAATTATTTCTAATATGTTAGATATTACAAGTCCCAATGCTACCCTCGTTCTTCTTTCTATCCTTCTATGATAGAGGCTAGAAAGCTAAATATTTGAATCTCCAGTCTCCACTCAGTCAAGAGGCATGCAAACAGGTCTGGCCAATACAACACAGGGGAAACCTGTTGGGCATGGCTTCCAGGAAAGCTCTCCCTGTTTTGCACTGAGCTGGCAAGGACACTTTTTCCCTTTTGCTCTTTTTCCTTCCTTCTAACCTAAAAAGTGGGGATGCTCTCTGGAGGTGCTGCAGCCATCCCGAGGCAGGATACAGTGAAGTATCACACAACACATGTCTTGAAAACATTCCAAAAATAACATGCCCATGAGCATTGTCATTCTTACATTGTTTCATTGACCTGCCACATGACACAATCATCTGCACATATACTCTAATGAATCCAACCCATATTTGCCTATACTAATACTCTGCCAGGCATGATGAAAGACAAGATAACTTCAAGCCACAGCCCCTGGCTTACAAAGCTTCCAGGCCAGTAGGGGAATGCTGAGAACAGCTGCCCTGAGAGTGCACGGGAGGTACAGCTAAGTGCACATTAGGTTGAAGTTGTCAGATAGAGCTTTCCAGGGAAAAGTAAAAGTTGCAAGGAAGTCTTAACTGGGTAGATAAGGAAAAGGGACATGTCTACCAGAAGGGAGTAATATGAGCAAAAGGACAGAGGTTAACAAGCACAAGTAAGCACAACATGTGGTGTGAGAAGCCTGGGGGAGCTCCTCTAGGGAAGAGATCAAAGTAAGTCTGCTCCTGCCAGATCACAGTATTTACAATCTCTCCAATGCGCGCGAGGTTCCTCAGCTAAGTCCTGACTTGGGGTAAGAGCTCCCAGATGCCCCCAAGGCTAGTTTAGAAGACCGTCTCCAAGTCACCATGGCACCCCAGCAGAATTCCACCCTGGCACGCGGCACGCAGGTGCAATTCTCTAACACGCCCAGGTCCCAGCAGAATAAGAAGCCCTTACTGCTCACTACTGCCTTCCCAGTCCCAGCACGGGCAGGCCTTACAGAAACAGCTGACGAGAGACAGTTCCATAAACTAGGACCACACTAGGACTCCATTTCTGGGCCATTACGCTGTACGAAGAATCTTACAGTTAAACAATGAACTAGGGTAAGTTGTCAAAAATTCTAATATAAAGACCACTGAGGATTTAGGAGAAACAAATTTAATCCAATACTAGATGAAAAAAATCAGGTTAAAGAAATGTTGCCCCCCTCCCTCACTGGCTCTCTATCTCTCTTGCTCTCTCTCTCTCTCATGCACGCACACACAAGGATGGCCAACCCCCATGGGTCTCACCATCAGCATTTTGTGCAGGTCCTCCTCAAAGGCATCGATGTTGCAGTCGGTCTTCTGCAGGTCGGCCAGCACCTCGTGCAGCATGAACTGGTAGTACTGCTTCATCAGAAGGCCGCCCTTTAGCACCTCTTTACACTCCCTCACCAGCTGCAGGAGATGGGCACAAGCTCTGTCACTGCACACACCCTCACCACATCATCTGGCAGTTTCACACACCTTCCTCTTAATCCTCAAAACCTCTGAAAGTCCTCAAGTATTTTCCAATTCTTTATCAGTTCAGTTTATATAAATACCTTAGGAGTCTTGTTTAAGAACAGAATAGTGAAAATAAAAGTAGCTAACATTATAGCAGCAATACACATACACACAGAAAACATCATCCAGGCAAATACTGATTTGTGAAAATATATTCCCCTATAAATACATTTACATAGAAAATAAATCCCATGGAGAAAGATCTATTTCTCTACTAGTTTGCGTTATATAAGACAAGGGATAGGAGAGAAAAATCTTCTAATGAAACTGATGATTTCTGTCCAAAAACACAATACTGATTCACATAAACTTACATGCCACAGAGCATGACAATCTTTGAAATGATTTAGCATAGCAACTACAGTGATTTGTGGTCTTTACCATCAAAAGCCTTTAATCATCACAAAAATCATCCTGAGATCAATCTGATGACGAGATGGAAGTCCAGGGAAAACAAATGTAAACAAAAAGCTGAGCACCACCGCCAGGTGCAGGCCCCGCAGGTGATGCTGGGGAGGAGAAGGGTTGACACGGGATGACTGACCTTAAAGTCCTTTCATCACAATACTTATCAGATACTATCACAGTATTATTTAAAACAATGGGGATTGGGCAGGCTGGGTGGCTCAGCGGTTTAGCACCTGCCTACAGCCCAGGGCCTGGTCCTGGAGTCCCAGAATCGATTCCCACTCCCTGAATGGAGCCTGCTTCTCCCTCTGTCTGTGTTTCTGCTTCTCTCTCTCTCTCTCTCTCTCTCTCTCTCTCTCCCTGTGTCTCTCATGAATAAATAAACAAAATCTTAAAAAAAAAAGGGGGGGGGGGATCCCTGGGTGGCGCAGCGGTTTAGCGCCTGCCTTTGGCCCAGGGCACGATCCCGGAGACCCAGGATCAAATCCCACATCGGGCTCCCGGTGCACGGAGCCTGCTTCTCCCTCTGCCTATGTCTCTGCCTCTCTCTCTCTCTCTCTCTCTCTCTCTGTTACTATCATAAATAAATAAAAATTTTTTAAAAAGGGGGGGGGTTAAATAAATTATGATGTACCTATATAGCAGAGCACTACTGTGGCCATTTAAAATCTTATTTTTGAAAAATATTTAAGGGTAAAAACCATACGCATATTTTTTCTTTTACTTGTATGTGTAGGAAAAACAGATGGATAAAAATATACTAAGAGAGTTACAGTGGTTACCTCTGAGTGGAAGCATAATAGGAAAAGTTTTCATTTTTATCTGTATCATTTTCTTTACTCTTCAAATATTCTAGAATAAATATAGATTGCTCTTATAAACATAATTTCCCCTTTAAAGTATTCTAAAAATAATTACCCATGATAAGAGAGCCATGGCTGGAGTCAAATCTATTAAAAGCTGTTCTGTTCAGATGCAAATTTCTCTGGCAAAGAGGTCACTTAGGTGCTTATAACTGAATCTCTGAATGGTTTTAGCCAAAATATGTTTTATTTTGATTGTAGTAATGCCACATTTGTCTAAGTATTGTTTCTATTTTTAAAAATATTTTAACAAAACGTATTGTTTCATCCTCACAATAGCTCCATTAACAAAAAGTAAAAAGTAAACTCTGCCTTCTCTTACTACGTTATATTCCTGAAGTATTCATTTTGTGAGAAGAGAAGTCAGTATTTTACCTAAACTTCCTAAATTACCACCGCAATAAGGTGGACAAGTGGAAAGCATGGCCACAGTGGATGGCAGGACAATAACCAGGAGCAAGGTGGGTGAGCAGCAAAGCGAGCTCTCTGGTCAGTACTGGGCAGAAACTGAAGTGAGCACAGTGGGGTCCATGAGTCACCCCCCTCCCAGCTAAACCCACAAATTCAAGTCTTATTCTGTGCCTATCCTACGGCCTGCGCTTGTCCCCAGGTGCCATTGGTTACACCGAGCCAATGAGCTCTTGGCCCTTCCATCCCAAGAGGACGGCCACACACGGTCAACAAAAACATACCTTTTTCTTTCTTTCTTTTTTTCAAAATCTGACATATTTATTTTGCATAATGGATGTCAATATGGTAATATCATAATGTACCAATACAAACAATCTCTGGCATTGACTGTGCTAGATACAACTGCTTCCAGCCATTCCGGTTACCTCTGGAGTATCAAACTCCCTGGAGAATCCCATCCAAGAAAGCAGAAGCTGTCATTACTATTTAAACCACGCAACTGCCTAAGCAAGCAAAAAGTCCAAACATCTCCCCACTGCATACTCAAAAGACATTTATCTATTTCCATGTAACTTAAATAGAACCAAAAAAGAATAAATTTAAGGAACTTAAAGTATTTCTAATGAGTGAATTTTATGTTTCCAATCTCCAAAGACTGATATTAATAGACTATGTCATTTCATAGTACTTTTACATCTTTTTGGAATGAGGAAGTAATGGCGAAAAGGCAGAACCACAATCCTATCTTTGAGGGCTACATGCAAAGAACATTTTAAATTACCCTAAAAAGAGTAGCTTAAAAACAGTTACACTCATTTTTCATTATTTGCAACAATTAAAATCCTCAATCCAAAATAAAAACAAGCCTGTAGAATAGTAGCATTTAGTAATTGCTAAATATTTTTAAACGGTCACTGAAACAGACCTGCTTAATACTTAAGAGAGATGGTTCTCCAGCAGGCCTCTGCTCCAGTCTTAACTTCAGACACTCATGTATCACATTCAGAAGGACTCGACAGAGCACCAGGAAGGCAGGTTCGAAGGAGGGTAAGTCCATGGACTTTAGCTCGTCCCACGACACAGTGCTGCCCTTCTGCTCCGAGGAAGGTGGTGTCCTGGATAACTGCACATAATCGGAACCCCACATGGGGTCTGGAAATTCGGAAAACTATAACAAGAATTCAACAAAGGTTAAAAGAGCATACAAAACAATGTCCCGAGGTTGTGGTTATAAACTATTATTCGCTACAGTTTACTGGTAATATACAAAATCACAATTTTATAGGTACAATAATCTTTAGACTAATTCAACATTTTCAACATACAACCTAGAAGTTCTAAAAGTAATAGAAAATCATAACAAGAACATTATAATTTTTTATCAAAAAAAGCATAGTAGAAAAAGAATCATGTTCATCATTTGCATCATATATTTTATCATCATATTTTAAATGATTAGAACACTTTATTTTTAAAGTTATATATAGTATTATCCACAACTGTCTCCAGACTGAGAAAATCAGAAATTATTGAAATTTGAGGAAAGGTTATAAAACCAGGGAGCCATTTACATAAACATAAAAACCAATTCTTCTGTCCGTTGCTCTCTTGAGCTACACCAAAAGATGCTGAAATAAAAATATTCATAAAATTGACCTGGATGGTCCCACTCAAATGTTATTCAACATTCCTGGGAATCTCAGTGTTGCTAACCCTTTCTCAAATTCCTTATGCTTTTCTTCATAAAGTAGGGAATTTAGAGCTTTCCCCCCACTATCCTTAAACCTTGGCAACATCATCCTGACTAATCATATTCAAAGACCTTCCCCTCTCCCTTTACTGAGAAAATGAGGCCAACAAAATTCAAAAATCTCAAATTCTCATCAATTAATTTTTTTTCAAAGAGTTATCCATTCCAGAGAGAGAAAGAGAAAGAGAGCAAGAAAGAGAAAGAGGGAGAGCACGCATGCAAGCAGGGGAGGGACAAGCAGACTCCATGCGGAGCATGGAGTCCGACAAAGGGCTGGATCTCAGCACCCTGAGATCTGAGATCATGACCCGAGCCAAAACCAAGAGTCAGATGCTTAACAAACTGAGCCATCCAGGTACCCCTCAAGTTCTCTTCAATTTAAAACATCACCAATTATAGCTATTCTGCATCCATGTCATTCATATCTATGTTCCCTGTCATTTAGTGAACTCTTAATTGGTCTCCTCTGCTCACATCCTTTCATGCTCAACACATATTTCTGCATTTAAATTAATACATACTTCAGTTTCCCATAACACAAGAATTTTTAAAATAGCACACCATTTTTAACATGTGATCAATGTGGTTAAGGTTAAAACATGTCTGTTTAAAAGCTTTAGGCAATATAAATGCATGTTTTCCTCTGGTATAGAGAACGATCTCAGATCAAAGGTTTACTTAAAACTCTATAAAACTCAGCAAACATTCTCTGATAAAATTCTAAAGAATTCTTCTGGCATTCTCTAGAGTTCCAGACCGTTCATCCATGCACTATGGGCTCACTGGGAAAGGAACAATCCTTTCTGGTCCACACTGCAAGACAACACTGCCTGGGAGACCCAACAGCCAGACCTACACAGCTGCTGAGGAAACGTATTCCTGCTGGTGGTGCGCAGTGGGTCAGTCCCTGTCCAATGAGGACCAGGTGTTAAAAACCTTAGCACTGAAGAGGAAACAGCAGTTTTAACTGAAGAAACTAAGGTGACGCATCAGAACAGCTGATGCTCATTTAATATAGGAAATAAGAGAGAACCATAAAACACTCCACATCAATATCACATTGAAGTCCTCTGGAAAAAATCTAACAAACCAAGATTTCTAAAACAAATTCAATATAGCCCATGAAAATAAAATTAATGTGGTAAAAATAATAACTTAGACATTAACAGAAATTATCACTACAACAAAGAGCAAAAGAAAAAGAAATGGAAGTTTTGGGCGAAAAATAGACACGTGGAAGTCGGATCTGGGAGCTTAATGTGCAAGTAACAGGAGTATGGAAAGAACAGGAGAGGGAGGAGAGGAGAGGTTTTAACAGTCAAGATTCCACGAATATGTGAAGAAAGAACCCTCTTTAGACAAGGAAGAACTCAAAGTACAATTCATTTACCCTCACTAAAAATTACATGAGGAAACACAGTAGGGTCTCGTCAAATGAAAATTTAATCAGAATAAAGATCCCAAGATAAAAATATCCAAGAAGTGAGAAGCCAAGAAATTAGCTGAACTTATACAGGCAAATACAACTCCATGACGATAACCAGGTTAGAGACTATAATCAAGTTCTAGAGAGGAGTTTTGAATTTCTTTTTTTTTTAAAGCATACTATGAGAAAAAAAAAAAAAAAAACCTGGAGCTTAAATTCCCAATTATTTCAATAAAACATAAGAGGGCAGCCCTGGTGGCCCAGTGTTTTAGTGCCGCCTTCAGCCCAGAGTGTGATCCTGGGGGCCCGGGATCGAGTCCCACATCGGGCTCCCTGCATAGAGCCTGCTTCTCCCTCTGCCTGTGTCTCTGCCTGTCTCTCTCTCTCTCTCTCTCTCTCTCTGTGTCTCTCATGAATAAATAAATTAAAATCTTTAAAAAAAAACACACACAAGAAGAGAAGAAGGGGCAATAAAGTGCAAGAATGGCATTTTTTCTATTACTTCATGTTTATTATTCCTTCTAGTGAGAAATACAGGATTAACTATGCTATAAAATCTGTGATCAACCCAGGAAAACCAGGCCGACTCAACAGTACAGAGACATCAATAAAAATGCAGTGTAATTACAATCATAACCCCACTGGCATTTTGAGTGGGCTAATAAATTCACTCAATAAAATTCATGTGGAAGAAAGTAATATGCAAAAGTCAAAACAGCCCAGAAATTTTTTAAAAGAATAAATGGGAAGAATTGCCCTACATGATGGCAAACCTTAATAATAAACCTACTTTATTTAAAATAGAAAATCAGCAGAGACATGTATTGAATTATCTATAATAAATACATTTAAAAAGTATGCAGTAGTTGAAGAAGCTGGAAGATGGATAACCCAATGTTAAAGAAAATTGAAAAATGATTACATCTTACCTCCCCCTATAATTATAGTCATAATTTTTTTAATTATGTGGCTATTTTAGAAGTTCTTGCCTAATAGGAGAAGCTAGAGTATGTATTAACATAAATACAAAAATATGTTTTAAATATATATATATGGAAAGACTCCAAATGTTAATAGAGGTTTAATAACCTAAACACAGAGCTATACATTAGGTTAAGCCACATAAAACTGTCATTTTCATCAGGCAAAAATGACCAAATATTGGCAATTTAGTACAGGTCAACATAACGGGAATTCTGGAAAGACAAAGGTGGCAGCAGGATTTTGATTCCTCTTAGTTCCCCCATAAGAATGAGGACAACAAAGTCAAAACTCCTTGAGACATATACCAAGTAAAATTAGGTGACCCGACATCTCTGCGAACTCCAAAGGAGAGATGGGGGAAGTGAACTGACCCAGGCCCTGCAGTATTCACACATGTGCAAGGGAAACACAGGGGATTCCTAGGCTGTCTGATGGGCCCCAAGGGGCAAATTCCACCACCACTAACAACTATTCAATAGAATGCTCAGTGTTTCTATTTGAGGACTTGAGTGAATCAGAAAGCGACTTGGACACAATAGTCACGAGTGAGGTCAAGAGGCTGTGACAGGTGTGAAGGGGCTGAAGTTGTTTAGGCTTCCCAAACTCTTAAAACTCTGAGCTAAAATCCCCTACCAGGACAAACCTGCTAGACTGAAATTCAACCGACCAATAAAGTAGAGGAGAGATAAAGAACAAGAAGGTCTAGAAGTGGGAAGGGAACAGAGTCAGGAGATCTCAAAAAAAGAGACATTTTTTGGCAATTCAGAAGAAGGAGTTCAAAGCTACAAACTCTCATCTTCTGAACTCTCCTTAAAGTTCATGAAAACAATTATGTTTTAAAATGAGCAACAAAAGGACTGCGCTAGAATCCAATACAGGGTTTTAAGTAGAGAAATAAGGAGCAGAATAACCCTAGAGACAATGAAAGCATGCCAGAAAGACATGACCACTAAAGACAGGACTGCAGCCCAATTTTCAAAAAAAAAAGTTAAATTAAGAAAATCATAGAAAATATAAAAGAACAACATAAATTAGAAAGCCTCACAAACAATGTGATAGTACTCAAAAGATAATTTTTTTAATGGAAAATAATTTTAGAGGCAGTTGGTTAGCTCAGTCCATTAAGCATCTGGCTCTCAGTTTCAGCTCAGGTCATGATTCCAGGTTTGTGAGATTGAGCCCCTAGGAGTGCTCCCGTTTAGCAGTGAGTCTGCTTCTCTCCCTTCTCCCTTGCCCCCCACCCCCCGCTCCTGTTTTCTCTCTCTAAAATAAATACATAAATCTTAAAAAAAAAAAAAAAAGGAAAATCATTTTTTTAAAACATAAAACAGACTATTAGGAACATGAGCACAAATAAACAGAAGAGATAATGGCCTCAAAAAGATATGAGGTAAAAATAAAGAAAATTTTATAAATCAAAAGGAAAGAAGGGATTTGAAATAAAGTGACAGAAAGGCAAAGTAGATCCAAAACAGATATAGTAGCAGTTCCCAGAGAAGAAAATCAAATCAATGAAACAGAAAAAAGTTAAAACGTTAAGAAATTCACTTGAAATTAAAAAAAAAAAAAAACAAGCAGATAAAAAGCAAACAAACCTGAAATCATATACTAAAAGGGCACCACGTATTCAAAAAATATCAATGTGGAAAAACCAACACTAAGTAAACTAGTGGAGTTGAAAGAAAAAGAAAAAAAATCAATTCTTTGGGCATTCAGGTTCTAAGTAAATAAATTAAATGAACAAAGGTTCTTATGGATTAAAACAAAAAATTATATTACCATGACACTTTGCAACCTCAGTGCTGCATGCCAAAAGACAATGAATGATATATATTAAATTTATTCAAGAAAAGAATACACCAAAGATTTTATGGCCAAATAGACTTGCAAGAGTCAATGTTGCAAACTGTTAGGAAAATCCAAGAACTCAGAAAACGCTGGTCTTAGGAGCCCTTACAGAGGACTCTACTCCGGAACAAAATGACTCAGGAGGCTGTTACAAAATAAAAAAATGAGCCTTAAAAACAAGTAAAAACTACATATGTAAACCTAAAAATTTCTATATCTATAGAGACATATGCACATACTCCTGTAGGCTAAAAGGAGGTGAGAACATAAGGGAGAAAGTTGGGCCCATTAGGGCCATATCTCAGATAGACCACAACTATCAAACCCTAGGAGGAAGGGGAGAGCACGTGCAATGTCACAGCATTTCACTGGAAGAAGAAAATAACTTCACATGAAAACCTGGGTAAAAGGAAAGGAAAATTCTAATATCCTCATGGTTGAGAACCAACAAATAACAACCAAAAAAATTTGGGGCCAGGGAGAGCAATAAGGGGATTAATATTAATAGGAGTATGACCTTAAGGGGTAAAAATAAACTTGTCATATATTAAAAGTAAACTGCATACACAGCTTATATTAAAACATGGAAGAATACAATTTTTTTTAAAGATTTTATTTATGTATTCATGAGAGACACAGAGAGAGAGAGAGAGAGGCAGAGACACAGGCAGAGGGAGAAGCAGGCTCCACGTCAAGAGCCTAACGTGGGACCCGATCCCGAGTCTCCAGGATCACGCCCTGGGCTGAAGGTGGTGCTAAACTGCTAAGGCCGGGGCTAAACTGGGGCTAAACCGCTAAGGCCAGTGGCGCTAAACCACCAGGGCTGCCTGGAAGAATACAATTTTTTAAAAAGCTTCTCTTGATCAAGGAAACCAGATTCCCTTGAAAGTGTATTATTCCATAGATTTTTCTCTTAAAACCAAGTATTTTTAAAAAAAAAATAAAAAAAATAAAAAAAATAAAACCAAGTATTTTACATAATTCTTGAAAATTAAGTTTAAGAAGCAACACCAAAAAATAAAAAATAAGAGACCCATGAATGGAGAAGTAGAATGTGGCTGGTCCACACAATGGAGTATTATGCAGCAGACAAGAATGTAGCACTGACGGCCGCTAAGCATGGATGAACGTTGAAAACATCATGCCGAGTGAAAGAAGCCAGTCACAAAAGACCACAGATAGGATTCCATTTATAGGAGATGTCCAGACCAGGCAAATATAGAGACAGAAAGCAGGTAAGTGGCTGCTCAGGGCTGAGGTGATGAGCAGAAATACCATGGAGGTGGAAGGGGACAAGGCTTCTTTTAGGAATGCAGAGTATGTTCTAAAAGTAGACGGTGGTGGTTATACAACTCTCAATATAATAAGAACCACTGAACTGAACAGTTCAAAATGGTGAGTTTCATGGTATGTGAACTGTTACAATAAAGCTGTTATTTTAAATATACAACCCAAAAAAGAAAAGAATCTAATTATATGTCTAGTTAGTGGCATAATCATGAGAAGGATTATTCAAGTGTCTTGAAAACACAGTAATATGATAGTATATCCCTAAGGATGGGGGGAAAAACTTAAACTGTTTTTCAGTAATCATACTGCTGATGGTATTATTCTGAGACTGCTGTGTATGTATTTTGGAATATAGTCAGTGTATCCTAATATTCTGCTACTCTGATATTCTAATGTCATCATTTCTGTTATCACTGTAAATTGAGATTTTCAGTGTAGAAGTCAAAAGAGAGTACATAAAAAATTTAAAATCCTGGGCAGCCCGGGTAGCTCAGCGGTTTAGTGCCACCTTCAGCCAGGGTGTGATCCTGGAGACCAAGGATCGAGTCCCACGTCGGGCTCCTTGCATGGAGCCTGTTTCTCCCTCTAACTGTGTCTCTGCTTCTTTTTCTGTGTGTCTCTCATGAATATATAAAATCTTTAAAAAAAAATTTAAATCCTGATTTTGAATTGTTAGTATGAAATTGTGAGGTATTTTTGTATATTTGTGTGTGTTCTGTCTACTAAAGAGAACTAAAACAATGATGGACCATTTCAATAAACAATGCCAATACTGTAGTCCTGAAATACCATTTCCCAATAAAAGGAACAGGGATTCCCTGAAGATAAATCAGATTCCCAATCTGAAGCAGAAGTACGATATGAGCTTAAAATAGATTCTTATATCAGCTATCAAAGAAGCTATTAAACAATACTTACAATGGCTGTGATAAAAGGACTTTAGCCAACTTGAATATGTTCCCATTGTCCAAAAATGGGATAATGTGAACATCAATTATTACAATTTCTTAATTGGATTACAATAATGATTTTGATGGGTTGAAACATATCAAACAGGTTTAAATTCATGAGGTCAAAATCACATTAATAAAAAAAAAAGACACTAACTAGTTTATTTAACTAAATAAAAAAGGAAAGACTCAAGCATATTCACTCCACCATTTCTGTTCAACTATTCCACTCAGTGACCAAATAATGACTGAGGAAAGTTTTTCTTTGCAGTGATATCTACTTAATGCAGCTGATAATTAAGTTAATAAATTAAGAAGAAAAAAGAATTAGAATATCACTTTTCAATCCTTAACAAAGTAAGGGATCTAGGTAATGATCATTAACTGCTAATGTTTCAAAAAGAGTCATATATTGTATGTGTCCCCATAACACCATCAATCAACCAATCAAAAAATCCTGAATCTAATCAAGCCACTAATTCTTATAGCCAGTTTACACAAAACACAGAGAAAAAGGAAATTCGTGAAAGGACAACTGTAGATACAATCACCAAAATTCAGACTGTAGAAGACTCTCTATGGGATGAAAGGCTCAGGTTCTTCAATAAATATATGGCAAAAAGAAAAAAAAAGAGAGGGAGCAACAGATTTAAAAAGACTTAAGAAATATAATGAACTGGGAACACCTGGGTGGCTTAGTCAGTTGAATGTCCAACTCATGATTTCGGCTCAGTCATGATCTCAGGTTGTGGGATCAAGCCCTGCATTAGGCTCTGTGCTGAGCATGGAGTCTGCTTGAGATTCCCTTTCCCTCTGTCTCTGCCCCTCCCCACCACTCACTCACTCTCTAATAAATAAAATCTTTGAAAAATATATATATAATTAATTGTTACCTTGTGTGATTATTTGAAAATCAACTTAAATTCTACAATATGTTTTAAAGAAAACCAAGATAACTATGATACAATCAAAAGATGAACACGAATTTGATCTGTGATGGCTATGGGAGTTAATACTATGTTTAAGGTCTGATGATTGTACTGTGGTGTATTTCCAGAACAAGCCTTGTCCTTCAGAGAAACATACTGAGCTATTTAAGGATTAAATATGACATCTGAGGTTTTCTTCAAAGTGATAGAGGAAGGTGTCAAGTACTTATAGGTACTAGCCATGAGCTGATAATCAGTGTGCAGGGATACAGATTCAAAGGGATTCATAGTATTATTCTCTCTACTTTTGCATGGGTTTAGTATTTTCCCTAACAAAAAATTTTGAACCATGTAAAAAATGAGGGAAAAAATACAGAAAGCTTTATAATCTCTGACTATACACAAAAGGTGATCAAAACTAAAATAAAAATTCTAAATTTCTACCTAGTGAAAAATGTCATAAACAAGTTAAAGATGGTCTATAGCCATAATAAAAAATGAATATCCATAAAATAAAGATAGCTCCAACAGATCAAAATTGTAACAAAAAACTCAATAGAAAATGAACAAAATGAATCAAAGAAAATTCCAAGACATGTATGTGCCCATAAACATGACAACATGCTCAATGTCACTAAAAATGAAGAGAATTAAAGATAAAAAGAAAATTATATAGTTTTTACTGATCATGGTTACAAAAATAAGGACAAATGGGCTTTCTCCTATACTGTCAGGTAAAGTACACAATAGTATAGCCATTTTGAAGAGCAACTATTCAATATCTATCAAAGATTAAACTGTGCATACCCCATGACCCCATAATTCCATTTCAATTAACCATTCTTACAAGAACAATGGAATAAGTTCATTTATTGCTACACTGCTTATAAAAGTAAAAAAATTAAGTGTCCATTAAGAGTGAAATGGTTATTAATCATCAGGGGAACGCAAATCAAAACCATAGTAAGATGGGCGCCTGGGTGGCACAGTCAGTTGAGCATCTGACTCTTGGTTTCTGCTCAGGTCATGATGTCATCATGGTTGTGAGATCGGGCCCCATGTCTGGCTCTGGGCTCAGCGCAGAGTCTGCTTGAGAAACTCCCCCTCTCACTCTGCCCATTCAGTTCATGTGGATGCACACTCTCTCTCTCTCTCAAATAAATAAATAAATAAATAAATAAATAAATAAATAAATAAATAAATAAATACATCTTTTAAAAAACCACACACACAAACACAATAAGATATCACCTCACAGTGAATGGCTATTATCAAACAGTTAAGATACATGTGCTGGTAAAGATGTGGAGAAAAGGGAATGCTTGTGCACTGTTGTTGGGAATGTAAGTTGATGCAGCCACTAAGGGAAACAATACAGATGTTCCTCAAAGATTAAACACAGACCTATCGTATGATCTAGCAATTCCACTTCTGTGTATTTATCTAAAGAAAACAAAAACACTAAGCAAAAAGAAATCTGAACCCACTGTGTGCAATAGCCAAGATATGGAAACAACCTAAGTGTCTACCAATGGGTGAATGGATAAGGAAAGTGTGAAATTTTATATATACATATATATATAAAATATATATATAAAAATATATATACTATATATATACACACACACACACCAAGTCACTTGACCAACCCACTTTTATTTATATATATAAATATATAAATATAAATATATATATAAATAAAAGTATCCTGCCATTTGTGATGAGGATGGATCTTGAGGACATTTTGCTAAGTGAAATAAATCATACAGAGAAAGACAAACACCATATGATCCTACTTCTAGGTGGAATCTAAAAACAAAATAAAACAAAACTGAGCTCAGAGATACAGAGAACAGATTGATGGTTGCCAGAGGTAGATGGTGGGATTTAAATAAAAGAGTAAAATGATTTGTTCCTATGATGGAATACCAACCATGTAGTAGTTAATTGCAACTGAGGTAGAGTTACATATACCAATATGGACAAATCTGAAGGAGAGGGGGAACAAGTCTTATCAATCATAGAATAAATATAGCATTATCACTTTTAAAAAAGAGAGCGCTTTTGGATGTTATATGGAAGTTCTGAATCACTGTGCTATATACCTGAAACTAACATTACACTGCATGTTAACTAACTAGAATTTAAATAAAAACTTTTAAAAATTACTGTATCACATAACAAAAATATATATTTATATAAGCACAAAAAACTCTAGAAGATGCAAACCAAAGCATTACTACTCTGAGCAGGGGTACAAGATAAGCAGCAACTTTGCTTCTTTATATACACATTAAACAAAAGAAAGTACATTGTTTTATAAAATAAAGGAACAGGTCAAAGTATAGTTGATCCCTGAATGGCACGAGTTTGAACTGCATGGGTCCTTTAACGTGGATTGTTTTCGATAAATACAGTACAGTACTGTAAATGAATGTATCTTCTCTTTTGATTTTAATAAATTTCCTCTTGCTTACCTATTGTAAAAATACAACATATAGCCCAGGTAACACACAAAATACATGTTAACCAACTGTTAAGGTTATCAGTAAAACTTCCAGTCAACAGGAGGCACTTACTAGTTTTGGAGAAGTGAAAAGTTTTATGTGTTTTTTTCAACCGTACAGGGGATCAGCATGCCTAACCCCCATGTTGTTCCAGGATCAAATGTAGTCTTTATGTTACCCTTCAAAAGTTTCTATGCTTCTACACCAGGGGTCAAAGCAGAAACTGAGATGCCTACAGGGCTAGGTGGATGATATCAACAGGGGTGCTAGGGAAGGGTGACAGTAGAGAATAGGAAACGATAGGCACTATGGTTAACTGGAGCCTGCCAGATGCTACTGTGTGGGAATGTAAGCCCAGTGTTGACAGACCTCCTCCTAGCACTTTAAGGACAAATTCCAGATTTTCACGTGAAATCTTATTTTCAAATGCTACCCACTAAGCCAAAAACTACTTCAAGTACTAGGTGGGACAAAGTAGAACTTCAAAAGGCAGTATACTGTAATGGTTAAGAGCACAACTTTACACCCTGTTCTGGGTCACATCCTGGCTCTGCCCTACAGGTTTATATAGGATCTGAACCAAGTCACTTGACCAACCCACTTCCATATAGCAAGTATTCAGTTAATGCTAGCTACTAGTCTTGTTGCTACTGTTGTGTTGTCTTCATGGGATGCAGTTCTCCACTGTGAGCTGATGAATTCTGTCCTCTGATCTTCTCCATCTTACATCAGATTTGTCTCCATTGGCTCACTGTGGTCAAAAATAACATAGAACAACTGCCTATTTCCCCTCAAGTATGCATGCTTCTTTTAGAAAACAGAAAACCTATAGGCAAATGAGCAAGGATATGCTTATTAGCTTGCCACTTAATTAAAAAGTCTGTGCAACTTTACTAATGAAATCAGACAAGTAATGACTGAAGCAAATAAAACAATTAACTACTATAATTGTGTTAATGAACATTGATCTGGAAGGCAGGGCTAAGCGAGTACTATTGTCTACATAGTGTTTCCAATGGAGCTCACTCAGAATTGCACTGGTGCTGGTCTTTGCTACACAGGCAGCTTGTTGGAGGTTTGTTAATGCCAGCACTCATATCCTACCTCAAGAGATTCTGATTCGCCCTATATCCCAAAAAGGCACAGGTCCCTGAATTTTCTGAAACTCCCTGGGTAGTGCTGATGTGCAGCCAGGTTTGGATACCATTAGCACAGTTGAAAGTGTAGCATCCCAGAATCCTAGGTTTAATCCCTCCAACAATCTATAGCTCCTACGATCTGGGGTAAGTCATTTACTCTCCTTATTTGTAAAATACAGAATTAACACCACCACTTCACTCATTTGTTGTGCCTGGTATACGGTAAGACTTGATAAATAGTAGCTGTTGTTACCATATTCCCTAGTTTCTAAAAGCTTTGTCCACTCTGAATATATAAGGCAACCTCTTCAGGGTTTCTTGTGCATACAGAAAAAATTAGCATAATTATTCCTGGATCATCAAACAAACAATATTTTATTGGCCACTAAACTTATAATAATTACATTATCATTTGTAATTCGAAAGAAAGTAATTCATAAAATAATCAAAAGTCTTCCTTAGGATTTGAGGTAATATGCACGGTAACATGCAGTGAGGCAACTAGATCTTTTTATATACTACACTAAATAAATATTTTATCTTTCTTTTCTTCTGAAAGTGTATAAATTTCATAAGGTAAAGCAAAAAGGAAGAAGCATAAAATAACCATATCATAATCTGTGGCTCAAATATTTATGGATATTTAACATTTTAAATGCACAAAACCCAAAGGACTATACAACATAAAGAGTGAACTCTATGTAAACTTAAAAAAAAAATCAGCTAGGACACTGTGGAATCTCAGGACGGAATGCAGACTGAGATGAAGTAACTCTAAGTATATTACAAACATATGATATTATGTCACTGAGGAGAGTGAAGGAAAGAGGTGCTGACCTAACTAACTCTGGAAAATTCTGTGGGGACTCTCTAAGACCAAAGACAAAAGTAATTGTACTGAAATGTCGTACTCTAGTTCACAAATTTATCTTCAGAGGGGTCCTAGTTAGCAGTTCTGAAACTACTTTACATGTATACTCCGGCTGTACCAATATGTGAATGAATGTAGTAATGGGAGCCAGGTTTCTCACCGCAAGAGAAGAAATTACAAATAAGCAGAGGAGGAAGGCTAGGATGGTAATGCTAGATTAGGCCAGAGACATCAGTGTGAAATCAGGTTTAATTTTCACAGACAGGTAAGCAAGGAGACAGATGATCAATTAGTCAACTGATCAACTGTCAAGCTGTGCATACACACACATGGGATGAAGGACATACCTCTATTTTCTAACTCTATGACTGAGTGGGCCTGGAAGCAATGATACCCAACAGTAACATCCAGTGCCCAGATCTTCATCTCTAAATACCATACTCCCATTAAAGGAACCGGAGCTCCTCAGGGAAATGGCTGATTTCAGGACTGCAACAGGAAAAATAGAGGATGATGTCACAAATAAGAAACTGCTCAAAAGCAACACCATACACAAAAAGATGCAAGCATGTCAAAAGGACACAGAAGGAAAGAGATCCAGTGACGAAGCAGGAACAATGTGAGCAACAAAGTAAGGAGCAATACTACTAGATTATAACCCAAAGAAAAAATAAGTATTTATGACTTTCCAGTGAGGTAAGTAAATGGGAGAGAAGAGGTAAATCTTTCATACAGAATAATTCTAAATAATTCATGTAGCTATTCCCTTCCTCTGGAGTAGAGAAACACTGGCCTCCCCTTGAATGTGGGTTGCATTTAGTGACTCACTTCAAAGAACTAAGCATGGGCAGGAAAACTGCTAACTCATGGAGGAACCTGGCAGACACCACTTTCAACGCGTGACCCAGGTTAACACCACCAGGGACAATATGATGCCATAGGGCATTGCAACTCTGTGGCATTCCTGCACAAGCCCAGGCCCTCAGTCTAATCTTGAGAAGACACCAGACCTATCCAAATTCCAGGACACTCTACAAGCCATCCAGACCATGACAACCAAGGGAAGACTAAGCAACTACCACATATCAGAGGAGACCGAGAAGACATGACTAAGTGCAAAGTGGTGTCCTTGACTGGGTCCTGGAACAGAAAGAGGACATTAGCGCAAAAACAGAAATCCAGTAACGTCCACAGTTTAGGTAACAGTATTTTATACCAATGTTAATATATTAACTTTGACAAATACAGCAGAGTTAAGTAAGAAGCTGGATAAAGAATGTATGAAAACTCTGTACTATCTTTGCAAGTTTTCCATAAATCTAGAATTATCTCAAGATTACAGGTTTTTAAATTTAAATATTTTGAAATATAATAAAATTTTAGAGAAAAATTGCTTTATAAAGCATGTTTATAAGCCAAAGGGAATTAAATATAAGACCATGTTATTATAAGCACTAATTACAAGTAACTTAGTTATAAAGAATAAAAATACAAAGACATAGACAAGAAAACTCAAACGTCCTGAGTATTTTTCCTCCTTCCTACAAGTCCTTCAACTATATTCATTACTATTATCACATAACCTAAAAAAAAAGCGCAAAAAAAGATGTGTATTGAGTACAATCTGTGGTGCCAGCTGGTCAAGACTCTTCTATCAAGAATGAAAATAAAATTGTCCTTAAACCAAAAGGCTATACACTGCTTAAAATGTATGCCCTTCAAATGTAGGAGTATTTGGCAGAGATTAAAAGGTTAAACACATTTTAAAAATAAAAACAGAATAGTCTAGCCCATACTGACTGTTAGCTTCAAAAGAAAAAAAAAAAAAGTTTAACAAAACCTCTAAAAAATTAATAGTTTATATTTGGCTTCTATAGCATTTTACCATTTATACAAACACATTTCAGGCCTCACAACAACCCTGTGAGGTAGGTAGAAAAGTATATAGTCATTTTACAGATGTGATAACTTAGGGTCAGAAAGATTAAATCATTTACAAAGTCATGTGGTGAGAAAGACCCACACCAAGGAATGGAATCCAGTTACTTGATTTCAAAACTGTGGCTCTTTCTCCAACATACTCAAAGACTGAAACAAACCCAGAAGGAAAGTCTACATGTGTTCATACACATACAAGTACACACCTCCCCTTCTAGAAGTTATGTCCCTGAAATGGTAAAAAAAAAATAAGTCTAACTTTCCCACTGAGTTAATTGTAGTGTTGGAGCCTCATCTTGTATTCATTTAGATTGAATTTCTACTTCAGCTCTCAGTTACTCTTTTGTTATATGACAAACATGACATTTTATAAAACAAAAAGCAACAGGGGCGTCTGTACCTCATTTCTATACAAAAAATTCTACAAGTCTTTAATTCACATACTTTTTTAAAATAAATTTTTATTTATTTATGATAGTCACGGAGAGAGAGAGAGAGAGAGAGAGAGAGAGAGGCAGAGACACAGGCAGAGGGAGAAGCAGGCTCCATGCACGGGGAGTCTGATGTGGGATTCGATCCCAGGTCTTCAGGATCGTGCCTTGGGCCAAAGGCAGGCGCCAAACTGCTGCGCCACCCAGGGATCCCCTAATTCACATACTTTATGAGCTCTGAATCTATATCTTTTCTTTTCTATAATAAGGATAACCTGTTTACTTAAATCACAACTGGTCAAAACAAAGGAATACAACTTTGACGGGAATTCAAAACGATGGACTACCTACTACCATCTATTTTCAACTTGACTTTTTTTTTTTTCAACTTGACTTCTAATAGAAAATGTAGCGCACTCATTTCCAATCTTTTTCTTGTTCCAACACATTTCAGGCATGCAAAGCTCTACCATTAGTAGCAATGGTTCATTGTCACAGAGGGTCCCCAGGGGAGAGGCAGACAATTTGGGAGAGGGAGTTTAAAGCAGTTGTAAGAAGCCCCCATATACCTCCCAGGGCCCTTACTCTCATGAGAGTCACTGAATCAGAGATGGGGTAATACTGCCAGAGCTGTTTCGTTCATATTACTTCAAAAATAGTGCTTCACAATAAAAATCAATCATTGTCCCTGTCTTGTCCACATGTGTCCTCATTGCAACTGAACCACTCCAGCCAAAAGTCTAGATCAAAGTCAGTCATTCACCATCTGAAGTATATGGCAAATCCTCAATCTGTGTCTAGTTTTGTTCTACTGATTTTGAAATCTGCACTATAATAAAATTGTATGAAATTGTTATGGACTAAAAGGGGAAAAAAGAGTCATTTGCTCTAAAAAAAAAAAAAAGCACATAAAAAATCATTCGGAGTTAAAATACTGTTCAAAGAAGACTCATAAAAAAAAAAAAACAAAGAAGACTCATATATAAACTCACTATTAAGACTTGTAATTCAAATAATACTCAAAGTCAACTAACTTCCTATAGCTACAAAGTACAGACTCCTTTTGCAAACATCTTGCTATATTATGTGAACCCCTTCTCCTAGGGGTTCACGGTCTAGTTCATGAAAAATAAAAATCTTATAAACTCAGATTCTCTTCCAATGTTATCCATTATATATATATAAAAAAAAAATGCCTTCTGTTTTATCACCTTTCACTCCAAAGCAAGCCAGATTGTGTAGTAAACTGAAGTTTAAAACATAAAAATGAAAGGTGCACAAATATGTATGTAGATAGCTACTAAAATTTAGAATTGCGACATAGAACAGGACAAAGGATCTCAAAGATGTGGGTGCTTTTGCTTTTAGCCAGATGAACATGCAAACTCACCACAAAAGAAAAACTGTTCTTCTTCCTCTGAAGAACAGTATCCAACAGTGTGCCCTCTCTAGTTTTACCACCCTTCACAGTCAAGAATTTCTGAGACATCAAGCTATCAAAATAAAATGTGTACTGTTTTCAAGCTGCTTTTTCTAGGAGGCATACTCCTCTCACAAAAATCTTCACATATTGAGGCATGGATTTGATAATTAAGGCTTCCCTTAACCTTCTATCATTTATACTAATCACAAACTTTGCTAAATATGTAAACTCTTTTTTCCTTTGATCATTCTTATAATTCTCTACAACTCACATCTCTTTAAAATACAGTGGCCAAATAGCCTCTTGGCCTGTGGCTAAGATCATGCATAGTATCTGTTCTTATCAGTTTAAAATACAGTGGCCAAAACTGGACATGCTACTCAAAAATAAGCTAGTACAAAGAATAGAGAAAGAACGAGATCCATGACCTCGGATGCCATATTCATTTAAAAATATTTCAGCATCATGTTGACTTTTTTACTGACTCATATTCAGTCTGTGGTCACCCATGATTGTGGCTTTCTTCCCTCTTTATTTATACCTACCCTGTCCTTCTCCATCCTATATTTATATGGCTGGATATTTTTTTTCCCTCCACACACCACCTTACACTTAATTCACTAAATTCATACAGTTTTCAAAGATCCATTTCCCCATTTATTACAGTGCTTTATAGAAATGTTTAAGTCTGCAAGTTACAGTAACTATCACTTACATCTTAAAAATATCAAGACTATGAAAGTACATAATAATCAACACAACACACTGTAATAATGGAACTGAGGACAAAACCATACTAATGCCGACCAGAAACCTACCTCCACTGGATGGTCACTCTTTACCAGTGCTATACGTGCCCTTTGCAAGGAACCGTCCATCAACTTGTGAAGTCTTAAAATTAACTTTCTTAACCCCATTTGCTTCAGGGCTTTGTCTACAAATGGCCTATAAATGGAAGTCAGACAATGTCTACTAAAGCCTGCCTCTGTGCTGCAGTCTGGTGCTCCCCAGCCAAAAGAATCATCCTCAGACTCAAGCCTCTCAAGCTTCTTCAGTACACAATCCTGTGAATGGATGCTGAAATTGGTGTCAATGGGCTGTGTGGGCTCTGGTGCCCTGGGACCTGAGAGTTGTTCTTCTTCACTCTCATCCGTACTACTTTCCAGCTCTTTCAAGTCCCCTTCTGTGTCATCACCCTCATCTTCTGGCTCATTGCCTTTGGACGATCGAGGAGAAGGGATTTCAAACACTGGCCAGCCAATGTCTGATAAATTCTTGATGCCCAAAACAGTGCCCATAATCCTTAACTTCTGATTTAAGTCCTTTGTGATGTTTAACCACAAACAGAGTGCCTGCACCCTGTCCTGGAAGTCTTTTGCAGCATATTTTTCATAATCCTTTTGAAGAGCCTGCAATGATGGATAAAGTGCTTCCATGTACTCCAGCAGCTCCATTATCCGCTTTACCTGCTCAAATGACACCCTCTGGCGTTGGAGATGCTCATGATATGTTGAGTAACCCACAAGTTTTGTTCCAGGAGGGGCTCTGCACTGCCCTTCTACTGAAGTACCATTAAAACTAGCTCCATTTCTAACAAAGGCAAAGCTCCCATAATTAACTTTGAAAGTAAGGATTTCATTAATAATATCAGGGATGGCTTGACGGGCTGTATATAAAAAGAGGTCCTGGTCATTAATGGTCCGTCCTGCGTGCCAGGCTTGTAGCTCTAACCAGATCAGTTCATTAGATCGGTTAAACCAAAAAGCAGATGTATTTTCCTGTCCTCTTTGCTCCCTGTCCTTCTTCTTTGAGACTGAGGTAAGCTTTAGCAGAAGTCGTAAAGTCTCAAAAAACTTTAAGCGATCTGCTGGACAGTCAGTCCTAGAAGTCTGGCGTGCAGTTCTGGGTATAGGCATGGGCACAGATACCGGAAGCTTAGCATTGCTGCAGCCAAGACTGAGGTAAGGCTTATTAAGATCCACATCTGGAATTGATTTTTTGGGCAAAGACCCACCCACTGAGTCCAACATGAACGAGCACTGCACATTTTTCTTATGATCACGCTCTGTTGTCCTAAGAGCAGCTCGGATCTTCTTCTCCTGCTTATAGCTATATTCTTCCACATTCTCCATGGTTTTTCCAGTGTCTTTGTGTGGAGGCTGGTTTGGTGCATTCATTTTTTCTAGTAAAAAGAAATAAACAGAACACTGGGTTAGCTCTAAAACATGAAGCTACTCAGTATCTTCACTAAAACTGATTCACATTTACTTATTCTTCAGGCTATTACTGAAGAAAAAAATCATAACCATAGGCTGAAAATTAAAAGATTCAAGATACATACAACATTTCTCTCTAAATTTCTAAAAAGATGTTATCCACTTCCCCACTTTATTATACTTGCTCTGCTCTCTACTATTCTCCACTACAATCTAAAACAAGTTGTTTCTCTACATTAAAGTTGCAGTTACCCAGTGAGCAAAATTGCCACAAGTTACCACCCCCGACATAAGAAGGGAAAAACATTACAGATCTGAGAAACGTGGTTTAGAAAACAAATCCCATCCCTGCCTCTGCCCTGAACTAAATGTACTAACTCAGAGCAGACCACGGAAGTTTCCTGGGTCACTTCTCTCATTTGTAAAATGAAGTAGATTGAGCAAAAACTCTTTAAGGCACTCTCAGATTATTCTCATTTAAAAAAATGAAAGAGGTAATAGGCAAAAATGTTTATTTATTCTATTCTTTGTTTTCTTCTTTCTCACAAATGAACAATAATATTTTAAATTTAGCATTAAGAAAACTGAAGACATAGAGACTAATTCAGTATCATTTGCCTGAACTGGCATATAAAATCATTCAAAATTAATGCAAAGAAAGCAAACATCACACTTTCTTGTCAAACAATTGTAGAAGGTTCTATTAATTTAATTCCCAAGCTTTCAAATGAACACACACACCCCTTCCTTCCTGTTTGGCATTTCGGCCAATATCAATGACCTCTGCCTTACTGAAATCCCTTCATCCTGTTACTTTCTAGATACAACAGTTTGGGTTCTTTTCTGCTTCCCAAGTCACACCTTTTCAAATTCCCTCCTTGGAACTTGGCTCACTCCAGAAAATGCTGTTTCTTAGAGTTCTGCTCTTTGATCTATTCTGCCTTACTCTCTCCCTCCCTGGGTAATCTCTGCTTCTACTTCATATACAGATAATGCCCAAACCTAAAACACCATCCCAGTCTCCCCTCCACACCCAAGATATACTTCATGTCACTGACTCTAGGACACATGTTCTGGATTTTAAGAACTCTGAAATTAAAATAGATTTTAAAATTGATATGAATAAGCTTTAAGAATATATTCACTAGTAGGTTTCATTTATATTTTCTTTTATACACACATACATAAGTAACAAGTAGTTCTTTAAAATCTGTATCTAAATATCAAGAAGTATAAAAGGGTTCTTTTAGTAAATAAAAAATTAAAATTCTAAGTATAAAAAAACAATTGTAAGCATTTTTCTTCTTAAAACATAGTATGCCTTAGATCTGGTGAAATAGGGCATATTTATATGGGCTACAAACTGATATATCCAAAATTAATTCACTAAAGAAATCCTGTTGTGTTTTTTTTTTTAAGATTTTATTTATTTATTCATGAGAGACAGAAAGAGAGAGTAAGAGAGAGAGAGAGAGAGAGAGAGAGAGGCAGAGACACAGGCAGAGGAAGAAGCAGGCTCCATGCAGGGAGCCTGACATGGACTTGATCCTGGGTCTCCAGGATCAGGCCCTGAGCTGAAGATGGCACTAAACTGCTGAGCCACCCGAGCTGCCCAGAAATCCTGTTTAAAACCAATTTACCTTCTAATCAATTAAAAAAATTTTTTTTAGATTTTATTTATTTATTAGAGAAAGCGACAGAGAGAGTGCGAGTAGAGGGCAGAGGGAGATGGAGCAGCAGGCTCCCCACTGAGCAAGGAACCAAATGCCAGGACTTGATCCTTGAACTGTGGGATCATGATCTGAGCCAAAGACAGACACGTAATCAACTGAGCCACCCAGATACATTCCCCCCGTTTTAAAGATTTTTACTTGAGAGGGTTAATCAGTTTAAATTAAAATAGTTTTAAAAGAAGAATTTTTAGGTCCGTCAGTTAAGTATCTTATTCTTGATTTCTGCTCAGGTCATGATCTCAGGGTCATGAGACTGAGCCCCACATTGGGGTCTGCTCTGAGCATAGAACTTGCTTAGGGTTCTCTCTCTCCCTCTCCCTCCTCTGCCTCTGCCCTTCCCCTGTTTACACAGGCAGGAGTGCACACTAGTTCTAGCTCGCTCACTCTCAAAAAAAAAAAAAAAAAAAAAAAAGAAATTAAAACAAATATTCCTAAGAGGAATTCCTAAGTCCAACTTGACTTATATTTATTTCCTTTATGGTCCATCAAAAAAGATTTTATCTATAGGGATTTTTGCTATATTTTAATATAAAAACTATTACTTTTTAATTACCAATATTTTTTAAATGATGGAATTTTTATCCTTAGTTTTAATCTATCTTACTTCTAAAGGTCTTAAAACCTTTTATGCAGTCCATTCAAGAAATTTCTTCACAATTCTGCTTCTAGCTACAAATGCCTATCATTATTCATTTATAAAAAAAATGAATTTTTTTCATTTTGGCCTTTGTCTCCTCTTTGATGTTTTCTTTAACTATGTTCTTTTTTTTTTTCTGTAACTGTATTCTTTATACTTTTACTGACTTAGCACATACCTACCATTTATTCATCTCTACTTGGTAAAACAATGGTTATTTGAAAGCAAAGCTAACAAGTGCTTCCAAATTTAACTCCACTATATTTTATTTTTCAAGATACGAATTTATACTATACTTTGTCCTATGAAACACATAATGACATACATGGTATCACTGTTTAAGACTAGAGGTAAAAATAATGAGTTTAGTTTTAATACACTAAATTTGAGGAGCCTATAGGAAGTCATATTGGCGATGTCCATAGGTACATAATGTGGATCTTGAGTTTAGGAGAGAAATCCAAAGATACAGACTTGGAAGTCATCAGTGTATACATATGTTATTTAATACTAGGAGAGTACATAAGAATATCCAAGAAACATGTACAGAAGAGAGGCAATGCAGACCTAGAAGAGAATGTTGTCTTGGTTTTGAATCAAAGAAATCAAATATTTATGTAACAAAAAATGATGCTTTTAGCTTAGGATTTAGGATCCTAACAAAATTTTATAAAATGATATAGGATAACATTATTGATAATGGCCAGAGAATGTCTGCATACAGTTTATAATTTGAAAACAATAATGAACAGTGAAAATGTAATACTTTACTTACATAACTCATAAATGTTCTTCTAATCCATGATTTAAAGATTCTAAGGAAAACAAAAGTGTTAACTGAGAGTGGCTTGGATGGTTTTTCATTATTCCAGAAGACTGGGCTATAAATATTATGCCCAAATCTATGCTATATTTTCTAGGAAGCTAATATTCAAAGCATGAAAAAAATATTGAGATAAAACTTCTCAGCCTTGATCTTTATTTCAGTAATTAAAAACACTTAAGGGACCCCTGGGTGGCTCAGTGGTTGAGCATCTGCCTTTGGTTCAGGTCATGATCCTGGGGTTCTGGGATTGAGTCCCACATTTAGGTTCCCCACAGGGAGCCTGCTTCTCCCTCTGCCTGTGTCTTTGCCTCTCTCTCTCTGGGTCTCTCATGAATAAGTAAAATCTTTTTTTTTTTTTTTTTTTTTTTTTTTTTTAAATTTTTTTTTTTTTTTTTTTTTTTTTATTTATGATAGTCAGAGAGAGAGAGAGAGAGAGGCAGAGACACAGGCAGAGGGAGAAGCAGGCTCCATGCACCGGGAGCCCGATGTGGGATTCGATCCCGGGTCTCCAAGATCGCGCCCTGGGCCAAAGGCAAGCGCCAAACCGCTGCGCCACCCAGGGATCCCTGAATAAGTAAAATCTTAAAAAAAAAAAAAAAAAAAAAAAAAAAATGCCACAGTCCCACTTTCCTGTATAAGAAGAATCCAATTTTAGTAGCCTAAAAAACTAATTTTTGCAGATTATGTACACACCTTAGGCCTACCTCATAGCAAACAAAATGGTGTGTTATACTATTTTTTTTAAATTTTGTACATACATAAAGCAATGGCTTATTTGGATGTACAATGTGCATAAAGACAAGCAAATTGGGAAAGGCACAAGATGGAACATAAAGAACTTTTTTTTTTTTTTTTTCAAAACAAAAAACCAAGTTGGTTTTGGAAAAAAAAAAAAAACATAATTGGAAACTGATACATCATGCTTTAAAATGATATTAATTTAAACTTAAGATAGACTTAAATCCTAGTCTAGCTACTATAAAAAACTCTATCAGTTGCTATACTTTTCAAATGATAGATTTGTGATGGACAGAGGAAACACAAGAGTATTTCCTAGCAATCAGTGATCAGACAATCCTCTATGAAACTCTAAGAGACCTGTCAGTTAAGGGAGATGGAGAAGTACTAGGATGTTGGGGATGAAAATAAACCTATAAGCTGAGACACAGTTATTATTCTCAAGCACTTTATATTCTGTCTTTACCCAATCTGACATGAGTATAAAACTTCTAATAATAACTTGAAAGCCCATTAAGTTTATCTAGTTTTCTTTGAATATTAAATCCCTCTGTAATTAATAAAAAGTCAAATACAAACAGCTTCTGAAAATAATAAATCAAAAGTATACAGAATATATTACATGAGTTCTCATTATAGTATTTTAAAACTAGTTCATCATAACTTAAGCAAGATTAATGGAACATCTGATCTCCTGAATGGCTATAAATTAAATGGTGTGATTTGGTTAGTGCAGTTTCACCAATCTTCCAGAGTAGTTACTTTTTCCTTTGGCCAATTACCAATAATTCCTGCCTAATTGGAAGAACAAGAAAGGAAAAGGAAAAAAAAATTATAATGAAACCAAAAGCAATCAATAACAAGCAATATGGTTCACTTGCTTAAACAGATATGAGACATTCAACTGAATTTTCCCATCATCCATATCTAGAACTGGCTCCTTAGAATATGTATAAAATGTATTTTTTATCAAGTCCTTAGAATACTTCTGCTCTCCTATATGAGTACTGTCCAAATTCTACACAGCAGCCTTCCTCAAGCTCTCAAATGAGTAAGCATAAACAGATGGCCACCCTTTACCTTTAAGTGTGAGATGGTCATTAGAGCAATGATGTCCTAGATTATCAAACAATGGCAGCAATCTGCAGGGGCTTAGAGATCCAATTCATGGTTCTCAAATATCAGTCAACATTAAAAATCACTTGGGTTCTTGCTAAAATGCAGACCCCCGGTCCCACTCCGAGTGTCTCCAATTCAACCTGGCTAGAATGGCACATTTTGGGAAACAGTGCTTTCTTCAACTCCCTCATTTTCAAGGTAGGACCTATACAGAGACTCTCATCATCTTCACAACACTGTGATGAAGTCTACCATGGAACATCAACACGTAAATATTATGACTGGGATCCCAATCCATGTTTGTGCCATCACATCACAATTACACCTGTCACAGGTAATCACAGGCCAGTGCTAACAGCCCAAGGAAAGGTTAGACACAGAGTGTCATAAACCACAGTTATAGAGAGTAACTAATCTATAAAGGCTTTAAATAAGACCACGTAATTGACTGGGGCCCTTGAAATTAGAGCTCAAACAAGGGTAGCAAGAAAGTCGAGAGTATCTTTTAAGCCAATGAAGAGACACAAAGGCAAAAAAAAGAGACTCTGGCTGGACAGTGAGTCTGCATATGGGTAGCCTGAAACAGAACTTTGACTACCAGGCTGAGTTTAAAGAGCTGAAATACAGATTTAAGTCCACTCTAGCTAACAATGAAAACTCAGCTGACTGACGATACAGCTGACCTTTGCACAACAGAAGCTTGAACTATGCAGGTCCACTTACATCCAGATTTCTTTTTTTTCTGATAAATACTATAAATATATTTTCTCTTAGATTTTCTTAAAAACATTATCTTTTCAGGGCACCTGGGTTGCTTGGTCAGAGAAGTGTTCGACTCCTGATTTAGGCACAGGTCATGATCCCAGGGTTTTGAGATCAAGCCTTACACTGGGCTCACACTGGGCATGGAGCCTGCTTAAGATTCTCTCCCTCTCACTCTGCCCCTTCTCCACCCTCTCTCTCTCTCTCTCTCTTTAAAAATCCCAATAATAAAAATTTCTTTTCTCTAGCTTACTACATTGTAAGAATACAGTACATAATACATATACAAAATATGTGTTAATCAACTATTTACATCATGGTAAGACTTGTAATTGACAGTAGGCTATTAGAAGTTACGCTGTTGGGAAGTCAAAGTCATATACCAATTTTTGACTCTGCAGGGAGTTGACCCCTAACCCTCACCCTGGCATTGTTCAGGAGTCAATTCTATAGACTTGTAAGCATTTTATCAACTCAAATTTACAGCAGTATTATACTCTTTCAAAAACAAGTTGCTAATCATACTACTGTTAGCAAATACAGACTTTAACACACACATTTTTTTTTAAGATTTTATTTATTCATGAGAGACACACACACACACACACAGAGGGAGAGAGAGAGAGAGAGAGAGAGAGAGAGAGACAGAGACACAGGCAGAGGGAGAAGCAGGCTCCATGCAGGAAGCCCGACGTGGGACTCCATCCCGGGTCCCCAGGATCACGCCTTGGGCTGAAGGTGGCACTAAACCGCTGAGCCACCCAGGCTGCCCTATATACACATTTATATACACATATACCTTGAGATATTTATGACAGGGAAATCAGTATGCGTATATAGGAATGGACATGTAGGTTCAAATTCTGATATAAATATCTTGAGGTATTAGTTCTATCTCTATAATTTGGCTATTGCAGTATATCATACTGCTGGCAAAATGAAGCTGACACTGATTACAAGGCAGATTCACTCTGAAAAGAACTTGGTTTGAGTGTTTTAATTCTTGATTAATTAATTTATTTAAAGATTTTATTTATTCATGAGAGACAGAGAGAGAGAATGGCAGAGACACAGGCAGAGGGAGAAGCAGGCTCCAGGCAGGGAGCCCGATGTGAGACTCGATCCCAGGTCTCCAGGATCACACCCTGGGCTGGAGGCTGCACTAAACCGCTCACTCAGGCTGCCCTAATTCTTAATTTAAACTGTGAGGTGAACTAGATTTACTTCTTTCTGCTATGTTAAAAGGCACAAAATTTTAAGGAAGAGATACTTTGACTATCTTTCCCTTAAACCAATCTTAAGAACAGCTATTTATGACTAATTATTGTCCAAAATTTATTAAAATCTTAATTGCTGTAATTTGGCAGTTATTTACCATTATCCTAAAGTACAATTTAAATAATACCACAATTAAATCCTGTTACTCATCAAAGTATGAAACCAAGCCTGGTGGGTGAGCTAATTCGAGAGCTTAACCGGTAGGTTACATCAGTCAGGATGTCACATAGCTAACTTTTTTTTTAGGTAATAAGGAACTAACTGTTCATACCTAGACATCATAACATTGCTATCATATTTATCACAGCTTCTAAAACCAGTTTCATGTTTTGAAAACAAAAATGTTTTTAAATTCCCAGGGAAATGCAAAAATTGGATAAGATATCATTTTGCACACTTCTAAACTGGCAATCATTTCAGAGTCCACCAACATAAAGCAAGAAATAAAATGCTACAATGATGGCCTCACTTTCATCCTTCACACCCCCATACCATCTTAGCAATGGCAACCTCACCTTTGTCCTTCATCCCCGCCCTCGTCCCCAACCAAGGGTCTCCTCTCCTCAGTCCCCTAGCATCCCAGACAACCACTATGACAGATACTAATTTTGAACTACCCTGCTGGGTGGTTACACAATTGCATACTATGCTTGGAAATCACAATGAATGACACAATGAATCTTTTTTCAGGAACTTCTCTAAAGTCTAGTCCCAGTGGTGGATATGTGGGGTCAAGGACATAACCAACCATCGCTTAACTATATTAACAAATTACTTTCCCACAAGGATTGAGACAATTTACACTCCCATTAGCATTGTATGAAAGCTGTCATCTCCCCACACCTTTGCTAGCAGTTGCTCACTGAGTTATATAATAAGAAATATATTTGGGTTTTGTCCAGGTTTCTGGCACAGAACTGCTAAAACAACAACAACAACAACAACAACAACAACAAAAACCTTTGGATTTCCTGAATGATAGGAGCATCTTTTATTACTCACAGGAGCCCCTTTCAATCATATCTGTATTTATGCTAATGAGGTGACTTAGGGAATGCTCCTGGATAGCCTCAGGACAGGGCTGGGCACAGAAGGAAATAATTAGTGGGCTGGAACCTTTAGCACCTCCCATCCATCATCCTAACCTCCCAGAAGGGAGTTAGGAGGGGCCAGTCTGGAGATTAAACTCTATAAAAACTCTTTAACAAGGAAATGTGATGAGCTTCCAGGCTGGTTAACACATCCAGGGAATGGGACTAATGCTGGCGGGACTGGGAAGTCTCAGGTCATCCCCCCCACCCCAACTCCCCAATCCCTTGCTCTTTGCATCTCTTCCATTTGACTGTTCCTGAGTCCTTTATAATAAACCATAAACGCAAGTAAAGTGTGTTCTTGAGTTCTGTGAACAGTTCTAGCAAATGATGGAACGTGAAGAGGGTCTCAAGGGAACTCTCAATTATAGCCAGTTGGTTAGAAAGTGGCCTGGGACTGAATTTCCAATTACAAAAAATAAATCTATAGTAGTTCATTGCTATTATAGATTGGTAGTAGTTACTCTGAGCCTATAATAATAAAAATATTTAAAGAATCATATCCATGTAATCAGTTCATGACAACAGCTACCATTGCTAAAAAAAAAAAAAAAAAAAAAAAAAAAAACCAAAAAGCAAAAAAATTTAATGGTTACTCTCCCCTCCTTACAACATGGTGCCCTCAGATACCTTCTTGTGTCCTTATAGTCCTTCAGGGACGCTTATGATGTCTGCCTTTACAGAGGAGAGACTGGGCACTAATGCCCCAAAGCTTTCTATCAAATGCAGGTAGGTGCTAATGCCTTACAGCCGGCAACCACATCTGCGGCTGAAATGCCCTGTGTGGTCCCCTCCCACACTGAATTCTGGCAGCCCTGTGTAGCCAAAGCATGCAGCAGAAGTGGTGTTATGTGACTTCCTAAGCTAAGAACCCTTACAACTTTCACCTTGATCTCTCTCATGACACTTGCTGTAGGGGAAGCTAGCTGCCATGTAAGAATTCCAATTACCCAGGAACAAGTATGCTGTGAAGAATCCCAGGATGACCATGTTGAAGGTCATGTGGGAAAAAAACAATGCTAGCCAGCTCTCAGTCCAGACACTAGATATGTGAGTAAAGGAGCCATGCTGGACCACAGAGACACAGCTGACACCATGTGGAGAAGTGAAAGCCCACATTTAGGGCCCTATCCAGGCCATGCCAACATCTTCAGCCAACTGAGCCATTCCAGTTAAAGCTCCAGACATAATGTGTTTGAGATGAGCTATGATCTGCCTAAATACGTGGCCCAAAGAATCATGAGCAAAATAAAATGGTTGTTCTTTCACACCACCAAGTTTTGGGGGTGGTTTGTTATACAGCAATAGATAACCAGAAAAAATGCAAATATTATTGGTGACATTTATTAAAAAGATGAGTCCAACTTGGACTGCAGCTCTAAAGTGAATAGTATGATTCAGAGAGCCTTTGCTTGTGGCAGTGAGAAAGGAAGAATGCATCAGTTCATACTTCCTTGGAAAGCTTTTAAAATAAATCTGACCAACCTAATTAATTCTAAAAGCTCTTGAAAATACTAAGAGACCAATATATTATCATGAATCACACACTAGTTTGAAATACTGGCCTCCCGGCCTCAGCCCTGAGGTCATAACACAAATGTCACTTGTTCCAGAAGTCTTCTACCCCCAGGGCTTCCCAGTCCCTCCTGTGGACACCGCAGCAGCCTCTCCTTACCACCCTTCATTCTAGCTCCACCGCACGAGCCTGCACTGCCTATTTACCTGCATGATTCCTATGCGGGATACGGCTTTCACCACAGATGGTAAAAGTTATTACTTCTGTGTATTGGCTTTATATGTATTTTTATTTCTTTTTGCTTTAATTTTCTAAATTTCCTATAACAAACATGTAATCTTTGACAACAAGAAAAAAGAATAAGTTTTTAAGGATTTTGGTTTCTTACGTTTGCTGTTAGATAGGTACAGGTCAAAAGACATATGGCCATACATTTCTTTACCTGGCAGGAACTGGAATAGGTGGTCTCTAAGACTCCTTCCAGAGCTAAAATTCTGTAATTTTACGAAATAAATAGTTGAAAAAAGTTGAAGGAAAAGAAACAACCTTCCATTTTCTATTTCCCACACATCCCAGAAGGACAGTAGGAGCTCAACAAATACTTAGTGACTGGGGTGCCTGGGCGGTGCAGTTTCATAATGCTGGTTTTTTTTTTTTTTAAGTTTGTTTGTTTGTTTATTTATTTATGAGAGAGAGAGAGAGAGAGAGAGAGAGAAACAGGCAGAGGGAGAAGCAGGCTCCATGCAGGGAGCCCGATGTGGGACTTGATCCCGGGTCTCCAGGATCACGCCCTGAGCGGAAAGAGGAGCTAAACCGCTAAGCCACCAGGGCTGCTCGGTGCAGTTGCTTAAGTGTCTGATTCTTGGTTTTGGCTCAGGTCACGATCTCAGGGTCTTGAGATCGAGCCCCATGTCAGGCTCTGCACTCAGCATAGGGTCTGCTTAAGTTTTTCTCTCCCTCACCCTCTGCCCCTCCCTGCCCTCATGTGGGTATGCATGCACATGCTCTCTCACACTCTCTCTCTCAAATAAATAAATAAATCTTAAAAAAAAAATCTAGTGACTGGTTTTCTGACTGATTAGTGGAAGACAGCACACTTAATTCAAGTACTGCATTCAGGTAAGTTTAACATCTGCTGTTTGTACTAGGAAAAAGTCCAAATCAAGTACCAGGAGAACTATTTCTTTTATTTTTTTTTCCAGGAGAACTATTTCTAAAAATAGTCCTGTCACTATCTCAAGACTTCTGGCCTCAAAGTTACTTTAATAACCCTATACTGCAGTTTCTCAATCTATAAAATGTGAGAATTATGCCCTTAACTCCTATTCTAAAATAGCATGGACCAACAACAGCAGATGTGCTACTGGCATCTTCTCAGTTTTACCAGCTCGAAGCAAATATGTATTAAATAATATTGATTCAGTAGATGCTACTTTACTTTATAATATCTAAAGTATTAGATAAGGAACTTCTATAGCTATCTTTGAGAAAATGAATAAAGATTGATTTTAAAGATAATAAATTGCAATGAAAAGCTATCAGTTTCCAAAGGGGATAATAAGTTCAGGTCACAGGTTAATATCCTAGTGCAAATAAACTTTTAAAAGAAAGTAAAAAATTGGGGAGCCTGGCTGACTTAGCCAGTAGAGTATGTGACTCCTGATTTGGGATTGTAAATTTGAGCCCCACACTGAGTATAGAGGTTACATAAAAATAAAAATATCCTGGGGTGCCTGGGTGGCTCGGTCAGTTAGGCATCTGACTCTTGATTTCGGCTCAGGTCATGATCTCAGTATCATGGGATCAGGCCCCACACTGGGCTCCATGCTCAGCATGGAATCTGCTTGATCCTCTCCTTCTGCTCCTCCTCCAACTCACAGGGGCTCGCTCTCTCTCGCTCGCTCTCTCTCTCTCAAATAAATAAAATCTTTAAAAATAAATAAATAATTTGAGAATGCAAAAATCCTTAGAAAGAAAGAAAGAGAAAGAAAGAAAGAAAGAAAGAAAGAAAGAAAGAAAAGAAAGAAGAAAGAAAAGAAAAGAAGAAAAGAAAGAAAGGAAGAAAAGAAAAGAAAGAAAAGAAAAGAAGAAAAGAAGAAGAAAAGAAGAAAAGAAAAGAAGAGAAGAAGAGAAGAAGAAAAGAAAAGAAAAGAAAGAAAAGAAAAGAAAAGAAAAGAAAAGAAAAGAAAAGAAAAGAAAAGAAAAGAAAAGAAAAGAAATCACCTTCCCTGTAGAAAAGAAAGACTATTAAAGCTTAGGAATTCTTCCTTGGGCAAGATTTCACCCAAGCAAATATACACAACAAAATCCATTTCTCTTGCCTTCCTTCTTTCCTGAGGAAGGACCACAATGCAGACAAAAAGTGAACGTGTCCCCTTACAACCACAAAAGGTCAATATGTGGAAGATATCTACAGAAAGGGGAACCTGGCCAGAGAAAGGGAGAAATAGGCATGAACTTGATGTCAGTAAGGGAGACCATGTGATAGGGAAATGTGATAAGGAATAGAATCCATATTTTGTGCAGTAAGAGACGAATGAATTCCACAATACTATGAGAACAATTTTAGGACAAATGGCTTGCTGAAATTAATAGGAGAATTCTAAACCCATAAGGCTTCAGCACTCTGAGGATCTGAGCCAGAAAGTAGAGAACAAGAAAGCAGCAAGTCAGCACGATTTGATTTATCTACCTTAGAAAAGAACAGCTGTAACATGCTGGAGGAAGTATGAAATGAAACCAGAAAACACTTCCAGCTTCTAGGAACAGAACATTATCAGGGCTCTGAGATTCCAAACAGAGAGATAAGTAGAAGGCAAGTTCTGTCCATGATGAGGTACCATCCAAGCACTGTGCTTAGCATGAAGGAGGGCTGTGCATATGTAGGACAGCATCACGGTCACTGACAGAGAGCACATGTCACAGGCTGGCTAGGGAAGCCTGGCTCCGCCTCTCCCAAACTGCCCAGTACATCATGTCTGGAAGACAAAAGCTAACGACTCAAAGTATAAAAAAGCCATCTCTCTCATGTATCAACAGCCATCTTGGATGAGTGCATGGATTCCCGCACACGTGGCCTCTTCTATATACCAACAGGTATACAAATGCCTCACACCGCTGGCTTTAACAATTACTCAGGACAAATCTTTCTATCTCTGGAGAATTATTTTCTCCTTTATTAACAATATTGCTACTGGTAATAATTCAAAAATTAAGAAGTGAAATTTAAAAGCAGCATTAAAATCAAATTCAAGATAAAAAGAAAAACATGATCATAGAAAGGATCAATCAGTAGTTATGCGTTATACAGATTACATACTGAAAGTGCCAAGCCTGTCTATTTTTGTAAGTACCAGACTCACCTTTCAAACCAGATCGATTGGCAGGTTTCCCCACGTTATTCCTCTGGTGTTTGGTGGACATGCGTTTCATCTGCCGAGGTGTGCTGGGGGGAGAGGTGCCATAAAGGTTCTCCGTATTGATTTCATCTGAAAAATCCTCTGGATCAGACTCAGAATTCTTGCAAGCTGAATCTCCCACTGTGCACTCTTGCCTACAAAAGACAAAAAGCAGAGAAAATGTTCAGTAACGTGGTAAGTGAACTCAAATTTAAACTACTTGTGGCTTCTTTTAAGAACTCTTGGTAAAACTTTTTTCTATGGCTACATCTCCTCCTCAGCAACGTGGTCTTTCTCCTCTATCGTTAGTTGTGGAACTCAGAGGAGAACTTCTCTTTCACCCAAAGGGAGTAAGGTCTGCGGTGGCTTCTGCTCTGACCGCAAACAGCAGGAGTACTGTGCAGGCAAAACTGGCAGGCGGTTCCTGTTGTTTACAGAATTCTGACACACAGGAGCTTAAACCTAAAAACGCACAGACTGAGGAACAAGAGAGCAAAGGACTAGAAGATACAAATGAAAGAGAACGAAGCATGTACTTGTGTGCTAGCCACTGGAGGCCTAGTGCACGAGTGGGCAAGTACTTCCTCTTTTGGAAGCACACAGAACAGGAAGCATATGAACACTTTACTGTGATCCGGGGAGCAGCAGGTCAATGTTCCTATGTCCTCTGCTAACCACTACAGAGCAGAGCTGGTGGGGGTGGGGGGGTGGGAGGGTGCAGGGGGAGAAGGACGCTGTGGAAGAAGAAAAAGGAATTAGGTTCTCTTCACCTTCAAAATACACTCCTCATCACCTTATTCTCTGGTAATGCTTCCTGCCAATCCTCTATTCCCAGCCAGTTTCTCAAGTAACATCACTATTTTGATAAAGTTCTATTTTGCAAAGCTAACAAAAATGAAAAAGCTTACTGATACAAACAGAATACAATCCCCAAACAGCAAACTAGAAGGAATCAATCACATAGCTCCTTTCAAATATACACCACCATCTATCTCATTCTGAATATTCTTTCTAAAATAAACTTCATATTTTATAAATCAAACTCCAAACTACATCCAAGATATAACCAGTGTTCTTCCTGGCAATTTATATCTTGATATAAAATCAAAGCTATTACAAAATTGAGGTGGAAAAAGAAAAACCACTCTAAAATATATGACACCATTATTGCTGAATTATACTAACAAATAAAACTTCAGAAAATGAACTTCCAAAAAAATAAAAATGCTGCAGAATTATATAAATTTACAGCACTGAAATCCATAAAGAATCCCTCTGACAGGTCAAAACTGATTTAATCAGACGAAATGACTCTAGATATTGTGAGTACACGTGCCCCCATACATATGTGCACACATTAAGACATACAAATGAAATACCCTGAAAGCTAATGACCACAAATTAAACCATGAGCAAATTTAGAAATAAGTTTTAAATATGTGTGTTCCCTTAGGCTAACTAAATCTATAACTGAAGTATCACACAGTCATACAACAAATAATACAACTTCCAGATGAACTTGAAATTTCCTACAACCACTTCTACACTCACTACAAAATAGCTGATTCAGCTGACAAGAAGATATGTCCATCAATGACAAGGCCACTAATGTCCTCTCCCTGCATTGTGGTGCTTACTATTACTAGCACAGGTTTGGAATGATTAACTCTGCAGGCTTTGTGTCCTGAGGGACTTTGGTTCAAATCCTGACTGCCCTGGTGATTAGCTATGGTGATTGCCCAAATTATCTAAAATCTCCACAATGTACATTTCCAAAATAAGGATAATACTTAGACTCCAGTGAGGATTAAATCCAATAATGCATGCTTAACAAAAGAGTAATAATGGACTGGGGGTTCACTCAATGATTGCTACTACTCCTTTTATAAGCCTTCGAAGTCCCAGACTCATTTGTCACCCACTGAAAGAACCTGAGTTCCTTACTCATCTGCTTAACATTAGGAACAGGGGCGCCAGGCTGGCTTCATCAGTAGGATAAGTGACTTTTGACCTTGTGGTGAGTTTGAGACCCACAGTGGGTCATTGGGTGCCTCCTTAAAAATAAAAATAGGAAAGAAAGGAAAGAAAGGAAAGAAAGGAAAGAAAGGAAAAAAGGGAAGGGAAGGGAAGGGAAGGGAAGGGAAGGGAAGGGAAGGGAGAAAGAAAAGAAAAGAAAGAAAAAGAAAGAAAAAGAAAGGAAAGAAAGGAAAAAAGGGAAGGGAAGGGAAGGGAAGGGAAGGGAAGGGAAGGGAAGGGAAGGGAAGGGAAGGGAGAAAGAAAAGAAAAGAAAGAAAAAGAAAAAAGAAAAGAAAAGAAAAAAAGAAAAAAGAAAAGAAAAGAAAGAAAGAGAAAGAAAGAAAGAAAAGAAAAGAAAAGAAAAGAAAAGAAAAGAAAAGAAAAGAAAAGAAAAGAAAAGAAAAGAAAAGAAAAGAAATCCACCTTTGAGTTCACCACGGTACAGGACTGGAGATCATTTTAATATTTGTAGCATCTTCTAAATCCTTTCAAATTCAATACTATAACTTTTTTCTTCCCCACTAAGATAAAGTCAATGGTAAGGACAATGTATTGCATTACTTTTGTATCTCCAAGTTTCTAGAATAGTGTTCAAAACCATTCAGTGTCTCAGCACAATAATATATTTCATATATTAGAACGGTAATGGTAATCACTACAAAACTACAGCACAAATATTTAGGCAGTTAAATACATCGAGGCCAGACAGCAGGGAATGCCAGGGTAAATAGAAAAATGGAGTCAGATAAAGGAACATACAAGACCTTGTTTACAACATGCTCTCTGCAATGAGGAGAGACATGAACTCAGGAGTCAGAAGATCTAAAGCTACATCCCAGCCTTAGTACATAGGTACCTGCATACCTGACAAATCTTCCTAAAACTAAAAAAAAAAAAAAGACTAATACATAATTTGTAAAGTCAACATTCTAAAAAAACTTCAGAAAATTCAGTTGTGAATATTCAAAATAATCAAAACAATGGAAATAAATAGCTATTAGGGAAACACTAAAATATAAAACAGGCATATAAAATGGTATGTTTTACTGGTACCCAGTAGTCTCATGTGGATGAATAAATTAATAAAATGCAAGTAAAAGTGGAAAAGGATTTTTTGAAGAAGGACTGAAAACACCCAAACTTCCATAAGCCAAGTTCAATGGCAAGCCCCCAGAGCTAAGGACAGAGTCATGATCTGAAGAGAATAGTTTATTTTTCAAATAAGTACCCTTCTCTAATCTATGTATGATGGAAACAAGTCTGGTGCTTTTGCGGATAAAAAGAATCAGACAGTACATATAATAAAAATGTTAACTTTTATGAAAAATTTAATTTGGGGAAACAAAAAAATATTTGTGTTGTGCTGTCATCCAACTATGGACAAGTTATTCTCTACCCATGGAAAATTTCATTTGGCTGCACTCTCCAAATAAAAGCAGAAAACTAAGTCCCTGTAATACGTGCACAGAAGATGAAGATCTCTTGTTTTTAAACCCACACCTATCATAAAACAAAGTCATCTACCTCAGTCTTTATACCCTCAATGACACAATAAACACTACTTATTCCAAAGTATTTCCGAATTATCTAATTTTCTAACAGGAGACATACAGAATCACACGGAAGCAGAGGAATACTGTCGTAAATGATGCATTAAAATAAGAAAAAACAGCGTATTTCATCACTCTTTATTCATTATGCCACACAGAAAATGAGGTAGAAAAACGTACCATGTGGTGCTGCCAGCCACTATATAACTCATAATTAAAATGAATTTTAGAACAGACATTATAATAAAGATGAATTTATACATTTAATACTCTCTTAGGATTTACTTAACTCCATCAAGATGGTATTCACACACTAATTGGATATGTTAATATATTCCATCCAAGTAACTTAGTAACTTAACACATGTCAGTACAGGGGCACCTGGGTCACTCAGTGGTTGTACATCTGCCTTTGGCTCAGGGCATGATCCCAGGACCCTGGGATTGAATCCCACATCAGGCTCCCCACAGGGAGCCTGCTTCTTCCTCTGCTTCAGGCTCTGCCTCTCTCTATCTCTCATGAATACATAAAATCTTAAAAAAAAAAAAAAAAAACACATGTCAGTACAAAGTCCAAAAATATTTAAAGGAATTAAAGTCTAGCATTCAATAAATACAATGCATAATGTCTGCCATCCTATCAAGAGCTATCAAACAAAAGGAAACTATGACCCAAACAAGGGGAAAAAAATCAATAAGCAGACCAGAAATTACTCAAGTAGAACTTGCAAATATGAAAACTGTTCCTAAAATGACAAATACTCTGTATAGAATTTAAAAGCAGATGAGACACAGCAGAAGAAATGATCTGTGAACTTCAAGACAGCAACAGAAACTATCCTAACATGAATTAGAAAAAGATTACAGAAAGAAAAGAAAAAACATAGCATCAGTTATCTATGGGACAATATCAAGCAGTGTAACACATGTATTACTAGAATCTAAAATGAAAAAGGGAGGCACAGAAAAAAATCTTTTAAGAATTAAGGGCTGAGGGACACCTGGGTGATTCGGTGGTTGAGCATCTACCTGCCTTTGGCTCAGGTGGTGATTCTAGGGTCCTGGGATCAAGTTCCGCATCGGGCTCCTCATAGGGAGCCTGCCTGTCTCTGTGCCTAGGCCTCTGCCTCTCTCCGTGTCTCTCATGAATAAATAAATAAAATTTTAAAAAAAATAATTAAGAGCTGAAAATTTTCCAAATTTGAAGAAAACTGTTTAGTTCACAGATCCAAGTAGTTCTACAAACTCCTAGCAGAACAACTTGAAAAAAACTATTGGTTTTGGGGATCCTTGGGTGGCGCAGCGGTTTGGTGCCTGCCTTTGGCCCAGGGTGCGATCCTGGAGACCCAGGATCGAGTCCCACATCGGGCTCCCGGTGCATGGAGCCTGCTTCTCCCTCTGCCCTGCTTCTCCCTCTGCCTATCTCTGCCTCGCTCTCTCTCTCTCTCTCTGTGACTATCATAAATAAATAAAAATTTTAAAAAAACTATTGGTTTTGATTATGCATATCATAATCAAATTCCTAAAAACCAATGATGAAGAGAAAAATCTTAAAAGGAGCCAGGGAAAAACAACTTTGAGAGTCTTAACTTAGAAGCAATATATAATAGTGCAGTGTGAAGGGAAATTAAGCAAAATTTTTCTGTAAAAAAAAAAACAAAACAAAAAAAAAACTTATACACAAAATCTAGGAATATAAACACTAGTGGTAAGTTCAAAAGAACTTGCATCATTTCAATTAACTAACCAAAACCATCCAAAACCTCATTTTGTATTAGCTCATATGAGATGAGCTAATGTGGTCAGTTGACTGGTTCAGAATGTTTCCATGGATACCAATTATTTTGGATAAGGAAAGTAGTACAAGGTCTACATCAATTGCCCGGAAACACTGGTCTTATTTGTGTTGAAAAACACATAAATGTGAAATTTCTTTCTGATGCTAAACTTCTGACAGTCACATAAAACAATGTCTCACTCTTTTAACATAAAACTTTGCCAAGTACTATTCACTTGACATAAAATCTGGTCTAAGAAAAGTATGTGTTGAACTCAATCTGAGGGAGTTTGGTCATTTTTCAATGGAAAACGTGTGGAAGACAAGACAAAAATTCAAGTAACTTGAGGTTACATAGTTTTGCTGTGACACAGTAGGTAAACCACATGGTGCCTGAAATAGCTCATCCATAAAATAATAAAGTTGGATTAGAGAAGTTCAAAAACATCTGTGGTTTTGCAAAAGCCCTAAAAAAAAAAAAAAAAACTTCACTACTAGTTCCTTAGCAAAATCCTTGGAATTAAGATCTTTTAGTCACTTAAGCTCACCTGTGTGAGGTCTTCTTTGCCACCTCTACCTCCTCATTAACCTATTCTCTATTAAATAATAATTAAAAGGAGATTTCTGCTGTTGAGGGAAAGGGAAGGATGGGGAGGGAAGCAGAGACGGTAGATTCTCTAGGTTTCCTTTTTTAAGAACTTGTATAGTTTACTGGGCAAGCAGTATACATCAAAAGGAGCAAGCTAATTTTGAGGCTGCATGGTTGGTTCGTATTGTAAGAGCCATTTAATTAATGTCAATTGATCTATATTGTCAGCCTATTGTTGAACATTTACCAGCTAACCTCCAAGGAAGCTGTTGTCAAAACTCATACTTATCCAACATTCACTAGTTACTTCTTCATTGATTCAGAGAGTACAAGATCTTTATAAACCTACTGAGTATTCGTTTTCAAGACAGACTTTCTTTTTTAACTAAATTTTATTTCTTTTTCAAACAAAAGTAGATTAGGAAAAGAAAAGTATCTCCCATGGAAACAAACAAGAACTATCCCCTCACCCCTCAATCAGACTCAAAGCTCTGTGAGGGCCGGGACCCCATCTATCATTTTACCACTGTTTCTCCATTGTCTAGAACAGTGCCTGGTGCAGATTACGTACCCACAACTACCTACTAAACAAGTGAATCTGTGAGGCAAAAATGTTATCTTTGATACTTTAGACTTAATCATTATCCAAAATCTATTAAAATACAATCACAAGTATTTGAAGAATGTGATTTTTTTAAAGGCTGCAAGAACTAAATGATGGTCAATTTCTGCCATTAATATTATTGTGATTATGTAACCTAGGTGCCAAGATAACTACTATGCAAAACAACTGCAATGGGGTATAAGGAATAATGGTTTGGGAATCAGATTAACATGGGCTGAAATTCTTATGTCCCACTCTTATTAGTGAGAATACAGGTTTTATTCATTTTTTCAAAAGATTTTATTTATTTATTCATTAGAGACACACACAGAGAGAGAGAGAGAGAGAGAGAGAGAGAGAGAGGCAGAGACACGGGCAGAGGAAGAAGCAAGCTCCATGCAGGGAACCCGACACGGGACTGGATCCTGGGTCTCCAGGATCACGCCCTGGGCCAAAGGCAGACGCTGAACCGCTGAGCCACCCAGGGATCCCCGAGAATACAAGTTTTTATCAAATTACTATAAATAAGTCTGCTTGCAAACTCCTTCATTTATTAGAAGCCTTCTTATCAAATGTTACTGGGACCTGTGGTTAGCCAGGTAATTTTAAAAATACAGGTCAAAAAAATAAAAAATAAAAAAAATAAAAACAGGTCAAAAGCATTAAAAATAAAACATGCACACTTAAACTGAAACATCTCTGGTGGCTGGTTACTTTGATGGCCTCCCAGTATTCACACACCTTTCTATAATCACCTCCTCTTCACCTGGGGTGACCCTGTGCCTGCTTTACTAATGAGACATAGTAAAAGTGACACTGGGTCAGTTACAGCTGGGTACTTCAGGGGAGGCTAGCCACCATGTAAGAAGTCCAACTGCTCTAAGACTGCCACGGTCTTCGAAGCCCAGCCTAGCCAGGTGGAGAAGCTGCATGAAAGAGAACCTAGCTAGGTCAAAATCTTGTTGAGCTTCCAGCTGACAGCCAGCACCAACTTGCTAGCTTGTGAGTGAGGCTATTTTGGACCTTCCAGCTGTCCCTGAACCCAAGCCAACATCATGAGAGGCAAAAGAACTACTCAGTACCATAATAGATAGTAAATGGTTTTTATTTTAAGCCATTAAGCTTTGGTATGTCTTGTTAAATTATATAGATAACTACCACAAATATAAAACTTAAAACATTTACTTTTGCTGTAAGCCCATGAATGAGATTAAATCCATCACCACTTTGATGAGGGCCACAGCCTTGTCTTGTAGTATGGGTCCCTGAGAGAAGTCATGAGTCACAAACCTGCAACCAAGTGTAGTATCTACAATCTACACTATTTCATTAAAATAGAACAAGAATCTAAAGACTTCCATGGAGCAATTTTTCTGGATTTTCATGATTTTTCTTCCTAAATGTTAACAACTCTTTCCTATGTCTATTTGATAGCAATTTTCTTCTTGTGACCTATCTTGAGACTTTCCAAAGCACTGCAATTCCAGTTATATAGAAATCACAATTCTCTCTTGTATTCACATTTCATATATTTGTATAAGAGTTTGCTAAATTATGCAATAACAATTAAAACATACAGTAGACCTATACAGATTTAGGAACAAACAAGGAACTCTTGATGGAAAAAGAATGGCACGGGCATTCTAGAGAGTAGCCTATCAGTCATAGCAGTCATGATGCTGTGAGCATCAGTAGATATGTTTTTTTTTTTTTTTTAAAGTTTTTTCTTTTTTTTTTTAAATTTTATTTATTTACGATAGGCACACAGTGAGAGAGAGAGAAGCAGAGACATAGGCAGAGGGAGAAGCAGGCTCCATGCACCGGGAGCCCGACGTGGGATTCGATCCCGGGTCTCCAGGATCGCGCCCCGGGCCAGGCAGGCGCCAAACCGCTGCGCCACCCAGGGATCCCAGTAGATATGTTTTATAGAAGAAATGGACAGGGTCTCATCTTGGAAAGGGTTAAGTGGTTGCATGGATAAGCCCTGCCTTAGATCTTCTGGCAAAAGTTTTTTATGTCACAGATTTACACAAAGTAGATTTTATCACTCCTATACTAAGTAGAACAAAAAAGAACACAAAGACTTAAAATATATAAAAAGAACAGTTACTCCACATGGATATATCCTGCTCATCATTAAGAAATAAAATAATTATATACTTTAAAAAATAAATTTTCAGATGAAGGCTTCTGGAAAATAAAGTCTTATAAAACCACATAAACAAATGTAACAAAATGCTTTAAACACTTCATATTATTATCTCTAACTTCTGCTTAAGTAGAAAACTACTTGAAAAGAACTAGAACCAAAAGAGAAAGACAGAGAAAGAGAGAGAGAAGCTCTAGGTATTTAAATACATAGGAGTCATATTACAGACTGCAAGACAAATGTGATTATTCCTGTTATTTCTGCAATTTTGCTGTAAAGAGTTGAGGACTTAAAAACAAGAGGGCAAAGAATAAGATATTTTCAGATGCACTTTCTTATTTTTTACCAGTTCTAATGGCTTATACACACACATATATATACATCTTTTTCCAAAACTCTGCAAATCAACACTAGATCATATGTATACAGATTAGCAAGGGGACAATCAAAATGGAACAAAAACCCTTCTGAGATGCACATCCTTGAGGCCTTTCAGCCATACAACAGGTTGTACAGGGGGAATGCTCAGGGAGCAAGGTGGGAGGATGTCCTTTCAACACAAGAAGTGAAAATAAGCATGTCAGTCTTGCTGTGAATGCATTTGATGATGAAATGCCAATGGAAAAAAATTTAAAGAAAGCAACATAAAATAAGAATGCTAATTCATTCAAAAGGTTGTTTTAGGCTTAACTAAAGACAACTGTGGGGCTTAAGCAGGAAAAGTTGGAAGATGAAAAACTGGATCAAAGCTGGGAGGAGAAGCAAAGGGTATTCCACCATGCCAAGTGCACACAAAACATTACAGAATTTAGGGAGAAACAAGAAAAATGTTTAAAACTTCAAAGGTAGCAAAAAGAATTATGATGTTCCTCTACCTACTCTCACAAATGAGAACATTTTTTAAATTCCTTTGTTCTAAATTGAATTTATTTGTTGAAAACAAATAAAACACTTCCCGTCATGAATTACTCCCTGTCATTCTTAGAAATCAAGTAACGGAAGAGCTACTTACTGTGGGAAGCACATGAGCTGTCTGAATCTCCTTAGCTCAAGTTATCTTTCTTTCTAATTCGATTTTTTAAATAGTTAACTATAAATATGCCCTATGACACACACACACACATTCAAAAGATGAACCCCACCTGTTTGGGGGGATAGATCTAGGAAATACAAGCATATGAGATCTATTCGCCCAGGTTTTCGGTGGCATAAAATGCAAAGAAAAGTGAGGAAAGCAATTAGACAATTGGGACATAAAAAATCTCTTACCTCTGCTTTGACATCAGCACAGAAAAAGCTCATTTATCTGAGATCAGATCTTGGTTTCCAACATCATGATCCAATTGAAGAACCAGGACTCACTGGAGAAATGGCTGAGTCCAGGACCAGAGCAAGGGGAAGATGTAATATGAGCTTGGAGCACCTTGTAGTGCCAGCAAGGAAGGAAGTGCTCAAAAAACAAAAAACAAACCAATGAGAGTACTTTAGAAGGACATAGAAGCAGAGCTCCCACTGGCAAAAGCTGGAAAAATTTGAGCCACAAAATAAAGATACAGAATTACATCCAATGAATCCATGAGTCTATAGTGATATAATTACTAAAAAATAAATAAATAAATGGGAAAAGGGAGAAGTCTCTTGCACAGAAGAAAATCCAAATAATTTATGTAGAAACTCCCCTCTCAAGGAGGTGGAGTTTAACTCCCCACCACTTAAGTGTGAACTTCACTTTTAGTGATTCACTTCCAAGGAGTAGAGCATGAACAAGTAGAGGAAAAATGTTAACTGTATGGTAAACTGACAAAACATTCTCAGCCTTCAGCCAAGTGATCAAGGTTAACAGCATCAGTAAAAAGTCATGCTGAGAACATGGGCCCTGATACGATGAGAAAGGCACTTCAGCTGTGTGGCCATCCTCCCAAAACCCGTAACTCTAGTCAAACCATGATAAAAACAGCAGACAAACCCAAATAGAAGACTAGTGTACAAAACACCTGATTGGCACTCCTTAAAACTATTAAAGTCATCAAAAACAAGGTGAGAAAAAGCTAAGGAGACATGAGTACACGTGATGGGATATCCTGGATGGGGTCTAGAACCGGGAAAAGAACATTAGGGGGAAATGAACAAAATCTGAATAAAGCACAGAATTTAGTAAAGAATAATGCATCGACACTGGTTCACTAGTTGTGACAAATGTACACAGTAAGATTTAACAAAAGAAGAAATGAGGCACTATCTTTGCAATTGTCTCTCTAAACTATTCTATAATAAAAATTATTTTAGAATTAATTAGTTACCTTAATAATGTTGTATGGGACAGTTACATGATAATGCTGAATAAATGACATTACTGTACAGATACAAAAGACTAAGAACCAGGACTAAATGAAATCTTTAGTATTATGTTAAGCAATTCTTTATCAATATAACTGATAACTGTGGTTGTAAAAAAATTTCAAATGATAGGTGAAGAAATGCCACTTAAATTAGTAACTTCCAAAATGGGGATATGCATCATATTTCTATTTGTTTTTAATCAGCTGTATAATTTGTTACATAGTAATGAACAATTTCCATTCTAACAGTGTAACTTATGCTACCACTGGATCCTGAGTTCTGACCATTTACCAGGCACTATGCTAACTATCTTACATAATTTCACTTAATCTTTGACAGAGCCTTATGAATCCATTTTAGGATTATTTGCCCAGAGGGCCAATTCTCATTGATGATGAGAGGTATTCATCATCAAACCTATTATACACTAGGTAGTCAATTAGGCACTTTACAAATGTTAACTCATTTAACCTTCCTGATGACCCCCAAAGGTACTATGGATATCTCTAATGTATATAATAGGAAAAACAGTTGCAAAGGTAACTTGTGTGCTCAGGTGGAAAAGACCTGGGCCAGAACTGGAGTCCTGGTCTACCTCCACAGCACAGACCCCTCACACCCCAAGCTTGGTTGCTGGGATGTCGGCCCTTTCCTGGTGGCAGACACGGAAAATTACTCTCCCTATAGAAGGATGTCCCTACCAGCTGGAGAAAGAGCATAGGAACGGCTCAGAGACTAGCTCTCTGCTCAGCTGCAGGACTCACATCTTTGCTGAAGTCTTTTAACCACTCCACATCTAAATTTCCTCGCCTATAAATAAAGGTGTTAGCCTAGCTAAAATATTGAGTCTCAATTAGCCTGGGGACACAGTATGACTACAATTTAAATGAAAAAAGAAAAAGTGAGGGTTTTTCTTGCCCTTATTTCTGCATATAAAATAAAAGGCCTACCTCAAATCCTCTCTTTCATGTAGCTATTCACCTTCTCTACCACGTCTAAGAATTACACCCTGTCCCCCCATGGAACACTAATATATACTGGTCCTCTAACAGAGCATTCCTCAGATTAGGCTAGTGTTTTCATTCACTTTGTGTAAACCTGTGTGTGTTTTTGTCTAAAAAAGAGCAGAGAGGGACAGAAAAACAAGCCTTTTAAATTAGATAACAATATTTTGAAATTAGCAACTTTTTTCATTCAGAACAGGATTTTGTATAAGAGATGTGACAGGGGACAATATAAAAATTTAAATGTATATTATTTTATTCTTTGTTTTTGTTTGTTTCTCAGGTCTTTGTTTTAGTGATTGGTTTATTTAGAGTTAAAAATACCCATTAACTGGTACTTTACTGTGTGTAGGTGTGTCAATGACACAATTAGCTCCTCCAAGACAATAACTGTGTCACTCATTCAACAATGACCCTCCTGGAAAGTGCTGTGCTAAGAGTTGGCAAAAAATACATCACTGAACGAGAAAGTCACCATTATTGCCTCCTCCAAGCTTTCAGTCTATAGAAAGAACTAGATATGCAGCACACGAGTATAGACCCCCAAGTCTTTAGAGTATAGCGCTCAGTAAGGCTATCAAAGATTACAGAGCATGCTGGCAGACAGGACTGAGCCTCGAGAACTGGGAGGATGAGAACAAGGCGGCCTCTGAGATTCGAGAGCTCTGAAGGCATGACTGGAAGGAGGAGAGGAGACGCAGGTGACACAGAAGAGGGCAGGGCTCAGCGGAGTTGCTGAACAACTACAACGCCCAGAGCAGAGTGAGCAGAGCAAACGTGCGCCCCCGGGAACAGGCAGCCAGCCAACCACGCTGCCCCCTTGTCCTGACAGAAACATGCCGCTGGATGGGCACTAAGTAGGGGACAGTCGTGAGCGAACCTTCCTTTCTCTTCTCAGTGTCTACCCTATCACCATCCGCTACTGGACAGGCAGACACAGAGGCACAGTTCTCTAATGCCATGCAGACTTTTTCACACACAGGCTATTCACACACTACTCAGTCTCAAAGTCAACCAAAACAACTCTTCTGTCTATACTATTTTAATAAGCAAGATCAACTCATTGGTTAGGGGCCAAAAGAGGAAAAAAACTTGTTCACCTGAGAGAAACAATGCCTGTAGGGATTATGAAATCCTTAGAAATGGCACATTAACAACAATTAAAGCACTACCCAACACCAAAGATGTAATTAAAGATTTACACACACACAAAGTTGTCTCATGAAAAATATAACTTTCTCCTAATTAAAAACTATGTAAACTAGGAAAAAAATTAAATGAGTCTAAAACAATTTTAGGAGACAAAAAAATAAAAGCTCCTATTTTTAATTATATAGCTTTCTTCACTCAAGGGAACATAATTGGTAACTGTGGTTGAATGTATAAGGCCAACGTGAAATTTACTGGAAATGTGTGACCTAAAAGTCCTGTGTATGCCAAAAATAAACACCACCTACAGCTTCAGAAAGAAATGTCTCACAGTATACAATTAAATGCAACATGTACCAAAAAAAATAGGAAATGCCAAAAAAAAAAAAAGTTAACACATCAAAACTATATTACTTTATATTTCAACCACCAGACCATGAATCCCTGGACAATGAATGTAAATTTTTATTATGTGCATTTTTCAGGGGAGTCAAGAGTTCACAGTTTTCATCAGATTCTCAAATGCAATCTATGACCCAAAAAAGGTAGAGAAGCAATGACCTAGACAATATTTACCACACATCTAGCAGGGTTCTCTTCAAAATCCCTCATCCTGACATGTATTAGACACTCAAAGGATAAAGGTTTCAGATGCATAACTAATTCAAAATCAATATTCAAGCTACAAGGTCACTTCCACAGTAGCCAAGAAGAGAGACAAATCCCTTCCCAACCACAAATACTGGCTTCACACAAAACACACTTAAAAATCACATGAATGTCATGAAGTGAACCAACTAAGAAAATAATTTTCAATCTTTTTGACACACTTTTGTTGTACGTTTAGGATAACACAATCCTCCATACTCCCTGCAAAAGTGGTTAATTAAAATGAATTACATTTAATTTAGTAACAGTTAATTTAGGAATAAATAAATCCTTAAACGGTTCATAATCAAAGCAATAACTAAATACAACAGAGGCAAAGCCTTTGGGGAAAAAAAGATTTTAAGTAAACATGGAATATAGTGGTTTGGTAAATGAGAAAAATGGAAAACATTTCATGTAATACAATACTAGAAATGTGAGAGAAGACACACAAGACTAAAGTTATTTATAAGACTGACAAGGGTAGAAACCATAGAAGAAGAAAATTCAAGCAGTGATTTTTTTCCAGTGATGGTTGTCTTTGTATTTATCTTTCCTGGGGCTCATCAAATTTTTTTGAATCAATGAGTTTATAGTGCCCAAATTTGAAACATTTACAGTTGTTACTTAATTTTTTTTTCCCAGTTTCCCCTCTTTCTTTCTTCTTTCAGGAACTCCAAGTACACATATGATGATGACTTGACATGTTCTCATATGCTATCGTTGTTCTGTACATTTTTCCTGGCCTTACTCTGTACTACATTTTGCATAGTTTCTTTTGCTATGTTCACAAGTTCAGTCATTTTTTTTCTACAGTGTCTAGTCTTTGGAAAATCCCATCTGGTGTATTTGTCATTTCAGATATTGTATTTTTTTCATCTTCAAAATTTCCATTTGGTCTTTTTTATATCTTTTTTTTTTCCAATGTTCATGTTTCCCTTTAAATACCTGCATATAACTATATCAACAACTCTTTCTTCTACTTCTGTCATTTTTGAAATTTCTGGGATTGTTTCTATTGGCTGAAAGCTTCTCCTGGTTATAGGTCATCTTTTAGGGCTTACTGGCATGTCTAGTAATTTTTGGTTGGATGTTAGACATTATAATTTTATGCAGCTGAATGTCTACATTTTGCTGTTCTTTAAAAAGTATTGGAATTTTTTTTTTAAACAAGCTATTATTATTTGCAATTCCACTTTATCCTTTCAAGATTTGTTTTCAAGCTTGCTTCGGGTAATTTCAGACATGCCTTTGCTCTAGGAACAGTTACCCCCCCTACTAAGATATGAATCTTCCAAATCTTTATCACATGTCCCAAGTGATCAACACAACAAAAACTTTCCACTTTGACCAGTGGAAATTCAAGACCCTTCAAGCCCCATGTGAGCTATAGCACCTTTCAGCTCACAATTCCCCAATGGCTCTTTGCCTAACCTTGAAGAGTTTCTATTCTATGCAAGTGCATCTTGCATTCAAAGACTCAAGGGGGCCTGCGTAGATTCTGGTACTCTTTTCAATATCATTCCTTCCTCTCTAGAATTCTGCCCTCAACTTCCAACTGCCTCAGTCTCCCTGAATTCCAATCTGTTCCTTCAATTCAAGAAGACCATTCTGCTTTGCCTGGGATTTAGACTGTACCACAGCCTGGAACACCTTATAGGCAGAAAAATCAAGATAATTATAGGGTTCACTTTGTTTCCCTTGTCTCAGTGATGACAATCGGGTACAGTCTTATCATCCAACGTCTGAAAACACTTGTTCCATATTTAAGCTTATGAACAAAATGATAGAAACGGTTTATTATATAGCACTAAAAGACAATATACTTATAAATTTTTAATTTAAAAATTGCTCTGTAGATTTTTTTGGTGTCATAATGAAATGATACACTATCTATCTATAACATATATAAAGAGAAGCAATGAATGACTTTCAAAGTGACTAACTCCACAGTCCAGCTAAAGTATTTTATGATAGAATCATATAGCAATTACTTTAGGAAACAAAGAAGAGGGAAAATTTTGTTTACAGACAAAAATAATACAGAAAGGCAAACATCATCTCATTTTAAAGGTTAAAACATTTACAAATAGTCAAATCCAACCAATTTATTTTGTAGCAATTAAAACGCTCCCAGTTTCTATAATTTATATAAGATCAGAAAGATTCTTCATGGACCTCTAATTTTTAAAAAGGAATATAGAAGATCTAAACCTTAAGACTTAAAAGACAAAGCTGGTTATCACTTAAATATACAAATATATAAAAAATGACATACTTCTCAACTACAGATGGTACCAGAATACCAAACAAATACGTAGCACTTTTGACAGGTCCTCGATTGGGCTCATCAGAAAAACTATAAATAGTTTTATTACTACTCTAAGTTCTCCTGCTGAGGGAGAAAAAAATGATTAACAGAAACAAAATGCCACTAAATTTTTGTGACTACTTAAAATCACCCAAACAAAAGTTCTAATATATTAATACAAGAAGCCACTCAATTTCTGAAAGCTTACAATTAAGTATACAAATATATACCTCTCCTGCAAGAATAATTTTAACTATATTGAGTCTCAATACTTCTTTACAGCTTAATATTGTGTTGGTTAATCACTAAAACCTTTGCTGATGCCTTTTTCCTTATCTATGATTCTTTCCTCAGTGCATACACGACCTTTAAAAAGCAACCTACTCCCATGATATACTTCATTACTAGAAACTTATTGACAGAAATAATAAGGAACTGAGTATAAAATATACTGAAAATGTGTTAGCTACAGTTGGAAAAGTATTTAGAGATACCAATTTACCAATCAAATTGAAATTGAACTATTTACTCTAAACCATCCCTGCAATAAATGCTCACTAAAAATTACTATATCCTAAGCACTATTCTAGACACAGGGATATAAGGAGTTAAAAAAATAAAGACAACCAAAACAATCCTAGAAAAGACTCATGTTGAAGGACTCGCCCTCCTGACTTCCCCTTGCAATTATTATAAAAGTTAACAACAATCAAGATACTGTGATTATCGCATACAACAGATACATAAATCAATGGAACAGAACTGAGAGTGCAGATATAAACCTACGCTTATGATCAATTGATTTTTGACAAGGTGCCTAGACCATTCAATGGGAAAAGAAGAGTCTTCTCAGCAAATGAAGCTGGGATAATCGGGTAGCTACACACGAAAGGATGAAGTTGGATCCTTAACTCACACTATATACAAATATCAATTTAAAACTTGATGGGATGAGCACTGGGTGTTAAACTATATGTTGGCAAACGGAACTCCAATAATAAAAAAATATATGTACAAAAAAATAAAATAAAATAAAATGGATCAAAGACCTAAACGTAAGATCTAAAATTATAAAACTCTTAAGTAAATCTGTAAGGCCTCAGATTTGGCAATGGATTCTTAGATATGACCCAAAAATATGAGCAACAACAAAATAAAGTTGGCTTCCTCAAAATTTAAAATGTTTGTGCATCAAAGAATACTATCAAGAATGTGAAAAAGACAACCCACAGAATGAGAAAAATATTTGCAAGTCATGTATCTGGATAAGAGACCTATCAAGAATACACAAAGAACTCTCATAACCCAATAATAAAAAGACGGATAACCCAAGGGCACCTGGGCAGCTCAGATGGTTAAGTGTCTCAGATGGTCCTAGGATCAAAACCCCACATGGGGCCCCCTGCTCAGCAGGAAGCCTGATTCTCCCTCTCTCTCCCCTTTTCATGGTTGCTCTGTCTCTCTCTCTGTCTCAAATGAATTAAAAAAAAAAAAAAAGACAGATAACCCAATTTAAAAAAGGAGAAAGGATCTGACTGGACACTTCTCCAAAGATATATAAATGGCTAACAAGCATCTGAAAGAATGCTCACCATTGTTCGGAAAATGCAAATCAATACCGTAAGATAGCACTTGACACCCATTAGGATGGTTATCAACAAATAAAATAATTGCAACTGTGGGCAAAGATATGAAGAAATCAGAACTCTCACACACTGCTGGTGGAAATGTCAAAAGGTGCAGTCACACTGGAAAACATACAATGGAGCATTTGCAATCCTATATATCCAAGTAAAACGAAAACATGTGTCCACACAAACACTTGTGCACAAATATTTATGGCAGCACGATTCATAATGGCCAAAAGGCGGAAACAACTCAATGTCTATTGAATGATGAATAGATAAACAAACAGTAGTACTTCCATTAAAGAGAATATTATTCAGCCATATAAATTAAGACTGATACATGGTACAACATGGATGAAACTTGAAAACATTAGCTATGTGAAAGAAGTCAGTCACTAAAAACCACATTATACCATTCAATTTATATACATACAATGTTCAAAATAGGGAAATATAGAGAGAGAAGGCAGATCAATGGTTACTCAGGACTGGGAGGTATGGGGATTTGAAGATGACAATAGCTAAAGACTGTAAGGTTTCTTTTTGAGGTGATTATAATGCTCTAAATTTCACTGTAGCAGTGGTTACATATATATTCACAGATGTATTAAACTGCGAATGTATCTGAACCAATTGATCTGGACACTTCAAATGGGTGAATTATAATGGTCTATGAATTATATCTCAATAAAGTTACTTTATCTTTGCTGCTGCTGCTTTTTTGTTCTTGCTGGGGGGTGAGGGTGGAATGTGGGGATGATGACACCTGGACATGAGCCAGAGACTTCCTGATGCGCAGAAAACTATTTATTTTTTTTTATTTTTATTTTTTTTGCAGAAAACTATTTAAAAAGAAAACAATAAAAGCAAGATTCTTACTCCTATAGTTCTCTTATGCTCCGTGAAAATTCCAATTCTGGTTAGAGTACTTTCTGATAACTTGGAGATACAATGCTTTTGATAGTCCAGAATTCAAATATATACTTTAAGGTTAGTACAACGTTTTAGCACCTAAAGCAAAGAAAGGTTATCTCATTTTTTTTTTTAAGTGCTATTATTAAAGCCCAGGGACAGGACCCATGGGCAGAAAGAGTTGCCTTACTTGTTCATTTCTCAAAGAAATTGTGAATAGCAATAAATTTAGAAAACAGTACAATACAGATCTCCAATGACCAAATTAACTCATTTTAGTCACCTATCATTCAAATTCTAAAACAAAACAAAAAAAATAAAAAAGCACTAACAAACTAGCAGGATCTGAAAAGAAGGCAATCCTATGTCTGCCTAAAACAAGGGGAAATAGGGATCTTATGACAGGTTCTAAATTAACTCTCACTCAAATATCATTTCCAGGAACAAAGCTCTTACCAGATATGTAAGATATAGTACTAGTAATGCAAAAAGCAGTAGAAATCTTATATAAGAAGCCTAAAAGAAAGGGCACTTTGTCTTTTATTCACTAATTCTCAGAAAATAAGAGCATACTGAGAATCCAGGGGAAAAGGTGCCAAGAACCAGTGAAATCATTAAAGTCACGTCAGTGATAATTCATTGAATTTAACTCTTATTCATTCTACCAAATGAAAATTACTCAGGACCTACTATGTGCACAGCTACTGGGATAAGATTTACAATGACACAAAAATACATAAATCATTATAAGCTCCCTTACACCTTACAGTATACGTAAACTATTGTGTTTTTCCATAAAGTATTACAGAAAATGTATTATATGATATTTTTTCAGAAAATGGGTCTGAAATTATATTCCCTTAACCACATGTGTTGGACTTTCTAGCTTTAAGAAATGAAAGAAAACTTTAAAAAAAAAGATTTAACTATGTAAACATTTAAAACTTCAATATATTAAAAAAAACTAAGTTATCCTGAAAGCTCAAATGGAGGAAAAACCCTGTCCTTAATTTGTAAGTAGCTCACTAAATCTGTCATGAAAAACACTAACACACCAAACAGGAAAATAAGCAAGGAATGAGAAAAGATAATTCACAAAATAAATTTAAATAGCAATAAAACATGAAAACAGTTCCACCTACAATAATAACCAGACACTCAAAACGAGATAACCTTTTCTGACCTATTAAATTAGCCAAGACTTTTTCTAATACTCAAAGCTACAAAGAGTATAGTACTGTAAGCACTACTTGTGGCCTATTACACATCATACATTTGTAGTCTTTCCAGAAGCAAATGTTTAACAATAGATATTAAAATTCTTAAAAGTGTTCAAACTCCTTTTGAATTCTACATTCAGAAAATAATTTTACAAGAGCACCCAGAAGAGCAGAGTTGTGTACTAAATGGTTCACTGCAGTATTATCTAAAACAGTAGGAAAGTGGTAATAACTTAAATAGTTTATGGTATAACCATAAAAGGGAAAATAATAGAGCCATTTAAAAATGATATTTTAATATTTTTACCGGAATGGCAAATGTTCACAATACATTCAGCTACTGTAACATGCCCATCTCAGCCTAAAGAGATCTCTTTCCACTCCTGCATAATTTACTTGGTAATTAATCATTCTTGTTGTATCTCTTACTGCTATTACAAACTATGATTAAGATCCTTCACCATGTCCTTTCCACATCTATGCCTACAGACATACTACATAACATAGAGAACCAAAGACTCTAAAGTACAACAAATATGGATGGGTTCTGGCTCCAGGTGTTCTGAACTAGTATGTCTCTTAAAGTCTCATTTTCCTCATCCAAAAAATGCACGTGTATTTTACAAGCTTCTTGTAATTGTTATATAAAACAAATGTTACACCACTTGAACAATGGCACACAAGTAGATGACAAATGCAAATCTATTACCATTTCTCCACCAGACCATGAATTATCAAATTTCCATTACCTTATCTGTTCTCCTTAACTAGATTATAAATTCCTTAAAGGCAGGGCAAGTATTACGTTATGCTTATGTATAATAGAAGTATTACTTGCCTGGAGGAATATGGGTACATTCACAAGATGAGTGCCTTCTGAAATGACTCAAATAGAAAAGGGAGGAACAAAGAGCTGACAGAGAGGAACCAATCTTGGCAACGACAAGAAGCTGAGGAAGAAGATGGTCATTGTGAATGGAGATTCCAAACTCTAAGAGGCAAGGGGCTCAGGAGCTCCATTTGGCCCAAACCTCCAGCTTAAGCCTAAAATTTGTCTATTGATGAATGGCAAATTTGTGTGGGGATGCAGTGTGAGGTCTCTTCACAAATGGGATTTAATTGAAACTTGTAGCCTTCCTAATTCTGCTAAATCTAAAGGTGGGGAGATCTCCAACTCAGAAAGCTCTCTGGGCCTGGTCACTAAGCCAAGTCATGTCTTTACTTTATCCACCACAGCAGCCCCATGGCCTGGCCTGCCCATGCCTGACACCTGGTAGGTACTTCAGTTACAAGCTGGCCTCACTGGAAATGAACATATGGTACAGGAGTCTTAATAGCTAAGATGGGATGAAGTCACACACTACTATGACTACCAGTCACCACAGTTAAGGTGGAGTTTTTAAATTTCTTTCACAGAGTCAGGCTAATGAATCTCCCTTTTTAGTAATCATTCCTCAATACACACATACTCCTTTTGGTTTTCTGTTAAATAACACCTGGATATTCAAAGAGCCAAGTGCTTTTTACAAAGTAAAAAGTCAGCTTTGAGGGTGAACTTCACGGCAAATACTTCTGATGCTTCCAGAAGTATTTATCCACGTTATTCTGACATCCTACTTCATCAGATACATGAATGTAATCAAACAATTTCTAAGTTATTTTAGTTCAAGATGTGATTTCCAAAATTAAATGTCTGATTAGTGGCGGGGAGGGTGTGTTGAAAGGCAACCAATAAGGGGCTGTTACCATTTTGCCTTGCCAAGGAAAGATATGGAAGATATATAAAATCTACTGCCACCATCATCTTCAAAAACAATTTAGCCCTGGAAAATAAGTTTAATTTTTTTTTTTTAAATCACTACTCTGTCATTTTATCAATTTACTGCAGGCTGATAACTTGAAAACCTGTCTGGGAACCTCTCATTAAAGGAGTTTATTTGATGTATGCTGCCAAAGAAACTTTCCTGAAAAGCATTTTTCTTTATAATTCTTCGTAAGACTTTCCTTCTATAAGCCCATCAGGACGATGACTGCTACTATGAGTTGGGAAGCATGTCTCTACCCACCTCTTCTCCCTTCTTTGCATCTCTACCTCCCGCTGCTGACACTCTCACCCCCTCTTTGGGGTCCTCCTCATTTACCCACTCTCCTGCAAGCACTCCTAGAATTACACACCCATGAAGTATCTAAGCAAAAGCATCAAAGTGTTAGAGTTCTCACTTAGGTGGCTGTCTTAGGATCCTCTAAGGATCATCCACTCCAAACGCACAAGGAATAAGAGGCACAAAAAGCATAATCAAAGCTACACAAAAGAACCTCAGTGCAACAGCCTTCAATGCAAATATCTCAAAAGTTCAGAGCAGAGAATTCAAAGTTTCAGAAAATGCTTTCTATCAGACACCTATATGTGGCAAGATACATTCATCTTTTTTTTTTTAAACTTTCCAAATAAACTGTTAGTGGTTGAGTACTTAACAAAGATTAATGACAGTAGATACAGCAAAGTGATTAGTGATAGAATCCTAAGCCCAGATTCAATAGTACTGTCACACTTATGTACTCAAAATAAAGGGGTAAGCAATTACACAATTAACTTAGATGGGCTATGGACTAAGTAGGAAAAAGAAATTTAATGGATCAAAATGACTTTTATTTAAAGTGAACTATTTAGGGGCATCCTGGGTGGCTCAGTCAGTTAAGCAGCCTGCCTCTTGATTTCAACTCAGGTCATGATCACAGGGTCATGAGATCAAGCTCTGCCTCAGGTTCCATGCTGGGCATGGAGCTTGCTTGAGATTTTCTCTCTCCCTCTCCCCTGCCCCTTTCTCTTTCTCTCTTAAAAGAAAACCAAAGTAAACATTTTAAAGCTATCTGAAAAAAAAAAATACATATTTAACCTAAGAAATGTGAAAAAAAGAAAGCTTAAAATAAAGATAATTTCTAATCAAGTATCACTTGAGTCTAGTTATCAAATACTACTTGAGACTATTTACTATGCAACTGCTTTAAGAAATGTTTTTGTAGGGGGATCCCTGGGTGGCTCAGCGGTTTGGCACCTGCCTTTGGCCCAGGGTGCGATCCTGGAGTCCCGGGATCGAGTCCCACGTCAGGCTCCTGGCATGGAGCCTGCTTCTCCCTCCTCCTGTGTCTCTGCCTCTCTCTCTCTCTCTATGTCTATCATAAATAAATAAATCTTAAAAAAAAAAAAAAAAAAAGAAAGAAATGTTTTTGTAACAGGTCATAACATACCAAAAAGTACTACAAGGATATAGCCTTATGAGGTCCCAATACATCCACATACAAATGTATTCATTCATTTACCAAACACATCCCGGGCATCTCATGTAGTAGACTTAGTACTAGACACTTCATGAATAAAAAGGTCTAAGATGATAGCTACTATCCTCAAGTAATTCAGTCAAGAAGAAAGATATATGAACAATTTTTAAAATACAATGGGAAGAAATGTAAGTAAGTAAATGACGTAAGAGTGTTCAGGGGCGCCTGGGCAGCTCAGTTAAGCATCCGACTCTTGGTTTCTGCTCAGGTCATGATCTCAGGATTGTGGGATTGAGTCCTGTGACAGGCTCCATGCTCAGCAAAGAGTCTGCTTGTCCCTCTTCTCTTCCTCTGCCCTTTCCCCCACTCACGCATGTGCTCTCTCTGTAAAATAAATTAAATCTTTAAAAATAATTAAAAAAAGATTGTTCAACCTCACAAGTAACCAAACCACTGGCGAAAACCTACAAATTACTGTAATGGCAAGAAAATTAACACAAATTTTCTGAAAAGCATTTGGCAATATTAAGTCAAAGATCTCTAAAATTATACAAACTTCAAAAAGATGGAAGCAACCCAGGTGTTAGTGGACAGACGAACGGATAAACAACATGTGGTATATTCATACAATGGGATATTATTCGGCCGTAAGAAGGAAATCCTGCCATGCGACAACGTGGATGAAGCTTGAGGACATTCTGCTAAGTCAGCCTGTCACAAAAAGACAAATACTGTATGATCCTACTTACATGAGGTGCCTAAAATAGGCAAACAGGCTAGAAAGTAGAATGGGCATCACCAGGGGCTGGAGGGGAGGGGGAAGTCACTTGTACAAGATGAAGAGTTCTAGAGACTTGATGCCCAATAGTGTGAATGAATGTACTTAAAACAGTACTGGGCACCCCAGCTGGCTCAGCGGTTTAGCGCCGCCTTCAGGCAAGGGCCTGATCCTGGAGACCTGGGATGGAGTCCCACATAGGGCTCCCTGTGTGGAGGCTGATTCTCCCTCTGCCTGTGTTTCTGCCTCTCTCTCTCTCTCTCTCTCTCTTTCTCTCATGAATAAATACATAAATAAATCTTAAAAAAAAAAAAACACTACTACCTGGACACTTAAAAATGATTACTATGGTTAAAAAACACTGAATACACTATGATACATCCACACAAGAGAATATTTTACAGCAACAAGAATAAAAGCATCACTACTGCCCAAAACAAAAAACACATGAATCTACAAGTACCACACTGCATGAAAGCTGAAAAATATGAGTAGGGGGTCTGGGTAATAAGAGGCAGAAAAGTGGCGGTGTGGGGGATTTCCAGGATGCTGCTCACGGTCTGCTTCTTCACACAGGTGATCTCTACAAGGGCACCTTCACTTGTGGACAATTTATCAGACTATTCATTTCATATACACACAAATATCTGTGTTACATTATACAACAAAAAATATTATATAAAAATTTAAAATAAAACAACCTGAGGAACTTACCAGGTCCTGCCTAATTGGTCAACTAGTCTCTTTCATTTCTGTATTATCAAATTCTGTCAACAGCCTATATAGTTGCCTCCCCATTATAAATAAATTCACTATGTAAAATTCTGTACTTAAAGAACAGTAGACTATAACTAAAAAAATATATACACATGCTCTTTGATACAGCAATTAAATTTTCAGAATCTTATCCTAATAAAATATCCTGGATGCACATGAAGATTGAGCTAAAAAAAATTGCTCATAACTTTATAATAGCAAAAGAAATGGAAACACCCTAAAAGTCCAACAAAGGATTGGTTAAATTAATTAAGATCACAAACGGCTTCCTGGAATAGAAACATCAGAAAACAATCAATGGGAGTCAGCACCCAGCTTGCTACGCAACAAAGGTTCCCACTGGTAGACTGAAATTATGCTAAATTTTATGTAATTAAAAATCACCACACCCCACTTTTTTCTACCCCATCCTACTTCCCTTTTATTCTTTGTGAATTTATCAGGATCTTGTAGAAACCAGCAGCTTCTTCTGTATATATACTACCATATATATCACATTAAGTTTAAAAATAGAAAGAGTTGGGCACCTGGGTGAGTCAGTTAGTTAAGCGTTCAACTCTTGATTTCAATGATCCTCTGGATCGTGGAATACAGCCCCATGTCAGGCTTTGTGCTCAGTGTAGAGTCTGCCTAAGGTTCTCTCCATCTGCCCAGGCACCTGCTTGAGCTCTGACTCTCTCTTTCAAATAAATAGAAATAAAATATTTTTTACAAAATAGCAAGAGTCAAGACCTCCCCATATTTCACTGATTTTAAAACACACATTTTTCCACATTTTAACATCTCTAATATTACACTGCTTCCTACAACTGATACAAAATGCACTGTGTCATAGTATAATTGCAATATTTTTTCCTTCATGATATATAAAATTATACTGCATCTTACAATCAAGGGCATCTTATATTTGATGAAATACTACTCTTTAAAAGCTCATTTCAAGAAATTAAATAGACAAACATTAGGCAGCTAAAAATGGCAGCTCTCTATTCAGGAGCAAAAGCACCAAAATAAGTATGAACCAGAACAATTTTTTAAAAAGAGAAAAAACTTTCTTTAGTGTTTTAGAGTCTATAAAAATTATGTCCAGATATTCACAATTAAATAAACTACTTCAAACTATTCAGTGCAAACTATTCAGTGCAACATTATAAATAAAACACACAGTGAGCTGGGCACTTACACACATCTCTTGTGATAAATATTCAATCTCATCTGAGCCCTGTGCTCCTGGATGAGAGCAAAGAGTAAGAAACCCTCACCCTTATGTGCTCCAAGAAATGACTAACCTGAAGGGCCACCATGTCCTTACATATGAGGAAATAAGACCCACCTCCATCTTCCTCCATGACTCCCATGTTTCATAAAACGAGTTTTCTCCCTCCTCTCTGAGACATTCTCCATTAATGAACATTCCCACACTGCCTCAATTGCCTTAATACTATGTCCTTTGTTATTTAAGAAAGCAAAAGTTTCTCAGTGTAGGAAAGGTCCTTCACAATCATGCTACTCCTTATGTTTACTTTTAAAATCTTTACTGTCACTTTGGTCAAATATATATTTCAAATATCACTTCTGGATATTCCATAATCCTATCTTAACTGAAGTGTTCAAACTCCTGACAATTTTGATATTTTGCCTTCCCAAAATTAAATCCTTAATGGTTTTTTTTTTAGACCTAAAACTGTCTTTGAGATTTCCCATGGGGGTCTTAGAAAATCACAAAGGATTTGTTTTCTCATGTTGTAAAAGGAGAGGTGCTAGAAATAATTAGGATTATTTGATGTGTTACTATTGATGAGATACCAAATCAGAGCAGATGCTTAGGTTAAATCTGTCTGGGTTAAGATGTCATAAATATTTCAAAAATGGTTTGCTGTACGAGAAGTTCCTACAGCACTGTCAATGCCTGCACTGTCCATGACACACTTGCATTTATCAGGGTGCTGGAGTTAACCTGTTGGATATTAGACAACAGCTATATTCTAAAGCATAATTGCATTATGTTTTCTATATTGTTCACTTAGTCACAACTGCTTAAATTTGAATCTAGGATCTTCTAGGCCAGTGGTTCTCAAGTAGAAATGGATTATCACCTATCTATGCAGCTTTATATACACAAACAGAAGTTTAAGACCTGTTCCAGATTTACAGAATCTCTTTACCTGATATTTGATATATTCTTGGTATATTCTAACTATACATTTAGTATATTGTTGGTGTATTATGTCAAAACTATTATATGTCTTATCTGAAGATCTTTTCTCTCTGTAAAGTTTATGTGGTTTCCATTTTCATAAATTAGACAACATATCCACTCTTTCTTGACAGTAGTTATTATTATGTTTATAAATATTCTGTCTAAAGATTTTTGGATCTTTATCTTGTTTTGCATGTCACAAAAACAATCAAATTTTATCAAATGCCTTAATCTTATCATGGTTTCCAACTGTATCTTACACTTCTGAAAATTAGCGATAAATTAACCAGTCATTTTTAAGTCTTCCATTACCTACAAATAGGTTTTTGTTTTACTCTGTTGTTTCCCTGAAAGCCACTTGTGATCCTATCTCGGCAAGAAGGTGGATTCATAAAACTGCTAACTGAACATCGAACAGAGCCAGAACTGCATAGGACAGAATGCACTGATGAAGGATGACTGTGGGTTTTGTTTGGAATACTCCTGCTGTACTAACATCTTATTTTCTGAATCTATAAGGAAACTTTTTCTCTTAAGCTATCTCTAACTCACAACAATTTAGTAGACTATGCTTTTGTAATGGAGATTATCCACTGTACTTTATCTTTAACATTAGTATGAGTAAAATAACTTAGTACCTTCCAAAAAGAAATGCTGCAATGTCTCAAGAGTCTTAAAACTTAAAATATCTTATGACCTAGTAATCTACCTTAGAGAAATGACCTAAAATACTGAAAAGTTTATATAAAGATTTTTTATCACGTCATGGGAAGTGGAAACATGTATTATAAAACAATTTAAGAACAATTAGTTCAATTATGGCATATACATGAACAGAATACTGTTTGTCATTAAATATATTTATGCCATAAAAAGACGCTTATGACATGGTAGCTTTTCAAGTTAAACTGTATGGAGAAAAAATGTATATATATATAAGCATGTGTGTATATACGTGTGTGTGTGTGTGTGTGTGTATTTCGCACACATAAACCCAGGAAATCAAACCCCTAATCAAAATGTTAATGGTAACTATATTTAGGTGGTAAGATTATCGTTGGTTATTTTCTTTATACTTTTCAGATTCTTCAGATTCTTCCATAATAGACATGTGCCGCTTTTATAATCTGGAAGGTTTCTAGTTGATTAAGTTAGTTTTATTAACCAAATTTTATTTGCTTTTCTGAGGCAGCTGCTAGATCAATCTGAAAAACATTACTCTTAAATACAGCATGTAACCTTTTAAAAAATGAACAGTACTGACCTAAGTTATAAAGACATGTCCAGTTAAATAAACAACTAAAAAGAACTTCCAAAGAAAAACACTGAACTGTGCCCACTAACCCAAACAAGTCAATCAGTAGTGCCACACTTCTGATTCTAGGATCATGGTTTATGACCCACCAAGGGCCAGTCAGAATTCCAAACACCTTTAGGAATAATATGCAAAAATAAATCAAGTAATTGAAGCAAAAGAAAGAACTTGGAAAAATCAGGTCCCCAAATCCTTTTTTTCCTTCTATGACTTCTGCAGACAAAGAAAAAACCAACGTTTCTTCAATAATGCAGATGATTGCAGCTACTTTTAAAAGTAGGTAGTTTCTAAGCATATGTGATGGCTTTTTAAGAAAATTAATTACAATGGACTTCCCCTTTTCTCAACTTAAACCAAAAAGGAAGGAAGAAAAGAGAACTGTAACCATGATAACTACTATTGACTGGGTAACTTTATATTAAAGGCCATTATTTCCCTGAATCTGAACAACCTAGAAAGTAGGTGCTACTATTACTGCTCTTTCTCAAATGAGGAATGGAGTCTGAGAAAGGCTCTATACATCCCAAAAACATACAGCTAAAAATCAAAGGTAAGATTCCAAGTCCATCTGTGTAATACCAAACCCATGCTCTAACCAATACAATCACCACCTCCGACATCCAATAGGTATGAGCTGAAAGCCAACTGAGTGTTAGATGCAGTACCAGGAACTGGGTTATAAAAATGAGCAAATCAACGTCCCTGCCTGCATGGAGTTTAATGTCTCCTTGTTGCCAGGGCACAAGAGACAGACCTTCACACTCTCGGTGGCAAAGTACAAGGGCCATGCAGACTTATAACAGAAGGATCTCATTTAATCCAGGGGAGAGGAGGCGGCGGTCCAGGAAAGTTTGACTCAAGTAAGTGACGGCTGACAGAAGACGGAGCACGGGAGGAATGATTAACAAGGTGAAGAGGGAAGAGCAAAAGACAACTCTCCAGGTCATCTCCTCTCAAAAAGATACTTCACAGCACTGAAGACTGCTGTGTACACAGTACACACATGCACGCACACATGCATGCATTCACGTGCACACACGGCAGGGAAAACGGGTTTTTTTTCCTCCCTTTCAGGCCCACTCTACTTGAAAAAAATTTAAATACAAATTTAATTTTTTTTAATTTTTTAATTTTAAATTAAAATTAAATTTTTTAAAATTTAAATACAAATTAGTGTTTTAGAGAAAAATAGTCTAAGATACTCTTGTATTTCAACCCCTAGTTTACTCTAAAATTAACTCTAAATTCTAAACTAACCTTTACAGTTCCTATGTTTTAAGGATAAGCAATGGAGAGAACAGCTCTGAGCAGCAAGGGTGAGATGCACTCTTATTCTTGCCTTTGGGAAATAATGCTGTTTTCAAGAAGAAATACTCAGATCCTAACCTTGCCCAGCTTCTTCAAAATTATCAATTAGTGGATAAGTACTGTGCCATTCTCCTGATTCAATCTAAAGGGACAAAGTACAATAGGACATGTTTTTATTTTTAGTAGAGCCATGTTTTTCAAAATGAGGGTCACAACCTATTTGTGGGTACTAAAATCAATTTAATGGATCATGGTGAACAATTTTTTAAATATGTCAGAACAGAATTATCAGAGTGTATCATATATTACAAGGCCAAACATTATTTGATAAATTTTTACTTCACTTATATAGCATACACATACTATTGAAAAATTTCTTACTGTACATCACAGTCATAGCCAGAGTTCAACATCACCACCCCAGAACAGAAATTACAACCTTACTGTCTGCTTAATCTAAAGGCTGAGCACAGAAAAGAATAGCAAGATAAATAAAAAGGTTTCAGCATTGGTTCTTTATTTTATGAACTTAAAATTTTCACGGGGCAGCAGGGGCAGGGGTTTGTACGAGTTAGTGGGAATTTTTCTGGAGGGGGGAGACTGTATTTTTTTTCTGAAAATGAATCGTTCATCACTGCTGTATCCTGTAAAGTCTAATTAATCCAGAAAATATAGTATTCCACAGTTGCCAGGTAACTAGTCACGTGGGTGTGAGCTGATGCTGGGCTAGGCATAGGCAGTCAGGTGGCCGAAAGCACCTTTAGCTTTGACCCTAACCCGGGTAGCACGGTGTGACATGAAAGAAAGGGAAGCAGGGATCCCTGGGTAGCGCAGCGGTTTGGCACCTGCCTTTGGCCCGGGGCGCGATCCTGGAGACTTGGGATCGAATCCCACGTCGGGCTCCCAGTGCATGGAGCCTGCTTCTCCCTCTGCCTATGTCTCTGCCTATGTCTCTGCCTCTCTCTCTCTGTGACTATCATAAATAAATAAAAATTAAAAAAAAAAAAAAAAAAAGAAAGAAAAAGGGAAGCAAGAGCCTGGAAACCTGGAGAAGCCTGGAGATCTTGGGGAAACAGCAGCCTCTCTAGGTTGCTTTACTCTTCTCTAAAATACACAGCTGGGTTCCAAATTCCCTTCCAGCTCCAATTACTATAATTCTATAAGCAATTGCTGAGAGGTTAGACTAAATAAATATTAACAGTCCTACGACCCAGAAGACTTACACTGTAAGTACTTAATTCCTTCTTTGAATAACTAGAGAAAAACCTACATTTTTATGTTCCTATGTAAAAAAGACTTTAGAATTTTTAATGGTACAATAAAAATAATGCATGTATTAAATTTTCTTCCAAAATATTCTCACTGACAGAGTAAAAAGGTTGACAATTTCTATTAATTTCACATCTCTAAACTAGCTATCCTCTAATAAGCCCTATTCAGAGCATTCTACACTTCAGCAGTATCCTCAAATAGCCTGCTCACATGCACAAAAAGCTTTCACTGAAAACATCAAATCTGATCAGCTTTAAAGCTTAGTATCCACTTTTCTCCACAAAAGGCTTATTTCTTCTGAAATTATGCTGAAATGAAATCCACTTATGAAATGCTTTTGAAAGAATGCCTAATATATTCTTAATAGCTTTCTCTGCTAGTTTATAAATGTTTGGCATCCAAATGATCCTTGAGACTAATACTTCTACTGATGTCTGCAAATTATGACAAATGAATGTTCTCATAAGTTTAAAAAAAAAAAATCTCATTTTGCCTAGGCTCTTAGTGAATAAATACCTAAAGGCAAATTGCACTCCATCACATGAGTCTGTCTGAGGTCTCTGGGAAATACAAGAATATACCTACCACACCTATTTTTCAAAGGAATAATATTCCTTTTAAATACAGTAGTTTTGCATTTTGCCTCTTAAAAAGGGGAAAACATTTTAATATAACATACATGATGAAGATACAGTCATAGATTCTAAACAGTACCACTACAAATAAGAAAGACTATCATAAAGCAAGCCCTTTGTTTTGTCACTGCTGCTGCTACTATTTCTAATCTATAAATTCTGTTACCCAGGATGAATTAAATAATTAAAGCAAACCATCTCAATATAGTCAGCTCAGTTAGTTCATAGATATTAAAAATACATTTGAAAAATGAAAATTTAAGTAGTTAAAATAATTCAAAATTTGGCAACCACATCCTCTTTCTATAAAATGTAGAATCTCATCAATTTCAACTTTAGTAACAATTCAAAGTAAGGACATTTAAAAGTATAAAAATACTAGTTAAGAATTTGGGCTCTATAGTTAGCTTTTGATTATAAAATAACATGTAACACATTAACTATAAAATATTTTAGGAAACAATTAGTATGTATCCTTTCAATCTTTTCTCTGCACGTATACACTTTTTAAAATGGGATCATATTGAGCTTAGCTAGGATTAAGAACCCTAACTCACCTCATTCAGAGTTTAAGCAAAAACAGAGATTCTATTAACCCACATATCAAATCAAGAAAAAAATGGAAGTGAATCTAGCATAAAAGGAAATTGGCCAAAGTGCTCTTCTGGCCTCTCTGCCTTTTCTCTGGGGGCTGACGTTATTGTCTGAGGCCAAACTACTTCTCCATGAGCCTTACTACAGCTTCAGAGAGCTAGCTCCAAGCTCAGAACTCTACATTATATATATTTTAGTTATTAAAAAGAGCACTGCTCTCCACCAGTGCCAATTCTAAAACCCACGAAAGAATCCTAATGACTTGGCTTGGGTCGAGTGTCCATCCTTACATAGGCCAGAACATATAAGAAAAGGGCATGTCCAATGTGAACCAAGGAGCTAGAGCTAACAGGGAAAGAAAGATGACAATGGAGGAGAGGGAGGACAAAGGAGGAGATATTGGTGAAGACGGACGTAACCGGTGGAGAAATATAGACCACCTGAGCAGCCCTTGGGTACCACGTTCTGCAAATACTGTTTTTATCATCTGTTCTCAATGAACACAGTGGTGAGTATGTACACATTAGAACTACTTGAGAATCTTTTAAAAACTGGATACTCAGGTCCCATTTACCTATAAAGACTTTTCTTTATAGGTTTTCTGGAATGAGCATTTGTTCATGTCACTGAATAGTCCTTAAAAACATGGTTTTTAATAGCTGCACAGAATTCTAATGTGGTTCTAAATTTTTTTCATTTAATGATTTAAATCCAGAAAAACCACATACCATCATGATCTTTTTTTGAACATAATACAAGAGTCAAAAAGCATTTTATGAAAGCACCAACCACTGATCTCTGCCACACCTTTCTCAGAAACTATGCCACAGGATTCTTTCTGGGGGGAGTTGGCAGGGGGATGGATTAAAGGGTGGGTGGAGATAGTTGTGACCTTCTGAGACTTAACACTAGTAAAAATCTAGCACTTGTAAAAATCTAGACATTAAGAAATGTCTTTAAGGAACAAAGATACAATATGCTTCAAAGTATAGCCAGAAGAGCAAGGTCTGTTACAATCTAATTAAAGTAAGACTGAAGATTATAAACAAACACACTATCACCCAACTAATGGAGGGAAGTTAATGACAAGATGGGAAAAAAGCAGTCTCAAATCTAAGGAAATGAAAGCCTAAGAGTAAGACTTTGTCACATGCCTCTCACACTAGAAGAGGGTGCATCTGATGGGGATGCAAGCCAACCTTCCTTAGCGACATCAGTCGCTAAGATCATTCAGCGAATTTTCCTTGCTGATGTCATGTTCACCAATCAATTTCTCAATTATACTGTGGCTTTCTATAGTCAAGAGAAAAATACACTGGCCCACCAGATGTAGACAAAGCTGAGATGGAGATGAGGCACAGGACCTAGACCTTGCTTATCTTATCCTGCTAAGGGAATGCCAGCTCAAAAAGACCCACAGCAGTCATTGCCCAAACTGCTTTTCTGACACATCTTCTATTTTCTCTTTAAAGAAACTATTTCCAATGGCCTACTGATGGGCAACATGCAGGTGTCTTTAAAAAGAATACATACCACCCGGTCAAATAAGAAAGCTGAGACAACAGAATGCTATGAGCAAAAAGACAATCATTGAGGAATGAGGAATTATTAAGTAACAGGAAGTTATTAAAGCAAATGTATCCAGTAAGCAATCCAGACCTTATATCCCCAGGTTTCAGGTAGAGCTCAGAACAAGATTTACAAGACACTAAGAGAAGACCTGTGAAGGAAGCAGAAGCAACTTCTAATAATATAACGATTAAAGGGAACCACAAAGTCCTTCTTGAGAAGACAAGCTGTCCCCATTTCAGAACATGAAAGAGCAAGCTTCTGCCATCACTGAAGCCCTTTGTTACCACTGGCTGCATGGTCACTGCTTCTGTGCCCCCACGCCGCCCCCGCTAATGGGATCTAATGTTGTCATGGTCTCAGGCCACACCCAGCACTGATGCTGCCCAGGCAGTCTGCAGCTGCACCATAAGGTGGATTTCGCTAGGTAGAATAGGTGACATCCAATGTCAAGACTGAAACATGTGGGCTCAAAGGAGACATTCAAGTTGAGAGAGAGATCAAATCGCCCCGGAATGACAGGATATTCAAGTACTTTTACTAGTGAAGCCCATTTTTTTTTTTCAAATGAACTTAAAAGAACCATCTTTTTAAATAAATAGTAAATCAAAATACCTTGGTTTTAAAAAAAAAAAGTATTTTTAAGCTAAAGTAACATGTATTTTTCAAAGTCAATAAGTGAGAACAATGAGGCTATTTTAATATAAACATTTTAAATGAAAAGTTACAGATAAGAGCAGTCTTTTATCAGCCTTAACATCCAAGTTCTGTTTGTTTTTTTTTTAAGTACAGATTCAAGAAATCACAGAAGTAAATTGTTCCAAATTAGTTTTAATAGCTCTCCTTGTAATCTCAGGATCCTCCTACAAATGACCCAGAAGCTTGAAAAAGAAATTATAAGAAATGTTTACTTCTAAGTTATATCACTAATAACTGCTACCCTTACGATTCTTTATCATAAATAAGGACAAGAAGTAGCCACAACGGACAATCAGAAGTAAAACTACAATAGAGTACTATCACCTCTCAACCTGTTTTGTGTTCCTTGGTGATTGCATAACTCTCACGTCAGCATGCACCAAACAGATGTGCTGGGCTGGCACCTGCCACAGTGGTGCACTGGCCAACATGTGTAGGCCTGCATCCTACAAAAGACCTGTGCCTTAAAGCAGCCTTCCTAATCAATGACACGTTAATATAAAGTACGTGAACAAAGACGGCAGGAGTTTCATTCTGTCTGTCCCAAAACCAGTTAATCTGGTAGCATATGTCACATTTTGGTCTCTGGTGTTAAAATGTGGCATCTATCATTTTGAACGTGCATACTGAGCTTCTTTAAAATAGTTACAAACACAAATAAGAGAAATTCAAATAAACAGTTGCAGAACCCCTAGAGCAGCATCTTTTACTGATGATCCACAGGAAGTTTGTCAGAGGTCGGCTCTGTGTATGGAAGAGGTGGTGGTGATAATGAGAGTGTGTATAAAAGACAAAATCACAGCTTGGCCAAGTAATCTGTTTTACAGATTTGCTATTGTAAAATTAACTATAATGTTGCTAAGAAAAATATTTCTAAGATCTTCTTGTTCTGCACACTGCTGTTCACTTAAAGTTGGATGAAGCCCATTTATCCTGACCTATTTTTATTATAACAAAGAAAGGCAACCTGACTTGGAAAAAAAAAAAAAAAACCACCAAGGTTTCTTTTTATCCTTGGGGAAAAGTGATTGTTCAGCACATTTCCACTCCTCTTTGCCCTTCTTACTTTTACCTAAGAAGGTTCATGTCTACTTATTTCCAAAGTACCGTTACACTGATTTATAACCTCTGATCTGTCCGTTTGGGTAATAAAATCACGCCTCTTCTTCAAGGTGTTTAAGGGTGTGCAGCCAGGCTTGTGTTCAACTAGCTGCGAAAGCTTAGAGAAAACACAGCAGAACCTTTGTGCCTCAGTTTACTCATTCGTAAAACAGAGATAACAGGACCTACCTCACGGGGTGGCTGTAAAAATTAAGGCACATGAAAAAAAATGGCACATTTTAAGCAGTCAATAAGTGTCCTTATTCTTCTTAAAAACTTAAGTCAAAACGCTCAAAGACAATCTACTAAGGGATTTATACAATAAGGTATTCTCGCAACACTTCTCAAAACGTTAGACGGATTTCGCAAGGAACAAAACGTGTTCTCGTTACACCCTGCAATATGATTTAGAGAAGCTGTTCCTTAAAAGTCCACAGAAGTATCTCAGAATTCTAGGAAAACGAAGAACGAAGTTTTTCGCAGCTTATAAAAATAAAATCTGTTTGAACTGACTGGGTCGACAAGCAAGAATACGGTTTCTGTGTTCGGGGCTAACCAAATTCAAACTTTTTTTTTCTTTTTTTCTTTTTAAGCAGGAAAAATAAAGAGGACGCTTCTTTGCCGTATTCCTGGAAGTACAGAGCAAGACAGGAAGATTCAAGAGGAACTCTGCAAGTATTTCCATTGTAAGGGACAGGGGGCAGCAGTTTGCAAGTTTAACTCTGGGATGCGAAGGACGGGCTAAGAGGACAGTGGAACAGAACAAACGTAAGCACATGAGAAGAGGTAAATCCTTGGGTATGGGGAGTCTGACTTCCCAATCAGGAAGAAAGAGAAAAAAAAAAAAACCGACATAAAATTCATGAGCAAGAGTGTCTCAGGAACGGAATGCAACAAATGCTCTGGGGACCCAAGTTCCATCTTAGGAGCTTCAGGCGGTTGCAAAGTTTCAGAGCAAGCAGCCCTGTACTTTGTGTGCGGGCACGTGCGGGCGACGATGTGCAGCTCGCACGCCGCCAGCCGAGGCTTGGGCAAGGGGCCCGCGGAGAGAGAAGCCGGCCCGGCCGCCTGCACAGACCCAGCGCGGGCTCCCCGCGGAGAGACGGCAGGCGAGGCCAGGCGAGGCGAGGCGAGGCGAAGGGCGGGGGGCCGGGGGCTGCAGGAGGAGCGCAGCGGGGACGCAGGGCAACCGGCTGCGCGCGTCGGCTCCGCAGGCGTCTGCTCGGTCGCTCGGACGCGGGGCGGCGCGGAGGGCGCGCTTCCCTCCGGCCACGCTGCACGCGGTTTCGGCGCGGCCCCCGCCCGCAGGTCGCGGAGGAGGTCGCGGAGGAGGTCGCGGGCCGGCCGCGGGGCCCCGGGTCCCGGAGCTGCACCCCGCCCCGCCCCGCCCCGCCCCTGCGCTCCCCTCCGGGCCCGGCCCGGGACCGGGACGCAGCCCTCGCCACCTGGCGGGAAGCGCGGGCCCCCACGCCCCCTCGGCCGCCCGACCGAGTTCCGGCCGGCGCGCCACCCGCTCCTCGCGCCGGGCCGCCGCGGCAGCCCCACTCACCTCGCCGCCCGGCAGCGCTCGGGCTCGGGCTCGGGCTCGGGCTCGGGTCCCGGCGGCGGCGGCGGCGGCGGCGGCGGCGGCTCCTCCATGGCGGCGGCGGGCGTGACGGCGAAGGCGGGCGGGGGCACCAGCTCGGCGGCGGCGGCGGCTTCTCTCATCCGTGCACGGGGCCTCGCATGGCCGCGGCGGGCGGCAAGCTGCAGCCTGGCGCGGGGCACCGGAGCCCCGGAGTGCGGGAGTGACTCGGCTCCGCCTCCGCCTCTAGCCCGCCGCAGGAGCCGCTCGCGCCGCGGCCATCTTGGAAACGGCGACCGGCCAGCGCCGGGCTACGGCGGGCGGCGAGGGACAAGCCTCGGAGGGCGGCGGCGGGCGCGGCGGCGGCGGCGGCGGCGGCGGCGGGCGGGGAGCCCGCGAAGGGAGGAGCGCGGGGATGGGCCCCGGGGGCCGGCGGCGTGGGCGAGCGAGGGGGCGGCCCGGGAGGCACGTCGGGGCCCCTCGCCCCGGGGTCGCGCCCCGCCGCGCTCGGCTGGTTTCGCTCGGGGCGGGGGGGAGCTGTGCGCGCGGTGCTCCCGGGCTGCGGGCGGCTGGCGGCCGCGGGAGCTGATGCCACGCTCCGCAGTAGGCGCTCGCTCCCCGCTCCCCGCTCCCCGCTCCCCACGCGCGGGGCACCCACCCGCGAGCCTCGGGTCTCGGGCCCCGAAGACGAAACCAAGTCTCGGGGGACACAGGACCCCGAGGCTACCCTCCTCCTTCCAGCGGGCGGGAGAGGACGCGGATCTAACCTGACTCGGTTCCACGCGGTGCTTTTGCATTTGCAGAAGCCCGGGCTGCAGGGCCGGGCTGCCCCCGTACGGGAGGCAGGAGCTCTAGAGAGCGTGTGGGACCTCGAGCAGCCCTGTTGCAACTCCAGGGCATCCTGGGCCCTTACAGGGGACCCATCCTGGGCCCTTACAGGGGGCGCCAGGCTTCACAGCTGGAAGTTGCCCGTCTTTACAGAATTGCCCACCGAGTGCAGAGTTAATTCAAAAGTAGCATCGTTTAAAATTAAGCGTATCTCCGTTCGTTCACGTGTGCTGGTTTTTAAAACTTAATTCGGTGGAGCTTGAATCTGCAAAAATGCACGTTTTGAGTAAATGTTGGGAAGAAAACCGGTCCAGGCAGAAAACTCTTAAGCAGGGCTATATTTAGAGGCCAGTTGTGAAATTAGCTATATTGCCCTCAGAGTACCTTGCAGAAACTTCTGCTTCCATCTATTCTATCAGGGTCCGTCTGTATTGACATTCATTTTATTTATTCAGCAGCATTCCTTCAACAGATACTTAGCAAATGCATATTATGTGGATACTGTGCTAGGTGCTGAGGCTAGAGCAGTGAGCAGAACAGACTAAATCTTTTCCTGGCAGAGCCAACATCCTAGGTAAGAAGAACAGAAAGAGAAGAAAAACAAGTAAGTGAACATACAGCGTATCAGCCGGTGATAACTGCCCTGCAGATCTCAGCTGGGAAAGGAGTTGGAGGGGGAAATCATGTTTTACCAAGGTTGATCAAGGTGTTTAAATGATTTGGTTATACAACCAATCTTACTTACTGAATTTCAGATTTTCTTTCAAAATAATTGTATGACCAAGTCAGTTAACTGTATCCTCATTAAGTCATATCTAAGCATTTTATTTATTTATTTATTTATTTTTAATGATAGTCACACACACAGAGAAAGAGAGGCAGAGACACAGGCAGAGGGAGAAGCAGGCTCCATGCACCGGGAGCCCGACGTGGGACTCGATCCCGGGTCGTCCAGGATCGCGCCCTGGGCCAAAGGCAGGCACCAAACCGCTTTGCCACCCAGGGATCCCTAAGCATTTTAATATTGCGGATAAGTCATAGTTCACAAAAAATTCCTGAGGACCATCTAAGCCTGGGGCCTACCTTCAGGCCTCCAAGCTTGTACATCTATATTTGATACATAGACCAACATTTGAGAAATGTGTGGTTTGCTGTTTTAATTTCCCCTTGAGGATGCTATTTGAGCATGAGCTAAAGGAATTTACACTTGATTGGTCACAGAAGGCATCATGTGTAGAAACCTTAGTAAATAAACTTGTACTGAATATTCAATTTAAGTGCAGTGAAGTTTTCCTTCACTTAAAGGAATTTGGTGATAGGCATCCACATTTTTTTATTACTGTGTTCTCCTCCCTATTCTGTGCCACTTCATTTCAGCGATTCACTATTCCAGATTCCCAGGTACGAGTTGATTTACTTCCTACTCACACCCACCTCAAACCTGCACCTGCCCATGTCCTCTGACTTGGTGGTGAACTACAGCACCCCTGCTCCATCAGAGTTCTGAGTGGCCACGCCCTCAGCCCCCTGACTAGTGGGTCACAAATCCTGGCAAACTCTACCTCCCCTGTGGAATCCACACACTTGTCTCCATCCACTAGCTCAGACCACCATCCTGTCTCACCTAGATCCCTGTGAGTCTCCAGGCCTCCCCGCCCCTGCTCCTGCATGCACCTCCCAATCCAGTCTGTCCTCACCGTGCAGTCACACTAATCTTTCCAGATCTCAATGCAAACATGTCACCCTCTTACCTAATTCACCGCTGTCAGAATGAAGTCCATAAAGAACCTTTCTGGGTTCTTCAAAAGTTCCATCGTCTGTACCATGACTAGGATTGTACCCAAGCAATTCCTATGTTGTCATACCACTCTATCCACCTGGCCCGTGCTCTTCCAGGGCAGGAGTGAGAGCTGCACACTCTGGCAGGCTTAGAATTGGCATCCATTCAAATGATAATTAAAAAATATTTGTTCAAGAGGGATCTATATCACTTACTAATTCACTGTTGTGTGAAGAAAGCTCAACAAAGTATTTCCCAGCTTTCTGTAATTCTGGTTCTCTTCTTAATTCTCCTTTATAATTTTCTAGGCCAGAACCCTTCTTGGAAGGCATATTATAAGTATTAAATGTTATGTAATGAGATGCATCCCTCTCCTGTAAACAGCACTATGCCATATTATTCTTCCATGTTGGTATTCCAAGCCAGTGTGACAACTGATTTTAGTGGAGCCACCATATACACAGGTACACCCAAGACACAAAAATACTCCACGAATATAAATCAGGGACTGACTTCTTGTTATCTTAATTTCCACCTAAGGGTACTCTCTATTTTAGCAGGAACCAAACAAATTAACATGTAAGTCATCATGTAAGGCATCTTGTATAGAAACCTAACGCAACTGGTGCTAAATATTCAATATAAGTGCAGGGATGGCTTACCTCAACCCAGGCCCCCACAACACCCACCCCTTCCAGCCCTCAGATTCCTTTCCTGCCTTCTCCGCTAGAGTGTGTGCTCCTTCACGATAAGATCCTTCTTCTCTTATCCACCTTTCTGCCTCCTAACCACTAAGTGGACAGTGCTGGAAGGAGGTTTCATCTGGCTGTATCTGGTGCCCAGCACAGTGTTCAATACATACCAAAACTAGCAAATACTGTTGCATTCAGGATGCAGGTGTTTTTATTTTGAACGTTAATAAACTACTATTACAATTAGATTTTTGTCTCTAAAGTTATCACTGTTGTCACATGACAGATCTCCTTGCCTTTAATCACATTCTCAAAAACAATGACAACACCAGCTACAGAGGAATGCCTCTCACTTTCTGTCCTCAAGACTGACTTCACACGGCCCTTATTAAATTTTCTTACTTTAAAATGAGTTACGGGGCGCCTCAGTGGCTCAGTGGTTGAGTGTCTGCCTTTGGCTCAGGTCGTGATCCCCAAGGGAAGCCTACTTCTCCCTCTGCCTATATCTCTGCCTCACTCTCTGTTGTCTTTTATGAATAAATAAATAAAATATTTAAATAAATAAAAATAAAATGAGTAACAAAAACAAGTTGAAAGATTTTTTTTGTGGGTTTTGTTTTTGTTGTATTCATGAGAGAGAGAGAGGCAGAGACAAAAGCAGAGGGAGAAGCAGGCTCCATGCAGGGAGCCTGAAATGGGACTCAATCCCGGGTCTCCAGGACCAGGCCCTGGGCTGAAGGCGGCGCTAAACCGCCGAGCCACCCAGGCTGCCCATGAGTTGAAAGTTTTAATAAGGATCCAGTTTAGGTTGAACTACACAACACTCTTAACTTTGCTTACCACAAGTTTCAGGCCAATTTGATACATATTACTGCCATTATGAAGACTCAAACTAATATATATATTTTTTTTTCAGTATAAGTACAGTGATGGTCTGCTCCAACTGCCATGTTTATTTATTTACTTATTTATTTATTTATTATTTATTTATTTAGAGGTTTTTCTATATAATATATTTAATATATAACATGTACTAAATATATATATTTATAGTTTTTGGTTTTGTTTTTTATAACAAAGAAATGACAAAGACATTCAATGTAAAGGAGATCACTATGGTACCTCAGTATCTGAAAAACCACCCTTTTAATACCTTAGCATCTTATCAGGGCTAGTATATTAGCAGAAAGTCAATATCACAGGTTTTGTTGCAAGCTGTTTCAAAAAGCTGTTGCAAGCTGAATTTTAATGCCAAGCCATGCTATAAATAGGGCCATGTCTCTGTTATAAAAAACAAAAAACAGATTTTGAGGCTGTACCTTTTCTTAATTATTCTGAGCATGGGGCTACACTTTACTTAGCTAAGTTCCTCCGTTCCCTGTGGTATTCATGAGCTTTCTACCTAGATTCCTGTGCAAAGCTCAGACATCCCCAGCCAGTCCCCTCTCCTGCCATTGGCTCCTTGGCAGCTCCGCCCAGCTCTGCAGAGGCAGAAAGACTGGAGCTCGGACAACCCCAACATGCTCAGACCAGCGAGGGTCGACTCATTTTCACTCCAGCACATACCAAGAAAGTCCAGCTCAAGATACAGCAGTAAAAACTTGACTCCTGTGGAAGAAAACCTAAAGTGAGCATTACACACAAAGATATTTTTTCCGTAATAATAATAAAATGGCATCTATTTCTACCCACTAGTAAAACACAAAAAATATTGGATAAAAAAGATAATTAGTTACTATACTTTTTAAATGGTCCTTGTAACATTGAAGCTTTGCGCTTTTCTGGTAAATAGTGAGAAGTCAGGTAAAATCACCCCTGATGAGCGATTAGTCTGTTTTTGTGATTTCTCCATCAGGACACAAATCATCCCTTATTTCAGACATTCTCCTCTACACAAACAAAAGGTCTAAAATGAGTCCCCCAAGGGCTCTGAATCATTAAAGGATAAAAAGTCACTCTCTTTTTCAATGGTTACAAGAGTATCAACAAGACTCGTGGGGGAAGGCATTGTCCTCCAACATGTGAAAAGTTAGACCAGAGAAGAGGATGGGTGCTCCAGAGATCCACAGCATGAAGAGAATGCCATTTCCTTCTGGAAGTGTAGACAGCAAAAGCCAGGAGAGCCCACACTTCATCACTGCTCTGACTTTTCCATTCGCTTTTCCAGGGTCCTGTAAGCCGTTAAATCCTTGACGGAGCCCTTCTTGCTAGCCAAAAATGTCTCTCATTGCCCCACTAACACAGCTATAGAACTTACCTGATCCTCTCCCTTTCGTTCCTCTTTCAGATGTCCAGGTGCAAGCTTTAGAGAACTATGAAACCACAAGCTACAGTTCCTAAATGATTCTCTGATCCCTCCAATCCATAAGCATGTACTTCGCACATGACATGGGACCAGGCACACAGAAAGGATGACTGGACAAGCAAAGAGCTCCACCAGAGGCTTCTGCTCTTCCCTCTCTCCTGCCAAAGCCACTCATTCCAAATGCAGTTCAAGGTTCTCCCAAACCACTCAAAAGACTTTTCTGAGCCCCACCACCGGTCTGTCCTAACATGACAATTGGGTGCTGCCTGCAATGTCCCTGTAACATCTTGAGTGAACCCCTATTTTAGCACTGTCTGCCTCCCTAAATGGGTCCATATATTTGGTTGATTACTTGTGTCTTTCCTCGCCTATGACCTTCTAGAGAGAGCAGGCATTATTTCTTGCTATCACTGTCTCTTCAGTGCCTAGAATAACATACTGCATATAGTGCATGTTCAGTAAAAGGTCTATTCAAAAAAAGGAGCAGGATAGAGAATGAATATACGGACAGATGGACAGATGGATAGATGGATGGATCTATTTGGGGAAATAAGCCTAAGATAAAAATTACTGAGGTACACAATGACCCTAAGAAGCATCATAAGGCAGATTTTTAAAAAATGTAATAGATGTTCTAAAGGGTCAGAGACAAAGTGGACACAATTAAGGAAGAAAAGTTATATAAAAAAAAAAAGACATTCAGTATGGGGGTAAAAGCAATGTTAATTCATATGTAAAGATTTAAGTCACAAAAAAATTAGAGCAGAAATAACCTGGATTCTTATATTGACGATGAAGAATTTTAATGACCCCTTGGTTGTCTGGCACTTCCTTTATTCCAGTTGAAGAAAAAGAACAGTAGTCATTGATAAATACTAAAATAGAATTTAAGACACTAATTTTTATTGAGATATGACTCTGATGTACATCGAAAATATTTAGAGCCAATGGACTTATAAACAAGGCCAGAAAGAAGTTTCAAAAAGTCAAAGGCCTATCCTTCTGAAGTTAACATTTTCAGAGTAGTTTTGCAATAACATAAACTCTTTGAATTAAAAACATTCTTCAGGGATCCCTGGGTGGTGCAGCGGTTTGGCGCCTGCCTTTGGCCCAGGGCGCGATCCTGGAGACCCGGGATCGAATCCCACATCGGGCTCCCGGTGCATGGAGCCTGCTTCTCCCTCTGCCTGTGTCTCTGCCTCTCTCTGTGACTATCGTAAATAAAAATTAAAAAAAAAAATGTTACTCTTTCTCTCTGCACTTCTCATTAAAAAAAAAATAAAAATAAATAAAAAAAATAAAAACATTCTTCAGGGGCACCTGGATGGGTGGCTCAGTCAGTTAAGTATCCAACTCTTGATTTCAGCTCAGGTCATGGTCTCACAGTCATGGGATCAAGCCCCACGTTGTTGGGCTCCATGCTGGGTATACAGCCTCCTTAAGAGTCTCTCTCTTCCTCTCCCTCTGCTCCACCCCCTTCTCCCTCTCTCAAAAAAAAGAAAAAAATATTCAAAGCCATTTAATATAACCAACTTCTCAGAGCAAGATTTTTCTCTTCACTAATCACGGAAGTATCCAAGTCTTGAATTTCCTGGTTTCATAAGACAGTCTATTCTGTATTTTGACAACTCTTAATCTTTGGAAATCAATGTTTGTAATAATTCCAAACTTGCCTTCTTAACATGTCTTCCCAATGTTCCTAGATAACACAAAATAAATGTTCAACATTTGAGAAGAGCTATTTTGTGGTTCTCCCCAAAAATGGCAACAAAAAAAAATCCGTAAAAACTTTTTTCCAAATTAATCATCCTCTCCCCTCCACCTCAGACTTGGGTAGTATAGGCTAGAGATGATTCCACTAGAAGATTTTTCTTACAATGGTTTACTTGACAATTCAGGTTTGATTAGCATAGTTTTGGTTAAACTAATCATAGAATTTGAACTCATGACTTCCGAACATTTTTACTTCACATACATTACAAGGAATAATCAAAGGATGTTTAAGAAAAGAACGTATAATGGTTAATTCTCCTGTTTAAACAAAAGACATTTGTCCATAATGTGTTCAAAGCAACCAGGATCATTCACCAGTATAAAAGGAAGGTAAACCAAAAGGAAGATTTTTGTTATTTAGACGACCGCTTTTCAAAATTTAAAGTATATATCCATCACCAGGAGAGTTTGTTAAACTGCCGATTCCCAAATCAGTAGGTTTAGAGTGGAACCAGAGGGTCTGCATTTTTAACAAGCTGCCAAGTGCTATGGATGCTGCCCAAAGATGGACCATACTTCGAATTGCAAGGATATAGAATTCTGCTTGGGTAAATCAGAGAACTATGCTTAAAAGAAATGACCAAAAGAAAAGATGGAGGTGTTAATTTCAAGGAAAGATAACTAAGCCCCCCTGGTCAGGTGCAATCAGTAAATATGTCATGATCCTGGGATTGTGAGTTGAACTGTGTCCCTCAAAAAGATATGTCAAAGTCCTAACCCCTGATACATGTGAATATGACCTTATTTGGAAATGGGATTTAGCAGATGCATTTAAGATGTAAATTAAGAGGAAATCATACCAGGGGCACTTGGGGACCCAGTGGTTGAGCATCTGCCTTTGACTCAGTTCGTGATCCCAAGATCCTGAGATCAAGTTCCACACCGGGTTCCCTGCGTGGAGCCTGCTTCTCCCTCTGCCTATGTCTCTGCCTCTCTGTGTGTGTCTCTCATGAATAAATGAATAAAATCTTAAAAAAAAAAAAAAGTCCTACCAGAATACAGTTGGCCCTTAATTCAATGTGAGTGGCAACCTTGTAAGAGTAGAATAGATGTAGAGATAGACAGGCACACAGGGAGAAGGCAATATGGCAGGGGAGACAGAGACTGGAGTGACAAATCTACAAGCCAATGATTGCTAGCAAATACCAGAAGCTAGGAAGGGGTAGAGAAGGCTCCCTCCCCTAGAGGGAGTATGGCCCTCAGACACCTTGATTTTGGACAGCATAAAGGTCTATTACTTAAACACCCAGAATCATGTTGACCACATATCTGGGTACTGCAGCCCAGTAAAGTTGACATCGTGTTGGCATATTAACCATCACTTAGGGATTTCATCAAATCTAGTGCTAAGAGAGGGTTAAAAAAAGAAGGGAACAGGGGAGGGGAGGTAGGGGCAACTCAGCGCATCTTAGGATCCTCCAAGCAGGATCCTTATACCACCAGCATTGGAACCTCCACAGAGAAATGCAAATCACTGGGCCCCATCCAGGTATCAGTGAATCAGAACCTATGGGGTAGGACCTGGGCATCTATCTGTATTTTCAACAAATCCCCCTGGTGCCACAAAGCGAGTTTAAGACATCGTGTTGACCAACCGATGGCAGACCTAGACCGCCCAAGGCGTCCATCTGTCTGGCCATGTGTCTGCCATAAAGCACTACCTACGAGCCTCTCTGGAAGCAGGCTACTGAGCAACAACATGGGGCTAAGGGATTGCACTTGAGTAGAGACTTGAGACCAATGGGATGCCACAAGTAGAAAGGGTGGAGGGTGCTGAGAGGGAAGGACAGGGAGCCAAAGTGAGTGCAGGTTGGGGTACAGACACCGTCCAGATGACATGGTGGTAGGAGTGTGGCCCTGGGTGGGGATTAGAAAGTCAAGGACTTCAAATGCCAGTCTGCACTTTGCATGCAAACCACAGCAGCCAGTGCTGAAATGACTCTTCTCAGTTGAGAGTTTCAATTTTAGAATATTCATAAAAGACAAAGTATCACAATACGAGGACAGATTAAGACACATTTCCAAGTGGCCGTGGTTCCCTAGCAGCAGCAGAATGACGATGTCTGCCTGGCCTGTGGCCCGCACTGTGTCAGGAGAGGGTTGCAGGCCTTGTCCGCGTCTGCAACACTGAGAACAGAAGGCTGGAGGCTGTAAATCTCCCTCTTGGTTGGCAGTCTCTGCTGTGATTCATTCAACCCAGATCCCCAGTCAGAGCACTCCCAGGTCCCAGTCAGCTGGGTGCTGGGGAACCGGTGAAAGCAGAACCCAAGTGTGAGCTTGGACACGTCAGAGGATTTCAGGCCAAATGTCCTCCTGTCCCCTACTGCCCGCCAGGTCGTGACGCCTCTGTTATTATTAGGTCATCACTGTGGCGTGTTTACTAACTGGCCCAACACCTCGGCCAGATGTGTGGGAGAGTGTTCTGGTTACTCGATCTGCCTGCTGGGTTTGCTCCCAATTTCCTCTTTGGAAAACACTGAACTGACGTGCTTAGCAATATGAGATCAAAGCAGCTAGCTCAAGTGAAAACCTAGGAATAAGGCATGAGGGTGAAGATGACCCTTGTCCTCCAAATACCAGCTTCCACAGATCCTTCGTCCCCTTTCCCATCTGTCCTCTGTTCCCTGAGTCCAGCAGGGTAGGTGGAGAGGGAGTCTCATCACCCCCCCTACTCTCTGCTTCACTGGACAGCATGTACACATCTCCACACGCTCCCATGCCACCCCTACTACCCTGTGTCCAGAATCTACTGTCCACAATTCTCAGGCTTCCAAATTCAGTGATGTCATCTCCTAATTATTATAATTTAAAAAAAAAAAGAACTCTTCAGGGGTGCCTGGGTGGCTCAGTGGTTGAGCATCTGCCTTTGGCTCAGGTTGTGATCCCAGGATCCTGGGATCAAGCTACCCATAGGGAGCCTGCTTCTCTCTCTTCCTGTGTCTCTGCTTCTCTCTCTGTCTCTCATGAATAAATAAATAAAATCTTTTTTAAAATTAAAAATTTAAAAAAACCTCTCCAGCCAGTTTATCTAGGACATGCCTTGTAAATCAGTCTCCCAGAAGTGGCTCTTAGGCACTCGAGATTGGGATAAAAGTTGTTTTTTAAAAAAAAAAAAAATGCTCATGTGGAGTTTTAGAAAGAACATTGTCAACATAAGAGCATAAAACAAATAATAATTCAAGATAAGCATTAGAAAGAAATTTCTGGCTTTGTCATGGTCATAGCCATCGAAATGTTTACAAGAGAATAACAACATTTTTTAAAAGATTTTTAAAGAGATGTCTTACTATCCCTATTAACAATTTCAGTCATTGCAAATTAACCTTCCCCCATGTATTTTTGAGCACTTTCATGACAACCTCGTTCCAGGGGAGATTGCTACTCACCTACAGTATGCATAGCTCTGCCTTGGTTGTGGAGGGAAAGGTCACTCTCCCCTGGGAGTGTGCAATCTCATTGGGAGATCAAACCAGTGCAGGTAACATTTAAGTAACAATGTCAGGCAGGAAGGTCTGCTCTGCTCCCTGCCTATCCTTGGGGATCCAGCCCAAGCCCCACCTCCTCTGTGACGAAATCCTCATCCTCTCCAGGTGGCCCATCTCTCCTTGCCTGGGCTCCTGTATTCATGGCTCATCCCATCACTTCCTGGTGCGCAGCCTTTACTTTTGACTTGACTGTCTTTCTAGGTTCTACATTTGTCCCTGAGCTGGATGGTGATCTTTTGGGAGACCAAGATTTACATTTCTTTTGCCCTCTCCTCATTAACTAGCACATGGAAAAGACTCAATAAATACTCAGGTAATAAAGCATAGGGCTCAGATGTCATGAGGTCTGCTCCTGAGCAACTGTCAGCTCCCTGGCCTCTCACAGAGAATAACCTGCAAGTAATCCGTGTCCACAGTTGTGATTAGCTATGAGCTGGAGTCTCCAAAGGCAAAAGTCAGAAGCTTATCTATTTTCACAGCACAGCCAGGCATAACCAGCCTTGTTTGTGTTCAGAGCTAATTTCTGACAAATAAACAAAAAGCGCCTCAGTGACTAACCCCAGGGCCTCCGGATTATCCAGTGGAACAATGTAGACAGAGACATGAGGGATCTTTGAAATCTTTAATATTTGTTTCAAAACATCTCAATGAATATAATCATGATAAAGCCAGATCTCTAATGCTTATCTCAAATTGTTGTTTGTTCTAAGCTCTGATGTTGACAATGTTCTTTCCTTAATTCAACTTGATTCAAAAAAAAAATCAATTTTTATCTCACGCTAAAGCACCTAAGAGCCACTTCTACATTCATGAATCAAAGTGAGTCATGGCTATGAAGGTGTTAGTAGAAGCTCTTTCTGTCTACTGGAAATGAATTTCCAAATTTTGCCAAGCCTCCGCATATGTGCTCTCACCAATGTCTGTTCTCACCAATGTCTGAGTGGTAAATGCTTCTTAAAATCTGAGCAACAGTGGTTTTACTGAGATTTTTGTATCAGAATAAGATACTACAGTTTGTTGAAATGAAATCAAGCACAGTGGCTCTTAAGCTCTACAGTTTTGCTGCTGCGATCAGAAGGATTCACATTATGAGTGGCATAGCGGTGGATAGCCCTGGGCCCTCTAGGCTGTGGACCTCATGAGTCAACACAGTCCATTCTTTCACCCTCAACCGCTCAAAAGTGGCCTTGTGAACATCTGAAATGCTGCCTCATTACTGGTACTTTAAGCTAGTTAAGTAAGTGCAAGGAGTTTTGAATTTGAATATATACACTGCAATTTAGAGAGCTTGACACCTAAAATGTATTTCTGCATGTAATCTCCTGATTGTGAGGAAAAGCCTTGGATCTGCTGCTGTGAGGGGTCTTCTTTCTGACCCTAGACCCACCTGGGCAACCAAGACCCAGTGCCTGACCCTCATGTCTACTTTTCTCAATGAGTGTTTTGAGAATGAGCTATGAATGAAGTGTTCCAATTCTAGAAAGCTGTTGTCTATATATATGGTGCAGATCACTCTAGTGACAACAAGTATGATGGCCTTGCTGCTTTGCCATCCACGAACCCATAACACCCTCAAACTATCACAGGTAGCAGAGATCTGCCCACTGAAGGACTTCCAGAAAATTCTTTCTCTTCCCCTGCTGCCTAGACCATTGGTTTACAGCTCAGACTGTAAAGAAATTCTTTTAGCTTTAAACAGAAACCCATGCTTAGGACCATGCCTTCTGCCCAGCATCCATGCAGAGGGAATCCTACCATGTACTAGGTACAGTAATATCCTCATACCCTCAAGCACTACTAACATCCTCTCTTCTCTTCAGAAAACATAACACCATTCTTTGCTCATTAGACCTATTTCCCAAACCTGTCATCATCTCTGTAACTCTCTTTCGAACAATCTCTGTTTTCTTTCTCTGCACCTTAGGAAACCTAAAAAAGAGGCAGCATTTTCTTGGCCCTTCTTGCCATGGATAAACCTTTATATTTTTTACTTGTAGTCAAATTTTAAAATTTATCTTCCTAAATTCCACAGTGTCTTTCTCCTGGTCTCAGTGGGCTGCAGAGATCAGATGGGAGCTAAGAGATCAGATTCATTTGCTCTTTTACACTTCTACCTCTTGTAAAAAAAACATTCATTCTTTGGAATACTTGTTTCTTTAATGTACTCAGATTCAAAACAAGCTAAAAGATGTTTCTTTGAAATATGCAAAGAATTAAGAGATGCTTTTTACCCACAGGAAATAGCCAATTCTTTAGTTATTTTAACTCTGCTTACTTTAACACACTGAACAGAGGATTTTTCAGTTCTTGCCACCAAGTTCTTCCTGCAGACTTCAAACCAGAACCAATTTCAGGTGACAATGTAACCTTAAGTTTCCTATACTTTTATATGTTCTGCTATTACTGAGATTTAAGAGAGCTGTGTTTCACAGATGAGCTGAATGACACAGGGAGAGTTGAGGCTTCATTCATTCATTCACATACCTATTTATTAAGCAGCATTTGGTGCCCACCACCTGTCTGGAATGCTGCAAATGATATCAAGGAGGGAGAAAAAAGAGAAGACAGAGACAGTTTTATATCTTAACACAAGTTACTAAGGGTTTCTGGTTTAGTTAATAACAATCATACCACTCAATGAACTTCTATATGATTGAGATGTAAAGAAATTAGATCTCTGCCCAGCACATAAGCAAGCATTCAATAAATGATAACTGTTGCAATTATCATTATATCTTTCTCTCATCAAGATGCTTATCAAATTTTTTAAATTGTAAGTGAGGATATTACCCATTTGATTATCAAAAGCTTCTATATATTAAAGCTTCTTTTTTTTAAAGATTTATTTATTTATTTATGATAGACAGAGAGAGAGAGAGAAAGAGGCAGAGACACAGGCAGAGGGAGAAGCAGGCTCCACGCAGGGAGCCCCACGCAGGACTCGATCCCGGGACTCGATCCCGGGACTCCAGGATCGCGCCCTGGGCCAAAGGCAGGCGCTAAACCGCTGAGCCACCCAGGGATCCCCTATATATTAAAGCTTCTGTGTATTAAATATAAATAATATAAAGTATATAATATGTTACTATATCACATATTTTATATTTAGATTACTATTTACTATATTGTATATAATCACATATTTATGTATTAATACTATATACTTATATATTAATACTATGTACTTGATTTTTAGATATTTCATTACATTATATATTGAATATGTTATAATCATATAATGTTATATAATTCTATTTTATATTAATATAAAAATATAGATTAACATAAGTTACACTTAAATAGTAAGAGTAAAGAAAGTTTAGCATCCTCCAATAGGGATATCATGCAAGTCATAAATGTGAGCCATATATGAAATTTTTAATCAGCCACATGAAGAAAATAAAAAGAAACAGGTGGAATTCATTTTAATGATATATTTTATTTATTCCAAATAACCAAAATACCATAACCTCAACATGTAATCAATATAAAACTTTATTAATAAGATATATTTTTTTTTTCGTACTAAGTCCTCAAAATCCAGTATATTTTACTTTTATAGCACATCTCAATTCAGATGTGCCTCTCTTCAGACTTAATCATAGCCGCATGTGGCTACTGGTTACCATATCAGATAATGCAGCACTGGTAAACTAATTATAACTGATAATAATAATTATATAAACTGTTGTGGGTTTTGTTTTGTTGTTGTGTTAGTTGCCAGGAAACCCAAAGCTAAATTTGGTGCTCAATTATAGAGATTTTTCTCATCCTGAGTTCCTCTAAAATTTCTCTTCCTTCTAAATGGATCTCAATATCTGTGTTTTGTATGTCTTTTTAGAGAAGTAATTTAATACTAATAACAGCAATAATGATAATTGCCTTTTCTTGTTCATAATAATACCAATTTATCACTCCCTCACTGTGTGCTAGGCAGAGTGCCACATGACTTACATGTGCCACACAGCAAGACCATGGTCGAGCTGAGATGAGAGCTGAGATATAGTTCCAACACCCTCTCTCCTGACTATTCAGCTCTCATAATGCTTATAATAATGATGACCACAAGCATTACTCTGTGCCAGGAACCTCACATGCACCCCATCCTTCAATCCTCAGAAGAAACTTGTGGGACAGTTACCTTGGTCCAATTGTTCAGGTTAGGATGGAGGCTCAGACCTCAGCTCTCTAGTCGAGGCACGGCTAATAAACACAAGAGCCAGCATCTGCACTTAGATTCTTAGTCCATTCACTTTCTAAATGCTCTTTGCTTCAATTATGTAAAACCAACTTTAAAGGATCAAATCCCTTTTGAAGATCAACACATCACCTAGTTATTCATTCAACAGCTATATTTTGAGCCCCTTTAATGAGCCAGGCACTGCCCTCCCTGCCCTCCAACACTGGGATTCACAAATGGAAAAGACAAAAGCTCTGACCCTTATGGAGTTCATAATGGAGGAGAGGCAGAGTGAAGTAGAATGTTACCAATACCAACAGGAAATTCTCTGCTGGGTTTTGCATAACAGGTGCTCAGCACATATTTGCAAATGAACATATCTAGCTCAGACGAAATGAGTAAAATAAATGAGAAAAAAATTGTTCAAAGCACTGAGTACTTCGAGTGGACACATGAATGTGTCAGCATTGACTGCCGCCCTTCTGCGCCTCCTGAAATGGCCTATATGCCCTCTGTGTCTCTAGGAGTGTTCCCGTGAGCTGCCCAAAAGGCACAATGCCCACGAATGGAGACAGCCCACACCCTGTCTCAGCATAAGCTGATACTCAGTCAGCACCATCAGCTAAATTGCTTGGGTGGCTGGTAGAGTTCACAGGATGAGAACTCACAGCTGCTCTCTTTAATATTTGGCAAGGCCCTTGCCAATGCATTTTGTCAGGTTTGACACACGGGCTGTTGGCAAACACACGAGCAAATGGCACTGTTGTTTTGTGCAGTGCTTCATTTGCCCATCTCCCCAATATCAGGGGCTGGACCAATAACTAATTCATGTACAAGACTCACTGTCCCATAAAATTATTATGCTTCCACTCAGCCCAGGTTCTTAATGCTCTGTCCCTGTGACCACACAGGCAGGTAAGCAAAGATGGGACTTAAATGAAGCTCATTCATCAAGAATCAGTGGGGTGTCAGTGACACTCCAACCTCCCCATTCCCTATTCTGACATTATATCTGATTCTAAAAATAGCAGAGTCTGAAGCCTAACCTTTCAATGACACCTCATTCTTCATGCTATAGTGTCCTTAATTGCCCCTTAAAGCCAGTGATTTTGAAGGAATTCCTTCCCATGGGACCTGATACGAGTGAGTCATTCTCACTGGAGGGTTGCATGTTTTCTGTACACCTTGCGGAGAGTTGCTATTCGGATTGTTTTGGCTGCAAGGAACAGAAGCATGTTTTAATCGACTCAGGGAAAGGGAGGCTTATCAGAAGGACACAAAGAGAATGGAAGTGGAGCTTGACGTAGAAGGCAGGTCTAGGGAGTGATGCATAGCCCCACGCAGGCTTGGCCGCTCCCCTCTCTATCACCAGCCATTCTGTCTCCTGGACAGCTTCCTCTGCTAATCATAGCTTGTCTCTCCTACAGTCTCAGACTGCATGGCCCTGACTTTCACCCATGACATCCTTCTAGCTGCTACCCGAGCGTTCACCTATTTACATTCCCTACAGAAATCACTGTTTTGCCCCAATCCAACTTTTAAGACCGTTTGTCACAGGTCAGTTCACGGATTTGTTTACCTTGAGTCGGATGCCCAACTCTGGCCCAATCTGGTCTAATCGGTTTTGGGGGTGGGGTGGGATGGGAAGGATGTGGCATCAACAAGTGTGTTTGACTAGCAAGGACCCATGTGTGCGCAGTATCCACAAGAGGTGTTGTCCTGGATGACACTTGAAGGTTTGTCTTGTCCAGTACAGACAAGTAAAATCACAAAATATGCTAGTCAACTAAGAAGCATCTAGGAATTAAACACTTCCATGTCTGAAGCGGGGAAAGAAGATGAACATAGAAGATAAATTAAATCTACCCGGACTAGCTGCTGAAATTAGTATTTGTTAGCTACTTTATTTGAAGCATTGTGTAGGCATTTTATATGCATTATTTCACTTAAACCTTCCAAATATCCTGGAAATAAATGTCACTAACCCATTTTCATCAGTAGGAACTGAGGCTTGGAGACATTGCCTGTGTCACTATGTGACTCAAGGTCACAGAACCAATAAGTGAAGTTAGGATTTGAACCCATATATACTTCATTCCAAAGTTCTTTCACTAGAAAACACAGAAAAAGAGCTAAGTATTAGCATCATTCTAATCTATCTGCTAAAAAATTATAAAGTACAGCTGTTTCCTTGCAGACCTTACCCATATTAATAAGAATAAACAATAACTGAAGCGACTTGACAGCATGGCAAAATTAACAAATTGCTGAGTTATAACAACGTGAACACTTATTACTTGGAAAAAGACCAAACCCTTAAAATAATTCATTTTAATCTGCCATATAAACGATTCTTGTCACTACCAACAATAATGCAATCTGGTAACCCACTGAGCCAGTCTGCTCTTATAACTCTCTCTTATGTCTTCCAAGCCAAGCTGAAGGAAATGAAAGTATTGACCCAATCATACCCCGTCCTAAGAGTGCTCTCACAGCTATATTTCCTCATAATGTAAATATCATTTTAATTAGTCATATCAACAAGACATTGTGTTAAGCTCTTCAAGAAATAAAATACTGTGTTTTTTTTAAAAAAGATTGCATTTATTTGAGAAAGAGAAAGCAGGGGAAAAGATAGAGGGAGAAGCAGACTCCTCGCTGAGCACAGAGTCTGACACAGGGTTCGATCCCAGGACCCTACGATCATGACCTGAGCCGAAGTCAGATAGTTAACCAAATGAGCCACCCAAGCACCCCAAGAAATAAAATATTGTTAAGACTCAGACCCAATCATTAAGGATTCAAGCAAAGCGAATCTAAAATGTAGTACAATACCCACTGTTGATCTGATGGACACTGTAACAGAAACACTTTTTCTTGAGTAGAGATGGGTGAAGAAACATGGTTGTTCAAAACTTTTCTTTACCTTGTTAAAAACTGGCATTGTCAGATCAAGGTAGAAATGTATTGCTTTTGGCCTGATAACTTTGTGGGATTAAAAAAAGAAAAAGCACGAGCAGATACAAAATGATTTTTAAAATCAATATGAAAGTTTAAGCCTAAGAATAGATAATACTTTAGACAATACAAATGAGCAAAGTGGGGGAGGGAAATAAGAAGGAGAGAGAGAGAGAGAGAGAGAGAGAAACAAAGCAAGACAGACTCTTGAGAGAACAAACTGGTGGTTACCAGAGGGATGAGGGAAATAGGTGATGGGGATGAAGGAGGGCACTTGTCATGATGACCACTGGGTGATGTATGGAACTGCTGAATCCCCATATTGTACACCTGACACTGATATTACCCTGTATGTTGGCTATACTGGAATTCAAATAAAACCTAAAATACAAAAAAGAATAGATAACACTTTAGAATTGCCATCACAAAAAGAATCCTCACATTTAACACCATCACCTATTCCACCTTCACTGCTTAAAGTGTCTTTAGTTTTCAGCTTTGAAATGGTCACATCAACTGAAGACATAACATCAGTAACATTTCTGGGTATCAGAGCTCTTAGTTAAAAACAATGAAAACTAATTTTAAATGATATAAGTAGAAAATAAAATTTATTTTCCTTTAAATATTAGCCTCCGAGATGTGTATGACAATGTTAATGTTCATGGCAGCACTATTCATAAAAGCCACACCTGGACCCACGCTACGCCCAGTGACACGGACACGGCGTTTGTGATGTGTACCTTTCTCCAGTGGAAAACGACACCTAAGTGAGAATGAATGATGACACAGACCATGGAGGCTTTGCAACCACAAAATGAACGAGCCCAACACCAAACAGCACTATGTGATTCCACCTTCTTAAAGTTCAAAACCCAGGCAAAACTCATGAAGAGTGTGAGAAGTCAAGACAGTGAGTTCCTTCTAGGGGCAGGAGTGACTGACAAGGTATGTGAAGGGAAATAAAGGGTTTCTGGGGTTTTGTTTATTGTTATGAATCCTAGGAAGATCGATCCCCTGAATGAAAATCAAAGTATTTATTTTTAGGATTTGTGCAGTCTTATGTGAGTGTGTTCTTTTCCAATATAATTTTATATGATACCATGTGGCTTCGGTATTGCTAGGAAGGCTGGAAAACCAGGTTCATGGCCTCACAGCTGAGGACAAATCCTCCCGTGGAACTGGTTGGTCGAGGGTGATGCTGTCACTGCTCGACGACCCAACTGTAGACTGTAGCCTGGCACACTAAGCCCTCCTGCCCTCCCTCCTCCTCTGAGTACTGTCCTCCTGTGAAGCTTCCTCACCATCTTGCCTCCTGCTCACCATCTTGCCTCCTGACTCCAAGGCTGGTGTGGCTGTGTCTACCACGTAGGACTGCTATCTACAATTTTCAACCTCTGTAGTGAAAAGGTCCAGGAAAGATACAGACTGGGCAGATATCAAGGAGGCAAATGTCTCCTATGACATTTACATGGGACTCTGTTCTGGGGCAGACACTGATTCAAATGACTCGAGGAAATTTCAGGCCTGGCAGCAGATATATGAGACAACATAAAAGGTATTTTAGATGTTTTGGTCCCAAGGAAGGTCCTGAGAAAGGTCACCAGGTTGGGGGTCTGAGTTAGAACTCTGAAGCAGGGGTGGCTTGGAATCAGATTGTTGAATGGCACAACTGATTGTAAAGAAAGCCATATACTGGCCCATTTGGATGGTCTGTTAATGGCCATTTTAAAAATAAATTTTTATTTTAAAATAGTTTCAGGCTTAACAGAAGAGTTGTGAAGATAGCACAGAGAGTTCCTGGATCCCCCATTTCCCTCTCTTTATGAGCATCTTATATTCGTATTGTATATTTGTCTCAAGTAATGAACCCTGATGCATTATTATTAACTAAAGAAGGTTAATGCTTTATTCAGATTTCCTAATGTCTTTTTCTGTTCTGGGGTCCCCATCCCAGATACCGTATTACTTTTGGTCCTCATGTGTTCTTAGGTATCTTATGGTTGGAACAATCCCCAGTCTTCCCTTGTTTTTGATGATAGTTTTGAGAAGTGGTCAGGTATTTTGCAGAAAACCCACCAACTGGGATCTGACATTTTTCCTATGACTGGACTACAGTTGTGGGTTTGGGGGAGGAAGAGTACAGAGGTGAAGCGCCCTTCTCATCACATCGCATCAAGGGACCTTATCACTATTGGCGTTGACCTTGACCACCTGACTAGTGTTCACCAGGTCTTCCCATGGTGAAATTTCTCTTTTCCCCTTAGCATTCTCTGCTTTTTGGACAGAAGTCACCATGTGCAGCCTGCCTAGGGGGCGGGGTACACACCTAAGTTACCTGGAATTCTTGAGTAGGGGAAGTATATCATTTTTTATTACCTTCTAATGTGTGGTTAATTTTATATCCCAAATAAATAGCCAACCAGATACAATGTTTTGATTTATTAAGAAATTAGTTTCATATTTAGCTTTTATCTTAAAAATAACCCATGAATATAAGGGCGCCTGGATGGCTCAGTCAGTTCAGTGTCTGACTCTTGATTTTGACTCAGGTCATAATCACAGGGTCATGGGAGCAAGCCCCATGTTGGGTTCCACCCTTAGCAGAGAGTCTGCTTAAGATTCTCTCTCTCCCTCTCCCTCTGGCCTCTCATCCCTGTTCATGCATGCTCTCTTTCTCTCTCTCTCAAAGAAAAAAAAGAGAGTGAGAGAGAATGGGATGAAAACCAAGCAATCAGGGACTAAGCCCCAAGCAACAGATGTGTGTTGGAACTTCTTCCTCTTTTCTGGGCCTAAAGAAAGCCCCAGGGTAGTCCTAAACCCGACTGTGATGCCAGGTGAAACAGATGCCTTACCCCTGGGTAAAAATGTTGACTTCTGCTCTTCCCATCCCTAAACCCTACCCATGCAGTTAACCCTACTGATAGCAGCGTGCCTCCCTCAGGCACAACAGAATTAACAAGAGTTCTTGCAGTCTAGTTGGCATCCTAGAAATAAGAGATTTCTTAGGAAGTATTGAAAAGAAGGTTAATCCAGTCTTTTGGCTATTTTCCAGTCCTAAAATTGTAAAATCAACACAGCTGAATTTTAAAACAAGAGCCCCCATTCTTTTACACACTACCATCTCTGGGGAGCAACCTTTGATATTTCAGACTTGGCTGGAAATTAGTTAATTGTGAGGCCTACTCACATTACTTGGAATAAAAACATGTTTTGGAAATAATGTTTGAAAATACCTTTAGGGTAGCACATGGAATTGTTGGCTTTTTAAGATTTTCTCATCATGCATTTAATGAGTGGCAATTTGACATGGGTCTGACTTTACTGGTTTTAAGAGAGGCTTCATAACATCCTCAATCTAGAAAAATAGAGTTTTAGTATTCAATCTAAGTGATAGTGAAGGGAGGCAGGAGATGGCGGTGGCTGAATGTGTATTAGGACTATTATGTACATTAAAGGAAACGTGATGCTAGAATTCAATATCCTGAATTGGACTGAAGTCTGAATCTGGACTGACTCTGAGAACAAACCATGTCTCTGGGTCCGACAAAGGTTCAATAATACAGGTATGACTAGCCATCACATGTATGACTACCAATCACATGTGTGATTTTCACATGTATGGCTGACCATCACCACGTGTATGACTCCCCATCAAATGTGTGACTGCCACATATATGACCAGCAATCACATACGTGACTAGCTATCACATGCATGACTAGCCATCTCATGTATAACAAGCAATCACATGCATGATTAGCAGTCACACAGATTTTCTTTTTTAAAGATTTTATTTACTTATTCATGAGAGACATAGAGAGAGAGTCAGAGACATAGGTAGAGGGAGAAGCAGGCTCCATGCAGGGAGCCCAATGTGGGACTCGATCCCAGGACCACGGGATCACACCCTGACCTGAAGGCAGACGTTCAATTGCTGAGCCACCCAGGCATCCCAATCACACAGATTTTTAACACAGCACTCATGGGTTGGGTATAGGTACTTTCATGTAGCACTTTAAATAGGTTGTAAACACAAATAGAGCATAGATGATAGGTAATACAGAAGTCCACTGTATATTGTCCTGTAAACCTTCTCAAACATCACCACAGTTAATCTTCTTGTCTGGCCCACTGTCACCATCTGCCTCTGTGGGACAGTGAAGCCCTAGGGTGTGGGGGCAGGGTGGCAAAAAAGAAAGCTTCTAGGTCAAAGAGCACAATCAAAGCAACTTCTTCTACCTAAGAATTAAATGAAGGGCTGGAGAATAGAGCCTTCAGAAGCCTATTCCTGTCCCCATTATAAGTCTACAGAGACTGAAGACTGCCACACCCATTATCAGTTCAGTGACACTTTCCCTAGAAGGTCTACTTTTCACAGCCCGTGGCTCACCAGCCTGATGAGAAAGCATGTAGCAGCAGAAAGCAATAAAGAGGAGAAGCAGAGATGAGATGTGATCGCATGGCTTATGCAAATTATATCATGAAACAGTTATAGTATCTTGATGAATTGATTATTGATCTTGGCTATGGCTCCAGGATAAAGCTTCTCAAATTGGTCTTGAGTCATAGGAACTATTAGTATATAATTTAGTCGGCAGTCTGGGTGACTTGACTATGTGTGACACCTTGTGCTATTTGGGAAGGAAGGTATATGTAGAGGATATCAAGGAGAGGAAGATAAAGGCTCTGCCTTCAAGAATACAAGACTAAATTTAATGAAACAGAGGATAAATATTATAAACATCTCTTTAAAGGACAAACCATTTGGGGTATTAATTGGGATATTAATGAGTCATTATAAACATCCAGAAGAAGGTAACTGGGCTGAAAGAGGACAAGAAACCAGGTCATAGAAATAATGACCAAAAGATTGTTTTGTTCCCAAAAAACAGAGAACTGTGAAGGGCACAGGGTATATGCTCATGGGGATATGTATATGTGAAGTAGAGTAACGTGACTGCTCTTTTCAAATATTTGAAAGCACGTGTGGGAAAGCCTTATGCTGTGTTCTTGAGGCCAACACTAGAACATGCGGCAGGGAGCTGAGACAGAAGGAGGGGTTTCCCCGAGCAATCCATCTGCTTCTGGGCTTTCTCTACCCCTGTGCAGTGAGCTAGGACCATGTGACCAGCTCTAGTCAATGTGGTAGAGGCAGGTATCACTTCTAGACAAGGCAGAGAAGAGACGGGGGCTGTTTATTACCACAGCATATCCTACCATATCCTAGCTGATACAGAAATTACATGGAAGGAGATTTGGGACCAAAAAAACCCTAAGCAATTAGAACTGTTTGAACAGATTATTTGCTATTCATGCTGCCTTTTTCTAGAAGTGTTCAAAGAGAGGGGTGCCTGGGTGGCTCAGTGGTTGAGCGTCTGCCTTTGGCTCAGGTTGTGATCCCAGGGTCCTGGGATTGAGTCCCACATTGGGCTCCTTGCAGGGAGCCTGCTTCTCCCTCTGCCTATGTCTCTGCCTCTCTGTGTGTCTCTCATGAATAAATAAATAAACTCTTAAAAACAAACAAACAAACAAACAAACGCTGAACATATAGTAGAAATTCCCAACTTGGGTGAATAGATTTGGTTATTTCTGGGAAAGAAGGCAGTTAAGGGCCTTACCTTTAACTATATATAAAAATAAATAGCTTTAAAACATTTCAAATTAGAAATCTTGAGTTAACTGTATACATCTACAGAAAGGTATAACTTTCAGATACCAAGCAATTTTCTAAATTTAAAAGAAAAGGAAGGGCAGCCCGGGTGGCTCGGCGGTTTAGCGCCGCCTTCAGCCCAGGGCCTGATCCTGGAGACCCAGGATCCAGTCCCACGTCGGGCTCCCTGTATGGAGACTGCTTCTCCCTCTGCCTGTGCCTCTGCTTCTGTGTGTGCGTGCGTGTGTGTGTGTGTCTCATGAATAAATAAATAAAATCTTTAAAAAAAATAAAAAGGAAAGAAAAGGAAAATATCAATTTGCATAAAATGTTATAACTTCGTTGGTCATATGATGCCATTATAAAACCAAATGCAAACAGCTGAGGAAAGTATTTACCACAAATATCAACGTTCTTACTGTCCTGGTGATTTGATCAAGTAACTAACAAAAATGTAACATTTTAACAGGTAAATTGACAAAAGACATGAGCAAAAGGTGTATGAAGCCATAATCAGTTCATAAAAAAAAAATGCAAACATCATTGATAATTTTACCTCTATTCTCAAAAAAAAAAAAAAAAAAAGAAAAAGAAAAGAAAAGAAAAGAAAAATGACTGAGACACAATGTTGGTGAAGCCACAATAAAATGTGTACTCTTTTACAAAGCCAGGAGGAGTAAAAATGGTAGGATCTTTCTGGAGGGATTTTTATAATATATTCACTTTTGGCCTTGTAACTCCATTTCTGGAAATTTATACTGAAGTATCAAAAGATGCACACAATAATTTCCACACAGGCACTATTTATGATGCTGAAAAATTGATATAAACACCCAATAGTTAGAGGAAAAGAAATAAATGAGAGCACATCCCTGACACGAAATACTTAGGCAGTCACTAAAGCCACATATAAGAATTTGGGATAATGAGATGGAAAATGCTTCATGAAGTAATATCAAGTTGAGGAGACAAATACACACATACACACACATTTTGTGAAAAATGAGTGAGCAGGGATCCCTGGGTGGCGCAGCGGTTTGGCGCCTGCCTTTGGCCCAGGGCGCGATCCTGGAGACCCGGGATCGAATCCCACATCGGGCTCCCGGTGCATGGAGCCTGCTTCTCCCTCCGCCTGTGTCTCTGCCTCTCTCTCTCTCTGTGACTATCATAAATAAATAAAAATTAAAAAAAAAAAAAGAAAAATGAGTAAGCATAAAGATATCACCAAAAGTATTAATGCTTTATTGTTTTGTTTGTTTTACAATTCTCTATTCACTTTTCATTATTCAAATTTTCTTCAGTGAAAGACATTGCTTTAATAACTAGGAAAAATCAAATTGCAATTAATAGTACTCACTGACAGAAGAGAATGGTTAAAAAAAAGCATCTGTCACTCATTTTGGGTGTGTGTGTATATTCCTACAAACTTTCTCAAAAGCAGCTTGGCAATACACAGCAAGTACTCTAAAATGCTCGTGCCCTTGACTCTCCTTGAGATCTATCACTTCTGGATAGTTACTCTAAGAATTAGCCTCCAATGAAAAGTAAGATGTTATTTTCATTTTTAAAAAATATTTTATTTATTTGAGATAAATATTTTTGATTTTATTTATAATACATATTTTAAGTAAAATACGTATTAATATTTTATTTAATATAAATAAAAAGATTTTATTTATTTGAGAGAGAGAGAGAGAGCACCAGCAGTGGGAGGAGAAGAGGGAGAGGGAGAAGCAGGCTTACCACTGAGCAGGGAGCCCAACTAGGACTCGATCCCAGGACCCTGAGATCATGACCTGAGCTGAAGGCAGACGCTTAACCCACTGAGCCACCCAGGCGCCCCTAAGACATTATTTTCAATGTTATTTATAATAACATTGGAAACTTGTTGGGAACTTAAATGTCCAGAAGTAGAGGAATACTTAAATAAATTATGATCTAGAATAAGGTACTGTGCAGTCCAGTCACTGTGAATAGTGTTTATACAGCACTTCCAATGACCTGGGAATATATGATGTAATATTAAGCTTATAAAAGAAAAGTACACATAGTCACAAATATATATTCATAATCTGGTCTCAAATATATGAGAAAAATGCATTTAAAAACTGTCTATGAATAGTTGGATTATGGGCAATTTTTTTGTTTCTCTTTGCTTTTCATACCTCTGCCTTTTTTACATCGGGTATATATTTCCAGAAGTCAAGTTTTTAAAAAAGGACAATGTAAAAATGAAAAGACCAAACTCCTGCTGTTATTACTGTGTTTTAACATTACTTTTTATGCTGATAAAGAGAAAGAACAGACTGCCCACCTACTGAAGTTACTTCCATGTTGCTAAAATCATTCACATCTTGGACCTCCAGATGCTTGACCATTGGCCGCATCTGACAGAGGTGATCCCACCCTTCACTTCATCCTCTGGCTTCCTGGACCACTCTCCCCACCGCCCTGCTCCTCACCCTCACTCCCCCAACAGGTCACACTTGTTCATCCTCCTTTGCTGGTTCCTTGCTATCTCCTAAATGGCAAATGTTGAAGTGCTATGGGTCTCTGACCTTGGCCATTCCCTTGCTTTCTCTGTTCCAGAAAATTCCATCTACTTTTATGGGTTTAAACTGCATCTCTGTGTTGATGTAGCCAAATGCACAGCTCCCACCCAGACAGGCCCTTGGCTCACACCAACCAAGGTCTGAGCGCACATCTCTGCTCAGGTATCTAATGAACCTTACATACCCCAACTCCTGATTTCACCTGTATCCCTCAGATGCAGAAAAACCTGCTCTACCTGCAATCTCTCCCTTCTGGGGCACCAGCAACACCATTCTTCCAGCAGCTGGAGCCAAAAGCTTGGAGGTCTCCATTTTTCCCTAAACCCCACTTCCAAACTTTCAGCAAGTTTCCAGTTTGACCTGCAAGGTCCATCCAGAATGAACCATGCTCCACAGCTCCACCACGACAGCTCTGGGCCCCCGCTGCCACCACCTCCCAGCTGTGTCTGTGGCGAGGTCTGTTCTCCTGGCTACCCCTCTTCTGTCTTCTGGACACAGCAACAGCATGAACCCCTCTCCTCAAAACCCTCACTGCTTGCATCTCACCTGGAATACAAGTCAAAGTTCTGTGATAGCCTGGAAAGTTCTACGACGGCCTGGCCCTCTGCCCACTCTCCCACCTGCTCCAACCACTCTTGCCTCCTCGCCACATTCCCAGTGTCCGAACCTGGCCTGGCTCCAGGAGCTCTGTGCTTGCTCCTCCTTCCCTGCAACACTCTCTAGAAGTCTGCAAGTCCGCAGCAGACAGTCTCTGCCCAAATGCCACCTTCTCCACGTGGCCTTACCTGCTTGCTCAACATCAGACATCAGTCCCCCAACACCCGATGCCTCTCACCCTACTTCATTCCTCTGCAGAGCAGCAATCTCTACCTGGCAGGCTGCATGTTACTTGCTGTTTGTTTATTGTCTTTTTTTCCCTCCACTAGAATATGTGCTCCCCGAGGACAGAGACACCACTGTATTCCCAGGACCTGGAACAGTGTCTGTTTTGTAATAAGCAGTCAAATATTCATTGCATAAATGGATGAAAGCTATAAATGGTAAAAACAATGCTTCTCTGGAGTTCAGGACACCTTGTACCCACAGGCAAGCTATTGGGAACTTGGTACTGAGAGTGACCGCCACTGCCTCATCTCTCAAACAGCAAAGGCACTGCACATTTGCAAAACGCTGGACATATAAAGTTGACAAAAGGAAGCTTTTTGCTTTATCCTGGGCTTTATCCAGCATCTGTTGCCTCACTCATTTTCTGTTCTTGAGAGCGTCTGGGTGCAGGGATCTGGTGCTGTGCACTGCGCCAGTCCCAAAGGGGCCCCCCAAGGGGTATGGTGGGCTAAGGGCTTCCAGCGGGGAGATGGGCTTGTTTGTTTTCTGAGAAGACTTAAGTCATTGGAATAGCTGAGGCAATCTCCAGGATGGCTCTAAAGAATGACATAAAGCTTGTGATTATTCCACTTATGTGGTAATCATCACTGTGGACCAGGCACTCGATATGCATTATCTCTAATCCTTACAACAATACCAAGTATCATTATGCACATTTTCCTGAGGCAAACAGAGAGCAAATGCTCTCACTAAGCCATAAGTCTGTGCTCTCCTTCTACTATCTTCTATGGCTCCCTGAATTTGGACCTAGTCTTCACGATTCTTTATGTCAAAAAAAACGTCCTTGTTAACTAGTTACAAATAATTTTAAAATATACACATTGATGCACTTTACCCTTGCCACATAGATTTAAACTTTACAGAAAATAAAAATTTGATTCCATTTAGAGTAAACATGAAAAACACCCAATTAATTAATTAGTTCATTCCACAAATATTTAGAGCCCCTACTATGTGGTAGCACCATGTCAGGCACTGGAGATACAGCATCTAACAAAAGGAAAAAAATATTTTGCTTCCATTTAGCTTACATTTTATTTTATTTTTTAAATATTTTATTTATTCATGGGAGACACACAGAGAGAGGCAGAGACATAGCCAAAGGGAGAAGCAGGCTCCCTGCAAGGAGCCCGATGTGGGATTCGATCCCAAGACCCCGGGATCACGCCCTGAGCCAAAGGCAGATGCTCAACCGCTGAGTCACCCAGGCATTGCTAGCTTACATTTTACTAATGAAAACAAGAAGCATAATAAATAAGCAAATACATGGTTATGTCAGAAGGCGGTAAGGCCCAGGATAAAGCAGGGAAAGAGCATCAGGTGTACAAAGTGGGAGTGAAGACTTTGGTTTTAAATTCAGTGGTCTTGGTCAGCCTCACTGTGCTGGTCAAAGTGAAGGAAAATCTCAAAAGACAGAAGGTCACCAGTAACAGGGTGTCTGGAAAGAGGCTCCAGGGGGAAGGAGCCACCAGCACAGAGACCTCAAGAGAAAAGTAAGCCTGGTGTGCTTAGAAATCTGAGTGCTCCTGGATTGTAGGGACAAACTAAAGATCACTCTGGCTGCTGGATTAGGAACCAGGACGGAAGTAAGTGGTCAGTTAGTAGGTCATAACAATAGTCCGGATGGAGAAATAGAGATGCCATGATTCAGAGTCAAGGTCAAGAGAAGCAGTGATTCTCTTATATGGGATTTACAAATAGGTAAGTTAGGAGACTGCTCTTTAAAGTAGATTTTTCTAAAAATTTTATTTACTTGAGAGAGAGAGAGAGATCATGCATGTGCACACACAACTAGGGGGAGGGGCAGAGGGAGAGGGACAAGTAGACTCCTCACTGAGCAGGGAACCCTACTCGGTGCTCGGATCCCAGGATCATGAGATCATGACCTGTGCCGAAGGCAGGTGCTTAACTAACTTAACCCAGGTGTCCCTAAAGTAGATTTTCACTTTAGAAAAGAGCATGACAAACTCCTGCAACTAACCGTCTTGCCTAGTATGTTTCCATTCACAGAAACCGTGCACATCATGTCAGCACACGTTTCTATGCAAGCAAGGTATAGCCATGGTTGCCTTATGAGGATTATCATCAAATATGTAGTGTAGAAACAAATGGGTTTTTCAAGCTTGTTTAAAGCCATACTTCCTTATCTAGTTAAATTTTCAAAAGTCAAATGTCCCTAGGAAGTCCCAATAAATGAAACCATGGAAAAATATGTCAAAGGTTCCTGCCAGAGTCAAACACATGCATCCATGAGGAAAGGAGCTACTGTCTGCTGAATGTCTCAAAAGTTCAAGGAATTTGCCTTCAAAGTTTTTTTGGACAAAGACGCCTCTGAGCTCGCATTCTTTCCTACAGAGTATAATGATGCTTTGCAAGAAGGGGAAACCATTTAGAAGCGGAATCAATGCAAGGCTTCTTAGGGACAGAAGGACATTGGTGACAAAGAGGGTTTGCAGCGCACACGGAGTGGCTGTGGGGGAAGTCAGGCACATGCTGGCACGTCATGAACATTGATGGCATTGTTGGAACTATTCCTTAACCTGATCAACCACTGGAACTCTAAGACCTTGGGACAATGACCACAACACATGGAAACACAAAACAAATATCATACAGCTGATTTCTCTTTGATTTAGTAAGTCCATAGGCATCAAAAAGATTGGAAGAGTGGACAATTTAATGGCAAGTGTATTCCCAGGGTGGGCTTTCTGTTTTCCTGTTTTTTGTTTTCTATTCAATAAAAGGTTTAATGTATTACTATTTTTCTCTTTTTAGCCAGTCCAATAAAATGTCTCCCTTTCTTGTAAAACATTAGGATTGGGCAGGACTTCATCAGTCACACCTAAATTCCTCAGTATTTTCATGAAGGGTCCCTCGTCCAGTATCACAAAGCTGCCAAGGGCAGGGCTGGGGCTGGACCCCAGGCTCACTGGGGTTGGTAGCTCTAGTCTCACCAATTACCTGCCCTCAAAAAAGACCCTATTTTATTCTCAATCTTGCCATCCATCCAGTCTCCTGAGCCAGAATGCTGGGAGTCACCTTGACTTCTCTTGTTTCTTCACCTTCATATCCAGGAAATCATCATGTTCTGGGGGATCTGATGCTTATCATTCTTGAGGCTGTCTCCTCTCCATCCCTAACACCATCTAGTCCTTGTCTCACCCTGACTGCTAGCAGGGTCTCACAGCACTCTCCCCAGAGTTAGCCTTGCTTTCTTCAATTCTATCCTATGTCCATTAATCTGCCTGAAATGCAATTCTGACCATGTGGCTTGCCTGCTGAAAACTTTTGATGGCTCCCTGTTGGATGGATGGCTGTTGATGGCTCCCTGTTGGATGGCTGCCTGTTGATGGCTCCCTGTTGGATGGATGGCTAAGGATGAAGTCCGATCTCATTCACATGGCCCCAAGGCATCCAGGAGTCATCTCCTTCACTCTACATGCCAGCAGTGCCCTACTGCTCTGACTTCCTCGGAGTATGACCTGCTCTTTAATGCATTGTTGTTGTCCCTCACCAGGGCTGTCTGTTGTCACTGACACTCCCTCCCATTCTGGTGGGAGACACACTGATGTTCATCCTCTTTGGCTCAATTCAGGCATCTTTCCTCAGAACACCTTCCCTGGCTGCCGCTTCCCAAAAGCTGAGTTAGGAATGCATCTGTCACATAATATCCGGCATACTCCACATGGAATTATGGTCATTTGTCTATGGCTCGGTTTCCCTCTCTAGCTTTTGACCTCCTGGAGGACAAGGATCGCCTCACTCACCTTTGTATGCTCAGCACCTAGTATAGTCCTGATATGCAACAGGATCTCAATACAAGTTTTTTTTAATGCAAGAATGATTGTTACAGATAATACGTGTGGGCAATGCTCAGCCCAATGGTAGCCTGAAGTGATATTATTGTATGCAGAAGTAAAATAATGGGGTCTGGTTTCCCAAAAATGGAATAATTAACTTTCCTCAAAGTTACTGGCTGGGGTTAGACAGATCATAATACCGAAAGCTGTCTCTATTAACAAAAGACAATAGTTTCATTACTAAAGAGCTATAAAATCAACATATACTCGGGTGAATTCTTTTAAGCACTAAAAACTAGCCTGGTACGAGTTCCGGGTCACCACCTAATTGCTTCTCGAGTAGTGGGAGGTGAACAAACTGGTAGCAGCCTGGCACCTGAGCAGAGCTCCGTAAGTGACACACTGCCTGGTGATGTCACTGTGCAAAATAGCGGATAACCAACATGACACACATTTACTTTCCTTTCTCTGAGGAGGTTCACCCATCTTCACAATTAGTTGCTATTTTGCAAACACCTCTGGGACATTTAAGGAGGTCTCTGAAAGGAGAGAAACCTCAGAAAGTGTTTAGACAGAAAACTGAGGCCAGCTAGACTTTTACATGATCACCAAAGAGAGTGAACTCGCTACCAATCATCTACAAATTTTATAAATGAAAACTGACTATTCTCCAACCAAATATCATCATTTGCAATTTGAACTTCAAATTGCAAACTATACAATCAGTATGGAAAAAATCGCCAGCCAACCCCTACAAATGCAAACATACATACCGTTTCTCTTAATATAGCACACATTTTAATTTCAGCACAGAGGGTGTTTGGAGGACTTTTACACTGTACTCTAGAGGTGTTTATTTATAATATGGGTGTGGAGTAAAATATCACATCGCAACACATTAGGTGCTTCCATGGGAGCCTTTCCTTTCTGCCCAGAGCTATTTCTACCTTCCTTCTCACACCCCATTTTAAAAAGTGTATCTTGTCAAATTGTGATAAATTGTTACCTGAATAGCAAAGAACTTGCTCACTAGAAGTAACTCCAGTCTTCTCTAAGTACATCCTTTATGTAACAAATTGAATCTACTCTTTATACTTCTGTAACCTTGGGGAAAAAGGAGGTGGGAGAAGTCAGCAAAACAGTTGGATTATACCCAAGAAGGCTCAAACATATTAAAAAACGTTTTTTTTTTAAAAGAAAGTATTGCTTTTAACTTATAAAAAATGAAATAGTACAGTCTGGTGCATAACTCATGTAAAAATAGTTCTTTGGTAAAAAAAAAAAAAAAAAAAAAAAAAAAAAGCTTTCTGCCCTTAAATACCAAGGCCGTGTGCATTGTGTGTTGGTGTGTACTTGCCCACACATGCACAAGTATTGTATCATATGGTTGGAAACTGGTAACTTTGGCTCAAAAAAAAAAAAAAAACAAAGAAAAAAAAAGAAAAGAAAAGAAAAAGACAGAAGTCTTTAGTGAATTCTTCAACAAAAACTAGAATGTCAGTTTTCTTTGATATGCTTTCAAGAAATTGTATACCATTGTAAATAATGATCTTGTTACATAAAAGTAAAACTTCAAAGAATACACAAAATATCAAGAAAAATGAATCTGATTTTTTTATATCCAGAATAAAAGTATTTTTAAATGTTTTGTGAAACCTAGATCTGTGTGCTTTTTAAGTTATGGATTATCTCGAGCTCTGTGGAATCTAAGTCTAGATTTCTAGATGTTCCCTCGCTGTTTTGTTTCTACCTGCCCAGGGTTTTACTTTGCCCTGGGATGTTTCTTTTTTGTTTTTTTTTTTTTTTGTGTATTTGTTTTATTAAGTATAGTTGATTAGCTTCAGGTGTACAACATAGTGATTGGATAACTCTACAATTATGCTGTGCTCACTGCAAGTGTAGCTGCCGCCTGTCACCATACAATGCTGTTCTAATACCACTGACTAAATTCCCTATACCTTTCATCTCCATGATTTATTCATTCCAAAACTGGAAGTCTGCACCTCCTACTTCCTTTCACCCATTTTGCCCATTACCCCATCTCTCCCCTCTGGCAACCATCAGTTTGTTCTCTGTATTTTTGGGTCTGTATCTCCTTTCTGTTTTTGTTTTTTTAGGTCCCACGTATAAGTGAAATCACGTGGTATTTATCTTTCTCTGACTTATTTCACTTAGCATAAGACCTTCTAGGTCCAACCATATTGTCTCAAATTGCAAGATGTTGTCCTTTTTTATGGCTGAGTAATATTCCATTATATATATAATCTTCTTTGCCCATTCATCTATTGATGAACAATTAAATAGCTTCCACATCTTGGCTACTGTAAATAGTGCTACATATATCCTTCTGAATTAACGTTTTCATTTTCTTTGGGTATAATACCAAGCAGTGGAATTACTGGGAGGTATGGTATTTCTATTTTTAATTTTTCAAGGAAACTCCATACAGTTTTCTTTTTTAAAAAAAAAAAATTTTATTTATTTGAGACAGAGAGAGAGAGAGAGAGAGGCAGAGACACAGGCAGAGGGAGAAGCAGGCTCCATGCAGGGAGCCCTACGTGGAACTTGATTCCGGGTCCCCAGGATCACACCCCGGGCCGAAGGTGGTGCCAAACCACTAAGCCACCAGGACTGCCCTCCATACAGTTTTCCACAATAACTGTACAAATTTATACTCTCACCAATAGTGCACAAGGGTTCCTTTTTCTCCACATCCTTGCCAACACTTGTACTTTCTTGTCTTTTTGAAAGTAGACATTCTCAGAGGGATAAAGTGATATGTCATTGGGGCTTTGATTTGTATTTCTCTGATTATCAGTAATGTTCAGCATATTTTCATATCTCTGTTGGCTATTTGTATATCTTTGGAAAGATGTCTATTCAGATCTTCTGTCCACTTTTAATCAGATTATTTGGGGTTTTTTAGTGTTGAGCTATAGAAGTTCTTTATACATTTTGGATATTAACCCTTATAAGATATGCCATTTACAAATATCTTCTCCCATTCAGCAGGTTGACTTTTCATTTTGTTTTTTGTTTTTTGGGTTTTTTAAATTTATGATAGTCACAGAGAGAGAGAGAGAGGCAGAGACATAGGCAGAGGGAGAAGCAGGCTCCATGCACCGGGAGCCCGACGTGGGATTCGATCCCGGGTCTCCAGGATCGCGCCCTAGGCCAAAGGCAGGCGCCGAACCGCTGCGCCACCCAGGGATCCCTGACTTTTCATTTTGTTGATGGTTTCCTTCATTGTGCAAAAGCTATTTATTTAGGTGTAGTCCTAATAGTTTATTTTTGCTTTTGTTTCCCTTCCCTGAGGAGACCTATCTAGAAAAATGTTGATAAAGCTGATGAGATTACTGGCTATGTTTTTGTCTAGGAGTTTTATGGTTTCATGTTTTATGGTTTCACATTTAGGCCTGTAATCCATTTTGAGTTTATTTTGGTGTATGGTATAAGAAAGTGGTCCAGTTTCATTCTTTTGCATGTAACTCCAATTCTCCCAGCATCATTTATTGAAAAGACCTTCTTTTCCTCATTGAATATTCTTGCCTCCTTTGTTGTAGATTAACAGAGGATGGTCCTTTTGTCTTAAGGAAAGAGACGAGGGAGGACCCAGGTACACGTATGTGTTGTAGGAGTAATATCTGATAAGTAGGGGAAGAGATATTTGCAGTACAATTTTAGCTATAATGAGTTTGTTACTTCGGCTAGGATCATTAAATAACAGAAATAAATATTTTGTGTGATTTCGTTAGTATTTTCTTTTAAGCAAAATACAAAAATAGCTTAGAGGTAAAAAAAAAAAAATATCCATGGAGGGCTTTTGGGATATGCCACATTACAGTGTAATGTAAACCTTTATTTGTATGTCAAACAAAAATAGACGATGACGATCCATAATGTATTTTTCCAGTTTAGTTAGTCCTATATCTGTGAATTAAAATTCTTCCCCAAATTAAGATACCACTTAGTAATAATACATTAGCCAGAAGGCCACCATCAAAAACAGTTGTAAAACTGTCTCTCAGATTTAACTAATCATTTTCACAGCCTGGCTAATGAACAAAAATTGAAATTATACTCATTTGTCCCATAACTACTGGGTAATAACTATTCCACCTATGAGAATAAAAAGTGAGAATAATCTGGGATCCCTGGGTGGCGCAGCGGTTTGGCGCCTGCCTTTGGCCCAGGGCGCGATCCTGGAGACCCGGGATCGAATCCCACATCAGGCTCCCGGTGCATGGAGCCTGCTTCTCCCTCCGCCTGTGTCTCTGCCTCTCTCTCTCTCTCTGTGACTATCATAAATAAATAAAAAATTAAAAAAAAAAAAGTGAGAATAATCTGAAATTTTTACATGTGGTAGATTCCTAAAAACAAATCAGGTAAATTAACCTTTGAGGGAGTTTTGACAAGTGATGTTGTGTCCTCTCTTTCTGACTGGAAACAAATTTGGTAATGCAAGGGGAAGTGGTTTCATTAAATATATCAATGAAAAAAATCCTACTATTTGATCTATAACAGTCATGTATTAGAGATACTGACAAAAATTTTTCTCTCTCCCCTGGTTATTGGCACATTGACATGATTATATGTGATCTTCGATCTGTAGATCCATGCAAGCCAAGGTCTGAACATAGACTAGTGTGATAAAAATTCTTCTTTTCCCTTGAGAAATGCACTTGTGATATATCTGAGAGATTACATATGACTTGCTGTTGGGGATTTTTTGGGTTTGTTGTTTTTTTTTTTTTGGAGTGTTTGAGAACAATTTCATTATTTTTCCAGTTTGAGTTTTTTAAAAAAAATTTGCTTTAATTCCAGTATAGTTAACATACAGTGTAATATGAGTTTCAGGCATACAATATAGTGATTCATCAATTCCATATAACACCCGGGCTCATCACACATGCCCTCCTTCATCCCCATCACCTATTTCCCCCATCCCTCCATCCCCCTCCCTTCTTGTCACCATCAGTGTGTCCTCTAAAGTTAATAGTCTATTTCCTGGTTTGCCTCCCCCTCTCTTTTTTTTTCTCTCTCTGCTTGTTTGTTTTATTTCTTAAATTCCACGTATGAATGAAATCATGTGGTTTTTGTCTTTCTCTGACCGACTTAGACTACATGTGGTTTTAATACTTGTTCCAATGCATAGTTAAGGTCACAGAAAATTCTGATATTCAAAACATACTGATAGTTATATTGACCCAAATAGGCAAAGCAGTCAATAGTTAATGGCAGTAATGCCGCAAATCTCTTTAATCAAGAGTATATACGGGGCGCCTGAGTGGCTCAGTTGGTTAAGCATCTGATGCTTGATTTTGGTTCAGGTCATGGTACCACAGTTGTAAGATCGAGCCCTGGTGGGCATGGAAACTGCTTGGTTCTCTTTCTCTCTCTCTCCCTCTGTCCCCGCCACATGCTCTCTCTCTCTTTCTCTCTGTCTTTTTAAAGTATATTAACTGTTCCCCCATAGCATTTCCTATATACCTTCAGAGAATTTGCTGACTTCAAATTTTTTAAAGATTTTATTTATTTATTCATGAGAGACACACAGAGACAGGCAGAGACATAGGCAGAGGGAGAAGCAGGCTCCCCATGGGGAGTCTGATGTGGGACTCGATCCCAGGACCCCAGATCATGTCCTGAGCCAAAGGCAGACGCTCAAACACTGAGCCTCCCAGGTGCCCCACTGCCGTCAATTTTCTTACTGAAATGCGGAAGGCCAATTTCTTATTGATTTTATTTTAAGGTCTCTTTTTATCACCAAAACCTTCCCTTCTATAGCATGGTGGCATGGGGGTGGGGCAGAGGGGGATGTGTCAGAATAGAGGTAGTAAAAAAAAAATCTACAAAGGAGCACGAGGCCATATTATTAAGCACATCTTGAAAGAATATCTTTCTGGAAAGATTGTCAAAAGGTCACATGGAAAAGTAGTCTGGGGAAGATAGAAGCATCAATCACACCTAAATAAGGAGTCAGTGTGAGGAATAGCTCCAGGTATTTTGATAAAAGAAGGATAGAATAAAGAAGCCAGGGTGTCCCAGGGGAGCCAGGACAAAGTGATTGCTCATAATTCATTTCAAAGGAAATAAACAGGGAGATTTTCCAAAGAAGAAAATTGCACAGAAGTAAACTGCCATAATGTGTCACACCTCTTACTTTTAATGGAACAAATGGTAACTTCTGCTTCAGAGAGACAAAGTACCATTGGGGCGAAAGGGTATCATCAGGATGAGGTAGCCTGAGTCGACCCTGCAGAAGCCCTCCTTGAACGGGTTCAGGGCAGCGCAGTCGTACAATCATATGAGACCCCGAATCAAAGGAAAACCAAAGAAGCAAAGGTCAACGAAGTTAGAGTCTACACATACCCAGTGAACTGGCCCGTCTAGGTTGATTTCTGTGTTCAACTTCAAGATCTGGTTATAAAGCAGTTCACTAGGGCAGCCCGGGTGGCTCAGTGGTTTAGTGTTCAGCCCAGGGCCTGATCCTGGAAACCCAGGATCAAGTCCCACGTCAGGCTCCCTGCATAGGGCCTGCTTCTCCCTCTGCCTGTATCTCTGCCTTCCTGCCCCCCGTCTCTCATAAATAAATAAATAAATAGATAGATAAATAAATAAATAAATAACTTAAAAAAAAATAAAGCAGTTCACTAAATGATTTCATGGTTGCCCAAATTCAGACCATATGATTTCATAGCTTTTCTAGTAGGATCGCTACCAAATGGCATGTCTCAGACATACAACCCAAAGTACCCCGATTCTTACCGTCCTCGGACCCAGTACTCAGTACCCCAGCCCCAATCAGCCAACCATTACACGGAACACTCTCCCCAAGCTTGCCTCGCACCCCCAAAGCCAACTCAGATTTTTCCCTTCAGTTGATCTGGTAGGGAGCTCCATTCTTCTTGGGGTGAGCCCACATGCCAGTGCAGAGAGGTCTGTCTCTGGGGCTTTCCCTCTCCTGAAATAAATCTCGGATCTCTTGGGAGGCTGGAAATTCTGCAGGAAGCTGTGTTCCCCATAGCTGTGTTGCTCTTTGGGGAACACCGCTTCTGTCCTGGGTCCTCTTTGGCCTCACCTGCATCTGGAGCTTCCCCAGAACTCCTGCTCCCCTTTCTTTAGCACCGCCATCTGTGGGCATCCTCCAGCCTGTAAAATCGGCTGCCACCTCTGGTTTCTGCCATGGTCTTTCCCACCCATGGTACCCCTTCCTCTGGTCCTTGTGAAGTGAAGCCTTTTAAGTCTCTACCTCTCCTTTGTTGGGCCTCTCTCAGGAGGGGCCTCTCTCATGAGCATGGGCAACCAAATACTTTGACCAAAAGTTACACTAAGTTATTAGCACTTTCAGCATCTACAATTAAAATACTGTTTTGGTCACTGATACTACTATTTCTGTGTTTCACTTTGCCAAAGAGATTTTTAAATTCTTAGGCCAGGGCTACTGATAAGGCTTCATCCATGGTGCTGGACACAGAGCAGCTTTACCGAAACCCACTTGACTCATTTTTGAGTCTCAAAAAGAAAATCAGTTTTCTGTGTGCAAGCATACCTTTGTTCACGTGGGGCCTATGGCATCCTGCTTTATTCACTTTCTTCCTAAAGCCTCTGCCTCTTCACCTGGCCCACCCTTCCCTTTGATGCTGGTGCTCCTCAGAGATTGTGCCTTGGCCTCTTTTCTCTCACCCTGCACAGGGACACTCTCATCTACTCCCGTGGCTAACATCTGTTAGTGAGAATATAGAAAAGTTAGAACTCTTGTTTATTGCTGGTAGGACTGTAAGATGGTTCAGCTGATACAAAAAGCAGCTTGGCAGCTCCTCAAAATGTTAAATAGAATTACCATATGACTCAGCAGTTCAACTCTTAGGTATATACCCCCAAATAAATGATGACAGGTACTCACACAGATACTTGTGCACAGATGTTCATAGCAACACTATTACAATAGCCAAAAGGTACAAACAACCCAAATGTTTGTCAATGAATAAATGAATAAACAAATTGTAATGCATATACACACACACAATAGAATATTATTAAGCCATAAAAAGGAATGAAGTACTAATACATGCTCCAAGACGGCTGACCCTGGAAAACATTATGCTAAGTGGTTGCTGATTGCTAAGGCTGGGGGACAGGGAGATGGAGAGCAAACACTCAGTGGGTATTGAAGTTTATTTTGGGATAACAGAAACACTTTACAACTAGGTAGAGGGTGTTGTTGCACAGCACTGGAGATACACTACATGACAAAGAATTTTTCACCATGAGATGGTCAATTTTGTTACATGTATTTTACCTCAATTAAAAATAATTACATGCATCTTTTCTAAGGATGATACTGGAAGGTTTGCTCCAATAAAATGAAGAAGTAATAAAAAAAAAAAAAGAGAAAGATATGGGATCCAGGAAACAGGGGCTCAAATCAAGGAGGCAAAGGGATCTGCTGGGTGACAAGACATAGAGATCACAGGACAAGAGTATAGCAGGCCCTATGTACCTGCTATAGGGAGATGGGAGCAAGATAGGAGGTCCAGAGAAGAGATCTCTAGGAAGAGAAAATCACTTGATTGCCTAATGGACTTGGGTGTACACAGAGAAGACATGTAAAACTGGTAGAGAATTTGGGCTGGAATTCGTGAAAATACGTATAAAGCTTACAGAAAGAAAATTAGTAATTCTAGGGGGAAATGTAAAAGAATACTAGATGACTCAGTTACCAATAGCATTTTTTGTCATCATTAAAGATGCAACATTGAAGATTTATAGAACCAAAATCACAATATAATTAATAACTATATTGGGAGTATATGGGAAAAGGAGAAACATGTGTGTGTCTGTGTGTGTATGGTTGTTGTGATGTTGATAAGTGACTTAAAGGGAGTTGAATCCTAATGTCGCAACGTGGGAAGTCAATAGATAATGATTAAAACTGAAAAAAAAAAACTGAAAAAAAAATCTAGAAGTACCAGGATTGTAATGTTATTTAGAGATTTGAAGGTGAAAGTCAATAGAATCAGTTTAAGGAGTTAAAGGCGTTGCTTTTGGGAAGAGGGAAATGCAGGCACTTTTCAGAACTTTCTGACTCTCTAAACCATGTGCACATATAAAAGTTGAGTTTTTAAAAATAAAATTAAAAGAAAAATTTTCACATCAAAATAGATTGGTTGGGTGCACAGTGTCATGACGGTATAGTGGGCCTTGGTTAGGGACAAGATGAGACCTGGAATAGAGGATCTCGTCTTTTGCTTTTTTAAAAATAATGTTCAAAGGATGAAATGTTCACTATTATTAATTCTAGGTTGTGGGAAAGTTGGGTAAATGGCTTCGGAATTTGTTCAATCTGTAATTTTCGGTATAGCTAATATTTCTTAAATTAACATATTCTAATGAACTCTCTAATTAGTTACACAATTGAGGATGGAGAGCTAGCTTCAGGGCAGTTTACACACAGGACAGCTGAATTTAAAATAAATGGTCTTTTAAAAAAGGTCTGCGGAATTAATAGAAATCGAACAAGGGATGCCTAATAACAGATCCATGTGGCTCTTAGTTCTCCGGACCATGCCTAGAGGCTGTGGTGCTTTCTAAGGTGGTGCATTTTCAGGGGATGTTGATGAGGGACATGGGAGATCTGTAGCCCTGAAGGATGCTTGGTCTGGGAGCCGCCTGCAGATGCCTGGAAGACTGTTATCTATAAGAGGGAGTGAGGGATGACTGGCCCAGCACAAGTGGTCCTTATACTGAGAACATTTTTTGATCACCTTCTATGGGTAGGACTCTGTGATTGCATTAAATTTCTACTTTCTTAAATGCCATGTTTTGCACTTGTTTTCTACTTTTGTAGGAAAGACAAATAAAGAAAACCAGTAATCTGGTCAAAAGAGCAATTTCCAAGGTATGACATTGAGGGTATTGGATTCAGTCTTCTGCATTTATCTGCATTTTAATCACTGATTGCTGATAATGGCAACTTAATGCTTGATCACCAGTAGAGATTATTGCTTTCACCTTTTTAGTGGGTTTATGTAATCACAGGAACATGCAATGTTTTTTTGTTCTTGTTGCTTATTTCATAGATCAATATAATCCACTTTTTTGATTTAAAAAGGGTTTAGTGGGGCACCTGGGTGGCTCAGGGGTTGAGTGTCTACCTTCGGCTCAGGGCATGATCTCGGGGTCCTGTAATCGAGTCCCGCATTGGGCTCCCTGCAGAGAGCCTGCTTCTCCCTCTGCCTGTGTGTGTCTCTCTCTCTCTCCGTGTGTGTGTGTCTCTCATGAATAAATAAACAATATCTTTTAAAAAATAAATAATAGTGCAGCCCAGGTGGCTCAGTGGTTTAGTGCTGCCTTCGGCCCAGGGTGCGATCCTAGAGACCCGGGATCGAGTCCTGCGTGGAGCCTGCTTCTCCCTCTGCCTGTCTCTGCCTCTCTCTCTCTCTCTCTCTCTCTCTCTGTATCTCTCATGAATAAATAAAACCTTAAATAAATAAATAAATAAATAAATAAATAAATAAATAAAAAGGGTTTAGTGATTTGGTGATGGGCAGTAAAAGTATAAACTTAGTACAATGGCTAACACACCTTTTAAGATATCTGTGTACTTATACACACATACACATGTATATCAAATGGGTCAAATTACTAGATGGAATGAAAATTTTTAGAAATTGGGATGTTTTCTGATAATTAAGCATACCAGCTAGCTTTAGAGTACTAATTTTTCTCTACTTATATTAATTTATTGAAGCTTAAACTTCAGAATAGTGAGGGATACCTGTAAAGCTGATCAAAGTAAAATGGTTTCTCCTTTACTCCCTCTTCTATAAATAGGAGAGATTTAAAAAGAAAATAGTAAACCTCCCTACCCCATATAACCATGAAGTAACCAGCTCACAATTCTCAGAAAATCACTCAGAAAAAATCGTCTCATCTGTAGTTCTACATGACGTGAAGCAGACAGAGCATATAAATATCCAAATTTAATTAAGGGCACCTAAACCCCTTCTACCTGGGATCAACATGCCTTATGGTAAGCTACTTCTTCCCTTTTCGATCAGATTCAATAACAAACATTGTTCTGCGTAGGCTTTCCAGGAATGCATCTGTCACACAAAACAAGGTAAATATGTAGAAGGAAGATCACCAAGTGTTAAGGAGATGGAACTGGCTTTTCTGGTGTTTGAATGCCTCGGGTCAAACATACAGGTGCTCACTCCCTGACCCCTTCTTCCTAACTTAGCCTCTCCAGCCTCTTGCACACGCCTTCATCAAAAGGATGCTTAAAGCAGAGGAAGGCAGAGCGCTGCCCTCCTGCAAACATCTCCTACGCGCTCGCCCGTCTCTAAACGCAAGCTTCGGGGTCTAGAGCATGAAGGCTCTGCATCAACACACGTGCAGAGTGGAAACCCGCACTCCCCCCCCTGGAAATCCCACTGCTCCTGCTCCACGCAGACTGGGCCCGGACCCACCCGGAGGGAGGGGTCAGAGCCTGGGCCGCCTCTTGGACTTAGCCGGGGGCCCCCCACCTTGAGGGCCGGGCAGCGGGGCAGGTGATGCGCAGACCACCCACCCGGGCCTCCTGGGGGCGGGAGGGGGGGGAGGGCTCCTACCTGGGCTCCCCGCCGCCGCGTGACCTCGCCAGAACGCGTCCCCAGTGCTCCCGGCGGGACCCCCAGCACGGACGGTCCGCGGGGTCTGCGGCCTCGGAAGGGAGCCCACGCACCTGCTGGGGGAGACCCCGAGGACCTGCTGCAGGTTGGAGGACCTGGAGATTCGGCCCCGAGGCGCGATGCTCAGCCTCCGCGGCAGGGAGCGGTGGGGTCTGCTGCCCCCTGCCGGCCCGGGAGCCCCGTTGCGGGTTCCGTGGGCTGCGGTGAAGTCTGCACCCGCCGGAGCTGCTGCCCTCTGCACGGGGAGCCCCGGGGTGGGGGGTGGGAGTGGGGGGCGTCCCAGGGCTGCGTCTCCGGAAACTCCAAGCCAGCTTTCCACGCTGAGCATGCAACCTAATCCACTTTGCCTGCTGGGGTTCACCGGCTCTGCAAAGCAGCAAGCCTCTGCAGTCAGGCTTACAACGAGGTCTTCTTAGAGGAGACCGCAGGTGTGCTGATTCCCGGCCTAGGGGTCGTGGGCCGCGTCGAACTGATGCCCTTCAAGGCATTCGTGGATAGGAACCCGTCAGTAAGGAAGGGGATGGGAAACGGCACGTTCCCTTCAACTCCTGGGGTGTTCCCTCGCGGGCCAACGCGCCCTCTGCAGGTTTGAGGATATAAAATAGAAATAAAGTGAGCAGCGTGTGTCCTCCAGCAGGGAGACTTGGCTCAGTGATGCGCAGCCTAAAAAAACGGGAAGCAAACCCGACTCTGCACGACCAAGCGGCAAACTCGGTACAAGAGATGGGGCTGTGCTCCCCTCCCCCCGGCAGGTGGTCCCTGGCAGTGGCTCAAGGGTGAGCCGGTCTAGGCAGCGCAATTTCAACAGTGGACACCGGTTTGGATTCTCTTCTGTCTACCAGTCCTTGGCTTTGCGTCATCGCTGGGCTTCCAGGACGGGTCATAGCAATCTACGAATGCAGGAGGAGCTCCATAAATGCTTATTCTGGGTGCTGTGCTTGATGGCGGGTGATGATGAGCAGCCGGAGGCTTTCTGCAGCAGCGAGTCTGAAGGGCCTGGCTCCAGCATTCAGTGCCCGCAGGGATGTGATCCCTGCTCTCTCCTGCCTCACTAGCTGTGTGACACCGGCCCACTTACAAACCTCTCCTCATTTCGTTGTCAGCAAAATGCAAGTGATGATAACAGTACCTCCCTTTGAGGGGCAGGATGAACAGCAAATGAAACACCCTTTGTAGAGTGTTCAGAACCGAGGCTGGCACGAAGCCTGGTACTCAGTCATGTGTGGCTAGTATCCTTGTTACCACTGCTGTGAACCCCCCCCCACACACACACACACATCAGTTGCTGTGCACTAGTTAAAAGCAGTCACCTGAGGACCTGGCTCTGCCAATTTCCACTGACATGATGCTGGGCAAGTGAGATTCCATGCCCTGATCTCTTAAATGGCAATAAATTCTAATAGAGAAGAATATGGTGATTATTTCATGGTCTGGGATTGTGCTGTAGCTAATTCACATAGTTGTTTGCACCCAGTGCCGAGTGGTCAAGCCCACAGAAAGTGGTGGCTGGGAGTAAAGTAAATGTTTTTAAAGGATTTGCTTAGACCAGTCACCAATGCCTCATTGTCCCCCGAATTAATATCAACCTCTTCGTCTTATTGCACTTTTCCCCTCCAATTTCTTGGCAGAAGGTCAATTCTTAGCGAATTGCCGGCATCTGAACTTTGTGATGTGAAGGTCAGCGACTGGCTATGGCACCTGCTCTGAGTCTACAGTCATTTCCTAAGAAGGGCCTTAAGGACTTTTGATGGTGATTACCGTTGATAAAGGCCTGGGTAGGTGGAAAGGTTTCTCAGAGAAACTAGATGCAGTAACGTTTTAGCACTTACAGTTATTCAGATATAGCACTTGGCTTTGTAAAATTGGTCAAATAAAACCCAACAATGTTTGCAACCATCTGGTGCTCCTCAATGACCGGGAAGGATTCTGAAGGAATTGAGCTGGAGACGCCTGGCAGGAGGCCTGCGGTGAGACACTAGTTAGCAATTCATCATCTTTATATCCTTTCAAGATAATATCTAGGGACACCTGGGTGGTTCAATGGTTAAGCATCTGCCTTTGGCTTAGGTCGTGATCCTGGGGTCCTGGGTTCAAGTCCCACATCAGGCTCCCTGCAGGGAGCCTGCTTCTCTCCTTATGTCTCTGCCTATTTCTCTATGGCTCTCATGAATTAATAGATAAAATCTTTTTAAAGACAATATCCATACAAGTTATTGAATTGGAATGCTAATGTAGAAGATATATATTTTTTTCTCTCCAGCTGTCCTTAGGAACTCAGGAAGCCAGGTTGGAATGACTCAGGAAATGATTTTTAGAAATCCAGGGAACTACTTTCTGATGCATGCTCTAAGACTAAGCACCAGAGAAACTGTTTTTTGTTTTTTTTTTTTAAATGAAGGTCAGAGGATCCTCAAAAAGGAAGGACCCTATCTCCTTTTCTACACACAGGAAAACCTTTTCTTTTTTTTAAGGAACTTGGAGCTCTCTAAATTTGTAGTATCTATAGCCCACTTGAAGTCAGAGCCTTTAGGTTAAAACTCATGGTATTTAGCAAACACCGCCCCTCCAATCATCTGACCCCAATGTAATTTTCCACTCCTATCGTCCCTCCCTCTGTGTTCCTCATCTGCATCTCCTGCTCTAGCGGGGCCTTGGAGAGCCAGGCCAACTAATGACTCCTGAGGAGAACCAAATACAACTTTTAAAAGCATGGTCATTAGTAAACAAAATAATTGTCACTCCTGCCAGCCTCATAAAATCCAATTCCCTGTCACTTCTTTCCTCTGAGCTGCTTCCACTTCCCGAACCCAGATTCAATGAAAGCAGCTCAGGCCCAGGAGATGTTTCCAGCAGAGATGAAGGTGCTGGAAGCCAAGTAATTGGCCTGCCCACTGGGCTAGGGCACCCAGGAAGATGTGATCAAGGCAGGCTAGGTATGCTACATCCTGCTGAGAAGCGAGAGGGGCCGAGGGCTGCAGAGTCTAGACCTCCGGGCGGCCAGCCCTGGGGTTCCTCTCCGTCCCTCTGTGAACCTCTTCGTGGGCAGGCTCAAAACTTCCTGACCTCCTCTCATTTCCTGTCTGGGCCTGCCCCCTCATGCTCCTTCTCCTCTGGGAAGGATCTAGAACCCTGAAGGGGCTCACTCAGCTTCCTGCTGTGGGGACAGCAAACACCTTGTCCCTAGATCACAGCTCCTCCTCTGCTAGAGCTCGGCCCTTCCCATCAGTGCCCTCTGCCCTGCCTCCCTCCACCCCCCCCCCATCCCCATCAGCCCTGCAATGTGAGCTTCGCCCCATGAGGCTCCCTCCAATGGCCACTCCACATCTTTAAAAAAAAATTTTTTTTTATTGGAGTTCAATTTGCCAACATTTAGCATAACACCCAGTGCTCATCCCGCCAAGTGCCCCCCTCAGTGCCCATCACCCAGTCACCCCAACGCCCTGTCCATGTCCCTTTCCACTACTCCTTGTTCATTTCCCAGAGTTAGGTGTCTCTCATGTTTTGTCACCCTCACTGATATTTTCACTCATTTTCTCTCCTTTCCCTTTATTCCCTTTCACTAATTTTTATATTCCCCAAATGAATGAGACCATATAATGTTTGTCCTTCTCCGATTGACTTATTTCACTCAGCATAATACCCTCCAGTTCCATCCACATTGAAGCAAATGGCAAGTATTTGTCGTTTCTAATTGCTGAGTAATATTCCATTGTATACATAGACCACATCTTCTTTATCCATTCATCTTTCGATGGACACCGAGGCTCCTTCCACAGTTTGGCTATTGTGGACATTGCTGCTATAAATATTGGGGTGCAGGAGTCCCGGCATTTCATTGCATCTGTATCTTTGGGGTAAATCCCCAGCAGTGCAATTGCTGGGTCATAGGGCAGGTCTATTTTTAACTCTTAGAGGAACTTCCACACAGTTTTCCACCAGTTCACATTCCCACCAACAGTGCACGAGGGCTCCCCTTTCTCCACATCCTCCCCAACATTTGTTGTTTCCTGCCTTGTTAATTTTCCCCATTCTCACGGGTGTGAGGTGGTATCTCATTGTGGTTTTGATTTGTATTTCCCTGATGGCAAGTGATGCGGAGCATTTTCTCATGTGCATGTTGGCCATGTCCATGTCTTCCTCTGTGAGATTTCTCTTCATGTCTTTTGCCCGTTTCATGATTGGATTGTTTGTTTTTTTGCTGTTGAGTTTAATAAGTTCTTTATAGATCTTGGAAACTAGCCCTTTATCTGATACGTCATTTGCAAATATCTTCTCCCATTCTGTAGGTTGTCTTTTAGCTGTGTTGACTGTTTCTTTTGCTGTGCAGAAGCTTCTTATATTGATGAAGTCCCAATAGTTCATTTTTGCTTTTGTTTCTTTTGCCTTTGTGGATGTATCTTGCAAGAAGTTACTGTGGCCGAGTTCAAAAAGGGTGTTGCCTGTGTTCTCTTCTATGATTTTGATGGACTCTTGTCTCACATTTAGATCTCTCATCCATTTTGAGTTTATCTTTGTGTATGGTGAAAGAGAGTGGTCTAGTTTCATTCTTCTGCATATGGATGTCCAATTTTCCCAGCACCATTTATTGAAGAGACTGTCCTTTTTCCAGTGGTAGTCTTTCCTGTTTTGTTGAATATTAGTTGACCATAAAGTTGAAGGTCCACTTCTGGATTCTAAAAAAAAAAAAAGAAAAGAAAAAAGAAAAAAGAGGATCCCTGGGTGGCTCAGCAGTTTAGGCCACTCCGCATCTTCCTCCTACTTCACCATGGCCTCAATTCTTGAAAGAGCTGTCTGCACATTCTTTCCATTTTACCTGCTACCAATGCTTCAGCTATGGCCTGGCTTCTTACACCACTCTGCCAGCCCCCTTGTGGCAAGTCCAACGAACATTTTTTAGTCCTTATCCTTGTAAAGGGACATTTAGGTTGATTAGGAATTGGAGCTGCAGCAGCACTGAGGAAAATATTTTGGGTGTCCTCTAACTGATCTACGACTGGGGCTTGAATACGAATGTAGAGCTAAGAGAAGCTCCTACCCTGTCCTCGCATCTTCAGTCGACCTGGGGGCAGAGGAGCTACCCAGGAGATGAACTGTGATGTCTACACTTTAGGATGCTGTTTGATATAAAGGGGTGACCAATCTGTGGGCAACACTCAGGCTGCCTGAGACAGAATGCACTGTAAAGGGGGAAAGGACCCTAAACTGAGGCCTACCTCAATACCACAATGTCAGGTTGGAGGGACTTTTGGTTCAAGACAGAGTAAGGGGCTAATGCCAGAACTCCATTCCAACCCTGACCAGTGCCCAAAAGCACACATTTCAGTATGCTTTGTGAAAGGTTTTCCTGTTTATGACAATTAAATACAGCAACACTTTGGATCCCCCAAGAAACTTTGTGTTGCTATATTCCTGAATGAACATAATGGATGGGAGGGTTGTTCTCTTCTCAAAGAGCAAAAGCCTCCTTTTCTGGAAGTTTATTCCCTGTAGGCCACTCATATAAGTACACAAGACTCTTTACCTTAACAAAGAAATAGTAATATTGGGGTGTTTTGACACTGTTAGCAGGGGGTTGGTGAGAATGAATCTCAAGCAGGTGTCCTTGAAGCTATTTGGGCAAAATAAGAATTTTGTCTGTGTCTAGGTGGGAGAGAGAAGAGTTTTAGTAAAGTACTTTTGATAAGCTATAGAAAGAGCTGAATTATGGAACACAAGTAAATAAAACCAGAATTCAATGAAACCAGAAAAACTGAAGCTGCAGGATCCCATACTTCTGTGGGCTACTGCAGCAAACTGTGTTTTCCAAAATGGTGACAACAGGACTGCCCATCACATATGCTCTTCTTACAGTGTGAGGTGGATGCTTTTCCCATGGACAGGTAGGGTCTATGTGCTCTCCCCTTGAGTCTGGGTGGGCCTGTGACCATGGTGGTGGTGATGCATGTGACTTCCCAGGCTAGGTCATAAAGGAGATATAATTTCTGCCTGCTTCTCTTGGAACCCAGCTGCCACACAGTCCCGAGCCCCAGGATACATGGAGAAGCTACAGGTGTTCCGGCCCAAAGTCCCAGCTGAAGTCCCAGTGACAGGCAGGATGCGATACAAAACATGGGAGTAAGGGCACCTTTGAGATGATTCCAGCCCTAGCCACCATCTGACTGCAACATTGGAGAGATTCCAAGTGAGAGAACCACCTAGCTAAGCCCAATCAACACACATAATTGTAAGAGATGATAAAATAATTGCTCTTATTGTAAATCACCATGTTTGGGGGTGATTCACTCCACAACAATTAAGAATTATAGCAGGCCTCTTCAAGGCTCTGGAAGGACCCTAGCAATGTATTCACGTGGTCATATGCTTTTGTAAAATTTGCAGAAATAAGATATTTTAGCTGCAGTTGGTTGAAATTTTTGTCTCTTTCTACCCTAACTTCCCCTCCATCTCTTCAAGTTAAGTGGCATTAGAGTGGCTATGAGCATTTTTGGGATTCCCCTGAAGACAAACTTAGTTGAGGTTTATTTAACTTGGGCTTAGTGTGGTGCATTTGTGTGCTATGGAGTCACTTCTGTGTAAGTTACTACTGGCTGTTCCAGTGTTAATAGCTTCCAGAATATTCCTAACAACCACTGTGCTGGTTTGGTGGTGCAACAGGAATGTGCAAGACGGTAGATCATGTATCATGACAATGTGCTGTATGAGATGTGGATTTGAAATGCGCAAAGCTAGAAGAGAGTCTGTGGGAATTATTCCAAATCTTGCAGCTCATACATAAAAATAGCTAACAGTGCCTTTCCTAAATTTGCCTATCACCCTGATAATTTATCTTTTATCATTAATAATAAGCTATAGAAGCCAAAGCTTTTACAATCTATCAATAAAGTGTAAGGGGAAGAATGAATTATTTTTCTCTTCTCTCATAGAATCTGATGTTATGAAACCATTATTATATGAGGATCCAATCAAATAGATACACAGCCAAAAATGTTAGGCAAAGAGTGGCTCATGAACTTAATAAAAATGTGCCATTTTCCTGGGTTTCGTGTGTATTTGGTGGTAGCAGTGAACAGAGTGAACTTTGTGAGGGGCCGGACCCTTGAGATCAGCACCGTTGGCCACTCTCACCTATAAAAACCTTCCCTTCCCTTGGCTTCTTTGAACCTCGGGTCAGTTCTGCTCTCCGTCTAACTGGTCCCGGTAACCTGGAGAGACGTCTCTATCTCTGGGTACTCACGAGGATCAGGGGCCTGTCTAGGTCTGCTTTCTTCTTACAGGGTGCTCTCACCCCGCTTGCCTCTGTCAATGCCATGTACCTGCTGCAACCCCAGATTCTACATCTCCAGCCCACACTTACCCGCCTCTGTCCATCTCAATTCTGTGTTGTCATTGAAATGAGCGCACGGCCAATAGTCAATTCATGCGCTGGCTGTTTGCCAAAGTCACATTATTTACAAAAACAGTAGCCCACAAGCTGTAGTTTGACAACGCCTGCTCCAGTTACTTCTGGAAATTTCCCCTTGGACGTTCCTAAGTTCCCAAACACAACATGTCTCCAAACAGACTGGTCTCATTCCCCACTCCACGTGTCTTGTCAATGAACGGTACTACCGTCTGCCAGACACCCGGGACAGAAATGTGGGCACCAGCCTTGATTTCATACCCAGTCGGTCAGTCAATCAGTCACAAAATCCCTTCAATTCTGCTTTCTAATCATCTCCCTAATCCAGTCACTTTTCTCTTTCTCTGCTGCCGGCTTTGAGACCCCTCTGTTGCCCCCTCAGTCCCCTGTGCTTCTTAAAATCCTCTATCACCCTGCAGGCAGAAGGAGGATTCCGCCCTTCCAATCTAAAGCCCTACTGCTGTCTGTCGGCTAAGGAACCTCTTGCACAGTGTAAGAGGCCGGCAGGATTGGACACCCCCCTCAATCAGCTACCAGGTCCCCCTTCCAACCTAAATTATTTTCAGTTGCCTGGACCTCTTGCCTCTGGGACTTGGCACATTCATTCCTTCTTGCTTCTCATCCCTCCTATTTGTCCTCGATGTCACTCCCTCCGGGAAGTGTGTGCTCACACCCCAAGACGAAGCGAGGTGTCGCCCTCTTATCCCAGGAAAGCTGGACCTCAGCAGGTCTGAGAACTCACCATGCTGCTTTATGATCCAACTTACAGATCCACACTGGCCCTGTGTCCTACTGCAGGTGGACAAGCCTCTGAGAATGAGGATCGTGTCTTATTCCCTCATTTGCCCTTCTCTCAGCACACTGGTAAACACTGCAGATGCCAGAAGGGCTTCTAACCAGGAGGACTGCACAGAGCAACATGTTCCCTGTCGTTGAAACCCAAGCCCTCTGCCCCAACTTCATGCTTCACTCGGGGACCTTCCCGGGCCTCTGCTGGGCTGTGGAGTTAGTATGGCTGAATGGGAGATGAGGGAGGCATCATTATGTGGGGTTCACTCTGTTTGTGTGGTGTTTTACCAGTGGACAGAGATGGTGGGTGTCCCTTGAGCACCTTGGAGGCCAGACTCCTCCAGCCTCTGGATTCCAAAGCCACATCCAGGGCTGTTGCCACCTGGGTAGCTCAACCAGGCCGGAATTACTTTCTGGCCTCGAAGGAGGAGATGGTGGAGGTGGTGGCAGGGGCCTCTCCCATCCCACTCATACTTCCCCTGCATTCACAGACATCAGCCAAAGGCTGAGTTCTGCGTTCTGATTTAGAAACTATACTTTTAGACTCTACTTGGACAAGTTTCTGTACCCAAAGTACAGAAACTTCATTTTCATATCATGGAAGCATTTACATCATCTTGGGGTTCTCTTAAATATATACACATATGTTCAAATACATACACATATATCTAAGTATATACAGGTATATCCAAATATGTACACATATATCCAATATATACATACACACCCAAATATGTATACACACATATCCAAATATGAGCATATATAGCCAAATATATACACACATACCCAGAAATATATACAAGCACATCCAAATATGAACACATATAGCCAAATATATACACATACATACAAATATATACATACATATACAAATATATCAACATGTATACTAATATATACATATACATGCATATATAGATAGATACTTTTATTTTTACTTTGAAATGATTATAAACACGTAAGAAGTTATGAAAATAATGCTAAGAGGTTTGGTATCCCCATTACCCAGTACCCAGCTCCTCCAAAGGTAAAAATTTCCATAACTAAAAAACAAAACAAAACAAAAAACTTCCATAACTAAAGTTCATTATCAATATCAGGAAATTGTGGTTGGTATAGTGTAATGAACTAGTCCACAGACCTAGGTCAGATTTCACCAGTTTTCATATATACTCATTTTTTTCTTAAAATATTTTAATGTTTCTTACAGGTCTTATGCCTTCCAAGTAGTATGAAAAAAAAAAAAAGATTTTATGAGGATTAGGTTAGAGAATAATAAACTTTAAAGATGGAAAGAGGATTTGGTTTCTCTTTTTTTTTTTTTTTTAAAGATTTTATTTATTTATTCATGAAAGACACAGAGGCAGAGATACAGGCAGAGGGAGAAGCAGGCTGCACACAGGGAGCCCAACATGGGATTCAATCCCAGGTCTCCAGGATCACACCCCAAGCTGAAGGGGGCACTAAACCACTGAGCCACCAGGGCTGCCCGATTTGGTTTCTCTTTGTTTGATCTGTAGTGAATCTGAATCTCAGACCAGAAAGAACACTCGCCTGAATCTCTGGGGAGACCTAGAGCTGCCCTGGTGCGGGCTGGTAAATTATCTGGGAGTTAGGGTCTTCTTCTCTGCTAATATTTTTCCTAAGCAGATAACAAATCTAAGAAGGAGGTATCCAATAAAGACTAATTTGTTTTCCAAAAACGAATAAGCATCTTGATTTCTGCAAGCACAACTCAATTAGGAAAATATCACCTTGCTGAACACTGAATTAGTCAGGTGTTACTTAGAACGTGCGCCCAGGCAGGTTACATTTTAACTCCTGTGCTAACTGAGTGGCTCTGCTATCTCTTTATGGGAGCTGAGAGCTGATAAGTATCTCATTCCAGAGTCTCAGAGACTAAGGAACAAAGACTAACAAATTTGAAAGAAAGGTCGGATACAGAAATGAAAGCCACCTTCAGATTAAGGAGGACACGTTTCCGAGGTGATATGCCCTCATAAACTCGCACAGTAAAAGCAGCCTGCAGATTGACATCACGGGCAGAGAAAAACTTGCATAAAGCCTTTGCAACAATGGAGATATATTTTGTTTGAACCCTTCACAGATTCAGTGATTTTTGCCTAGTTTCATTTTGAGATGGGGGATACTCAGAGACGGTCACAGTAAAGAAATGCACTGTCTTAGAATGACAGGTCCTGGAGGGAAGAGCCTGGGCTGGCAAGAACTCTACTGAGGAAGGGGGAAAGTCAGCAGGGAAAGGTGACAGGTGCACATGTCAGGCCAGCAACACAAAGTTCATGCAGTGTGAACGCATGTCATCGTTTGCAGGCCCCACGCTGGGCAGAGCTGAGGAAGTTAGATTCATCTTCCATGTTCTTTGACGTCCTTGTTGTTGGCTATAGGTGCAGCAGCAGTCTTCAGAAATCTTAGATATAGGAGTTGCTTTGGAAAGAGACTGTGATAATTGCTTTTTATGTAATCTTAAAGGAATCCAGCACACAGTAGGTGGTCAGTAAATACTTAATGAATTGAACTCAACAAGAATACACTTCTCAGATTTTATTCAGCCTGCTAGTAGTGTGCAGAGATGATCTCTTTCTTCCCTCAGTTTTTGCCACTCTTTTAAGTGGAAAATGACTTACTTTGAATTAATTGTCTTTACAGCTTTGGACAAAACCACCGCCCAGCATCCTTCTAAGAGTGCCTGTGTGGGATTCCTATGAACTCTCTGGAATAGTCCCTTGCTTTATGCCTACCCTGAGCCTCTGGGGTTAAATGATGGAGGGCCGTGCCGTAAAGGAAGTCTTTATGCCCCCACCCCAGGATACACCTGAGCGATACCTTCCTATTTGCTCTCCCCTTTACACACCACAATACCTGATCACACAACCACAAAACTCTGCTTTGTGTTTATCTGCGCTCTCACAGTGCTGAAACATCATGAAGGTGGTCAAGAATGTACGGTCAGAAGATCAGAGGAGGGCAACCTGATTGACAAGATAACATTTGTAGAATCAAATCATTCTAAAAGCTTCCAGGAAGAAAGGGGACAAAAGGCATACCACCAACCCCACCCCTCCGCAAAAAAAAAAAAAAAAAAAAAAAAAAAAAAAAAACAACAGAAAAAGGAAGATTATGTGGATGTAGAATTTCTGATCATATTGTTCCAGAGATGCTTTATCCATGAGGCAGGACTAAAATATTTTTTCTTTCTTTCTTTTTTTTTTAAGGAGGCTCCATGATCCTGAGATCAAGACCTGGGCTGAGATCTACAGTCAAATGCTGAGCCAACTGAGCCACCGAGGTGCCCCAATACTAAAATATTTTGAGTGGAAATAAATGCATATTGGAAATTTGGTGTCTTGGTAAAATCTGTTTTGTTTTGTTTTTCCCCAAAGAACATTCTCAAACACATCAACCACATCCCCCTAAAAGACATTTGAAATATTTTAAGAAAAAGAATTGGGGCACTGGGTGGCTCAGTGGTTGAGAGTCTGCCTTCAGCTCAGGTAGTGATCCCAGGGTCCTGGGATCGAGTCCCACATTGGGCTCCCCACAGGGAGCCTGCATCTCCCTCTGCCTGTGTCTCTGCCTCTCATGAATAAATAAATAAATAAAGTATTTTTTTTAAGATTTTATTTATTAATTCATGAGACACACACACACACACAAAGAAAGAGAGAGGCAGAGACACAGGCAGAGGGAGACGCAGGCTCCATGCACGGAGCCCGACACAAGACTCGATCCCGGGTCTCCAGGATAATGCTCTAGGCCGGAGGCAGGCACTAAACCGCTGAGCCAGCCAGGGATCCCCAATAAATAAAGTTTTTTTAAAAAAAGGAAGAAAGAAAGAAAGAAAAAGACTTTTCCCAGATTTGACACCTCAATTTGCTTCCATCCTGACACCAGGCCACTCGGGAGGCATGAGGGAGGCTGACGAGTTGGAGAGAAGAAAGCCAGGATAAAGTAGAAAACCAGGAGATGTGATGAACTCATCTCTGCCGCTCACAACAGTCCACCTTCTTGTTCTCCAACACATTCTGTTCCTGAGAGTTCTGCAGAGTACCTAGATTCCAGGGGATTCTGCAGGAAGTTTGCGGCCAACCTCTACACTTTGCTAGTTAATTTATAGAAAGAAGTTTCATAGCCTAGAGACAGGAGCATGTGTTGTTCATATTTCACAAGTAAAATAAAACTCCCTGAACTAAATATTTTTGAATACTGACATAGGCGTTTTAACCTACGTATCGGGTGATTGTGGCCTTCAGTCAGAGGAAAAATAAAACATCAACAATTAAAATCGAGACAGACTCCTTAAACTTCATTTTACCCCCCACCCCTTGCTTTATTTCATGAGGATGAGAATGTCACGTGCACTGTGAATTTGGGGAAAAGACTCATATTTTGATGACATGACTTATAATTGTGGGAAACATGTGAGTCCACTGGACATGAAGACATTTTGATAATAAAATATTTTGTCTTTTGTAGTGATTTCTACATTGTTTGGTAGGATGGGGGATGGGAATGACAAGGCCTGAGCTTATGTTTTTAATCTAAGGCCTACACAGTCTCTCTTAGTCTCACCATCGGTAGCTAAGTAACCCTGAGAAAGTTAAACTTCCTTAGCCCATGACCCCTCATCAACGTGGGGATATTAATATTGCTTATGTTGAAAGTTGAATGAAACTATGCATGTGTACCTCTCAGCAGAGTGTCTGGCGTAAGCAAGTTCTCAGCAAAGGTTGGCTATCAGTGTGATTGTTTTTCTTCCTTTTTTTTCTTTTTTACCTAAAGCCAGGGAAGGAGAGGAGGAAGGAACCATCAGGCAGGAAAGCAGGTGGGCTGGGGGGTGGGGGTTAGGGGACAGGAATCAGAAGATAAGAAGCCGCCTGGGGCAGAGAGGGGCAGGGCTGCTTTCACCACTTCCCAGCATCTATTACAGATTTGGATTTTGTAAGATCCTCCAGCCAAGGTAATGTTTGAACCCTTCAGAGCACAGTGGCAATGGGCGTCCCAGAGAATAATTAACTCCCTGTGATTATCTTATTTGTGGATGTGTTTCCTCTCAGGTAAGTCAATAATATCTCGGGATTGAGACATCCAGTTTTCTGGGCACTGCTGGCCAGTCCCAAAATGGAACATAAGGAAGTGGTCCTTCTACTTCTTTTATTCCTGAAATCAGGTAAGACACAGGGGTTTTTTTGTTTGTTTGTTTTTACTTTAATTAAAATGCTTTTCCTAGCAATGTCCTAAAAATAGATTACCTGATGGCTTTCCCTGCAGCTTAATTCAGCGTTTGATTCACGAGAGTCCCAAATCAAAATCTACATGTAAAATTGAAAAATTCTTTAAGAACTAAACTTAATTTGCCTCAATATGCTAAGGACTAATGGGCAAGAGGAAATAAGGAATGATTTTTTAAACCTATCAGATTGCTTGCCAATGATGGTGGGTCGTCATCAACCCAGAAGGTCGTGGGTGCCTTTGCCTGGCTCTCAGGTCCGTTAACTCAGATCGTTTTCGGTAGTATGTTATATTCTCTTCACTTTCAGATGTTAGCAGTGAGATATGTCTGTGTCCTTTTTTTTTTTTTTTTAATTTTTTTTATTTATTTATGATAGTCACACAGAGAGAGAAAGAGAGAGGCAGAGACACAGGCAGAGGGAGAAGCAGGCTCCATGCACCGGGAGCCCGATGTGGGATTCGATCCTGAGTCTCCAGGATCGCACCCTGGGGCAAAGGCAGGCGCTAAACCGCTGCGCCACCCAGGGATCCCTGTCTGTGTCCTTTGACCTGTCTATGGTGGTTGTCACCGGTTCCCTGACTATTGAGGGTTTAAGTGGGCCTTTTGTATGTGTAGGTTTGCTCCTTGGGCCTGGAGAAATCACATGTGTCGATTTGCCAAATGTCTTATGTATGTAGGAATTCAAGAAATATTCATGTAGTGCTTGAGGGAGGCCAGGCACATTTTTATACATACGTGTGTGTGTGCACTCACTCACTTATTTAGCTGATGCGGTAGGTGGGGTAGTATATTCATTCCCATTTTACCGAGGAAGGAATCCATACTTAGGAAAATTAGGCTATTTCTCTTTTGACCCAACTCCTTAACCCAGGAAGTGAGGAAACCAGAACTTAAACCAAGCTTTTTCCAGTAAGAATTTGGTGCCTCTTCTCACTTTTCAACTTTGTTTAAGCTTCCTTTAAAATATCCTAAGAATGTCCTTATAGGTTTTCTTGGACAGCTCTATTGAAATATAATTCATATATAATTCATCCATTTCAAGCATACAATGCAGTGGTTTTTAAAATACTCTGAGTTGTGCAACCATCACCACAATACATTTTTTAACATTTCTGTTACCCCAGAAAGAAAACCCACACCCCTTAGCTGTCACCCCCAACCCCCTCTCATCACATCCCTTCCTGCCTAGCTCCTGGCAATTGCCAATCTACTCTCTGTCTCTGATTTGCCTGTTTTGGGCATTTCATTCAAATGGAATCATACGTTATGCTGGTTCTTTACATAAACAAGATATGGGTACTTGAAAGTCAATTTATAAATTGCCAGATAAAATTTTGTAAGCTATTCTTTAAATTAGAGTTAAATATATTTGAAGTCAGTGGAGCCATTTAAAGGAATGCCAAAGAAGACAGAGCAGAAGATTGCCCCAAGAGACTTCTGTGGGAGACGGCCGTGTGTGGGGTGCAGGTATGCACGTTCCATGTTAGCCCGTGGACGACAGGATCCAAAATACCAGGAACCCATTTGGTGGCTTCCACCAGAATGCGAGAGCAAATTCTTCTGCAACAGGATTAACATCAATTTTCACCAACCTTGCGGGGGGACTTTCAAAAGCTCTTTTTGAAAGGAAGGCATTTACTCTCTGTTTCCATGGACATGTTTCATCTTTCCAGGGCACAGACGTGACTAGGGGGAGGAAAAATATATCCTTTTACAGCTATTCTCTGTAGTTTCATAAACCACTAAGTTTTTTTTTTTCCTTTCAAACATATGAGCCTGGGTGTAGATATACACACCACAGTGATAAAAAAAAAAAAAATAAATGTACCCACATTATTTATGTAATGCATTTGCTTTGGTAGCAATATACATCTACATTTGGCCTAGAATAGAAAAATACTTCTCTCACTAAAAAAGACATGTTAAATATTTCTTGGTCAACCAATACACTGTACGACACCCCACTAACACAGAGCTCTTGAGTTGAAGAAAAGAAAATAGTGTGGGACAGCTTTTCAAGCACAAAAGAAAAAAAATGTATTCTCTTTCGGGAGATCTCTTTGAAATATCAGCTCCTAAGGTGGGCTCGGCAGCTTTTTGCTTCATAGCTTTTTGCTTTATGTTTCATACATAATAAGAAATTTAAAAGCAGCTTAATTAAAGGGGGGTATATGTGGAAATTTTCTTGTCTTGGTATCATTTATACCTCAGCCTGTTCAACTTTCTAAGAACTCTTCAGAAAGTTTATTAGTTGTTTGTTTATTTATTTATTTATTTAAGATTTTATTTATTTATTCACAAGAGACACACACACACAGAGGGAGAGAGAGAGAGAGAGAGAGAGGCAGAGACACAGGCAGAGGGAGAAGCAGGCTCCAGGCAGGGAGCCCGATGTGGGGGCCGATCCTAGGACCCCGGGATCACGACCTGAGCCAAAGGCAAACGCTCAGCTGCTGAGCCACCCAGGCATCCCAGAAAGTTTGATTTAAGTCATTATAGGGTACACTTTCCAGAATTAGTGTTTTCTGTGTTTTTTTCTTTTTTTAAAGATTTTACTTATTCATTCTAGAGAGTGAGAGATAGAACACATGAGCAGGAGGAGGGACAAAGGGAGAGGGTGAAGTCCCTGATTCGGGGATCAAATGAACCCAGGAGCCTGAGATCATGACCTGAGCTGAAGGCAGACCCTTCACCAACTGAGCCACCCAGGTGCCCCCCACCCCAACCCCCCGCCACTGTGTTTGTTTTCTAAATCACATCCCTATCGATAGAATTTACCAAGCACACCTCTCTCCTTGGAAATAAGAGCTCAAATTGGGGGAAATACAGGATGAAGGCATGGGTATGGGGCTGAAACCTCTATTTTTCTTTTTTTTTTTAATTTATTTTTTATTGGTGTTCAATTTGCCAACATATAGAATAACACCCAGTGCTCATCCCATCAAGTACTTTTTCCATGATCATTTGAAACATTTTTTCTAGCACTTTCTGGTATATTAAAAGTAAATTACAGCAGCCCAATTCCTATGCAAGGGCCACCTTCCAGTTTGGAGTATGGTAAATCAGGGGAGGATAGATAGCAGAGACAGGGCAAGGTGGCCTCCAGAAGACGACTCGCCCCCGTCTGCTGGAGCACATTTACCCTGTGCCCCATGTGATTGGGCGGGGAGGGCCTTTCTGAGAATGAGGAGCTGACCCTCAGTGATCCTTCCTACTGGATAATTTTCTCCAGTAGCTAAAGATGTTCTAGAAAGTCTCCTCTTTTAGAGAAAATTCTGAGAGCGCACATGCCCCCTGGAAAGTGCTCCTCTCACTGCTGGGCTTCTGAAGACTGGTCTTCTGACGCACTCCACAGCTTCTCCTGGTCACTCTTCGACCCACTCAGCCTGGCTTTGGTCCTCACCACTCCCCTCGAGGTGGTCAAGGCCGCCATGTTGCCTAATCCCATTTAGGCAAACTTTAGGCAACTTGCTGTCTTCATTTCATTAACCTCTTCTGGCCTCTCACCCTGGGAAAATCACTTAGGTTCCACATCAAAAGCAGGGAGGCCAACATCTCCAGGCCCAGAGCAGACCTGTCAAAGTCAGCTTGGGTGCTGCCTGGGACCTCAGAACAGAGAACTCTCCCTGTAGCTCCTGTGGGAACACTCTCTGCCCTTGGAAGGGATGGAGAAACCCTCAGAGAGATTCTTTGGCTCAGATTTTATCTCCCAGAAAAATCAAAGCCAGTGTTTGTGCTTTTTTTTTTTTTTTAATCATCTCCTCAGACATGCCAGATACCTGTTATCACTGTGGGGGGAAAATGATTTTTCTTTAATTAACAGTGAGATGTCACTGTAGTAAGCCCAATATAAAAATGACCTTGTATAAAAAATGATCTTGTAAAGTAGTTGACATTTAATTCAGGTCTCATTTATTAAAATCACCAGCTCACCAACATTTTTATATCTCAGGGTGGAACCACACAGAAAATATCACATCTGTTTAGGAAAGAGAGTCACAACTACAGCTTATAGTGTTGGAAATCAAGCAATGGCCTCCAGGTTGGGCTTAGAGCCAGGGATGGACAAATCGTTATCAGTAATTGCGAACACAGTGGCCACTGGTGGCCTCTTACTGTTCTATCACTGCATGGCAATCCACAGCAAATAAATCACATTTATTCTTATTTGAGGTCTCATGCCCATTAACATAGTACAGAAGTTGTTAAATAATCCTGATCTATGAATCTATCAATTCACTAGCTCTTTTAACATAATGCAGCCTACTAATGGAACTGCTTTCCTGACTCAACATTTTTATTCATGACACTGGGTCTGCTTTCCAAGAAAGCAGCAAGTTTTATGTGGCAGATGCACAGCAAATAGAGGTTTACAAAGTCATGATAACTGAATGGTGACGTTGATGAATCTTACCAGTTATCCCACTTTCATGTATTTGCAGGTCGTGGAAGCCTCCTGGATGACTATGTGAACACGCAGGGGGCTTCAGTGTTCAGCCTCACTAAGAAGCAGCTATCAGTAGGAAGCATAGAAGAATGTGCAGCCAAGTGTGAGGAGGAAACGGGGTTCATTTGCAGGTATTCTCTTGGTGGTTACTCGAATGTGGAAATATTGCCATTTGAGACACTATTATTTTGATAGCGAGAAGTTTGCTCTGGGATTTATTAACAAAAACAGGATTTAAGAGGCAAGAGGAATTTCATGGGATTGGAGTTTGGGGTCTGTATTTGCTTCCTAGATCTGAAGCCATACGAACAGTTCCTTGGTAGAGTTTATTCGCGTCCCCATCAGAAAAATGGCCCCAAAGGATGTTATAGTGAGACATGGCATCACAGCTACTGCTGCTCTTAGCTCTAGGTTTTGACATCATCATCAGTAAATATTTAATGAGAATCATGTGACTGGAAGTGTCCCAGACCCTGAAGAGCAAAGGAGCAGAGATACAGTGATCTGATATACACAATTTGTATGATCTATATCAGTATGTGAGAAATCTCTGTATAGTTGCAAGATCCGGTGCCTGCCTTTTTGTATTTATGGTGTAGTCATGGAAGCTGGATAAAATGTAAACATTTTTTTAAAATGCTAGGTGTCAGTAAGTGACATCATCAATGAGGAAAGAATAATTCCTAAGGTTTGAGAGGGCTGGAGGAGATCTAGGGAGGAGGGAGGCACTGAGTGGGGCTCTGAAGGGTAAGTGACATGTACTGGGACAGGGGAGCCACATGGCCTGTGAACAGGACCCAGCGGACCACACTGCTACAGAAGAGCTCATGGAAGAGATGGTACTGGAAAGACAGTTGTGGATGGCCTTGAATGCCAGACTGAATGTCCATGGCAGGACCACGGGGATAGGCAAGGTGGGGTGAGGTGAAGGGGGAGGAGATGACATGTGGAGGCTGAAATCAAGGGGACCTTCTGGGAAGGGGAAATTATAGGAGTCCAGAAGTCACATAGACCATCTTGGAATGAGCAACCAGAAACCAAATATTCCCGACTCTTTCCAACCCAAAAGCAAATATTCTAGTACTTAAGTGAAGAAAGAGCAAAGTGGTTAAAACAAAGAGAATTTGGAGGAGGAGAAGGTAAAGATAGAAGGAAACATGAGAAACTACCTGTTGATGCATCCTTTTTTAGCACATCTTGATGCTGGGCCAAAGGTAATGGAAAGTATCCATTCTGAGCTCCTTGATCCATCAAGAGATACAATTATCTTTTAAGTCTTTTAATTATTAACAAAAACTTACTTTCCTTTAAATAGGAGAAAACATTTTGGGGGTTTCCTGATTTTCTTCTGCAGGTCATTCCAATATCACAGTAAAGAGCAACAATGTGTGATCATGGCTGAAAACAGCAAGTCTTCTATAGTCTTCAGGATGAGAGATGTGTTTTTATTCGAAAAGAGAAGTGCGTACAATATTTTCTTCTTCTTCCTCCTCCTCCCGGTTTCCTTCTTCTTCTTCTTTTCCTCCCCACCCTTCCTCCTTCTGTCCCCACCTCCTTACATCTGTAGTTTATCAGACCAGAGAATGAAGACACTATTGTAGTGAAATTGATCTCAGACTCAGGATAAGATTTGGGCACTAATCCAATTTGTTGAGTATATGACTTCACCTTTGAGATTTAGTTTTTCTTGATTTAAAAATGAAAAAATTAGATTGACAATCACTTCTACCTCCATGACCTAGAAAATAAGATAGTCAATATTTTCTTTTATTTTTGAAGAAAAAGGAATCTAAACATTCCTTATGATCTTGGCTTTTTGTTCTGCAGGGACCATGATCCTTGGGCCCTAGCTTCTGGACCAAAGCCTGGGGAAACAGAAAAACTGAGGTGTCTTAAATCCTCAGTAACAGTTGCATACAGACAAAATCCTTACTTTCATTTTTTAACATTTCCAATATTTTCTGGTCATAGTCTCAATTTCCCTCAGACTGGGAAATGTGATCTTTTAAAAATGTGCAAGACCTGCAGTTCCTTTTCTATAGTTTCCTTGAAAATTCTGGATTGTTATTTCCATTGTTTAGGATAACAGATGGCCTAGATTCCTATGGAAATTGCGTGACTTTTTCGAGATGCAAAGTTCCATTAAGTATGTCTGAAGATTTAAGTGAATATATGGCCCTTTAAAAATGACTCTGTACCCTGTTGTTGGCTGGGATTAAGACCATTTATAATAACAATGTAGCTCTCCAAATATTCTGTAACACAGGTGTTAAGGAAACATCCTCTTTCGCAAGTTCCTGACAATGACCTGCAACATTCTCTCTAGTCTCGACACAAAACACTATGTTTTTTTTTTTTTAATATTTCTTTAGGTTAGGATTATTTCTACGCATCGGTTCATCTTCTGAGGTTTAGTTAGCTGTGTGTCTACTATACTCCTTTTCTTAACACTGTTTATCTCTCATTCTTGAGATTAAAGTGCTGAGAAAATCTAAATTTTATCTGTTGAAGTTCTTAGTTTTTACAAATAGTAAAGGATGAGATATATAGGGTTACCTACTAGATTAAAAAAAGGGGGTGGGGTGGGCACCTGGTACGATTTTCCCTGCAAAATGCTAACATTTAAATAAATCATTTGTAAATTGTTAACCAGAAAGAACAGGGGGGGTGACCGCTAGGCTTAGTTTGAATAGTTGAATAGTTGCTTGTTTTCAAGCTGATGGAAAGGAGCAAAAGGTTATATCAACTCTGGTCGGTACATACAAACAAAAGAGAGGTAAAAAGTCAAAAGTCAGTCATTTTGCGGTGCTTGTTTCTTTACTGTAGCACATCGACCCACTGCTAAATTATCTGCCTGGGTTATTCTGGGAACACTCAATGTCAGATCACACTTACATCTGCCCTTTCCAGCATGGCCACTGCCTCTGCCACATGGGTCTAAGTGGTCCCATCACTGGCCAGGCCACGGCAGTGGATGGGCCGTAACTTCCCTGCCTGAAACTCCTCATATCCTTAGAATAAAATCCAAATACTTAACTGGATACTATTGGGGCCTGTGTTCTTGAAGGCTACCACATTTGCTTGAGTCACTAGGCTTTTCTACACTGGGCTTTTGTCTGTTCCTCCCACAAAGCAGAAACACAGCCCGTGGCCGAGGCCCCTCTTCTGTTTTCACCTCCTACCTCTCAACTCAGGCATCACCTGCTTTGCAAAGCCTCCTCTGGCCCCTGGGCCTCCAGAGTATCTTGAGTTTACACTTCTGATTGGTGTAATATGTCTACTGTAATAATCACTCTCAATGAAGATACATTTGCAGTTGTTATACATAGTCTTAGGTTAAAAGCATTTGTTTGCTATAGGTGTGTTAGAAGAACTTTCCTAATTGATCAATTAATTTAAAAACTTGACTAAGGTGGGAAATCATAAAATGTTTTCTAGTATAAAAATAAAATGTATCTTAAGTATTTTATATCATCATGTAAAAACACAATTTACATTAGTACCTTTGGATGTAGAGTAGAGGCTTTTTTTCTCTAAATGTGGGGCTACCATCAGCAGTTATCTGGTCCTTCCTTGCATAAACTATGCCCTAAGTGCGTTGTTTAGGATAATTGGTTTCCTACACTTTCAAGTAGTGCAAGGTCTGGAGACATTTATTAGTCAATCCGACTGTAAAATATCTTTGTATTTTTAGGATTTCCCACCCAAAATGATATAGCCAACCATATGAGTAGATTACCCTCAGTGGGTTTGATTGCCTTTAGAAAAATCATTCAAAGTCTTTCAAGTCCTTAAAAACATTCATCTTGTTTTTTTTTTTAAGAAATTTTTTTCACATTCATTTCTCAGTTTAGATAATCTTTAGTCAAATAAAACTGTATAAAACTTCTGACAATGCAAGAGTTGACTTTTGCGAAGCATAAAACCTGACTGGTGGGAAGAGAAGTGGATGGGCACACTGGAAAGTGACCTGCCAGCCATAGGGGCCCACCTCCCCACGTGTGGGAGACAGGTGGGCATCTGACAGTGTGTGTTCAAAACAAGCTGGCACCTGTTGGCTAACCAGTGAGTTGAGGCCAGTGGGAAGTGTCTACTGTTCACGTTTAAAGGGTATACCTCTGTTTGGCAGTTTTTCATATTTAAAATACCAGGAGCCTCAAAGAATAGAAGTGGCTTGGATCTTTTTCCACCTCTGAAAAGTCTGCATCCCCCTGCCATGCCTGAAAAGCACCTGTCCCCATTCCCCTTCACTCTGTCCTCATGCTATTTGTTTTCTCTGTTACATATGTCGCCACTAGCTCATTTCACAATGTGTGACCTTGATTACTTTCTGTACCCAGCCCCTCTGACACCACTAGCATATAAGCTCCATGAGGGTAGGGAGGGTAGGGCCTCCTTCTGCTTTCCCTATGTCTCCCTCACCCAGCATGGTACCTGGTGCACAGAGGGGCTGTAGCTTTGAATGACTAAATCAAAGCACCAAAGTGCTTAGCGAACTCCAACTCTTACACAAATATAAGATGTAAAAGGCTGTCTTTCCAGGGAGTAGGAAAATGGTGTCTCCTCTGTGAGTCCTTCCAACAAGACTAGGCCGTGAAGGGCTCCCTCATGGGATTTCTCATGGAGGGTCTGACCCGTGTGTGGATCCCCCTTCAGTATATCTTTCAGAATGCAAGACTGGAAATGGGAAAACCTACAGGGGGACCATGGCCAAAACGAAGAATGGCATTGCCTGTCAAAAATGGAGTGACAATTCTCCGCACAAACCTAAGTAAGACTTTTGTCTCTATGTTCATCTCTGATACTTAGAATGATCCCATTACCCCCAAATCAAACCAGATGCCATTAGCTCCAAATCAAACCGGACTAAATTAAGAAGCAGGTATGGAAAGAGCTTTATGGATGTTGAGGTAGGATGATTCAGCTATTTATAACACAAAAGCAGAAGATGGTTGCTTTCCATTTGCTTTTGGGGGTGTACTGTTTGGGAAGACCAAGAGCGTGGACGGATGCTTAATGAAAAAGAACAATAAAACCAGGAATCCCAGATTCCAGGTGGAGTCTGAGAAAAGAACAAAGGCGATTATGTTCAGGGTTGCATTAGCCTCAATTAAGCTTTCCAAGTCAGAACCCTCACCACTTGTTCACCTCAACATTGCAGAGCAAAGGAGCAAATAGAATGTAAATGAAAAGCAAATGATCTCACAACTTGCCCATGAATTATTTTAGTGTCGTTATTTTTGTGCTTTCCCCAGGATGGTATTAGGTGGCTTTAACAGTAACAATTCTTATCTATTCTCAGTGACAATGTGTATCAAGTAGGAATTTAGTGTCTACTACCCCCTTCTCCAACAAACTGCCTTTATTATATCTCTATGAAATGGGCAGATATAATATTCCCAAGATATACAACTTATAGAGGAAAAATGATTAAGCCAAATGGCCAAATTATGAAGTGTCAGGGGCTTTTTAGAGATAGTTTAGGCCTTCTGAACCCAGCAGAAGAGGACACTGAGGCCCGGAGAGGCGCACTTTGCCAAAAACACATGCATCGAGGCACAGAAAGGATATCTGCCACTTAGACCCTTCAAGTCTTGGGCTTTCAATCTAATTTTTATCTCTGCACAACTCATTTCTAGAACTGGAAATGAGCATAACTCTACTCCCCCACCCCACCCCACATATGGAATCAGACAGATTTTAACTTGCGATGCTACCTATTAGGTGTTCTCACTGAGGCAAGATATATTTTGATATTGTGCCTCAATGTTCTCATCCATAAAATAGAGATAATAACACTTTCCCCATAGTGGTTTTACTAAAGCTAAATGAGAGAACGTGTAGAAGGATTTCAGTATTGTCTACCGCATAGTTTACACAGACAGAATGGCATTAACTGCTGCTATTTTTACAGAGAGAAGGGCAACTGATGAAAGCAGGTGTTTAGAAAGAATCAAGAATTTGGCAGGCTTTGGAGGCCTTTGTATTTCTAGTGACTGTGCATAAAAACACTGACTCTACTTCTATGACTTAGCTGTCAGTATGGTAATAGTGGTAATATTAGCTACTGTACTGAAACAGCCTATGGGTAGACAACTGGAAATCAGACAGCACAAATGCTGCAGCACGGAGCTCGAATGCATGAACCCCATAAGAATAGAACCTCATTCTGCCTTCCAATAACATACTGATTTTTCAAATACATTTGACCCTTGAATAACACGGGATTAGGGCCACTGACCTCCTGTGCAGTTGAAAATCTATGTATAATTTTTGACCCTCCCCCAAAAGCTTAGCCACCAACAGCCTGCTGTTGACTGGAAGCCTTCCTGAGAGCATAACCAGTCAATGAACACATATTTTGTGTGTTTCATGTATTACGTATTCCAATAAAGTAAGCTAAAGAAAAGAGAATGTTCCTAAGAAAATCGTAGGGAAGAGAAAAAACATTACAGCACTGTACTGTATTTATTGAAAAAAATCCACGTGTAAGTGGAGCCACACAGCTCCAACCCATGCTGTTCAAGGGTTCACTGTAAAGTCAGGGAGTCTTTCCTACCCTCCACAGCTATACGCCTGAGAAGCACCCCTTGGAGGGACTGGAGGAGAACTATTGCAGGAACCCTGACAACGACGAGAAAGGGCCCTGGTGCTACACCACAAACCCAGACGTGAGGTTCGACTACTGCAACATTCCAGAATGTGAAGGTCAGGAGCGGCTCTAGAAAGTGTTTTTACGTCTACCATTTATCTGTAATGTGATTTATGTGTAATGTGTGTGATTCCCTATGGGGATGTTATTGGTAACCAATTAGTGGCATGTTTGACAAAATTGAGTAAGGCATGTACCTCTTGGAAAAGACCAAAAATTTGCTCAGACCCCCCACCTCCTTATTGAACTTAATTATTTTATTAAAATGTTACATTGAGGGGATCCCTGGGTGGCGCAGCGGTTTAGCGCCTGCCTTTGGCCCAGGGCGCGATCCTGGAGACCCGGGATCGAATCCCACGTCAGGCTCCCGGTGCATGGAGCCTGCTTCTCCCTCTGCCTGTGTCTCTGCCTCTCTCTCTCTCTCTCTCTCTCTCTCTGTGTGACTATCATAAATAAATACAAAAAAAAAATGTTACATTGATGCATACAAATAATCAAACTAGATTTTGATTTTATATTTCTGTCAAATTATAAATTGTTAAATTAAAAATTAAATTTATATTCTAGATGTAATTTCTTATGCTTAAAGCTCTTACACAGTATAGAGCCAAAAATAGACTTGTAATTAAATAGTTAAAAATGAAACTACAAAATTAGGGCACCTGGGTGGCGCCAGTCAGTTGACTGACTCTTGGTTTCAGCTCAGGTCATGATCTCAGGGTCATGAGATCAAGTCCCACGATGGGCTCCTGGTTCGTGGAGAGTCTGCTTGCAAATTTCACTCCCTCGCTCCCTCCCCTCCCTTGCTCACTTTCTCTCTTTCTCTCAAATAAATAAATCCTTCTTTTTAAAAATGAAATGACAAAACCAATAAAATCCAAATAAAAGTATTAATTTAATGTGATAGACTTTGTTGTTTCATCAAAGATAAGCAACAAACCAGTTTTTAAACCAGCAGTTTTTAAACCATTGTCTTTATGGACCGTAACAGTGTACTTTGAGAGTAAATGCCAAAAAAGTTTAAAACGTCCTATTGAAAAAATTCTCTTCATTTCATATTTTCTGCTACATTTATTGGTGGAAAAGGGTAACAGATGAGGGTGGAATCTGTGCTACAGTGTGGCTAGTGTTTGCTCTGTGCAACAGCTCAGATCTCCCATCTTTGTTTCAACCATAGAGATGCTTTATTGGCGCAATGTTATGAGGCCATCTGGCCCTTAATCCACATGAAAGCATCAGTTTTGTATCAAGTCTGCCTCTGTCTTCTATATCAGTTCATAAAAAATTAAAATTGTGTTTCTCTGCTGCACCATGGTATTTCAATAATTCCAAACCAAAGTTTCAGTTTTTAAATAATGTAGGAAAGTAAAAAACAGCCAGGCTTCTCAGTACAGAAGTCCCTTATTATACTCAGAGGACACGTTCCAAGACCCCTAGTTGATGCCAAAATCTGCAGACAGCACACAACCTTTTAGATACTATGGTTTCTTTTCCCCGTATGTGCATATGATAAAGTTTAATTTACAAATTAGCCATAGAAAGGGATTAACAGCAATAACTGATAATAAAGTAGAATGGTTATGATGATATAGTATAATGGAGCTTATGTGAATGTGGTCTCCCCACCTCCACGGCTTATTGTACTATGTTCTCCCTTCTTCCTCTTGTGATGATGTGAGATGATAAAATGCCTACATGTTGAGGTGAAGGGAGGGGAATGTCGTAGGCACTGGGATGTGACAGTAGGCCCTGTGCACCTACTGACGATATGTCAGGCCACCTGCTTTTGGACCGAGGTTCACCTCAGGTAGCTCAAAACCAGAAAGCAAACCTGTGGATAAGTGGAGACCGCTGTCATATAAAAAGAGAAACACTGTCCCTGTAGGTGGATATTGGTCCCCAGGGAGGTCATGGGCATAAACCAAAACTCAAGCATTAAAATCTTGAGAAGGTGCCAGCTGATTTGGCAGTCATCCAAGTGATCAGAATAATTTCATAGACATTTTTAAAGATCGTTGTTGAAATGAAAACAAAAAGTATTTTAAAATCCTAGCAGAGAACTGAAGGATTTCTGAGACTACATGCACCTTCTCCCCATCCCCCTCCTACCCACCAAGGGCCAGCACCTTTGAGGACAGGGCATTATGGAATTTCTGGATGTGGCCATGACTAGAATAGTTGAGGGGATGTTGAACAAAATACACTAATTTTACCATTTGAAGAGAGGAGGAGATTTTAGATTGTATTAGAAGAGTCCTTACAGTCAATTTTGTTGCCAGGCGATTGTTGGAAAGGACAAATGAATAGCTAGCAGGTGGTATTTGAGACATTGCTAGGTTGACTCTTTTGCAATTCACCCATTTCTGTTTTTCTTCCTTATTCTCTTCCTTCTCCATTCTGTGCAGAGGAATGTATGCATTGCAGTGGGGAAAATTATGAGGGCAAAATTTCCAAGACAAAGTCTGGACTCGAGTGCCAAGCCTGGAACTCTCAAACCCCACATGCTCATGGATATATTCCTTCCAAGTAAGTCTTATGGGGAAAGAAATTAGATGTTTACAACTCTGTAGCTCTATGGGGCATTTAAGGTTATTTGGACATTTTAGCATTTCTCAGGAAGCAAAGGCATCTGAAGTCTTGAGTTTCAAAGTTGGTACCTTCCCACCTGACTGCAAGTGAGGTATACATTCTTGCTACTCACAATGTGGTCCATGGAGGAGTGATATCACCCGAGAGTTTGTTAGAAATGCAGAATCTCTGAACCTCTGAATCTGAATTCCCATTATCACCAGATTCCTGGCTGATTAGTATGCACACTAGATTTTGAGAAATTTGGATACGTGTCATTCTGATTTTCCAAATATTTCCCTCTTCTCTTTATTCCTTCTCTTTAACCTCTTCCTCTATACTGACGAGGTTCAAGGCTTCCTGGTGTATGATCTATGGGTGGGCTTTAGGGGTTTGGTGAATCCAACATTTTATGTGTATTTATATCAGTGCATTTTTCTGGGGTGGGATTCCTAACTTCCTCTGAAGTTTCAAAGAGGATCTTGAATTCAGAGGAGGAATAAGAATCCATGATCTAGAAAGTAATGATGATTTCTAGAGTAAGATCTTGTGGGTCTTCTGCTGTACGTTACTTGCACCAGAAAATGCCTCTTTCTCTGTAGCTGCTTTTCTTTTGTCTCTTCATTCTATGACAACGGTAGAACCATAATGGGGCTTTTAAAACTCCTAAGAAATGGGACTCAGCCACAGATTTCCCTGTGGAACACAGTCCCACTGAATTTCTGTACCTCCCATTTCATATTGCTAGCTTAAAACCCAGCTTTGCCGTTCTCCTTCCAAAAAGAAATATGGCAAAAGCCTCAAGGCCCAGGCTGGGTACATTCACTTCCCACAGACAAGAAGAGGCTTGCTCAAGCCACTGCTGGCTGCTCTCTGAATATTTACAAGGTCAGAGAGGCCCACTGTGTATGTCACAGTCTTAGTCACTGGGTCTCTGCTGAAGTCCCTACCGCTCTATTTGGCCAGGTACTTGCAGGAGCATAATTATCCCTCCCAGTTTCTCTAAGCTTGAAGGCCAGCAGAGCCAGAACCTGGCAGACAGGAAGGGCCACCCATTCTTTTGAGTTATGAGGATGCTGATTTTTTGCCCATACCGTGTATTAGATGACTATCTAATGATCAGGGAGTACTTTGTGTTGCAAATTAGCTATCATTAGCAGCTGAATAACTGGAGTTGGCTTACATTAACTTTCTTAATCATTAACAAAATGATTAAGTTCTCTGATTTTTGCCCATGTAAACTGTTAGAAAAACATCCCTTAGAATATTGAGCTGATCTTTCTAATGAAGTTGTTATGTCTTTGAGAAAAGCCTGCATCCGGTCATTTCTTTGGATACCCGACTGTGCCTTGCACACAGCAGGTGCTCAATATTTGCTCATTTGAAGTCATTCTCGGCCATAACTGTAAAATGTTCAGTGCTATTCAAATCCTTCTTGAGGCACTTGGGTGGCTCAGTGGTTGAGCGTCTGCCTTCAGCTCAGGGCGTGATCCTGGGGTCCTGGGATCAAGCCAGCGTCAGGCTCCCTGTGCGGAGCCTGCTTCTCCTTCTGCCTGTGTCTCTGCCTCTCTCTCTCTGGGTCTCTGATGAATAAATCAATAAATTCTTTAATAAAATAAAATAAATTATTTTATTTTATAAATAAATAAAAATAAATAAAAATAATAAATACTATAAATAATATGTAATATATAATATACAATATATAATATAATATATTATTTCTAATAATATAAATAAATAAATAATTCTTTAATAAAATAAAATAAATAAAATCCTTCTTGTCAATTCAGATTTCCTTTTTTTTTGTTTTTGTTGTTTTTTTTTTTCAATTCAGATTTCCAAGCAAGAACTTGAAGATGAATTACTGTCGTAACCCTGATGGGGAGCCCCGCCCGTGGTGTTTCACCATGGATCCCAACAAACGCTGGGAATTCTGTGACATTCCCCGCTGTAGTAAGTATGGCTCATACCCAGTGTTCAGGGATCCTCCCCCGTTCTTCCCTTGGAATAAAAACAAACAAACAACAACCAAAAAACCCCCAAAAACCAAATAAATGAAAACTTTGTATCAGTGCTTGAGTGCTGTGCCTAAGAAGTGCCCTCCAGGTCCAATAGGATGTCACTGATCTTCTAAAACAATTTATTGGTTACTGTAGAGAAAATTGATCAGATCTTCCACCGATTATGTTTTTGTTGTTTTTCCTGCCTCTTCTGAGTACAGCTGAATGTAGGTTTTGGAGAAGTACCTCTATTATCCTAGTTTTCTCTAGTGCTAAAGGGCAATAGACCTGTGCTTTCTGGTACATGGATTTCCTTATCAGTCAGAGTTCCTTGTAACTGTTGCTTTATAAGCAGATTTCTCCAGATGTACAGTTTTTCAGTGAGCCAGACTTGTGAGAGACCAGCAGAATAGCATTCAGGGGGACACTTGGAAGGAATGACTTGGAAAGAATCATTTTATAATATTTTCCTTCTGGGAGAATTTGTAGCAAAGGACTAAATATTTAGACAAGGACAGACATCAGAAGTTAAAAGAAAGATGCAGAAAATCCTGATGGTGGCTTCCTGTTCTTTGATCTGATAATCATCCTTTAGAACTCTGAAGGTTATCAGGTGCTCTCCTTTATGAATATCAATTTCTCTTTTTGTCACTTTTTTTTTCTTTCAAGAATTTCTTCATTTCTGTATTATACATTTTCCGTGGAGATAATTTTGCCTTCTTTCAATCGACTCTCTGTTGTTTGACTTTATGGAATGCTGGGTGGCACCCAGTTATGTTTACTCAATGAATAATTTATTCATCATAAAGGAAGTATCATTGGTATAGGTGACACTTATCACGTATGATGAACTGAACAGAGGAAACATAGAAAGAAGCATCTACACCAAGGGTCTTGTCCTGGGAGGAGTTCCTTGTGAGATGATCTCATAAACACTGATTCTAGCAACTCAACTTCTTTTGAAAATGGTAGACAATTTTCAAGGGCCAGATTCTAAGAGAGAATGAGCAGAAGGCAGGCTGATACTCTTTGCATCCATTCCTCTACAACATCCGTGAATTCTTTATTATAAAAATATTCATTGCAACATATTACCTCATTCAAGCAACACCACCACCCCCTTCGGGCCCAACGTACCAGTGTCTGAAGGGCAGAGGGGAGAGCTACCGAGGGAAGGTGTCCGTCACTGTCTCTGGACATACATGTCAGCACTGGAGTGAACAGACCCCTCACAAGCACAACAGGACCCCAGAAAACTTCCCTTGCAAGTAAGTCCGCCTCTCGTCTCAATTCTCTGGCCTCAATCCCCTCTGGAATGTGAAACCCCACTGACTTGGCCTTGGTTTTGTTCCTGGAGGAACCTACTTTAACAGTATTCTGGAATGAAAACTGGCCAAATCATCTGCAAAGGAAGTGAAATTTTGCGCTTGATTTTGTTCTAAGACTCCTTCTCAAAGTATGGTTCACCAGCCCAGCAGCATGGACATCAGCGAATTTGTTAGGAATGCAGATTCCTGGGTCCTATCCAGACCTACTAAATCAGAAACTTGGGAGTGGGTCCCAGCAACATGCTCTGACAAGCCCTCCACTTAACACACAGTGAGATTTGAGAACAGTTAAATTCTGCTGCTGTAACACTTGAATTCCCTGGCTCTGAGGTATCCTCGAGGCAGGAACAGTGCAGAAAATACTGTATATTTTCAGCATTGTGCATAGGGCCTGGCACCCAGCAAAAGACCAATTTTGCTTGACTATCCACAGTTGAGACCATATATTCCCTTCATTTACCAGCGAGAAGCATCAGTGCCATAACTCTACAGACCCTGTGGAATCCCGGTTCTGCTTCAGTTTCCACTTATTATTTGGTCTGTGTAATTCTGGAGAATTAGCTGGATACATCCCCAATATCACCATTAATAAGCATGGGTGCATCATTATTTATTTAGCCTTTTTGGAAAGTCGAACTCATAATCACTTCTTTTTTCAGAAATTTGGATGAAAACTACTGTCGCAACCCTGATGGAGAAACAGCTCCATGGTGCTACACAACCAACAGTGAGGTGAGGTGGGAACACTGCCAGATTCCGTCCTGTGAATCCTCTCCAATAACCTCAGAATATTTGGATGCCCCAGGTAAGAAAAGGGGATGAAAGCTTATCGAGGGCCCCAGTGTGCCCTCTTTTTCCACTCCAATGGGATCACAATACACATTAGCTTTGCTTATAGTTTAATTCTGATCTGGTCAGAGGATATGCTCTGTGATTTCAATTCTATTAATTTGTTGAGACTTGTTTTAAGGTTCAGAATATGGTCATCTTGCTGAATGTGCCCTGTGTCCTTGAAAGGAGCGTTAGCTTTGCTGTTGTTGGGTAGAGTGTCCTGTAAAGGCCAATTAGGACAAGTGGGTTAGTATGGTTTGGCTCTTCTGAATCCATACTCATCTTTTTTTAAATCTCCGTTCCACTGATTACTGAGAGATGAACAGTGACATCTGCAACTTCAGCTGCAGATTCATCCGTCTTTTTGGTCTTTGCTTTGTCTATTCTGGAACTCTCTATTAGGCATATATACATTTAGGGTTGTTATGTCTTCTGAAGAAATGACCCCTTTATCATTAGGTAATGTCTTCCCTTATCTTTGGAAATATTACCTGCTCTAGTCTACTTTCACTGATAGGAATACAGCCCTTGAAGCTCTATTTGCACTGGTGTTTGCATGATACCTCTTTTTTTCTCAGCCTTATTTAATGAGATGCTTGGCATTTGCATTTAATGTAATTGTTAATATGGTTGGATTTAAGTTATTTCTACTTGTCCTGTTTGAGCTTTATTCCTTTTAAAATCTTTTTCTGCCTTTGTTGGTGTTCACTCAATATTTTTTGATTCTCTTTTATCACCACTATTTGCTTATTAGTTAAACCATTTTGATGTTTTTAGTATTTTTTCTAACATTTAGAATATACATCTTTAGCTTAACCGCATCCTACCTTCGAATGATATTACTTTACTTGATGTATAATGCAAGAACCTGAAAACATTGTATTTCTATTTCTTCTTTCCAAAGTGGTGTGCTACTGTTCTCAAAGAACTTATTTCAACTATTGAATAAATCTCACAATATATTGATATTATTTTTGCCTGAATAGTCACATTTCAAAGTGATAATAAACTTAAAATATCTATTATCTATCTATCTATCTATCTATCTATCTATCTATCTATCTATCCCATTTCTGACGCTCTTCATTTACTTTTGGAGATTCAAATTTCTATCTGGTATCACATTCCTTCTGCAAAAAAAACTCAGCCTTTAACATTTTTTGTAATACAGATCTGCTGCTACTGACATCTTTCAGCTTTTGTATGTCTGAAAGTCTTTATTTTGCCTTCAGTTTAAAAAAATAATTTTGTTGGTTGTAGAATTCTGGGCTGAAAATATTTTCCTTTTACCACTTTAAACATGTCCCTCCATGTATTCTGTTCTGAACAGCTTCTGCCGAGAAATCTGGTCTCTGTTCCTATGTATTTCATACTTCTTTCCTCTCTGGCTGCCTTTAAGACTTTCTCTTATCTTTGGTTGTCTGCAGTCTGATTGTGATGTGTCCTCATGTGTTGTTTATTTCTTTACTTTTTCATGTTTATCCTGCTTGAGGTTCTCTGAGCTTCTTGAATTTGTGGATTGTTGATTTTCATTACTTTTGTAAAATTCTCAACCATTATTATGCAAATATTTTTCCCTGCTCTCATTCTCTCTCTTTTTCTATTTTCCTTTTCTAGACTCCATTAGCCTTTCATATTATCTCATACCTCTTGTATGTTTGTTCTACTTTTCCCTCCACTTTTTTTTTTTTTGTCTTTTTACATGTCATGTTAGATCATTTCTTTTAACCTACATTCAAGTTCACTGATTGCCTTTTCGGTTGTGTCTAGTTGGATGCTCAGCCCCTCAAAGGAATTCTTCATTTCTAATACCATGGTTTTATTTCTAGCATTTGCATTTTATTCTTTTTTTATAGTTTCCATCTCAGCTGAAATTCTCCTAAATTTGTGTGTATCATTCACCTCTACACTGAGATGCGTCAGCATGCTAATCCTCACAGTCTCTAATAGTCTGCTCTAGTCTTCTCTGAGTCTGGTTCTTTTGATTGCTCTTTCTTTTTTGGTGTATCTTGTGATTTTTTTTTATCAAATGCAAGGCATTCTGTGCAGCAGACTAGTAGAAATTGCAGTAAATATTCCTTCCACTTTGAAATGGACGCCCTCCTTTTGTAAGCATGTTGTGTGGGTGACTGAGTCAACTAGTCAGCAGATGAACTGCGTCTGAGCCATTGCTGTTTTTACTTTAAGCAAGCATCACATTCCTCATATCCCCTTCTCACTCCTTCACATTCCTTAGAATACAGTTTGGGGGTGGGGCTCAAGAGTTTTCTTAGGATTCGTAATTCAGTCTCAATTTTTAGCAGTCACTGCATGTTTACACCACGAAGGGGTCTTGCTCCAAGCCAGACTTTTGTGACAAACTGCTATAAAATTACTTGTTTCTCAATGCTACGCTCTTGATGGGGGTGGGCATTCTCTACCTTCCTGATCTACCCTCAGTCTTAGATGGGCTCTATGCACATAGGCTTTGAAGGTAGTGTTTTCTTAATTTTCTTCTCCCTTCTTTCCATGGAACTAAATTCTAACTTGTATCTGTGGTGGTTCTTAAGTAGAAAAGTAGCAGACTTCTGCTCCACATCAGTGAAAGATCCTTGGCACAAAAGAATTCCCAGGCCTCCCCTAGAGGAGAATATATTTTTGCCTCTGCCCCTCCCTGAGAGGCATGGGATATTTTGCTTGCATGCTTGGATGCGGAACTATTTTCTGTCCCATCTCCTAGCAGCTTAAGGCTTTGGCTTTGTATAAAGAAAAGGTCTGGGGAAACCCATACAAGGATATCATTTCTGCCCCCACTGGAAACCACTTGCCACATGCAGCCTGCACTACTGAATGTATGTCTGAGCTCCTACCCAATTGTTCTCATGAACACTCAGTAGACATCCATAAACAAGAATTGCACATGAGTGCAATTTCCAATTAAAAGCACTCTGACCCATGTGTTTTTTTCCTGAGCTTTAATTAAATATTTGCAAGAAAAATTAAGTCATTAAAGTTCTACAGTGTGATGGAGATATTGTTTTCTTTGCAAGTCCATTTGCCTCCCAATATGGAAAAGAAAGCAAAATTAATTCCCAGAGACTATAGTTCTGTTTGTGCCATCAATTGCTTCACATATCTGTTCTAGTGATTACTTAGTTGATTATCTTCTATTTCAGCTTCAGTGCCACCTGAACAAACTCCTGTGGTCCAGGAGTGCTACCACGGCAATGGGCAAAGTTATCGAGGCACATCATCCACTACTATCACAGGAAGGAAATGTCAGTCTTGGTCATCTATGACACCACACCGACATGAGAAGACCCCAGAACACTTCCCGGAGGCGTATGTCTTTGATTTTTACCATGAGGGGAACAATAGCCAATGTAAATTTCTGTTTGAAGGTCCATGCTTTAAACTAACATTTTAGAATCAAATTTATCTTGGCTCCAGAATATGAGGCAAATGTCTTGGGCACCTTGCTTTTGAGCAAAAGCTCTGAAAAAGGAGAAGTTACAGACTGGTTATCTTTCTTGAGTACTTCTGTGAAAGAAAGAGGAGATGTATAAAGGTGTTGAGTTCATGCTAGTGGAAAGCTCAGGAGACCAAAAGACCAAAAACTTAGAAACAGTACTATTCCACTTCCACAGACCTACTAAAGACCCATGCATCTTTCAACTATGGAATCTTATTATTCCAACCTGCAACCCCTGAAATGAAGTTTGTGTTTGTCATTGGACCACAAATATCTATATACTTGAATATATATATATTATCCAGTATATATCACTTAAGTTGTAGTAATATATGGGTCCTGAGCACAAGTGGTCTGCAGTGTATGAGCTGCCAGGACATAAAGAGCAAAAGCAGGAGGGCAGATGAGTGCTAGGAAGTATACAGATGCTGATAGGCAAAATGGACAGGTAGATGGGCAAAGAGCAGCATTCCCACCATAAACATTTACAAAATGTAGGGGAAAACTGTTTGCACCTGATGGACAACAGTTATCACAGGACTGAGAACCTTTAGAAAGTGAAATAAATTATTAGTAGTAAATTAGTAATTGGGCTTACTGAGGCAGCTATGATTTTGTAGGCTGGGTAATAATAAGAAAAGATCAGTGTAGAGAAGGAGCTCAACTAATACACACAGCTCTCCTTAAATCTTTGGCTGAATATACGGGTGCACACACACAGGGAGAGATTCCACAAAGTTCATGGGACAAAGAACAACCATGAGGAAGAAACAACTACCAGGGAGTGGTGAGATGAATGGGGATTATAGAACCCACACAACATTGGGAGATTCTATGTTCAGAGGCTTGAAATTCTGACTATCCAGAGAGGAGAGACTTCATGGAACACCCTAAGCATCCAGTAGAGACTCTAGAAGAGTCACACTTTAGGAGTAGAATTAGTGTATTCCTAAAATAAAGATTATTCTAGAAACACCCCACCAAAGCTTAAAAGCAACCCTAAGAGAATCAGAATAATCTAGTAGTAAATTAGCTGTTTGCCACATGTAAATTCAACTATCTTTAGAGGAAAACAACAAAATCCAGTCAGTCATGTGGCATCTACAATGCCTGGCACAAATTTAAAAATACCAGACATATGAAGATAACATTAAATGTGATTCAGTGCCAGGAGAAAAATCAGTCAAAACAAGCAGACCCAGAAATGATAGAAATGATGGAATAAGCAGACAGAAATTTAAAAAGATATTATGATTATGTTCAAGGATTTGAAGGAAAATAGGAATATAAAAGAGAAAAGTGGACATTCTAAAGAGAAAAGAGAACTATAAAAGAGCCAAATGGAAAAGACAGGACTTAAAAAATATATCTTAAATAAAAAATTCATTAGATGGCCTTACCATCAGGTTAGACATTACAGAAGAAAAAGTTAACTTGAAAATAATGCAGTATAAGCTATACAACCTGCAGTACAAATCCAAAACAAAAACTGAAAGAAAATAAACAGAACTTCAAGGATCTCTTCAAAAGGTCTAATATATATTTAAATCAAGTCCCAGAAGGAGAGGAAACAGATGTTGAAACAGAAAAAATACTTCAAGCAAAGATGGCTGAAAAATTTTCCAAATATGAAGAAAATTATAAACTTATAGGTTCAAGAAGCTCAATGAACCATAAATAGAATTTTAAAATTTATCAAATTTTATTAAATATTCAAGGAGAGTTAATACTGATCCCTTATAATTGCTTACAGAAAATAGAGGAGGAGGGAATACTTCTCAACTCAATTTGTGAGGCCCAAAAAACTGAGATACAAAAAGTAGACAAGAATATTGCAAGAAACTACAGAACATTTTCTGTTGTGAATATAGACAAAAAGACTTAACTAAAATTAGTAAAATGAATGCAGGTTTGGTTTAACATTTACAAACAATCAACATAATCCAATATGTTAACAGAATAAAAAAAACCACTTTTTTGTATGATACTATACAATCATATGATTGTATAAATAGATATAGGAAAACATTAGACAATATTTAACACTTATCCATGATTGTAAAAAGTCTTAGCAAACTAGGAATAGAAGGGAAACTCCTCAACTTGATCAAGAAAATCTACAAAAATCTTCCAGCTAATATGTTAATGAGGAAAGATTAATACTTTCTCTGTAAAATTGAGAAAAAAAAAAAGAGCCTAAAGTTTAGAAAGGAATTAGTACATCTGTCTTTATTCACAGAAAACTAGATTAATAGATGCAGAATCCTAAGGACAAAAATAAGTGAATTTTGCAAAATCAAAAGATACAAAAGTAATACAATTTCAATACACAAAATCTATTGTATATCTATACCAGAAATAACCACTTGGAAAAGAAAAATTTTAGAACAAATCACTGGCAATGGTATAAAAAATGAAGTATTTAATGATAAATTTAAGAAAATGTTTATAAGAGCTATATGCTACATACTGTAAAATATTGAGAAAAATTTAAAAGATCTAAATAAATATATACTTTTGTGTATATATTTGTGGATTAAAAGAATCAACATTAATTCTTACCAAATTGGATTTTGGATTCAACATACATTCAAGCAAAATTCCTGTTGCTTTTTTTTCTTTTTTGGGGGGGAAAAGACAAAATCTATATGCAATGGACCTAGAATCACCAAAACAATCTATAGAAGAAGACCAAAGTTGGAGGACTTACCCACCCTGATTTAAAGACTTATGATAAAAGTGTATTATCAAGACACAATGGTACTGGTGGAAATATACACAAATAGAGAAACGAACATTCCAGAAACAGACCTGTATATATTTACCATATTTAAATATGGTTAATTTTCAATATGGATGGCAAAGCAAAGCAGTAGGAATAGGAAATCTTTTCCAAAATGATTCTGGAACAAATGGATAGCCATACAGAAAAACAAAACAAAACAACCAAATCCTTGACTCTTCTTATCTCACGTTAGATAAAGTCCTTCAACCTGAAGGTACAAGCTAAAACCAAAACTGAAATATGAAGCTTCCAGGCAAAAACATAAAAGAATATTTTCATAGCCTTCAGGAAGGCAAAAATTTTTAGACAGGACCTAAAAGATGGAATAAAAGGAAAAACATGTCTAATCTGGACTTTAACAAAATGAATACTTCTGTTCACCAAAAGTCACTATTAAAAAAAATGGATATGTCACAGACAGGGAGAAAAATATACTCAATGCATATATTTGACGTGGCTTACATCCAGAATATATAAATATTTTTCCTACCTAATAAAAATGGACAGAACTTCCTCTGGCATTCCACAGGGAAGATATACAAGTGGCCATTAAGTACCTAAAAAAATTCTCAATATCTTAGCCATCAAGGAGATAAGTTATAACTACAATAGCCCATTGGCTATTGCCATCAGAACGACAGACGATAAGTGATGCCAAGATCATAGAACAACCACCCCCCTCCTCCGTGCTGTGTGGAGTATGAAATGTACAATCATTTTTTAAAAAATATTTTATTTATTCATAAGAGACCCAGAGAGAGAGGCAGAGACACAGGCAGAGGGAGAGGCAGCCTCCCAGCAGGGAGCCCAATGTGGGACTCGATCCCGGATCCTGGGATCACGCCCTGAGCCACCCAGGTGTCCCAGTGCACAGCGTTTTAGCAACACTGTGAGTCAGTGGATAGAGGGGACTGGCCAAAGAGTGTCCTCATGATGTCACCCCTCGGAGAAATAAGTTTTAGTTTCAACTTATACAGCTCTATGTGTTCCTACAGAGGGATACAGACATAGTTGTACATGCATAGGAAAACATTCTAAAACGTGAGCTTTAAATCCAGTATTGGTTATCTCTGGGAGATGTACGACTCCTGCCCATGGAAAGGAAGACATTTGGGTACTTTCATTTACACACATATATTATTTCAGTTTTTTAAAAATATTTTATTAATTTATTCACCAGAGACAGAGAGAGAGAGAGAGAGAGACAGAGACACAGGCAGAGGGAGAAGCAGGCTCCATGCAGGGAGCCCGACGTGGGACTCGATCCTGGGTCTCCAGGGTCAGGCCCTGGGCCAAAGGTGGCGCTAAACTGCTGAGCCACCGGGCTGCCCTATTTCAGTTTTTATATGGAGCACATATTAGGTTTGATTTTTTTTTAAAATTTATTTATTTATGATAGTCACAGAGAGAGAGAGAGAGAGAGGCAGAGACACAGGCAGAGGGAGAAGCAGGCTCCATGCACCGGGAGCCCAACGTGGGATTCGATCCTGGGTCTCCAGGATCGCGCCCTGGGCCAAAGGCAGGCGCTAAACCACTGCGCCACCCAGGGATCCCTAGGTTTGATTTTTGAGATAAAAATTGTAATCGATGTTTTCAGTGCGCCCAGTTCGGAAGTTGAGAGCCATTTGTCTGTTGCATTATAATAATAACTGGTACGTGCAGTATCTTTAATGGAAATGTTTTAAAGTCACTGATTAGCACTCTATTATGACAAAAGGCTGAGGGTGCGGGGTGCCCTGGAAGATTCTCCACCCTCCTGACCTGTGTTGTGGAATTTACAGTGGCCTGACAATGAACTACTGCAGGAACCCCGACGCTGACAAAAGCCCTTGGTGTTACACCACCGACCCCTCTGTGCGCTGGGAGTTCTGTAACTTGAGAAAATGCTTAGACTCGGAGGCGAGTGCCACCAACTCCCCCGCTGTGCCCCAAGTTCCGAGCGGACAGGAGCCTTCTGAATCAGGTGGGATATCTGTGCCCAGGCCTCTGGCCACCTGGGCACAGGGATGATAAGAGGAGGCCCGTCTAACAGAGGCAGAGCGCTTCATTGCTCCAGGGAACCGAGCGCAGCCCAGGGTCTGCCAAGTGGAGGCCAGCCTGGCGTGGCACCTGGGATCCGGGGCAGCCAGAGCCACTATTGCTGGTGAAACGTGGGGGGGGGGGGGGGGCTGTGTTTTTAGGACTTGAAAACCAAGTGGTTTGGAGGGATGGATAAAATTCAAGCCTGTGTGGATTGAGAGGTGGAGGATGGCAGCGCCGGCTGCAATGGTACCTGCTAGAACACCAAATCCTTGCCTCCCCCACGGAGACATAGAAATGATTAATTTGTTGTTTTTTTTAAGATTTTATTTATTTATTCATGATAGACACCGTGAGACACACACACACACACACACACACACACACACACACACAGAGGCAGAAACACAGGCAGAGGGAGAAGCAGGCTCCATGCAGGGAGCCTGACATGGGGCTCGATCCCGGGTCTCCAGGATCAGGCCCTGGGCCAAAGGCAGGGGCTAAACCACTGCGCCACCCAGGGATCCCAATTAACTTGGTTTTGAACAGACTGAACTGGGAGTGCTCGCAGGACAGTCAAGCCCGGCTCTCCAGCACGAACCTGGCAAAATGGATATGTGGCTTGCAGGGTCACTGAGCACAGAGATGGAGGCAGGAAATAATCACAGCCTCCTGTGCTTCCCTGGCCCTCGGGGAGCCGCTCTGAGCGCTTAGCACCTGCTTCCGTGCTTGTCTTACCCCCGGCCCCAGCATGAAAACTCCAGCTCTGTGACTTGCCTGGTCGCTTTCAGATAATTCAAAAGCCTGCAGATGGTGGGGGTTAAAACGAGAACTTTGGTTTGAAGTTGGCACCCCTCTCTGTCCTGAGTGGGCTTGGCTGCTCCGCAGAGGAGAACCTGGCCCAGTCTTCCTTGAACAGGCTGGTACCTCTCTCTTCCCTCTCTTGGTGATGCTTCGGGCTCCATGCCCATCTGGGTGTCCCTCATGGGTGAGTCTTGAGATGGCCTACCATGGTTCCCCCAGGTGCCTTCCCCCCATCTGGTGCGTGGGTAACTCCCTTACCCCGGTCCTGGCAAACATCGGGCTTGCAGACCACGGGCAGAGAAGCTAGCCGGCCCAGCTTCCGCATTTTGGATTTTTCAAGTGGCCATCAGAGCACTGGTGCCCTGGGTCCCCTTATGGGACATGCATCATGTTCTCCGAGGGTTTTTGTGGAAGCCTCCTTTCCCTAGGCTCGAGACAAGGGATGGGCTTGGAGGAGGAGCCCCAAGCCGGCTGCTGATAAAGCCCTTCATGCCAAAGGATGGGAACTCAGCCCAGCTCTAGCCAAAATAGTGTCTTGGATAAAAATCCTTTCCAATTTGCACTCTTTTTTTTTTTTTTAACCCAGCCTTGAGAACCAGGTGTTTGAGGGTCATCTGACAGTTCACCGCAGCATCTGCTTTATGCGAATCCTCCGGGTGCTGTCTCACCACTCAGCTTATTATAAAATTGACTCTCTTAGTGTCCTGGCCAAAATTCCCACGCTAACATTTTGGCTTCTGATTATTTCCCAGGCGTTTTTAGTAACCTGGTAAAATAGGCAGTGTTCGCTGTAATTGTCAGCATTCCAGCGCCTTAGGGATGTGACCACAGAATCGGTCATTAGAGAGTCCTAGCACGACGGCCTATCTTCCCTACCATCCTGGGTCTGGGCAGTAACACATAACTGCCCATTTCCTCTTCCTTACAGACTGCATGTTTGGGAACGGCAAAGGATACCGGGGCAAGAAGGCAACCACTGTGATGGGCATCCCATGCCAGGAGTGGGCTGCCCAGGAGCCCCACAGACACAGTATTTTCACTCCAGAGACAAATCCACAGGCTGGTCTGGAAAAAAACGTAAGCCACTTTGATTTGGACTTGGTTTTGCTTTTTGCTGACCAATCTTTGCTAACAGCACTGGTCCCATGTTACAGCAAGTCAGCCGGTCCTTGGTGGTGGCAGGGGGATTATGAGAGGTCTCAGGAACTAAGCCTCCACGTGACTGCCACCAGCACGGCCACTATGGTTTGCACAGGCAAGCAGACTTCTATGCTTGTGACCACTGTCCACAGGTTCCTCCTGTTGTTTGCATTTGTGACATCCCCTGCTTGCTGCTCGTATTATGTGCTGTGTCTAGTTTCTAGTGTTTGTCTTCCATGTTCTGGTGGTCAAGGATGGCTTTCATGACCTTTTAGTCGAGACAAGGGATGGGCTTGGAGAAGGAGCGCCAAGCTCCTAGAAGAAAATGTGGATGGGCCACTAGGACTCCACACAGTAGGATTTCCTCTAGTCACACACTCTGTGGGACCGGTTTACCTTGGGGGTAGGTAGAGGAGAGGGAGACATTGCCTTCCTGTGGCTTGAACCACGGAATGTGCACAGTTCTTGGGAGTAATTTCTGAGCCAAGAGCAAACAGGTGTCATTGGGTAGTCAACTGCTGATGTGAAGCAGGGACATGACGGGTCAGTCATGTCTCATGGTCCTCTACTGCTTGCTCTCTCAGAGGTCTGCTGACACAGGCTGCTGGAGGGGAGGCCCCTTGATGTCATCTCTACCCCTCGGGATCTCCACCTTCCTTCCAGGAGAGTCACTCACAGAAGGAGCTTCTTTGAAGAAGGGAGATGTGACTAATGGCATATGCTGAGTCGGAAGCTTATAACATCCTAAAGAATAACTTTGTCTCCCACCACAAAAAACTAGGAACACTACCTTTCATCTTCTAAGGACTTTCAGGGAAATGTCTGTCAGAACACCTTCTCTGTTCCCCTGGGCCTAGTCCCCTCTATACCTGTCTTATTCTTTTTTTTTTTTTTTTTTTTTAGTACTGCCGTAATCCTGATGGTGATGTCAATGGTCCTTGGTGCTACACAATGAATCAAAGAAAACTTTTTGACTACTGTGATGTGCCTCAGTGTGGTAGGTTGCTGTCCTTCTTGTAAGGAAATGACTTCTCAGATAAATGCAGCATCACATCCCTGGTATGGATTTGCAAAAGGAGGACTTTTTGCTGAGCATTTCAGGCGAGCTGCCCTCTCTTCATCCTAGGCCGCTTGAATCTGTCCTCCTATGATCCCATTTGTTAGGGAGTCGCCCTTCCCTAACACCTTAAATAAATGCACAGTCCTTCAAAAGAGCAAATAGGTGATCTAATCAGCCTCAGGATGCTCTCACTGAACTCTCCATGTCCCTCTTGGAATGCCTGAAAAACAAATATAAGTCCAGTCCCCGGATAGGAAACTCTCCCTTTCAGTGGCTGAGAAGTAAAAAAATTATACAAACATTCAATGTACATTGTAAACCTATACAATGTCATTCTGAGAATTCAATGAGATGTAATATCAATTTTTACTAAGCCCCAAATCTCCTTTGTCCTAAAATTACAGTTCATTACCCGTACTTTGGCCACATCACTTAAAGAAAGCCTGTGTGGCTTCTTTCCTCATTTCCCTGAGATTTTCTAGGGAGCAAGAAGCTTGAATCAGGGAAGGGAGAAAGGTTTGGAATACACATCCCTGGGTAGGTCTGGAGAACAATGTGAGACCCTTTGATCTGGACCTTATTTTTACTTTCTCCTGACCTATCTTTGCAAACAGAATTAGTCTTGGTTGCAGAAAACCAGGCTGGACTACTTTGCTTGATTGCATGGCTTGATTGCATGTGCTTGTGTCTGCCATACAGAGGGGCCAGGGCTGGGGAGGGAGAAGCCTGGCTGCAAAGGCACCAAAGACAAGCCTGCAGAGGCAGTTGGGGGGCAGTTTGGCATAGAGCAGTGGGGGGAAGGAGAGGCCAGGGTGATGGGCAAGATTTCACCTGGCTGCTTGTCTGGAATTAGGGTGAACTTACAGCTGAATTTTTCTCAAGTGGCTGTTTTCTCTGTTCTACAGAAGCTCTCTTGGCGGCCCCTTCATCTGCAAGTCCCTGAATGGGGTTAGTGCCTCTTTAGCTGGTTGGGCCCCTTCAGCTGGTGGCTCCCAATCCTCAGCCCCGCCCCTCCTGGTAGACCTTACTGCCTTGTATGGCCTTGGTTTTCCAGGTTGGACAGGCGGCCTATTTGGCAGGATTGCCTTTAAGTTATCCTATCACCTGACATTCCTGCCACGGACGCCACAGTTGGGAGGATGCTCCTCGATTCCCATGGGGGAGAAGTACAGTAACTTCCCAGATGCAGCCTTTGGCCACCAGCAGATACTCTTGCCTTCTAGAGGCTGGAGCTGTTTGGGCATTAGTGAGTGGTACCAAATATGGGGCATGACCCCGTTTGTCTAGGTGGAAAGGTAGGAGGTAGATAGAGCATACGGGCAAGTGGATGTAAGTCATCCACAGTGCACTGGCATAGTCTTGGGAAGCTTCTGGAAGTCCCATCCAGAAGCTGGCTGAGAGACGTTCAGGACAGTTATCTTTGTTCCATACAATCACATACACACACACGTGCACATATATGCACACGTAGAGCTTCACATGAAAGAAATACCCATAGTGTCTTTCAACGGGGATGACAACTATGGTTTTTAGTAAACCCTATGTAGTTCAGATGACAATGATGATGACAGAAAAGACGATGATGATGGTGATGAAGATGGGAACCTTGATATATCACGTCAAGTCAGAATAACAATTGGTGTCCGTCAGGGTTCTCTCGGCAAAGGTCTCACTCTAACACCTAACTCTATCAATTTATTTAATCCCTTTGCCCCAAAATAACACAGAGGTACTTATATTTTCCTGAAAGAAGAAGGTTCTGTGTTGTCTACTGTCACTTCTGAAACCTAGGAAAAAATATCCCAAAAGGTGCTTATGACCTTGCTATTTAGTTTGGGCTTTGAGATGTCACAACCTCAGTGCTTTGGCCATGACCTTGAGTTGTTTATGCAGAATTGCTTTTGCTTCTTTAAATGTAATTCTCTTCTTCACTTTGCGACACAGTGTCCACTTCATTCGATTGCGGAAAGCCCCAGGTGGAGCCAAAGAAATGTCCTGGAAGGGTCGTAGGTGGGTGCGTGGCCAACCCACATTCCTGGCCCTGGCAAATCAGTCTTAGACTAAGGTAACAGCATTTCCAGAAACACTGAGTTCCATTCTTCTGTGTAAGCCCTGCAAAACCTTTCTACATCCACACTCAGTGCACACAGCTCAGGTATCAGCACTTGCCTTGATACTTATACACTCTTCTTAGGAGGAAGGAAAAACTATGAATTCAAAAAAGTTACATTTTTCTAGGTTCTCTACTTTGAAAATAACCCAAATTGGAATATTTTCCTTGATTTGGGCAGCTACTGTTGAAATCTACAGATGTAGCAATTTACCCCAAGCTCCAATCTTACTGGAAAAGTATTGGAGATGCCTGGAGGGTCCATTGTCTCTATGTAAGACAAAGGAAATGAGATATTTTTAGAAATGTGGAATGTTGGGAGAGGCACGGACAAAATTATCTATCATCTTTCACTGAAAAGATTCTCTTTTTTTTATACTTTTGTGAATTATTGAATTTAATCAGAGGATGCCCACTCACTCACAAGCACACCCCCTTCAGTGTAGGATAGTTTAGGATCACCATAATTTAAGAGTGATCAGTTCCAATTCTATGGAACCCAGAAAGTTTGGGTGATTGTTTCAGTGGCATGAGCTTCTAATAAGTTTGGTTTTCCTGGATGTTTCAAAAAAAAGCACGTGTGTGAAATGTGCTTTTCATGTTGCTTCATCATCTCATTTCTGCACCAAGGCGCACATATGTGCTCAGTTGCCATTCTCAGTTGCCTTCCTCCCCTAACCGTGTGAGAGTCCATCAATAAACTTGATTTCAGTACATTTCATTTTTTTGTTGAGTTGACTTTTCTTCTCTTTGCCTTCTCATTTATTAAGTCCTTGCTATACAGACCTTCACCTTTCACATCTTCAAATTCTTTCTTTCCCAAACTGTGCTGTGGTCTGTCTCCTGACTGATTATTATCATGCCTGCTCTTGGAAACTTAGAATTTCTGTCCCTTTTGTTATGATGGGCATCACGCAGAGTGGCTCACACCAAGAGGGTAAAATGAGCAGATTCCCATGAGTCATAGCTATTTAGAGTCATGTCTGGCTCTCTGAAGAATGACTCATCAAGCCTTGCATAAATCTTGTCATAAAAAATAAAAGAGGCCTCAACAGGATGATCATTGGCTGGTCACTTCTGTTGGAGTCCAGAGCCAACAAGTCTAAACCATGCACACGGGCTTCCTATTGCAGCCTTGCAGCTTTGCTGTCCTGTGGACAAGCTGTGCTTCAGCCTCCCCCAACCATCTCAAGTGTGGTGAGGATGAGACCTTCTAGAAAACCCACTACTGAAGCACACCTTGCCATCCTGATGATGGGCTCGTAGTCTTTTTCTTTGAGAACATCAACATTATAAAAATTGAGTGAACTCTTCTTTCTAGTTTCCTATAGAATACATCATCAGATTTGAACTATAATTTTGGCATGTTTTCCTTCTAGATATGGAAAGCACTTCTGTGGAGGGACTTTAATATCCCCAGAGTGGGTGCTGACGGCAGCCCATTGCCTGGAGAGGTATGTCTAGGGGACAATGGATATGAGGACTTATCCTAAAGACTCCTTGCCTTCTTCCTCGCCCCTCTCTTTTTTTGCTCTCCCCCCTCCTTTCTTTCAGTGTCTCGGTCCTTCCTTCCTTCCTTGGCAGTGAAACTAGGCAGTGTCACTAGGACCATGGCAGTGACACTTAGGGACCAGGGAGCAGATGTGAAGGCTGAAGCAGAATTTCTAGGGCCATTGGATGATAGAGGAGGGGAGCATTTCTAGAGAGAAACAAAGAAGGAAGACCCAGGGCAGGTAAGTTTGCAGGCCTGGGTCAATGGCAGACCTGCTCACTGTGGCAGGCATTCGTCCTCCCGGTTGTCCTGACATGGGTGTCTGCTCTTGGGCTGATTTCACTATTGATTTCATTCTTCCTCTGTGATCAGACCAAAAGCAGCCCCAAGAGCATTCCTTAGTGGCCAGACTTAGGCAAATAGTGAACTTCGTTTCTTGCCACTCAGAGGTTGCTGATTATAGGTAGCCAAGTAGGGAGAAGAAGCCATGTTTATGACTCAGAAGGGCACCTGATAAGGGGCTGGCACATTGTTTTGCTCCTGATGTCACCATCACCATCTTTCCTAGATCCTCGAGGCCTGCATCATATAAGGTCATCCTGGGTGCACATAAAGAAGCCGATCTTGAATCAGATGTTCAGGAGATAGAGGTGTCCAAGCTGTTCTTGGAGCCTACACGTGCAGACATCGCCTTGTTGAAGCTGAGCAGGTACTAGCTCACCCATGGTTTTTACCCCAAGAGCAGTGAAAACATTAGTTTATGTCCGGGTTTCATGGGTGTAACAGGGTTGTGGGGGATAGGCAGGGAGGGGCACCGTCCAGGACACGAAAGGCATGAGGACTTTGGGGAACAGAGAAAATCTGAGCTTGGCCCCATTCTACCACACACAGGCTATGCTCTTGAAAAAAGACATCAGGATTCAGTATGCTCAGGTGGAAAAAGAGTAAGCTGAAACTTGAAGTACATGGTTCCTCCTGAAACTCTCAATGTTTGCCGGTCAGCTAACATAATCACAGAATTATTCAATTCTTCTTTGTTGACTGTTCCTTCAAGATAATATGTTGGGGGAAAATCCAATGAAATTTTGTATTTCAAAGCACTTAAAAAAGCTACAATATAAACACACACAGACCCATACACACACAATTTATAAATGCAAATTCTTCCTATCCTTGGTTTTATTTTCCTTGTTGAGATAGAATTTTATTAAGTCTGAGAAGATGACAAATTTGCTTATGTTATTTAAAGTTCGTGATATTTGGAAACAGTTCCCAACAAAGGAAACTAAATGAACAGCTATTTTGAGAACAGGCACATTTGGGCGAGTCCAAAAAGCAAAAGGAACACAGGCGCCATATCTGGTGGATTCCAGATGGCAGTGGGACGATGCCGATAGTGGTGAGGATGGGCCAGGCCAGCACAGGGGGAGGCTTGTTTTCTGCATTGCACTGTGTCAGTGAAATAAGAAGTACCAGCTTGGAGGATTCTGGGGCTCTGGGCACATGGCATCTTGTTGTGAACGTCCAGTGGATGAATGGCACAAGTAGCCTAGTGGGGTGGGTACATGTAACTTTGGATGGTTTTCTTTCAGCCCTGCTGTCATCACCTCAAAGGTAATCCCAGCTTGTCTGCCACCCCCAAATTATGTGGTTGCTGACCGGACATTATGTTACATCACTGGCTGGGGAGAAACCCAAGGTGAGCTAAGTCCCATGACTCACACAGGAATTGGTTTAGACCTCTAGCCTACATGGGAGAATGTCCATTTGTGCAAATCTCTACTGGTGAATGAAGTCCACCTCTCTTGACTTTGAGTTCCTGCCTAAGTCTCCATATTCAGTCATTAAGGAACATGGGTAATGGATGGGGTAGTGTTTCTCTGAGTCTCTTGGCCCACAAATTCAATGTTAATATCAAATCCCTGGGTAAGTAGGGTTTTGAAACAAGCCTACAAGTTAAGGGTGTTTGATTATTTACCATGTGAAGTTAGCTATACTGAGCTCCCAAACATGGTATGCAACAACACCAAAAATTACAGTGAGGCTCATCTCCCCAAATACCTACATTCCTGTTGTATGTGTGCAGGGACTGTTGGTGGTGGGACAGCCTGGCAGCTAGGGGACAGAAAGAAGGTCCTGGTCCTAGGATGGCATCTGGGGTGTGCACGAGAGGGGAAACACTTATGCCGGGTCCTGTATCAGCACCCGTACTGCATTTTGGGGACCCTGTCTTCTCTTTGCAGTATGCTCTGATAGTAACCACACCCATCAGACTTGGGCCTCGAAACATTGTAAGGATGTCTTCCATCTCTGCCTCACTTTCTGCTATGTGTTGCAGAGGGCACAGAATGGGAGTCAGGAGCCCCACAGAGTAGATCTGGCTCTGCCACTGGCTGGGCAAATGGGACAAGTCACCTGATCTCTTTGGGCCATGTGGCCTGGAAGCCCTCAGCTGTAAAACCCTGGCTTTCAAGTTGTGCCTTATACGTTATTCTTCTACACTCGCTTTCACTTCCAGAAAGGTTTTGTGGTTTAAAAAAAAAAAAAAAAAAAGGTGAAAACGACCGATCTAAATCACTTCAAATTTGTCTTCCTTCTTACTGAATTTTTCCTACATTTGTAAAATCCCATCTCCTGAATTTTGCATGCTCTCCTCCTTTTTGTATTTTGGGGTCTGTGAGCATTGAGATGTGAAGGGAAACTTCAGAAGTGAAGCGGTCACCGTGGACACCATGGATGTGACTGGCTGTTCCAGTGTTTTGCACTTAAAAAAAAAAAAATGAAACACCACAAACCTCTATCACTTGGTATTTCCTCCCCCATTTTGCAAATGAGGGATCCGAGGCTCCAAGAGGTGCAGGGCTGTGCACGCTGGGAAGCGCTTGCACACAGCTGATGGAGAGCTGGACCCCTCGAAGCCCACCTGCCGCCCATCTGTTCCACCCACCACCCACGCTTTCCTCACCACCACCCTGTGCCAGGCTCCCCCATCTATGCTGTCCTCACCCTCACGGGCCCTGGGAGACCATTCTCAGTATATGCACTGGACCAGGAGGAGTCAGAAAGCAGATGTCCTGCCTGTTAATGGATTTTCTTGGATGTCAATAATAAGCTTCTCAGTGGGAGCACTCCTGTTCTCCCCTTTGGTCTCCAGGCTTTCCCTGACTTTGATATTTCAAGGCAAGGAAAGCATTCAGGCCCAGGGGCTCATTCGGGTTCACCCCGCATCAGCTTTCAGGGCTCCTACTTCTCCCTGAAATAAAATTCCTCCTTGGGTCACCTTCAGCCTCCCTGCCCTCAGAAGTGCCATCTCCTCTGTAGCCACCAGATGGCAGCACTTCTACACAGACCACATCGATTTCCTGTCAACTGGGGGTAGATTTTGTCACCAGCATCAGGATGTAGCTGGCTCAGAAAGCAGATGCAAGAGCAAGACGTTTGGATAAATTAATTTTCAGCAAAACATTGAGAAGGCTGGTCCCTCCATACATAGACTCAATTCGGGTAGTGCACCCCCCCTCACCGCCCAGCCAATGTTTCCTTGGTCACTTCCTCCACCAGGCCTCTGCCCAGCCAGGCCTGGGACAAGCCTCTCCTTCCCTCTTATGTGCTCCTGTCAACTCTGGATCCAGCGTGAGTTTTCCAAACTCAAGACAGTTATCCAAATGTACTTAAAGTCTTTGGAGAAGAAATAGCACCTCATCTCTTGGCTGTTCCACGCTGGCAGATTTTTTTTTTTTTTTCCAAAATGCATTAAAGCTGGCCTTGCAGAATTGGAAAACTAATTTATTTGTGAAAACACGGAGTCGTGCCCGGGTGTGTCTATCTGGAAAAGCAGCGTTTCCTTTGGCAGGTTTGCAAGTGTTCCATTTTGATTTGCCAACGTGAGAAAAAAAAAAGTAGTTTTTCACAAAAGAAGAAATACAACGAGTAAAACAAGCACACGAGACAGTGTTTACTCCTCCTGATTGGAAAAGAAGTGCAAATTAGGACATGAACTAGGACAATTTCCACCTATTTTATTAGCAGGTACTTAAAAAATGTTAAATACTCAAGAAGCATGGAGCAAAGTGGCCTTTTTTTTTTTTCTAGTGAAATTTTACATTGTTGTACCCTTTTAGGAAAAATTAGGCAATGTTGACTGGGAGCCATAAACATGTCTATATAATTCCTGGAAAAACAGTGCTAAGAAAATACTAAGGAATATAAATAAAATGCATGAATAAAGATGTGGAAAGTTGGAAGCTGCTGTAGGAGCCCAGGAGCAGGGGAGTGAAGACTTGGGCAGTGACATCACAGACCCAGTTTCAAATCCCAGCTCCTCCAACTAAGTTGCTGGGTGATCTTGGGCAAAGTGCATGGCCCCTCCCGGTCTCGGCGACCTTCTCTGTGCGACAGGAATGACAGAAGTATCCATTTTGTGCAAGGGTTAAATGGGATACATCACCTAACACACTTGTGCCTGAAAAGGTTAATTCTAGTACATGACCACCATTCTTCATGTTGTGGTTAAGTATGTATATAATGTAAGATTAGCTATTTTAATTGTTTGAAGAGTATAAGTCAGTGGCCTATAGTAGTCACCATGTTGTGCAATCACCACCACTGTTTGCAGAACACTCCCCTGACCTTCAAAAGGAAACCCCACACCCCTGAAGCAGTTACTGCCCGTTAAAATACTAATTATGAAGATTGTAGTGTTCTAAAAAAGCCCTTCTTATATACTGTTGTGTGAAAACAGGATATAAAATTGTGCTATATGATATAAGTAGTAAAGGAAAAAAAGCATCTGAAAGTGAATAGATGTTATGGTAACACTTGTATTTCTCAATCTCTCTTTCCTACTGAAAAATGTATCTTTATAGTTAAAAAAAAAAAAAGAAACAAAAATAACAACAGATACCCCCAAACACTGTAAAGAAACTCAGGTTATTAAATCCAGATCTTGGGAACATGAAATTTTATATATTTATACCTCCAAGGGTTAACAATGAAAAGCATTCTGGTACTATCAGGAACTGACTTCTTACTTTATACAACCTCGTGGACAACCAAGAGATCTGTCCTTGCTGCTCTGTTGTTCTAGAATTTTCCTTGTGGGCATGTTTTGGATCCAGTAACCATTTCTTTAATCTTTTTAAACACAGGCACGTATGGCGCGGGGCTCCTCAAGGAAGCCCAGCTGCCTGTAATCGAGAACAAAGTGTGTAATCGCTATGAGTATCTGAATGGAAGAGTCAAATCGACAGAGCTTTGCGCGGGGAATTTGGCTGGAGGCACAGACAGTTGTCAGGTAAGAACAAAGTTAATCTTCTGCTGTCCTGTCTTGGCCTCTTAGATCTTTCATCCCCCAAAATGGCAAATTCAGGAAGGCTTTGTCAACTGAAGGCCGTAGTCCAAATGCTACCCAGAAACATTTGAGGTCTGTCTCTGAATTCTGATTGAGCTCACCTAAGGGGATTTCTTGGTGAGTTCTAGATCAGTTATAAGGGAGTAGGTGAGTACCATCACTGCCACAGTCCCCACATCTTCTAGAGAGTATGCTGGTGGATGGCCTTTCTGGTAGAGAAGTGAGGGAGAGTGTGAGACAAAGACCAACTATACCCCCTTTGAAATTGCTCTTGGATTTACTCTGCCTAAGGGAAGCCCCAAGGCAGGAAGGGGTGAGTACCATATTCACAAGGGAGCTGCTCCCCAGGAACACAAACTGGTGCGGTTGTGTTAAATATGCTTTGTTAGGTGCTGAAGCACAGCAGATATTCAAATAATATATTAATAAGTTCCTTTCTAGTTGGAAAAGAATGTTCAAATGCTGGGAAAACTTACATTTGGATAATAGAAGGATGACATCCCGTAATAAAAGGATGGTGGTTTAATCCTCACATGGACTTTTTTTCTCTCTCTATAAATATAGGGTGACAGTGGAGGACCTCTGGTTTGCTTCGAGAAGGACAAGTACATTTTACAAGGAGTCACTTCTTGGGGTCTTGGCTGTGCCCGTCCCAATAAGCCTGGTGTCTATGTTCGTGTGTCAAGGTTTGTTACTTGGATTGAAGGAATAATGAGAAATAATTAGTTGGATGGGAGACAGAGTGATTCATCAACATACCTAGAAGCCAGAACACGGGTAGGGAATTTAGCATGCTCAGAAATAATTGACAGTAATCAAACCGAGACACTGTACTTATACCATCTACTGCCAAACCTCAACGTTTTTTAGTATTATTGTGGATAAATGTTTCCCGTGCGTGGACTGTTGGATTCTGTAATAATAAGGGACACATCTATAACATTTATTGAAAATAAACTCTGTACTTCCTTTAATTTTTTTTTGAACTTCATTGGTTTCGTGTTCTTTGTTTATCCTACCAATTTTAAGTAGTGTAACTCTAATAGACTTAGGTGATTTCTCGCTTCCTTATAAGGTATAGTTGCAAAAAGGACTAAGAAGACTGTAAGATCATAGAGAAAGGAGCAGAGAGGTCCCAATAAGTCACTCAGATATCTATCTTGTCTGCAAGAGACAGCTTGACATACATCTCTAAAGTCTTTATTTCTGGCACTGAGATGAATGTTTTCAGAGCTTCAGGATATATGGGGAGTCATGAGAACAAATTCTATTCTTGGGAATGAAATGTGTTACTGACAACTTGACGTTACCCCAGCACAGGAGATACTGGGCAGAGAGTTGTACACTGTGAAGGGGACTGGGCAATGCAAGTGTAATACAAGACCAGTAGAGAGTCTGAATGCTATTCTGGGTCACATCTGAATCCAGGAATGGTACCAAGGGCCTGCGAAGGAACAACGAACATACACTGAAGGTGGACCACTTAATTTCCATTGCTCATTGGCTGTGCAGATAGGAAGTACACATGGTCTCATGGGAATAGTGTTTGACAGTGACATATGGTCAAAAGGAAATGAACACTAATTTTACTTGACAATGGAAAATTTTTTATTGTTACCAGAACCAAAATATCAACTCAAAATACAATTGCAAGGTGAGAGTTTCAAGGAGGAACAGTCATCTTACAGCAAGGAGAAATGCAGAGAGAGTGAAAACCCAAGTGTGCGTGAATGGGTGACTGCAGCATTAAGTCCTCAAAGAGCAGTGTTTGCCTCGTTGAAAAAGAAAACACCCATATTCAACTCTGTTGTGCTTTAAGGATTAAAAAGCTTGTTTACACATACGCTGTACATATTGTCACGTGCTCACATAGAATTTTCTTCTTCATTGGCAAGATTTCCCTTGGTGCCCATTTTGTCTGTCCACGCAAAATAATTCATTAAAAAAAACTCTACATCAGATTTACTCTGAATCTGAAAATACAACAAATACAACACATAAAGCAAAACAACAGAGAAAGATAACATGTTTGCATGTAAGCTCCACATTTCAAAAGTCTCCGTAACAAAAAAGGGACCAAATTCCTTATTAGTGTTTATGACCAATCAGTTATAAAGCTTTTGCTAATTCTTTTAAGCATGGATATAACTGACCTTTCTTTTAAATTAAAATGTAAGCTTCCTCCCGAGACAAGTTAAAAGTGTCAAGATTGAACAAGACCAATCCGCGTTTTTCACTCTTGACCACAGGCAGCATCACAGAACTGAACTCCCAGGTATAAGATAAATATCCCTTTACGATGAAAATGAAGACCTATGACACCATAATCCATGGGTTTTGTTCAATTAGGAACTGAGTGTGTGGCTCTAGATGTCCACTAAACCGGGACCAAGCTATTCCAAATCATCTCAGGCCCAAAACTGACTGATGAAATAACAGAGCCAAATCCTCAAATTGGACAGCGGATTTGTTCTGAATCATGGAATGAGGCCTGAATGTGCCAACAAGCCCAGATGCTACAGCGCTTACAGAGTCAGAACAAGGAGAGAAAGGGAAGGCTCAGTACCACGTGGCCCAAGGTCCTTAGGTTCAGTGTCTCCAGATCCTGATCTTCCCTGGGAGCTTCGGAGCACTCAGGTCAGAGCTTGAGTTCCTTGATCAGGTTTGATGAAGGAATTTCTATACCCTGTTCCCAGACCCCAAGGTGGCACATCCTGCATCTGTGATGGAGTGAGCGGTCATGGGACTCTGCGGAGGGCTTCTCTCGTCCTTCAGTAACCCAAAGGGTCAGAGACACTGCTCCAACTTCAGGAAATCACTCAGGGGGAGCTATCCACACAACAGATCCTTTGCTAAACCAGCCACATACTATGTGTTCCCAGAAACTTCAATAGCATTATAAATCCTAACTCAGCCCACATTATAGAAAAATACTCTGGATAGTCTGAAGGTCTTTGTACAGTACAACACACACGTGGAGGCGCACAGCATAAGGTAGCTGAAATGGACACACACACGTGTCTGCAAGGCACATCGGTTCCTTCCTTTCTTCTTTGGCAGGGAGTCTCAAAGGTGAGAGCTGGAAACTTGAGTTTTCTTTTTCCTGCCACATTTATACGAATATGGACTAACAAAACAAGGAGAAAAGAGAAAGTCCTTAGGAAATATTATACAACTAATCCCAACAAAGTTTTCTTGCTACTACTCAACGTTACAGTTGGTTTTGATCAAACACACTCATGCATAACTTTTCATAAAAACCCAATTCCAAGGTAATGAAAATGACGGTCTCCAGGCTTTTTAAAAAAATTTTTTAAAGCCTATTTTCGGCCCCCAGGCATGGGTTAAGTAGCATTGCAGCATGTAAGTTCTTCATGTGACAGGACTGGACGCCACCCACCCTAGCGTGGCCCCCAAGCTCGGATACAAACCAAGCAATTGCCTAGGAAGACACAGATAGCAAAATGTTTCTCTTTTCTGGATGAGGCAGGACTTTACAATGGTTTAACGCTCAAGAGGATTGCACACGGTTTTAACACCTTTCGTAAATTTCATAATTTTGATTGACAAAATGGCAAAACCTTAAAGAGAATCTTCCATCTCCCTCCGAATTTCAGGTAGCATTGTTCTAGGGTGAAAAATAGGTAGAGCTCTGGGTAAGAAATAAGCCATTACTTACCACTTGATTTCCAAACAAGCGTACAAATCTGTTCGGATTACTTCATGGGCAAATGTTCCCCTGTCCTCTGACTGGCCAGGCCAGCTACTGAGATATGAGCTGATGGTTTTATTTTAAATACACTGATAAGTTTTTCTTAGGAAAGTTCTGGGATGATTAGTCGATCATGCTTTTTGAAATAGCATCAAGAAACAGGACAATGAAATCAGTTTGTAAGTTTTAAAGGTTTGGAAAAAGATTCATGAGACTTTTAGCAATTGTTGCCTACCGCTGGGGAGGAGGGATGACATCTCATTAAAAGAGAATCTGAAGAGAAAACATCAAGTAGTATGCAGCGTAAAATAAGAAAAGCATACACACAACCAAGGCACGTGTGCCCACTGGACAGCATCAATGCCATTCCTGGCATGGAAAAGTTGTGAATCTATCTAAACACAAATTTCCCAGTACCTGAAAGAGTGAGGCTATGAACTGCAATTGCCCAAAATCACTTTGAGAATTAAATGAAATTACATATGTGAAACCACTGATCATATAGGCACTTAAAAAATGTCGACTTCTACTCTCTTCCCAGTCTACGAGGGAAGAGTGCCATGAGGCTAATAGCATTTCAGTCTTCTTATAAATATTGTTTGATGTAATTTTTTTTTTAATTTAGAGATTCCATATCCTTAACTTCTGGTCTTTATTTAGAAGACTAATTTTATTTTAAAAATTAGCTGTTACAAACTTTTTTTAATTATGCAGATAATACAAGGCCATGTGTTGTAATTAGAAAATAAAATAATACAAAAGTCTACAGAATGTAAAAGTGATGTCTTCTTTCCAATTCATTTCCCTGTGTGTAGACCTCTTGCTACACATTCTCTGTTCATATCCTTTTTCTCTCTTTTTATTGTGAAATATTTCAAGCAGAGGAAATTAGAAAGAATTCGTGGTAGTGTGGATTTTTGTTGCTATAACTCTCCATGTTTATATATTGGTTGGATATTAACTTTCCTTGCATACTGGTTAGATGCTCTTCTCTTTCTCTCATAATCTCTCTCTCCTTCTATCTCTCTACTTTTATCCATCCATCCATCCACCCACCCATCCATCCACCTACCCACTTACCCATCCACCCACCCATCCATCCACCTACCCACTTACCCACTTACCCATCCACCCACCCATACATACATCTACCCATCCATCCACCTACCCACTTATCCATCCACCCACCCATCCATCCATCTATCCATCTATCCACCCATATCTCTCTGTCCTCTATCTTCCCATCTAGCCACAGAGAGGAGTTACTAATGCTTTTATTTTTTAATAAATACTATAACACATTGTTCAGCAAGTTTTCCCTTTGTGATCAATCTTGAGGATCTTACCATGTCGTTCCACACAGATAAATGTCAATTCTTTTGATCTCCGTATGGTAATCCACACCCAGAATACATTAGCATTTTCATAATCAGTTTCCTACTGATGCACATTTAAGGTATTTCTACTTTGTTAAATCATCCTGTCCTTTCCTTTAGATTGTTTCTGAGTTTTAACGCCTTACTTAGAAATGTCTCCCTCTTCATAAACACGTTTAAAAAACAATATACATCCTTTTATACTTTTGCTTTTTTTTTATATCAACTTTCTAAATCAACTTAAAATTTTCACCCTAGGATGTGAGATGGGAATTAATATTATTTTCCCTTGCGAGTGTTCAGTTTTCTCCACAGTACTTTTTCCTCTGTTGTTTGATATGCTGCTTTTATTAAAGATGTGCTGATTTTCATACAATACCTGCCAAGTTTTTCTACATCATCCACTGTTTCTGGCAAGGCAATACCCTTGGTTTCGGGCAAAAGCATCACGAGTCCACCGCAGACAGATGCCAGGATACCTAGGGGATAGGGAAAGGCAGTAGCACACCAGGAAAGCACAGCCAGGCCACCCCGGTCATGCCTCCCTGCTCCCCCTGGAGTAGCTGTGCTCACTCGCCTCAACCAGCCCCTACCAGCAGCAACCCTCTGCTTACCCTCACCAGCTCTCCAGTTTTCCTCTGCCATATTTGAAATGTTCTCTACCTTTCTCAGATGCTATGCAGCCCTACCATCCCAGTACTCTTGCACGCAGCCACCACTCCTCCATCACTCCCTTAACAATTATGTAATGGGTGCCTAAGTGCCGACCAGTCAGAGAAGACCTCACCTCCTGCTCCTCAGGGAAGATGGCAGTCACCAGACAGGAATCCCCTCAGCTTCCTTTTACTGACCAAGAGCTTGACTGCAGCCTCTCCCTCCCTTTCCTTAGGGGTCATATCACACCATTATTTATTACCTTTGTTTTTAATATATTTGATATATGTGTTTTAAGAACGGCTATGTTAACAACCGGGCTCAAACATTCCTGAAAATGTCACTGTTGGCCTCGGCAGGTGGGCACCAGCACCAGCACTCACCACCACGGTCAGGCCTCACCTTCACCTGCTCTCTCTTGGCTCTGCCTCCTGGGCTCCAGGCCCCACTCCTGCCAGCTCCAGACCCGCTGGCTGTGCTTCTAGGCCCTGCTGTCTGGCCCCACAGCAGCACCGGCTGCTGGTGAACACGCTGCCGTGCCCTGGCCTCCCTGCCTGCTTCTTTCTGCCCCCCTCCCCTCACCACCATCCCTCTCTTGTCCCTCTTCTTCTCCTTGATGGGCTCCTGTTCTATTGTCGTGCCTGATGCTTTGTCACTCCTCAATGCTCTGTCCTGCTTGGACCTTCTTTGCTCTCACGCAGTCTCTTCCCATGGTTATCTACACACAGATGGCTTCCAAATCTTTGTCTCTGGGCCATGCTTATCTCTGGAGCTTAGGCCCCAAAGCCTACTGGCTTCCTTGCCGGCACTTCATGGGACCAATGCCCCAACAGGCTCCCCCACATTCTGTAGACCTGCTCCTCTGGCATGCCCTCAACAAGGCCCTGGCGATCTCTCCTCTCCCCAGCCAGGAACCCAGCTTTCCCACCTCCCTCTGCTTGCAGCAAGCCCACTCAGTCATCCCTCTTGCCAGCTTTGCTTTAAGCATTTCTGGAATCTCTCCACGCCCAACACTCCCTGTGTCATCACCTTAACCCCGGCTGTCATGAGCCCTTACGGATGAAACTGGTCTACCACCAGCACTGTCCCTTCTGACCCATCTGCATATGTGCCATCAGAGTCGGGCTTCTAAAGTGCAAACCTAACCCTGTCAATCCCAGCTTAGAGCTCTTGGCTCCCACTGCTATTTGGGTAAAGAGCGAAACTTTGCAGGATGGGAAGACCCTTCCCAAACTGGCCTATGTCTGCTTCCCAGGTTCACCTCCCTCCCTGGCCCAGTGCACACACTGTCTCCTTCCTCTAACACCCTGGCTCCTGGAGAACAGCTTTGCCCTCGGACGCTAGGCCTTCCCACTGCCTGGAGCCCCAGCTGGCACTTCCCATGTGGGTAATTTCTACCGTCTCAGATCTCAACTAGACATTCTTCCTTCCTCCTTGATTCCGGCAGGTCAGGTGTCTCTGTACTGCGCTTCCCCGGCACCTTCTGCTTTCAGTATTTACCACACTGACGTGGCTGATGGTTTGGAAGTGTGGCTCTCTCCCCAGCCAGACTCTGCAGGAAGGGCTGGCTTCCCCAGCACTCCCTGCAGTTCAGGCCGAGACCTTGAACCACGGGGCTTCCTGACCACCTGCTCTTGGGTGAACAACGGCGCTCTCTTTGCTTTTTTGTGCTGGGCACAGATTCAACGCTAAGCTTGCTTATCAGATCCCATGAAATAATTTGAAATAATCTTTTCTTGAATTCGGTGGTGTCAAGTGTTTAGAAGCCTTACTGTCCCTAGCTAGCTAGCACTGTGAGGAATTTTGCATTGCTCAGGGTGTATGTCTTCATGGACTCGATACTTTCATTCTAATTTAAATAGCTGGGCAACATGAGAAAAACATCCTCTACCAGGAATAAGGACACAGAGGTGGGGGAAAGGTCCAGGAGAAAGGGGCCCACTTGCGTCCATCCTTGCTGAGGAGGGCAGAGGCAGGTATGAGACCCAGGCAGAAAGGCTGGAAGAGTACTTGAGGAGCACTGGGCTGAATTATCCTAAGCCCCTTGCCCCTAAGCCATGATCCTATCCCCTCCCACAGCCTGAGGAGATTAAAGGCATGAACTTGGACAGCACAGAGGTTACTGGGCACATGGGCAAGGGGTTTTGTGTCCTCTGTTCTTTCTGCACAGCATGCTCCACATCAAAGCAAATGAAGACATGATCTCAACAGATACAGAATATTTAAAAACAGAGTCGGTTTTTAGGCTTATTTTGAAATAAACTGAGGATCCAAATTGGTCCCTTGAAAATTACTGGCTCTGTTCCCCAACATCATAAGTTTCCCAGCATCGGAATTTAACTCCGAACCTAAACAAAGAAAGCTAAATTGAATACGACTCATCACGACCCTTTAATATAAAATAAATTGAAATCACTTAGGGTTTCACATTTCATTATCATCAGACGGACTACTCAAAACCCAAGCAGTTGTCATTAAAGAAATTAAATCATCTCATTAATGGCACACCGCATAATTGCTATAGAGTTCTATTAATACAAAGAATATAGATGAAGGCATTTAGGAATAGTGTATAAAATGAGTTCTTACCAAAGATGATAAGAGGTAGTTCTAGCCAAATGGCTGCTAGCCGGAAGAGAAGAAACGGAGCTATGATTCCCCCAAAATCACATAAACCTGAGCAGAGAGAAACTCCAAAGTTTCTGTAGAGTACAAAATTGTTTAAAAAATATTAAAGTACCTTCAAGATAAGTAGAATATTCAGATGTATAAGTAACAAAGACATTTTAGTAGCATTTACCATTTCTATAGTTTTTAACTTTGAAAACTACTACTCTCTTATTCTAAGCAAATCATTTCCATTCTGCCTCATTTTGCATCTGGGCAAATGCTGACTCACAGTGAGGACAGGGAGGTGGGGAACATTCCACCAGCCGCTCACCCCCCAGCCCACGCTGCGATGCTTATGTGGCACCTTGGCACACTCACTTGACAATAAGGTGTGCACACGAATATTCCCCCAGGAAAGGAGACCAATTTGCAGCCCATGCACACTGCTTCACTTTGGCCTTCATCCATCAGCTGCTCACAGCTGCAAGAGGTGGAATGTGGCCAGAACAGAGGCGATAGCCTTTAAACAGAGTGATACTGATGAAGACGGCTTTAACCCACACTAAGCAAGTACCCTAAGATTTTCTGACCCCACAAAACCACAGCTGGGTATCAAGATACTGCTATGAGAAATACTTCTATCAAAAAAATGTGGAAAGCACCCATAATTCAAAGCATATCTTCTTTATTGGCTGAATTCAGCCCAGGCTAATAAATCAAGTTAAGGAAACTATTTCGTAGTTTTTAAGTCAAAACGTCTGGCTGCAGAATTACTTAGGACAAACCATGACATATAGGTTGGAATTACCGTAATGTTGTTGGGTACAATTCTGAATTTACCAAATACACAATTTCAAAGGCCATGGTTATCCCTAGTCTTCCCAGGGTAGCAACCGTGGTTCTCAACCAGGGTATGCCTGCAAACATAGAAGATTTAGAAAGGAAGAGTTAAGGGTTTGCTTTCAATAATACATCCCCATCCCAAAACAACAAAAGGCGTTTGCTTCGTGTTCTCCTGGGCCCAAGTCTTTGCTAATTTTAAGCACGAATGATGGATACCTCCAAACATTGTAGCCAAATTTTAACAGCAACAACAACCACTAGGATGATAGCTAATATTTAGTGTGCTAGTTGCTTTTCTGAGCAGGGTTAGATGATGGGAATATGACGCAAGAGCCATTTGTTGAGCAGTCACTACAGTGAAAATAGTGTGCAGGCACTACTTTCCTAGACGGCCTGAGTACGCCGGCTGTTTGTCCGGAAGGTGGTCTTCACTTGGACCCTTGAGAACTATTTACCTGCAGCCTGGTACCTGTTTCTCCCCTCTTTGTTCCCACTCCTTGTGATAGCACACAGAATAGCTGTTCCTAGCAGACCAGGAAAAATCTGGACATGAAGCTGATCTTGGTTTCTGGAGGGCAGGCTTTGAGGACTGAAACCTCGGGAAAGGGACATCTATGCCTTGTGTTATCACTAGGGTATATGTCCCCAATATTGCTACTTCCCCAGAAAGTCATCCAGAAGGAGCCATACTCTTAATATTAGTTGGTTCATTCATTTAAAAATGAACTGTTTTAGGGATGCACTGGCTATCTGAGGAAATTCTCCTTTCCTCCACAGCAACTAGTGGAAAAAGCCGAAATTCTTCATTAAATATTTTCTTTCGCACTTTAAAGGAAGGAGTAAACCATTTTTGCCCTAAAAAGCCAGTGCTCAGGCAGCCCAGGTGGCTCAGTGGTTTAGCACCGCCTTCAGCCCAGGGCCTGATCCTGGAGAACCCATGTCGGGCTCCCTGCAGGGAGCCTGCTTCTCCCTCTGCCTGTGTCTCTGTCTCTGTCTCTCTCTCTGTCTCTCATGAATAAATAATAAGATAAAATCTTTTTTAAAAAAAAAAGCCAGTGCTCTAAATTCCTTGAGTCGTGCAATTTATGCTATCCTCCCTCAGTGGACACAGGTGCATGAGTAAGCTCCTATCTGCCCTCCAAAGCAAAGCTAAGGACGCTCTGACTTCCACCTTTGAAGATGAAACCTTTCTCTTTTACACTCCTATTTATTCATGCTCACCCCACACTAATGGGTCCTCTTATCTCCTAGAAGAATTACTGCCCATTCCCCCAAAATGATTTTTTTTCATAGAAAAGTAGGCATGAATGCGGAGGAGGACAGAAGAGAATCAAGCTCAGTAGGTTTATGTGTATTCTCTACAGACTAGTCAACAAATAAAAAAGAGCTAATACTCACTAAATAATACAAGTGCCTAGGAGGGCAGGCACACACAAAAAAAGATAGTTTGAGAGTCTAGCTCATAGCTGGGAGGCTACAAAATTACGTTCTGATTGCAAACTGGCCGAGGACGTCCTGGTGTACTTGACGTTTTTCCCAGATGAGAACACCTGTAGCTCTCACATTCACAGTTACATCAGACGGTGAGGGATGTCAGAGTTGCGCTGATGTGCTGGGCTGCCATCTGCTCTGGCACAGAACAGTTGTAAACATGTGTTTTATTTAGGCTTTGCCTTTTCATTAAGGCCAGGGAGGGGGACCAGGAAATGCATTCCACCCCAGCCTTCAATGAGCAGGTGGTACAGTGCCAGGTGCCAGGGAACAGAAAGTGGGAGCTCTTGCCCAGATTCCCTGGGTCTCAGCCCGACCGGGCAACCTTTCGCTGCTCTTGGGCTGCAAAGAATGTCGCCTGCTACTGTGGAAATAACTTGATTATCCAGGTTAAGTTCTTCTTCTTTTTTTTTTTAATATTTTATTTATTCATTTGAGAGAGAGAGCGCGCGAGCGAGAGAGAGAGAGAGAGAGAGCACACGACCAGAGGGCAGGGGCAGAGGGAGAGGGAGAAGCAGACTCCCTGCTGAACAGAAAGCCGATGCCATCGATGCCAATGCCAATGTGGGGCTCGATCCCAGGACTCCAGGATCATGACCTGAACCAAAGGCAGACGCTTAACCATCTGAACCCCCCAGGCGCCCCCCAACCTAAGTTCTTAAGTTATAGGTTTTTTCTACTGAATCAAGACTACTCTGCGAGTCCTGCTGGTAACTTCAATGACAGTTTTAGTTTACAACTGAGGCCAGAACTGTTTGCTGGAAAGAATCAAACAAAAACCAAGACACCAAATGAAAACACACACTCACACCCAAAAAATATGTGGTTCACTCAGTGAATACAGATAAATAACCAGTCAAGTGAATAAAATATTCAGAAAATGCTGTCAAGTGTCCATCCTGGAGGAGACGTGGTTTATCCTACATGCTGACTTTGCTCTGAAAGACTCTCAACTCATTCTGAGCAGCAGAGGCCACTGTCTAACCACAATGAGTTGGAGGTTTTGGTGAAATGTGTGATAAAACACAAGTCCCAAAGGCACCGCGCTGTTCGTTAACTAGAGAGTGAAATGAAAGCAATTTGTTAGGCAGCGTGAATGATGTGAATGATGTGTGAGTATGACGTCCGCAGGAAGAAACTCCTGACCATCCCAGTAATATACTGCGTTCCTCTTGGAGTGGCAGGAGACACCTTTCAGTAGCAATGACAAAAGAACACAAGACAATTTACAAATGAGTATGAGGCTGGAAGAACTATGCACAAAGACAGTGCCTCGGAATAGGAATTTGGTCAAGGGGCCAGAGTTTGCTGGGAATAATACCTCAATTTTCGAAAAAAGGATACAGGATTTTAAAGAAGCACTATTTTACATCTCCTCTGATACACCTGCTTTGATTTCTGAAATAAAACGTAGAGAAAATTTGTAATAGAGCTATGTAAATTAAGATACATTGTCTTTTCTTTTTCTTTCTTTCTTTCTTTCTTTTTTTTTTTTTTTTGACTTTTCACTTAAAGAGAAATACAAGTAAAAGGCAGCCTTCCTGTTTCAAAATGAAGAATACTTACCCAAACGGCTAGGTTTGTAGCCATCCTAAACAAACCCAAATGAAAGATGCAGATGGCTATGGACAAAGAAACCCTTCTCGTTTTCAGACTTTAATCAGAGTTCAAAAATTTGGGTCAAAAGCAGGGAGGCTTAAGTGAAGATACACCCAGAAAAGCTTTCTTTTTTCCAGAATCCCATTCTTCAGACCATAAAAAGTTGTGCTTAGTGGAGGGAAATCCTGTTAAATTGTTCTCGATAATTTTAGAGCTGATTCCGCTAAAAGGCTAATCAGCATTCTCCGCAGGGGCTGCCCTCCTCTTCCTGACCCCAAGAGTGACTGAGAGAAATCTTTCTAATGTTAATTCAACAGCCCAAGTAACCAAGTCCAAGAGCTCCCTTCAGTAGAAGGGCTGCCAACCCAAGTGAGGAACTGCTGTTAAAATGTGGTACTCCCGAGGAGCATTAGGGATGTGGGTTTATTCCTGCCAATCATGCCCGACCTATGACTATACCAGCAGCTGAGTCTGTGAAGATACAAATAAGAGGTGTCCAGAATAAGAGCAATTATTTTTCAGTATTTCTGAGAATGATTCGAAGGGAAATTATGTCCTCAAAATAAAACTGATAGGACCAAACAGAAAGGCAAATTTTCTTTGCCTTATATTTTCCCATATATGAAAGTGCTCTCTACAAAACAGCTCGATTCCCACACACCTAGTTACTCCAACGCCGGTGTGGATGTATGGCCTAGAATGCTCTCTGGCATCACGCAGAATGCAGCACACATCAAAATCACCCCAGTCAGTCTGGGGCCCAGAGAATCTTCCAGGGGAATGTTACATCATGAAATGATGGGTCACCTGTAACTCATTTCTCCACCCTTCCCTAACTTCCTATGCAACAGATACTTAATTCCACGTGCCATGAGAAGGGAAGACCCTGCTGTAGGGAATTAAACCCCAAATGATACGATGTCAGAGTAAAATGGAAACAACAGTGAACTGTCCAATGTTCCTGATTCGTCACCCTTCTACTTAGGTTGTGCGTTATTTGCAAGGACCGGAGTTGCATCTATCTCATTCAGGCTCTCTCCCCACACCTAGTTTGGTGGTGGCAATCATTTTTTACACTTTTCCACAATACTATCCCTTCTTTCTTGATCTTCAGATGATTCTCAGAAGAAAAGACAGCCTCTCTGGGGCTCACACAAGGACTACCAGAGAATCTGCTCTCTCAGTGACCCCCACCCCACACATCCTGTAACACGGAAATAATGAACTTGTTCTAATTTGCACATTCCCTAGGACCCTGTCCTGTGGCAGAGATAAGGCAGGTTGTGTTAACCATGCATCTGGGGTCATCTGCCACTCTGCCACATGCCCTGGTCATCGAGCCCCAGCCCCTTCACAACCTCTGACACTTCCCCGAAATCACCCTCTCTCTCTCCTACCCAGGCCAACTGTCATGACCTTAATTCCTGCTCTCCGCATCTCTCCTTCCTCACTGCCACCATCCAACATGATGCGGCTATGAAAGAAGTTTTCAGGACTGTGCCCAAGCTCCTGGCATGGCCTGTAAGGCCAGTCACCGCTGGTGGCAAGTGATCCTCAGCCATTTTTTTGTGGATATTCCAGTGATAACAGAGAACATGTACTCCTGGAACCCTCAAAGATGGTTCCTACTTCTAGGAACCCTGTTCTACTGTGGAAAAAATCTCTCCTTCCCTTCTTCCCTTCTGTCTAGTACATTTCTTTTTTAAAGAAGTTAATTAGTATTATTTTTTGGTAATGTCTACACCCAACATGGGGCTCGAACTCATGACCCTGAGATCAAGAGTCACATGCTCTTCTGACTGAGCCAGCCAGGCACCCCTGTCTAGCACATCTCTTTTCCTTCTTCATATGTGCCTAGCTCTCACCTCTGTGAAGCTTTTCCTAATTACACCATACATTTCACTCCTTGTACCTACATTTTTTTAATCATGTAGAGCCTTCAAAGAGCTTTATTTTTCTAAATCTGGTACAATTGGCTCTTGAACAACATGTTTAAACCACATAGGTCCATTTACATGCATACATTTTTTTACACAGTACTATAAATGTATTTTCCTTACAATTTTATTAATAACAATTTCTTTTCTGTAGATTACCTCATTATAAGAACACATATATAATACAGATTACATACAAAATATCTGTTCATCAACTCTTTTGTTATGGGCAAGGCTTCTGGTCACCAGTAGGCTATTAGTTAAGTTTCTGGGGAGTCACAAGTTATATGCAGGTTTTTGACCATGTAGGAAGTCAGCATCCCCACCCCTGCATCAAGGGTCAACTATAACTAATTCAATTATTTTATTTATCACAGTGAGTTGTGAAAGCATCAAAGTGTCTATACCATCCCCCTCAATGTTTATAGCAACATTATCAACAATGGCCAAATTATGGAAAAAGTCCAAATGTCCATTGACTGATAAATGGATAAAGATGTTGGAAATAATGGAATACTACTCAGCCACAAAAAAAAAAAAAAAGAATGAAGTCTTGCCATTTGCAACAACATGGGCAGGACTAGAGAGTATTATGCTACATAAAGTCAGTCAGAGAAAGACAAATACCATATGATTTCACTCATATGTAGAATTTAAGTAATGTAACAGATGAACATAGGGGGGAAAAAGAAGGAAAAACAAACTCTTATTTCTAGAGAACAAACTGAGAGTTGCTGGAAGGGGAGATGGGTGGAGGGGGGATTGGCTACATGGCTGATGGGCATTAAGGAGGGTACTTGTAATGAGCACTGGGTGTCTTAAGAAAGTGATAAATCACAAAATCCTATACCTGCAACTAATCTTATACTATATGTTAACTAGCTAGACTTAGATAAAAACTTGAAAGAAAAACAAATTAAAAAAAGTATCCATATCCCTTACTAGGTGAACCTTTTGAAGTCAACAAGCATCTTCCTTTCTTCCTTTTGTAGCCCTGGTGTTTCACCCAAGGCCAGCGACAGGGCCCGTAAGCAGGAAATATGGTAAGCATGATCAATGATAGCATGAAAGTAAGTTAAATAAAGGTGATCAAGAATAAACTATATGACTACAAGCTAGATTTTGCACAACATCTATTTCATCCATAAATGAACCTAAAATGGAGGAAACAGAAAAACCTGTAGAACCGATCAGTCGTTACGCTGCTTAAGCAGAAAATTGAGTGACATCACTACAGCTTGTCTGGTCCCCAGATTCTGAGGCGGAGGTACATTTTCTAAGGACAAGAGGGTCCCCATTCTTGATTATTTTGATTTAATACTGTTTTATTACCTTCGGGTAAGAACGCAGTGACAAGACAGGCCACTCCTGCCACTACGTTGCTTCCCGCAAATGGAAGGCGCCGTCCAAAACGCTCAATGGTCAGTAAGATCAAGAGGGCTGCGGGCAGCTCCACAACTCCCGAGATGAAAAAGTCGATATAGAGGTTGCCTCCGATAATCCCCAGGCGCATGACGAGGCCCTGATAAACCACCGCACTTGTGAACCTGGAGCGACATCGAAAGACAACGGAGACCAAGTGAGACATAACTTCAGCCTGATATGAAGGAAGGGATGCGTGGTAAATTCAATACAAGCTTTTGAGCCCATCACAAGTCAGACTTACCAAGCAAACATAAGAATAAGTGTGCATTTCCTCATTTGGGGAGTCCTCACCAGATCTAAAAAGGATGGATTACTAACTTCCTCATCTGTAACAGTGATCTATACAAGAGAAGCAGATTTCAGTAGCAAATACAGCAAGACACACCTGCATATTATAGATTTTCATTGACCAGATTCAAAGCCACCGAGTCAAACGGTCTGACTGAGCTGACAGGGTCTTTCACGACTATGTCTCAAAACCTGAGAATGAAGAGTTTGATTCTCTAGCCATTATAAATGGTCAAATTCACAAAGCTGTGGTTGCTGCTCTGAGAGGCTGTTCTCTGGTGAGTACCCCTGGCCCTGGTGCTGGTTCGCTCTGACGAACCAAGAAAAAGAGGTGTGTTTTACAGTCAAATACATTTGTGCATTTATTGAATTGGAGAAAATAAATGTAAAAGGGGCAAAAGCAGGTGGGATCCAAATGAGCATTTTTAAAAATTAAATTATCAACCTTATGTTAGCAAATGAGAGTATCTTAAATTCAAGAACAAGCACAGCACCAAAGGTATCAATTTGCTTCCATTTACTGGAGTCTAGCATCTTTCTGACTCAGGAAAATTCAGCTCATCTCCATTTGGCCATCCAAGAAGATGGTCTTTTCTTTAATTATATGAAATAAATATTGCTGTTTGCCTGCAGTGTATAAGGCACTGCAAAGGAAACCGAGCAGCAGGCACTTTGTCAGTCACGAGGCTAAGCGTTACACTTGATGAGTCAAACAAAGCTTGATGTCTCCTGTCTATGCCAGCTCCTAGGAAAGTCACACACAAGCAAAAGAAGACTGCAAAATCAATGTTTTTGGATGACTTTCTCTTTCTATGTCATTCTAATACTGTATTTCTTCTATACCAAAACACATATTTTTCACATTTGAACATCTCTTAAATTGGGACCTGTCCTCCAACTGAGCTGATGAGAAAACAATCCATTTAATAATATGTTTCATGGCATGGCTTTCTTACTTGGGGGTACGTAAAATGATGGGTCTTACAATCAATAGGGCCTCAGAGTCAGTGAAATTGTACTAGTTTCCATGACAATACCTGTGGAAGACTGCTAATTAATTCTACTATCCATTCTTTCCTCTCTCTTTTGATAACAGAATCCCCTAAATTTTATTTGGGCACATGGCTACCCAGCTAAAGCCACATTTTCTAGCCTCCCTTCCAACTATCGGTGGCTCTTTGATTAAGATGTCAGCAATAGGGTGGGAATAGAAGCCATGTACACAAGTTCTTGATCCAATCCCCTAAAAGGAAATGGCTTGCTCTTCATTCACTGTCTTTCCTCTTCTAAGGGATGGAAGATGACACTAGAAAACCAGCTTCTTCTAGACAACCTGCTGCAAGTGACAGTAGAAGTGCAGAAACAAGATAATTGGAACTTGGGTCATGGAGGCCCTCACAGAGCAGAGCTGCCTTCCGTGCTGGGCTGCTTACCTCTGGGTGGGCATGTTAGGGAGAAAGACACTTTTCTTTTTCTTTCTTTCTTTTCTTTCTTTCTTTCTTTCTTTCTTTCTTTCTTTCTCTCTCTCTCTCTCTCTCTCTCTCTCTCTCTCTCTCTCTCTCCCTCTCTCTCTCTCCTTCCTTCTTTCTTTCTTTCTTTCTTTCTTTCTTTCTTTCTTTCTTTCTTTTTCTTTCTTTCTTCCTTTCCTTCTTTCTTTCTGTCATTATATTTTTTTGGGTCTCTGTTTCAGCAGCAGGTTGACCTGTACTCTATCGAATACAATGGTTATAAAAATGTTCCCTGATGTACTCTTCTAAATTCTAAGGATTTTTAAGACCTAGCTTCACCTTTGCTGCTCCAAAAATAAGGCAGGAATACCAAAAATGAAATAACTTAGTGTATTACAACAACATATCATTATATGGTTGGTTATCAAAATGTTTTCCACAATTAGTTTCTGTATCTTTTCCACATTAAAATGTTTCACTTCTAAGGAACATGGAATATTTGTTAGATTTACGTGGACTATTTCATTTGATTCTCATCAAAACTCTGAAGTTACTACTTTTATCAATCCTGTTTTATAAATAAGAAAAACAAGGCTTTGGACTTCAAGGATTAGAGGGAAGGTGGTTGAGCCAGGATTTGAAATCAGGTAGTTGATGGAGATCCTTTATTTTAATGCTCACATTGCACCACTGAATGTATCAAAGGATTTTTATTTTAGAAAACTTTGTAGTTGATGGTCGCTTCATTTTTAAGGAAGGACATTACACACTTGGCCAAAAATCTAACCTTTAGTTAAAATACTATTTTATGGAAAAGTTAGTTTGACTAAAATAATTTAGAGCTTGAATATCTTTATACTCAAGACCAAAACTACCCCATACTATGAGGGCAGTTGCCCTCCATGGATGTATCACTTTTTCCAATGACTCTTTTCTTTACACTTAGTGATCTTCCACAGCTCAGACTTGCATCAGCTTGGCTGTGCTCATTCAGACTACTCCCTTTTCTCTGGGGAGTTCCTGTTTGCTCTTCCCATCCACACATCTGTACCACTGCTCCCTCAGAGCACACAGATGGTGACAATCTTTTCTCTTCTAAAGCAATATTTGCAATAATTTGTTATAGCTTCTCTTTCATTCCCTCTTCAGTCTTATCTTCTCTCCATAGCTATGACTTCTATCGGCTAGATAAGACTCTGTACAAATGTGCTTTCATTCATGTCCCAATGTCAACACCTCAGAGTTCAAGAGAGATCATGTATCATATATTTCAAGATCTCTGGTCAATTCAGGAAAATTTGACATTTAAATACCTGTATAGATTTTTAAATTACTCACAGTCCTTAACTATCTCTGATAAAATAACTGAGCATCTCTTGCTTTCATGTTAGCTCTACAGATGTCATTTTTTTCTTGATCATATCTACAGACTGGTTAAGTTACTACATAACCACAGAAATATGACATGTTAGATTTTTTTTTTATTTTTTATTTTTTGACATGCTAGATTTTGACAAGACAAGAGAGGTCTGTTGGTCTGACCAGAGGTTGGCAAACTTTCTCTGCAAAGGGCTAGATTATAAGTAATTTAGTCTTGTGGGTAATATTGTCTCTGTTAGAGATACTTAACTTTGCCATTATAGTCTGAAAGCATCCATAGATGGATACATAAATGGATGACTCTGGCTGGATTCCAATAAAACTTTGTCTATAAAAACGGGCAGTAAGCCAGGTCTGGCCGGCAGGCTATAGATTGCTGACCTCTGAACTAGAGGGTTAGGGCTGTTGGACCTTATAAATATTATTCTTATATCCATCACAGAGAGAAGTTGAAGCACAGGAAAAATAAGTAGCTTACCCAGCGAGGACACACAGACAGTAAGTAGATGAATGGAGGGGCTAACACCTAAGTCTGTATATTGCTAACCATAATGCTCTACTGTGCCTGCAGTATGCAGAGTATAATATTTATTTTAATGTTTAAAAATATTCTTGTATCAATAGTTCTCATAGGGTAGTGGGATTACAGTGGTTTTACTTTCTTCCTTTTTGCTATAAATATTCTCTTAAAATTAAAATTTAAGCCTAGAGAATTTTTCCTAATAAGAAGAAATACAGGTTACCTTTAAAGTAATGGATTTAAATTCGACCCTACAGTACCTTTTTTGTGTTGGCTCCATGTCATTCACATTTTCTCATTCTTAATAGAGCCCCCACTGCTCCCCCTCCTTCGGAGACGCACCCCTCCCCCCACATCATCAATTCCCATTCTCATGGGCGCTGATTCTGCTTCCAGTTGTAGGGGAGACCTCCTGCCAGTGACTGGGCATGTGATCCAATTTGAGCCAATGAGAAATGGTCTTGAGAAAGTCCTTCGCTGACCTTAAGTCAGAGGTTCCTGAAAGAATCTCTCTCTCCCCTCAGGGAATTAATGAGAAAATGGTGGGCTCAAGTAGAACTTAGCAGCCATCCTATACCCAGGAGGGAACCAGTATGAAACTGAAGCCACCCTGTCAGCAGAGTAGAGATGGAGGAAACCATGGCTCCCTGGGATTCTTGAAACTCAGGTCTAGCCAACCCCAACTGCTGCTAGAACTCTAGAATTCCAGATGCATGAGCCAGGAAATGGGCTTATTGTATAAGCCCATTTTTAAGTTGGTTTTCTATAACTTGTTGCCAAAAGCAGAATTATCTGGAGAATTCAATCCAGAACAATGCTTTGGCACTAATAATTGAATATTTTAGGCAAAATAATTTTGTTTTAAATAATTAAAATAATTGCTTGAGTGTTCCAACTTACTCAGTAAAAATATTTGCTATTAGTCTTAATTTCACACTTTTAAGCTTCAGAATCAAGCAGTCACATAATCTCTGCTTTCCCAAAGCACAAGTTTAATGCCGAATACATCCCCTCCACCAGAAGAATATAAAGTACCAACAGAACCAAAGGTAATCAACACCATAAAACCAATCTTCCCTGTCCAGTGAGCGAAAGGATTAATAGTACTTCCAAGTAAGTATGTATTTTTGCCAATTTAAGAATAAATCCAGCTGGTTTTTTGATTTAGTGACATGTTCTCCACAGTGACGCAGATATTCTGAAAGACGACCCACTTTCTGGGTGTCCAAAGACCTTGAGAGACTAAACGCCATATCTTGAGATGGAATGCATCCAGTAAAGTCTTGGCAACTCGTGCAGTGGCTGCTGAAGCTATTATTCTTTTACAACAACTTCTAGTTCTGTATTTTGAAATTAAGCTGTGTTTATTTTCTGTTGCCAGAGGGTTACCAAATTTCGCTTACTCTGAGGCAGATACAGAAAAGCAGAGAAGCTGTGCAGGTTCTTATATATACATACTTCAATTTGCCTTACTGTGACATAACTTTCATACAGTAGAATTCAGCAATTTCAAGTATACGCTTCAGTGAATTCTGACTAATGTCTAGAGTCTTTGTTTTTTTTAATAATAAATTTATTTTTTATTGGTGTTCAATTTGCCAATATTATACAGACTAACACCCAGTGCTCATCCCGTCAAGTGCCCCCTCAGTACCCGCCACCCAGTCACCCCCATCCTCCCTCCTCCCCTTCCACCACCCCTAGTTCGTTTCCCAGAGTTAGGAGTCTCTCATGTTCTGTCTCCCTTTCTGATGTCTAGAGTCTTTGAATCACCACCACCACCATCATGTTACGGATCGTCTTCACTACCCTCATGAAGTTTCCTCCTGACTCTACAATCATCCCCTCCCCCGCTATTAGCCCCTGGCAATCCCTCATCTGCTTTTTCTCGTTAGAATTTTGCCTTTTCTAGAATATCATATAAATGGAACCATATGGAATGTAGTCTTTTGTATCTACTCTAGTATGATATTTTGTCATATGTTTATTTCATCCAAATGGTGTCTGACTGCTCCAATTTGGAGCAAAGGAAGTTGAGAAAGGCTCGTGGCAACATCGGGGGCGTGTTTGAAGTTTTGTTGCCTAGTAACGTCACTCGCAGGAAGAGGTGTTGCTCACAGGTAAGCTGCACACATTGGTGTTTGTTTATCTACTGAGCTGATTGCTATTTGTTCTAACTATCTCTTAATGGTCTTATAGCTTTTCCAAGATTTTTATGTTCCATTAACAGTGATGTAGCCTATGTTGAAAGCATACTTTGTTCATCTTCCTGTGATTAATCTAGCCACATGTGCCATTCGTCTTGGGGCTTTCTGAAACCCTTTTTTTTTCAAGTTGACATTTTAACTTAAATTGCCAAGGAAGAGAAAGACATTATAAATTACAATCTGTTCTAAATATGATGTTCCAAGGCTCCCCTGATGTGGGATTGGTTTCTTGGTCAAGAAGGACAAGTGGCCAGGATCAGGCCAGAGTCACTGGGTTTTGCTCAGAATGTTTTCTTACTGGCATGTGACCTAACTCTGTGAACCGTACTTCTCTCATCAGGAGCATGAGGATAGCAACACTCATACTCTGAAGATTCCACTGGCTAACCCCTATGCATCCGCACACACACCTGACACACACAGAAGTTCAGTAAGGGAAGCGGTCAGCATTACTATTGCTTTTTTATATCATTTCAGAGATATTTTATTTCCAGATGCTGATTCACTTGGCATTTTTTTCTTTCCAGTTAGTAAACTGTAGTTGAAGCTTTCATGCCTAAGGGGAGATGCTTTTAAAGGTACCCTGACATGAACCCCTTTGTAAAGAGAAGAATTTTCATTGTACCTTTTGTTTTGTTTTGTTTTAAGGCATGGATTTCTTTTTATACTGGATTTTTAAAAGTATACCAGGTATATTTAACGTCAAGTTGGCGCTGTTGATCTCCTGGGCCATGGGCTGGATTTTTTGTGAATGTACATGCAAGCTAATGACACTTAGTGAACGTGCTCCTCAAAGTCCGTGAATTAGCAGTGTGGCCATCACCCAAGAGCTTGTTAAATAGCCCCTAGCCCAGATTAGGGAATCAGAACCTTCCTTTTTTACAACATCCAAGGGGACTAGTGTGAGGAGCAGTGATGGTCAATGAATTGTCCTGCCTCAAGCGGACTCCTAGTGTTTGCTCTTCCCAAGCTGAGACATAATATGAGTCCCCCAGGCCTCAGAGAGACTACATTCCATGGGGCCTGCCAGGGCAGTGGGGGGGGGGGGGGGGATGAAGGCAGGGGGCTGCATCTCTAGCCTTCCAGTGTCATCTGGTTGTTCTCAAGAGGTGGAGTTTTCATCTGTTACTATATTTCACAAGGAAAAGCAAAGCAATCGATGGAAAGGGACATTGCTGTTCTTGAGTCCAACCCTGTGATGTAGTCAGTTTCATCAGGTCCCTACAGCTCTGTTCTCTAGAAGTTTTTAACCTTCCAGAAACCAGTGAGAATAAAATATTCCCTGCGGACTTGGGGCTCATGGATTTGGAAGATCAAGGCCCATCCTCAAAGTTTGATTAACTGCAGGCCTTTCATACAAGCATTAGGGGCTGAAGGACATGGATAGGAGGGAGGAAGTCTCCTGGTGGCTGCTCAGTACCCATGACCCCACCCCACCACATCCTAGATGCCCCATATGGAACAGCACCAGATGGTCCAAGGGTAAGTGTTTCACATTATAAAGCCTAGGCCAGCTTCTTGGTGGCAATAGCGCTACCCTGGTATCCATAAAAGAGAATTTGTCAAATAACCCATAGTGCTTTGGAAATTGTTCAAAACCTCATTATACTTTGAAACAAGAGTAGATTAAATATCTACCATATGGAGTTCATATTTTAAAAAAAAGTCCGTATTAAAATTATGGTATTTGCTGCTTAGTAAAGTAGTTAAAAACAAATCTCAGTCACCTAGACCAGTGCTGTCCAATAAAAATACAGTGTAAGTTACACAGTTCAGTTTAAATTTTCCAGAAGCCACATTGAAAAGGGTAAAAATAAACAGGCAAAATGAATTTTAATAAAATGTTCCATTGAATCCAATCTCTCCAAAATATTACTATTTCAACAATAATTAACATGTAACTGTTCACGAGATCTTTTACATGCTCTCTGGAATCCAATACACAGTCTGCTCTTACAGCTCATTTCAGTTCAGACTAGGCACATTTCAAGGCTCCATGGCCACACATGGCTAGTGGCTACTGCATTGGACAGAGTGGGTCCAGAGCACCTCGCCCCAGCCAGGTATTCTGTTAGGATGCTCTGCAGAGAAGACATTTATTCCATTTGTTCGAGTCTGGCTGGAGAGCATCCTTCCCGGCCCCTCCCCAGGCGGGCACGCTGCCTAGAACAGCAAAAGTGCATCTATCTTGAGGTCCCAGGAGGGATCCAAAGTGCAGACTTAATATTAGCAAAGGTTAACGGGTTGCAGCTGTGGGTCACGTGTTGGAACATTTCTTCATTTCTTAAAAACAAACTGAGAGAGGTGTTTTTTTTGGGGGGGGCGCATTAAAGCAAGAGGAAGAGACAGAAAGAAGAAAAAGCACTTCCAGATCTAAAGCTCTGAACCTAAAGTCTCAGAAGTTGGTAGGGGCGGGAGTGGGGACACCAAAATGTGCCATTAGGGGACTGAATAACACATGTCAGAGAACCCTCCAACAGCACTGATAAACGTCAGCGACCATTACTGAAAAAGAAAAGTTCCAAATATCTCATCTTAAAGGACGTCCGAAGTCTTACATTATAGCAGCATGCTCAGATACGCAACATTTTTCATGCTGTGAATATGCAAATTATCTGTAAATCAGTAGGTAGCCAAGGATTTTTTTTAAAACGGGGGGGGGGGGGGGGGACAAACTAATGAGTGGATTAAAGCAAATCATCTGATATGTCACAAATAAAAGCCCAAACCACATGCTTCTTCCACTCATCAGTATTCTTATCATCATTGCTTTTTAGTCTTCTGGATGCTTCAAAACTGGTTTTAATAACACAGTCTTTAGCATGATAGTATCAGGATATAAACTCACAAGATGGGCTTTCTCCTCACCAGCTCGGGGATGTTGGCCACTAGGTTCTGTTAGCTGTCGCCCATGTCAGCAGTCTTTCCCAGGCATTCAGGTATTTGCAGGATTCCAGTAAAAAGGCAACTTTGCCCAGTTGGATTGCTGGCAGGTGTCTTTCTGCCTGGGCTTGTGAGCATAAGGAGCTCCCACCCCTCTGCTGGGTTGGCAGTCCTTCCTGTGCAGGCCAAGGACAGCCAGGTGACATCAGGCTCCGTCACACAAGTACCTAGAGCCATGGTGACGGGGCAAGTCCAGGGCAGTGTTCTCAGAGAGCCTGCAAGTTGGTGGCAGTGGCCTCCTGTATCTGTGCCAGGGGACTCTGTCCTTCACCTCTTCTCTCTCCTTCCACCCTTCCCAGCCTCTCCCCAAGCTGGGGCGGGGTCCCTGCCTAGCCCCTCAGGTGCTCCCCATCCACCTGACATTTGTCTAAATCCCTGCCCTGAACTGGCCCCTGGCCTACTGGCTGTGCCTGAGGAGGGGCCTGGCCACCCTACCACTGCCTCCATGGCCTTCTGCTCCCCTACAGCTGGGCTGTCTCTGATAGGAAATGGGTCTTCATAATTTCCACTGTATTTTTCCGCAACAACATTCAAAATTGTGTTTACGCTTTGACCAAATTATTTTTTCTTTACCAGTGATGAAGGTGAAACCTACTTTGTATAACAATTAATTTGAATTGAAAAGCATTTACCTTCTTGACTGGGTGTTTCTCAGATTGAATTCTGTATTCTTAATTCTTTGTCCTCTTTTTAAAGAGGTCTATGGGGTGGCACTCACTGGCATTGTTTGCCAAATATTTTTACTTCCCTAACTCTCTCCCTACCCCATTCTGGGGACATGATAAGACTGCACTCCTTGGCCCCTTGTGATTGGGTGGGTCCACTATCCAAATGTGCTGTGGACTTGTGAGCATTTCATTTTTGGAGCAAGACCCCCTAGAATTCTCTCTTTTCTCTGATGGTCCTGGCAGTGGCTGCTAGGACACCCTGGATTATAGGGCGAGGACCCTGCTCCAAGGAGAGGAGCCCCCAGTGCACCTATGGCAGGTGTCTTTCTTTCTTTTTTTTCTTTTTTTAAATATTTTATTTATTCATGAGACACACACACACACACACACACACACACACACACACAGAGAGAGAGGCAGAGACACAGGCAGAGGGAGAAGCAGGCTCCATGCAGGGAGCCCCATGCAGGACTCAATCCCGGGACTCTGGGATCACACCCTGAGCCAAAGGCAGATGCTCAACCACTGAGCCACCCAGGCATCCCCCTACAGGTGTCTTTCAAATAGATTTTGGTAGTATTTGTTACACACACACACACACACACACACACACACATACACCTGGCTTATCCTGAGTGACAAAGAGTCTGTGGACTTCTCCAATTTACCCAAAAAACCTCTGGTCCACATCTCCTCTTGATCAGAATTTATTATTCTAAGAAACAAATTTCTATTTTGAAGTGATTAAACTTAGACTGTTCAATTTAAATTTGGAAAAACTGCATTTTTTATGATTTTGTTACATATAACCAATAACTCCTTTTGGACAAAATCACACCACTAAAACTCCTAAAAAGAAATGAGGACTGTTTCTTCTGCATTTTCAATTCCTAGGCGCTAACCAATTTATCACAGAAATAAACCATAAAGGTATAACAACATGGAAGCAGAGCAAGCCCTGGGTAGAACTTACCATCCTGTGGAAGGCTAAGAGCTGATGTAGCCACCCAGGTAAAGAAAAAAGTTAACAAATCAAATTTCAGCCCCAGATGGAGCTCATGGAGGTGTTGGTAGGTCTAAAAATCATGATGTCTTTACATTTTTATGACCTGTGTTCATACATTTCACCTCCTTTTAAGAGGTACAGAGGGCAGGCATTATTGTCACAGAGAGCAAACCTCGTTATTTAAAGAAATAAGAAGTATTTGGAGGAACAATCAACACTTCTGCCTCTGCATTACTGGTGTTCGGGCTTTGAAGAGTACTTCTGCCTCATGTCAGGGATGGATGGAATCATAAAATGTGCTTTAGAGAAGGATAAATCTTTGGGACATTTACTCACAAAGTGACAAGAGTATGAAGGTGACTGGTAGCTGTATATGAATCTGGGATCTAAATGCTGTTATTACCCATTTATCTCTTCATCCATACGGAGATTTGCAAGAGTGCTACTGTCACTAATAATACTTGTAAACTGCCGGTTACATAGCTCAGGTCTGCAGCACAGAAGCCTGTATTTAAGTTACTAGTTATTGGGTTCCTTAAAAGCAGTAGGCAGCTTTTATGTTGTAAACTAATTCAGACTCTGAAACAAGAACTTGATAATTGATGAATCTGCTTATTAGCCGGAGCTCAAAAAACAAAACAAAACAAAACAAAAACTGACTCAGCGGGCAGCCCCGGTGGCTCAGCGTTTTAGCGCCGCCTGCAGCCCAGGGCATGATCCTGGAGTCCCGGAATCGAGTCCCATGTCAGGCTCCCTGCATGGAGTCTGCTCTCCTTCTGCCTGTGTCTCTGCCTCTCTCTGTGTATGTGTCTCTCATGAATAGATAAATAAAATCTTAAAAAAATAACTGACTCAGCATTAAAACAAATCAGGTTGGATCCCTGCTTTCCAGTTGGAATGGTGGTGGGTTCCCAATGAATTCGGTCATGACTGTGATAGCTAAAGCCCTAAGCTAATAAGGAAATATCTTTGTGGCCCTTGGAGGTAGAAAAATATTTCTTAAACAAAATGCACATTACAATCAATAGGCAAAAATATACACTGATTTGCCTGAATCAAATAAGTTTAAAGCTTTAAGAATTCTTGTTCAATGAAGACAAAAATAGGCAGAGTCAAAGAGGAGTTAAAACACTGAGGAGAATGTACTTGCAATGTCTACAACCAATAAGGAGGTGGTATTCAAAACATAAAAGAAGATTCTATAAATTGAAGGAGACAAATACCAGAAAATCAAATACACACAGGCACGGATACGGCAAGGCAATCCACAGAGAAGGAACCCAAACAGCAAAGTAAGATGCATGAAGATATGTTGAATCTCATTAGTAATCAGAGGCATGCAACTTAAAACATTCAGGAGGCTGGCCCAATTAGAAGATTGGAAAATACCAAATGTGTATGTGGACAAATGGGATACTCAGTTGGTTGTACACAGAAAGCAACCTGCCATTATTCAGGGCACTAGCCTGCATGCATCCCAGGACCCAGAAATTTCACTTCTAGGTATTTGACTCCATGAGGAACCTCACAAAGGTTCCAAGGGGACATATATGACAATGACTGGAAATAATCCAGGTGCTTGTCACTAGAAGGATGGAGACATGAAACACAGCAGATGGCACTGATGAAAACCACACAGCAATCACATGTGAGCAAGATGGTAGAAAGGTATTCTGATTGGATCTAATTGGATCCATATGTTTTAAAACATATTGCTGTATGAAAATGTAATAAAGCAAAATCTAGAGCAGCACAATTCCATTTATGTTACCCAAACACACACATACAACAACTTTATTTTATAAGGGTGCATAAATATCAAAGGGCATAAATCCACCACATTCTGTTGGGAACCTGTCGAGAGGGGATGTGGGGAGAGAGGAGGAAGGGGGAGAAAAATGAAGCACCAGAGGGGCCTTGCACCACCCAGTTATGGCTGTGCAATGCACACAGAGTGGTGATTAAGTCAGCTCGGCACTCAGAGAAATGACAATAACCAAAACAACCTCCAGCAGAGTCACGTGGAGGCCATCTTAGAATTTTGCCCATTTTCAGAGCTTCCACATTTGCCAAATATCCAAATTTTGCCTTCCTTCTATATCTCAGAAAACCCTTAGTTTCCTGTTTATCTGCTTGCATTAGGGAATGCTGAGGAACTTCTCTGATGAAAGTTAAGTATAACTCAACAGTTAAAAGACTAGTTGAAATGCACCTCAATAAATATCACAATCCTTGGTGCATTCTAGAATTTGCAAGCTGCTTCCTCTTCTTGATCTGCAAAATATTTTTGCAAACAGTTACTTATTGATCATAGGTATGTCCTTTATTGTTCAATACAGAGCAATCTTAGAGAGAGGTGAGATGCTTCTATGTACGAGCCATGAGCAGGGGACACACCATCTCTGGAATTCTGTTTCTGGAGGTTTTATAGTGAAGCATGTTCAGTCTCATGGCTTGACTCTGGACCATGATAACGTGCATTAATGTTAGATTGTGTTCACTATTTACCTAATTTTGAACTATGGGCCGCTTTATTATATTCCAACAAATATATAGGTTTTCATCATTAACATATGAACTGATTGAGGCCCAATTAGAATACCTTTCTACTTATAAACAAATGCAATGAAAACAAAAACACACTGAAATGGTTTTCAAACAATGTACATGAGATCTACGCTGTTCTTCAACTTTAAATGGTAAGAACCCAGATTGAGTTCTTTTCTATATGATGAAAGTGAGTACAGTTGAACAGTCAGGGAACAAGTAGAAAAAACTGAAAACAGCTCAAAAAAGCAAAAGAAAAATACAAAGCATCTTAAATGTATGTCAAGAGACATTTTTAAAAGTTTTTTTAATTTTTTAAAAATTTTATTTAAATTCAATTTTCCAACATATAGTATAACACCCAGTGCTCGTCTCATCATGTACCCTCCTTAATGCCTGTCACCCAGTTACCTCAACAGCCTACCACCTCCCCTTCAGAAACCCTTTGTTTCTGAGTCAGGAGTCTCTCATAGTTTGTCTTCCTTTCAAGAGACATTTTTGAAATGTCTCTGTAATACAGAGGTTGTTTATAAAGCAGATGTTTTGAATACAGCACTCAGTAACTATTTGCTAACTAATGCATCTACAAATGAAAATGAGCCCCTGCTACACCAGGTGAGTCAATGCCCTTTTGTTTCTGGGCCAGCTTAGTAACACCTTTCAATTAACCTTAAATGATTTTTCTAAACATATGACCACCAAATACAATGTTCTGTGACTCACTTTGTAATGTGAAAAATATTTTCACTGAAATGATCAGTGATTTAAGAAGCTGGTTATTTTTAGTCAACAAAGCCTACAAAATAGTTTACAGAACTGGGGAAGAAAGAATATGGTAAAAGACAAAAAAACCAAAAAAACAAAAAAAAACCAATTACCTGAAGTAGATCCTTTAGTTCACTCAACTACCATCAAAGTCCGTCCCCTGCTAATTTTAGAGCAGCCTGCATAATAAATACAGCACGTGAACTGTCATAAATGGCAGAGTAAATACTTCAATTATTTTTAGTAAAACTTGTCTAGGGCCTCAAAGACAACTACTTAAGCCTGGAGAATGCACATAATGATCAAAACATGAGGGTGAGCACTTAAACTTTATTGCACTCTGTGCCATAAAAATAATCATGCAAGCATTCACTCAATAAGCCTTCCCCAGTCTTCCTCAATATCTAAACTTAGTGGCATGCTGGTTCTGAAATGTAGGCAGGAAAGAAAACAAGAATTCACCTTCAAGAAGTAGTAAGGCCACGGTACACTAAGTCACTTGACTCTCCCTACTTGACATGTAGAACTTGTCCATAATGTCAACGAAAGAGCAAAATATAATGAAATTGAGTTCACCTTATTGAATCAAAAAAAATGAATGAATCTTGGAAGTTGTCAAGAATTGTTTGTTGTGAAGAGGTCCTTCAGCTTTTCCTGAGAACATCATACAACTGTAGCTGTGGTAACTCAGGCAATAGTTGTTCAACAGATGGAACTAATCCTACCAGTGCTGACAAATCAGTGACTCTAATCCTTCTCAAGTATGAGGGCTTCTGGTTAATGTCAAAGAATATAACAGTTGCTCACATGATGGGAATTGAGCTTTTAATTTCTGTTCATTGGGACCATGTAATGATTTAAATTTACTATGAACTTAGTAACACCTTTCAACTCATTAGTTATTTTTTTAAAAGATTCCTATTTATTCATGAGAGACACAGAAAGAGAGGCAGAGACAGAGGCAGAGGGAGGAGCAGACTGCCCATAGGGAGCCCCATGTGGGACTTGATCCCAGGACCTAGGATCATGCCCTGAGTTGAAGGCAGACATTCAAGTGCTGAACCACCCAGGCGTCCCAACTCATTAGTTATTATTAACAACAATCGCATCTACCTTCATTCTGAAAAAAATAGTACCTATTTACCCAAGATGTATTAATTCACTCTACCAGACAAGGTTTGGTTGCAAATGGTTTGAGAAATTTTGCAAGGATCTGTGGCCCATTGGGACAGGCTGTCATATGATTATCCCATCAACTGTAGGGCTGAAGTTACAGCTACTGGATGACAGGAGTGGGTTAGCAATGCTGCTCATCAAGGTTTTCTATCTGGTCACCCTCTCTGCCCATTACAAGGGAAGGTGACAAAGTTTTGCTTTTAGGAGAAAAGTTTCCTCTAGCAAAAAAATGGTTCTGGCCATTTCTCCTAGCATTCCCATATCCCTCTCCTGGGAAGGACATAAAGGCTTCTCTACTCTCTAAGTCCTCCTTTATCCAGCCACCTTAAGAAGGATGCATTCACCACGTGGAGAAGGACCGCTGCTTCTCCCTCAGGTCCCCTGTCAACAGCACCAAATTCAAAGAAAAAAAAAAAAACAGCGCAGGTCTATGTTATTTGTTCCAAAACAAGAAATCTAGCCATCTCTGGATTGTGTGTGAACCTAGGCCCCTTTGCATCTGCACCCACATGAAAAAGTATTGCTATGGCAACACAACCAGCCTTCTTCATCCGGCCATCTGGGTGCCCTGTCAGGAAAGGGAGGATTTATTCCATGAAAAATCTAGCACCTGATATCTTTGTCTTCCTGGATGGGGACCTCGAGGGATACAAACAAATGCATCTTAGTGTGTTTTCTCCTTTACTATTCAGCACAATTTCCTGCTGTGTGTCTGCAAAGAAGCACATCTGTGTACACCAGCAATCAAGTTGGCCCCATAAAATTTAAATGATTTCACCTGCTCCCCAGACTGCATCTCTTTTCCTTAGGATTATTTCATAAACAGGGCAATTTTCCTAGTGGGACGAAGATCTACTAAGCAGTATTGTCATGGTAACAACAGCTCTGGATTAGGAATAACGCCCTGGAATTCCTGCCAGGGAGCTGGATTCACAGGGTTCTGGACATTGTACCCATCATTGCCTCCGCAGCGGGGAACGCTTTCACAAAGAGCTAGTATTTTCTCATTTATTCACAGCAGGGAAGCACAGCAATTTGGATTGCAGAAACTGATTTTGCCAAAAACACAAGAATGGGCCAAATGGCACAGGAACAAAACACTTGGAAAAGCCAACCATCTTTCTCTCTCACACAGATAGAGCATGAACATTTCAAAGGCGGTATTAGAGGGCCATTTCCTTGGCAAATGCTCGAAAAAGAAAAATAAAACGCAATCCCACTCCTCTATTCTATTAGAGGGAGACCTAGAATTAAAATAATTGAATTAGGCATTTTCACAATGCCCACAAAAGAGAGCTACCAATATTAACAGAACAGGACAAGTCTGTGTGGGTTATTCATTTTGTTTTATATTTTAATTAATTTTGTTTGTAATGCCACCAGGGCTTGGGCTAAGCAGAAAGAGGCAAATGCTGCCCTGCATCCCACACGGTGCTGGGGCTGGAAGGGGAGGACCACTGCTCTTTAGGGCAAGGATCAGCCTTTGAGAAGGAAAAAGGAAGGAGTCCACGATTCCTAGGTTATGTAACTAACGAATGAGTAGTTGAAATGACTCTGAATGTCACTAGGTAAAGCTTGGAGCTCTCCCTCAGTATCATCCATAAAGCCTTGTCTGGAAGGTTTGCTGGAATCTCAGCAGTAGGGAGAGCAGGTCAAGTGTGAATGGAAGGGGCCAGTGCTCTGCACCTGGCCACAAATGGGACTAGGGCCTGCAAGTGGAGAGGCCAGCGCAGGGGAGGGTGCTCGTGGGTTGTCCACAGGCCAGCACCGCTGTCTGTGGTCTGGGACGCATCTGGAGAAGGGGTTCTTAGGAGCAGCAGTCTGTAGAAAGAGCAGGTACCAATCATCAAGAGAACGCAGCATCTAGCTTTCAGCCAGCAGATGAGTGAAGGTATAAGCAGTGGGATCCTATTTTCAGGAGAAAGAAGGACAGAAATGAAGCTGAGGGCAGGGCCCCAGTCAAACAGGCTAGGATTCAAGACCAGATTAAGAACTGGAATAAAGCTGGGGAGTGAGCCAGTTGAATAAATCAAACATGTGCTTTTTGTATACTTATCAAATGTCAATCTGATTAAAAAAAAAAAAAGGAATGCCATTTCATGTTGAAACTTCAAATAAAGGCTGTAAAAATTCAAAAAAAGGCTGAAGAAGGGGCTAGGAAGAGAGAGGCCCCGGGGTGCAGGAGCCTGCCTCAGACTTTGGGACCAATCCAGCAAGCAAACAGAGCCCAACTTCTAGTGGGGCCAGGAATCCCTCAGAGGTGTCAGGATCCACAGGGCAGGCAGACAAATGTGGAGTTCACAAATGTAAACCTTTGTGTCTTCCTCTGAGCATGGCCAGGAAGGTGAAGACTGACCTGCTTGTCCCAGGTTGCCTGAGACTTTCTGAAATTCAGCTCTGCAACTCCTACATCCTCAGAATCCCCCCAGTTCTGGGCAAATGGGGGAAGCTGATCACCCTGCAGGTCACTGCCTGAGTGTCCTGGGTTCTGTAGATCTCATTACCCGTGAGTGACAGGTCATCAGACACCAGGACTGACGGGTGGGATGGAACACTTGGAGTGCATGTAATAGTAACACCGCGTACTTTCCTCTCACACTTCTGATGGATGTTTTTCAAGCTTTAACTTGTATTTCAGTGAAAGGTATATGGCCCAGTTATTTTAAGAAGGGCTCTGGAAGGTGGGTTGTGAGGGTCTGGGAGAAGAGGAAGGCTCTGTCTCTCCAGGGTTCCTCCCTCAAGATGCTGCTCTTTGGAGAGGTGTCCTGAAAATCTGCCTCACCCGCTCCAAGGCTGTAAGCTCATTCCACAAGAGATAGGTCACTTGGATTCTGAGTTCAATTAAAGCCATATGACGCTCCAGAACATCCTCCCCTCAATATTTGTATGGGTTAAATGAGAGTCCACTGACCTGGAAGATTTCAGGCGGAATTTCCTTTAGTGGAAGGAACTTACTATTTATCACCAGCTTGGGGAAGGAGCTCACCCTACATTCAAAGGTCCATCAGTACTGTCCTTATGGCTTTTTAGTTGTAGCATTATTTCCCTTTTCATGCAATATTTTTCTTCAAGCACTATCTTTCCTTTCATGCAATATTTCATGCAATATTTCATGCAATATTTTTTCATGCAATATTTTTCTTCAAGCACTATCTTTCCTTTCCATGCAATATTATATCATTAAAAAAATATGGGAACTACATAGATAATCCATTTAAACATAGGCTACTTGTAGAACTCAGGCTATCTGTGAAAATATATTTAGGTAGAGTACTATTAAATTAACTCTGAGCTCCAAAGGTCTGTTTTAGCTGTATGAGGTGTCCTGTCATTTTTCTTAAAGATTTTATTTATCTACTTGTTTATTTATTTATGAAAAAAGGAGAGGGACACCTGGGTGGCTCAGTGGTTGGGTGCCTGCCTTCGGCCCCGGATGTGATCCTGGAGTCCTGGGATCAAGTCCCACATTGGGCTCCCTGCATGGGTCTGCTTCTTTCTCTGCCTGTGTCTCTGCCTCTCTCTCTCTCTCTCTCTCTTTCTCTCTCTCTCTCTCAGGAATTAATAAATGAATCTTTAAGAAAAAGAAAAGAAGGAAAGAAAGCAAGTGAGCAAGGGCACAAGTGGGGGGAGGGGCAGAGGGAGAAGAGAAGGAGAGAGAGAATCCCAAGCACTCCATGCTGAGTACAGAGCCTGACATGGGGCTTGATCTCACAACCCTAAGCTCATGACCTGAGCTAAAATCAAGAGTCAGGCACTTACCCAACTGAGCCACCTAGGCACCCCATGTCCTGCCATTTCTTATGCATTCAAGAATATTCTAAATGAAAGCTAATGTGGTAGCATGAATGAGACAGTACTAATTTCTGTATGTCATTTTTGACGACGATGGCTTTACCAGTAGGATTGGCACCATTTATTCTGTGTGAGGTCAAAGAATGAAGATTTAATCCTATTAAAGGGAAAGCACTGTATGAGTCTCCAGTGACTTTCTGTCCAATATCCTTCACTAGTTTCTAGACTCACATCTTTCTGGCTCTTGACACAGGAACTGGACTGGAGCAACCCTTGGGCAGTGCCTGGGCCTGAGTTACTTTCTCTTAATCTTTTGAAATGAATTTGATGAAGACAGTGTTTGAGTCCCAAGCCTGAGATGGTAATTAAACATAGCATTAACAAAGAGTATAATTAATTGGATTGAAAACCACACCCCAGATGGGGATGGCCAAAATCATGGTGTGGTTCCTTCTTTGGAAGAACAAAAATTATGTTTACAAAAATAATGTTTATAAAAATTGTCCCTTGAAAGGGAATGTTGTAAACATTCTCAAATCTGGAAAATCCCACTCTGTAGCAATATTGGTATCTGTGTGACAGTTCGTTAAAATACAGAAAGATGGCAGCTATAAAGAGATGCACAGTGAGGTAACCTAGAACTTAGCCTAACACTACATAATGATATTAATATTCTTAATAATATTAATTATTAATTATTCTTAATAATATCAAGAATATTAATTTCTTAATATTTTTCTATTTCTTATATATTTATCTAAAAGTGAGATCATCGATGATGATGCTTCGGGATCAGAAAGCTCAAATGTTGGTTCTCGATGTTACATAAACATGCCACCAGGGAAACTGCCCACGAACGTGTGTATGCTTAATGGGTACCAGTATAACACCTGGTACTTACATTTTAATAAGTTGTAGATTAGCTATCAACAATGAACTATATAGGCATATCATCAAAATAGGGAAATTATGGTCAAGACTTAAAGGTTTGTTGGGCCAACAGAGAACAACAAAATCAATAACAAATATAGACATACTCAGTTCTGTGCTGCTAGAGGCTGTCCACTAGGGTTGCAACATGCTCTTTTCCATGAACATATCCCACACAAAGACAAAAGTAGAGGAATAGAAGAGGAGAGAGATCTTTAGGATGAGAGCTTTTAAAATCCTTTAGAAAAAAAATGAAAGCAAAACCACAGCTAAAGGTACTACCTAGGTAGTTTATAACCTGGTCAATAAGTGACAAAAGCTATTTAACCAGTATATTGGTTAAATAATGCTGTGTAACAACTATCAATCTTAGTGACATAAAGTAATAAGTATTCATTTGGCTCATGTGCTTGTGGGTTTGCTGAGAGACTGCTGATTTAGGTTTGGGGAAGTTTTGTTAAATAAGCTCTACTCCAAATGCCTCTCAGCCTCCTCTGGGGCCAGGAGGCAAGCCAGGGAATATTCTTCTCATGGTGATGGCTGAAGCGCAAAGAGCAAGCCCAACCATAGAAACACATTTCAAGATTCTACTGCATCACCTCAGATGGTTACCTACCATCGGCCAAAGCAACTCACATGGTCAAGTTCAAAGTCAAAGGGCAGGATATACATTCCACCTACCATGAGACCAAAGCAAGTTACATTGGCATGTCTAATATCAATGGACCCAGGAAGGATTTTCATCCAATGGAAAAGAGGAGGACATGAATATTTCAAACAATGACCTAAACTACCACATTCTTCTGTCGCCTCAATAACCAAATATATGTTGAATCACTAAACCCTACCCTGGCAATTGAAACAATGCCACTATGATCAGCTATACTGGTTAACTTTGGCCACAAAAACAAGCACCCTCAAATCTCTGCAGCACACTGGGATGCACTTAGCAGACCAGACCATAATTTCCCGAGGAAATAGTTATTTCTTGGCCACATTCCATGTGGCAGCTACAGGACAGCTTTCTGCAGCTCTGTTCCAAGTTGTGGCTCTTCTCATTCTGAGACCCACGCTGAAGGAACAACACCAATTTAGGATATGCTGTTCTTGTGGCAGATGGAAAGGGCAAGAGAGCTGTTAGGAATGCATGATGCCTTTACAACTTCTGCTCTGAACAGGTACCTTGAGCCATCAAGTCAGATAGCCGAACCTGACTCAGTGGGGAAATATATCTGCCTGCAGGGGCGCGCTGCTGCAAGTCCTACAGCCACGCGTGGGAATGTGGAATCCTTTTACAGAGAGGGGCAAGGAGCTGGAAATCTATTTATTGCAGTGGTATCTATCGCAGATGGTACCACTTTGTGATAAGAAATGGTCACTGAGCAACAATCCCAGCTCTCCACTACTTACCAATAGACCTAGTCTACTACTATCAAAAGCCTAAGCACTCTTAAACACTTGCCCACTTTCTCATCTATTTTGACAAACACAAATTTAGTTTTTAGGGCAATGGCTATCTCTTCAGACCAGCATTGCCACCCAGTGCATCATGCAATCATACACACAGTACCAGTATGTACCTACTGGATGAGCATGGAGAGTTGGATTGATTGGTAACTTATTAGGTGTAAGGAAAGAAATAGCACACTACAAGTAACAGGTAGGAAGTAACGTCAAGCTGATGCCAAAGAAAAGTGTAACTGCAATATTTGAGAATCTTGCCTTATGAACAAAACTAAGGGGATGGCCAGGGCAGGAAACAGTTCTATCACTGACACACTCTCCAGGTCAGAGGACAACTGTGGATGCTCTGTAGACAACAGGACACATTACTGTGCTATGTTGTGCCTGGGCTGTAATGACTGTAGACTTGCCAATAGTTGGATTTTATTTTTTCAAGTGTGCCTTAAACTTTGCGAAGGCACCTGTGTATATGTCTGAGCTAACTGTCCTTCTGCATTGGGTCACTGCCTTGTGTTTCACACTCAGCCCATCCTTGATTCTCTCCAGTTTCTATATACTTAGATTCTTTCCATTTTCTAAATTTTTTCAACTTCCTATAAGTTCCACCCACTTGCCTCATTTGTATTGGTTTTATATTTTTGGACTTTTCTTAACAGTGAATAATAGACTATTGGTATATTCAGAGAGCCTTACATTCTCATCACTTGTATTTCTAGCTTCTAGCTGTGGCTTCAACAAAGTCAGAAGCTAGCTGGGAAGCCTAGGGACCAGTAATACAGAGAACCACAGTTTATTTGCCCATGAAACGAGTAACATCCATGTGAAATAAAACTGAGATTATTTACTGGACAACCAATCCTCAGAATAATCTACCTCGTTGAATGTTGCAAATTAAATCCACCATAACTATTTCTTCCCATATCCTCCTTCTATTCACAAAGTCAGGGGATTGGTATAAACCTAGTTTGTGGTGAATTTAGGCTATCTTCCATAATATAGAGTATTATTTTAAGCTAGGTCTTTTGACCCTCCTAAAATAGACCAGGATCTCTCATGACAGTGATGAAATAGGATGGGGTTGGGAGGTGGCTAAGGAAGACAGGAAGACAGCATCACTGCCAGGCCTCTTAGGGCTGCTGTGCATTAGGCAGATCCTTTCCAATTCATTCTAGCTTTACTGCAATCTATGATGTGAACCCTTAGGGTGAGGTGGGAATTGGACAAGTCTTGGAGGATGGAGTAAGTTACATGATAAACTTCTTCCAAAAGTCAGGATTTACTGCAAAGGGCTTCTATGAAAAGTGAAAGCAGAGCACTGGGCAATCAGCCTTGGGCATGGGGGTCCTTGGGGTTATACCCAGAAAGCGGGGGTGCCAGCTAAGCCAGCAAAAGAACGCAGAAGATTTAAAGTGACTATGTAAACATAAGGTTTCCTTTTCTACTTACATCATACCATTTTAAAAGGTTGGAGATGGATAGGTTCAGTCTGAAGACGTGTTTAAAAACTTAAAGCACCCTTTGAGAAGTAGATGATTCTAAGAGTGGGATCCTGTGAGATGAGCCTGGAAAATCTCCTCATGCTAATAAGCAAAGAAGCATTCTGGAACTCCTTGGGATGTGGCAGAGGGACCCTGGAATCAGCAAAGATGAGCCTTGTTGGTCCAAAGATGGGGCAATTTGAGTACCAACAAAGAAATTACAAAAACTGTGAAGGACTGAGTCATAGAAGGTAGGTTTAAATCCACGAGTTCATAATGAGGCTTCAAACCCCCCACAGCATAGAATTCATTGATTGTTTTTGGAGAATGCACTTTGGAAAGAAAGAATTACACAAGTATCTTGCCTCGCCTATAAGAACTGTATCTCAGAGTCAGCAAACAACTGATGGGAGAAGTCTTTATGGAAGTATTCCACTAATAAATGAAGAAATCATGATAAAATGGGAATATTGTCATTTCAGCCTCTGATGAATTAATAAACACAGGCAACGGTGATCTGTGGCAGCTAACACTACAAAAGAAGAGACGGGCAGACACAAGGTGTCTCTTAATGGAAATGTACTAAGTCAGTTACGAAGTAGGATCACCAGAAGTATCAATCCTAAGCCTGATTTAGCTCTAGATCTACCTCCCAATTGATACGGAATAATACAAGAGACAGAGGGTCATTCGTATTAAAGGATCCTAAGGATGTAATCAACCAAAGTTAGACTGCAGAAAAGTCTACAGAAACAAAAGACAGAAAGAAACCTTAGTATTCTTTACTACCAAGGTTGCAAGAAAAAGAAAAGAACAGGAACTTACAGACTAAAGACCGAAGAAAGCTTATCAGCCAATCACAATGTGCAATCATCACTGGACAGTGGTGGTGAGGGCGCTAAACTCCTAAGAGAAACTCACGTCTGACTTCTAACTTGAGTTTCAAATGGGGATCATCTAACTGCTTAAAACCAGAGCTAACATGTCTTGGAAGGCCACTGGATCCACCATCCATGATCCTTTACAAGCACTACCATGTAGAGCATTAAACTACTTCCCCTTTGAAATGTCTCTAGAGTGCTCATGAATTGGAAGTGGCTCAGTGGGTCTACAGGAGCAGCGCTGAACTGGACACCATGGGACATGTAAGAGCAGCTGCTTCTGGGAATCATCCCGTGGCCTTTCAGCAGTACTCACAATAACACACCGCATGCCTAGTTAAGTGGCATTTTTCTTCACAAGCCATTGGCACACACTGTTTTTTTCTCTATTTTTAAAACTTTGATGTAGATCTGCCATATGCTTAGCTACACATACAACATCTTCAGGATACTGCTGAACGAAGAACAAATATATTTATTGGACTATTAAAACTGAGGGAAGATTATCACACATTCGATCCAGTTTGCAAAGACAAAGGTTAATGTAATGAAAGCAAGGGGAGAGGGCAGCAGGGTATTTTTTCCCTAAAAGGAATCCATAGCCTAAATGTGCCCAAAGGAAAACAAGGATTGACTCATCTTCATGGTTAAAATAGATCATGTTTTATCTTTATCACATAGTGTATGATCTGTACACCCCTAGGTACAACATCATAATCCAATGTTGATTGGTCAGTTGAAACCTCTATGATCACAGAGGCTACTGCTTGCTGCTGAATGTAAGCGTGAAGGAAAAAGTTAGAAATCCAAGTATCTCTGAGGTTGGGGACATGACATTAAAACTAAGAAAGCTTTTTTTTTTTTTTTTAATCAGAACGTTTTATCAAAACCAACTAAGGGCTACAAAAAAAAAATCGATGTTAGCAACCTAATATTTTTCAAGGTTTATATCAAAGATTTATATCTTCTGAAAAATTCTTCTCTAATATTCCTTTTATAATAAGCCTTCTGTCATTCCACCTTCACTTAGTCTTCGCAGTAAAGCATTGCCATATATCTTTATATATTTTTCTCTAATTATTTGGTTGTTATCTCAAATATATCTGTATGTTTTCAAAGGCATAGCAAATCCTCCAAAGAGCAAAGAATGAGTCTCCACCATTTATCTTAGTGTAATGATACAGAAACACCCAAAAAGCCTTTGCTGGAAAAAAGAAAAAAAATGGAGGAAGAAAATAAGGGACAGGGGGAAGGTAGGCCAGCAGCACCTGTAAGTCTAAAGGCTGAATATTACATTGTTGCTCACACTCTCATTCAAATAAATAGTATTCCAAGACTACATTTAAAGACAAATCTTCAGATTTGTCACTGAATGTCAAGAGAAGATTTATAGTTTGTGTAACTTAAGATGAATGAATGACTTTATAGTATGGAGTTATAGTAAGTATAATAATTCAAGTAACATGATACAACTACTGACACATGGACCAAGCTACCAGTTGACCTCAACTCTTGTTATCACAACTCCACAACCATGTCTTCTTTAATGCACCTTGTGATTCTTCCCAAGGGTTTTTCTTTTTTACCTTTTTAAAAGCCAAACTAAAATGATTAAGTCAGCTGCTCAATAATATGTGCATAAGAGACAAATTCATTCATCCACTTTAACAATGCTTGTTACTAGTAATAAATAAGATTACCTCCGAGTAATTTGGTGACAGATATTTCCCATTGCATTTGGCAATGCTCCTCAGAATTTTTAGGGCTTTATCCCCTTTCTTCCGAGTAATCAGCCAGCGGGGAGACTCAGGAACCACCCTGGCAAGAAGAAGACTTTTTTGAGTTATGTTTGGTAATTTCAAAAGCTAAAAATTAATGACTTGATAACTAGGTCACTGGTCCTAATAAAAATAACCAATATTACATTGCTCTTGTAAGACCACGCTGTCTTAGAGCATAGCGTCCTTGATTACACATATGAAAAGAACTGGGATTTAATGAGCATTTAGGAAGAAGTGAAACTCAATTCATGTAAGTTGATTTCCCCATATATTAAAATTAAATTAGAGAAATGATCAAAATACATTGACTTCAGTATGAGTCAAATGCATATAACCTGTAGCTTTCTGATAACTTAATTTTCTCATGCTCTTAACATCTTCTTATTCCTCAGAAGACTCCTGAGTAATATTAATTTGCTTAGTAGAACACACAGAAAAGCAAACAGATCTCATTGCATTTAATTTGCAAGTTGAAATATTGGCAGATATGGTTTGTTGCCTTAAAGGGTTCATGAAGATACATAAAATAACAAAGCATAATTAATACTCTATTTAGAATTTTATGTTTGGGTACTTTATTAATTTATTTTAATTACGACAATTAGTCAAATAATAATCTCTATAAATTCTCAAATTCTCTAGAAATTCCCAAAGCCCATAGTCACTCTGGAGATGTCAGGAAATCTCTGTAGTTGCTTTCACTTTCTTGGTGGTTTAAAAGCACAGATTCTACATTTCTGTGGAATAAGAATAAATTCAATAATGATCAAAACCACTTTACCAGTAATAAAGGAGGAAGAGAAAGCTGGGCAGCGTTATGGCTAGCTGAATCCCTTGCCAATTTGGGATAAAGTAGGCAATTCCAGGGAGAATGATGATTCCAAGAGTGAAGAACATTTGGACCACTATTCCCACAATTCTCCTTTGCTTTGAACCTACTATTTCTGTTACTGAAGGAAAACAAACACAGAAGTTAGGGAAGCTCAAGATCAGCTCCAAAATAAACAAACAGAGAGATGTTACATCTGTCATATCCATCAGCATTGCTAGGATGCTACAGAACTCTTAAAGGTACGAAGGCTTCCATACGTGCTGGAGCCGTGCTTTCTGCTCACTCTCTGCCAGTTATCGGCAAGCACATGCCACGTTCATCCCACACACCCAGCCCAATACCCTCCTAAGTATACAAAGAACATATGTGTTGGTTTTAAGAAAGCTTAAATGATGACTATTTATCAACACAGAAATAAAAATAAGCTGGCTAGATTTCTATCATGGTATCTCTAAAGATTTGCATATTATAAAAGAGATTATTTATGAGCATTTATGAACATTATAATTCTACAAATAATTTTTTAAAGATCACAACACAGTTTTCATCCAATGATGATTCTTTTTTCCACAGTGCTGGGCTTTCCATTTATGTGATATTTCTTTAAAAATCACATGAGGAATTTTACTGCTGGCATCCCTCCCCTTCTCCCACCGCCCCCCCAAATTCATCCATTTCTACTTGTCATCAATTCTATTCCGATTATCCTGGGATATGCTACCTTAGTTGTGTCCTAAGTTTACAACTTTGAAAACTCACCTAGACTCAAATCTCCTTCATATTCTAAAGTTATCCCTTCTGCGCCAGCCAGCGATAGGCAGGCAACCTTCCAGCACTCTTTCTTTCCTTGTCCCATAAAAGGATTTTTAAAGAGTCCCCAAAGTGGGCACTGCTTGGGGGAGGGATTGTCTAGGAGTAATGGAAGGGACTAGAAGCCTAACAATCTGGAGCAATAATCAAAAAGGTGCTATTGTGTCTCCACAAATCCACCATGACCCTTAGAATAGGTAGCTGGACATCACTAGAAACAGAACCAAAGTAGCAGCCAGGACTTTTCCCAGTAAAATTAGCAAAGCGCAACCTGAAGTTTTTCTTTCTTTTATACCTAGAAGGTCAAACTTTCTAGTTATGGAAGAGAGCAGAGGTTCATAAATGAGCTTCTCATTTGTAGGTCAGATCTTCACGGTAAAAAGTTCTCCATTTGAACAAAAGGAGAATTAAGAAATAATATTTGAGAACACAGGAATGTCATCTCAAACCCTTTCACAGAAATACACAGAAAATGCTTTAAGAATGTTACAAGGAACTGCTAAAATTTTTATAGAAATTATTCTCTGATAAGGGATGCCTGGGTCGCTCAGTGGTTGAGCGTCTGTCTTCGGCTCAGGTCCTGATCCCAGCATCCTGGGATTGAGTCCTGCATCAGGCTCCCCACAGGGAGCCTGCTTCTCCCTCTACTTATGTCTGTGCCTCTCTCTGTGTCTCCCTCTTGAATAAATAAATAAAATCTTAAAAAAAATAATCTCTGGCAAAGCAAAGCAATAACATGCTAGCAGTATAGCAGTACTAGAAAGTGGTTCATCCAAGTACTTTGTGATATTCCATATTTCACAAAGTGGCATTTTAATTTCCTGAGAGTCAGAATTTCACCCCTACATCTTCCTATTTGCAGAGGTCCTTACTGTGGCAGCCGCCAAGCCTCCGCATATGAGCCTGAGGAGGGCTGATTGGCTGGCCCCTCCCAACCACCTGCCCCTGGCATCACAGAGACACAAGGCATAGCAATGTCTTACCAATCACGTAACAGGTCATCCATGTCCCCTTTCCAAACACACCTTGTAGGAAGCGGAAGACCACAAACACAGGGAAATTTGGTGCAAATGCCACCACAACACCAGTGACGCCAACACCGAAACAGGATATTAGGTAAATGACTAGTCGGCCGTACCTTTTTGAGAAAGAGAGAGGAAGAAGTCACCTTCAATGCTTCCATTGACACAATGAGAAAGACTATCATTAGAAGCATTGTTAAGAAAGGTTAAGTATACAAATTTTGTTTTTAAGATTGCATTACTACCAGGTACAGGTTTGTTGGAAATTCTACATTTTGTTTTATAGCAAAACCAGGGAAAATAAGAGCATATGCCTCTGAAACAACATGACAAAATGTAAAGCACAGAATGGAAATGTGATTTTCAAAAAGATGATGCTCTCTATCACAAACAGTTTCCTTGGTGGCACAGCTCTGACATCTGATAGCATCTTTGCGAGTGGAGTGGGAAGGAGAAAGGGAGAAAGCCCCAGGCCCGGGCTTCAATCTTGGCTGAACCATGAGCCAGCCATACGATCTCAGGTCCCTCTCTTCGTTAATCTAAGACTCATATTTTGTTTGTTTGCTTGTGGGTTATTCCCCCCCGCCTCTTTCTACAATGAGGTTGTAGAGGCTCAAATGAGATGCTGATGTGAAAGCTCCTTATGAACTATGAAGTTCACAATCAATGTGAACTGTTCTTAAGTTCTGCATTTTATCCTCACTGTTTACAGGATTATTATTAAAAGCATAGGCAAAGGACACACATTATTGTCTGTGATATTCTGGGATTCTGATGTTAAACGGTTCGCAATAGCTGTGCCAAATTATCGGCTGGTGGAAGTTTGTCATCCATGACCCTTACGAGTCGTGATTCAAAAACATTTTCCCAGAGAAATTGCTGCCAAATTCACACATGCAGCATCTTGCTCTGGTCAGCAGAGTGGAGACAGAAGTAGTCCTGGTTTATCTAGGTTTAAAATTCACTGTCTATCCTTCCTACACTGTCCTCTCCTGTCTTTTCCTTCAACGACTTAAAGGAGAGAAGGAGCCAACAGTGGCTGGCCTGGCAGTGAGGCAGGATCATTCCTAGGTCTGTCTTCCTCTCTAGAGCATTGAGTCATCTCGGAGGACAGCCACTCGGTCCCCTGCTAGGACACAGGTAGGAAGAGCCTCCCTTCTTTAGTTGAGTTACTTTTGTTTGGAGATGTGTTTACTGATTGTGAGAAACATGCAGAAGCAGCTAAACCTAATGTTTAAATCAGAAATACATGTTGAAAATACATGGATCCCTTGCGAGTCGTAGCCGGCTAGGAGAGAAAGTGATGTGTGCAGAGATTAAGAAAAGACAGACAAATAGGAAAGGGTATAAGAAGAAGCCACAGAAAAAGACATAGATAAAGACAGGGAAAGAGCATCGGACACAAGGATTAAGGAGAAAGGCCCATGCAGAGGAGGGTGGCAGGGGGCTGCAAGAGAAAACTAAGATAGGCGAAGGAGCAGAAAAAGAAACCAAAGGTTCTACTCACTTTGAAATCCTAGTCTGGTCACACTCGACTGTCTATTGGCTAAAACATTTGGGGCATTTAATTGCCTCCAGTGAGCTAATTAATTGCAGAGGGCCATTCTCCAAGTGGGACCCTCTGCACTGCACACCACAAGCACAGTCACAAGGACGCACCCAGGCTGGGCTAGAGTGACCAGAGTGATCGTCTGATCGTCAGCCAGACACGGTCAATGGCCAAGGCTTGTCTACCCCTGTCCTAAGGGGTCTAGAAGCAATAATTAAATTATGGCATGTGTTTTCATAGTTAGAATTGGTATAAAGGAAGAGTTAAATATGAATACAATAACAAACATCAAGAATGTTTAAAACAGGAATATTTGAATAGAAAGCCTGATTGTCCTCAATATATATATTCACTGTGTCTCCCATTAGCTGGTATATTTATGGATGTTAAATAATAGGTAAAAAATTTTTAATGATCTTTGGAAAAACTCTTTTTTTTGCAGAGTTTTTAACTTGTAACATAAAATACAATGATTTATTTTTTAAAAAAATTTAAACATTTAAATGAAACATATTTGGAAAGGGCTGACTCTGACTAAATCAGACACAACCAGTGAGCTATGGGAGCACATGCAATTGACTCTGCAGCGTTCAGCCAGCCAGCCATTTGCACAATGAAGTGACTGCCTTGCTGGTGTGTGTTTCCACTCAGATGCCTTCAGGCCCACTGGGAGCAGCCCTATCCACTGATACAGTTCAAGGAGTAAGGAGATGGAGTTGAACAAGGATTCGTCTAACCAAATAAGCATGAATGTCACAAGTAGAGAAATTAAGATTTTTTTTTCAAGTTTAGCAAAAATAGTTTTCTAATGATTAACATAAAACATTTTCATCTCTACACGTTTGCATCATGTTCTCATGCTGTCAATGGCTGTCCTATCCGTGCCTACCTGTCTGCTGCATAGCCCAAGGTGAAGGCTCCAGCCAAGAAGCCCAGATTTAGGACGGCTTGCGTGAGGTCCAGCATCCAAGCATTGACGCACACAAGGTCAAACTGGGAAAACAAGGCAAATACATGGGAGACACATGACTGTGCTTATCCTCAAGACACCTGATCTTCTGTCCAGATCAGTGATGACTAAACATTTTTGCCCAGACATTCCTTAATTTTTTTAAATGTATCACATACTTATTTTTATATAGATATATAAACGTTTTGTCAGTTTCAATGACTGCCGAAGATGTAATTCACTGAATCCAACAGTCTAACTATCAGAGCCATTGACGACCTACCGTCACACTGGAAAAACAAACTGTTCAATAGTCTCAATCCGAAGTCAATCTTTTTTCCTTTTTGAATTTTTCTTTTCATTCCCACATACTTACATCTTAATATTCTAAGTAGAGAATGTTTTGTGTTTTGTGTTAATGTGTATTGCATTAATGGTGAGGTTAATAAATACTTCTCTGCGTAAAAATTAGGTTTATAAAAATTTTTAAAAATTTTCCCCGTGACAATGTCTCTAAATATTTGCATCTTTTCTCATTGGGTTATAATTATAGTCACTAGACCACAAAGGATGAAAACAGGAAATATGATGAATTTTGAAAAAGATTTACTGCATGGGAGTAACATTTTGTGGGAAATGCACCTCTGTATTTCTAGAAGAATGTTAAGAAAGCCTGGGGTTTCCCAGCTAGTTCATGTAATCTGCAGAGAAAGATTGTTTATTACTAGAACCAGTTAAGGGTAAACATCAATCCTACTCCCTTTTTTATTTTTACAAATTTATGTGCCAGGAAAACTTGTTTGTATAAGTTAATTAATAAGAGTGGAGAAAGTTTCATTAGAGCAACATTACTCAATTCCTCTGGCTCCTTCTCAGTTATGTGCTGAGACTTGCACAGCGATCTATCATCAAAATTACTTTTACTTTTCTATTAACCAACAGGCCATTTAAGTTCTCCTACACTCTTGCTGCAAGGATGGAAAAGGAGACCGCCACACTTAATAAAAGCTGTTTAATCAAATCATTAGGGCTATTTACCTGCTTTCTTCATTATGTTCCTAATACCCAAACCAATAGTCCAAAGTGTCCCATTGTTTGGTTCCCCACAGGTTTTTGAACCTCGGGTCAGGTCCACCATAGTGGGACAGGAGAGAGGTAGCATTCCTTTAGCAAAGTGGGAGAAGGACATTAGGAAAAAGGACCTGCATCCTCAATGCATACATATTCTCAAGCAGATGGATTTTAGACCACATGAACTGAGGCCCTGACAATGGATTCCCTTCAAAGTACCCAGGCCCTCCACCCTGTAATTGGCTTTGCATGCCTCCAAACAGCAACCCCAGCTTGAAAATTATTCATAAATACACATTCATAAGCAAACTGTGACACTTATTTGGCTTGGTTCTACAGCTAGTGATCTGTCACTTAATATAGCTGGAAAAAAAAAACAGGAGCATGAGTAGCTGGTCCACCTCATAAAGTTGCTGGGAAGACTTATGGAGGTTAAAAAAGTAAAAAGATTGACATATAGACATGGTAGTAGTAACTGTGATGAGTTAAAGGAGTTTTACAGCCACTTAGATACTGGTTTCTCAAGACACAACAGTTTTAAGTAAACTTGCAGATGACTAACTATCTGAAATAATTTCCCATTGGAATTAAACGTGTAGAGAATGCAATTAGAGGATAGCCACATACAGAAGAATGAAACTAGACCGCTTTCTTACACCATACACAAAAATAAACTCAAAATGGATTAAGGACCTAAATGTGAGACATGAAACCATAAAAATTTTAGAAGAAAACGCAGGCAGTAATTTCTCTGACATTGGCTATAGCAACAATTTTCTAGATATGTTTCCTGAGGCAAGGGAAATAAATGCAAAAATAAACTATTGGTACTACATCAAAATAAAAAGCTTCTGCACAGCAAAAGAAACAATCAACAAAACTAAAAGGCAACCTACAGAATGCAAGAAGATATTTGTAAATGACATATCCAATGAAGAGTTAGTATCCAAGATATACAGAGAATTTACAGAACTCAAAACCCAAAACCAAATAATCCAACTTAGAAAATGAGCAGGGGGTGCACCTCGGGGGCTCAGTGGTTGAGTGTCTGCCTTTGGCTTAGGTCATGGCCCTGGGGTCCTAGGATCAAATCCAGGTTGGGCTTCCCTCGGGGATCCTGCTTCTCCCTCTGTTTATGTTTCTGCCTCTCTTTTTGTGTCTTTCACGAATAAATAAATTTTAAAAAAAATGAACAGAAGACATGAACAGACATTTCTTTTTTTAAAAGATTTTATTTATTTATTCATGATAGACACAGAGAGAGAGAGAGAGAGAGAGAGAGAGAGAGGCAGAGACACAGGCAGAAGAAGAAGCAGGCTCCACGCAGGGAGCCCGACATGGGATCCAATCCCAGAACTCCAGGATCATACACTGGGCTGAAGGCAGGCACTAAACCACTGAGCCACCCAGGGATCCCGAACAGACATTTCCCTAAAGAAGAGATACAGGATGGCCAAAAGACATAGGAAAAGATGCTCAATATCACTCATCACCGGGGAAATGCAAATCAAAACTACAATGAGATATCACCTCACACCTGTCAGAATGGCTAAAATAAAAAACACAAGAAACAAGTGTTGGCAAGGATATGGAGAAAAACAAACCATCTTGCACTGTTGGTGGGAATGCAGATGTGGAAAACAGTATGGAGGTTCCTCAAAAAGTTAAAAATAGAACTACCTTGTGATCCAGTAATCACACTATGGGGTATCTACCTAAAAAATACAAAAAATTAAAAAAAAGCTATTCAAAACAAGTTATTGCAGCATTGTTTGCAATAGCCAAACTATAGAAGCTGCCCAAATATCTATCGATAGATGAATGGATAAATATGTAGTATATATACACAAGGGAATATTATTCAGCTATAAAAATATGAAATCTTGCCATTTGCAACAACATGGATGGAGCTAGAGAGTATTATGCTAAGCAAAATAAGTCAGCAGAGTCAGCAGTAAAATACCATATGATTTTACTCATATGTGGAATTTAAGAAACAATTAAAAAAGAGAGAGAGAGAGAAACCAAGAAACAAATTCTTACCTATAGAGAATAGACTGGTAGTTATCAGAGGGGAGGTGGGTGGAGGAGGGATGGGGGAAATAAGTGATGGGGATGAAGGAGGGCACTTGTGATGAGCCCCGGGTGATGTATGGAACTGGTGAATCACTATACTGTACACCTGAAACTAACATAACACTGTATGTTAACTACACTAGAATTAAAATAAAAACTTAATAAAAACAAAAAACTCCAAAAGACTGCAACAAGAATAGGGGTGCCTGGGTGGCTCAGTTGGTTAAGCATCTGCCTTCAGCTCAGGTCATGATCCCGCAGTCCTGGGAGTGAGACCTGGGTGGGGCTCCCTGCTCAGTGGGGAGTCTTCTTCTCCCTCTGCCTCTGCCTCTCCTGCCTGCTCATGCTCTCTCTCTCAAATAAATAAATAAATACAATTTTTTTTAAAAAAAATGCAACAAGAATAACAGTGTATCAAATCTCAGAAATCAAACAGGCAATTCAACTGCCAGGGAAAACATTTTGCTACAGAAAGGTAGCACCCACTGTCAAATAGGAATTCCCAAAAAGTAGAATTTGCATCCTCCAACTGTTCCTCCAGTAAGTGGATTAGCTGGGGATACAGGCAAGCTTTTCAAAGATGACATAGCAAAGCCCAGTAAGAACTATCCTTTCAATGAATTTGTTCAGCTGCTTTTGAATTGTTTGAATAAAATGCTCCCCCATAGTCTTTAAAGCCACAAAATATTCTTTAATATAAATCTAATTATCTTTTTCACACTCCCATAAGAGAAAGTGTCATAAAGGATTTTTTTTCATATTTCATATTAAAATAAGTATTTTTTGTTTTCTTAACAACTGAAAATAAACATCTAAGTAGTTAAAGTTTTTTTTTTTAAGATTTTATTTATTTATTCATGAGAGACAGAGAGAGAGAGAGAGAGAGAGAGGCAGAGACTCAGGCAGAGGGAGAAGCAGGCTCCGTGCTGGGAGCCCGACGTGGGACTGGATCCCAGGACTCCAGGATCACGCCCTGAGCCAAAGGCAGACGCCCGACTGCGGAGCCACCCAGTCGTCCCTAAGTAGCTAAAATTCTGTGATAACATTTTCTCAAGTATTATGCTGCTATCTGGGCTCCGTATCATCAACTCTTTGCGCTTTGTCCTGTATCCCGGGAGCAGGAGGCGCGGAAACTACATTTCCCAGAATCCCTTGCAGCAAGGTTCTCTTTAGGCTCTGCCCGTGGGGGAGGAGAGAGTAAGGGCACGATCAGAAAACAACAAGTATGATCAAAAAGCTCATCTGGGGATGCCTGAGTGGCTCAGCGGTTGAGCGTCTGCCTTTGATTCAGGGAATGATTCTGGGATCCTGGATCGAGTCCCACATCGGGCTCCTTGCAGGGAGCCTGCTTCTCCTTCCGCCTGTGTCTCTGCCTCTCTCTCTGTGTTTCTCATGAATAAATAAAATCCTTAAAAAAAGCTCATCTGCTCAAACATTTTTATTACTTTGCAAAAGTACTGGTACTGAGATTCCCAATCCTTCCACAGACCGTTTCATAAGTTATGTGCACTACATAATGAATCATGCCCTGTGTAAATAACCCCTTGAATGAACTGACTTTATTTTTTTACTTGAATTTGACCCATAGTTCTGGAAAAATATATTTACTGTAAAAAATCATAATACATCTTAAATAAATCATAGTGTCATATTAAAAAAAAAAAAGAAGACAGGAAGGAGGTAGTGGGGATACGGCTTCTGGATGTGGCAGCAGTTCCAGCTCTAAGGATGGCAGTGACAACAGTGGTTGGTGGTTGCAGAAGCCATTCAGCGTTTCCAATCACTCTCTGTCCACATGGGGGCAAAGGGATACTGTCTTGGAGCAAGACAAGGACCCTGCTCCCTGATCCCCCCTCTCTGTGCTCTTCAAGCCCTTCCAAAACAATTCAAATCCAAATCCCTTCCTGCTTGAAATACCTCGCCTGGTTTCTGCTTTTATGACTGGGAGCTTGCTATCTTTCAAAAGTACAAAATAAATGAACTTAAATTATGTACCCCTAAGGAAATGCACACAACTACCTCCCACACACACATGCCTGCATACACACACACACACACACACACACACACACACACACGTGGGTTTCTGGTATAGGGACAACAAAGCAAATGCAAGGATTCAGGGGCTTGGTTCTGAGTCTTACTCATATACCCGGGAGGCACACCCCTGCCTTCTGCACCTGGCCCTTCCTAATCAGCTCTGGGCTCGCTGCCTGCTACGGCAACAGCTCTGGGTCATGTTTAAAGAGAGGTTAGCAGGCGATGAAGCCCAAGAGCTTCACAGGCTAAGGACTTTTTCCTGAAATAAAGTACTAAAAGTGTGTTGTAGTTCCCAGGGAGACCTAAAACCCACCTCTTGTCAAACTTACCAAAGTCTGAATCAAAGATACAAGCATTTCTATCTTTCTACTAAGGCAATTTATGAAGAAGTGAGACATCTCCTTTTTATTTTTTAAGTGTACACATGCAGACATTTAAACATTATTTTAAAATACTCATAAATCTATGTGTACCCATTCTGTTCATTACTAATCTTCAAAATCACTTTTACACAAAGAGAATTACTCCCCTTGGCATGAGTAGAAAGCTGATCGGATGAAACAGTCAAATAACTCTTCATGTAATGCTGGGAGGATTACATTGCTTCATTGTGTAGAAAGCACAACTCCAGCCTAATTAGATACTTTTGAAGGGCTTCTAACCAGGCGTATATCTCAGCTTTTCCTAGTTGTTATAATCCAAATAGACATGATGTTAATTTGAGCTACAATGATAAGATGCTGGGACAACTTACTGTTAGATCCATGTAAAAGTATTGATTTCTAAATCACCCTTAAGACTAGAGCAACCGAATATCTCCAGTATACAAAAGTCAAAGGTGGAAAAGTATAGTAAAAATAATGCAGGTATGCAAAAGACAGAAACTCAGGAGGAGACTTGCCTGCTCCTTAAGCCACAGAGAGTGAACCCAGGTGATCGGAAGCTGGCTTTTCCACAGATGTCTCTCAAATAAACTGGCAGGTAAGAGGATCTACAGTTAGAGCACATCATGTCATCTGACCTCAGTCACGTCGGTGATGAATAGTACTGATTAGTTTGGACTGCTGTGGGAAGAAGGGAAGTCTTTGACATGAAATAACCAGACATTTATGCCTTTGTGTCCATCTTCTAAGGATGAGTTTATAAGTCAAACCATTCTTAATCAGCTTTCTGCTCCAAATCAGTGGCCATTAAACTCTTCATTGGTGTTCAAAGCAGCATATATGCCTTTGGTTTGACATCGGGTGTGGGGTGCCCCTGGCTCTTTTTAGCATTGGCCAATCATGCATTGAATTCCATGGGCAGGTTCCATTTCTAATCAACACCAAGCCACCATAACAGAGCCTAATATTGATTAAAAATTATTGTCATTGGGCAGCCCAGGTGCCTCAGCCGTTTGGCACCTGCCTTCAGCCCAGGGCATGATCCTGGAGACTAGGGATCAAGTCCCATGTTGGGCTCCCTGCATGGAGCCTGCTTCTCCCTCTTCCTGTGTCTCTGCCTCTCTTTCTCTCTGTGTCTCTCATGAATAAATAAATAAAATCTTTAAAAAAATTATTGTCATCATAAAAATGTAAGGTGTGCAGGGCTTCCATGAGAGGAAAGGATATCATTTGTAATTCTACTCATAATGAAAATTTCTTTAACATGATCAGATCACTTGTACGGACATCTTTTTTTCTCTTTTCTTTTCTTTCTTTCTTTCTTTCTTTCTTTCTTTCTTTCTTTTTTCCTTTTTTTTTTTTTTGAGAGATTGAGAGAGTATGTGAGCAGGACAGGGAGGGGGAGGGGGAAAGAAAGAGAATCTTAAGCAGACTCTATGCTGAGTATGTAGCCTGACGTGGGGCTCAATCTCACAACCCTGATATCTTGACCTGAGCTGAAATCATGAATCAGATTCTTAGTCAACTGAGCCACTGAGGTGCCCCTATCAAACAGTTAATGCTTTTCTGACATGTACAAATCATCACAATAAACTGCAGCTGTAAGCACTAACCATTAAGTATTTACAGAAAATTCCAGTGGTGTGCTCGGCATTATACAGATGAGGCTGAGAGAAGTACCACTGACATGCATACTTTGTTTCTGCTCTGTGAGGAGCTTATTACATAGTTTATTGAGCCAAGGTTAGCAAGCATATGTGAAGCAAATGTGAAGCAACTGAGATCAGAACTGAAAGGCATTGACTGTAAAATGCGGGAATGCCTCAGTGAAAGAAATGACTGGTGGGTCCAAAGCAATCAGATACATGAATAAGGTGGGACATGATCAGATCCTTTAACAATGAGCTGGATTTAGAAGGAAAAAGCAAGGAAAAGAAAGGTATTTGAGCAAAGTGATGGACAGCCCAAGAAACAGAAGCATGAATGCCAGTGAGGTTCGGGTCTGTCTGCAGCACATGGGGGTGCCAAGCTCCAATTTGGAGCTGAAGAACTGCTTGTCTTTATTCCACCCAACAGGGAATGCAGTGTGCATCTAGGGGGTGGGACAGTGAGTTTCTTTCTCAGGAAACCAGAGACATCAAGAGAGTTCAGAACAGAGGGAGGAGGAAGTTCTAGGGGACAGAGGGAGAATCTACAAGGTCATGAATGGAAAGGTCTAGAACAGATGTCCTGGCCCCAGATAGAACAAGATTCCAGGGAGATGAGAGCAAGACCAGGAGATGGAGAGGAAGCCTAACATCTGCCACCGTCACCTAGAACACCTGTTGTGACATGTCGCCCGGCATGAAGAGGCACCCTATGTGAGGAAAGGCTCATATAAGCTGTCAACTAAGTTGTCCTCCAAAGTTGATGATAGTCATGCCTTCAGGTATGGTTAAATATATAAAGCGGAAAATATAACGGAAAGATGTTCTTTAAGTGCATGCCTTTTTGTCTGGGCTTGTGAAATTAGGAAAAACACAAAACTGAATTTATTATAATAGTAATGATTTCTGTAGTAAATTATGCTCCATAACTCACCGTCTAATCTTAGAAGCTCAAACCATTTTATCTCTTTGTAGAGAAGGCATGCAGTTACTCTTCTTAAAAATGTTTATGATTTCTCTACATAACTGGGTATATCTACAGACCAGAGGATGATGAGAGGCTCTGAATTCGTTCACAGCTAAGGGCAGAGGAGTCACAGTGCTCTGTGTCCTTAACCTCTTTAACCCTGTGTGTCCCCACCTATAAAATGAGGATAAGGACTGAACTAATGATATCATTGAAATAAAATATGTAGAGTACTTCACCCAATGCCTGAGGCATATTTAATGTCTGCTAAATGTTACCAATTGCAATAGAATTAGTGCATAATGATGTAATAAATGACATCACTAGTAGTTTTAAAATGTGGTTTTCCATACTGGCTACTCATTAGAATTACTGGGAATAATTGAAAAAATTCAATCAGAATCTAGTCTAATGAGGAGCTGAGGTTGACACTCACTGGTGTGAAGGTTCTCAGCTATATAAATACCTACCAGGGGATAGCTGACTTTTGCATTTTATACTGGATTGAATAGTGTCCCATCCTAATTTTTGTTTATCTGGATCTTCAAATGACCTCAACTGAAAATAGGGTCTTTGCAGATGTAATTAGTTAGGATGGGGTCATACTGGATCAGGATGGCCCCTAATCCCACGAAAGGGAGAGAAAACAAAGACACACACACACACACACACACACACACACACACACACACACGGAAAACCGCATGGGAAGGTGTAGGCAGAGACTACTAAGGAACGCCAAGGGTCTCATGTGTATTCATCAGCAGGGCTGCCATGACAGAGTACGTCAGGCTGCGGCTGAAACAGCAGAAATTTATTTTGTTCAGCATTCTGGAGGCTGAGAGTCTGAGATCAAGGAGTCCAGGGGGTTGGTGAGGCCTCTCACCTTGGCTTGTAGACAGCCACCTTCTCCCTGTGTGTTTTCATGGGCTCTTTCTATGTGTGTGTCTGTGTTCTGGCCTCTTCTAATAAGGTCGCTGGCCATTTGGATTAGAGCCCACCCTGACGACTTCATTTCAGTTTACTTTCTCCTTAAAAAGTCTATCTCCAAATAAAGTCACAGTCTGAATTGGGGGTCAAGGGATGAATATATGGCAGCCCATAATAGCTGCCAGGACCAGAAGGTAATAGAGAGGCAAGGAGCAGATTCTTCCCCAGAATTTTCAGAGGGAGCAGGCCTCTGAAATCAGACTTCAGACTTACGGCCTCCAGAATCATGAAAGAATGAATTTCTGCTGTTAACACAATCCTGGTTTATAATAATTTGTTATGCCAACCCTAGGAAACTAAAATGGATATCAATCAGGATATTTTCAAAGTTTCTGTATAAAATGATGCATTATTTAAAAGAAGAAGTTCTCTCTTCCAGGAAGTTCTCTCTTCCTGGTCCTAGCCCCTCAGAATTGAGCTCCATACTGGATTCAGATCTGCACAGCTTGTTTCCCTCAGTGGTCCATCTGGCTTCCCTGGTGCAGCATCCTGGAGAAAATGTGGATCTTTCTCTTACTGGAAAAGCCAGCCACCATGTTGCCTGGGCTGAGCAATTCAGAGTGAGGGCCTTTTGTGTACAGCGTGCACACTTGCCCAGTAGCCAGCCTGGGCCCTCAATTGTGCTGGCTTCCCAGGCAGAGAGGGCCTGACAACCCAGACGTGGGAAGGAACTGAAGCCTTGTGGTTCAGACTGACCAACAGGAGGTGGGAGATGGGAGAAAAGAAGGAGTCCTACCCTGCTGTGGCTGCTCTAGATGCCAATGGTTCACAGCAGCCCAGGGGAGACGCCTGAAGGCTGAGCACCTGGCAGTGTTTGCTGTGCACCTGTGGCCACGTGGGAATCCACTCCCTCAATTTGTCCACCCTCTATCCCTGCTTCTTCTCTTTCCTCCTTCATTCTCCCTTCCCTGGGGTTGCAGCTTCTGATTTCTGATAAAGAATTAGTATGCAAGCTCTTGTCCCAGGCTCTGTTATTCAGGGAACTCAGGTAAAGGAATGCTTAACAAGCAGCTCATGATCCATTCAACAAGCACTACTCTATTTTAAATTCATGATTCTGTGTGTGGAGGAGTCTATTCAAAATGATACGTTTTAATAGGTGAGTCATCAGTTTTGAATTATTGAGGGCACAAATAGTGCCAATCACAGCTCCTGTTTTCCATGAATTAACCGTCTTTAATTGCCACTTTGATTTAATGCAGGTCCATCCAGACAAAGACTCATGCCAACTCTCATCCAGGAGCAGCTATTTTAGACCTCATTCTCTGGACTCTTGCCCCTCCCATGTTGGAGCCAATTCTGGAGATTCAGGAGTATATCTTCAGACTCTAGGCTCGCCAGCAGGTCCTGCAGCCATATACCTAGTATTACCTGCTGCGCCCTTTTGTAGAAAGGGGTTCCTGTGCTACACCAAAACTTGATTTAGGAACTGAGCCTGCAGCCCGACTCTGACCATCTGGGTACAAGCACCTTCAACAGTGGTAGCAAGAGTTGGTCAAAAAGGAACATGTACCTGACCTGCTAGACCCATGGGATATTAGAGACCCTTAGCAAAATCATCTGGGAATTCTGAGAAGTGCCTGGAACCCCACATGCAGGACACATTAGTGGTTCAGGTGCCCAGCATCCACTGTTGCCTCCATAGCAGCACTGCCAGACTGAGTTCTGGGGAACTACCCCCCAATAAACTGTAAACAGCAGTGGAGACTGTCAGTCAAGCTGCTCTGCCCTCTCTCGCCAAAGCTACCACCTGGCCTCAGTTGTGTTGAACTCAGGATTAAATGACAGCACTGATAGTTACTTGCTTGACACTCACAGACACTCAATGGATATCTATCTGTTCAATGACTGATTCAGTCAGTTATTCCAAGAAAATGGTATAGGCGATCAATATTAGTATAAGACTTAGAAAGCCTCATGACTGAAGATCAATCGTACAGAACCAAGTCACGTGACTTCTTAATCAAGTGAGTGTCTACCTAAGATTGCAGATACTTCATTATGTCCCCTGACAATGAATGTTCTGGGAAGATGAACAAAACAATGCACTAGTTAGTGAATATCTAATATATTAACTTTTGTGGGAGTCTAAGGGCTAGGGACTGTTGCTTCTTGACTTGAGATGACTGACAGCCAGTGGCCCATAGCTCCATTTTGCTGGATTGATTCTCTTTCTTTCTTTCTTCTTTTTTCTTTCTTCTTTCTTTCTTTCTTTCTTTCTTTCTTTCTTTCTTTCTTTCTTTCTTTTTTTCTTTCTTTTCCTTCCTTCCTTCCTTCCTTCCTTCCTTCCTTCTTCCTTCCTTCCTTCCTTCCTTCCTTCCTTCCTTCCTTCCTTCCTTCCTTCCTTTCTTAAGATTTTATTTATTTATTTATAAATAATAAATAAATTTATTTATTTCTCTCAGAGAGAGGGGCAGGGACAGACAGAAGGAGAAACAAACTCCCTGCAGGGAGCCCAAGGTGGGACTTGATCCCAGGACTCGGGGATCACAGCCTGAGTCAAAGGCACACACTCAACCATTGAGCCATGCAGGTGTCCCTTTGTTGGATTCTTATATTTTCTAATGCAGGTCTCACACCTTTACTGTTCAGACACAGTGAGGCTTTGCACTTATTCTTTCTTTTTACCTTTGGTCTTTAGTAAATAACTATAATCAGATAAATATTTTAATAATGTTTATTCTATTGCAGATAATTGCTGTTGACTTCTCAAGCTATGTTCCAAAATAACATACCTATACTTTCTGATAAAGGTGATTTCTAAGAAAATAAAAATAATGAATAAGAGGGATTATAGTCCTCAAAAAGAAAGATGACTAAGTTCAGAATAATAACATAGAGAGCAACAGCCAAATGGGGATTAAGCTCACAGTGAAATACATCCCTATGAACAGTTTACTAGAAATATTTCTTTTTTACTAGAAAATAAGCCATTAAAGTAGAGTTTTATAAATATACAATATCTTGGTAAATCATTCTTTTCATAATGTGTTAGTGGCCTAACACAGTGACTCTCAAAGTGTTTGGAGCAGCAGCAACTGCATCATCTGGAAACTTGTGAGAAATGCAAATTCTTGGGGTCTACTGTAGACCCACTGAATCAGAAACTCTGGAGAGGGGCCCAAAAATCTGTGTTTGCCTCAGTCCTTCAGAGGATTCTGCTGTACATCCCAGTCTGAGAAATACAGAATCTAACACACTGTTTGCATTAGTAACTTTTTAAATGGGACTCTCTGACGTGTACTGTTGGCCACCTTTAGGGAATCCAAGGAATACTGCTACAGGCTTCTTGAAAGAATGCACCGGCCTTGTATTCGTTTTGCTTAGCGTGCTGGTCTTCAGTTGCTGTGTGACTCATTACCACAAACCTAGCAGCTTAGGTCAACACCCATTTATTATCTCACAGCTCTGTAGGTCAGAAGTCTGGGCAGGCGTGCGTGTGCTCTCCGCTCAGTCTCCTCACACATACGGTGTCAGCCAGGCTGGGCTCCCATATACACGCTCAGGGAAGAATCTGCTTCCATGTTCACCCAGGCTGTTGGGAAAATCTCATTCTTTGTGGTTGTGGGATTGAGGTCCTGTTTTCTTGCTCGTTGCAGGCCGAGGGTTGTTCTCAGCAACCAGTGGCTACTATCAAGCCCTTTCCATGTGTCTTCCTCCACCTTCGAAGCCAGCGATGGTGTATCAAGCCCTTCTCATGCTTCGACAAGTCTCTCTGAACCTCCTTGTCTAATAAGATATATAAAATGTGCACAAAATAATCTGTAGTTATGGAAATATACAGAAAATGTCAGAGGCAAGGGTGCTTATTAAACTAATCAAAATTTTTGAGTGGCTGGATGATAGCTAATTTTGTTTTCATACTTTTGTGTGCATTTTCTTAATTGTTTTTGCTTTCAGTATGTACTATTTTTATAGGTTTTGTTAGAAAAGCATAAAACTATGTCCACTTTAGAAAAATTCTATACTGAATGTAAAGTTATATATTAGAAGGGTGGGGAAGGGATTGGTTGAAGGAAATAATGTAAGCATGACAAGGGGAAGGAGAAAGAAGGGGCCTCCAGAGTCAGATGCAGCTATCAAAGGCTGGTATGGAATGAAGTGAGGAGCTCTCCTGGCAATTATGTTTGAGATTTCTAGTATAGAAATTAGTATAGTATAGTATAGTATAGTATAGTATAGTATAGTATAGAAATTTCTAGTATAGAATTAGAGATGAGTGGGGGGTCAAGTGGGGAGATCATTTTCTTAAAAGTCTCTTAATAGGGGCACTTGGCTGGCTCAGGTGATAGAGCATGTGACTCTTGTTCATGGGATCATGAGTTCAAGCCTCATGTTGGGCATGGAGCCCACTTAGGAAAAACAAGTACTTAATAATATTTACTTTCACATGAAATATAAAAAAACAATTAAAAATGCAAAAACAACAAACCTGGAAACTCTCTCAAGGTACATCTTAAGCCATATGCCTAAAGCAAGTCCATTCTTACTTATGGCAAATCCACTTCTTGTGAGTTCTTACGGCAGAATGCAGCTTGCACTCATTGCCATCCCTACCTGGTCTGAAGCCTCATGCAGAACTGAGATTTTGTGTCTTGGATCCTTCAGTACTATCCTTCCAGTATCTGGGGTACTGTTTGTCTTCAGTCTTTTTTCCTTCTCTTCTCAGGACTAGGTCATCTCCATTGATCTACCTTCAAAATCCCCGATTCTTCCTTCTACCATCTCCAATCTGCTACTGAGCCCATTTAGTGAATTTATCATCTCAGTTATTGCACTTTTCAGCTCTAAGATTCCCTTTATTTAATAATTTCCATTTCTCTGTTGAGATTATCTACTCATTCATTAAGACCATATTTCCTTTATTTCTTTGAACATCTTATAATTGGCTGATTGTATTTATTGATAATAGCCACTTTGCAGTCCTTGTCTACTAAATCCAACACCCAGGACTACTCAGAGTCAGTCTTTATTGGCTGCTGTTCTGCACCCACTACCATCCTCAGCACGATCACATTTCCTGTTTCTTTGCATGTCGTACTGGCTTGAGATGTCAAAGGACAAGGGCCTAAACCTAGCAGATCATAGTCGCTTCAGTCTCTCTGAATTCTGTTGTACTCTCTTAAGGATCGTAGAAGTTTATTCTGGTAGGTAGTTAACTTATCTGAGCTCACACTGCAAACTCTGACACCCCTGTGATATATAGCCCCTGATAACAGCTCAATTTTATAGCTGGCAGCTGCCTCTTTCAGCCTGGTCCTCTGGTGGTCAGAAATCTCTTACTCTGTGATTTCAAGATTGCACATAATGACAGCAGCACTTCATTCAACTATATTTTCCATGAGTCCAGTAGAATGGAGACAATTTTTAAAATCAAAAATTTTTAAGGACATATTCATATCAGTAGGAACTCTCTAGTTTTCTTAATGAAATAAAACATTCATTTTACAATTATTTTATAGTCTGAAAGTTCATTTCATGTGGTCTTTAAACATGGAAAATTCAATATTATCACGTAGGTATTACATTATCAAGGCCGAAGTATGCTAAATCCCAATTTTATCCAACTTAATTTGCCTTAGAAAAAGAAAATAAAAATTCAGATTCACTTTTTCGTTTATTAACTGAATGCATTCTTCAACCTATGTACAGCTTGGGTAAGAGAAAGCAAAAGCCCTATTGGCTAAACATGTAAGATACCAGAGCCTCCAACTGGTAAACCAGCCAGAAATTAAGTGAGCTTCCCCAGAAGCAGGAGAACCACGAAAAGTGTGAACCCTGAAGTCTGAATATACAATTGACCCCTAAACAGTGCAGGGGTTAGGGCCACCACCCCCATGTGAAGTTGAAAATTCATGTGTAACTTTTGACTCCCACAAAACTAATAGCCTACTGTTGATTAGAAGCCCTACTGATAACACAAACAGTGTTAACACATCTATTTTGTATGTTACATATATTATATATGTATACTATGTTCTTAAAATAAAGTAAGCTAGAGAAAAGAAAATATGTTCCCATATTCCAACTTATTACAAGCTTAAAAAAATTATGCAAAGCAACTTGCTAATTTGTATAGATTACAGATTCTTCAGTAAAACTCTTACACTGTCTCCTTAAAACAAAATATGCATGATCTTCTACAGAAGTCCATTTTTCCCCAAAAAGTTTTTCAATCTCAGGGATCCCTGGGTGGCGCAGCGGTTTGGCGCCTGCCTTTGGCCCAGGGCGCGATCCTGGAGACCCGGGATCGAATCCCACGTCAGGCTCCCGGTGCATGGAGCCTGCTTCTCCCTCTGCCTGTATCTCTGCCTCTCTCTCTCTCTCTGTGACTATCATAAATAAATTTAAAAAAAATTTAAAAAAAAAAAAAAAAAAAAAAAAAAAAAAAAGTTTTTCAATCTCAGTTTTTTTTTAAAAAAAATTAAATTCTGTCTAGATTAGCCTCAGTGTTAGTGAAAGTGATCACAGGTTCTTCCTGGAACTGATTTTGTAACCCTTACTTGAGAATAATTATCTAAAATAATTAAGAGATATGAAGACATGTTAAGGACATGATCACTATATATCAAATGACTCCAGATTTTGGAAGCAAGGCTATACAAGGCTAGATGATGGGAAAAATAAAAACAGATGACATGGTCAGCACACATATTTTTGATGCATTTATCTGCATATGATTTGTGAGCACAGGTTACAAATAAGATCAACTCAGAAACGATGGCAAGTGCAGAGCATGAGTCACAGCTTCTTTTTGTCTAGACTAACTGCAGTTATACATGAGGGCTGACTTGCATTTGAAATCTCACAACAACAATTAGCACAGAAATAGGCCAATTCTTTAATAAGTGTGAATAATAAAGGAGAAAAAACACACAGGATTTATATTTAGAAACATTAAAAGGTTTAAAACTAATCATAATAATATAAGTTTCACTGCCTTTTACGATTCTTTGGTTTGAGAAAAATAAGTTACCAAATTAACCTGGTACATAAAGTAGTTCTATCACATCTACTTGGTATTTTGAAAACAGAACCAAGGAATATTTTGCTACTGGAAATTTTCTCAAATACAGACAAAGTGATATTCAGGCAGTTTTCTGGGCTTTAAGAGCCAATGGAATGTACAGGAAGGAAGCCATTTGATTGTAGGCTGGGTGAAATGGATAGAGGAAAACTAAATAATAATAATAATAATAATAATAAGCCACCATGAGCTTAACCATCCCTTTCGAGAAATATAAACAACATCACATTTTCTATCTGTTCTTTGGAAAAAAAGATAGACTCCCCTTCCCCACCTCCCATATGAGGGTGTAGTGTGGGTTCTGCTAACATATGGGGCCTCTCCCAGGCCATCAGATGTTCCTTGCAGAGGAATTCCAGGGTGGAGAAGGAGACCCATCACATTTTACTAGATTTTAGTTTCTGTCTTTCAAAATCATTGTCAACACGTTTTCCCCACTTGGAAACCACAGTTGCCAAAGATTTCCATAATCCAGTCTGAACATGGAGTAACATGTACACATTTTAAAGTCTGCCAAAGCCTATGTTTTCTAAGAACACAGTCTTACAACACAGTCAGCCAAGCTGATGAAACACAGCAACCGTGCCACATAAAAATTGACTTCCCCAGAATATGAAAAGTAGCTCACAGATTTTAAATCTCTGGCATTTTCCCCGTTTAATATATGGGTTTCTTCAGCTTCTAAAAATCACTGGATTTTGGTGTGAATATCCTATCACCATCTCTCTGACTCTATCACAACATTCTAGAATCATCTAGGCCTTAGTTTTGTTCACAATTGGAGACACTGAACAGACAGTCCTGAAGCTCTGTGCTTTCCTCTTCTGATATTTTCTGATTCTGAGAACGTGGAGTGTCAGGATAGAAATACCAGGTTACTCACATCCTTAAAATAACTATTTGATTAGGAGACAAACAAACAGACAATGAAAAGTTTTAGAAGAGAAACATCACATTAAATAAACCCGCAAGAAAAGCAGAAGCTATTGTGAGTGTGAGTTGATGAAGTCCTACGAGGTTAAAATTGATTCAAACAAACAAAAAGAAATCTCAAAGCCAAACCTGAGCTTCTTAGCAGCCTGTGCAGACGGCCTCTCCTCCTTTTGTGTCTTGTGTTCACTTTTATTTTGTTTTTTGTTCTCTTGGTGGTTTGTATTTGAAAGCAAGAATAAATGGGACTTGACAACAGATTTATTTTTATAACATTTCCAATTGCTTAGAATCAGGAAAGAGATTTGAGAAACGCTTAATCTTGGGAGAGTTCTGGCCAAGGAGAGCTCCAGGGAAGCCCTGGGACAATGGATCATTGACTAAACCCCTGCTGGAGAGCACAGCTCTGCAAACGTTTCCTTGTTGTGACTGTAGAGTTTATAATTATTTGACCAAGTCGCAGACCCAACTTTGTTATCTAATCTATATAACCGAACGGTGTTCTAGCACACACATGCGCTCCGTGCCCAACAATGTAGCATCAGCAAACTGGCCATGTGATTCTACACATCCAAGTGACCGGTGAAAAAGGACACAGATGACTGTTAGCCTTGTGTTAGGCTTCACATCTGGAAGGCCATCCCCACCTAACATTCACTGCATGCCAGACCTTAGATTGGTTTGTACACACTGTCACATCGAAGCCCTCCAGCAACCCTGTGAGCTGGACGTGATTATCATCATCATTTTACGGACAAGGAAACTGAGATTACAGATCGGAAGGGAGTTAGCAGTGACATACGAATCAGTAGGCCGATTATCATATCCATCCCTTCATGCCCTAGTACCTCCCAATCTGTAGCCACCCGCCTACCCTTGCAGGCTTGGACAAAGAAATGCCGTTTTTAAAAATTGCTGAACTATCCATTCTTCATTTTAGCAGGTGCCACAGATCATTCTTAAGCTGCTTTTACTTGGATCAATATATAGTGCAGCAAATATCCAAAATTCTCTTGTTTGGGGGATTTTTTTAACTCTTGTCATTTTCCTTTAAATAAATGTTAATAATTACATAGGCTTCAATAAACTATCTCTTTTTAGTAAGTGAGCAACTGCCGTCATATTTTTACCAATTGATTACCTCATATTTGCTCTAAAATTTTCTGCATGGGCAGCCCGGGTGGCTCAGCGGTTTGGCGCTGCCTTCAGCCCAGGGTGTGATCCTGGAGACTTGGGACTGAGTCTCACGTCAGGCTCCCTGCATGGAGCCTGCTTCTCCCTCTGCCTGTGTCTCTGCCTCTCTCTCTCTCTGTGTGTCTCTCATGAATAAATAAATACAATCTTTAAAAAAAAAAAGTTTTCTGCAACTGGTATCATACCAAAAAAAAAAAAAAGGTCAGGATCATACCAGTCTGGTTTTTCATGGTCTTGAAAAAATGCTCTTGCTGCTTCATCTTGCTCTTAGAACCAATTGCTTGGTGGTGGGGGGAAGGTGCAAGCTCTTGACTACAAGAGTTATGCATGCATCTTGATCTTAAAATTATGTTTCTTTTGAAAAGGAGAGAAGGTTCTAGAGTAGAGTGTTACCTTGGCCCTTTATATCTTTTACTTGGCTCAGAAAACAAGAAAATAGAGCATTGCTAAGCTTGTCTTTAATATGTTGAAACTTACCGAGGCATTTCAGAAAGGGAGTCATGCTAGTTTTGTGCACTGAGGTGGATCTGGAGGCTTGCGAGCCAGATCTGGCTCTGATCTGGTCTGAGAAATTCCTGGAAAGAGACAATGCCACCAGGGTTTAAGGTGACCATGTGGTCTTTCCTGTGGTGCTGTCCACCTATCCACTCGGGAAAGCGTTAGGTGTGGAACTCCCAAAGCTAGCCACTCAGCACCCACCCTCTGTCTATACTCTGCTGTACGTGGGATGCAGAGCTGCTCCACCTGTTGCATTGTGTGGCTGATACATATGAGGAGACAAGACACACATTTATTTATTTATTTATTTATTTATTTATTTATTTATTTATGATTCATTTATTTTAATAACTTAGTGCTTAAATCCGAGATTGGCACCCATCCTAGAGAAAGCCTAAGTGACCTCCCTGCTGCCGAGTCTTTTTTTTTTTTTTTTGTGGTAGCCTTTCCCAATCCACATCTGCTCCAAGCTGGAAAGCAGAGCCCCCAGAGATGAGCACCCTGGTGCCAGGAAGGCATGAGTCGTGGGAAAGGCCTGCATCAGAGAACCCAGCATCTTCTCACTAAAGCTAGGTGATCTGGGGTAAGCCGGGGAAGATTCCTCTGTCCCACCAGATATTGCCACATTTAGAATACTCCCAGGCCTTGTATTGTCCAAGCCTGAGAGAGGTACATGGTAGCTCAGCATGGTACAAAGAGAGTTCATTCATTCATTCTTTCCCTCATTCATTCAAGAGACGTCTACAGACTGCTCCTGGCTGTGAGGTATGTTGCCAGGCACTGAGAGGGAATCAAGGCTGGGCTCTGGTTTGCCAGAAGCTTCCAGTTGAGCATTAGTGATGTAGTTGTATGTGAAAGAGAATGCAAAGTGGAATGTGTTTAAATGCCATAAAAGACCCACAGAATGCTATGTAAGCACAGAGCAGAGATGAGTTCCAGCTGGGACACACATGTCAGGAAAGGCATTTTGGAGGAGACAGCATTTGAGGCACCCTCTGAAGAGCTGGCTGCATCTGTACACACAGAGATGACGTGGGAGCGAAGCGAGTAGGGCCAGCAAGGAGACACAGGAGGGGAAGTGTAGGGCAGGACTGCAGTATAGAACTAGCTCACCAGAAAGCGTGGCCATGAGACTGAACAAGGGGCATCTTCATAGCTCTATATACTTCCCAAAGCATTTTATCCTCCATTATTTTGTTTCAAACAAAATATGGACTTAAGTCTTAAGATTCTAATTATGTTTGTTTTCATGAGGTCTCAACTGAAGAAATAAGTGTGAATGTAATTTAAACACTATAAAATACTACAATAAGTAAGATATGAATGCTTTTACTAATGATTAGAAAGTGAAAAGTAGAGAGTATAGTATAATTCAATCAGGTGTATATACTACTTGATCAATGCCATGTTCCCCCTGCCCGAGCTTGATAAATAACAATATGAGAGCACTAACGAACGACTCCTGGTTCTAACATTGGCTATCCAGGGCTCTGAGTGATTAGTTTTTAGAAAACAGAGATATAACAAGAAGTTCATGTGGATGCCCACCTATGTAGGACAACTACTATAAATGGGCCAGAAGCCCACCCCAACAGTGGCTGCCCTTGCAGACTTGCAGCCTACCTAAGGATTGCTGAACCAGAGTTCTCACCTCAAAAAACTTGCCATGCTGCCATCAGGAGGCAGGATCTAACTCCCCCTTCCTGAATCCAGGCAGGGCTTGGGACTCTCCTGGAACAAACAGAATGCAGCACAAGTGATGCCACGTGACCCCCAAGCTAGGCCATCAGTAGGGATACAGCTGGAACATGCAAGGAGCCATGTGCTGCTACATGAAAAGTCTGAGGCTGCCATGCCTGCAGGAAGCCCAAGCTACATGAGGAGGTCAGGTGCAGACAGGCCCAGGTGATGTCCCAGCCAACAGCAGGAACCATCTGGTAGGTGGTTCCTGCTGCCAGCCATCAGGTCATCTCAGCCTGTGAACCTTCCTACCTGAGGTGACACATCATGGAACAGAAAGAAGCACTGCCTGTTGGGTCTCTTCTGAATCCCTGACCCATAGACTCTGTGATTAAGAGGCAGTGGCTGTCATCACTAAGTTTTAGCATAATTTGGTTACACAGCAATATTATGTCGATCTCAAGTTCATCGATAATGGTTTATTTCTTTTAAAAAATCCAAAGTAAGTATGACAAAATGCTAACATTTGTTCACTTAGGACAGTGGTATATGAATAAGCTGTTCTTCAAAAACTTTTATATTTTTTAGCTGAAAGGTTTATATGAAATATGTTTGTATTTGTAACATAAAATACAAATTGCTGAAATTTCCAGTAAATTTCTAAGTGCTGATGTTAAAAAACAAAGAAATTCCAAAAGACTCATATATAAGCCTATTTGTATTTTATATTGTGCTCCTTTTAAAGATTTTTTTAAAAAATATTTTATTTATTTATTCACAAGAGACACAGAGAGAGGCAGAGACATAGGCAGAGGGAGAAGCAGGCTTCCTGCAGGGAGCCCAATGTGTGACTTGATCCCAGGACCCTGGGATCACGACCTGAGCTGAAGGCAGATGCTCAACCACTGAGCCACCCAGGTCCACCTTATTCTGTGCTTTTAAGGATTCAAAGATGGAGATGAAGATTTCTGTAAAGTGGCCCATAAGAGTCATGAGCACCTGTTGCTGGAATTGCTTGGATAATGGCTCCAAGCAGTAGTATTTCCATAATGGTTCCCCTTATACTTGAGTGGAAGAGTTCCATAATAGCCTGGAAAATGTTAACATGCTGCAGCAACATTTTTACAAGATTTTTTGAAATGCTAATGGATTTTGGCCTCGTCGAGAAGGTTAAACAAGTAAACACAGGCATTTGAGGATCATTCGCCAATTCACTAAGTCAGCCATTGAGGTTCAGGCTGTTTACAAACAGAGTGTTAATGAAAAAGTAAAGAACAGTGGAGAAAATGAAATTATCAATAAGAAAGTCTCCTAAGAGCATCCACATTCTAAGCAGGCACTTAGAAATATCAGCAATGGTGGAGATAATGAGATCCATGATAGTTAACCTTAATTGCATCAAGTAGATTGAATATTGTCTGCAGAGTTGTCTCCAGATTTTGGATCGTGGTTTCTGGAAGTACGCAGGAACCACCAGACAGAGGCCCGCCCCACTGTGTCCATCTGTTTGGATGTCCTTGGCCTCAGTAGACAGTATGCTGAGCAGGCTGAGGTGAGACAGAGGTACTGGGGAGGGACAGGATGAGCAGAACAGTGAAATATGAACTGGCGATCATGATAGCAGGGTCACTAGAATATGAATCATTTCCCTCCTCTAAACACAGATGATGCTTTGTGTGATACACAGGACCAGGAATGAGGGTTGAGTGAACAATAGCTCCACAGTCTCTGGAGACCTTGGTAAGAGCTGATACTGTGAACTGTAGGGATGGAGACAGCATACTGGTTTGAGAGGAGAGTGAGGACGTGGGAGCAATTAGGGCAACAGTCCTTTCAGGAAATGTGCTTCCAGCGGGGAAATATGGGTCCTCAGCTGTGGAGAGATTCAGACACAGGGGAAGATGTTCTATAGATGAGAGACACTTGAGAAACCTTAAAAGTGGTGGGCAAAAATGCCAGTGAAGGACACAAGGAGACAGGGTGGTGGTGGTGGAAGAAGCCAGTGCCTGAGAAGTGGGCGAGACCAGAGCACAGGGGGAGACAGCCTTCCTGGGGGAGGGGTGTCAGGACGAAAGGATGGGAGCGGATACAGGTAAATTCTTATACTGGCAGACACTCAAGAAGCTTCTTGTTTCAAGTCTTCTATGTCCAGGAAGTGGAAAGTGAGGAGATTTGCTAGGAGTGAAAGGCAAGAGTGGGTGTGGGGAGGGCAGCTGGAAGTTTGTAGAGAAGACAGACCATGGAGAAGGGGTCTCCAGAGTGAGAAAGCCAGGCAGCACCAGAGACCTCAGAACCGGTGAAAGTTGGAGCCTGTGGCTACAGTGGCACAGGGAAGAGGTCCGCATATCCTGCTCACAGGGCACCCCAGTGCCTAGGACATGTCTGGTCTGCACTGGCTACTTCATAGATACCTCCTCCAAAACAACATCGCAGGGGATGACAGGGCTTCCAGCATAACTTTGGGGGTGAAGCAGCTGGCCTGGACAGGGTCTTTGTGTAGAGCAGAGGAAGGTTCCATTACATTCAACAATCTGCTCACAGGCAGGTGAGGTCAATGTCAGACTGAGGTACCTGAACTTCATTTCATGGACTAAAGAGAGCCCCAATTGCTCTGTGAATAGATTTGTGCCGTGACCAATATGCTGTGTGCATAAGACCCACCTGGTGTCATACACGTTGGGCTAGCTCTTTCTCAATTGTGGAGAAGGAGCCTCAAGAGTGAGGGAGGCCAAGCAGAAAGAACAATTGAGAAAGAACCTACATCAAGGAGCAATAAGCTGCATTTTTTATAAAGATTTATTTATTTATTCATGAGAGACATAGAGAGAGAGAAGTAAAGTCACAGGCTGAGGGAGAAGGAGGATCCCTGCAAGGAGTCCCGAAGTGGGACTTGATCCCGGATCCCGGGGTCATGCCCTGGGCCAAAGGCAGAAGCTCAACCACTGAGCCACCCAGGCATCCTGTAAGCTGCATTTTTAAGAACTAAACCTCATATGAAGCTTTAACTTGAAAAGAGTCATGCTTTCAAGTGTAAGGTGAGCCAGTAATCATACTAATGAAAAAACATGAGCTAAAGCCAACCTCTTTCTAGATCAAGTAGTTCTCAAAGTGTGGTCTTGGGACCCACAGCATCAGCAACACATGGGGAATTGGAAATGCAAATTCTCAGGCCCAACCCAGGCCGACTGACTCAGAAACTCTGGGGTGGGGCCCAGCAATCTCAGTTCTCACATACCTTCCAGGTGGTTCTAGACTTTGAGAACCACTGTTCTGGAGATAGGTGGGTAAGGACATGTCACTGGCTTGGGTGAGGCTGACCTCAGAAGGAACCCAGATCATACTAGCCTATCTTCATAAGCTTTGGAGAAGAGAAAAATAACTACTTCCATCATAAGGCTATTTTGATGCTAACACAATATATTTAAAGCACCCAGAACATAGCTAGCTACTGTTTTTATGACTAAACTAAAATTTGGCAATCAAAATAACCCAAAATAGTACATAATCTCAAACACCTAGGTGGTTCATGAGTCAAGTAAGGGAGGCTATCACATGGTTAAGAAAAAAAAACACTATTATGAAACAATATAAACAGGACAAGCAAACTACAATATGGTCTCTAACACATATAAACAGATTAGCTATTAAATCAGGTTAGATTCAAACCTTAATTCCTGCTAAGTGGAGCAATCACCTTTTTGATTATTCAGAGCAAACAAGGCAAGGTCCAGCTTTGTTTTCTGATTTTGTGTTGGGTGAAGAAAAGTCCTCTTCTCACATTATGACAGTTTCCAGACTGAGTTTTCTTGATGCCAGAGGCTCATTCTCCCCAGGCTATTTTCTCTGAACAACCCCTCTTTTCTGGAGGCTTTCATGTAAGCAACCAAGTAATTGTTTTGGTTAAGAAATTATGAATAGTGTTCTTTCTCTAGCTATAGGATTTCACAACCTCTAATAAGTGGGCCTTACTGAGAAAGAATCTAGTGCTTTTTCCTTTGCTGAAAACCTAGTCTCATTTGTATGCTTCAAGGTTGGCAGATTTGACTTGTTTCTCAGTGATCCTATCAAGTTGAACAAAACAACAGCAGTGAATTTGAACGATCTATGTGCGTTCTGCTCACCAATTTTAAATGTAGTGTGATCACAATGTTAACTTGGCTTTACCTCTACTTTAGTGCTGCCTTTGGCAAAAGAATATCTCAATTAGTCAAGAAAAAAGGTAAGCAGCAGTAACTAGAAAGTCTCTCCTTTCAAGGCCTCTGTGTAAGGCAGTCTCTGCTTTTCAACAACTGACTCTCCAGGCAAGGTTTACAAATATATGATTGAAATCACACAATATGCACACACTCATAACCCCGCCTCTCCTTTTAACTCTATATTGTAGCTAAAGCATTTCCACATTATTGCTTTGTAAACATAGTTTTATCATCTGTCATCCTGTATCAAATGGATCCACTGTGTTTATTTAACCATATTCCCCGCTATTACATGACCAAGTTGTTCACAACTTTTCATTTTTTATACATCTCATGAATTTCTTTTTCTGCTTGTAGAGCACTCCAGGTGACCAACTGTCCCAGCTTGCCAGGGACTCTGCCAGATGCAACACTGACAGTCCTAGGTCACAGGAAACCCCCTCAATGACAGGAAAACTGGGACAGCCAGTCCCCCTAGGAAAGCCCCAGATGCAAGCAGTAGAAGAAAGTGGGGGCTGGAATGCAGAGCACAAGATTATGAGGGTAAACTCCACAGGAAAAGTGGGGGATTCAAGGCAGTTCTCTGCAAGGAAGTAGGGGGCAAAGGAGTCTAACGTGAAGCTGGGCAAAATATGGCAGCAGGGCACCCACCTTATGCAGGTGTTTGGGAACAGAGAGGCAAAAATCCAGTGAGCAGGACCCATCTAAGACTTCAGGACAGAGTCTGTTCAGGACCTAAGGATCTATGGGTCCCGGGATTGGACTCTCTCTGCACCCCTCTGGATTTCTAAGGCTCACTTGCCTCCTAATCCAGCCCGGTGGGAGTTCCAACTGCCTGATGGAGGCTTCCTCTCCCAGCTCTTGGCCTCCTGCCCTTGACCTACGCCTCTGGCCTTCCACCACAGAGCTACCATGCTCCCTCTGCCGGGTAACCTAAAGCGTGAGCAAGTTAACGCCTGGGGAGGGAAACAGCATACTTGGAGGCAGGAACCACTGGATCGTCTTTTCCCTTTTCTCCCTCCCTACTCTCTGTCTTTCCCTCCTTGGCCTGGTTCTTGGGGGCATGTGGCACATGGCTTAAAGGATGTAATGGTAAGGCCCAATGGTAAGGCGGCATACTCCCTTCCTTCCTCCCCCCTACATCCCCCACTTATGTTCCTTGCCTGTCCTAAGGCATTAGGTAGCACTTATACAAACCCTTGCTGGGGAACTCAGATGAAGACAGTACCTCAATGAAGAACCAAAAGACAATGAAAGAGGACAAACTGAACAGGAAAGTAATGACGGGCCAAGCATTTGGTTTCTGGAATTGCTGCAGATCTGTCCATTCATAGGACTTCAAGAACCTGGTTCTCCCAAAGATCTTGAATAATAACTGTTCCTTCTGTTTTCCTAAGTAGGAAGATTATATGATGTCAGAAGACAAAAGCAACACCTGGAATTCTATATCCGAGAGCACATAAAAGCATAATAAAAGCTGTGGATTAACTAAAAAGCAACATTAGGAATGCACTACTGGACTTGATCGATCTATTACATTTTAGTTGTATTGAACTATTACATTAGACTTTTGAGATGGAAACTGAGAGACGCCTTCTATGTGACGTGTTCAAGAAAGGCCTTCCACCTGTGCCCCAGTGGTCTGCATCTGGGAACACAGCATCCCTAGGTGACCACTGAATCATCTCTGTCTTTCAGCAGTGCTGCCTCTGACCCCCACAGGTAGACAGCTTTGGAGGACATGTCAGGCCAGCTGTCATAGGAGATAAAGACACCTGCAGTATCAGGACACTTGAGACATATTTAGTCTTTAAGGTGCAAATGTATGCATAGATTTACTTTAAATGATGCTCCATGGTGTACTGAAATTTAACGGAGAGAAGCTGAACAAGCATTAGGAACAGCAAGTGCACAACACCTTCCCAAGAAAATGTCTTCTATACGATCACATGCAGGGCTGACATTTCATTTTTTTTTTAAACTTTATTTTTTTTTTTATTTTTATTTATTTATGATAGTCACACACACAGAGAGAGAGAGGCAGAGACACAGGCAGAGGGAGAAGCAGGCTCCATGCACCGGGAGCCTGACGTGGGATTTGATCCCGGGTCTCCAGGATCGCGCCCTGGGCCAAAGGCAGGCGCCAAACCGCTGCGCCACCCAGGGATCCCAGGGCTGACATTTCAAACTCTGAGTGAGTTTAAGACATTTTTAGTTAGGTTGGTTGTTTTGATTAAAAAATAAAATTTTAGATCTGGAAGGGATCCTGGGGAATATTTATCCTGTGTTTTTCCAAACATTAGTTTAGAAGAACTCTAGCTCCCCTCTTAGAAAACAAAACAATCTTAACACCAAAATAAAACTGGTAAAAGTAGAATTACTCTGCTGAAAGGGGTGGGTATGGCAAAGTCAAAGACTAGCAAAACACAGTTTGTGACAACCCAAGAGATTCTCCATCTCGATTTCTAGGTTCCAGGCCAATCCATTCAACAGGCTAATGGCTGGGGTGGTTTCCAAGGCATCTGTTTTATAAGACCCCTGGCTTTCTTTGGCAAAGAGATATAAATGGGTTTTCATCTCTCTTGAGCCTTAAGGGAAGAAGGTTGATTCTAGTCACTGGCTACACAGGATCCTTGTCTTATTTTATTGATTGATTTTAATTTATTGCTTTTCTTATTTCATCCCATCCCCACAAAGAAATCATCCGGATGTGTTGAGGTGTATCTTTTTGTTCGTCTACATGTGGAGTCAATATTGTTTTGTGTGCACATACTTTTAATTTTATGTAAATGGTCTTGTACCCTAGACCTCTCTCTGTTTCTCATTTTTTATTCTGCGCTATGTTTTATGGGCCATCCATGATGCTATGTGAACATCTAACCCATCATTTCTGATTACTGCATGGGGATATATCCACTACATTTCAGATTGCCTCCAACTCTCTGGAGTTGAGGCACCCAAATACCTGCCTCCTGATGGATGGATGGATTTGAGAATTTCCTATGGGACTTCTGCATAGGAGTGGAATTGCTGGGTCACAGTACATGTATGTGGACACCTGACTGACATCAAATAGTTCCAGACTGTTCTGGAGAATAGCTGCAAATCCCCTCCAGTAGTTACCCGGCAAGTTACCAACACTTGGCATCGCTGGATTTTATAGTTTCTAACCAGCCTAATGCATGTAAAGTGTTCTCTTGTTTGCATTTTTGTTTCTCTGATTACGAATGAATCTGCATTGCCTCTTATGCTTAATGGCCTTTTGAATCTACTTTCATGAAAACTGTCCATACCTTTGTCAGTTCTTCTACAAGACTTGTTACCTTTTTCTTGTTGATCTACAGAAGTCCCTTTTATATTCCAGAAACATCAGTTAATCTCTTGTTGGTTCAGACATCAAAAACATCTTTTCCAATTCTCCTTCCTACTGCTCCAGACATGAGACAAGTTACTTAATATCTCTGTACCTTACTTCTCTTTCCTACAAAACAGCACATGCCTCACAGGATGCATGAAGATTAAATGAGTTGACTATTTACTATGTTTTAATGTTCTCTGGTAATTAAATAAGAAAAATAATTCCAAGCAGGAAGGTGCATTAGTAACTCTAAGGTTATATGTAGTATATTATTGAATGGCTTTGTGTCCCTATTAAGTATTAAGCTATTTTCATGGATTAAATTTTAGTGTCTACTCAATGTCAAGAGACTGGGTTGCTTAACATATAGAGCAATTTAGCCCAAATTCACCTCCACTCCAGCCTGAATCCCAATATTCATGACTACTGGCCCCTCCATCACTGTCGTGTGCTCGTTTCATAGCTAGAGGAGTACTCTTGGTCTTTTCTCTCTGAGGCCATTTTCTCATGACAAGACAATCAAACTATGACATGATATAGCCATTGAAAACTGCCCAAAAATATGAGGCAGATTTGTCTTATTGACCCTACCAGAAAGTAGGCATAAGCCACACCAGTGCGTTCTAACATGGCACCTTTAGAGAAGCTTTGCTGTCCAGATTTATTGGAGGATTTCTGGTGCTTGTGAAAGGCAACACATGGTGGAGAGGGCTTCATGTTACCATGATGCTTTAGTTCTTCTCAAAATCCCTCACTCAAAAGGGGGCCAGGAGGTAGTAGTGGGCAGAGCCATGTGCATGGCTCTGAGTGACCGTGGACAGTGACCACTCTCCCTGCAGAGCCACATGGGACCTAGGGAAGTGGTGGCTGTGAATGGGTGCCAGGCTGCCATCCCAACTGGCCAGAGAAGAAGCACATTCTACACTGGGGCTAGAGGGCTGCAGGGTGTACCTCTGGCTGTCCTTCACTCACCAATGACTCTCCCGGGCAGCAGCCTGCTCTCTGGGGACACAGAACGCAACGCACCAGTTCCAACGACACCGCTCAAACTGTCACCTCCAACAATGCCTCCTACTCCCAAACAACAGCAAATAAAACAGTCACAACTTCAATCAGGAAAGCTCTCTTTTACATAAATGCGAGTAAAAGCATTTTTTTGAATTTTTTTTTAAATTTTACTTATTTATTCATGAGACACAGAGAGAGAGATACAGAGAGAAAGAGAGACAGAGAGACAGAGAGAGAGAGAGAGAGGCAGAGACACAGGCAGAGGGAGAGGGAGAAGCAGGCTCCAGCAGGGAGCCCAATGTGGGACTCGATCCCAGGTCTCCAGGATCAGGCCCTGGGCCAAAGGTGGCACTAAACCGCTGAGCCCCCCGGGCTGCCCACATTTCTAGATGCTGTCAGGTTTTCTGCCCATGTCCTGTTTTAGGGAAGTTCAAGGCCCTACCTAGCCCAGTGGTTCTTAGCTCTGCTCTGTGGCAGCGCATGGAGTCTGAGTCAGTCTGGGTCCTGCAACCCTAGACCAGACCAGGCACACTCAGGACTTGGAGGCGACATTTAGTAACAAAGAGCAAGAGGAGGGAATGAGTGTGGGCTTACGACCTCCCTAATCATGCTGTCTTGAGTAGACCTCTGAGCCACCTAGACAGGGCTAGGGACTGTTAATTCCAGGTCATGACTAGAACAAGGTGCCTTGGGAAGTTTTGCTAAAGCTTATGGCTCTGACCTTGTATCCTGGATCTTTATTACTAAGCCCTAGCTATACCAGCTGCAGACAGTGGATCCCTGCCACATCCCTTAGTGCCAGAGTCTTGGTGGCCTGCCCAACAAAAGCCTCCCTTGGACCTCGGTGTTTGCCATCCCCTCTAATTTCCAAACCCAAGCTGTTCTCTGTGCCAATGTCCTAAATATCTATAATCAACAACTACCACCAGCACCAGGCACTCGGCGCTTGTGAGGGGCCAGACAACGTGACAAGTGCTCTGCATGCATCATGTGCATAAGCCTCCCATCAGCTCCACACAACAGCTAGTATTCCCATTTCTAAGAATCCGAGCTGGAAAACAACTCTAAGCAATTTGCCCATCTTCACACAACTAGTTATGTTGCTATGTTCTCATCCACTTATTTGCCTTAGGAGATAGGCCTCACTATGCCAGTTCAGATCTGAAGTTTGATCATTTCTTCACAGAATTTTGCAACCGTAAATGGTCATTGTCTATTTACCTACAAAGGCAATCTTACGTGGTTTGGTAACACATTTGACTTGGTTTCGTTTAAAATCAAAATTCTTTTGTATGTGCCTTATACACATACATCTCACATATGGGATCACAGGAATCTCATAGGGATGCTGCGTGGCTGACAAAAGATGGCCCCAGATAAATCTATCACATCACTATCAAGTTGCCGAGACACACAGAGATCAAGAACTTCTGTGGGGAAAGATCTTGGAACAATGTCCTTTACACTACAGGAACTCTGAAATTTCTTCCTTTATTTGACTTTTTAAAAATTGATGCATTACTTTTAATTAGTTTCAACTTAATTTTCTCCCCTACCTTGGATATTTAGTATTTTTAATTATCCCTGTGACTTCCATATGAGTGTTTGCTTTGAAACATTCACTGGAGAACAATGAAAAGGAACCAGTTTCTCAGTGGATGTCTGCAAAACAATGCTTTTAGAAAATCATCTTCCTTGCTCCACACTCTTTTAATTCCCATAAATGCGCTACGATAAATGCGCTACGATCAATCTTCAGAAGGGGAGGTCCTGGCGCTCACCCCTTCTGTTTATGTCTCTGGGGCATCAGCTTATGGCATCCCTCCCCAGGGGCTGGAGACACACATGCTGTCTTTCATCTTGTGCCGTGGGCCGCACAACGCTTCCAGTTGGCAGGAGCCCCGTGAAATCAGAGCCACCCTGTGCGTACATGGGACATAAGCAACAACTGAAAAAGGCGCCTGAGACATGAGACACTGTCAAGCCGAGAGGATGAGGAGAGCATCTAAGCCAGGAGCTGTACTCTTGGAGGGGGCCCAGGCTGCTTTAGGTAAGCACTGTCCGGATACGCTCTCCAGGTCATGGATACTCTGACTTCTCTCGGGACGGCTGCAGTACCCTCAGCCTCCTTAGCTCATGAGCAGGTGGGCCATCCCTCCAGAAACTCAGCAACACTACCAGCAAAAACTTTCAAAGCCATCGGATTTCATTAAGACCAAAGAGCCTCACGGGTCCCACTGCCTGAGAATCAGGGCTGGTAATCTGTTTCGTTTCCTTACCTGCCAAGGCCCTAGCTTCATCTGATTTCTATAAAGACCTTCCTTGAGTCTCTCATGCCAGGCACCATTGTGTACCATTTCTTAGAAAACCACCGTTTTCAAAGCCTGCCTCTGTGCCTCATAAAGCATGCAGTGATGAAATAAACTTTCATTCCATATAAAATAAAATGGCATCCCATATGATGAGATACTAACTTAAGTCTTACAGGTGAAACTCTTTTTTCTGCATTATGAAGTCAAGAAAACTTAATTCTGTCTCAAAATACAACTGCTAAAATAGCTGCCAGCATCCCAACAAGAAAAAACTCTTTAATCATTTGGGTGAGAAGAGCAAGAGTGCTGGTTTGCTGTTATCTGCACCCAGGAAGAAGTGCATCTACCTACTCACATTATTTGAAGCTTCCAAAGTTTGTCTCTGAACTATTTTCTATAAAACACAGTCTCCTACACCTTTTCTAAGGTTTTGTTACAAATAAACAACATAAGTTAACAAAACCCATAAAAGAAATGTTATATACCCCTAAAGAGATGCAACCTTGTCAGAATTACTTTAAAATACTTAAGTGTTTTAAACGTGTAAGCTCAATGTCAAGTTCAATGATTGAGTGTTGATGATCAGATAATTGAGGCCAAAAGGTGTGAGTATGGACAGGCTGATGAAGCTCTGGCTCATTTTTCCATATCACTGTTTCTACTTTTGGCCCCAGTGATCATTGTTAAAATGGAAATCCAGAGACCCACCACCTGCCACTTGGCCATCTCCCCTGCTCCTGCCCTACAGCAATGCTATAGAGAGTCCCCTGCCTCCCAAGACAGAATTTGACAGCATAATAATCACCTTTGTTTCTGAAGTCCAGGCTTGCATCCACCCTGCCTCCCCCTGGGCGTTTTCATTGCATGGGTGGCCTATGGCATGGCCCACCTCAGAGGCTCCATGAGGCCCTAGGGTCTAAAGTCAATGTTAAAGAAAGCAGGATGGGTCCTTGCTCCAGAGTGCAGGGACACTCATCCATCTCCTTCCCTACCCCTCCCCTCCTGTGTACAACACTCAGCACAGCATTCCCACCAGGAAGAAAGTTGCCCTGGGAAGGAATCCATCCTAATTCCCAGAAACTAACACCTCTAGGCTTTAAATTAGCTTCATTCTAAGACATGTTCCCACTCTTGTGTGGATGTGACAACCCTGATCTCAGGGTCAGGAATTAAATACATCAGGGACCTGATAATGAATTTGGTGGTAGAATGACAGAGATAGAAAAATCTTGGAAATCCATTGACAATTGACTGCTTTACTCTGAAAGTGAAACAGAAGTTCACAGATGTTGCCTACTGTCTCCAGTCACTCTGTAGATCACTGTCCCCCAGTGATCTACAACGGGCTCTGAGTCTTGGATCGGCACTCTGTCCACACTGCAGCATCTGCTTCACTGATGAATCAGAGACTACAGTCCCAGCTTTTCTAAAATATTCAACAATAATCACGATGCTCATTCCCTGACTTTCATTTTTAATTTCCCCAAACACAGTTTTTGAAGTTAAATTACTGAATCAATCTTACACTTTGCATGATGTGCTGCACAGAGCCCACACTATCTACAGAATTTAAATACGAGAATTAGTTAAAATTACATTTATTATTCACCTTCTTCTTGGCTCCTAAAGTTCACGCCTGTTTTTTTCTCTATTACTATGCAAGTGCCAGCCTCAATGTTGTTTTGTTTTACTCCTAAAGAGTAAAAGCACAGAACAGTTAGAACGCAGCAGTCCTGGGAAAGCCAGGATGGATCTCTCACCCAGAGACCATGGCATTTCCATCATCTGTCATTCTAAAAAGTTGTATCGGGAATCTTAAGAAACTTTGCTCCTCCTCATAGACAAGAAACAAACTTCCTTCCTTGGCTGTGGTTCAAGAAAGGAAAAAATGAGGAAGAGTGTTAGAATGGCTTTACTTTGTTCTGAAAGGTAGGCAGTGTCTGCTCCCTCCATGGCTTTGGAGAGCTCAGCACTTTGTCTTTGAACTGTTGAGAGCCAGGCCCCCGTGTGCCCCTTGCTGACCCAGGCCCCGCGCCCGTGCCCAGCTGCTCCTGGAGTGTGGCTAGGTTGAAGACACAGATGTGCCAGAAAGTGCCGGGACAGCTGAACACATAGCCCTTTCTGCACAGTAAACGTCAGCACATAACAATTATGGCCTCAACGAGCCAGCAGTTCTATTCCCTGGTTCTTTTCATGTTCCTGGTCATATCCCCCAGATTAGGATTCTGGGGACTACAGATCCCATGTGCAAATAGGAGACAGAGGTGCAGTCTATTACTCCTCTGCTCCGGTGGGGCTTGCGGGGAAGAGGGCAGTTTCTGCAGGGCTGTGGCCACCTGAGGATTTGTCAGACCTCATGGGTGTGAAGGGGAGCCTCATGGGTGTGAATGCTACCTATGAAACAGCAAACACCAGGGAATAAAACTAGTGAAATTTATGTAAGATCATTACTGAAAACAATAAAACACTGCTTAGAGAAGCTGAATTATGCCTAGAAAAATGTAGCAATGTCAACCCACTGTATATCAATTCAAATTATAATAATTATTATAATATAATTATAAAATACACTAATATATAAAATACATAAAGTTAATAATATATAATAATAATTATCAATTCAAATTATATCAATATAGCACATTCAATATACCAAAATTGTTAAAATGTCCATTTTCTCCAAATTAAAACATAAAATGAATGTAAAAGAGAAAGAACGAGCAGGAGCCCTGTTGGGAAGAAAAACTTATTTTAATCTATGAAGGTCAATTTCAGGGTTGGCTTAACCAAAACCATAAAAGGGGTCAAATTTGTCACTCAATCCTTTTCTTACTGATTCACTAAATTGACCCACAAAAATTGTTACATAGCATGTAATTTCATCACAAATATTTACTGAACATGGTCTCTGCCCTCAAGAAACCTGCAGTCTGACAAGAGACGCAGTGATGAACACAATCAGAGGGTGTGTGCTGGCGGGTAGGGGGCGAGTGGAAATTATGGAAGGTACTTCTCGAATAGGTAACTCCTAGCTGCATAAAAAATGGAATGGCCATGGGCACGTGGGTGGCTCAGTTGGTTAAGCATTTGACTCTTGGTTTCAGTTCACATCATGATCTCTCAGGATCATAAGATCAAGCCTTGCATCAGGCTCTGCACTCACTGCAGAGTCTGTTTGAGATTCTTTCCCCACTCTCTCCCACCCCCTCCGACCCTTCCTCTGCTCGCATTCTCACACTCTCTAAAAATAAATAAATAAATAAATTTTTTTTTTTTTTTTTTTTTTAAAGATGGGATGGCCATATGGAGAAAGAGGAAAGTTATTTTGGGAAAAGGAAACAGCATGTTCCAGAGCCTGGGGAAGGCAGCTGGACATGCCCTGGAGGGGTTGGTGCACTGGGTGCTGTAGAGGCCAGGGGCCTGTGGGGCTGTAGACACCCATGAGCAGGGACAGGGTGGCCTTATGAGCAGATCAAGTGGCGGATTATCTTGAAAGAACAAGCTTCCTTACCACGTAACCAGGTACAGGCAACTTATAGGAAATATACTCAAATGTTTTATTAGTCAGGATAGACTCACTCTAAATTGCAACAAACAATCCCCGAATCTTAGTGGTTTCATACAAGAAAGTTTATTTCTCATTAATTCCACATTCTCATGCAGATGAGCTGGAGGGGAGGATGGTGGGCACTCCTCGACCAACACCCCACCCCCCCCTACAGGCTTTCAGGAATGGACCTCCTTCATAAAAGACTCCACCACATTTTAGGGCTTCAGCATTCTCTGCTGGCAGGTGAGGGAAGCAAGGAAGAGAGTGGGATTGCCAGAAGGAAGGTTATTCTGGCTTGCAGACCTGGCATTGTCACATATTACTTCTCCCGTCTTCACGGACCAGAACTCTGTCTGATGACCTACCAGCTGCAAGGAAAGCTGGGAAATAAACCTAGCTATGGCTCAGGGAGGAAAAATGCAGGGTATTCTCTGCCCTAAGGGTAAATTAGTGCCCAAGATACGTGTTTGCTTGATTTTAATATTTAAGGAAAATTTATTAGTGATGTATTTTGCTAGACTAGAGCTCAGTCCAGCAAGGTCAGATCTGGTACACCACTTATTCCCTCTCTCCTTCCCTACCCCTACCCAGCTCAGGAGTCTTTACAGGTTAACAGAAACCAATATTTTTGCACATCGCTTATGACCAGGCACAATGACAGGCACTTGGATGCAGCTGTCAGACCAATCAGTGTGGTCGGTGTTATTACTCCTGTTCTAGAGCTGAGGACATCAAGGCTGAGGCAGGTTCTGTGAAGTTGGAATACAGAGGAGTTGACATTTAGGCCCAGATCCATCAAATCCCAAAGATACACCAAAAAGTATAGATATCACTGTTATATCTGTTGGATATCCCACTCGGTTGTGACCCTGCCTCTGCCCCGAGCTACACTCTCAGGTTTGCCAAAATTCGCAGGGAGTGTGGTTTAGCTGTGGGCACCATACTCCAATCAGCTGCAGGATTTCACGGTCAGCTGCCCATCTCTGGATGGCTTCAAGCTTTCTGTAGGTAAACAGCAGCATTTCACCAGATAAAATCTGGGACTCCTGCCTTTAGGTAAGGGGGTGATGCTTCTGATCCAAGGTCTGCAAGGAATGTGTTTGAAGGAACTAACACTTGCTTCAACCACACATAAAACAGTTTCACTCATGATATTCTCATCATGTTCCTCATAAAGAAACACCCAGAATGTCCCCATGTATTGCTCACAGACCGCCTGCATAGGCTTTACATGCTTGTGAAAAATAAAGATGCCCAAACCCCACCTCAATCTTTTGATTCCAACTCTCTGTGGGTGGGTCCCAGGAATGCACACCAACAAGTACTCCAGAGGGCATTTAATAAATGGCTATAGAGAAAATGGTAACAAAGACGAGAGAGTAAGAAAATGAAACATCCTGTTCCTCATATATTCATCTTTCATTCCTCTATGTCCTCCAAGGCTGAGGTCAAGGTCAGCACCCATTCTGCTTTGATTTATCTTCAATCCGAAGAAGGCACCACTTCACCACACCTATCACACCTCACCTCAGATATGATGAAAAATAAGATTCAGCATAAAATATAATTTGTGGTGAATTACTACTGCTTCAGGAAGTGAGGGAAAACCACATACCTCTGATAAAAATAAAAAGACAACAATGACAGATTCAGCTGTTGTTGATTCACCCAGGAAGTCTGGAAAGGAGAAAGTGAGTCCAAATCAGTACCGTCCCCCAGCTCAGAGGAAGCAAAGGAAAATCCTCTCTCGTTTCCCAAAGAGATCAATCACCTGGGAGCTTACAATACACAAACACTAAACACGCAACAAATGAGAGATTTATAACACCAAAGGTTTCAGGTAGTGTAAGGGCCAAGAAACAAAATAAAGAGTAATCATATGTGAAATACTTAAAGAGATTAAAAAATGAGCAAGAATTAGAGACTACCAATAAATGGCCAGGCATATTTGATATATAACAAATATAACTTTGATAAATGAGAATGATAATTGTTGAAATACAAAGTTCAATGGGTGGATTAAAGAGCTGAGCTGATAATGCTGAGTACAGAGGCAATATTCTGGAAGGTAGGTCTGAAAAAACATCTCAACTATACATATAGATATGGAAGTGGAAAATATGAGGGAGATGTTAAGGGTCATGAAGGATAGCAAAAGAAGGTCCAACTTATGTTGAATTAAGGAAAGAACAGAACAGGGAAAGGAAACACGGAAGAGATAATGGCTGAGAATTCCCCAAAATTCAGTTAAAAGAAATACAATAATTGGTTCTTTCAATGACTATTTTTCGGGTGCCCTTTGTATGCCAGATGCCTTTTTATTTATTTTTATTTATTTTTATTTTTTTATTATTTTTTTATTTTTTTATGCCAGATGCCTTTTAGAGGCAATGTGCAATCAATCTGGGCCAATATAAGAAGTAGCCACTTAGATACAACCTGAACAAAAAGGATGCTGAGACTGACAGCGGATTTCTCCAAAGCAAAATGAAAGCTGTAAGATAGAACTAACATCTTCAGGCGGCTCAGGGAAAATAATTGGCAACACAGAACTATTTTCCTAGCAAAACCATCTTTCAAGAATAATGGGGAATAACAGCTGACTTGGTCAGTGGAGCATGTGAATCTTGATCTCAGGGTTGTGGGTTTGAGTTCCATGTAGAGTGTAGAGTTATTACTTAAAAATAAAATCTTTTTTTTTAAAGAATAACAGGGAAACAAAGACATTTCCATATAAACAAAAACTGAGAACATGTACCACCTAGAGATACGCACCAAAATTTTAAAGATTTGTGTCAAAGGAAGGGGGAAAGGAGATACTGTATGAAATGATAAGCAGATAAACTGTCAATATAAACCCAAGCATATATGATCTACACAAAGACCACAAATTAAGAATAAAAAAGGAAAGACCTAGAATATTGCCTAAGAATGCCTGTAATACAAGGGGTGAGTGGCTGAGTCAAAGTGTTGAAAGCTCCTAAATTGTTGAGAAGGTTGCAGTATTAAATTCAGGCTCTGTTAAGTAAACATAGTAAAATGTCAAGGGTAGCCACTAAAAGAACTGCAATAAAGGGTTACATTCCAAACAAATAAAGGAAGGAACAAAATAGAATAAGAAAAACAAATTGAAAAATCATTTTTTTAAGGGAGGAAAAGAAGCATAGAAAGAACAAGACAAAGAAAAATAATGTGATATAACAAGCTCAAACATACCAATTAATACAATAAATGTAAAGAGACTGTGCATACCAGTTAAAAACCAAAAACCAGTTAAAATCAAGCTATATGCATTTTATAAGACACATCTAAGCTCTTAGAACATGGGAAATTTGAAAGTAACAGATAACAAAAGATACAACAGGCAAATATTAACTAAAAGAAAGCTGAGACAAAATAGACAGTAAGACAATATACATCATGGATTTTAGATAGAGTCCCTACACACTAGAAAAAGGTTCAATTCACTATGCAGGTTACCAGCAAAATCTAAATTTGTAAATACACGCATCCAATAAAATTGCTCCATGTATGTAACTTTTTAAGTCTGCTGGAAATACATGGAGGAACTGACAAATCTACCAACATAATGGCAAATCTCAATACTTGTTAATTAATCTTGACAGACCAAGCAAATGGAAAGTTAATTAGAATCTAGGCTATTTTAACAGCACAAGTGACAAGCTTCAAATATGGGATATCTGAAAACCCTGTCCCTGATCGCTAAAGACTGTACATTCTTCCAGGGCATGTATGAAACGTCTATTAAAAACTGACCTCTTAAAAGCCAAAAAGCAAACTTCAGTAAAGTCCCAAGAAGCAGTGTCACACAGACCATGTTCTCTGACCATACCAAAGTTAAATTGGAAGTTAACGATTGGAAGTAAAAGATAAAAACATCATGGGCCAAAGATGAAATAATAATGAAAATTACAAATGCTGAGAATGGAATAAAAAGTAAAACCTGCATTTCAAAACTTGTCGGATATGGTCAAAAAAGAACATAGAAGGAAATCTATAGCTTTACATATTTATACGAAGAAAGAAGAAAGGCTGAAAATAACTGAGCATGCCTCGAACTTCTGTGGAGAGAAGCATACCAAAAGTCAATCCAGAAAACAAGAACAAATCATAAAGAGGAGAAATTAATGAAATAAAAACGAACAGTGACATATGTGGGTCTTCAAAATAATAATAAAACAGATGTCCTATGGGTGATGTTGATTCAGCAAGAACAAAGGGAGGCCCAAATAATAGTAGAAACACCACTGTGCAGAAACAAGATCTTTCTAAAGCACCCAGAGCAAATCAGAGACTGAGCCCAGATTAAAAGTTGGGCCTGGAGAGACTTTCTCCAGTACCCACAGCAGCAGTGCAATTCCATGCTTGACAAAGTCAGAGAACAGGATGCTGGTGGCACTGATGTCTGTGGGATGACCTACCGGGTTGGCCTTATGTCGTGGGACAGAGGTGTGAGAAGCAAAGCAGAGACATGCGAAGCCCCACAAAGCAACCACCACTCTCTCCAGCGTGGCACCTACTTCCCTCAAATGGACTGTCCTTTTATTGTGGGGGAAAAGGAAAACAAGAGTTATTTGAACTATTTTTTAAAACTGGTGCTCTGAAGCCCAGTTCAGTGAGACACTAAAGAGAAGCTCTTTTTCTTTCCCATTTTCCCCCCATTTACAGCATACAAGCAAACACTGAAAAGTCCTAGCATCAATTTCAAAAATTTACTCCCTAGGCAATGAATTGGAATATTTGAGTGGTGGGGGCTCAGACTTTTCTTCATTCTATCATGGTTTATTGCGACCAGTGTCTGACAAGCAGACAAGGCTGATTCAGAAGTTAGAAAGTCTGCCCTGAGGGAGTTGCATATAGATGAAAACTCTACTGCCTCGCCTTGAGCAAGAGAAATAAGTGAGGGGGCTGGATTGAAACAGCCCTGCACTTGGCACTGATTTCTGATTTCACTCCTTGGAGCTGTTTCACTTTGTAAGATGGAAAGATAGTGGGTGAGGCTCAACTGCCTATCCTACAAGTTCACATCAAGAGGAGTCATTCTTATCTGCTGGTCTGGCTGATTATGGCTGATTGTGTTCCTGATGCCACAAAATGAAATATAATGGCAGGCTGGCCAGAGGAATGAAGTAAATCTGAAGGTTCCACGGGATTCCCTGCAGCTTCTAAAGCGTGAGTGGTTACGTTGCGTGGACTTGCCCGGAAGACTTCAATCACTGCATGGAGGAGAGGAGAATTATTTACACTTGTGATCCTTAGATCTCAACCCAACTGGGCCACTTAAAAGGTCTGGGACTCTGGTAGATCCTTCCACATCTCCTGACTCAGGCATCTCTTCTACAAAACCAGGACCATGATATCTCCCCACAGTGGTGCAAAGATGAAGCATAGAAGTCATATGGAGACATTCTGGAATCTGGTCTGCCCTTCCACCTTCAAAACTCTCACGTTTCACCCCCCTTCCACGATTAGTGTGTTAAACTTTGTGTCTGTAAAAGTGCATTGGGAACAGTGTTAACCAAAGACAGAAGTAAACTTCCTTTAATCCTGACAGAATGTGGAAAAACAAAACTAAATGGATCATATTTAAAACCAAAGACGGTAAAATATTAGCCAAGCAGAACTCTGAGAGAAAAGGAGTTGCTCTGAATGGCTGAACTTCCTGAATGGGATGGGGATGGGTCCTTTTAGGAATCAAAACATTAAAAACAAACCAAAAGAAGCAAATAATTTGGGACCAAAAAAAAAAAAAAAACCCTCTCCAATATACTGCAACAATTTGCTGGTTGTCTTAGAGAGTGCATGCTGAATATCGTTCTACTTTTCCTTGAAAATTTTTGTCATTGCTCTGAGCCCCCTGAGCAGCCATCCAGCTATAACACTGATGACACTGCAGGACTGTAAAGGGCTTAATCCAACCTCTAATTTTACAGATGAGAAAGCTAAGCTCAGAGAAGTTAAGTGATGTACCCAAGGCACACAGCTAGCTGCAGACCGTGCCACAGCAGGTCTCCTGACCTTCCACTTTCCACATTGCCTCTTGGGAGCCAATGACCTTCATAAGACCCCTTGGCCCTCCTTGAAATAACCTCCAGAGCCCCAGAATGTTTCTCAAGTATTTGGGCATTAACTCCACAGATTTCCACGTCTGTCTTCTCCGATGTGCAGGGATCACGTTTGCTCACAGAAACCCCACTTGAGTGTGCATTTTGCTTTGAAGGCTCATTTTATTCTTCATTTGAGGTTTAAATGCCCTCAGAAGCCAGGTGCCTTCTCTCCAGAGTCCTATCTTCCAGTTTACCTGTGAAGTAAGTGCTAAGCAACTATGCTAGATGGAATACAGGCTGCCATCAAACAGTTGTTGCTCTTGGGAAGTACCAGTGATAATGCTCTGTCCTATGGAAGTCCACCCTCGGTCCATTTCATCTATGAAATCCCTAAGGACACGATCGCCCTAGTTCAGGAGGCAGTCCTCATCATTACTCACAGATTAAGTAGAAATTAAAGCGCCCAGAACACACACACACACGTTGCCCAGATGGGCTGCCCTGGGTTGTTATATCTCAACAGCACTTAGCATTGGACCATACCCACAGGGCACCATAGAACCTGCAAGACCTCAAAGATGTAGAATCCCATCACCAGAGACATGAGGTCACCATTAACAGTGACAGTTTTTAGAAATTACTTTGATCTGTGATCGCCCACCAAGTTCAAGGAGAGTGCTCATTCCTGCCGCCACCCAGCCTCGGTGGGGAGGCAGTCCTCACGGTTGAGCCACAAAGATGAAGATGCAAACTGTCATCGCAGCCCAGCATGGGGGCCCCCTAACCTCAGTGCCCACTGCCTGCCCAACACCCCCAAGGAGATGCGCGGCGGCCACCCCCAGGAAGGGGGCGGGGGTCTGCCTTGTAAGGCTCCTAGCCACTTCTGCTACCTTCCTGTAGTTTATTGGGGGGGGGGGGATTAAAACTCTTAATTGAAAACCTCAGCGTTCCGAACTCCTCTCAGGCGTTGCTCTTTGCCCCAAAGCAGTTTAACCAAAATCGTGCCCACGGACAGCCTCGACCTCTGTCCCGCGTGCATTTCCGATAATCATTTGGGCAACCAGAGGACAGACCGTTCGCCCTCCTGATCCCCTTGACCACCACAAGCCCCAGAGGCTGCGGGTCGCCCCCCGCCCGCCCTCCGCGAGTCCGCCCATAATTTCCCACTTGGTGCACGAACCCGGCGCGGCGACAACCTGCGCGGGAGGGGCGGGGCGCGGCGGGGCGCGGCGGGGCGGGCGCTCGGGTCCCGCGGATGCTCGCGCAGCATCCCCGGCCTCCGCGTCCGCGCGCAGCTCTCGTGCACCCCGACGCCGAGGCACCTGTGCCGCCACCTCGCGGGCCGGCGGAGGGGAATCCGCGCCCCGCCCCGCCCCGTCCGGGCGCGCCCCGCCCCCGCCCCCCGCGCGCGGCGCCCTCACCTCGCTGACGATGGTGGAGCGGGCCTGGGCGTAGCGCCAGCCGCCCCGGCAGGGCACGAGCGGCGCCGAGCGGTTGGGGAAGGCGGCGAGCGGGTCCGCGCAGCTGAGCGCGCCCGCCGCGGCGCTGGCGTTGGCCGCCTCCAGGAGGTAGCGCCGGCAGCTGCGGGCGCCGCGGGGCTCGGGGGGCGCCGTGCGGTTCCACTCCTCCTCGGGGCTCCAGCCGCAGCGCTCGGCCAGCGCGGCGGCGCTCGGCCCGCGGCACCAGAAGCGCTCGGGCTGGCTGCCCAGGAAGACCACGCCGACGAAGAGGAAGGCGAAGGTGACGCCCGTCAGGCACAGCAGCAGGAACACGCGCCGCTGGAAGCGCCCGAACTCGCCGGCCCTCTGCAGCGCCTCGTCGAAGGAGGGCATGGTGCGCGCGCCGGCCGCCGCCGCCGGCCCGGCTCCGGCTCCCGCTCCCGCTCCCGCTCCGGCTCCCGCTCCCGCTCCGGCTCCGAGTGAGCGCGCGCCCCGCCGGCCGCCGCCTGCCCCCGCCGCTCCCCGCCCCCGCCCCCGCCCCCGCCCCCGCGCTCCCGCCTCGCGCCCCTGGGCGCCGCGCCAGCCGCCGCCCGCCCTCCGGCCCCGGGCCCCCGCGCCCCCCGCCCCCCGCCCCCCGGGACGCGCTCCCCGGGGACCCGGCGGCGGGGGCGGGGGCGGGGTGGGCGGCGCGGCCTGGCTCAGCGCCACCAAGCGCCGGCCACCCGGCCCGGGACTGCGAGTGCCGGGCACAGCCCCCGGCCTGGCGCGCAGCTCCATTCGGTCCCTGCCAGCAGCCTGCTCTGCGCTCGGGCCGGGGCGCGCCCCGGGGGGAAAGTGCCAGGGGCGCCCGCTGCGCTCTGGGCTCCGCGGGCGCTTCCCCGGGGCGGCCTGGGGGCGGGGGGCGGGGGGCGGGGGACCTGCGCTCCGGGCCGCGCGCCTCGACCCCGGGAGACCCCCGGAGCCCTCCTGCCCTCGCTGCGTGGAGGCCACTTGGCTACCCCGTGGCCCGGCTGGATCCAGGCAGGATTCGATTTTGGTCACATCTCAGGGATTCCCCAACTTTTAAAAAAAAAAAAAAAAAAAAAAAGGCGTCTGGGCAATCTACAGAGTCGAAGCGTCTTGTTCAGATTCCTCACGTTTAAAGTGGAACTAGACCTCAGGCCCGACACAGGTTTCCTTAGCCAGGCCCCTCCGGCCTATTCTCTGGGCCTGAAGTCACCCGGAAAGGGTGCTTAGTTGTTTGAACGTTGTTTTTAACTTCTTTATTCGCTCCCAGAGATCCGAATTGCTGTGTCCACACCGGCTTCTGGCGTTCCGGCTTCTGCTCCGGTTCCTTTGGGCTGCTGTGTCCGCTGCGTGCTAGGGCTTCCCCAGCTCGCGGGCCACCCCCCAGGCTGCAGCCCTTGGCGGCGGGGCCACTCCGCACTGCGGACAGCCCTCTCCCTGCCCTGGCCTAGTCTCTTATCTTGCCATGTGTCTTCTGAGAATTTCTCTAGCTCTTCTCCCCAGAACCCCACCCCATCCTCAAAAAAGACTTTGTACTCTCAGCTTGCTTTTTCTCGAAGGGCCCAGAGGCTTGGAGAGCATTGACAGGTTTCCTCCTTCCCTAGCAAGGATTCCGGAGCCAGGCAGCTCTGTTCAGCCTGTTTCATCCCCTCACTGGCTTGTGACCTCGGGCAACTTAATTGGCCAGCCCGGCATTCTCATCTGTCAAATGAGGCTAATCAATACCCTCCTGGGATCTCCGTAAAGACTAAATGAACTAATGTACATAAAATGCCAGGAAAGTGACTCGTGCATGTAGTGTATACCCTTTTATGTGTGAGCTATTATTACTGTTGTTAATTTGTGCTGGGTTAAGGCTATGGAGGGTGCGGGGATGTCCTTAGGATTACAGGTACTGTGCAGGATACAACACCTGATAGTGTGCAGGGCACGCAGGGTGACTCCCTGATTGGCAGTTTCTGTTGTTCTCTCATCCCTTGATCTCAGCTACTAAATAAAGCATACTATCACCCAGTTAGTGGTAACTTCTGTGTGGCCATGTCTCATGCTCCAGGCTCTAGCCCATATTTTTTTTTAATTTTTATTTATTTATTTATGATAGTCACAGAGAGAGAGAGAGAGAGAGGCAGAGACACAGGCAGAGGGAGAAGCAGGCTCCACGCACCGAGAGCCCGACATGGGATTCGATCCCAGGGTCTCCAGGATCACGCCCTGGGCCAAAGGCAGGCGCCAAACCACTGTGCCAACCAGGAATCCCCTCTAGCCCATATTTTTAATTGCGCCCTGGACTCCCAGCCTTAATCTGTCTTCCACCCAGCTCTTCCTCCTGCCCCCTCTTTTGGTGTAACCGTGGCCCAGCTGCAGGCTCTGAATCTCTGGAACATCTAAACATCCCTCACTTTGTAGGCCTTTCTTCGAATACCATCTCAGCTCACTGCCCCCTCCCCACCATTCAGCCTTCTCCATACCACCCAATACTCGTATACACACGCACTGGCGATCCTTCCCAGCTCCCTTGCCTGCCTTCTCCACCTACCAGATGCATATTGGTGTCCTTTTGTTTACTATCTCACTTACTTATCTAAAGTCCGCTTCTCCACTAGAATGCAAGTTCCACAAGGGCAGAAATTTCTGTTGTGTTCACTCTATATTGCCACCACTTAGAACAGTGCCTGGTTCATAGTCTGTGTGCACACCTGGATGCTTCTCCACGTCTCCTCCCAGTGCCCCTGGGGGATCGTCACCTGTAGTCAGCTTGCAGATCCAGCCTACCTTCCTCATGGGTTACTCATCGGAGCCTTCCTTGCCTTCCAGAAGAAATCCTCATGTCTCACTTTCCCCTTAAAGATCCTAATCTATGTCCCTCACCAAACTGTCCCTTCATGTGACAGCTAAACACAACTACTTGCTAATCCTCAAATCCTTCTTGAATTATCCCTGCAGACACAAAGTTCCCTCTTCCTGGCATTTCACTACCCTGCGCCTCCCTGTTCACTGCCCAGCAAGGACCCGGGGATAGCACCCAGTTCGTGAAGGCTCCCCCCCCACCATGACTGCCTTCCTTCCCAGGTAATGCCCTCTTTGTCTGTGCTCCTCACACATCTAAGAATCTTTTCGTAGAATTTCACCACCTTTTTCTTTGTATTGTACTTGTCTGCATATTTTAATCTTAATTTTTTTTTTTTAATGTAGTCTATGGTCAAGTAGACCTAGAGTATTTCTAAGATCATGGACTTTGGAGCCAGACCTACTAGGTCCAAATCCCCTTCTACTTTTTGCAATGAGTGGCCTTGGGCAACTTATTTAGTTGTCTTCTCATGAAACTGAGTGGTAATAAACTGTCTCGTTTTTAAGACAAATCACTTACAATAGTACTTGAGACATGGTAAGTGGTATATACGAGTCAGCTATTAAAAAGAACATTAAAAAAAATACCACTCACTCCCAGAATTAGCAAATGTCATGTTGTTATGTTTGTTTTGGGTATATTGTTATTAAGAACTAACATTCCTAGACACAGTTGAAGTCTCCTTCATAAGCCCTCAGATCCTGTTTCCCGTCCCTTCTCTCCCACCCTGAGGCAGACACCAGGCCCTTGCTTGAGAAGGTGGACCAGGGGAAAAGGGGCCTCGGGACCATTGGACAGGGAATCTTGGGGTCCTGGTTCCCAGAGTAGAGGCGGGAGGGGTGCACTGCAGAGACTTAGCAGGGATGAGTTTCAGGTGGGTACAACCCATTGGCCCCAGGGCTGGAGCAGAAGAGGGCCAGAGCTCCACTCCCAAAGGCACAAGACCTCTCTTGCCCAGGTGTAGCTATCGTGAGTTCTTAATATTCATTTCATCCAGTTTTCATCCTTTTAATACACAGGTATCACACACAAACTATATATCGCACTTGGGGTGCACTAACATTTACATAAGTGGTACCATACTCCACATATTTTCCTGTCACTTCTCTTTTCCACTCCACATTATATTTTTGAGACCCATTAGCCTTGATAAACACAAATCCAGCTCATTTACCCCAGCTGCTATGGATCATTCTTTTGAATGCTGTTACTACAATTTATCTGTTCCCCCACCCAGAGACATTTGGCTCATTTTTAATTTTCCACAATTAGAAGTAACACTTCGGTGAACCTGTTGTGCACACTCACTCGTGCACTTGTGCAAGAATTGACCAAAGGTAAATGCCTAGAAATTGGTTAGCAGGGCCATAGAGTGTACTTATTTGGAGTTTAACCAGACATTACCAAATTGCTTTTGGGGGATAGTCCCACCATGCATCCTGCCAGTGACATATGGGGTTATCCACATCTATGCTGACACTGAGCTTTGTTAAACTCAAGCCCACTGGCAGATACTCTGGGTATAAAATGCAGTCTCGCTTTTCTGATTTTCATGTCTGTGACGTAGTCAGATGGAGCATATTCTCATGCTTACTCATCGTTCAGGTTTCATCTTCTGGGAGAGGCCTGCCTCTTATATACTCTGCTTGTATTCTCTTTATTATTTGTTGTTTTCTTATTGAACTTTGGGAAGTTATTTGTATATTTGTCTATTCTGCTCCTTTATCAGCTGTATAGGCTCTGTCTTCTCAGTCTGTTAACTTTGTTTATAGTGTTTTACTGACTACAAAAAGTTTAAGTTCAGATGTAGTAAAATTTTATCAATTTTCTTTATAGCCTGTTTTTTTTGCACTTTGCTAAAAAAAAAAAAAATCCTCTATGAATGTGTTTCTGAGTTCTTCATTCTGTTCTACTGCACTAGCTCCATGCCAAATTTCCTTGTTAGTTACTACAGCTCTATAAGAAGTTCAATTATTAGGGCAAGTCCCACCTCCTCCCTCTAACGTTGTTCCCTTCAAAATTATCTTAATTATTTAGGAGCTTTTTTCTTCCATATAAAATTTATATACCTAATTAAGTGCCATAAAAATTCGGTTGGGATTTTGATGTAGAATTCTGTTTGCATTTTTAAAAAGATTTTATTTATTTATTAATGAGAGACAGAGAGAGAGAGAGAGAGAGAAGCAGAGACACAGGCAGAAGGAGAAGCAGGCTCCATGCAGGGAGCCCCATGTGGGACTCGATCCCAGGACTTCAGGATCACTCCCTAGGCTGAAGGCGGCGCTAAACCACTGAGACACCTGGGCAGCCCTCTGTTTGCATTTTATTTCTCCCATGTTTTGTAAGTTTTTGAGAGAAAAGCCAAATCATTCATCTTTTTATACTAACACACTGGTATCTATTTTCTATCTGCACATGTGGCCATTGAAATTTAATTTAATTCTGTTCCTCATCTGCCATGTTTCAGGTGCTCAATGGCCAGTGTGGTTAACGGCTACCATAAACAGATACAGAACATTTCTATCACCACAGAAAGTTCTGTTGGGCAGTGCTGATCTAAACACAATGATCATTAAATGCTTGCAATAAGAGAAATGATAAGAAGCAATGGCCCACAGCCTTCAGGCTTTGTAAAACATACTGACTTTATTCTTTTTGAAAAGGTAATTGTTTGGGTTTATTCACCTAAAGTTTTATAGTTGGTATTCTTTATTGCATTTAGGAATGGATATACCAAGTATTGGGTATATTCATCACATGTTGAGTATAATAAATCTTGACATAAAACTTTCCAAAAAGGTCCTTTGAGAGAAACTTAAGCAAGTGAATTACTACTTGTACTAAAGCCTAAGGGGGGGAAATATATATATATATATATATATATATATATATATATATATATATATATATTTATACTAAAGCCTAAGGAGGGGGAAATACATATATATATATATATATATATATATATATATATGTTTGCTTTTTAATAAACTAAGAATATCTGAAACACTCTCATTCTTACCATAGTTGGCATAGAGTAGCTATTTTTTACCTTAGTATGTGAATGTAGTAAAAGCTACAAGGCACTTCCATTATTATATGGCTTAACACTGGAGCCTAACATTGATTTAGATTGACCAGTATTCATAATTCTCTTTTTCTGACCCATTCTCTTGCTAGTTGATCACAATTTGTACTTCCCTATAGGAAAGTTTGTGGTTTGGGGGGAACTGTTATACATACTATTATCCTTTTGAAATCAATGCTCACTCTCCACTTGATCATCTAGGAACTTAGACTTAAAGTCCTCTTTGGAGAAGGTGTAGCCTTGGAGAAAATACTCAATTCCAGAGTGGAATTTTGACAAGGTAGAAAAGCTTAGTGAAGCTCAAGAGACTTGTAGAGTTCCTATTTATTCTGCTAATGTATACAGTAGCAAGCCTTCACCACTCCCCTTCCAGTACTTGTGGGTTTTGTGCTGTTCTCACAAGGGCAAGGTGAAGTGCATTGCAATTCTTGGAAACCTTTTCATCGCAAATGGTCTAGTCCAGGAATGGCAAGTGGGTTTTTTCTTATGCCCCACCCCTGTCTTTTGGCAGAAGATATCTAGAGGATACATTTATTGAGGACAAGTTTGATTCTCAGTCCAGAACAGTCCATGATTGATTAGTAATGTCAGATAGAGGAGAGGGAGACAGTAATATAAGTGTGATGGGGTGGTCATCTTTCTATTGGTCAGTGCAGCCTGGCAAGTGCCAAATTGCCATAATACTCCCTCCAACGCTCAGAACATCTAATTCTTGGGGATTTGTTAAGGTCTTGGTGAAAGGCCACTGTGCAATTAATTGCTAAAATATTGCCCAGAGGTTTCTGCTATTGAACCTCACGGGGGATGAGATTGTCTTTTAGTGGAATGCCTTCGATAGTTTGAGAGTGGTCCCCTTGGGCTGAACATTCAAGAGAGATGCACTGTTTCTGAATCTCAGTGCCATCATACATAAATCTCATTAATGCAATCATCAAATGAGAGCAGGCAGTCTTGGGAAAGAGATAAGCATCAATTAAAACTTGAGGCACCTCTCAATTAATCAAACTTAAAAACTGAAGAATAACGCCTTCATCGAAAAGTACGTTATAGAAACACAGTTACTGAACTGGAATGATGCTCACAACCTGTTCAGTGGAAGAAACAGGTGACAAAGACTGAATTTCATAGCAGTGCTTCTCAACCTACCAGTGTAGGTTGTGGGAAAGGAAAGGTGTTTGTCCGTCTCCTATCTATTGCAGACCAATATGTGGTTTTACCAGGAATGAAAAGCTTGAAGCTCACAACACATACAACTCCAAGGTGAATTCAGCAACATCAGAACTGATCTACATCCTGTTCAGGGAGACCCATCCACTGGTCACACACTTCATGGTGATGCCAGATTATATAAAAGTTTCTAAATGCTTACTCCCAATTTCTGTACTCGTCTGATTGCAAACAGGGTCAGCTCTAATAGTGCATTCCAAACAATCCAATTTTTGGCAAAAAAAAAAGGATATATATTTATATTTGTACTTATATTTATATTTCCATGAGAAGTCTTTATTGTACCCTGGATGCACAAGTAGACGTTCTTCAGCAAGTCTTTGTGGATTGAATGACATCGCCAGAGTCTATATATGCATGAAAGGTGGTCTAGAGGGATAAGCTCGATGTTTTCAAAGTCACACCAAGAGCATTTGAATGCTTAGCTGATTTCATGAGCTAAAGGCTATTTGTAGATTACTTTCCTTTTGGAATTAATTTTTGTTTGTATTTTGTAAATCACAGAGGTTTACTTTCCCAGTCTATATTGGAGTCAAAAAGTAATTTCTAGTTCTGGTTGGGCCAATACATAATTTCTTTCTAAAAGTACAATAAGATTAAGATCATTAGGTCATTTCCTGGCTATAAGATGCAATGAGTTCAAGTTCTCCTTTCCTTTAAGTACCAAGACAAAATGTATAAATTGTGGTAATCCAGGTCCTTTTTTATTTATCTTAAGGGTTTTATTTTTTATTTCCTTATTTTTAAAAAGATTTTATTTATTTATTCATGAGAGACACATAGAGAGAGGCAGAGACACAGGCAGAGAGAAGCAGACTCCCTGCAGGGAGCCTGATGCAGGACTCGATCCCAGAACCCTGGGATCACGACCTGAGCCAAAGGCAGACGTTCAACCACTGAGCCACCCAGGTACCCCCTGGGTCCTTTTTAGTTCGTACATATGTATTAACATTGGCGTTCTAATGCAGGTTGTGGAATGCTGGTAGAGGGGATATCCAATCTTAGAGATTTTAAAGCTATGTCTTAACGTGCAAAAGGTGAAAGCTATCTGAAAATTTCAAAATGAAACCTCTTACAAATGTGGCCTGAAGGAATAGTATGAGGAGTATAAGAATACCCAGCATGAAATTTTTATATAAATGGTGGTGATAGATGGCTGCTGGACAAGAGTACACACAAATATTTCTGTTCTAGTTTTTTCTATATTTATTGAATTAATTGTGGTCTAGATGGTTTTAGCATTTATCTTGAGTGTAGCCATTGGAAGGCTATGTTTGAGACACCAGTATAAATATTAGGAGCAAAGACCAGGCGGAAAAGAAGATGTTTATAGATAGGAGACTAGTATGAGCAGGAAGATGAAGAGATGATAGTAAATCTTTATTTCATTTTCATATTAACATGTACTAGACTCTGGAATCCAGAGTCTAAATTCTAAGCCCAAACTTGCAGTGAGATAAAAAGTCTGTGGGACATGTTACTTGTCCTAAAAACAGATTAGAGCTCTGTGTTACTCATTTCTGCCTCTCTGCCAGGTCAGGGCTGCTGAGACCATGGGTCACTCTTGTGCCTCATGGGGAAGCCCGGTCACCTTCTTCAGCTCAGCCTCACACTTCAGTGAGTGGCCAGGGTGACCATCCCCTCTGAACCCCAAAACATGTTCGCTTCCAGAGGTGTCCTCAAAAAGCAGAGGCTCCTCACGGAAGCTCACTGCACCAAAAGGCAGGCTGATCGGTCCTTTCAGTCTTTCATCTAAATGAAAACTTCCTACCAGCCTGTCTTTCATATGCCCTTCAGACACACCCCCACCCCACCCAGGCCTTCTGGTATGGTAACCTTCCTGGACCCAGACTCTGCTCAGGGCTCTGCTGTGCGCTTTCCCCTCTACATCCCTTCTACTCCTCAGAACCCCAGTCCCCAGGAATCTGGTCCTTTTACAGAGGAGAAACACAGGCTTGGAAAGGTTTAACATCATTTGTCCAAATGGCTTATGGGGAATGCAGACCAGTTCTGCGTCCCCGGCCACCTGCAGGTGGGTCTCCTTGTCCCCACCATGGTGCTGCTGCCTTTGCATTCTGTTTCATACTTTTCCCATGACCTTCATACAAGTACAAGACATTTTTTGCTTTTGCGTTAGACCTGGGTCCGTTTTTGTTTTGTTTTCATTAAAACCATCTTAAGCTTTCTATAATGACCTCTTATACAATACTTCTGACAAAAGCTATTGTAGGGGTTCTTTTTTTAAATGATAGACATTTTGAAGTCATGTAGTCCAATTTCCTTATTTTGCAACCAATTAATTAAGGACCAAGATCCAGTAACTCAGCTAGCAGGACTTCACTCGGTTCATGGTGCTGTGCAAGCCGGACCCAGGCCCATAATCCATTATCAAGGACTGACTCAGATTATCTTGTGGAGTTGTCATTTCATAAATTCTTCCTCTGACTACAAATGTGGCATATTCTAGGAACTTTAAAAATCTTTACCTTTCAATGTCAAAATTGATTTGTACAAATATAAAGCCTACTCATTCTTCATTCAAGTAACATTGTCAGTTAAACTTTTTATAGTGAGGAATAGGAGAATTTGTTGCAAAAATAAAGATTTTTAGCATTTGTAACACTGGAAAATTAAAATGACCCAATAATTCCAAAGCATTATATTTGTTTGGGTGGGGAAGAAGGATAACTGGGCAAATCGGAGTAAGCTCCCTACCTGTGTTAACAGTATTGTGACAACATCAGTTTCCTGGTTTTGACAATACACCATAGTTATGTAAAATATGATCATGGGACAAACTGGGTGAAGGGTACACAGAAACTCTCTGTGCTATTTTTGCAACTTCTCGTGAGTCCTAAGCCATTAAAAAAAAAAAAGCTATTTGAAAAGAAAGGTATTGATATTCTGCTATGACAACCAGTTCTGAAATTTTTCTGCTCAAAATGACTGTGCCATTGAGTTCTTCCTTTCAAGGACAGAACAGTCCCCACTCTCCAGACCCAGCCCCACTTCCCTGGCCCTGCTCCATCTTCTGTCTCCCTGTTGTGTGTTGACTCTTGGAATTAGCTTCAAACCTCCCGGAGTTAACTAGAGCTTTACAGGCTGGCCTGAAAGTGGAGAACTCCTTCTTACCGTGTGTTCTTGGGAAAATGCTCCAGTGTTCCAGGAACCTATTTACAAGTGTACTTTCAGGGCCCCACCCATTTGTAAACTGACGGTTGTTTGGTGTGTGTGCTGTCTTGAGTGTGACCTTGGGCTCAGCACAGAGAATAAGTGAAACTGAAGCCACAAATTATGGATTTCTTCTGTTTTGAAATCAGCATTCACTGTGGGACGACAAAGAAAGAAGTTTGACCAATAGGTGATCAATTACGATTTGCCAAAGCCAAAGTCTTATAAGAAGGCTATGACCAAAAAATAAAATAAAATAAAATAAACCCAAAAGCAAAAAAATAAAAAAGGGGAAAGTATTTGTGTTTCTCCTACTCTTTTACTGTTTCAGTCATTGGTGCTTGTGATCTTGCTGTCTTTGCTCACATACACGTGGTATATAGGGTTTTGTGTGCACAACCTGTAACATACCTGAAGACACACTGGAACAGGTTGTATTTGACTAGCTGGCTATCAGTCCTGCTCATCAACGCAGGATTGCACTCCAGGATTACTGTGTGAATCTCAGCAGCTTTAACCGCCCCCACCCTGACCCCCACCCCCATTTCTGCAGGCTTTTCTGGGAATCACTGGGGGCTGTCTTTTATGTGCACCCCACAGGCTGGATTGGCAGTTTGGGAACTTCACCTTTCTTGTACCTCCCAGGAATCTCTACGACTACCGCAGGGTGGGGTGAAGGTTCTCCTGTGCACTGGGGAAGTACATCTCACTCACTCACAGGTTCAGTTCTCCAGAAAGAGCACACAGAGAAAAGAGTGTGTGGTCAAAAATCTTGCTTGAGAGTCTTCTCAGCATTCCAGAACAAGATCAGATCATGTTTTCCCTGGTCAGGGACCAGGCAGAGTGACTGGCGTGCACTGAGAGGTCATCTTGTTTGAAACTACAGAAGGAGAACGATGATGTATTCCCCCCTGGGAGGCTTGCAAATACCAGGACAGAGCAGATGACAGTGCTGGTTCAGACTCACTAGGGGCTCTGTTCTTTGAGTGGGAGTTGGGGGGAATTGGGCCCTCAGCACCCCTCCCCGGGTTTCCACTGCTCTCCACCTCCCGTTTATCCCTCAGGTCTGCATGTGTTTTACCTCCAAAACCAGTCAGGGTTCAAGCTCTTTGCCATGTGTCTTGTGTGCTACAGTCAAATCGGGGGCATGCCTGGGCATATGTCCCTAAATAACCTGTCCATGTGTCCACAGCACACGGACAAATTGGGGTGACTACCTTGTTGGCCAGCTAGTACATACCTGAATCTCAGCTCCAGACTCAGCCTGAACTCCGTCACATGCTAATACTGGCCTGTCCACTGGGTCTCCCACAAGCTAACACCCTAGCAACCCTTCCAGGGTAAAGCCCTCCTTTCCAGTTATTCAGTGAGATATCCTCATTGACCCCTCCTGAAACCGATGTCAACTACCCTTCTAGTTATGCTTAGTCCTTCTCTCACATCTGAAATTCTCCCTTGTCATTGTCTTCTGCCTATGTCACATCTGATACACACACACATACACACACACACGTCCAATATATATGTACAGGTGCATTGTGTATATGTATCATATCTGTTTATATCCTTATATACACATTTTTATCTCTATTCATATATCCATGTCTTTTTGACAACAGAGCCAGCTGTTGTAGCAAGTTGGTTCACTTTTGGAAATGGCCCTGGAATCCTTCTTCTGTCACTTATTTGCTGGGTATCTTAATTTTTTTTTTTTTAATTTATGATAGTCACAGAGAGAGAGGCAGAGACACAGACAGAGGGAGAAGCAGGCTCCATGCACCAGGAGCCCCACGTGGGATTCCAACCCCGGGTCTCCAGGATCGCGCCCTGGGCCAAAGGCAGGCGCCAAACCACTGCGCCACCCAGGGATCCCTGCTGGGTATCTTAGACACATCACTGACCCAAACTGAATCTCAGTTTCTTCTTTAGTGAAAAGAAGTTAAATAACAGTATAAGCCCACGGGATTGTAGGGAGAAATAAATGAAATACCGTAAGTTGACTGCTTAGCACAGTATTGGACAAAAGGAAGAGTGTACTGTTAACTACTCTTCAGAACTTTTCCCATCTTTAGGTTGCATTCGATCCCACCTCCCCCATGTCTCTGCCCTGCACTTGTTTCTCTTAACTCCTGGGTATTTATGGCCGTGTCATACTATCTACCCTCGATACATACCACATAGCAAGAGGACTGTTTCTAATTGTGCCCTACAAGTTATTAGCATCTTCTTCATCTTCCTGACCACCAAAACTGCATTGTGTCTTTCTCTCGTCTGTATTTCTCAATGTGATGATGGACATTTCACAAGATATTCTACAAATAATCCATTGGCTCTCTGTGTCACTTTCAGGGAAACTTAATGACTCCTTTGGTTAGTAGGTTAGTATATTCGTACTTTCTGAAACACTTTTTTCTCAATGGTTTGGTTTAATAATACCTTCCCCTAGATACAAGTGAGAAAAATAAAGTAGGTCCTCTGTGGTTTCCAAAAACCATTCTTCCCTGTTCATCCAAGAGCAAGAGAGCCATGAGCTCACATTATCAAAATGGGCCCAGATGCCTGACGCAGTTACTAATTATTGTTCCACTGACGTTTTCTGACGTGCTTCTGATCTGACTGTCATGAGTTGGTAACGCCAAAAAAAAGTTACAAAGGAAACTTGGCAGGGCACCGGGCGATTTATGCCTTATTGCCCTTGCAGGTATTATATAGACACAATCTAAAAGATCCTCAGTTTGCCTAGTTGGCAGATGTTTGTTGAAAGGAGCGGATTTTATGCACCAGATACAGCGATCGACAAGCTGATTTTTAAAGAAATCTTCCCACTTGGCTATTTCATGACTGTGAAATCTCCATGAGAGAACATCAAACAACTTTCTGCAGATGCTTGTCCGAAGTGATTAGCACAAGTCTCGCTCAGATGTGAAATGACGCAAACACCACAGGAATCATAATTCTAAGTATGATTTTTCAGATGGCAAGTCCCTCCTTCATGGTATTTGTTAACCCAAATATTTAGGAAATTTGGCTTGGAAAAAAAAATGTGAAATTGAGCTTTTAAATACCAGCTCTGGGATAGGATTTGAGATTAGCATTAACCTTTCAGGAAAAGCCATGCTCATAAATGTGAGCAGGGGAGACTGTTCCAGATATTGTGTGAATGAGTGCTCCCTGCTCACAAATGCAGTCCCTTAAACTTCACATAGTGGACAGAAGTGTTGTGACATTAAAAGAAAGATCATTTAACATGGTACCAGCTCACCTGTAGAAATCAACTAGACAGGTGGATTTTTTTTACATGATCAAATACCTTTTAATTTTTAAACAGGGAGTATGGATTTTTGCCCAAGAGGCATGTACAGATACGCTCTAAATTTCTGAAATCTCATATTCAAAAACATGAAATATTTAAATTTAAAGCTTTCCATCCAGGTGTGCCTGGGTGGCTCAGTCAGTTAAGCACCTGGCTCAGGTCATGATCTCAGGGTCCTGGGATCGAGTCCCCTGTGGGGCTCCCTGGTCAGCGGGGAACCTGCTTCTCCCTCTGCCTGCTGCTCCCCCTGCTTGTGCTCTTTCCCTCTCTAATAAATCAAGTCTTTCAAAAAAATAATAAAGCTTGCCATCAGAGCATGTTAGAAAATAATTCTTGCCGTTCCTTACAGAGGCTGGAGTGAAGTCCCAAAGGAAGCAAGACCTGACTTTAGCCCACTTACATTTCAAATAAATCAAAATAGCAACTTGATAGGTCTTATTTCATTTAACCCCCAAGCCATTAGGAAGAACAAAAAGTTTTGTCCAACAAAAATGCAAACCTCATAAGACAAATGTAATCTTTCAGATGGGCATAGATTTTTTTCTTGATGGAGGAAATGATAATTTCTAAAACATGTCATAAACTCAAAATACATTGCTTATTGGAGAATGGATATTGTAAAAACTGTCAGATGCCATTTGGTTTGCAGAAGAGGACACTAAAAATCAGTGCACAGGAGTCAAATAGGAATCACCAGATAGTACTAGCATAACCCCCTGTGTTAGTAAACAGTAAGATTATTTTGGACAAACTTTAAAAGATATTAAAGTTTCGAGGTGTGACTTGAAGAAAAAAAATAATTCAAATAAGTTTGGACAGGCTTTGCAACCAAATTTTACTTTTTTACTGTAAAACTTCTCAGAGCCCTCTGGGTGCATTGTATATTTCCAAGAGAGGAATGTCGTATGCACTGTCTTTGCAGCTTATGTTGACCATAGAATCCTTCTATCACAGATCATCTTAAAGGATTGATATGTTCTAGCAGTGTGTTTGGGGAAATTTACACAGTGCAGCAAATAGTTTGATGAGGTCTGTGACAGTCTCCTGTAGGTAAGAGAAGTGTGGCAGGATGGTGCCAATGTGACTTGGTGGCTTTAGGCTAGGTAGAGAACTGAATCCAAAATGGGTGACCAGGAACCAATTCCTCAAAATCACAATTAGCCTTGTCTTCATTTTCATTCATTCATTCATTCATTCAGTCAGTCAGTCAGTCAGTCCCGTTATTGGGCCAGGTGCTGGAGGTACAGAGATTAATAAAACACTATCCCTTTCTTCAAAGAGCTTACTCTCTGCAGTAGAAAGGGTGAAAGGCATGTGCTCTCAGATCAAAGGCTGGAACACTGGGAACATAAAGAAGGGGTGGTCAGTTCTGGCTGGGAGTCCGACAACCCCTTCAGCTGGGTCTGATACATGGGGCAAAGGGCAGTCCAGACTGAGAAGGATGCATGTACAAAGGCAAAGACAAGGAAGCCACATGTCACATTTGGAAGGCTACAAAACTCTTCCTACAAGCTGGGATTCAGAATGAAGAAATTCTTGGAACAATGAGGTTGCTAAATGGAGGAAAATGCCTTTAAGGATATGAGGCTAGAGGCAAGGTGGCCACTTAGGTGGTCCAAGGAAGAGGAAGTGGCAGCTGCACTTAAGAGTGGCAGTGGGGACAAGTGAGACTGATGGATGGGAAGGTACTGGGAATCTTAGGTGACCACAGATATCTGACTTGGCAGCTAGAGGAATGGATAGTGGTGCCAGTCAAGAGTCTAAAAAGGCAGAAAGCTAGGAGAAAGGGGGAAAATCTGTTTTAGGCATGTTGAACTTCGAGCCCCCAGAGAACATCCAGCTGGAGCCTTTTGAGTGGCCATTTATTGGTTAGATGAGAAAGCCATCTGGGCAGCAGATCAGAGTTTTGGAAAATGTTTGCCTATATCTTCAATTCCTTTTCTCATCCTTATATAAGCATGCTTAGGTCTCTATACTCAAAGAAGGAAAAGAAGGGAAGGAGATGGAAGGGGATAAAGGGAAGGAGAATCAAAAGGAAGAAAAGAGAGAGAGGAAGAAGGAAGAAGCCAAGCTTCCTAGAACCCCATTCCTCCTGGGCGCTGCGCACCCCTTCTCCAGATCACCTGCTTCTCCCCCCACCTTGCTCCTCCACTGCTGTCATTTCACTTGTACGCACCACTCCACTAAGACTATGGTGGCAAGATCATTAAGGACCTCCTGTTCACTTGCCATTTGCAACAGCATGGATGGATCTAGAAAGTGCAATGTAAGCAAAATAAGTCAGCCAGTCAGAAAAAGACAAATACCATATGATTTCATTCGAGTGTGGAATTTAAGAAACAAAATGAATGGCGAGTGGGGTGAGGCAGGAAGACAAACCAAGAAGCAGATTCTTAACTCTAGAGAACAGACAGATGGCCACCAGAGGGGAGGTGGGTGGGGGGATGGCGGGAATAGGCGGTGGGCGTTAGAAGGACACTTAATCACAATGAACACTGAGTAATGTGTGGAAGTGTTGAATCACTGTATTGTACACCTGAAAGTAAGATAGTGCCTGATGTTAACTACACTGGAATTTTAAAAATATCTTTTTGGCTAAATCCAATTGATTGAAAACTCAGTTCCTCTTTGACTTCCTAGCCACCTTCAACGTTACTGAATTCTTCCTCCTTCTGGAAACACTTCCCTCCCTTGGATTCTGAGGCCCCAAAGCCCACTCCTCAGACCTCTCGTTGAGTCCCTTCTTTCTGCTGACCTCTTCCATGTGGACGTGCCACAGGCTTCCCTGAAAATGCCTCTCCTCTTCTCATTCTACAAACTCTCCTTGGCCTGTCTCAACGGCCCCAAGGCTCCAATTATTCATATTAAAGTAGTTGTGGCTGAAGTAGCAAACATATCCCAAATACATAATGCCTCAAAGTTAATGAGCGCTTGTTTTTGCCCATCCCAGGAGCAATTCAGAGCCTCATCACCTCGTGTCCCCAAATTTGCCACTTTTCACTCCCACCTCATTTTGGAAGGCAGAATTTTTATTTGTTTGTTTGTTTATATTTCTTCTGTTCTTCCCTATTTTGGTGGAATAGAAACTAGAATGTTCCAGATATTTTTCACATACTTCATCTCACTTAAACTCATGCTATTTTTAAAAGAGAAAACCAAGATTTGGAGAGAGTTAATTCACCTAAAACACAGCAAGGACAGAACTTAAATCCTAGCCCGTCAAATTCTAAATCTGATGGCTTTCCCACCTAGTTGTGCTGCTTTTTTCTCTTTCGGAAAGAGTGAAGTTCAAACAAGAACAAATCAACCATCAGTAAGAGCTGAAATTCAGACCCAGGTTTCTAATCCACAACCAGAGTTCTAAGTCCTTTTTATATTAGTCTATTCTATATCTTTATCAACATTCACAATGAATTTCCCAAGTTCCTGACTCTACATTTGCAAAGTAATTGACATTTTATCAAGAGGGTCCCTGGATGACTCAGCGGTTTGGTGCCTGCCTTTGGCCCAGAGCATGGTCCCGGGTCCTGGGATTGAGTCCCACATCGGGCTCTCTGCATAGAGCCTGCTTCTCCCTCTGCCTGTGTCCCTGCCTCTCTCTCTCTCTCTCTCTCTCTCTCACTGTGTGTGTCTCATGAATGAATAAATAAAAAATCTTTAAAAAAAAAAAAAAGAAGAGGGACTTGGGTAGAACCCCAAGGAAATCTCAGGGATCACTGCCGATATCATCCACACTCCATTTGGCTCCCAAGTCTGTGTCAGAAAATGCCCTCCTTATTGCTCTAGATGTTAAATTGTTACTGCCTGAATTCTTGAGTCAACTTGGCCAAGAAAATAAAAAATAGAATTTCCACCACAAGAAGTGTTGCAAAACACACAGCTCCTTGCATTTCTGGGTGCAGCTTTCTCCAGCCTTCTCCAGCCTCCTCTAGCCTCTAGTAGAAGGACCCATTCATTTTAGTATTTGGTAGGCACAGCTACGTAGCCCTCTGTGAATTAAAGTTATGTCCCCCAATCCATCTTTGAAAGGAATTCTAAATGGAGTGGAGAAAAGAGAAAATTGGATGGAACTGGATGGAAATTACTCTAAACAAATTTAAAAGCCCTTCCAAGGCCAAAAACATCCAGGGTCCTCTGGTGTCTTGCAAGCCTGTGAATGCTAGCAACATGTTATGCCACTTGCTACAGATATTAATGCTAGTGGTACCTTCTCTAATGAAATCGGGAGTAGTTATACCCGTGTAGCTATTCCTGTATAAAAGCATCCCAGATTCAAGTGCTGCTTTCTTCAATCTGTAAATTCTCCTGTTGTTCCTTTCTTCACAGATTTGTGATCCAAGCCTAGGCTTCACACAGATGTACCCTGATGCTGCCAAAGGGGGCTTTATGAGATGTGAGTTCTCAGGCATAAGTACAACCAGGGGCTCTATGACACTGGAAATCTTCCAAGAGTTCTTGAGCCCATTACAAGTTGTCCTTTCTGGGGGCAGGTACCTGATATCTAGGACTGAGAGGGGGTGCTGGGGGGCCTGACTCATGACTGTACTGTCTCCTCTGAACTTCTTCACTCTCCCCTACCTTCTACCTTGAAAATACACTTGGCTGTTGGAATATTTTATTTTAAAAAATGTAATTAAAATAATAGATGCACATGAAAGAAAATTAAATTATACAGGAGTGAATATGGGGAAACAGCAATCTCCCATATGACCCTTCCACGTCCCCCAGAATTGACCATTTTTAATGATTTCCATTTTAGTGCTACTAGAAATTGCCACTGTAATGTGCAACTATTTCTTGTTTAGAAAATCTTGACAGAATCCATTGACCCTCTTCTGCAAAAAATAAAGTATTCCTTTACCATTATCCTCTAAGTATTTTATGACTACAGAAAAATTTGTAATTTTTCCTATTTAAATAAAGTTATTTATCTCCATTCCTTGTCCTAAAATCCTGAACAGCATCTCCTGGCTCAACCACAGAAGAATATTGGCATCCTTCCATCCCTAACTTTCACCTTTTTTACCACCCTCTGTTGAGAGTGATATAACCTCCATTGTGGATGATGACATGGATAACTCCTGAGTGAGTAATAAATCTCGCTGAGTCTCAGATGAGTTCCCGCATGAGTCCATTGTCACCTGAATCTTTCAGTGGGCTGCCAGCAGTTGAGAATGAGGAAGACTCTTATATTCCACCTTTAGTTAGTTATTTCATTGCTCATTTTGGTATTAGTCTGCTTTGAGGTACATATGTATCAGTTTCTCGTGACTGCTATAACAAATAAATGTGTGGCTCAAAACAACAGATATTTATTCTTATGGCTTTGGAGACCAGAAGTCCACAATCAAGTTCTGAGGGGAGAATCCAGTCCTATCACTTCCATATTCTAGAGGCTGCATCATGCCATCTGCCTCTGTCTTCACATGGCCCTCGCCTTTTCTCCCAGTATGTGTCTCCTCTGTGTCTCTTAGAAAGACACTTGTCTTTGGATGTGGAGCCTGTCCAGATAATCCAGAATGATCACAACTTGAGATACTTACCTTAATTGCATGTGCTGAGACCCTTTTCCCAAATAAGGCTGCATTTGTAGCTACTAGGAGTCAGGATATAGACACATCTGTTTTGGTGGGCCACCGTTCAATTCACCACACTGTACCTGGAACAATATGACTTTTGCGGGGAACAATATGTTTTGATATAAAAATGAAGGAAAGGTCATTTTTTCCCTTTTGTCCTCTAAAAATAGGGCAGGGAAGTAAGCTGGTGCTATGGTGGCCAGTGACAGAGGCTGGCTGGCATCACTTGCCCTAGTTATTCTGTTGCCTTGGTTGTCTGGCTCCTCTTCCATAACCCATACTTTCTAGTGAGCGCAAAACATATATGGAGATATTCACGCTTCCACACATCTGCCTAAGACCTCTTTGTCTCCAGCCTTCCAACTGTTCTTTTTTCTGGCCACTGACCAGTTAGCCAAGTCATTCACCACTGCCCATATGCTTGCTTGAATCCTAATTCAAGCCACTTACTGTTCTATATAAATTGGATGACCAGGAATCCTAATTCAAGCCACTTACTGTTCTATATAAATTGGATGACCAGGAATACTAACTAAAGTTCTCACCATGGCCTTCTGAGCCCCCACTGAGAGGGGTTGTAATACCGTTGCTATCAGCTTGTGGCTTGCATCCACACTGCAAGCCTAATCTATATGTGAACCATGCTTGGGTTTTTTCCCCCTCCAGCTAGCCACTGAGGATGTTCCCTATAGCCACAGATGTAAGGCAGGTGGCAGGCACTGTGCAACAATGGTAGGTGACATGGCCACACGTTCATAAGCTTACTTGTGCCTCTGGCTCATCCCCTATTCAACTCCAAGCGTACTAACTCTATCACACAAGGGCCCATTACCTGATCTCATGACTTGGTTGTTCTGACAGAACTCAGCTTGTGGTAGGCAATTGTTGTCATGACATCATTTGGCACCTCACAGTCAAGGCTCAGCAGCATGCTGGTTGTTGTCCAAAAGGCATCTAGCTCTCATTGTAGATGGCATGACTAAGTCCCAGAAATTTAAGGGTTAGTGTTACAATTCCTCCATTAGCACATGGGTTTTAAAGCCTACATGGCACTATTTCCCACCACTGATTCTCTCTTTCCACGATATCAGCCAGGTTGTGTGGCCCAAATGGCAGAGCTGCTTGTATCAAAGCCCACACCTCCTCTAGAGCCCTTTCCTGCTGTGGATGCCACTCCAACGTGGTGGCCCCTATGCGACGCAGCACATGGGTTGACGTTATGCTTCTTTCTTTATGGTGGGAGTTGGAGATGCAATAATTTGTCCTGTTCTTAGATGGGATATTACAGCATATACCTGGCCACTAAAAATTGTACTGATAGGACCAGCCCCAAAATCTTCGTGGAGTTTAGGTGGCACTCTCTGGAATACATGTGCCTAACCAAAGATTCCAAAGTGCTTGAGACATCCTGTCATCTAGCCCCATTAGTATGATGCCATTGACATATTAAATCAATGTGCAGAGTGTTCAAACAGCCCAGATTTCCTTGGACTATATGACAAAGAGTGAGAGAATAGTATAGGTCTGAGACAAACTGCAGATTTATACTATGGACCATTTCATGTGAATGTACAATCTTTCTGACCCTCTTTTCTGCAAAGGATGAAAAAGAACATATTTGCCAAATAAATAGCCACATATTATGTGCCTATGGCTGTGTTAATCTGTTCTAGCAAATTCTAACAAATATAACACATTTTGCATGGAAGCTGCAAATCAGGCTACTACTTGATTAAGTTTGTGGTAGTCTACTATCATTCTCCAGAACTCAGCTGGGCTTTTCAGGGCCCAGAGTGGTGCCTTAAATAAAGATATGTTGGAAAACACCATCATTACACCCCTTGGATCTTTACGAGGGACACTAATTTCCATCACCCCTCCCCATGAGGATACAATATTGTTTTTTATTTACTATCTTCATGGAGACAAGAGGTGGGGTGAGACCACTTCAGAGGCTTTCACTTGAGCTCTTACCCCTATAGTCCGAGGACCTAATGTGGAGGTCAGGCCAATCATCAAGGATGTCAATTCCAATTGTACATTTGGGGACCAGGGAAATGATCATTGGACTCGGAGAACCTAACCTTGGCCATGAATCAATTTATTACCCACCTGAAAAATGCCCAGCCTCTTATATGGGGGCCATGATAATGCTTTGAGTTCCTGTATATCTATGTCAGCTTTGGCCCTATGTTCAATAATCCTTGTAAATCCTTCTCTAGTGCACAGTTACCTGAGTAAATGGCCATAAGTTCCTTTAGGGAAAGACTGGGGTAGTCATCATCACATACATTTGCTGTGAGGTTACAGAATCCTTCCTCCTGGAGACCCAATCACTTATTAATAGATAAGTTTCAGGTTAAAAAATTGGCTCAGTTTCAGCAACTCCTTAAATAACCATGACGACTTATTGAAGCAATTGCTCCCGAATCTCCTCTGATCATTCATTCATGGTTTCTTTTGTTGGCACAGATTGAGCGGTAACCTTGTTGGCAGCACATTTAGTTTTCCCCTAAGAGTGCTATAGTATATAAACCATCTCTGTAACTCTTGGGCAGTCAGGTCAACTGGCCAACCCTCCAACTTTGCCATTTATTATAGTGATTACACTCATCTGGCTTTAGGTGCTTAAGTTCCTCCACAGGCTTTTGGGTTTTGGGTCTTGCCCCATTGCTATTGGTGAGCCAAATTCTGTCATAGCCTCTCCCCAGATCAGCCCTGATTTGCAGAGGAGATCCATCCCAAAGCTCTCAGGGATGCTGGTTCCCCACACCAGCACACTCCTCATGGCCCTGGCAAATCCTCAAGGTCTTCCCATGGCACATTTGCTTTTTAGTGAGTTTTCCATCTTACAGAGTCTATCCACCCCAGAGCACCCAGTTCTCTGAGCTTTTTCATCTTCTACAATGTCAGCCATGGTAATTCTGGCATTTCCACCTCACCTGGCATGGACCATCACTATTTCTAGGATTCTGGGAACCCTGTATATTAGCAGGTTCATGCTGTATTCTGAGGTCCTTGCCAGAGACTTAAATCTTGCAACCCGGAAAACTGCGCTCAAATCAAAAAGCTCTCCTTTACCCAACCTTCCGTTTTGACCAATTTGTTCAAGACAGCACCTTTAGAATGCAGTCTTATGTGTCCCCTTCCAGCTCCCAAGTTTACAGTGCTGATCATTCTTCTTTGGGGTAATCCCTTTCCTCCCTTGTCAGAATCAGTGCACCCTGGGCTGGGTCCCCTGTAATTTAACCTTAGCTGTAGACTGGTGCTAGGAGGGAAGGAGGCTGTGGAGCTGAGGGGCCACATGTTGTCTTGTGAGGCAATGACCTTTGCATTTTTTGCAAATAAGAGAGAGGGGTAAACCACTTTCATAGGCTCAGAGGAATCCATAGGAATCCAGATTCAAGATGGGGGAAGATGAGAGGTAGAGGTGGTGGAGAACTTGATGTCTATAAAAATGGTGAAACAGAAACCTCCAAAAGTCCATCCCTCATAAAAAGCAATGGAAAAAAACTAGCAAAAACTAGCAGAATCAGCTTTTCACAACTCTGGAAACTAACCAAAAGCTTGCGGTAACCAAGGGAACACTTATTCAAGAAAGACAGTTGAATCTCAGTAAGAAAAGCAAGCTTTGTTGCTTTTTAATTTAGCCTAATCCCATCTACCATGCTCCGGCTCAGTGATAGCCTTGAAAACCCCATCCTGTATCCCTGCCACCAGTCCAGAGGGAGCAGAACAGACTTATTCACAAAAACTGTGTTGTTTTGATCAGTCTGCTGGATCCCAGGAAGACCAGCTCAAAACGCTTGCCTTTATGGTGCCTAATATGAAACTCACCTACAGGATAAGCCACACTCTGGGAGTATTTGTCATAAACACAGGCAAATGTTTAAAAAAAAAAAGGTAATCAATGAGCTCAGAGAAGTTTCAGGATACAAGATCAATATGCAACTATTAGTTGTATTTCTATACATTAGCAATCAACAAACGAAAAATGAAGTTTAAAATTTCTCTTTACAATGGCAGCAAAAATAATAAAATATTTAGAAATAAATTTCATCAAAAAAGTATAAAATACATGTACACTAAATAAAATATTGCAAATAAAACATTATTGCAAGATATTGAAGGAGAACTAAATAAATGGAAGCATGTCTCTTTTTGTGGATTGGAAGACTTAATATTGTTAGAATTGCAGTATTCCCCAAATTGATCTATAGATCCCATTCAATTCCTATCAAAATTCCAAAATATTTTTTGTGGAAATGGGCAGGATGAGCCTAATATTCATATGGAAAATGCAAGTGACCCCAAATAGCCAAAAGAACCTAAAAAAAGAATTCCAAAGAGCCAAAAGAACCTTTAAAAAAAGGTAACAGAACTCATATTTTCCAGTTTCAAAACAGTGTGGTATTGGCTTCAAATAAATGCATAAGCCAATGGAATAGAATTGAAAGTCCAGAAATTAGCCAATACATCTAATTGTTTTTTGTTAAGGGTGCCAACCCCATTCAATGGAGAAAAGAATCTTTCAATAAATGGTTCTAGAACAACTGGATATCTAGATATATGTGAAAGAATGGATTTGGAACCTCACCTCATACCATACACGAAATTAACTCAAAATGAATCAGAGACCTCAGTCAAAGACCTAAAACTATAAACTTCTTAGAAGGAAACATACGTGTAATTTTTAGTGACCTGACACATGGCACAACGTAGATAAGCCTATAAAACATTATGCTACGCAATAGAAGGATACAAAACACCACATTTTGTAAGACTTCATTTGTAGGAAATATCCAGAGTAGGCAAATTTATAGAAACAGAAAATAAATTAGTGGTTTTCAGGGCATGGGGAGAAGAGGAAACGGGGTGGGGGACATGGTTTCTTTTGAGTATGAGGGTAGTGTTCTGGAATTAGGTAGTGGTGATGGCTGCACATTTTGAATATACTGAAAACCTCTGAATTGCAGACTTGAAATCATTATGATGGTGAATTTTATCTCAAAAATTTTTTTCTTCAATATTTGTAGGAACATTGACTTCTTGACCTTCTTATTCCATGATTCCTAGTCATATTCTTTCTCATAAGGCCCCCAACTCTGGCATTACATCCTGCCTTGGTTTGCATTTAACCTTCTCTGAAGGTTGGCCACTCTGATAACTAAGTTTGGAACTCATCCTAAGTTGTGGGTTCCCTGCTGCTGCAAGAGACAGGAGCATCTTGATATGTTACCCAGAGCAGCTTTCAGTTGCTTGTTAAGCGACCTCAAATACCCGATACATCATACCAGCTATATTATAGCACATCCCTTTCCCTGTTATGCCATCCTAGTTTACCACCAGAGGTTTAAACCATTAGACTTTGTCTTCCACCAGGGGCTGTGTGATGGGGTCTTCATTACCTCATTTGCCTACTCCAAAACTCCATTTTTTTTTACCTGCTTTCTCAGCCCATTCCTGCTACCAACTGTTGCAGGTTAGATTCCCTGGGAAAGTCTCTGAGATGAAATTTAGCATGCACAGTGGCTTGTTCAGGAATGCCCTTGAGAATCATGCCCGGAGAAGGAAGGAAAAAGAAGGAGAATGGGGTAGGGGGAGAAGTTGAGGTACGCCCCTGGTCCAACAATAGCCTCAGAAGACCTCACAGAAACTTCTAGAACTACACTGGTCCTTCAGTGTTGTCCTGATTGGGCCAAAATAGCCAGACCCTTATACTTTTCAACTGATGGGTCATTTCATTTCATGTGTGCTGCCCAAGAAAGGGGAGGGCAAGTTGGCTCTCTGTAGGTAACATCTGCCAACACCACTCCTAGCCCCTGGGGCAATGTGTCTTTCATCAGAAGGGAACGTAGGAGGCAGAGCTCAGTGTCTGCCAAGTCCTACATTGGTTTTTACTCTTTCAGCTGTTCCTGTAGGGATTACAATACAAATCCTAAACTCCTCACAATCTATTCTGAGTTCCTATTCTTCCTATTCTCAGAATGTAAGAACCTTGTAGCAATATGATTCCATTTATCACCATCCTTGGTTCTATTGTTGTCACATACACCACATCTACATACTATATACCCCCCACACATACACACACAGTATTACACATATAAGCCTTTAAAAGAAACTAAGAGAATAAAAACTGTATTCCTGTCTACTTGCCAACATATTTACTATTCCCAGTGTTCTCTCTCTCGCTCGCTCTCTTGCTCTCTCTTTCCCTGTAGCTCTAAATTCGTATTTGGGGTCAATTTTCTTCAGCCTGAAAAGCTTCTTTTATTTCTTATAATGTGGATCTACTGGTAACACATTCTGTTAATTGTCAGGCATCTGAAAAGGTCTTTGCCTTCACCTTTGAAGGGCATTAATTGGGTAATTAATTATTGGTTGGCAGATATTTTTATTCTGTACTTTCCAGATGTTGCCCCATTATACTCATGTCTCCATTTTTTTCTGCTGTGAGGTCAGTCATTATTCATGTTTTGGCTTACCTATAGTTAATGTAGGCTTGCTTGGTTTTTGTGAGGGTTTTTTTGCCATTTCTAATATTTCCTCTTTATCTTTGATTTTCAGTATGACATGCCAGGGTGTGGGTTTCTTGGAGAGAAGAGGAAATGGCAAAGTTTCCCCAATTTCAGCTGTCACACAGGAAAGGTCACATTTACGAGCATGGCTACTCTGGCTGCAGTACAGCCTGCTTTAAACTCATCCTAATAAAGTTTAAAATCAAGCCTCGTAAGAATCAGACTATATCTACCAATAAATTAACTGCCTATTGGCACAAAAATAGATGGTTGCTAGATGAAGACATCATTGGTTCACTGAACTATTTGAATATATAAGGTTATAGGTTTTTATCAAATTTGGAAAATTTTTAAATGCTAATTTTTCTTTTTTTTTTTAAATGCTAATTTTTCAAATAATTTTTGCCCTACTTTTCTCTTTCTGGAACTTTAGTTACACACTTTTAGATTGCTTGATCTCATCTCACAAGTCAATTTTTTTTCAACCTGTTTCTTCTTTTTTAGAATTGATTATTTTCATTAATCAATCTGCAACTTCATTGACTATTTTGTTTTATGTAATCTGCTGTTAGGTCTATTCCATTTTCATTTTGGACATTTTACACTTTAGTTTGGCTCTTTTTGCAGTTTCCATTATTCTCCTGAAATATTATAACTGTTTTTTATAAGCATTTTTGCCTTTAATTCCTTAATATATTTATAATGGCTTTTTAAAATTCCTTGTCTCCTTCTAGTTATCACACTTGGATTTTATCAGGGTAATTTTCTATTGGCTTTTCTTGTCTTGATTGTGGCTCACATTTTCTGTTTATCACATGTCCATCAATTTATGACTTTATGCTGGAATTATGAATGCTGCATTGTTAAGACTCCAAATAATGATGTCTTCATCTAGCAACCATCTATTTTTGTGCCAATAGGCAGTTAATTTATTGGTAGATATAGTCTGATTCTTATGAGGCTTGATTTTAAACTTTATTAGGATAAGTCTAGAGTAGGCTGTACTGCAGCCAGAGTAGCCATGCTCGTAAGTGTGACCTTTCCTGTGTGACAGCTGAAATTGGGGATGTTCGGTGAGATCTCTTTAATCTGGTAGGCTGGATGCCCATGACTGCACCAGACACCCTCCATTATCTTTGTGGAGCTCAGGCTCCTTAGTAGCTACTCAGCCGGCTCATAGATTCTACTCTGTTCATAAGCAAGTTATTGTTTGCCCAAAGACTTCCTGACTCCATATGGGTGAAGGCTGCCACATATCTGTGTGTCCATCCAGAGTCCTGCACACAATGAGTTTCCAGGAGAGGTTTGCTGGATGGATACATTTGATTTGTATCAATCAGACACTCAGGGTTTACCCAGTTACCATCAGCAAGTATCCCCTCCTCTTGCTTTAGACATCTCCTTCTGTTCACCCCTCCTTCCTCTCTTTCCTCACATACCTTGAATCCTAGAAAAAAATTCTTTACTATGAAATTATTTCTGAGAGGATAGTTTTAAAATAAAAACAAAGAATAAGGTCATAAGGAATCATATCTTTCTACCTAAAAGGACAAGTCAAAACACAAGCAGTCTTATTGTAGGGACCACTGATGCTGATTGTTAGCTGTAGAATCTCTTCTTCTATGCTAACAAGGCCACAGGGGAGGTGGGGGCAGCAAGACACTTTTAGGATGATGGCAATATACACCCCAGGACTCCTGCAGCCTTCTCTCCCAAGCTCCTCCCTCAGCCCCACAATGTTCTCCTGAGGTTGATCCTGGGCACAGTGTGGGAGACTCAGCCATCAGCAAGATGGAAAACTTCTGGAAGTTACCCAGGATGGACTTTAAGGCCGAGATTGGAGACAGGAAATAATACGCTGCTCATGAAGACCCTATTTATATCCGTGAGGAAACTGTGGCCCGGAGAGGGGCAGAGATTGGCAAGGCACATTGTGAGCTTGTATTATAGAGTAGACATAACCAGAATTCCTTTGGTTGCATCGCACAGCCACCCTGTTGCTCTCTCTCAGACATTTCCTGGGAGTGGCTGGCTCCCGCGTACTTTACAGAAGGATAGATTTATCCCCTTTACAGCTATCAGTGGAAGACTGGAACCCTATGGGCCAATTCACTTTTAAAAGATCACCCTCGGGGATCCCTGGGTGGCGCAGCGGTTTAGCGCCTGCCTTCGGCCCAGGGCGCGATCCTGGAGACCCGGGATTGAATCCCACGTCGGGCTCCCGGTGCATGGAGCCTGCTTCTCCCTCTGCCTGCGTCTCTGCCTCTCTCTGTGTGTGTGTGTAACTATCATAAATAAATAAAAAAATTTAAAAAATAAAATAAAATAAAAGATCACCCTCCAGTACACCTGTCAGCAAAGAGCTGAGAGGCACTGGAAGGAAAAGCACTAGACCAGGACTCCACAGTCTCCCCACTGCAATTAGTGCTGTCACTTGGGGTAGATCACTTTCTCCCTGAGCTTTCCTTCTCTATAAAATCAAGACACAACCCTCAGCTTTGATCCCTCCCTCACTTCCTTCCATCCTTTTTTCCTTTCTTCAAGCACAAGCTGAACTCCTGCCAGATACCTGTCCCAGAAATGAGTTAGTCTCTCTCCTGGATACCCCTGTCAATTTTGTTGGATCATTGTGGGGATCAAATAAGTAGGCAGATGTGATGGTGTCTGGTATAGCAGAAGTACATTCCATGCCCGAGGTTCGATTGCTATTTTTAAACCAATCCTATTTTAGAGACAAGGCTTCCTTTAGCAGCGTGTGGTGTGAGTAACAATGGCCAGTCCATGGGGGAGACCTAGAATGATCCTTCTGCGTTCTGATCCTGTGAAAGCTCAACAGGCCCACTGTGTTGTCTGGCTGGCTATGAGCTGGCACAGATCCAGCCTGGCATCCTGGTGGAGCAGCCTGCCTGCCCCTACTGTCCAGTGCCCCTACCCTGTCCCCAGGGAACATAAAGCAGGTGAGCTGGAGAGTGTCAAGGGTCCCTTATGCTGCTCACTGTAGTCCTCAGCCAACTCCATTAGCAAGTCAAGGTGCCCAGGTGGCTCATCAGTTAAGTGTCTGCCTTCAGCTCAGGTCATGATCTCGGGGTCCTGGGATCAAGCACCAGATAGAGCTCCCTGCTCAGAAGGAAGTCTTCTTCTCCCTCTGCCACTCCCCCTGCTTGTGCCCTCTCTCTCTCTCTCAAATAAATATTTTTTAAAAAAATTTAAAAAAGAAAGTGATATTGTGGGATATTTACTTTACAGTTCTTCCACAAAAATCAATGTGCTGCTGTACCAATTTTAGTCTCCTATTTAATGTGTTCCTACAATAAACATTCACATAGAAAAGTTTCAATTTGATATGCTCCCCTTCCCCACAACTATTCATTGTAGTCACTGTTGGTCAGCACATGGCTTCCGAGTTCTGGTGTGGGCCTCTGTGTCTAGCTCCGTGTCGGATACCAAGCTGAACCAATCGTGAATACATCTCTATAGGTTCCTTTAGCTCATTCGCTAAATAGGAAGATAAGGATGCCTGGGTGGCTCAGTGGTTGAGCGTCTGCCTTCCACTCAGGTTGTGATCCCAGGGTCCTGGGATCGAGTCCCACATTGGGCTCCCTGCAGGGAGCCTGACTCTCCCTCTCCCTCTGCCTATGTCTCTGCCTCACTCTGTGTGTCTTTCATGAATAAATTTTAAAAATCTTTATAAATAAATAAGACAAACCAGACCGATGAGGCTGTGTATTACCATGATTATACAGTTCTAATTCTAAAAGTTCTGAGTTTATTATATATTTCAGAATTAAGAGCTAACAAGACAGTAAAAGATCAAGGTCTCTTGCTAAGTCCCCCCTCCATGATCCCCTGTAAATAAAAGCAAGACACGTTCTTTCTTTTCAGAGATCTCACTACAGTGCTTTGTAAGTTGAAGAACCCCTGAAAGTTAAGGTACATCGTGTAGGATTCTCTCAGGCTCAGCTCATCTGTAAAATGGGTCAGTTGGATTGGCGCTGACTTTTGGCAGCTTTTGCTGACTTCTGTCAAAATGGGGAGAAGATATGAGAAATGATGTCATTCAATGTTTTTAAAGCTACATTTACTCTATCTAAATTCTGAAATGATGCCTATAATTTCTAGTTTCTAGGTGTCCTTTTTAAAAAAAAAATTTTTTTTAAGTCAGGGCAATAGGAGAAAATTTGTTGTTGCTGCTGTGGTTTGTTTCTTGCTTTTGAATATCTTGCTGGCAGCCCCGTGTTGGTCATGGCAGGTTTTAAATTTATTTTCCTGGTCCATAAAGTATGACCAACGGGAGCGGAGAGAATGTGGATTTGTCATTCAAGTCCATTGTTCTTGTTGCCAACAAGTCTATGTGTTATCTGTTTCAGCAAATTAATTAAAGTCATTTTACCATGATCTCAGTCCCTCAATCTTTCTCTCGTCCTCCAAACCCTAGCACCCACTCTTCATTCCAGCTGCTGCTCCTCCAAAGGCACCAGATAAGCTAATCCCCTCCTGGAACATCCCTCTCATTCCAGGCTAGGCTCCTCCCTTCCCTCTAAATTCAAGTGAAGACTTGCCTATTATCACAAACCTTTCCTGAATTACTCCTCCCTGTTCCAGTCACCGTAATCTAAGTGATTACAGTTTGATAACATTAATGCAGAGAAATAGGACCAGCTTATGATAGAAAGCAAAACCTGTACTGAATATGTGTTTCTCTTTTTCTCATCAGCAATGCCTTTCCCTACGCAGCACATTGTAACTACCTCCAAAACGTTAATGAATCAAAACATTTAGGGCTGAAAAGAGTCTCGGAGGCTAAATGACATGCCCAAGGTCACATAGCTGGTTTGGGGAAGAGCAGAGACTAGACCCAGCCACCTGTCTCTTCCTGCTAGTGTTGGTGACGTTGGGCACACCACTCTCCCATTAAGATTTCCAGGAGAACCTCCAGCTGGTTTCAGTGTACCAACTTAACCCTTACTGGGTGTTTTCAGAATCTAATCAGGTGACATCTCTCAGATAGAGAGTCCTCGTGGAGATTGGCTACCAGGCATAGCAGTTTCCTACAGATTGTCTCTTCCCAGAACCCATCAAAATTCTCTGAGCTAGCCATTTCTAAGGCAGATCCTTGGCTGGATCCTTGAAATCACAACCCCCTCCACACACACACTTTGCACCTGCAAATGGTCCACCCTATGGATAGACTAGGCCTTTGCTGTCTAATAATTTCAGAAAGCTCATTAATCCTTTTGAGCAGCCCAACACACTTATTTCAAACCACAGTGCCCCAGATGTTCATACTTCTTAGCATAAACATCTTATTCCTATTATGCTATAATCTTCACTATCAAACTGAACCTTATTTTCACTATTTCAATTTGAAATAAAGTGCAACTTGTGTATAGGCCATAAAATCTTGCCCACAGAAAGTGGCCTTTAGGGATCAGCTTTATAACAAGTTTAGTAACTCTTTCAAAGGAAAGACCTCAAAAATGCTGGATGGACTCTGTCTCAGCAGCATGAGTAGGTCTCAGCTGTCCTCATCCATCACTGCCAGGATGGTAGTCAGTGGCTGGTCAGACAACTATGAGATGCTGGAAGCACAGCCGCTGCCTGACACAGCACAGAAAAGGCTCTGGAACATGAAGGAACCCAGCAGTGGGGTTATTCATGACCCCTGCTTCCTCCACTCACCAAGTTGGAGCTTCACTGACTCTACAAGCTGTATTTTCAACATGCTCCTGATCTACCTGAAAGTTCCCTGAACCAAGTACTTAAACTAAATCCTAAGCTTGCAAGAGACAAGGATTATCTAGCTCACCAACATTTGGTCCCTTTGTGCCTTGTTGGGAAGAGAAACCATGAAAGAAAACTGCTCTTCTCTTTCCGTGGCTGCAGCATCACTTCCCCTCCCCAGCTCTTTGGATGGACATTGGGTCACTTTGCAAACAACAAAAGCTGGAGGAGGATCTTGCCTGTGTATCCACATTCCCAGCAAAGTCTCCAACCGTGTGGATGGTTTTCAGTAGATGAGGCCTCTGTAATGTCCACAGAAAACTGAACCAGGCTGCTGCTTCTCAGCACCCAACCAGCTGAGTCCCATCTCTGTGTACAGCAAGGGCTGGCTTCTCCATGAGCTGCCATCTAGCTGGGGAGCAGGAAACCTCAAACCCACTTTGCAGCACAGGAGAGTTCCTGACAATAAGTGCCGCAGCGATTTGATAAACACCAAGTGCCAGGTACTGGGCTCACTGTTCCGGGGGCAAGAGATAAGTGTGACCTGTGGCAGCCAGGAAAGGCTTCATGTGTGAGCTGGCAACCAAGTCTTTGGAAAGTGGCTTTGCTTGGGAAGAAAGTGGGGAGTAAATACCTGAGACCAGGGGGAGCCCACTGCTGCATTTGAAGGTCAGTTAGGAGCAGGGGCCAGGTGGAGAGAGAGGAGGTGGTACTGGAGGGTGTGCACCTGCATCCTCTGTTTACCCCATGGGCCACCACTCCTTCTCACCTGTTGCCTCTGAGGGACACACCCTGCCTCTCTTTTGCCCAGCTGGCACTTCTCTGACCTTCAAGACCAGGGTCATATGTCACTCTTCTGGGAAAGACCTCACTGGCCTTGCTGCCAGCATCTGTATCCCAGCTGCCCCCATTTTGCATCCCCACAGCCTTGTTACATGTGGGGACAAGGATTGGCTTGCTGGTCAACCTCCCCAGTAGGCGGTGAGCCTATACATCTATCCCCCAGTGTCTAGCTCCATGCCCAGCTTTCAATTAGCCTACCAATCTCAGTCTGCTGAACATTGGGGTTGGTGTGCACTCTGCCCACTCTGCCCCATCACGGGGACCCACAAGGACTAGAGGGAACCCTCTTTGGCTGCCATGGGTCCTGGAGAAGATTCCAACATCTCTGGGCTTGTGCACCTGCCGAGGCCCAATGGCTACTAAGAATCTCAGATGCCTCTCAGCACTGCAGTGTCCCCACATGAAGAACCAAAAACTCATGTTCTCAGAGACTGTCACAGGATCACTAGACATTACTAAAACTTTTCCTTTGATTTAGAAATCCCATTCCTGGGAGATGAAAGTATATAACAATGTATAAGTCATATGCCAGGATGTTTGTCACAGCTTTGTTCATGGTGGTAAAACACTAGAAACAACAAAAATGCTCCTGAGGGGCACACACAGAACAGTTGTGACATATCCACACCACGAGTGCCCATGCTATTGGGAAGAAGACTGCCTACTTCCACGAAGTGACTGGGAATGATTTGCCTGATGTCTTGCCGAGTGAGAGTAGTAAGATGTGCTTTTCCCTTCCGTTGTTCTTCTCGTCCCTTCCAGAGCAACTCAGTTCTAAAGTCTCTAACGGGGCTGAGCAGGGTGGGCAGCCACACATGTGATGTTGGGACCTAGTCAGGTGGAAGAGAACACCCTTGTAAGACAAGTCAGATTCTGAACAGGGCATAGAGGGTGTCCACACACAGGGAACCCTAAGCAGAGAGAGAGGAAGATGAAAGTGTAAAGAGGTGGCCCAATGGGAGAGTCAGAGCCTGAGGGAGTGAGGAGAGCATCTATTTATAGAGGCTGCCCTGGCAAGGTATGTCAGAGACTCAGTGGAAAAGAGAGATCCTGCAGCAAAGGGAGCCTGGCCTTGGGTCTCAGAGCCCCAGAACAGTGAGGAAGTGCTCACACAGAGGTGTCCCAGCATGTGGTAAGAAGCCTGGGGGAGCCCCCTAGGATGTGAGTGCTGGAGCTCCAGCTGGGGGCAGAGGGGCAGGAACTGATGTAGAGTGAAGGTGGTGGGTGAAGAAAACATCCACATAGGAGAGGATGTAGAGGCACAATGGGAGACTGTTTACATGCAAAGGAATCCATCATACAAGCAGATCTATTATGAATATTCCTCCCTGTAAGAGATGGGACTTTCAGATAGGAATACTCAGAAACTAGAATAAACCCAGCAGTTTTAAGTTGGAAGCAAAGGTATCAATGTGAGTTCATGATTGTCAATATACATGATAAATATAGATTCTAATGTGTATATGTGTAGACACATATGTGTGTGTGCACATCTATGTGAATATATGTGTGTGTGTGTACATCTATATATAATCTCTAACTCTACGGCCTGGGGACAGCCACTCACCTATAGCAATGAGCATCTAGCACCTAGATCTGGCTTTTTTAAAAGTTTAATTTGGGGGGTTTGTATGTTTGTTTTAGAGAGAGAGCACATGCAAGCAAGGAGGTGCAGAGGGAAAGATTTTTTCCCTTTTTTTTTTCAAGATTTTATTTATTTATTCATGAGAGACACAGAGAGAGAGGCAGAGACATAGGCAGAGAGAGAGAAACAGGCTTTCTTTTTTTTTTTTTTTAGAAACAGGCTTTCTGCAGGGAGCCCAATGTGGGACTTCATCTCAGGATCTTGGGATCACACCCTGAGCCGAAGGCAGACGCTCAACCACCCAGGTGTCCCGAGAGAAAGAATCTTAACCAGGCTCCACACTCAGTGCATGGACCCTGACACAGGGCTCAATCTTATGATCCTGAGATCGTGACCTGAGCCAAAGTCAAGAGTTGGTCGCTTCACTGACTAGCATCCCAGGCACCTCCAAATCTTGGCTTCTAAATACCATCTCTGCAAAAAGAAGGGGGCATCCTTAGAGAAATGATAGATTCCACTGTGGGGCAGAAAAAGTAAAAGATGGACCTGAGATATCTTGCATCAGAAAACAAGAAGGTATTCAAATAATGATAGGACATGCCAAAATGACACAGACAGGGACATCAAAATATAGAACAATAGCCAACAGATTATAACCTTTCAAATATAACAGAAAACCATGAATCCTGTTGATTAAATAAATGAGTAAACCAAACATTTGACAAAGAACAAGATATTTACAGAGAGTCAAGATGCCTCCCCACAAACTATTTTTTTTAAATATTTTATTTATTCATAGAGACAGAGAGAGAGGGGTAGAGACACAGGCAGAGGGAGAAGCAGGCTCCATATAGGAAGCCTGAAGTGGAACTCGATCCCGGGCCTCCAGGATCACACCCCATGTTGCAGGCGGTGCTAAACCGCTCCGCCACTGGGGCCGCCCCCTAAAAACTATTAATTACAAAGGGAAAAAGAGTGTGTGATAAAAAAAAAAAATTTGGCAGACACCATCTCCATTAAGTAAATAAAGTGAATGTCAATAGTAGTAGTAAGTGAACCTGTACGCCACCAACAGGGCTCCACAAGAAGAATCCACATCATTTCTGTAACGTTCCTGCCAAAGATGCCAATCTGTTTGCAGGAAATACGCACGAAAGTCATCAGAGATGATGAGGCATCATGTCTGCACCGTAGTCCAAATGGATCAGGGCTTAAAAACAATAGCAACAGGTGTTTTGTATTGTTCTTGCAACTTTTTGGTAAGTTTGAAATTGTTTCAAAATAAAAAAGATGTAAAAGAGTAATCCAAAGAAAGATGTTGAAAACTGTGTGAAATATGATCCTAATTGTGTAAAACAATGACCCGCCCTCACATGATATATACATGTATTATGTGTGCGTATGTGGGTATACGCCTCTTTGATTACCCGACAACACAGAGAAATATGGACTCCTACGTGATGAGTTGTACACAGGTGACCTTGGCTAGAGGCAGGAGCAGAGAAGGAATCAAGCATAAGAATAAGAAAAAGACTACATTAAAAATGTAAAATATGCACTGTAAGCCACCATTACCTCACCCTTGTGTAAAATCATGCGTGTGTATTGGTCTGCACCAAGACTGGGCGGCTTAAACAATGCACTTATTTTCTCACAGTTCTGAAAGTTAGAAGCCCAAGACTGAGGTGTCGGCAGGGTTGGTTTCATTTGGAGGGCTCTCTCCTGGACTTGCAGACGGCTGCCTCCTGGGGTCTGCCCTCAATCGGACTTTCCTCGCACGTATGTGTAACCTCGGTGTCTCCGTATGTGTCCAAATTTCCTCCTTATTAAAACACGGCCCTAACATCCTCTTTCAACTTAATTACTTCTTTAAAGGCTCTATTTCCAAATACGATCACGTTCTAAAGTCTGAAGGGTTTGCACTTCAACAGACAAATTTGGGAGGGACAGGACCCTGCCCAGATCAGTACAAATACGTGTGTGTGTGTGCACATGCTCACACAAAAGCCTTGTCTCTGATCAACCCATGTGTTCCCAGTCCAAGCAAGCATCCATCATGACTTGTCCTGGGCTTGTTGAAAAAGATTTTATGACTTTTGCTCTCTAAAAAAATATATTTTATAGGGTTGTGTGTTTTCCTGAGTTTTCCTAATTCCAGTTGAAAGCAATAGTGACTCTTGCTTCATTTTAGGTCAATCTAGACTAAGTAAATGATCAGGGTTAGGGTAGTTCTCTCTGATAACAGCATGTTTATGAAACTGCACAGAGTCCTCTTCTCTTCAGAGTGAAATGGTGGGAGATCACATTCCAGCCACTCACTAATGGTACAACTCATCCTGAAGTTGTTACCTTCGCTCCTATCATGTCTTTGTCTTGTATATCATTCTGTGATAGCTTCAAGACAACTTCATCCCCCACCCCCACTTAGATTTCTTTCTCCTGCACTTCTTGGCATCCCCTAGTTCAGTTTCATGCCTTTGGAACGGTCTTCTCCCAAAATGAAGTTCTACATACACCCATGCTGAATGAACAGTCCAAAACAACCCAAAAAAAGAAATACACAGTTTCCAAAGCCCAACTTATTAAAAACAAAAAACTTCTGCATTTTCTTTGGAATGCCCATTGTGGATTTGGTGTTATGGCGTCTCAATTCCCTGTCTCATTGTGCCCACAGAGATGCGGGAAGTGTTTTGCTTGCTCTAGAAACACCTCCAATAGACTGGCAGATCTTTCCTTTTCCCTTTTCCAATCTCTCCAATGGGATGTACAACTCATGAGGTAGACGGAAATACATTTCCCTGCATAGCTCTGCTAAGTAGACCAAGTCGTACCAGTTACGTGGTTGTATCATTCTTCAAACCAAATGCAGGCTGTGAGTGTGGACATTTTGCAAGGACGCACAGCAACAGGAATGGATGGATTCTGAATACTTAGCCTCTGGGGGAGCGTAAGGAGCACTGGACCCGGTCTAGCCATACTCTGCTGTCCACTGGATGACCTCATCTGTCCAGCTCCTCACCTACGTTGTGGACAACGGCACTCCTGCTTATGTCTTCTCAGGATGGCCAGCTAGTTTGTGGAGGCACACACAGATGTGCCTATCAATGGCAGAGCCCCATGCAAATAGAAGGCGAGAAGGAGCATTAGGGTGATGGAGGGGTGAGGGCTGGCTGGGGGGGGCAGAGACCCGAGTGCAGGTCTCCCCCTCGGCACTTTCCTCTGAAACTCAGATTGCTCACTGGGAAAACAAAGATATCAGCGCCACCCTCATGGCTGGCCATTGCACAGCTGGACTGTCCAGGGGACATCAGACAGCTTTCTCCCAGGATGCTTCACTATCCTGTTTGGCTATCTCCCTAGGGACACTGCTCTGTGAGGTGAGATCAGGGGAGTGGAGCCCACAGCTCCTGAGAGCTTTGGATCCTGGCCTTTTGAAACCAGATCTCACTCAGCACCCCCCACCCCACCAGTTCCTCCTTGAGGGTCTTCCTCCCTGGGAAGTACATCCCTGAGTGGCCTCTTGCTGTGCTGCTGGCTCAGCAGCTGTCTTCTGTTTGCTTCCTGTCAGGTCCTTGAGGACTCTGCAAACACCACCAGGTGGAGTCAACGGCTCAGCCTCCCTCAGAAAGAGGATAGCCTTGGAGCTCTGCCCCTGATCATAGTGCAATCTCCCTGCCAAGTGTGATCACCTCTCTCAAGCACACTGCCGAAAGTGGGGTGGCAGGGAGCCCTGCCCCATTCACCCAGCAACCCAGACCACATTCGTGACGCTATCACAACAAGCACTGCCCAGTCCCCACCAGCTCACTATCGATGGGGAATGTGCTGTATGTTTCTTCTACCTTCTTTTCACTCAATCACTCATGCGTTTCTTGAAACCTACCCTATTCTGGGCACAGTGCTATGGGTTGAGTATACACACATGAACGTCATCATCCTTGCTCGCTCTTGCGCAGCTCATGATCTAGTGAGAGGTGAACACACAGGAGGCCCAAATCATAAATACTTGATTGGTATTTAAATATAAAACCAATGCCCGCACTTTAGATGCTGCTCCCCACTGATGTGGAATATTAACTTATTCACCAAAAATATTTTGAGGTACAGGCTATAGAATAATTCAATCTAATGGCCCCATATGAGAAGACAATTCTTGATTTTGAGTCCTTAAGGCCAGATCTCTGATAATCCATGAAACAACATACTAAAGTCTTAAAATCTGTAAGTAGGAAGGGTTGATTACCGGCTGTAGCTACTAACCACACTTTGGGTTCTTTATTTTCATCGGAAAACACTTTCTTAATTTTAGACAGTGGCGGCCAAATGGCCATGTATTTATACCTTTAGGGGGGAATCTGTGTGTCAAGTGCCAATGTAATGACTCAATCACCAGGACACTGACCCCATCTTAGAGTGCCAAGGGCTTGATCTTCCACCCCAAGAAAAAAGTGGAAAGGCTCCTGGTGATAGTGTGTGTCTCAGGCTTCCTCCTGGCTCTGTCTCCCTCAGCTATGCCAGAAACCGCCTCTCCCAGCAAGTCTTCCTGAGTCATCCTGCCTTATATAACCCACTTTGGAGCCTCTTGGCACACATGTGTATGGTTTGTATACGCTTCTACAGAGGTCTACCAACCACCAAAATAATCAGTCTTCCCTCTAAACCTTCAAACCAAAGGTTTATCCAACTGATGTGTTGCTCTTTTGGCCGGGGGCGGGGGGGGGGAGTTTTATTTAGCCTGGCGAAATAAAGGTTATACATACAGGCTCTTGTAGGCTCATAAAATAAACATATATATAAATAATAAACTTATACTGTGGTTACAAAAATAGTCATAAATGCTTATAATACAAATTGCTCGTTATACACTTCTGGTAGCTTCACTATGATATTAGCACTGTGACAACGAATGCTGGTGAATTTCAACTAAACTATTTCTACCAGAACCTACCACTCAAACCTGTATTTATGGAGGACTTTCTGTTTACAAAACTCTTACCCACACATTTTCTCAATAAATGCCTCAATAGCATTATGACATAGATACAATTACATCTATTTTACAGAAGAGGAAACAGACATTCAGGGTGTTCCGGATTACAGGGGGGATAAGAGCACAGATTCCAGCCCTGGTGTTCTGATAGATTCCACTATTTTTTCCCCTTATAACCTCCCCCCTCACATGATAAGCATGCATAAGGGCTGCTGTATTCACTGATAACTTACTGCTTTCTAACTATTCCACATGTTTCATGTCTAGCTCAGTGCTTGACACTTACAAGTGACAGTAATAAAGTCTCTATAGTTGAATGTGAATCTCTCCCTACTTCTTTTTTTTTCTTTTAAGATTTATTTATTTATGATAGACAGAGAGAGAGAGAGAGGCAGAGACATAGGAGGAGGGAGAAGCTGGCTCCATGCCGGGAGCCCAACATGGGACTCGATCCCGGGACTCCAGGATCGCGCCCTGGGCCAAAAGCAGGCGCTAAACCGCTGAGCCACCCAGGGATCCCCCTCTCCCTACTTCTTGCCCACACTTAGGTAATGATTTCCCTGATTCCTTTGACCAGGTCTCCTGCATCCTCTATAACTCAGTCTTGGGCACCTAACAGGTTCACCCTGTATCTGTTGAATAAGTTAATGAATGTTTTTCTGTGAAACTAGAGATCCCACACCTATCACCTTTTTTGTGACCTTTGGAGGTTATGCTACAAAAATGTGTTGCCCTCAGCCATCTGAGGAAACTGATCCTTGGAGTCCAGCTCATTTCTCCTCCCGGAGACTTTCTTTCCAGAGGGCTTTCAAGCCACAACAGGAGCAAAGATGATGTGAGGAGAGCAAGATTACTGTGAGAAAAATCTTTCTTATCTATCTCTGATCTCTGGGCTCACTCCCATCCACCACTTTGCAAAGCTGGCTCCCTCCAGGGGATCTGAATAGCCACATCTTTCAGAGTACGTGCTTACAGAGCTCTTTAAAGCATTTTTAGTGGTTTTAAAGGTACAAGTTCTCATCGGGGGGTCTATTTCCATGGAGCTGTCCTGAGTTCCAGGCAGGCACCCCCGAAAACTCCCAGACAAATGTGACTCTGAGCACTGAGATTTGAAGTTTGTTTGTATTGGCCTTTACAGACATTCCCTGAGATATGGCCAGCACAATAGGATTTCCCATGGTGTGCTGTGTACTAAGAAAACAGCCTAGAAAAAGAGCTTGAGGGAGCTTGTGGAACCTTCCTTTCTGCCTCTGCTCTGACACAAAGTGTGTCATTTTGAGATGAAAGGTAGCTCTGCTGAAATCACTTAAGGAGAAAAATATAGGTCATATGAAAAGTGTAACCTTACTAGAGTGTACTGGAATTGTGATGGCTGCTCATTATAAGGTGGTTGCATATGTTTCTTTCTCTGATTTGCCCCCCAGCACCTGGCATTATAACAACTATCTATCAGTGACTCTGTTCCATTCTCTGAAAATGAAAGAGTTAGATTTGTTATACCTAAAGTTCCACTCATCCCTGAGGAATTCTAGGATTTTTATTCCAAATGCATCATAGAGTGTGGATATTTCCGAAGTTTGCTGTTAGTACAACCCCTCTCCAGCTCAGCATTTCATGGTGCTTCCTGGTGTCATTACATAGAATCTAAGTCAAGAGAATTTTAAGTTTCAAGTTACCTGTAGATTAAAGAAAACGTCATACAGAACCTATTGAAAACTATAGGAAATGATTTGAGTCATCTGATGGAAAGCATATAGACGTTGACATCTTTCTAATCAACCGGCAAAAATCAGTTTAAGGCCCAAAGTTCCCAGCTGCATTATCAATAATAACAAAAACAATGTGGGGAAAGAGCTGATAAGAAATGCACAGGAAATATACACAGATCTCAGTAAATATAAAGATGTCTTTAGTTATTTATATAAACAAGTTGCACACATTTCTGAATAGGAAGATTGAGAAGATTAAAGTATTATAAGAATATTCTTCTCGGAAAAAGCTGAAATGTTCTATTTAATCCCAAAGAAAATCTTAATGGCAGGTTCTTTTTGAACCTGAAAAAGCTAACATAAATATATCTGAAAGACAGTTTGAAGGAATAAGAATAGTTAAAAGATAGGTTGTAGGAATAAGACAGGTCTTTTCTTCAGTAACCTTTTCTATAATTGAGAGTAGCTTTATAGATGTGTAAATCAGGGGAAAAAAAAAACACAGCTGAAAGCCCATTAACAGATCTTAGTATATCTAAGGAGTGCATATTTTACAAAAATCACATCACAAGTCAATGGAGGTAGTATTTTTAAACTAATGGTGCTGGGAAAATTTCTTGACATTTTGGAAAATGAAATATTGTTTTCTTATCACACATCCCTAATAAAAGAACATCAAAGCATAAAAGCAGTGTAAAGAAATAAAAGAAAAATATCTATTTAAATTTTAATCACCTAAGTTAAAAATCCTTAGAATAAAAATGCCAAAAATAAGCTGGGAAAAAGTCATTGGCATAAATCTGCAACTTCCTAAAAGGTACTGGCTTTGCCTTGCTTTCCATTCCTGTAGAGAACAGACTTTCTGTGTCGGAATGGGCTGTCCTGCTCCCTTTTCTCCTTTCAAGATAGATCTCTGTGCCCATGTACCCTTTACAGACATAGGAACACCTTCATGGAAATCCCACCATTTACATGTGAACTATTTACTTATCAAATATCTATGTAAAATATCTAGACATTTCCATGCTTGAGGATTTTATCACAGTAAGTATATTTTAAGAAGTTGTATTACTTTAGGCTTAGATTTCTAAAACTAGAAATGTGGTCTGGTCCCTTTAGGAGAAGTGAGTTCATAAAATTCTCAAGGGAACAAAAATTGACATTTTAAAAAGTGAACTTAACCAAATTTCAAGTGGGTAGTTAATAGGAACAAAAGAAGCACTTCACTGAGCAGAAAATAATTCCCTTCATGGGAAAAGAGGTTTTTGGATGCAAATCAGTGACAGGCAGATACATGAGGACAGGAAGTCTCTAATGGATTCAGTACCTGGCAGGTGTGATGCACCTCATAGACAAACCCTGTGTTCAGCTCCAGTAAAACAACAACAACAACAAAAACTAGGATCAATTTTGCTTAAGAAAATATCTATTAAATACATGTACAACGTAAAATCATAACTGCATGCATACATGTTTGTTAGAAGGAAATAAAAAATGGCTTATTTACATCTTCTGCTTCTGACCAAGATAAAGTAACAAGAGACCAGATTGCCTCCTAAAACAATCAAATGAAATAATCAAACAGGAGTTTTCAAGGCACTGGACATGAGACAATGAAGGAGAGTGATCCTGAGAGATGGGAATAAAAAAGGTGAGTCCTAGGACTTCCAGGCCATGGTGCAGGAATGGGGAATCCAGGTGGTGGCCCAGTGGACTCCCTGAGTAAACACAGCTCTACTGACTAAACAGAGCTGAAAGTATAAGAGACCAAGATGTCTTGAGTTTACAGAATAAAGTGCCAGAGAAGAGGAGCTGCAGGGAGAGAGAATTCCGGAGGTCTGTGGAGGGAACCCCTCAAGAATCCAGCAAAGAATTGATAGCCTCATGCACATGAAGAACCTCTGAAGCAGGAGAAAGAACTGTCTGAGAGAGTTAGAAGGAAGAGTGCCAAGCACTCACACAGGGCCAGAAAAAGTGCCTGTCCCCATAGCAAAACAGGATGCCTCATAATAAATGGTTATTGGATAGGGTATTCAAAGTAGTCTTTTATAAGTAGTGTGAAATAGCCTGAGCCTGAATGCTGTCAAAGTTCCAACTAAATTCTTAAAAGCAAGACCCAAAAGGATCAATTTTTTTCTAAGTAATTTAGCTGCATCCCAAAACAAAGCTTAAAAGTTTTTCATAGATATGCAAAGATACTCAGCACCAGAGTAAAATTTACCAAGCAGGCAAAGAAACAGAAGATACCTATAATAAAGAGAAAACCCAACCAATCCAACTAAATGACTAAATGTCTAAGAACTAACTAACTCTTAGAATTAGCAGACAAGGATATAAAACAGCTATTACAGCTACATAACTGCATTCTAGATGTTGAAAAAGTTAAGGAGACCCAAATCCAGCTTCTAGAGATGAAAACTAAAAACTATTAAACAAAAAATATACTGGATGTGATTAATAGCTGATTAGACATTGCAAAAGAAAAAGATAAATGACTTTGAAAGCATAGCAATAGACACTATCTAAAATAAAATACAAAGAAAAAAGAACTTTAAAAAAGTTATAAAGTCAGTGAACTACAGACAATTTCAAATAGCCTAATATACATAAGTTTAGAGTTCATAAGGAAGAGTAGAGAGGGGGACAACAGAAAAAAATATTTCCAAGAGTCATAGATTAAATCTTCCTAATTTGGTGAAAAGTATAAATCTACAGATTCAAGATGCTTATCTAATCCTGAGAAAGAGAAATATTTCAAGTCACTTCATATTCAAATTGTGCAACCCACTGATAAAATCTGAAGAGCACCCACAGAAAAGACAATGGATACACAGAAGCAAAGATAAAGATGACAGCAGATTTCTTTTTGGAAACAATGTAAATAAGAAGATAGTGAAACAATATCTTTAGAGTACTAAAAGAAAAAAAACAAAAACTAAAACAACCCTTAAATTTAAAGTTCTACACCCAAAACCAAATTCTAAACAAGTTGAAAGAATTCCTCACCAGCAGATCCACATTATAGGAAATGTTCCTTCACGCTAAAGGAAAGTGTGATTTTCATAAAATGAAAATAAGGATTCATACCAGTGTTTTTCAAGTTCAGCCCTGGTCACATTTGGGGCTGGATAATTCTTTATCTAGTCATTGCTGAATGTCCCCAGTGGGCAAAATCACACCCAGTTGAGAATCACGTCACATTGAGAACCACTGATTTACACCAAAAAATGAGAGGCACCATAAATGCTATTACCTTGGTACATATATGTCAGATTTTTTTCCTTATTATCTCTTTAAAAGATAGCTAAATTTTGGGGAGTGCCTGGCTGGCTCAGTCAGAAGAGCATGAGACTCAGTGTCGTGAGTTCAAACCCCAGGTTGGGCATAGAGATTACTTAAAATAAGAATTATTTTAAAAGATAGCTAACTTTTTAGGTGAAAATAATGTAAATTTTAAGTTTTCAGCTTTTAAAACAAAAAAAATCTTTTTAATCTTTTAACAGCAACAACAACAAAAAGATTGTGGATTTTATGTTTGTGGAGTTTAAGTAAAAATGTATGTCAACAATACCATGAAAGCAGGAAGAGGAAAATAGAGTCCTACTACTATATATACTTGCTTAAATGGGAGTCACATAATATCTTTTAAAGTATGTATATCATAAACTCTAAAGCAACCACTATTTTAGCAAATTTATTTATTTATTTATTTATTTATTTATTTATTTATTTATTTTAGCAAAATAAAAAATTTTAGCTAAGAAGCCAACAAAAGAGATTACATAGAATAATAACAAATAATCCAAAAGAAGGACGAACATAGAAAAAAAACCCAAAAGATGAGATAAATAGCAAGATAATAGATTAAATCAAGCTATGTGAGTAATCACATTAAATGTAAATGATCTAAAGAGCTCAGTCAAGAGTTGTAAAAGGCACATATTGTCAGAGTACATAAATAAAGCAACATCCAACTAAATGCTGTTTACAAGAAATACACTTTATATACAAAGAAATAGTAGGTGAAAAGAAGAGGGATGGGGAAAGGATATGACTTGCTAACACTAGTCAAAAGAGAGCTAGAGTGGATACTAATATCAAACAAAGTAAATTTATATAGAGCAAATGATATTGCCAGAGATTAAAAGGTTGTTTCAATAAGGTAAAGGATTAATTTATCAAGAGGATATAACAATCCTAAAAGTTTATATACCTGACAACAGAACTTTGAAAAGCATGAAGCAAAACCTGGTAGATGTAGAAGAAATGGATGAATCTATAATCAGAGATTTAAATATCACTCTCTCAATAATTTATTAAACAAGGAGTCAGAAAGTAAAGAATATATAAGACATGAGAACACTAACAATCAAGTTGACCTAATTGCCATTTATAGAACACTGTAGCCAACAACAGTAGAATACACATTCCCGTCAAGTGTATACAAAACAATTATTAAGACTATCATATTCTGGGCCATAAAATGTGTCTCAATATATTTAACAGGATTCAAGTCACACAAAATATGTTCTTGACCACAATGAAATTAAATTAGAAATCAATAAAAAGTCACTGAAAAATCCTCAGATATTTGGAAATTCAAATAAGAGATTTCTAAATAATCTATGAATCAGTAAAGAAATTGAAAGGAAAATTTTAAAACCATTTTTGATCTTCATGAAAATGAAAACATCACAGAGCGAACTCTGTGGAATAACACAAAAGCTCTACTTAAAAAATTTTTAGAGAGAAATTTATAACACTAAAAGCCTATATTTGAAAGGACTAAAGGTCTCAAGTCAATAACCTCAGATCTTATCCTAAGAAATTAAGAAAAGTAGAGCAGACTAAACCCGAAGTAAGCCAAAGAAAGAAATACTACAAATCAGAGCAAAAACACTCAATGAAATAGAAAATACTAAAAATAATAGAGATGTCCAATTTTGTCATCACTAACCACACATCTGTGTAACTTTTAATTTAAATGAGTTAAAATTAAGTAAAATTTAAAGTGCAGTACCTCAATTGCATTTGTCACATCTCAAAGCTCAATAGCTACCGGTGGCCACTTGCTAACATCCTGGACAGTCCACACACAGGACACTTCAGTCATTGCAAAAATTTCCGTAGGGCAGAGACCAGCTGCCTAATTCCGTATATTTTTAAGTGACCTCAGTGACATCTGATCTGGTGCTATCTAAGCCAAGACACAACATCACAATGGATATTCAGGGAGAATTCCAGAGTATCAAAGAGATTACCAGTCAGGGCCTCATTGTCCTCACACATCAGAGCAGGTGAGGGTGCCCAGAAAATATGTCGTTTTGCCAAAATGTTTATATTTTTAAAGTCTTGGTTCACAATGAAGTTTTTATTGCAAAGTATTTTCATGTTTCTACACTAATACACACACACACACACACAAATACACACGTATCTGTATCATGTACAAATAGAAAGGCTCTGATAGGACTGCAAACAACAGTGCTGGCTCTTCATGAAATTGGTGATGTGACCCTGAATGGGCATAGAATAAAAGAGCTAAGTTACGATCTTAGAAACTGGAGCATCTGAACTAACCATATTTTCAGAAGCCTAGTAAGTGACTTTAACTTTTGGCCAGATTCTTAGGGGGAGCGCACAGCTCCGTGAGCTAGCACAGTCAACACTCAAAAGCAGTGAGAAACCACAGTTCCAGACAACTGAGAGGAAGCACTGCCCCCGGCAACTGAGCTTCTTACCCCAGCTCATAAAAACTGTGAATGCGTGAATGGAATCCGGGTCTTCAGACTCAATTAGTGATCTTTCTGCTCTCCCACACTGCCACACCAGAGATCATGCTGTGCATAAAAAGAGACCAGGAGATTGGCCTTGCCTACCTGGACTTGAGACGATTCTGGGAATTATGTTGAAGATGTAGTAATTCAGGGAAGGAGATTGGTGCTCTGTAGGGCCTCTAGATATGTGGGCCATGCAGCATTGACCTCATTTTGTTTCTGCCCCCAGACTTCAATTTGACTATGGATATTTCTGGGTTCCACACAAAGCCAGCACAGAATTCATCATCTGGTGCAATGAGGACATCTCACAATACGGAAACTCAGTTCCTCTTACTGACGGGCAGAGTTGCAATGTAAGCAGGTAAGGGTGCTGAGCCCCAGATGGCGTCAGCAGCATTCCTGAGCTTCTCCCAGAGCTGCGGGCCATTTCAGCTAAGGGCAAGAAGCACCTGCTGTGGCCACTGGCACTGGTTGTCAGTGAGGATTTGCCCTGTCAGACAGATACTCAGCAGTGCTGAGGAAAAGTTGTGAATTTTGTCACTGGCACACTGACATAAACTGGAACGGAGCTAGAACATCACGGCTGGTCTTTTCCAGCCACAGGCCTCTGGAGTCGATGACAACGGCTCTGCAGGGTCAGAATCTGAGCCAGGCCTGCCCAGTGACCCTGAGCAACCTATAAGTTAGTGAGCTTCTCACTAACCAGGGAGGGCTGGTTCACTGAGGTACAATCTCAAAGGATAAAGAAGAACATTCTGGAGCCTGCTTCCATTCCCCCTTTGCTGTCTCCTTTCCTTCCTTGTCAACATGATGACTAAGAGGCAAATGACAGGACCATAGGGTTTCAAAATGTGAATTTGGGTGTCTTATTTTTCCTAGGCATCTGAATGTACTGATTAGAAGAAAGACCTCAAGTAAAACTGGGTGTTTTCATGAGGCAAACTCTGACTTTGCATATATTACAACCAGTTATCAGATGAACAAAAGCTGTGTATGGATTTATTTACCATTTGGCAAGCACATGATCACCCCATCACCCAATCACAAGTACTGTGGAAAATCATCAGGTATACAGAAATCCTCTGAGACTGGCTCAAGGCATTTGTTTTTTCACAAGTAAAGGAGATGAAAAGAGATACTTTCTCACAAAGAAAATGTGAACTTGGAAGGAACATCCTGGTTACTTAGAAATCAACTCAATGAGTATCATTGAAATTTCACAAAAGTCCTGGTTCTTAAGTGAATTGGAGACAACTCACATAGTACAAGCTTGCCAAGCCTGAGTCTTTCAGTAGAAGCGACGTTATTTGGAGGGTCTGTACCCAGAGCTCTGATACAAACAGGATAGCTTGGCTAACTAATATTAGACAGCACCTCTTACTGCAATTTCTGTGGAAACAGCCTGAGGAGAGGCAGTGGAAGACCAGCGTAGCTCTCCCAGAGTCTGTTTCCAACTACCTGCAAAATCTGAGGTTCATTTCTTACCCTCTCTGGGCCTCCATTTCTCATCTCTAAAATAAAGAATTGGGATTCTAGGGACATCTGGAGACAGACGGCAATGTCTGGAACATGCTGTCATGACTTAATGTGGGGGTGCTGCTAAGAGCATCAAGTGGGTAAGAGACCAGGGATGCTGCTAGATTGAGAAACCCTGGTTTCAGTCAGATTGGACTAGATTTTCAACAAAGTAATATCTAGCAAAACATCCTATGGGCCTAGAGATAGTTCAGTATATATCTTCCCAAATTATTTATTCTTCAATATAAATGATAGATTTCACATATTACGAAAAAATTGTGCATAATAAACACTTTTTCAAAGTTTAACAACAACAGAATAAAGCTTCTTAGTCATTGGGAACATCCTTCTAATAAATATATACCATGACAGTTGGCAATGATTCAAAGTCTTCCAGGTTACGGTCCATATATCCCAGCAATAAAATTAATCTTTTGGGAAGTTACCTTAATAGTTGTTGGGATGATGTTTGCCAAACACATGATTCATGAAATAGTATCTTTGGTGCCTAAAGAAACAGGAAGTTTATGAACATCCAGACTGTGGGATTGAGGGAGGCAAGACCTTCTGTCTGCGACTGTGGGTGTTAGGCCCACACACAGATGCTAAAATAAGATAAAGCCAAAAATATTTTCCTCATCAAATGTCCTACACATTCGTCTTTTCCAATAGAGGCTTTGTTTAGAAGAATATGCGCTTTTTTTGCTAAACCCCTTCTCCCAAAGCCTGAGTCAGATGCCTCCTCCCAGGTGTACCCCAGGATACCTGCAGTGTTAGATTTCTTGTATTTATTATAAATGTTTCATTTGTCTGGCTGGCTTTCTGGACTCTACTTACCTTGAGGAAGAAGTCTTTGTCCTGTTATTTCTCAGCCTTTGCACCTGGTGACAGTAGATATACAACAGCCACTTCATAAATATTAGTTGACATTGGTCAATATGGCAGACTTAATGGATCTCACTGATCCTCACACAGAGAAATGCTGGACAGAATCACTGTTGGATAGAGAGCCAAGCTCAAAAGCAAGGAAAGAATATCCCTAGAGACCTGAATCACAAAAGGAATTTGAAATCAAAGAGGTGGCTCTTGAGTTTCAACATGAGTTGAGCCCATGGAGGGCCATAAACCCCTTGGCACTGGAATTTACTGCCTAAGGAAGAACTCAAGTCATGGACTTAAGCCCTGTATGTGATGAGCAGCTGAAACAGAGCTCCCAAAATAAAGCTAAAGATGGGAGATAATTCACCCCCAGAAACACAAAAATAAAGGAAAAATATTTTTAAATTAGTAGATTTTAAAAGTTTGAATATGTGAATACATATTGCAAAAATGCAAAATTACATTAAAATTAGAACAAGGAAATTGAAAAGGTACCAAACAGAAATTCAGCCATTAAAATAAAATTCCATACAAAAGTTAAACTGTAAGCTAAACATAGCAGAAGAGGAAACTAATCAGAGGAAAATATATCTGAGAACATAATAGACTTTAATATAGAGAAATAAGGAGATGGGAAAAATAGACAAAAAGCTTTTTCAAGCAAAGGAAAGAATGAAAAACTTCAATTTATTTATGAAAAGACTCCAGTTGGGGCACCTGGGTGGCTCAGTTGGATAGGCATCTGCCTTCAACTAAGGTCGTGATCCCAGGGTCCTGGGATGGAGCCCCAAATTGGGCTCCCTGCTCAGTGCGGGTTCTGCTTTTCCCTCTCCCTCTGTGCTCTCTCTCACTTGCTCACTCTCTTAAGTAAATAAATAAAACTTTATTTTGAAAAAAGGAAAGAAAGACTCTAATTGAGAGATGGAACAGAAATAATGTTTGAAGGGAAAAAAAAGAAGTAATATTTGAAGGGAAAAAAGGGAGAGAATTTTCTGGAATAAAGATCCCTCCCAGACTTCTTCCTTCACGTTGCTAGAGTTGTTTTTCTTCAGTGAAACAGGAAAATTCGATGGCTGGTTGCATTATTACAATCTCAGTGATCTAAAGTCTAGGAGACACAAGAAGAAAGTTGCTTCCATGAAAATTCTCTCTGCTCTGAGATCTATATTTTTCCTGATGCTTTTTTTTGAGGAGATCTGAAGATCACACCCCCCAACATGATACCATATGTTCTTTTCTGTGACCACAACCCCATCACGTTGTTCTGTCTCCCCAACCAACGTTGGTTTGGTTTCTTTGCATACAGTAGCTAAGGCTTTTTCTAACAAATGACTAGTTTGGGAGAGACAGAGTATGCATCAGTCCAGGAAGCCAAATTACAGCCTGTAGCAATCAAACAAAAATGGCCAGGACAGATGAGTAATTGACAGCTTTCCTAATGCCTCCAATTTAGGAGGAGCCAGGAAAAGCCAGCTATGTACCCCTAAGCAACAACATGGAAGCCCTCCTTCTAGGTAGCTGCTTCTAGCTTCCCCGCCCACGGCTTCCATCAGCACACACCTGAAGTCATTCCTTTTTTCCCCACGAAGGCTTCCCACCCTTCCTGCCTTTGAGTCTCCGCCAAAAGGCAAGTGATGGTGGCTGACTCCCTTGCTACAGCAAGTGCTGAATAAATAGCCTTTGCTTCTTCTCAGTGGGTGGCTTTTGTTAATTTTCACACTTGTTAATTTCAGCTTTTGGAACAAATTAATTCTTTTCTCTAAAGAATGAATTATTTTACCCATCAATATGAAGAAAAGAGGTAAAATTAAATTTTTAAAAAAATCTCAATTATATACTTCACATTGTGTTCCTCTCTTGCTTACTCTGGGTAAGTGAATTCAGCTTGCTGGTCGCCTAATTTACTTTCAATCCTATGAAAACTATGACGTTGGCATCTCTGTTCCTTCTATTCCTGAATCAAAGAAACCCAAACTCTGAGACCTGATCTTGAGGGAATCTCAAATATAAACAAAATACTTGGATCACTTGCTATCGTGTCTTGTTTCAACCAGATGGCCACAGATCTTTCCTAGCCTTCAGCTTGAAGTTGTCTTTCCTAAAAAAAAAAAAAAAAAAAAAAAAACAGAGTTTCTGGAGGAAGTAATTATATTGCTAATATGCTTGATAGTTTTTTCTCTTAATCAGTGAGGATGATAAACCAAGGAAATGAAGAGGACATGAGTAGCTGTTGATCCAGGATCCGTACACCTTACACAAACCAGCTTGGCTCTACCTTTTCTCTACCTTCAAGAGAAAGAGGGAAATATTTATATATACTTATGCTATGCTGATAGGCCTAAAACATAATAAGCGTTACAAGGCGCTTTATATGTATGTGACATAAAAGACTAGATCTACCACTAGCAAATCACTGAGTCCAAAAATTATGGCATTTATAGGATCCTTAGAGATTTGGTTCATTCCTTTCTATTTATGCATGAGGAAATTGAGACTCATTAACTGACAAGCCTAAAGTAACTGGGTGAGTTATAGCCCATCTGAGAGAAAGTACAGATTCTTTTCTAGTCCAGTACATGTTCCATTGTGCCATACAATGCTCACTGAGCTCCTTTTGGCACCAAAGCTGGGTACTGACTTTCATATCCCTAATTTGGAGATCAGTGAATCATTCCTATAACTTCAAAATCCACTGGAATTTGATTCTATTGCCCAAGTCTTATAATGAATTATTCTGATATCTGATTTGAATTTTTTTCTCAAATTGGCCATTCAGATTGAGCTGCTCAATTGGTATTGACATGATAAATGAGTAGCTGAGTCATTTGAAATTTTCTAAGGAAAATAGGCGTCAAAGTAACATGGATCCAAAAGTTTAAATAGGCGGTTACTTTCTCATAAAAAAAAAAACCTAAAGGCACCATTGAAGGACCTGTAGGACAGCTCTATGCCATGAAGCCACCCCTTTGGTCAAGGGGTTAGGCATCCCTCACCTTCAACTTCATGGTCCACAGTGGAGGTGAGAGCATCAGAATGTTGCAGGGAGGGGAAACAAGAAAGGACAAAGAAAGGGGCAAAAGGCATTGCACCAGCTGTGTTTTTCTTTCTTCCTTTCTTTTCTTTTCTTTTTTTTTTTTTTGACAGATTTGTTTCATGTGTGAATTTTTATTTATTTATTACTGAAGTATGGCTGACACATAATGTTATATTAGTTTCAGGTATACAATATAGTGTTTCGACAAGCTTATACATTACGCCATGTTCATCATGATTGTAGTCACCATCTGTCACAAGCTGTCTTTTACAAAAGCATCTCAGAAGCTGATATTTCCTAGTTGATCTCATTGGCCAGATTTAATCATGGGGCAACATTTAGCTAAAAGAACAGTTGCAAGTATGGTCTGCATTCTGGATGGCCATGTTCCCAACTAAAAGTGAACAGCTCTATTACTACCCAGGAAGAAAGACATGGTAATGAAGGATGACCTGTAGCCTCAGCCTCATCGCCATAGCTTCAGCGTCCTGGGAAATGTCTGTTTACACTTCTGCTTTTACCTTCATAAATATGTTTCTATAAAGACCTTCACCTCAAAATCTTTCTAAGTTGCATATGTTTGGCCATTTCAGATTCTGTTTTAATACCAAAAGGTATCTAAAAGCAAGATCAATGTGCTATTGTGGAGAGAACACTAGCTGGAAATTAGAAGTCTCACATTTAGTACAGGCTCTTCAACTGGTTGCCTTGTGTTCAAGCTCTCTGGATTTCTAGTTTTTATTGCAGTTAATCAATAAACACTTAATGAACACTTACTGTATAGGGTTAGGTATGTGACCTCACATAAAGATAGTGTATTTTGCAAAAGCCTCTCTCAATAATTTTGCAATAAAGTCATCACAATAGATCTATAAATTTGTAGAATTTTTTTATAATGGAGAATTCAGTGAATTCAATATTGCAAAATTAGCAAGAATACCAAACAGCAGAGTGAAAAATAGAGAGAAGTTTTGAAAATGTTGTGAATAAACTTTGGGAAATGCTGGAGAATAAAAGTTGGAATAAACCTTTTTAGTTTTCAAAATCTACCTTTATGAAATAGTTAGATGAATGGTTTCCCTGAACCATCTTCATTTACTCATAAATGAAAATGAGTATGATTCCTTCCCACTGTTGATACTAAATTATGTAAGTTCTTCAAAAAATGTCAACAGAGCCTATGGTTTTTATTTTTCTTATTCTCAAGTCTTTTGTGGTTTCAGTCAACACTTTCTGATAAGATATGCTGCCTCTCCCAAACATTATCGTGCCTTTTTAATCACAACTTCATTCTATGGGATTAGATACTTTGACAAGTATGTACTATACATATCAAGATGGTCCACACTCCACACTACATTGGAAATTCTTCTCTTAAAATGAAATTCAAATTTATCATCAGGACTGGTTTGGGCACAAATGAAGAAGGAGAGCTTTCTGAGCTCTGGGGTCTGGGTGGGGACCTGCATGGTACATTGGAGGGCATGGCTCAGGAAGTCCTCTGATGTATTTGTCATCTATGTTGGTCTAGAGCCACTGGGCACCCCTAGCTTCTCTTTAGCCAGAGAGATGACTAAGTGTAGAGTGGGGCAGGCCAAGGAGGGAAGAGTTTGGGCTCCATGACTAGAAACAGAGACATTATAGCTGTGAGGGTATGGAAGATTTCTGAGAAGCCAGTCAGAAAAGACTGCCCTCCCGTACATGAAGTAGACCAAGAATAACCGCCATATGGATTCCGTATCTCCCCTTTTGGTAGCTGTATGAATTTGCCAGGATTGATGTAACAAAGTACCACCAATTGGGTGGCTTAAACCAACAGAAATGTATTCCCTCACAGTCCTAGAGATGAGAAAGTCTGAAATCGAGGTGCCAGCACGCCCATGCTTTCTCTGAAAACTGTAAGTGAAAATTCTTCCTCCCCTCTTCTAGCTCCTGAAAATCCTTGGCTGACCGTGGTAGCATCCAGTCTCTGCCTCTGTCTCCACATGGATTTCTCCCTGTGTCTCTTCTTCTTCTGAGGACATCAGTCATATTGGATCAAGGGCCCATAGTAGTCCAGGATGAACTCACCTTAACTAATTATATTGTTCTCTCTAACCAGATTTCCTTGACCTCAGGCACCAGAGTCAAAGCTTATGGCTTTGTTGTAAATTAAAAGATCTACTTCAGAAGAATGTTTTTTTTTTTTTATCAGCTTGGGATTAATTGACATTAACATTACGTATGCCCTGTGACCCTCGCATGCACCTCTGTGTCCAAATTCCCACATCATAAGCAAATGACAGGTTCCAAACACTGTTATCCTCAGTGCTCTGGATAAATGGTTTTAAGCAACAATAACTTGGTCGAGGAGGAAACTTGTCACTGATCCAAAGTTTAAAAAAATAAATGCTGAGAATTATGGAAATGAAAATCTTAAAGACTCTTCTCATTCTCCAGTAGTACTCCATGTAACTTGTAAAAGGTGTTTCTTTTATCACAACTGGATTCACTATCTTTTTGAAGAAAGTGGTCCAACCAAATTCACTCTTTCCTGGATTTTGGAAAGGCTAAACACCCATGAAATTTTTAATTGTATTTGGATATTAGGCAGGTGTTTGCTTTGGCAAACAAAACTGTGTGAGAGTACTGAGCTGCTACATCAAAGAGCTCTGAATACTGAAGGCCCAAACATGAAGCTGCATGTTCAACCTGACTTGGAAGCCTAAGGCCAAACCAATACTCTGCATTTAATTTTCCGTAAGAAATAAAACAATCTTTAAAGACATGTGTTGTCCAAGAGGAAGGAAACTGAGTACTTAACTGTCTGGGTGTTTTAAAAACTGATTTTCCCTGTGACTCTTCAAATTAGCTTGTGAAGTCTGCTGGGTATCCCTGGAGATTCAGTGTCAAACATGTGTCTTGTATTATAAAGTACAGGGTCCAGGCCTTTTGTGATGCTGACAGCCACTAGTCTGGGTGTAGAGACTGAGCATGCAAGGGGAACGAGAAGGTGCTAGCAGAGGAAGGGAACCCTCCTGGCAAAGGCTTCCTAATCTCATGCTCATTGATTCTGACTTTGCACTTAAAAGAAATAAGCACAGGGCCATCATTTTGTAGGGAAGAGAACCAATAAAGGTAAACAAAATAAAAGATATCATTGATGAAGGAAGCCCAAAGAGAGTTCCCACCAGCCCTCCTGCAGCCAGCCTCAGCAGGCAGGTAACTACAGTGGGCTTATTGAGGAGTGACCTCCTTTGCTGGTGTCAGCCCCATCCCCGCTTGGAAAATAACTGCCCAGCTGTGTAGCACACTAGGTTACTCCCACCTGAGTAGTGTGCAGGGTCCTGGTTGCAGCACCTTAAGGGAAGAAAGAAGCTATAGTGCACTCCAGGGCTGTCCCTGGTGGTGGGGAGAATTGAACGCCTGCTCTGTGGGAATGGAGTGATCTACTCCAGAAGAGAGAAGAGGCCAAGGTCAAAGAAAGTCATCTTCATTTTTTTTTTTTAAGATCTAATTTATTTATTTGAAAAGGGGAGAGAATGAAAGGAGGAGAGGAGCAGAAGCAGAGTCCCCACTGAGCAGTGAGTTGGACATGGGGCTCAACCCTAGGACCCTGAGATCAAGACCTGAGTGGAAGGCAGATGCTTAACCAACTGAGACACTCGGGTACCCCAGATAGTCATCTTCGAATCTCTGAAGTTCTGTATAGGAAAGTTTTAACTTAACCTTCCTGACCCCCAACAGGAGAATAATGTCTAAACGTGCAGAAGATTCCAGAAGACAAATTCTGATACAATACGAGGAAGATCTTTCTGGCAATCTATAATTCCCAATGATGGACTGAGCTCACTTGACATAGGAAGCATTTGTGTGTAACTACTTGGAACAGATGTCTGTGAGGAATTGAGGCGCAGTGCTATTCTGATGTCCTCTAAGGTCCTTTTCTACCTGGATGTTCTGAGTCAAGGTAGATCTTTTGCCTCTATGCCTAGCCACAGGGCCTCATGCTTAACCAGCTGGCAGTGATGCGGATGGACAGCAGGGGATTGCAAAAGACACAAGCAAGTGCAGGCCGAGGTGGAGCACAAGGAGGAGAGAGAGACGAGACAAGGGAAGGAGTGAGGAATGACTCATGAGTGACTAGACTAGTGTGAGCCACTATGCTGGGTAGTCCTGTGTGTTCCTGTTCGTTAGCTCTTTGACTAAGGTCCAGCCACTAGTTTATAAGTTAGGAGGCTGCTCAGATGACACAGATGCTCTGGGGCAAGGCTGGACCATAGTCCAGGCTATGTGGACTGGCCCTTCCTGGCCCCACTTTGCCTTCTGCCATCATCTTTGTGAGCCACAGAGAGCATACGACATGTGTCACTATGAGACAGTCTGCCTTTAGTCATCTTTGTCTCGGGTAGACTTCAACTTACCCAAGGGGCAGTGCTGACCCAAGGTCACATCCTGCTTTTTCACTGGATCAGACATCTAGTGTTAAAGCCATCCTGCATGGCATGCGACCAAAGACCGCTCTCTCCCTTGCTGATAGGTCACCTACTTCTGTCCTATTGTCCTCCAAGAAACTGATGCCCAGTTTGTTCCGGGGTAGGAATCTAACCACCCACTCGAACCAGTTCCTGTCCTCCAGTGGGGAGAGCTGAGAAAGTTAGTCTAGACACAACCAGCCTTCCTCCGTGCCTCCAGAAGATAGCAGCCTGAGGACAATATTTATTTACATTGCAAAGGAACTTGATAAAAGATTGAGAAATACTTCCGGTATTAATTACAATAATCATCAGATTATGTGGATTAAATCTCATTCCCCAGAGGATCAAATTAGCCCCTTATCGTACTTGTATGTAAGCACCACCCCTCCCCCCACAAACAGAAGTGACAGGTGGGTAAGAGACCAGATTCAAATTTAAATTCTGAGTTAGCTCTGTCCTACATCCCCCACCCCCCTCTGTGGTTTCTCTCTTCTAGTTGTTCAACTGTCTTTGGCTTTGCTGTGGAGTCCAGTCTGTCACCTGCCAAGGATGGATGTTATGGCAGCCATGCTGTGGGCTTTGCCCTGGTGCTAGCAGTCCAAGGAAAATTGTTGACGATGGGCAAACCAATTGCCGTTAGGGATCTGAGTTCTTACCTTCTCCTTATCTGATCGTTCACTGTAAGTAATTCATAGTGAATTTCAATATCGTATTTCCTTGGCCCTGTGGAGGTTAACGTATGTCCTGATCAGAATGAGGGAAGGCTTGTTCTGATCTTCCTAAGGTGGCACACAGAAGGCTTCACTTTTCATAACTGGCAGACCACTATACCCCTGCTCCATAAAAGCTGGGGTTTAAGGTCTGGATGGGGCAGAGAATGGCTGGGTACCACCTGGATTGTCTGTCTGCCCAATGCTCCCTGTCAGGAAGTTACCCTGAATAAAACTCTGTGAATGGTTAAAAAAAAAAAAAAAGACTGGTGCCCCCTTGCTCACAGTATGAAGATCTGGTGTCTTGAAATGGGTCATGTCAATAAGTCAAATCTAGGGTGCAGGTGTTTGTAAAATGTCCTAGTAAGAGGCAATCAGGACCACATCCTGGGATTGGAGTCAAGTTTCATGAACTTGGTCATCTTTTAAGAGCTCACTTTATAAGCATCTCTGGTGAATGATGGGAGAGAGAGGAAATGAGCACCACAGCCTCAGAGTCTGACTCATCCTTACCTGGCTGTCTGACACTGAGGAAGTTCCTATACTGCTCTGATCCTTAGTGTCCTGGTCTGTGAAAAGGGAATATTCATATCCACCACACGAGGATGTTCTTCAGATTAAAGGAGAGCGGTCAGGGGAACATGGCACCTCAAAGACAGCCCAGAGCAGAACACATGCTCCGGAGATGGAGCTCCCCTCGTCCCCCTCCTCCATGCCATGCTCTCCGCCACAAGCAGTGACACTCTATAAGTCCACCTCTGCTTTCAGTGCCTGGGGTCAGAGAAGAGGCTAGAGGTGGAGATTGTGATGCTAAGACCAAAGCTATAGCCGCCCACGCTTGACTCCTAGGAGAAACGACAGACCACCTCAATCTCTTCACATCAGTCACAGCAATGGTACAGATCTCTATCACATGATGGGTGTCACCTCTAAGAGGAAGGAGTTCTGGTTCTGGTCATCCTGGAGGGGAGAACTAGGTCCAGTAGGTCGAGGTTGTACAGGGACAGACACCAGTGTTATATAAGATAGAACTTCCCCATTTATTAGAAATATTGGACAGTGAAGCTGGAAGCCTCCAACGTTGAGTGGCTGTGTGTTGAGGATCTTATTGAGGGAACCATACATTTGACAGAGGCTGGTCTAGGCGACAGCTGGCCCCTGCCAATTCTTCCCAGCTAGGGAATAATGCCCACGGTGCTCAGCACCCTTGTTAGGAACTAACTCCCACTGCAGGATTGCAGACAGCAACTTTTAAGGCAATGCTGTGTTGCATGGCGTTCTGACATTGTTTTAAGACTATTTGAAGAGACAAACATGATTTGAAGTTGACAAGAGACTGGCCAAAACACTTAAAGAGGGGATGAAATGCCCACAGGGGTTATAAAAGAGCTTGAACATATTCCTGGGAATCTAGAGAGAGCAGGCTTTAGTTGAGGATCTTGATGCCCATGCCCATTGGTATTTCTGGCTTGCCAGCTTCTCCAGCACCCAGTTTGGTTTATGTGAAGTAGAAAGAAAACCCAGGGAGGAAACCCTCCACCATGCCTTTGGGTGCAGAGGTCCCTAGCAGTTTGCCTTCTTTCCACTGCTCAGTCCCTTACAATTGTTTCATAAGTGGTATACAGAGATTTTCATTGTTCTCAGGGGGAAGAATAAAGTACACATACTCCATTTTTCCTGGAAGCAAAAGTTAAAAGTATATTTTTCTTGTTTGACATTGCCTTATCTTTTTGCTGGCTGGAACTATTCATTTATCTTCCTTTTATTTTATTGATGATTTTTTGTTTTTATTTGAAAACTATATCTATATCTGGGGAGCTCCTCGTGCATAGACTGGAATGCATCTCAGATGCATGGCCACACTGGGCCGCAGCCTCATCTCTCATAAATGCTCCTCGGCACCCATGATGGCCACAGAATGAGCCACGGCTTCCCAGGAGTTGGTGTTCACAGAAGATAAGATCCCTGTTCACTGCAGCCTACTCCTGGCCAAGAAATTTTATCCGTTTCTTGTTATTTTTGTTTGTTTGTTTGTTTGTTTCCTATTGAATAGTCAGTGGGTATAATTGGAGATGAGCTTTGTCATTATACCTTTTGTGCCAGAAACACTACCCCTGAACTCTTGGTTTTACAGAGTCTGAACCCACTCACTTAGCCAGTGGCAAACTAGGGCTAGCAGTGGTGGAGATCCTCCCAGCCTGATGCCACCAAGCAGAGCACACCTGTGAGCCAAAAAAGGTGCAGCAGAGGTTGATGGGGGCCCAACAGGCACCTGCTTCTTGCTTTTTCAAGAAAATGAGAGGCTCAAAGCTATAGCAGGAAGAGTATCCTCGGGCTATCATACCCACCAATTGTTCATCAGAAGACAAGGAAGAAAGAAACCTAGATTTAATTTTTGGCATTTTACTTATATACTCATGAGAGACACACAAAGAGAGGCAGAGACATAGGCAGAGAGAGAAGCAGGCTCCCCGCAGGGATCCCGATGTGGGACTCCATCCCAGGACCCCAGGATCATGACCTGAGCCAAAGGCAGATGCTCAACCGCTGAGCCCCCAAAGTGCTCCAGATTTCTGGTATTTTAGAATGCAGATATATCAACAGGCCACCGTCTCCATGTGGCAGCTTCCCGCTGTAGCAAAGATCCTTTCGCACACCAGGAAAGACAGACTGTTTGTCTTGTGTTTGGATGCATCCATCCCCATTATAAAGAGGCATCCCTGACCATGGGCAAAAATTCTGGGTCCAAAGAAGAACAAAGATGCTCCAGCCTGCATTTGCACTTGACCTGCACGTGTGGTGAACATTTTATTCTTTCCTCCCAAATGGATCAAGGGAAGGACACTTCAGGGTTGAAAAGCAAGAATGCCACATCAGCATTCTTTAAAAAGCAGAATTATAAAATCCGGGAACAAACCAAAACAAGCAGCCACAGCATGGATCCCCAGTGCACTCCCTGTTGTTTGTAGAATGGGGCCAGCTGTAGAAATTTGCAAACGGCTTTGAACCCAGACAAGACCTCTGACCCAAGACCATGATTCACATTACACTAGGTCAGCAAAGCCAAATGCGTGTGCATTCTCTGTAGCACCTTAGAGGAAAGTCTGGCTGCGTGGGTGAGATAGGAATATATTAATTTCCTGGACACTTAGTTTACTAGAGAAAGATTAACAGGTCTGTGATAGGTGAAAGCTCTCTGATTTCTCCCCGACTGATACAGAGGAGGGATTGTTTGTGGTGCTGGAATGAGGTAGCACAAACCTGTGGAGTGTGACCTTACAAGGAACACAGCATCTCGCCCTGTTACTCGCTGGGGGCATTTGGGGAGAGCAGCGGGACCCACATCCACCCCAGTGGCGCACGGCTGGAAATCAGCCTGAGCCAGGAAAGGTCTGGATCAAAGGCTGGTCACTTTCTGAAATAAACTCCCTCCCACCGTTAGACTCTTGCTCAAGAGCTGTGCTGAGCTGGCCAGGGCCTCGCACCAGCGCAGGGAAAAGCATCGGGACCTCTCCTGCCTCCGGAGATAATGCCAACTGTGGATGACATTCTGGAGCACATAGGGGAATTTAACTTTTTCCAGAAGCAGACGTTTTTCCTCTTAGCTCTCATGTCCGTGGCGTTCACCCCGGTCTACGTGGGCATCGTCTTCCTGGCCTTCACCCCGGATCACCGCTGCCTGAGCCCCGGGGCGGCCGAGCTGAGCCGGCGATGTGGCTGGAGCGCGGCAGAGGAGCTCAACTACACGGTGCCCGGCCCGGGGCCCGCGGGCGACGCCTTCCCCCGCCAGTGCCGCAGCTACGCGGTGGACTGGAACCAGAGCGCCCTGGGCTGCGTGGACCCGCTGGCCGGCCTGGCCGCCAACAGGAGCCACCTGCCGCTCGGGCCCTGTCTGCACGGCTGGGCCTACGACACGCCCGGCTCCTCCATCGTGACCGAGGTGAGTGAGCGCAGGACCTAGAGCAGGAAAAAGCCAGCAGAGTAGCTCCTAAGGAAGAAGCCAGGTAAGGCCACGCTCTAAACACTGTCTGGACATGCTCCTTGGACTCAAGGTATCTTATAAAATCCTAGTTTGCAACCAAGACATGCAACCTCGTATTTGGAGTAGGAGCGAAGTAGTTAAGACTTCATCAAATTCTGACAATAAGGATTCCAGTTCATGCAAGTTTCAGGGGTAAGAAACAAACCAAGCATAGCAGAATTCCAGAAAAGGGGAAATGTTCAAGCTTGCTCTTTTTTTTCTTTTTCTTTTTTTTTTTTTCTGGAAGTCCTCCATTCTGCCAGCATAACAGATAGATACCTGAAAGCTCACGGAACTTACCTGAATAGTGCCTTCCTGTGATAGGATACATTTTTTTCTCTTGGTGGCTATTTTTCTCTCTATGATTTGCTCAAAATGATTAAATTACCTGGGATTGGAGCCTTGGCTAAGGCACTATTATTCCTTTATTAAAAACTCCAGTTGACGTTAGCATCTAATTATGAAGCCTCATTTTAATAAATATAGAGAAAACAGAAAAAAAAAAGGTGGAGACCTGCTTTTATTGGAGACAAAGAAAAATAGGAGGATGGAAATTATTCTAAAAATACAGAGAAAGCCAGCTGCCTGGCTTAATTTAAATGGACCGCTTAGATAACGTGAGGATGTTCTGTACGAACAGATATTTAGGTAGAGGAGCTTTTCTCAAATGGTCTAGTAGTTATTTGAAGTCACAGATACAGGTCACAACACCATACAATTTTAAGAGGCTTTACAGCGTGGCTTGATCTCACCCTTTCATACAAAGAGGACACTGAGGCCCGGAACAGAGAAAGATTTTGCCCAAGGCCAGAGAGAGAGAGAGTTAGCAGTTCGTTCTAGAAATTGGATCTCCCTACTTCCAGGCCAGCACCTGTTTTTCCTTCAACATTGCCTCTTGTTCCAAATGTGAGCAAATGTAAGAGCCTGTAGAGATGCTCCTGATTCCCCTACTAGTAAAGAGACAGCAAAGGGAAGCCGAACAGCCCAGCTTCCTCAGGGCAGCATTTGTATCCTATTTACATACCCATTTGCTTCTGTATATCAAAGTTAGAGAGGGAGAGTGGGGTGTAAATGGAGTACTTACCTGCTTTCAACTGATCTAGCCAACAACAGAATTTGGCCTAATGACACACTTCCAGAGGGAATGCCAAATAGATCGTGGGACAAATTTTTCAGTTGTGTAAAGAAAATTCACATAAGCAAGAGAACAGTTCGTTTATTGCCCTGTCGTTCAGCCACATTGGTTCAACGAGAGGAATATTCAATGAGTTCCCGGGCTGAGCTGTGTCTAAGAGGATTTTGTTTTCTTTCCTGACCCGGGAAACCTCTCGCCCCTCTGCAGTTTAACCTAGTGTGTGCCAATTCCTGGATGCTGGACCTGTTTCAGTCGGCTGTGAACGTAGGATTTTTTATCGGTTCTGTGGGTATCGGCTACCTAGCAGACAGGTAGGTGCCGCACGAATGTGATGGGACTTGAGTATCCTGAAGGTCTGGAAAGCACTTGGATTCTCCTGCCCCTGCTTGAGTAGCATCCTTCCCCCAAACACCCAGACCACAATTTCCTGGCCTCATGTCATTGTCTTGACAATTTGAGATTTCTTCTGTGGCTTAGATCAGCATGAGCAATGTGAATATATTCTAATTCCTTGGAGAATAGAGGGATATTTCTACATTAAGCAGCAGTTTTTTCCTTGTGGGCTATCCAGAAGCTGGGGGTCAGAAAGAAGAGTAATAGATGACTTGATGTGTGATTCCTGATTCATGGGCCTCATCACCATCTCCCCATTCCTGAGCCTGCAGGGCCCCTGAGGTCTTCCCTCCTCTTCCTGCCCCTCCTATACCCAGAGCCAGTGTAGACTCTCCTTGCGGCTGTCCTTGCCTGGCCCACAGCATTGCAGGCGTCCTGGACTGGGGCCTTAGGACCAGATGTAATTATAGGTGAGGAGCCCAGGATATGATTTGGTAAAAGGGAAACTGGGTCCATCTACACTGACAGAGGTAAATATCCACAATGTTAGTGTCCCTGGAGTGAGATGAGGAAAGATCTCTATGTGTAGAACATACAGCAAATGGTCCTCTCATATAGTCTGTGTCTTCAGGGAGCCAGCTTTCAAGGAGTTGTATGAATCCAGCTGTGCCTGTATGTCTTATCTATCAATCACTTTGTAAACCCAAATTTGGTGTTCTGGAAGTTCCTTATAACATACATCTTTACTAGGTTGATGGCCAATTAGATATTTTTAGGAGTCTCCAAAGGGAAAGGAACAGAAAAATGTGCTTTATAGTTGGGACTTTAGCACTCATAATACTGACCATTTATTGGGTGTTTTCCAGGTACCATGCACCATGTTCAACTGTTTAGATAGTATCATCCTTTTTAATAACCAGCCACCCATGAGCTCGTGATATATAACTGTAGAATAAATATATCTAATACAATTTATTTAATAAATTTATAATTTATTACAAAATATAAGTATATATTTAATTCTAAAATAAATAGCAAACATACTTTATACTTGCTGCCCTCCCCAACTATTTCTGTGATGCAAAGAAACCGAAACCTGTGATATTATATTAAATGTAAATAAAATATTTTCTTTGATTATGCTGCTGTATTGTCAGGCTGGAGGAAAAGTTGCAAATGAGTTAAAGATTAATTATGATAGGTTAGTCTGTCCCATCTGCTGTAGCAGCAGGAGGGAGAGGGGCAGGGCGGTTGAGGCCACTGGGTCACAAGGCGGCTCTGTCCATCATGCCACTTCTATAACTGCTCAGTCTTTCTTCAAAGGTTCTTCCTGGGACTTCATGTGGGAGGCTTATGAGGTAAAAAGGAAAGTCATTGACTTTTATTTTTATTGCCCCACAAGCGCGGTCTGTGGTTTGAGATGACTCGGTTAAGTCGGGAGAGCTGCTGGCAAGGGGCAGTCCAAAGTCTGCTTTGCTCCCTTGTGTGACTGACTGGCCCATGTCTACTCCCTGCCTCCCTGTATGGTGTAGATCCTAACATTCAGCTGCCAGGATGGAAGTGAGCAAATAGGTGATTGAGCCTCACAGCTAGTTAAATAAATGAGTTAATTATTCTCATCCCACTCAAGGAGTAGGAGACCGGTTATAATTCCCCACCTGACAGTGCATTCCTGACTTTATAAGCCTCACTCAATTATCTACCTTCTTGGATGATCTCATTATTTTGTTCCTATTGTTGAAATCTTCTATGCAAAGTTGATTACTCATTATTCTTCCCCCCAAAAAAGATACCCAAACCTCCATTTCTTTTTCATAAATTGTCTGAAGATTTGGTAGTTGTTCCTCTTCTTTTCTGTTCTACTCATGTGTGCATGGGAGAGTGAGAAGTAAGACAACAACCAGTGGGTGAAAAAAGAAGGCAAGTTATCACTGCATACTTAATGCCTATTTCTGGATAATATTCAGATTTTATGCAAGGGTACAAAAATCTCATGAAAATGCATTTTATGCTACAGATTAAACCAATATTAAATAAAATAGATTGTGTTCTATGATGCTTTTGAAAAATCTGAACCAACAGTTGATTAAGTTATCTTTTAGAAGAAAACCGGAAGGATATTATGAAAAGGTTGTAAATAGGGATACTGAGGTTTACACCATGTCAACTTTCTGAAGGTCAGTTTGCAAATGGACAGGAGGAAGGAAGGATGGGCATGTGTTAGAGAATTTGAAAATAAACCTTTTATAATATGTCTAATTTATGTCATCATTCAAACCTCCTAAAAAATGTTTTTTAGTATCACCTGACACAAAAAAGTAATGCTTCACCAATTCTAGATTTTTTTTACTCCACTGATCAGAAATTATAAGTTCTCTATTTGGTGGCAAGCCTGTAAAAGTCCAATGACTGGCTTTCTGCGGGATAAAGCCCTAATGTTAGCATTTGCTCATTTCCATGGTCTATTTGCTCCCACCATGGTCATTTCAAGCTACCAAAGTGAGGTCACTGAACACAGAATTGGCTACAAATATGCACCACTTTACAGTATTTCCATTGTACAAATACAACAGACAGAGGTAAATTATCTCATGAGCATAGATAATGGTCAGTCATGGTAAAATAATTGGGAAGCAATGTTTTTGCATATTTATCACACATGTTTTTAATATATTTTCCTTAAATGTATGGTTTAATTTTTAACAATGGCCGTGTTCAACAATTAGCTCACAAATTTTCTGAAAGCCTAATAATTAGCTGCAAAAGCCAGTACCCACTGTCTATATTTCCTGATAGAACTAGGTCAGGGCAGAATCAAAGTCCCAGTGGGTCATCGTCAAACTTACTCAACTATGTAAAATCTTCCAAAATAAGCTCCCCACTACCCACAATGTCCCAGGTACTGTATTGGGCATCCTTGTGTGCTATATGTCATTTATGATCATAACAGCCTTTTAAAAATTATTTTCTTATCCCCCATTTGCAGAAGAGGAAATTCAGTGAAATGAAAGCAGTGCTTCCCAATGTTAATGTGCATACAAACCACCCAGATCTTGTTAAAACTCTGATTCTAATCCAGCAGGTCTAGAGAGAAAAGACTCAAACCATTGCATTTCTAACCACTCCCAGGTGATGCTGATGAGCCCTGGCCCACATTGAGTAGCAAGGAGCTAAAGGATTTATGAAACCAGCAGTGCTGGAGTCCACCCCCCTCTCTTGTTTTATCTCTTTATTTTTCATTTTACCACTTACATGGTTCTGTTGCAGGGAGAAAAAGTCTCAAACCACTATCCCAGGTCTTCAAAACTTCTTCCAGCCACGCCATATTTTTTAACAGCATTATGTCCTCATTTGAGACATGTCCCCCACTGAAGTGTTTTGCATCATAGATTTGATATTCTGAAGCTTTCCATGCTCTGAGTTTCCAATGGTAAATATTCCCTCTTTTCAGCCACAGGATTTTATCCACCTGTGGGAGCATGACTGGTATGGTATGCCCAAGTCAACTCTGGAAGATAGAGAGCCATCCTCTGAGCAAATGTTTACGAATTCCATGAGGGTAAAGGATGGGGTTTGGTTGGAGAACAAGGGAAGAAAGGCTAAAACACTTTGTTGAGATGTGACTTTGGAAGACTTTGAATAATAGGCGAGGGAGGCAGGGACACATGGGTGGCTCAATTGAGCATCCAACTCTTGGTTTCAGCTCAAGTCATGATCTCAGGGTTGTGAGATCAAGCCCTGCTCCTCCTGCTTCTCTCCCTACTTGTGCTCTCTCTCTCTTGCTCTATCTCAAAAAAAAAAAAAAAGGCCAAGAAGGCAGATATTTACAGTGGGGAATCATTAACTGAGAATTAAGAAATGAATCATCTAAACAGGGTTTTAAGAAGTTTAGTAGTTTACATTAATTACTTATGAGACTGCTTGATCTCTAAATTTCAGATTTAAAACATTCACAGCCCAAATAACTGTTAATGACATTGTGGATTACTTTCACATGGTCAGTTGATATCAAAATGGTCACTAGAACATAGCTGCCTACAAGCAGAGCAGCTGGTAAAAAATGTTCAGCCACCATCGAATATGCAAAGCAAATGACATACAATCCTTGTGATTCTTCAGTTTGAAGTAGGTAAGTAAAGATTAAACAAAACACTGCTTTCTATGAAGAATCTTTAAAATATCCATTAATGGCCAATTAAGGGGTGTCTTAGAACAAAACGAGGTGGACATGATGACATAATGACACCATAAACAAGTTGCTCCAAGTCAACTTTCAGAGAGCCTGCTTACAAACAGAAGGCAGGAAATGGGGGAGGCCAAGTGTCTAACTCTTTATGTGTAATATCTCACTTTAATCCTCTTGTCAACTGGGTCAGATAGGACTTCATCAGTTGAGGAAATTGAAAAAGGTTGAGTAACTGGCTGACATGTATAGTAAGTGATAAAGCCAAGATTCAACCCACATCTCTAAGTTTTCCTCTCCTCTGTGTCCTGGGACATTCCCCGGGTCCCTCAGCTGATGAAACCCAAGTCCCAACCCTCCAAAAAAACATTTAATGAAAAAACAAACAAACAACCCAAGTTCCTTGGACAGAAGGTGTGGTGGAAGCTATCTTGCTGGAAAACTCCAAGACAAAGGCTCCCCATCCCGCCCCCCACCAGAGACCATTTCCATGGAGACATGCAAACACCACAAAGCCAGAAAGCAGTGTTGAAAATGGATTAGGGAGTATATTAAACACTTTTTTTTTTCCTAAAGCAAAAACTTCTCTTGGGTGGCCAGTTGGTTGAGACTGTTAGTGCAAAGGCCCCAGCCCCTATGATGATGGAAGACCCAGACGGGCCCCTAGGGCATTCAGCATTGGGTGGCCTTGGAAGAATCACCCCTGCTTGAATACTCTCCACAGTGTGGGACTGAGAAGGTTCTCTAAGCCCTGGGGTGAATGGGGCTCATTGTGCACAGGATTTTCAGAGTGCCCTGGGGAAAATGCTGAAGTAAACCTCCACCTAAGATTTCTGTAGCTTCCATGCACTCTACAACCTTCATGAGTCTACTCTAATTCTTTTTTCTCTTTGTTTGTCTCCTTGCAGGTTTGGCCGTAAGCTCTGCCTCTTGGTCACAATCCTCATAAACACTGCATCTGGAGTTCTCATGGCCGTCTCCCCAAACTATGCATGGGTGTTAATTTTCCGCTTGATCCAGGGGCTGGTCAGCAAGGCAGGCTGGTTAATAGGCTACATCCAGAGTAAGAATTGCTTGTGGCTGTGAGGACAAAGCCACATTGCTGCCCAAACCCTCAGGAGACGGGAGGGGGCTGTGCCCCAAAATGGACCCAGCTTCAAGAGAATGTGGAGAGACTTTTTTGTTCTGTATCAAAAGGATTTCTATAGCCTTTTCAGTCAACTCATTCTACATTGTTCCTATAAAGAAAACAATGAAGGCAGAAATGAGAGTAAACGTCATGCCATCCAGATTCTCATATAACTTCTTAGAAAAATGTATTCTGTATCCTGGGGTGTTACATACAGAAAAACCTAGCCTATCGGGCCTATACATAAAGAAAAATTCAATGATGAGAGATACGTCAGATTTATAGGGGACTTTACTGCTTTGCGTAAATGGATTCTAGGAAACCACTGTTATACTTACTTGATATACCCCGAAATGGAGAATATGAGCCCTGTGGGGAGCCTGAGTTCCCCAGCGCCTCCTCTGACCAGGAACATCATTCCATCCCACTCACTAGCAGCCAGTCTTATGCTGAAGCTCCATGGAGTATGGGAGAATATTTGAATACTAACAGCATAACATCTTCAAAGCCGTATTTTTAAAAATTAGCATCATAATTAGAGCTTGGGAATGAGCTCCATCTTTACTTTCTCTTGGCTACAGTCAAATAGCATCCATACAAAGGGAAGTGGATGCTTTGAAATTAAAACCATCACTATCATAAAACCTGTATTACCCCTGACAGCTAGAATATGTGTGTTCAAAACTGTAGCTGGTAAAGTTAATTTGGGGATCTCTGTGAGATACAGAAGAAGGATGCTGGATGCTATTACGTGCTGTCGTGGTAGGCATGTAATCTCCATGCGAGCAGCAAAGGGATATATCAAAGTACAGTTATTCAATCAGTAATTCGATTTTTTAATTTTTGGTTTCTTATTTTTTATTTATGATAGTCACACAGAGAGAGAGAGAGGCAGAGACACAGGCAGAGGGAGAAGCAGGCTCCATGCACCGGGAGCCCGATGTGCGATTCGATCCCGGGTCTCCAGGATCACGCCCTGGGCCAAAGGCAGGCTCTAAACCGCTGCGCCACCCAGGGATCCCAGTAATTCGATTTTTTAGAACACATAACATGCAGAAATATGTATAATTTAAATGTGTAAATTTAAATTTCAGCCTTCTACCCATTATTTCTTCTCCAGGCCCTTTGAATGACCTTTTTCTGAGCTGCCATCCCCAGACCCTGCCTGTGACCCCAACCACTTCAAAATATTTCTATTTATTGAGCACTTACAGACTTTTGTTTCACTCTGTTTTAAATACTTTTTGATAATTTGCAATAATATATAGAAACATTTTAGGATGCATTTCTATATGGTTTATAAATAGTTGATGTATTTAACATGATTACTAAACATTTAAAGCAAAAGATCTGTGGCTCATGAAATATCTGGAATTTAAATTCTAGTATGTTTGTGATGCAGAAATGACTAGTACCTAAATGTACTGGTATGTGATAACCTGGCTCTTGGACAATAAAAAGCCCTGGTTTGGGGGGTTGTCTGATTTCTAAGTTGTAAATATTCCCACCATGACTGGCTTTAAGATACCAATACATTTAATAACCAGCTTGCAAAATTCCTGAGATTTAAAAATCAGTTCTTGCAAGTCAGTCCTAGCTGACCAATCAGTATGGAAACCCACTGCCAGGTTTCCAAGCCATTTACACACATTATCAGGATTGCCAAGAAAATACTTAATTCATATAAGACAAGTTATATTGAAATGTTCATTTACATAAAAATCACCTGCAGTCTCAAGTCAGTGTTTGATTCATTTATTCAGATCTTAAATTACCATTGCCTTACTACTCTTGATCAAAATTTTGCAAATAAAACAGCTGGATTATTGGTTGTTTTTTTTTTTTTTTTTTTTTTAGAAAAAAGGCAAAACAAAAAAAATAAAAAAATAAAAACAACTTTGGATTGCTCCAAAAAATTTTTTTGCACATATATTAAATCCAGGCACAATTGCCCTTGAAATGACCCTATAAATCAAACATTTTGTTCACACTGGCAGGCCTCTCACCCTACCCAATGTGGAATTACAAGATCTTATATTAATTAATATAACAGCAATAATCATGACAAAATAGTCCCCAAAGAACATTGAAAGTTTTTCAGAAAGTTGTATAAAAAAACTCTAGAACTTGTCCTCCTTTTTAAAAAATATATATTTATTTATTTGAGAGAGAGAGCATGAACTGGGAGAGAGGTAGACTCCTTGCTGAGCAGGGAGCCAAACTAGGGGCTCAATCCCAGACTCTGGGATCATGATCTGAGCTAAAGGCAACTGCTTAGCCAACTGAGCCAGTCAGGTGCCCTTTGCCTTCGTTTTTGAGGTTGGCATTGGTGCTTCCCCAGAGTCAGGCAGCCAACTCATTGTCATACTGACTTACATTGACCATTTGGATTCTCTCTGCAGTTACGGAATTTGTCGGGCGGAGCTATCGGAGAACAGTGGGCATCGTTTACCAAGCGGCCTTCACCGTTGGGCTCCTGCTGCTGGCTGGGGTGGCGTATGTGCTTCCTCACTGGAGGTGGCTGCAGTTCACTGTTACTCTGCCCAACATCTGCTTCTTGCTCTATTACTGGTAAGTCTATTTGGAACAAAACAGGAAATAACTTGAACTATTTCATTTTACTGAAAAGGCTGACTCCCCGAATGCACAGCATCCTTCCAAATTCCAAGGTGTCCTTCAGTCTCCTTCCACGGAAAGCCCAGGTCCATGTTTCTGGGATAAAACAAAACAAAAGAAGCAAACAAAAAACCATGAGCTTCAACCAAATTTACATTCTCAGTAAGTTTACCCAGGGGGTTCCCAATTTGCACTTAGAGCTTCAAAAAATTAATTTCTATTCTACTGGGCAGTTCTTGAACTATCTGGATATGCCACTGAGAGTCCCTCCAGATGTTTCCCTTGCAGGCTAGCCATTTATGGTTCCCATCTTCCCTGACCTGGTTCCCAAGTCCTTCACCTTCTTGGCCCTTCAGCTCTTGCAACACCTGGCCGAACTGGCTCTGCTTCCTGAGGTGTGGGCGACTGAGCTGAACCCCCACCAAATGTGATCTAGAAAAATCTCCCTAGGGCATCACAGTGGAAAAGATGCACGCTGTGGGCCATGGGTTGATTGCCACTGAGCACACCCCATTTCTGTTCCTAATGTCAAGTCTTAACTGAGGAATTGTGTCTGGTTCCTCTCTCCATTGCACTCCCACAGACTTCCCTCCCAAGTTACCTTTGAGCCCCACCTCTCCGAGTGATGCCCCGACCTGGAGCCTTCCCAACTCCTGGCCAGAACTACCACCAGGGCGGTCCCGCTACTCCTTCCTGCCTGTCCCTCTTCCTACCACCCACCCTGAACCAGCTGCTCCAAAAGTCCTCTCCAAACACAGATCCAAGTGGCTAGAGTCCTGCTCAAGGAGATATGGGTTCCTAAAAGGAACCCAACAATCATTTAAAGGCAAACAAGGAGCTTCTATTAAAGTATCCCAGTGTTCTGCTAAATTCAGCAGCCTCGCTTGTGAGCTCTGCGACACCTTACCTCAAACTCTTACCCCTTCCTTTGAGAAATCAGCTCTCAGAATAATAAACATAAAATACTCGCTCTACCCCCCATGACAGAACTACATCCTGCCCCCTCCGCATGTGCCCCGGCTGTCCGCTATCAGCACGTGCAAAGGCCCAGCCAACCTGCCTCTCCTCCCACGAGCACAGGGCTGGGTGGATATTTAGCTGACCCCTGCTTTGCAGAGTCCCACTGTGAACTCTCCGAAGTGGGGACCTCCAAGTTTCTTGCACAAAGGCTGAAGAGAAGTCAGCGGTGAAGGAGGAAAAAGCCTACATATCCCCTGCAAAATTTTACAAAATTTTTGTCTTGTGATAGAGCTTGTGGGATTTATTTTAACAACTTTCCAGTATGCACTGCAGTATTATTAACTGTAGTCACCATGCATTATATCCTCTGGACTTAATCTATTTTGTAACCGGAAGTGTGTGCTTTTGACCCCTTCACCCATTTTGTTCACCTCCTTCCCCAGCAACCATCAATCTGTTCTCTGTATCTATGAGCTTGGTTTGTTTGCTTTAGATTCCACACATAAATGAGGTCATAAGGTATTTGTCTTTTATAGTCTGACTTATATCAGTTAGTATAATACCCTCTAGGTCCACACATGTTGTCACAGATGGCAAGACTTCATTCTTTTATATGGCTGAGTAATATTCCATCACACACACACACACACACACACACACACTCACACATACACACATACACACACCCATAAGTTTGTTTCCATGACTTGGCTCTTGTAAATAATGCAGCAATTAACATAAAGGTGCACATACCTTTTTGAATTAGTATTTCTGGTTCCTTCTAATAAATACCCAGAAGTAGAATGGCTGGATCATATGGTATTTGTATTTTCAGTTTTTTGATGACCCTCCACACTGTTTTCCATAGTGGCCACACTGCTGGGTTTCCAACAGTGCACAAGGGTTTCCCTTTCCCTGTACCCTCCCTTGTCAGCTTTTGTTATTTCTTGTCTTTTTGATTCTGGCCATTCCAACAGATGTGAAGTGACATCTTATTGTGGCTTCGATTTGGATATCCCTGGTGATGAGTGATGCTGAGCATCTTTTCATGTACGAATTGGCCATGTGTATGTCTTTTGGGGAAATGTGTATTAGGATCCTCTGCTCATTTTTAAGTCAGATTTTTTTTTTGCTCTTGAGTTGTAGGAGTTCTTTGTATATTTTTTCTTTGTATATTTTTGATATTCACCCTTTTCCTGATACATGATTTGTGTATTTTCTCCCATCCAATAGGCTAATTTTTCATTTTGTTGATTTCCTTTGCTGTCCAGCCCCTACACAATTTTATTTCCTTTGTAGATCCAACCGAACCTCATTGTGTAAGATCTCTTGCAGAAATTTGATTACGACCCCTGGGGATGGGGGTTCAGGAAGACCCCCCCTGATTCCATACTGAACAGCACTGACCACACTTGTGCTATACCCTAGGTGCATTCCTGAGTCTCCGAGGTGGCTGATCTCCCAGAGTAAAAATGCTAAAGCCATGAGGATCCTTAAGTACATTGCAAAGAAAAATGGAAAATCTCTGCCTGCCTCCCTTCAGGTGAGCAAGTGGCTGGCTGAACTATCAGATTGGGGAACAGTGACAGGAGGATCTGGGAAAGCCATGCATTCTCAATGGCGGGGGGGAGTGTCACAGAAGGGGTCCACCATATGCAACAGGATATTTCTGTTGTACTAGGATTCATGGGCCCTGGTAAAAAATTCAAAATCAATCAAAAACATGAAACTAAAAGGAACCAAACAGTCATTTATTTATTTATTTTTTTAATTTTTATTTATTTATGATAGTCACAGAGAGATTGAGAGAGAGAGAGGCAGAGACACAGGCAGAGGGAGAAGCAGGCTCCATGCACCAGAAGCCCGACGTGGGATTCGATCCCGGGTCTCCAGGATCGCGCCCTGGGCCAAAGGCAGGCGCCAAACCGCTACGCCACCCAGGGATCCCCCCAACAGTCATTTAAAGGCAAACAAGGAGCTTTTATTGTGTGCAACCCAAGGCTGTGTGGGTCCCTCATACCCAAATACCCAATGTCTTCCTTACCATATGTCCACTGAGACACTCAGGGAGGGGAGATTTCCCCAGAGGGAAGAGTCTTCAGACACAAATAATTTCTTAGAATTTTAAACATTCTGGATAGAAACTTGCCCCTAAATGTTTTGATCAGTCTCCTGCCTTCTGAAATAAGACAAGTTACAGGGGTGTCCATTTTCTCTGCATTTCATGGTTTGCCTTTGGTAGACCTTATCACCTTTGGTGTAAGCCTTTTGCTCTGACAGGGGATGGAAAAGCAAAAATCAAACTGGTTAGAAAACTGTCAAAATAAGAGTGATCGTCTCTGTGCAAGGATCTAAGATAGGTTGCCAGTAAGCATTTGTGATTGACATGATTTAGAGTGAGTATTGGGACTTTTCCCACCTCCTCTTTGGTTTCTGGGTGGTTGGGATATATACTTTTTTCCACTGATGACCAGCATAGCACTGATTGAAGTTTTAGATCCTCTTGGAGATTGCTCAGGGACTAAAGCACATGTGAGTCACTGTCTTGCCAAAGTTCAGAGTTCATGTAAGAGCGGTTAGGTTAGGTCGGCTGGAGGTTCTTCCTCTCACTCCTCAGGCTTTTACACACCCTCCCATGCTGCTGTAGGAACAAAGGTTCTGCTTCCCAAACCTGGAGACTGAATCTCAACTGCACCACCTGCTGTTTTCTCCTAGAGCAGGGCTTCTCAAATGTTAATACCTGTGCCCAGGTTGCTCCTGGGGACCTTGCAGAATTGCAGATTCCAGTTCAGGTGTCTGGAAAGGGGCCCCAGGTCTTTCATTCTAACAAGTTCCAGGTGATACCAAGCTGTTTCAAGTGCCGAGGTCCCAGAGCAAAGCCTCCTGACCGCTGGGCGACACCTGGTCTGGCAGGGAGCACACCCACCACCCTGTGCCCTCAGCCATCAGAGCCCCTGGGCTGGGCCTCCTTCTACCCCACCGTGCTTGACCTTCAGTGCTGGACATATGCACATGAGTTACTTACCTAACACCCCTTATCCCAGCTTCCTCTTCTGTGGAAGAGTGTGAAAAAGATAGAAACCAACTTCCAGGATAGCCAAGATTTAGTGAACTAATAAGTATGAAAAGTTCACTATGAGCCCTCAGCAAGGGTCAGATACTGTTGTGATTCCCTGTAATACCCAGGGATGTCGTCTTTAACCACACAAAGCTGTTCCTCCTGTTTCCATTCCTAGAGCCTCAGACCTGATGAGGAAGTTGATGAGAAGTTGAATCCGTCATTTCTTGACTTGATCAGAACCCCTCAAATAAGAAAACACACTTTGATCTTGATGTACAACTGGTAAGGAATGTTTTTCACTCTAAAAACATTTTTTTAAGCCCCATCATCCACATTAGGGGAACGAATAAGAAAGCACTGTCACACAGCCTCGATTCAGTATAACTACTAACAGTGGACAGCAAGGGGATTCATTCAAAGCAGTTTTTTTCTGATATTTTTTCAAGCAGGTGTTTAAAATCAGCTTACAGTCTCAAAGTATAGATAAGTATACTCTCAACCTTGGCATTGCCTTAGAATCTCCTGCGAGATTATAAAATGCCAACACCAGAACCCACACCCTGGCCCCAGAAAATACTGATTGAATTGATCCAGGGAAATGTCTAGGCACCAATATTTTAACATCCTCCAGGTGAGTCTGATATACAGCCCAAACTGAGAACTATTCCTTTTATACCTACGATGAGTATATATCTCTTCTTATTGTACACGGCTAGCAAGGAAAGGGTTTTTTCTCTGTCTTGTCTATTAGAGAAAGAAAGAAACTTATAAATGAGAATAAACCACAAAGAGTAATCCACTGGCTGCACAATCCCGTGGCTGACACATGATGGTTTCCACTGTCTGCAGGCTGCCCCTAGGGCTCGGAGCCCTTCATTCAGCACCAAGCCTTCCTTAGTGCAGCCCGCTTTCCTTTCGGTGTACCCCAGGACTTACTTACACTGGCCAAATGAAGATTTGGAATCACAGACAGAAACAAAGCTCCTCAGGAACTAATTTAGCAAGCTTGACAATACTGCATATAAAATGCAGCAGGGAAATTTGGCTTCGAATCCTTCTTTCCTTTTCTGAATAGTTTTGACTCTTGCCAAGTGTCCTCATATTTGCCATTACAGATGATGAACACTTCGGGTCAAAAAAACAAAATGTCAAAATGCTGTCTGTATTATGTCAGGAGAGAAATCAGCAAGAGGAGTGGTTTTACCTGTTTGGTTATTTGGTACCCATTTGGTTCTCTCATTCCCTAAAATTTGAATTAAGTATCCCCTTGATCCCAATTCTATTAGAAGACCACAAAGAGAGAAATAATTAACATCCACCAATAACCTGATATAGTTTAGCCAAATAAATCACTCTAGAAAGATATTTTTTTTCCTACCTTTCAATTCAGCCAGGGAATGCCATCCTGATTTCTTCTCCTTTCCTGGTTCTGGGGTCATAGTCAGCTACCACAGTGGATCAGATAATGTAAAAGCAGTAGAGTGGAGGGAATAGCAATAAAAAGATGACAAAGAAAGGTGACCCACAATCAACTCTTATTTTTCCGAAAGGCTCTCCTTGTTGATGACTTGCTTTTGGTGTTTGGCTTGACCTGAGCTCTCCTCTTTGCTCAGGTTCACAAGCTCTGTTCTCTACCAAGGCCTCATCATGCACATGGGCCTTGCAGGGAGCAATATCTACTTAGATTTCTTCTACTCTGCCCTGGTGGAATTCCCAGCCGCCATCATCATCATCCTCACCATTGACCGTATAGGTCGTCGGTATCCATGGGCTACATCAAATATAGTGGCAGGGGCAGCCTGCCTTGCATCGGTTTTCATCCCTGAAGGTGAGTGTCAGTGTCAAGCCAAACTGGGTTCTTGTCTTCCAAGGCCTTGAGAAGAGGGGATGTCACAGCTCTCTGATGTGATAAATTACTATGTAATTTATCATCGAAGTCAATTTGGAAAGAATCTGGGACCTTCTTGAGCAAGCCCATGTCACCACCCTGTCTTTAAGAAAAATTGTACCCAACAGTTGCCTGATGTAATATAATAATACCTGATTGTTCCCTAATGTACTATAACAAGAAAGGTTAAGAGGACACCTGCTACAGGCCATCGAGCTGGCCCAGAACAGAAAGAGCATGGGCTTTGGGATAGAGCAGGCCCAGGGTAAAGTCTTCTTCCAGCATTTCCCAACTACTATTTAGGCAACTCCTTTGAGGTCCCTGCATCATCCTGCAGAAAAAATAAGAAAGCTTAGGCCAATGCAAACAATGCACAACTATTTAGTTCCTTTCCTTCCTTTCAAAGTGCTTTCTCAATTAATGGGAGGCAAAACCTGTACAAAAGAATCTTATTGGCAACATGGAACTTTGTTTGAACCCTTTTGTTATTAGCAATTATTTAAGATTTGCCCATATTTTGCTGTTTCTTTTGGGTAACCTGTATAAACTAGAGTTGGCCCAGCTCTGAAAACCTATAAAATTTTGTTTTCCTTAGTGACTGAGATCTAAAGAGAGTGTAAGACTCATGCCCAAGGTTAAAACTAACAGACATGGGAGATTTCATTCAAAAGTCTTGAGTTTAGAGAAGAAGAATTTTGCATTCTCATCCCATTCTGGAATGTGGACTTCCCCTTGCACACCTCTGGAGTATGGTTTGCAGACCAGGGATTGTATGTGGTGTGTGTAAGTGGTGCATTTTTGCCCCTCAGATCTACAATGGCTAAGAGTTACGGTCTCGTGCTTGGGTAGAATGGGGATTACAATGGCCTTCGAAATGGTTTGCCTGGTCAATGCGGAACTGTACCCTACGTTCATCAGGTGAGCACGTTTTCCTCAACGTGAGGAGGGTGAATGGGACATTTACTTACTGGCTAGAACTACTACAAGTGCCAGCAGAGGGCACCTCCCTTTTCAAAACACAGGGCAAGAGAGTTATGACAAGGACATTTAAAGACAGTAGCCAGGCCACATCTCAGTTATAGGCTAGGGTGAAATACAGACACTGTGTGGTGAGACAGAGGTATTGATTGCAAGAGAGAGAGAGAGAGAGAGATTACCAAGTGGCCATGGGAGAGAGTAATCAGAAACAGCACAAACACGCACCTGGGTGGCTCAGTTGGGTAGGTGTCTACCTTCGGCTCAGGTCATGATCTCCGAGTCCTGGGATTGAGCCCCAAGCATAGTCAGGCTCCTTGCTCAGCAGAGAATCTGCTTCTTCCTCTCCCTGTGACCCTCCCCTCAACAGCTCGTTCTGTCTCCCTCTCTAACTCACTCTCTCTCAAATAAATAAAACATTAAAAAAAAAAAACCTAAAAGAAAGGAAACAGTATGAACAGGACCATAGAACAGTGTAGGGAAGCCAGATGACCAATGTAAAAACTGAAAATTAAATTAAAAATATCCAGAAAAGCTAATATAACACAAGTATAGCAGAATATGAGTGGAATTATGAATCATACACCATCTGTGTGTTGAAAAAAATGTGAACACTCTTTTTCAGTTCACAGACATTTTAGCGATTTGCGGAAGAATTTACTTGGGGGTTGGGTGGGAGATAACTACTGTCCGATGAGAAACTGGAAATTAAGTCAGTTTCCTGCATTTCAGGAATCTTGGTGTCCTTGTCTGCTCCTCAATGTGTGACATCGGTGGCATCATCACACCCTTCCTGGTCTACCGGCTTACCGATATCTGGCATGAGCTCCCACTGGTGGTTTTTGGTAACAAATCCTCAGATGTGTCTTTGAATGAAAATCTATTTTTCTAGGGACCTCCATTGTTCCATCTCAAAATAGGCATCATGCATACTGGCCACTACCAAGCGCAGCTAGTAATTAGTACCTACTCTTAGTGTTAGTAATATTAGCATAGGTAATCCTATTAGTAGCTACTAAGACTCAAGTGTAGGAGCCACTAGGACTCCTGGCCTTAGCTGGACAATGTTCAAGGAGTGAACTAGAAAGACGTTTGCCTGAAAAACACCCCTAACTCTCTCCTCACCAATTTCCACCCCTCCTTGGGTCCCTTTGCCGAAGAGCTCATCCTTTCTGCTTCTTTTATGGCCAAATGTGGGAAAGTACAAAGTTTTTCACTTCATTACTTCAAAGAAAGTGGTTAAAATTTTGCAAAGAGCAATTTCAAAACCCAGGGGAAACAAAGACCACCATTAAGGAAATACATTAGCGTAATGGCACACCTATGTTGGTGTCAGGCACCCCTTCCTCAAATTCCTTGGGCAGTTAGATTTAAGGAGGGTTGAAACAGCCCTTCTCTCCAATACTGAAGGAATGTACCAATGTAGAGCCCTCCTCCTCCCCCCACTGCCCAGCCTGTAGCATGGAAGGTGACAGGGACAAATCTGATTATCAGCAGTTAACACACAGAGGCCAATGTTGAACATGATGTCTACAGACTGTGAAAGGGGTCCAGAAACCCTGGACACTCCCATTTATTCATACCCATTCCTTTCTCCACACTCCACAACTGTGGACAATAGGACAGACCACCTCTTGTGCACCACAGAGAGGGGTGAGAAGTGCTCAGATTCACACACATAGCATTCACCTCCTCATGTTAGCCAGAAAGCCTCAAGGCACCCAGCTCAGTCTTCTTTTAGACCCATTGGGAGCCACTTTTAATTTGACAAAAATGTAACAGTTTTCCCCATGGGCCTACAACACTCACTTAATTTGAGGGGAGGGAGGACAAGACGCTCTGCACCCACATGGCTTTTCTCCTACCACTCCACATTGTCGCACATAAGCATCTCTGCTTATTCCTCTTCTCAAGGGATTTGTGAGGGGGAAATTTTCCACTGCTATAGATGTGCCAGCAAATGTTCCACACAGCTGATAAAACTCACCCTCAAAACAGACCCAATGAATTCCTCTACATTGCAACTTAATAAGAGCAAGATGGCCAGAGTTGATAGAACACAAGCTCTTTATCTTAGTATAAGCATGATTTGGCAACAGAATGGCTGGTACCACTTAGGGGACCCTGGAAGTCTTCCTCTCCCAACACTGGCTGAGGGATGTGTGCAGAGCCTCTTTCCATCCTGGGAAAGTACCACAACACTCTCTGTACCCCTGCCTTTCAGGGAAGGTGGAGGCAACTTAGTCTTGGCCATTCCCTTAGGTGGGCAGTGAGACATTTCTGGGTGGAGAACAGAGACTTCAGGTTTCTCTAAGTACCATTTAACAACATGATGCAAAGTCCAGACCTAGCAGAGCCTCTGTTGACTCTCTCTCAGGATTTACCGTCCCTGGAAAAGATAAAGGATTTTAACTACATTTCACCATTTCAAGTAAACTCAAAGCCAACTCCCACTTTTATTGATACTTATAGTTCCATCTTCTTTTCTCACCAATCTGAGTAGTTAGCAGAAAACAAAACTAATATTTGGACATTTTTACTCCTTTCCCTTTCTTTTGCACGCAGTGATGGTATACTGATGATTGTGGTTTTGAAGTAGTCAGAAGCGGTTATCTAGAAGCCTGAAAATCAACAAATGAGCAGTTGAAAGAGCACTGGAAAAAAACTGTTAAGAAATACCCTAGTTAATTAAGCCTACCTTTGCAAATATAAAAAGTTAAAGGGTTGATAATTTGATTCATCTATTATATTCTCTTCATAATTCACTCACTGCAGAAAACCAAAGCCAGAGCGATATATTTATTATTTGCATGAGTTACAGCGGAGTGAATCTTTAGATGTTTGGAGAGACTCTGCTGAGGGTGGCTACCTCGTTCATATTCTGTGGCAGGCATTGCCACGTAACAAACAGGAATTCATTTCAGTCTCAAACAAGCATGTGAGGTGGAAATATCACCCCACTTGATGGCCAAGAACCTAGAGCTGAATTTCCCAGGGCTCTGAGACCAGTGAGTGCGGGCTCAGAATGGGACCCCAGGCACCCAGAGCCACAGCCAGCATCCAGAACCACTGAACTCTGTGGCCTCTGTTTCCATCATTTTGTAAAGATGTAAAAACGGAGGACAGTGTGCATTTTTTTGGAACTCCAAAACTAGTGAACAACCCTCATCTATTTCCTACATTCTATTATAGCAAAACAGAACTTTAAAATCCCAAAACGTTAATGAGAATTTAAAGACACATAAACACTCTACTGTTTACTATCAGCCCCCAGCATGTGCTAAACATTATAGCCAGAGACAAAGGAAAAAGGAACAAAAGGAATTTATCGAACACTCCAGTTAGAACTAAAAGCATAAGCCTGGCTATACTTTTAAACACTGTGATGCAGTAATATATGATTCATTACTTCTGGATGCTAGTCATGTTCCAAGTTTCTGACTCATTTTCATTACTAAGTGCTTTATATTGGCAGGATTATGTTCTTCCTTTCCTTAGAGTAGATTTTTTTTCAGAGTTATTTTCTAACTCCAATGTATCTTAATATTATGGCAATGTTCTTTAGCCTAGAATAACCTTGACTTAAAATGTTAAGTATTTCATCTCCCTATAAGGAATTGTAACCCAACGGAGTTTGGAATCAGCAAAATATTTATAGCACAGTCAGAGATAGCAAAGAAATCTGTAAGTATAGAAAATCACATGCAAAAAAACTTTAAGAAGTAAGGGGAGTTCTGATTATAAAGCCTGTGTGTTCTAGCACTTAATGTGATTTGCATCTGTTTGGCTTCCAGCTGTGGTTGGCTTGGTTGCTGGGGCACTGGTGTTGCTGCTCCCGGAGACCAAAGGGAAGGCTTTGCCTGAGACTATTGACGAAGTTGAAAACATGCAGAGGTAGGGAACTGAAATCCTCCATACAGGTTGGGGCCAACTCTGTAGCCAGTTGGAAAAAAAAAAAACATGAGGTTGAATTTATACCTCACACCATCCATTGAGATCAAGTCACATGAACTCAAAGACCGGAAAATACAAACAAAGGAACAATAAAATAGGGATGCCTGGGTGGCTCAGTGGTTGAGCACCTGCCTTTGGCTCAGGTCTTGATCCCGGGGTCCCTGCAGGGGGCCTGCTTCTCTCCCTGCCTATGTCTCTCTGCCTCTCTCTCTGTGTCTCTTATGAATAAATAAATAAAATCTTAAAAAAAAAAGAAACAGTAAAATAATGAGAATACCCTTATACTTTCATAAAAGGGAAGGACTATGTAGGTACAGCAGAAAAAATCCAGGACCCATATTTAAAAAGATCAATAAGTTTGCCTTTATAAAAATAAAGACATCTGTATTGAAAACTAACATAAGTTAAGAAAATAATAATAGCAAACACGGATAAAATATTCACTCCTGTACAAGGAGCTACTTTTCTTAGTATATAAAGAGCTCTAACAAAGAGGAACCACGCAAAAGAAAAAAAAATGGGTTAAGGACTTGAACAGATAATTCAGTGAAAGGAAAATAAAAACAGCTCTTAAGGATATGAAAATATGCTCACTTCCTACGTAGTGAGAGAAGTACAAATGAACACTGTACTACTTACAACTTAGATTGTTGAAGATCAACCCACTTGGTAACATTGTGTTGGGGAAGAATGTGGGGAAACACTGTCCTACGTTGCCAGTGAAATCTGAAATCTCTATGATGGCAAAATGACAATAGTATTAAAAATGTACATTTCTCTTTACCTAGCAATTCCACACTTCTAGGAATTTTATGTACAAAATGACATATGTACAGGATCACTGTTTAAGACAACTTTTTTTTATGTAACAAAAGATTGGAAACAACCTAAATGTTCATTGATTTGGAGACCAGTTATATAAATCATGGCATGTCATGCAATAAAATACTAAGCCATTAAAAGAACAAGGCAGCTTAATACACACTGAGAAGGAAAGCCCTCTAAGATATATTATTATTTTTAAAAAGAGGAGGGCACCTTGGTGACCAAGTCAGTTAAGTATCTGACTTTCGACTTCAGTTCAGGTCTTGATCCTGGGGGTGTGAGCTCAAGCCTCATGTTTATAAATGCATGAATCAATTAATTACTTAATTAATTTTTTAAAAAGAAAAATATAGAAAGTACATTTTCTACTATTTCTATAAAAATAAATTTACCTTGTCTCTGGAAGAATATGCAAGAACCAGAATATTGGCTATCTGTGGAATCGGTGGCTGTGGAACACAGATGGGAGGGATTTCCAATGCACATTTTGTTGTACTTTCTGAATTTTGGACCACCTGGACCTATTCAAAAATTAAACTTAAGAAAGTCTAGTAAAGAAAACATAGGGTACACTGCCCTCAAGCTTCTTGATGCAATATGCTTAGATGCTTTTTAAATTCATTTTATACTCCAGTTCCAGCCCACGAGCACCATGAACTGAACTGAATTTTATCCTTTCTCCACAATGTTCACATTAACATACTCAGCACTGCAGCAGATGTGGCTGGGGAGGCATCACTGCGGTCTGAGGCTTTTTCTAGAGCGAGCTTGGAGCTCAGCATTACGAGAGGCCTTTAGCTCAGCCAGAGGTCACACACTGGTGGCCCACAGGACATCAGGGCCTCAGGTGCTTTGCTTGACCCATGTGACATTTTTAAAGTGAGAAATTCCACATAAACTGGATTTCCAGGATCTGTTAAAGAAAAAAAAAATTCAAAAGATTTGGTAACGCCGCCCAGGCATTTTCTCTTGCTGGTGGTTTGTAGGAGCTGAGCGATGGCTCGGTGTTTTGAAGAACATGCCTGCTGGAGGGAGCTGCGGTGCACCATACCCCAATGTCTCATGCCTCATACATTTATCTTTTCTGCCTGCTGCATATATTTGAGCTTGAGATTTTTGATCTAGGCCAACTGTCCCTCTGTATCCCTAGCTCAGTGAAGCTTCCCACGCACACGAGCCTCCGCTTAAAGACAGACTGTACCCCATTTACTGCCGCATCCCTAGGACTTAGCACAGTACCTGGCACACACAGAGCAGGTGTTCCCCAAATAGCTATAAAATAAATGCTGAGTTCCTTCTACAGCATGTCTAAAGGTGGGTCCTCCAGGCTTTGGCAGCCAGCTCCAGCCCTGGGAAGGCGGTAATGTGTGGTGGGGAGGAGCGTGGCCCATACAGTCTGATAGGCCAAGTCTTGACATTTCCCATCATGTGGCCTTGACTCATCTGAGCCTTGGTTTTTTCATCTATAAATGGGAACAACAATTTCTACTCACTGGATTTTTGTAATGAGATAAATGCATGTCAAGTGCCTGGCCCTTTGTAAATGTCCCATGGCCACCGGTATTATTCATAGAAGTTTTCACAGCTGTTCTGTAAAACAGGTAACTGTGTACCTAGACAACCGATTGGAAATCAAATTTTAAAATATATTCTGAACAGTTTTGAGATAGGGAAGCACAGCTCGCTGATAGATTCACACACGTCTACCTGTAAGAAGCTTCCTTCCCATCAGGCTGGCTCCGGAGACAAGGAGGTATCTCAAACCTCATTCCTGTTTGTTTGTTTGTTTGTTTGTTTGTTTGTTTGTTTGTTTCTCATTCCTGTTTTTCTGCATGCTTTCTGTTTGTGTGATCTACAAATACTTCTATGAAGACTTGGACTTTTCTGCCGTCTGTCTTCCATAACCCAGCTCACCTTGAAAGGGAAGCCAGGCCTCTGTGAGCTGGGGAAGGGGGGGGCTACGGAGGAGAGCAGCAGGTGAACCCCAGGGGGGCTTGCAAGGGGCCCACCCGGCAGGGAGGCGAGCAGGGGCAGCCCACGGGCACAGAGGTGTCCCTCGGAGAGCTGAGCCCGGCCGCGGCCCCCACACTGAGGCGGGGCCAAAACCAGGGTGGGGCAGGTCTCCCCAAGTCCTCCGGCCCCCGAAGCCCGTCCTAGGTACGGACAGCCGCGGGGACTTCCCATGCACCCCTCATGTCCCCCTCCCGCCTGCTGCCTAAGATCCCTCGGAGCTCTCAGCTCCCGCCTCCGAAGCCCTTCTCATGGGCTGCTCGCCCCGTCCCGAGCGGCCCCTCCAACAGGTGCTAGTATTACTAGGCCCGGTGACAACCGAAAACAGGAAGGCAAGAGACATGAAAGAGTCACCGGGAGGCCAGTAAGCGACAAAGCCAAGCCAGTTCTGGAACCCAGGCCCTGGGGGCCGGGGACAGCGTTAGGGGTCAGTTAGCGCTGCTGCTGCTGCTGCTGCTGCTGCTGCTGCTGCTGCTGCTGTTGCTATGGTTACTGTGGTTGCTGCTGCTGCTGCTGTTGCTATGGTTACTGTGGTTGCTGCTGCTGTTGCTATGGTTACCGTGGTTGCTGCTGCTGTTGCCATTCTTGCTATTGTTGCTGCTGGTGTTACTGTAGCTGCTGCTGCTCCTGTTGTTGCTGTGCTGTCATTGCCGCTGCTGTTGCTGTCGTTGCTGCTGTTGTTCCCGCTGCTATTATTGTTGCTGTCCTTACTGTCACTGCTGCTGCTATTGCTGTGATTACTATTGTTACTGTTGTTGCTGCTGTTGTTAACTGTTTCTGTTGCTGTGGTTCCTGTTGTTTTAAGTATTGTTGCTTGTTACTGCTGTTGTTGCTGTTGTTGCTGCTGTTACTATCATTACTATTGCTGTTGTTGTGGTTCCCATTGTGGTTGCTGTGGTTCCTCTTGTTGCTGTTGTTACTATTGCTGCTGTTGTTGCCATTGTTGCTGCTGCTGTTACTGTTGCTGCTCCTATTGTTGCTATGGTTACTATTGCTGCTGCTGCTGCTGCTATTGCTGTGGTTACTATTATTGCTGTTGCTATTGCTGCTACTGCTGCTGCTACTCCTGTTGTTGCTGCTGTGGTTATTGTTATTGCTGTTGCTATTGTTGCTGTCATTGCTGCTGTTATTACTGTTGCTGCTGCTATTTTTCCTGCTGCTACCACTCCTGTTGTTTTTGAAGTCCTTACTGTCATTGCTGCTGCTGCTGTTGCTATGATTGCTATGGTTACTATTGCTGCTGTTGCTATGGTTGCTATCGTTGTTGCTGCTACTGTTACTATTGCTGCTGTTGTTGTTGTTCCTGTTGTTCCTATTGTTGCTACTGCTGCTGTTGCTGTTGTTGCTATTGTTGCTGCTGTTTCTTGCTGCTACTGTTCCTGTTGTTGCTGTGGTTACTATGGTTACTATTGCTGCTGCTGCTGCTGCTGTTGTTATTGTTGCTGTGGTTACTGTCATTGCCACTGCAGCTGTTGCTGTTGCTATGGTTGCTGTCATTGATGCTGTTGTTACTGTTGCTGCTGTGTTGTTCCTGCTGCTACCCCCCCATTGTTGTTGCTGTCTTTAGTGTCACTGCTGCTGCTGTTGCTGTGATTACTATTGTTGCTTCTGTGGTTCCCATTGTTGTGGTGGTGGTTACTGTTTTTGCTGCTGTTGCTGCCATTGTTACCATTATTGCTGCTGTTGTTGCTGCCATTACTATTGCTGCTGCTGTGGTTCCCATTGTTGTGGTGGTGATTGCTGTTGTTGCTGTTAATATTGCCATTGTCACTATTGTTGCTACTGCTGTTGTCACTGTTACTATTGTTGCTGCTGTTGTCGCTGCCATTACTATTGCTGCTTCTGTGGTTCCCATTGTTGTTGTGGCCGTTACTGTTGTTGCTGTTGTTGTTCCCATTGTTACTATTGTTGCTGCTATTGTTGCTGCCATTACTATTGCTGCTTCTGTGGTTCTTATTGTTGTGGTGGTGGTTACTGTTGTTGCTGCTGTTGTTGCCATTGTCACTATTGTTGCTGCTGTTGTTGCTGCCATTGCTATTGCTGCTGCTGTGGTTCCCATTGTTCTGGTAGTGATTACTGTTGTTGCTATTGTTGCCAATGTTATGATTGTTGCTGTTGTTGTCACTATTGTTGCTGCTATTGTTGCTGCCATTACTATTGCTGCTTCTGTGGTTCCCATTGTTGTGATGGTGGTTACTGTTGTTGCTGCTAATATTGCCATTGTTACTATTGTTGCTGCTGTTTTTGTCACTTTTACTATTGTTGCTGCTATTGTTGCTGCCATTACTATTGCTGCTTCTGTGGTTCCCATTGTTGTGGTGGTAGTTACTGTTGTTGCTGCTAATATTGCCATTGTCACTATTGTTGCTGCTGTTGTCACTATTGTTGCTGCTGTTGTTGCTGCCATTACTATTGCTGCTGCTGTGGTTCCCATTGTTGTTGTGGTGGTTACTGTTGTTGCTGTTGTTGTTGTCACTGTTACTATTGTTGCTGCTGTTGTTGCTGCCATTACTATTGCTGCTGCTGTGGTTCCCATTGTTGTTGTGGTGGTTACTGTTGTTGCTGTTGTTGTTGTCACTGTTACTATTGTTGCTGCTGTTGTTGCTGCCATTACTATTGCTGCTGCTGTGGTTCCCATTGTTGTTGTGGTGGTTACTGTTGTTGCTGTTGTTGCTGCCATTACTATTGATGCTGCTGTGGTTCCCATGGTTGTGATGATGGTTACTGTTGTTGCTGTTGTTGTCATTGTTACTATTGTTGGTGCTGTTTTTGTCACTTTTCCCATTGTTGCTGCTGTTGTTGCTGCCATTACTATTGCTGCTGTTGTGGTTCCCATTGTTGTGGTGATTACTGTTCTTGCTATTGTTGTTGCCATTGTTATGCTTGTTGCTGTTGTTGTCACTGTTACTATTGTTGCTGCTGTTGTTGCTGTCATTACTATTGCTGTTGCTGTGGTTCCCATTGTTGTGGTGGTGGTTACTGTTGTTGCTGTTGGTATCATTGTTACTATTGTTGCTGCTGTTTTTGTCACTGTTACTATTGCTGCTGTTGTTGCTGCCATTACTATTGCTGTTGCTGTGGTTCCCATTGCTGTGGTGGTGGTTACTGTTGTTGCTATTGTTGTTGCCATTGTTATGCTTGTTGCTGTTGTTGTCACTGTTACTATTGTTGCTGCTGTTGTTGCTGTCATTACTATTGCTGTTGCTGTGGTTCCCATTGTTGTGGTGGTGGTTACTGTTGTTGCTGTTGGTATCATTGTTACTATTGTTGCTGCTGTTTTTGTCACTGTTACTATTGCTGCTGTTGTTGCTGCCATTACTATTGCTGTTGCTGTGGTTCCCATTGCTGTGGTGGTGGTTACTGTTGTTGCTGTTGTTGTTGCCATTGTTATGCTTGTTGCTGTTGTTGTCGCTGTTACTATTGTTGCTACTCTTGTCACTGTTGTTACTATTGCTGTTGCTGGTGTTTCTGTAGCTGCTGGTGTTCCTAATGTTATTCTTATTTCTGTTGTTGCTGCTGTTGCTTCTGCTATTACTGTTGTTGGCATAGAGACCCTGGGAGCACAGCTGGCTTCTTTGGGCTCCTACGTCTGGAGCCAGAGACAACCCCAGCACTGCCAGGGGATTCAAGTGGGCTCCTGCTGCACTCCCCATCTCAGCCTGGCCCAGAAGCTGAGGCAAGACTAAGGACCCCCAGGTGGGGAAAATTCTGTGAGGAGCTGGAGGGTGCAGGGGCAGCTCTCTTCCAGATTTCAATATTAATATCAGGCAGAGCATGTTCAGAGGGTATGTCCGGGAACAGCAGGATGAAGAAAGCAACATTTCTACAATGAGTATCAGCAACTTTCTGGTATTTGTAAAGATAAGATGATTGAGAAAATTTGCAATTTGATTTTTCACTTGCCCAAGCGTAAAAAGTAAATACACTTTGGTAAAAATAATTTCTTAACTTGTATTTGCAAGAACTGATGATAACAATGTCTAGATCTTGCAATCATCATTTTAACCAATATAAGATTAAATGTAGTCATTACCCACATCCTCTATTACATAGAAAAGTGAACACTTTAAATAAGGAACATAGGCCAGTCCCATCCCCAGAAGAGTATTTCTGGAACAACTCCATCACATTAGTTAATCACCAAGCTCTGTCAATATTCTTTTTAGGAATTGCCACTTCGAATCCACTGCAAGACTGAACCTGGACAAAGCTTACATTCATTTGTTGTTCCATTTATTTCTTACCCACTTTATTTTGGTTTTCAGCCTCCTCACAATTTCTTTATCTCCTCTCCATGTTTTTTTTATCACTGCAGACCAAGAAAAAATAAAGAAAAGATGATTTACCTCCAAGTCAAGAAACTAGACATTCCCTTAAACTAAGAAGAGAGACCACTCTTGCCATCGCCTTGCTGTGATGATACAAGTCCAAACCAGAGATTTCTCCATCCACCACAAAGCCCGTGTAATTCAATCTTACTCCCCTTTGAACCTATTAACTTGGACCTATAGCCAAATGGAGTTTGTTGTCCTATGTGTAGACCCAGGGGACCAGATCCTACCAAGCTCCACCAACTTACTCCATTCCCAGCATTCCTAGGACAGTGCTGTTGGTGTGCTGGGAATTGTTTTCATCTTTGTATTTCTGTATTTCTTTATTTCTTTCTCCACAATGATATCAAACCAAAATACATAGGGGAATTGTGGGCCAGGGAAACAGAATGGAAAAGATCTGAACAACAGTTAAGTGGGAGCAGAGAGCTTTCTTTCTTTCTTTTTTTTTTTCAAGATTTTATTTATTTATTCATGAGAGACCCAGAGAGAGAGAGACAGAGACACAGGCAGAGGAAGAAGCAGGCTCCCTGCAGGGAGTCTGATGTGGGATTCGATCCCAGGATTCCAGAATCATGCCCTGGGCTGAAGACAGGCGCTAAACTGCTGAGCCACCCAGGCATCCTGAGAACCTATTTTCTTAAGGAAATAATACATTTAAACAATATCAAGTTGTCTGGAATGTATGTCAGTGCCATGTGTGAAAAAATTTTAAATACATTAATTATTATCTGGGTTAAACTTTAAAGGAGCCTAAGATAAAAGAATCAGAAATACAACTTGAAGGTTGCATGTGGCTCAGTTGTTTGAGAGTCTGCCTTCAGCTCAGATCATGATCTCAGGGTCCCAGGATAGAGCTCCACATCAGACTCCCTGCTCAGCAGGGAACCTGCTTTTCCCTCTTCTTCTGCCTGCTGCCCTGCCTACTTATGCATTCTCTCGCTCTTGCTCTTAAATAAATAAATAAATAAATAAATAAATAAATAAATAAATAAAATCTTTATTAAAAAAATACTCCTTGAGTAATCACTAAATCTTCTTAGCCTGGATTGAATACAAATGTGTGCTTTCTCCAAAAAAATCTTGAGAAGAGTTTGATAAAGAACAGTATTGATGTTGGCTTATTAAACCACAAGTGTAATATTTCACTGATAAAAATTGCTCTAAATCTGTGGTTTAAAAATTATATTAATATTTTACCAAGGTAATATAGTAAATAAATTTTTAGAATCTAAATACTTCAAGGCTTATCATGAAAAAAAATTTCTTATCCCACTCCACTTCTATCAATACCTCTGGAATAATTTTCAACTTTTTTAGCTGGGGTGCTTCCCCTTACGATTTATCTTTCTATATCTAAATAACATTGTATGGATATCTCTTGGGTTTTTTAGTTTTAAATAGTACATTACCTATTGACTTATTGATATAAAATATGAAGATTTAGCTCTTCAATCTCTCCTCATCCCAACACACAACTTTTCTCTTCAACTCTGTGTTATCACATTGTTATTCAATCAAATAGTTGACATTGGCATCGTTATGACTCTGTAACTATTATCAACAGCTCAGCCACAGAGTGTTCTGTGATCATCACACTTCTACTCTTTCACACCATTTTGTTCCTCTTGAGCCTTGGTTTTTATTGCTTGTTTTCTATATACTCACCATTCCTTTTCCCCCCAACTCTCTGATAAAACAGTAAGTCTGTCAGTGCATTCAAACACAGCTCCTTCTTCCAGAGAGCCCTCCCACCTGGAGCCTGCTGCCCTCCTGGTCCAGTGCAGCCTGGCTGACATGAAGGCCTATTGCACAGCTGTTGCCCTGGATTCTCCTTTCCCCCATTCCTGAGCATTGCCAGTGCCTCTTCCTTGTGTATGGGGTTCCTCCTAGATCTGAAGTGCCTCCTAGCTCTAGTTCCTCATTCTTGGTTTTCTCCCGCATTTTGAAGAAGCACATCTCCCAGGATTGTCCTAAGAGCACATACTTGTCCTTCTAAATTCTCTTCTGTAACATCAGGAGTTGAAACCAGCAAACTACACATTCCTGGCCCTCTGCCACCTGGCTTCTTACACGGCTCTACCGATGGGTAGCATTGGCCAGATCGGAAGATAGGAACAAGAGAGAAGTATCTTTCCCCTGTATCATGAAGGTGTCTTGGACAGCTACAGTAACAGCTGCTGAATCAAAGGAATGGAGGCTCCCGGTCATGGCTTGATGGCACTGGTGTTGTTTTAACAGCAGTAGCAGCAGCCATAAGAAGTGCCTTATTGACTTCATAGCAAGAACAGGATCCCAGGCCCTAGTCAGAAGCAATTGCTGTTTCCTGGTCTTATGTAAACACCCTCTTCTCCCTTGAGCATACCTTTCTCCCTTTTGCTCAATAATTTTGTAAACAAGTGCCTGTATTAAATTGCCTCTCTTTGAAGTACCTATAGTGGTTTCTGTTTGGCTGATTCAATGTGAATTAATATTCAGGTTAATTAATAACTAATATTAATGTTAATATTAATTGGGATCATGAGTAGACCACCTCCAGGAAATAGAAGCCCAAATAGGAAAATCTGCAGTTTGTTAAATGATGTGATTGGGATTGAACACATTGATGGCATTGTTGTCAGGGAAAAGTGAGATGCTGATAGTATCTATGACATTCAGACACAAAACAGTTACTTAAATTTAAGCTTTGACTACCTGAAATGAAGAACCAATTTAAAGCACAAGTTTGGGAGGCCAAGGAACTGTTGAATTTGAACACTGCCATGGAAACTATGGCCACAGAATCTCTGGAGTAGAGCTGATTGCTTCTGACTCCACTGGAGAAATTACAAAAAGATAATAAAAAACTTTAGGCTTTCAAATGTCACATTGAGGCATGACCAGAGAAATTGAGAGCTCCTTATAATGGCCCTAAAAGACCTTCTTGAGTTTTGTGGAGGCAGGGCTGATACCACTGAAAAGCAGACTCAAAATTTGAACCTATGGGTTAAGAATTATATCATGGATTAAATTCTCTGCCTAGCCACACCTCTTAAATATAAATTATAGAATGGATGGGAAGGCGTGGGCTCCTGAGAAATGAAATGGACACTGTAAGTGGACTCAAACAAATCTGAAAATCTTGAACCCCCAATTCCCCTGAACATCTTTGGCCAAAAGAAGCAGCCCCTCTCTTCCTTTTTGGGAAACAAAAACACATTCCCTTGCTTGAAGAGTTTTCATGGCCTCCTCTTACACAGTTACCTTAAGAGGGGATGATAGGACTCCTTAAGACACCCCCCCCCCACTTCCTCATGTTTGCCCAGATATGCCTAGAGTAGACTCCAGCACATCTCAAGGAGAGAAGTAAGAAGTTTGTTTGAGGATTATATAGCTTACACATGAAAAGACTTTCAAGATTTTGTAACATATTGAGAAATCTGGGGAGTAATTTAGGAATCAATTGTAATGACTCTAGGCCCACGAGGATAAAACAATGTTGGATCAGGTCCAATTTGTTGAGATGAGTGCTCTAATCCAAGATTGCAGTTTTGTTTTGTTTTTTAAGATTTTATTTATTTATTTATTTATTTATTTATTTATTTATTCATGAGAGACACACAGAGAGAGGCAGAGACATAGGCAGAGGGAGAAGTAAGCTCCCTGCAGGGAGCCTTTTGCAGGACATGATCCCAGGACCCTGGGATCACAACCTGAGCCAAAGGCAGATGCTCAGCCATTGAGCCACCCAGGTGCCCCCCAAGATTCCAGATTTAACATGCCAAGTGAAACACCTGGCATTAGTTCCAATAGTTTGCAGACCAGAAACATAGAAAAGATATAAGGAAATATTTCCATAATTCAAAATAAGGAGGACTTCTTAAGCAAAAATAAAATCTAAAAGACATAAAGTTTGATCTATGTGACTATGCAAAACAAGACTAAACTAAATGATGCTAGCCATGTAACACGCACACACATACACACACACAACAAAAACAAAGTCAATAAATGAGTGATAGATTTGGGGAAATATTTGCAACATATAAAAAATTTCCAAAGGGTTAATATCCAAAAGAGATAAAAAGCTACTAAAACTCAATAAGAAAAAGACACTAAAAGAGAAAAATAATGGTCTAGGAATACAAATAGTTATTTACAGAAGATTAAAATGGTTAATTAAGTTATAAAGAAAAAATGTGCAGCCTCATTGTTAATCAGGGAAATATAAATATCAATAAAATATGCTGCACTGAGATTAATCAATACAATTCATAAAAATTAATAAAGTCAATATCAAGTATGGATGCGGTTATGAAGAAAGTTATGCCTTGCTGGCAGGAGTATTGATTGATACATTCTTTAGGAAGGCAATTTGGTAGTCTCCACAAATATCAGAAATGTGTGTCTTTGAGAAGCACAAATGTGTACACAGAAGCATCTCAGAAATACTTATTTCATCTCTTCATGAGGACAATGAAAATTGGAAATAACCAAAATCTTTAAATGTGAGGAAAGCTTAAATAAACGATGATATATCTACTCACCAGTTAAAAAGGAATGAAAACAATTTGTCGCCACTCCATAGAAAGACCCCCCACATCAAAGGACTTTTGGGCTAATAATGTAGGAGTAATGGATGTACACTTAACTAATGACCAAGGGGGAGAACTCTAGGACTGGTCGGCAAGGAAGAAAATATTTTAGATTTTTCTTTAATTCTTGCATTTTTATGTTTTCTTGTGAATGTTCATGGCATGTGTTCACGCTACTTTTTAAAATAAATGATTGACTCTGGAAAATGCTTTGATACTTTCTTAAAAAGCTAAGTATGCAATCACCCTATGACCCAGTGATTGCACTCCTGGGCATTTATCTCAGAGGTAGGAAAATATATGTCCACCAAAATCTTATACACAATTGTTCCAAAATCTGTTAACAACCAAAACAATCCTCAATGAGTGAATGGTTAAACAAACTGTTGTATATCCATACTGAGGAATACTCCTTAGCAAGAAGGAACAAATCAACGATACATACATAACCTGAGTGAAATCAAGGATATTATGCAGAGTGATAAAACCCAATCTCACAAGGTCATTCATGAAAGGGAAAATATCTACAGAGAAGAAAAATAGATTAGTGGTTGAATACATAGTGGGTACATAAATCTATACATATTATACAATATCAGAGAACTATATTCACATATTCACTATAACCACATCTATTTCCTGGTTTTAATATTATATTGTATTTCTGTAAGACATAACTATTGGGAGAAGCTAGGTGAATGGGACCCAGCACCTCTGTGTATTATCTTTGCAACTTTTTACAAATCTATAGTTATTTCAAAATAAAGTTTTAGAAATAGATCATGAAAATTACAATATTTTTAAAAATTAAATGTCATGGGGGCCCAGAAGAGACCATTTCTTTATAACAATATTTCTTAAAGTTATTGATCAAGGTTCTTATGAAATCTGAAGAAAATTATGATTCCTCTATCCAGAAAAACACATAGCCAAAATCTGCACATACTTTACTGACCCCTCATTCAGTTTGGAACTCTTGTTATAGACACAAGTTTCAGCAAATTACAGTCCATAGGCCAAATCTAGCTTGCTGCCTGTTTTTTAAGGGAAGTTTTATTGACACGCGACCAAGCCTATTCATTTCCTTCCCACAGCCCTGAGGTGGGCTGGGTGGCCCCCTTCTAGGACCAGGGGCCTCAGGGTGTGCTCAGGGCATGTACATGCCAGCAGGCCCCAATACTCAAGAAAAGAAAGGGGTTGACCATGCTGACTCTGAGACCCCTCTATCCATATCTCCATTATCTAATGCCCCATGCAGTAAAAAGAAATTTTATTTGGAGCACCTCTGTAGTTCAGTTGGTTAAGTGTCTGCCTTCAGCTCAGGTCATGATCCCAAGGTCCTGGGATGAATCCCTGAATGGTGTGGGTCTCCCTCCTCAGCGGGGAATCTGTCTTTCCCTTTGCCCCTACCCCCTGCTCATTCTCTCTCTCTCTCTCTCTGAAATAAGTAAATAAAATATTTTTAAAGAAATTTTATTTAATTTAACCTAACAAAAATAATGTATTTATATCTCTTTAATGAAGAATGAAAATCTTTTCTTTAAACATAGGTCTCCTGATGGGAGTTGCCCAGGCTCTTCTTGCATAAACCACATTTATAATGCATTCTTTATCATTTGCAGTTCTGATTTCTTTAGAATAGAGCTAGTACTCAGAACATTTTGAAACAATCTAATTCCTAAGTCCAGGATTTCTATCATACTTTCTCTTTTACATTTGACTTGCCCACATTTAGACATTTTAAGGGACTAATTTTAATTGAGTATCAGGAAAGCATTGATTTACTTTAATCAAATTATAATAAAAATATAAATCATTTTTGCACCCCTATTTTATCAGGTTACATAATGTCATCAAATTAGGTAATTATAACACCAAGTTCAACGAGAAAAAAACAGATATAGAAACAGATGTAACTGACCCTTGGTCAGCCTCTAACTCGGCTAGGAGATACAGATGGGTGAGCATTCTAGAATGTTGCCACCTAGCCAGAGCTGAGGGCTCGTCAGCTGGTTTTACAGAGGGAAATGTTTCAGTCAGAGTTCTGCAGAGAAACAAAACCAATAGGATGTATGTATGTAGGATAAAACAATAAGATTATGTGTGCATGTATCCATACATAAAGGGAAATATGGGCTCATGTCATTATGGAGTCTGAGAAGCCCCATGAAAAGCCAGCATCATTCATTCAGTCAAGTCTGCAAGCCTGAGAACCAGAGGAACTGATGGAGTCCTTCTCAGTGCAAGAGCAGAAGACAGATGCCCCAGCTCCAGCAGGCAGGAAGAGAGGCTGGCAGGGAGGCAACAATGCTCCCTCTTCCACCTTTTGTTTTCTTCAGGCCCCTGACAGATTGGATGATGTCCACCCACGTTGGGGTTGGGGAGAGAGAGTCTACTGAGTTCACTGATTCATATGCTAATGTCACCCAGAAACACCCTCGCAAACATACTCAGAAACATTATTTAATCTGAGCATCCCAGGGTGCGGTCCATCTGACACACAAAATTAACCATCATCACGGAGGCGAAACCCATGAGCCAGTTAAGTAGAGGCTGGTTTCCAGCTTCTCCCAAGCCCAAGTGCTGATACTTTAAAAAAACACAGAATTTTCTTTCTTTTTCTCACACAAGCCTCAACCGATAAGATGATGTGTATAATAACTACCCTGAGCAAAGGCCAAGAATAAAGCTCTTCCCTTTGCCTTGAATTATAGCATAGGATCTATGATTAACAAGGACTCTCAAAATGTGAACCTGAGGAACACTCCCCTCCCCCCATTAAGTTCTGGAATCAAAAGCAAGTTGGCGAAGACTTCTTTGTGGCAAAAACTCTACTTGATGTGGTCAGACAAGTGGGTCTCGGGCGGGCTCAGGTTCACATTTAGACATCTCTAGCAACAAAGTCTTCAAGGCAGGAAGATGCAGAGCAAGAAACCAATGTATGATATCAGGGTGCCATGTGATCCTATGGTACCAGTGTGCCCTCACTCCTCGGCCTCCCTGCGGGGCTGGAATAGGACAAATCCTGTACCTTGAACTCTCTTCCTCAAGTGGAGAGCACACAAGGATACCGCCTCTACCGGCTCTCATCCTGGTAAACTGAGGCTCCACCCTTCAGTTTCCCTGGTCTTTGAGCTGCCTTTCCTCCCTCCCTCGCCCACCCCCACTGGCTAACCCAGGGTGCCTGAAGCCAAGCAATCTCCCCTCCAGTCCCTCATCTGGAGAAACGTGCTCTATAACCCAAGATCTTGGGACTCTGCTACTCAGTGCTGTGTTGGGGCAGAGGATGTCAGTCCTAGAAACCAGTCTGGCTGCACTCTGGGAAGCCCCCCTCCCTGCACCTGAGCTTCAATCATTTAAGTGCTTGTGAACCCAGAGGCTCCCACCACCAGGCACCAGCGAGGACTCCTACATCAATGGCTGTGGCCCAGAACTCTCTTCCGGCTCCAGACATCACCACTTACCTGTCCGGAGGACTTCTCGTGGACAGCAACTCTTATGAGATTTTACTGCCAGTACTGAAATGATAATATCTTCAGATCTTGAAAAGAAGAATTCTGGAAAAGCCTATATGCATATCCCATGTGCACATTTCCTAAGTCATCTCTGATGTTTCCCCGGGAAAACTTGGAGAATGTCACCATGTATTTAGTCAAAGAGCAGATGTTTGGTGACAATTTCCATGTCAGGCAGCACTGCTATCATCAGGGACACTCAGAAGAGTACAGGCCAGTCCCTCAGCCCTTGGACCTCACGACCTAGCAGGGGCCACAGTTGGATCACAGCAAGCTACCATGTGGGTGCTGTCACGAGACTGGGCTGTGCATGCAAGGTCTCCCACACCACTAGCCACAGAGCCCAGCATGCAGCACCTTCTCCACTAAGTACCTATTATAATGCCAGCATCACGCTAGGGCATCAGGACAAGGTGAAGAGATGGACGTGGGTTTTGTTGTCACAGGCGGGTGGAGGAAGCAATGACAGCACAGTGTGGAAGGTGAGCCTGGGAACAGACAAGAAGGAAGCTGCTGGCCTCGCAGTCACTGAGTCCTGCTTGCTGTGTGGAGCCAGGGATCCCCGAGACACTGGCCTACAATCCTAGGAATCAGCAGGATTTTCCAGGGACAAGAGGGAGAACGTTCTCTGTGGACATAGCAACAGGTTTGGGAGGTACTGTGTGGTTGAGGTCCTGCACATGCAGGAGGGTTAAAGTCAGGGAGAGCAGCCTGGCCTTGACCCTTGACCTCGTGGGAAGGGAGGGACAGGCAGCAGAAGGTTAGGAGCAGTTCAGGCTGTGAGATGAGGGGTGGATGAGAGGGGGACTTAGGGAGAGAAACAACATAGAGACTGATCCGCTGTGGGGCCAGAGGGTAAGGGAGGAATCTAAGGTGAGTACAGCAAGGAGAATTGTCCAGTAGCAATCTAAAAGAAAACAAACCAACTAGAAACTCATCAAATCCTCAGCAGCCATATTTCACGTAGGGGGGAATATCCAGGGCCAGTTCTATGGGTCCTGAGACCATCGGTATCTTAGAGCGCGATGCATGAGTTTTTGCATACAAAATAACCCAAATTCATAAAAACAGCTTCAAGTATATTGAAAATACTTTCAGAAAGAAAAAAAAAAGGTCATTTCAGAAACAGTTTCAGCCAAAATGGTTTAAGAGAAATAGAGTGATGACTGAGAGCAGGAGTAATTTTTAATTTTCTTCTTCATAATTGTGGCATTTCCCCAATTTTCTGTAATGCATGTATTTTTATTTTTTTTTTATTTTTTTTAAACTTTTATTTATTTATGATAGTCACAGAGAGAGAGAGAGAGAGGCAGAGACGCAGGCGGAGGCAGAAGCAGGCTCCATGCACGGGGAGCCTGATGTGGGATTCGATCCTGGGTCTCCAGGATCGCGCCCCGGGCCAAAGGCAGGCGCCAAACCGCTGCGCCACCCAGGGATCCCAATGCATGTATTTTTAAAAATATATTTGTTATGGGGTGCCTGGGTGGCTCAGTCCGTTAAACATCCGACTCTTGATTTCAGGTCAAGTCATGATCTCAGGGTCATGAGATCGCGCTCCATGTCAGGCTCTGTGCTCAGCAGGGCATCTGCTTGAGATTCTCTCTCCTTCTCCTTCTGCCTCTCCCTGCCCTCACCCTTACTCCCTCTCAAATAAATAAATACATCATATATATATTAGGCAATATTTGATGTGCACAAAAGCACAGAAGTAGTATGTGAGTCACCTGTGAAGCCTTCCTTCCTTAATTACTCCCTGGTCCACCTCCATCATATCAAAGGCAAGAACTATTTCAGGTCTGGAATGTGTGTGTGTGTGTGTGTGTGTGTGTGTGTGTGTGGTGTGTGTGTGTGTGGAGAGAGGTTTTACTTGTTTTTAAATTGAAGTCTAATTTACATGCACTATCCAATTAGCTTCAGGTGTACATCAGAATGTGTCAACATTTTTAGACATTACGTAACAGTCCCCACAATAAGTCTCATTATTAAGTCTCATCATCTGTAGCCACACAAAGTTATTACAGTATCATTGACTATATTTGTTATGCTGTGGCATCCCCTTGACTGACTTATTTTGTAACTGGGTGTTTGTGCCTCTTAATCCCCTTCACCAATTTCACCGGCCCCCAACTGCTCCCCATCCCAGTAACCAACATTTTGTTTCCTGCCTCTGGGAGTCTGTTTCCTTTTGGTTTTGATGGTTCATTTGTTTTGTTTTTTAGATTCCACATGTAAGTGTTATTGGATGGTATTTGTCTTTCTCTGATTTCACTTAGCATAATGCCACCATATTATCACCAATGGCAGGATTTCATTCTTTTTGATGGCTGAGTAATATTCCTCTGTGTGTGTGTGTGTGTGTGTGTGTGTGTGTGTGTGTGTGTAGCACTGCTTCTATATCCATTCATCTATCAATAGACACAGTTGCCCGCACATCGTTGCTATTGTAAGTAGCACTACCAGGAACATAGTGGTGCACGTATGTCTTTCAACTGGTGTTTTCATTTTCCTCAGATAAATATCTAGCAGTGGAGTTGCTGGAAAGCGTGCTAGTTCTGATTTTAATTTTTAAAGGAAACCTTCATACTATTTTCCATAGTGGCCGCACCAATTTACACTCCCACCAACAGTGCCTGAGGGTTCCCTTTGTCCACAACTATTCCAGATTTTGTCTATCTCATTTCCTTGCTTTTTTGTTACACACAGACACTAAAGTGTCAGTGTGCACTTTTACTTTGTTTTCTTTTTTTTTTTTAATTTTTTTTAAATTTTTATTTATTTATGATAGGCACAGAGAGGGAGAGAGAGGCAGAGACACAGGCAGAGGGAGAAGCAGGCTCCATGCACTGGGAGCCCGATGTGGGATTCGATCCTGGGTCTCCAGGATCGCGCCCTGGGCCAAAGGCAGGCGCCAAACCGCTGCGCCACCCAGGGATCCCTTTACTTTGTTTTCTATTTCATCATTTTTTGCTCTTATGTTTATCTCCATTTTTCTTACTTGGGTTTATTCTGTGGTTCCTTTTCTAACTCTCTATTCCAAACAGTCAGAAGTGGAAGTCTTCCTGTGTATCATTTATTTATGCTCAGAAAAATAGGACATACTTACAAAAGAGAGAGATCTCATTTTTAGTTCAATATCTCTATCACTTACCAAATTTATCTTTCCATTATAATTCATCACATGGAGTTTGAAGTCCCTAAAGCACCATTTCTCAAGTTATATATTATAGCTCATATGTAATCTTATTTATACATAATTGTGAGTCTTTCTTGACCATATTTGATCCAATAATTATGGCAAGTTGCTGCCATTCCATTTTGTTAAAGGAAAATGTACTTTTCAAATAGGATAAAATGTGATTTAGTTACTAATAGTCAGATGGTAGCCAAGGGAAGAACTTACAAGTTCCTGTTCTATAAAAACAAATAAATTGTAGTAATTTAGTATTTATCTAGAAACAAACACATGCGGGTGTACTTGAGGTTTCTTTGGTCATTGAAGATTGAAGCTCTTTTAACATCCCTAGGAAACAACGTTAATTCATTTGACCCAATGATCCTCAAAAATTTGAAAGCAGTCAGATTAAGTGGACTGTGTTTTTATTCATTCAGACCAAATGATGGAAATAAAAATCTGGCAATGATTACTTGAAAACGTGACTTAGAATAATATCTTATTTTTTTGACATCCTTTTAAAAAACAAAAGTTCTAGTATTTAGAATTGAAAGGAACTATCACTTGTATATGTTGCAACCTAACCACGTCAGCAAGATTAAACAAGAGGGTAAGAATGTTTCTCCCTAAACTCAAAAGTTATTTTTAAAAAAAGCAAGCATTAGCCAACAAAGTTTTAAATGGCCAGCTTTGATGAACTAAACTAATAAATATTGTGACAGCTGACCGTGGGGTGAAAGCCACAATAAGATAAACTCCCTTAAATACTTGATGCATTGCAGGGCTGCTCTGTGGGTGGAGAGTAAGCTGTCACCAGAATGAGATCTGCTGCAGCAACTACAAGAGTAAAGTGAAAGAAATGCACAGAGAGAAACTTCAGTTTTGCCTAACCTTCAGACCTTGGTGAACCCGACTTATGGCACTTTCTAATGATCACTCTAAATTAACACAATCTACCTTTGTCTATCACGAAATCCAAGATTTGAGCCTTTCTCTCCTTGAAGAGGGATATTGTAACAAAACATCTGGAAGGACACCAATGGTCATTTGCTATTTATTTAGGTCCTGGGAGGCCTCGAAGAAACACAGCAGGGCCAGTGCTTAAAAACATCAGAACCTACTAGAGATGCATGTCGGGGATTCCAGCAGTACTAGAGTGGCTAGTGGCTAGTCACTAGAGTGGCTAAATGGGATTTGCCACGAATAATTTTAACAGCCTCTGGTTTGGGGGCTGCTACTTTCAATGTTGTCTACAGGAATTTTGGAAAACCATCTGCCAATCACAACGCACAAGGGGGGAAATATATTAAAATCTACAGAGTAGGGATCCCTAGGTGGCACAGCGATTTAGCACCTGCCTTTCGCCCAGGGCGATCCTAGAGACCAGGGGTCGAGTCCCACGTCGGGCTCCCGGTGCATGAAGCCTGCTTCTCCCTCTGCCTATGTCTCTGCCTCTCTCTCTCTCTCTGTGAGACTATCATACATAAATAAAAATTTTAAAAATAAATAAATAAATAAAATAAAATCTACAGAGTAAAAGCAGTATGGGTGTTTTACTGGCATTCACAGTAGTGTTTACTTGACCCACACTTGTTAATGTGTGCTATGTGCAAGTTCTGTGCTGGGCGTGGAGATCCAGCATGGAATAGGAGATGTTATTCTTAGATCATGGAATTCATGTTATAGCAGCAGAGACCACATTTAGCCGGGAGTTACGGTCCCAGGTTTCAACGTTGTAACCCAACACACTCATCTAGCTCCATGACTTGAACAGAGAATGTGCTTATAGAGCGGTAGCCCAGGAGGAGGAGCAGACGTCACAGGGAGGAGGCATTGGCCTAGTCTGGGAGCCAAGGGGGGCTTCAACTGAGTTCAAGGGTGGATGTGAAATACCCAGACGGGAGTCGAATGTGTGCAAGACACCCTCACTCCATCCCTCGCTGGCGACTATTTTGCCCTATATGGAGGGAAGTCACCTGTGCGTGGTGTATTCACTGGATACGTTTTTAAATTGTGGTAAAATACACAAACTGCTTACCATCTTCGGCATTTGTGAATTCAGGGTCACTGCGTACATTCACCTGCTGCACAGCCACCACCATCGGTTTCCAGAACTTTTTACATCTTGCCAAACCAAAACTCTGTACCTGCTAACCACTAACACCTCATTCTCCTCCCCCGCCCCGACCTCCTATCTATATCTGTATCTATATCTGTACCTATCACATTTTGTTTATCCATTCATCCATCAATGGACACTCGAGTTGTTTCCACTTTTGGCTACTGTGAATAATGCTGCTATGAATGTGAGGGTGCAAATATCTCTTCAAGACATTGCATTCAGTTCTTTAGGATATTCAGACTCAGAAGTGGAATTGCTGGATCTTATGGCAATTCTGTGTTTAATTTTTGGAGGGCCCCCTGTTTTCCACAGTAGCTGTGCTGTTGGACATTCCCACCAATAGTACACAAGGGTTCCAGCTTCTAGATGCCACATTTTTGTGTGTGGGACTGAGGTGATAACCTGTTTATTTAGTGGCTGACATACCTTGTACAGAATCATTTTGTATCATCAATAAACACACTCTAGAAAGGCATAGACCTTTATTTTAAAATTTTTTTTAGCAAATCGAATTTTTCTCACTTTTCTATTTATACCCATAGAAGCCACAAACATGCTCATTATTTTATTTTATAGTATTTGTGTAAATGTGTTTTGCAATGATCCTTGGGCAAAAACCATTTAGACTCCAAGCACCAACCATCATATGTGACCACGATGTTGGCTGCCTCTTGTCTGGGAGGCTGCTCCCATATCCCCTGGGATGACCCATGTTCCCTGGCTGGGCTCCTTGCACTGAGGACTTCGTGGGAGAAAGAGTCCAGTGCTCCCCCTAGCCCCACAGGCTCTCAGGTTAGGGCCCTCATCAACATGGCTTGGCATAAAATGCACAAAAAATGTTTTCTCGAAGCCAACAACGCAGGGCACTTTTTTCTTTTGGCCCTGGTGAGTTGGGAAGTCAGGAAAACATCCATGCCTCAGTCTCCAAGTGAATTCAGCCACTGAAGCTGTCAGGGGACCCCTCTAAGGCCCAGCCTGGCCGCCTCTCACTTTCCTAAGTAGGAGATGACTGTCCAGTGTCAGATGCTGACACATCACTTCTCCACTCAAACCCATTTTAAAATAAAGATTTTTCTCTGTCCTGGGGACAAGAGAATGCTGCTCAATGTGAACAGGGATAGTAATTAACTTAATGAGAGGACCCTGGGAAACTCTGAAGAGATTCCCCCTCCCTTCCTTTAAATTTGGCTCTGGGAGCGATTCTTTCTAAAGCTTCCCCCCACCCTACTGAGAAGGAGTGATTAATAGAGGCCAAGTGTTCCTAGTGAAATGAAGCCCCATTAAACCAATTACACAGGTTCTCAAACAGAACAAACTAGATAAATCCTTGTGCTGTGGTGGATGAGAGGGTAGGTGAAGAGACCAGACTGTGTCAGAGAGACACCAGGAGGGCCTGACGACAGACCAACTGTCTTTACCACTGGCAACTTGTGTCTGCGAGTGGCAGAGAGAGGAGGTGAAGAGCATAGATCGTGTGGAGATTGGAGAGATCTTCCCATTAGCCAACACATTTTAAGACTCTTGCTCTCTACTTCAAATTGTCCTTTAGAATGTGTTACAAATTAATTCCACCAACACGCTATCAGCATGTAGCTTTTCCATGTCCTTGTCACACCTTTACCCCCTCCCCCCCACACACATGTGCACTGCTCATGCACACAGCTCTGCAAAGCTGACCAGCAAAACATGATCCCTCACGGCTGTCTTAGCCACGTTTCTGTGAGTAGCGCAGGTCAACACGTCGTCTGGCGTATTGCCCATTTTCTTTTTATTATGCAATGATTGTTTTTGTCTCTTGCCCATTTTCCTTTTGTTATATTCCACTTTTCCTTGTTAATGGGTAAGAGCCTTTTACATAATAAGGATATTAACCATTTGACATGTGGTTCTCAAATTATTTTTTGGAGCTGCTCATGGGCCTTTTAGTTTTTATTTTTTATTTTTATTTTTTTAAATTTTAAAAAAAATGTATTTATTTATTCATGACAGACATAGAGAGAGAGAGGCAGAGACACAGGCAGAGGGAGAAGCAGACTCCACGCCAAGAGCCTGACGTGGGACCCGATCTCAGGACTCCAGGATCGCGCCCTGGGCCAAAGGCTGGCACCAAACCACTGAGCCACTCAGGGATCCCCCCTTTTAGTTTTTCATTTGGTATTTTTCATGTATAGAACTTTTTTTTTAGCCCAAGTGAACACATCTATAAGTGTTTCCTTTATGGTTTCTTACCTGGTATTGTGTTTGGAAGGCCTAAACCAGAATTCCATCAATGCTGACCTGTATCAGTTCCTAGCATTTCAAATGGTTTTGTTTTCTACATGTAAATAATTCAACCAGGATGTATTTGGTGTAAAGTGGGTGGTTTCTCCCACTTCTAGGGGGTGTTCACGGCTGTCTCTGTGCTCGAGGGGTAACTTTGCTATGATTAAGTTAGAAGGATCTTGGGTCTTCATCAGATCTGTCTGGATGGATACCAGTGACATAGTGCTTCCTCATCTGGCTCCACATCTTCCCTGACCCACTTCTCCAGTGGTCTGCCATCCTGATTCCCTTCCCAGACACAGTACTCAGGGTTCTGTGGAACTTGGACATATCCTGAAGCCCAGGGTGAAACAAAAAGAAGTTTAGTATCATCTTATGCATGTACACTGCCTCCACTGCGTCTGCTTTCCTTGTGTGTAAGCTTCATACCCATCAAGTTCAATGTCACTTGCCCATCACTCATCTCTGTGTTCTGAGCTCAAGGTCCTCATCTGACTGGCTCATTTGGTTTTCTGTAAATTGCCTCTGTTGCTTTTACAGATTTTTTTTCTTCTCAAAGTAATATATCCATTAACAAATGCTTTGGGGTGCCTGGGTGGCTCAGCCGGTTGAGCATCTGACCTGATCTCAGCTCAGGTCTTGTTCTTGGGGTCATGGGTTCAAGCCCAGAGTTGGGCTCCATACTAGGCATGGAGTCTACTTAAAAGAAAAGAAAAGAAAAGAAAAGAAAAGAAAAGAAAAGAAAAGAAAAGAAAGAAAAGAAAAGAAAAGAAACAAAAAAAAACACAAGAAAACGTTTCCCTTTTCATGACCTCATCGTCTTCTAGAAATTTGGAGAGAACATGAATTAGAGGTTCTTTAAAGTTTTCTTCTCTTTGGTGGGGGAGCTCCTCTAAAAGGAAATATTTGCTATGAAATCTCAAGTTTGTCACTTGGTCCTGAATTCCTTAATCTTTTTAATGTTTGGCTATGTTTCCTCTGCTCGTTGCTTTTTCTCAGATGAAACCTACATATTTCCCCCCAGAATTAGTAGATGAGATAGTTTCCTGGAATGTGTTTCTTGATGATTCATGAGGATTCTGCACAAAGCCCATGCGCTATTACATGGAAAGCTCATCGTCATAGTCACCCCTGAACACACACATGCAGAATGTGTGGGTCACTCTTCAAAGCCTTTGGAAAAGGACAAGTGGATTTAGCGCAATTTAGATTTGCCGTGGGGTTTTTTTTGCCACGTTTGGAGACCTGCTGCAGACTGGATTCGCACCCCCATCTCTGGCCAGATTGCTCTTTGATTCTTTTGTTGGGAATGGGGTGGTGATGTCCTGACATTGACAGTCTGATGTTGGTTAAAGATTCCACCCCCTCGTTCTTCTTGATTAAGTGCAACACCCAAACAATATCTCAGGGTGACCGGTACTGCTTCCAGCCTTCTGTGTGGGGAACAGAAAGCTGCAAGACTCTGAGCAGGTATGAAACCTGAGCTGTTGTTCTCATCAGAGGCGGACAAATTGGAAACAATGCCCACGGCCTGGGGTTGAAATTTGGGAATTTGACGACCATTCTCCTCCAGCAATTAAAAGTTTAGAAGGCAGAAGTTGTAGTTTGAATAAAGAAATTCACTCCTAAAAACAAAATAGGGGATCCCTGGGTGGCTCAGTGGTTTAGCACTTGCCTTTGGCCCAGGGTGCGATCCTGGAGTCCCGGGATTGAGTCCCATGTTGGGCTTCCGGCATGGAGCCTGCTTCTCCCTCTGCCTGTGTCTCTGCCTCTCTCTGTCTCTCTGTCTATAATGAATAAATAAATAAAATCTTTAAAACAAAAAAGAAAAAAAAAGAAAAGAAATTCACTCCTAGGGGATCCCTGGGTGGCGCAGCGGTTTGGCGCCTGCCTTTGGCCCAGGGCGCGATCCTGGAGACCCGGGATCGAATCCCACGTCAGGCTCCCGGTGCATGGAGCCTGCTTCTCCCTCTGCCTGTGTCTCTGCCTCTCTCTCTCTCTCTGTATGACTATCATAAATAAAAAAAAAAAAAAAAAATTAAAAAAAAAAAAAAGAAATTCACTCCTAGCATCCGTGGGGTTTAGTAAAGTAAGACCCACATCGCTCCCTAAATGATTTTGATGTTGTCACCAAAAGCCAGAAAGATGTCTATGAAAAGAGCATCAAATATAAGAATTTACATGTATTATTAATTCTTCCTCAATAGGAAAAAGGGATTATCCACTCATTCAAGAAACGTGGCATAAATATGCTTATATTTTCTATTCAAGAAGAAAGGAAATATTAGTACACAATTACTTAAACTAAGTATGCCCTGGGGACAGGGTCCATTCAAGTTTTTCTGCACCTCATCATCCTGTGTGATGGTATTTCCCTCTCAAATTACCTCAATTGTCTGTTTGCTTTTAGTCTGTCTCCCCCAACTAGAATGTAAGTTCTATAAGAGTCAGAGATCTTGCCTCTCTTCCTCTCTAACTGAAATCCCAGTACCAGCGCTGGCATGTGATAGAAGGCCAGTTAATACTCGCTAAATGAACTGATGGTGGGTAATTGGGTTAATGGATCAATCAGTGGATGGAAGCATAGTATCCTTCGATTTTGGCTTTTCCTCAAGACAAAATAAAAGTATAGGTGGTGAGAAGGAGAGCGGTCTGGTTGTGCAGCCCAACAATGATGATTAATCCTGTAATAATTCAATAATATCCAGACAAGAGTATTCTTCTGATGCTCAATCAGGATACCACCATTCATTAGTCTCAAATAATAGGTCATTAATTCATTCACTATATTTCCTTGGTATTGATTTTTTGTTATTATCAAGTACAACATTTTCCTTTAACTGACCATTAAGTAGTGTCTGTGCATCTTTCTATCCTGTGGCTCTTACGGGGGCTCTGGTAGAAAATATGCTACTTTAACTAAATTAACCAGGATTCCTGTACCAAATGTTAGAATTACCCAGCCTCTTTTCCCATGGATAAGAGTGGTCCAATGTTGCATAACTCTTCTTTAGAACAAAGCCAGCATAGAACAAGATTTCAAGGGCCACTTGTATGTTTCATACGAGCCTTTGGGGTGGGATAGTCTCATTTGTCCTGGAAATCTAGCTTTCTCATCTCAAGAGAGCAGCCTTTGGTCTGAGCCCTGGGATTAGACACAGTGGGTTATGTCCCCAACTTTGAACAGCCTCAGTCATGTCAGGAGCAGCTGGACAATAGGAACCACACTGAAAAAAGAAAAATATTCCAAAACTTTCTAATTCTGAATTAAGAGTGGGTCATGTTTTATTTCCCAAATCCCAGACGGTATTTCTCCATGTCCTTAGTTTGGGTCATGGGTATTTCACCTTATTTTGCCCCCTCTCAACCAGCCACCAGTGGTTAGAGGGTTTTTATCTTTTCATTAACCTTTTGGCTAATTGTAATCAGTAGATGATCATCACATGATTCCCTCAAACTAAAAAAAGTTAAAAGTGGAATGCCCGGGTTGCTCAGCCATTGAACATGTCTGCCTTCGGCACAGAGCGTGGTCCTAGAGTTCCGGGATCAAGTCCCACATCGGGCTCCCCGCGTGGAGTCTTCTTCTCCCTCTGCCTATGTCTCTGCCTCTCTCTGTGTCTCTCATGAATCAATCAATCAATCAATCAATCAATCTTTTAAAAAGACTGAGAGAGATTCTTAGTGATAGAAAACAAACTGAGGGTTGATGGAGGAGGGTGGAGGGGGATGGGCTAGATGGGTGATGGGGATGAAGGAGGGCACTTGGTGTGATGAGCCCTAGATGTTGTATGTAAGTGATGAATCACTAAGTTCTATTTCTGAAACCAATTCTGCACTGTATGTTAACTAACTAGAATTTAAATAAACATCTGAAAAGAAATAAAAAGAAAATGGTCAAACTATATACATCATATACTTTAAACATGCTTCACTTCCTCTTTCCATCTGCTTCTCATTATGACTGTCAACCTTGGTGTGAGTCGAACATTGAGGAGAAAACTCACATTAGCTGTGTTGAACAATTAACAGAATGTCTTGTAAACTTTATGAGAAACTCATGTGCACTTTTTCCTTGGCATAATTCCTATTATCTGTCCCTTTTGAGTATTATTATGGACTTCTAACTCTTTTTATAGGCTCAACTTGTCTCATTTGACCATAATCACTGTTTTTATGATGGTGTGATTGTCTCTGTGTGGTCTTTGTGGATTTTCCATGTTTAGAAATCTGTCTTTTTAACACTACCCTAGACATCTCCAAGAGTCTTTGGCAAAAATGTTTCCTTCCTCTTCTTGAATTCTGAATTTTTGCTTTTGTTCGTAAGCCTACCATAGCAACTCTTCTTAGAATCTTGATCTTTCTAAATTAAATTAAATTATTTATTTATTTATTTTAATTATTTATTTATTTGAGGAAATTCTGTAAAATCTGGATTTCTAGAGTGCACATTTGATGGCCTCATGGGCTCTTGTAGTAGGCAGAGTGGTGCCTCAGCCACAGAGTAAAATAACAAATCATTTCAGGGCACCTGGATGGCTCAGTGGTTGAGCATCTGCCTTCAGCTCAGGATGTGATCCCGGGGTCCTGGGATAGAGTCCCACAGAAAGCCTGCTTCTCCCTCTGCCTATGTCTCTGCCTCTTTCTGTGTGTGTCTCTCATGAATGAATAAATAAAGTCTTTAAAAAATAATAAATGATTTCAAGACACCTGACTAAAAGTAAAAGTGAGAACCAACACTAAAATCAGGCCACAAAAGCCGTGCCTTCTACACGTCCACAACCAAGAACGATCCTACATTGTAGTAACGATGTGAATGCCTGGGATACTGCAGATAAAAACCAGACGTTCTCGAGCTTCGAGCTGGACAGCAAATTGCAGAGTGTGGGGTCAAAGGAAATGACATCAACCCTTGGGAAAGAAGTCACAGAGGTGGGAGACAGGGGTGCACTGACTCATAGCCAGTCCAGGCACACGGTGAACATTTTGGTCACCCTTAGAGGGCTCCCAACGCATAGATGCAAACAGAAAGGGTTTCTGGAAATTTGGGTCACTGAGTGGCCAAGCAGGATGCTCTGAACAGTCCCGCCTCTCCCTCCCTGACTAGTCGGAAGCACAACTAGAGTCTGATGAGAAGGATGGAGGATGGGGCCGTGCCTTCCCAACTTCTCTCCCCAGCTGCTCTCTGGCTCTTCAAACACCCCTATTGTTACCCTCCTGGGAACCACAGAGACTCCATCTGAGGTCACCAGCAAGGGGCTGTGTCAAGGACAGCCACAGAAAGTGCAGTAAATTTCTTTTGGATCATGTGGCTATTGCGATTCCTTTCGTTTATAGACATGGGACAAAAAAAAAAAACAAATACAAAAACAGTGAGGGGCGTTGTCACAGCAGTGAGAGTGTAGATGTTCTCGACCTCGGCCATCATTGTCACAAGTGAGCTGTGCCAGCTGCAGGATGCCTGTTCATCTTCCACAGCCTCACTTCTTTCTCCACAGGTTAGGGATGCATAGGCGGGGCATGGGAAATGCCTGCCTGGAAGGGCCCATCTGGCCAAATGTGCACCTATGCCCACAACTTCTTTCTAGCTCCCTTCATCCCCCTATTTTTTAAAAATATTTTATTTATTCATGAGAGACACAAAGAGAGAGAGAGAGAGACAGAGGGCTTCCCCACTCAGGAAGCCCAATGGGGGGACTCAATCCCGGTCTCCAGGATCTGGCCCTGGGCTGAAGGCAGTGCTAAACCGCTGAGCCACCCGGGCTGCCCTCATCCCCCTATTTTTAATCTAGAAAGCAGCTTTGAGTTTTTGGAAATCTGGGCAGCCAATTAGCGATCTCCTTGTTTCCTTATCCCCTTCCTAGCCTTACCTTCATTCCCAAAAGGTCCTGGGGAGGCATATTTGCTAAACAAAAGGCTATCTAATCCCCAGGATCAATCCTGTCCCCAAGGGGACAGCAGCATTGGACGCAGAGAGGGTTTTCTTCCACTCCACTCTCCTAAAGGATGGAAAGTAAGACACTTTCTCTCACATTTGAGGGCTTAGTACCTAGTGAAGAGGGGAGTTATTTAATTAGAGCAAAGTTTTTCACCGCTATGTTTGGGAAATGTACCCATTGAGACATTTCAAATGCAGTGAGGCATGTTTGAGGTGATTTTATAGGTAATGTAATATGTGATGTGAAATGTAATTTATTTGTAGTGTGTGTTTGTGCATGTGTGTGTGGAGAGAGAGAGGGAGAAAGAGAACAAGATGGATTCAACACCTCCATAAACCAACCATGATGTGCATGCAGTTTAAAAGTGCGCATCTTTTTCCCAAGTGGTAAAAGAAAGAACACTTCACTGAGACAGGAGCCAAGAGCCAGGCATGCCACGCCCTAGGCACAAGGCTGCAAGTGAGTGCTTCCTGCCCTGCTGTTACATCGGCCCCCCTTGGGCACTGTGCCCAGGCCCCCAGCCCTCACCTGCTCTCATGCGATGGGCAGCACCATCCCCTCACCCGCTCCCCAGCATGGGGTTCTACTTCTCCTATGTCAGCAGTTGACTTGCAAGACCCACAGGATGAAATCTCGAAGGGTCGCATGCCAGATGCTGAAGGGAATGTTTGGGGCAGGACCGGGCAGTTGGTCGTCAGACCCTCATGTCCCTCTGTCTGTTGATGAGCCTGGCTGCCCTGCTCCCCGACCCTGCCAGCACCACCTGAATCAGCGCACAGAGCGCTGCTGGGAGCTCCTGCATTGGTGCCATTGGATACATTCCTCACCTGCAGCCGTGTGTGGCCTATTCTGAGAGCCCAGGGTGACCTAGGCAGGTGCTCGGCACCTGTTTGCTGGATGAATAGGACCCACAGCCTTGCTCCCGGAGGAGGGGCCCAGCGGCCTCGCTGCCAGGCCCTCACCAGAAGGGCCTCTGATTTCCTGACACCTGCGGCCTCCCTGGCCCCCGAGTACTTAGACGTCATCTGTCTCTGCCAGTGCCTGATCTCTGCCTTGGCACTACCGGACAAGCCCCCTCCGCCCTCAGTCTGGACTGACTGTGGCTCCCCAGTAGCCATATGGAGGAAGGCAAGAAGGGAAGGATCGCCAGGGCCTCCCTGCCACACGTCAGGCAACAAATACACTTTCTGCATTTGGGCTCCAAGTAAAACCCGGTCTCCAGGCCTGAGCAACCCCCCCTCCATTGGGGGAGCAGGTGAGCAGATGCCCTGGAGGAGGCCGACCTCAGTACACACACACACACACACACACACACACACACACACACTCCTCTTGGCTAAAGCCTCCTCAGAAGTTTCACCAAAGAATTCTAAGAAGGAACCGAGAAGGCATTTCCAACACATATTTTAAATATTTTATTTTATTTACTTATTCGTGAGAGACACACCCAGAGAGGCAGAGACACAGGCAGAAGGAGAAGCAGGCCCCATGCAGGGAGCCCGATGTGGGACTCGATCCCGGGACTGGGATCACACCCTGAGCCAAAGGTAGATGCTCAACCACTAAGCCACCCAGGGATCCCTCTAACACATATTTTAAAAAATGATTTGAAGCCCACATTATAAATTTGTTAGGGCTGAAGGATATGTTACGGTCAGAAAGATATCAGGCAAGGGCCTTGGCGTGGAGCAGAAATGAAGTGCTGGTCCTCTCCGTGTAGCCAGATGTATTTTAAAATAGAGTTCGGAAGACAGGGCCTTTCTTTTCTTTCTTTCTTTTTGTCAAGGGCAAAGCTGTAGATTTCTGAGTAGCCAATGTCCATCCTCAAAGGAAGACCAAATTCTGCTCAGGCCTAAATGCCGTGGTCTTGTGTCCCTGAGAGGATCACTGAGCTTGGCCCATGAGGCCAGATGTGTTTATGACACAACCACCTGTCTTTCACCATCCCTCCCAGTTCACATTAGGAACTCTGTTTCCCAATACACTCTGAGGGCTGGCTACTATGTTGTCTTTGATTCATTTCACTGGTAAAGAAATTTTAAAATAAAATTGTATGTACTCTATAGGAATGAAATCACTTCTTCAACCAGAACCTGAACCATGTACCACATAACTCACAGTAAACTGAACTCTTTTTGATATATTTAGTACAATGCTTTACAGCTGGCATAGGAGTTTACCTTCTAGAATCACCAACAAGAATGAAAACCAAGAGTGAAATTGAATCCAATACTCCTGGAGCAGAGGTGGCCAAAACTTCTTGCTAAGAAGATTACAGTACTTCTTGCTTTTTGATGAAGGTCAGGTTTTATTCTATTAGTTGTGTGCAAACATGACTCAGGTATGGTTTGCTGGAAGCACTGCCATGTTTGAGAAACAAGTGCCCTTCAAGAAAGTTACATGTTGAGATACTTTTGCCAAGATAGATACTACAAATACAAAGACATTTTCTCTCAGAGTGAATAAAACAGTGGGAAACCAGTAACACAAGCCTCTTTTACAGCAATGTTTAAATTCTATTGACTCTTCAAAATATTTTAGATAATTAGTAACTGGTAACCACCAACAGCTCTCACTAGGAAAGGTAAGTAGATGAAAGATAACCAGAGCTTTGGGAGATTTCAAAGGAAGAAAATAAAACTCATGCAGTTCTTCAGGATATTGGTTTAGGGGCAGGCAAGAGTGACGAAGAACAGAGAAATAAGGGTTTGTAAGCATTTCTTCAGATGAAAACCCCATCTTCATCTCTGCCACTCATTCCGAGCGTAGTGTCTCTCTCAGGTGCCGGCACGTTCTGATGTCTGGATCTGAAGGTAAATCATGTTTTCTTTGGGCTTTGCTATCCTGCAGCAGCCAAAAATAAAAATGAAAGTTAAAAAAAAAAAAAGTCAATGTTTTGATTAAGCAACTGTTGCAGGGCGCCTGGGTGGTGCCATTGGTTAAATGTCTGACTCTTGGTTTTGGCTCAGGTCGTGATCAGGGTCATGGGATCGAGCCCCAAGTCGGGCTCCTATTCAATAGGGAATCTATTTAAGACTCTCTCTCTCTCTCTGCCCCTCCCTCCTGTTCACTTTCTCTGTTTAAAATAAATAAATCTTAAAAAAAACTATTGCAAAAAAGAAGAAAGAAAGAAAAAGAAACTCTGGCAAAGTTGTCCATAGGAATACATTTCAAAAGGTGAAAATGAGATTAGCAAGCAAAAGAGAGAAGAGGCCAGCAGAGGAAGATTTCAAAAGATAAGCAGGTGCCTACGGACAAATTGTAATGAAACAGCTTATGATCTTGTAATCAATATTAGCTATCTGTCAGCAACTAGAAAATGTGTTTACAGTTAAAAATAGAGTGTCCCTTATCAGTGCTGAGACACCCATTATTTCTCAAAGTGAAGTTTATGAAGCACTTAAATGCACTTCATTGGCAGAGTTTATTAAAAGCACAGATTCTTAGGGCACAGTTTTCTTTTACCAACTCGATAATCCTAGAAGGCCCAGGAATCTGCATTTCAGTAAGCTGCCTTTATTTGATTCTTCTACATACTCCGTTTTGAGACTCACCGAGGAGTTTACACAATATGCAAGAAGAATGGAGAAAATTCCAGATTTATTGAACACCTACTATGTCCCAGGCAATTGTTTAGTCACTGTCACCTGCTTTATCTCATTGCATTTTCCCAGCGACCCTCCAAACTGAGTCCTACTGTAGCTACTTCTCAGGCAAGGAAGTTAACTTTCTTTAAGGTTCAACAACATCCCCAAAGTCACTGGCCAAATGGATGACTGGCTTTGAGCCCAGGTCTCTCTGACCCTACAGACTACTATCAGGGACACGTGTGTCTTTCCTATGGAATCCACAGAGTGGGCCTGGACGGGGACTTGAGTGACCATCTCCTCGAGCACTATTTATTCCTTTCCTTTTTTATTGCTCTAAGAGTAGAATCAGAGGGGCACCCAGGTGGCTTGATGGTTAAGCATCCTACTCTTGATTTTGACTCAGATCAGGATCGTGAGCTCAAGCCCCTGTTGGGCTCTGTGCTCAGCAGGGAGTCTTGAGGTTTTGTCTCTCCCTCTCCGTCTGCTCCTCTCCCCCACTCGCTCTTGCTCTTTCTCTAAAAATATAAAAAATTAAAAAATAGTAGAATCTGAGACTCCATTAAAGCACTTGTCCCCTTCACAAGAATGAAAATTTTAAGTCATTCTTCTTTGTAAAGAATCACTAAAGAACCTAAACCAACAATTGCTAAAAGGACAGAAGATTGATTTAAACATAGTTCCTGGGCAGCCCGGGTGGCTCAGTGGTTTAGCGCCGCCTGCAGCACAGGGTTTGATCCTGGAGACCCAGGATTGAGTCCCATGTCGGGCTCCCTGCATGGAGCCTGCTTCTCCCTCTGCCTGTTGTCTCTGCCTCTCTCTCTCTCTCTTTCTCTCTCTCTCTGTGTGTGTGTGTGTGTGTGTGTGTGTGTGTCTCATGAATAAATAAATAAAATCTTTCAAAATAAATAAACATAGTTCCCAATGCAGAGCAGTTAGCTCCAGGGATGAGCTAGGGACTCTGTCCTTCATCAGTCAGCATCTCAGACACATGTGCTGTCCCACAGTTTAGAACAGATAACTGCCCAGCAAAAATCACATATTCATGCTCTCTAATCTTTCCTTACCCAGAGCCAGTGGCTGTTTGTGTTCTTTCAGCAGCTCTGGGAGTAAGAGAAAAAAAAAAAAAAACCACACACATACTAATCTACAAAGCTCTCCTAACCCATTAAGACAGAGGGAGGAAATGGAGGCCCCAGAAGGCAAGTCTGGTGGGCCCTGAGCCCCAGAGCACCGTGCACTCACTTCCCAAGGTTCTCTGCATCCTCGATGGTCTCTGGCAAGGTGATCCCTTTGGTCTCAGGAAGAAGCAGCGTCACTCCCCCGGCAACCAGGCCCAACCCCGCTTCAAAGGAAACAGAATTCACAGGGAGCCTTTAGAGCACAGCCAGTGCCACTCCTAGGATGCTGGCTGCTAACTAAAGGGCTGCTAGGTGATACACCTGGGAAGGATACTGGTTTTTAGAAGTCAGGAACATCTAGGAAAAAATTAAAGTAGTAGAATAATTGGAGAAATTTCAGAGTAAGCAAAGGGAATGTTGCCTTCATTTTACTTCCTGTATGTTCTACTGATATTTAAGTATTAGGGGATTATTTATTATTATATATAATATATATTACATATATTATAGTTGCCACAATAAAACTATACATATTAGATAATTATAGTATAATGATTTGTTTTATATATAATATGTTATGGTTACTCTATATAAACTATGTATATACTATAGTATAGAAACTGTAACATACATATACTATAGTTATGTATGTTAATATTATATTACTACATATATGGCGTGAAGCATAGATAATATATTTGTGGGCAGTATGGGCCTCTCTCGTTTCTCCCTCTCCCTCCCTCCTCCTCTCTCCTCTTCCCACTCCCTGGTGGGTCTGCCTGGGGCCCAGACCCAGCAGCTCTCTGTCCACGGACAGCTGTTTTGCCTTCTGCCCAGTGGCTGAGTAGCGTCTTGGAGGTCCTGAGGTCTTGGTTTGGGGAGAGAAAGAAGAGTTTCCTCCTCCGTCTCTAATCCAACTTAATCACTAACAAAGCAGATACCAAACTTTGATTCCCATTTGTCTCCTTGTGTCTGTTCTCAATTGTTAAGCAGAAAGAAGAAGGGTAATAATTTAGCATCTTCAAGCCTCCAGCAATTACATGTCAAATACACAAAAATTGGGAGTCAAGTTCATAAGAAAGCAGCAGGCTGTGTCAAAATGTCTCCCAAATTCGGTCCTGTAGGATGAATTACTGGACTCTAGAGCCATCAGATATAAACCTCTGGCCTGCCTTCCAGGAATGGCATCTTCTCTTTCCCATGAAGCCAGACAGAGTGAGCCAGGAGATAACAGGAGGGGAGGCACCATCCTTCACCACCCTTGTCTTCTGTAAACTCACCGGAAGATATTGTTCACTGATCAAGTCATTATTAAGCAATCATGCTGGGCTGGAAAGAAAGAATAATAAATATCCCAGGAAGTCTTACCAAACAAAGTGAGCGGCAAGCCTTGCCAAACCTCCATCAGCCTGAAGACCAGGAAGGGGTGATGATCCCACCCAAATCACATAGGGAAGAACACACCATCACTCCAAGGTTCCTTATAAAATACAGAGAACAGAAAAATTATCTCTGTGATTCAATTTTTCAAATGTTAACCTTATCCTAGAGCAAGAACACGGAGAGGAGAGAGGCTGGAGATAGGGTTAGTCACCAATGACCAATGACTTTTAATCAGCCATGCCTACATAATAGAGCCTCCATAAAAACCCTACATTATAAGTTCAGAGAGCTTCCAGGTTGGTGAACGTATCTATGTGCTGGGAGGGTGGCCCACCCCAAGCCATGGGACAAAAGCTCCTGTGCTTGGGACCCTTCCATACTCATACTAAGTACCTCTCCATCTGGCTATTAGTTCATATCCTTTATTATGTCCTTTATAGCAATAAGCCAGAAAATAAGCCAGTGTTGCTCTGAGTTCTATGAAACATAATACCAAATTATTGAATTTAAGGAGGTGGTAATGGGAATCCTGATTTATAGCCAGTGGGTCAGAAGTACAAGTGACAGCCTGAGGCTTGTGCCTGGCAACTGAGGTGGGGGCAGTGTTTTGTGGAACTGAGCCCTTAACCTGTGGGGTCTATGCTCACTCCAGGTGGTTAACATCAGAATTGAAGAGGATGCCTAGGTGGTTTCTGAAAAGTTGGAGAATTGGTTAGTGTGAGTTTTGTTTGTTTGTTTGTTTGTTTGTTTACATGAAGAGATAGGGAAGGGTAGAGAGAAAATATTAAGGAATGGAGAACAAAGAAAACTAGAGGGGGAAACAGAGAAATGATCTACCTGAAAGGGATCCTCTCCATGCCTGGTAATTGTCTTTGTGCTGACATCTATTCTGTCTTATATGAATATGGCCACTTTAAAAAAAAAAATATTTATTTATTTATGAGAGACAGAGAGAGAGTGAGAGAGCCAGAGACACAGGCAGAGGGAGAAGTAGGCTTCATGCAGGAGCCCGATGTTGGACTTGATCCCAGGATTCCAGGATCACACCCTGAGTCAAAGGCAGATGCTCTCAACCGCTAAGCCACCCAGGCGTCCCATGAATATGGCCACTTTCAATTAGTGTTTGCGTGAAATATCTTTTTCCATCCTTTTAAGCTTCTACTACCTCTGTTTATAGCATCTTTTCTCATTCTTTTCCTCTTAAACAAGCTTTATCATTATATTTAGAGGGGGTTTCTTGTAGATAGTACACAGTTGGGAAAACCTTTTTGTCCTATCCAACAATCTTTGCCTTTTAACTGGGATGTTTAGAAAATTCATATTTCTTGTAACTATTGATAACCTTGTTCAGTGCTGGATATTTCTGCATTCCTATAAATAATCTTGAGCTATGTCTTAAAAGCATGGTTAAATAGGAACAATACACTGAGAAAAGCTTTATTCTTTAGGATATTACTTTTAAGTTTCTTCTATTATGCTTATTTGCATATCTCTTACTACCTACAGTTGTAATTGTAAGAGTAGTACATTCCATTTATTTCCCAATCCTTCCCCCCAACTACTTTATCTTAGTTTGTTATATCACCTCTTAGTGTTTACCACTATGTCTTTAAATATATTTATAACTTACTTTATCAGCTTTTAATGATAGGTTTCTTCTTAGCTGGAAAAAGCATACTGAGGAAATTATATGCAAAATTATCTATCCCTGTTTTATGGAAAGATTGTAATAATAAGAGCAGATGTTGAATTTTATTAAATGTTCTTTACTATCTGTAGAGATAATAGTACAGTTTTAATTTATTAGCTTTTAATTTATTAGCTCTATAAAAACACTTTCAATTTATTAGCATGAATTATAGTATTAGATTTTCTAATATTGGACTATCTTTGTGTTCCTGAGTAACTCATCTTAGATATGATATATTATCATTTTAACGTCTCCACTATTCTGTTTGATAATATATTGTTTGGGATTTTAATCAATATTCACAAACAATATTTGCCTGTAGTTTCCTTATTTTCTTTATCTTTGTTGGTCTTTGATACCAATATTATGCCAGCTTTATTAAAATTTTTTTAATCTTTCTCCTTTTTCTGTGTCTAGAACAGTTTAAGTATCATTGGAGCTTTCTAGTAATTAAGTGTTTTGTAAAATCTCCCCATGAGACTTTGTGGATTTCCTCTTTATCATTGTTTAGGGACTTCCTTATCTTATTAAATACATTTTTAGCATAAATTCAACTTTGTCTGATAAGATTGTGGCTCTTGCTATATTTTTGTTTGCATTTACTGATATGCTTTCATGCATTCTTTTCTTTTCAACCTTTCCAAGGAAAAGTTGTGCATCAGCTATGCAACAAATTGTTCAGTTTTGCTTTGTAACCAACTAAAGGAGTCTCCTTTTGTCAATAGAGGAGTTGGGCCTCTTTGTGTTTATTTAAAGGTCAGAAATGCTTGCTCTTAATTCTGTCATTAGCTTTTATGTCATGCATTTGTTGTTCCTAGTGTTTTATTTTCAACATGTGTATTTTTTTTTTCTGATAATCTGGAAGGTTTATATTTTTTTTTAACTTTTTTTTCCCCAATAATCTAAACCCACTGTGGGGTTTGAACTCACAATCCCGAGATCAAGAGTCATATGGCCTTCTGACTGAGCCAGCCAGGGGCCCTGGAAGGTTTGTATTTTTATTCAAATGTTACCTTTATAGCTTTATATAATACATTTTATACTCTATTTCTTTAGACAGTATTCATTAACTTCCTATTACAAACAATTATAAAATGTATATAGTTCAACTTCCTTTATCCCTTTGTGCACTGATTTTAATAAAATTGTATCACTGTTTTAGTGTTTGCTTGTTCATCTTAAAATGTACCTAAAACACTATATAATCTATCAGCTGTTTAAAAAAATATTTTATTTATTTATTCATGAGAGACACACAGAGAGAGAGGCAGAGACACAGGCAGAGGGAGAAGCAGGCTCCATGCAGGGAGCCCGTCGTGGGACTCGATCGCGGGTCTCCAGGATCACGCCCTGGGCCGAAGGCAGCACTAAACCACTGAGCCACCCAGGGATGGCTCCCCCTATCAGCATTTTTAAAAAAGATTGTATTTATTTGAGAGAGAGAGAGGGCACACAGGTGGGCAGGGGGAGGGGCAGAGGGAGAGGGAGAAAGAGAATCTCAGACTTCTGCTGAGCACAGAGCGGGATGCAGGGCTCGATCTCATGACCCTGAGATCATGACCTGAGCAGAAATCAAGAGTCAGGGGCTCAACCAACTGGGCCACCTAGGCATGCCACATCAGCTTTTAATACTACATTTTTATCCAAGCTGGAGAAACTATACTAAGGAAACCAGTGCATTACATCACATCCAACATCCCCTCTCCCTCCCCTTTCCCTCCCTGTCTTCTAGCATTTCTTTATTAGCAGATTTATGACATTTATTGCTGTTCTGTCATCAAAATCACATTCACTTTAATCCCACATTCAGTGATTTTCAATATTATAATCAATTTGATGTTCTCCCTATAAATCTGTGACTTAAACTTTCAGCTCAGTAACTTAACTAGACTATTCTTTATCATTGTTCCTTCTGAGTTCATTTTTCCTGTTACACCAAGTGCCACTTCAAATCATATATTCAAACATTCTTTTATTTCCAGAAGTTTCTTTGAAGGTTTTTTCTTTCCTGAAGGTTTTTTGTTTCATTATTTCAGGTATCTTCTTTGGGACATGTGAATGCAAGCATGTGTGTGTGTTTGTGTGTGTGTGTGTGTGTGTGTGTGTGTGTGATTTCCAAGACTTTTAAACTTTGCTTATTTCAATTTTAATTTGCAATTCATAGCCCAGCCTTGCCTTTCCCTCACTAAATCAGTTCTCCTTTGCACATGACTTTCAGATAGGTTTCCATTTCTAGCATCTTGTCCCATAGCCTCCCAAGAATTTTTATCTCTGCTTTGGATCACTTGGCCTTCTTCACATAGGAGCAAGCACCTTTGACAGTTGTTTTTTTTTTTAATTTTTTTTTTAATTTTTATTTATGATAGTCACACAGAGAGAGAGAGAGAGAGGCAGAGACACAGGCAGAGGGAGAAGCAGGCTCCATGCACTGGGAACCCGATGTGGGATTCGATCCCAGGTCTCTAGGATCGCGCCCTGGGCCAAAGGCAGGCGCCAAACCGCTGCGCCACCCAGGGATCCCCCTTTGACAGTTTATACTTTCACTCAGTCCCTTGGGTCCAGTGGCCATGACAATTGGATTGTTTGGCTGAGCTATTTTAGACTCTGGGCTCAGGATGCCCAACGTTGAAGAATTTTCTCTTTAATTTGCCTTCATCTCTTTGTACACAGTCTAAGTAAACTTTTACAGATGAGAGTATAAGACAGGGCCTTGTAATGGAAGACAGGTGCGGCAAAGGAGAGTCAATCAGAGCCACCTTTGCATAATCTGGCTATCTGAGGGGCTCAGATTGCTGTGCAGGTAAGAGTTTGGGGAACTGGAATATTTCTTAGAAACCACTAGCATGATGGCTTGGGGAATAGGAAACCATACAGACAGAAAAAAGAGTTTAAGGGAAAATACCAAATTCTAATGAAAGTCAGAACTAAAACTTTAAATAAAGCGGTTAACCACTTTTACAATAAAAATAATCTTCATTTAAAACTAAGTGGGCATTTGGGTGGCTCAGTGGTTGAGCGTCTGCTTCTGGCTCAGGTCATGATGATCGAGTCCTGGGATCGAGTCTTGCATCAGGCTCCCCTCAGGGAGCTTGCTTCTCCCTCTGCCTATGTCTCTGTCTCTCTCCGTGTCTCTCATGAATAAATAAATAAAATATTTTATAAATAAATAAATAAATAATAAATAAATAAATAAATATTTCCTAAAATGCAGATGGCAATAAGTACTTACAAAGATGTTCAACATTGTTAGTAATTAGTCAAATGCAAGTTAAAGTCACAATGATACAACTACCTCCCAGAATGACCTGGAAAAATAAAAAACTGACAATACCGAGTGCTGATGAGGATGTAGAGCAACTAGATCTCTCACATATGGCTGGTGGAATAAGAAATGGTACAGGCATTTTGGAAAACATTCTGAGATTTTCTTATAAATTTAAGCTCACCTCATATGAGCCACTCGTAGGTTTTTGCCCAAGAGGTCTGAAGACATATATCCACTTGAAGATTCATACCTGAGTGTTTATGAGTGGCTATATTGTAATCACTGCAAACTAGAAACAGTCAATGCCAACACACTGGCAAATGGATAAATAAATCGTGGTACATCATTCACACATTAGAATACCATTCAGCACTCAGAAGGAACAGAGCTTGGAAGTCTGCAACCACTTGGATGGCCCCCATTGTGCCAAGTGAAAGGAGGTGAACTCAAAAGGCTGCATGCTATGTTGCTTCATTTACATAACAACATTCTGGAAAAGGTAAAACCAGAGGGAGAGAAATCAGAGCAGTGGGTACCAGGCGCTGGAGGTGGGGAAAGGGGAGACTGATTGCAAAGGGACATGAGGAACCATTTGAAAGTAATGGAAATGTCTCCATATTGATTGTGGTAGCTGGTAAATGAACACGCATATAATTAAAACTCAACAAACTGCATGTTACAGTGAATTTTGGTCTAACTCTGACTTTAAACAATAAGTCTTCTAGGCCTGGGGCGCCTGGGTGACTCAGTCATTGGGCATCTGACTCTTGATTTCAACTCAGGGCATGATCTCAGGGTCCCGAGATTGAGCCCCAAGCAAGGCTCTGTGCTCAGGGGGGAATCTGCTTGAGAGTCACTCCCTCTCCCTCTGCCCCACCTCCTATTCACGCTCTCTCTCTCTGTCTCTCTAAAATACATAAATAAATCTTTAAAAATAAAAATAATAAGCCTTCTAGGCCTGCTGCTAAATATATTGAAATGTATTGTATCATCCCGGGAAAAGCCCAGCTTTGAGGTCAGAAAGACGCCCTGCCATTTTCTGGCTGAGTGCCTCTTGCAAATTCTCTCCCCCTCTCTGAAACTCAGCTTCCTCATCTGTAAAATGGAAATAACAACAATATTAGGACAAAATGAAAGATTCTAGAAATGCTTTGTGTGGTCATTGTACCAAGCAAAACTCTGTTTAATCAAGTTATGTCTACAGATGTCAGTGCAGCTGCTGGGTTTATGCAAGCAGTCAGAGCCGAGGGCTGGGCTGAGCTCGGTCTCGCACTGCTGCCCAGGGCTCTCTCCATGCAGGTGCTTGTCTTCTTCTGCTTGCCCACTGCACACTCTACTCATCTTCCCGTTTCACTTTCTCTTCCATAATTAGGCGCTGACCTTCTCTTTGAGGCCCACAGCCCACCTCAGTGTCCAAATGAACCAAACTTTGCGGGAACCTTAAGGAACTGTCTTGAAATGCTGGTCCTTGCTGAGCCTGGCTGATGGCCAGCTGTGTCAGTGGTGACCCAACCTCCTTCCCTTCTCTCCCCCCACTTTGTGCACCCACCTGATGAACGTGGGATACAGCTCGGCATTTACCAGGCACACCATTTGGAACACGATGGTGATTCCCATTCGGCCAACACAAGCCACTGTGATGTTTAGCCAGTGTAGATCTGGATAGGAGACACGCAGAGATGAGGGACTCATGTGGGGACTGTGCCCACGGAGTTCCCTCCCTTGGGGAGCCACACTAGGAAGCTTGGACTTTAGAGCTGGAAGAGCCAGAAACACTGCCTTGTCTAACCCTCTCATTCTGGAATAAGTAACTGAGAGCTGAGAGGTTCCAGAACCTGATGGTGACACAGGAGGGAGGCTCCCTTGTGCAGAGGAAAAAACAAGCATTTAGGATCTCAGCTTTGTCTCCTGTCAGCCATGCGACTTAACCTCCTTGGGCCTTGGTTTCTTCAGCTATAAAACGAGAACAATTATAGCCAACCTGTAAGCTGTTATGAGATTTTGAGATGTTTTATGTCACATGTTCACATGTTCACCACGACCACTCCAGAAACGTTGACTTTTTAATTTCTCTGCAATCGCATCGCTGCTAGACCCTGACATAGTAGGTCCACAATAAATGCAGCCACTTAGGCAGCATCCCTGGAGCTGATAGACCAGATTTCTAATCCTCAATCTAGCCTTCATTTCCAAATATATACATTTTTTAAAAAAACAGAACACCTTTCCAGACAGTCTCAGACGTGAGTACAAGGGAAGCAAACCCTTGTCTCATCTGAGTAGAGGGCTACAGGGCTCCTGCTTGCATGGGGCTCCAGGAAGCCGTCCCCCTACTGAGGACCAATAGAAGAATTGGGCATCGTCATCTGCTCTACCTGGATTACCCCAAACACCAACAAGCAAGTGGCTCTTGTGACATGCCAAGTGACTAATAAAGCCTGTGGGGTCGCAGAAATTATGTTTTCTTGACCCCTGTCCCCTACTGGCTGCTCATGGAAGACATGCTTCATTTTATTCCACCAGCGCGAGGCTCCCAGGAGAGAGGATGTGATGGCCTCGGGAATGAGCTTACCGCCAGGTCCAACCCAGTCTCCCAGCCTCTGATCAAGGATGGCCAATCAAGGGTGTACTTAATCAAGTACACTCCCCAGCTTCCAATAGCAAGGAGATGAAGAAGTTCACCCAGACAGACTCTCCAGGGAGGGCCTTGCATACAAACCCCGGGGTCTGTAACCTGGCAAGCTGCTCCATTGCCCTGGCTCCCTTAGCACCTCAGGCCCCACTCCCTTCAGCAGCCACACAGACCATGGGGCACGTCCCTGCCCAAAGCCCCCAGTGCTTCCCTCCCACATGGGGGAAGCAGCCCAAGTCCGCCTCCTGCTATCCCCAACCTCTGTGCCACCACTCCTGCCCCTGCTCTCCTGATTTCAGGCACAGGGATCCCAGCCGCTCCTAGAATGCTCAGCTCTACCCTTCTCGGGGATCTTCCCCCTTCTGTCCCCCTGCGTGGGAAGCACATTCTCCAAATGGTGACACTGCTTGTTCCCCTCAATCAGGTCTCCTAATGCCGCCTTGACCACCACACAAAGGATTAACGCCCACCAAGCTTCCCCTTCTCTTTTTCCCTCTAGACTGTAAACTCTGTGAAGCAAGAACTTTCTCCACTTTGCTTATTGCTGAGATCCAGGGCCTAAGTGCGTGCTGGCCGCACAGAAGGCACTTGAAATATTTCCTGGAGGAGGGAGTGTTTATCATCTAAGGTGACAAGGACTAAGTTGATGTCAGTGGAAAGGGTAGGGGATGGGAGGAGGGCCCTGGGGGCATGGGACCAGAGAGCATGGTGTCCGGGCTCTGCCCTGGTGACAATTGAACAGTCTCAGACCTTGGACTCCTTCTCTGCACCCAGTGCTATTACTTAAAAAAAAAAAAATCTTCTCATTCATCTTTCCAGGATTCTAGAAATAAGAAGATAGGGAAGATAGTGGGTAAAACCTATTTCAGATGGACTCTGCTCCCTTCCCTGTCTCTTTGTTCTCTCCCCACGCAAGGAGGGAGAAGAAAACTGAGCATTCCTCATCTTTCTATTTGCAATCTGATATATACAGCTTGGTTCTTGAGAATACAGATTTCAGGGAACTCATCCCACGATACCTTCCAGAAAAGCTAACCAAAACAACTCAACCCACAAAGGGCAGAGCACGAGCAATAAAACATTGAGAAAATAGCAAATCTGCCTTAGTGTTTATTCAACAGTCTTCCCCAAAATAACAAATATGAAAGGCAATTTGTGTACTCAGAGGAAAACTGACTCAAGTTATTCTACTTCGGATTATCTTGGGTGGTAAGAAGGATGGACTAAAGCACAGCACTCACCAAAATGGCTGGTGTCAAAAAGACTAGCAAAACCCAGTGCTGGCGAGGACGCGGAACAATTGGGGCGTTCAGGCATCGTCGGTTGGAGTGTGCATTGGTCCAACCATTTTGGAAACCTGTTTGTATGGACTTAGAGCTACATATATGCCACCCCTGACCTAGCAAATGCACTCACAGATTTGTACCCAAGGAAAATGAGAGTCTATGCCCATGAAAAGACACGTACCAGAATGTTCACTGGGCTTAGATCCCAGTAGGCAGACGCTGAAAGCCATGCAAGTGTCAATCAACAGTGGGACAGATAAGTAGCATGGGGTTCATACAGTGGAATGCTGCCCAACATGAAAGGGAATTAACTACACTCCGGTGTGACCGCATGGACCAATCTCACAGATGGAATGAGTGAATGAAGCCAGACAAATATATGTGCTATGGTTCCTTTTGTATGAAATTCAAGAGCTGTCAACATTGCTTTTCAGTGACAGAGGTCAGAGCCGTGGTGATCTGAGCAGGGAGGGTGAGTATAGATTGTCAGGGAACATGGGAGAGCCTTCCAGGGTGTTGGAAATCTTCCATGCATCTAGGTCATGTTACCCAGATGTACACAGACACACACACGCAAAATTTCATCACCTTGTATACTTGTCATCTGCTCGTAGTGTGTATGTTATACCCCAATTTAAAAATTTTAAAAATTGTAAAAACCCAGTTGGAGACTAAGGTAACCCCCCGTCTTTGTCTTTGTTCTAGTTCGAGGGGAGTATCAAGGAATTGAAACAGGGTTCCCTCAGTTCGATAGTTCAATTACGGAGAAGATGAGGGGAAAGGCATGACTCACCGTGTGAGATAAAAATCATGATGAAACAGGCTGTCCCTGCCACCAGATTGGATGTGGCCAAAGGGCGGATGAGGCCAAAGCGGTCAATGGTGGCCAGGATGATGAAGGCCGCGGGAAATTCAACCAGAGCCGAGTAAAGGAAATCCAGGTAGAGGTTCCCACCAGTGGCGCCCACGTGCATGATGAGACCCTGGTAGAGCACGGAGCTCGTGAACCTGAGCACAGGAGAGAAGCACAGTCTCGGGTGGAGTCTCCTGTCTGCAGGATGGGAGAGAGTTTGGATTCTGGCAGCGAAGACAAAGGTCCCCAAGAGCTGGAGAGCAATGTGTGTCACTCGATTTAAAATGTCCTGGAGTGGGCGGCCCGGATGGCTCAGCGGTTTAGCGCCGCCTTCAGCCCAGGGTGTGATCCTGGAAACCCAGGATCGAGTCCTGCCTCAGGCTCCCTGCATGGAGTCTGCTTCTCCCTCTGCCTGTCTCTCTCTCTCCTCTCTCTCTCTCTCTCTCTCTCTCTCCCCCCTCTCTGTGTATTCTCATGAATAAATAAATAAAATCTTTAAAAATAAAATAAAATAAAATGTCTTGGAGCGACATGGGAAGAGGGGGTACAAAATCAGGAAGGGTGTCCTGGGGAGCCTCAGTGAGGAGCTCCTCTCAAGGTGTATGTGACATAACGACTTCCAGGATACAACCACGTGTCCTAGAGATGGCAAACGATGACCCTAATGGCCCAGTCGCCACAAGGGGACATGGGCAGGAGAAGGCGCTGGTGACGGAGCAGGTTCAGCAATCAGGCTGCCGTGTGAGCTGTGTGACCCCAAGGAACTTAACTGAGCCCTTGATGCCTCAGTTCCCGCATCAATAAAGGGAATTCGGTCTTCGGAGAACACTCAGACCCCCTTGCATCCGCCCAGGCATGGAGACTCAGCCAGAGTCCTCCCCGCTGGAGAGCGCCTTGTGCCACCCTGACAAGGGGACAGAGGGCCTGTCCTGACCACAAACGTGTAAGGCTTGGAGGCCAGCCGTCATTCAGACAGACTGTGTCTACCTCAGTGCCACCTACAGACGAGATCTGCCCTCTGCAGACTGGCGACAACAGGTGTGACAGGTGCGTGGCTGAGATGGTCCTCGCCGCATCGCCCTCTGCACCCCTTGCCTGGCCCACAGTAAGTGCCTAGTGGCTCCCGGCACGTGGAAAGCACTCGTAAAGACGGCCACTAGCGGCGTCATCATCGTCATCTTCCCAAGGTCATGTACCCAGAGCAGAGCAGAGCAGGTGCCGTCCAGAGTCTTTCCCTCTGCACAGCGGTGCCGTGTTTAACAGCTGCCCCCACCCCCAGAACCCACCGCGTGACCCCTTCATCCATATCCCAGGGGCGAGGAGCAGTGCTTCAGAATATGGCACAGAGGGGACCCCTGGGTGGCTCAGCAGCTTAGCACTGCCTTCGGCCCAGGGCGCAATCCTGGAGACCCAGGATCGAGTCCCACATCGGGCTACCCACATGGAGCCTGCTTCTCCCTCTGCCTCTCTCTGTGTATGTGTGTCTCCCATGAATAAATAAATAAAAATCTTAAAAAAAAAAAAAAAAGAATATGGCACAGAGAGCCATGGGGGCCGACTAAGTCACTCAGGGCGAATTTAGAGTCTCACGGGGCTTTTTTTTAGTGACATTATAGGATTTTAGAGGCTAGAAACATGTTATATGTTATGATTATGTTGGTATTTACACCGCAAGAAGAGACTTTGGTTGCTAAGAAATCGCTTATTCCAGCAAGTAAATTGCCTATCAGCTCCCAAACTGAGATCACAATGGATATTTCTCATTAATATACTCCCTCGTTTTATCAAGCTGCACACAGGGAAACACTGGGATGCTCTTGTGTCTAGTCCTGAATCATCCCTGATTTCCCAGACGCTCACCAGGCCCCTCCCTTGGCCCCAGTTAAATGTGAACAGTCCCATATAACTGATAAAGGGATGGATTGAAGAGAAAGGAGCGCAGAACCTGGATTTTGCCCTTAACGCCCGTGCAGGGCTGCCATCTGTTGGCAGAACCCATGAATCGCATGTTGTACGTGGTAAAACAGCAGCCCTGGTGTTAAGCACACGCGCTCTAAGCCATTTCCTTCCACGTGTTATGTCACGTCTGCCAACACGCGTGTGAGGTGAGTCCTATCATTACCCCCACTTGCTGATGAGGATGCTGAGTCATAGAATGTGGAGCTTTCTGGAAGCTGCTTGGCTGGGAAAAGCTGGGTTGGCCTCGCGAGCAGCTGCAAGGAAGGAGGAGGTGGAGGGAAGGCCAGTAAGAGGGGTGTCTGGGGTCAGCTCCTTGTGGGCCACGGAAAGGGATTCGGTGTTCTCCTCAGGGGAGTAGGAAGCCAGTGGAGGGTGTAGACAGGGGAGTGTGGTGCTGTTTGCTCTATGAGTAGCTCCTGGGGTGCGGGGCAGCAGCGTGAAGAGAGAGGCCAGCCAGGAGGCCCCCCAGCCACACAGGCAAAAGAGCACAACACTCACTCCGGGAACCAAGGGGGCAGGGGATGCCAAGGGCAGCTTCTGAACACATTCTCAGATCAGAGCAGAGTTTGCGGAGGGAGTGGGTGCAGGGGTGTGAGAGCAGAGGAGCCAAAGCACCCCACGAGAGGAGTGCCCTAGGGGATGGACGTGGGGGCAGCAAGAGGAAATAGGAGGAGGGGAGGAGGGTGACACAAGTGCACCAGGCAGCTGGGGTGTTTGCAAAGATTCCCAGGGGCCCATCATGTAGCTGGTGGCAGGACTCTGGGGCCAACATGGGGCCAGGGCAGGTGACTGCTGGGGCAAAGGGAAGGCATGGTGAGCCTGGCTGGTGTCTCCTGCACTCAGGATGGATTCCGTGGAACCGTGGTTATTCATTCAACCTTCAGCAAATATTTGCGGGGCTACCATGTGCCAGGCACCACTCTATTAGCTTGAACCCTTGGTTCTAGTAAAACCTTCGTGGAAGTGGAAATGAGTGTACCAGTAGCAGAGTGGCTCCAGCTGAGGGGGGACCCCACAGTCCAGCCACCAGGGGAGTGACTGAGGAGCCATCTTCATGCCAAGGACAAAGCCATGATGATGGGGAGCTGGACGGGTGTCCTCTGAGAGCACAGGATAGGGAGCAAGGGAGCAGCCTGCAGAAAGGAGCAGACTGGGTGAGTCCATATGTGTAGATGAGTCTCATAATCAGTGGACAATAAAGGCACAGCCCCTCTCTGACAGGGTCTCTAAAGTGCCAAGATGTGATGTAGGGATCTTCTCTTTGGAAGGGCCAGGAGCCACTGACATCTCATCCACCTTCCTCCACTAAGTCAAGATGTGCTATTCCCAAAAGACGGATACGTGGGATCTGAGACAACCTTGGGATCCCTTCATCAGGTTTCACTCATCTTACTGCTGACATCTCACACGCAACACGCTCTTCTTGATATCTTTTCCCCCTTATTCCATCCTCAAGGGAGACATAAAGATGTCTAAGAGCTCATCGGCTGCTTGAAATTCATGTAAAAATTCCTTTTCATGCTTCTCTTTTTCCACCTGCATTGCTCCACTGTCTTCAACTCATGCCCTGGTGCTCAGCCGGCACACTGAGTCCATCGGGGGAAGGTATGGGAAAGGCCACTTACCACAGGTACATCAGAATAAAGGTGTGCTTCCTCAGTTGTGGCGTGCGGAACAGGTCTGCAAAGGAGGGGCTCAGCTTTTCGGTGACATCCTCTTCGAGAGAGAGCATCTAGGAGGGAGGCGGAGCATCAGCTGCAGCGCCGCTGTGGGGGAGCAGGAGCAGCCCTCCTAACCACCCCACCCGTTCCTGATCTCAGCCCCATCACCCCCAAATTCCTCCAGGGCCTCCCCACTCCTCAAGGCAGCCCCAGAAGCATTTTCTAAAATCACAAACCCAACCCAAAGTTCAGTGGTGTGAGAAACCCCCCGCTGGTTTGTCACCTTTAGATCAGCGAGAGGCAATTTCCCGTTCTTTTGGGCGATGTGGCCCATTATCTTCATCACCTGAGCATTCCTCTTCTGTGATAGCAGCCATCGGGGAGACTCGGGCACGCACCTGCAGACACAGAGCCTCACCACGGGGTGGCTTCCCCAGAGCACGGCGGGCCTAAAGCCCGGATCAGGGAGATGCTAACGCTCTGAGCAGCCCCCCTCCTCACATGGGGACTGGAATTCCTCAAGCAGCTAGTGGACGAGGATCTGGGGTCGTTCTGCGCTGGCCCAGGGGACCCACGAAGGAGCTCTGTGGGTCCCTCATACTGTCAGTGCCACCTGCTAAGATCTGTGAGCAAACAAGAGGACCACTACTTTCCTATGTGGGCTTCATTGCACAGAGGAGGGGCCCCACTCTCTGCTGGCAGCTGGCAGCCTTGTCCCCCTGGAAACTTCTCGCACAGAATAGATGCTCCAGATGCCTCCCCCAACCCTTGTGCTACAGCGGGGTGTCCCCATGTAATACATGGGCTGTTGAACAAGCCTCAAAATATCTCCCAAACCAAATACACCGTATTCGCTGTCTTTGAACACCAGGGAGGTAGCGTGCTGTCCATTGCAAACCGGGTAAGGACATTACGACTTGAAGATCAGGAACGTCTGGTGTAAGGTCTTCTGAAAACACTCAGGCAAAGGCCCCCCTGCCCGACCAGCGAGACTCAGCCAGCGCGTCCTTCCCACCGGAGAGCCGGGGTTTCAGCCTGATGAGGGGACAGCAGACTCACCCTGACCACCAACGTAGCCCTCCTAGAGGCAAGCCCAGGTTTGGAGAGATTGGGTCTACTTCAGTGCTACCCACAGGTGAGATTTGCCCTCAGCAGAATGGTGACAAAAGTTGCAGGGATGTGATATTTCTCTTCCCGGCCCTCTCTGCACCCCTTCCCTGTCCCATAATCAAAGCTCAAAACTCATCTTTCCGGCTGCGCGTCCCTTGGGACCCTGCCAAGTGCTGACAGCCAGTAAGATTAACAGCTCACTGGGACTGGTTTGTCTCAGTGGCTTAATGTGCACATTCCCCGAGAATTTTCATTCACTTATTCATTCACTCATTCATTCATTCATTCATTCAACAAACACCAAATGTCTACTTTGTGGCTAGGTGGATTTTTATCTGACTCAGATCATTGCCCTCCATCTAAGGGGATACAAATTTAAAGAGGGTAGCTGCCCATGTAATGAGGGCCACCCCATAATATGAGAACATCTCAAATGGCACACATGGTGGAAAGAGCCATGTGCCTGTGTGTGTGGCCACCGTGGCCCTTCGGGGGTTGGCCCATGTGGCAGCCAAGGTCTCCAGGCAGTCCTAGGGGGTGAGCTGAGCGTGGTCCGGGGGGGTGGGGACAGAGGAGCAGGGGCCCCCTTGGAGGACCCACGTACCAGTAGTAGAGCAGGAAGAAGAAGGTGGGCAGAGAGATGGCCAGCTGGAGCCACCGCCAGTGAGGGATGGCATAGGCCACCCCCGAGAGCACCACGAGCCCCACGGTGAAGGCCATCTGGTAGAGGATCGCCACCATTCGTCTGTAGCCCATGCCCACGAACTCTGTGACTGAACAGGAGAGGAGTCACTGTTGAGGCTCCCGTGGCCTCCTTCCCTCCTGGCAAGCCCCAGGCCCCAACCCCCTCCTGCCTGACCCCAGGCTCCTTCTCCTGTGCTGCTGCTGCTCCACTCAAGGCTCCCTGAGATCCACCCGGCTGCTCATCCCAGCTTCTCTCCAGCTCTTCCTTTTCTAATCCGCCCCCACTTGCTGTCTTTAGTGTCCTTTGGGTGCTTCAGCATTCGGTCTACCTGAGCACTGGCCACCCCCTCCTCCCCAGAGCTTTGCCCCTATAAGCTCCAGACTGAGGTGTGCTATTTCTTTTCTCTTTCTTTTCTTTTTTTTTTTTTTAAGATTTTATGTATTTATTCATGAGAGACACAGAGGCAGAGACAGGCAGAGGGAGAAGAAGGCTCCCTGCAGGGAGCCCGATGTGGGACTTGATCCCAGGACCCCGGGATCACGCCCTGAGCCAAAGGCAGATGCTCACTGAGCCACCCCGGTGCCCCTAGAGCTGTGCTGTTTCTCACAGCCCTGGGAGCGTGTACTAATTTAATAAGCATCGCTGGCCTCCCAGGGACCTGGCACCACTCCAGGCATTTGGAGCATGTCATCAACTTCCTGGGCAGAGTCGTGTCCTCATGACCCCACCTCCTTGCGAGAGGGGACAGAGAGCACACACGGTAAATGAGTAAATCGCATGCCAGGCTGGAATGCACTCTGTGCCAGGGGGAATGGAAAGCTAACGGGTGGGAGGGGATCCGGAGAGTCGAGGGGGAAGGGGTGGCTGGGTTTCGGACAGCAGTGCGGTGGGGCTAACGTCAAGGGTGAAGTTCCAGGCAGAGGGAACAGAGGACGTGGCTCTCCAGAGGGTCATGCAAGGGGGAGGCAGTGCCTCGGGGAGGCCATCCTGGGGCCCCTATGGAGTCTGGCCTGTGCTGCAGGAGGTGCAGAGCCAGTGCCCCAGGTGGCAGCACACTCCATGTCTGCTGCTGAGTTAAGATTGGGGAACCAGTGACAGAGGTGAAGCGACGGTGTTGGCTTGGGCCCAGCAGCGGCAGTGAAGAGAAGGTGGTCCCAGGGGTATTGTGGAAGGAAAGCCAGCAGCAGGACCCCCGAGGGGCCGGAAGCAGGTGTGGGGAACTGGGGGCTGTGCTGACTGCAAGACAACTGGCCTGAGCAGCTGGGCAGAGGGGACTTTACAGACAGGGGTTAGGGTAGGGGTCTGCAGGTAGAGCAGGTTTGGGGAGGGAGAGGACAAAGTCCTGGGTCCTGCCACATTGCAGGATTTGAGAGAAGAGAAGCCCCTAAGGGAGGACGACCACTGAGTCACCAGTGGAGGACCAGGTGGTATGTGACCTGCAAACACATGGGGAAAGCCTTTGGGGGCGGCACGGCTCTCACCCACCAAGATAGATGGCCATCTGTCTTCTTCTCTCTAGCATTTGAGCTTCTCAAAGGGAGGAAGGGTGCCTCCTCTATCTTGGTACCTCCAGCCCTGCCCCACTGCCTGCCACAGAGTGACAGCAACCCCACAGGGCCCATCGCGGGGCAGGCATCGCTCGGGCCACAGCTCTGCAGTGCACCTGCCCATCAGGGCCCTGCCACCCCCCTCTGAGGGTCCCCATAAGCCCCTCTGAGCCAGGGCTTATGGGAATGGCCCAAGAGTTCATGGCCGGGCAGTGCTGGGGAGTAGATATTTGACCCCAAATTTATCGTCTTAACCACGTGTCAAATAGTGCGTATTCCACATACAGATGGCCAGTGAATATGTATTGAACTGACTACACTTAGCCAGAGCATACAGTTTCACAAGGGAGGAACATGCTTTCTCTTGGTCCTGATGAACTACCTCTCAGAATGCCAAGACCAAAGATATCATTTTCAGAGATGGAAGGACAAAGTTGTTTCTTTTCTATTCTCTACAAATGAGCAAAAATGTGGATTATCCTCACTGCCATCCAATGCAACCACGTATGGGCTGCAGAAAGCAACGGTGGCTCTGTACACGACTTTCTTCCAAGAGAGTGATTTTCCCTTTTTAGTCTCACCCCTCATGGAAAAATTTGAAAGGGGGAAAAAAACAGTATATAGAATTACAGTGGTTCACACCTCATTTTTTTTTTTTTTTTAGAAAAAGATGTTTGTCTCTTCTCTTATTCCCTCTTACAGTCTTCTCCTAATTTTTAAGTGGTTTAGACCAGTTGGGCTGTTGTATTTCTTTTCAGGAGATGCTGGTCCTTTTGTATTTAAGATGTTAAGATGCTCTCTTACCTGACTCCCCTTCCTGTATACCACCCCCCCAGCACACTGCTGTAAATAAATCAGAATGTGGTCATGTTGTTCCCAGATAGATTAGTTGATATAGAAAGATTGATATATTTAAGTGGTTATTTAAGTGTCTCTCAAACAAAAAAGGAGGGAGGGAAGGAAGGAAGGAAGGAATAAGAAGTAGGGAGGGAGGAAGAGGGAGGGGGAAAGAGAGGGAGGAGGGAGGGAAGGGAGGAGGAGGGAGGGAGAGAAGGAAGGAAGAAAGGAAGGGAGAAGGGGGAGGGGGAGAAGGAGGGAAGGAAGGGAGGAAGGAAGGAAGGAGGGAGGGGGAGGGGAAGGAGAGAGGAGTAGGAAGGGAAGGAAGGAGGAGGGAGAGGGGAAGGAGGAAGGGGGAGGAGGAAGGGAAGAAAGGAGGAGGGAAAGAAGGAAGGAAGGAAGGGAGAAGGGGGAGGGGAAGAAGGAAGGAAGGAAGGGAGGGAGGGAGGAAGGAAGGGAGGAAGGAAGGAAGGAGGAGGGGGAGGGGAAGGAGAGAGGAGTAGGAAGGGAAGGAAGGAGGAGGGAGAGGGGAAGGAGGAAGGGGGAGGAGGAAGGGAAGAAAGGAGGAGGGAAAGAAGGAAGGAAGGAAGGAAGGAAGGAAGGAAGGAAGGAAGGAAGGAAGGAAGGAAGGGAGAAGGGGGGAGAGAGGAAGGAGGGAGGGGGAGGAGGAGGGAGGCCGTCCCCACCTAGTCCCCTGGCCCAGTCAGACAGACAATCACACACAGCTAGAGTTACTACCATTTCTCTGGAGCCCACGAACACCCCCTCTCCCCCCAGAATCCCACCTCTGCGTCTGGCTCCCTCCCCTTGTGCTGCCCACCGCCCCGTGGGAACTGAGCGCAGGGGGTGCTTACTCAAGACGTAGCCAGATGTCCAGCTGCCCTTGCTCACCAGGCCCTGCAGCAGGCGGAAGAGCAGCAGGGACGTGTAGTTTGGCGCCACGGCCGTGAGGACACCCAGGACCGCACTGGTGAGCGAGGTGGCCAGGAGACATAATTTTCGGCCAAACCTTCAGAGGCAAGGACACAGGGAAGTGAAGTGGGGCTGTTGAGTGTTTGGGGACCGATGGGCCCCAAGGGACAGACGGGGTCTCGATCGGGAGGCCCATGTCACTGGTCTCCTGAGGGACCCCCGACCTGAGAGCCCGGCCATGTGGTCCTCAGGGAACAGCGGCCCTTCCGAGGTTCATTAAATCACTGTAAGGGGGAACCCAGGACCCCGGTGCTCTCAGGCACCTGGTGTCTCGGCCAGGAGGGGGTGCTCCCCTGGTGGCTCTGCAGGGTCCCCTGCATGGCCCCCCTCATCCCCTAGCCGACTGTATTATTATTAACGGTTTGACAGCGGGCGCCCTCATGCTAGACTTAGCAGCAGCCTCAGGAACTTCTCTGGGAAAATACTCCGTTTTGATGGTGTAACTCCTGAGGATTATTTCCTTTTCCTTTTTTCATGAATGAAATGGGCAAATCGTGTGCTAACTCTTCTTCCCGGGCGGTGCTTCACTGACTCCATCTTTCCAACCTGACCCGGCATTCTGGTGGCTACTCAAGGAAGCAAGGGGCCAACATCCCATGTGGTCACGGTGCCCTGGTCCCCACCCCAGTCTCCCCACCCTGCAATCTCTTCCCTCCCTGCCCCCTGCCTCCTAGACTCCAGCCCGGGCCTTCACCCCCGTACTCCTTGCCTCCTCACCTCAAGCCCCTGCCCCTGCCCAGCGCACCTACCCACCAGCCCGTAAATGTCCTCGTCCTGTACTAACATAGAAACTTCCTGTCGGACACTCACCCCTTATCACCTCAGAACGCTCAGACCTCATGACACCCGTGTCCACCTCCTCTATCTTTTCTCCTGTGCCTCTGACCAAAGGCTGTTCAGCTAGCTCCCCCAGGGCCAGCCCGTCCACTGCCCCTTTGGTCCCTTGCACCTTCCCCAATGCCATCGTCCCCTTCCTGGACCCTTCCCCTGTCCCCTGTCCTCTGCAGCCCACCTGCCCTGCAGAGTTGTCCACATGCACAAACTCCACTTCCTTCTCTCTTGCTTTTCTTCAGCCTTCCCCTGCTACCATCCCTGTCACTGGTACTTATGGGACCAAGTCCCCAGATTTTGGCCTCTCCTCCCCATTGGGCCAGACCCGTCTTGCATTCTACAGCTTCACACTACCCCAGGAGAGTGGCTGCCCTTCCATCTCCCTGCCATTTCGTTTAAATCTCCTCTGCCAGCAATTCCTTCCCCGCCAACATCTACACGTCTCTCTATACTCTCGGCTAGCTTATCTCGAACGTGGTTGACAGCTTCTGGTGACAAATCCCAGATATTTATCTCTAGCACAAATCCCTCTTCTGAGCACAGCTCATGTATGCAACCCCTACTTGACATCTCTTCTCTGCCTCCAGGGCCACTCTTAGCACAGCTGAGAATTCCCTCGGCCAGGACAGAACTCTTGATGGCTTCCCGCCCCCCACAACAAAGTCTGCTTCTAATCCACTCTGTCCCATCTCAAAAAATGGCCCCATCCTCCCCTCACCCATCTGCTCCATGCATAAACCTTGGCTTTGACCCCATCTTCTCTCAGCCCACCACCCCAATTCTACAATCTGCATGGAGTTTGGACCCCTGAAATCCATCCCAAATCCCAGCCTGGCTCATCTTGCTGCCCCACCCCAGTCCGAAGCACCAGCCTTTGGTGCTTTTCTCTGTCACCTGGCCAGATTCTTCTACCACTATCCCCTACGATCCATTCTTCTCATGGCATCGCCTCTATGTCTGGTCGAATTGGACTTTACGTACCTGTCTGCAATGTAGCCGACCCCCAGGGAGCCGAGGAAGAAGCCCAGGTTCACACAGGATTGAAAGAGATCCACCTTCCAAGAGTTGTCGCACACCAGGTTGAACTGCGCATCACACCACGGGCGGACGGGCCGAAAACACAAGACCGTTTGTAAGTCAAGCTGTATCTACTGTCTTGTCTCCAAAGTCAATGCTCACCACAAAGTGTGATACTCTCAAGGGTTTCACATCACTTTCCCTTCCCACATTTTCATAAGACAGATTCAAGGTTTCTGGCAACTCTCCGTTACTACCACTATCTACCCAACATCTTTGTTTTACCCTCACTACTGTCAAGTGCTTTGACATCAAGAGTCGGTTATTGAAAGACAACACAGCCAACAGATAAGTCTTCTGGAAAGAAGTAGAGTGCAGTAATTTCCTAAAGATAGAAATGTAGCAAAAGAAATAGAATATGTTTCCGAGGATTGGTCAGAAGCCCTCAGTTAAGCACCTATGTGTTATATATTTAATTATGTGAAGTCCGCAGATAACTCCGTAGGTCATGACTGGTGTTGCCACACAGGGCCACAGGAGGGGATGAGCACAGACACCATGGCAAGAAGGCGGGCTTGGCGGGGGCAGCGTGTGCCCTAGCGTCCTGTGGGTGGGGCCCAGGTGGCTGGAGACTCAGGGACCAACATGCCGAGAGCCAGGGAGGCCAAGGCAGGAGAGTGTGGGAGGCCTTTGCTGTGTTTTAGGGGCAGCCCCACCTCAGGGGTCACACACCTGTGCACATGACAGGCCCAAGGATGAGGTGGACCACGTCCTCTGCGGGGTTCCGAGAAGGTAGAGGTCAAGGTGGAGCCCCCGCCTGGGCCCTCTCCTCCTCCCCATTCCTGGCTGCTTACTTCCTGGACATGAGCACTTTTTAAAATAAAACATAGGTAGCCCTCTGTGTCACCACCTCATTTTGAGAAAGTAATCGTGAGCCTGTCCTACCACCAGCTGTCTACGCCCAGACCCCGCGGTCCACTCCCGTGACAGCTTCGGCTCTGGGGCGCGACGAGACACCACGGGGCGTCTCGGGCATTCCCTCTACCAACCCAAATGTTAGTTCCCTTCAGCTGAAAGCACACCCTCCCCACGAAGCTTCTCCTCTGGTTCTTGGGTTTTCCCGGCCTGCCCCAGGCCCTGCCGTTAAAGAAGGAGGGACAGGTCACTCCTGGGTGCTATCTGGCCGTCCCCAGGTCTGTATCTCCAACTGCCCAACTGGTTTTTTGCAGCCTCCACCCACACTGTCTGAGACCACATCTGTGTACCCTAGATTTCCCCGAAGCTGCGGGGCACTGGTTTCGTCTTGTGCTCCAATTTTTGCAATGAGCAGGCCCAGGCTCCATGCTGTCCCCAGACTGTGCAGAAGCCAGAGCACTCACAGCACTAGAGGAAGGAGCATCTGGCTTTACCTGCCACCATGGCCTCCTGCTGAGGTCCCTGCCCCCGCTCTGCTATACTCAGGATCTGTGTCTGGTGTCGCCTGCCATGCCCCGTGCCCACCCCACCCAACTCACACCCAACCACTGCCCCCCCCCCCCCCCCCCGCACATTTGTGCACACCAGGAAGACAGGCCCAGCCCTCAGAAAAGCCTGGGACTGCACAGCGTGCGGGCGCAGGATGGGTCGCTGCCCCCGCTGGGGTTCCACCGGCCTGGGCCTGGTGTCTCAGGCACCATCTACCAAGCAGCAGGCAGTGCTCTCCAAGCTTGTCTATGAATCACCCAGAGGCCTTGTCAGAACCCAGACGCCGTACCTCCTCAGCCGATCCCAGGAGATCTCCAGGCTGAGACAAGTGTGCAAATGGTGGTATAAGCACTCCCATGACCTCAGGCTGAGGCCTTGCTTGAGCTCAGGCTCATGCTCACAAGCAGGGGAAGACAGAGCTTCCCAGCCTGGAGGGGGGCCCCCAGCCCACCATGGGGCTGCAGCTGGCAGGACAGGGCCTCCCCATAGGGGACTCAGGAGTCGGGGGAAGCAGGCACATTCCTTCCCCAGAAGGAGCCGCAGCCCCCTCCCTAGTGCAGAGGGTGGGGGGCTGGTGACACCGGGGCGTTCAAACCAGCTGGCTCAGCATCCTCCGGTAAGCAAGTTCCAAGGTCCAGGGCAAGGCTAAATTAAAGATTATTTCTGCAGAAAGGAATCACTAAGGTGAATCCCTGGAGAATCCGCTTCAGTTTAGGATGAAGAGCAAGAGGCAAAGGCAGATTTAAAGCAATGGGGATGGAGAGTGCTGAGTCCTCCTGCCCCCCACCCCCTGTCCTAGAGCCCTGGTCTTGTCACACTTGGTATCTCCACAGACTCCCACAGCCCTTCATGCTCTACCCACAGCCACTTTCTCCCAGCTCCGTCTGTGGATGAGAGCCTCAGGATCCCCTCCATCCTTGTCGGAGCTGAGATCTGGGGTCTCATGGAAGCTCACCCCTGCTGCCACCGATGGCCACTGGGTTCTGGAGCTCTTTCTCTGTCCTCTTGTGTCTTCCCCTCCCAGCCACCATCCTGCCAAGCTCCTGCCCCGCTCACCCACACCCCCAGAACCCTCAGGCAAGTGGGGGCCCTTCCCCCAACCCAGGCCAGCCCTGCGTCTCCCCTGAAGCATCCTGTGGGTAGATGCTTCTCACGGGGCTCGTGGCTCAGCTCCCCCTCCTTCCGGGGACGCCCCCTGCCCCAGCACCCTGGGTCCAGACCACTCCCAAGGTCCAGCCAGGACTGCCTTGCTTTGCTTTTCTGCCTAAACAAAACCAAACTTCCTCATCTGACATGAAGTCAGGGTTGCCAGGTTTAGAGAAAAAAAAAAGATCCAGAATACTCAGAATTTGAATTTCAGATAAACAACACATTTTTTTTTAGTGTAAGTATGTCACATGCAATGCTTGTATTCCCTGCCTTGGCTCTCAGCATCAAATAAATGCACAAAAACTGGGACATAATTATCTTTAAAAAATTGTTTGGGCACCTGGGTGGCTCAGAGATTGAGCCTCTGCCTTGGACTCAGGTCGTGATCCCGGGGTCCTGGGACCAAGTCCCGCATCGGGCTCCCCGTAGGGAACCTGCATCTCTCTCTGCCGGTGTCTCTCTCTCTCTCTTGTGTGTCTTTCATGAAAAAATAAGTAAAATCTTTTGAAAAAATTGTTTGCCTTTTATCTGAAATTCCTATTTAACTCGGTGTCCTGCATTTTATCTGGCAACCTTACATGAGTACTCTGCACTCTCGAGGGAAAGTGAGGAGTCCCCAACCCTTCGCACCTGTGTTCCTCCACAGAACCCTGAACTGCAGGCACCTGGGGGCTCAGTGGTTGAGCATCTGCCTTTGGCTCAGGTCATGATCCCGGGGTCCTGGGATCGAGTCCCACATCGGGCTCCCTGCAGGGAGCCTGCTTCTCCCTCTGCCTGTGTCTCTGCCTCTCTCTGTGTCTCTCATGATTAAATAAATAATCTTAAAAAAGAAAAAAAGAACCCTGAATTCTATGCAATGTAACAGCTCATTGTCCCAAATGAACCTAGCACACGCTCCCTCTCCCCCAAGCCTTGCCCCTTGCTCCTTCTCCCGGTCTGTCCTGTTCCCTCTCCTTGCTGCTCAGAATACTGCCGGAGGCTCCATTCAAATGCCACTTCCTTCTGGAAGGTGCCCATGATCTGTGCAGCAGCCAAGGTACACGTCCACCCCGGGAGCCCAACGGCCCCTGTGTGTCTGCCCACACGTGACCCCCGGGCACTGGTCTTCTTCTCACTGCCCTGGAGACTGCAGCCTCCCTGAAGGAAGCTCACGGCCTGTGTCCCTCCCAGCCCCACGGTGGTGCAAGAGCAGAGCAAAGGCTCAGACACTTTCCTGAGTGAGCAGACCGCGGAGTGAATAGATGAAAGATGGCATCTGATCCTTTACTAGCAGAGGAGGTCTCATCACAGAGAACAGAACAAACACCTCCCTGTCTTGGTCGGATCTAGATTCCCAGCCAGAGTGTCAGACAGTGTGGTCCCCCCGGGAGCGACGCGTCTCATTGGTTACCTGTCTTTGGAGGATGCGTTGGAGACCAGGTGTTCAGGCAGTGGCAGGTAAACCAAGTCACACCTGCGCCTGTTCCTCCTGAAGGAGAAACCTCTGTGCTGTCCCCTCCCCATCCTTGCCCCTTGATCAGGCAAGGGGAGAGGACACAGCTCTTTCCTCCAGTAGGAGCCTCGGCTGTGCTGACACTGAAACCACTAAGTGACCTCTTGTTCCAGCTAAGCAGTGCCCTCGCCAAAACCAGGCTTTGCTAACAGAGCGCCTCGGCATAACTTCCGGCCTGTGGTTTCAACAATGGTCCTCAATGCCAATCTCCAAGTGCCCACACTTTTCACAATGTAACACTTTTTACAAGGTCTATGAAGGGAAAAAAAAAAAATCTAGTGGCTTTTTATTAAAATATTCTCAAGGCACCATACAGAAAGAACCCACTGAACTATGCAAATGAGGGCCTCTGACGCCATCGTCCCACCTGTACGCCAGGAGCAGGGCCCCTGACGCAGCCCCAGCACTGATGCCATGTACCGTTGAACTTGCCAATCCTGTGGGGCAGGTGACTTGCCATTCCTGGCTGGCCCATGAGGCAGGGGAGGCTCAGAGGCCCTGAGTAACGTACTCAGTGACGCCCAACTGATCTGGGGCACGGCTGGCTTTGAAAAGGTCCTTCTCTGGGCAGCCCGGGTGGCTCAGCGGTTTAGCGCCGCCTTCAGCCCAGGGCCTGATCCTGGAGCCCCTGGATCAAGTCCCACGTGGGGCTCCCTGCATGGAGCCTGCTTCTCCCTCTGCTGAGTCTCTGCCTCTCTCTCTCTCTGTGTCTCTCATGAATAAATAAATAAATAAATAAAAGAAAAGAAAAAAAAAAAAAAAAAAAGAAAAGGTCCTTCTCCAAAGCCAGAGCTGCTTCCACACAATCCCAGCCAGCATTTAGCTCTCTCATGAGTGCAGAAAGAGAGACCCACCAATCTAATGACACCCCAAGTGAATGCAGCAGGCTCTTAGAGAAGCCAGTGGGCCAGAAAGAAGAGGAACCTGTCTGCCCGCAGACCCATGTCCTAACAATCCAGTTCAGCCTGGCTTGCAAAGGTCTCCCCTACCTCCAGCCTGCTCCTCTAATACCCCACGTCTACAGGGGACCAGACAGGAGAAGCAGGCCACTGAGTGCCCAGGACGGCGCCGGACATGTCCTAGGTGATCAGCGAATAAAATTCTCCTCCCTTCTTCCCTGATGCGAAGCTGAACCTTCTAGGATTTGCGGTGTGCTTCCTCCCTGCCCCTGCAGCCCTCCTGTTCCCCCAAACACAGGGCCCAGCCTCACCTCGGTCACGATGGAGGAGCCGGGCGTGTCGTAGGCCCAGCCGTGCAGACAGGGCCCGAGCGGCAGGTGGCTCCTGTTGGCGGCCAGGCCGGCCAGCGGGTCCACGCAGCCCAGGGCGCTCTGGTTCCAGTCCACCGCGTAGCTGCGGCACTGGCGGGGGAAGGCGTCGCCCGCGGGCCCCGGGCCGGGCACCGTGTAGTTGAGCTCCTCTGCCGCGCTCCAGCCACATCGCCGGCTCAGCTCGGCCGCCCCGGGGCTCAGGCAGCGGTGATCCGGGGTGAAGGCCAGGAAGACGATGCCCACGTAGACCGGGGCGAAGGCAGCCGAGAGCAGGCATAGGGTCAGGAAGGCTTGCTTCTGGAACCAGCCAAACTCGCCGACCTGCTCCAGAATATCATCCACGGTGGGCATAACGGAGCCAGCACCTTCATCACTTTGACCCAGCTGCCGCGGCCGCGGTGGCCAGGGTCAATGTTCCGTGCGGACTCCTCTGCAATGGGCTGGTTCGAAAGCAAGTCGCTGTCCAAGCACATCTACCTGGAAGCCGACCAACTGGAAGCGATCTTTCACCCCGTGGCGCCCATGACAGGCAAGGGTGGAAGCAGGAGGGTCACTGGCCACATGGCTTGGCCGGGAAGCAAGTCAACTAGGTGGAGGTTCAAATTCTCTCTCTCTCTCTTTTTTTTTAAGATTTTATTTATTCATTCATGAAAGACACAGAGAGAGGGAGAAGCAGGCTCCCTGTGTGGGAGCCCCATGTGCGACTCGATCCCTGGACCCTGGATCACAACCTGAGGCGAAGGCAGACGCTCAACCGCTGAGCCACCCAGGTGGCCCCTTGAATTCTCTGGAGTCAGAGCTCCCTCCCAGAGAGGAGAGAGCTAGAGCCCGCTGGGTAAACCCCCTGGTTGGCTCTTCCAGAGAGATTACTTATCTAAAAACTTCATTTTAGAATCCAGCTAAATCAAAGAGAGCCAGCTGCCTGCTGGCACAGCTACAGGGGCTGTGCAATCCGGAGGCTCATAGGCTGGCCTGTACCCTACCCCCACCCCCACCCTCACCCCCACCCCCACCCCCTGCATGGCCTGGCCTCGAGCTTGGCTCTGCAGAGCATCTGATCCTATTTGCTGCCGCCGCCGAGGGCTCTGCAGGGCAGCATCCCAGGTGAAAGGCTCTAGACTCAGCCACCAGCCAGGCTGACCAGTGACCATCAATGACAAGGCCGTCAGCCTCCAGCACAGGGCTCCTGCGTGTGTTCTGGAACTCCTAATGACGGCCTTCACTGGAGGTGCAATCAGACTCCCCACTGCTCAGCTGGGGAAACAGAAGCTTAGGGAGCTAACAGCAGCCTCCAAGTCCACGCTGTCACTGAACTTGAACCTCCTTCAGCTCCAGAGCAACATCCCTTCATTTATTAACCGGCCCTTTTTCACCACCTGATGTGTTAGTTCTTTGGCTCATTCCACAAATACTGTGCCAAGTCCCTACATGTTTCCAGCAGCCCCAGGCTCCAGGACGCAGAGTTGGGGCAGCCCCTACCTCTCAACAGCTTACAGTTCGGGGGGGGACAGACTTACAAAGGGAGAGCTCCAGTGGACCGCGCTAGGGGAGCCCCCCACAGTGGCCCCTCAGCTAGTCGAGCACCTTCCATCTATCCAGTGGGTTGCGGGGGGGGGGGGGGCGGGGGGGTAGGGCAAGCAGTCGGTGAGAAAAGGCAGGAAGGGTGTAGCAGGCTGGGATGGGAAGGTGGCCCCCTGCTGGAGCCGGCACCCTGGGGTACCCATGGGACCTGAGACTCGCCTGTCTCCATGCAACACATCCAATGTGGCAATGCCACCCGTGTGATTACATCACAGTTTAACAGCCACGTTCCTCTTCCCATTGCTGCCTTTGATGGAGCAAGTGGCCCTGTGGGGGAGCCCACGTGGCAAGGACATAAGGTGCTGACAACTGCAGGGACGACGTGGGCTCAGAAGGAGATTTTTTCCCCAGACTACAGAGGATCCAGCAACACTGCGGCCATGCCTCTGTCCCCCAGACATGGGAGACATGTGTGTGTGGCCTTACGCACCTAGTTTTGTGGTGATGTGGCTACACAGCAATAAATGAGGAGAGAAACTGTGGGCTCTGGGGAGCAGCAGGGCCCTGAAGGGCCTGGGGGCCTAAGAGCCGCCCCGCTCCCAAGGCCTGTGCTCCACGCGTGCCCCCCTGGGACCCCACTTGCTGGACCGACAGCCAAGGCCAGGCATTGGCAGCAAAGGCCGGGCTCGAGCAGCTCTCCCCTCGGCCCATTGACTGCACACACCCCCTCTGTGGCCATCCTCGGAGCAGGGAAGGGGGCAGAGGGGCAGCCTGGGGTCCCCGGCCCCTCCAGGCCTTCACCCTGATTCCCCCTTGGCCTCCTGTGGGGGGAAATCAGAGCTTGGGGCCTGCTCATCATGGGGCAGAGCTGGGAGTGGGCCGTCAGGTCCTCTGGCCTCTCAGACAGAGACTCAGGTCCTGCGTTTCGCCGGGAGGGACTGAGGCTGAGCACGCAGGGCCAGGAGCTGGCTGCAAACTGATCGTAGTGCGGCAGCGGCGCCTTGGCAGGAAGCAGCCTCTGGTTTTCTGGTTCACCAGGCCTTCAGCCTGGGCACACGGTGAGGGGAGAGCTGAGCTCCCTAACACACTCATCCCCCACATCCTCACCCCAACATAGGACGGCCGGGCTTTGCAGGACCCCATGGGACCTGACCCAGCACTGCCCTCCCAGCCTGCCCAGGCAGTAGACTCCCAGCTACTTGACTATACAACAAGCTGACGCCTGGGTCACTGGGCCAAGGGGACCAACTGGACACCGGGCGGGACCCCAGGAGTCTTGGCTGGAGCTGCTGACAGGAGACATCAAAACGGCATCAGATGGGAAATATCTTCCCCGACCCCATCTCAGCCCCGGGACACAGACACAGACGTCAGGACAGGTCCCTCCACCTGCGCACAGGAGAGGCAGATGGGGCAGTGTTTATGGTGCCAACGGCACCCTTTTGTTTCTGGACTCTTCTCTCTCTGCTCCGTGGGCACTCGGAGCCGGCCTCAAGCCCAGCTGCTGTGGCCAAAGTAAGGCCCACATTACGGGGCTGCAGCTCTGCGATCCCCCTGCCTATGCGGGCTGCTGCCAGAGGGCTGAGCACTGGCTGGGAGGGTGGGGAGGAAGGGGGGGCCTGGGCAAGCCTCCCCAGAGCCAGGACCTCACACACTCCCAGCTGAAAGGCAGTCCTTTCTACTGGTGTGAGTTCATAGGAAATGTGTCAGGGTCTCTTCCCCCACTTCCTTGCATAGAGCTCCAGAAACCCTTGTAATTTCCTAGGTGACAAGCGTGTCCTTTGTTCTAATGATGTGACTCCTGGATGGCTCCTGGTCATAGGACAGACCAAGCCATGCTTGGAAGCTTGGAATGTTCAGCCCCACCCAATTCTCTTGAGGAGGAAGATGGGCTGAAAACAGAGCTAATAATCCATCAAGCCTATGTGATGAAGCCTCTGTAGGAATCCCAAAAGTGGGGCACCTGGGTGGCTCAGTGGCTGAACATCTGCCTTCAGCTCAGGTCATAATCCCGGGGTCCTGGGATAGAGTCCAACATTGGGCTCTCCACAGGGAGCCTGCTTCTCCCTCTGCCTGTGTCTCTGCCTCTCTGTGTCTCTCATGAATTAAAAAAGGAAAGAAAGAAAGAAAAGAAAGAAAGAAAGAAAGAAAGAAAGAAAGAAAGAAAGAAAGAAAGAAAGAAAGAAAGAAAGAAAGAAAGAGAAAGAAAAAAGAAAAGGAAAAGAAGAAAAGAAAAGAAAAAGAAAAGAAAATTAAAAAAGGAAAGAAAAGAAAAAAGAAAAGAAAAAAGGAAAGGAAAGGAAAGAAAGAAAAGAAAAGAAAAAAAAGAAAAGAAAAGAAAAGAAAAGAAAAGAAAAGAAAAGAAAAGAAAAGAAAAGAAAGAATCCCAAAAGTAAGGAGTCTGAGAGCTTCCTGCTGGTGAACGCATCCACACCAGGAGGATGACGCACCCCAACTCCACGGCGACAGAAGCCCCTGTGCTGCCCTATGCACCTCTTGATCTGGCTGCTCATCTGTTTCCTTGATCGTATCCCTTGGTAAACTGGTAAATATCAGTGTTTCCCTGAGTTCTCTGAGCTGCTCCAGCAAATCCATTGAATTCAAAGGGGAAGCAGTCATGGGACCCAGATCTGCATCCAAGTCAGACAGAAATATGGGTGACCTGGGGACCCTCGATCTACAATTGGTGTCTGAAGTGGGGGGTGGTCTTGTGGGACTGGGCCCCTTACCTGGGGTCTGAGGCTATCTCCAGGTAGACAGTGTCAGAATCCAGTTAAATTATAGGACCCCCAGGTGGTGTTCCAGAGCACTGCTTGGTGTGGGGAGAACCCCACACACTTGGTGACCCGAAGTGAGACGTTCTGAGTGAGGAGCAAGGGAGATACACACAGGAGAAGGGAGAGCTGGGTTTTACCTACACAGGAGGAAAACGAGTGGCCACTCGAGCCAGCCAGGGCTGCCCACTCGCTGTGTTGCCTGGACCAGGGACTGTTTCCCATCTCACGATCCCCGGCTCAGGTGCAGCGAGGGTGGCCGAGGACATCTTGGGGATCAGAATGAAAACAGGAGAAGCACCAGGCACTATGACCCTCTAATCAACCACCAAACCACCCATGGCAACTCCCCACCCCTGCCACCCCCACCTCGTCGGGGCCCCTCCCCTGGCTGCACTCAGCCCCAAGGCTGAGTCCCAGGCCTGTCCTAGGCCGCAGGCCTCCTCACCAGCTCTGGGGTTGCTGGTTCCCTCTCTGTGCTGCCAGGAGGGCACCACCATGTCCTCTCCTCACAGCCTTCAGTCCCCAGCCCCTTCTCCAAAACAACAGCTTTCTCTTAAGGACCTGAAGGGATAGGGAAACTGCAGTGGGGAGTATGGAAACCACCAGAAACGAGGAACCAGCACGGGAAACGTGGTGAGATTCGGCAGGGCCATCAGGGCACAGCCTTCCTTGTGACCCAGGCCGTCCTCACACCGCAGGCTGCCGCCCGCCCCATGTCAGGGCCCCTCTGCTGACACCAAACCCACCGACGCAGGAGCCTACCCCCCAGAGCTCGGCCAGAGGCCCCACAGGGCAGCCTCCTGTCTCCACCTTCCATCTCCCGGGGCCAGGACCATCCAGACCCAACAGCCTGTGTGTGCCTGCTTGGTTTGCCGCTGACAACCTCTGGTCCTTATCTGTCCCAGCACACGTAGGAAACAGAAGCCACACATATTCCTTGCTACCCTCCCTCCCTCCAGAGCTCAGAGGGCTGAGTGCTCACCAAGGTCACCCTCGGGGCCAGGGGTCCCTGGGAGCAGAGACTAGTCAGGACACTGGGGACGGGTTTGGAGCCAGCCATCACTGGGCTCTGGGTTCCAGTTCTATCCCCAACTGGATGCCGGCATCCCAAGTCCCAGTAGCCTCAGGATACTTATGTCGAAGTCCAGCCCATGAGAACCTACTGGGCTCTCAGTGACCCACCCACCCTGTCCCCGCAAAGGAGCCCACAAAACCACCTGTTCACTCGCCCACTCACTCCTTGACCGGCACAATGGCGATCACAGGTCACAGGGGGCAGCTTCAATGAGGGCTCCAGGCACAGCTGTGGGTCCTCCCTGTGTCTGCTGGCCACCAGGACCCTCTAGGGGACCGACCGGGCCTCACATCCTTGGATTAGCATCCCGGGGCAGCCGTAACAAAGGGCCACAGGCCAGGCCAGGGGAACTGAAATAACAGGCCATGTATTAGAGGTCACAGTCCTGGAGACCAGAACCCAAAACCACAGTGTGGCAGGGCTGGTTTCTTCTCAGGGCTATGAAGGGAGGATGTGTTCTAGGCCTCTCGTTGGCTTGTGGAAGGCCGTCTTCCCCATGTCGTCACATCCTCCTCTCTCCGTGCACATCTGTCTCTGTCTTTGTTGTAAGGACACCGGTCCTGGTGGATGAGGACCCACCTCTGACCTCACCGGCAAACATTTAGAAAGCGCTGCATACCGTACCTTCTTGGAAACCTTCCTACCCTCCCTCCCTCCCTCCAGAGCTCAGAGGGTGGAGTGCTCACCAAGGTCGCCCCCAGGGCCAGGGGTCATGCTCTCTGCAGGGATCACTGGTTCGCCCCATGCTCCCAGGCCACCCAACAGGCTCGCTCAAGGGTAAGGCCGACTTACCCTTTATATATATATATATATACTCTTATTATTCACCCGTTAACTCCATAATATGCCAATCACGAGCTAGTTTTTAGCAGTTACATTCCCTTGATCATGGCTGCAGAAGGATGTGATTAATTGGAAAACAGGGAGACCAGAGACACTGCCGGAGGTGACATCACGCAGCCTACGCCATTGCAATACAATTGTCAAGTTCAGCGGCAGTTTGGTAAAGCCGGTTCAGTTCTGTTCCCTTTGCCAGGGATTCTCACGTTTGTGAAAATTGGACCAGCGAATGCAGCTGGAGAAGTAAGCCGTGTGAGCACACCTGAGTCATGAGCGGTCTTCAGAAGCTGATGGGGATTTACATCTAACCTCATCTGAACCACCTGTCCCCAAAATGCTCATCACCCCTAGTGACCTGAACCCCAAGAAGAGACTTACATGTCCATCAGTTGACTCTCATGAAGGACTGGATTATCCCCCGATGTTGTTTTAAATGCCCAGGTGCCAATCAACCTTCTGGAAGGGATCATCGTATGCACTGTACTATTTCAGTGGTTGGTGAAGAATAGGTTTTACGTGTTCTAAGAGCAGACTTCTACTTTACTAGGGTTTCCTTGACACAGGGCTGCCTCATCATGCTCATCCCCCACTTACTCTGCTCCTCTGCCACACTCGGACAGTCTCAAACAAAAGGGCATGAGATAGTTGGTTCAAGGTAACTGGGTATCAGGGTTGTCCTCTTACCAATAAAATCACTTCTCTGAAAACATCATAGTTCCTACTATTTGCTGTCAGGTCACATTTTTCTAATACTACCCACAACAGCTGGCAAGGGTGGTGACTGTCTTCAGAGCCCAGGGCAGTGACAGTTGAGGTTCTTAAGAGTCCAAGCAAACACCCAGAAGCATTTGGCAGGTGGCCGCGGGTTCAGATGAAGACCTCTGCCATCACGTTCACCAACACGGCCAGTGGGTGCCTGCAAGTGGCCTTCCTGACCCAACAGGGGTGGGGAGAGCCTTCCTGTGTGTGTCTTAGAGGGAAGCGAGCAGGCGGGAGAGACCTGAGAGAACAGCCCCCTGGACATGAAGCTTGAGGACAACCAACTCCTAGGTGTCCGCTTTGGCAAACTGGGGACACCGTGACGTCTGCTTTCTCGAAAAAGAGGGCTGACATGTCAGACCCCCAGAAAGCTGAAAGCAGGCGAGGCAGCCCCAGCGCTGCCCACGAAGGGCCAGCAGGACCCCACCGCCGAAACCCACATGCAGACCTCTTTGGGGACTCCACAGAAGAGCACACAGGCTCCCAGACTTGGCGATGGGTTCAGCGACTCTTCACATCGAGGGGGGGGCGAAGAAAACATAACACTCGACTAATAATTTATCTTTTATTGAAATTATTGAATACTTTATATTACAGTAAATTCGATTGAAAAAAATGAGAGAAGAAATCAATTTTAAAAAATACACTCATGTTGAAATCAAAATTAGCCAGCCAAACCGAGTACAAACCAAGGAATTCTGTAGGGTAGTTTGCTTTTCAGTATATGAATACCACTGAGTCTATATACAATTCTATAATTCGAGAAAAGTCATTCATTAAACACTTCAAGAAAGGTGCCAACAGCCAGGGAAGGACAGTGGCCACGCCCTCCCGTCCTGCAGCACTGAGAGGCCAACCCAGCACCCCCAGAGCAGGAATCCCAAGTGCAACGCTAGGGCGAAACGCTGGCCCATCGGCTTTCATGCAGTTTCCGTAAGTCACGCACTGTGCAAATTAAGGCTTCTTATAGGTCGAATGGTTGATAAACACTTTTTTTTTTCTTAAAAAAATAAGCACAGTAAAGGTGGTATCATGAGAACCTGAAGAGGTGAGACCTATATCCCAAATCTGGAAAAAAGTTATTTTTCTCTGACATCTCAACTCCATTCTCACACACACACAAAAATAATCTTTGGGTGGGTTGTTTGAATTCACCAGCCGGCGAAAGAAATACTGATAAATGTGCTCTGCGCACCTAGGATTGAAGACGTCATGCAAAAAGCTGCAGCCGTTACTGACTGAAGAGGCAGAGAACAGGCCTCCAGAGCCTAGGCACTCGGGGACCTCTGCACGTGTGTGTGCGTGCACGTGCGCGTTCCCTTAGGAAACAGGAAGCAAAGAGGAAGGACAGAATGGAGCGTTCTAACTTAGAGGCTACATTATTGACCAGTTCAAAAATCTCATATGGAACCTTCCTAGCACACCGACAGCTTCTCCTCCGGGCAGGGGATGAACCTTGACGTCACCCCTGCCGTCAGGGGAAAAAGGCTGTTGGCTTGTTTGTTTTTTTTGTGTGTTTTTTGTTTTGTTCTTTTTTTTTTTTTTTTTCCTTTTTCGCAAACCTGAGTAATTGTCAAAGTCAATAAATAGGAGGAGAGAATTAAATGCTAAAATATAATGGTCAAAACCATACAGGGCCTAAAGCAGCAAGGGTTTTTCTCAAATACGCAGCCCTCGGTTCCAAGATGCGTCTGGCCCGGGCGCACACTATGAAGCGCCCAGCTGCCACGCTTTTAAAGTGAGGGCTGGGGACAAAACCCAGGGCCCTGGCCCCGCCCCCAGTGACAGGAGCAGAGCCTCGTTCCAAGGACTGTAAACCTGACCTCCTCACCCTCTCCCCCAGCACAAAAACTCTTCCCTTTTGAAACAGTTTTTGTTAAAGGCAAAAATGATAGAAGCATCATCGAGCTGAAGTCTTATTTGGTTGGAGGTGCCTGGCGAGGCCGGACCCGCGTCTCCCGTAGGCACCAGGAGACTAGATGTGCAGGAGGTCCTCGTCGCTGTCGTCGTGGAAGGATGCCAGGCCGCCGGAGGTCCCGGTCTTCTGTGGCACAGGCCGTGGCTTCCCCCTGCGGACCCTGTCCCCTGTCACCAGCCCCCCTGCACCATCAGCGCTCTCCCGAAGCCCCCTCCTCTGTGGGATCCTCCCATGCGGCACACTCGCAGCCCCAGTCCCTCTGCCCGAGTGCACCCTCACCTCCGGGATGGTCAGGACCTCATCCTCACTGTCCTGGTCATCCCCATGCAGGGAGGTGAGGGCTTCGGCCGTCACGGACTTCGTGGTAATGTGCCCGTTCTCCTGTCCTTCCTTCCCGGGCCTCGGGGTCGGTGCCTGGATCTCTTCCATCAGCCACTCGGTTTCGTTCTCATCTGCCTCCTCCTCCTTGTTCACCTGCAGGAGACAAAGCGAGACCCTGGAGCCTGTTCTGCTCTTCTGTCACCCTCCCTTCCAGGACCTACCCATGAGCTGGGAACCCCTCCCTGTCCCCTACAGTCACCCCTTTCCCAGGCTCCCCCATCAGGAAGAGGAAGGGTCAGCTGGCAAGGTCAGCTCCTGCTGAGAGCCCGCCAAGGCAGACAGGGCCAGGAGGAAAGCCTCCACATTGAGCTAGGTGCCCTCAGGGGACAGGAGGGGCCAAGTGGTGAGACAAGCCTCAGGAAGCAGGTGACTGTGTCTGAAATAAGCCTTTTAGAAAGCAGTATGGTGGCTGTATCAGGAGGCACGAGCATGCATAAGCTCTTTAAACAAATAATGTGTTTGGGGGAAATTTATCTGAAAGCCAACCATCCAAATGGCAAATACACAAAAATTTTCATTATTATTATTTTTTTTTAATAGCCAACAAAAGCCCTCCTGGGTGGCTCAGTCGTTTAAGCATCTGCCTCCAGCTCAGGTCATGATCTCAGCAGGGTCCTGGGATCAAGCCCCAAGTTGGGTGCCCCCTGTTCAGGGGGGAACCTGCTTCTCCCTCTGCAACACCACCCCCCGCCCTTAGCCCCCCGCTGCCAGCTCATGCTTTTTCTCTCTCCTGCTCTCTCTCAAATAAATAAAATCTTAAAAAAAAAAAACCCTCCCCCAAATAAATACAGCCAAAAAAGTAGAAACAACTTCAGTATTAAATGTTCTAAGAAAATCGGCTATAATCACAATGAGAAAAAGTTATAGGAAAAAAGGACAAGACATGTTTCGGTTCAAAGCAATGGATGATGTTTCCCCTTTTGTGTTTTTCTTGTCATCACCGACTGATGTCATCATCATACGGACAGCCCGATACTGGGGGCAGGGGAGGTGGGAAATTACCTTCGAGTATTTGTAGGACACGTTGGCACTTCTCCTGCAGCAGCTGGTCAGCCTGCTCACCACGATCTCCCTGTAAGGCAAGTGGTCACTGCTGGGTGGGACCAGCAGGGCAGGAGGCCTACCTGGCCAGCCCCACCACCTCGAGCGCTCACTGACAAAAGCCACAGCGACCACAGGCATGGCCCTCCATGGCACAGGTGCACTAAACCCACGGCAGCTGGGTCAGTACAGTGAAAAGAACACTCTGGAATCAGACAGAAGGGGATTTGAAACCTGCTCTGCCTCTCACCAGTCTAGCGAGGGCAGGAGCAAGTTACCTATGTTTGTGCTGTGTGACTACGGTAAGACCACGTTGTTCCTACCACCCCAAGGCTGCACTGAGATTACGCGTGCCAAATAACTAAGCCAGCTCACACCCAGACCTTCTCCCCTGACTCTTCATTCCAGCACATGCCTCTCTGGGTGGGATGGCTGCACACAGATTCTGGACGCCCTCTCTCATTTGCCAGGGCTGACCACACACAGGGCTCTTAGGCTCTGTGTTTCACTCATGCATGATGTGGAAGTCTGCTGGATGGACAGCCACACGTGGTGACAAGCCCTCTGACCCAAAAAAGGTGAGCCAAGGGGATGGTGTCATACCTGGCACACAGCAAGCTCTAGTAAATGCTCACTTTTACAATGGGAGGAAGGGGGCGGGGAGGATAGTGTAGAGGGGTCAATGGATCAAAAGGAAGTCTGCTCATAAAAGGTGCTAATTTTTTGTCCATCTCAGGACACATCCAGAGACCAATGTCCTAGATACAGATGGGCCAGCCCGAGAGCCTGCAGAGCATCTGCTATGTGACGTGAGCACCAGAATGTGGCTCACAGGCTGGGGACAGGTTCCACAGCCCTGCTCAAATAGAACACCTTGTCACAGGAACTCAGGCAGTTAAAAAAACACAGCTTTGAAGACAGCTTCCATAATTTACACACACACACACACACACACACACACAGAAGCTCAGATCCCAGGACTCCAACTTTGAAGCACTGACCTCACGGCCCACCTGCCTCTGTCTCCTTACCTCCTTTCCTTCTTGTAAAGCAGCAGGGTCAGCAGACAGCCAGTGAGTGCCACCAGCAGCAGGCTGAGGACCGCCCCAACGGCCTGGCTTCTCTCCGACAGCCCCTTGTGCTCCTGTGTGTCCTCGCCTGCATTGTCACCATCAAGGCCCACCCTGAAAGGAAGCCACATCACTCGGTGGCACATCCCCCCGAGCAACAACCCCTGCAGTCCCCAACCCAGGGTGTGGAGAACAGCAAAGGACAGAGTCCTTGGATAGCGAGATGAGGTACGAGTATGGAAAACAGGTGCACAAGCAGGAGTACAGGTGGAAGGTGCTGCCTGGAGTGAGGCAGGCGGCGATTACAGAGGGCCACACGCACATCCCTGGGTCACCCCACTGCTCATCAGACTCCTAAGTGTGTTCTCGTTTCTACTTCGGGCTCTCCTGTGAGCCAGGAATTATTCTGAAGTGTGTTTTAGTGCCTAAATGTGTTTCCATTTTTCACTTAATTTCTCATTACTGGTTCCTAACTTAATTGCACTGAGTGTGTTATTTATATGGCACCAATGTTTAGAAATTTGCTAAGACTTGCCTTACATCCATTTTTCTAGAAAACACACGATAAAGTGGACTCTTTTTAAAAATGAAAACCAATCTAAGATCTAACAGATGTGATGTGGAATCCCCACCACCATCCCCTAGCACAGTTTTTCCAGACTACAGTGAAATCCCTCTTCAGGAAACAACAGAAACAACTGCAAGGCCAGAACTTTATCTCCTGATCCTAGTCTTGGGACAGAGGATGAGAAACTCCTGTAAGAACCGACCTGGATGAACCCAAAGAAGAAATCCAAGAGGACAGAAGCTTGTAGCCTTTTGTTCTAGATGAGTGCCTCTAAACCTGGCCAAGAACTAGGCAGAGAGACGAAGGCTGTGGGGCATGAGAAGATGTAGGTTCCCTTACTGGAAAGCCCTCAGCACAGAAATGCACACTTCTCATGAAAACCTGGCCTACGGCTGATTGTCAAAATCTGTAGAACAAGTTTTCGTTCATTCAAACATAAACAATACTTTGTTCAAGTTAAAGGGACATTTACCATATAAGAACCTGCACTAGAACACAAGGAAAAATGTGCTGGGAGCACAAAGATGAGACTGAGCATCTGCCACCCGCAAGCCAGTGAGGGGACGCGTCGGCCAGGGAAGGCCGGGGCGCAGGGGAAAGTGAGGGCGGTCAGGCCTCGTGCATGCAGCCGGCAGGTGGACGGCCAATGCACTGGGAGTGGTGGGTGGTGGGGACAGGGACCAGGAAGGGTGACGCTTGGACAGCCCCTGAAGCTGGGTACTGGCTATATGTTTGCTTCCCTGGTTCTCGGGCAGGCTCGAATATTCCCACAACACCTGGTGGGGGTGTAGGGATGACACATACAAACATAAGCTTGAGCTAAGTTGAGAGCAGGCTGGAGGTACAGCTGGGAAGTGTCCATCCAAAGGGGAAGTGACCAAAAGTGCCGTCCGTGCCAGGACAGCACACTCACCCCAGGGGACACACAGCAGAGGTGTACCAAGAGAAAAGGTACTGGCAGTCGGCGGTCTCGTGGCTGAACTCGGGGATCCCGTCCTTCACCAAAGGATCACAGTGGAAGAAGATGGTGGAAGACACAGACTTTGTCTTATCTTTTCCACACTTAGAGGATGAGGCAAACACCACATCCAGGTCACCATCTGTTGGAAAGGAAGACAATACAGCCACGCCACATTATCACCAACATTTCTAAAAAGCTGGTGTAGACTTAAAATCATACGTGAAGGGCCTTCTTCAAAGGTCTTCTTTGAAGACCTTCTTTCACAGATGCCTGACACATTACAGAGGCCCTGCCTTAAGTCAAGGAGCAGGAATGACTTGAACCTGGCCCTAGAAGAGGTCTGGCCTCTGTCCTCAGCTCACAGCAGGATTCAGAACAGGGACCGGCCATGCGGGATCAGCTCATCTGGACAATGAAATGGACCAACAGGGCAACCAAGCAGCCCATCAACTAAACCAGCCTCCACAATGGAGCCCTGAGTGTTGGGGGTGGTGGTGGTGAGCGTCTCTGGTTGGTGAGACTCCGTGTGTATCGTCACACACACACAGACACTAGGAATGTAACACATCCTCATTCACAGGGAGAGGACGATGGAAGCATCCAGCTCCCTTTTGGGGAGCCATTCTATGTGCTTCTTCCCTTGGCCAATTTCTATCCTTAACTGTGACTGTAATAGCTCAAATGAATCCTGAGTCTAGCAAATGCTCAAACCTCAGGGTAGTGATGGAAGCTCCCTGAAACCTGTAGTTTGTGTCAGAAGTGAGGGAGCCATGTGCGGACGGTGCCTTCTCCAAACTGCCAGTGGCTCGAAGTCCACAGTCAGCCGAGCTACAGAGCCAGGGCGTTCAGTGTGTGAAGTGGACACGTCCACAAACAGAAGGGAGCCCTGAGAGCCGGGCTCTGCGGGCTGGGCCCAAGAAGGCCCCATGTGTTCTCACTCATAACTGGCTGAGGTATGACCCGAACAGACCATCCTGCCAGGCCGGCACACAGGCACACGTCCACGAGCAGATGGGGGAGCCGGGATGGCAGCTCTGAATCACAGTGAGATGGGGCTCCGTGGTTTCCTCCTCTTGCCCTCTGTGGTGAATGAAGACTTGGGAAGAGATTTAAGCTGCATTTCTTCACGAAATGCAAAGAGTGGTCTTCAAACTAAACTGACTTTCCTGTGTTGATGAATACCGAAGTGAATAGGTCTGGAAGGGGTTTTATTAACTACGAATAAATAAACACATTGATCCAAATAAACCCAACTCAGAATTACTGGATAAGAACAGAGAACCATGGGCATTTACACCATGATGTGGAGTTGTGAAAGCAAATCAGGCTGACCTTTGGCAGGTCCCTCTGGCGGGCCCGAGGGGCAAGGCTAAGTGCAGTGACACTTGGGCTCAGTGTCCGAGCGCAGAAACATGGACATCTGGGCTTCTACCACTCAGGGAGTGGCTGCTTCTCCCCTCGGGGAATCGCTCAGGAGTCCTTTTTACATCAAAGTCGGCTGGGTTTTTAAACATGTTTAACTTTTTAAAGGGTGTCTATCTTTTTCTTTTCATCCTTTTCACAAACATAAAATGTCTTCCTCTTCTCTAACAATATCTGAAGTTGCCAAGAACCAACATGACAAAACCAAATGGAAGGTGACTCTTGGACATGCATGACTCTTTGTCTTCTGCCTTCACCCCCACTTCACAACCTCTGGTTCACACCAAGGTTTGGGCTTTCAGGTGTTTCTCTGTTAACTGAGGTGCCTTCTTCCTATAGGGAAATGCTCATCTCACACAACTCTTCAGCCCACTGAGCTGACCAGGTACCAAGACACAGAATCAGACCAGGGCTCCTGCTTTAAAATCAGGGATTTCAACTAAGGGAGTTTCTTCATAAAGATATTAAGCTCTTCCCTCAAAGAAGCTGAACAGGGAATGTTAATGGAAACCAATTACCTTGAATGTAGTATTTGGTTTTGTCAGAAGTTCCAACTTTCCTACTGAAGTGTTGGTCGTTGGGCTTAACCTGGCATATGTTGGCTCCAGAGCATGCGGGATTTCTGGAGCTCGTGATAGAGGAAAGCTGGATCTCATACAGGTACTTATCCCCATTTGTTCTCATGTCTCCAGAGGCGCTAAACAGCCTGAAGAGACAAAAAAGATGGCAGGGCCTCCAGTCCTTCAAGAAACCCACTTACATACACCCAAACACCCAGAACAGCTGCAGGGCTGCAGGTCGCGGCCCTGCTCCTGCTTTGCCAGCCTGGGGGGCCTAGGAAGACACCTGAGGGCACCAACCTCCACCCCATCAGCTTCCTGCCTCCCACCCTGCACTCTGAGAGCTGGTGTGCAGTTAGATGTGGCGTTCCCCGCACCATGCCCCCCGCAGGCTGCCCCCCCGCACAGCCAGCAGGTGTATGGCCAGTCACCTTGGCCCCCTGACCTCAGGAACCCCTCTGGGAAGACCACTGAGAAACTCTTTTTTTCACAAACCAGTAAGCCCAAGGCTTCCTGATCAAAAACTGTTTCAGGTTTCATCTTCCAGCTTCGAACCCATGGGACTATCAGGAAGGCAAGGAGGAGGGGCGACTTTATTTTTACACTCGAGAGAATTCACCATCTTTGGTGCTGAAACTTCATAGTTGAGTAATGCTTTCCCTCAGTTTAAGCAAAATATGACAACTACCTAGAAACAGTAACTAAAACACACTGCCTATTTTTCTCACAGCTCCCCACCTCCCCCCGACCAGGGAAAGATCTAAATTGCTAGTTTAATTTTGAATACATGTCAGTGTTCTAAAGGAAAATGTTCCACTTACTTAAAATAAATATCTCCAAGGCTGAAGCTCTTGCCATTTATAGGGTTGGTGATGGTGCCGTTCACCATCTGCACCTCCTGAGGCTTCACCGCACAGGCGGCCCGAGAATCCCAGCTGAAGTAGTAAGTGCAGCTGTCGATGTCAAACCTGGATGGAGGGGAGCATGGACTGCGGTCACGCCCACTGACTTGGGGCCGTGCAGACCTTGTGTGCCTGGACGACGGCCACTGGCTTTCAGGGGTCCAGGCGCTTCTGAGCTCTGGGAACCCCCCACCTGTGCCCCTGCTGCCCCCAGGATGCTTGCCAGCACCTCTGCACTAGGATGGCTATTATTTACACTTCTCAACAGCATAATAAGGAAGATGATGGTCTAGCTCATCAGCAATGTGAAAAAGTACGCAACTGTTTAATATGGGCTTGTTTGTTTAAATTAAGAAACTATGTGACATCTAGGGGCTCCTGGGTGGCTCTGTTGGGTAAGTGTCTATGTTCGGCTCAGGTCATGATCTCAAGGTCCTGGGATGGAGAGTCCCATGTCGGGTTCCCTGCTCAGTGTGGAATCTGTTCCCCACTCCCCTTGCCAGCCCAATAAATAAATCAAATCTTAAAACAATAAAAAACAAAAAAATCAAAAACACTGTGTGACATCTAAAAGCTGGAAAAATTTGCCCCCAAATTTTTGAACTTTATTTTACAAGCTTTTTGACTCCTACATTGATTTAAATCCTCAGACAATTCCCAGGTCTCCCCAGAAATTCCAGCCCAGCTTCTGGAAGAATCAAACAGCAGCTCATACGCTCCCTCTGTTGGCCAAACTCCTCCTAGCATTACATGCAGAGTTGCCTAGAAAATTCTAGTAGAATCCAAGAGCATCCCAGGTGCCAGCCCCACCTACTTGGGGGTCTCAGGCCGCTTGAACAGCTGGCCTTGGGTGGCACCCATTGTTGCCCCTTTGGGTCTACAATGATGTTGAAGGCAGAGGCCAGTTAAACACCGCTTTACATCACCGCTTTAGTCAACGGACCACGGTGTCCCAGCCTTTTCCAGGAAATCCCTCCTGGTGCAGAGCAGCTCTACACACTATCGGACAATTAACAGCCCTGGGCCCCTCCTCACTGCGGCCACCCAAACACCCTTTCCCTGCACACCCGTCTGCATAGCCACAAGCGAAGAGAGATCCTGGCGAGCCCTGCTCCATGCTCGCTTCCCGTGGAGGCCCCGACTCTCTCACCTCATGAACGAAGGTCTGCCCACTGTCTTCGCACAGGTCAACTCTATGACGGCAGATGCCGTCTTATTCTCCCCACACTGATAACCTTTTGAGTAAGTTACGATGACTTTGTCATCTGAAACACACAAATGATGGAGGTGACGTTATTTCTGGTTATAAAAAGCTTCAGTGTCAGAAGTCAACATCTATATTAAAACCCCAAACAGAACAAATGTTCAGCTTTCTGAAGACTCATAAGTCTTCAGTCTTGGGTTCTCAGCCTTGCCAAGCTCGGTGACCGCCTCCTGGTCCACACCACAACCTGCACAGCTAGGGAAGACCTGGGTTCAGATCCCAGCCCGCCTGCTCACTAGCTGCCTGACTCTGGGCTATGCAGCTGCTGAGCCTATCTCCTCACCTGCGCAAGAGCAATACTGCCAAAGTGTCTGCCACGTGCCCAGTGCGACGGGCACAGAGAGAAGAACCTCACATAATGCCAGCTGTCATGGCTGCTCTAATTCCAGTGTCATTTAGGTGCTTTCCCAACAAATCCCCTCATCTGAGTGCCCCGGTAGTAATGGGAGGTGCTAGACCTCCAAACTACGAGAAAAACCAGAAACAGAACGACTCTGGTTTTCTCGGGTCTTCTGGCTCTGCATTCAACTTTTCCACTTCTGAAAACACAGATAAAGAGTTGAGACCCTGACCTGCAGGATCTAAGAGGAAAGTGAGCACTGGTTCTTGGCTGCAAGTGCACAGAAGCCAGTGTGGCAACCAGCTCAGCTCTCGCGCTGCTGCCAGCTACTGTGTAGGGCTGCCCAGAGCTGTCCTGGGGCTGCCTGAGCCCAGCCAGCCTGGCTCAGAGCCACAGGGAGGGGCCCTCAGGAGCCACACACACCCAAGACAGGAGAGGCCAGGGTAATACGGGCCTTAGTACCAGCTTCCCACATGTCCTACCTGGGACCCAGGTCAAAGCGCAGGGGACTTGGCTCGGCCAGAGGCCCGGGCTCTTGGCCCTCCCCAAATTCAAAGTGGTACTGGATGAGTTAAATATTAGGCGCCTCAGTAAAATTTTAGAAGAAAGAATTCTATTGCTTTAAAAAGAAATTCTTAAACTGCTAGAATACGGAACCAAACCAGTGCAAGTCATAAGGTAAACATCCCGCGCTATCAGGCAAGCCACTCGACCTTCTGCGGCTTAGTGCCCCTGACCTATGACCTGGACTCTAACCCCAAGCCCAACCTCATGACACCAGGAGGATTACACAGGCAGAAAGCACAGCTGGGGATCAATGTTTAGCAACTGGAACAGAGAGTCAACTTCTCCACCCCAAAAGGCTGCAGCCCTCACTGAGATGGGGGTCATGGTGTTTGTCCTCAGACAGCTGTCCTGTTGGGGCCCCCAGTGTGCTGGGGACCAGGAGCTCCCTGCTAATGGAAGCTCCAGTGAGTCCTTCACGAAGCAAACCTCTTTCAGCTGGTTGTGGGAAACTGAGGGAAGGGCTGATCCTGTGTCCACATACAATCATGAGACTGCGGAACAGAGAGCTACCCTCACCCTCACTGTGAGCTGTGTGGGGACGGCCATGAACCCGTGGGCTAGGAGGGCCCCTCCAGGCGATGTGACCGACCTGCAAGACCTGGTGTACTTCTCGTCAAGAGTGACAGGGGTTCCCTTGGAAACCTGCTCTCCCTCCCAACAGCTCCAGCAGACTCAAGTCACCCTGTGGCCTAATCAGGACAACTTGGGGGCCCCGCTCTACTCTAGCTAGGTAAAGGTGTTGTTCTTTCTGGTACCCCAAACACACCCCAGTTGTTTCTATCTAAGAAAGACCTACCTTCTCTTGTAAATAATGAAAGATAGGCATACTGGGGTGACTCAGTCAGTTAAGTGTCTGATTCTGATTTTCGTTCAGGTCATGATCTCAAGAGTCGTGAGATGGAGCCCCATGACACGCTCCGCACATGGAGCCTGCTAAAGATTCTCTCTCTCCCTCTCCCCAGCCCCATCCACGCTCTTGCTCTCACTCGTTCTCTCTCAATAAGGAAAGAGAATCTTCCACTCAACAACCAATTGCAAGCTGAATTTTCTACTAACGTTAAAACTTTCATTATATTCTAAATTATTAAGACATTCCAAAAATGTACCCCTGAACTATCTTTACCAAGATAGTCTTGGTAAAGACTTATGTAGGATCCCTGGGTGGCACAGTGGTTTGGCGCCTTTGGCCCAGGGCGCAATCCTGGAGACCCGGGATGGAATCCCACGTCGGCCTCCTGGTGCATGGAGCCTGCTTCTCCCTCTGCCTATGTCTCTGCCCCTCTCTCTCTCTCTCTCTCTCTCTCTCTCTCTGTGTGTGTGTGACTATTATAAATAAAAATAAAAATAAAAATAAAAATAAAAATAAAAATAAAAATAAAAATAAAAATAAAAGACTTATGTAACTGCCGTTCAGCTCTCCCAAATAAATGCTGGCACATGTATACGCAGACTTCAACACTCAACCCACAACGGGAGCAAGGATTCAGGGGAACCTTAACCACTGTGACCCTCCCAGGGTAGAAGTACGTTCCCAGGAGAGGTCACCCCTCCACATACACCTGCCAGAACTGCTATCTCTGAGAATACAAAATGGTACTTATTCTAATGTTCCAGGAATTTCCAAAATGCTTTAGAAACAGTCATTGGGAAGAGTATGTGTCAGTTTCAACTAAAGCCAGTGCTGCCCTCCTGGTCCTATGAGGAAGCCCTCACCTTCCCAACTCTGATGCAACACCTATAACCTGAGCACCACAAGGACCCAGGAACTTACCTAAGACGTCCAGCTTCTGTGTGTGAACGAGCCCCAGGGCCTGGACGACTCCAGATGCACTCTTTTTGCAAATGCTGGCTCTGTCAGAGCAGTCAAGAGGCCCTTTATATATCTTCTGACACAGATTTATATAGTACCTGCAAAACAATCCAAAGGGATGCGGGGGTGGGGGTGCAAGGTCAGTCTGCCCTGACACACTGGGGTGCAGCTCTGTGCATAACTTCCAGGAACAGTACTCATTCTGATAACCAAGTATCCCGCAGCACCTCTGAATGGAGCACTGAAACAGACTTTCAAATAAAGGCCCAAGGAGTAGTTAGCTACTGGAGAAGGGAGTATGTCACCCAGGCAGGTGGGGGTGAGCCCTGAGACGCTGTGGTTTTAAAGAGCTGGAGTTGAAGAACAGCAGTGGCTCCACTCCTAGCAAGCTGGTAACCCTAGGACCAAAGTCCTGCAAGTCCAGACAGAGGACTTCCCAATCCGGGGGCCCCTGGCAGAGGGGGAATCGCACATGGAGTGGCCACCACAGCCCACAAACCTCGGACCCACACAAAGCCTAAGGGATTCATGCCAAAGAGCTGAGAACACACACACACACACACACACACACACACACACACACACCCATACACCCAGCAGTGGACAGACGTCCCTCACGAGCACAATGCTGATTAAGACTCATTCTATGGAACCAACCACTGATCTCCAGCTTCTGGTTCCAAAGGCTCCCTTTCAAACGTCCACCTCTGCCTTCAAAACCTGCCCCACGCCCTGGCCCTGATGCCAGCGGGCTGCTTCCCGGGGCACACCAGGCTTACGTGGCAGCCCCAGCTCTGCAAGGACAAAGGGGGTAGACCACCATGAGCCTACTACCTGAAGGACATGGCCAGCAAGTGGCAACAGGTACTCACGAGACTCCTTCATGGACAAAGAACCAGGACCCGGTGAGCGAGGACAGCAGCCGTAAGTCATAGGTTTTGTGCTTCTGGATGAACTTGCACTCCATCTTCTTCGGAGGGCAGACAACTTTTGTTTTCCACTCAAAGGTCACCTCGCAGCCACGAACTTCACTGAAAACCTGTGGCCTCCCGATATCAGCATCCTCATCGCACTTGAAGATAATCGAGGACATCCGGTGGCTGTTTGCTGGGGAACGACGCAGGGAAACTTAGACCACAGCGTGGCCCCAGGCCGGCTCTCAAGCCCCCACCCACTCTTCTGTGCTCCATGCTGATGACTCCACCTGTCAGTGCCCACTGCCCCTGCGCCCCAGCCAGAGTTCAGCCTGCCTCATTCACGCCTACCCTGACCCCGAACAGACCAAGGCCCCTTAGGGCCCAGTGTCTGTCTCTTTCTGTGCTTCTTAATGACCCCATGGCACTAGCTCAATCCCTCATGGTATTCAACGTTTGGTCACGCATGAATGAGGACAAAAAATAAAAACAGCAACAGTAAGAGACCTGGAATTAACTAAAAACATGAGTGTCATCCAACAGACCAGGAGAAAGATCTTAAGCCTCAAAACTATGATAGTCCTTGGGCAGCCTGGGTGGCTCAGCAGTTTAGCGCCGCCTTCAGCCCAGGGCCTGACCCTGGAGACCTGGGATTGAGTCCCATGTCAGACTCCCTGCATGGAGCCTGCTTCTCCCTCTGCCTGTGTCTCTGCCTCTCTCTCTCTCTCTGTCTCGCTGTGTTTCTCATGAATGAATAAAATCTTTAAATTAATAAATATATACATACGTAACAGCACCCTGAAGATTTAACACTTTATAGTTTCTATCATCTTGTTTCCTGTTCCTTTATAAAAATTAATTTTTTTTAATGCATTTTCTCATCACTTTCCTTGAGAACTCCCATCTGTTGGTGTCACACATTTGAGAAGGATTCGCTCACAGCCCTGGTCTCCACGCATCATCAGAGCGAAGGCACGAAGTCTGGCTCACCCTGAAGGCCCGGCCCCTGTCCTGGGCCCGCCATAGAGCCGAGAGCCAGTGAATGAACCCACCACTGTTCTCATCACTCCCAGCCTGCAGACCCATGACACGTAGGTCTCTACAGAGGCAGGAATGGGCCTCGCCAATGTTGCAAATTAGCATAAGGGCACCAACCCCCCATGTTACTGAATGGACCTCTCTGACCACCCGGCATCTGCATCTCAGCCCTGCTCTACTCCAGTCTAGGTCATGGTCACGTAACACATCCCATGGAGAATTTGAGATATCCTTTCTTTATGGAATATAGGCCTGACATGGAAAAAATATATGCGACAGAATTAACCCAGACATCCACAAAGCTCTGAGCATGAAGCCAGCCTGGGAAGGTTGCCGGCTAAGTGGCAGCCAGAGCCCAGGGGCATGCTCCACTACGTACAGTGTCTGCAGAAGCCCCACTCGTGGTCTCTGTCATAGTTTGCAGTGGTAGAGCACCAAAGCCTTGCGCGGCCCTCCACAACACACTCCTCGTAGCTCTTCCCATTGAATATGAAGGGGAACACACAGGGATCACCAGCCTCAGTTTCTGGAAAAAAGAAAAACATCTGGATGACCCTGATTCCCAACACATCAGCTGTGCTTTCCTTGCCAGGCACGGTCACCTAGGAATGCTCAAAAGGATCTCGTGTGGAAGCAGTCACCCTAAGCCAACAATGGGACCACTGGGATTCTTGGTCACAGTGTAACAAGTGGCTCACAGGCCAGGGTGTGTCCGAGGCCCGAGCACTCACACTCAGGGCTGTGTGGACAGAACGCCATGTGGTCCAAGCCAGGAGTCCACTTTCATAGCATCTGGAGCTTCATTCCTCAGTTTTTTCCTGCGGCCGGGTCTAACACCACATTTTAAAGGAACATTAAAACATCCTGCTCCAAAGATTTACCTGGAGGACAATTATCTCCATTGGCGTAACTTAAAATGACAGCTTCATCCTGGTGCCTGTAATCCAGTCTCATCGACGCCAGCCGTCCAAAAGATGCCCCTTTGCTCCCAGAAAGTAGGCAGACACCCCCATCCTTACAGCCTCCTTCATCCAGGCCCGCCGCCGCAGTGCACACCCCGATGCTGTAGGTGCGTGAGTCTCGAGTCACCTGGACAGACAATAGCACACGTGGGGGGTCAGAAGTCTGGAGGTGGAGAGAGAGCCATCACTGCAGGGAGGTGCACTTATGCCAGAAAGCAGAGGCTGCTGGGGGCTCTGCACAGGTGCCTCAGTGCTCTCCACCTTCTCGCCAATCCTGACCTGCCTCCTCAGGGCAATGCCTTACCCACCACCTGAGCATTTCCCTCCAACCACTGGAAGGATCCATACCTACACCCCAAGCCCAGCCTCTTCCTCCTCCCTCCAGGCCCCTACTGGCTGCTCATCCTCCTTCCCAAAGCCCAAGGAGTGCTGAGGTCTGGGTCGATGAGCAGAAAGCAGACACAGCCTAACTAAGCTTGGATCTTGCCTTCCTTGCTCAGCCTCGCCTTCTGTGGGCTCACACCTGCTGCACACCTGTCACACCTGTGGAAGGTCTCCATCACAGGAGCTAGCACCACTGGCTTTTGGGCTCACTACTCCCCAGCTACCACCCCCTGGGAAGTGCTGGGATCAGGTGGGCACAGTCCAGTGTATAACTCAGTAACATCTAGACTACAGGCCCAGAGGTGGAAGGTCCCCCAGACACCAGTGACTTGAGATGCCCATGGCCTCATCAATATCACCAACAGTCATCGCCTCTGACTCAGCAAAATAGCTGCCTCTTTGTATCTTAAAGCCAGGTTGGAAGGAGACACAGGGGAATTACACGTGGCCTCTGCGGGGTGCACCAGACCTGGCCCTGTCCTTCTGAGGGACCTGGTCACATGCACGTCCCCAAGCAGCCTTCTGATCTCTGTTGTTGCGCCATTTAATCTTTACAAAGCCCTAAGGAGTGAAACTCTGAACTGTGGGGCAGAGCTCAAGTGTTGGTTGTACCTTGTTCGCTACACAATCTAGAACCCCCAACCGGCTAATCCTGTGCATGTCCAGGATGGGGGCTAAACCCATTACCCCTCCATGTACCGTGCCTGAGTGGTCACAGGTGCCCCATTATCTACAACACAAGTGGATAACACAAAGAATCCAGGTCGCGGTGTCCCCCAAGATCAGCGGGCTCTGGGTGAGTGGCATTACCTTGAAGGTGCTTTTGGAAAGGCTGGACAGGTTAAAGCTGTAGTGCAGCTGCTCATCCGTCAGGGAGCAGCCGTCCATCTTCACTTCGTCTGGACAGACCAGCGGGGTCTCCCACCCAAACACAAAGTCACAGTCACTGGTCCTCAGCAGCATGGGAGCTCCCTATCAGAAAAAAACCCCACATGGGTCATGTACAGTGTCCTCACACAGTTCTCCTTCCCCTTGCTGGCACCACAGAGAAACCCTTGCTTCTGGGACAGTGGGTACCATCCCTGCACCTGGCAGGGGAGGGAGCCATGGCCATGGCTGTGAGGCTGCTGGGTGCTCTGGGTGACCTGCAGCAGCCCCCCTCTGGGAGGAAGGGCCAGTCATCACCACCCGCTGTGCCCTCATGCCACTGCCAGGTAGCCCTGCCTACACATATGGGACCCCTCACTACTTCCAGGACATCACCCTGCCCTTAGACACAGAGTCTCTGTGTCCATACTACCAGTTCTTCAAATATGACAGAGAAGGGTGTGAAACTGAGCTCCTGGCATTGCACAGGAGGGGGGCGAGGGCTCTGGTATGCTGGCCAGCAGCGGTCCCGTTTGTACAAACTGAGGATATTCACCATAAGGGCCACACACAACATGGCCAGACGTTCCACTGGCCAAGTATTCTGGATCCATGTGTTTATGCCCTTCCCTGCTCAGCAACAGCCACAAAAACACAGATGGGGCAGCTGGTCAATAATTTCATTTTTAGTTGCCGCTGAGAATCTGTTTTTCTATAAACTTATGTGGAAAAAGTATTCCCGCTAAAGATAAAAACCACAGGGGAAGAAAATCTCTAAAATCCTTCCAACACTGAGTGAACATTTAGTGTGAGATGCCTCTCTAAAACCCAGTGAACACTGCTCACTTCCAACACGCTGCTGCTGCTGCTCAGAGAATCAGCACAAGCCCCATGGACATCCGACCACACATGGTTAGCAGTTTTAGAGCTAAGCCGTTACACGTTCTCTCTGTGGGAAGGTGAGATAACCAGCGCTCAAGGGAGGTGGATCTTCAAAACAATCCCCTTTGAAGAATGAAATGCTGATAGTGTCGCCTTTCTACAGATAAAACCAGGCTGCCTTATGCTGTGTGTGCTGACAGATGCCTGCACAGACACACCCATGCAAACGTGCAGACACACATACAAAGAGATAAAAAGGGTTCACTGATCACAGCTCCGCCTGCCCTGATAACTCAGGATTATCCTGACGGCCAAGGGACAATCTGTGAACAGGGACACGTCCAAGGGCCCTGAGCTGTGATGTGGCACTATACAGGAAGGCCCCAGGCAGCAATGGTCTGTGTCTTCCCTGCTCTTACTTACTGTACTGTCCATCGTCGCCAGGCTGCTGTCACATCCCCTCCTACCACAGTCAACCCACCCCTATCTGGCAGCCAGAGTTCTCTCTCCCTTACAAATCTGCTACAAGCCAGGAAGTCAGAAAATCATCTTAGTGAATTCATAAGAGACACATTCCAGAACTATAATCCATCTACTGAGCTCCTAGGGCCAGATGAGCCTTGCAATTCATTCTTCAGGATTTTAAGAGGTAATTTGAGATACATATTTCTATTACCCCTCTGTCTCGTATACATGCACACACACCCAGTCCTATAGTCAAGCATATTCGTATTTCTGCAGCAAAATGTATGAATATTCTTATATCAAGTGGGACAAATAGCATGAGGAGCCTCCACTTGTTCATGTCAGAGGTCTGCAAGTTTTCAGAGCTTCATGGATTTCAGGAGTACAGCTTCTGTGCTGTGAAGCTAGGCTGCCTGGAGCAAAGAGCTCTCCACCTGAGCAGACGGTGAGGGTCGCAGCGGCCACTGCAGGGCTGTATGAGTCACATGCATCACCCAGCAGCTCCGAGTCATTATGAAACAGGGGCACGACCTACCCATTCATCTCCCATTCACAGAAAGCAAAAAAAACGTACACGGGAACCTTCCATAACAAGATGGTACTCATGATGGGAGCCGTGTTATATCTAAGTGCACATAGAACAGAAGTGGATAACCTCCTTAGAGGTAACATGTGTAACTTTGTTAGAGCCATTTTGCTTCCGGAGGCCTTCTTTTGTTTGCTAACTTCTAAATTTGAGGTTGTATCATGAATGATGACAGCTGCCAAAAGTCAGTCCAAATTCCCAATAGGAATAAAATCACTAATGCTATAGTATTAAAAAGGAAAAAGAAAGATGACACTTTTATATGTTGGGAGACACCATTGAATACCACTCCTGTGCTCAGGTGCTTCATGTTTTTAAATCATAGCAAGCTTTGATGTGCAAAGTCTGCCCCATTAATTCAGTGTGGGCTTACTCACTGTTAAATTAATGGTTTTACATTATTCAATGCACCACTGACATAAGAGATGACTGCATTCATTTTCAATACGGGCATCCTTAACTGATGCATGCTTCCTGGGCTGGGAGCTCTGGATCACTAATCCATGATGCTGCACACCCAGACCGTGCATACTTACCATGCTCACGCCTCTCCTACAGTGAAATGCGATCAGTGAGGTATAGTTGAAATGCTTGTCTGCTAAGCAAGGAGTACTACTTTCAAAATTCAAGTAAACTTCATTTGCTATAGGGTTGAGTATCGGAGGTCCGGTGACTCGGCCAATATCCTAAGCAAAGAAAAAAAAACATTTAAGGAAATTGCTCCCCAGGTTAGCAGAACAAAGAATGACACAGAACTGTAAAAATAGTATTTCATCTGTTTTGAAAATAAGTAGCACCTAAAAAAACGAGGTTAACAGTAATTCACTTGCCAAGTCTTGACAATAAGCTGCTACTCAGAAAATTCAGTTTGTTAGCAGTCATTAGTTTTGATCCTACAATTTCTTTCTTTTTTTAAGACCATTCATTCATTCATTCATTCATTCATTCATTCATTCATTCATGACACAGAATGAGAGAGAGAGGCAGAGACACAGGCAGAGGGAGAAGTAGGCTCCATGCAGGGAGACTGTTGTGAGGCTCCATCCTGGGACTCCAGGATCATGCCCTGAGCTGAAGGCAAGCGCTTAACTCCTGAGCCACCCCTGATCCTACAATTTCTAACGATGATTCTATTTCTTAACTCCTGAGCCAGCCCTGATCCTACAATTTCTAACGATGATTCTATTTCTAATCATGGGCAATTTTCAAAGACTCCCAGCAATAGGAACTCTCTCTGGGCACATCAAGGATGCTGCGTGGTCTCCTATCACCTGATGGCGCGCAGCAGGAGGTATCTGCCCCCACTCCGGCCTGCCTCCATGACCAGCACCTCACATTATCTCAGGACTGCCTGGCATCTTGGCAGTGCACCTCAGTACAACCTAGGGAGGGCACAGCTTTGTTCTCCAACATGTTTTATTGCTTAGCACAATGTCTGACACACTGGCTGCTCAGTAAATATTTCTGAGCAAATAAACACAAGAATGAAGGAAAGATGAATGGCCAGAAGCAGTGTGCATGATGAGTGCATGCGTGAGTGAGCTGCGAGGCTCTTATTCCTCACTGTGGGGCACATTCAGGCCACAATGATGCAACAGCTGCTCTGAGTAGGGAACCGGTGACAGTTTTTAAAATTTAAAATCGGATAGCCAGGCAGAAAAATGCAGCAGATCCAACCTCTCAGAAAGGGATTCACATCAGGGTCCCAGTCTGCACAGTCAGAAAGGACAGTATCAGGTGCTTCCTACTGAGATGTGGTCTACGCAGGCCTTCTGCTCCTCATGGAACTACGACTTTGTGAGATTTGAATCATGGCCAATTTCCCCACCTACTCCCAACATTTCTCCCCATCGACGCTGCAGATAATGTCCATTTTTAAAAGGACATCTCCAGGGGCACCTGGGTGGCTCAGTTGGTTAAGCGTCTGACTTCAGCTCAGGTCATGATCCTGGGGTCTTGGGATGGAGCTCCAAGTTGGGCTCCCTGCTCAGTGAGGAGTCTGGTTCGGTCCCCCCATCCCCACCCCACTCGTCCTCTCTCTGCCTCAAATAAATCTTAAAAAAAAAAAAAACCCACAATGTGAAGATAACTCATGAAGACAATTTTCAAAGAGCCAAAGTTGTATTAGAGAGTGCTAGTAGGAGACTCAAACTTTCAAGGCAGGGTATCCAGCAATTAGATCTGAATGACTCATTTACCAAAGAAAGTTCCTGCATCTCCCGAGCATTTTACCCAAGACATGCATTTCAAAGAAAGAAACCAACCTCTTATCAGTGTTCTTTCTTGCCACTTCACATAAAAGTTTCCTGATCAGGGTCAACCTTCAGAGTCCTAACATGATACCAAAGTCTATCTATTCATAGGTGTTCACAGTTTTCTTCCACAACTCAGAGACACCTTCTGGCCGCCATCATCAGCCTGATGGCTCAATGCATAAATCCTTCCGTGATTCTTCCCCAACTGCCCCAGGACATATACAGCCCCAGCTCATTTCTCTCTTTCTCTCTCTGCTACACTAACCCTCCATTGAAAGAAAGAAACTCAACATGATGGTTGTTAAAAATCATGCAAAACTTGTTTCTGCCTTGCCTTTCCCATACTTACTATAGGGGGGCCATCAACTGGAACCTTGCACACGGCCGCTCCGGCAGGACAAGGCACCCCATGCATCGGGTTCAGCGGCTGGCAGATGTTGATGTAGAAGTCAGGACCGGTGTCGGAGGTGTCATCCTCGCTCTCATCATATGCCTCATAGCCCCCCGTGCGGTGGATGAGCGGGGACAAGTCAATAATAGAGCTTCCATTCCTCACAGAGCACTCCGTCTGTTAGATAGGAAGGGCCTTGCTGGAGCATCCCATAACATTTTCCTTACCACCACTGAGCACCCAGAAGAATTTAAAAGCAGGACAGAAGCACGAAAGATGGATCAACGTCCCCAAATGCTTGGGCACTTACAACTACTCATGGTTGGGAACATCGGGTGAATAAAACATGCTGGGTGTTTGCTGGGGGGGCAGGGCAGTGGAGGACAGTGAACAGTAAAACTGATGCTGTAACCAGGGCCCACCTGGGCTGTGGGGACCCCCAGGCATCAGGCAGGCATTTCACAGATGCCACACAGACCCAGCCGCAGACTCACCACCTGCTCGCAGGCCAGAGGCGTGTGCCAGGAAAAGAAGAGCGTGCACGTCTGCTTGTCGAGAGAGATGAGCATAGGCCTGTTGGTGGGCCCGGCCTCAGGCCTGCACACGAAGCTGATCACGCTCTTGTAGGTGAGGCCGGACTTGGAAGGACAGGGGGATCCATCCTCATATACCAGCTGTAAGACCTGATCCACGTAGGTCAGCCTCTTGTTTGCCTTGCCCACACTGATCCTGGTCTGCCCAAAGCAGGCCCCTGTACCGAACGTAAAGAGAGACGGAAAACACATTCTTGTGTATTCAAATGACCACTTTTATGAGGACTGCTTTCTGCAAATCCAGAGCTAATATGTAATTCTGAGTGTGCAATGTGGTTTTGGCAAGTGTCCTTCATTTACCATTTCATCACCATGTGCCCCCCTGCATGAGCGGGCTGCTTCCACATAGAAGGTGATTGACCTTCGTATCTACTCCTCTCTTTTGCCACAGGAATGCACAGGTTGGGGACAGTCATGGGGACAGGAGAGCCAGGTGGTAGGCAGGAAGCCATGGCACTTACCCACGCCAGGGGAACAGTTTTCATTATCCTCACAGATGCTGATGTACACGAGCCCCTTCTCACTGTAAGCGGCTGTGTGTCCAGCTCTGCCACTTAAAGAGCTCAGATCAAACAGATGTCCTGCAAGGGAGAATGGGACAGACACACAGTGATGCCAGTGTGCTCACAGACCATGCTGGCCATCAGGCCTTTTGGCATCCTGCAGTGAGTCCCCCTTGCCTAGTGCACTGACCTGGCCCTAAATATGCTCCTGGCTAGCCAGTCTATCTCATTAGGTTGCAGTCTCCAAACTTACATGATAGCTCATCTTTTCCTCAGAAGACAGCAGCTCATAGCATTGTCCTCCTCCTGGGGCTGGGCCATAGCAGCCACCAGGATTCTGGTAGGATTCAGGAGGGCCCGATGGCATCTCTCCCACAGTCAAGGCATGTTACCTGCACCCTCCTGGGTGCTCGGCAGAGACATGCAGTCAAAGTATCCTAGCTGCCCTCCCATCACCACTGGAAGATTAACGGGGAGCCTGATTCTAACCCATCCTGCAAGCCTACAGCCAGCATGACTGGTACCCTTGGATGCAGGAGTTACAGACAGGTAGGCTCACAGGGAGATGGACCAATCTCTTCCCCACTGAAGAAGAACTCCTAGTGAACACAACTGTGGAGAGCCAAACCAGAGGCCAGCATGCACACACAGGATAGAATGCTGCTGCCCAAGGGTGGCTTGCTCCCCAGGTTCACATTGGGCCCCTCACTATGGGGCACTGGTGACTAGCAGTGTCTTCACTATGGGTGGGAGGGTCAGTGACTGGCAGTGTCCTCACTGTAGGGGGCAGGTCAGTGACTGGCAACGTCCTCACTGTGGGGGACGTTAGTGATTGGCAGTGTCCTCACTGTGGAGGGTTGGTGACTGACAGAGTCTTCACCATGGGGAGGGTCAGTTACTGGTCCTCATTGTGTGTGGGTGGGGTGGGAGTGGTGGTCCATGACTGGCAGCATCCCTCACCTGTGGCAGGGTTGGTGACTTGGCAGTTGTCGTGCACATTGCTCCTAACAGGACAGGCGGCTGCCGTGGGCCAGGAGAAGGTGTACTCACAGTCCTCCACTGCACTTATAAACATGGGCCTGGAGTTCTACGAGCAAAGAACGGAGCGTTGCCAATAGGGCACAAGATCTACGAAACATCAACTTCCATCAAGTGAGAGCTCCTCTGCGATGTCGAATTTTTGCCAATGTCTTTATGGAGTCAGAGCAGACTTAGGAAAGCAAAGGGATCTGTTCCTGGGATCTCACTAGGGGCTTAACACACATAGGGTGAGACAGACGCAGAGCCAGAAATCCACTTGGGAGACCATGGAGATGTTCCTACAGCTAAGGCTAGGGAAAGACAGGCTGGGGGCAGGGTGAAGAAGGAGGCTCAGAGGCTCTTTTGGGTCAGGAAAGAGTAAATACTTGATAACACTCTGAAGAGCAAATGAACTCAAATCTGTTATTATAGACAAAACAAGAAGCTCCACCCAGAGAACTCATTTATTCTACTGATGCTTGCACTGGCTAAGGCTTGCTCTGTATACCCCCACGCTTCCTGTCCATCACAGAGCTGCTCAGACTGGTTCAGCAGCACACTCCTTTCCAGAAAAACCCCTGGCGTCTTTGTCACCTGGCCACAGCCCACCCTGCAGCCCAACCTACCGGGCAACCCACGCGCAGAGACCCTCACACACCACCCTCACTTTTCCCCCCACATGTCTGTCAGCAATTTCTTCCTCTGCCAGGAGCCTCTGCCCAGTTACAGAGCTGAGAAGGTCTATCAGGGCCGAGGTGTCCAGTCCCCAGGGGCTCATGTCTACACCAAGCCTCTGTATGGTTCCTGGAGGAGGAAGGCCCAGCTGCTACTGCTGTCGAGAGGGCAGACCCCAGGCTCCCAGACTCCCCGGGCTCCTCCTACCACTGCTGGCCAAACACAGGTGGAGACAGTGGGCGCTCCGTCCTAACACTGAGTGCACCGGCCCAGCTTGATCTTATTCCTAAAATTAGCTACAACCCTAATCCTAGGCAATAGCACACAGGGCTTCACCTTCATCTCGCGTGTGGAGATGCTCCAGGGTAGAAAAACAGTCCAGAGGAACCATTAATTCAGTCTCACAGCTGTTAAACCACAGCAACCTCTTAGAGAGAGGCACCAACCACAGAAATGAGACTAGCCCCCAGTTACAGGCCCCAACCACACAGCAGCAGTGGGGCCCGGCACCTCCAACCTCTTCTTGCTAAACCTCACAGTGATTTGGTCACATGCAAATAGCTCATGTTGTTCATGGAGAGACAGCTTAACGTAGTTCAGTAACCAAGCTAGAAGTGAAGAGCAGCCCTGAATGAGGTCTGTCAAACCTTCTGCTTCTCCCAAGATGCATCCGTGAAGAGAAAGGGCGGGCTGTCAAATAGCCGTCTGCCCTACGGCCTTTGGGAGATCTTCAGGGACCAAACTCCAAGCAGAACCAACTAATCCTGAGACTAGAACTGCCAGGTCAGGCACCCCAAGAGCCAGAAAAGAGAGGAGGTGCCCACAGGCCACAGGGCTGAAGTGGTACCACTAGCACCTGCTGGTAGGCCCAGGTGTCTGAAGGATCACAGCCTCTGCTCGCATCACAGGGCAGGTAAGACAGCCTCGTTGGCCCTCGGCTCCTTACTGCTCCCCAGCTGCCGCACCCAGGGCCAGAAACACTGTGTCACTTACGACTTGGCTCTCACTGCAGGTGAATCGGATAGTGGTTGACTTTTTCCGAATCTGGTCTGGACACAAGTCACCATCAACATACTTCAGAACAATGGTGCCTTCTCTCCACTGTGGCCCATCCCTCACCCTGCCAAGGTTCACAGGTTTGGAGCCGCTTAAGAGACACGCAGCTGCTTCTGGAGGGCACGGCTCTGTAAGATGAGACATGGTCAAGGGTTACCTTTGCTGATTTTCCAGTCTAGGATTTACCTGGCAAGTGACATCAGATGTGCTACATATCTGATTCCAACAGCCATTCCAAAGGATCTACTATTTCCTTCCCATGAGATGACAATGATGCCACAGGACTTACCCTAAATGCTGTTTTACCATAGGTGGAATGGGGTGTGGGGAGAACCCAAGGTTTCACAGCCTGAATTATTTCTGAACCCCAAATATGTTGAGGCTAAGATATCTAGATTAAGCCAACAGGGCATTCTAAATGGGCCCTGTTCACATACCGTCTTTAAGAGTTAATTACCAAAAACTCTGCCAATTTCCCAGTCCTCAAAACATCTATGCCACCTGCCGTGCATGAAGAACTAGTCCCACCTCGTGGATGAGGAGAGACCAGTGGCAGACCACACTGTCACTGGTCTGCCCGGCATAGGCAGTGAGGGGAGGGGGGCCCATGGCCTCACATGTAAAAGGGCACGACCCACATTACTCTTGGTAAACCTAGAGGGCATGCACTCAACCTCCGTTTCACCCCCCGAGTCTCCTGTTCTGCTAGAATCAGCTACCACGATGATTACCTCCACCCACCTCTGACTCCTCATTTCACACAAGGTTACTATGCTCCCAGCAGCACCTTCCACAGGGACTTCGGCTAGACCATCCCAGGGATCAGTCATGAGACCCTTATAGGATTCCTTCTGCCACTTCATGGCTAAAGCACCCTCAAGGAATCCTGCTCCTACTCGATCTTCCCCCAAGCCATGAGCCCACTGAGAGTTGTCTCTCACCTGAGCCAGCCTGAGGAGACAGAGACTTGCAAACATTGATGAGGTAGTGCTCGGTGGCTCCAGTACTCGTGACGGCTTCCCAGTTGTCGCTGTACCTTGCCAGGGATGAGAGGTCGAAGGTGTTGCCAGCCTCATCTCTGGAGGGAGGAAAACACTGTGGTTAGGCTCAGGCTCACTTGTTACAGTCCATCCAGAGAGAGAGAGAAAGGTGTGGTCTGTGCCTGGCATCCTGGGCCTCAGCTCTCACCCAGGGACAGAACTTCAGACTGGACCCCCATCCCCCCACCGCCGACCTGCTGGCAGAATCAGAACCCAAGTTCAGGAAACTTCAAGACTTGGTTCAGCAAAATCAGGTATTAATCCAAAAAAGAGCAAAGACTGGGCCTGAAAAGTAAGCACTCCCCCTGCTTGGACCAGTGAGAGGACAAGAGCAAACAGTGGGCTACAGGGAGTGCTTGCGGCACAGAGCACCTTCGGGAGCAGCCACCTGCTACTGAACCCTGACAAGACCACAGCCACCGAGATAAAGATGAACTGGTGTGGGCAGGTCTGCTCAGGCTGAAGTTTACTCACTACACAAATCCCACATACAAGTGTTACTGACAGCCAACCCCATACCAGGTGCCGCGTTAAATGGGGAGCAAGATGCACACTGTCCCCAGGGAGCACCAGGTCCGGGTGAAGACAGGCACGATCACAGATGCTACTTCACAAGGTCTCAGCCAGAAGAGGAGAAACAGAAAGCATTCATTCATTCAAAAACTACGTGCTAACTGAGGGTATTGTATTGAACCAAATATACAAATCTCTTATCTTATGAAATTTACAGAAATTACCAGAATAAAAACACCATAAACAGGATACAAATTTTTTTAAGTAACCAATATGTCAGAGTGTGATTAAAGCTAAGGAGGAAAAAAGGCAAGCAAGGGAGATATGAAATCTGGGGCTGGGTGGTGGGGGGAGATGGAGATTTTAGATGATGTGGTCAGAGAACACCTTACTGACAAGGTGACCTCATTTCACACGTTCTTACATCCCCATGAATTTATTAGAATATGCATAGCAAACTTCCATTTTAACTGATCATTCATTTCAACTTCATTAACTCTTTTTAAAATGGAGCATAAAGAAATCTAGTAGGAAAAGCTTTATGGACAAAAAAACATAAAAATAAAGACTCTTTGTACACAAATCTCAAAAAGTGGAAGCCAGTCTCAAATGGCAGTAAGAGAATGGCTAAGTCAATTAGGCTATCTACTCGGGAGGATCGTTCAAGCTTGCTGGAAACGAGAAAGGAATTTGTTTCACATGAAAACGCTCACAAAGTGTTAGGTAGGAAAAGTAATGTCACTAAACACAGATCCCTGAACATATACTTTTCCATTCGTTACTAAAACTTTAAAAAAATTCAACTTTACCTAAACGAAAGGAGAGAATACAACAAAATAGAGCGGGAAAGAAGGAAAACCTGGAAATGACTACACTTCCCCCCAGGACTAGATGCTGTAATGCTCTGATCCACACTTTTCAGGGTTTTCACACAGCAGAAGTGAGAGCATATCCCTTAACCATTCAGAACCACAGACAAAACCTCCAGGGATAGGACATAGGATGTGTTTTGTGGTAGTTCCAAGGACAACTCGGAATATCTGCTGACATTCACACAAAGACCTCTACCTTCCCTCAGGAGCTGCCGGCCACCTGATTCTGGGAGCCACAGGTGAAAGAGATCAAAAGAACCACTGATAGCCCCTGAGAACCTGCAGTTGGGGGGGGGGTCCCCTCCCCCACACTGTCGCCAGCACCCCAGCCCCTCATCCTCTCTACACCTCCTTCACCGTGGTGTCCTCAGACACAAGCAGCGTGCAAGGTGGAGCGAAGGCCAGGTGACATCCTGGTCACTCTACCCGCCTTACATCCATGAATCATGCAAAGTTTGCTGTTCCAAGTGCAATCACCTCCTTGTATGCATCTTAACACAAAAAAAAATCATCAAAATCCAACATTGGGTAGGATCCAGGAGGTAACCTCATCCAACCGCTCACTTGAATATGAAGAAATGAAGGCTTAGAGCCCACCTAAGCTAACATCCTGTCCCCCAACTGTTAATCATTAGAGCAAAACCTTGCCACATTCCTCTAGCTGTCCAAAGGACTCAAAAGACGTGTGTACTTACTTGAATGAGCACTCAGTCAGGTCAAAAGGTGCACAGGCATACTGTGTTCGCCACTCAAACAGGTAGGAGCAATCAGAAGTCTCCCTGAGGAACACCGGCTGGAGGAGATAACAGAGACAAGTCAGACAGGAAACTTCAGCTGGTTTTACTACACCTTAGATCTTAGCAATGAAAATAGTAAAGGATGGTTCTGTTCATGAAAATCCAAATTGACCAAGGTTTCAACATAGCTTCTGTAACTACTACATTTACACTTTACCTAAACAGAGAATTTTGAAACTCCAGAGCAGAGAGTGCTTATAAAGCCAAAAGCAGCAGGAGTGCTGAAACAGCTCCTGAGCACACTCACCCTCTGGGTGCTACGGTCACAGTAGAAGAAGATGGTCGTGGAGCGCTGGTACACCTTATGGCAGGTGTCCCCTCCGGTGTAGTTCATTTTCAACAAGCCATTCTCGTATGTCAGCTTCTGAGTGAGGAGACCTGTTCAGAAAGAACCCGATTAATAAAAGGATTGGTACCGCCATGCTTATCCTAACAGACACGTCACATCATGTACCCTGAATAAATAGCTGAAGATCAAGTATGCCTGGCCCCCAGGGCATTGGAGCCTGTTCCCTGACCCACTGTGCTGCAGGATGAATAAAACCAGGCCTCCTCTTGCCCAAGGCCACAATGTTACAGACTAACGTGAAATAACGTAACTAAGAGCAGCCACATCTCAGCCTCATCACCTAGGAGGACTGCCCGTAGGGGCCGCCCACACACTCATCACATCAGCTACTTCTGTTTAAAAGTTCTTAAACTTAGAGGTGCCGGGGTGGCTTGGTCAAGTGTCCAACCCTTGGTTTCAGCTCAGGTCCTGATCTCAGCATCATGGGATCGAGCCCTGGGCTCACACAGAATCTGCTTGAGACCCTCTCCCTCTGCCCCTCCCCTCCTTGTGCACACTCTGTCTCTTAAGTAGTTCTTAACTGTAGTATCAGTCACCCAACTGCTGAGTTAGCATGATGACCAACAGCCTGTCCTGTACATTCATAGCCAAACCCTGTACTAAATGCCTCCCCTCTGACTTGACTCTAGAAAGTACTACCCCAGAACACCCATTACTGGCTACTTCAGTGTGCCCTGGGTTGCAATAAACAATCAGTACCTGGAACTGCCAAGTAAGAACAGAATAAGCTCTAATGACACCTGTTGGTATGCATTCAGCTTAAGAAAATCAAGTGAAAATCAGAAACTTCAGAAGTATTTCACCAGAACATAACTTTCTTTCTACTCTAGAAAGATGTCATCCTTCAGCATAGCACCATAATACGTAATTCCATTCTGGCACAAGAGCAGAAGAAAAACCTACAGTACCTGCCACTTTGTGAAATCCCAGGGGTCCCCGCTTCTCCTGACATGACGAGATCACCTTGGACTTGTCATCAGTGGGGCAGACATCTGAGGACAGCTTGCCACAGACCCGGAAGTAATAGGTGTATTCGCCAGCACTCACAATGGTGTCATTAACAGCCAGCGGCTTCAGGTCATACAGGTTGCCATGCCTTGGGTCCTTCACTTCACAGTTGTCTCCTTCAAGAACACACAGAAAGTGAAGTGCAACTGCAATCCTACCTGCACTCACTCTCTGGGGCAAAAAGTCTTCCAATTTTTAGTCAGGTGAGTACTGCCTCAAAATAAGCATTAAATGCCATTTCTACATTCTCTCATTGTGTCTGTACACATAATTCAGATTGCCTAACAAATAGCTTTCTGAATAGCTGAGGTCACGGGGTGAAGATCTACTTAACCAAATAAAACTCCAAATTAAGATTCTCAAATGTGAGAAGCCAATAGCCTATCATCACTCCAGGCATGTGTGGAGAATGTCCTGGTCAAGGTTAGCAGTGCAGTGGAGTGAAAACACAAGGATAAGAAATTATCCCTCTGCTAATCAGCATCTCATCATCATGCACGTGGCCATTACTATGGGGTCTTGCAGCTAGGATGCTGTCTGGAACATATGCTACTTAATCCACAGCTATGGGTGGGCTAGGCCCCAGGTCTTACCTTCCACTCTGATGACAGGACAGGCTTCCACCGTTCTCCAGACAAACACATACTCACAATCATCCCGAAGCTGAAATGTTGGTGATCCCTACGATAGAAACCAACAACTTATGTTTTTATCTTTAAAATATGAAATAAAAAAGATAGCTACAATCAATATCCAACTTTCAACCTCCACAAGAAAAACATACAGCACTTACTAAACATGTAAAACCTTGACGAAAATCATACGTTCTAGGCAAATCCTTAATTCTGGGACACCTGGGTGGCTCAGTGGTTGAGCATTACTAGAGGCCTAAAACCCATGAAAACACAGGCAGGTTTGAACTCTGAGAGACTGAGACACTGAAAGGAAGCGGGAAACGGAAGCCCCACAGGCAGGACACTTGCGTGTCATCAGCTCACGCACCGAAGTCTGTGCGCATTCAAGCGTGATCCTGGTGGAGAAGCGCTGGTTCCCACACTTGTCACCGTTGACATAGACAAGACTCAGGGACCCATTCTCTGCAGCCTGGGGGCTGATCTGCACCACGCCCAGGTTCCAGCTGTTGTCTTCTGTCACCAGGCAGGACCCCACTGCACTGCCTGCAAGAGCCAGGAGTTCATCCGGGGCAGGGGGACAAGAAAAAGGCAAATGGAACTCAAGACAAATGCTCTCAACTCACCGTGGCATCCAGGAATATAAGGGAGGGGATTGCAAACACTCAGATAGAAAGTTCTCTTTCTTCCATCAACCGAAGTGTCCACAGCCGTCCAGGGCTTCCGGACTCTGCTTAAGCCACTCAGGTCATACTCGTTTCCAGCAACATCTGAAATATATGGAAACACTCCAGCTACCCCTGCCTTCTCGTTAGCCTTACAGCACCACCCTCACCGCGCCTGAAGACTCATGATTCACAAACTCGACATTCATTACTAAGCAATTAGGAGAGCCACAGCTAGAAGGCTTTCCCTACAGATGCATACACTAGCTCTGCCCCCTGGATGCTGCCCTTTGCAATGAAGCACCACTGATGTGGAGGTACAGGGCCACCTGCAGAGCACAAGGCATCCTGGAGACACTGTTCAGCATCCAAGGTGTGCCTTATAGAGCTTTGAAGACTTTCTTTTAGGTCCTCAAATAAGATCTAATAGTATTTCCTCCCCTGAGAATTTTCTTCTGTTCTTAAGTAGCTTCTGATTCCAAAATATAGATTAAAATCCTTAATTCTGGGACACCTGGGTGGCTCAGTGGTTGAGCATCTGCCTTTGGCTCAGGTCGTGATCCCAGGGTCCTGGGATTGAGTCCCGCATCGGCCTCCCTACAGGGAGCCTGCTTCTCCCTCTGCCTGTGTGTGTGTCTCTCTCTCATGAATAAAATCTAAAAAAAAAAAAAAAATCTTATTTGTATATCTTGATTCTCTTCAAGAAAAATATCTGAAGGATCAAAAAAGCACATAACAAAAACATGCTGCCTATAAAACGAAGCACACTGCAGACCACCACACGTTCACACATGTGCATCTATACCCTTACACACAGGGGCCTCGACCAGCCTCCTAAACCCTGCCCTCTCAGGCTTACCTGTGACCTGGCAATCCACTGGAGAAGGGACACAAGCTAGTGCAGTCTCAAACTCAAAGAAAGTGTTCCAAATTCCCAGGCCAGAGTCAATGTCCTGATGCAGGAATTTGGTGGTTCCTGGGTAAACATCATCGTTGCAAACAAAGCGGATGATAAAGGCATAAGAGTTCCCTGGGGAGAAAGGAGGCCAAACTTGAAGAAACAGAGCAGCAATCACAGCTCAGCCCAGAGCAGCAGCTCCCCTGGGAACTAACCTCCCAGCCATCCTTTAAGACGACATCACAGCACTGGGTTTGTTTCAAGGGGCCTGACGTGAGCTGCAGAGTGGCCACCCACACAACAACAGGTGTACAGGGTGAGCCTAACACCCTCCACCCTGATACCCCAGAAAACAAACACAGCATCCATTTCTCAACCCAAACGGGAGCTGACGTCGCTGGTTTATTGGACAATACTAAGTTCCTAGCACACGTGGGAGTGAAAGAAACAGAAGAAACCCTCACCCACCCCACTCTAGGAGCTCACGTCCCCATCCAGGGGCCCCAATACCGAGCACATGCCATAAAGTCAAGGGCACACAAGATGGCAAGATGTGTAAGGAAAGAAGCTGCAGTAGACCCAGGCAGGGGACACCCCACAGGGCTGAGGGTTTTGAAGGAGGTGGCCATCTGAGCCAACAGCTGAGGAAAGGGAAGAAAGGGACCATGGGGCCATCCCGAGGTTAAGAGCACTATGGGCAGAGGCAAGAGCAAGGACAAAGGCTCAGGAGGGGAGGGCACGCAAGGGAGCATGAGGGAGCCCTGACGGTTTCCAGAGCAGGACAGAGTGAGGAGTAGGATGATGTCCCTCCGGCCGCTGTGACTGTGCCGGCTTCTACACTGGGTGCATGTGGCTGGGAGTGACATGATCTAACACTTAAAATACCACTCTGTGGGGATCCCTGGGTGGCGCAGCGGTTTGGCGCCTGCCTTTGGCCCAGGGCGCGATCCTGGGGACCCGGATCGAGTCCCACATCGGGCTCCTGGTGCGTGGAGCCTGCTTCTCCCTCTGCCTATGTCTCTGCCTCTCTCTCTCTCTCTCTATCATAAATAAAAATAAATAAATAAATAAAAAATACCACTCTGTGTTGAACACAGAATACTGGGAGGGTGAAGGGGGCTAAGGACACAAGCAGGCAGACCGCCAAAGGGCTCCCGCAGCCAGGGGGCCCAAGGCGCAGTGCCAAGGACCCACAGCAGTCCACAGAAGCAGCAAGTAATAGCATCATCCCTGTTCAGTTTAGGAGGGAGGAGACATGTGGCCACATACGCTCTCACCAAGCAAAGAGACTTGCTTCAGTCTCGGAGGTCACACAGCTTCATGTCATCAGACCACCGAGGGGCCCGATGCTGGGAGACTGGGGGACAGGGCAGGCAGCAGGAGAGCCAACAGCACAACCCCGCTAGTTACAGGAGCGCATGTCAGGGGCCTGACCGAGCCACGGGACAATTCTGGAGTGCGGTGCTGTGGCCTGGAGGTAGGAGGGAGGTGACAGGACTGCACCATCGCTTACAGTGCACATTCAGAAGGTTCCTAGACAAGTCAGAGCCCCCAGGATGCTCATTAGCTGCAAAACAACATGGTCCTGAGCTCACCTGTGGAAGGGGAGAGAGGCCCTTTGTAGGTCAGAGTTATAAAGCCCTCAGTGGACAGCTGGAGGGTTTTCTCGAGTCCAACCAGCCTTTTCGGTTTCAGGTTCTTTAGATCCTCTGTCTGAAATTCCGCCTCACAGCCAGAGGCCGGTTTTCCATCGAGGGTCCCACAGACCGGCATCGTGCCACACACGTTAAACTGCAGGCCAGACAGCAAGAGCCGTACATGTTAACTCAGACCACATAACTCGCCACAAACAAGAGCCCTAGGAACTTAAACCCTGCCAGACTAACTAGATTGCATTCAGGTTACCAACTTACATGTTCAGGAAAATTCTAAACAGTACATAATGCAACATTTAAGTCCAAATGGCAATGCCCATACACTGCTTCTAAGGAAAAATAAACAGGTTTATTTATACAGCCCTGTGCCTCTAAATGCAAGAGATACATTGCATATAACAACACACCATCTCTAACAGAAGAAATAAGATGTTGATATCACTCTGCCATGAAAATGAAGTTAAATACACTCTGTGGTATGAAGACACAGAGAAGACTTCTCTACATCTGTTAAATGATCATGGACAGTGTGTACGTAGTCAAGGTTTACATACAGAAAGTACTTTTCTTAAAGACCAATTTCCGACTCAGGAAATGGCCAGTTAGGATGATACCGCACACAGGTGCTCAGCAGCCGAGTGGATTGTGTGCACGAGGCCTGGGGATGAAATTCTGGGACAGGCTCCCTTTCCTTCTTTCACAGAAATGCCCATAAATTAACAACAGAGCTGAGAGAAGCCTGGGCTTGCTCTGCTGTGTTGTGGGCACTGGCCATCCTGGCCGCCCACATCTGCAGGCCCCTCCAATTGGAGGTGTCCAGGCACCCCCAGAGAGGTCTCACTCGCTAGGCAGCTTCAGCAGCACGAGGAGGGTGTATCCGAGGGCAAGTGAGCCCAGCAGGACTAGGTGACGAGGGTACAAAGCCAGGCAGTCAGCTGGTGGGTGGTGGTGTGCTCAGTAGACAGCTCTTCTGGCGGCACACTGGCCATGCCACACCCAGGAGACCAGACACACCTGCCATCTCCCAACACCTCTGCTAGTGTGCCTGAGGCAGAGCCTGTCTGACCTGCTTCTAGCATGTTCTGTGTAAGAGCATCTTCCAGCGTGTTTTCTAGTGCACCAATACTTTGTCTGCCTCTCACTCTTACATGTGGCCACATACGCTCTCACCTATTTTAAACCAAACTCCATAAAAGCTATCTGGGGGCTGAGGGTGGGTGGATGACCAGCCACTGTGCCACTGAGGGACAAATCCCGTTTGGGTGTTCTCCTGGGCTATGGAACGAGCCATATGCTCTTCCGCATGAGGTGTACCTACAAAGTTCCCCTCGGTATCAAGTTTACATAAGACGGTCTTATCCCAACTTCCTTTTCTCAAAGGTTATTCTCTCCTTCCGTCAAGGCTATTGATGAAGGAAGTGGTGTCGGAAGATTCTAGAACACAGCCACCCAGGTCGTTGCCCTTTTATAGGATAACATAAGTACCATTTCCTTTCGACTAGTGGTTCTCAGACTCCAGCAGACAACAGAATCATCCGGGGCCTGGTTAAAACAAACTGAAGGACCCACCCCACAGAATTTGTTCTTCTAACAAATTCCAGGTGACACCAATGCTGCCGGCCTAGGACCACTGCTCTAGACACACAGCAACAGATCAGGAATAATGGATTTTCAAAAGAATGGCACCCTCACACGTCTGCAGTACAGCAGGATGGGAGTGTGTTTTATCTCCGTTTCCCCTTAAATTTGGATTCTTTCTTCTCTTTCCAGTTGAGAGCTGCCACCACAGTGCCCTGGGCCATTTCTAACGACACCTGCCACCAGCTGCACCAGCTGCAGGTGACTCCAGTGCACTCTCTCCTGGTTTCAAAGCAAACTGGAAATTCATCACAGAACTCTTACCACAAAAGTCTTCCCAATGCCTGAGACCACATATCCTTGGGAACTGTTCAGTGGGTTAAGATCAAACACAAAGCCACTGTTTGGGTCCCTGATAGAACAGGCCTGCAAGAGCAATGGGGGAAAGAGACATGTTCAATCCAATTCCACAGGAGCTCAGCAAATACACAGCACCTCCACAGCCTGCATGTATGGACCTCACAAAACATGCGCCTCTCATGGACTTCAAACCCCTATCAGAAGAGCAGCCCTCTGGGTACTCACCAGCCCCTTCAGACATGGCCCCTGCTGTCTGCTCAAGTGTGATACTGGGCTTAGAAATATTAAACTTACCTGAAAGCTCCTAGGACTACAATTTTTACCTGAGTAAGACCACCAAAGCTGACCCCCGAAGGAAAAGTTAGGTTGACTCATATGCAGAATATAAGAAATAGTGCAAAGGACCAAAAGGGAAGAAGAGGAAACTGAGTGTGAAAAATTCAGAGAGGAAGATAAACCCTAGGAAACACTTAACTCTCAGAAACAAACTGATGGTTGCTGGAGAGGAGATAGGTGAGGGGATAGAGTAACTGGGTGACGGGCATTAAGGAGGGCACATGATGTGATGATCGCTGGCTGTTACACACAACTAATGAATTAATGAATTCTACATCTGAAACTAATGGTGTACTATATGTTGGCAAATTGAATTTAAATTAAAAAAAATTAAGTGGAAACCATAAGCAACTCATAAATAATTTTTAAAAAACAAAAACAAAAAACTCAAGAAAGTTGGTTTAAGTATTCTGTTTTCTGTCTCATTCATTAGAGGTAACGATGATGGGAGGCACAAGGGATTTCACCGCCCCTCCTCTTCTAGGAGACATCATAAACCTTCCCCTTCCCCATGTCTGTTTTCTGCGCACTCTGCCAGGTGCAGGGAAAGGAGCAGCAGCCCCAACCCCAGAAACTAGGAATGTGGATGGAGTGTGGACCCCTGTCATCCCCACCTTCCCCAGGCTCCACAAGCCCAGGACCCTGGCAGAGACCTTTCCTTTCGGTGAGTCTGGGCTCTGCTGTCGAAGCGGAGATTTTAAAAGGGGAGGCAGCAAAGTAAGTCCCACCATAAAGAAAACACGCAGGGCTGTGAATCCACAAGCCTCCCTCTGGAGTCAGAAAACACATCACAGAGTCATTTGCTGCTACGCTCTACAGGAGAGGGCTCACCCAAGGTCAAGAATACATGCCAAGGCCAAAGAGTAGGATGAGCCAGGACGGCACGAGGCACATACAAGAAATGGTCATAATAAATGTGGGATCCAAGTTTTAAAACCTTGAATGTACTGAAACAGATGGGCTAAATCCTATAGATGACAGGGCACCAATACATTTTAGGTGTTAGGGTAATGTATTAACCACTTGCATCTCTGCAGTGGTGGTGAACCCCCAGAGCCCACTGGGATGCCACTGCAATGTCAAAGGGACAGGGGAATGAAGAAGGTAGGAATGTGCAGTCACTGGGCAGCAAAGCTGAGGGCCTGATTTTTGGGCAAGCACCTGGGAACTGGGGTCAGGAAGTGCGATGCAGGATGATTCCCAGAGGCCTGCTGTCAATGTGTAGGAAAAGGTGATGCCAATAACAGATTTGGAAGCACAAGGGGAGGTGTGAGTGCAGAGTGGTGACACCTGGGTGGGAATATCCAGAGGCAGCTTGGGGAGACGCCCCGGGGCAGCACACGTACCTGGTCTGTGTCCGTCATTATCTGGATAGGACAGGCGGCTTCTGTATTCCACAGGAAACTGACCACACACTCCCAACTGAGGGAAAATATGGGGTGGGTATTCTGAAAAATTAAACCCCGGGTGACAGTCAATATGATAAGACTGAGCTCAATCTCACCAAGACAATACTGGCATCGTGTCTAAAAACAGCCAACTCTACTGAAAGTTTAGTACGCGTCTGTGACAGGCTAGCTGCTTCATGTACACTACCAAATGTAATGTCCTCAGTATTCCTACTAAAGGGATGGTATGTCTCAGGCTTGGGTGTCAAGGAATTCACCTGAGGTCACATGGTTGTAAACAGGAGAACTGGGATCCAAATCTGGGTTTGTGTTTAGTCCAGGCTTTTGAAAAACACTCTACGCCAAGAGTATAGGGCGTAAGAAACCAGACACAGCAGACTAGAGTGTGCATGATGTCCTGTGTAAGCTCAAAACTGGGGAACTGCCCCGTGGCGTTAGAGACCAGCATGAGGGTGGAGAAGGGACTAGAAGGAGCAACGGGAGCCTCCTGGGATGCTGCTCTAGGTGGGGTCTGGCTGCACAGCTCTGCTCGCTGTGTCAACTTACACTCTACACACTCTTCTGGCTGTGTACCTGTAAGAAACCCCCAGATGTGTGCCACACCATGTTCTATGCAAGGCCTGCCCACTGCAGGCTGACAGCCGCTTGCACCAAGAGATCTCATTGCTCCATGAAGTTTTGTTAGCATTTCTCAATGGAGACTCCCAATGACCCCTGGGAACCAGGGTCTGTACTCATCCACTGGGTGTATGCAGACGAGAACACAGGGGCGCAAGACAGTCTGGACACCCGCCCAGACTCACAAGATGAGGATGTGCTGGCCACCTGATGGTAAGCCCACAGTATGCCCACCGAGTGCCTCTCAGCCTCGGCATCTCTCACAGTCAAACAGAAACACATCATTCCCTTCTGCCCCACAGTGCACTTGTGAAAAGGAGCTGCTCTAGGCATGGAAGTTCTGTGGCCTGCTGAACTCTGTGGACAGACTTCTGTTCACAGTGTCTGCATGCACAGTGCATGGCCGGCCCTACAAGGCACTCAGAGATAGTCACCACATGAAGCTGCTCTGAAAGCCAACATACACTGTCCACATAAGTAAGGTGTCCCAGGAAGGCTGAAAAACTAAGGATCCCAGAAAGCCTCCTGGAACAGTCCACTATCTCCACGGCAACAAGAAACTAGAGTGGGAAAGGGGGCAAGGCTCTAAGGAGGGGACATGGACATGCCCAGAGGACAGTAAGGGTGGGGCTGAGCAGCTGGGAGTTCTTCCCGAGGCCGAGAAGACAACAGCAAACCCACCCCAGGCTAATCAAGGAGTGGGTTTACTGTTCGGTCATGGAACACCTTTCTTGCACAACACGGGCCCATGCTCATCCAGCTAGTAATTTCATCCCCTTATCAGAGACCCTTTCTTCACCTCCAAAAAATGATCTCTTGGAAAAAATCGTGTGTTGGTAAATGACAGACAACTTGGGATCTTGAAGGCAACTGGGACGTGTGTGACAAAGTCCCCAGACTGCTAGCACTGCCTACTTCGGCTCTTCGTCTCAGTGAAGCTACAGGAAGCTGTAACAGACCCTTAAAATGTGTACCTGACTGTCCTCAATAATTTGATAATAAACCTGAATTTCATTATCTCCACTCTGTATCCACCTTAGAGTGTAGTAATTATTCAAAAACCACACGATCCAGGGCAGCCCGGGTGGCTCAGCAGTTTAAGTGCCTGCCTTCAGCCCAGGGCCTGATCCTGGAGACCCAGGATCGAGTCCCATGTCGGGCTCCCTGCATGGAGCCTGCTTTTCCCTCTGCCTGTGTCTCTGCCTCTCTCTCTGTGTCTATCATGAATAAATAAAATTTAAATAAAAAAAAAAAAACCACGATCCAGGTATAAATGTGAAACTCTCGGTGAAAAAGCAAGTGGACTTGGGAGAGCCAAGTGCCAGGGACAGTGCACAACACCGTGAGGGATCTTAATACCACTGAACTATATACCTAAAAATGGCTTAAATGATACATTTTTTGTTATATATATTTCTACCAACTTCATTTTTTTTTTAAGAAAGCAGTTGGGATGGTCTCATAATGACCCCAAAGCACTTTTATCTGGAGATTCCTCTTCTGCTTTGCCCTGACTGAGAAACTCATGGCCAAAAGCGATCTCTGTTGCTTTCTCTATGTTCTGGCCTTAATCTTTTATTCTTGATCTGCCCACGTGTTACACACGTAGCCCTCATTGCTCGCCTATGGCCCTGTGTGGCACTGAGCCCAGGCTTCCTTACCTACGAACATCAGGGGTTCGGGCCAATCTGTCCTAAGACCATTGTGCTTGTCAGGATCCTCCATCACCAGCTGACAAGAACTAAGGGACAGGATAGGGTCCATACCACCCAGACGGAAAATGCCACCCCACCTCCCCCCAGACTCATTCGTCTCTATAACAGACACACTGACTGGTGCTCAGCCACAAAGACCTCGATGGCATCAAGGTCACAGGCAGCGTGTGCCTTACCATGCTGCCCCTGGAACAGACAAGATGGATCCTCGTGGTATAGGTGGTCAGCTTCCCATCACTGGTGGTGCACTCAGAGCCATTCACATACTCTAATAAGAGGCTGCCGCTGTCTTCCACAGTAGGGCCTGTCTTTGTGACCCCCAAGTTACTGATTGATGCTACCTCAGAAAAGGAACCCTGCAAACAAATGTGTCTGTTAGATTTTCCCACCAAGGAGAAAACAAGACTTCTTCATTACTGATATATTTTGATTCTTATTATTCAGCAACAGCACTTGCAGTCCACAAAGTCATCACAAACAATGACCCATCATCCCAGGGGAAATATGTCCCTATACACTATCCCATAGAGATGATGACCTTAAATCCTGAGAACAACGCATGCTGGCAGATTCTATTTTCTTTACCTTACGATAGGGGAAAGGAGGTTCAGATGTGGTAAGTAACTTGCTGGAGGCCGCCCCGCCAATGGGCATCCAAGACAGGCCTCACCCCCTGTGCACCTGGCCCTGAACCAAGAACCTCTGGCACTCCTCCACCCTGCCCCATGAATAAATAATGACCATTCCATGGTCATCTCGGGAGGAGAACCCTCAGAAGGCAGAGCTTTGTCTGGCTCCACCTTCTCTGGGAACGTGCACTTTGGGGCCATTCTACACACATCCACATATGAATCACAGCACTGCAGGTTTTGATTTTGGGGCCACAGATCAGTGCTGACAAGTAAATGATTCTCAAACACAGAACCAGTGGATAATAAGGATTGACTCTGAAATCCTCACTCGAACAAAGAGCACACACAAGTCTGTGCACGTGTAAATGCAGCAAGGAATGTAATTCTTAACCACCAGAGTGCGCTCGTCAGCTTCCTGAAGATACCTCCAAGCTGGAAAACGCGCCAGCAAAAGTACATTCCCGACATGCTATTTTTAAAGAAGCACACATACATCTTATTTTAAGATTCACGGTGTACGAGGAACACAGGGAAACGTACCAAAGTTCCGGCAGTAACTGCATTTGATCGATGATGAGGTGCAGCCCAGCACCCCGAGTAAAAGCTAATGCTTGGATCTACTCTCCCAAGCTCCCTCCCCACTAACAAGCCAGAAGCAAGAGCCTCTGGAAGCGAAAACTATTCTTTACACATGTCTACTAGTCTGAAAGATGCTTTTGAACGCAGGCTAGATGTGCCATCAGGAGCTTCGTCTCCCCTGTGCTGTGATCAGAGGTCACCAGCACCAAAGCATCTCATGAAGTTCTAAATCTGAACAATGACTCGAGCATGATCACATCTGTGGGGGGCCCCCACTCTTGCTCAGAGGGCTTCGCCTCAGCAGCCAGGCCTACTCTGATCTGGAAGTCCCAAAATAACTGCCTCCACCCACTAAGTCATATGCTCCGGGAGGGGGAGGGCGAGGGCGAGACTCACCTGATCATTTTTGTATTTCATCTGGCACACCGACGCGTACCGATCACAGCCCGGCACGGGGTTCAGAGGTCGACACACATTTATGTAGTATTTCCTCCACGTGCTGTGCTCGCCTGCATTGTCCATGGCATACCAGTTTCCTCCTCGACCACCTTCGGATTTTGCTAGACTAGAATTTGAAAGCAAATGCATACTCTTAATTTTAACAGACTTCAATCTGACAGTTCATGTCTAAGTAGTTAAGGACATTCAGAATTAAATACACACTACCAATTAAACTATGGAATGTGGCTCACCGTGACTCACAATACCCATGAACATCTCAACCTTCACTACCCTCAGTACTCAGTGGATCCTGCATGGGCCCACTCCCCCACACCTCTGTACTGACAGTCCTTGTTTTACACAATGAGCTGAAGTCTGACACTTTGCTGTGGCAAAGAGCAGTGGGTGTCACAAAGGCTACCACCAGACTATTATTAGAATTTACTCTGCTTAAAACTCCCCGTCTGGTTCTGCACCCCCAGAACTTGACTCTCCATTTTCAACTCAGTTATGTGCTCACCTAAGCTAATTATCACTACACTGGACTAGGGTCAGGGCCAGGGCCAAGGAAGGTGGACTCTGGTCTCACCTGGAGAGATCATACTGCTCCAGTGTGGAGGGGTCGGTCACCACACATTCCAGGGGCTCCTCTGGGCAAGCGTAACTGGTGTACCATCGGAAGTTGTAGGTAGAGTTATCTTCCTCCTAATCACATGGCACGAAGAGGAACAGGCAGGGTGGCAAAGACAAAGGGGAATGTTATACTAAGCCAGCATTTAAAAAATTATGGGCAATTTCTGTAAATGAGAACTATAAGAAAGTAAGTCTACTTTGCTCATCTACGTGTGTCTTATTAAAATGAATATACCCCAGTAATAAATTAAGATAGAAATCTAGTCTCAGTTAAGTGCCATTAGGATGATTTTTTGATGCAAGCTTCATAGACAAAACCAACAGGGTGGTCGGCTACCATTAAGGTGTATGGCCCACTGAATAACCAGTTCAGATGAACAGTGAGTGCCCTAGGTACCCAGGCAAATCTAAAAGGATTAATTAAAATCACAGCAGATGATGATTTGGCCAGGAAACCAGACTAATCATAGCTCTGCTTTCTAAAATAAGGGCCGGGACCGGCTCCTGCGTAAGTCCTGGGGAGCCAGAGAAGTTGATGGTTTCTCCCCAGGAAAGACCACAGATCACACCTCAGCTCTGGTCAGAACCTCATCTCACTCCAGAAAAGTCACTAGCCGCGTTCCACCCACTGTGTTCTTTCCCCCTGTCCTCACGAGACTGATGTTTTCTCACTCTTGGCTCTCATCAGCGACGGAAGCCCACACACGTGCACACGGTGCACAGTTCCTACCTGATATTCAGGGCGACCGACTCCAGCCTCTCGGTCACAAAGGAAGGTGATCAGTGTAGCTCTTGGTGTGTGCTTCTCATTATTGTAAGGCGTGCCATCCCTATAGTTCAACTGGATCATCCCATCATAATATGACAGCTTTGCATTACTCACTCCCAAGTTCCAAGGCTTTCCATCACTAAAACAAGCACACAAATGTCTCTCAGAAAAGACGGCAAGGCCAGAAACCCTGTGATGCTGTAACCCAGAAGCAGAAGGAAGGGCCGCCGAGCAGTGGGGTGGGGACAATGTCCAGGATCACCAGGGTCTGCAGTAGAGTAGAAGGGCAGGCCGACCCCCCACTCCAGGACCCAAGGCCACGCTGAGCATGGCTGGTTTAAGGTACGACCATCTCACCTGAACTATTACTACACTGAACAGAGAAACATGTGCGTTTCTAACAACTAAGAAATGCAAACTACCCAGAAGCAAGGTATTATGTAAATTCTAAGGGTGCAGTCTGCTCCTCTTCCAGAGAATTAGACTCTTAGCATCCTCTTTTTAAGCCAGGTCTTCTTTGAGTTTACTGCTCCTTGAAAAGCAATGATGTCAGTAGAGAACACACCTATTCCAGAATAAAGTATTTGTCAGTATGAGATACCTAAGGAAAGCCCATAACTAAAAAAGAGTTACTTGCCTTTTTGCTATCTGACAGGCTCCAGAGTCCTTCTGACAGAAGCTCACAGACACCGCACCACAAACGTTTATGTAAAAATCATACTTCTCTGTATCAACTTTATATGCACCATTTTTCTTTGTGAGGGGTGACAAATCAAAAGAAAACCCTAAGAGTAAAAACAATGGCAATATGTAAGGTCAGTTGGATCACAGGCAAGAAGGGTGGCCCCAAGCTCGCAGTTTCAGAAAGAGAAAAGTCTTCTGAGGAACTGGCCAATGGTGAGGAGCCATAAAGTGGCAGGAAAGATGCTTTTCCCTTCAGGCCTCCAGAACTGCACTTATGGACATTTCCCTGAAAATGGATTCACCACCACCATTCCCATTTGTGTAAACCTAAAAACCCTGTTCAAAGAGCCTAAACTGCTGGGTGAATAAACAACCAGTAGGTTCAAAGCTAGATGACCTTCTTGAAAAGTCTAAGGTAGGGTTTCTAGGCCATTAACTTCTACAAAAAGCCCTTTCAAACACAATTTCCTTGTGATCCTCACATTCTGCATTCGGCACACCTACCTCCACCATGCATTTAAGAGGTACGTTTCTCATTATCTCAACCTCAAATGTCAGACTTTCAAATTTTTGGTGAAACAGCATTAATATAATTCTGAAGCAGGTTATGTCTAAAACTCATAGAAAATATTAAAGGGGAGAAAAACAAAAAACCCTAAACAGTTCCAGGTGGCACCACACCAACAAGGTGCCATGCAGACACACACCTGCCTGGGAATCAAAGACCGTGCAGTTCTCGCCCTCTGTCTTAGACAGCACGCAGGCGGCGGCTGTATGCCACTCAAACTCATAGAAGCAGCCACTGTCCCCAGAGGTCCTCAACACCGGAGCACTTTCCAGATCACCTGTCAACGAAGAAGAAAAATGTATCACTAATCGTTCCTAAACTAAAAATAGTCCCATGAATACTGTGATTCCACTGACATGAGGTTCTGAGAGTAATCAAACCTGCAGAGGCAGAAAGAAGGGTGGTTGCCAGGGGCTGGGGCGGGGTGAGGAGTCAGTGTTCAATAAGGACAGTGTCTGTCTGAGAAGCTGGAAAAGTTCTGGAGACGGATGGTGGTGAATGTCCTTAAGGCTACTGAACTGGACATCTTAACAAGGTTAAAATGTTGGATTTCGTGTTCTGTGCATTTTACTAGAGTTCCTTAAAATTGGCAATTTTTGCCTTACATATATTTTACCACAATTCAAAAAACACTCAAAAACAAAAATTAGTCCTAGCCCTTGACCTTATCCCACAGCTGGGCATTTTTCCAAAAAAAATATTTCAACAGGAGAGAGAGAGGATATCTGTAACAGCACAATCACCAGCACTGGAAACATGCTACTAATCCAACAATAGGGAAAACATTTAAAAATAGTAAGACCAAGCCATTAGCAACAAGGAAGTCCCTACAAATTATTAATATAACTGCGAAACAGAAAAATATTCACAAAATGCCATGTTTTGAGGAACACTGAAAAAAATGTATGAATATATATAGATTTTGACTGTAAAAACAAAGTAAACCTATAAATAAAGGTAAACGAAGAAGAGCATTGTGTTTAAAGGGTGAGATCACGGACAACATTTTTCAAGCACTTACGATTTTCCCCCTTTGGAGGAAGTTAAGCAGCCGGCACGGCCACTCGGTATCAGTCCCCAGGAAGAGGAAGCCGCGCGGAGACTCATAACTCATTTGGAAAATTGCAACACGACTCTCTCGACACCATATGGTTTCTTCATTTCTGGACTGGTTTGGGGTGGGGGGGTGGGGGCTCCAATCCCACAGACCACCACTGAAGGTTCTAGAACCTACATGGTGTGGCACGACCCCTTCGTACCTCCCACTCCTGGCAGCGGCCCGTGAGAAACAGAAATGAAGCATGCGGGCTCAGCTGGGGCAAAAACCACTACCCCATGTAGCCTCTTCCCTTTTTCAAAACGGCTCACCTGGCTTGCAGACAAGTGTTATGTTACTCGTTATCTTCTTGTGGCCACAGTCACTACCATCTGAATATGAGAGCTGAAGATTCCCTCTCTCCTTTGTAGGAGGAGAAATAAATTTGCCTAGATTTTTAAATCCATTTTTATCTGCGGTAAGAAAGGGGGAAAAACAGAAGACACGATTAAAAGTGATGATGACACAGGAGAAGAGGTAGGAACATATCAGCAGGACCCAGCAAGGGTGCTGCGGCCCCCATCCCCAGCCTGCCTGGCCTGGCCCCGTGGTTGGTGGGTTTTCTTGAGGGATGGGTTTGGCGGGCAGTGGCTGCCACTCTAGACACCACGGCCACGTCCAGCCTCAATGAGACAGCACAGTGATAATCAACAACGTCCTGTTCCGTGGGCACGAGGCCAATAGCAAGCCATCCCATGGAGTAACATTGTTCCCCTGGTTTCTGGGTCTCCGCTCCCCTGAGACACAGGGTCTTTTGAAAGCACAGCCAAGAGGCTAGAGTTTGTCCAGGACCAAAGCAGAAACTAATTGAACTTGTTCAGCAAGCCAGGCAGGTGACTGCTTCTCTCTTGGTTCAGCTGACTTTTACTATCAAGCACTGACACTCTGTCCCAAGTCCTGCTTACACAGATGCATGGGCATGCCTGGACCCGCTTCAAAAGACACATCACCAATTCTGAATGCCAGGGTAATTCCTAAAACCCAGCCTAGGTGCACAATTCTGTATCTAATATTTGTAAACATCCTAATTACTCTCACTGCCCCTCGTTTTCCAGGTGAGCCTTACATGGCAGACAAGTAACGTGTGAAACATGTGACTGAGCAGTTTCTGCCAAGAAAGCCACAGGACCAACAGAGTTACAGCTACAGGCACCCCAGGGGTACAAGTATTCTAGGAAGAGTTCAGTGAGATGCCACTTGCCTAAAGCCGTAATTTGTTAACAGTTACAGGCAGTAGAGCTGTTAAAACCCAAAATCAGTTTTATACAAGGTACTGGCAACATTGTTCTTCAAGTTACAAAGTGAAAAGATACTCAACTTCCAGCCTGATTCCTTCTGCTCCCAGTTACGGCATTACCTACCATCAGGAGTCTCTGGCCAGCTTTAGGACAACGACATGCTACAGTTTCTAGAGCTACATTTACCTATATTTGAGTCATCAACTTTTTTTCCTCCCCATCCCATATCTGCTGAACTCAGAGGAGATTTACATAAACCACAGGAAGACTTTCTCATTTGCTCCAAACTGGATGCAGCTGAGTTCTGCACGCCTTCAGGAAAACCACCACCGGGATCCCTGCTCTGGGCACAACTCACCAACGGAGCACACAGCTGCATCTTCAGGGCAGCCTTTGGCCTGGCCTTCCTGCAACACTCTGTGGCAGATATTAATGAAGAAGTGCTTCTTTTCTATTTCCTCCTCACTGCCATCCACGGCTTCCCAATTCTGTTCCCGTTCTGTAATTAAAAAACAACAAAACACTTCTCTTAGCCAAAGGCAGTGATTATTTGTCCATGAGTCACACCATCAATGGTGATTACACCCAAGGAAAAGATCCCAAGCTCAGCAAGCATGTAGTCCGTAAGCCTCAGGCACTCACGTTTCTGGATGTAGACATACCAGAGACACAGACTCACCAAAATCTTAAGGTTTCTCCCTTCATGTGGTAGAAACAAAGCATGTCAATACCTCCTCAGAAGAGCAGGCTTCACAGGGGAATAGGGACACAGAATCCCACAGCAAAGTTTTCCTAAGCACTGAAGTGTGAAATCAGAGATGCAAAAGCAAATCAGGATGGTAGCCCTTGGCCTGGAAGCAGCAGGGTGATACACCATCAGTAACGCACCCTCCTCCGACCACCAGGGAGGTTAAGGACACCTGCCACCACTTACACACTGGCAGACTGGATGCAGGGCATGCTTTGTTTCTGGAAGATAAGACACATTGGCCCCTAAGCCCCTACAGCTTGTGATCCAGTAATATATTAACAGGATCAAAACTCCACAGGATGGGAAGGGAACGCACGCAAGCACTAAGAGCAGGACCACTAATCACAGGTGTCCCAGACGCCATGGCCAAAGGGATGCCTTAGAAATGTGCGTGAAGGGTGCACAGAGATTGAAGGCACTCCTTACACAGGTAGGATGCCAGGGTTTAAAGGGAAAGCCCCACCACTCATCAGGGGTAACGGTTATTCTGAAGAGCTATGTGCCAAGGTCAACCATCAGGAAGAACCCAGAGGTGGCCATGCAAAGACAAATGGACAAGGATATGGGGAGAGGGGTGGGCTGACCAGCTGGAAGACAGGTGGACAGTATAAGCAAGCTAGGAAGGAGTTCTGAGCACATCCTCAGTGGTCGGTGTGAATCCTGTAGGAATCCCCCAGCTGCCCACGGAGCCTGAGCCACGGCATGCGGGCCCCAGCATGTGTCCTGTACGCATGAGGTTTAAAACAACAGTGCTGGACAGAGGGATCTACCAGCATGGCTCAGTTTACTCTAACAAAACTGAGGCCTGTAGAAGGCAGGCAACTCACTGAGGACAACACACAACACTGTACTCTCTTTCCACTATACAAAGCCCACCTCTTCACAAACACGCAGGCACCAGCATTGACCTGTGGCACCATTCCCAGCTTACCGGGTGAACTACTAACGCACAAAGAACATTAGCTTCTGAGACAGTTCACCAACACTGAACATTTATAGAGGTCTCGTGTTCAAAATGCAGCTCTTCAACACTCCTTACACGACAGGAATTCCTTTTTCTAATATTATACTGTCCAAACCAGATGGGGACTCAGAACACATGAGTAATCACTCCTACTGCATGGGTAATTCTGTGACTCTACGCAAGCATTCTCTCTACCTTAGATGTTATCTCTACAGATGCAAATCACTTCTACTTACAGCTAATTCCAGGGCCGCTAAAAGGGTAAAACTAAAAATGTCCCAACTATTTTCAGTTTCCCTATTGGGAACCCTGATTCTTAGCACTCAGTGTCTGGGCCCCCCCGCGAGGTTTGAAGGCCTGGGGCAGGGGTCATGCTAGTCGGGTACACTGCCCTATCCACAGGACCTCAGCTGGCGCCTACTGCATAACCAACGCTCAACGACACCAGCTGAGCACACTCCACCTCCACCTCGGCAAGTCTTTACCATGAAGCCAGGCCTTGGTGACAGACCTCGTCACTTTGATACGGCCAGGGACACAGCACCCAAGGGCTCCCAACCCATTCTCCTTTCAGGCCCACAAGCATCTGAGATTAGAGAGGAAATGCTGACCCCACTTTAGAGACGAGAAAAGAGATCATGAGATAAAGGGGGAAAGCACAGGGTGAAAAGAAAGACTGATGCCGGCCACATGGCCCTTCACACCGCATGTTCAACCATCAGAGCCCGACAGGCCAGGGGTGAGGTGGAAGCATGCCTCCTTGAAGGCTGCTGTAAGACTTTAAATTTACCCTTTTTATTGTTTTTAATTGAGATGTAACTGACATAGAATACAGTACTCATTTTAGGTGTAAATGCTATAAAATAATCCCCATGTTTAATGAGCGTCCATCACCACACACAGATAATAAGTCTGTGTGTTGGGGGAGAAGCTTTCAAGATCTACCTTCTTAACAACAAGAATTTAAATCTAAAGTAAAAAACTTTCTAATCACAAAGCACAAGGCCTGGGTCTTGGCAATTTTTACTAAACTTTAATAAGATTAGCCCCAGGCATCCCAATGAGAAGAGTCATGCCAACCTCAGACTCAGATATTTTGCCTCCTAATTCGGTGTCATTTCTAATAATTTATACGACTGTGGCATGAGAAGGGGGAAAAGGCCAGGATACAATTAGTTGACAGTTAAAGAAAAAAGCCAGAACATTTCCAAATGTCTTCACAGGGAAAGAGGCAAGAGAATTTTCCCACAAAGCCACGGACAGAGCCCCAAGGGGCCCAAGAGCCCTACCTGAGTGCCGAGCCAGGGCAGACAGGTCATAGCGCTTCTTCCCGTCAATGACGCTGCAGAGGAGATCCTCCTTCTCCTTCACACAGGCGTACTTCGTGTCCCATGTGAAGAAGTAGGTGCAGTCCATCTCCCCAGTGAACACAGGAGCACCTTTCCCATCATTACCTGTGCAATTTAAGGAGGAAACACACAAAAAAACAAAAACACTCCATGATGTGACCAAGGCCTAGGAATGTCAACCAGTGACACCAATGCCAACTAGGCAGTTAAACTCAAGTCCCAAAACCCACACATCAGAGGTGTCAGAGATGAGACAGGATTCTTGAGTTTTAGGTAATCACAAACCCATCCACGGCAGGCCTATGTCCCTTCCACCTTGATAAGATGGTCTCATTAAGACATAAGGCTGTTGATAACACGTTCACCAAGGACATGAAATGGGGGGGGAGGGGGCGCCTGGGTGCCTCAGTGGTTGAGCATCTGCCTTTGGCTCAGGGGGTGATCCAGGGGTCCTGGGATCAAATCCTGCATCGGACTCCCTGCATGGAGCCTGCTTCCCTCTGTCTATGTCTCTGACTCTGTGTCTCTCATGAATAAATAAACAAACAAACAAAAACAACATGAAACTAATGAGGTGCCTAATGAGGACTGTGTAAGCCACCAGGCAGGGCCTGCTGCACAAAGGCTGTGGTCAGCCCCTGACAGGCTGGTGAATATCTTCTGTGTTAAATAGGGATTCACCAAAAGGCAGAGGGACAGACCAGAGCTCGAGCTCTAAGAGCACCACTGGCTTTCAATGTGATTTCGAGGGAGTCCCTGAGATTCATACCTAAACTGAAAAGAAAGAGTCGTAACGTACAACTACCCCCATCGAAGTATGCCAAGAACTACACCACCTCACAAGGTCAGAGGCATGCCTCCAGACACTACAGCACCCTTGACCATCACTCCTTCATCAACATGGATGCCTCCAACACCTACTCTACTCTGTGCTCTGCTCACCCCACCTCCAAGGAGCCCTGGCAGGTCAGCTCTGGTCTGAAAGCCAGCGCTCCATGGGCCACTTCCCTGATCCACGTAGCCTGGGATTCGGCAAACTTTGGTAATTTTTCCCTTACTAGAAATACTATCCCCTCGTCTTTCCAGGCTGGTGGACCGCTGGCACAGAGCTCTGTTTTCCACCCCTTGATGGTTTAATAATCCTCCTCTGGACCTCCTACATGATTTGCCTTTCTTGAGGTCTGGTGCCCTGAAGTGCACAATGTTCTAAAGGAAAGGGAAAAAATATTTTGTACAAAGGGCAAATGATGTTTTGATTGCAATTTCTCTTAAATCTCTAATATTATAAATATTATAATTATAATACCAGCGAGAGTAGCTAACCTGTACTGAGCACAATCTAAGCCAGGCACTAAGCATCTAAGTGCTATAGGGGGTCTGCAGAAAACAGGGTCAGGGGTAAATACTTCATATACGTTGGCACATTTAGCCCTATGGCACAGGTACAGTTTTAACCCCATTTTTATAGATTAAGGGGGGGGTTAAATAATTTGCCTATGGTTTCATAGCTAGGAAGCAGAGGAGCCAGGATTCAAACGCAGACAGTCTGGCCCCAGAGCCAGGATCATAACCATAACCACAAGGCAATACTTCCCTATACTACTGTGGGTTTTTTTTTTTTTCTTTTCTTTTCTTTTTCCTCTTAAACATATGTACTTCAATCCCTTCTTTTTCAGATGCAGCACTCCCAGCTTCCCTCCCGACAACAAACAGCCCATCCTCTCTCGTTGGGAACCCCCCACACTCCCTCCACATGTGCTACCCCACCACCACCCCCCACCACAATGGAACTTATTCATCTCTTCACCCCACCTGTGTGACTGAAGGACGACCAGCCTACTCCGACCGGGTTTGTCTGGGTTTGCATTTTGCTATCTGGAAAAGATTTCTGTTTCCCACAAACGTGAAGTATTTGCTGTGTTTCTCTCTCACCAGGTAAGCCGGCAAATCATTAAATAACGCTAGGAAAGGTTCTAGTATCATCTATCCCCATTTGGGAGCTGGTTCTACATCTGAAATCTACTGATGAGGGAGAGCCAGTTTTCAATAACCACTGGTGTGCATCTTACTTGTATTCTTATTTCGTTACTCAATGAGTTTTAGAAGAATAGTAAGCTGGAACTCCACAGCTCAAGGGAAAATGGATTCCTCCCATGGAACCAAGTCACTCTCTGCCTACAGCACCATCCCACGTCATGCTGCAGCGAAGACAAAGATACCTACTCACCAAAATGTCTTAATTCTCCTGGGTGCACAGCTAAGCTGCATTTCCCAGCCTCCCTGCCTCTGAGATTGGGACATCCCACTTATTTCTAGCTCATTTTTGACAAAATGCTGTTCCCATTCTGCAGAGTCCTTCAAGGACAAGTCTACAGAAAGCAACAACACGAGATGAGAAGGAAACACAAGGCAGCCCTGCTGCCAGTCCCTCCAGTGACCTGCATTGGCACTAAAGAAATCTTTAACGTAATGAGTCAGCTAAATTTGTGGGTAGCTCCAATATATCGCTCTTCCAAAAAAACAATTTAATGTCCTTATCTGATACAATCACCAAGAAGTACTGCATTACAGCAAACTAGATGTAAGTCGCTAAAACAAAAAGTTGTATGTAGTTGTATGCACATACAGGCTGAAAGAACAAATGTATGCACCTTTGTGTCTCAAAACATGTGAGCCCTAGATTTATGAACATAAATAATTCTAGAACATCCAAGTTAAACTATAAACCACAGTATATTATATAACCAGTTAACATTCATTCATATACCAAAATTACATTATTACACATATCCAAACAAAATCCACCGAGGGATTTTTCAATAAGAACTCTAAATGTAAGCCTGAACAAAATAATAACGAAATAACTTTACATACAGTTTGCTCTGAAATTTGAAATACTGAATCACAGAGCTGGGAGCAGTAGTAAATATTTTATATTCCAACTCCAGTGTGAGAACAAGCTCAAAACCTCTCACAAAACATCTAACATCCCCATCTGGCCTTCCTGCCACCATCCTAACTGGAACAGCCTTGGAAGACGTTGGGTTTTTGGCATGAGGACATCTCTGTGAATCCTGTCAGGTCTGACAAAGGCCCCAGGTCACGGGGAGGAATGGAGGTGGGGTGGAATGTTATGAACCATCAGTGGTGACGTAGAGTTTATATGAAGCAAATTTGGCAAAATATTAGCAACTGTTCAGTAAAAAGTGACGAGCAGATAAATTCTCATTGTAATGTTCTACTTGTGTGTTTGAAAAATCTTTAGTAATAAAGATAAAAGAGGAAAAAATGGCCGTTAACGTTTTTTTTTTTTTCAAGCCTTGGCTCATTGAGGCGTCGGCATGTTCCAGTACAAGGCTTGAGTGTCGGCGCCTCTCCCCTAGCGGTCGCAGACTATGTACCCTTCTCAATATCCTCCTCACCTGCTGGGATCTTTTTAGATCATTATTCTATCTTCCCAGCATGCCCACATGAGATCAGTGCGCGCGCAAAGATCTCAGCCAAGTCATTTATAAAAAGCCCAGGACAGAACGGAGCCAAAAGGGGTAATGACAAGGTCGGAGGGGGACATGAAGCACAGAAGTTGGCCAACAGCAAAGCAGCTTGGCCAGCAGGGGAGGGTGAGGACCCCGGGGCCCCAAGGCCTGGGCACACAGAGTAAGAAGCAGGGGGCACATCCCAGGCCCAGGGACACAGGAGAGCTGGACTTCAGAGACAGTTCCTCTAAGAGCTTGAGGAGGTGAGGAGGGTGGAAGAAAGATGGGGAGTCTGGAGAGGGCAGCAGGGCATTCAAACAACATGGGAGATGCACCCAAAATACAGTCATTCACCCCCCCACCCCAAGGCCTTGGGGCTCTATGCTACCTTCTACAGAAAATCCAACTACTCTGCAGGACATACAAGCTTCTCACTCTCCAGTCTATAGTCCTCTTTAGCCATGTTCTGAGTCCGAAGCTCTGACCTATTCACACCTGCCCACACTCAGGCCTATGCACGAGCTACTCCCTGTGCTGCAAAGACAGTTCCCCACAGCTGCCCTACTTCAGTGTCTGGCTTACTCCTCTCCTCACGGCCCCATAGAGCTCACCAAGCAGCCTCGATCCTCATCACTGCCTCGCCCCCAAACCGCTGATTTGGTGCCACCTTCCTGACAAAGTCCTGGGTGCAGAACCTGTCCACAGCCCTGGTCCAGCCTGTGTGACCCGCACCACAGGCCCCATGTTGTCTCCCCGTCTAGGCTTCCAGTCTAAATGCCTGTAAAGGGTATAGCCATTACGGTATCCTGAGGCCTCAGGGTCTCAGCAGATATACAAGACAAACGTATATGGAACAAATCCATTTGAACGTGGAAGTTATCAAAAGGGCCAGCAAAGGGGCACCTGGGTGGCTCAGTGGTTGAGCGTCTGCCTTCAGCTCAGGGTGTGATCCTGGGGTCCTGGGATCAAGTCTCATAGCGGGCTCCCCACAGGGAGTATGCTTCTCCCTCTGCCTGTGTCTTTGCCTCTCTCTGTGTCTCTCATGAGTACACAAAATCTTTTAAAAAAAAAAAAAAAAAAGAGCCAGCAAAGAAATTCCAGAGTGAGACCAGAGCGCACGCTCCAAGAAGATAAGCAGAGTTAATGGTGAGGGGGCAGGGGAGCCAGGGGGCCAGGGACAGCAGGGGGCTGCTGGAGTAAACGGCACTTTGATTTAAAGTCTTCCCAACTGCTCTACTCCAGGACCCTTCTTTGCCTGCTCCCAAGGCAATTTATTAGAGCCCGGTGCCAATCACAACCGCCCTTCACCATCGCAGACGTGAGCTTCTAGAGCACAGTCCACGTCGTGTGCAGCTGCCTCTCCCCAAGCCCCTGGTGAATCACATAGGAACCTGCCTCATGACCACTGGTCAAAGCTCTGCCATAGAAACACACAAAAACACAAAAACAAACAGAACGAATAGCCAAAAAGACCCTCAGGGGTGGGGCAGCCTCTCGAGCTCCTGCGAGCTGTACAGCCAGACTGGAACAGGGCCAGCTCCGAAATGAGAGCTCCACGTGGAGGTTCGGTCCGCCTGCATGCACCTAGGCTCACAGCCTAGAGGCCGACAGGCCGGCTCTCTGGTGACGATGGGACCCCCACCACCTCCCTCCAGACGTGGACTGTGCCCATGATCTTCCAAGATACAGACAGCAGCACAGTTTTTTGAAATGCTAATGCCGCTATAGTCAAGCGGCAAGAAAGCTTCTCTTCAACGCTCAGAAAAACCAAACGTTCCACTTAAATTTGCCCTGTGACCTGTTGCGATCCCCACATCCAGCCTCTACCACGGGGCTGCCCGTTTGCAGAAAGGGTCATCTTGAAACTCACTTCGGTCAAGAAGAGCTCTTTTAGTGACCAGCCCTCGAGGGTGGTGAGGAAACCCACACTGCTGGACCCGCACACGCTTCGGTGCAAGCCAGAATTCAAGACAGAAATGCTTTCCCAGCAAGCCCAGTGCCGGGCCCATTCCCAAAACAAACAAGAGAGCAGGGGAAAATGGAAACAGGATGTGTGTGTCGTTGGTGGGGCGGGGTGGCAGGGGTACTCCTACCCGCTACAACACAGCAACCTCGTCTGGGGACCAGAGGTGGCCCTGTCCAAAGGAGAATGTTTGCCTGGTCCATGCCATGAACACACGTGCTCCCATGGCGAGGACAATCACCGGGCACTCACCTGCGGTCTTATTGCACTCAAAGTTGATGACGCTCATCCGCTGGAAGCCTGAGCTGCATTCGTCCCCTCCAAAATATATCAAGGTGAGGTCTCCATCAGAGTATCTAGATGTTTGCAACAAACACACACACAGGTTTGGTAGAACCAGGAAAGGACCTTGAATTGTTACACGTTTCTACATTAAGCCTTTTGCATACCATCAACAAATCAGTACTGACATAAAACAGCAAGCTCTCTGGCCAGCTGGGGAAAAACGTCTAGAGGAAATGAGTTCCAAATGTATGGGCTTGTCGTCCGCGTACTTCAAAGTAATAGCTGGCTGGAAGAAAGGACTGAAGTTTTTGCTGTGAGCATGAAAACTCTTCCACTCTTGTTTTGGATTTTGTACAAAATAAGACCCAAGAAACACAGAGTTTATCTAGCAACTGCCATAAACAGTCTTACCTGAGGAATCCTGCACAATACTCATTTGCAGAGAGCTACGTTTTCCTAACGCTTTTGCGAAGATAACTACCAACAGGAATGGTACTGAATGTATTTTTTTTTTTTAGTCATTTCAAACTTTTATGTAATGCTAACGGCATTTTAGATTCTCTAACTGCCAGAGAAAAATCGGAACTCCTCAGGAACACGCATTTTAAAATACAAAGGCCAAATCGACTGTAAACTAATCAAATACCTTTCCTACACCATGGTTCCCTACACACAATAGATAATAAAATGAGCAGTTTTCACAGAAATAGTCTTATTGGGAAAGCCAGGATCAGTGACAAATGGCAACTCGCCTACGTCAAACATGCAGGAATGTGGGCTCCACGGGACCTGCCTGCACTTTATGGAAACTGGAAGGAGGAAGAAGACAAGGAGAGTCGGTTATGTTTCACAAGAACAGACACAATGCACTTGAAAATTATTGTTTACACACCGGAGGGTCTGATTCTGGTATTTTCCTGCTACTCTGACTTGAGAGGATTCCGACTTTTTCACTTGGCAAACGGCGGCGTCTCTCTTACTACAGAACGGCACTTGGATTTCTCCACAGATATTCAAATAAAACATATATTCCTTTCCATCCGAAGTGTAGTAAGGGGACAATGAAGCTAAAGAAAGGAGAACAGAGGAGGAGAGGTTCGGTTACGTGCACAAGCGCTAGAGGCTGAGGGGATCACACTTCGGGCACACCTGAACCCCCTTCTGAAACACTCACCCAGTGGCAGAGGCTAGGTGCACCCACCCCCCACAACTTCCCCTTCAAAGCGCCCCTCACCTCCGTCCTGTCTGAGTGGCTGGAGGTCAATGGTGACGTCATGCTGCTCGCTGCTCAGAGAGCAGGTTCTGCTTTCCAGATAATCCCTGTGGCATGCATACTCGGTGACCCACTCGATTTCATAGCGGCAATTGGATTTTGCTGTGAGCTTGGGAATGGTGCCCTATTAGAAACAGTTTGAAAGGAGCAAAATTAATGTTCTTAAATGCAAATTCTCCATGCTTCTGAAAAGCTCAAAGGTACGCTGCTGGGTTTTATGTGCTTCTGTTGCTGTTTCTGAATGATAACTGCCCCTCACATTGTTCGCTCACTTGGTGTAAAACAACCCCTGTTTACCTGCAACCATTCTCGTCTCTTTCAGAGTCACACTCAAGGTTCAGCCAGTGAGCCTGCCTGGACTCAACGTCAACTCAATAGCCACAACTTCTGCAAGCAGCCATGACTTGTGAAGGCATTGGGTCTGTTCTCTCCTTTCAACCAGAGCTGAAAGGAGCTGGTCAAACCCCCAAGCTGAGTGGAAATCACTGTGCGTGAGTATATCTGGGGAAATGGTCTGTAACCCCTTTTCTCAGGTTGTCAGAGGGGTCTTGGGCACACCTCACCTACCCTTAAATCTGCTCCTGCCCCTGGGGAACGCCAGGGCATCACCCACTACAAACCCGACTTATGCCACTTTGCTGCCAGAGATCTGCTTTTACAAACAGGATCTCAGATGCTAGTCTTTGGTGTGATGGGGAAGGAGGCGATCACTGTCGAACAGAGTAGTGTCACCCTTGAACCATCCTCGGGAGAAAGGTCTCACTAGTCTTAGTACCAGGAATAGCCACGCTGCTTCCAGGCAACACCACGCGGCATACATCTCCCGAGTGCCTGCCATGTGCCAAGCACAGTACAAAGTGCCAGGGCTACAAACACGGGCCACAAATTAGTATGATACAGAGCTGCAAGTCCAGGTGACTCAAAATCGAGGTTTAACCACTTGGCTTAGGGCAGTGGGACCCCGAGTGATGGAGTGCCGAGCACTAAGTGAGCAAAGCCAGGTACAAAAGCCCCTCCCTCCCCCCAGGGCAAGGTGCAGTCAGTGCAGTCGCCAGGGCTGGGGGTGGGGTGGGGAGTGACCGCTCCGGGCACAAGGTCTCTTCTGGGGTGATGGAAATGTGCTCGTGTTGGATTGTACTGGAGGTTGCACAATTCTGTTAATATGTTCTGTTAATAATGACCATTTCGTTGTACTTGAAACAGGCGAATTTTACAGTATGTCAATTCAACACAGCTTTTCTTAAAAAGATCTATATGATATGGGGAACATTTACTCAAATTCCAGCTCCTAAGGGCATTCAATGAGCCTGAGTAAAGGCTTAAAGGAACCCGCAAGTGCTAAGGTGTCATGTGTCACCCAGGTCTGTCTGCAAACGGCGAGGCTGGAAATGGAACCTCTGGCTCCACATATCACAAACCGGCCTCCTTTGCTAATGCCACAAAGTGCCCTGCATCCCACGGAAAAGAAGGGAGGGAATGTCCTGATTCCCCTCGCTGTGGTGGGATGAACCATTTGTTGAACGGACAAGCAGGAAAGGGTAACACTAAAGACCCCCAGCAGCTTAGGACGTCTCATCGGGCTTGAAAGATTTCAAGTCACGTCTGCAGGCACAAAAGGCAAGTGCCCGTAAACATCCCCCCAACGTGTACTTCAGAACTAACGTCGACTGCTGGTCTGTACTAGGCGGACGCCACGTGGCCCTGCAAGTCTGCAGACCTAAAATGGAAAGCTGGCCTGGACTAACTTTTGTCTCCACATCCCCCACACACGAAACGGGCCAGCTGCCAGCCCGAAACCAGACCAAATTCCATGTTTGTTTGTGGGGAGGGGAGCACGGTTCCCTCGCCAAAGAATTCAGCTCCTCCTCCATCATTCTATTATGAGGAGACAGAAATAAATTAGAGGAAAGCCCTGCCCTTCCTCCCCGGGGGCTATCTCCCTTCCATCAGCACCCCGCACCTGCTAGAACACTCGAACAGCCACGGACACGTGCAATGTGCCGGGCACGGGCCCAAGGACAAGCAGACTCCGGCCCTACCCTCAAGGAGTTTACGAGTGTGCTGGAAGTGAGTGAACAGCCAGAGGACGAGGACAGGGTCAGGGACCCGCCTGTGAGCATGGGAGGAGGGGATGAAACACTCCACTGCAAGACCCTCAAATAAGAACCTTCCCTCTGGCCGGGACGCTTCTACCTGCATGGCCCCCAAACCCCAGTCACTGGCCTGCAGAAGCTCCACTCAGCCTGCATACCATCTGCTCCACTCATTTCTTACTGTTTCTATAAACCAATTAGCTATTTTTACCTTGCCTCATCCTAACAAAGTAGCTAGGAAATCACAGGTTAAGATTATATACATGGCTTTTCAAATATTCATTCAAACCAGCATTACTATATAATTTTTAAAAACCTTTCCACGAACCGCTTAAAATCATCTCACACAAAGTAGAACAAAACACCATCCTGCTTCGACGAACGTAGGGGCCCCTCCAGGTTGTTGAGAAAGAGCACACACCAAGCTGCTGCCCCTGAGACCCTCACACATGCCAGAGAGTCCATCCCAGGAATCACGTCTTCCCAGACATTCCATCACCACATCGTTTTTCGGCTCACCCCCTCCTGCCTCCAGACCCACTGCCCAACCCACCCCCCAGATGTGCTCGCCTCAACAGCCCCCACTAACGTGAGCTGCCATTAATCCTCCCAAGACAAGACACTCACCTCTCTGCGCTCCGACGGGCAGACAAACGTAATCGTCACTGCTGGGCTATGACCGTCACAGAAGTCTAGCTCCCCAGCCCCTTCCTTCACATAACTCAGGACAAGCCTGAATGACACATGTTGAGAAAAAGAGTGTTATAGAAGTATGAGTTCCCTTCAAATTGATCTGTTGCCCTGGGCATTCAGCACGCTCATTTGAGGGGAAGGGGTAACAGAATGAACACTAAAATATAAAGGAAACTGTAGTACAAAATACCTTCAATTTTCACTTTATTTTAAAAAAATCTGTTTTTAAGTAAACTTCAATGAATGCTAATTGCTTTTTTAAAATAAATAAAATGACCAACACGTAAATTTAAATACTAAGAAAAGCTGCTCGAGTAAGACAAACAAGAAAAAACTATAAACGATCGAAGAAAACAAAATAAACACAGCCGAGCAGGCCGAGCACATTTCTGGCCACACGGCTGCACGACCACTTCTCTAAACAATAACTCGTAAGTGTAAGCCAAGATCTTCTTTCCTTTAACCTGAAGACAGCCAAGGGCCCCGGCCACCGTGACCTCCCACAGCCAGGAGGAGCCTGGGCCACCACAGCGCGTGTGGGTCTCCCTGCAGGACGTGCTTGCCGCTCCCAGGGCGACCGCCAGCCGCAGAACAGCCGAAAACAATGACCTTCCTTTTCTCTGAAGACAAGTTTGAGCTCTCACTCAATGCCTGTGTTTTGCAAAGTCCCCTCTCCCCTGTGAGGAGTCACCCATTTGCCACTTAGAACAGTGGGATGGACTGAACTGTATTCCCCTACAATTCACATTCCGAAGCCCTAATCCCTGGTACCTCTGCATATGACTGTATTCGAAGGTTTATACAGAGGTGATGAAGCAAAAATGAGGCCACGGGAGCACAGGGGACAGGGGCATGGAGCTAACCAGAAATGACTGGTGTCCATAATCAGAGGACAGCCCAGGACACAGACACACAGAGAAAAAGACCACAAGAGGACACCTCGGGGAAGGCAGCTGTCTACAAATTAGGGAGAAACAGCTCTCCTGACATTTTGGACTCCTAGCCTCCAGAACCAAAAGGAAATAAATTTCTGTGCTGAAGCCAGTCTATGGTACTGTTACGGCAGCCCTGGCAAACTGATACAGACACACATATAGAAACCTCCCAAACATTTTTAAATTTAGGTTATGCTCCAGTGTCTTCTATGGACAGAAGCACCCGCCCTGACACATCACCCGTTCCATGCTAGAACAAGCCACAACAAGGCGTCCACTAAAGCCCCCTGGAATCTAAAGCATGATCTAAGACGTGGTCTGGTGTGACACACTGTAGAAAAACATCCCTCTGATAATTCAAGGTATGAAGGCAGTAGAAGAGCATGTGCCAAAAACACAGCTTATTATAAGAAACAACCCCCCCCCCACCCCCTGCTGGAACTAGGGTGCAGGTGGTGCCCCAGTCAGAAGGCACACCAGCAAACTGCCCCTCCAGGATGGTGTTCTCCAAGAACAGAGGACTAGGGAGATGGTGTTCTCCAAGAACAGAACTAAGGACACAAAAGCAACTTCATGAGTGACACGGAAAATACCAGAACACACCATAAGGTAGCGGTTATTTCATGAACTGAACACACGTATACATACGGTTGCATCGCAATATACATTTGGGGGGGGGGGGGCTATAAAGACAAATGATTAGAAAATCAACAAGCAAAGTGGCCTATGTGACCAGCAGCAATGACTCATGATGTCACAAGCATCAGCAAGGTCTGCTCAGGCAGCACACAGCAAGTGCAGACTCACCTGTCCGTGCTCAGGAGCTTCAGTCCTCCCTTGGGCTGGCCGACGTCAAACGCCTGCTCCCCTCTCACCAGGCAGGCAGCAGTGCCGGGGGGGCAGCCACGCAACTGTAGACTTGAGTCCCGTAGTGAGTCTATAAAACATCGATCAGACTGGACATCAGGGCTGCTAATCAATCACACTTAACCTAAGGCACAGAAGTCCCTTTAAAACAATTACTGAATTTTTGAAGGTCCTCAAAATAACACAAAGTAGCAGAAGTTTGGAAACAAACAGGAGCTAGGACTCAGCCCCATTCTAAGAGAGGCCCTGGGCACACCATGACCTCTTCAGATGCATGAAGTGAGAACAGCACTGCCTGCCCTGCAGAGCTGCTGGGAAGTGAAGGCAAGACTAGAAAGCACCAGTGGTTTGCACTGGTAGGGAAGAGGTGCCTGAGAGACAGGGACTATTATTGATATGCCTGGTGGCTCAGATTTTTAAGTGTCTGCCTTCAGCTTAGGTCATGATCTCAGGGTCCTGGGATGGAGCCTCCCATCAGGCTCCCTGCTCAGCAGGGAGTCTTTCTCTCTCTCTCTCCCTCTCTCTCTATGCCCCCAACCCCTCCCCCCCCCCACACACACACACACTCGTGCTCTCTTTCTCCCTCTCTCAAATGAATAAAATCTTTGGAAAAAAAAAAAGAAATAAAAAAGAAACAGGGACTATAATGTAATTTGTACTCAAGGAATGCCGGTACCCCCTTTCCTAAAGATACACTAACCTGAGCATAATCCCCTTCTCCAAACTATAAACCAACTAGAAGATGCAGGTACTCCATGGATTGGTGGGAAGATGAGGAAATTCATGGAAAGAACCTAGAGACCGCTCTGGGTTGAAATCTCTTAACACCACCACTTGCTATCTCTGTAACTTTGCTCTAATTATACAGCTATAGAATTCGGGGTGCATCCCCCCGCCCAAGGTCTGGGGAAGGACATCTAGATGTGCCTAGAACGATGCCCAGATTCCAGATGACTCGTGGCTTTGCTTGCACCATGGCTGGCATCTACCACGGTAGAGGGTTTACTGGTTTACCAGGCATGTGCCACCCAACTATAAGCTCCATCCAGGGCTGTGACTCAGTGCCCAGCACGTGATAGGAGCTCAAAAAATATTTCCCCCATGAATGAGTAAATATGGCCCAGCCCGGTCTATAACAAAAGCCTCATCAATCAGAGGGGGAGGGTTGCCATATCTTCTCGTTTGACAGGAGGCGGCACCAGTTGATGAAAAGGAAAGTGCCCCCCTGCAGTGGTCAAGGCTGTACTTCAAATCTTCACAAGGATGAGTGGGTTTAGTCCATACTGAGTACCTGCTGTGCCGCTTGCCCCCACAGCATTAGTTTACTAAAGGCAAAAATAGGAGACAAGAAAGAACCCTGAGTGTGCAGAGTTAGGCATACAGCAGCAAACCCACAGCTGCTTGTGAGGTTCTCAGGGTCACTGTCAAACAGGGTCTGAGGCCTAAGACAACTTCCTGGGGATGGAGAATGTCTAGACAAAAACTAGTATATTAACTTTATTTAACTTCAAACTCTTAAATTTAAAAAATTACTGTGAGTCAAAATCACTAAAGTTCAATCCAAACTGCCAGTAATCAGAATAACAAAAAAACTTGTATAAGAGTATCTCCACCAGGGACACCTGGAATCAAAATGTCTGGCAAAGAGAACTCAGCAGTTGAGCGTCTGCCTTCAGCTCAGGGCATGATCCTGGAGTCCCAGAATCGAGTCCCACATCAGGCTCCTTTCATGGAGCCTGCTTCTCCCTCTGCCTATGTCTCTGCCTCTCTGTCTCTCATGAATAAACAAATAAATAAAATCTTAAAAAAAAAAAAAAAAAAGAATTATCTCCACCAATTTCAGACAATCTTCAAAATGATTTAAAAAAAAAAAAAAAAACAGGAATCTAAAGGTTTCCTAAACTAAAATGAATCCAATAATCTGCAAGATTCTTCAGCTTTATAATCCAATTTGAGCTATGGACCCACTTAAGACACAGACTTTGTCTCCCCGCTTTTTTCCAAAAGAACATTAAAAGCTGTCCTTGGAGAAAAAAAGAATGATGCGAAGAGCTGACACACACAAAAAAAAATCTAAGATTATCACTGGTCACTTTTACTGAACCACGTATGTCGTATACTCACGTTTTAAAACTGTTAAGAAATAATCAAAATGGTACACAACGTACTTGTACAATTCAAAGAATCACTGTAAACTCCTGTACCTACCACCCAGCCACACCCTCCTGTACTGAGTTTATTTTTAGTGTTTTTTCCAAACTTTCCTAAGGCCAAAGTTCCATGTACTATGTGAGAAACAGGGACATAAAGAAAACACTAAAAATGATCTTTTTATTTGCTAATTACCAGCAAGATTGACTTGTGACACAACTGCTGCTAGAGTAATGGAAAGTCTTGGCCTACGGGACTAACAACCCCTAGCCCTGAAAAAACACATAAAGCTAGGTTCTAGAAAGTTCTGACAGAACAAAGACTTGGTAAAATTCCTTAGGGCTCTATTTAGATAAAGATCATTTACAGTCTTCAGTTCATTTAGCAAAGACACCCAAGCTTCTCCCACCACTTCTAGCACCTAAGGAGAATGCCAGGCAAGAAGTTGGCTTAGGCCAAAATACGCAACACAACCAAGTTCCCAAGGTCCCTCGACCATTCTTCTCTCCCTTTCGCAGGCAGGCCTGCAACTCAAAGCCCACAGACATAAGTTACACAACGCCCAGCTTCTAAGCCATCCTCCTCACGGCCCCTCCCTGGAAGGCTGACTCAGCATGCTGTGGCAGGTCTGGGGCGCCCAGCACACCCACCGGGTTCATTCTCCCACCATCTCACTGGAAGTCAGTTACCTGAGAATCCTGGAATCAAAATGTCTGGCAAAGAGAACTCACTGAAATGGACCAACAGACTACATAAAATCTGCACTGGAACCAAAACTGACTGGGCGCTGAGGGGTGGGGTTATGCACAAAGAGTATCTTCCTGCCTCCTTAGAGCACCTACTCAGGGACATGGATATCCAAATGGAATAACAGTGGAAAGGCAAAGATACTAAAGCCTTCTAAGAAATCCTTCACCACCACCACTGCCAAACCTACCTATGTCTCTACAAACGTTGATGAACAGAGAAGTGTCCGGGTCAGAGTCATCCACCAAGTAACCCCCACTAATCTTGATCAGTGGATTTAAATCATGCTTCTTGAGCTCTCCATCAAATGCATAGCATGGCACCTAGAAGAGAAGAGAAAAAGTGAGTCTTCAATATGCACCTCCTTGGGCTACCAGCTCGGCAGAGCCTCTGACCAATGTCATCTAACACCAGTCTTCACTGCTTAGGGGAGGCCATGAGATCACCCGGAGACAAAAGAAACAAAGCAAAGGCCATTGAGAGCTTCAGCTGCTCTGCATTTAGCACCACCATCTTTCCCTCCCTTCTGTCCCATCTCCACTGGCATGCTATAGTAACTGCCAGCTTACGGATGTCCTCCCTCCCCTCTACACTGCCCATGGCCCTCATGCCAGAAATCTGCCATTTACAGTGAAATTACTTGACTGGTTCCTCCTCATCCACCCCCCTTCCTTCTCTTCCATTCTCTCCTGCACGTGGGCATGGGAGGTTGCTGTTCCCACCACACCAAAACCACTCCCACCACATCACCACTGACCACCTGATGTCAGACCTGATGTGCATTCTCAGCCTCCCCCTGGCCTTGCTCACAGCAGCATTCAAATGCCACTGGCCCTTCCCTACCACCCATCCCAGTTCTTCCCTTTGCTGCCTGGTCCCCTAGAGACTCCTGGTTTCCTTCCACCTGCTGGCTGCTCCTTCTCATCCTCCTGGGAACGTTCCTCATCTCCCTTCTAACTCTTAATGCAGAGGCAGGCACTCCACACCTGACTTCTCAGGCCATTTCCCTGTCTACACCCATCCCCCTAGTGATGTCCTGCATGGCATTTGACAGCAACCAATGATTCCCAAATGTATGTCTCTTGCCCAACTCCAGACTTCCTAGCCAACCACAGTAGATCTTGTTTATCAGCAGACTCTGGAGACAGGATGCTTGGATCCAAACTCTGGTTGCTGACACTTAACATGACCATGAGCCAATCTGACCTCTGTGCCTCCGCTTCCCCATGTGTCAAATGGAAATAACAGTCATAGCTCAGAGGGTTGTTGTAAGGACTCAATGAGTTAATGTCTGTAAAATTCTGGGTGCAGTTCCCATCAAGCCCACATAACTGTTGTTACTGTTATTTCCCATTATCACTTACATACCCAAAAGCATCTTAAATTTAACATTTAAAGCACTGGGTGTTACATGCAACTGATGAATCACTAAATTCTACCCCTGAAACTAATAATACACTATATGTTAACTAAATTGAATAAAATATAAAAAATTCTACCCTTGAAACTAATAATATATTTTATGTTAACTAATATTGAATAAAAATTAAAAAATAAGTAATAAACCAAAAAATAATAATTAAAAAAATAAATGGGCCTTTGATTTCTCCCCTAAAACCTACTCTTACTCCAGGGTTCTCCATCTCAGCATTCAGCCGGCTGCTCAAGCTAAAACCTTAAGATCACCCTAGACCCTAACATTCTACCTTCCAAACCATCAGCAAGTCCTGTCAGTTCTGAATCCTTGATCAACAGACGGTCTCTGACCTACAGTGCTTCACCTTATGGTTCTTCAACTTTGCAATGGCATGAAAGCGATATGCATTCAGTAGAAACCATACTTGGAATTTTGAATTTGAGCCTTGTCTCCAGGCTGATGATCTGCAGGTGGACCCTGTCTCTGATTCTGGGCAGCAGCGGCTCCATCAGTGGGCGACCACAGGGGTAAACAGCACACTGACAACGATTCTGCACCCATACTACATTCAATAAATTACATCAGATGTTCAACACTTTACTATAGAATAGGCTTTGTGCTAGATGATTCTGCCCAACTAGAGGCTAATGTAAGTGTCCTGAGCATGTTCAAGGCGGGCCCGGCTATGCTGCGATGTTCCTTCATAGCACTGATGTGTATTTCCAGGCACTGCCATTTGCTGACTTGTCAGCTTCCTCCCACGAGTGGGTAAGCTCCCTGAAGACAGGGACTTAGTCACTCCTGTAGTCCCAAGCAAGGGGCTTAGGATAATGCCTAGAACCTCACAGGGGTGCCTCAAACACCTGTTTAGTAACACATGAAGACAAGTTCCCCCTCTGGTCATCTAATCCAGCCCTTACTGGATTCCAACTTATGATCTCTCAGCTCTATGAACTGACATTGTCCTCTCATTTTTAAAATTTCAAGGAACCCATCACAGTTGGAAGAGCCTATGCTTTACAAAGTCTATTTCTGAAGGCAAAGCAGTCAAGTCCAGAGATGTGCTCAAGAATAAAAAAGACCCTGCTCATGTGGTTAACACCACCTACTGCTATGTCTTTAGGGAAACATCCCTTTAAATCTTATTTCAAAAATAATACACTATCATTTTAATCACCCTGCCAGAGGGTATCCCAAACTTCATGTTCTCAGCAATCATTTCAAACTAATTTGTTTCATCACTATCTAAGGATGATTTTCCTAAAATTTTGTCTGTTAGACTGAAGCTATTCACAGGCAGATCTAAATATATAACAAAAGTTAACTGCTTACTATTTAGCTAACAAGTTTTTCTTAGAAAGATGCTATCAAATCTGCAGGAATGCTCTGACCTACTAACCCTTTTCCGCAGTCTGGTTCTCAGCGATTTCACAGTGATCTAATGGATCGAGTCAACCGGCACCTCCTCCCGGCCCCAGGGGACTCATGAACTCATTTCAACCAGACCCTTAAAGCAATCTCTCCCAACATCCACAGCGGATCAGTGGTCCCGAGGATGACTGAAGAGGCTGGCGTCTATCCCAGGGCGGGGGGTGCACAGGCACACAAAGCCAGCAAGGTCAGAAAGCCAGGCACCAAGCCTAACACTGCATCCTGCAGAAAAGCAACCAAAATTAAAGGTATTACTGCAGACTGGGACCAGGTTCCAATGTCCTGCAAATGTAAAGTCTGCCATCATCACACAGAAACATCAACTCCAGCAGGGAGCGACCCGACCCGGGTGGCGTGTGGGACACAATGCAAGGAGCAAGTCTCTAGCTACAAGACCAAGGCCTCTGAGAGGAGGGAGCAGGCTGGGAAGGAAAGCCGGGACCACGTGTGAAAGAGCTCGTAGTTCTAAACTAGCTCGATTTCACCAAAAGACTTAAAGAGATTCCAGTAAGCAAGGTCCACAGACCCCCCACTCGAGGCAGTTTTAGCAACTTCTGGCCGGCTCTCTCCTCCAGGAAGGAACAGAAGACACGCCTAACACAGCACCCCACAGAATTGGAGCATGCATCGGAAAAACAGTCAAGGCTCCTGGGGAAAGTCCTCCCCACTTCCTGCTCCACTGAGTAGAGCAATGGAGACATTCATAAGAGCAGGAATGTAGCCGCCGGGGAAGGAGGTCGTTTGCCAGCTTCACACACCACACAGTGAATCAACCTAGTTAGTGCTGTACGTATATTAACTGTATTTATGTAACTCTGGTAAGAACACTAGCATGTCAGTCCTGAATTCTCTGTGTTCCCCAGAGCGCTACGGTAAGGGGACGTATGTCCAAAATATTTTAGAGAAATTATTATCTTAAAAAACAAAAACAAAAAAACACACACAACAACAACCCTACCAGAATCAACTAAACAAGCATTATACGGGCAGTCTGTAAAGGCAGCGTCTGGAACCATCACGAGCTTTGCCCGCCCAATTACTCTAAATCGGACAAAACCACTGACAACAGAAATGAGGTGCAGAAATCAAGACTCTAGGGACACTAAACCAAATCTGGGTTTGTTTGGTTTTTTTTTTTCTAACATAAAACATTTACTACAGTTTTTGAAGTGCTACCAGAGCCTGCGAGGTGTAACGATGTAACCAAATCTTGCTGAAGACAGACAAGAGGAAATCTGCTCCCTCTCGATCTGCTGCGGGTGCCGGGCGGCTGTTCAGCGGCAACCACGCTCTCCGGCTCCTCCCGGCTCAATTTCTCTGTCCCTGAGGCAGAACGGACCCAGGTCGTGAGCGAGGACTTGCCTTCTGTGGCCTCAGTCTGTGGGTTCTCCAAAAGCAAGAGCCCTCTCCAACTTTAATGAAAATCCTACTTCTGAGCCCACGACAGGCCCTCAATAAATGAAAACTGCAGGAATAAAGAGCCCCGGTTGCCCCGCAGACCTAAAGGGAGTATCCCTGAGAACAAAGCACACATTTCTTGTGCATCTTTAGGTCAGCTTCGAAGAGAAATTAAATGTCACTGTTTTGAGAAAACACACAGACCATCTCTCTCGCCTCATATACCAAAAACTGATTTAGAGCAAGAGGCCCCTGTTCACTTCCCTCCAAAGAGCAACAAAGTAAATTAGTTTAGGCTCTGTGAGTCACACAGGTCTCTCTTGTTGCTGTTCTTTGCTTTTTTCACAATCCTGTAAAAATGTAAAAAGTGTTCTTAGTTCTAGGGCTGTACAAACATGGGCAAGGGGCAGGCTGTGGCCCAGGGGCTGTAGTCTGTGACTTCTGACCTCCAACACAAAGAAAGAGAAAACAAGTAACTATTTGTGGATTTATTTTGCAAAGCAATATCCACCCCCCAGGTAGTGGGAGACACAACTGTCAGTTCAGCAAAGCAGCAAGGCAACGGGACGCTCAGTCCAAACAGGAAAAATGGGTTTCACTACCGAGCTGGAGAACCAGTGCCCAGGAGGACATCTGTGGGGCACGGAGAGGTCTGAGGTCCCACAGGAGACCTGGAAGCACACCCCTCCGTGGTTCTCAGATGCTTTTCCTGCCACTAACCATATACCAGGAGACTCATTAACCGAAGTGTTAAAATTCAAGGTCTCATTTGACACTGTCACCTCCAGATCGGTGTCATCGTATATTATACCTTCACCCTTTCCACACTTGAAACTTCTTTCTCACTGAATGTTCCTTATGCTCTTTTCTGGGAGGCAACATTTTGCCTCTTCTACTCCCGTATCAAACTGCCACATTTGAAAAACCACTGATCATTTATTATTTATAACTTAATTTAGCTTTATTTTTTAAAAACAAACTCCTCCCTTTTTACCCTTCTTAAATGACATCGTATTGGGCCATCAGTGAAAATAACGGATTGCTCCCATTTTCAGTTCCTAGATCCTAAAAGAGTCTTTGAAATCAACCCTTCAGAACATAAAACTAATGGAGTGATGTGAGAATAACCAACCCATAAAGCCTGTCGTCTAAGCCAGCACAGAAAACCACTTTCAGACCTGAGGTGGTGAGAGGGGAAACGCCATACAGCGGAGCCAACCTCAGAGGCCCTGGGCCCGGGGAGAGGATGGTTCATTAATCACCAAAGATGACTTGACCAAACACCAGGAAAAGAGTAGAAGGAATTCCAGGAGACATCTAGTCTCCAAGGTGAACAGCAAAGAACTGAATGGCTTAGGGACACCTGGCCTAGACTCACAAAGCATCCAGAAGCCACTCCAAGGCCGAGGAGATGGGTGCCAGTACGGAGAGTGAATAATATAAACACAAGCTCAACCATGTCAGCCACTGGGTTGCACAGCACCAGAAACCAAGAACTAACTGAGTAGACAGTGAGCTAGTCTACATCCAATCACATCCTGTGATTTTAAATGCCCTGTCCTAAAAATAAAAACCACCCAGCCACATTTTAACAATTATATCACATGGTATCTCTACTCAAATGGAATTTGAAAACTAAAAAAGATTTTCACCCCAACAGGTTTGGGCCAGGATTTCAATTCTTAAGGGTCTCAGAATGTCCTTTATAAAGCACATGACTTTGAGTCCCCTTATTACCTCTTTTTTAGCTTTAAATGTGTCTTTCTTGCAGGCAGCAGTAGTCCTCCACTCGAAGTAATGCACACAGTCTGTTGCAGTTACAAATTCAGGAGTTCCCTATTTAAAAAAAAGTAAAAATAAGTTACCATACTGCATATTGTAAGGGTTCCCCCCTCCCTTTAAAGTTAGAAACAGCAAGGGCTAATGAAAATTTTAAAAGCAGCAAGAAGGGGGAGGAGGGAGGACACCAACTGTTTTAGTTAATCAAGGTCATCAAGAAGTTCCCAAACCCAGAAATTATGAGACAAAAGCTTCGTGAAATCACGTTGGAATTTTGGTATAACTGGTCCAAAGCTGTTCTACTGCCCCAACTATGCAAGCACAGTAAACTCATGGGATGCAATCCTCGGAGCCCTTCCACTCTCAAACTCCAAATGTTCTCTTAACCAAATGCCAACAAAATCAAAGCCAGAAAATGTGACCTCATACTTCCTGTAAGCTGAGGACGGAGGCCCATCTGGACCCGACCGAGTTCACACACCAGCCTCGCTTTAGACACCCCCACACTCAAGGGAAGCCCCTCCACACAGACTGCAACCCGGGTCGACTCCAAAATGGTCAACCACAGCGCTGCCGGGTGATTGATACGTGACACTGAATTTACCTCCACACTCCCGTGTGCAAATCTAGGGGGTTCTTTGCAATTCTGGCTCTTGTGTGATGAATACAGAATTCTTGAAGGAAATCAGTTAAAATTAAAGCAGCAGCTAGCTTACTCTGTAACACAGACCTCCATATTTCATACCACTACAAACAGATCGTTTTCTAAGGTTTCAACATAGACAAGAGTGTATCTGACAGGCTGGTCCAAAATTAACAATTTTAAGTTCTATTTTTAAAGTTCTTCAGAGGAGACAGAATGGGCCTGAAGATGCCACAGTCACAGCACCAAATTCTAAAAAGATACTTTAAAGCAATCTGGTAGCCCACACGAGCTCACTCAACCTTATTTTTCTAAACACTTGGGTTCTTACTCTGATTAGAGAACATTCACAGGATCTGTATGTAAATTGCTTCTCCTAAAAGCTAGCAATTATTTACTGAAAGTCCCTTTCTAAATACCAGAGATTAAAACCAACAACTCACATGCAATATGGACGAGTAAGAACAAACAACATGCTTTAAGTAATGATGCCCTCTTGCAACTGCTCCAAAGCTGTTGCACTCAAAAAAGGTATGATTAGGGGCCATTACCTACTGGCCAAGACTTCTCCTAGATAGATGTTGGTCTCTCCAATTTAATATAAACGAGGAAACAAAAACAATTTTTTAAAAAAATAAATGCATTGCCCTAAAAACTACCAAGATAAAAACGCTAAGAAAAGAAGTTTTAAAAAGAAAAAAAAAAATAGGCCTACAATGTAAACACTCAACAGTGTTTTGAATTTAAACACACTAATCACCTTGAATTGTAGTTTTATACAGGATGTAGGTCAAGTTTCACTTAAAAGTTGTAACTATGGGGTAGGGTTTGTTTACATATTGGTTCGTAATGGTGATGGTGTTTTGGTTGCTGGTTTGATGGTTCTGTTTGTATTTTTAACTTTGCTCACTTATTCTTCCTGGAAAAACACTATAGCAAGAATGCCTAACAGGCAAACATTTTTAACAAAAGGAACATTATATAAAGTACTTGCTGTGGACTCACCAAGGTTTTCCCACATAAGAAGGTGATGCTACTTTGGATTTTGTGACTTGGGTTTTGCTTACAACTCTGTGTTGTGCTGAATTCCAGCAGGGATCTGGTTGCAGTTTTTGAAGAAAAATCACCTATTTGGAAAGGAAAAGCATGAACCAGTGATAAAACATTCATAACCATAAAGCCATCTCCAAGCATAAGCAAATTAAAAGTGGTACATAATTCATCTAAAGCTTATAAGCTTACAAACTGTCCCTTCCCCAGAATTCTCATCTGATGAACAACATCTCCATCCACCCAGTTGCTTTTCAAGCCCCAAATACATTACATGTGAGTCTTATCTTTCTCTCATCTACCACATTCAATAAATCAGAAAGTTCTAATGGTTTTACCTCCATGTCAAATCCATCCACATCTCTCCACCTCTACTACTGCTACTACTAAAACCACTATTACCTCTCATCTATACTCTGGTGATAGCGTAGGATCGGTCCCCTTGGCTCCACTCTTGTCCCTCACCATCACCCCCCAACCCAATCTATACCTCAACCAATGTGACCTTTGAAAACACAAATCAGAATATTTAACTCAACTGCTGAAGTTCAATGACTTCCCATCATACAGGCTATAAAATCAAAACTCTTAAGAATGGCACGAGGGTGATTACAACTCATTTGCCTGGTATGTCACCGTAGGTAACGGAAGTATAATATGTCTACATCACATCAATATAGTGATTGTTGGTATAGGAACAGATAAACTGAAAGCAGATTAGAACAGAGGCACAGAGATATAATGTGTGAATCAAATCTTACTATATGACAGTAACAGATCAGAGGGCAAAAAAGAGACTACTCAATAAAAGGAACTGACAACAAAATGACAACCTATATGAAAAAGAGATAAAAATTGGATCCTTCCCTACCTATCACTATATGTGAAAATCAACTCTAAAACAATTAAAGACATAAAAATCAAACTTTAGAACTTTCAGAAAATAGTGTATCTTTCATACCTTAATGTAGAAAAAATATTTAAGACTTAAAAACCATTAACTCCAAAATTATCAGTATATTTGACTTCCTAAATCTAAAAGTTTACATTCTTTAAAAAAATAGCTTAAGGAAAACAAAAACTAATTATAAGCTGGGAGATATACAGAGCTGGCAAAGAACTGGCACCAAGAATATAGACACTTACACACAAAAGAATAATTAAAAACTTTTTTATATTACTAGAAAGTGAAACAAAATGATCTCTGAACTGAAGGAACACACACACACACACACACACACACAAAATGAAGAGATAAGGGAAAACCCACCAACTAGTCATGTCTCGGTGAATTTTAATATCAAAGCCAAAGAGAAAATTCTAAGGCTTCTAGCGAGATAGAACAGTCACACGCAATAGATAACTCAATATAAAATGGATAAGATGCCACCAAAGGGAAGAAAGATATGTCAGTAAATACATGAAGTGATAGATGTTCAACACTACTGGTAATCAAGGAATTGCACACCGAGACCACATGACATACCAATTACAACCATTCCACGGACACAAGTCAAATACCAAGTGTTGGAGGAGAAATGGTCTAGCTCTCCTTTGTTGCTTCAGCATGGCATTAGGTCCTAAAATTGAACTTTCATGTACCTCGTGGGCTACATATTCAAGTCTCAGGTATACACACAAAAGAAGACCATGTGCATGTGTACATACATATATGCAATACGCATACATACACATGACTCTATAAATGTACCCATATATGTGGTTTTACATACAAAAATCATAAACGTAAAAAGCAAGAAACACATGAAGCATGAGCAAAAAACCTGGAAACAACTCAAATGCCCATCAGTAGAAGGGTGGACAACCTACCTTTGGGAGAGCCGACACAACATTATATCAGAGTTCACAGGAGCAAACCACAGTGACAGGTAACAACATGGTGGATCTTTAGCAACATGATATTGCTGTTAACCACTCTAAGGCCCAGAAAATCACACATAGCATGTGCACACATTTTCTATAAAGATAAAAAAAAAATCACACACACGCAGACTTTTGAGAAAGAGACAAAGAAAGGGAAGAAAAATTTAAACACGGGCTAAGGATGGGGGAGACACACAGATCCTGGCTATTCCCAGATTACTAGGTTCATCAGGGATGGGGCTCATTACGTCGCCCAGAACAGCCAGGGGAGAAAACAGGAAAAGGTTAGTCCACGGACCAGTTAGGACTGTATCACGAGCCGATACAAACACCTGAGATCTTTTTTTTTTTTTTTTCCAAGAAAGAAAGAGGAGGAGGAGGGGTCAAAATCAAGGCGCCAGCGGAGAGGGAGTCACGGGTCCGGGGCTGCCCCCGCAGCACCAGGCTCACCGCCCACTGGCTCTTTCTCCCGATGCCCGCCCGCCACTGCGCAAAGGTCTGCGCGAATCGCTCGCCCTAAAACTCCCGAGATCTATCCGGAAATCCCTTTGTCGCCGGGAGCGCAGCAGCCCCGCAGGCTCCGGGACCGAGGACAGCGCCCGCGGACAGCGCCGTGGCCCCGCCCACAGGGGGCGTGGCTGGGCCGGGGGCGGGGCTGGGCCGGGGGCGGGGCCGGGGGCGGGGCTTCCACGCGCGCCCGCAGCGCCGCGCTCCGGGAGCCGCGGAGGGCGGGCGAGGCGGCAGGACGCGGCAGGACGCGGCAGGAGGCGGCAGGAGGCGGCAGGAGGCGGCACGCGCCGCGGCCAGAAGGGGGCGCCCACAGGCCGCGCCCCCCGCCGTGAAGACCCTCCCCCACGCCCCCGCCCCCGCCCCCGCCCCCGCCCCCGCCCCCCACGCGGCGGCCCCTGCCGGCCCGTGCCCAGAGCTCCCGGGGCTCCTCGTAGCAGCTGGGCCCGCCCGAGACGGAACCGCGGAGGGCCCTGGCCTCGGGCGGGCGGGATCCAGCCGACCTCCGCCGCCGCGGCACGGGGCACCGGCATCCCCAGGCGCCGGCCCGCACCAGCACCGCAGCCGCCTGCCCGCCTCGCCGTCTTGCTCCGCCCGCTCCGCCCGGCGGCCGGCCCGGGCCCGGGGAGAGGCCGCAGCGGACCGCGGCAGACAACCGCGGCAACCGGCCAGCCTGGCCGTCCTCCCCGGGCGAGCGCCGGGCGAGGACTGCGGGGCGGCGGCCAGCACGCCAGGCCCACGGCCAGCTCCCGAGGACGGCGCCAAATGGGCTGGGCCGCGCTCGCCGGGCCCGCCAGACCGCGCCGGGTCCTCCAGACCGCGCGCCGGGCCCGCCAGACCACGCTCTCCAGGCCGGGCCCGCCAGACCAGACCGCACTGGCGCGGCCCCACCAGACCGGACCGCGCAGGGCCCTCCAGGCCGCGCTCTCCAGGCCGGGTCCTGCAGACCAGGCTGCGCGCGCCGGGCCCGCCGGACCGCGGGCTCCCGGCCGGGCCCGCCAGACCAGGCCGCGCTCGCCCAGGCCCGCCAGGCCCGCCAGGCCCGCCAGGCCCGCCAGGCCGCGCCGGGTCCTCCAGACCGCGCTCTCCAGGCCGGGTCCGCCCGACCGCGCCGGGCCCGCCCGACCGCGCGCCGGGTCCTCCAGGCCGCGCGCCGGGCCCGCCCGACCGCGCCAGGCCCGCCAGACCGCGCGCCCCCGGTCCTCCAGACCGCGCTCTCCAAGCCGGGTCCGCCAGGCCAGGCCGCGCTCGCTGGGCCCGCCAGACCAGGCCGCGCTCGCCGGGCCCGCCAGACCGCGCCGGGTCCTCCGGGCCGCGCCGGGCCGCGCGCGCCAGGCCCTCCAGACCCCGGTCTCCAGGCCGGGTCCTGCAAACCCCGCCGCGCGCGCCAGGCCCACCAGACGGCGCTCTCCAGGCCGGGTCCGCCAGACCGGGCCGCGCTCTCCAGGCCAGGCCGCGCCGGGTCCTACAGACCCTGCGCACCAGGCCCGCCAGGCCACGCTCACCAGGGCCCGCCAGACCGCGCCGGGTCCTCCAGACCGCGCTCTCCAGGCCAGGTCCGCCCCACCCGGCCGAGCTCGCCCGGGCCCACCAGACCAGACCGCGTTGGCGGGGCCCCACCAGACTAGACCGCGCCGGGTCCTCCAGGCCGCGCTCTCCAGGCCGGGTCCTCCAGACCAGGCTGCGCGCGCCGGGCCCGCCAGACCGCGGGCTCCCGGCCGGGCCCGCCAGACCAGGCCGCGCTCGCCTGGGCCCGCCAGACCAAACCGCGCTTGCCGGGCCCGCCAGGCCGTGGCGAGTCTGCCAGACCTCGGTCTCCAGGCCAGGTCCGCCAGACCGCACCGGGTGCACCAGACCACGCGCTGGGCCCGCCAGACAGCGCTCTCCAGGCCGGGCCCTCCAGGCCGCGCTCACCCGGGCCCGCCAGACCAGGCTGCACTCACCCGGACCCGCCAGACCCGGCCACGCTCCACAGGCCAGGCCGCGCCCGGTCCTCCCGACCCTGCGCGCCAGGGGGCCCGCCAGGCCACACTCGCCCGTACCCGCCAGACCCGGCCACGCTCCACAGGCCAGGCCGCGCCGGGTCCTGCAGACCCTGCGCGCCAGGCCCGCCAGGGCGCGCTCGCCCGTACCCGCCAGACCCGGCCACGCTCTACAGGCCAGGCCGCGCAGGGTCCTGCAGACCCTGCGCGCCAGGCCGCACTCACCAGAGCCCGCCAGACCAGGCCACGCTCCAGGCCTACCAGGCCTCGCCTGCAACCCTCGGCGTCCCCGGCCGAGCCCAGCCGAGCTCGCAACTCGGCCTCGCTGAGGCTGCAAGCCCTGGCGATCCCGACTTCGCAGGCAGCCTCAGGGCCCACCGTGCGGCCACCGGGCCTCCCCAACACATCGCTCAGAGCCTGTCAGGCAGGCAGGCAGCCCTCCCCGTGCTAGTCACCAATGTGCTCCAGCAAGGCTTCCCTCTTCCCCACTTCCCTTTCTTTATTGTGTCGTGTCCTTCAACGTGTACTATTCACGTGTTCTTTCACCAAATGAAGAAAAGAATCCTCTCCACCCAATTTTTCCCTCCAGCTGCTGCCTCATTTTTCTGCTCCTCTTTATATTAACACTTTAAAAAGAGAGAGAGAGAGAGAGAGAGAGAGAGAGATTTCTATTCTTGCTACCACCAATTACCCTCCCCAAATACTGCCCCTTGTCCCCTGCACTGGCTGCTCCCCCCAGAGCTACCTGACTCACTCCCTCCACTCCAAGTCTTTGCTTAAATGTCACTTTCTCAGCGATACTTACCCCCTTTAATATTCTTGAACACACACTCCTGAGACCTCCAGCACTCCTGATTTTCCTTCCTTTTCTTTTTTTACAGCACTTGTCACATTCTAGCGCACTATCTAGTCACTATTTCGGTCTGTCCCCCACAACACTATTAGTATGTAAGATCCACAAGAAAAGGGATTTTTGTCTGTTTTAGTGCTGAGTGAGTCATTCAAGTATTTGTTATAAATAAATAAATGATTAAATGTTGGCTGTTTCAAAATATAATTTATACATGTATCTTTTAAGATGTGACTTAACCAAGTGAATCAGAATACAATATACTACAGTTTATGGAACCCTTCCAGCAGTAAGGTGGTGCCAGCATATCTGCCACAGTTACCAATGCTACCAGAAAAACTACCGTGTATCAAAATCTGTGTACAGTGCTAATTCCTCTACTGGTAAGACTTACAAAAGTAGGTTATGGGAATAGAGGCTTTAAAATTTAACAGCTATTGCCAGACTATCAGGAGAGACATAAATTATATCTAAGTCTCAACCAGATTATCATCTTAAATAACCAAAAGAATTACATGGTTTTAAGAAAAGGAAAGAATACACGGCTTGAAAGGAAAAGAGATGTTCACATCTTAAGAGTCAGAGATGCAAAACTGAACCCCGTGAACAACCTGGAATGGCTGTTCTAGATTTCTCTGACCACATACAAGAATCAACAAATAACAATGTCATCTAAAGTCAGGGGCCAGCCTCTGTACAGTAAATGAAGTCACCTGATGCAGCAACTACAACGGGATCCTCTGTGTCCTATCCAGGTCACCAACAAGACGCCGATCAGAACCCCAGGCTTTGGCGGTAAGTAACCACAATGACCAGTCTTTCCTGATGCGTATGTTACCTCAGTTCTGTGGGCAGGTAACAGGCTTCCTGAAGTAGATCTACAGCTTTTAACCCTCAGAAAGATTAATGACATTAAGACCAAAGAATTAACATTTAGGATGTCAGGAGGAAAGTGAATATATTCAGTATTTTTACATAATGGCAATGTTCAATGTTAGGACTGCAATCAATCCACAGGTTATAACTGAGCAATTGATTGAAACTTGTGACACAGTATTTAGAACACCTAAGAGAATTTCAGGCTTATTATATTTATGTTTAAACTATTAAATTTATAATTATTAGTAGTAGTACTTAAGCTCTAATGGTCAGATCAGACATATGAAGCACTTTAAAAGGAAATCATGTAGGTCAAATGTAAAAACCATCTTAAACTGTGGTGAAGATGGCTCCACTAGGTAGTAAAAAGAACCAAATGTTCACAGGTCCCAGAAAAATGATTGCTAAACTCTGCTAGACTGATATTTGTAACAATATAATTTGCCTAAGGAAGAACACATGACTTTTTTTAAATTAAAAATAATGTAGTATTGTTTAAACCAAAGTTGAGGCCTTAATATTCATTTCTAAGAACAAAAACAGCCTTTGTGGGCACCATAAAACTCCTATCAACAATGATCTTCCCAAAAGAGTTACAGACAACCATCCTCCTGTAGCAATACAGGCATGTGCCCTTTCTAGGCTCTGTGCCAACACTCTCTGATTCAACCATTTAAACTTCTGTCAATTTGATAGAAGAAAAATGAGATTTCATTATTGCTTTGATTTGCATTTACACCTGGCTTACTAATGAAGTTGTATTGACCATATGGGATTTCTTCTTTTGTGAACTAACTGCCTATCTTCAGACTTTGCCATTTTTCCTCGGGTTGTCTGTCTTCGTTATCATTTACTAAGAGAAACTCCTACCTCCCCTAGATTATATTTCTGTTTTGCCAGGTTTCTTCCCAATGTTCTATTGTCGTTTTACTTTTAATTTTAACTGATATGAAATTTCTGTTGTAGGGTATGAAGGAGAGGTCTAAAGCTGTTGTAGCAGATAAATAGCAAAACTGCACCCCAACTTTTGGTTATACATTAAGTTTTCATATGTATTTTAATCTACTACAGCTATATAGCTTTTCCATTCCTCTGACCTATTGAGAGCTCCAATTTTTGTGGCTGTTTTCAAAATTCACATTGTTTCCTTTCTAGCAAGTTCATACATAAGAAGTTAGTTTCTCAGTTGTCCTCTCACAGCCAGGAGTTCAGATTTCCCATCAGGGTTCCCATTTTAGCTCTGCAACTGTCCAACATGACCCTATGACTCTAGCCCAGAATAAGTACCCAGGCTCTGGAGTCCACCTGTCAACATTCGAATCCATAATCGTGCAACCTCTAACCAGCTTCTGTATCCATTTTGTGCTTCAGTTTCTCCATTTATAAAAACAAGAGAAAATGAAGTCATGTACTTCAAGAAGTTGGTGAATAAGCTAAATAAGATATTTTACTTAAAAATATGGCTGGCACATAAATGCACAAAAAATTAGTTATTATTTAGTTATGAAACCAAATTTATAATAACAAATTCCATTATTTCTATTATACAACACAAACTAGCAAAATTAGATCTGACTCAAGACTGTCTTACTGGAAGGTCATTCGCATTCATTCTAAACGAGAGTTTGCTCTCTTGAGCTGAAGAAGTGGGTCAGTGTGGGAAGTAGCCACCATCTAGCACACCATTCTCTCCCTTCAGGAGTGTGAAACTCTGGGAAAAGTGTGAGTAAAACGAGCCTAGAAACTGCTACGTGACATCAACCTGTAACTTAGCTTTTAACTCCTCTAGTTACCTTTGGCCTCTTCCCTTTAACCAGCCTTTCCTATTCCATTCTACCCAGCTTTCTTAAAAACAAAACAAAACAAAACAAAACAAAAAAGGCATTTTGCCGGATTACCTCCCCCATTACTGTCACAAAGAATCTATGATGGATCCACTACCTACATCTCAGAAGATATCAATTCTCCTGCCTGGCTTTCAAAGCCACCCCAACTTGGTTATTCTCAAATTCTGTCCAGCCACCCCAACTTCACAAATCATCCTCCTAGTGACTTATCTGCATTCAGTGTCCATCTGTACTTTCATCAGCCAGAAATACTGTAGTCAAATATTAGAATCAAGTTAAGAGGAAGACTACCTTTTCTCTCTCTGAAAATCTGAGGAACAATGACCAACAGGCCCACCTGTGTCCTACAGCAGGACGTTGGCCACCTCATTTGCATGTTTTTAAGCAGAACACAAAATGAAATTTGTCCCACCCAAGAGTTCAGAAAAACCTGGTGCTTTCTCAGATCTCTGTCCTGAGCCTTAACTCCTTTTTACCACTGTTTCTAGTCTAGACAATGCCCTTGTCGGGAGAGAGGGGAGCCAAGAGAAGTCACTTGTCACACTGACCTTACTCTTAACCCTCTAAACGTTACTTCCTCAAAATCCTTTTTAGCCGTGTTTAGGAATTTTCATTCAAAATGACAGACAGAACTACCACAGCAAGACAACCCTCCCAAACTCCAAAAACCTGCCCAGGAGCCTCTCCCAGCTACCACACACATCTTCACTTCATGACTATCCTTCACCATCACATCTTACTGTTCAAATTGCGCTGGTCAAAGGTCACCACAGACATTCATGCCACCAAACCCAGGGAAATACCCACTGCTTTTAGGTCTGCCCTCCGCCTCCATCCTTTATGCATCTCCCCCTTGCCTGCTCCACATAACTCAGTAGGCCTGCCGCTGTTGGCCAACTTGAACCCATCATCCTCACCAGAAGAAAGGGATCCTAACCCAAAAAGAGGGCATCTGGGGAAATGAAATGAAAGTTTGCACTTTTTTTCCTCTGGGATTGGCAGTCCTTAGGACCATTAAATTTTTAAGGTAAGCTTAAAACCAATGACCATCTTTGATCCCATGTAAATACTGACAGCCTGAGACTCAAGCACAGAATAAAGCAGAATCGTAGGAGGGGGTGAAGAGGGACTGAGCACTGGAAGAAATGAGTGTGAAGGAGGGAGAAAGGTAAAGACTGGGTTCAAGAAAAACATGAGAGGGCAAGAAGAGTCATCCAGGAAACCTCCTTCCATACTAATGAATAGAAAGTTGCATAATTCTTCATGATTTTTCATGATTACTATTCCACTAGATGGAAGTAATCTAATTTAATCTCATGTTGCACACATTTAAATTGTTACCACTTGTAACCATCAAAAATGAAATGTATATATTATAAGCGATATATAAGCCTGCACGTAGATAGCTAGAGTCATTTTTTAAAAATTGGGATCTTGTACATTCAGTGATTTAAGGGTAGTTGTACTTACCCACGGAACGATAGCTGTTTGTCTTCACGTCGTACATACAAACAGCACTTGAAAATCCACACTGATCAATATTCATGTTTCCACAGATGTTGATCTTATAAAGCATGTTATTTTTGGTATCAACAGCTTCCCATGTATAACTAGAAAGGAAGAAAAACAATTTGTCACTGTCACTGATCTGCCAATAATTAAACTTCTCCCTAGTTTCACATGCAAGCCATTTACTCCAGGACTACCACAACCTAGAAGACATACTTCCATTCGCCAAAAATCTAAACGCAAACTATGTTACGTTGAACAGAAGCCAGGGCAGAAACCACTAAATACCTCCTCGCTCTGGTTCCATCCACCCTGAGCTGCCACAAGACTGACCATCATCAAAATACTTAAAAATTCTACCATTAATTTAAGAATATCAACTCACATAAGTAACTACTCAAGAATCATGTTGAATATAAGATAGTAACCTTTCCAATCACACTGGAATGCTGAAAAACCAAAGGACCGTTTTTAACTTTATGTTATATAAAAACTAGTTACAGCATGAAAGATAGTTCTCTTCTGGTTTTACCTTTTACGGCCACAGTTGAGACCCAAGCTGACAAGAGAGACTTGTGCAATGGATCCACTATCTGATTCAAAATCAGACAAAATTTACTTTAGTTTGATCCACTCAATCAAGCATTTAACATGCATTAAAACTCACTCTCCGTTCAAGCCTCGGGCAAAGTAAATACTGAGTAATTGTTAAGGAGTTGATCTGCATGCATACTTGGGACAAAATAATGGTTTGTCAGTTCTGTCAAAACAATTATTCTCAATCCTCCACTCTTCCTGGGGAGAATGTTTTGTCCATTTTGTAAAATAGGGGTCATATCCTCAGCAAAGCTAAAGACAGGAAATGAGGAAAGTTGACTAAAAAGCTCCTTTGCAAAATGCAAAGATACTGTATCAATTCAATAGCATCCCTGAAGAGAAGTTAAATATGAACTGCTTAGGTTCAGCCTAGTCAGGAGTTGTGGGGGGTGAAGGGGGGGTGCTTGAGGTTGCTAAGCTCTGAGACCACTCAAGTGTAGCAGGAGTGTATCTCCCCCAAAGCAATACCACCTCGAGGACAGAACTTAGAAAGCACTAGGCTCCAGGCTCCCAGGCATGGCTCCCAGGCATAGCAGCGCACTTCCCAGGGCCCCATTTCCACAGGGCCTCAGGACAAAGGCCCGCACAGAGCACAGAACACCAGGCAATATGCCTCTCCCTCCCCTCCTCCCCAGTAAGGGAGGAGCCCCAAAAGTAGGGTTGTTGGCTGGCAAGGAGCCAAGCATTCTCCTGAATTTAGGGCTGGGGGATGATTGAATTTACCGGGGAAGCATAGGGACATAAGCACACGGAAGCACTCAGGCAGGGTGGCAGGATGCTCCCCTAGAAGGCTCTGACAGCCACTACTGGAAAACCTGAAAAACAGGCTGCTGTGCTGGGCACAGTGCAGGCCTTGCAGTACAGGCCTTGCGGTAAAGCCAGGCTCATAGCAGTGACCATGGAACTATGTTTCTTTTTTCTTTTTCTTTCTTCAAGTATAGCTGACACAGTGTTACCTTAGTTCCAAGTGTGCAACATAGTGATTCAATATCTCTACTCCTTAGGCTGTGTTCACAAGTGCAGCCCCTGCCCGCCAGCCTACAAGGCTACTGACCACAAACTCCCTAGGCTAGGCCTTTTATCCCCGTGATTCTTCACTCCGGAACTGGAGTCCTCCCACTCCCCTCCACCTATCCCCCTACCCCTCTTCCGTCTGGCAACCACCAGTTTTGAATTCAGCTGCTTTATCAGCAACCCTTTAGATTTATCTCCTAAAGTCAGGAAGGCTAAAGGCAAAAGAAAATAACCCAAGTATTCCCAGGCATGAGAAAGTCATCAATAAAGGCCTGTTTCCTTTGACCTTCACTAACCTTTATTCATTTGCTTCACAAATATTTAAGTACTTCCTGCAGGGGCACTGAGGGGTGCATCGATGATCAAAGCCAACCAGAAAATCCCTGCCCCCCTGGAGCGTGTGCTCCAGGGGACTACAGAAAATAAGCAGGTACATAAATTCACATACTTCGCTGAGCGCTCCCGGCAAAAAAACAAGATCGCCTGTACTAGGAAATGAGCAAGGACCTACTTTAGACTGGCAAGTCTTCTGAGATAGCATGTGCCCGGGGACTCGAACAACGAAAAAGGGGCAACTCAGGGGAAGAGATGGTGGGAAGCATATTCCAGAAGATAGATTAGCCACTGTTGGGCCCTGCGGAAAAAAGGACTTAGCAGCCTGATGGAAAAGAGGGCAGTGTGGGGGCAGCAAGGTGGGTGAGGTCAAGGAGATGAGGAAAGCCGACTACACCCTACACTGGGGGCTTCACAGATTCAACGAGGCAGTTTTGATTTTGTGCTTGAAACAAAGGAAGGCCAAAGACACTGTGGATCTTATTTTAAAATGTTAAGCTAGGGGTTTTATTTGCAGAGTACTAGTAAAACTTTTCTATTAATTATAGCTAAATCTCTTATTCAAGAGCCATGACTATGTTTTTCTGGGATACTAGACATTGAATCTAAAACCTTAATAGTGGCATCATGAAAGTGTTTCCCAATCCTAAGTATATGAGAGAGGTACATAGAGGTATCATTTTAGAATGAATCAACAACTAGGAAATCCACACAGGACCTAAAATGCTATGCTTTTCTTAAAACAGAAATCCACTGCTGATTTTGCAGAAGTGATATTTAAATAAGGTAGCTGTAAAGAGTGTGTGTTTCAGGAGCAGAAAAGAGATGAAAAAAAGAAACTGGGGAATACTGTCTTATCTAATCAGTGTCCCTAGAAAGAAAAATGTTGCTCTATTCAATATTCTTTTCTTTTCTCTATTTGCATTTGATACTTAGTCAAGACTTAACAAAACGATCAGTGGTTATGGGAATGAGGAGTAAAGAGGATCCTATGAAAGTATTTGAGTGCTGGCTTTCTGCCGGGGGTTGATATAACCACTTACCACAGAATAGACCCTCCATGCTGGCACCTTCAATGCCACTCACAATCCCAACCTCAAATACCTGGGTGTAGAGTTCTTCATCATCTCACGTAAAAATGAAGGAATGGCCAGAGCATGTTTCTAATCTATACTACCAAACTTCTGGAAAAAAGTATTTGCAAGCCACGTAGAAATGTACTCCGCACACACACACACACACACACACACACCCTCACAACAGTGCTCATGTGTGTGTTTTAAATATATCTGCTACACAAAGATCTCCTGCATCAAGTCAGGTGTGAAAGCCCAGTGGGCATTTCCTTGAATCTGTAACACTCAAAGCAGTATCAAGTCTTCTAGGTCACTGTGGCTCTATGCTATCTTCCAGCCCCTCAGAAGGAAATGACAGGACACAAGGAGGTGGAATGGGGAGACCCGCAAAGGCCTAAGGAAGCAGTTGGTCAATGGGAAATAGCATCCAGCAGCCCTGCCCACTAGCCTTGCGAAATTCGGCCAACATCCTCAGAGGAGGCAGCCAATTCCCAGTTGAACTGCTCTTCTGGACACACCACCATCTGCGTGAGAACCCTGGCTCTGAAAATTAGCAAAGGTAAGTAAGGTCCTTGCCATTCTACCGCATTTTCCAGTGTGTAAAATGCAGTAGGCCAACGTCCCCCTCCCACTCTCAAAAAAATTTAAATTTACTTCAATGCACACCTGACACTTCTAGATACACACGTAGACCCAGAAAGTCCCCCATGATCCACAGCTGTAATGCCACAGCACCAGCACTGCCCCACACACAATGCTGGATCTCCTTAGGTGTCCCCAGCCACACAGGGCAGTCAGGGCCTCCCCTCCCAGAATGATGACCACAGCCCCTGGGCCACTAGGAAGAAAGCTGCAGTGGGCCAGGATGGCAGCACAGCACAGCTCTCCCAGCAGAGCCACCCCACCCTTCTTCCACTGTTCCGAGCACCTCGGCCTGGGAGCCAAAGATACCAAGGCTCAGAATATCAAGCTCCTTGCCCAACGTCACGCAGTTATGAAATGTGCCAAGTCCAGCTCAGCTCCAAGGGCAAGTGCTTAACCACCAACGTGAATTGCCTCATTTATTTTTAATTCTTAAAAGTTTTTTTTTTAACTTCCCAGAAAATAGTTTCAATTACAATGCCACAACTGACAAAACACCCCACAGAACTAAAATGAGAGATTCCGCATCACGGAGATTCCCAGGGTAAGCGAATCCACCTGCGGAAACGCTGGGAAGGAACCTGTGCAAGATCTAGGCTGCCCCGTGCCACATGGCCCAAGAGACTGTAACTTTCTGAACTCAAGTTCTCCTCGTTTTCCATTTCTGCTGCCCTCTTGCACAGTTTGAATGGCCAAATGCCAAAGGTGCCACCTTCTGCAACCTCTCTTCCCTCACCCAGTGGTTTCTAAGGAAAGGATATCAATCCCCTTAGCCCCCTTTCCCAGCGCTACCCTCACCCCACTTGTGGAGCCGGTTGAGGACTTCATGGAGAAGGGACTCATCTCTGATTCACTCTCCTTCAAAGTGAGCACTTAGCTCGGCAGCGAGTAGCCCTTTCACACCCAAACCCAGAGTCCAAGAGTGTCACCAGGAGCTCAGAAACACCGTGCCATCACTCCTGCAGATCCAGTGGGGAGCAGGGGCAGAAGTCACACACAAGGCAAATGACTTTAAGATGTCTCTGATTTTAAAGTGAATTCTGAGCCTGAAATATGCCCTAAACATGGACAATTAATTTCACCATAAAAACTGAGCACACAGGCTGAGTTCTCCCTTTAAAGGACGCTTAAAACTGTCTGGCCCCGACTGCAATCCCACGGCCTCTGCCGAAAGTCAGTCGGTGTCTGTCCAGTGGCACAGAGGTTCCATTTTAACCTCATTTGGTTTAAATTTCATAATATCCTGAAAGGTGTTGGCAGATTACCAGCGAGAAAGAGGCACACAAGTAGCATACTGTCAACCAAGCCAGAGACAGGAAGGCATTTCTACTTTCCCAATACTGCTCCAGCAAATGCCACTGGCAGAACCCATCCTGGTCAAGAATAAACCCATGTACGGGCAGCAATGAAGAAGCAAAGCCAGCTGGCCAACACAACTGCCTAGAGTTCAGAAAGCTTAATGAAGAAATGCAAGGCCATCTCCTCTGAACGAGGTCGATATGTCTGTCCGAAAGAAAGAAAATTCCAAAGAAAAAGCCAGAGAGGTACAACTGGACAAAATGTGTAAATTATTTGAGGGTAATGTCTTCCTGGGACACCTCTCAGGTTTTCGTAACTGTCATCACTGAATATCTGCAAAACTGCAATATCTTGCAAAATAGAACTTGGGTTTCTCTCATTTTTAAAACTGCTAATGTCTAAAGTAAAGGATATAAAATTCAGTTATACAATGTAAGATGTGCCCAACCTCCTAGAGAAAAAAAAAAAAAATCTTAGAAAACTTGAGTTCCCTCCCTCCAACACAAAACAGCCCCATGCACTCCTCTTCTTCACATGTACTGCCACAAAGCCACACACTTTTGAAATATACCTTAGTTCCCTCACACTCCCTGAGTCTTGGGGTTATGGTAATGGTCATGTAGCTATTAAACTTTTTATTACTGGCCTACAATTAATTATTGGTTTATAAAGCAGTATAGAAGCATGATGGAATCGGTAATAAAATTAATAAGCATGTGTGAATCTATAATTTGGTTTCTTAAAAGAAAAAAAAACACACAAAGCTCAGTAAAACAGGCTAAATTCACACAGCACAGTAACGGGGCTAGAGGAATGTTTTTCTGAATCCGGAGCGAGCAGCAAATCTAAAATTTTAGGGACAAGGGAAAAGTCTTTCCAACCTGAACATCAAAAAAAGACTTTCCTATTTTTGGCCTGCATCCAAGTCCTCTTGCAGAACATTCAGGAAATCGTTTGGCTCACTTCTGCCCCTTATCATTACCAGATAGTTTCTCAGCTCGTATATCCAGCTTGCTAACCTTCAAAAATCTGGAACAGTCTCCCAAACTTCAGAAGGGGGAGGGGGCAGGCAGGGGGGGAAAGGAGGGCGCGGAAAGAAGCAGGATTTCCAAAATGGACATTGCAGCAGAATGTCAAGAGCTTAATGGAACCACCGTTGTGGACGCCTTTCTGTGGCTGACACGAAAAGAGAAGAATCTGATTTGGCATGATAAATCTGCGCCCTGATCTGAAGGCCAGGAGACACATGAGTTTGACACAGCATGGCAAAAGCATATATAGGAAGTACTTCACTTCCTATTCTAACAAACCCACAAAGCTGTGGATAAAGATATGAGGCCTGCAAGAAAGAAAGAAAAGAAAAGAAAAGAAAGGAAGGAAAAGAAATGAAAAGAAAGGAAAAGAAAAGAAAAGAAAAGAAAAGAAAAGAAAAGAAAAGAAAAGAAAAGAAAAGAAAAGAAAAAAGAAAAGAAAAGAAAAGAAGCGAAGCGAAGCGAAGCCAGACATTAGTCTTTGGTTTTCCCGGGTGGTTACACAGGGTCCGGGAGCAAGAAGCCAGTTGGCTAGAGAGGGATCCAGCTGGAAGCAAGGCTCTAAGTCCACACCAGAGCCTAAGGCGCTAGGGGATGGTTGGGGGGGTGGGGGGCAGCAAAGTTTTCAAACCATCACCAAGAGTGACTAACAAAGGTCATGTGAAATAGAGAGGGAGGTGAGCTGCACTCGGAAAGGTGCCATGGCAAGTAGAAGGAGCCCAGAGACATGGCTCCAACTCCCACCCCACCCTGAGCAGCTGCGTGGGACACGCTTAATCTCCCGAGCCCCGACTTCCTCATCTATGAAACTCAGCTGCTACACAAAGTCATTGCGAGGAAAATCATGACCAGGAATGTAGAACTTTTGAGAAACTAGGATTTAAGGCTTTCATCTGATCAATAGAAAGCTTCAGGCTGCTTAAAAATGGAGTTTACAAAAAAAGGTACATTGGCTTGGAGCCTCCTAAAGGAATGTCACGTAACACAGGTCAGGAAGTGGAGGGAACAGGCCCCTGTCTTGGGCCATCTCCATGGAGCTGGAGATGGGGGTCCCTCAGGACAACGCATGTGTGTACACACACACACACACACACACACAAACCCTGCTGCCTCCTAGGTTCTCTCAGGACAAGAGATCCACTTTGGACCTACACATGCCTGGGCCCCATAGCCACCAGTTGCCACCAGAACAGAGGTCTGATGAATCTGAATTTCTGGCAGAGGAGCAGGGGGAAAAAACATGAGACCTTCCTAAGGAGGTTCCACTGCAATGCAAGAGGTGGAATTCTTAGTAAATTGGCAAGGGCCCCTCCACAACACAAAGTTCCCCAAAAGACTGCTTGTCCTTCCTCTGCTACGACCATGGCACTTTTTTGCTCAGGTCAACTCTGTGGTGTCAGGATGCAGGCCTGTATTTCAACCCTAATCCCTCTGCGAGGATTTTTTTAAAAATCAGAGTAATTACCTGGATGTTCCCATACTTTGTTCCTCATGTGCATAAAGAAAAGTTGGATTACAGGCTAAACCTCCTTAATTATATGGATGCCTGAATTCAACTGCTTTTAAAGCCAACCCACCAGCCCACGGCATAGAATTCACACCATAATGCTCAGTCCCCTTGTAAGCTGTCACCAGTGTCCCAGAAACCCCTCCCAGACTCAGTGCAATTCCTGCAGAGACATAACCCCAAGGGCAGATCTGCCCTCTGCAGCGTGACGCCCCTGAGGCTGCTCTCAGGTGCTAAATCTTCTCCAGGCTGGTGAGGCTGACACAGGAGAAAAATCTCTGCTTTGAAGATGCCGGGGTCAAATGTCAGACTGGTGAAGACAGCTCAGCAAAACCTAACACCCAACTGGGAAAAGGAAACACACAGGGCACTCCTTTAGTGCCAGGACAGGTATCACCTTTATGAGTTCATTTTAAAATGACAGCATTATCTCACCTCAACTTCAAGAGCTCTTATGAAGAATAAGGGAAACATCTATCGAGCGACTTCGTGGCTCACACTTTTGCTGAGTGGTCTGCAAATACTCAGCTGCCCCCAATCCCTGGGGGGGGGGGGGGTGCCGTTCCCCTTTCCGGCACAGAATGATGGCCTGAGAGAAGAGGCAGCCACTTGCTGAACTGCCACCCTCAGCAGAGATCTTGCTTCTTGCTTCACTACGGAAATTAAAATAGAAACTTCCAGATTTCCATCATATCTACCAGTCTACCTGCATCGTCCTCACACACTCCCATCACTAAGGCCCAACCTTCCTGGTGCCCTGGCTGCCAGACCTGTCCCCTATTTGGGGACAGCACCCAGGTTTTGTGTCCTCTCTCTCTTTTCCTTCCTTCTCTCCCTTCACCGTGGATCACCAATCTTTCTCTGTGCTGGTTCACTCCCTTCAGCATACCAACCCTTTATAATAGATCCTACTTTTTACAACCCTCTCCCTTGACCCCACACACCAGTGCAGTACCCCCCCACACACTGCTCTGATCCCTTTACAGCAAACCCCAAACGTACTGTTTGTTCGTCCTATCATGCCCTCTCATTCCCTTAAAGCCAACTGGGCTTTTACCCACCTCTCCACCAAAACCTTGGTATCCTCATCAAAGACCTCTGTGCTGCCAAATCCACTGGTCGCTTAGTGTCGTGGTACTCGGTGCTCCACATGTGACACACCTGGCCACTTTCTTCCTACAACCCTGCCTTCCCTGGGTTTCCAGGACATTGCGCTCTCTTGATTCTCATCCCATCTCCCTGGCAGCTCTTTGTCAGCTTCCCCTACAGGTTCCCAGCATCCGGCAGACCTCTGAGAACAGGGTTCCTCAGAATTTGCCTCCGCCACTCCCTAAGGACTCACTCAAGTGCTTTCTAGCTATGCAACAGCAGCTCCCAAACTGACATTCCCAGGCTCGGACATTGCCCTCAACCCAAAGACACTGCTCTAGCTGCCCACCCGAGCTCCCACTCAGATGCTAGATGTAACCCAACATCAACATGGCTAAGCCAAACTCCTTGTCTTCCCCCTAAACTGGCTTTTCCCCCATCTCTGAAAACAGCAATTCCATTTGCAATGCAACTTCCAATTGCACCAACTAAACCCTGCACTAGTCTTTCTCACCTCATATCCCGGACACAATCGTCAGAAAATCCATCAGCTCCACCTTCAAAATATCCAACTCTGACTACTCTTCACCACACCCTTTGCTATAACCCTGGTCCAATTACTGTAACTTCTTACCCAGTCTATCAAAAAAACCCAGCTTCCCCCTTTGGCCACCCCCACCCTATGTCACTCCTCTGCTCAAAATCTTCCCAGGGCTCGCACCGCCCTAGGAATAGAAGCCAGAGTCACTGCAATGGCCTATGGGACCTGGCACCCAGCTACATCACCTTCCCTCTGGTTCCCTCCTTCTGTTCCCTTGGACACTCATGTTTTTCCAGCCACAAGAGTCCCTCTACCATGTCCTAGCCCCACCAGCGTGCTCCCAGCCAGAGCACCTGATACAGGGTCCCCAGTTTGACCCACTTCCTGCATGGTCTATGTTTTCACATCATCCTACAGAAAGGCCTTGGAAAAGTTTGTCCTGCCTTAGAGAAGGGCCCTGCCCACAGCTCTTCCCTCCCTTGGTATCAACCAAAGGCGAACTGTACAGAGACAGAAAAGAGCTACGCGGCTTCTCACTTTGCTTGTGGTGAGGAACACATGTACAGCTCACAGCAGGTGAAGGAGTTTCAGAGAGACAACAAGGGTGACTCAGTGGAGATGCACCCTTGTCACTTCTAGGAATTCACTTCTTCGGCACTTCCAGTTTGGTGGTTTGGTTTTCTATTTTCAGACCAGGGGCAAACAGCAGGGAGCGTTGGGGGAAGTTTTGGGTTTTCGGTACAAAACACCATTTTACAACTGTGACTGGTTGCAGAGTGGAGAGAACCTACAGACAGCAACAACTGCATGTGACACACAACCAAAATCCAACAGTCCCCTGGCTCCTCGAAGGGCTCTCTGCATGCACACATTGCTGCAACACACACATGTGCATGAAGGATACTGACAGCGCTCGGGCACAAAGGCTCTGATTGAAAAGCCAGCTCCTGAACTTTCCTCCCAGGCTGCCCACTGCCAACCACATTTCAAAGGCCACCTTCCACTGTTCCCACATGCCACCATCTTTCCCTCCATTGGTTAAAATAAAACCAGGAGTAACACCTTCACATCTAACTTCCTGCAACTCTCCTCGCCCTCTGTAAACCGAAATACTTGTCAGAATCCGCTCCCTCCATCCAAGGAAGCTACCCTCCGTATGTCTGCTCAAGGACAGCTGCCCCAGCAGAGCTAAGAGCACACCAAAGCTAACAGAAAAACCCCACCAAAGGTCTCTAGCTGCTCTGAAAGGTAAGTTTCATGCTCCTGGGGACCGGAGCAACCAGCCTCCCCCCCTCCCCTGCTGTGAAGGGCTGGCGCCGTGCCGCCCCCCTGCGCTGGCTAACATAGAGACGAAAATAGGCAGATGACACAGGGCTTCGGGCACCTCCAAATCCTCTCCAGCAGCAGCTGTCTAAGCTGAGCAGCACGGTGGAGCTGAGGAAGTACTTGCACATCCACCACCACCCCACCCCACCCCCGCCTTGCCTCCTGGCTCCCTGTTCCCACCTACGACAGACAGCCTGCAATCCAGCACCCATTCCCCCTTCCAGGGAAGCCCTGCGAGGGCAGAGAAGGGGCCCCTGCTGACCACTGACACCCATGCACAAGTCAGCTGGGGCTCCTTAACCCCTACAGGAGAGAAACAAGGAGGCTCTCTCTCTTTCCTTGGACGGTGGAACTGCTGCAGCCACCCCAGGAAGGAAGACAAGCCAAGAAAGCTGCAGGAAGGGGCCCAGGGCCGGCCTGACATATGGCATCTGGCATCCGCCCAAAGCCTCCACCTCCTATCATCAAACTCCTCCTTGTTTAAGGGAATTTGAGTTGGGCTTTCTGCAACTCACAACTGGAGGAATCCTGAAGGATGCATACCTCAGAACCACAGAATTTTGGATGCAAAATGGACCCCGAGAATCACACAGCCCAGTGGTTTCTAGACTTTTTCAAATGATGGAAACGTTTCTTTCTCAAAAGGACTCTTTGGGTGGAGTGCCAATGTATAAAGCAGCTAAAGAAGAAATGCTCTCTGGTTGAGGCAGAAGCCCCAAGGCACTAATAGAGAGCCCAGGGGGTACAGGGTAACAGGCTAAAAATATCAGGAAGCTAATGCAGGAACTCTAACTTATAGACAAAAGGAATCACCGTCACTGCCCCAGTGGATGAACATGAAGGGTAGGGGCAGGCACTGAAATGCATTCTGATCCTCACACCACCCCTAGAAGCTTGACTAGCACCCTGGTTTGACACAAACAGAAATTAAGGTCTATCAGGACCAGTACCTGGCCTGAGACCTAATAGTAAAGGGAGGGGTCCAAATTCAAACCCAAGACAGCCACTGCCCTCTCATGTGGAGGAAACTGAGATCCAGAGAAAGGAGATGTGCCACAGCCAACTCAACAACCCAGCTCTCCTGTGTCCAGCTGCAAGCAGGACACGTTGCACTTGGCCAGTTGTGATCAACACGGGCTTATCAGATATCTCTGGGCAGGCACAGGCTGGGAGGGGTGATACCTAGAAGGGCAGAAAAGTCTCGAGAGATTCGAGATTCACAGAGCAGGCTCGAGATGCATCAGCCAGAGGCCCGCCTTGCCCATCCCCCAGACTCCCCAGAAACCATTTAGAGCCAAGAGCCAACAACTGCTTCCAGCCCTACCCTGCACAGCTGCACTAGGACAGGCAACAAATGTCCAAAAGGAGACTTACCGCCAAGACCACAATCAAGAATCACCAGTTATCAAAAGGGCGCCAACGCCATGAAAACGAGGACAAACTCCCCCAACAAAAGAAACTGGGCCCAAGGAAAGAGAATTAATAGAGCAATCAGAACCGAACTTTACAACCTATCTTACTAGGAATGATGAAAGCTGTGGCAGCCACAAAGATGGATTCACAGGCAGCTGTGAATATACATCAACTGGAGACCTTGCTGAAATCAAAATTAAAAAAAAAAAAAAAAAACAGAAAAGTTTAAGAGCTACGAGCAACAGAATGGCTAAGCTGGGAATGGAAGACAAGGCATTCTTCTGGAACTCTAAGTGGTAGCCAGATACAAAGTATTAAAGACAAGTCAAGCAGGACAAAGAATAAGTTACAATGAAGAAAAGCTGAACAGCACAATTATAGAAACTTTGACCCAAATGAAGAACAGTTTTTCCAAACACAGAACACTCCCAATTTGACTAGGTGCTAGGCCACAAGGGAAATGTCAATAAATTCCACCACATTTACTAGCCACCACGGGTGGAAGGGATCCATTCTAGGGAAAAAATGATTCTAAAAAATTAGTGAGTTCAGAGAGTTGAAATAGTTAGAATTTAGGTCCTGAAACAAACTATTTAGAGCATAAAAATAAAAAACTATGTAACAAAGCTCTGAGTAGTACAGTCCTTGGAACAAAGAAACCTATTGCTTTAAATTTATCTCATATTATGTAAAATTATTTAAAATAAAAGATCTAAGCTTTTTGACAAAGTTACTAGGAGAGAGCAAAAGTTAACAAAATTGACAATACATGGTGATAGAGCTTGTGAACAAAGGTAAAAAAATCTTTAATAAAAATGATGAAGAAAAAAAAATGTACAAACATCAGAAGTTTTTAAAAATTTACCTAGAGATACAAAGAGTATTTTCAAAAATGTAAGAGTAGCACACTACATATTTATACGTGAATGCAAAATTAAAATGACAATTTTCCAGAAAATATAGTTTTGGTTAAACTGGATCAAGAATAAATAGAAAATCTGACGAGATACATAAAGAAACTAAAACTGAAACCATAATCAAAACAACTCCTCCACTGTACTCTACTTTCTCAAAGACTCCAGGCCCAGATAGTTTTACTGGTGAGTTCTACCAAAATTTAAGAAAGCGAAAACATCTATCTTATACAAAACTATTCCATGGCATATAAAATAGTAAAAGCTAATTAGCTCTTTCCACAAAGCAAACACATCCTTGATGCTAAATTCAGCCAAGACCACCATGGCAAAGAAAATTATAGTCCAATCTCACTTTTAAAAAAGCTATAAGTGGGCAGCCCAGGTGGCTCTGTGATTTAGCACCACCTTCAGCCTGGAGACCCAGGATTGAGTCCCATGTCAGGCTCCCTGCATGGAGCCTGCTTCTCCCTCTGCCTGTGTGTCTCTGCCTCTGTGTGTGTGTCTTTCATGAATAAAAAAAATCTTTAAAAAAAAAAAGCTATAAGCATCCTACATAAAATATTAGTAAACATAACTAGATATATGCGTGGAAAAAGTAAACTTTCACCCTGTCCTCACATCATACATAAAAATTAACCCAAAAAATTGATCACAGGGCCAAACATAAAAGTTAAAACTACAAAACTTCTAGACAACCATAAAAGAAAGTCTGTTTGAGCTTTGAGTCAATCAGTGGTTCTCAACAGGAGGTAATTTTGTCCACCAGGGGCCATTTAAACTGTCTGAAGTCATTTCTGTTAGTCATGACCAGGGTGGGGGCAAGTGGTTCCCTCCTGGCATCTAATGGGTAGAGGCCAGAGATGCTACTTAACATCCTCCATGCACAATGCAGTCCCCACAACAGAGAATTACCCAGGCTAAATGTCAATAGGGCTGAAATTGAGAAACCTTAACACAGGTAAATATTTCTTAAGCTACAAACACCAGGAATCACTAAAAGATAATAATAAATTGAAGTTCAGCAAAATTTTAAAGTATTTGTTGATCAAAGTATACATCAAGGAAATAAAAAGGCAAGCCAGGAACTGGGAAAAAATATTCATAGTACACATTACACATACCTACAAAAGGACTTGTACTCAGAAAACAGAGAGAGTCCTTAAAACTCATTAAGATGACCCTTCCCCCAGAAAAACTGGAGAGGAGAGTGGCAAAAGACTGGTTTTAACAGACATTACTGAAGATTGTCCAAATGGTCAATAAACACATGGAAGATGCTCATCATTAGACATCCCAACAAATGCACAAAAAAGATAGTCAACGTCACGAAGTCAGGGATATGGAAATTAAGATGGCACTGAGGTACCACTACAAACCCACCAGAATGGCCAAAATTAAAAAGACTTTTAAGACCAAGTGTTAGCAAGGACGCAGAACTGAAACTCTTATCCTACTGATGGGAATGCACAATGGGCATCCACTTCTGAATACAGTTTGACAGCCCCCATAGTTAAACACTCACCATTCAATGAACAATTCCACTCCTACGTATCTACTCAAGAAAAAAAGGAATGCACAAGTCCACGCAAAATCTTGTACGTAAGTACTCAAAAGCTTTATTCAAAAGAGCAAAAAATGAGTTAACATCTTAGATTATTTTTAAATCAAAGGGAAAACCAATAGGAAGATTACACTGTTTAAAATTAACAAACATAACGCGAGAAGGGTGTCATGGTTGCTGCTGTCGTGGCCAGCACAATCTTCTTCCAACATGATGTTCCATTCCTGGGGTCTCCAATTCCAGCTTTGGCCTCTCCCACTGTTCCCTCTGCTTAAGAAATTATTGGAGAATAAATGAATCCTGCGTCACCTTGCCAGGATTAAAGATGAGGAGAACATAATAAGCATAAGTTCAGGCCTCTGTCCCTCAGTGGTCATGAGTTAGCTATAAGGAAGACACAAAGGATCCATAGGCATACCCAATCTCAGCTACTTCCACCTTCTCACACACCACAATGGCGGGTGCCATTACCAAGAGACAGATCCCCGTGGCTGGGAAAACAAAAAGGAAGAAATGGGAAAGAGGAGGAGGGGGGTGGGGGGAGAAGAAGAAAGAAGAAGAAAAGAAAGAGAAAGAACATTACCTGCAAAGTAATGAGCTACTTCCTGTCACTCAGTCCCAGTTCTGAGACCCTACGAAACCTCTGACCAACGCAATAGTTTTACATGCCGAGATCAAAATAAAGATGAGAACATCTGAATTATTTTTCTCAACTCCATCTTTTAAAAATCCTTCTATGTAACACTGATAAAAAACGTGAAATCCATTCAGGAATTCATTTTCTGGGAATTTATCAGGAACACTCTTCTAAGAATTAATGCATGAGATCTAATGTACCCATAATTAACAATTGTGGGCTTCTACACACACTTAGTGTTGCAAGAAATGTACACACACAAATGGATGTGGTCCAGGTTTAACATGTGGCCCAAATTAAGCATATAAGCATTGTTCCTTCAGAAAAATCTCAGGAAAAAAAAAAAAACCTCAGGAAAAAAAATCTCTTTAGAGACAGCAACTAAACCAACCTCAACTCCCAGCTGGCTTCATTATTCTCTTGTTCTCAATATAATAAAAACTTTCCAGCATTGGTACCCAAATGATTGGGGGGAAACTTGTTCTGAATAAATTATAAAGTACTTTACTTAGATCAAGCAGTCCAGTGCACTATTTTATAACTAGTACAAACTGTTAAGATCTCACTCACCTAACCAATGATGTTAACATCTAAATAAAATGGAAACTCACCTACTACATAGGATGTAAAATGATATTTTCTGAGGTGTAAATCACACAGTGATAAGTAAAGCTACTGACCAGCAGAGAGTACCTTGGTGACTTTTGGTGACTCTGCATGGCCACTTGGCTTTCACTGCTCCAGCCCCACTGACCTCCAGACATCCCTCACCAGCACTAACACTCCTCCTTCCTCAGAACCTCGGTACCCGCCAGACCCACAGCCAGGCACAGTGGCCTCAGGAAACACGTTCCTTCTCCTAGCACCACCACCACCACCACCACCACCCCACCACCCTCCCCAACCCTCCCCAAGAAACGGCTGGTGACTAAGAATACACCAACTTCTACAGCACACGTCTCACCTGGCACAGTCATCTTGTATCTTAGAGAACAGACGACCGAGGTACTCTAAGAAACAGTGTGCTAATAAGTGCTGCAGGGGGCCAGATACACTTAGGGAAAATCACCTTTTCTGTCCCTGCTTTTCAGTACACAACTCAGAGACCTGTGCTCTCCTCCATGTGCACAAATATAGTTAAAGCTGCTGCTGAAATAGTTCTCTACTGTTTTCTTCACCCCTCCCAATAACTAACCACACCAGAAACCACACCCCTGCCACCTCCTTACCCCAGGAGAGAGCTGGCCCTTGGCTTTGCCCTCACCTGGTGACCTGCAGGCAGCAGGTCGACTGAAGCAGACTCGACTTCCCTCCAGTGGGTTCTAAGGGACCTCTTTGGTTCTAGAAAGCTGGCTTGAGAGAAGTTGCTTCCTAGGATCCAACTCTATTATTGAGAGACAATGAACATTTACCACCAGGGCTCCAATTAAGGCTGTGCAGTGTCTGGGCACTCCAAAGCTGTGGTGTGGATGACGGGTTTCTGGTGACTGCCCTGGGCACCAAACCACAACGAGCAAGACGATTCTCAATAGAAAAATATGTTCTGTATTACAAACAAGCAATTTACAAATATTTGGGATGTGATCCTTGGGTCTACAGCGGATGTCTACCTGGGGTCTGCTGCCACTTGACCAAACTACACAAACGTTAACACTTGTAAAGTCTGCTTTTCATGCTCCTGGGAGAAGTGGGGTGGATCTGGGTGGGTTATTCACATTTCAGACAAATGGACTCTCAGAGATAGAATAAAAAGGCAGCTTAACACATCCTGGCTTTGGTGATACTAAGTAGAACTTTTCATACTGTATTTAAAAAATTATCAGCTCACATTCCTGTTCTTCAAATATATGCTAAAGAACTTTTAGCCAGGGTTACCTAATAAAAGAACACAGATTTTTTACATTCCCCCCCAGCCAAAAAAAAAAAAAAAAACTTAAGTATTTAAGCCAAGGTATTCATTTAAAATGGGAATAAATAGGAAGAATTTCATTTGGCGGAATAATTGAGTTTAAAGTTGAGATTATGCACAGCTCTGGAGCAATCTCAATGCAAAACCGCAGAGTGCTGAGAGAGAAAAGAAATGTGTGCAAGCCCACCCCTGAATGGACTGGGAGATTTGCTGTCCTAAGGAAATCTGGCAGAAAGAGTAAAAGCGCCAACTTTAAAGATATTCTAAGATTGCAGAAGACACATTTGTCACACTAACAATGCATATCCCCCTAGAGCGCTCTCTAGCATTTTCGAAGCTGAAGATACAAAGGCCATTTCCTACTGGACCCAGAGGCCATGTTCCACTCGCAAATGAGGTGAACAAATGCAGATTCAAATTCAAGACGCTGAGAGGACTCACGTAATGCGAAACTGAGCATCCCCCCCCTATGCATCAGCCACTAAATATGTGTCTGCCCTCGAAGCCAACTTTAACCCTAACTATTAAAAAATAAATTCCAATTTGCTAACTAACAAGACCAAGACTTCGACACCACTAGCCCCGCTGAGCTAATTTCTCATGGATAGGGCTGGTCACATTAGCCATTATTCCAAAACCTCCTTCCTTTGAATGTAAGCCACACCTCCACCTGGCAGAAATTGACCCCCTTTTTCTGTGTATCTTAGGGCAGCCAACTAACTATAAACTAATGTGCAGTAAATTCCCCAGCCTGCCATCCTCCCCTCTCCCCAAAAGAGGGGAAAAGAAATAAAGAACACGGACCTTGCAAGGAATTTCTATTGTGAGCTCAGCCTTTTTCTCCTTAGAATAGTGGTATCTGCAAGTCCTAAACTCAGGGGTACGAATCAGACCATGTCTGATCCAAAGGAAAAAACTAAGAATCCCATAAACCCCACCAAAAGCTCAAAGTTCAGCTCAAAGCGGGGCTCAACTTCATTCTGAGAAGTAACTTGCTAGCGCCGGTCCACTGGTCTTTCTGAACCCTTCATCCTGCTTCCTTTTTACCAAAGTTCAAAAAAAAAAAAATAGTATAAGTTGGATTTTCCATCATCCTAAACAGTCCACGAAAGGTTGGTCAGAAAATTCTCTGGTGGCTGGTGGTTCCCCAGCCGGGGGACTCCTATCCTCGCCGGCGCAGGGCACTCTCAGCCCTCGACGGGACTCGCGATTATACAATCATGATTCCCAGAGCGAAAGCCTCCACTAGAATAATCCACCCCAGAGACAATGACATCATGTGAGCAACTAGACAGGAAGTTAGGCTCGGAGAAGTGAAGGGTAAAGTCTTGAAAGCCAATACGGGGCGACCACCCTCCATTCCCGATCGGGGCGGAGGTGGCGGGGGGAGTCACCTTCTGCAGAAAAGCCACTTTAGAGAGAGAAATGGAAAACCTACAGGGAGGAAACCAATCAGCAAGTGAAACCGACGCCCCCCAACTCTGAGGCCACTCGTGCCGTGTCCTCCCACACTGAGGGGCCTCGCCAAGGTCCCGCTGCTGCAACTTGGAGGAAAACGTGCAGTGGGAACAAAGCGAAGCTGCAGCCCCGCGTCCTCCAACTTCGCCGGCGCACCGCTGGGAGAGGGCAAGGGCTGGGCGGAGGGTGCCCGCAGCGTGCCACCGGCTGGGTGGCGGCGGCCGGCGGCTCGCACACAAAGCCGCCCGGACCCAGTGACAGCCACAAGTGCCCGGGCAGCGCCCCCCCCGCCCCCGCCCCCCCCCGCCCCCGGGGCAGCGCCGCGGCGGGAACCCCGCGCCCCCCGCCCGCGCGCGCACGACCCCCGTCCCCGCCACCACGCGGGCAACTTTCCCTCGGGGCCCGCGGGACCCAGCCCCGGACGGCGGGAGACTCGGGGGGCCCAGCCCCTCCCCGGGGCGCCCCCGCCCCCACCCAGCCCCGCCGCGCGCCCCGGGCACCGCGAGCCAAGCCCGCGCCCCGCCGGGGCCACCCACCTGCACAGCTCGGGGAAGTCGGCGCCCTGGGCCCGCGCGGCGCCCGGGGCCCCGACCAGCAGCAGCAGCTGCAGCAGGACCAGGGAGCGCAGCGGGCGCGCGGCGGGCGCGGGCCCCAGGTGGGCGCTCCGGCCGGCGGCGGCCCCCATCGCGCCCGGCCCGGGCTGCGCGGCGAGCGCGGAGCTAGCGGCGCGCGGCTGCCGGGGGCCGCGCCCGGGACATGGTCGCACCGCCAGGGCGGAGGCTGAGCTGGGGCCGAGGAGGAGCGGAGGAGCACGACAGGAGCGGGAGCGGAGCGGGAGCCCGAGGGGCGCGCGGCTCGGCTCGGCTGGGCTCGGCGGCGGCGGCGGCGGCGGCGGCGGCAGCCCCGGAACCGCGTCACGTGACCGCGCCGGCCCCGCCCCCGCCCCGCCCCGCTCACATGACTCCCTTGTTCAGGTGATCCCCGCCCGCCCCGGCTCCGCCCAGGCCCGGTCACGTGAGCGCGGCACGCGCGGGGCAGGAAGCGGCGCGGCGGGGCGCGGGGCGCAGGTGCGCGGCCGGGGCCCGCGTCCCGGCGGCGGCCCCCCCAGCTGGGAGCCCCCGCACCTCAGCCTCGGCCGACGGCCGGGGGCGGAGAGGGGTCGGACCTCGGTGCCGCGCGGCGGATGCCGTCACGCAGCGGCGCGGGCGCGGGGTCCCAGGGCTCGCCCGAGGCCGCCCCTGGGAAGGTCGCTTGCCCGGGCAGGAGGGCAGCTCCCAGCGGGGGCGCGGAGGGGAGGCAGGCAGAGGTGCGGCTGGGAAGCGAGTGCCCCGCGGCGAGGCCCTGGGGATTCCTCCGTTCACGTGTTCTCTCCAGCCCAGACCAGGTGGATGGCTCCAGCCGGGCTCGCTGCGAAAGTGAAAAGACGTCTGCGGTCCGGAGCTCAAAGCATGCACCTCCCCTTACAGCGAATAACACGACCCCGACTCCCGCGGCGGGGACCGCTCGTCTTCAAGGCTCACTGCGTGCCCGGCGCCACGAGCCAGCCCTGACGCATGGGCTGGAAACCGCGAGGCTGCACCCTCGTGACAGATGAGCCCCAGACTCGGAGATGCCGAGTGGCTTACCCAGGGACACTCTGAGATGTGGCAAAGCTGGGGCTCAAACAGACACACGGGATCCCCGGGTGGCTCAGCGGCTTAGCACCACCTTCAGCCCCAGGGCGTGACCCTGGAGACCCGGGATCGAGTCCCGCGTCGGGCTCCCTGCGTGGAGCCTGCTTCTCCCTCTGCCCGTGCCTCTCCCTCTCTGTGAGTCTCTCGTGAATAAATAAAATCTCAAAATAAAAAGGAAGCAAATAGATACATATAATTATGACCCAATAGCCGCTGACATTTACTAAGCAGGTAATTGCGCGCAAAGGAGCATTCTGGCGCTTTGGTGCAGCTCACTTAATTCCAACACGATCCTGCAAAAAACGGTACCTTTATTGCACCTACTTCACAGATAAGGAAACCGAGACAAGAGAGAGTAAATGACTTGCCAGTCATGCAGCTAGTAAGAAAGAGCCTGGGTTTGAGCCAAGTCAGGCAGTGCCCCGAGTCTCAGTCTTACTCACCATGCTTTTGAAAGAGTAATATAACCTAAGAAAGGAAAATGCTGGAGTGGCTCAAAGGAGGAGCTCGGGTGTCCAACGGTGGGTATCTAGAAAGGGTACGTATTTTGCAACTCCAGTGTTATAACTGACACGGGCAAAGATCTTCAGGGCATACTGAAACCAGCAGGTGAAAAATTATTACAACTGGAATATTCACTTTGTCTCAAAGTATCACCCTCAAAGTGTATTTCCCGAATACAAGGGAAATATATCTTTACAATGGAAAGATCCGATAGATCCACCTTAGGTGATTAAAATTACTATCACCAATATGTGGAAAAACTAACCTTTTATGCATCCTATAGTGACACAATGAAAAATACTGCTAAAGGTAATATTTAAAAGAGAGTATAATTATGACTCAGACGCAGATGTAAAATGAACACGTGTTAAAGATGTTATTTAAATCATTAATTAACATAAGAACGAGTAGCACGTAACAATTGACTCAATTAACTTTGGGAATCCAAAGACAGAGTCCAACACATACATCAGGTAGTCAGGAATGCTGAAGTTAAATTGCCTAATAGATGGAGGGTTGGTCACTATCCATAAGTCAAAAATCAATTGCATTTCAATGGACATAATTTGCATTTCTAAAGACAAGAATCATAGATTATCAACAGTATTCTACAATTTCCAAAGCTGTAAAATAGCTCAAAGACAATGAAAGATACAAAACCCCATAAAATCAGCACAGCAGGGAGCATTATTAGATGGTGCTTAGCCTTCAGCTGAGGTTGCTCCATATTATTTTTGGTCTATTTCAAAGTCTTCCATAATTTTCCCCTATAGTAAGCAATATCACTTGTATATTCTTCTCATCATGATGTTTAATTTAAATCAGAATAAAACCATTGAATCCAGTTATGAAGCATTCTACAAGAAAACTGAATTAGACAATTAAAATATGGCAATGCTCAGGGCCCCTGAGTGACTCTTGAGCATCGGACTCTTGGTGTTGGCTCAGGTCATGGTCTCGTGGGATCAAGCTTCAAGTTGGGCTCTGTGCTCCACGTGGAATCTGCTTGAGATCCTCCCTCTCCCACTCCTCCTGCCTCTCTCCCTGCTCATGCTCTAATTAATTAATTAATTAATTAATTAAAAAGTCAATGCTCTGTAAGGCACCCCCTCCCAAAAAAAGCAAGAGTACTATTCCAAATCAGGGTTACAAACAACACACTAAGGGCCAAATCTGGCCAGAGAGATCTTTTGTAAATAAAGTTTTATTGGAATGTAGTCATACCTATTTGTTTATGTATTGTCTACAGCTGCTACTAAATAAAAGACCTTGAAGTCACATTGTAATTTCCTGATCCTCACAACAATAAGCGAAGTAATCTGCTTTCCGGGGTGGGCGGGCGGCGGGGGGCGGAGGGGGGGGGACTGTACAGTAAATAGTATTATCAAATCAATGTTAAATTTTGGGAGATGAGATCACAATATTGTAATTTTGTAGGCAAACATCCTTGCTCTTACGTGATACATGCTGAATGTAAAGTATCATGATGTCAGCAACTTTCATATGGCTCTAAAAAGAAGGATATGTATAGAGAGAAAACAGGTATCAGGGTGCCTGAGTGGTTCAGTGGAGCATCTGATTCTTGGTTTTAGCTCAGGTCATGATCTCAGGGTGGTGAAATTGAGCCCTGCATTGGACGCTGAGCTGGGTATGGAGCCTGCTTGAGATTCTCTCTCTCTCCCTCTGTCCCTCCTCACATCTCTCTCTCTTAAAAAAAAAAAAAGCATATGTCAAAAATATTAACAATTGCCACATGTAAGTGAAGAGTGTATCAGTGCTCTTCACTATTCTTTCCGTTTTTCAGAAGCTTGACATTTTTCAAACATGAGTTGGAAAAGAGATCCCACCAGGGAAGAGACTGCTTCTGAGATGAGCCTGGAAGGAAGTTGGATGGGGTGAGGGGGGCATGTGGATACAGAGAAAGGACATTGCAGACAGGACAACAGCAAGAGCAAGGCATAGGTAGAAAAAGACAGAAGCTGTATAATGAGCAAGACCTTTTCCACAAGTGAGAAGCACATAGGAATAGAGAGAAACTACTTTGGCCAAAGATTGTGCTAAATCCTGGCCTTATAAAATATAATCCTTCCCTCAAGTAGCCCATGACACAGTACAGAAGATCATCCATTTTAATGTAAGTTTGGAAAAATTTTATTGGGGTCAGCTCCTACAGGATTTTAAATGGTCGCTTAAGAAATTTAGATTCAATTGGATATAAAGTGAGGAACAATAATAGCTGACAAAAGTAATATCTATTGAAGACTCACTCTGTGCCAAAAGCCATTTTGTATTATATCATTTACTCTTCATAGCATACCTATGAGATAGGTACTTTTATTACCCTCATTTAAAAGATGAGAAATTTAGACATAAAGAAATTAAATTCCTTGCCCAGGGTCGTGCAATTAGTCGTGCAATTAGAACTTCAGTGTAAGTTGTATGACCTGATATGAAAGTCCATTTTTTTAACTCAGAAACTTCCCCCTCATTGAGAGGTTTGGAGCCTGAGAGAGAGATGGTCACGGTTAACCCTTCAGGAAAATCCATCTGGTTACAGGATGCCCTGGAAATGGCTTCTGTAAAAGTATCAAAATTAAGGTGATGAAGAGACCATAGAAAGCCTTTTGTCCTTCCTCAAGAACTGTTTAACATTTGGCCAAGAGTAGAACTCAGGGCTTGTCACTATCCAGGGCACCTGGGTTCATTGTGACTACCCAGAGGGAGGGGGAATGGGGATAGAGGTGTGAGGTGGGTAGGGTTACCATCTTCCTGTAGGCATTCTTTTCTGTACTGGCAAAGCCCATCTTTCACTGAAGGCTTAAGACCCTGCATCTCAGCCATTCTTACAATCAGAGGGAGAGCATAAAACACAATTCTTAAGATGGAAATTAATGGGACGTCTCCTAAGACCTTCTGCAAAATATTTTCCTCTTCAATAAAAAGTGAGACCAAGAGGCAAATAAAACAAGATGAAATCAGAGATGGAGACAAACCAGAAGAGACTCTTAACCATAGGAAACAAGCTGAGGGCTGCTGGAAGGGAGGTGAGTGGAGGGAGGGTACATGATGTAATGAGCACTAGGTGTTATATACAACTGATGAATTATTGAACTCTACAACTGAAACTAATGTTACATTATATCTTAACTAATTGAATTTAAATAAAATAAGTAAAAAATAAAATTAAAAATTGTTAAAGCGAGGGATCCCTGGGTGGCGCAGCAGTTTGGCGCCTGCCTTTGGCCCAGGGCGCGATCCTGAAGACCCGGGATCGAATCCCACGTCAGGCTCCCGGTGCATGGAGCCTGCTTCTCCCTCTGCCTGTGTCTTTGCCTCTCTCTCTCTATCTATCTATCTATCTCTCTCTCTCTCTCTCATAAATAAATAAAAAAATATTTTTAAAAAACTGTTAAAGCGAGACAAAGGAGGAAATTCGCCACCTCTTTTTTTGGTGGATGGAACGCTCTTTGTTGAAGATACCTTTAGGTGCTATAGCCCTTTGTAACTCTGAGGGAAGATATGTCCAACACAGTGGGAGAACGATGGAAAACATCGGGATCTTTGATGACATTGACATTCAAGAAAACTCTGGAACTGGCCAGTATCTGATCATTTGCTTTGTGACACAATAAATAAATTTGCTTAAGCCATCTGTGTTAGTTAATCATTTATTGCCTCTCAGTTCCAAAGGCACCGTCTAATATATGTTCTGTGATAAAGGAATTTTTTTACAGCAGTCCTCCTTTAAAGGGAGCATGCTGTTAAGCTTTCTGAGTAGAAGGCACCCTGGAGGGATGCTGTGGGAGACAGGTTCTTCAGGCTTTTCCAGCACATCCATGACACTGGTTGCTGATTATCTGCCACCCTCCCCACACACACTCTAAAGGAGGACCTATTGCAACTGCAGACCAACTCCAGCCTTGCCAATCCAGAGAACTTCTCTACAATTCAATCACCTGAATCTCACCTCCTATACAATCTGAACCCCTTCCAAGCCTGTCTTTCCCTGGGTCCTCTTCCTCAGCCCTAGTGTACCATGGAGAGTTTCTTCCTATCTCATAGCTGCTCTTTTGTCACAGTTAATAATTTTCTATATTAGGGACCCCTGGGTGGCTCAGCAGTTGAGTGTCTGCCATTGGTTCAGGTCATGATCCTGGAGTCCAGGGATCGAGTCCCATATCGGGCTCCCCACAGGGAGCCTGCCTCTCTCTCTCTGCCTATATCTCTGCTTCCCTCTTTGTGTCTCTCATGAATAAATAAATAAAACCTTTAACAAATAATAATATGTTTCTATATTAAACATCTCTATTTCTGTCTTCTGATTGGACCCAGACTGCTATACCATATTTAGTTGGCCTTTGTATTGTAGCCAAAAATGTATCAACTGACCCAATGCAACACCTTAGCACCTTGCTGGATAGGACAGACAAAGATAGCATCAATGATGATTAAAATTTCTAGATGGGAAGATTGATGCTGCCAAGAACAGAAAGAGGGAACAGGAGAAGAGACATGAACTTGAGGAGAAAGAGGCTAAGTGCCTTTCTGTGCATGAGTGAGTGTGAGGCATACCCAGAGAAAGGTACCCTGACAGAGAAAGCTGACAGTACAATGCTGAACATGGACAAGAAGTTGGACCCAGAAGAAAGTATGGAGGAGACACTTGCAAAGAGAAGAGAGCTGGTGATGGGAGAGATAACTGGACATCAGCAAAGTAAATGAAATCACCCAGGGAAAGAACAAAAAAGAGATTCTTGGCATATTAGAGATCTATTGAATGTAACAAATTACCCTCAAATGTGGTGACTTAAAATAACAATCATCATTTATTAATTCTCACAAGTTGTTGTGGGTCAGGAATTCAGACAGAGCCCAGTAGGGATGGCTCCTTTCTGCTCCATGACTTCTGGCCCTCAGCTGGAATATTCAAGGGTTCATGCTGGAGTCATCTGAACACTCATTCACCCCCACATCTGATGGTCAGTGCTGGCTGTCGACTGAGACTTTAGCTGGAGTGCCTGTGTGTGGCCTCCACATGTGGCCTGAGCTCCTTCAAATATGGTGGCTGGGCTCCAAGTCAAACAGAGAAAGAGAAAGGGGGAGAAGAGGGAGAGAGGTGGACTCAACTTGGAAGTCACATTAACACCAGTTTGGTCATGCGCAGTTGATCAGGGCAGTCACCAGACCCTGTCCAGTTTCAAGGGGAGGAATCCTAGACCCCCGTTCTCAGGGGGAGACTGTCAGTTACACCACAAGAAGAGAAAGTGGAATGAGATAAATATTAAGGAGTGGGCATCTCTGGAAAGGGCAATTTGCCACCCTTGGGAAGCACCATTATTCATGGGGGAAGAGAGAATACACCAGAAAAGGAATGGAGGTGTAGAAAGAGAGCAGAGAGGAATCACAAGAGCCAAGAGGGAAGGGAAAGTTCCTGTGAAGTTCCACGTGAGGATGGTGTGGAGTTCAGTTATGAGAAGCACATATGAAAATGGAAGGTGGTGGGTGTGTTGTGGGCAACCTCTACTTTCAGGTTGGTGGTTGGAAAGTCAAGTCCTTAGATTAAAGACATCCATTCTTTAGGTTGTCCTACTAAGAAGTAAGACAACCTCATGGAAGTGAGGAGATGAGAGAATAGAAGTGCCCTTTTAAACAAACCATTCTCTGGCTGCCTTTCCTTTAGTTTGTAATGTTCCCTGCCATGAGAGTTAGGAGCTCATGAATAAATACAAACCGTCTGGGACACCTGTGTGGCTCAGCGGTTGAGCACCTGCCTTCGGCCCAGGCGTGATCCTGGAGACCTAGGATCGAGTCCCACGTCGGGCTCCCCACATGGAGCCTGCTTCTCCCTCTGTCTGTGTCTCTGCCTCTCTCTCTGTGTCTCTCATGAATAAATACACAAAATCTTTTTTAAAAAATAAAATAAAAACAAACCATGGGATCCACATTAGCAAGAATCCACCTCCGTGCATTCTCTCACAGAACTAGAACGGGATCGAGGTGACTCTTTGGGCCACCGTCTTTCTCTTCTCACTCTCCACAAAAGGTGTAATCCCAAGAGAAGACAGTAAAGTTAATTCAACAAACACATATTGAATATTGATGTTTTTCAATTGATAACTATACTCAGCCTTGGGGGAGCAAATAAGGCACAGTCCGCGCCTCCAAGGACTCACAGATTTAAGAAGAGACACAAGTAAACAATTTCCCACTCAGCGTGATAAGTAGGGAAATACTTGCCTACAGGAAACCAAAGGAAACAGAGTTTCCTCTAAGTCTCACTGAACCAGGAGGAATCAGAGGGAGGCGGACCCACATACAAGAAGGATGCCACGTGCAGGTTGGAGTTCTGCTGCCATGGGCCAAAGAACCACCAGAACCTGGAAGAGAGGTCTGGAGCCTTCAAAGGGAGCATGGCCTCACCAATACCTTAATCTGGGACTTGGGGCCTTCAGAAATTTCCGTTGCTCTAAGCCATCCAACTCCTTGTGATAGTTTATTGTGCAGTCCCAGGAAACTGATCCACCTGGAGAGGGCAATGAGGGTTCAGGTAAGACAGTCACACTGAGGACAGAGAGCAGCAGGAAGTACTCATCAGATTCGGGGGCTCCTTATGGAGGTTGGAAGAGAGGAGTTAGGACAGCTCCCCAGTCTTGTAGGAGGACTGAGTATTTGTTGGCACCATCCATTGAAAAAGAGAAAATCCTCCCAGAACACAAGCTCAGTGGCTATGTTTTGCTCAGTGTGACTCCTAGTGTCCAGAACAGTAACAGCTCAGTACCTGGAACAGATGGTTACTGAGTGAACGGGGAACCAAATGAAATAGAGAGAAGAGGAAAATTATCTGTTTTATGTCTATAACACATGTATAGACATTTTCAATGTTTCCCCACCAAGTTTTTAAAGTTCCATACAAATCCATTTTGTGTGCAGCCTTCTTTTCAGTGTTCTCTATTGTCTTGCTTTTTTAGCCCTCCTACCTACCATTCCCTCCTTTTCCCTCTTCCCTTCTGCTAAAGTGCAAATTCTCTAACCAAAGAAATCAGGGTCTATGATCCCCTAACGAAAGCATACTTAACAGATTCCACCACAGTGCTTGACCAAAGCAAGTGCTCCATAGAAGTTACCTATTTTGTTATCTAAATAGTGAACTTGTACTTCTCTGATAAACCTGGACATATCTTCTCTTTTTTTCCTTCTTTTCACTTCATTTTATTTCTTACTTGCCTCATTCTTTGTCCTTTATTTCATGGCTAATCCTTCATTCTGACCTGTGTACCCCATGTACCACCACTCTTTTGACCTAATATGGATGAAACATATTAGTTATCTACTGCAGCTTAGTGAATCATCCCAAAACTTCACGACTCAAAATAACAATAGGTATTAATGTTCTCCCGCACTTCTGTGGGTGAGCAGGGCAGGGCTGGCTCAGCTCTCTCCTAAGATCGTCATCATCTGAAGGTCTGACTGAGGTGGCTCTGCCTCCAAGATGGCACTCACATGGATTGCAAGTTGGCGTGGCTGTTGGTTGGAAGTTCTAGTTCCCCACCATGGGGGTTTCTCCACAGGGCCCCTTGAGCATCCTCCCTGCACAGTGACTGGGTTTCCACCAGAGCAAGCAATATGGGAAGCTAAGTTAGAGGTTGCAGCGCCCCTGTGGCAAAGCTTTAGAGCTGCACACTTTAACACTGCACAAAGACCAACCCTTATATAATATGGAAGGAAACTGTGGGAAAGCATAATGCCAGAAGGTGAAGGTGACTGGGGGCCATCTTGGAGATTGGCTACCATGGAAAGTCAGAGAGGAAGATGAGGAGGGGGTATTGAAATATAATAAAGAAAAAATAGATATCATAGTTGTGTCTTTTTTATGAATACTATATTTAGTCATTCACTGTTTTCCCTTCATTTAAAATTAATATGAATCAACATTTCATCTATGGGAAGTTATTTTTTGAAAATCCATAATTTTAACCCTATGGTCATTGAAAATTTTTAATCCTATTCCAGTTGGTGTTTCTGTATTCTTAAGTGGGGTGTCACTTAAGACACCTGGAACAGATGGTTACTGAGTGAACGGGGATATTAAAATATCCCTTCAATTTTCTCATGCCCCAAACTATTCCTTTATTTATAGTAGCCTGTGAATTCATTCATTGTTTCTAGGAATTGTATTAGTCATTATTAACATATTTATTCATCAAGCCTATGTCAATGTTGCTGTGTATGAGAGGCTGAATTGGCACACAACACAAAAAAAAATGCAAGCCTATCCCAAGAAATTCTTTCCAAGTTCCTGAGGGTAGCAAGAGTTGGGCATATGGGTTAGAATCCAGCCTCTGTGTCTTGTTAGCTCTTTGACTTCAGACAGGTCATTTAACCTCAACTCCACTTCCTTCATTTAGAACAAGGGCCAACAAACTTCTTATTAAGGGCCAGTATTTTAGGTTTTGTGAACCACATGGTCTCTAACACAACTATTCAACACAATTTTGCAGCATAAAAGCAGCTGTAAATATGAGCAAATGAGCATGGTTATGTTCCAATAAAACTTTATTTACAAAAACAGGTAGTTAGCCAGATTTGCTTCAAGGACTATAGTCTGCCAACCCCCAATCTAGAAAACAAACACATGAAAAAAAAAGTTATAGTTGAGTGCTGGATACCTATTATATCCCAGCTGATTAAGTCGATCTAAGATGTTGATCCCTTGGGCCATATTAGCTCAGAAGTGGGCATGCCCAAGCCATTCTGTGCCAGTGAAACATGAGGAGATTACTGGAAGTTTCAGGGCAATCAACAACCTTGCTCTTAGAAAAATCCTGAAAAAAAAAAAAAAGAAAGAAAGAAAAAGAAAAATCCTGCTGCACAAGGATAGCCTCTCGGTACCCCAATCATGGACAAGAAACTACAAGCTGAATTGCCACTAACAGCTTTAGGATCAATTGTACAATGTGGATGGCAGAGAGAAGCCTTTATCTAGACTTCCTTTCATAGAACTAAAGAAATTTCCAACTTCTGGGACCTTCTGGGAGCTTCACCCTTCTGGGTGGCTCAGTAGTTGAGCGTCTGCCTTTGGCTCAGGTCGTGATCCCCGGGTCCTGGGATCAAGTCCTGCATCAGGCTCCCCATAGGGAGCCTGCTTCTTCCTCTGCCTGTGTCTCTGCCTCTCTCTCTCTCTCTCTCTCTCTCTCTCTATATGTGTGTGTGTGTGTGTCTCACGAATAAATAAATAAATAAATAAAATCTTTGAAAAAAAAAAAGAAATTTCCAACCTCTCTCTTATAAACTCTGGGTTGGATCATCTGTTATTTCAGCTAAAGTCATCCTAAGTGGAAACCTCATCAAGTATACTTATGAAATCTAAGTGGGACAGATGTGTGTGACTGGCATGTAAGTTTAAATTCTACCATATGAATGTTGCTAATATTGGAATAATTGCCAAGAACCCCTCCCCCAATCATCATTGGGTCTCAGTCATGTTGACTGTATACACATGCCTTTGAGACCCGTATTCCATTGAAAAGCCCTTCATTTCTCTTCAATAATAATAATAATAAAAAAAAACCCTGCAAACTATCACTTCTCTTAGATTGAGATTCCCAACCCACATAAGAAAAAACTTAGTGGAAAGAAACCAACAATAATTATTAGCTTGTCAAAGTGATGAAGTAGTGGCATCCTGACGACAACCACAGGGGCTGGTGAAGGTGCTTACAAAGCAGTCTTTCTTTCTGTCTCTCTTTCTCTCCACCGCCCCCCCCTTCCTTTTCTGGAAAGTAGCAATGCAGAAACTTGAGTTTGAGGGATGTCAGACTGGAGTGAACAATTCGTCTTCTTTGGCTACCCAACTTCTGTCCCTAAGTAGATTCTTACATACTAGATGTTACTAGTCCTCATAAATAATATTATCTCGTATCAAAAAGGTATAACCAGGGATTTGTGGTTATTTGTTAAAATAAAAAATGCTGAGTACCTTACAGAGTGAAAACAGTCTTATTCTCTCTCCTTCCCTCTGGAGAGATTTAGCACAACCAGCAGTATGTTTTTTTCTATTGCTTTTTTTATCTTTCCATGATGACCCAGTTTTGTGATGATTTGAAAATGTGTAACAAGGAAATAAATATATCCAATATAACATTTCATAACCTGTGCTGCTTGTGACTATGTCATAGGTACGGTATACCAGAGGTGGTCAATAAGTTGCTGTTCTAATTTACCAAGTACCAAGGACGTCTGAAGAAAGGCACTGAGTGCTTGACAGTCATTAACCTTTATCGCAACCTTGTAAGGCATTATTATCTGCATCTTACATGTGAGGAAACTGAGGTTCCCAAGAGGGTAAGGAAACTTGCCCAAGGCTGTAGAACAAGAAAGTGGGGGACCTGGAGGTGGATACACACCTGGAGGATTACAAAGGGTATTTGGGGAAAACAACTCAACTCAGAAAGCTTGAAAATTGTGAGTCTGCCAGAAGCTCATGTTATGCAGGGCTCCTGGCTGAGACCACTCCAAGGGTGGGCGTGCCACATTGGGCGGCAGGACTCTGGAGACGCAAATGCTGAACATGAGTGAGGAAGGAGGCAAGCTGCCCAGGGGGAGTCTGGTGGGCTGGGCTCTCCCTGCTGTGCCACAGACCTCAAACCCAAGAAGCTCTGTACCAGGCTCAAATTCACATGTGACAGAACCTGAACGCCAACTGAAGGCTAGCTCCTGACTCCTATCCCATTCCTTTTTCTGTTAAAAACAAAAACAAACCCCAACAAAACAAAAACCCAAAAGCAAAACAACAAAACACCTTCCCTTTATTAAGCCCTGCATAAAACTCTCCTTTCTCCATTGTGCCTTGGTCGACCCCTCTGGGCCCCCTGGCATCCCCACTCTGAATGCCAAGAACGCTCCTCTCATTTGGCATTTGCCATAACTAATTAACTTATATCGTTCGTTAGCTTTCCATTAATGTGCATTTATTTTGGCAAAGTCAAAGACAGGAGCTGTATTTTATGATTTTGTGTGTGTGTGCCCACTGTAAAAAACAAAACTCAGTTGAGTGAGTTTAAAGATCTAACTGGCTTTATTCAATATTCATGACTCGGGGAACATCTCATGAAGGGAGTAGAAAAGAGCTCTGAGGAGCTCTTTAAGGAAGATGGAAGGATTTTATAGGCAGGAAGGGGAGTGGGACAAGGAAATTATCAGCAGAAGAAAGGATCATTTCAGTCAAGGTCACCTTCCCTTAGGGGGAAGGGTAAGGGGTCTTATCAGGCAGATGAACTCCCTAGTGCTGAACCAGAAATTTCAGATGGATTGGTTTAAAATCCACTCCTGGGAGAGGTTGAAACTGCAATTAAGTCTTGGTTTTCTGTCCTGGGACAAGTGACTTCACCTTGGGCCTGTTATTTATTTTATTATTTTATTTTATTTTATTTTATTTTATTTTATTTTATTTATTTTATTATTTTATTATTTTTTTTTATTTTATTGATGGTACATATTTTTTTGTGCCCCTCACAGGATCTAGCACGATGCCAAGCACACAATAATACTCACCGGATGTTGGACTGATGTAACAATAGAGATGGACCGGGGACATGTGTCTACATGTGCCAACCTTTTCCCACAGACCCTTGAGTGCACAGAGCTGTTTATGAGATACAATATGGTTCTGTGGGTAAGCACCTGGACTTTCAAAAAGGCAGCCTGGGTTTGAAATCCTGCCCTCCTACATTCTAGCTGGGCCATCTGGATGATTTACTTCTCCAACTCCTATTTCTTAATCTGTAAAATACGAGTAATAATAAATAGCTGTAAAGTGCCCAGCACTGTCCTCAACACACAGAGAGCAGTTGACAAAGAACTTCCATATGCTTCATACCCATTAAGTGCTCAATAAATGGTATATGTTGTCGATGCAAATTGAACACACCTTTTAGAATCTCTACAAGTAAGAAAGAGAGTTTTATTTGAGCCCAAGTTAGGACAGCTGCCTGGGAACATGCTCTTCACAGAGAAGAAGGTGCTCCAGAGAATGAACAGTTTTTACAGGGTTATATACTTTTTACATCTTGTAACAGTTCTAAAGATTATAGATGAGCGTATAGGCAGGAATCACAAGTTTTATTGTAAAGGAATGCAGGGAGTAGGAGTGTTGGTCCATATGTCAAGGACAAGATGGTTTTCCTCTCGACAGCTCATTCACAAAGCAGACATACAGGGCATGCACGGCAACCATAAATCAGGCTTTTGGTTTAAACAAAATTTATACACAGTCCTGTTGACTTAGAAAGAAATCTAAACTGGCTCCCCTCATATATCAGGCCTTCAGAGAATGTTTCTCTCATCAGTGCCTTGTGACACTTTTTAAATATCAGTGACCGAAACATTTGTTGAATGCACATAAAAAAGTAGACTAAGGGACGCCTGGGTGGCTCAGCAGTTGAGCGTCTGCCTTAGCTCAGGGCGTGATCCCAGGGTCTGGGATCAAGTCCCGCATGGGGCTCTTTGCGGGGAGCCTGCTTCTCCCTCTGCCTGTGTCTCTGCCTCTCTCTCTCTCTCTCTCTCTCTCTCTCTCTCTGTGTGTGTGTCTCTCATGAATAAATAAATAAAATCTTAAAAAAAAAATTCCTCCACGCAGAAACATCTTTAAAAAAAAAATCTTTTTTTAAAAAAAAGTACACTAAGAATTAGTAGAAATAAAGTTGGCATTCAACTTTGCTGCTAACTGGCTGCAAACCTGTTCTGGGGAACATATTTTTAACCCCTGTAAAATGAGGATCTTCTTTTCCACCTTGCGCTGCACCCTCTTCTTCAGGCTATAGATTGAAAACTAAACAACACTAATTGAGTATCCCCTGAACACAGAATTCAGTTCTTCAGTTGTCTCCAAAGGGGTGCATTTCTCTATATCAGAGGTTCTCAAAGTGTGGACCAGAGACCCTTTCAACGTGTCTGGGAAAGTCAAAGCTATTTTTATAAAAATAAGATGCGCTTTTGCCTTTTTCACTTGTAAAGTATTATTTTCCAAAGGATACCTGAGGTGTGATGATGTATCTGTCTCAGCTGATGGCAAAAGAGTTTGGGGATTCCTGTGTTTTTTAATTTTCTCAGTGTTAATTTTGAATATGATAAATATCTGGGGTGCCTGGGTGGCTCAGGCAGTTAAGTGCCTGACTCTTGGTTTTGGCTCAGATCATGATATCAGGGTTGTGAGATCAAGCCCTGCATTGGACTCGTGCTCAGTGCAGAGTCTGCTGGAGATTGTCTCTCCTCCTCCCTCTGCCCCTCTTGCTTGTGCTCTTTCTCGAAAATAAATTTTTAAAATCTTTAAAAAATTGAATATGGAAAATATCAGTAGATAGAATCCACATTTAAAAAAGAAACAATGGGGGATCCCTGGGTGGCGCAGCGGTTTGGCGCCTGCCTTTGGCCCAGGGCGCGATCCTGGAGACGCGGGATCGAATCCCACATCAGGTTCCCGGTGCATGGAGCCTGCTTCTCCCTCCGCCTGTGTCTCTGCCTCTCTCTCCCTCTCTGTGACTATCATAAATGAAAAGAAAAGAAACAATGGGGGCAGCCCAAGTGGCTCAGCGGTTTAGCGCCGCCTTCAGCCCAGGATGTGATCCTGGAGACCCCGGATGAGTCCCATGTCAGGCTTCCTGCATGGAGCCTGCTTCTCCCTCTGCCTGTGTCTCTGCTTCTCTCTCTCTCTCTCTGTTTCTTTCATGAATAAATAAATAAAATCTTTTAAAAATAAAAAATAAATAAAATAAAATAAAATAAAATAAAATAAAATAAAATAAAATAAAATAAAATAAAATAAAAAAGAAACAATGTTGGGACCCCCAGTACTTTTTAAGAGTGAGTCCCACCCAATACCAAAAGGTTTAGGAACCTGGGATCTAGATGCTTGTGTGTTACCTTTGCAAGTGCACCAGGTAACATTGCCTTACACTCATTCATCCCCAAGTCATCCACTATCTTCATCCTCTTCGTTATAAAGCCATGTAAGCAGTGGTAAGGATGCCCTTTGATTTGAGGATACATTTTTCTGATGGGTCCGTTTCAGTAAGCCTTGCCAGCATTTCTGTTGAAAATTATGTTGATGATTACGGGCCTACAGACACTCATGGAAGAGTCGATCTTCCTTTTAGGTTAAGAAAAATGTCCAGCGGGATCCCTGGGTGGCGTAGCGGTTTGGCGCTTGCCTTTGGCCCAGGGCGCGATCCTGGAGACCCGGGATCGAATCCCACGTCGGGCTTCTGGTGCATGGAGCCTGCTTCTCCCTCTGCTTGTGTCTCTGCCTCTCTCTCTCTCTCTCTCTCTCTCTCTGTGACTATCATAAATAAATAAAAATTTAAAAAAAGAAAAAAAAAAAAAAGAAAAATGTCCAGCAACAGGCCACTACTCATGAAAATGGTCCCTGCAAACCAGCTGTTTCTAACTGTCCCATTGCTTCTCATTTCATTTTCCACCTTGAGCGCTGGGCTTTGCTTTCAAACAATTCTATTCCAGAATTTGTGAAATGGCCCCATTGAGCGGTCCTTACAATGATTTTCTGTTTCCCAAGAGTATGCGTTAAGGGTCGTGGTTACAGGAGTTAGAAAAGGCTGGGTGGGGTGAGCTAATTATATATAAATTATTGCTTCACGTTTTCCTGTCCCACAGACTCAGTGCAGATGGGAAGATTGTCCACACAGCAGGGGCAGATCTGCCACCAAAGAGACAGGAAATCTTGGCGGGAGGCATACAACCTCCACGGGTGTGTCTCATTGACCTTGGCATCCCTCCAGCAGAGCTTTCCTTTTTGGTAAACGAGGGAGACAGCTTGCGTGGGCTCTGCCAAGGCTAATCGGACTCTGGTTTTCCCGAGCTCTGGAACTCGCTGGCTTTAGGCTTAAGGGAGAAACGAGACGCCTCTTGAGAAACAGCAGCAAATGCACATTCCCCCTTAATCACACAGGCTTCGTCAACGGTCTAATCTCTCACAAACAGGACCTTCCTGGAGGTATCCGCTCAGGAGATGTCTATTCTGGAGACAAAATAAATCCTGAATGTGTTTACAAGAGACATCTGCTTTCTTTGGCTAGTTGTTGCCATTAAATCAAAATGTATATGGAATTTACAGCCCTTGGCAGAACAAGGATATAATCAAGGTTGAAAGGTTGAGAAGGTTGACAGACTGAAAGAGAATTTATAAATTCCACAAATGGGTAGGACCCGTCTCCAAGGGTCCTGGAAATAATGAAATAAGGTCCCTGACTTAGAAGCACCACAATATGGCAGGCTCTCCAAACGCAAAACAAATCGGCCACCCCCGCCCAGCTACCATCCTCACCAGCCTTTCTCCGTCCTCTGCTTGCTAGGCGTCCGCCACTGGGAAATTTTAGAATGTTGAGAACATTCCAGAATCAGATTTCAAAGCCCTTGCCAGTCCCATCCCCACCTGAAATTCTTTCCCTTGTGACTTGGGGCCCCTCCTCCCCACCCCTGGGCCTGAGTCACCCACTTCAGACCAGGAACAGTTTGTAAATACTTGGCTGCTAGGCCCCAGAGCCAACGGCCTCTGGATTCAGATGCAGATTTACAGAGCTGTTTTTTTTTGGTTCCCAGAGCTGAGAGAAAATACGCTGGGGCCTCAGAAGCAGAGGGGGAAGGGGAGGGTCCCTGGGACAAAGCCTGGGGGGTGCTTGTCTGAAAGAGATGGAACCACCAGTCCCTGGCTGCGCTTCACAGACAACCACCAGTCTCCTGCCTGCCAATGAGCTGGTGTTAGTTGACTGGTGCCTCTACTCAAGACTCCCCAGTTTGTTGTTTGAAAGCCCAGGACCCTCCTAGACATCCTCTAGGACTTCTAGAATGGAGGACAGAGGTGCTCGTAGAGGTGAGCCTCCTAAGGGCAGGGACTGGGCCAGATGAAGGGAAATCTCACTTTTAACCAAGTCAGGCTCAGAGGGAAGCAGTTTTCAACCCACCAGGTGGAAGATATTGACCTGTTACACTCCTCCAGGACTAGGGTAACTCTGCCTTCAGGCTGCACAGGAGCCATTTCTCACCTCAAAGGCAGATTTAAGCCTGTAGATGAGAAGAAAATTGAGAATCATTAATATTTTAGTTTCTGGGGGTCTCCGGGAAGGGCCCAGCACCATACTCCTGGGCCAGTGCTACAATAGAAGAGCAAAAAGTGAGAAATCCCAGATAAAGTGAGGAATGCCTGGTTCTCAGGGCAAAGCCCATGAGGCTGCAAACCCCAAAGACAATTTGTATGCCCACAGGACACCTGGGTGAGTGATTGGGTAGCAATGCCAAGGTGTTTAGGCTGATGCGTTCAAGAGAAGCTTTTGAAAGGGTGCAGAATGCATAACCTCAAAATATGCCTTTTTAGCATGTACATTATTTTGAAGTGAAGGCAATCAAGGCCCAACAGATTCAAGAAAAACTTTTACCTCTCCCTTATCTACCTAAAAGAATTTAGATAGGGTGCCCAGCTCAGAGACAGGGCTATTACCAGAGATAACTTTTATCTAAACAGCTTATCTGTATGCCAGGGCAAGCGTCTAATTACCAGCATATGCTCTCCTTATGTCCCATGAATTACCTTTCTGCCCTCTCAAGCCCTAGGCCCTATTCCATTCTTTAGCTCAGGAGGGCATGTAAACCTCAACGGCCCGACCTGCCTTTAGGGCTCATATTTTTATGGGGTTGCTGTACATACAAAATTAAATGAGTTTTTCTCCTATTAAGCTATCTTATGTTGATTTAATTATTAGGTCAGCCGAAGAACTTACAAGGGTAGAAGGAAAATTGTACACAAGAGGGCAGAGCAGCAAGGAGATGGCCAAAATAGCCAGGGGTCTCAAAAGGATTCTCCTGATTGGGATGGAGACCAACCAAGTTGCCCCAGTGTAGGTGCCCTTGGAAAATGGTGCACCTTCTTGGAAACCAGCAGGAACAAGGTCACCGAGGACCATAAAGCACTTCCCCACAGCAGGATGGTGGGGAGCCTCCCCCAAACCCAGATACCACCTGGGGAAAGAGAAGAAGGCACAGAAGTGGGAAAGACTTCCCCAGTTAACCTAGTAGTTTCCTAAAGGAGGCTGCTGTAAACTAGAGGCAACTGAATTGTGGCAAGATGAAGTTCTCCTTCAGAGGAAATGAAAAGTTGTCAGCAAAGTTGAATTTGGTTTTGGAGAAATTACATTTCTGCACACCCGTGTTTGTGGATGGAGAAACGTATGCCTTTTACAGGGTCATGGCAATCTCCTGCTAATACTATCATAGTTTCCCGTTGCACTTGTAAATTAATCCAGACTCTGACCTCTGGCCTACAAGAGTATGAATCTGTTCTTCCTCTTCTAGTTCCACCCCACCCCCTACTAAGCTTTTGTCCCACTGGTCCCCTTTGTGAATGGCACACTCGCCAAGTTCTTTCCTACTCAAGGCTTATGTGTATACAGTTGTTTCTGCCAGGAACACTCTTTCTCACACCAGCTGAGGAAACTGGCTCCTTTTCAAATTTGGTGAGGCCAGCTGCAACGGATCTAAATAGCTGTTCTCCCTACATCTTATTCTCTATCTCAGCACGCTTCTCTTCTCCACTTCCTAGCACTTCACGCTTTAGAGTCACTTGTTTATTTATGATCTGTTGCTCCCACTTAGACTCTAAGCTCCGTGAGGGTGGGGATCTTGTCTATCGTGCTCACAGTGGTACCTAGAGTGCTAGCACATCGCCTGCATGTAGTAGGCATCTGTCAAATATTTGTTGATTAAGTGGCTAAATAAGCAATCAAATTAACCAAGCAGCATAACAAAGGACTCCAGAGAGTGCACCGGAAGTCCAAGTCTACAAATGACTAATTCTGCTCAGTGGATTTAGAGAAGGTTTCACAGGAGGCGCATATCATGACAGCATGGGAGAGATGGGAGTGGGTAAGGCACACATATACTAGAAAGAAGAAAAAAAACAGAGAAGATAACACTTATACCAGCTTTAATATTCTTCCATATTAGGAAAGGAAGTAGCATCTATGGTTTGGAGGAGGGAGGGGTTCGGGTATATGGAGGATGCTAGAGTGTAGAAATAGGAATAGGGTGTAAGGACTAAGATTAGACCTGTCACTTTATACTCTTATCTGAGGCTTATGGCATGCTGGATATGTCCAGGTCAGGAACCAAGGCTGCCTGAGACATGGCTCTGTCCACTGTGGTGGGGCCATCGATCGATCTCTGAAAGACTTGAAGCCATCAGCTCCAGATGAGCATGACATAACACATGTGACCACTCTGGGTTGTCATAATTTTTTTTTTTAAGATTTTATTTATTTGAGAGAGAGATTGAGAGAAAGCAAGTGAGCATGAGTGGGAAGGAAGAGCAGAGGGAGAAGGAGAAGCAGACTCCCTCCTGAGCAGGGAGCTGACTCAGGGCTCCATCCCAAGACCCCCAGGATCATGACCTGAGCTGAAGGCAGATGCTTAACTGACGGAGCCACCCAGGTGCCCTGGATTGTCATACTTCTTGAATGAAAAAAAGGAATCTGAAAGAAATTCACTATGAGACTTCATGATTGGTGTATGTACACTTTTTGGAGGAAAGATTTTAAAATAACATGTATATGTGAAACTCCTAAGGGCCATGTGACCCCCAATTGGGATATGCTGCTTTAAATATCAGTTCATCTTAATGGCCAGGCACCTTCTTACAATTCAATTATAAAAAGACAAATAATCCAATTTAAAAATGTGCAAAGGATCTGAATAGACATTTCTCAAAGGAAGATATACAAATGGCCAATAAGCACATGAAATGATGCTCAACATCATTACTCATTAGGGAGATGCAAATCGAAATCACAACCAAATATCACTTCACACTTACTAGAATGGCTAAAATTCAAAAGTGAGATAACAACAACTGTTGACAAAGATGTGGAGAAACTGGAAGCCTCACACACTTCCTAGTGGAATGTAAAAGGGTGTAGGCACTTTGGAAAACAGTCTGGCAATTTCCCAAATGATTACCATAAGACCCAGCAATTTTACTCATGGTATATACCCAAGAGAATTGAAAATACCTATGTGTTTTATTTATAAAGATTTATAAACAAACTTATGTTAGTAGCAGTACTACTCATAATATCCAAATGATGGAAATGACCCAAATGTCCACCAACTGACAAATGGGTAAATAAAATGTGGTACATCCATTCAATGGAATATTACTTAGCTATGAAAAGAAACGAAATACTGATATATGCTACAATTTGGATAAACCTCAAAAACATCAGGATAAGCAAAAGAAACCACACAAAAGACCACATACCACATAACTCCATTTATATGAAGTGTCCAGAAAAGGGAAATCTATATAGAAAGTAGGTAAGTGGTTGCTTAGGGACGGGGAGGGGAATGGTGGAGGGTAAGGGGATGGTAGTAAATGAGTATGGGATTTCCTTCTGAGGTGATGAAAATATTCTAAAATTGACTGTGGTGATGGTGGCACATATCTGCAAATATACTTAACAAAAACATTGAATTGTAGACTTTAAATAGGCAAATTATATAATATGTGAATTATATCTCAATAAACATTGTTTAAATAATATAATAAAAAAAGACCAGCCACCTACAGAATAGTTAGGAAGGTATGCTAACATATCTGTTCTGGATAAAACAAAGTACCCTTGTATTGTTCCAATTGGAGTCACGGTCCTTTTAAGACAGAAACACATTCATCATTGCAGCCTCTAGGTGACTAATGCAATGCTGTGCACATAAGAAGAATTCAATAAAACAGCTGATAAAAAAATGAACAGGAAAGTAAATGAGTTACTTACATGAGTGAATATTACTGTTCTTGAGCACAGAGTAGGAAAAGAGAGATAAATGCCAGGAGGAAGCTTTTAGATTAGGTATTTGGTAAAACGGCCTAACATGAAGTATTGGACCAAGCAGAAGAATAATCTGTTATGGCCTCTTAATTACAAAATTGAAGTCAATCCAGAAAGCGATTAGTGAACTTTTCTCTGACGGGAATTGGAAGACTCAGTCCACCATTACTATCTCCAATCCTCTACCTCTCTTCAACTACGGGTAACACCATGGAAGTCAAAAGCATCAAAGGATCAACAGCCTAGTCAGGGAAAAATAACACCCCCAAGCAATTAAACACATGCAGCATATTATTATCATGCCCAATATTTTGGGAATGATGACATCTTTCTCTTGTTTGTTCAAATAATCTTCTTCTTTCCTCTCTACACTTCTCCACCCTTATTGAGTGAATTAAAATTAATCTCAAGTGAATTAAAAGCTTGAGAATTTCATACCCCTGAGATAGAGACACCTTAAAAATTGGGGCTGGAAACTCTAAAACTGGGTGGGGGTGAGGTAAGGTCCATGATGAAAATGCCATAATATCTGTGACATAGTTTATTTAACAGAATATGCTTTACGTATTAATGGAAAAGGAAGTATTATACAAAGACAAGATAAAAAGCCCCATCCCTGATGTTGACAAGCATATGATGTTAGTTCTGGAGTTGGCCCAATTACTCCCTACCAGGCTTGTCAGGGCAGAAGCATCACATTACTTTCTGCTCCTCTTCTTGTTAGCAAGAGAGGAGAATCTCCACTCCCCATGGGCAGTACTTATGTGGTACACTTGAAAGGGAGCACAGCTGTGTCCCTGTTCCGAATCCAAACCATCAGCTAACTGTTCTACTCCCACCAAAGAGGAAACCAGACTCATTTTCTTGCATCCTTGCAAGAACATTGCACATGGAATACTTGGTAAAAGTTGGATAAATAGATCCCAAAAGGATCCTGGAACTGTGAGGTGAGAAGCCCTAGTTCCCAGAGAAGGAATCCCTCCAGCAGGGCTACAGTGGTCACCAGCCCTCCCTATGCCAAGAGATGAGCTGGCAAGAAAAGGATTCATCCTACCGGCAGGATTAGCTGACCCTGATCATCAGGAGGGTCAGTCCTTCTACAACAGGGCCATGAAGAATAAATTTGCACAGTGGAAAAAAAAGATTTGCACAGTGGTGGTCCACAAAGGTATCTCTTGGCATTCTCCTGCCCAATTCTGATGGTAATGAGACATCATGCAACAGCAACAGTCTGAGCAGGGCATGGTGACCGTGACCAGGATTTCCAATCCCTGGGGATGAATATCTGGGTCATGCTACTAGGTAAGCTACCCAGACCAGGAGAGCTGCTGGTTGCGGGGAAGGGGAATCTAGAATGGATAGAAAAGGAGGGAAATGAATAGCATGTGGCCTCAAGGCCACCTATAGCAAAGGAGACCAATCTTACTCTTTCAAGTTTCTCCAGAAAAAGAGACTAACGAAGACTCCTGGAGTAGCTGTTTCCAGATGAAATGAAGTCACTAAATGAAGTTGCACAGAATGTGGGCCGCGGTGAATGATGGCATGCTCTCCATGTTCCCTCCTCACAGTCAAGGCACTAACACGTCTCCAGACGGAGGGAATGTTTTCTGCTGAAGGCTCACAGCCAGGTGTGGTCCTCTGCTGAAGGAAGCTATCCCACCCGAGGTAACATCCCCTCCCCGGGGGGAAGCTTGCATGCAATGATTAGTTGAGGCAAAGATACAAAGGTTCCATCCTCTTACCTCATTAGGGACACACATGTGTATCCTAGTAAATATTTCACAACCGGTTCTCTAGGAAAAAAGCCCTGGCTTGTAATGTTGGGTGGTTTCCATGGTGTAAATACTCCCATTGTGGCCAATTTCAAGATCAGGCTGACATCACTGAGTGAGAAGCTGGAGGGGATGCGCACGGTCGCTCCCACAAGCCAGTAGGAACCAGTCCGGCATACCACTGCACATCACTAAAAGGGCCATCCAGGGTTTCAGAGCTGCCGTGGGATGGGCTGAGGCCTGGTGAAACCACATCACAGTTCAACTTGTCCCTCCACCCAATCCCACGTCCTTGTTCCGTCACAGGTGTTGGTTCTGAGACACTCCCCAGCACACCTGCTGGCAATTCTCCAGCACAAAGGGTATTTCCGGGGGAACCTGTGCTACAATCATCCCTGGGGTTGGCCACTTTGGGGATCCTGGTTCTGTTCTCTTCTCACTCTGTAGTCTTTCCCTGGGCAACTTCATGCTCTCCCACACTTGGCCATCCCCTCCGGATCCAATGACACTACTCCACTCCAGACTTGGGAAAATAAATTTCCAGATCCTTATGGAAGCCAGACAGGTTTCACCGGTACTTAGAACTCAAAGTACATAAAACAAGCTCATTACCTTTCCTGCCAACCTGCCTTTTCTTCTGTACTCCCTTTCAGCACAATGGTTCACCACCTTCCCAACAGTATATGATTTAAATACAAAACAAAACCAACCTAGAACTGCCTTTAACAATTTGCTCACCCTGAACTCCCGCCAGTTGTCTCTGAAGGTTCGCCTCTGCACTCACATCCAGCCTCCACCTTACATAGATCTGTATCATGTCTTACCACTCTGTGCTCATAGCCCCAAGGGTCTCTCTGATTCTCTTTGCTCTTCTCCCTGCCCACACGGTCTACACCAACAACCTCCACAGTGGGGTGTGCTTGACAATCCAATGAAAAGCAAGGGGAACTAGGGCTTTTCTCTTCTTTATTTTCGTCCGTTCCTTCCAACATATGGCTTTTAATGTACATGCTATGCCTGTAAATGCTTAAAATTTATAAATACTTTTAGTGGAATGCCTACTCGCTGTTTTTGTTTGATTTTTAGTGATGCATGATCAGAGAAGTTTATAGATACAGCTCTCCATTCCTACTCCACTGACCCTCTTATCACACCAATCCCTCATGTGCCTCCCTCACTCAAAGATGTTTGGTGACTCCCTGGGCTCAAATGATCTCCCTCATTAGATCTTTCTCAATTTTCCGTGCTGTCATCCACTTCATCCCCCATTTATCCAGAGCTCCTAACACTTTTTTTTTTTTTTTGCCTTTTAATATAGAAATTGATGTAAAACGTCCTTATTCTCTGGTATAATTTAAGCTCATTGAGGACAGAGACTATATTTATATTTTCCCCCAGAATGTAGCACTTCTCCTTGCATATGGAAAATGACTGTTGGTTGAATGAATATTTTAAGTATCCTGTGCCTCAAAGATTGATCCTAATAATATATTTTACATCCAAATAAATTGACGGTTTTTTGGGGAGAGCACAATGGTAGTTAATAAGACACCGTTCAGGTTTAAACACTTATCCTTTTGGGGGGGGGTGGAGTTGAGGGGTAGGGGGGAGTCAGTGCTCCACAGCAGTTGCTAGGTTACAGGCCACAGCAACAAAAAGAAGTCACAGGAAGATGTTACCACAAGGTGGCAGAATGACATTGCTCTTCAGTATAGGTTTTTTCAGAAGGAATTCTCTTTGGAAGTGTTGTTAGCTTACCCGTTAAGCTACCTTAGAGGCTGATGTGTCCCTAGAAGAGAGTGCAGTAGGAGCCGAGGGGTCCTCCTCACCCCTTCCCACTGAGCCCTGACTTTTGCAGAGGGCATCAGAGAAGGGGAGGGCCCATGTCCTGAGCCCACTGCGCTGGGAGGGATTCGGGTTCAGTGGGTCTGTCTCCTGCTCAGCCCTGTCCAGACGCAGCCACCACAGCTTCAGCACTTGGGAGGGTGGTCAGGGTGCTAAGGAAGCTTCTGCTGGCAACTTCCCTCCTGCGCCAGGTCCTTCCACAGACCTCAGAGGGCCAAGCAGAAGCTGACGTGTGATGATGTGAACAATGGGTACCCCGTATGCCCCTGTGTGTGTAAGCAGCCCATGTTCAGTCATCCAGGGTGCCCACATCACTAGTGCCCTGGACCGAGCAGAAGGCGGACAGCAAAGGAGTAAGTCCTTGGCCTGGACATTTGAGAGGCCAGTGGAGGGGTTCTGGGATTGGGGTATGTGTGTGTGTGTGTGTGTGTTGGGGAGTAGAAAGGCATTCTGCTCTTACCCTCTCTCGCCAGGACTAGGGGCCTCTCCCCAGAGGGAAGCCCTGAGTAGAGCACAGTGGGGCCCTGGGCTTTGCCCTCTCCATCCCTCAGAACTGCCATATTGTTTGGGGGAGATAAGATCAGAGAGGCCAAGAGCCACCTTCCTGGTAGAACCTGGAGGGACCCAGAGCCAGGAGGAAGGACAGACGGCCTCCCCCCCCCGCCCCCATGCCAACATGACAAAACAAATGTCACCAAGGTCAAGGCACTGTTTTAAACACTGACTCACTGAATTCTCACTACCACCCCATGAGTGAAATGATTTTAATTTCCATTATTTTCAGGTGTGAAAATGAAGTTTCTGCCCTGGCTAGGCAACAGTGGGGCTGGGCTTCGTGTCCAAGCAGTCTTCAGGCTCATGCCTCCCATTTCAGTGCCCACTGCCTCCCCTGAACGGGGTGTGAGGAAACAAAGGAGGGCTTGGTCTGTAGGGAACTGAGGTCACATGATCTGAGACTCAACTGCAAGTTGTGTGGATCATCCTCCAAAGGCCAATCCAGACATCTGAGCAACCCTAGCAAGGATGAGACCCAGACCCTTCACCCCATCTGTGCCTGACATAAACTACAGTTACTCTGAGGAGAGGAACCAACCAAATGGATTGCTTTCTACCCTCCAGGGAATCCATGACTCAAAGTAAAAATTAAATTCAGTACCAGAAAAGTAAAGAAGAAAATCATTTCTTAGATCTCTCACTTGGTAGGCTGAGGAAAAGGAAGAAAGCAAACACTATTTGAGTATCTGCTCTAGCCCAGGTATACCGATCCTCCCCACAGCAGCAAGGGTTAATAATTCCCCCTCCATGTTGACTGAGCACCACCAGGAGCAGCGGTCCAGGCGCATGTGGAGCCAGAATCCAAACCTAGATCTGTCCAGTGGAAAAACACAGGGCATTTCCACCAAGCCATGAAGCTGGTTATTAGAGGTCAAGTTGCCCATGGCCACCATCTTACAGATGAGGACAGTCAGCTCAGAGATGAAGTGCAGGCTCTTGGCTGCTGCTCATCCCCTCTCCCAGTGCCTCCGACTGGCTCCACAGAAGATATAAGACTCCAGAATCTCCTCTCATTCCGTACAAGTGACTCCTCTCAGTTTGCAACTTCTGGCACCGCTTTATCTCAGATTTTGATAAAGGGAGCTTTGCTGAAAACCTCTTGGCGCTTGTTCAGTAGAGGAATTTTTAAAATCTAAATAGCTTTATTGGGATACCATTGGCATGCAATAAATTGCATATTGACATACAATAAAATGCCCATTTAAATTGTGTAAGTGTCCATCACTTACACCACTAGCACACTGGAGACTGAAAATACTCATCCCCACCAAGTTTCCTTGTGCCTCTCCTTTGTGATCCCCCTCTCTCCCTCCTCCCCCAAAGCAACTGATGATCTGCTTTCCATCACTATGGATTAGTTGCATTTTGTAGACTTCCGTAGAAATGGATTCACACAGCAGTACTCTTTTTAGTCTGGATTCTTTTACTCAAAATAATTATTTTGAGATTCATCAATGTTTGTCAGTGTATCAATAACTCATTCCTGTGTATTGCTGGGTAATGTTGTGTTGTAACCATTGCTTGTTTATCCATTCACTTATTGATGAACATTTGGGCTGTCTGCTATGAACATCGTGTACATGGTGTTGGACATATGTCTTCTTTTTTCCTAAGTAAATACCTAGGAATGGAGTGGATGGATTGTATGGTAAGTACACCTAACTTTTAAAAATACTATTAAATCATTTTTAAAAATCACTTGCTACATTTTACATTTCCAGCAGAACTGGGAGTTCCACTTTTTCCACATCCTGGCCAGCACTTCATATGGTTCGTCTTTTTAATTTTAGCCATTCTAGTAGGCATGTAGTGTTACTTCACTGTGGTTTTAATTTGCATTTATTTCCCTAGTGTCTAATGATGTTGAATATCTTTTCATGTGTTTATTTGCCATCCTTATATCTTTGGCAAAGTGTCTGTTCAAACTTTCGGCCCATTTTTACATTGGGTTGTTTGTTAATTGCTGAGTTTTGAGAGTTCTTTATATATCCTGGATACAAGTTTTTTTCAGATATATGCCTTCTAAAGATTTCCCCACTGATTATGTATATCTTCTCATTCTCTTAACAGAATCTTTTGAAGATCAGAGCTTTTAATTTTGATGAAATATAATTTTCAATTTGTTATTTAATGGATCATGCATTGTGTTATATGCAAGAAATCTTTGCCTAACCCAAGGTAACAGATCTGCTATGCTTTCATCTAGAAGTTTTATACATTTAGGTCTGCAATCTAATTTAAGCTAGTATTTATATATGGTTCAAGTTATAGATCTGAGTTCATTTTTTTTCATGTGGATGTATAATTGTTCCAGCACCTTTTGCTGAAAAGACAATTCTTGGGGCACCTGGCTGGCTCAGTTGGTTAAACATGTGACTCTTGATTTCAGGTCAGGTCATGATCTCAGGGTCCTGAAATGGAGCCCTGAGTCAGTCTCTGTGCTCAGTGCAGGGTCTGCTTTGGATTCTTTCTCTCCCTCTGATCCTCCCCGTCCTCCCTCTCTAAAAAAAAGAAGGAAGGAAGAAAGGAAGGAAGGAAGGAAGGAAAGAAAGAAAGAAAGAAAGAAAGAAAGAAAGAAAGAAAGAAAGAAAATTCTTTTTCTCTTGCATTTCCTTTAAAACTTTATCAAAGATCAGTTGTCCGTATATGCGTGGGTTTATTTCTGGACTCTCTATTCTTCTCATCTACTTGTCTATCTTTATGCCAATGTTATACTGTTTTGATTGCAGTAGTAGAATTTTTTTTTAAGATTTTATTTATTTATTCATGAGAGACACAAAGAGAGAAAGAGGCAGAAACAGGAAGAGGGAGAAGCAGTCTCCCCGCAGGGAGCCTGATGCGGGACTTGGTCCCAGGACCTCAGGATCATGCCCTGAGCCGGAGGCAGACGCTCAACCCCTGAGCCACCCAGGTATCTCTGCAGCAGAATTTAAGGTGCAATGAGCTTTAAAAAATGGCCCCAAGGTCCACTCCATCCTAGAGAGTCTGCCTCTCCCTCTTTCCTTCCCAGGACAAGGGGGAAACCTGCATTCTCTTCCCAGAGCTCAGCATGGTTCACCTTTCACTTAAGTAGTCTTCGAACAGCCACCGCACAGTTTGCAGCAGAGAATATTCTGAGCTAATGTGGAGAATATAAATGGTGGGATTTCTGCAGAAAATTTACCTCCAAGAGAAGAAGAAGCATTCTTCTGAGAAACAAAGACTGTTAGTGTTCCTAGCACTGGGTCACCCAACTGGACACTTGCTAGCCATTTCTGTAAAGATTTGCAGATAGGGAGACTGAAGTTAACCATTAAAATAAAGTTTGAGAATGAGTAAAGAATTTATTGTGCCTGCCCCCTTTCCTCCCCTTTCCTCTTCTAGCGTCACTCCAAATCTCGCTGCTTTGAAAATTTTGAGCCAGTTATGTGCTAAAAAGGAGGTAGGATAAAAGGATCTCTCTCTCTTCTTACACACTAAGGGCATGGTATTGATGAATGTGGGAGCCTGGCAGCAGGGCACTGGAGAATTTGAACAAAACGTTAGGGAAATAGTGTGTATGGAATCTCTCTGTACTATCTTCACAAATTGTAAATATAAGACTATTCTAAAATTAAAATGTTATTTTTAAAAAGCCAGAGTAGCCATTTGAAAGAAAAGTTAGGGAAAGGGAAGGTCTACTAAAACTGCTTTAAAAATAACACTGCAGTTCTAAAAAAAAATCATCCTCTTTGTTAATTATATTCCCAACTGAAAAATGACCATTAAACTTCAACCTTCCAGATGCTCCTATTTGATTGAATATTAATTTATTTCTTCAAGCTGTAAGGTGGTCTCTAGATGTCCATGGAACCGTGCAAGAGTGTTTTGGTTTCTCCTCAACCTCCCTGGGTGCAAACAGCCTTCCATCTGTTCCTTTTCTCCTCAACCCAAATTGAGTCATTTTTCTGGTTTAATCAGAGATAAGAGGAACAAATATTGAAAGTCTCCTCAAAGGAGAGTCCAGAGATTCTCTGTGCTTGTGGAAGGTATGAAAGCATGGGAATTCAAAGATTCATGGAATTCAGCCTATTGTCATGTATCACCACTGTTCTGACATAATAAAAATGGAGGCCATATGCGCATCCATTCCATGAGCTGGAAATCAGGGTCTCCTGTTGACAAAGGCATTTCACTGAGGAGTAACCTACTAATGGAATAATCCCACATATGAATAAAGACAAAAACACAGGGGTCCATCACTTACTAACACCAACCAGTTGCTTATCTCCTGGGTATAGCTTTGCCCAAGAGGAAGACCATCCAGTAAACATAGGTGTCAAAATGAAAGGAAGGGCCCTGGAAACTGAACACAACAATGCTTACTACTGAGTGGAATTCCATTAATGTCAGATCTATCTTAGACCTTGTCATAGAGACTCATTACTAAAAAAAAAAAATCACAAGGAGCTAAAGATGAGATGATTGCATAGTATATAAAAGGGCAGTGTCAGTCTAAGACTTTGAGGTTCTTACCAATGGGATGGAGAAGGTATTAAAAATTCATTCAAAGGTCAGGTTAATCTTGACCTTTGATGACCCTCAAGGAAAGCTACCTCCTGGGGTTCACTTATATGTGGGAGCAAGACCTGTGACTTGCTTGTAACCAAGAGAGTATGTCAGAGGTGATGGGATATCACTCCATGATTAAGTTACCCTAAATATGTAGAAGACTCTCTTTCTAGCAGACATGCTAGACTCTTCCTCGCTAGCCTTGAAAAAGCCACCATGAAGTAAATGGCCATGGTGGACAGGCCCATGTGATAGAGAACCATGAATGAGTGACCCCTATTTGCTGAGAGCAGCCTCCAACAAGAACCTGAAGGCTTAGTTCTGTGATAAGAAATAAATGAATTCTGGCACAACCAAGGGAGTTTGGGGGCTGACCCTTCTCCAACAGTTTCTGATGACCCTACTGCATTGGCAGCATTTTAACTCTAACCTGGTGAGATGTTGCAGCCAAGAACCCAGCTAAGTGATGATCAGAGTCCTAACCCCCAGAAACTCTGAGATTATAAATGTGTTTTTTAAGAAGCTGCTATATGTGGTAATTTGTTATGCACCAACAGCTACCTAAGGCGTAGAGTAAGATATACTTTTGTGTGTTAACCACTCTTACTTTAAAATATAAAAATTTTGTTTCCCTTTGTGCTCTGAGAGGCATCTTTCCCCCACTCCCACTGCCATAGAGGAGACCCCGAAATCCAAGCTTGTGACAGATCCCATCTGAAACACATGATGGTGGAAAAAGTATGGTTTCCTGAATGAAACAAAACAAAACCCAGGATCCCATGACTAGAAGAAAAAGAAAGTAGAAGATGAACATCCTAAAAAATAAGAATTTCCCACCTGAGAGTCCAACCCATTTAAAATGAGAGAGGAAGAAATAAACCCAGAGAGGTAAACAGTTTCCAAAATCATCACTCCACACAGGGTTAGAGGCAAAACTCTTTCCCCATCCTTAATCCAGGACTCTTATCACTAGAGCACATTATATGACTAATGTTTTTGGATGATCTTGTTTCTCTGTTCTTTTGACATATTTAGGAATATTTGCTCAGAAAGAAAGCATTAAAATCAAAGTGAAATAATTAGTGAAGATAAACAAAAGTTTTAAAAATCCAACAGTGGAATCAAACTTGTTATTTGGAAGAGAAACACCCATTTGGCTGCCCTTTTCAAACATTTCCAACTGGTTTGTGCATACTTGGGACTTCGAATTACTCCCACAATCAAGAACAACAGAGCAGAAAACATGAACCTGTTAAAGAAAGAAAAAAAAGAATTCAGTTTTGGCTTCCACTCCTTACCCACCCCCCTTTTCCTTACACGTATAAACTCTCGGGGGTCTTTTATATAAAGAGATGGAAATGTAGGTGCTCTCATTGGAAGAAAGCTTTGACCTTACAGAATCAACTGCTCTCCTTCCCACATCAATAAATGAATGGGTGGAAGGACTTGTTCAGAGTGAGGGGGGGGGGGTACAGGGGCTCAGGGGCTCTAACACTGGCCAGGGGCTCTGATGTGCTTCCTTCCTTCATCATGGGATTTCTGTTGGGTCCAACCATGTTCTGGGAGCTCTGGGAGATTCCAAGGGCAGCAGTAGGTGTGTAAGTGGCTTCCTGAGGTCAGAACACAGCTGCTCATTGACCCTACAGTGGCTCTGGTGCCCTCAGAGCAGCTGCATCATGGAATGAGGCCCATACAAGTACTAAATAGCATGTTGTTGGTCAGACCCTCGGAAAATAGCTTCCGGCATTTGCTTCCTCCATTGCCTTCCCCTTTTTATTTCTGCAGGCATGCTCTTGGGGATGGCTCTGCTGCTGCAAAGGTCAAGGGGGCAGAGGACAGAGGTAGCAGAGGAGAGAAACTACGATGCCAAGTCTTGCTGTCTGACTCAGAGCTGAGCAACCTCTGTGAGCATCTGCTTCTCCCATATAGAATTAAAGTACTAATTGCTACCAGCAACCTCACCGTGGGGAGAAAGTGAAATGGCATATGGTTGAGAGTGTGTCTAAGGTGTTTAATAAATGCATGGGTGCTGGTCTGAGCCAATTCTACATCCATAACTACTTCTCACCCACAGCTGAGGCCCGAGGGCTTGGAAGTAATCCTGATGGACAATGTGCAGTGCTTGCTGTTTGCCACAGTCACATGCTTTCCTTATAGTAACACTTAATCCTCACAATCTCATATGAGATGAACACTATTATAATCATCCCCACTGTACAGATAAGGAAACTGAGTCATGGAGGGTGAGGCATTCATTTGGAGTAACTAGCTAGTTTGCTAGTATAGCCAGAACACAGACTCAGGTCAAAGGTCCAAAGTCCATACACCTCATCACCACATTCTCTTAGGTAATTAAAGTGTCCCCAAAGAAAGGGACCAAATAGCCCAGAGACCCATCCTCCCACTTCTCCTTCCTCCCATTCTCCACTACTAGTCTCTCAACTCTCTTCAATTCTAGGACTTTCCTGTCTCATCCTCAATTCCTGGATTCCAACCCTCCATGAGCCCCTTCCATCACCACCTCTGTTGGGTCACCTGCTTTCTCGGTGTCCACTGAGCATCTGTAGCCTTCTCAAAATCAACCCCAGCTCCACCCTGCAGCCTGGAGGTGTTCCACCCAACCCAGAGCCTGTCTAGAGGGAAAGGTGGGAAGATTACAATTGTCGATCATTTGGCAGAGAGGGTTTCTTGGTGGCCTATTAAAGCCAATATAGCATGATTAGACATAAAACACCTGACCACCCCAATGTCAGAGTGATGCTAGCCAACCGATGCATGGAACTTACCAAGTGATCTGAAACCCTGGCAGTGAGCTGCCTTTCAGGTAAGCCCCGGGAGGAAAAAGAGACACAACCCTAGAGAAAGAGATCACACTTGAGTTCGGATGAGCCGCAACATAGATTTCATAAAATGTTCTAATGAGACCATGGTGGGGAGAAGGAACCATGGGGGGAGAATTGAGCATCCTCCTTTCCAGCATCTTTGAAACAAGGATCTTTGGCACCAAGTCAAGCTGTGGGCTGCGTGGTAGAGCCACAGCACGCTCCCTCCACGTCACTTATATGAACGTATTTTTCCTTCTGTCAAACAGTCTTTTGAGCTCATGACAATCTTTTTTTCCCCCATTTTCAACCTCAAAGGTTTAGTGCATTTCCTATTGCTGTTTGATACATTTTACAAATGGAGATCTCTATTCCTTGTAGAGGAATCTGATATTCCAATACTGGTAGCTTCCAGCATTATCCAGTCTGGTGATATTGGTCAGGACGCATCCTCGTGGCCTGGCCACATATCCTCTCATCATTCCTAACCAATTAACCACCAAGATGCTATGGGTGCTGTTAAGTTTGGTTGTATCTGATGAAGTGGGACCAGAAGCAGCAAGAGATGTATATGATCTATATTAGCAGATCAAGCAGCTACTCACCCACCCCCCACCCCACCAAATGATGGGGTCCTGAACCTGAGACTGAGCTGCCTGGGCATGAGGTTGGAGGAGCCACCACTGCATGGCAAAGTCACCAATTGGCATCCAGTATGGTTGACCTAGCCACGTCCCTTTCTCCTCGATATCCAAGGGTATTAACTTGACTGAAGGGCATGACCCTGTCCAACAGAGAAGATCCCTTCTTGGATCAAGAATAACCTTCAGAGATACGTATTGAAATACTGATGGACACAATATTGGGATTTGCTTTAACATACTTCAGCAGCAATAAGTACAAACGACAATACTGAAACTGAATGGGGAAAAGGGAGATGAGCTGCAGAACGTTGACAACTGTTGAAGCTAAGCACTGAATTCATGGGAATCCACGATACTATTTTCTCAATGTCTGTCTATATTTGAAATTTCCCATAAGAAAACTTTCTTTTTTAAAGTAGATGTCAAGTTCCCACGCTGGTGTGGAAAGATATAGACACCTCTGACAGACTGGGAGCCAGTCATTTTCTGCTGACATGAGTAGAATGTTGGGGTGAGTATTCTCATACTATGGAGCATGGTACCTTATTTTTGTCTGAGTAGGTCAGTTGTTTGAGATAAGGATTCACATTCATAACTTGATGTGGCCACAGAGCATAGACAGAGACCACAGGAGCCCTTCTAATCTGGTGTTTTTTCAACCTGTGCTCTTTGGAACTCCAGGGCTTCTGAGGAGAAGCTCCAGAAGCTCTGAGAGCCAACCTGTCTTGAGCACCTGTAGCATAGCAGGTACCCCTCTAGTGCCAGGAATGCAGTAGTGAGGGAGACCCACCGACCTCTATCCTCATGGAGTCCCCACTGTGGGAGAGGTGGGGACAGACAAGACAGATGCATACATCCATGGTGACATGGAGAAAACAATGCAGGAGAGGGCAATGGGTCACAGTAAGGAAAGGGTCATAATATCCACAGCCTCCCTCCAGATCCCCCAGCTAGCAGAACCTCAGAGGGAGCCAGCAGCAAAGCATCACGTGTTTGCAGAGCCCAACATCACACAGCTGAGTGCAGGAGGGGGCTGTTGACAGATAACAACTTAGTGACGGGCCCCTGCAAGGGAGAGAGTATTAAGGAGGCAGGCACAGCTCCTGCCTTGGTCCTCCTCGAGGTGAGCCTGTGCTTTTCACTCTCCTACCAGGTTCCTGCCTCAGGCTCCAGTGTGTGTGTGTGTGTGTGTGTGTGTGTGTGTGTGTGTGTGTGGTGAGGTTATACATAACACAAAATTTACTGTCTTCACCATCTTTAAGTGTACGGTTCAGTGACATTAAGGACATCTGCAGCGTTGTATAACCATCGCCACCATCCATCTCCAGAACTTCTCTATCTTCTCTTTTTTTTTTTAAAGATTTTATTTATTTATTCATGATAGTCACACACACAGAGAGAGAGAGAGCGAGAGAGACAGAGACACAGACATAGGGAGAAGCAGGCTCCATGCACCGGGAGCCAGACGCGGGACTCGATCCCAGGTCTCCAGGATCGCGCCCCAGGCCAAAGGCAGGCGCCAAACCGCTGCGCCACCCAGGGATCCCCTTCTCTATCTTCTCAAACTGAAATTGTGCCCACTGAACAATGATTCCCCTTTTCCCCCCACCCCTCGGGTCCCCGCCCCTGGCAACCAGCATTCTACTTATGGCCTGGTATGGATTTGACTATTCTAGGGACCTCATGTAAGTGGGATCATAGAGTATTTGTCCTTTTGTGTCTGGCTTATTTCACTTAGCCAAATGCTTCATAGCTCATCCAGATTGTAGCAGGTGTCAGAATTTCATTTCTTTCAAAAGCGGAATAAAACTCCATTGCATAGATAGACCACATTTTGTTCATCCATCCATCCCTTGATGGACATTTTGGGTTGTTTCTACTTTTTTCCTACTTGTGAATAATGTTATAATGAGCAGAGTGTACAGATACCTATTTGAGTCCCTGCTTTCTTTTCTACTCAAATCTGATTTGGGTGTATACCTAGGAGTGGAGTTGTTAAGACCCCTAGGTTTACTTTTTAAGGACCTATCACACTGTTTTCCACAGTTACTGCACCATTGTACATTCCCACCAGCAATGTGACAGGGTTCTAAGCCAGCATCCCTCTCATCAATTCAGAGGAAAAACAAACATTGTGGTCATAGCGTCCCAGGCACAGCTGGACTGGGCAGGGAACATGTACATCCAGACCCAGGAGGCAGGAATGCTTGCTTATCACTCAAATGAACATGAAGGAATGCAACCCCACTAGCTTATGCACATACAAGTGGTTAGTTTAGGTGGATACAAGCAGCTGGTAAGCACTATCCTAACCACATAATCACCAGGTGTACCTAATGAAATCTCTAACATAAGAAAAAAAGATATTTTTCATATTACAAGTGTCTTGACATAGAACAGACTTCCATAAGACTAGACAAAGTGGCACCATAAGGAACTAAGTAACATCTGTTAACAGGATGTCATAGGCCTCCAACCGGAGGCATCCATCTTCTCCAGAGACCCTCCCCCAAATTTTGCCCTTAAAAACCGTAACTTGTAAGCCATTGGGGAGTTCAGGACCATAAGCATTAGCTCCCATGTGCCTGGGTGGCACCACACCAATAAATAGCCTTCCCTCACTGCAAAAGCTCAGTGTCAGTATTTTACTGGCTTGTGGCACATCAAGCAGACAAACTCTTGTTTGGCTCCTTCCAGTTCTAATTTCTCCACATCCTCGCTGACACCAGTGAATTTCCACATTTCTGACAACAGCCATCCTCATGAGTGTGAAGTGACCCATCGTGGATCTTGGCAGGCATTCAGTGTGGACACACTCTTTCGTGGGGTCTTTGTCAAGATGGCACCTCAGTTGTCACCCCTGCAAACTTCTAGTTGACCCAACTCTTCTCTCCTTTCCCAACCAGTTTGGTTTCTTGGCTTTGGCAGCTTCAATATTTCTCGGAAGAGGATTTGTACCTTCTTAGTGGAAGGAGATTAACAAAATGTTGTGAGATGAGAGATGCAGAAAGATATTGCGAAAGCACGTTTCATCTTCTTCAGTGTCTGCAAATATGAATGCTGACGGGGGAGAGAGGCCTCCCCAATCTCATCTGGAGCTGCCACTAGTGGGCAGCTGGGGCCCTCTAGGGATTGAACCTCGCCAGCGGACAAATCAGGAACCAACCTGAATGTCCGAAAATCAGATGAATTATGCTACAACCACAGAATATAATTTGATGCTGCAGTTGAAAATTATGCTTCTAAGACATATTTAATAATACCAGAAAATCTTATGATTTCATTTCAGGTGCAAGAAGGTGAATACAAAATAATGACGTTAAATATTTATACATATGCCTTAAAAGAGACTAGAGAAATATATAAAAATGTTAGTAGTTATTTCTGGTATGGGTCACTTTTAATTCTCTATATTATTCTACTTCTCAGATCCACTAAAATAAGCACTTAATATCTCTTAATTAGGAAAAAAAAAAACCATGATTAAGCAAACACGCCAGTGGCTGCAATGGATGCATTGAAGTGGCTGCCAGCAGAGGGGAGCACGTGGAACCGCCTGGAACTTGGCCAGGGAAAAGTAAGGACATAGACAGTGGCTGAGAAGATGCGCCTATTTTTGTTACTGTTGCCATGGTTACCTCAGCCCTTGGTTGGCTCTCTGGGCTGGTGTGGTGTGGACAGACAAAGCTAGGAGAGTTCACATGATACATAAGACCCCCCGCTCATTGCCATCCTTAACAGAGAGGACTCCAGAATTAGGAAAAGCACCATTAGCTATTCAGATGTTTACTCATTAGGGATGCTCCTCTTTTCTCTGCTCAAGTGTCATATAATGGACCTGAAATTGTCCCCATTTTGTTTTCTTCTTCACAGAAGCCAGGACTGTTAGCTCAAAGCCCAAATTAAAATTCTTACACTCAATTGCTTTACATGTAGTCCTAATAAACATTCATTTTCACCATTCAGAGCCTATCCACTTGTACTCTCTGAAACTGTACCCAGCATCTGCTAGCCATGGATAAGAAAACCCTGTCATTATAGAAGACCCTGTATCAGTTAGGGTTCTCCAGAGAAACAGAACCAATAAGAGATTATTTTATTATTATTTTATTTTATTTTATTTTATTTTATTTTATTTTATTATTTTATGGAATTGGCGTGCACAGTTATGGAGGCTGAGAAGTCCCAGATCTGCAGTTGGGAAGCTGGAAACCCAGGTCAGCCACTGGTGTAATTTTCAAGTCAAGTGCAAGTCCAAAGGCAGGAGAATACAATGTCCCAAATTGAAGACAGAGAACAAATTCTCCTCCAATAGATTGACTGAGGCTCACCTACCTCAAGGACCTACCTCAAGGAGGGCATTCTGCTTCACACCGTCTACCAACTCAAATGTCAATTTCATCCAGAAACATCCTCAAAGAAACACCCAGAACCATGTTTACCTAAAAATCTGAACATTCTGTGATCCAGTCAAGTTGACATATACAATTAACCATCAAGACCCCAAGATGCTGTTGCCCTTGGAAGCTCTCTGACCCAGACTCTCCTCCACCCCTGCTGCTGAGCGATACCACCTGAATACATAAGTGCCCTCTCTGATTCCCCTCTGCCCTGGGAATTCCAAGGCCCTCTTCCCCTTCTGGGTGGTGACCAAGTGCCTGCTGTCTCTGGAGGTTCTGCCCAGAGGAACTTCCCTGCAAGCAGCCTGACCAAGTATCACCCAGTAAAGCTAGTTGTGCAACACTGCCACCCTATGGTTCTATCGCTTACTTGATCAGCCTAGAATCCCTCAAACTGACCACAATAATGGTTGTATCATGAAAGAACTTTTGTAGGACCCTTCCTGCTCCTGTCCAAACTCTTGGGAAAAGAGTGATCATTTTGAGATCACCATGTCTCTGTATCAAATCTGTCACCATGTTCCTTGAATTTTTCATCCCTAGCCCAAGGAATTCTAAAGGGTGTGTTGGAGAAAAGCAGGCAGAGTGAAGTATTCTATCTCCATTTTCTTAGCTTCTCTCAGTCAAATACATAAAGTCAAAGCTTAAACTCAAACTTTGTTGGGACCTTTAGTGGCTCCCAACACTGAGCAGGTTAACATGCCCACCGCGTGCCCTCTATGCACCTCAAAGTGAGAACAGCACTAAACCATGAGACTCAAAACTTAAATATGTGCTGAAGTTGAAAAGAATTTATAGATTTTTCTCTCTTTTTTTGCATTTTTTAATTGGAGTTCAATTTGCCAACATATAGCATAACACCCAGTGTTCATCCTGCCAAGTTCCCCCCTCAGTGCCCACCACCCAGTCACCCAACCCCTGCCCACCTCCCTTTCCACTACCCCTTGTTCACTTCCCAGAGTTAGGTGTCTCTCATGTTTTGTCACCCTCACTGATATTTTCACTCATTTTCTCTCCTTTCCCCTTTATTCCCTTTCACTAATTTTTATATTCCCTATAGATTTTTCTGATTTTTTTCTTGAAAAATGTTAAATATTTTTGTGGAAAATAAATGTTTTATTCAAAAAATATTTGGGGGGATCCCTGGGTGGTGCAGCGGTTTGGCGCCTGCCTTTGGCCCAGGGCGCGATTCTGGAGACCCGGGATAGAATCCCACGTCGGGCTCCCAGTGCATGGAGCCTGCTTCTCCCTCTGCCTGTGTCTCTGCCTCTCTCTCTGTGTGTGTGTGACTATCATAAATAAATAAAAAATTAAAAAAAAATATTTGGGGAGGGCACTTGGCTGGCTCAATCTGTAGAGCATGCAACTCTTGATCTCAGGGTTGTAAGTTCAAGCCCCGTGTTGGGCATGGAGCCTACTTTATTTTTTTTAAAAAGGTTTATTTATTTTATTTTAGAGAGAGAGAGCAGAGTGGGGGTGGGCAGAAGGAAAGGAAGACAGTCTCAAGCAGATTCTACACTGAGGACAGAGCCCAAAACAAGCCTCAATCTCATGACCTTGAAATCACGAACCAAACTGAAACCACCAAAACCAGGAACCAGTCACTTAAATGATGGCACCCCCAGGTGCCCCATGGAGCCTACTTTAAAAATTATAAATTTTTTTTGTTTGGCTTTGTTTTTGATTCTTGACTTATTGATACACTTAGCCTATGGAGAAACCTTGTGCTGCTTACACATATCATGGTACAAAATAGAGACTCTCAAGGCATGACCATATTATTTATGCTTACCACAGTGCATGATGTGTAGAAGACATTCAATAAATGTTGGGATTGATTTGAGTACATAAGATGGAGAATTATAATGACCATTTTAAAGCCACATACTCTAAAGGACTGTATTTTTCCTCCAGCTGACCTCAAGAAATTGAAATAATATAACGTGGAGAGTATCGTACTATATTGATTTATGTATCCCTTGTAACAAGAAAAAATTACCAAAAAATCAGAAGGAAAACATTCTTCATGCACAATCCATGAGAGAAATAATTGGTAAACTGGGCTGTATTAAAATTAAAACCTGCTTTGTGAAAGACAATGTCAAGAAAATGAGAAGACTGGCCATAGAGTTGTAGAGAAAATATTTGCAAAAGATATATCTGACAAAGGACTATTTATCCAAAGTATAAAAAGAACTCTCTAAACTCAACAATAAGAAAATAGACAACCTGATTTTAAAATGGGCCAAAGACCTTAACAGACACCTCACTAAAGTAGATATGCAGATGGCAAAAAAGTATGTGAAAGGATGCTCTACATCATATGTCACCAAGAAAATGCAATCTAAAACAACGAGATGCCACAGCTAATAGAATGGCCAAAATCCAGGACACTGACAAGCCCAAATGCTGGGAAGGATGTGGAGCAAAGGAGCTCTCATTGATTGCTGGTGGGCACATGAAACAGTACAGCCAGTTTGGATGACAATTTAGCAGTTTCTTACAAAACTAAATACACTCTTACCATACAACCTAGCAATTGCACACCTTTACCCAAAGGAGTTAAAAACTCATGTCCACACAAAAATCTGCACATGGATGTAGCTTTACTCATAATTTCCAAATCTTGGAAGCAACCAAGATGTCTTTTGGTAGGTGAATGGATAAATACACTGTGGCACTTCCAGACAATAGAATATTACTTAGAACTAAAAAGAAATGAAGTGTCAAACCATGAATATAAATTCCTTAAAGGTAACCTTAAATATAAATTATTAAGTGAAGGAATCCAGTCTAAAAAGGCCATATACTGTGTGATTTCAATGATACTACACTCTGGAAAAGGCAAAACTATAGAGACACACACACACACACACACACACACAAAACAGTGGCTGGCTGGGGTTTTGGGGAGGCAGGAATAGGCAACACACAGAAGTTTTTAGGACATGGGACACCTGGGTGGCTCAGTGATTGAGCATCTGCCTTTGGCTCAGGGTGTGGTCCAGATCTCAGGATCAAGTCCCGCATTGAGCTCCTAGCGGTGAGCCTGCTTCTCCCTCTGCCTCTCTCTGTGTGTCTCTCATGAATAAATAAAACCTTTACTAAATAAATAAATAGAAGTTTTTAGGACACTGAACATACTCTGTATGATTCTGTAATAATGGGTAAATGCCATTATGCATTTGCCTAAACCCATAGAACATGCAACACTAAAACTGAACTATAATGTAAACTGTGGACTGTGATTGATTAGGATCTGTCAATATAGGTTCGTGAGTGCTAATTGATGTATCTTGTGGTAGGGGATGGTGGTGATAGGAATGTCTGTGCACGTGTGAGGTAGGGGGCCTATAGGAAATCTCTGTACCTTCTTCTCAATTTTGTTGTGAACCTAAAACTACTATAACAAAATAAAGTGCTAAAAAAAAATCCTTCTTAACCAAACATTCAATATTTCTGAATTTAAATAGTGAGATTTTTTTTTAAAGCTCAGATCTCTATTTGGTAAAAGGAGACTGCACTATTACATAACCCTTTCTGTTGCCAAAACCCAATGTAAATTAACTAACAGGTCAAAATTGTACCTTTAAAATATCTGAGACAATTTTTGGATCACTGAAAGGACAGAAGGCAACTGATCTCTAATCTTTCATTTGTCTTGCTATTTGGTAATTAACAAATATATTTAGAAATGCTCTTTCCTTCAGAAAAATATTGTGCTAGAGGAAGAGAGTTAGTATTCCTCATAAAAAAAGATGACAGACGGAACTTATAAAATTCTATTTACAGCGTTTTCAGCAAAAAACTAAAGAATAATTTATTTGGCTTATTAAGCCCAGCCTATCTCTGAAAGCCAACAAAACTCCCAACTCCTGAGTTTTCAAATGTCAGAACCTTGTGATGAAATGTCTTGATATCTACAATCTGTCTGAGGTTATTATCTGCGGAAATGTATTTGCTTCTGCCAAATATATTATTCCCTAAAACACTGGGTGGTTGGGATTCTCTCTTTGTTCAAAGTGACACTAAAATAAGTTCTTATCTTGGGACTCCTGGAGGGGTACATCCTGACAAGGAAAAGCAAGCCAGAGACAGATGAAGCCTTCCAAAACTGCCGTTTGGTCTCAAATCAGCTCAATCCATGGTTGGATAAAAGTGATTGACTGAACTCTGTTTGCCTCACCAAAGTTTGCAGTGAACCCCCTCTGGAGGAAAATAGAATTATCCAGAACTTCTAGACTGTTCTTAACCTGGGGTCCATGAACCCCCTAGATTCTTTGGGTTGCAATTAAATATAATTGATTTCTTTGTAATTCCATGGATGTTATTTTCTGCATATAAATCCATTCTAAGAAGGAGTCATTAGGTTTCACTACACTGACAAAGAGGTCCTGGAGCACATTTTGCATGTACAATGTCCAGAATTCAGCCAAAAATTACCAGGTATACAAAAAAATCAACAGGAAAAAAAAAGACCAAGAATAAAAATCTATTGCGTTTATATACACTAGCAACACTTAGGAAGCAACGTTAAAACAAAACAAAAACCCCACCATTTATGACAGCAAGGAAAGATACAGGGTACCTAGAAATGAATCTAATAAAATGTGTTTAAGATCATTACTCAGGAAATAATAAGACCTTTGTGGAAAGTTATTAAAGAAGACCTATAAATGGGAAAACATTTCCTATTCACATGTAAAAAAATATAATATCACAAGGGTATAACTCTCCCCCAAACTGATCTGTATATTCTATACAATTTCAAGCAAAATCTCCACAGAATTTTCATGTAACCTGAAAAGATATTCTAAAATGTGTGTGAAATATCAAAGTATTAAAATAGTTCCCCCAATAGTGAAAGGGAATAAAGGGGAAAGGAGAAGAATGAGTGGGAAATATCAGAGAGGGAGATAGAACATGAGAGACTCCTAACTCTGGGAAACGAAGTAGGGGTGGTGGAAAGGGAGGTGGGCGGGGAGTGGGGGTGACTGGGTGACGGGCACTAAGGGGGGCACATAATGGGATGAGTACTGGGTGTTATGCTATATGTTGGCAAATTGAACTCCAATAAAATAATAATAATAATAAATAATAGTAATAAAATAAAATAGTTCCCCAGAAGACTCTGAGACAGGGATACACAGGGATACAGGAAAAGTGATTTATTAGGAAGTGTTCCCAGAAAAAAACTGGTTGTAAACTGGAGAATATAAAGGAATTCAAATGTGTATTGGCAACATTTGCTATATATTGCGCCCAAATAAAATGAATAGGGCAAGGGAATTTTCCTATTAGATACCGAAACTTATATAAGGCTATGGTAATTAAATTTAAGTAATGAAAGCAAATTAAGACTTGACGGAGAAATTTTAAAAATTTTGATCCATGAAAAAATTCAAGGGGCTGGTAGAGCCATGCTTCTCTGAAAGCTCTTGAAAAGAATCCTTTCTTGTTTCTTCCTAGCTTCTGGGTTTTGCTGACCATCTTTGGCACCCCTCTACTTGTAGACATATCTCCAATTTCTGCTTTTGCCTTCACATGGCCATCTTCCCTCCATATGCATCTGTTTTTGCATGGCCTTCTAATAAGGACATGCCATTGGATTTGGTATTTATCCTAATCCACTATGACCTCATCGTACCTTAACTAATTACATCTACAAAGACCTCATTTTGCAAAAACAGTCAAATTCTGAAGTTCTGAGCAGACATGAATTTGGGGAGAGGAGGAATGCAACACAAAGGGCCAAGAATCATAAAAAGATGCTCATCCTCTTTAGCAATAAGTACAAATCAGGTCTACAACAATGTGTAGTCTAGACTGGTGAACACTGAGAAGTGAAGAGGGGGTCAGCCACATCCATGTATTTTGGGGGAGTGTGAATTGGTTCACTCCATCTGACCCACCCCACTTCAGAAAACACTGTGCTATTGTTTTGTAAATCTGGCCCAGCAATCCTTCTTCTAGGTCCGTGCCCAAGAGAAATTCTTGCATGAATGTACAAGGAGACATGTAGAGAAAAGCTGCTAAACAGCAATGTTTTCAGTTAAAAAAAAAAAAAAACTAGCTGGAAACTGTCCATTGACAAGAGAATAAGTAGAATGTGGTCTATTTGCCCAGAGGACTATATTTCAGCAGTCAAAATAAATGAACTACACTACACACAATAGCGTAGGTGAGTCCCCTCAACATAATGCTGAGGCGGAAAATGTGCAGAAAACTGCATAGAATAGGATATAATTTTTATACAAAAACACACAAAATGAACTACATATGATCTAGCATACATATATTATGTAGCATGGGTGACAAAATATCAATTGCAAGAGTGTGATAAAAGTGAAATTGCAAGGTAGTGACTGGAGCAGGTGTCAGTAGATTAAAGGTGGATGTCACAGCTGCACTGAGGAGTTTTCACAAGCAGAGGATCTGAGCATGGCACACAGAAGGGGAAAGAGATTCGTTTTTTCTATGAAAGGTTTCTTTGCTCATTCATTCAACAGTTATTGACAGGCAAAAACTATTGAAGATGAGGCCTCCCTAGAGACCTGAAGATAGAATAGTGGATGGGCCTGGTCTAGATCATTCTGGAAAAGGAAGGTGCTCCAAAAATGAGGAGGAGGGCTGGGGTGCATAAATTTTTTAAATTTTATTTTAAATCATTTAAACTTTTTTGATGAAAGAGGATATAGATTCCTGCTAATTATTACAGAATTCATTTTTTCCCGTAACTTGTGTACTGTTAATTCTTATCTTTCTCAAACCAAAGTCATTCTTCTTAGTTCATTGCTCAAGTATTTTGTCATGTCCTTTAGCCTTATGGTTTACGGTCTCATTTCTCCTCTACTCTCAAGATGCGTTAGAACTGCCCTTCATGTTTCCAACCCCATCTGTCATGTGTTTTCATGCTGTACCCTCCAACTTGCCAGGTTCTGCTCTGGAACATTTATGTCATTTGGCTCCTTCAAGGGACAGAACCACAGGACTCGTTTTTGGGAGGAACAACCACCAGGTGAAAATGACCCCCAAGAGGGAAATTCCAGGTGCTTCCTAGAAATAGTGTCCAGGCCCCAGCCTGGGATCTCCACTACCTGAGATCTCCTTGTCTTGTTTGCAGGCAGGGACAGCTCAGCTTAACGCAGAACTTTCCTTTGAAAACTGAAATGAGAACACTGGCATGGCCCCAGCTCCAATTCTCCCATGGAGTTTAACCGTAACATACCAAACTACAGCAGCTGGGCCGGAGGAGGAAGACAGGGACGACGAAGGTGCCAGAACACCAAGGTTTAGTTTTCTTAACGCTAAACCCTGCACTGTGAAAGATATTAAGCTTAAAAGAACATCTTAATCCTTCTCAGGGGTTCCTCATGTCACCTACATGACATATACATTTCTCAGCTTCCTCTTCAGGATTAACAGTGAAAGCAGATCTTTGGCCAACACAAGAAGGAATCGAATATTTGAGTCACATGAAGGGTAGAGACTATTGGAGTTCGAGTTCTGGTTCTACTGTTCACTAGTTTGGGGAGATTGGTCTGTAAAATAGAGGTAATAAAAGTATGTGCTGATGAGGTTGTGAGTTTTACATAAGATACATGTGTGAAGCTCTGAGAAAAGTATCTGGCAAATAGCTATTTGAGTTATTAGCAGTATTAACCTCTACCTCTCACGAAATAGGTGTGACTATTGACACAAATAAAGCCTCATGACTCTGGCTGGTTGGTGTTACTTCTGAACTCACGTGCCTTCCAAAAACTATATATATTGCTGGAAGAGATGTGGAAAATTGCATAACATTGACTCCCCCTTTACAGTTTAAAACATAAAGGGTCCCTCACATACCCAAACATAAAGCTGTTCAAGGCTCTAGAAGCAATATAGAAATTTGTTGCCTTAGCTTCTTGTGAAATATGATGGAATTGAAAAAAACTCAGACAACCTTCATTACATAATTTTTTTATTATCAACTCATGCACAGTTAGATCATACAAAAAACTATACTATAGAACTCATCATCTTAGGTGTGCAAATTGATGATTGATAGTGTAAATGGAATGAAAAATACCTCCATTTTTTAGAGGTTAATCACCCAAGTGATGAATATTTGCTACCCTGTGATTTTCTTCTTTCGGGGTTTTCTATTTCGTTACTTCTCTGTAAACCCAGATGACGGATCCCAGGGCAGGAAGAAGGGAGAAGAAAGGGTGTCACCCAGACATCCCGGACCAGGAGCTGGATGTGTTCACTGGAAATGCTCTGAGCTGCAGAGGGAGGCAGGACATGTGTGGAGGGCATGGGGGGCTTATAAATTGGGAAAGGATGTGTGGAATGTTGGGCAGCCAAAGGCATAGGCTGTCGAGGGCACTTGTCATTCTTGAGTGTCCCATTATGTGTAGCATTTGTGGAATGTAGAGACCCAGGTCCCACAGGGGAAGGGAAAGGGGGTAGATGCAGGACATGAGTGTGTCAACGACGAATCCAGCTGTGCTCTCGCCTTGGACTTTGTAGGGACAAATCTGTGACCGGAACATCCTGGTAGTGGCGTGCGGAGGTAGCAGGTGGCAGCAGCTCAGCCTCCTGGTGGTGTCCAGGTGATGGTGGCACCGGGCGGTACGGGGAATGTCAACAGCAGCAACCTGGCCAAACCCTGCCTGATGGCGCAACTCAACCTCCTTGATAAAAACCCCAGAACTTTCCACTCTGTCCGTCATTGACGACTGCTTTTTTTTAGACGTAGCGTCACACAGCACAACACAACAGGATAACTCTATAGTTAAGCATAAGTTCCCAGAAAGAAAAGGAATAGAGTCTAAGTCACAGGCCTCTCGCAGGGCTACCTAACAATCCATAGCAAGGGACGTTTCCCTCTGTTTCTACTTCTAATCCATCGCAGACCTTTTTCTTTTTTTTCAAAATATAATAAAAATGACGTGACACATGGAATGAAAAACAAAGTCATACAAAACACAAGTCCGATGTTTTAATTATTACATTTAACGGGCATGGAAATTATTCTGTCGAGGTGCCATCAAATTGTCTCAACGCCGCCTCTCAGTCTGGCCTCACTGTGGACCAGGACCCAGTCAGGGAGCCTCCCAGTGTAGAGTGGAGAACATTCTCTGAGTCGGCATCAGTCCTCGTCCAGGCTGTGAATGGCAGTGGGGGCCAGGGCTGGGGCCCTCTGGAGAAACCCTACCCTGTGGAGGTCTCCCTCATACAACAGACATTGCTGAGCTCCTAAGATACGAATGTCCTGCCTCACCTTCCCCAACAGTCCCTTCAGTGAACTCCATTGAACTTCAATGAGCACCTCCAGTCACTTGGGGTCCTCTTGTCACCCAGGAGACAGGGCACAGGTTCATCAGGCATCCCAGGCCACTTCCCTAGCATTATACTTTCATCCCACAGCCAACAGCGCTATCACATGGGCAGGGAGGTGAGACTCTAGTATGTCTGCGGCCCTCAATGATGCTGTGCCCTCACCAGCATGCTCTTCTCTCACCTCAGCTCACCCACTTTAAGATGAATTATTTAATTCATGCTTATTTAAGATGAATAAGCAGAATGATTTGGAAGTTGGGAATGAAGTTGGGAATGCCAATTTCATAAGGGAAAGTCAAAGCCAGCAGGAACTCTCTATGAATGATGACACTCGGAGTGTCACCGCGAAGAGCGTGCTGCACACCGTCCTCCCCTCCTCCGAGGACGGGCCCAGGGAGAGCAGCCACCCATGGAGGACTGAGCCGGCCAGTGGACCAGCTCTATCCATGTGGGACTAACTGATGTTCCTACTTCATGTGTCGATCCTGACATTCACCTGGGAAGTACCCTTGTTCTTGGTCTGTAGAAATAAAAGGCAAGATTTTAGGTGCTGAGCTCTCCAGGAACACAATCAAGACTGTCACGCACTCATGATGTTAGTGAGTCCCTGCCTCAGTCAGCTGCAGGAAAGGAAAGGGTAGCTCGGCCCCTCAGGCCTTATCTATCTCCTCTCCCTAGAAGAAGAAAGGTAGGAAGTCCTCAGGACCTCGCTTTGATTTCGCATAAACATTCAACTACACTCAACCAGGGCTAATGAGGCTGAAGGACTTTTAGTGGTGTTTCATTGTGCTGTTATTGTGCTTTAAGGAATCTTTTTATCTTTCTACATTTGCCCAAGAGCAAATCATTTTAAGGGTACACTTTGATCAAAAGCATACATCCATAAATCAGTGTGATAATGACCTTTGCATTAATAACATCCTGAAATATTTATCCCACAACTCTAGGCAAGTCTTATGTTCCTTGTTTAAGATTGTGATAGTACAAAGCTTGCAAGTGCTAATCAGCCCAGTATTAGGAATGTTCTGGTTTTCAAATTTGTCGGCAATTAGAGTTTATTCATGCTGTACTCAAAAGCCATATGTGAGATCTTTATCTTTCTAAAAACCCAACATGAATTCTTACACATGAACATTTCATTCCTAGTCTCTGAAAAATTCCAATAGTTGCCTCTGAATCCAAAGTATCTAGTTTGGTATGACTAAATAAAATGGTCCAAGTATAAAAAAGGAATTGTAGCCAAGTTAGCTACCATAGAACATCTTTCCCTCGTTTTCTGGTATCACTTTATGGTTCACCGAAATAGAAAAGGAATTGTATTTATAGCCAAGTTAGCTACCATAGAACAGCTTTCCCTCGTTTTCTGGTATCACTTTATGGTTCACTAAGTTTCTCAGATTTATGCCAATTTCATCCATCAGATTTGAGTCAAGGTGTCTGCTGGTCCTTTTGAGTCAAGTCCTCAGTGGGCAATGGAGATTTGCCACCACTGAGGTCAGGATTGTAGATGGATGTGCTGCAGCCACAATAAAAGCAATTTCAGAAGACAGAATCCCAAAATATTCTCAGTCAGGGATGGCAAAGTACCACGGCCACCAAAGCCAGCTGCCACTTGTTTTTATACAACTTACAAACTAACAATAGTTATTTACATTTTCAAGTGGTTGAAGAAAAAATAATTTTTTGTGGCACGTGAAAATTACATGAGATTCCATCTTAGGGTCTGTAAATAAAGTTTAATTGGAACATAGCCATGCTCACTCATTTATGTATGGTCTATGGCTGCTTTCACACAAAAAGTGAGAGTTGAGTCATTGCAACACAGACTGTATGGCCCACAAACCCCAAAATGGTGGCTCTCTACCCCTCTGCAATGGCTTCACTGAGATCATGGAGAGCTCCTGCAGGGGAGACTACACTCATTTGAAAATACAGATTGTGTGAGGTATTGTTTAATTAGTCCCATGTCTGTGTTTGCACTGGAGATACTGTCAGTGCTACATCCCCTCCCCCGGAGTGACGTTTGTCTTCATTCCTGGTCATCAACGCTATTGGCTTGAGGCCCATCAGTGGGCCTGACACTCAAGCTTACTGTGAAGCACAGCCAGTGCCTTGAGAGTATAAAAAGTAATTGTTTTTAATGTGACAAAATATACATGATGTTAGAGTCACCATTTGAACCTTTCCTAAGTGTCCACTTCAGTAGCATGAAGTACATTTACAATACCATGCATCCATCACCACCATCCAGCTCCAGAGCTTTCTCATCTCCCCAAACAGAAACTCTGTCTGCCCTAAACACTAATTCCCCATGCCCCTCCCCAGCCCCTGGCAGCCACCCTTCCATGTTCCATCTTTATGAATTTGACTGCTCCAGGCACCTATAGAAGTGGAATCACACGGTATTTGTCCTTCTGTGTCTGGCTTATGTCACTTAGCATGATGTCCTCAAGGACTTTTTTTTAAAGATTTTTTTAAAAATTATTTTTAAGTGATCTCTACACCCAGTGTGGAACTCAAACCAGCAATCCCAAGATCAAGAGTTGGATACTCTACTGGCTGAGCCAGCCAGGCACCCTAAGGAGTAAACTACCTTTTGATTGATGTTTCCCAGTTTATGCAGAGTTTCACACACAATATCTCACTTGTATTTGGCACAACTATTTTGTGAGCCAGGGTATTTCTATACTATTAGAGCAAATGCTATTGATTAGTCCTGAAGCCACCCTGAAGTCACCTGCAGGCAGATCCTGTACCTGCCCATGACTCCCTGAGCCTCTCTGCCTCGAGGAGCTCTTGCCACAGATTGTGCTCTGCCTGCACGGGGCAGGCCCAGAGGAGCTGGGGAGTTGTCACTCTAAGAGCGACGCTCGTCTACAAGAGGCAGGAGATGGTGGCTCAGCACCACCTTCACCCCTCCAGGAGGACAGTTCTGAGTGTCTTACAGGAGTGTCCACTGTCCCAGCCCTCCCGTACTCACTACCTCACTCTATGTTGGCTTCCTCTCTTTTCTGTCTGAATATCTCAATCTCTCCCACACTGCTTAGGGTGTGACCCCCCTAAATAAATTACTTTCACCAAATCCTTGCCTCAGGATCTGCTTTGGGGGAAACATACTGACTCTCGCACGGCTGGCTGGTAAGTAAGTCAGGCTTTAAGTCCTAGTCTTCTCACTAGTGAAAAGCCTCCTCTCTGCCTACCTTACAGTAAGAGCAGTCTCTGCCTCAGGAATTCACACTCCTGGTGTTGGCTGCGGCCTTAGAAAGGGAGGAGTGTTAGCAGCAGGTGTAACTTGCTCCTTCCTTATAGGGAGCACCTCTGGGAATGAATGACCTCAACCAGGGCTACTTGCAAAGACACTAATCTCAACTAGACTGCTTTGTAAAAGAGTTATACTTGGGGAACTAGTCCTATTTTCAGCAGGATAAAGCTGATCTGTCAAGATTGGTTGTAAATAAATTTGGAATTTATAGATATATGGGACTCAGAAAACTAGAGAAGGAGGAATAGTGACATACATATTTTAAGTGTGATAAACAGAATTGCAAAATGGGCACACTCCAAACCTAAATGCCTTCCCATGAAAACAATGTGTTTATCTACATTGCTCAAAACTCACCAGTGTAAAGCTAAACTACATTCACAGGTAGGAGAAGGGGATGTTTTGGGAACTACATCTCAGTTTAGGGCTCCTCTAGAAAAGAGTGTTTCATTTGTGTCTTTATTGCCTGTGTCATTTGAACCATTACCTTTCCACTGGGTAAGATCTGTACTTTTTATATTGAGTCTGTTTTGATGACTCAGTGTATGTGCTAACACTCATATACACAGGCTTAATTATAATAATTAGTGCAAGAAGATCTCCATATCTAAGGATAATTTTCATAGAAGTTTGTTAAAAGGGAATCTTATGAAAATGAGGACCAAAATTTCATAGCAAATCCTAGGGGGAAATAAATTATCTTGAAAAGTGAAATTAGACTTATGAAAAAGTTTTTCATTTGTCTTTATCAAAACTTACTGTAATGTTGTACACCTAAAACTAATACAATGTAATATGTCAATTACATGGGAATGAAACAAGAGGGAAAAACTTGTAATTTCAATCACATGCTAATTCACTTAAGTAAGTGAGAAATCAACAGCTGATTTTTGGCCTCTTCCAAAAGCTCATTCTCAGGAAGGTTCCTCTCAAAACACGATTGCCATCGTGTTGGCAAAACTCTAGGGACATCAAGAGATCAAATGTAGGAACTCTGGATAACTTTGCCAGCTGAGCCCACAGCCATATATCAACCCCTTGGATGCCCTGCCCAGTCCAGCCTTCAGACCCCTGCTGCCTCAGCCAACATCTGACTGTAGCTGCAAGAGACCCCAAAGGGGGAGCACTCAGTTGAGCTCAGTCAACCCATAGAACCTTGAGAAATGACAATATCTTGTTTTCAGTCACAGAAAAAAAGTTAATAATTTTTGGAATAATTTTTCAATAATTTTTTAAAACCGCACCTACCAAAATTATACCTAGCCTAGGTATGAGGGCTCACCTTAGCCAAGGGCACAGTGAGCTCCCTCAGAATAAAAAGGAAGCCTATGTGCAGAAAGATGCAGCTAGATCCATAGATACAATGTTGGTAAGATGTAGAAGATGTCTTCTAGTTGCTCCTATTCTTGTGAAAAAGAAAGCAAACTGTGAAATTGTCATCCAGGAACTCCAGTTCCAGGAAGGCACTCCTGAATGATTGATGTATGACCTGGACGTATATGGATAAATGGAGCTCGCTAGATTAAAAAGAGGGAAGAGCAAGCTATACAAAGGGAATAGCATTGCTGGGGTGACAGGGTGACTAGTGGTGTCATTCACTGAGAAAGGAATGTAGGAGGAAAGGTGCAGAACTAGACTGGTTACACTTGAGATATTTGCAGGGCATCAAGACCAAATATCCTTTAGGTGGTTGGATACACAGAACTGGAGCCAAACAGAGTCATAAATATGTAAGCGATTATGGGTCAGGATATAAACGAAGGGTGTGCAGAACAAGAGAGCAGAGGTCTAGCCACAGAATTAAGGAAGACACGGCCATTTAATGGGGGGAATAGGGAAGAGCAAGAGAAGAGGTGCGAATCCTCCAAATCAGTAGGCTAAGATTAAAAATACAAGCTAGAGGGAAAGTGGCCAACTAGAACTCAAGAGAAAAGATATTTTCAAGTAGAGTATGGTCAGTGTGTCCAGGGACACAAAAGGTATAAGTAGAAAAGAGCTCATGAGATGTGGCAATGTGGAGGTCACTCTTATTCCAAGCTGGGCCAGCTTCGGTGTGGCAGTAAGGTCACAAGCCAGCTGGCTGGTGTGGAGCAGTGAATCATAACAGAGAAAGAATGGAAGAGCCTTTCCAGAAGGTTCTCCGTGAAGTGAGGGAGATGAGAGAGTCGTTGAATAGGACTGTAGGAATTGGCTTTTGTTTTTTGACAGTGTGTGTTAAAATGGGAGTGACCTGAGCCCAACACCACAGCAAGTAAGGAGCACCTGCTCTTCCAGGGCTGAGGCCGCAGCTGTGAGCAAGAAAAAGTCCCTGCCCTCCAATAGCTTATCCTCCAGACTGAACAAGCCTGCAGATAGACCTGCAACATGACCATGTGATGAGCTCTGAGGAGAAACTGAGCCACGTGGGGAGGAAGAGGATGAGAGGCTGGTAGCCATGTGTGTAGTGGCAGCGGGAGCTCCCCTGAGGTGACATCTGACCAGAAGCCTGAGGGAGGAGGGGAGGTGAGCAGAGACGGGGTGGAGGGGGTCGGAGGGAGGGGGGCATTCCAGGTAGAAGGGACATCACTGAGAAAAGCCCAGAAGTGGGAGTGTACTTGGCATCTTCAAAGGATTGCAAGGAGGCAGGTGTGGCTGGAGAAGGAGCCTCACTAACCCTGAGGACAGTTAGGGAACTCTGATCACGTAGAACCCTGTACAGACCACTATAAAGACTTGGATTTTTACTTAAAAACAAAAAACAAAAACAAAAGCCATTGGTTGCTACCAGGACTAAGATTACTGAGAGGCCAGTAGACCGAAAAGTGTGGAAGGGGAGAAAAATCTTCAGGCAAGAGAAAAAGGAATAGTGTCAATGAGCTCACCCTGGAGCATTAGAGATTTGTTGCCTAATGGCCTTGATTTGTTTTCAGCAATCTGTGAGGAAGCTGGTGAGGAAAGAGTAGCAATGAGGGGAAAGGCACTCAGATAGAGAGATGAGGAGGGAGAGGGTTTGAAAGACCTGCCCAGGGAGTGATTCGTGAAGAGGGACCGAGCTGTTAGCACCTTGACTCTGCAGGACCCTCCACTGACAAGGGGCCGGGGCTCTCTGTGCTGTTCAGAGGGGGACAACCAGGCAAAGGGCAAGTGGGAGAGCAAGGAGGCAAGAGAGTCAAGGAGCACAGTTGGAGTGACTGACCCAGCGACAGCAGAGACAGAGATGACACAGAAGGGACTCGTAGATGTAGTGGCCATAGATGCTGGAGACAAGAGGTCTCGGTGCATCTAAGTCCAAGGCGATGAGCGTCCAAAAGTGACTGATGTGAAGGCCAGATGATGGTCAGAAGGCAGACTTGGGGGATTTTTATTTTCACGAGTAGATTGGTGTGTGTTGCTCTAAGGCTCAGGGTGTCACCCAGAAAGGACAGGAGCTGAGGTCACCCGGGCACCTGGCCACCTCATGAGGCCAGTGGATGGCTTGTGGATAAGAAATTGGAGTGCCACTATGGCAAAGCTGGATGTCGGTGAGAAAGGACTCAGAAGTCCTGGGGGCTATATTCCAAGAGTCTTGGAGAATGTGATGACAGAAAACCAAAGGCAGCAGCATCAGAGAGAAGAACGGGATGGTCAGCAGGACCACGTGAATCTCCCTCCAAGGTCTGCTTCTCCAGCCACCCACGGAGGTGAGAGGGACTGGCCCTGCTTCTCCCTCCTAGGGTGCGCTTGCCTTTGCTCATGCCGCCCTCTGCAGGGGACCCCCCTCCCCCCCCTTGCTCCTCTGAAATCCTACCTGCCCTCAAGCAACCAAAGGGCACCTCCATGAAACAGTCCTTCTTTGCTACAAGATTTTGCCTTCCTCTTGACCTCAACACAACTTTGTTTAGAACACTCCCTTATCATTGATTTGTGTGGAGCTTGGACCTGCAGATATTCCTTGCGTGGGGGCTTCCACGTGCTCATCTTGACCTTGTTCACATCATGGAGTTTGGCACAGAAGACTATCCATGAATATCTGTTCCCTTCATCGAGGACAATCATCATAACTGAACAACTTTCTCCCTGGGCCCAGGGAAGTCTCAGAAACGGCACCCCCACCCTTCCCCCCAGCCTGCGATGACTCAGGCAAAGGGTCTAAATGCATAAGGGGTACAAATCACCCCATCTACCTCCTCCATATGTGCATATTTACTTAAATCTTCTTGGTTTACTTTTAACTTCATTCCCACTTTGGGAAATAGGTTTAGGTAGGAGAGAGGAATTCATCCTTACAACGTTGAAAAACTCTGAATCTTACCTGTTTGCAAGGCATTGCTCTTTAAAAGGTCAGAAGAAGTTTTATATTTATGATCACATTCAATTTCCCCACTTTATCTGCAGGAAGGCAATCAACGGAGGCTTCTTATGAGTTTGCTGTATTTTCCACGAGTGAAAAGTCCTTGTTTCCCAGGGGTTTTTAGGTTCCTCTTTGAGACCAGAGATCCCTTTAAGATAAGATGAGGCCAATCCCTTTTTACTACCCCTAGAGGCAAGCACAGCACCAGGGAGATGGTGGCAAACAGAGGAGAGCCGCTCTGACCTCCATATTCTGTTCTTTCCCAGGGAAGATGCTCTGTTTTCCATCAAAAACAAGATCATTCTAAATGTCAGCACTCCACACCCATCTGGGCTCCTGAAAGCAAGCTGCCTGGTTTCTGAATCAGATGTCATCACCCACTGAAGAGCCGCCCGCCTCCCATCTCGGCTGGGTGGGAGGGACTTGCGCATCTTCCCCAACAAAGCTGCCCCCATGATCAGATCACAGGCGATCATTTCTTTCCAAAGTCAGAGGATGGAGAAGAAAGGGACAGAACAGAACCCTTTCATCAGGGCTTCTCTACCCTTTGGAGACAAACAGTTAAGATAAATCCTAATGCACTCATTTATGGGCACGAACATTTTACTCTCCTAGAACCACACAAAGAGTTGCCACTTTCATGGGGTGCCTGGAAGGGGGCAGAAGGAAAGGAAACAAAATCATACAGTTTATGGGCTACGATGGTTTCCTAGGTGAGACCCAGGACGTGCTGTCTGAAGACTCACACACAAGTCACGGCAGGCGAGCGGCAGAGCACTAAGATATTGATGAAGCCCTGCAAAGATTCTCTTGGGAAAAATGCCTGGGTCCCCTCTGAGTTATGGCCAAAACTCTCACTAGCCCCTACTGCGGGGCCTCCTCCCCAGGCCTAGCACAGAACAGTGCTCAGGAGGAGAGGAGGCTCAAGGTACAGAACCCTGCATCTGGCTGCAGGTGAGAACTCTGTGGCTATAAATAACCCATCACTTGCCCGGGGGGTGGGAGGGGAGGCTCCGAAAACAGTCACTCTCACAAACTCGTGAATTAAGTCCCATTCATGAAAACTTATGTCAAGCAAAGGATTTCCAAACAGACTTTCATTACATCAGGCATTCCCACAGAGGGAAGGAAAAGCCATGAGAAACTCCCCTACTGGTGGCCAAATGTTTTTCTTCACAATCTGAAATAATGCTCTGACACACGGCTGGTTGGGTGCTGTGACATCTGCAGATGTTTCCAGTAGAGGTGTCGTGCCATGAAAAGCTTTCACGCTTTAAGCAGAAAGACCTTCATAAATTTACATTCAACATTGGAAAACACATAACAATATTTGTGCGTGACCGAGCTCTGTGTGTGTGTGCTTGTGTGCATGTTACAGAACCGAAGTATGTCTCTCTTCTTCCACTTCAGGGAGGAAAGACTAACGTTTATTGAGCATTGACAACGTGCCAAGTGCTCAGCATATCAAATCTCCCCGTTTCACCCTCGCCACAACCGGAGGGATGGACTATTCCTATTAAATATCCTCTAAGTGAGGACGAGAGGCTCTGAGAGGTCAAGCACTTGCCTGAGGTCCCACAGGCAACAAATGACAGAGTCAGTCTGACTCCAAAGCCCATGTCCTTCCTGCTACACTGGTCACCTTCTCAAGTTCCAGCAGATGCTTTTGTTACCTTTTCCTGTACTCATCTGTACGCCTTCCCGCTAGAGCAATTTCTACAGCTCAAGGGAAATGCTGCTGGAAGAGCTGAGGAGGAACAGAAGCGTTTTTTTATGGGTACAGAAATGATAGCGGTCCAACACATTTTTAGGCTTTTTCAGAAGATACAGTGCAAGGATATTGTCTTATCATTAATTAGTATCTCATGCATAGGGGATGCGGCATCCTTCTGTGTCATATTTAGGACATCCTTAAGTGGTATTCCAAGCACAAAGTACAAATTATCCGTGCCCACCATTTTTGTCCACTGTTTCCCGCCACCGTCCTCAGACCACAGTCTCAATTGTGGTGGTGTTGCCATTGTCTTCCTGGCGCCTGGGTTGCATTTCATCTTTGAAAGCCCTGGTCAGAACCACTTTTAAGGACTCCTTGAACCGCTTCTTCCTGCTGCTGCCCACGAAGAAGTAAATAAAAGGGTTGGCGCTGCTGTTGATCGTGGAGAAAAGAAGAGAAATATGGTGCAAGTTCCCAAAGGCTGACCAGTACTCGTAATACAGCAGGTACAGGAGCCTCATGGGCATGGCGAAAATGAGGAATATGATGATGGTGACCATGATGACTATGTACAGCTTCGAGGAATGGGCCGTCCACGTGTTCTTTCGGATCTTGATCACCAGGATGGTGCTGGACACCACCATGAGAGGAGTGAAGACCAGGAAGCTCAGAATGGCTATGAAGATGATCACCGCCCTGCAGTCACTTCGAGAGTGACTCTGCCCTTCACTGTCAATGCACATGACATATTCCATGGTGGTCACCAAGCACGAAAGTGCCCACAGGAGGGCACAGACAAACGCTGACTGGTGCTTGGGGCGATGACATCGGTACCAGATGGGGTACAGGACAGACAGGCACCTCTCCACACTAATGGCCGTCAACAGATAGAGGCCCGTGTTGTAACCGAATAGGAAGGTCACCGATAATGTGACAATCGTGTAGTAATAGCCAGAGGAGAGCTCATAATCTAAAGCATAGTCGACAGACAGAATAAAAATACAGAAGAGCAATGAGATGTCTGCAATAGACAAGTGGGTGATGTAGACCGTGAAGGGATTTCTTCTCATCCGGAAGCAGAGAAACCAGAGGAGAATTCCGTTTTCAACAAAGCCCAGAGGGGAGATGCTCATAATTACCCAGTGCACGATTGGGATTTCCCGACGCAGGTCCCCGACCGAGGTGTTCCTGGCGGTGGAGGCGTTCGTAGACTTCTCATCAACGAATGACGTCACGTTCGGCTCATCCATGAGGAGGCCTCAGGCAGGGGCTCTTCAGGTAATTTTCTATAAATAAGTCAAATAAAAACAAAAAAGACATCCTGAAAACTGATGCATTGAGGGAGGAGGGGAAATTTCAGCAATGGATCGTAAACTTCATGTTATGAGCAACTGTGTCTAACTGGTTGTCCAATTATCTTTCTGACAATGATAAAAGCAGACATTTCACCAGAAAAGGGAACCGATCTCATGACTTTTTGGTCCTCCAACAGCCCTTAATTCCATATTATTATTTGCTTATAGCTCAGTGCCAAAAGGGTTCCAGCAAAAGCAGGAAGGTCAGAGTCCCTGGTGTCCATTTCTGGCCTGGCCCAGGCTTTCAGAATGGTGTCTTGAAACTCCTTTATCTTCTGCACCTCTATCTCCCATTCTGAGGACCCAGATTGTATTCAGGTGCAAAGACAAAATTTTTGTTTGGTCAGTGGTGTCATTTTTTTTTTTTAACGCATAAAGTGCCATAGTGATGGATAAAGGAGAGGGAATAACTAGCAAAATGATGTTCAAAGTGTCCCAATATTTTTGAAAGTGTGAATAATGAGAAGGCATTTATCTTATGTGGTCTCAGTATCTGTGATAAAACTGGGCACCTATCCACACGAGGTGTGGCATGCAAACCAACAGTCTGAGTGACAGATGGTGAGCCCTAACAAGGTGTGGTCACATCCTCACAAAGCACAGGCCAGACCATGCAAGAAATCACTACTGACAGACATTCAACAAAGCACTAGCTTGACACCAATAAAAGCGCTAAATATTTGAGACTGCAAAGCAAAGATCCTCAGAATCTTTCTATCACATGTCTATGAATTGCAAAATAAATATATGCACATCCCTATCCTCTTCCTGTTATGTAATAAATACACAGATGCCACTTCCTCCACTGCAGAGAGGACAAGGTAGGCAGTGGCACAGATCCTTGGTGCCAACTTTAACTCATTCTCGACTTTGTCAAAGTCTTGTTGTTGTTGTCATTTTGACGGTGGCAGTAAAATACTGTCTTTGACCTTGGAGACCAAGATCCCTACATGTGCAAAATAATTAACCATTAGGAAGTTGATCAAACCAACTGTTTCCTGAAGCAGAGAAGTGTGGGGATGCAGTATTTTTTGATGCTTGCACATCTCAGTGATATTAGATGTTTTCAGGATTGAGTCAGCAGAACCCCGGCGTTGGTACAATTCTGCGCCTGGAGCTCAGTACAGCTGTGCCTGACACCCGGATTAGCAGGCGGCCTGCTGAGAAGGACAGTTACCTCCCTAGTGGGAGCCCAGTGATCCAGGAGCCCAAGGGGCCTCTGACTCCACTGTCATGATCCCCCATCTCCTGACTAGCACGTTCCTCTGGTGCTCTGATAAGCTGCTCTGATGAGGTCTGGAAATTATTTTCACTGGAGCAAGTTCTCCTTCTATTTCATAATTAAACAGGAGAAATAGATCCCAGTACCCTTGGGAGCCCAACACAAGAACCAGAATTCAGAGCACTATGGCATGGTTGACCAAAGACATGCTGTAGAGACCAGCCTTTGTTAGAATTTTGTAGGTAAGACAGTCATGTTCTCCAAATTCACCCATCAAATATTTATTCAGAGCCAACTTCCTGCTGGGCACTTTTCTAGGCATTGGGACACGGCAGTGATTGAAGCACCAACCTCTACATGTTCTATCAACATGTCATGCTGAATTTTTAAGTCCATGGGGGTTTACAGACGCACTGGTGGGCTCTAAGTGTGCCCCACAGCTTGCTCTTTGTATGTTTCCCTGGTCCTTTCTCTCATTCTCTTGATTATTTTACATGCTGCCTCTCTCCTTAAACCCTCCACCTCTCCTCACTCTTAGCTGCTGATCTGGCTTCTTACTTTGTTGAAAAAGGAGATATTGTGCATTCAGAAAAGAGCTTCTTCCAACTTCTAACACCCTGGCTGTCAGCCTACCTGCCTAGGTGCATCTTTAACCACATCCCCTGCCTTCCCTTCTGCTCTGATGAATAAATTATGCTACTAGCTAAAGCCAGCAACTCCACCAAGCTCCAGACCCTTAAGTCATGAATCATCAATTATTTCTTTTCTCCTGAAAAATTCTTATTAGCTTATCAACTTTCTCCAAACCCCTGCAGCCCTTTCCAGTTACTGCTCCATTTCTGCTTGAATTTACATAAAATTTACTCAAGAAGTTGTCTATACCCATTGTCTCTACTTGCTCTCCTCCAATCCTCTCTGGAATCCATGTTGGTTAACCAGGCTCTCATTTTCTCCACTCTACTGAAACGGCTCTTATCAAGGTCAGCAATGACTCTACCGTAGGGTCCATTTCCAATTCTCATCTAATTTGAATTTGAAGTAGAAGTGAGGACAGTTGATCACACCTTCATGAAACACATTTGGGTTCCGGACATCATACTCCCTTGGTAGTCTCTTACCTCTCTGCAGATCCTTCTTAGTTTTTTTTTGTTGTTGTTTTTTTTTTTTTTTTTTTTTTTTGCTTCCTTCTCTTCATCTTCCCAACCTGTAAACTTTGAAATGCCCCAAGGTTCAGTCTATGGACCTCTTCTCCTTTATAATTGCCTATATTTCACAGATAATCTCATTTAGATGCATGATTTTAAATCCCACTTGTTTGTATATAATACCTGCAATTATATCTCCAGCCTACACCTGTCTCCCCAACTCCTGACACTACTAGCCATCCTCACTTGCATTGGCTTTTCTTTTCTTTTTTTAAAGATTAACTTACTTATTATTTGAGAGAGAGGAGAGAGAAGTGGGGGAGGGGCAGAGGGAGAGGGAGAAACATTCTCAAGCAGACTCTACATTGAGAGTGCAACCTGGCACAGCGCTTGATCCCATGACCCAGGGACCATGACCTGCACCAAAATCAAGAGTCAGAGGCACCCAATGCATAGGCTTTGCAAACTCAATATGCCTCTCCTAACCCATTCCAACTGTACCCACCAGTACGTCTGTAAACCCCCATGGACTTAAAAATTCAGCATTACATGTGCTTTTCTCCAGCTATAGTTCAGCTGTCTAGGTGTGAGGCTGATGAAGGAGTGGGGCTGGATGTAGCCAGTACCAGTTTTCCCAGGCTGGCGGAAGAAGGGCCAACAGGATCAGGCCACATGGAAGGGAATGGTTACAATGATGGGCTACAGAATTCAACAGGTTTAGTAGAAAAGTGAGGTCGAGAGATTGATGACAGTGAATAGGACAGCTGACAAGTGCAGAACATAACCATGGGAAAAAATGGGTAGGAAAGCATGGAGGACAAGGTCATTTGAGGTGAGATCAGGACGTGGAGCTGGGCTTTGGAAGAATTATCTATATGAACATTGAAATGGCTGGGGAATAGTGGAATGTGGTTAGGAAAAAAAGACTGTGAACCAGGTGCCAAAATCTTCAAGGATTTTGGGAACACAACCCAGGGGTATATGAATACTCACAGTGAGGAGGGTCATAGGTAACATAGCTGGGTATTTTGTTGTTGGGGGTGGTGTTTTAGAGGCAGAAAATAGGAAACAGAGTAGTCTGGAGTACCAAGAGGTAGAGGGTAGGAAAGGTCTAGATTGGCACTAGCCAGTAGAAAGATAATGCAAGCCACATGTTTAATTTAATTTTTTCTAGTAGCCGCATACAAAAAAACTAAAAAGAAACAGGCGAAATGAATTTTAATAACTATTTTATCTGACTCAATGTGTTCAAACTATTATTTCAACATGTAATCAATATAAAAGATATTAATGAGACATTTTGTGTTCTTTTTCTAACAGTGCATCTTTAAACCTCCATCTCTAAGGGCACATCTCCCTTGATACTAGCCACATTTCAGAGGCTCAATAGCCCCACCTGGCCAGTGGCTACCATACTGGCCAGCCCAGGTGGAGAACCATTACAAAACCAAAATACCTTGTACAAGGAAGTCAAATGCTTTCATTTTTTCATAACTAACCTAAATCAAAGACCAGATATGTAAAATCAGAACCTTTCTCACTTCTAATTGAATTCTAATCAGAATGTTTAAGAAAACTGACAAGACCATTTTTCTGAAGCAGGCTTACATCCTTGAACGTCTCACAGACCACAGCACTGTTCAGCTTTCTCCTACTCGTTATGTGCAAGAGAGCTGTCATGTATTCCTCATAAGCTAGGAAAGGCATTTCAACACATGAGATCAAACTGTATTTTTCTTTTAAAGTCAAACCAAAGTAATCAAATTCCTTTCCTGGAGAGAGAACACCCTCTGCCCATTTTTCAACAAACATTTAGGTTCCAGTCACTGTCCAAAGTGTTAAGGATAAAGAAATAAATAAGACATAGTCTTCACAGTTTTGTAGGGGAGACAGACAGAATTAAACCTAATTCAATGCAGGAAATGGAATGAAGGAGACCTTGACCGCATGCCAGGCAAGCACACAGCAAGAGGCAGTGTCTCAGGCTTTCGAGGAAGGCTCTACAGGGCTGAGCTTTGAAGGGTCAGTAGGAGTTTGTTAGCTGAGGGAGGGAAGAAAGACATTTTAAGAAAAAGGGACAGGGATGCCTGGGTGGCTCAGCGGTTGAGCATCTGCCTTCAGCTCAGGTCATGATCCCGGGGTCCTGGGATCGATTCTCTCACTGGGCTCCCCGTGGGGAGCCTGCTTCTCCCTCTACCTGTGTCTCTGCCTCTCTCTCTGGGTCTCTCATGAATAAATAGATAAAATCTTTAAAAATTAAAAGAAAGAAAAAGGAACAGATGGCCTGAGGTATGGAGGCGGGGGGGCATGGGATGTTGGGGGTGGGGTTCTAGAAGTCTGATGGACCCTGGGCGGACAGCTGGGCTGAAGCATGACAGCCAGGGTTTGATGCTTCTCTAAATGTTAGGCTTCTTCTACAGGCAATGTGTATCTAGCTTGGTGCTTAATAACGAGCTGGGATTGCTTAAGAAAAATGTAAATGCCAAGACCCCATTGTTTCAGAAACCCTGGGGAATCTATAATTTCATAGCTCAGGAGATTCTGGTGCAGGTGGGCCAGGGGCCATGGTTTGAAAACCTCTGCCATTGCTGAGCCATGAAAGGCTTCAGCACAGGGTTGGGATCTGACCTGAGCTGTGTTTTAGAAAGGTTACCTGGGGGCACCTGGGTGGCTCAGCCCATTAAGTGCCTGCCTTCGGCTTAGTTTATGATCCCAGGGTCCTGGGATGGAGTCCTAGATTGGACTCCCTGCTCAGCAGGGAGTCTGCTTCTTCCTCTCCCTCTGCTGCTCCCCCTACTCATGCTCCCTCCCTCTCTCTCTCTCTCTCTCAAATAAATAAATAAAATCTTAAATTAAAAAAAAAAAAGGAAGGTTACCCTGGTCCTTGTCTAAAGGCTGGATGGAGGGAGATGATAGATGGAGCAAAGGAGCCAGCGGGGGCTGCTGAGGAGTCCTACTGAGAGTAGGTCCTCTTTTTTTTTTTTAAGACTTTATTTATTTATTCATGAGAGACACAGAGAGAGAGAGCGAGGCAGAGACACAGGCAGAGGGAGAAGCAGGCTCCACGCAGGGAGCCCGACATGGGACTCGATCCTGGGTCTCCAGGATCACACCCTGGGCCAAAGGCAGTGCTTAACCGCTGAGCCACCCGGGCTGCCCAGAAGTCCTGCTGAGAAATAATAAATAGGATGATGGCCAAAGGAGGGAATGGATTCCAGTTTGGAGAAGAGCAATCAGGCCTCCGTGACTGTGAGGGGACAGGAGAAAGGGGGGGCCAGTGGACCCAGCACCCACCTGATGGGGCTGCATCAATGAACTGCCGGTGGCCGAGAGCGGGGCCAGAGGGAGCGGCTAGGACAGGACAGGACAGGACAGCCGGGGACAGAGAGCCTGGTGGGCAGCGCACGAAGCGTGGGAAGGGCGCATGAAGGCGGGAACCTGCACCCCAGGGCCTGCGCTCTTCCGTAAGCAGAGCTGCATCAGACAAAAGGTAATAGGCACACAGGTGAGATCTTCGGGACGTTATTTATCACTGTGCGTTTGCCTGGTTGTGAACTCCAGATGCAGGAGCAACCAACGACCTGGCCTGCCCCTCTCCGCTGGTCCCGGGACTCAGGCCTGGGCCGTCGGAGGTGTCTCCTGGTTCCCTGCACCTGCCAGCCCATGCGCCTTGCCCACTCTGGTGATCTCTCTCCTCCAATTGCCTCCACGGCCACGACACTCCTCCTGGCAGCAGAGATAAAGTTGCATCTCCTCCACTAACCTGCAAACTCATGGAAAACAGGGCTCTATCTTATTCATGTCTGAGTCTCCAGCACTTGGCACACAGTAGGCATCCAAGGACTACTTATTGAATTATTCCAAGAAATGAAGCCCATCACAGTGGTCCAAGAGAGAAAACCACCACCTCCAGCCCAGGACACGTTAATAAGAAAGTTCTGTCGCAAAAATCCTGAGGCAGATTTTGATGATGATGTGATTGGAAAGCAAATAAAAATCCCACAAAAACTGATTCTTATTAAAAACTAATGATAACTCAGGGCGCCTGGGTGGCACGGTCAGATAAGTGTCTGCCTTCAGCTTAAGTCATGATCTAGGGGTCCTGGGACTGAGCCCTGTTGGGCACCAGGCTCAGCGGGGAGTCTGCTTCTCCCTCTCTCTTTGCCCTCCCCACTCCCCTCTTCTGCTCTCCCTCTCTCAAATAAATAAAATCTTAAAAAAAAAAAAAAACAACTAATGATAATCCTCCACATTGTTTTGTTAGAGTGGGGTTTTATTTAAATGACACATTGCTAAAAATCGCATTCCCGGTCTTACCGGACCAAACTGAACTTCAGCCCCTCCAAGGAAATAGCAGGTGGTAAGAAGCACCTTGGACGCAGCTGGTCCAACATGCTCCCCACCCACCCCCTTCCTGGGGACTCCCTATCACCCCTGAGGGTAGATGGCTAGGACACGTGAGGCTGGGCAGGATGGGGAGAGTGGAAGGGGAGTCCTACAGACCACCTAGCTCAGAATAACACATGGCAGAGTTCTCAGAAAACCCTGAAGATGGGGGCGGGGCATAATTGCACTACAGGATTAGCACTTGTCTCCATGTCCTCGCAGGTCTAGTGCAATACTCTGGCCAGACATGCAAATCACTTCTTTTTATACAGCTCATTTTTAGAGAGACATCATATTTGCAGTAATGCCTGTTACCTAGCGGAAACCATCTGGGGAGAAAGGAGAGCTCATCCCTACAGCCCTCTGTGCCCTGATGTGGTCAACAACCCAACACCACAGAAGATCTGGGTCAGAGCAGACTATAAGCCGAGTGGGGGATGGCACTGGTGTTGGTAGGCAGTACTGGTGGCATCACAGAAGCACCTTCCTACCCTGCCTTCCTTCTCATAGAACACTTCTGGAAAAAGCAATATTACGGCAGGAGAAAGCAGCTGGGAAGGACGTTACAGTCCAAGGGATCTTCCGTTCGAGTTAACTTTGGATCCTTTAGTCAGCTCCAGAAATGATAAGGAAGGCATTGCAGCCCTCTTTTATAGGGGAAAATGGAAGGATTAGTAAGCAGGCCACGATCAGAGCCGCTGTGTCACACGGCTCCCCAGGGCCTTCACCTTGTCTGCGCTCCTGGGACTCTGCAGGGGATCGGGGCTGAAAGCTCATGTGGATCCCCATCCCAGAGCCCGCCAGGGCAGGAACCCAGATCCCCATCCTAACTGAACTTTGACCATTCTCCCACTTAAAAAAAAAGAAATCTGAAACCACTGTCTGACCAAACCCCCTCATTTTAGAGACCTGTCAAAGGAAGCCCATGGTAGAGACATTGGGAGAACCCATCTCACAACCACCTGGAGGGAGCCCTCTCCCTGGGAGCTTCCAATTCTGACTCCTGACCGCCTCCCACTCTGCCCCGGGGCTGGACCCTATTTTTAAGACTTTACCTTTTATAGCCTGTTCTAGTCTGCCTCCAGTCTTCCTACTCAAGGAATTGAAGGCATCAGATTCCCTAATGTTATAGGGGATTTTTTTTTCCCCACAGACTTGATGACTTTCTAATTGTGACTTTGCCAAGGTAGGACCCACGGCTGTGTGCTCTCTGCCTTCAAATTCCACTAGGAGTCGAGTAGCCACAGGCGCTGGTTGAACAGCCTTGCAGGAGACTGGGCTCATTCACCAAGAGATTCGCACCCCCTGCCCAGGCTTATTTTATAATATCTCATCACAACACAAAATGGGGGTATTTTCAAAATGTTATTTAGATGGGTTCTCTAATTATAAAATAGTATGTGTTCATTGAAGAAGATTTGGAACATTTTAGTGGGGAAAAAAATCACAAGTAAAACCACCAATCAAAATTAATCTGATTTAAAAAAAAAAACAATATTAATCTGATTTAACATTTTGGGATATTTTATTTTAGTCTTGTTTCTATGCCTCACGCATGCTCCTTTTTAAAATTGAAATTGCTTTTTTAAAAAATATTTTTATTTATTTATTCATGAGACACAGAGAGAGGCAGAGACACAGGCAGAGGGAGAAGCAGGCTCCCTGCAGGGAGCCCAATGCAGGACTTGATCCCAGGACCCCAGGATTATGCCCTGAGCTGAAGGCAGATGCTCACCCACTGAACCACCCAGGCGCCCCAAAATTGCTTTTTTAAAATCTGTTTTGGTGTCCTGCTTTTTTTTCTACTCATACTCAACACCATATTATAAACATTTTCTCTGTTAGCATGTACTCTAAAAACATGACTTTACTAGTCACTATTTGGATGAACCATAATTTAGTTTTAATAATCCTCTAACCCTGGACATAACAGTTGCTTCTGATTCTCATCATTATTTCTAAAAACAAACCACTCTAATGAACTTCCTTGGATGCAAATTTTGTGCACATCTTTAATTATTTCCCTAGGACATATTTCTAAAAGCGGAATTACTGGATGAAAGGGTATAAATATTTTTGAAGATTTTAAAGCATATTAGCAAGTTGTCTTCCAAAAAACACCAGACTGATCACGTGGACATCTACAGTATGTGAGCACTAACCCCCCCCGCCCCGCCACAGCATATTTATACATATACTTTCTGCCCCCACATAGGGCATCTCCATATTTTATAATTTGCAAAATTGGTAGGTGATAAAAGATACCTCGTTTTACTTTGCACTGATTTGATTGCTAATGAGTTTGGATGTTCTTTCACAGTTAACATTCACTTCTCTTTCTTCTTTGATGAATTATTTTTCCATGGTCACGTGTCTTTTATTGAAATGCAAGAATTCTTCACAAATGTAACAGTTTGTCACACATGGGACAGATTCTTTTACACCAGAAACTGGGGTATTTTGTGGAAGCGGAAAGAGGATGCAGCTTGGAGTCTTCTTCACACCACCTCCTTACTGCTACAAGTCTGCCTGCACTCTGTTGGTCATGGATGCTTGGAGCTTGGAGGAATTGGGTAGATTCTGCAAGCTGCCCTGTATTTCACAGGTGAGAAAGTTCAGCCACAAGCAGCCCAAGACCACATATTTAGCTTAGCAGCAGGCCGCAGTTACCAGAACCAGAGCCTACATGGCCCAGGTCCATGTGGGCACTGTTTCTATTCCCTACGCCAGTTCTTTGTCAATGGTTCATGTACGTGGGAAGTTCACTTACTCGTACATGTGATCAGGAAAACTTTTGGGACATTTAATAATGGTCTTAATGTCATCAGAAGCCATCACCACCATCAACTTGATTGTCAATAATGGTCTTTACTAAAACCTCTAAGGATAGGCTTTATTAAAGCTTATTTAGAGACACCTGGGTGGCTCAGTAGTTGAATGTCTGCCTTCAGCTCAGGGAGTGATCCCAGAGTCCTGGGATCAAGTCCCGCATCAGGCTCCCCACAGTGAGCCTGCTTCTCTCTCTGCCTCTCTCTCTGTGTCTCTCATGAATAAATAAATAAAATCTTTTTTTAAAAAAAGCATATTTAATAAAAAGATGAATTATTTATTGTTATTGAAGGATAATAACCGTTTATTAAAGATGAATATTATTTATTAGAGGATAGATTTTTATTTATTAAGGTGTCATATACCCAATGCCAAACTCATAACAACAAAACAGGAATGAGTTACTTTCAGTTTCTTCTGATCCTCATCTCTTCTGTGAAGCGGAGTGACCCAGAGCCATCACCACTATCAACAAACTCTTCTATTAATGAAGGGGCCACCATACTTCACCCTTTTAGGTAATGATCATTACCTAAGTCAGAAGGGAACATGAAGATTATGTCCTTTCACGAGGATAAATAATAAGAATGAACTGCATCACTCATCAGCATTGTGCTTTTTAGATGGGTCCTCCAAAGGGGAGGTGATTTCGCTCTCACCCTGCCCCCCTGCACATGTACAGCAGGGTATGGACTCTTACACTGTGTCTCTGCCGTAGGCTCCATGAGGACACCATTGCCTAGACATGCTTTCTCCCCTCCGGCTTTCCTCCTGGCTGCCTGCAGCTTCTTTTCTGTATCCTTCCCTGGATCTCTACTTACACAACTCCTTGGGCTGCCGGGGTCCCTCGCTGACCCTCATCCCTTCATACTCTGCAGACTCTCCCCAGGTGGCCTTGTACAACCCCCTCATTCAATGCCACCACACTCTGGTGACACCGAAATCTCTAGCTCTAACTCGGACAGCTCCCCAAAATATCAGACCCTATAACCCCTAGTCCCTGGATGTCTCCAGCTGGGCCTCTCTCAGAGGCACACCTGCCCCAGCCGACCCAAAACAGAAATCGACCTTCTTGGCTGTTCCATGCTTGCTCTGGTACTCCTAGGCTTCTAAGCCAAAAAACTGGATGTTTTCCCAGGCGCTCCTCACTTTACATGTTCCCTGCACCAATCCCTGTTCCATGTTATATGTACTATATGTTGTATTTTATTCAAATTTATTTACTCATTTGAGAGAGAAGAAGAAAGAGGGAGGGAGAGCAGGGGGAGAGGCAGAGGGAGAGGGAGAACCTTAGGCAAGCTCCCCGCCGAGTGACCCTGAGATCATGACCTGAGTTGAAATCAAGAGTCAGACATTCAACTGACTGAGCCACCCCGGTGGCCCTTATATGCTGTATTCTTACAATGAAGTAAGCTGGAGGAAAGAAAATGCTATTAAGAAAATCACAGAGAATGGGCACTGAGGGGGGCACTTGATGGGATGAGCACTGGGTGTTATTCTGTATGTTGGCAAATTGAACACCAATAAAAAATAAATTTATTATTAAAAAAAAAGAAAAAGAAAATCACAGGGAAGAGAAAATACAAGTACAGTACCGTACTGTAGTCATGGGGGAAAACCTGCATGTAAGTGAACCCAAGCAGCTCCAACCCATGTTGTTCAAGGGTCAACTGTATATTTGCATATATATGCAAATTATATATATATACATATATATATGTAATAGATTCCCATCAGCATCTCTGATTTCACTCCAACACCACTGAGTTCAGTTTAGTTTCTTCCTCTCTATATTTCAAACTCCCTTCTCTGATGGTGAGAAACTTGGCCCCCAGTATCCTCTACAGATTTACTTATTTGATCCATCTACGTGTGGGTAAATCACCCCCTACATCTGCCACCGCCCATCCCCTGTCCCTGCACAGATGCTCCTTCCACCTTGTGAGGCCACGGCTGCCACTGCCCTCCTTGCCGGAACACACTCCTCACCCAACAGAAGCTCTGGCCCTGGTGCCAGGTCCCCTCCTGCCCCCATGCTGACGCCCTTCTTGCCCTGCCATGTCACCACCACCATCGCTGTCACCTTGGCTGGGCTGCCCCCCTGTGCTCGCGGCTCACCTGCTCAGCCCCCAACAGCTCACACAAGCCATGGAGAGCCAGGTTGGTTATAGGAAAGAGTGTACTTAGCCCCCCACCTCCTTCTCGCAAAAAATCAAAAGAATTACAGGCAATTTGGCATCTGAATCCAAAATAAATGTTTGAAAAGAGAGATTTGATGTGGTTCAAATCGCACCGCAGAGATGACCGTCTATGCTGCCTCTGCCTAAGGCTGCTTTGCCTCAAAGCCACAAAGTGACCACTAGATGCGAGTCCTAAGTAAAGCAGCTTGGCTTCACATAATTGGTATTTCCAGGTATTTCTGAAAGGCTGGAGTATAAGTAAATCTAGATATTGAAAAGTACTTTGCCAATGAGAGTCTCGTGGAAACGCCAGACTGAGATAATGGATCGGCAAGCAGGGAAAACCAGCATGGTGGTTTCCATAGATGTTTAAGGATGTGAGCTTTGCAGAGCTGTGTCCTGGCAGGTCTACTTGAGATTGCCACATGCATTTACCTGTGCATGAATGTGACAGGCACAGGTGGACAGTGGAGCTGATAGATGAGCAAGAAGAGTCAAAGAAGGCCAAGAGTTGTGGGGTTTCTTTAGCTTTATTGGGGCACAGAGCAGAGAGTTTTCAATGCTCTACATTTTGCTTGCTGAAGTTTTCTCTAGGGATCTAAGAAGCAAACATGCTCTTTCACATTCCCATTCCATGGCCACAGTCCTCCCATTGTCCTGGATTCTCAACCTGATACATCACTCTTAGAAGAGAAGGAAGAAGGAAGCAGTAGGAAGGAAGGAAGAAAGGAGGGAGGGAGGGAAGGAGGGAGGGAGGGAAGGAGGGAGGGAGGGAGGAAGGAAGGAGGGAGGGAGGGAGGGAGGAGGAGAAGGAGGGAGGGAGGGAGCGGGGAGGGAGGGAGAAGGAAGGAAGGAAGGAAGGAAGGAAGGAAGGAAGGAAGGAGGAGGGAAGGAAGGGGGGGGAGGAAGGAAGGAAGGAGGAGGAAAGGAGGGAGGGAGGGTGCGAGAGAGGGAGACAGGGAGACAGGGAGGGAGGAAAAGGAAAGAGAAAAACCAACAAAACTCAGGCTGCATGGTGGGTCATCTGAAACCTTTTTTTGTTCCTCCGCAACCAAAACCGGAGATCTGACCTGAGGCTGGACCTCCCAGGTGTGCAGCTCCAGAGGAAAGGGCAAATTCTGCCCTCCGTGTATGTGCAGTAACCTGGACAAACAGAAACCTATTTGTGAGATGGAATTTCCATGGCAGGTAAGGGATCTGACGGCAACGCGCAGGGCAGGAACATCTGTCCTTGTATTACGTGCCTGGTTTCCAGCCTCCTACCACGCGAGCCATCTGCATGGAGAAGCAAAACTTTCTGCTCCCTTTCCAAGTGTACAGCAGGATCAACTTACAACACCGGTCTCAGGATAGGGGGGTGAGGGGGCTGATCCTATCCCCTAGAAGACATTCGACATGTCTGGAGACTTGAGTTGTAACAACTGAAAGGAGAGTTTGTTGGCATGTAGTGCTTGAAGCCAGGGATGCTGCTGGACACCCTACAATGTACAGAGCAGCTCCCCACAACAAAGAATTATCTGGCCCGGATGTCGTGGTGCAAGGTTGGGAAAATTTGCTCTAGAGGAAGGCTTGTTACCACCTCCTCACTGCTGCTTACAAAGCAATTGAACAACACCCCAGACATTGTTTCTGCAAATTATCCCCACCGCTGCCCTGGAAATAATTGCCAAGATGCATCAAAGATAAGATGGGGCAGGAGATTTCTTTCATCAGAGCCTGGCCACCCATGGGCTGCACGTCTGAGTTTATAAGTAACAGAAGCTAGTGCTGATTCTGCTGCCCACCAAGGAAAGGCCCCCAAAATAAATAAATAAACAAATCCAGCTAGCCTCTGGCCATGCCCAATTGCCTCTAGTCCAGTGATTTCCCCAGAGGAATCAGATATAGTAACAAGCCTTTCAGACCCCAACTCTTTTATCATTCATAACAACAAATCAAATGGCCTTGAACACCCCCCAAGTCCACATCACACTCAGGAATCAAGCCTAAGCTTCTTGCCTCCATCACGAGTCAAAGAGAAAAAGCTAACACAGAAGTTTCAACCCCAAAGTTGAAAAACAGCGTCTGAGGACAGTTCGCCCAGCAAAGAAGCAAATTTTCCAAAACAACAGGCAGCCAGGAAGATACAGAGGTTTTGGCCAACACACACCAAATATCTAACACGCTATAAAAACAACCGGCACAGAAAGAGTTGCCCGGGCAATAGGTTTTTGAAGAGGGAAAATCTTACTCTGGTTGCCAAGGGCAGCTGAACAGTTAAGACCTGGGGTGCAGACTCACTAGCTCCATTTGCTCAGGGAGGGTCAGAGGTGGCAGCAGGGGTGGTGCCCCTTCGCGTCCTGGGGCACCGCTGCCCCGCCGGCCTGCAGGGTCTCCGGTCCCCACATCTCCGAGGACGGCTGCAGCCTCCTTCTCTGAAGAAATCAGAGCTGCTCTCCCACTGCTGAAAATATTTGAGATGTGCCAAGCAGATGGTCCCACGCTTATCAGCAGAAGCTGCGCTTCAAATGGCATCATTCAGTGAAACACTCAAGTGAAAATCTTCACGCTGATCCAGAGTGGGAATGAGCTGGTGCTTGACCCACCCCCCAAGCCCTCAGGGCCAGCCGGGACTCAGGGGACAGGTGACCCAGAGAGATGTTCCACAGAAGGGCAAAACCACGTGTGTAGCAGAAGGACAGAACGGCTGACAGCCCTCACTCAGCCTGGATGGAGCTAGCCCACTGGTCTCTGCAAAGCTCTTTAAGCCTCTGTTTTCTCGCCTGTAAAATGGGGCCACTCGTAGCACCACAGAACATTGCGATGAAGAGATGAGATGCAGGGGCAGAGCTGCACAGCAGGGGACAGGCTGCTCAATAATTCAGGGTCCCTTCCCTCCCTACAGCCCGTGTTGGGAGTCACAGCCTGGGCTGGCGTGCGAGCACGATGCAGTGGAGAGAGAGCCCGGGAGCTGGCTTCCAGGGCTGCAGGGATGGCGGGGCCCAGACCCCTTCTCCGCCTGGCTCGGATACGAGCCCCTTGAGCAGCTGCTCCTGTGACGTGCCTTCTCGCCCCTGCAGTCAAGTGACCTGCCCCCCACCACCCCGCCCCCTCTCCAACTGTCCCAGTGTAAAGGCCCAAAGGCCAAGCCAGATAATTCTGGATGGTTCCACTCGCCCAGCCCCACCACGAAGACCCACCCTCCATTCGTAGCAGTATTTCTTCCTTGTCACAAGCATCCCTTCCTTCGTGGTTACTGTGTCAAAGTAGTAATGGGCCCCGGGGACCAATTAGATCAAAACAGAGCAGGCGATTTCAGATTCTGTGGGAAAGCCGACTTGGGAGCCCACATAAGACGCTCTCCTCCGGCTGTTTCCAGAAGCAGCAGGACTGGAGCGAGCCCCACTGCTCCGGTGGGAAGCCTGACCTGTGGCTCCGACCATCCTCCCGGTGGGAAGAAGAGGGAGAGGGGGAGCTCCCCCTCCCAACCCCCCCGCCCCAGGACCTCCGAGCCACAGGTACGACAAGGTGAGGCTCGGGCATCCCCGGGCCTGCAGGTGCAGAGCCACCAGCCAGAACTTCAGGGGCGCCGGGCCGGGGAGCCCAAAGTGCACTTGCATTACCTGGTTTGAAGTTCCCAGGGAGGCGAGGGGCAGCCTCCTGAAGGACTTTACATCTCCCAGAGGCTCACCAGAGACTGCAAAGAGACCCGGGACTGCCTAAAGCAAACCCCGAGGCAGAAAAAGAGGGGCCTTTTGCGGGAAGGGGGTCAGACAGGTACAAGCAGACGTAGTAGTAGTTCGTAGTAGTTCAGAGCTGAGTACCGGGCTGCTCGGAAGGTTGCAAAGTCACGGTCGGGAAGGAAGAGATGCCCGGAAGGAAAAGAGGAACGAAGGAGAACGAGGTGGGCAGTAGGATCCACTCTGCTCCTCTGTTCCACATTTGCTGCTTTGCAGAGGCTCGGGGACTGTCCAGATTTTATGAACATTTCACCCTGTCCCTACGGGGGCTGTGAAACCCTGAGCACAGTGACCAACTGGAAGGAAGACTCCAACGTCATTATTTAAGTCAACAGAACAGAGGGCCTCACCAGTTTGCTTTTTCCAGCTCCTGACAGAACAGAGAAGTCTGTCCATGCTGGCAGGGACAGGCTGCCCGATTTGTAAGTTGGTGACAGTCACAAGGTGAACGAGGACCCAGCCACCAGGACGGTGGAGAGGCCAGGTGGTGCCCAGGGTGGAGGATGTGGAGGGGCAGTGGCTGGTCAGGGGGAGCCTGGGAGAGATGGTGCTCCCCCACCTCCTGCCCCCCAGACCAAGGGGGGGGGGCAGGAGGCACCGATTGTTTTGTGACTAATTGGCACCGCCAACAAAAGCAAGAACTACTGCAGATGGAGCCGGGGTTTCATTTGTGGTAGATAATGATTTCTACTTAGAGAAAATACAGCAACTCTCTGTAAAAATAAAACTGCTTGCATTTAAGCCACAAATAGGTTGGCTATTTCTGTGCCTGGCTTGTCTTTGTGAGTAATCATCCTTCTCTTGAGAGGTAGGGAGAGTTTGGGGGAGGGAGGTGTAGAGAGAATGGGTGACAGAGCCAGCGGAGCCTGGGGAAATGAAGCCCATGGTCCCCACTGTCCAGTGTGGAAGGAGGTTCTAGCTCCCACTTCCACGAGCCAAGTCACACCTTCCAAAGTTCCCTAGAGAAACAACAGCCCTCTTTCTCCCAACAAGCAACAGGGAAACACGGTGGAGGAGGCCAGGGGAAGGGAATTATAGGAGCTGGAAGGGGGAATTCACTAACCCAGAAGGCCAGCGAGTGGCCCCATGAGTGGTGGAACCTGTGAGAGGTGGAACCCATAAGGAGGCCCCTAAGTGAAATTTACCCAAGTTCCAAATCCTTTCAATGCCATGGAGATCTTGCTCAGTGCTGAACCCAGAGATGCCCAGTGAATTCCGCTCACATCCTAGAATGTCTTCCTCACCTGGAAGGAAGTCTTTACCTGGGATGTTCAGCTTGTGATGATGGCGAGATAGCCATCAAGGGCTTCCCCAGAGCCCAGCACTCGGCTCAGTAGTAGAAAGTCGCATGCAGAGACTCCTAACTCTGGGAAATGAACAAGGGTAGTGGAAGGGGAAGTGGGGGGGGGGGCTTGGGGTGACTGGGTGATGGGCACTGACGGGGGCACTTGGTGGGATGAGCACTGGGTGTTATGCTATATGTTGGCAAATTGAACTCCAATAAAAAAATTTAAAAAAAGAAAATAAAAGAAAAGAAAGTCGCATGCAGTAGAATAACAAGAGGGAGGGTCACTCTCACTGGGGAGAGAATGGCTGGGCTGGGGCAGGTGGGAGTGCTCATTTTCATCCGAAGATGACAGACCTCAGAATCCGGGTTGGAAACAACAGATCTCAGAGTGGCAGACACCTAATTTTGTACCAGTTATCTTGGTTCACCATTTGGGAGCAGAGCAACCTCAGGTATGCTAGAAATTTGGACTTGACCGCAGTGATAAGTGTGATTCTTCACCAAAACCATTTGACTGATAGGGTCTTAGAGCAGTCAGCCTTCTGCCTTCTGCCTTCCAGTCCTGCAAAGGAGCTTCAGATCTCACTGGCCAGATAAAAATCCAAGATAAAACCCTGAGAACAGAACTCTCCCAGGCTGATCTGAGTCCCATCAGCCTCGGGGAATCTTCTCCAGGCTTCTCCTAGCCTGTCCTGTCTGGGACTGGTTGGGTCTCTCCCAAGTAATGATCTCTACTTCAGTACACATTTCTTAAACATCAGATCTTAAAGAAAAATGGCATGTTTCTCCCCCATGTCATTTGTTTCCCTTCAAGCAGACAGGCCCATGTGGTGGCGCAGAAAGCACAGCAGGTATGACAACAGGGGGAGAAAAGCTACAAGGACCTGAAGGAAGCCACTGTCCTGGATGAGCCCTGGGAGGATTAGACCCAGCGGTGGGAGGCTAGGTCCCCAGCCCCAAGTCTTCCCAGACCTCCCACCATGTTTGGAATCTTCCAGAAAGGAGACTCTTCTCCCCCGCAGCACCAGCATCTTTGCAGAGTGATGAGGAGAATATGCAGGAGACATGATGAGGCTGTGTGGGGACGTGGGGACACTCCTGCGTGGCGCTCATCCACAAAGACACAAATCTCAGGCAAGTTCCCTAATTTGAACAAATGGAATATCTCCTCGTCCTCCAAATCAGCACCTAATCGGCTACCCAGACACTTTGCCCTCTAGATTCCTTACCTAGATTGTAATCATGTGCTCTCCCTTGTCCAAACATCATGAAAAAATCCAGTTGTGAGAAAGAATATTTTTGGATCATTGCCTTGGGACATGGAGTCTATCCACCCCTCTAGATGTTCTAAATATTACCCTGGGTTCAGCCCTGCATACTTGGCCAGCATTGTCTTGGCCCTTCATAAAACTGTAATTTCTAAATTACCCTTTGGAGATATTCATCAGCTAGCATTTAGAGGCTCTGTAAAAAAAAAAAGAGAGAGAGAGAGAGAGACATAAAAAGATCAAAACTGTGTTCGTGTAGGAACTGGCTAGCACCCTTCCCACCAGACCTACAGAGTCTCCTTCTGGAGATTTCTGCATCAGAAGTAGCTAAGTTTCTCCTAAGCAGCAACCAATTTGTTTATGACAGTAGAATACCATCAAATGTATAATTGTGTTTTTTTTTCTCTTCCTTCTGGAAAGCCTGAAGGCATATATTTGACCTACTTTTGCAAATGGACCACAGGGCTACTTAAGAGGAAGAATGTTTGAAATCACTAATTTAGTCAGAGGTCCATCTGAGCACCATTAAACTTGTGTTCATTATCCCTTTTCTGCTCCTGACTGTGGATTTTGACAATTTTTGTTTTTGTTTTTGTTTTTGTTTTTTTTACCTACAACATCCTGAGGAAGACCAAAACGAGTCAGTCACTTCCAGATGACACTTGTAGTGGCTAAGCTGACACAGCAGTGACTGGACTGTTGCAGGGAAGAGTTCTCTAAATTCTACGGTAGCACCTATTAAATGACATTTTTAGAGTTACTTGTTTACATGTCCTTTCTCTCCCACAAAACTTAGCTCCTTGAGGCAGAGGCAATGCCTTATTCATTTAGTATGAGCTGAGCAAAAGAACAAATTGAATAAATCAACTCTGCTAAGAACGGCTCCTGCAATTTCAAGTATTAGTTGTTCTATGATTGTTTGATAATTGTTATAAAATCATTTTTGTAATTTCTTGAGTGTTCGCCTCATTTCCTCCATTAACTTGTAAGTTTCTGGGGAAGGAACCACATTTGTGCTTTCTTGCCTGGTGCGAATGGGGCTGAGAACGCACGAGGTGAACACTGCCAGATGGCTTGATGGGTTTCGGGCTCCATACAACGCACAGTAAAGCTAGTGTCCTCCAAATATCAGGTTGATATTTTGCTGAAACAATCTGTTGCTTATCACGACACCCAGCAAACCCTTCGCCTGAGTGTAACACGATACCATAGTGATGACTTCTGTTTGTTTGGGGTCAGGTATGCATGGCGTATGTCATTACTACCTGTCATATTGTAGAGGATGAGGACTGGTTGGCTCTCTTGTAAAACCAAAAGTGTCTTTTGAGTGTCTTATCATGGCCTAATCGGCACTTACCAGACAATTTTAGTGGCAGGTTACAGAAGTGAAAATGTAGCCTTGCCTCGGTTGTCTGAAAACAATCTGAATAATTGTTTCACATTCCACACCATCTACAGGACTCATTATTGATCTTTCAATGTCCATATATTGCCCTAAAGAGGGACGGACACTCAGCATCTGCAGTCAAGAAAATAATAAATATTTCTGGCAGCTATAGCTTACCCAGCTACCCTGTGTTTACTTATAAAACTGTATCAGAGGTGCCTGGTGGCTCAGTCAGTGAAGTGTCTGTGTTGGGTTCAGGTCATTACCTCGGGGTCCTGGGATCGAGCCTCGTATTGGGCTCCCTACTCAGCAAGGAGTCTGCTTCTCCCTCTCCCTTTGCCTCTGGCCCTCCTCTTGGTTGTGCTCCCTCTCTTTTTCTCATAAATAAATAAAATCTTTTAAAAAACCGTATTAGACAAAGCCAAAAATGTCCAGCCTACAACAGTATAAATAGGCAAAATAAATAAAATCAATCTTTTTAATTTTGCCCCAACTGTAATCATTGTTCAGGGGAAAGAGGAAAGTACTGTTGAGTCCCAGCGATTCAGACTTGACCACTGGTAGGTGGCTCTCCAAGTCCCTGACCTGCTCTTCCGGACTTTGCTCCATCCTTGTCCTGTAGACCCATCACCATATAAAGGTGAGGCAGAAAGACAAGGGAGGGGTAAGCCCATACTATTATGAGAATGTACTGGAGAGGGACAATTTACTATTGGCCAAAATGAGATTGAGAGATTTTCTATATGTTCCATTGAACATTCCCTGTGCTCTGATGACAAGGACATCTGGGTCCCTGAGTCAAAAGATGCAGGGGTGAAGGGAGTAGTACAGAAGTGGACTCCTCAGGGCACCTGGGTGGCTCAGTGGTTGAGTGTCTGCCTTTGGCCTAGGTCGTGATCCCGGGGATCCAGGGATTGAGTCCCCGAATCAGGCTCCCTCCAGGGAGCCTGCTTCTCCCTCTATCTATGTTTCTGCCTCTCTCTGTGTCTCTCATGAATAAATAATTTTTTTTTTAAAGGAATCGACTTATTCATGAGAGAGAGAGAGAGAGAGAGAGAGGCAGAGGGAGAAACAGACTCCCCACAGAGCAGGGAGCCCAATGTTGGACTTGATCCCAGGACCCCAGGATTATGACCTGAGCCAAACACTTAACTGACTGAGCCACCCAGGCATCCCCAGAAGTAGATTCCTAAGTGCTGAGAGGAAAGGTATGGATGATGAAGGAAGCAGAAGGCCTCCAAACACAAGGCAAAAATGAGTGAGCCCTGAGAGGTGCACCTCCATCCCTCAGGGAATCTCTGGAGCCCACAGAGAGAGATCAGGGATAATGGGCAGAGACCTATTGATATAGGTCAAGCTCAGCCCGACCTAAGTTAATGTCATCACTAATCTGTGTTACATTCAAATCCCTTAAATAGAGGCTCCTGGGTGGCTCATGGTTGAGCATCTGGCTTTGGCTCAGGTCGTGATCCCAGGGTCCTGGGATCAAGTCCCACATTGGGCTCCCCACGGGAAGCCTGATTCTCCCCCTGCCTGTGTTTCTGCCTCTCCGTGCCTCCCATGAATAAATAAATAAATCTGGGCAGCCCCGGTGGCTAGCAGTTTGGCGCCACCTTCAGTCCAAGGATGTGATCCTGGAGACCTGGGATCGAGTCCCACGTCGGGCTCCCTGCTTGGAGCCTGCTTCTCCCTCTGCCTGTGTCTCTGCCTATCTCTCTCTCTCTCTCTCTCTCTCTCTCTGTCTGTCTCTCATGAATAAATAAAAATCTTAAAAATAAAATAAAATTCAATCTAAATTTTCAGTAAGTCACTTAGTTGTTTTTATAATACAAACTATAAAAACTAGGGCTTAGCAGAGTCTTTTTAAGTGATGGGAAAACAGAATGGGAAAGCATGGTAGGTGGCATGGTGTTAGGGTCCTGGGGCCGCTTAACAAAGTACCACAGCCTCGGAGGCTTCAAACCACAGAAATGTATTCGCTCACACTTCTGGAGCTGGGACTGTAAGACTGACGTGTCGACAGGACCATGCACGGAGGCTCTGGAGAGAGAATCCTTCCCTGCCTCCTCTGGCCTTCTGGTGATCCCTGGTGATCCCTGGTGATCCCTGGTGATCCCTGGCAATCCCTGGCGATCCCTGGAGATCTGTGGCAATCTGGGATGCTCCATGGCTTACAGCTGCATCATTCCAATCTGTCTCCATCGTCTCATGTCCTCACGTGGCTGTCTTCTTATGAAGACACCAGTCACACTGGATTCCACCATCTTAACTAATTATGTCTACATTGACCTTTTTTCCAAATAAGGTCACATTCTGAGGTGCTGGGGCATTTGCACACCACTCAGCTCAAAACGACTGCTACACGGAGCTGAATTTTACTGCTCTGCCCCATTCTGGGATGACATTGGAAAGTGTCCTGCGGCCACTGCTTAGATAACTCTGGGGAACTTGGGGGTACAGGGTGTCCTGTGTGCCGTGAGCAGCCACCCTCGACACTGGGGCCCTCTGGACCCCAGCCCAGCCCTCTGTTGGTGCAAGCTCAGGGAAAACAAAAGCATTTCAATACTACTGAAAAGTCTCGCGTGCATGTTGGGGGTGGTAACTAGGGAGAAAAGTCATTTGTGAAGAAAGTAAGTCGTCCTCCTTTGCTGCTATCCTTTCACACTGTTTCTATGGGAACAACCGAAATGCTCATTGATGGATAAATGGATAAAGAAAATGTAATATATATATGTGCATATATATATATATATGCCACATTTACATATATACCACATTGATATTTATACATATACACACACACAACATACACAGTGGAATATTATTCATCCATAAAAAAAAGAAGGAAATCTTGCCATCTGCAACAACATGGACGGACCTTGAGGGCCTTATGCCAAGTGAGATAAATCAGAGAAAAACAAATACTCTATGATCTCACTTACATGTGGGGGAAAAAAACCAACTCCTAGAAACAGAGAATTGGTGGTTGCCAGAGGCGGGGGCTGAAGGGTGGGCAAAATGGGAGAGGGAGGTCAAAAGTTACAAACTTCCAGTTCTAAGTCCTGGGGTTGTAAGGCACAGCAAGATGTCTATAGTCAACAAGACTGTAGTGTACATTTGAAAGTTGCTAAGAGAGTAGATCTTAAAAGTTCTCACCACAAGAAAAAAACCTGTAACTACATGTGGTGATAGACGTTAACTAGAGTTGATCATTTTACAATACACACATATAGCAAATCTTATGTTGTACACTTAAAACTAAGTAATGCAATGTTATGGGTGCCCAGGTGGTTCAGTTGAATAAGTGTCCGACTCTTGATCTCAGCTCAGGTCTTGATCTCACGGGTGTGAATTCAAGCCCCACATTGGGCTCCACGCTGGGCATGGGGCCTTAAAAAAAACAAAACATTAATTCAGTATTATATGTCAATTATATATCTCTCTATCTTAAGATTTTATTTATTTATTCATGAGAGGGATCCCTGGGTGGCGCAGCGGTTTGGCGCCTGCCTTTGGCCCAGGGCGCGATCCTGGAGACCCGGGATCGAATCCCATGTTGGGCTCCCGGTGCATGGAGCCTGCTTCTTCCTCTGCCTGTGTCTCTGCCTCTCTCTCTCTGTGACTATCATAAATAAATAAAAAATTAAAAAAAAATAAATATTTATTCATGAGAGACACAGAGAGAGGCAGAGACATAGGCAGAGGGAAAGCAGGCTCCATGCAGGGAACCCAATATGGGACTCCATCCCAGGACTCTGGGATCACGCCCTGAGCCGAAGGCAAACGCTCAACTGCTGAGCCACTCAGGCCTCTCTATCAATTATATCTCAATAGACAAGTGTCTGGTGGTTGCCAGAGGGGAGGTGAGTGTGAGGATTAGTGAAATAGGTGAAGGGGATCAAGAGGACACTTACCACAATGAGCCCTGAGCAATGTATAGAACTGTTGAATCGTTATATGGAACACCTGAGACTAATGTAACACTTCATGTGAATTATACTTGAATTTAAAAAAAGATGATGTGAGTAGCCTTGGATTTATATATATGTAATATAAATCTAAGCAACTCCTAAAACAGCTATACAAAAACACTATATATAAAACAAAACGTAGTTCTGAAATGTGTTCAGGGAATTCACATGAGGGAACTAAAAAGAAAAAAAATAAATACGAAAAAGAGAGAACAAAGGAAAAATGTTTGCTTCTGCATCTTGAATAGGGTGGTGGTTACCCAGGTGTCCGCATTTTATTAACAGCCATCAAGCTGCCTGCTTAAAATGTGTTCATTTTTTGTATGTAAATTACATATCCGCAAAAACATTTCTTCAAATGAGCACAAAAACAAAATGTCTTGAAATGAGAAAGAGTGAGAGGAGAGGAAACTCCGGCATAACATTACTACCCACTGGGCATCTTAGTGGATGGCTTCGAAGCACACGTGCTGTCGATGTATGAATCGAACAGTTGCAGAGAGGCCCTATTCTGTCCTCTCTTGGGCAAAGATCAGGCCTTTCCCTTTATCAGTCTGAAGATCTCCAAGCCGCTCACTCTGTTCTGCAGGACTGTGGAGGAGGGGGCCACCCACTTGACAAGGGGGTGGCCGAGCCGGGAGGGTCCTGCCCGGACGGACAAGTGCCACGGACAACAACCGACCTTGGGGACAGTCGACGGCAAGGAGGGGTGGCTCGGAGCTGAGTCCTGCCCAGGCAGCCCTCCACACCCCCAGCACAGGCTCCCCCCGCCCCGTACCTCGCTGGTCCATGCGGTTCTTCTGCTTCTTCCCAGCCCGTTATCACGTACCCAGTCAAGGTCAGTGGAAAAATTGCTCTGTAAGTACGTGCCTGATTCTTTCCATCTTGGCAAATTGCAGCCTCTTTTTTTTCCCTGTAACAGCATCAGATGATTGAGCAATGCAGGCGGGGGGCTGGGGAGGAGCCTGCAAGGTACCATGGTGAGAAGATGGAATATTGGAAATACTGGGACATCTTGGTGCCCTAAGCCTGGTTTCCCTCCACAAGAGAGGACCTGGGACCCTGTGCCAGTCTGTTTCTCTAGAAATATGTGTCCCTGTGCGCCATCACACACACACACACACACACACACACAAGGCCACCCCTGCGGCAAAGGGCTTGTGCCCTGTTCCTGTCTGGCATGCACTCTGGCTGCCACTTCTAGAAGCCCAGGTGAGAGCCCCTCATGCTCTCTCCCCCTGCAGACCTCTGCTAACCTCTTTGAGCCTCAAGTTTTCTCACGCTTTCCCTGGGGTCACCGACACGTGGCACCTGCAGGAATGAGCATCCGCATGCTCCCCGCTACAGCTCCATCCATGAGGAATCTCGAAACAACAGCTAGCTGAGAAGGCCGTGCACCCCAGCTGCCAGCCTCTGTTGCGGTCTCGGTGCACAGTTATATGAGGGGACCGCTGTCAGCCCTCACCATGAAGATGCCTCCATGCTCCTACCCCTGAGACCCATCTGCCACAGTCCTGTGGAGGCCTAGGCAATGCAACCTGGTGTGGGTTCAAGTCACATGCAGTGAGGCCAGCTGACACTCGTTGGGAGACCCTTACCTTGCATGTAATTTTTCATGATAAAAGATACTATCATAAAATTTGACATTTTAACCATTTTAAGAGTATAATTTGGTGCATTAAGTGCATTAATACTGTGCAACCACACCACCATCCATCCCTGGGGCTATTTTTCATCTTCCCAAATGAAGGCCTGTCCCCATTGACCATGAACTCCTGCTCTCTCCCCCAGCCCCTGGCAAGCTCTAATCTTCAGTGTCCCGGACTCAGACTCCCCTGGGTACCTCATGTAAGCGGGAGCACAGTATTGCTTCGTCTGCAACTGGCTTATTCCACTTGGCATCATCTCTTCAAGGGCCGTCCGTGTTGTAGCCTGGGTCAGACTCGCCTTCCTTTTTATGGCTCAATAATATTCCACCGCATGGCACGGAATGTGTTCAGAACACATTTTCCTGATCCACTTATCTGCCCATGAACTCTTGGGTTGCTGGAGGACATTCTTTTTAAGAGTTACATCGGGAGACGTGCCTCAATACCCTTCTGCCCATCCAGGGTGTAGGACCCCTCTCAGAGGCAACAGTACCCCTAGAAGGTGCTTTGCAGATCCTGCCGGCCCTACTCGGCGCATGTGCCGAGGGACCAGTCTCAGCTAGGGTTCATGACTGTGGACGAGAGAAACAGACTCCAGCTAATCTGCCTAGGAAGGGGATTTATTAAAAGGCTATTAGCTAGCTCACAGAATCCCCAGGACAGAAAAATCCAGGCTAAGCGAGGATGCCAAAAACAACTGCATGATTGCTAAAATCGTGCGGCAGCTTCAGCTCCATCAGGACGCGGCTGCTCGGCCAAGCCTTGGATGATTCATGTCCCTCACCAGCATCGCGCCCAGCACAGCATGTGGCCCGGCTGCCCTGGGCTCGGGGGTCTCCCTAACCGCACCCCCCACGCACACACCAGCACCAGTATTCATGTCCCTGCTCCCCCTTGTCACACGCGGCCGAAGCCAAGTCAGGACCAAACCTAGCTGGCTGGCTGCCCCAGCAGCATATGCCCGCAGCCCCGAGAAAGATGGGCTGGGGGCAGCCCCGGTGGCAGCCGTTTAGTGCCGCCTGAAGCCAGGGGTCCCAGATCCTTGGAGACCCCAGATCGAGTCCCGCGTCGGGCTCCCTGAGTGGAGCCTGCTTCTCCCCCTGCCTGTGTCTCTGCCTCTCTCTCTGAATGAATGGATGAATGAATAAAAATTAAAAAAAAAAAAAGAAAGAAAGGTGGGCCGGGGGAGTGAGAGCCCACAGCATGGGAGACCGCCCAGCGGGGGAAGGCGCCGGGTTCTGCGTGGCCGGAGGGAGAGAGGAAGATCCACGTCAGCTTTTAGTGGCAGCCTCAGCCCAGGCGGCAGGTGTCTCAAATCATCCAGGACTGCCATAGGCCTGATTAAGTGGGACCCGTGTCCTGCGCCTCACGCTTTAAAGGCCCCGCGTGGCTCCCTTCCATCGTGTCCCATCGTCTGTAGTCCATGGCCAGCGAGCCACGTGCCTGGCCTGTGCCCTCCTCCCGTGGGTCAGGCTCTGGGTAGCATCAGGCAGGCGGCACCAGGGCCTGCACACGCCTTAACCCGGGGCCACCCTCCCGAGGGCGAACGACACTGCCAGGCAGGGCCCCCACACTGGGCCTTTGGCCACGAGTGTGCTGCGGGGGACCCCATGCGGGCGTCAGCGAGCGGCCTGTGGGCAGGGCAGAGCCAAGGCAGGCCCAGAAGGCGCTGGACGAGGCCGGGCCCGGCTGTCCCCCCGGGATGTCCCACCACGGAACTCCAAGGAGTCCGGAGAGTCTAAGCTCAGACCTGGGTGACAGGTGCATCTGTCAAGGGAGAAGGATAGGACCTAGTTGGGGGGGTGGGGGGGTGGTAAAATAGACACAAAATAACATTGACCATTTCGACCATTCCGTGCACAGCTCGCTTGTGCAACCGCCACCAGCAGCCGTCTCCAGAACCTTCTCATCTTCCCAAACAGAAACCGCTCCACTGAACACAAAGCCTCACCCCTGCCCCAGCCCCTGCAGCCTCCAGCCTGCTTCCAGGTGGGAGCAGAAGCTCGCGATGTTTGTTCGTTGGTCCGGCTGCTTCCACTGAGCAGAGTGTTTTCCACGTTCATCCGCCTGGTGGTGCGTGTCTGGATCCCCGAGCCTGACTCATGTTCGGCGTAGGAACCATGGTGCGTTGTTTATCCATTCGGGCGTGTCTTCCCTTTCGGCTGCTGTGAGCGATGCTCCTGTGAAGTGGGGTGGAGGCCCTGCCTGCCGTGCTTTGGGGTGTGCACCACAGACTGGAAGTGCCAGACCCGATGCCAGTCCCGGGGGGGCAACTCTTTTGAGGATCCACCAAACTGCTTTCCACAGGGGCTGCGCCACGCTGCCTGCCCACCTGCAACCGAGGGTCCCCAGTTCTCCACATCCTCACCAACACTTGCTGTTGTGTGTCGGTTTTTTTTTTTTTTAAGATTTTATTTATTTATTCATGAGAGACACACAGAGAGGCAGAGACACAGGCAGAGGGAGAAGCAGGCTCCATGCAGGGAGCCCGATGTGGGACTCGATCCCGGGTCTCCAGGATCACGCCCTGGGCTGAAGGTGGCACTAGACCGCTGAGCCACCCGGGCTGCCCTGTTTTGTTTTGTTTTTTTAATAATAGTCATCCAAGGGGGCCTGGGGGTAGCTTGTTTAATGACGTGCAGATACTGAGATGAGGAGTATGTACGTGTGCTCTTACCTGAGCCCAGAATCACCAGGGTTGGGTCTCTTCTCACCACAATTATATTGGAGAGTGTATTCATTTCCTAGAGTTGCCATCACAAATCACCCCAAACTGGGTGGCTCAAAACAACAGAAATGTACTCTCTCACCATTCCAGGGGCCAGGAGCTACCCGCAGGGCCTTTCTCCCCATGAAGTCTCTAGGAAAGGGTCCTTTCCTTCCTCTTCCACCTTGTGCAGGCTCCCAGTGCCCCCTGGCTTGGGCAGCGTGCCCCGACCTCTGCCTCCATCTCCATGGCCCCCTGCCCCGGGTAGGAGGGATCCTCAGTCTCGGCACCCCAACAGTACTCATCTCCTCTAGTTCAGTCTCTTTTGGATAAGAAGGAAGAAGACTTTGAGTTCAGGTGTTTCAAAGACCCGCTCCATACAGAGGGATCTTTCGGCCTTAGGGGTGGTGTTGAGTTGGGTCCCAGGAGAAGCAAGCACCAAGGTGGGATGGTATCTGGGGGACTCCCCCCAGTAAGAGCAAACAGTAAGCGGGCAGCAGGCGGGACAGTTGCCAGACCTCAGTGCAAGCCTGGCCCTGTGTGCGGGGGCGGGAAGGACAGTTGGTGGCTGTGGCCTGGCCTGCCTGGAGCCAGGGAAGCGCAGCAAGCCCGGTGGGGCATCCCTGAGCACTGCGGGCTATCACTGGAGTCCTGTTTGCTCCAGCGCCCTGCATGCGGCTCCGTCTTTGCCAGAAGCAGCCACTGGCAGGGAGGCTGGGAGCATGCCACTGCCACCACCCTCCCCCGCCGTGTCCTCCGAGCTGCTGGGCTGTGGGCATCACCAGCACCCTCCTGGCCTGGCTCTGGCACGTCTCCTTGCCCTGCCCACCTCTCCCCCAGCAGGGTGTTCTCAGCCCCGCAAATGAAGAAGGTCATGGCAGGCTGGTGTGTGCAGACGCCCCAGGGCCCCTCCACCCAGGGGTCCAGACAGGAAGCAGGGCAGACCACCTCTCCTGCACTTCCTCGAACCCTCTGGCCTCTCTACTGCCTTGGGTCTGAGCACCAAGTCCAGCATCCCACATTCGAGCCTTCCTCCCCAGGCCCCACGCCAGTCCTGGTAGGGACTTCATGGCCACCACCAGCCCCTAATGTCCAGTCTATCTTAAAATAGACCCTCCGTGCCCTGGGCCCCTGGGCCAGAGCCATTGATGTGCTGCCAAACAGCCCCCAGGAAGCCACTCCTTCAAGGGGCTCAGGAAGCTTTTCTAAAGTGGTTTAAACCCCAGTGTGAGCAATGATGTCTGTCCTCTCTCAGGCAGAGGAAGAGATACGGGTCACAAACTCTCCTGAGAGCAAAAATACATCAAAACAAATTTCAAAATAGCATCCCTCCCTCCATTTGGGAAAAAAAGGGAATTTTAAATGACTCCACCTGTAGGCAAGGAGAAGCCCTTTTGGATTTCTTATTTTTTGGTGCCCTCAAGTGGTGACTTAGGTTTTCAAAAAGCGGAATCTCTAATTCTCTGTATCCTTGTTTCCCTGCTTCTAGAACATGTCGCATTTTTATCTCTTGAACTATTTTTAGGGGAATTTTGTCCAAAAAAATAGGGAAGATCCCCTTACCTTGACAGACCCCAAATTAAATCGGCTGTTTTTAAGCAAGTGAGAGAGGCTGTTTTAAGCAAATGAGAGATTCTGCATTTCTAAGAGGCAGCACTCAAAACGGGTTTTAATGAAGCCCCTTTGTTTTCCATAAAATATAACATCGTGCTCTTCAGATATCACTCACCCCCAGTCGTCCACACCTTCTCACCGTTCCCCCTTGACGTTCCAAAGGCTCAAGCAGAGCTTGGGGGTGGCCTGCCTTACAAGGTTGGACAAAGGCAGCCCCAGCCCAGCCCCTGCTATCCTCCCATGGGGTGACCTGTCTCCCCTTTCTATGCCCCAAGATGACTGACAACGAATACAGCCAATTACAACTGTCCCTTTCTCCCTTTGGGGGCACTGAGAGGTGGGTTTGTTCATGGCCAACAGAGGCATGACAAAACGACAAGCACTAGAAGTTATCGTGACATAAAGAAAGCTCTAAAGACCAAAAGAAAAGCTTCTCTTCTTGTTGTGTTTTGTCGTTAGAGCTCCCAGGATGACCCCAGCCAGGGGCTGGCTGTCCCAGGAGGATGGAGCGATGGAGGAGGTTCAAGCAGATGTCCTGCTCACTTCTGCCCAGGGTCCCTGGCACACCTGTTGTAACTGAAAAATCCAGACTGATCCTTGGGGCGGCCACAGGTCCTGAGAATGCGGGTGCCAGATGTCTTAAACAAAATATTAGACAAAATTGATTACAGTTCTGCACACAAAAAACAAACTTCTGGGCAGCCCGAGTGGCTCAGTGGTTTGGCGCCACCTTCGGCCCAGGGTGTAATCCTGGAGACTAGGGATCGAGTCCCACATCGGGCTCCCTGCATGGAGCCTCTGCCTGTGTCTCTGCCTCTCTGTGTGTGTGTGTGTCTCTCCTAAATAAATAAATAAAATCTTTTTTTAAAAAAAACCCACAAACTTCTTATGTTTATATATCTTGTATTTTCTCAATACATTTCTCAGGTGGAAAACACAAAAGCAGAGGATGTAGTTCAAGACTGGAGACTGGCAATCCTAAAGGTGGGATCATCCCTATTTCTTCCAGGAATGGGAGGTGGGCCTGAGGTGCTCAGGCAAACGGGAGTCCACTTAGCCCAACAAGCCCAGAGTTCCTGGTTGGGCAGGTATAGTAGTCTCCTGCCTTCCCTTCCCCAGCTATCATGGTACTTCCTTCCACCCCGACCCACAGGAATATTAGCCCTGCTCCCATAGCCCTGTTCACATTGCTGCAAGGAATAAGAAGGGGGTAGCCAGTGAAGCCCTACAGATACACAGTTGTAAGAAATGGCCATCCATAGGGGCACCTGGCTGGCTCGGCCTATAGAGCATTCTACTCTTGATCCTTGGGTCCTGAGATCAAGCCCCACATTGGGCATAGAGCTCACTAAAAAAATAAATAAATAAATAAATAAATAAATAAATAAATAAATAAATAAAATTTAAAAACAGAAATGTCCATCCATAAATATTTATTTGGTTTGTTTTCACCCTTCTCAACTATGTAAGACATTTCAGATAACTTTAATGAATGCTTATAAATGATGGACATAAAATTAAGATCTTAGAAGGATAGGTAGGATGAAAGATACAGTCCAAGGAAAAATTAACATGTAGATATCCAGACTGTAGTCTCACCTGTACTAACATGAATTAATATTTATCTACATATTTTAATTGAGCTTCCTGGTGGTCAAAGCAATAAGGAACATATTATTAGCATTCTCTGGAATGGAAAGGAAACTACACCAATGTTTCTTAGCTCTCCTTGCATTTATATCTGAGTAAAATTTCTCCCCTGGTCTTCTTTGGAGTGAAAAATGAATGCCTTTGTAACATAAAAACACTGTGGTCCAGGTACACAGCTTTTTAGAGGTCTAGCTTAGAATGCAGTTAAAACCCTATATGATCTAAGAATAGACTGACAAATGATCTTCCATACATTCAGATTTCTTTAGGTGGGTTCTTGATAAAAGTAGATCATCAGGCTGTTCAAGGATATATTCTCAGGCAATCATTTTCTGTATCAGAATCAAAATAAACAAAGCTACATGAGTTCCTGCTATCTGAAGGATGCCCACGGCAGCTGCCCACAGCAATTGGTCTGCAACTCTGTTTTCTAAAGGAACCTTCCTGACACTTTGCTTGTGTGTGGGTAGTAATATTGCACAGAGGAAATATTCTCTACTGCTTTGACATAACACAAATTCCACCTCGTGGCATTAAGCAAACCACGTGAACCCACTCAGAGAGAGCAGACTCTTGTGTTGGAACCAGGCAGAAGAATCTTGCATGGGCTGATAATGAAAGAAGGGGCCATGTCAAGAATGATAAACGCAAAGGAAAGCCAAATACAAGTGATTGAGGAAAAAGAAAGAAAACTAGCCTGTTACCTTCTTTATGAAAGTATCTGGGAAGAAACAAGGAGAGAAGTGGAAGTTTGGGAAATTAACATTTTTGCCCGTTGCATATTTTTAAAAGGATATTCCTATAGAACAGCCTACATACAGAGAACACAAGATAAAATAGCGACCAGTGGAAATCCCTTTTTGGTTTCTGATTTGGGGCACCATTAGGTGGCCTTTCTGCCTAAATGGTTCTAATGATTATGTTCATCACTTGTCATCTTTCTTTTGGAGGTAACTGAAATGACTCCTTCCTGAATTTTGATAACCTTCCTAAAAGTACAGAATTTTTCTAAGAGGTGGCTATTTATCTTGAGGGTAGAGTTGCCAAATGGCTTTACCAAAAATTAGCTATACGTGATACAAATTTGCCAGCCTACTAGGTTTTTCCAATGGCATTTTAAAATTTGATTCTCACTCAGAAAGCACAAACATTAGAGTGCCCAGTTCCAAGCCAGAACCCCTGCCAATTCCATATGGAGCGTCATCCATATCTGGTCTCCTTTCCCTTGTCTCCAGGGCAAAGAGGGGAGTTGGGGCCTTCATTACAGGTAGGTCACCTAGTGGCTAACCCCTGCACCCCAGGGAGAGTTGCCACTGCCTCTCCCAAACCAGCTGTTGAAAGGAGTAACCACAGTTCACCTGCCAGGTACATCACAGGGGAGGTGGAAATTGTTAACCTGTATGCAGCCCTTGGAAATGTCCATAGGGATGTGTGTGTTTATTTCACTTGTGTTCCACAAAGGAAGTGAAGTAGCTAAGACACATAAATTAAGTAAAAATGTGGACATGGATAAAAGCCAAAATCAGAAGGGCACAGGCAGCATGAGAGAGGAAAGCCAGGGGGAAAGAGCTATAAACATGCCGACCACAGAGCTGTCTGGATTCCAGCCAGTGGGCTGTAAACACCCAGGCATCAGAGCAAAGAGAAAAACCAAGTAGGGTCCATGATTTTGTGTCCTCTGTAAACTGACTAGTTCCTGTCTGGGGGGGGGGGGGGGGCACAGTGCAGGGAGGGAGGACACACACGTCCTGGTCTGAATAGAATTTCTACCATGGATGTTTCTGGGGAGACAGTGAGCAAAGACTTTAAAACCAGTCATCAGGTGGTGTTTTTTAGCACTCTGTTTTTCCAGACATTTTTTCTGGGATACAATTCACATACCATCAAATTTACCTTATGTAAAGAGTACAATTTGGGGCACCTGAGTGGTGTAGTCGGTGGGGCGTCCGACTCTTGGTTTTAGCTCAGGTCTGATCTCAGGGTTGTGGGATCGAGGCCTGAGTCAGCCTCTGTCTGTGCTCAGCACAGAGTCTGCTTGGGCTTCTCAATCTCCCTGCCCCTCTGCCTGAGTGCACTCTCTCTTTCTCTCTAAAATAAGTCAACAAATCTTTAAAAAAAAAAAAATAAAGTGCATAATTCAGTGGGTTTTAGTAGAATCACAGAATTGTGTCACCATCCTAATTTTAGAACATCTTTATCACCCTCAAAAGAAATCCCATACCCCTTAGCTCACACTCCCCACTCCCCAGAAACACGCATCTACTTTCTCTATGGTCCCTATGGATTTGCCCACTCTGAACATTTCATTTAAATCCAATATATGGTCTTTTGTGACTGACTTCTTTCACTTAGCCTAAGGTTTTCAATCCACATTGCAGCAGGGATCAGTACTTCATTCCTTTTTATTGCCAAATAATATTCTATTGTATTGATATATTTCATGTCTTCTTTTAAAATTTAAATTCAATTAGCCAACATATAGTACATCATTAGTTTCAGATGTAGTCTTCAACAATCCACCAGTTGTGCATAACACCCAGTGCTCATCATATCACGTACCTTCCTTAATGCTCTTATGTCTCTTTTGAAGTTAAGCAGATAGCATAATTCTAGGGTGGGGGTAGGGGGTAGGCATCAAGTCAGAGGCTGTCTGGGATAATCCAGCTGGGTCCTGGAGTTCATAGAATATCTAAGAATTGAAATGCTCAGGGAGTCCTTCAAATTATGGTTGCAACTTTGTTCCAGATGCGCACTTGATCAGAACAGAGAGCAACCCAAGTGTACTCTGCTTGGAAAGGCTGGGATGGGCAAGGCAGATCTGGGCTGGCTCAGGACAGACACACAGATTTCAGAATGGACTGGTCGGATGACAGGATTAAGGACCTTTTGTGGTATTAAGGACCTTACTACCCAAGATTCATACTTAGAAAGATGACTATTCAGTAGGAGAAGGACAAACATTATATGGTCTCACTCATTTGGGGAATATAAAAAATAATGAAAGGGAATAAAGGGGAAAGGAGAAAAAATGAGTGAGAAATATCAGAAAGGGAGACAGAACATGAGAGACTCCTAAATCTGGGAAACGAACTAGGGGTGGTAGAAAGGGAGGTGGGCAGGGGGTGGGGGTGACTGGGTGACAGGCACTGAGGGGGGCACTTGATGGGATGAGCACTGGGTGTTATTCTATATGTTGGCAAATTGAACACCAATAAAAAATAAATTTATAAAGAAAAAAAAAGAATGATGACTATTCCATCTGTGTAGGAGGTACTTGCAGGCCAGGGTAGAGTTTTACTTAGCACATTGTTCTAGATCTTCCCCACCAGGTGAGCAAAAAATGATCAAGACCACAAAGCTGTGTGGCAGAGAGCCCATACCAGGAGGTTTTGAGACTTTCAGAACAAAGAAAGCAAATACCCACTACTATGCCAGAGAGATCTTACTGCATCCACGAGAAACAGCCCACTACTACAAATAGGTTGCAAAATGAACCTCTAAGTAAAGACACTCGTTCCCTTGCTGACTGTACTTGCTGAATATAGACCAATTAAACTTGGACAAATTATCTGCCAAAATAAAAATCATTTAGGTTTTAAAAAAATCATTCTCATTTCAAGTGATTTTTTTAAAGATCTTATTTATTTGAGAGAGAGAGAAAGCTGAGTTGGGTGGGTGGCAGAGGGAGAAGCAGTCTCCCCACCAAGCAGGGAGCCCAAGGAGGGGCTCAATCCCAGGAGATCATGACCTGAGTCAAAGGCAGACGCTTAACCAATTAAGCCACCCAGGCAACCCTGGTTTTAAGTGATTTTAAAGTAACTCTTCCTGACAGTGCTCAGGTTAGGGAACCAATTGCCTACTACTTACATTCCTAGCTTATGATGAAAGAATATGAGAGGATATTTCTCATTTCAGTCTGTGACCCTTTGTTTCTGTCTCTGCAGCCAAAGCCCTCCTGCCCCTTCGTGGTGTAAAAAGAAGACACCCCCCTCCCCTACCTTAGCAACCATATGTGGCAACGGGACTGAGGAGCTGCCCATCAGATGCTCTAGGGCTGGAGTTTGATTCATCATTAAACAAATATTTGCTGAGCCCCCACATGTCAGGCAATGGAGACACGACAGTAAGCAAGACAAAGACCTTGCCCTCACGGAGCCCACATTCTCGTGGAGAGACAATAAACAACTACCTGTAAGGTGTTAATTAGTGCAGCGTGGAGTCTTAAGGGAAGGGGGTTATATATTAGACATGGGGGGGGGGGGCTTCCCCGTAGGTGTGACCTTGAATGGAGACCTTGAATGGTGAGGAAGAAAGCCACGTGGCCTGGGTGGGACTCGTGGCCTGGGTGGGACTCGGAGGGAGGGAAGCAAAGTGACTTAGGAATTGTTGCTTGCAGCAGCTGTGCTAGAGCCCAGAGGGCTGGAAGTCTTTGCTAGTCTATGATGGGACAATGCAGGGGTTGTGACGGTGATACTGTGGTAGAACAAAGCGTGTCTGTTCCCTTAGGGTTCAGCTGGGAAACCTGAGCTACTAAAAGCACACTGGGAAGAAGGGAGGAACCAAGACTGGAGGTGGGACGTCAGAGGATCAGAGAAAGTCCCTTGGAGCAGCCTGAAGCACTGGTGCAGGTGGGCCGGTCTGAGCACACAGGAAAGTTGGAGGAGCCCTCTTGCCCACCACTCTACAAAGGGGCGCCCTCAGAGAGGCCCTGGCTCTGCAGAGACTGGCTGGGGCTACTGATGATGGGCAGGCCACGGGCCAGGGTGGTATTTGCATCCTCCTCCCTGAGCTCGTCTTGGGATTGAGGGGGTGGTGGTGGGGACCAAAGGGAAACAGCCCTGAACGTGTCAGACTTGCCTTGCTCCTGTCTTGAGTTCCCCTTCTGCACTGGGCAGCATGGGAGCTTGCAGCAAGGACCTCAGTGGAGTTCTAGACATAATGGAGGTGCACACCCCACCTGCATGTCCTGTATTAACAACCCTTGAGACACCTAGGTAGCACTTTGTGGAGGCGCTCACTGGCCGCCAGACCAGTCAGGTGGATTTTGGGGTAAGATGCTCTTGGTATGGATTTGGTGGGTGACATGGTGGAGGCGTGGGTTCCAACGACAGCTGGGAGCTTGTATCTCCACTTTTGTGGAACTGAACTTCGAGGGTCCTCGGGCCCTCTCACATTAGGTCCTCAGACAGGAGAAGCAACTAAAAACTTAGCTAATAAGCACTTTGAAGGATTTCTCATGCTATCTGAAACCTGCCCACCGGTAGGTTCCAGCTCTCTCCCTCCCGATGGTGATTAGACATGATTATCATGCCCACTGTGCTTCATGCTGCAGAAGCTCTCAAACCCTGTACAGCTGGAAAGAGGAGGACTCTGACACAGAGTGTGCACATCCACCAGCCAGGTGGGAAAGCCACTTGCTTTCCCCACCCAAAACATCCCAGGAGCAGGGACCCCCTTCTGGGAGCATCAGTGGTCAGCATCCTCAAGCGTCCTGCCTGGAGGTCTGGGCCAGACCACCCAAGGCTGTTTTTATCCTTGTGGAAGTCAACACGGACACTGAAAGGGAAATGACCAGTCTCCAAACGATGTCAGTCGTTCACTCTTATCACAAGAAAGGCTGAGCATTAACCCAGATGTGTGTATTTACTGATAAGTTGTGTGCTGTGCTACATGTACTGATATGCTCATGATAAAATGAAACTTTTTTAAAGATTTATTTATTCATGAGAGAGACAGAGAGGCAGAGACATAGGCAGAGGGAGAAGCAGGCTCCCTGTGGGGAGCCCGATGCAGGATTCCAGGATCACACCTGAGCCAAAGCAGACACTTAACTGCTGAGTCACCCAGGCGTCCCAAAATGAAAGTTTTAAGGGCAAAGAAAATAAATACAAATAGGTTCTCGTATTTCCTTTCCAAACACCAATGGAGGTTTTAAGTTTTATACTTACTTACCTGGTGGCCAAGCTTGTGCTAATAGTCACCCATCCAGGCAGTTTTTAAGGTACACTGAAAGGACCCCATTTGGCCTGCAACTTAACAGCCCAGTATCTAGAATTCCATTAGAAATAATTTCGAGTGTGACTGCAGGGTGATGCTCCCTTGGCATTTAGTGAAGGGATGTGGGAATGATGTCCCCTGGGTTTGCATGGGACCCTCACAGAGCCAGCAGAGGAGCACACTGAGCCGAGCCCTGCAGCAGGGAAGGCCTCCTCAGGGCCTCCCCAACTCCAGATGGCTGCTCGGTGGGGATTCAGACAGGGTTCCCTTCCCCTAAGGGATGCAATGCTTCGTCAGAGCACGTGGCTGGGGGAGGAGAGTGCTGCCCGGGCTCCAGGTCCCCACCCCTTTCTGCTGGCAGCCAAGTCCACGTGGAGCGGCAGGATGGGACCCCAGCTGTTCCCATGGGTGCCAGCAGGGAAGCAAAGACAATACTGATGTAGGATGTGCCCAGAGGAAGGGTGGCTGTGGCTGCTGCTCATTCTGGTCCCTGAGGATATAACACCTCCCCGGGAGGGAAGGGCGGGGTTTGGCATCTGAGCAATTCAGCAGCATCCAATCCATCAGCAATCCGCAGCATCTCCTGGAGGGACTTTCCTCTCCCACATGGTCATGGCCCCTTGGTTCTCTCCACCCGGAAGCCTCTCTTTACATCCTGTAAAAACAGAACCACGGCCAGCCCGGCAGCACAAGGGGTGGAGATGCCGGAAAAACAGGCAAAGGGGCAGTGGGCACAGGGCCCCGGTGCATGATGGGACAAGCACTGGTGGTGGAATCCAACCAACCTGGCCCTCGGCCTGACCCTGGGACCTTGGGAAAGGTCACCTTCTACCTCACCTGAGTCACTTTTCCCTCATTGCCAATAAATGACAAACACTGTCTCAACAACAAAAATAGTAAGTGTTCTCTACTCACGGATACTGAAATAAAACAATCTCAACACCCTCACATAGCAACCCCACACTTCTAGCTGCTCAGGCCAAAATCCACACATTCTCAGGGGGAGCCAGGCTCCTGGCAGGCAGAGCACACGCCCTGGGGGTGGGGGGAGCTCCTGGGGAAGCAAGGACAGAGGGTTAGAGGGCTGGGGAGGCAGGGGTGGGCGTGATGCCATCACCCTGCGTCCCAAGCAGCCTGGAACAGGGTACAGCCTGAACAACGAAGCAGGGGGAGCCAGGTCTCCCTGCAGCCTCTCTGTCCCAGATGTGAGGATTCCGTACTTCTCTTTAGGAAAAGGCATCAGGGCAAACGATAGCAAATGAAAACCTGTGTGCGTGAGCTGCCGTGCACTGACCCTTGGCAGATGCTAGGGAAGCACAGTGGTTCCAGAGACCAGGCAACAGAGCAGGGGCCCCAGCAGGGACGGTGCATCACTGCCTGCAAGCCAGGCCTCCACCAAAGCCTACTACCTCGGCTTCACCGTCGTAAGGTGGGGGCACAGACACATACCTGGCTGCCCCGCAGTGAGTTAGCTAAGCCAGTACTTGGTAAATGTGATGCTGGAGAGAACGTGTTGGGCAGAAAGTATTCTGACCCCAGAGAGGCCCATGTCCGAACCCCAGAACCTGTGATATGGCACCATGTGCGGCAACGGGACTTAGCATTTTAATTAGCTTGCACTAGATTTTCAGACAGATTTATAGAGATGGCACTGGAGATGCTTAATGGTTAGAAAGTAACAGACTTTCTTTCCCTAGGAAGTATTCTAAAGTTGATCACGAAGGACATGAATTTTTTTAAGTAGCTTCCATGCCCAGGGTGGAGCCCAATGTGGGCCTTGAACTCACAACCCTGAGGATCGAGACCTGAGCTGACATCAAGAGTCAGGTGCTTACCCAACTTAGTCACACAGGTGCCCCAAGGACATGAACTTTTATCTCTCAGGGAAAAGGTACCTGAAAGATCTAAAAAGGCTAATTTTAAGATGACAATTTTAAGATTGCTATTTCCACTCATGATCTTTCTAATGCTAAAAAATCTCATCAGTTACACATAAGATTCAAACAGCCAAAGAGCAAGGACTGGAGTCATGTCAGGAGCCAGAGGGTCACGAGGACATTCTAGGCCAAGGTCATGTGGAGCGACCGTGCATCCTTCTCAACTGCAGAGGCAGAACCACGTCAATTGTGCAGGAGGATACTCATTATTAAGGTGCCTCAATGAGCAGCACCCAAGAATTCAAACTGCATTCCAAGTAGCTCAGAGGCTCAGGCACAGGGAACATCAGCTCACACAGACACAGAGGGACCCGCAGGTTCCGTGGACCTGACAGCAGAGAGCCCACCTGTGAGGGGACAGCCCAGGACCTGGCCACACTGTGCTAAGTGTCCTAATAGAGGCAGGAGAAGCCTGACGACCCCTGATGGGGCCATCAGGACAGCAAAGATCCAGAACGGAAAGGAGATGCCAGGGAGGCTCAGAGGCAAGCAGAAGAGGAAGGGTGCTCAACACAGCCTATAGGGCAGGAGCAAGCAGGAAGATCAGGGGAACCTGGCCACAGAATCCATAGGAGGACTCGGAGCAGGAGGGGCAGGGAGAGGGGAGGCTCTGCATAGCGTTAATGGACCAGGAGGTCCCAGGGAGGGCAGGCAGCTGGGGGCAGGCTGCCAACGTGGCCATTGTGGCCTATGAGCCAGTCTACAAGGGAGATGCAGCTGAAAGAAGGGTCCAAGCCACAGAGGGAGGGAGGCAGACAGAGGGAAGAGGGGAAGGTGGGGCAGCTGGTTTACGTTTTGCTTTGGATTTTTCATTTAACGATGGCAGAAAGAACTGCATAAAAAGCACAGCTCTGAAGACCTAGACAAGATGACGAGAAAGCAGGGGAGGAGGAGGCCCCATGACTGGGATCCCGAGCCCACCCAACACCCCGGGGCTCTCCTTGCACTTGGCACATCTGAACAGCACACAATCGATGGAGAGGCTCAGGAGAACTCGTAAATGGAACCCAAACATGATCAAGGCCCAGCCACCCCCCCAACCCCCAGAAGGGCCAACAGACAGGCAGTGCAGCCAGCGTCCCCATGGTCCGGTACAGACCACTACCGCCAGCACAGACGCCCCAATGAAGGTGCACACAGCAGGTAGGAGTCACAAGACTCCAGTCTCAAAGTCACTTCAGGGTGGTCCTCACTCCAGAACCACACAAACTAGCTTCTGGTGGTCAGGCCCTGCCCCAATCTTGGAAAGTCAAAATGGTCACTTGGTACACTCAGCTAAGTGTGTTTTTCACTTCTCACGTTTGGTTACTGCATGTGGAGCTCGTCTAATGAGACTGAGCCCCAAAAGCCCACAAGAGAAAAGGGGAGGGGCGCCTGGGTGGCCATCTGCCTTTGGCTGAGGTCATGACCCCAGAGTCCTGGGATAAAGCCCCACATCCAGTTCCCTGCTCAGCGGGAAGCCTGCTTCTCCCTCTCCTCCCCCCTCAGCCCTCCACTCCACTTGTGCTTCCTCTCTCAAATCTTCCAAAAAACATCACAAATACATATGGACACTTAGCTTCATTTTTTTTTTTTTTTTTTTGCCTCTTTACTGAACTCAGGCTGGTAGAGGTTCCCATCTGGGAAATGGCCTATCGGCCAAAACGTTCTCTCCCAAAAATAATGTAGTCTTTGGTTCACCTGCTGTCCAGCTCCCGTGCTCGTGGTCTGTGCAGGAGACCCTCTGGGGGTGGGGTAGGGTCTAGCCTAAATTCCCAGGGGTGGGAACATCTCCCCATTTACAGAAAGAAAAGTTCTGGCCACCAAAGTGCCACATCTAAGGATTTCTTTATCGTTGATGATCATTACAGTATTTCACATTCAAAACAAAGCTTCTCATAAGGACCTCACAGATCGGTCTACACGTAAAATATGATTTATACAAACAAAACCCACAAAGAAAAAAAAACTGGCTGGCTGTCCCAGGTTGGTGCAGAGATAGGACAGGGGCTGCAGGCTGCACTCAGGGGCCAGGTCTTCCGAGGAGAAGCGCCAGGAGAGCCCAGGTAGTGACCACACCGCAGACCCTGCAAGACAGAGCAGGTCAGCGGCTCCACTGGTAGCCGTGTGAGAACGGGCAGGTCCAGAGGACAGATGCACAGGCCCGGCCCCGCTCACCCAAACATCCCCATCTTCCCATCCTTCTCCCCACATGAATTTCTGACTCCAGGGCAGAATGGCCTGAGACACATGCAGACAAGTCATTTTCCTAGTGATTTACATCAAAGGTTGACAGATGGAAAAGATAGCCAAACATTTTTCTCCAAGCATGTGGTTTTCTACAGATAAGGCTCTTAACCAGCAGCCAAAACCCTCATAGAGCAATTCCATCTGTGTCACGCAGGCCGAAAACCCAAACCCGACCCTGCTCCAGGCTGTCCACGATCCCGCCTCAGCACCCCACTCTGCCACCAACGCAGTCCAAGCCCAACTGGACAGGATGCCCGCCTGGTTTCCCGACCACCTCCCTGGCCCTCTGCAGCCTGCCTCACACAGAGTACCTCACCTGGCCGCCCACAGCTCCTCCCAACAGCCTGGGCCCACCAGGCCCCCAAACCTCTCCAGCCCCTCTCCATGGTCTCCTCATTGCCCCTAGGCACACCAGACATTTCCCCACCCAAGAGCCTCGGCCCCACACCCAGGCAATCTCCCCCAGAGCTCTGCCGGGCTCATTCCCTCACATCCTTTAAGACTTTCACGGGGTTCCCATCTACTCCCTCACCAGCAGCCCCCCTCTAGCCCCCTACTCCCACCTTCTGACCTGCTCTTGTTTTTGCCACACACTTGTCACCTGATCTATTCTATAATTCGCTTGTTCACAGTTACCTCCTGCTGGAGTGTGAGTTCCAAGAGAACAGGGATTTTATTTTATTGGCTGATGCAACCTAGAACCCACAATAGTGCTCAATACAGTAGATGTTTAGTAAATGCTTGCCCGGTGTTCCCGAATGATACCCAGGTCACCATACTTGTCAATGACCCCTTCATAACACACACTAGCTAGTGAACTCCACTCCATGCAGAGCCCACCAACATTGTAGTCTTAGTCCAAAAGGCGGCCTTGGTCCTGGTCACTTACTGTAACAAGCAGTTGATGTTCGGGGAGTGTCTCCAGTATCGGTACAGGGAGACCTGCAGGGTGGGGTGGCCCCTGTACTCCTTCAGGATGCTCCGAGCACTGCCAAGAGGAGTTCTCAGGTCAGGCATGCAAGTATCAGACCTGCTGCCCCAAGAGACCACTAGGAGACAGGGGCTGTGGGGCCCAAGGACAGGCTGGGGGCCAAGGCACCTACTCCTTAAACTTATTGGTCAAGAGCAGGAACTGGCTCCGTGAGAGGCGCCGCACATCAAACTTGCAGACATTCTGAAACTCACGATAGACTTGCTGCTCGCTGACCCCAGGCCACCTACGAACACGCAGGAGGAGGATGGGAGGCCGGATACTGGGGCAATCTGGACCAGAAAAGTTCTAGAAGACAGGGAGAAGAACAGAGATTTTCTGAAATTCCTAGTGACAAACTACCTGGTTTGAAAATCCTGAGGCTACAAGATGTCCTGTGTGGACTGGGAGGGGGATGGAAGGAATGTACACATCCGCATTGGTTTGGGCAGGAAGACAAGGAAAGAACAAGCCTATCGGGGTGGAAGCACCCTCTTCACTCTGGTTTTTGGTCGTCATCAGACCATCTCTGAGATATCCCCCAGGAAACCAGGCTGCTTCCCAGCACATGCCTCTGAGTAGGGGAAAGGAACAAAAGAAAGGCTACTCACAATCTTAGGAACCCCAGCTCGGATAAGATTCACCTGGTTCACATAGGGAGCCAGCACGTCAAGGTAGAGAGAAAAGGAGGGCTCAGGCACGGGACCGGCACTGTAGGGACAGAGAAAACCCCAGAGCATTCAGGCAGAGCAGCGATCAAGCTCAGGTCCTCAGCCACAGCTAAGAGTCTGCTGATGGAACAGAGAAAGGGGCTGCCTCGGATCACTCTTCCCCCTCCTCCTTCCAAATCACTGTGCTTCCCCCACCAACCAATCTCACAAAGTTCTCTCCAGGGCCCAAATCAAAGCAGGACTTCCAGGTGGTCACTGCCTGTTGGTGACACTTTTGGTAAGAATTCCTTGACAAATGTTAGCAATGGGCTCAGAATTAGTGAGAGGCCATGGTCCAGAGGTGCACTTGACAGGACATCACCCTTGATTCCTAATGGCCGCCCCTCAGCCGTCATTCTACTATGCCCTACCTCCATCCAGACACAACCACACATCTAAGCACAGGTTCGTGGAGAAGCACAAGCCTTGGAGCCAGGCAGGCCCCAGGCCACTATAGAACTTCTCTAAACCTAGGAGGGTTTTTAAGTCCTGAGGTTCAGAGCAAAAGGCTGTAAGGCACCCAGGTGCAGGGCACGATGGGGCTCCCCTGCCATTAGCAGCCTTCACTGTCTCGCATGCATGTACCTCCCCAGTCAGCACTCAGATGCTGTGAGAGGAAAGAGTAAGGGGGGTGGGGGGGGGGGGGAGAGACAGACTTCTTATTCAAGCTATCAGTCTCACGTCAACAGGTCATAGAGTATTTCTATGCATAACAGCCATTACTAAAATGGGCAAATGCGGGCAGTACCAAAGTTAACAGATAAGTCCATGATTATTAGTTTTCTTAGTCAGAAAAGGTTTCAAGTCAGCCTCAAAGACCCTACTACAATTTTGATTAGCTCCTCCACCAGGCCTAATTCCTACTTACCAAATACATACACCAAGGACGGGGCTGCAGAACACATATTTCAAGTGTGGCATCGGTGCCTAGGAGCCTGGTGCCATAAGAATCAAGAATGCTGCTGCCATGGGGAAATGCATTTACGATGCTAACTTGGGGTTAAGAAGCTCTTCCCTATAGCCCTTATTCCAAGCAGCTCCCCTTCTCCCCAGCCTGTACAGGCCCCAAGGAGGTGCCACTCATTGACCAGAACACTCCATCTTCCTACCTGTGATTTCTGCAGTTAGGAGAACCAGGTGGGTAATGAAGCCAGCATACTACACTGGGAAGCACTGAGGCAGGTGCGGGGACCTGCAGCTGACCTCCCTCCCTTGGCCTCCTGGCACGTAAACGATCCCAAAGTGGAGACGAGGACCCAGGACCAGCAGGGAAGGCCATCCTCCATGGGGTGGGTAGGGGGTGGGGGGCTGCTGCCCAGTCAGGGACCATCCCTGCCCAATGACACTGCCTCCCCCCGTCTTTGGGAGAGCCACAGGAGCCCGGAGGTCTTAGCTTACAGCAAGGGCTCAGAATGTGGCCACTGTTCTGGGAACAGGACGAAAGGAAGGAATGCTCACCTGTGTACTCTCCATAGGAGCAAGTGTGCCACTTTCAGAAGAACTGGTGGGGGGAAGAGAAAAGCTAGAGATGTAACACACGTCCAGGCTCAACCAGATCACCTCCTCAAAATATGCCTACTCCTGCTTTGTGCCCGTTACATGCAACCCACCTGGAAATAAACCGAGACCCTCAGGATGGTGGGAGATTACCACAAGTAAAGCAGGAGCCCCCTTGCAGAGGACAGCAACTCTCACCTGATCCACAGAGGAAGGCGTCATAGGCAGCCTCGTGGGGGTACTTGGTCTCAACTGGAGAGAGAGAGAGAGAGAGAGAGAGAGAGAGAGAGAGAGAAGCCACCATCAGAACACGGCCTGGATGAGGAATCTCTTCCCCACCCAGCTCCACACCTGCACTGGCCAAGCACACACCACCAGCACCCATCATTCCTCCAGAAAGGTGTGTGTGCTTCTCCCCATCTGTCTTCCCCATGGGCTCCGGCCCCCCAGCAAGCCAGCCACATGTCAAAGGGGGCAGAGGACCCCCAGGAGTTACAATCCCTTCCAGGATGGCTCCTTCATAAGGCAGAGGGGGGACATGGAGCACCCCATGTGACCTTCCCACACACCTGCCCCTGATCAGGAGAGGCCAGGCCTCATCCCTGGCACCTCAATACTTCGCCAACCATGGAGCAGCGTACACTCACAGGAACATACCGTATTTTTCACACTTGCTTGCATGAATAACCACTGGCCCAGAATTTTTGGTAGGATTCAAGTCACTAGTAGAGAAAAGCAGCGTAAGGAACAGTCACTGCAAATAAGCCCTTCGTGGGTTCTCCACACCACGTTAAGTCAATAAAAATAAAAGGGTCCTAGAGACTGGAGTGCTTTTCTAAAAAGAACAAAAAGGCACAGACCCAGGAGTAGGGGGGAGGTAGGGTCTTGGTAACCAGGCAATCAGGCAGATGTGCCAGAGGCTGCAGCTGGGTCACTCACTCTGAGCAACTGCCATGCACCGAGCCTGATACGCTTGGCACCAGCTCTGCCTGGAACTACCCTGTGGTCTAAAGGGCAGGTTGGGAGCTGGTCCCACTACCGCAGCAGCACCCCAAGAGTCCTGAACCACAGGAACTCATACAGTTGAAGGCACAGAGAGGTGTCCGGCAAGTTGAACATGGAGAACAGGCAAAGGCAGCGAGGCCCAACCAGTGCCACTGAGGCATTAAGTGCGGCCAAAGCCCCCATGGGAACGGCAGGGGCCAGGAAAAAAGCTCGGATGATCGGGGAGGAGAGGTGAGGGGGTATGGGAAGCCCTTTCAGAAACATGGGGAAGATAGCCCAGAAACACGGCCCAGGTGATTCATGTTTTAAAAGATCACACCAGTGTCGATGGGGAAACGAGCCAGACAGGCCCTGAGATGCCCACAGGTTGCATGCCTGCAAGGAGAGAGGCTGGGGCGAAGGCAGGGATGCTAGGCACACAGAGGAAGGGCACACCAGAAAGCCTCTGGGCATGCTCAGGGCGTCAGCCGACTAGGAGTGGCTGGCCTGGCCCGGCTCTGGCACAGGTTGGGGCACTCCACGAGGAAACCTTCCCTTGGTTTTCCAACAAAGCCTCTCAACATGGGTCCATGCCAAGCACCTCAGAACTGCCAGCTGTCTCAGGTGTGTGCCCATTTGGTTTAGGGCTACCATGCCAGCCGCCAACACCTGCGCAGGCAGGGGCCCTAGTCCTTCCCTGCATGTGAGCTGTTCACCTCTACAGCCACCTGTGGGTTTCCTGTGGCCACTTCCTCGGGTCACAGGCGGGAAGACAGAGGCCCAGAGAGATTCAGTCATTTTCTTGAGGTTGCTCACAAGCCACCAGGTGGCAAAGCCAGACCTTGAACCTGAGGAGTCTCAGTTCAGAGCCTAGGCGTTTCCAGTAGAGCCTCCCACACGCACATGGGCCTGGGGCCAGAGGACCTAGCAGGGGTTGCCTCAGGCACAGAGGTGGGCTTGAGGGCCAAGAACAGAGCAGGTTAAAAGGGGTTTGTGGCCATGCGGGTAGGAAGGGCCAGCAGACAGGGGGCAAGCGAAGGGGCCCTGGGGGTCTCAAGAGTCACAAGTGGTAGCAGTGGAAGCTGAGGAGGTAGATTCAGTCACCCAGGGACATGGTCATGAGCAAGAGGAGGGCTGAGGAGCCACCCTGAAGGAACTAAAGGGGTGGGTGGAAGAACAAGACCCCAGGAAGAATGGATTAAAAAAATTAAAAACCCACCAGAAATCTGGGAAAGGATCTTAGGGAAGGCCTGGGAGGGGAGAAGCTGGGAGTGCCAGGCACCAAAGGGTGGGTCATACACCATGCACCTCACACACATCGGCCCCTCGGCTGCGACCATGGCAGAGCCTGCACCCGGCAAGCTGGCAAGAACAAGGTTCATGAAGGAAGAGAACCCGACCTCTGTGGGCCAAGGCCATGTAGAGCACCTCCTCACCCCGCCCTGCATACAGGCAGTGTTCACATGTGCAGGCTGGCAGGAGAGACTCTTAAAAAGACAACACTGGAGGGTGGGGAGGGAGCGGAGACTCCCCGCATAGGGCCTCTTACTGTCTTCCTGTAACTAGACCAGGGGCGCCGCTGGAGGACCCAGTGCCCAGGCATGGCACAGCAAGGGGTGGTCATGTGGGTGGTCAGAAGACAGCCACCAACAGAGGCACAGATCTGATCACCTCTCAAAAAGGTGCCACTTTCAGCTGCCGCAATGTGGCACTCTCCCCACCGCTGCTCTGGGTGCTAGTCCTCCCAGCTGGGGTGGAAGGAGGTGAGCTGCCCCTACCCTGGTGTTCCCGGGCCCTGTGTCCCCACCAACTTGCACCCAGGCCACAGTAGGTCAAGGCCAGGAGGGGAGGTGGGAGCTGCTTCTCCTACAGAAAGATCAGGGTCATCCCTAGTACTGAGGTCGTTCATTCACTCAAATGCTTGGGGGCACACCTACCAGCTCTGCTGTGGGCCCAGGAGAACCACCATCGGATGAAAGGAGACGAGCCTAATCTCATGGAGATTATCTCCAGTAATCAGAAACCAATCAAAAGAAATTAAACCGTGGCCAACAGAAACCACCACGTAGGGACACCTGGGTGGTTCAGCAGTTGAGCATCTGCCTTTGGCTCAGGGCATGATCCTGGGGTCCTGGGATCAAGTCCTGCATCGGGCTCCCTGCATGGAGCCTGCTTCTCCCTCTGCCTGTATCTCTGCCTCTCGCTCTGTGTCTCTCTCATGAATAAATATATAAAATCTTTTTTTTTTTTTTTAAAGTATCAATATTTTGGGATGCCTGGGTGGCTCAGTGGTTGAGTGTCTGCCTTCGGCTCAGGTCAGGATCCCAGGGTCCCAAGATCGCGTCCCATATCAGGCTCTCTGCGTGGAGCCTGCTTCTCCCTCTACCTGTGTCTCTGCCTCTCTCTCATGAATAAATTTTAAAAATCTTAAAAAAAAAAAAAAAAAAAAAATCACATAATCCAACAGCCGTAGGTATTTTACTGGATTCCTGGCCCTCTAGACAGGGTTAACCTCAGCACTAGAACATTTCGGGCTGGAGAATCCTCTGCTGTTGGGGGCTGTCCTGTGCCTCTACTCAGCAGATACCAATCCGAAGTCTCAACACTGCAGCCATGTCCTGGGGAATAAAATTCCCCCTGCCCTGGACTGAGAATCCCTGCACTGCTTTTAAAAAAAAAAAAAAATTCCTTACCTGTTTAGGACTTCATAAACTTCTGAAAGGTTTGAAACTCTTGGAAAATTCAGCTCCTAAAATTATGGAAAACAAATCAGGGAGAATAAAACTTGTGCTTTTCTTATCTGCTTTGAGGATTACCAAATGGCCATTAAAGAGCCTAGAAAATAATCCCTATAAGCCCCTCTTTCTATTCAAACTTAAATCTCCTTATTCTTTGATATCTGGGCACCTACTAATCTTGGGTTTCCTAGAAGGTACCCAAAGACCTAAGCTAGAAGAAAGGCAACAACTACTACCTTCCTTCAAAGACAAGTGTTTAAGAGGTTCCATAAATGTATGCCTCCAAGGCTCCCGGCCATGGCCAAGGACACACATGTAGGACACCAGGTGCTCTGAGAACTAGCAAGCCTTGGGGAACTCCAGGTTGCCTTAGAGCTCATCAACTCTTGTGTGGCAAGGGGTACACATGGTCCCCTCAGATCAGCCCATATCCTCTCTGCTTTACCCTAGGACTCCACCACATGGACACAGACATCACATTAGCGTGTTAAGAGCTAGGAACTGGTGAGGTGCAAGTAGTGAACACAGCTCCAGGCAAAGATGTACCAAGTAACCCAGTGCCATTTCTGCGGCTCCCTTATGAGTAATTCATCTTAAGTAACCAGCTTGAGGCTTTTAAATGTTGATCTGAGGGACACCTGGGTGGCTCAGTGGTTGAATGTCTGCCTTTGGCTCAGATCGTGATCCCGGGGTCCTATAACAGAGTTCTGCATTGGGCTCCCTGCAGACAGCCTGCTTCACCCTCTGCCTAGGTCTCTGCCTGTCTCTCTGGGTGTCTCTCATGAATAAATAAAATCTTAAAAAAAAAAAAAAAAATGCTAATCTGACTCCCCTTCTCTGTTCTTCAGTTTAATTTCTAAGAAACATTTAAGCTAGCTGGTGGGTCCCTTCTCCATGTGTAGTTCACGCCTTAACTGCACAACAGAAGCCATCTGGGAGCTTTTAAAACACTCGCCCATCCCTCTAAACCACAGGAAGCTGGCGGTGGGACCCAGGTGTCAGGACTTGGCTTCCCAGGTGACTAATGTGCTCAGGGTGGAAAACTCATGACCTTATGGCTCAGTAAAGATTTTTCAGAACCTCCTCCATCCTGATGCTCTTGAAGTTGGCTGCAAATACTCATCACTCATATATCAAGCTCTAGAACAAGCTGTTCCATGACATGCTTATTTAGATCAGACAAGCTAAAGAGAACTCATTAAAACATGGGAACTTGAAGGAAAAAAGAAACTCAGAAGCTAATAGGATAACCCAACACTAAAATACAAATACAAATAAAATAAAATAAAATAAAATACAAATGAAGCCAATCCTGGTGGTAAAATAGAGAAGGGTTCCAGGAAAAATTTTTAGAAAGAAACAAAGTGAAGTGTGACTGGGACAAAGCACTCCTTAACCCAAAGCAGTCCCGTTCATTACCTTCCAGATGTCCTTGGTCACATTCTTGGTGTCAATGAGAATGGGAAATAGGTTGTGGATATTCAACTTAAATTGATCATAGCTTTCTAAAGGGAAAGACCAGACAAAAGAGGGTACATTGGTAAAAATGGGGAAGAAGATTCTCCAACCTAGCTTGTCACCAACACTAACAAATAAAGCAAACAAAACAAGAATTAAAAACATCCCTGCTCTTATTCATTAAGAATTGACAGAATCTCAAACCAACCTGCCATCACCATTCACGGTGGTGAAAGCCAATGGCTATTAAATTCAGGATATTTTCTATGGTCAACATTAATGTAGTTTGCAAGGTTTTAGCCAACGGGGGGTGGGGGGGGGAGGAGAAAGAAGTGCTATTGGAAAGGCAGATATGAAATTGTCATTTGTAAGGGACTGTTCAGAGAAGATTCAAGAAAAGCCAACTAAAAATTATAAGTGCCCTGATAAATTAAGCTACTGATTGGTATATTCAGATCAAAGGCCTACCTGCATATAGTTTAAAGAGGTTTGTTGCAAAACCAACCAACACCAAGCCTTGCTCTCCTCTTCCCACTCCCCACGCACTTTCTATTCCTTTTCTCTGGGTGTTTGTTCCCAGATCTCTCAACGGGCAGCACCATGCTGCTGCCAATTTCTCCAGTTTTAGGCATCTACCTGTGATTTCCTACGACACAGGAGGACAGCTCAACTCATGACTCATCTCCAGCCCACACCTCCTCGCGCTCTCACAGGGCCAGGCCGTGTTCCCCGACCTTTCCTTTCTTACCCAGCTCTTATTCTCCTAGAAATCTTGTCTTAATTCTTCTGGTGAATGCTTATTAATTTTACCCCTACTCCTCCCCCAATTTTCTTAGTATGCTCAAAGTAAGGTGTTTTATCAATACATTTCTTGGGGAAATCTTAGCACCATCTCGCCCTCCTTGTCTAGATAGTGTACAGGACTTCATTTAATCCCTGTATCAGGATGTTGGTTCCATTTTTACCCTCGATTTTATGGGCAAAGGAAATGGAGAAAGTAGCTTGCTGGAGCTCACACAGGTAACAGGGGTGGAATGAGGACCCAAGCATGGCTCTCAAGTCCGTGCTTTTAATAGCAGCACTACATGGTTATATCCAAGCAAGGGCATCAGTCATAGAAAAGCACGGTCCAGCCATAAAACAAGGCCACACAGCCACCGAATTGGCATTTATTGAGTGAATGACATACATGCTTTGGATAAGTGGTGGGGGTGGGGGGAGCCAAACAACCAAACATACCATCGACTATGTAGTGCGACCCAATTTGTGAGAACTCAGAGGAAAAAGCCAAGTGTTAGGATTATAGCTGAGATTGAAGGCAGCTTCCCTCCTGCTCCCATTTCTGATTTTGCAAGGTTATATATGAGAATAAGGGACAATTTCCATAATGGGGATCAGAGGATCAAGTCAAATGTAAGCTTTCCTGCCAGAAAAAAAATCAGTCACCTGGCTTCCCCTCTGGAAGGATGGCAACAAGGACAGTTGTGCTGGAACTCTGCAGAAGCCCACCAAGTCGTGGGGAGCAGTGCATGTCGGGGCTACTGCAGGAGCACTCTGGACCCAAGCCCCCTTGCAAGGGTTGAGAGAAGCCCGGGAAGGGACTAGAAGGTGTGCCCGTACCTGGGAGCGGCCTGAAGAACTTCTCGTGGAGATGCAGCAGGTCCATCATCATGTTGTGGCCCACTAGGGGCTACTTGGACGAATCGACAGGTGCACAGAAGAGGTGTAAGAACAGACATCCTAGGTGAACACCCTCTCGCAGAAGGGGTGGCTTTAGAACCCACTGTGATCTTTCACCCCACCCTCATGACACTCGACGCAACCGCTCCATGGCCAGGACGACAAGCAGGGTGTAGGAGGATGTGGGACAGGGTCCACGCTGGGGCTCTGAATGAAACAAGGTCCCCCCAGCAGTTCTAGGTCAGCTAGTAGTGAAGCAGCCGTGTATGTAACAGCGGAAAAGAACCACAGTGTTTTATGTGGACCCTCTGTCCCAGCTTAACTCATCAGTTTAGGGGAAGCAAGGCTAGATCCAGAAAGCCAGTTATGGACAAGAAAGAACCACTTATCTCAAGGAATCTTATTTTTGTTGGAGGATCCAGCATACTTCTATGGTCAGAAATACAAAGGACTGCTAGAAAGCAAGAGAAGAGATTTTTCTTGCCTACCTTCTGGGCTTTCACCAGCATCTGGAAAAACACCGAGAAGCCCCTCGCAGAGAGAAGAATCTTCTCCTTCCAACAGCTCTCTCGATCACAGGAGGTGTTCTCAAGATACCAGCGATGTTGTTTACTCACTTTTTTAACTATTATCTGAGACAAAAGTAGAGACAAGTTCTCTGAATCCTGGGTTCCTGGGAACAAAGCCAAAGAAGTGGTTCATCTCACGAGGAGAGGGGGAAAAGACGAAAGAAAGAAAGCCTTTTAGAGGCCAGATTTGGTGGGATGAGAGAAAATGGGGCCGCTGAGACAGCCTGCTCACAGGTGGGAACTCACCCCCTGGTCTCTCAGGACCGTCCAGATGTCAGGGAGGGCCTGCCTCAGCACCAACTGGACCTCAAAGGCCTGGAAGCCTGTGGCAAGGAGACATGAGGCTCGCATAGAACCATCACAGACGGCAGTCTAGCTTCTTCAGGAGGAGTTGAGAGATGCATAGAGCCAACGGAGAGGCAGCGCAGAGGTGTGCCTAAGCCCGGGAGCCCCATGACAGGACAGCACAGCATTCACATCCATTCTTGAAGTTTACTTCAGGGCCACTCTGAGGTGGAGTACCCCGACAGGCCTTTATGGCCGGAGGGGTGGGGAGTGATAGCTTTTGACACTTAGCACATTAGAACAGCGTGCGGTAAACAACATAAAGAGTTCTCTTTTAAAATAACAAGCCCAGAAAAATAAGTAAATAAAATAAAATAACAAGCCCAGAGGCTCAGTCGGTTAAGCATCTGCCTTCGGCTCAGGTTATGATCCCGGGGTCCTGGGATCCCTGTTTCCCCTTCTCCTCCCACTCGTGCTCTCTCACGTAAATAAAATCTTTAAAAATATAATAAACCCATTATATTGCTGCCCATGGTTTTGTAATCTCATGCATTGGTTACATGAAAGATACTGGTTTGTGGAGGTACTCGAGTCTCCTGAAGTTCACACATTTTGTTAAATGCTATCAACAAGAGACACTTGCATATGTGGCCACCGACCATCAGAAAGGTCTCGGTACTGGGAAGCTGTCAAGCTCCTGGTGGCAGACCCAAGTTTCCCAGAATTTTAGTTTCTGATTGAAAGCTTGAATTTTATCACTAGCAAATTCTGTGAGTTCTTTTTCTGCAAGTGACAGGTTTGCTTTTCTCACTTGACAAAATGGCTGAAAATACCCAAATCAAAATAACCACAGTCAGCACTGTGCCGAGGTGCTGGCAGGGTTACCCACCAGCGCTTCACTGGCTACTATTCCTGCAAAGACACAGTGACAATGGCCAGTGAGATTCTGAAATACTTTCGACCTTGTGGACGCCCAGGGAAAGGGTTGGAGACCCTGGGGTTGGGAGAAGGTGTCACAGGCCAGGCCTGAGAACCACTAATCCAGGGTATGTTCATTGTGATTCTACATTGTGCCATGAGGGGAAGAAAATGCAGAGATGAACAAGAGACAAGAGCCCCACAGGACTCTCAGGATTGGGATGAAAAAGACGACTCTAAACAGAGCTGGACTTCATTCTGAAAACTCAAAATAGGGGCGCCTGGGGGGGCTCAGTCAGTTAAATGTCTGCCTTCAGCTTGGGTCATGATCCTGGGATCGAGGCCCCTCATCAGGCTCCCTGCTCAGTGGGGAGCCTGCTTCTCCATCTCCCTCTGCCTCTCTTGCACCCTCTCCACTTATGTGCCCTCTCTCAAGTAAATAAAATCTTTAAAAAAAGAAAACAAAAAAAACACACACACACAACTCCAAATGGGTCAAAAAACCTCAAGCTTCTGAGTTGAGGTCAGAGCTTTAACCCCAACGACAATTCACCTGCTGAGCCAGTGCCCAGAACATACACTCCCCACAGGGAGCAGAGTGTATGCTCCCTCCAACCCCCGCACCCAACAGTCACCAGCCCCAACACCCCAGGCTGGGGGACAGCCTACCAGCGATACCGGGGAGAGTCATCCAGTCGCCCTCCTCAGCCAAATCCAGCCACCGTGTCACCTCATCAATCACCACCTTGATCTGGTCTTTATCCAGAGAACTGAAAGTGGGCACATGAGAGTGGGATGCTGCAGAAAACCACCAGAACCTTAAAAGCAGAGTTAATGTGACAGCAGTTTTGGAGGACTCCAGTCTTAACACTGCCATCTCAGCAAAAAAATAGACCCAAATAAGACTATTTTCTGAGTCTTGTTCTACAAGAGAGCGCCAACCACTCGGCCCATACTCTCCCATACATTTGCAGAAGGTCCCATCCCTTTCTCCTGCATGGGAGCTAGCCAGCACTAAGCACTACAGCACTGAGGCCTGTCTGCTTAATTCAGCGTTTGGGGTGAAAAAGCACCATCTGGTGAAATAAGGAAAAGACAGGAACTTTGGTAAGCACGTCTTCTCCTATGTTAGAAACGTAAGAACACGATGTTATTTTGAGATGAGGAAAGACTTTTCTCCAACATTTGAAAATAACAGAACGTTAAAAATTCAAATAGTTCTTCTCTTACAAAAAGCTACATTTTTGGGTGCCTGGGTAGCTCGGTCGGTGAAGCGTCTGCCTTCAGCTCAGGTCATGATCCCAGAATCCTGGGACCAAGTCCCACATCAGGCTCCCTGCTCAGTGGGGAGCCTGTGTCTCCCCCTCCCTCTGCTCCTCCCCTTGCTCGTGTGCTCTCTCTCAAATAAAATCTTAAATTTAAAAAAGCTACATTTTTATATGAAAAGCCAAGAATAAGAATTTCAGAAAAAAACAAAAACTTCCACGGGCACTTGGCTGGCTCACTCAGTGGAATACAAGACTCTTGATCTTGGGGTTGAGTTCAAGCCCCACATCAGGCATAGAGCCTACTTAAAACAAAAAAACCTCTACTAATACATGGTTTTCTGGACCCAGTATTCAGTTACAACATTCCAGAGCTAAAAATCAGGGTACTTTTAACCCTGTCCTGATAAAGGTAAAGAATCTAAAGCTCAAAAGAATCTAGCTCAGCTCCATCCAACTCTGCCAGCATGGCTTCCTGGGGCCCAGGTGACCACACGATGCTATCATGCCATCACTCCTGGCCCTGTCTACAGCAGTACTGGGTTTTAAGTAGGACAAGTGGCCTCGAGGGGTAACGAGAAAAGGCTGAGACCCCGCCTTCAGGAGTGCACAAATTCAGGAACATGGGGCAGGATGTCCAGGCAAAGGTACGTGACTGGCATGGTCAAGGTCACCTGTGATTTACCCCCCAAGACATCCCCAAGGTCACACTGAAGGCCAGTATAACATCCCAGAGTGAGTCCTGCTTCTCCCCCTACAGCACTGGAATGAAGTTCCTGCTTTTTCATTTGAGGATGTAGAGTTAAGAGTCTGTGTTTTCTCTTTTCCCCCCTTCACTTTTAGACATTAAAGATCGTCCTCAATGCAGTAAGACAACTCTCATCTGAGATGAGAGAACAGGACCGCCGGGACTCAGAGCTGCGGTGTCTGGCTGATTGTGTGCTTCCAAAGCCACTCAGCTAAAGGTGCTGGCGTGAGGTCACCGTACCCCGGCACCAGCATGCCAACCCACAGGAAACACAGAAGAACGCCGGTGACAGAGACAAGAGACACCCCCGCCCCCACACCTACCCCTACCCCCAAAGCACCTGTAGAAACAGGCTCTACCTGCGAACTCTCCAGTTCCCAGTCAGGATGTTGTGTTTGATTTTCTTCTCCTGCTCTTCATTCATATAGGGGATCCCATTTTTGAGAAACTAGACAGGGGACAAGGAGACAACTGGAGGCAGCCTCTACACACAGGAGCAGAGGGGAAAGAAACCATCCTCGTCCAGGTCACATGGACAGCAAATGGGACTCCGCCCACCTGGACCAAAGAACTTTTCCAACCTTCCCCTTGCCCTCCTCTGCTGCCATACCTTGTTATAGTCGAAGCCATACTGATTCAGAAACTGAACACTAGAAGCCTGGAAAGAGAATTCGGAATCCAAAATCCCAAATGTCGTAGGGAAGAGAAAGAAGTTACATGAATGGGCTACATACCTATGAGAAAAAAATAAACATAAGGAAAAGCCAAAACGGTCGTTAAAATTCTAGCTCACAAGGGACACCTGGGTGGCTCAGTGGTTGAGCATTTGCCTTTGACTCAGGTCATGATCCTGGATCCTGGGATTGAGTGCCGCATCAGGTTCCCCACAGGGAGCCTGTTTCTCCTCCTGCCTGTGTCTCTGCCTCTCTGTGTGTCTCTCATGGATAAAAAATCTTAAAAAATTCTAACTCACAGTGCAGACTTGGAGCAGGCTCCTCCTTTCATTCGAGGAGTGTTTGAATGTTGGCTGTTCCTAGTACTCCTGCCTGGCCCTGGGTCCAGAGGGAAAAGGCAGAGATCCTGCCCCCTGGGAAGGGTCTACTCTCCATCCCAAGCCTAACGTGTGGCACGCTTTCTGACGGTGCCCAGGAACCAGGTCACCCTCACTAGGATACCATGTTAACTGCTCCCCTGAGGCACAGGTGCAGAAACGGGCGGGGGGAGCCGGGGGGAAGGCCCCAGAAAAGATGCTGGGCCAAGAGAAACTTGGAAGAGCCAGAAGCCACAGAGGATAGTAGGGTAAAAGGGCACAGAAGCAGGTAGAAGGGCAAGAAGACTACAGAACATCCAGGGCCCAAGTGGTTCAGACCCTGAGGCAGGAGGTGGAGGGCAGCAGGTGAAGAAGATTAGTGGGCAAGTGCCGGGTGCTTTGCAAAAGGTCTTCATACTTACTTGTTTGACTCTCCTTCAATACTGGAAAACACGGACAATCCTAGAAGAACGAGCACAGAGGAAATGAATACCAAAGAAAACCTATCTGAAGTGAGCTTCAGAAAGGCAACATTTTGACCAGTACTTTGCACCTAGGGATATTGTGTATGCTTTAGAATAAGATCATCTCTTAAACTGGAAACAGGAGAACTGTCAAGCTGTAACTCATACAGAAAATACTACAATAGAACATCAAGGGGTTTTTCATGAACAGAATATTGACATTTTTTCTAGGTTTAAAATCAGAGATTTATACACTTAATGGCTTTAAACTGTCCATACTGCTAAACAGACCCTGCACAAAATGAAGAAGGCTTCAAAGTAGAGGAAGACAACAGAAACCTACCTACGTGTTGTTTTGTATACTTTTCACAGAGATCTTATAATTATGAAAAACACCACAATAGAACAATAGCAGAGAACAAGGATAGAGCACACACACAGATGTGCATCATTCACAGAAAAAACAGGCGTCAGTAAAATCTGCTGGGGGTATACCGAACACATATATACAAACCAAGATAATTAATACAGCTTGTTCTATCACACACAGAGTATCCCTAATATGCATCATCAGGAGACTGAGTCAATTGATGCATTCACTTTGTAAGACTAGGGAGTCACACAGTTAAAAATGGATGTCTGTTTATGCTGATATTGAAATATCTCTAAGCCCCATTAGGGGGAAAAAAAAAAAAACAGGCTGTGGACAAGATGCTTATAACGCAACCTTGTTTCTATAAGTTTTCTGTAAACAAAATTCCTACAGGTCTTCCCTTGAATGATGGTAAAGCCTCCTTAACGTTGATTAACCATAAGGCATGGCAACAAAGCTGCTAAATTCAGTTTCTGCTTGTTCCACAGCGTTGGCCCCTGCAGGCACAACACAGCCCAAAAAGAAACAATCACGTGAAACAATAGCCAGGCTCTCTGAAAGGAGTCCAGGCCGTTTTTAACCAGTGGGAATCATGGAGATGATACAAACACCTCCTTCATTAACTCCTTACAAGCAGCTGAAGAGCACACTCACCAATCTGACAGATGGTGAACTGCTGAACACTGTGGCGGGTCTTCAGATACCACTCCGAGGGCAAGTCAAAAAGACTGTGGAAAAACACAGGCATCTCAGTGCCCAGGCAGGGAGAGGGCCGGAGGCACCTGCTGGCTCAGCACCCTGTTACTACTGGGGGCAAAGGCCGGGTCCCCAGGCCCTCTACCCCTCAAAGTGCTGTCCTGCCCCCTCACTGCCCACATGGTGACTGCTGCCAAAGAGCAGGGAGGTGCCAGAGTCGCAGGCAGCAGGGCGCAGGTGAGCGCACCTCCCTAGCTCAGCTGGAAGGCACCTCTGGCATTACCTGATCTGCTGGGGCCGGGACAGGTTGGAGCGAAGGCCCGTGAACTCGATGTCCAGACCTGCAGGCCAAAAAAGAAAAATAAAGGAAGACAAAGGTACCCGGACGCAGACCATTGCCAGCTCTTCCTGCCGTAAAGGCTGCAGGTGGCAAACGTATCCGGCTCACCGTCGGGGCTCAGAGGCCAGGCGGGGTCAAGACGAGAAGGAGAAAGCCAAAGCAAGGACAAGGCGGGCCACTCACCCCACGGGCTCTGCTCCGCTGGGGCCGCACTGGGGCCCGGGGCCCAGGGGCCCGGGCAGGGGAAGGTATCCCCCCGCCCTCCGAGGCCCTCTGGGCGCCTCCCGCGGCCTGGTGCCCGTCCCCGTCCCAGTCCCCGTCCCCGTCCCAGTCCCCGTCCCAGTCCCCGCTGGGCCGCGCCCCTCCCCCACCCGGCCCACCCGAGCCGCGGCCTCCGCGGCCTCCCAGCGCCTCACCCACGAAGTCAGCGCCCAGGACCAGCTCCTGCAGCAGAGGGAGGCTCTGCTCGAACTCGTCGGCGCCCACGTCCATGGCCACGCAGCTCGGCCCAGGGCGCCGGTGCGGCCAGGTGCTGCCACGCCCTTCACGCGCTTCCGCCGCGCCGCCGCCTTAAGGGGCTCGCTCCTGATTGGCCGCGGGCCCCCACCTGCCCGCCCCCAGGTGTCCGCCCGCACACCTCGCCCACCCGCGGGGCTGCCGGAGCCCCAGCCTTCGCAGCCAGAGCCCAGCCCTCCGGCGCCTGCCGCAACGATGGCTCTGCGGTGGCCCGAAGGTGAGTCACCTAGGTAGACCCAGGGTACTGAGAGGGGTGGTAGGTGAAAATAATGCCCGGAGGGCACCTGAAGGAACTTCGGTGAGTAGGTAATCACCGCAATCACCGCAGCTGCGGCGGCGCGGGGGTAGGGGGCCGCACCTTGTCCCGTTTATATCAGCGCGTCCTTGCACGTGGCCCATAGTGAGCTGTGCCAGAATCTCCCCCACCCCATCCTATTGTTTTCTTCACTTTCTCTGCCTCATCATTTAGAACACAGTCTCTCAAACTTGCCACAAAGGCCCTCAGGAACTGCATATCAAACTTGGAGAATCTTTGGTGCAGAGATGATCTAGGACAATCCTATTCCTTGCAGGAAAAACCCCTATGTCACTTCCAGGTGAACCCTGTTTTTGTCACTGCGGATTCCAAAAACACTAGTCCAGTTTTTGGTCTTTACATCCTCCTCTGAACACCAGACCTATTTTGAGAAGCCTTCTACAACCACAGTCTTCAAAGTGAGATGCTCCAGTGTTTAAGATGAGGGAAGAAAATATCAGACCTATATTAAACATTTTTAAATGTCCCCACTTGGGGTAGTTACTCATCACAAAGGGGCCACTGAGTCACTGTATCCTGAAGGCCTCTCAGAACCAAGCATACTTTGAAAAAATGGTACATACATATCTTTTAAAAATATCCAACACTCAGATTATAAATAGTAATGTTACTTCACTTCTGTATGAATACATAATTGGGATACATGTTTAAAATTGGGATACAGGTACTCTAGAAGCCACCTTAACTACTTACAGGTCTTCTATTCACACGGGTCTTAAATAGCCAGAAATAGTTACTTTGATTTAATAGACTCCTGTAGAGAGCTGCCATGATTCCCACCTAGCCCAGTTTCATCTTAGATTAACATGATTTCAAGCTTCACCTCCAATTCCACAAACCCTGACTTCAAAGCAAATTTAGCAACACCAACCCTGCTCCTTTCCACTTCCACTTTCAGCTCTTCACTGCATTCCTTTCTTCTTTCACAACTCGTTTTGCATGTCAGGGTTCAGGAGCCCAACTAAGGTCCCACTCTGCCCCTTTTATCTTCATAGCACTAAGACTGTTAATAGTAAATTGACTGATAGAGCATTTCCTATTTTAAGAAAAGGCCCGAACCCTAAGCAGCAACAAATACGATTTTTTGAGATCACCCACTATGAGCTGGATGTGGTAACAATTAGTTTGCACACACTTCCTATGTATACTCTTGCAGTGACAGTGAGCTCAAAGGCAAAGAAAACTTCATGTAACCAGAAAGTGCTCATAATATGCCTTTATTCATTAACTTATAAACATTTAACTTGTCCTTTGAATTGGCAACCGCTTTTCCCAGATAATTCTCTCCTGTCCAAGAGAGGGGAAGAATTTAGCCTTCGATTTAACCACCGCCACCCAACCCCGAAAACAGACCTAAGGGGAGGAGGGAATGACCTTAACTACAGTAATGTTCCACACTGTTAGGTGATTGTACAAAACTTCCCAGCTGGCCCTTCTTCCAGATACTCTCTTTTGAAGGACGTAGCACCTCACAGCCTCCTAGTTCCCTGTTTGGAACAATGCTATTTCATTCATAGATTCTCCGAGGCTCCTGCAGCACCACACCGCCTTCTGTCATGGCATTCTGTAGTCGTTTCATCTGGTTTTGAAGATCCATAAAAAGGAAAAGATTAAGTCAGCACAAGTAAGCTGATAATAAACAGTTCACTTCCCAAGAGAAATAAAACAGCCGATTTGTTCCTTGCTAACTTCCAAGCCCACACTGGTTTTCCAGAAAGTGATCTTAATAATGACACAGATAAGAAACTGTAGATGTCAAAGATTAGTAGTGTTTCATCATACAGACAAGATGTTAACCTGAACGGGGAAGCAAAGTGGTGGTCATTGCAGCGATAGAATCAGTGACCCTGGACTGACTCTGGACAAGCCTGCCTCAGGTGACGTGGGAATACTAATCTTGACCCTCTGGGTAATGAGGATGGAATGAGGTCACGCATGTCAGCCTCATTCCCACCTCAACATGTGCTACATGGAAAGAACTTGATAAATGCAACTATTGTTACTATGTAAGCACCTGTTGTCAAGAATTAATACCTTTTAAATAAGTACAAAAACCAAAATACCGAGTCTGAGGCTGCCTCCCAAGGAGTGGGTTGGTAGACCATGAAGTTGATCCCTGCCTCTAAGCATCGCTCTGCCAGCACTCGTCCTATACTCTCACAGGCCACCACATTTCTGGTGCTATAAAGGTGCTTTTTAATAGCCCATTCCCGAGTAGATGCTGAAACCACAACCTTGCCGTTGAGATGCTCAACGAGTGCTTCTACGTGATGCTGAGTCTTTATAACTCGCAACCTAAATGAGATGAGAACAGAATCAAATCAAAACAATCTTAAAGATAAAAGGCCTCAGGTGAATAAATGCCTACATATTTCTCTAGAACGCTATGTTCGATTTGTTTACTTCAACACAGTTAACCTGGATTTTACTTGGGAAAAGTATTTTTCCTGTCTTTATGACAATATCCTCAATAAATCAAACACTTCCACTTAACCTCAAATATCCAGGAGTAATTTGATATTTCTGAGATGTGAGAATTATTTCTTTTTAATTTTTATTTATTTATGATAGAGAGAGAGAGAGGCAGAGACATAGGCAGAGGTAGAAGCAGGCTCCATGCACTGGGAGCCCGACGTGGGACTCGATCCCGGGTCTCCAGGATCACACCCGGGGCCAAAGGCAGGCGCTAAACCGCTGCGCCACCCAGGGATCCCAGATGTGAGAATTATTACATAACATCTACTTCAAAAAAGAATTCGAGGAGGCAGAGCTAAGCTATGACTTTCCAATGAGGAAGGATATACTTATCCTACGCTTCTACTTTCCAGCTAACACCAAAATAAATAAAAGAGCGATCAAAAGTTTAAATTAAAAACTGAAACAGGAATACTAGCAAGCAGGATTTTTTTTTAAATAATCTCAAGGTAAGCCTATTTAATAAATAGGACATCAAACCATATCATCCAGCTTTTATAAAGAAAAAACTGACAGTTTTCTACAGTTTAAAAAAACAGTAAACTGAAGTCAAAAGGCAAGCAAGAAAAAAATACGTAAAACACATATTATACAAAGGACTAATTTCCATTTGTAAAAAGCCTCCTCTCATCAATAAAAAAAAAAACCCACTTAGTAGACAAATGATTTGAACAGACTATTCACAGAAACAAAATATTAATACTTAGGCCCATGAAAATACACTCAGGTCACTGATGAGATGCATACGCAATTCATTGCAACATGGTTTGGAATCACTAAGGTAATCATCAGTATGGAGCTAACTAACTAAAACATCCATGCAGTGGTATTCTATAGTTACCAGAAAGAATGCTGCTGACCATTTATTGAGTGCCTACTATGTCAGGCATGGTCTTGTTTACAGGGATAGCTCATGTTTCAAAATAATCTCTCTTTTTTTTTTAAGATTTTATTTATTTATTCATGAGAGAAACAGAAAGAGAGAGAGGCAGAGACACAGAGGGAGAAGCAGGCTCCATGCAAGAAACCCAATGCAGGACTCAATCCTGCATCTCCAGGATCAGGCCCTGGGCTGAAGGCAGCGCTAAACCGATGAGCCATCCAGGCTGTCCATAATCTTTTTTTTTTTTTAAGGCCACAGAAACTGACACAGAAAGGTTTAGAAACTTTAACAAGATCACTACTAATGGTAAGTAATGGAGCTAGGACTTCAGTCCAGGATTTTGGCCCCAGAATTAATGTTCCTAAATACCACAAAGGATTTCCAAGATGTATTTTGAAGGGGGCGGAGAGGATTCAGATGAATAAGTGTACATGGTGTGCTAAGACTTGTAATTTAAAACTATAAGTTTATACCGGTATACACAAATTCTCTCTAAAAGGATACACAAACTATCCCCCCTTTGGATTTTATAGCATGTTTATATTACACGTTTAAAAATTAAGCTCACATTAAAGAAGACACTAAAATTAGAGATCACACTAGGATTCTTAGTGTGAAACAGCAGAAAAAGCACTAGATTGAGAAATGTGGGTTCTACACCTGGTTTTGCTGGAAGCCCTAGTGAAAAATCACAATTTCTTAATCAAGGGTCAACAATCCTTTTCCCTAAAGTCTCAGATAGTAAATACTTTAAGCTTTATAAGCCATAGGGTCTCTTGCAACTGCTCAACTCAGCCACAGTTAATACTAGAACAGCCAGGTGAGAATGAGTGGTGGTATGTTACAATAAAATTTTCTTTGTGGATAATGAAATCTGAATTTTTTAAAAATTTTTATTTATTTATGATAGTCAGAGAGAGAGAGAGAGAGAGAGAGAGGCAGAGACACAGGCAGAGGGAGAAGCAGGCTCCATGCACCGGGAGTCCGATGTGGGATTCGATCCCAGGTCTCCAGGATCGCGCCCTGGGCCAAAGGCAGGCGCCAAACCGCTGCGCCACCCAGGGATCCCCATGAAATCTGAATTTTATATAATTTTCACGTCACAAAATATTATTTTTTGAAATTTGTTTTCACACTTTAAAAAAGAAATTTTTAGTTTGCAAGCCAACTTTGGCCCATTGGCCATCGTTTGCTGATCTGTGTCTTAACCCATTTGTTGAACCTTTGTCCAACAAAGGCATAGGACTCATCTTCTCTGAGGTCACTTCCTATTATAATATGCCAAAATTCCATACTGATGATAATGTGAATATAGCAGATAAGAAATTTAAAAAAAGTGGGAAAATACATCTCTATTTAGATGGTCCAAATATTAAGTTGAAATGGTTGGGTTTCAAAAGAATTTTAGACTTAAGATCCAAATTATTTCAAAAGTGACCTACCTACTCCCTTTCTTTGACTCCTCCTGTGAACACTAAGTAAAAACGCATCACAGCAATCGTAAAATTTTATTATCCCTATTCCATCTTCCAAAACAAAACCTAAAATTTTTGCTAACAAGGATGAAATCTACTTTCTTTGCATCTCCTGCATCTAGCACAATGCCTATGAAGTGCCATAGGCCTAATGTTTGTGGAATGAATATATCATAGTTATGACTCTAACTTCCTGTTACAATTTTATATAGTCCTTAGGAAAGGATTCCCATTCCCACCCACCCCAGCCATTTCTTCTGCTGGGAGTGCTCTTCTCGGCAGGTTACCTTATCTGTCAGAAAGGGCCTTAGCAGGAGGCACCCAGGCTCCCCAACCTCACATCATCCCCTTTAAATTTTCTCCCTCACATTTATTTATTTACTTCCATTATTGTTGCTTTGTGCCCCCGCCCCCGGCCACTGACCCCTCCTCCACCACCAAACGGCGGTTTCCTGAGAAGAGAATCGCCCCAAGTATCCGGCCTGTGGACTGAGCTGAGGAACGCTTTGCAGGGCAGCGTGCCCTGCTCCGTCGGGCGGTTAACCGGCCGCCGCAGTTACCTGTGCCAGAACTCCCGGGAGGGCCAGGTTGTCCCCCAACCCCGCTCTTTCCTGGCCACACCTAGGAGCTCCAGATTGCGGGGGTTCCGGTTGGTGAACTCTGGGGCGACAGCTGCGTTTTCCGCAGGGTCCACTTCAGGCTTCGCCGCCGGCTCGGCACCCGTTGACAGCGCTGCGACCCCACACCCTAAAAACGGGAACCACCACGCGTATCTTAAAAACTGACACACGCGGACCAAACGGGAGTAAGGCCCAACCGCTATCCCCGTCCGCTCCCGGAATCCTCGCTCCCCGGGAGGGAGGGAAGTCTGGTCACGGGACGCAGTCATCACAGGTCCTAGTACTGTCAGCCCGTAAGCTGCTCGGCGGGGTGGACTGTAACACACGACTTGCATGTGCACACTTACTGTGTAGCCCCCGGGGAGTCGTCTGAGGGAAATGGGAATTCCCGGGGTTTCTGCAAACCGACAGGCACTCCCAGAACCGCGAGCGGAGCGCCATCGCTGAGGGATCGCGGGCTACGCCTCGGAAAAGCCTCACGTCCTCCCCTCACCGGCGTCCCAGCCGCTCGCCGGCCGCAGCCATGTTAACTCAGGGAGAGAAGCACCGGTTCCCGGGGGTCACCGACGCCTCCGCCCGGAACTGGCGAGCCGGGTCGCCGAGCGGCCGACGGAGCGATCAGTCACCTCGGCTCCTCCAATCACTGCCCACGCAGAGGCGCACGCTACGCCGGAGCCCGCCAACCACCTCGCAGCCCCGCGCGGGGGGGCGGGGCGCAGCCCGCTAGGTCGCGGGCAGTGTCTCGCCGGACCGGCAGGCGCGAGGCACCCGTAACTTCACGTTGCCTTGTTCGGTCCTGCGGTCGCAAAGCGTCTGCTGATCGCGGTCAGATCCACACACGGCCCCGCTGGGCAACGGGAGGAACCGGCGCAGCGCAAGATGCAGCTTCTCTCCAGAAACCGTGGTGGTCATTTTCCCCGTACGGCCCCTGGAAAGCCCCGTACGGCCCGACCCACCCAGGTTCAGGCCCCCAAGCTTATGCTCGTGGGCTCGGAAGTCAGCCCGCGACTCGCCACGTCCTCTCTGAAGACCCTTAGCGAACATGCCGCACTCGCTCAGGAGCGCAGCCGAACCGTGAGAGGCCCGCCCTCTCGTCACACCCCAACTCCAAGCTCCGCCCCACCGTCCACTTTTTCTAGAAAGCACTAGAAGGTGCAAGCGCGCACGCGCAACCCGTTCCTGCAGGAGGGGAAGAGAAGCCTCAACCGTGCACCTCCTTCCTCCTCCAGTGCGCGATCCTGACTTCCGTTCTCCTGCCTTCGCGCCCTGCTCATTCGCTCTCTAATTGGGCGAAAGTGCTGCACCCGCCTTCTCCCGCCGCCTCACTTCCGGCTCCTTCGCTTGGTCGCTCCCCCCGCCCCCTTCTTTCCTTCCCGCCCTGCCCCGCGGCCCGGCCAGGGGAGCGGTGTTCCCAGCAGCCCCCGCGGCCTCGCTCGGCCCCGTTCCACGCCGTAGCCGCCGCCGCCGCGTTGCTGTGGCCGCCGCCGGGCCTAGGGATCCAGACGCTGGTTGCCCGCGGTGAGCGTGAGCCTCGACGTGCACCCCGCCGCCAAGATGGAGGGGCCTTTGTCCGTGTTCGGAGACCGCAGCACCGGGGAGGCGATCCGCTCCCAGAACGGTAAGCGCGAACGAGGCCTGTGCCGGGCGGGCCCACGGCGGTGCGGGCCCCCGCCCCCAGCCCGCTCGGCTCGGGCCGCCACCGCGCCCCTTCCCTCCTGGGGGGTCCGGGATGCGCCTCGCGGGGCTCCCCACGGCGGGGCGGGCCCGGCCCCCGCCCCCAGCCCCCAGCCCCCAGCCCGCTCGGCTCGGGCCGCCACCGCGCCCCTTCTCTCCTGGAGGGTCCGGGATGCGGCCGCGCGGGGCTCCCCGGGGCGGGGCGAGGCGGGGCGGCAGCGCCCTCTCGCCGCCCGCAAGGCGTTGCGGAGAGCCCCGCACGTTTGGAGGCACAGCCCTGCCGATCGTGGCCGGCAGCGGATCCCCGGGCCCTGGGCCGCCCAGCCCTGCAGTGACACGTGCCGTCACGCCTCGAGTCCCCTTTGGGCCGGGCGCCCTGCGCCTCCGATTCTAACCTGCAGGAGGGCCTAACTCCATGTTTGGGCCTCGTTTTAGGGCCATTACCCAGAAAAAGACGAGCTTTAACTTTAACTGCTCGTTGTCCTGATGAGCGAATGGCCGCGACCCGGATGTCTTGCCCGTTGTAGAACCTGCTGGTTAGAGCCTGCGGTAGTAGCCGCCGGTGCCCCGCGTCCAGACCCAGTTCTTTCCACGCATCGCTGACAGGTTCTTACCGTACGGTTGACAGGCGAAATTTCGGTTGAACGTTCGCGTAAGTGGTGCTTAGGACGAGTTCATCCTGGCAAACGATACGGATTCACACGTTTGCTGCAGTTAAGCCTCTTTTGCAAGCGTGTTCTCTTTGAAGTCATGGATGCCTGCCCATCTTACCCTTTTAAGTATTTCGGATTGATTTGTGTATTTGGAAAATGCAAAGGCTGTGGCTGTCACTTTCTTTAGGCCGAAATGAAATGGCCGTCATTTGGAGCAGTGGATTAAAAAAAATTTTTTTTTCTTTTTTCTGCAGTCATGGCTGCGGCTTCTATTGCCAATATTGTAAAAAGCTCTCTTGGTCCAGTCGGCTTGGATAAAATGTTGGTTGATGATATTGGTGTAAGTACACCTACATGTTGTGTTTGTGACTTTAACAAAAAATAACAGTGCTTAAATGTTTAGCGCCATGAATTGTTTTTATCACAATGCTGATACTGGAAGGTGTAGTAAAGGGGCTAGTGGGCTTGTGTTCATTTAGAGGAGGTCCTGTGTTTGTAGTTGATTGTGTTGTCTTTTTTTCTTCCCTGCAAATTCCGTAGGATGTAACCATTACTAACGATGGTGCCACCATCCTGAAGTTACTGGAGGTGGAACATCCTGCAGCTAAAGTTCTTTGTGAGCTGGCAGATCTGCAAGACAAAGAAGTGGGAGATGGAACTACCTCAGTGGTAGGTAGTTTGTCACCTGCTAGATCGCTGTAGATTAGTTGTTTTCCTTTTTTTTTTTTTTTTTTTTTTAAGATTTTATTTATTCATTTATGAGAAGACAGAGAGAGAAGCAGGCTCCTCATAGGGAGCTCTGTGTGGGACTCTATCCCAGGACCCGGGATCAGGCCCTGAGCCAAAGGATGACACTCAACCAATGAGCCACCCAGGAGCCCCTAGATTAGTTGTTTTCCTAAAACTGAACCTTGACAAAGTGAAGCCAGAAGTAAGTCGTTTGTTTCTCAGTCAGATGAGGTACCTCAGATGAGGTACATACTTTAGAGGGAGAAAATTTAAGTTGGGATAGTGATTTAGAAACAGAATTTAAAATCAATATTTACTGCTAGTTTGTAGGATTTAAAGGAGAGAAGCTTAAGAGGTAATATAGTACAGTCATTTTAAATGTGAGTTTTCACATGTTTTGTGAGTTTTTCAGCTACAGCAATATTTATACATCACATACAGGGCTTTTGTTTGTTTTATGTTCTGTTTCCAGGGTGTCTGGGTAGCTCAGTCAGTTAATCATCCAACTCTTGATCTCAGGCTCAGATCTTGATCTCAGGGTTGTGAGTTCAAGCCCCACATTGGACTCTATATTGAGTGTGGAGCCTACTTTAAAAATTTTGTTTTGTTTTGTTTTCTCCTTACTACCTGAAACTTAGAAGTTCCTAAACTCTTAAGTTAGGGGAGAAATGTTACTGGGCTTTTTTTTTTTTAGGTGTTTTTATATTAAATCCTGATAGGCAATCTCCTAAGTTCAGAATGATAAGGAACAAATAATTTGCTGTTAAAAAAAAAAAAAAAAAACAGGCAGTGATTTGCAGGGAAAATGTTTATATTTGTACATTGAACTTCAAACCATGAAAGAATGGAATCTACCTTTTCTGAAATCATGAATATAGTTTTTTTAAGTAACTTGTTTACAGTAATATGATTTTTAAAATAAAGTTATTTTAATTTCCCTAGAAGAGGCACTTAATTTTTGATTCTTTAATGTCCTTAGAAGAATGATTTTTTTTAAAGACTTTATTTATTTATTTATTTATTCATGAGAGACAGAGGCAGAGACATAGGCAGAGGGAGAAGCAGGCTCCACGTGGGGAGCCCAATGTGGGACTCGATTTCTGGTCTCCAGGATCATGCCCTGGGCTGAAGGCGGCGCTAAACCGCTGAGCCACCCAGCAGTCCCCAGAAGAATGATTTTTAAAGTAAAAAAGTAAACCAAGTAAAAATTTAAAGTAATAAAGATTATAGGAGTAGTAGACTTTTTTGTTTCAGGTTCCCAATAACCAGATATTCACCATCATTGGCACTCTGATTAATTGTAGGTAGTCATTTTAGTGCTGTTTTTACATATGTGTTGCACTTATTGTCAGACTAAAAGCAGTGAATATTTTCTCAACAGGTTATTATTGCAGCAGAACTTCTTAAAAATGCAGATGAACTAGTCAAACAGAAAATTCATCCCACATCAGTTATTAGTGGCTATCGACTTGCTTGCAAGTAAGATTGTTTGCATTCAGAGGAAATTTTACATTATGTGATGTTATAGTTGTAAATAGTCTATGTTCTTTAAATGTTAATGACTAAATTTTATTTTGAAAAAGTGCTACTTTAGTAATAATATCTGGAGTAAGAATAAGGCTAGCATCTTTTTTCCCATTTGACTACCACATTTTCTCCCAATAATAGATTTTGGTGGCTATGCTTATGGGATAGATTAAAATTGCCATGATCTGAAGAGGGAGGATTTATTTGTGTCCTCCTCCTATATGAAATGGCCAAACAGAAAATTGGTGCCTAAGATATTTTGACACTTTGGTAAAACAAAGTTTGAGTAGTGCATTTACAGATGTTTTCTCCCACACACTTCAAACAGGGAGGCAGTGCGATACATCAGTGAAAATCTGATTATTAACACAGATGAACTTGGAAGAGATTGCCTAATCAATGCTGCTAAGACATCGATGTCTTCCAAAATCATTGGAATGTATCCTTGTGATAAAATCTTGGTTAGTTTTTGTGCCGAGTGATACTGTATTAAAATTGTTTGCTCCCTTCCTTGATTTTCTAGGGGGAGAGATGATAATAAAGCGTGTAATAGTACTATGAATTACAAGTAGTGATAAAAACTCCTGCATTTTGATGGAGTTTTATTATTAATGCTTGTTTCTTTGATGAATTGCTAAAAGGAAGTGCCTTGGATTACTCTTGATTTTTGTGTGCACCTGTTGTCCATTCCATGTCTCTCCATGTTCCCCTTAACCCTTGTCTTAGAAATGGTGATTTCTTTGCCAATATGGTAGTAGATGCTGTACTTGCGGTTAAGTATACAGACATAAGAGGCCAGCCTCGCTATCCAGTCAATTCTGTTAACATTCTGAAAGCCCATGGGAGAAGTCAGACAGAGAGTTTGCTTATCAGTGGCTATGCACTCAACTGTGTGGTGGGATCCCAAGGTAAGGCTTAGGATTTAGTACTAAAAGTGAAAATTTGCTTTTTGTGGACTACTTACTTCATACATCTTTCAGGTGGGCTATCCAAGACTTGCACCTACTTTTCTTCAGTAAAGCCCAGAGTAAAGGAAATCGTATATCCAGGTTTTCGGTTTCCCTTGTGTAACTTAGTACATAAAACTTAGAAGTGCAATGCAAGTTAAAGTACGTGTGGCAATGGCCCTAAAAATTTGTTTGTAGAGTTAAATATAATAAAAATATAAGTTTTTGTCTTCAAAGATAATTTAATATCTTTTGCTACTTTTGTGCTTAAGAATAGGTGTATTTTATAAGATGTGACATTGTTACAGTTCTTATAAAGGTATTCAATGTGTTCAATTATAGGCATGCCCAAGAGGATAGTTAATGCAAAAATTGCTTGCCTTGACTTCAGCCTGCAGAAAACAAAAATGAAGCTTGGTGTACAGGTGGTTATTACAGACCCTGAGAAACTCGACCAGATTAGGCAGAGGTATGTTTAGAGATTATTTTTGACTTTTGGAAAGGTGTTTATAAATTATGCTTGTTAGAGCAGGGAACAGTAAAGAAGTACACCCAAAAGGAGCGGGGCACTGGGGTGGCTCAGTGGGTTAAGCGTCTGACTTGTCTGACGTGGCCTGAGGTTTGGCCTGAGGTTCGTAATGGCATGGTCTTGGTTCTAAAAGGGAGTTCATGGACTCTGCTCAGCAGGAAGTCGGCCTGTGCCTCTGCCACCGCCCCCTCTCATGGTTGCGCGCTCTCAAAGAAATACGATAAAATCTTCTTTTAAAAAAGCACATTATACTTTCTAGAAAACAGCAAGTAAACCAGTTGCCAGGTAGCAGAGGATGATGATGATGCAACTGGATTTTTTTAAATGTGGATGTAAAAAACAGTAATAACCAAACCTATAAGAAATCTTTGCCAGGAGTCAGGCATGCTTTTTCCTTTTGGATCTGCATGTGTGCTTTTTTTCATCCCAGTAAACAAAGTGTCCTTTCTTCCACCAAAGGTCAGTCTCTGTAGAGTATTATCAAACTGCATCTTCAATTACTAATTCTGTTCCTCATTCCTTTTCTAGATTCCACTTGCAGCCACTTTGTAGCTCTCTTACCCAGAAATAAAAGCCTCCTGCTCCAGTTACTCCGTCTTTTCCCCATCTCTTCACAGCTGGATGTGTCCTGGGTTTTTGTTTTAATTTCACAAAATCAGTTTCCTGGTATTTTCTTATTTCCTTTTCATCTCTGTTCTTCACTGGAGGGACCATTTGCAAAGGGCACTAGTGGTCCCTAGTGTAAAATTCACTAGACACTTAACAACCTTCGCTTGTCCTTTATCAAGCTGTTGAAACACTTGGAAGAGGCGGGGATGGGCTTTGTGATACAGCCCCATCTATATCTGTATGCCAGAGTAACTCCTCCTCACTCCTAGGACATCAGATAATATCTCAGTGCTGGACACTTCCAGTTCTGTTTCTTTTCACTCCAGACACCTGTGAATACGCCTTATGCATCTCAAAATCAATATTTAAAACTGAACTTGAGGGCAGCCTGGGTGGCTCAGTGGTTTAGTGCCACTTTCAGCCCAGGATGTGATCCTGGAGACCCGGGATCAAGTCCCACATCAGGCTCCCTGCATGGAGTCTGCTTCTCCCTCTGCCTGTGTCTCTGCCTCTCTTTCTCTTTCTGTCTCTCATGAATAAATAAATAAAATCTTAATAAAACTGAACTTCAGGTGGTACCCATAAATCGACTTGTGCTATTTTAGTGATGAGGATCTTCAGAGAAAACTAGGAAATATCTTTAATGCCTCTTTATAGTTATACCTCTTTTCTATTTATCTTCAAATTAAATCTCAGCTTCATCTACTTTTCATTCTCTTGCCCAGACTGTTGTAGAGGAAGCCACGCTGGTCACCTGGGTTCACTCTTGTCCCCTCCCAGACTGTTTTCCCCACAGAAGCCACTTCATCCTCATAACTTCCAAGTCCAGAGCTTTATGTAGGTTTTTCATTGCTCTGCAGTAGGTTTTTTTTAATTTCTTAAATATCTTTTTTCGCTGTGGTCCAGCAACACCCAGAACTAGGACTTACCAAACTCTTCCCCCGGTTGCTTCAGTAATGTTCTCTCTGCCTATGGCCTACTCTCTGCTTGTTTGGTCTGATTAATTTTTTACTTCTTTTTTTAAGTAATCAATTTCTCAGGCTTATTTTTCTCCTTTAATCTAAATCCTACTTTACCATGAGTTCCTGTACTTGATCTTCCCAGCCCTTAAGCAGTTTTTATGTGTTTGTAGGACTTAGACTAACCTCAGTTCTTGGTTAGGAACTCCCATTGGGATGGGGGGGGGGGGGGAACCTAAGTAGTAATTTTAAATTTCTTGGCTTTTTCTGTAAATCAATTTAAATTTTGGTCACAGAAGGGAAAGAATGTTTGATATAATTTAATGTGCAATTATTTTGTGGAAAGTACTTAATGGAAGTCAGAACTAGATTAACGACACAGAAGATAACTTTGGGTTACTACCCAAATACTTCATCTCTGTAGAGAATCTGATATCACCAAGGAGCGGATCCAGAAGATCCTGGCAACTGGTGCCAACGTTATTCTAACCACTGGTGGAATTGACGACATGTGTTTGAAGTATTTTGTGGAGACAGGCGCCATGGCAGTTAGAAGAGTTTTAAAAAGGGACCTTAAACGCATCGCTAAAGCTTCTGGAGGTAGGGCCTCTGCTGGCTCCTGGTTGTGGTGTGTCACTGTACCATTTACATGAGTGTGTGTCTTTACATTGGAATGTCCTCACTAAGCAGCTTCAAAAACATAAGTTTTTTATTATTCTCCCAATGCTTTGTGCTACAGATAGAGCCATTTTTCATGTTACTGGGAAAGTTTTTTAACTTACTGAATTTTTTTACATCAAAATGACATAGTTTCACGTTAGGATAAAAGGACTCAGTGGTTTGTCTCATGCTTAACTGTAAACCTTCGATTGTATCCATACATTGCTTTTATCAAATGTTTCTAAATCTAAGTCAGGATATGAAAACATTCATGGGAAAACAGTGTTTATAGGTGTTTGTCATTATCTTAACAGCAACTGTTCTGTCAACCCTGGCCAATTTGGAAGGAGAAGAAACTTTTGAAGCTTCCATGTTGGGACAAGCAGAAGAGGTGGTACAGGAGAGAATTTGTGATGATGAACTGATCTTGATCAAAAAGTAAGCTGCTTTCTAAATTACAAAGCTGTACAGATTTTATTAATGAGTAGAAATAGATCACCTTCCCATTGATTTGCTGCTCTAGTCTTTCAGTGATAGGAGCAGTTATACGCATGGGAGAGAACAATGTTAGGCCATGGTAGATAGAGATGGAGTAACCATTTCATCTCGTCTGCACTGCCCAGACACTGCTGCTCTGAGTGAACCATGTGAGCAGGACTCAAGGTGCTTGCAGTGAATTTCTATGTAGACTAACGTTATAAAAATATTGACATAAGAATTCTACTTTATTTTAAATAGCACTAAGGCTCGTACGTCTGCATCAATTATCTTACGTGGGGCAAATGATTTCATGTGTGACGAGATGGAGCGCTCTTTACATGATGCTCTCTGCGTGGTGAAGAGAGTTTTGGAGTCCAAATCCGTGGTCCCAGGTGGGGGTGCTGTAGAAGCAGCCCTTTCCATATACCTTGAGAACTATGCAACCAGCATGGTAAGAATATATAGAAATGTGGTTTCTTTGTTTTTCAAGAAGGGCATGGGACCCCATCTTTAGCATTTGGTTAGTCTACCTTGTCTGAGACCAGTGCTGCTTTGTGAAGACCGTTCATTGTTTGTTCTCAGGGGTCTCGGGAACAGCTTGCTATTGCGGAATTTGCAAGATCTCTCCTTGTTATTCCTAATACACTGGCAGTTAACGCTGCTCAAGACTCCACAGATCTGGTGGCAAAGTTAAGAGCTTTCCATAATGAGGCTCAAGTTAACCCAGAACGCAAAAATCTAAAATGGTAAGCTTATAGTTGCCTTGTCTTTTTCACTGTCATCTGTGTATCCTATGTGGTAGTTTAGCTTTGTTTTAAATTTAAATTTAAGAAAGGTGATGGCTAGTGCTTACCTTATGTTAGCATGTGTTAGTTAGCACTTCTGGTCTCAGCCTCCCTGCTTCTCTGGGTAGTCCCTGCACCTACACAGATATCTCACAGAGGCAGAGAGGGAATTATTTTGGGGTGATCTGAATCTTCTTAAGCAGTCTCTTTCAGTGATGTTTAGAAACATCTTTGGGATCATCTAATAATCTTTCTATAATTCTTTTCAGTACTACTAACTACTATAGTCTTAAAGGCTCTACTGTAAGGTCCCAAGGTTTCCCAGGATTCACATTTGAGTGGAGTGGCTGGATTCAAAGAGCTGGCATGGAATAGGTATATGTTATCTAAGAAGCCACTTAGTTTTTTTCCTAAATTGCAGGATTGGTCTTGATTTGATCAATGGTAAACCTCGAGACAACAAGCAAGCAGGGGTGTTTGAACCAACCATAGTGAAAGTGAAGAGTTTGAAGTTTGCAACAGAAGCTGCAATTACCATTCTTCGAATTGATGATCTCATCAAATTACACCCAGAGAGCAAAGATGACAAACATGGAGGTTATGAAGATGCCGTTCACTCGGGAGCCCTTGATGACTGATGTGCTTTCTTTTATTTATAACAATGTTGGATGCAATTCTCTTGTTCCTCTAGTATTACACATTAAAAATAACAAGCTGTCAAGCCTTGGGTTCTTATGAAAGATAAGTTTCCATCCTTTTGGTCCTGTGGTTTCATACACTGTAACTTAGTACCATATTAGCTTAAAAAGAGTTTAGGTTCCAGTTGAGTTCCAACACAGGTAATTGTTAAGCAATTCATCCTCTCTGAACACACATTGCTATGCCCATCCCACCCCCTATGCACAGGGCAGCAACACCACGGTGTCCACCCTTTCGCTCCATTGTGTGTAACAGGGTAACAAGAATCCGACAGCCAGATGCTCCAAGAGGATGGCCCAAGGCTATAGCCCCTCCTTGAATGTTGACCTAAGAGGGAAAAGATGTATATATCATTTATTTTGTGGACATCAGGTAAAAATCCTGAATTATCCTTCCCTTTCTAATGTTCCACCAGGAACTATCCTTTCAAATTCTACTTTGATTTTAACTGCTTAGGAACTGAGACACCCACCCTACCTTACTAGTTTAGTCAAAATGCTCTGTTTATGTCAAAAGTAAAAAAAACAGTCCAGGGGTTTTGCCTTAGGAAACAGAATAACTCCTGAATCCCAGAAGGAACTTCCCAGTGTCTGCCTCTAATAGTATGGCCTGTACCTGGGTTTTGCTATTTATAATCAGATTTGCATTGCAAGCTGTCCTCAGGACTGCTTGCTCAGGTTTACCTTCTCTGGGTTTAATCCAAGTTCTTTAGTTATTGCAACAGAGAGGGCTGCAAAGGCTTCGTTGATCTCAAATATATCCACATCCTCCAGGGACCAGCCTGCTTTTGCAACCTAAAGGAAAGATTAATGGATTAGAGTCCTAAAAACTCAGATGAAATCTATTCTAGATACTTGAGGATCTCACAGGTTTTTACATGAGTCTGGTGATACCACATTTTGCCTTGGCTATACCAATTCTAAAATGTTAAGGATAAAACATCTGGGTTCCAAAAAAAGTTCTGAAGCCGTAACGTACATGTAGGTGAGACGATCTAGGTGATTTATCAGTTCCCCTGAAAAGTACATGATAAATGTTCTTGGCTGTTCTTTGTGGCAGAGAAGTAGACTAGAGATAAAACTACTGAATAAGTTCATTGAAAGCTAATGGGAAGACTCACAAAAGGGAAAGCAGGTGAAATGTGACAGGAATAAAAAAGCCAGCCTCAACCTTGGTTATTTTGGAGTAGAGAGGATCTGAGCCAAGGTGTAAGAACGCAGAACTGAAAAGGGAATTACACGGTATTGGCCTGGTCCAAAGAGGTTCATTCTACAGAGCAAAGAATAGGTACTAATATTCAGAATTAAACTCACAGCTTGCTTTATTGCTGGAATTGGTCCTGTCCCCATGATGGAAGGTTCCACACCTACTTGTGACCAGGAAACTATCTGTGCTAATGGTGTGAGCCCTCGATTAGCAGCCTCTGACTTCTTCATAAGAACCACAGCAGCAGCACCATCATTTATTCCTGTAAGCAATAGGAACATCTTCATTTTTTAAATGCTCGTTAACTTGAGCTCTAACCTGTGTCTACTTTCTCTTATTACATGTTCAATTATTCTTAATACATCTTGGCAAAATCGTTTGCCCTAATTCCTCTTTTACAGTGTAATTAGAAATGTTATGTAAGTTAGGTAATAGGACATAATTGACCACAGAACATTCTAACCAAGGAAAGTAGAAAGATTAAAATACTAGGGGAAGGGAAGAGTGATAAAAAGAAATGGAAGAAATAGCCTTGTGCTCTCACAGAAGGTATGAGGAGTTTCTGGTTTTGGAAAAGCATCGAGGGATCCCTGGGTGGCGCAGCGGTTTGGCGCCTGCCTTTGGCCCAGGGCGCGATCCTGGAGACCCGGGATCGAATCCCACATCAGGCTCCCGGTGCATGGAGCCTGCTTCTCCCTCTGCCTATGTCTCTGCCTCTCTCTCTCTCTCTCTCTGTGACTATCATAAATAAATAAAAATTTAAAAAAAAAAAAAAAAAAAAAAAAGAAAAGCATCGAGGCAGAAGATGAAACTCCACGGTTCCCTATTTTGATTTTTCATCCGTATGTCTAGTTGGATGTGGGGAAGCCCAATCCCTTCTTTCGTATATAGGTTAAGCCGAAAATAAGACAATGCTAAGTAATGATGAAGTAGAAACTACATTTTCCCTCCAAATGAAGGTTTTAGCATAATTTTTACATAAATAATGAAAAAGGCATTGATTTAGTAGACCTAGCAGAAGACTATTTCCCCCAACCGCCCTTGGGAATTCTAACCTGAAGCATTAGCTGGGGTGACTGTTCCTGTTCCATCCGTAAGAAAGTAAGGCTTTAACTTAGATACAGCTTCTATGTTGCTCCCATGGCGAGGAAACTCATCTGTTTTCACTTCAGTAAGACCTAACAGGAGAATCAATTACCCAAGATTAGTACAGCGACGGCAGTCTGTGCTAGAATGGTGGAGTCCTCAGACACAATGCGTGAGGGTTCATATTTGGAAAGAAGGTTAATTTAGAAATACTTTGATTCCAACGGTAAAGTACACACTAAAAAGCTGCATATTCAAACATCCTATAAGCCCTGTCCTCAGACACTTTGAGTGTTTTCCACATCCACAGTCCTTTCTGAGGAAAGCAAGTCTTTGTGTGAAAGGTTGCTAGGGTGTGGGGCTTGGCTGATTACAACTGCCAGATTCATAAGGGCTGGACATATGCATCGTCAGTTATCAGTAACAACAGGTATCAGTGACAGCATCCATATTAGATAACAGCAAAGGACCCCAAAAGACCCTCAAGAAATAGGAAATGTATACAAAAACAGGAAGGAATGGATATTCATTTCTGAGGAGATTCAGCCTGGAGGGGCAAGTCAGCTGTGGCCTCCTGACAACCTTGAGCCAACGCTCCAGTTTCTTAGACAAAACCTGCTGTATCTCCAGAGCCATGTGTACACTGGAACCAGGAGTGCCCAGTGCTGACATAGCATCCCATGTTCTTCACCCTTCCACACCCCATAAACACGCCCCCTCCACCCCCCATTTTCAGAGGTATCCAAGATGAAGCTTTTCATGAAGCTTTTCTTTGCAACCTGAAAGACATAACTAAGATACAATGTACAAACTTTCCTCTATATTATTCTTTGAAGTATTACTCCTACCTATAAATAGGCATGCAGATATTCAAACTATTACGATCTACAGACTCACCTTTTCTAGAAGATACAAAAACCGGTACAATCTCTTTGTCAAAGTAGCCAGCTTTCTGTGCACTCTCCGTCCTGTTTTGGGACAGAACTGCACACTTGTCCTGATCTTCTCTACTCACTTGCCATTTTTTGGCTACGTTTTCAGCTGTGAAAGAAAATAATAATGATAAAGCAAAAGATATTTTCAGAAACTGGCTTTTGGTAGCTCAAGTTCTGCCCCTGTAAGCAAGCACCGCTTGCCCAAGACAAGCCCTCACGGATGGGAGGAGACCTTGGTCTGTGGCCATCTGGCCTCCCCCTGGTGATGGATTTGGGAATCCTGCAGTGACTCTTAAGAAGTCACTTTCCTTCTCTGCTTCCTTCCTAGGTAACTAAATTTTCAGAAATTTCCTTTATGCAGATTTGCCAACAGTTTATATTTTTGCCCCATTTACTTTATCATTCTCTCTCTGAACCATCTGAGAAAAGTTACAATCATGCCTCTTTATTCCCTAAATTTTAATTTCTCTGTATATATCTCCCAGACAGCCATTCTCTTACATATGCACAGTTATCAAAATTAGGAAACTGGTACAATCCTGTTATCTAATTTTTGGTCCATATACAAGTTTCACCCACCTCCTGTCCCAGTGATGTCCTTTGTGGCTAATTTGTATGTTCAGCCCAGGATCATGCCCTGCACCTCACCGTCCATCTCTTTAGTGTCTTTTTATTGAGAACACTTCCTCACACTATCTTTGTGTTTCTTAACCTCAATATTTTTGAAGAGCAGGGGCCAGTTCTTTTATCAAATGTCTCCAATTTAGGCTCGAGATTGCTCAAGATTAGATTAAGATTTTGCAGAAAAGCAGGTATTCTACTGACATGATCTCAGTGAATCTTATCATGATATCTGTGTTATTAGTTTATCTCAGGTGTGTGAACTCTGATCACTTGGTGAAAGCATCTCTACACCATAAAGTTACTACTTTTCCATTTATAATTTATATTTGATCAGGAAGTTACGGGGAGTATTTTTGACATGATGAAATGCCTTTTTCCTATTTCCCCTGCTACTCATCAGCATTCATGATTTTCCAACTCCAACCTTCCTTGGAATATAGTAACTGGCATCTACTATACAGGGCTTTTCCCTCTCTCCATTTATCGTACTGACATCAGTATGGACTCAAATATTTTCACTTCATTTAGTAAGTTCTATAACCCATTATTGTCATTTTTATTGTGATGTTCAAATTGTTCAAGATTTGGGCAGTTGGAGTCCTTTAAGTTGGCTCCTGTGTCCCCATGTGCTCTAAGCACTTTTTCTTATAGTTTTATGGATTTATTAACACAAATATGATATGCACATAAGCTGTTCATTCTCTTTGCTATGCAGCCTGGCATTGGGATTGGTAACTCTGATGGCCAGCAGGGCTGCTCCTGCCACGGTGGCTTGGCGGTCCTTGAGGAGACACTATGAGCCGTCTCCATGCAGGAGATGTGTTGCACATCAGTAGCACTTCAAGCTCCCTGACTAGGAACTTCTGGAAGCCACTGGACAGCATGGGCTTTGTCATCTTGCTACTCCCATAACCAGTGCTGGGCATCAAGTTCTAGTCGCTGAATCTTCTGTGCACCCTCCTGTCAGTGCCTCTGGGTTCCTGCCAGCCGTGCTTAAATTTGACACATTGGTCTGACTGGTCCTGGGTGAACTTCCTGGCCCTCTTTCTAATGATCTTGGGCTTTACCAGAGGTCTGAGAGTGGCTGTGATGTCGAGCGGGAGGTGGCTGCCCCATCCACAGGCAGTGCCAGGGAAGAGCCTGATTTTTGTAGCACTTTGCCCTACCCTGGAATGAGCCACTTCTCAAAGGAACCTTAGTTCTCTTTAATGGAGAAGGTTTTTTTTTTTTTTTAAGATTTTATTTATTTATTCATGAGAGACAAAGAAGGAGAGGGAGAGAGAGGCAGAGGGAGAAGCAGGCTCCACACATGGAGCCCGATGTGGGACTCGATCCCGGGTCTCCAGGATCATGCCCTGGGCGGAAGTCGGCGCTAAACCGCTGAGCCACCCAGGCTGCCAAGAGAACGTATTTAGAAAGAAAGATCGGGGTGTCAGGACTGCTCACTATTACTGGCATGTCACTGTTTCTGTGCCTGTTCACTAGGAACTTACACATACAATTTGCAATTTGTATACACACTCGCGGGATACCTTGCATTCATACTGATGTCTCTGGGTGCAATCTAACGCCATTGGTACACACTTCCCTTTGCCATACTTGAACTCCCTTCTATAATTGTGAGAAGTCTGGTTCCCACTATCCTCAATATATCCACTCCTTTGCTCAGATCTAGAATTTATACAAGATAGTTTCAGAACATGCTGGCCCACATCACTGGGAAAAGCAAACCTAATAACTAGAGCTCAATATTTGTTTACAATTCTTTTCTTTTTTGAGGTAAAACTTATACAGAGTGAAATACAAAAATATTAAGTGTATAATTCAAGGAGTTCTGACAAATGCATGCAACCACATATCCCATATATGTAGTATTTCCATCACCCCAGAAAGTTCTCACATGCCCCTTCCCCATCTCGCCCTCTTTGAAGCAAATAATGTTCTGATTTCTTTCACCATAAATTAGAAATGCAACTCAATGTCTTTTGCTCAGTATTCTGTTTATCATATTTACCCATATTGGTTCTTTTTTAAAGATTTAATTTATTTGGGAGGGAGATGCAATGAGAGAGATCACAAGAGGAGTAATGGCAGAGGGAAAAGCAGACTCTCCACTGAGCAGGGAGCCCAATGATGTGCGACTTGATCCCAAGATCCTGAGATCACGACCTGAGCTGAAGGCAGACACTTAACTGACTGGGCCACCCAGGCACCCCATATTTACCCATATTGTTAAATTGATTACGGTTTGTTCCTTTTTTCTTGCTGAGTGGTATTCCATGGTACAACTTTTTTATTGTGTATTCTCCTGTTGGTGGATACCTCAACCATTTCTACATCTTGACTCTTATGAATAAAGCTACTGTGAACTTGCTTGTGCAAAGCTTTTAGTGATCATGTCTTCACGTGACTTTGGTAGAGAAATTGCCCAATCTTTTCCAAAGTACATTGTACCACTTTATGCCTCCAATGTAGGAGGAATTCTAGTTGCTCCACATCCTTGCCAATATTTGGTGATATCAATTATTTTAATCTTAATCATTCTGGTAGGTGTAGAGTAGTATCTTACTGTGGTTTTAATTTACATTTCCTGAAGTGACGATGAGCCCCATTTTTGTGCTTATTGGCCATTCATATATCTTCCTTTGTGAAATACGTGCAGGATCTTCAGATCATTTTTCAATTGGGTTGTCTTTTTTATTCTTATTATAGAAATTCTTATATGTATCATGAATATTTTCTCCCAGTTGGTGGCTTATTTTCTTTTTCTTTCTTTCTTTCTTTCTTTCTTTCTTTCTTTCTTTCTTTCTTTCTTTCTTTCTTCTTTCTTGTGGCTTATTTTCTTAATAGTGCCTTTGATGATAAGTTTTCTTTTCTTTTTTTTTTATTCATAGAGACACAGAGAGAGAGAGAGACAAAGACACAGGCAGAGGGAGAAGCAGGCACCATGCAGAGAGCCCGATGTGGGACTCGATCCAGGGTCTCCAGGATCATGCCCTAGGCTGCAGGCGGCGCTAAACCACTGCGCCACTGGGGCTGCCCATAAGTTTTCATTTTTAGAAATCTAATTTATCTAGTTTTTCTTCTGAGGTTATTGCCTTCTCAGTACCGTCTTTACTTATTACTCCTTGGTTCAGAAGCTACTCTACGTCGACCTCTTTAGTTTTAATTTTAGGTACATGATTCATCACAAGTGAGTATCTGTTTAGTATGAGGTAGGAGTTGAAGGTCATCTTTCCCACGTAACTATGGTGGTGTAAAAGTTGAGGGTTCTCTTTTCCATATGGGTAACTATGGTGTGAGATAGGAGTTGAGGGTCATCATTTCCACGTGTGTAACTATGGTGTAAGGTAGGAATTGAGGGTCATCTTTTCCATGTGTGTAATTATGGTATGAGGTAGGAGTTGAGGGTCATCTTTCCCACATGAGTAACTTGTTCCAGAACCACTCACTGGAAAAGGTTTCCCTTCCCTCATCTCATTACACTGGTACCTTCGTTGAAAATCAGCACAAGTCTACATCCATTTCTGAACTCTACTCCATTCCGCTGGCCCACCTACCTGTCCTTATGCCACAACCACACCATCTTGGTTACCACAGCTTTATACTCAGTGTTTGAATTGGATAATGTAAGTCCTATTTTTCCTTTGTTTGGCTATTCTAGGTCCTCTGTGTTTCCATATAAATGTTAGCATCACCTTGTCAATTCCTAAGAGAAAGTCTGCTACAGTTATGATGGGACCACCCTGCGGCCATAAGTCTTTGCACAGTCTTTAGTGACAATCTAGGTATTACATTATGCGTCCTTAACCTGTTTACTTCGAGTAATACTGTAGTGCTCTGTGTTAAATTTAAGAACGTTGAGACAGTATATGTCCACTTTCTTCCATCCTAGTTCTCACACAATAGCATATGTTGTAAACCTTACGATACAGTGTTAAACTTTTTGCTTTCAATAGAAAAAAAAAACTAACAGGAAAAAAAAGAACTCTTTTACATTTACCAGCAGAGTTACAATTTGTGGTGCTCCTCATTCATTCCTGTAGATCTGAATTTCCATCTGCTTTCAATTCCCTCTGGTTTCAGGCAGCCTGAGTGGCTCAGCGGTTTAGTGCCACCTTCAGCCTGGAGCGGGATCCTGGAGACCCAGGATCGAGTCCCACATCAGGCTCCCCGCATGGAGCCTGCTTCTCCCTCTGCCTGGATCTCTGCCTCTCTCTCTCTCTCTCTCATGAATAAATAAATAAAATATTTTTTAAAATTCCCTCTAGTTTCTAGAATGTCCTTCAGCATTTCTGAGAGGAGGGGTGTTGGCAATAAATTCATTTTTCCTCACCTAAGAAAGGTCTTTATTTCACTCTCAATTCTTGAAGGCTATTTTCACTTGTTGCAGAATTCTGGGTGGACGACTTTCTTCCATCACTTTAGTCCAGCAGCTTCCACTGTTTCTGATGAGTTATCCAGCATTCATATTGTTGTTCCCATGCCCATAAGGTAATAGTTTTTCTCTGGTTGATTTCCATATTTTTTTTATCTTTTCTTTTTCAGTAGCTTTATTAAGTTTGCCAGAGAGCAACTTTTATCTTTCTTGGTAAATGAATTGTGTTTTTCACAAAATCTGGACATTTTCTGCAATTATTTCTTCAATATTTTTTTCTGCCTCCTTTCTCTTTCTTCCAAGACTCCTATTCCACGCATGTCAGTCCAGTTTATTTTGCTCTGGACCAGGTCATTGAGGCTCTGTTCATTTTTTCTTCCATCTTTTTTCTCTGTGTTCTTCAGGTCGTATCTGCTACTATAAATCAACCAAGCCTGTCTTCTGTCTCCAGTTATCCATGAGGGCTATCCAGTGGGGTTCCCATCTCAGATCGTGGGCTTTGCAGTTCTAATTTTCATCTGGTACTTGTGTGTATTTCCCCTTTTACTACTGAGATTCTCCCCATGTTTTCCTTTATATCTTTTTTTTTTAAAGATTTTATTTATTTATTTATGAGAGACACACAGAGAGAGAGGCAGAGACACAGGCAGAGGGAGAAGCAGGCTCCCTGCAAGGAGCCTGTTGTGGGACTCAATCTCAGATCCCAGGATCACGCCCTGAGCCCAAGGCAGACGCTCAACCGCTGAGCCACTCAGGCGTCTGGGCATCCCCTCCTTTATCCTTAAACACAGGTAAAGTAGCACCTTTAAAATCTTTGTTTCCTGATTCCAATTATCTGCCATTGAGGATCAGATTCTACTGACCATTTTTTCTCCTGGTTATAGGCTACATTTTCCTATTTCTGTGAGTGTCTAGAAATTTCTTATTGCATGCTGGACATTACATTTGCTATATTATTGAACATCTGGATTTTATTATCTTTAGCAAGTACACTGAGTTTCATTCCCATTAACATACTGGCAGATCTTCTAGATCCTTTTGAAGCTTATTTTTTAAGCTTATTAGTTTGGGTCTAGAGTAGTCCTTACTGTGGGGCTACAGTGGCCCTGGCCCTAAACAGTGGCCTTTCTGAGATGTCAATGGAGTGTCCAGCGGGTTCAGTAAAGTTTCTACTCTGAATGATCAGAACACTCCTGTTTCCAAGTAATCAAGTCACAGCTCCCCAGCAGCTATTTCTACTAGACCTTGTAGGGTGTGGTCCTGCACATGCATAGCTGATTATCTGACCCAAGAGTTGAGGGAACACTTATGGAGATTTCCGGAGCTCCTTTTCTAGCTCCCTTCTCTCCAATACTCTGCCCCACAAACTCCAGGCATCTCAGCAGCTTCAAACTCTGACCTCTGCACCCCCAGCTCAATAGACACCATCCCCCCAGGTAGAAAGTCAGTGAGGGTGGGATTTTCCCCTTCTTCCAAGAATCTTGGGGTGTCTGGGTAGCTTAGTCAGTTCCACATCTGACTCCTGACCTCAGCTCAGGTCCTGATCTCAGGGTCAAGAGTTTAAGCCCCTTACTTAAAAAAAAAAAAAAAAGCAGACTCTCTGTCTTGTGACTGACTACATTTGAGGTAGAGACGGTACTTGTATGGGAGAGTCCCCCCTCTCTTATCCAGGGGATGCCTAGAACAGCCCCCAGAGAGGGGACCCCAGAAGAAGGGCAAGAAATTGCCTTGAGGGGGAAGCAAGGCCCTCTGCTAACTGCCCCTCCCTTGCCATAGGATCGTGCAGGGTAGGAGGAGGGAACCCGAGGCCCCAGTGCCCTGATAGGAATCTTCAAGCATCCCTCTCCACCATTTCGGATGCTGCCCAAACTTGGGTCTCTTATTTCCCGGGGCCAAGACCCTGAAAGGGGCACACTGAGAACATTCAGCAGGCTATGGCTCTGTGACATAATTCAATCTGGAGTGACCCTAGGGATGGAGCCATTCTAAAGCCCAGGTGGACTCCCTGTACCTTGTCCCCTTGTACCGTGTCAGGGTCTCAAGCACCTGAAAGGGAAGAACAACATGTTCCTCCATATTATTCTAGAAGGGAAGATTTCCCAAGGCTGAGAGGAATGAAGATCTGATAGGCATCAGACAGAGGCTCCGTGGGGAACAGCCCAGGTATTGACTTGTGTGGAAAGAATGCATCTACCCTTGTTAGAACAAGCCATCCAGGAGCAGAGGAAATACCAACAAGAGGACAGCAGCCAGTAGGAAATGGTAGATCCTGGCAACCGTCCCTCCCAACCTACTGAGGCCCAGCCCACTAGAGATACCTGCATCATTGTGGAAAAGATGCAGGACCTTCCCCAGAGTCACAGCCTTTGTCTGGAGCCTGAAAGAAGGAGGGTAGAGGGTGGTTGCTAATTTGGACTATTCCAAATAGTCCCCCAAAAGGAGCCTGCGGACGGCAGGGCTGTGGGTGCTGGGAATTTGGAAGGTTCTGGAAGGCCTTGTGAATAAAGGCCCTAGCAGGGGAAGGGGAAAAAAAAGAATCTCAGTCTTACATGATTGTTGGCCAATATCTGAAAACAGCTGCTTGTTACTACAATATGGCCTAAGACTTTTTTTTTTTAAGCAACAGAAATTTATGTTCCCATAATTATAGAGAACAGAAGTTCACAATTAAGGCTTGAGCAGGTCTGTTTTCTCCTGAGGCCTCACTTCCAACCGCTTTCTCGCTGTGTCTGCCTACAGTCTTTGTCCTGGGCTGACATCTCCCATATTTCATCCTCTTCTTACAAGGCCACCAGTTAGACAGCATTAAGGGCCACAGTAAAGGCCTTGTTTTAACTTAATTACTCCTTCAAATGCCCCAACTACCAATACAGTCCTATTCTGAGGTTCTGGGGGTTAGGGCTTCAATGTATGACCTTCGGAAGATCACAATTCAGCCTGTGACACTGCGGAAAGGGGCTTGGGAGCTAGATTTTCAATGACAGCCTATGGTGATGTTGAAACAGTTGGCTGGAGTATGACACTTTGAGGATCTCCAGTCGGGACAGGATGACAAGTAAGAGCCCGGCACGGCATACAGAGCCTCCCGTGGCTTGGCCACCCTCTCCAGCCGTCCTTGCTGCTGGTCTCGCTCTTGGTGGCCAAGACGCTTCAGCTTCTCACTACTCCCCGTGCCTGTATGCCTCTCCGCCTTTGCCTTGACACATGCTGTTCCCTCTGCTTAGAATCTTGCTCTTTCCCCCACTTTTTCATATGACTTCCATCAGATTTATTATACCTTCACCTAGACCCAGAGCCACTACCATATGCATTGAAACAAGGGTGGAGGGGGTTCCTGGGTGGCCCAGTGGTTTGGTGCCTGCCTTCGGCTCAGGGTGTGATCCTGGAGTCCTGGATTGAGTCCCGCATCAGACTCCCGGCATGGAGCCTGCTTCTCCCTCTGCCTCTGCCTCTCTCTCTCTCTCTGTCTGTGTCTTTCATAGATAAATAAATGAAATCATTAAAAAAAAAAAAAAGAATTTTTAAAAATAAATAAATAAATAAACAAGGCTGGAACCTCTCAGGGCTTATTCCTTCAACTCTAAAGTTAAATGTCCCTTTTTTTCTTAAGCTTTACATTCTAAATGCAGGAAAGACAGGAGCTCATTTGATCTTCTGGCTGCCCTGCCAGGACACCTGAACCGCAGACAACCTACAAAGACTGGGTTGTGCCAGGCAAAGAAGGCAGTGCAAGGCACCAGAAGCACCTGTTTGCCTCTGATGTTGCCTGGACCACAAAACCTCTGTTCAGGGGCCCTGGTTTCTTCCAACAGTAAAATGGGACATTACTCAGAGCTCTGAAGCACCACCTGCCTCTAACATTCCACGATGGTCAAGGAGTCAACACTGGGGAGACAGGCTATCTCCCCAGGTCGGCTTATCCAGGTGGACTGAGCCTCACCAGCAGTGATGCAGAGTCATCAGGATGTGGTGCCCACCCTCCAGGAGGAAAGCATCTGTAAAGTTAGCAATTACATTATCTTTTTTAAACTTCGTGCGTTACTGTTTCCAGTGGCGTCGGCCTTACCTGTTATGCCCATGTGATAGTTGTGGAATGCATCAGTGAGCCCGTCACAGAGGATGCTGTCGGCCAGTGGCATTTCCCCGATCTTGACTCCTGCCCTCAAGTGAACCAAGTGAGGAGCCTGGAAACAAGAAATACAAATGGACTTAGGACTGGGTGTAACTAGTCCTTTCCTCAAAATCCCACTCAAAACTACCTGGTGTTGCTCAGTCTTCACCTAGTTGCCCCTGGGACCTGTCCTCTTCCCCACCCAGGGCCTAGGGCCTGAAGACCCCTAGAATCAGCAAGCAGTCTACTCTATCCTGTCTGCTCCTGAGAAGCTGATCCTCTCCTACCTAGCTATTTCTATTTACCACCACATCAACCCATTTTGTGTCCTATTTCCTTAAAAACTTCATTTATTCTTTCCAAAGAGGCAACTAGCTATTTGTTAAATGAGAATCTCATCCAAAGGCATAAAGGATGCTAACAATGTGTCATTTATTTATGAAAGATGTAATGCTGGGACGTGTGGATAGCTCAGTGGTTGAGTGTCTGCCTTCGGCTCAGGGCATGATCTCAGGGTCCTGGGACAGAGTCTCGCATCAGGCTCCCCACAGGGAGCATGCTTCTCCCTCTCCTTATGTGTCTGTCTCTCTCATGAAGAAATAAATAAAATCTTTAAAAAAAAACAAAAGATGTAATGCCTATACTGAGAATAATCAGGTTGCCTAATTAACTCATGGGAAGGGATTTCTGGGTGGGGGGATCTTTTTAACTCCTACCAACTCTATAACAGCTCTAATAGAATGGAAAGACCTGGAGTCAGAAACTTGGCTCTGGGCCTCAGTTTCCTGACCTGTAAATTGGGAATGATACCGCCTACCTTCAAAGGGCTGTTGTGACTGTATGTACAAAAGCATCTTGCAAAGTGCGACACAGACACTAGCACAGTCCCGTCAGGGTTACGCTGACCCTGTTTGATGCCTTCACCTTACCTCCTCCTGGGCCACTGAGCAGAATCAGCCTCTGTCTAGGGGACCTCCAGGTCAGACCTGCAACTGCCTGGAGGAAGCAAGGGCTATACTTTCTCCTTTTCACTGCCATGCCAATTCGAGGAATGGACCTTGGTGAAACAAATCCCACCTGGCAAGCCTATTAAAGAAGGTACCACTCACTGGTCCTCTTTTCCACATTCCAAATGCTTTCAAAAGGGTCAACCAAATTTGGTCCCTGGGGTCCTCCTTCTCAAGTGCAGGACAGTAAGTGAAAAGATCTGTTTTTTACTTTTTCCCACAAGGAGAAAGAAATTTAAGATGAACCAACTAATGTTATAAGTTTAATTCAGGAAATATTTTATGCTTTTTTATGCTGATAACATTTTAGAAAAAAAAAGTATCCTATCCAGGTAGAGATGGAGGTGGAATCCATTGTTTATTTGTTTACTGTTTGGTTTCAGCTCTAAGACGCATCAGTTTACTCTGCTATGGTATGGCCGGGAGTTTATTAGGGAGTGGTCAGTGACAGCCTTACCTCCAGAGGCCTCACCTTGCTCATACTTTCCATGCCTCCTGCCACCACAATGCTGGAGTCTCCTATCCCTATTGACTGTGCTGCAAGACACACGGCTTTTAGGCCTGACCCACAGACCATTTGGCAGCTCCACGCTGGAACGGCGTAAGGGATTCCTGCACCCATACTGGCCTGTCGAACAGGATTCTGCCCACAACCTGACAGGGAACACAGAGACCTCTCAGCAAGAAATAGACCACGCACATAATCGTAGCAGAGAAGGGAAGGGAGTTAAAAGTTCCAAATGTTCTCAGTCCCCACTGTCTGTTATCAAAGGATCAATGTTTATACAGTGGTCACTCTGTTGCAAATTTCGGATATACCCATACCTAGCATCCTTCCTCAATGAGTTTGTTAGCAAAAAACTAGCAAATGGGTCACAGACAAAAATTTAAAGATTATCTTCATCATAATGTTCCTTATCTGGGATTAGACTGGTAGCCTTGAGACTGAAACTGAAGACAGGTATAGGAAAAATTATTAAAAAGACAGAATCAAGGATGCTGGGACACCTGGGTGGCTCAGCAGTTGAGTGCCTGCCTTCGGCCCAGGGTGTGATCCCGGAGTCCCAGGATCGAGTTCCACAATCGAGTCCCATGCTGGGCTCCCTGCAGGAAGCCTGCTTCTCCCTCTGCCTGCGTCTCTGCCTCAATCTCTCTCTGTGTCTCTCATGAATAAATAAATAAAATCTTAAAATTAAATAAAATTTTTTAAAAAAGAATCAAAGATGCCTGGATGACTCAGTCGGTTAGGTGGCCGGCTCTTGATTCTGGCTCATGTCATGCATGATCTCAGGGTCCTGAACCTGAACCTCAAGTCCGGCTCCAAGCTCAGTGGGGAGTCTGCTTAACATTTTCCCTCTCCGTCTGCCTCTCCTCCCACTCATGCAGATACTTTCTCTCAAATAAATAAATCTTAAAAAAAAAAAAAAAAAAAGACAGAATCAAAATACCTCTGAATGAAACACATAGCATGGTAGTTAATAAAAAAGACGATCACTTCAGGCTCGTTTTTGAAGCTACAATTAATTACATATGCATTTAAATGAATAACTCCTTCATAAAAATATTATGTGTTTATTTATAACCCCCATCTTCAAGGTAAGAAATGAGTCCTACACATAATTAGATAATATAGTCTAGCATTTAGCAGAATATGAGCTCCACAAGAACGATAAATTCTACCCTTTACGAACACTGCTTATCCCTAGTGGTGCATAGCAGGTGCTTGGTTAATATTTTTACAGGACTGTGAAAGGTACCTAGCTTTAAGGACTAGGACAGATGAGGGTTCAAATGCTAGCTGCACGTCAAACTGTGCCCCTGGAGAAGTGACTTGACCTGGGGGATCCCTGGGTGGCTCAGCAGTTGAGTGTCTGCCTTCGGCCCAGGGCCTGATCCTGGAGACCCAGGATCGAGTCCCACATCAGGCTCCCTGCATGGAGCCTGCTTCTCCCTCTGCCTGTGTCTCTGCACCTCTCTCCCTCTCTCTCTCTCTCTCTCTCTCTCTGTGTTTCTCATGAATAAATAAAATCTTAAAAAATAAATAAATAAAAATAAAGAAGTAACTTGACCTCTCAAAATCTCATTTATTCATTTGCAAAATGGAGATAATACAATTCAGTGGAGTTATGGATAGGACTCAGTAAAGCAATGAAAACACTAAGCACAGCGTTTTAAAAGCCCAGCGCTTATTAGGCCCTCAATGAACACAGCTATTATTTCTATTAAATTATGTAGAGGTACTATCGAGGACAGATGTGGAAGAGATAACAGGGAAACCAGCATGGAGCACCCTATGGCAACCGAGTAAGTCTGAATTGTGGGTACGTCTGGGAAGGAAGGAGGATGTGGACTGAAGGTGGCCAGTCTGAGGATGTTACTTGTGTATTTTAAAGCCCTTGAGAGGGGAATCCCTGGGTGGCTAAGTGGTTTAGCACCTGCCTTCGGCCCAGGGCGTGGTCGTGGGGTCCCAGGATTGAGTGCCACATCTGGCTCCCTGCATGGAGCCTGTCTCTCTCTCATTCTCTTTCTGCGTTTCTCATGAATAAATAAAAATCTTTAAAATAAATAAATAAAGCCCTTGAGAGTCATGAGAAAACATTAGGCTCCAACTTTACAGCCCGTAAGGACAATTTGAGAATCAGGAAGAGGAACTAGAAAACAATCAAGTGACTTCACCAAACAATGGGCCAGGTCTCAGGGTAAAGACGGAAGTCAGTTGTAAGTGAGCATTACCCAGTACCACTAGGAATAATGAGAATTTATGCTACTGAGTGAGCACGAATCTATTAATAACTAACCAGGAACTTTCAGTGATCGCAGGTCTTTAAACTCAGTGGGAACCAGAAGTGAGGCTGGAGGGCTCTGATGACTCACGTGTCCCCACCCAGGGAGCCAGAGCCCTGTGAGGAGCAGGAAGTGCGGCCTCCCTTCCCAGGGGGAAGCCCTGGGTGGTTGGAGTCCTGGCCCCAGCACCTAGCACGGTGCAGGGCACAAACGAGGAATTCATACATGTTTGTTGAACGTGTGGCACTTTAGGGGCATAGGGAGGGCCGTGTACAGTCTCTGGTGGGTGAGGCTGAGCCTGGTTCTAAGGAGTGAAAAGACAGTGGAGGGCGGTGGTCTAGCCCGGGCTCACCAGGAAATGCCTGTGAAGGGGCTTGGCACGGGGGAGCCTGAAGAAATCCAACAGAGGGAACCCCCGCGAGCAGGACCAGATCTCTGGAGGTAGGAACTTAGATTTCGGGAGCTGGGTGGCGGGTGTGTGTGTGTGTGTGTGTGTGTGTGAAAGGGGGGTATGATGAGCTGCTTCCAATAAACCTCCGCGGTCCCTGAGGAGTTACCTGCCGCCAAAACGTGTCCAAATATGACCTCCGACACCTCTTCGGGAGCCACGGCGGCCCTCTTCAGGACTTCTTTGATGACAGATGAGCCCAGGTCATGGGCAGGGACGGTGGCTAGGGCACCATTGAAGGAGCCTAGGGCAGAAGGGCAGGCAGGGGCGATGAGATGCGCGCCCAGCGCGGCTGGCCCGCGACCGAGCGGACCCGCGGGAAACCCACCCCTCCATTTCCCCAGCGCCAGCAGATGGGGGCGGCCCACGCTCCCCCCAACAAAAGGGGTCGACAGCCCAAGGGCTTTGAAATCTCCACGGCCCTAAGCCACGGGAGGCAAGTCTCAGGAATCCTCCGTTCACCACCCCCGCCCGGCTCAGGCCACCCCGCGACCCCGCCCCTGCCGCCACAGGGCAGACATGGTTCCTCCCGGAGCTGGCCAACCAGAGGACTCGAAAGACAGCGCCTACCTCCGCCAGCCAATAGCATGGCAAGGCGGCGCGGTGGTTCTACCCGGAGACCCAATCAGAGCACGCGACGCGCGGTGGGCCTCACCGGGCGAGGACGGGGCGGGGCTGCAGGCTGGTGGGCCCGAAGAGGCGCGAGGTGCAGGGTTCCGAGGGGCTCCGGGGGATCCCCGGGGCTCCGGGGTCCCCGCGGCCGAGCCGCCGCCGGCCACTTACCTATGGGGGTCCGCGCCGCCGAGACGATGACCACGGGATCAGAGCCTGCACTCATCCTGCCGCACGAACACCTCGCGCTGCTGCAGCCCGGCACTGTGGGCGAGTGAGGCAGAGTCTTGCCTGGCAGCCGAAGGGCCGCGCCAGGGGGCGGAGCCGCGGGCTGCCCCGCCTCCGGCCCCGCGGGCGCCAGTGCGCAGGCGCGACGGCGGGGCGCGGGGGCTGGGAGGGCCGTCCGGGGGCCGGGCACCAAGAGCCGCCCGACGTCACCTCAGGCCTTTATCCGAAAACCCTAGGGCTGTAGTTTGTCCTGACGTTTTTGGTTTGGGGGGCGGAGGGGAAGACAAGTCTTTTTGAACTTCTTTCGAGTCAGTGAAAAGTGGGGGTGACAGGATAGTACCCCACATTGAGCCCAGGGCTCAAATCCCAGTGGCGAGGATGTGGGTGCGAATCCTGCCAGCTGAAGGCCTGCAGGCGGTTGCGTCCTGCCCTGGTGGCTTGGAAAGCTCCTCCATTCATCAGGGGTTAACTTGGTTCTCTGGGCAAACCCTTCTCCGCGCTCTGTGAGGGTGGCACATCAGCTCCAGCGCCGAATGGGTGAGGAAAATGTGAAGGGTCTTAATCCCACAGACCAAAAGGATTTCCTCCAGGGAGCAGTCTGGAGAATCTGCAGGAAGTGGGTGCATGGAATACGTTGGGTCACTCTTGTGTTTCAAAGTGTTTACGACTTACTCTCGCTGTCTCATCGGGGGAAGCTCAATTTTTCAGAGCTATCTAGAACCTTAAGACCCACCTCCTTCCCCCACCCAGTCACTTTCCAGGCTCAGGTCTGGGTGTTTCTCCTGGACACGCCCCCACAGCGTGGACTAGTCTTCGAGAGAGAGCTCTTGCTTTGTCTTCTCTCTAGCTCTCAGGCCAGTGTCAGACCCACAGTAGTGGCTGCTTAATGCATTAATAAATATTAATGAATTTTCAGGACATTCTCTCCAAAAGCTTTAACCATCCCCAAGGGCTGCATAAGACCCCCATACAAAGATTAGAGTCAGCCACAGATATGGAGACAATTATTATTTGAATAATAAATGGAGAGGCTCAGCTGGCAGAGCATGCAACTCTTGGTCTGGGGCTATTCAGTTCAAGCCCCACATTAAGGGTAGAGATTACTTAAAATACTTAGGGATGACTGGGTTTGCTCTGTGGGTTAAGCATTTGACACTTGGTTCGGCTCAGGTCGTTATCTCAGGGTTGTGCGATGGAGACTGAGTTGAGCTCCTTGCCAGCATTGCATCTGCTTGAGATTCTCTCTCCCTCCATCCCTCCCCCCCCCTGCTTACACCACCCATACGCTCTCTCAAATAAAGCTCAGAAAAAATTTAAAACTCCTTAGAAATTTTAAATAATTAACATTTAACGATCACTGATGGTCAATATTGGCAAGGGTAAACACCTGGGTGGAGTAATTGGTGACAGCTAGAATACTATGGTTATTTAGACTTGATACTTTTCACCTCTGAATAATTGAGTTATAGTGATTGATTCCCACTATCCATTTTACTCTATATAATTAACCTTACTTAGCCCTGGGCAATGCTTTCAGAACAGTCACGTGACCCAATCTTGGCCTTCGAAGTGTGAAGGGAAGCTTGCTAGATTGGCTGTGGAAACCAAAGATCCCACCTAGGATCTAGAAAGAAGGATTGATCCTTCTTACATTTGGACAGTGTCTTGGTGTGAGGCCTGGAACTGTTGCATCCATCTTTTGAGCATGAGGAGAGACAGCAGGACCCTTGCCAACACCAACACGCTGATAGCAGAGCTAATATGGAAAGAGTACAACCTTTGAGGGCATCTCTGAAGTGAACACTAAATTCAGTCTCTAAATTCAACCTCTGATTTTCCAACTATGTAAGACAAATATTCCTTCTTGTTTAAGCCAGCTTGAATTAGACAAGCTATTGTGTCACATGCCACTGAGAGCATCCTGATATATCCACACGGGATTCCTGCGAGGAAGTTAAGATTTTTGAATATGTCAGGAAGGAAAGGGGTTTCTAGGTGGGCAGGGCAGCTTGTTGAGAACACTGGGGCAAGAGAACTGTGTCACAATGTGCAAGGGAAATGGTTGCCAAGCCTGGAGAATCCTCCTGAAGTAGACTGAAAACTCATTAGGTCCTCGGAATCTGCATTAAGACTTTGCAGAGAAATATGGATGGGCCAAAGGAACCAGAGAAGAAAGCTAGAGCACTGGCCACACAGGTAGGAAATGCTTGTATAACAGTGTTTTCTTGGGAGAAATCCTTAAGAGTCTGGAGTAGTGATGGAATCAGCAGTCCTCCCTAAGAATTCAGCAGCAAATCTGTCTGCAATGTGTTCCCTGTCCTAAAAATACGAGAGTCCAAGGAATGTATGGAACTTTGTGCCTTGGCTTCATGCTCTGTTCTATTTGTGTCCCCTTACATCTTAGGCTACTTAGTCTCCTTTGTGGGCTTACTTTGCCCCTTATTATATTCAAGGTTGTTACTCTGCACCAGCACTCTGAGTAATACCAGTCACTCCCATGGCTTCAGTTACCATGACATGCTGACCACTCTGAAATCTCTAATCTAGTCCCCTGAGCAGATGCCTTCTCCATTAAAATTTCTCAACACCAAGTTTAACTCATCTAAACCAAACTCATTAAATCCACCTCTTCCAGCCTTTATTATTTCCTTTCTGTTCAAAATCTCAATTAGGGGCAGCCCAGGTGGCTCAGCAGTTTAGTGTTGCCTTCGGCCCAGGGCGTGATCCTGGAGTCCCAGGATCAAGTCCCACGTCGGGCTCCCTGCATGGAGCCTGCTTCTCCCTCTGCCTGTCTCTCTCTCTCTGTTTTTAAATAAATAAATACATACATACATACATACAAAATCTCAATTAGCAGTGCAACTTGTCTTCTGCTGGGGAGCAAGCACTCCACTTAGATTATCACTTCTTCCAGGAAGCCTTCCTATCTCCTGCATTTGGTGCCCCTTGGCATCATCTACCTAACTTTTCTTACAAGATGTTAAAATTCCTGGTTTCATCTGTCTCCTGTACTCAACTACATAAGCTTTGTAAATTCGTCTTGTTATATTGCTTTATGCACAAGTCCTAATACATTACAGGCATTAAATATGAATGAATACTAATATATTCTTTATGCCCAATGCCTAACAAATATGAGTATGTTCTTCTGGATGCAAGGAATGCATTCAATGGTTTCCTACCTGGAGGGTCTATCAAGAACCAAGAGCAAAAATTGAGAGGATAATTGCTTGCTTTTGTTGAGGGGGCACACAGCACCTGGGGAGTCCTCATTATAGTTGTTCACCAAGCTCTCTTCAGAGCTTTGAATGGGCCAGATAGGAACTAAGAATAACAAATAGGCAAAAGAAGAGTATCATTTTAAAAACTATCGAGGGACGCCTGGGTGGCTCAGTGGTTGAGCATCTGCCTTTGGCTCAGGGCATGATCCCGGAGTACGGGGATCGAGTCCTACAGCTCCGTGTCTATGTCTCTGCCTCTGTCTGTCATGAATAAATAAAATCCTAAAAAACAAACAAAAAACTATCTAAATCTATAAGCATATGCTACCCAGGCTGGTAAGGAATGAGTGGGTAGCCACCATAATCTCCAAGTGCAAGTGAAGGGCCACTGCTACAGCAGCTACTGGGCCAGTTTCTCCTGAAGGGGCCTCACAACTGTTCTTCATTAAGTTCCACAAATAGGGTTGCAAGAGTGCAAGCCAGATTTAAGCCAGAAGGTAGAATCCCCCAACCTTCCATGTAGCAAACTCCCTGGTTGGTCTAAAAGAACAATGACTCAACACTGTGGATTGGCCACAGCTGGTTTGCGGTGCACTCCTGACAATAGGGGTAGCTGGTTCTTGGCACAACTCCCCAGTGATGGCTCCAGATCAAAGGTAATGACATTATTCAGGGTTGTAAGATCCTGGGGATAAATGAACTCCCAAGAAAGCATCAACAGAGGAGGGGGCAATGACTGGTCTAAAGGACAAACTGCTACTAATGAGAAATAATATCTGAGAGATAACTGTGAGACAGAATGGCTTTGCATTTTGTTTGCAGAAGTGTCCCAGAAACTAGAGTGGTCAGTTGCATCAAATATAACTGAGAGGCCAAGAGAAGGAACATCTAATGAGACCTCTGTATCAAGCACGGTTATACCTCTGTTCTCCTTACAAACTTCCCAGCAGCTGCATCCATTGAACCTTATGTGAAGAGATGGCAACGGGCAAACCACCCTCCAATAATGCCATACCTTCATGAAATGTTCTCAATCCTCTTGTTCAGACTGGTATTGCCTTCTAAAGTCAAACTAACCACTTCTCAGACTATTCTTAACTAAACCCTCTTACTTTAGCCAGCATCTTCAATGATATATTCAGAATCTTTATAATTTATATTTTACCCCATCACTGCATTGTTGGTTCATTTGGTTGTCTCCAGCTCCTACATATTTGGCACAGCAACCATTCGGACTGCTTCTGAGATGTCACGCTCAGCTCCAGCACAGTTCTTCCTCCTACTCCAGAGGATGAGGCAAGAGGACACAGCGCCAAGCCTGGGTTCTTGGAATCAGACACGCTTCTGCTGCCAGGTCTGAGGGGGGTTATGTCCGGGAAGCTTTGATGACAGCACCCTAGAGGGCAGACCCAACATATCAACCTTTGGGTGATCACTTAAGCCTTTTAAATTCCTTTGTTCTGTAAAATGGTCAACAAGTGCCTCTTCTCATGGAGGTGAGAGTAAAAACATATAAATAAAATGTGTTGGGACGCCTGAGTGGCTCAATGGCTGAGCATCTGCCTTTGGCTCTGGTTGTGATCCCAGGGTCCTGGGATCCAATCCCGCATCGGGCTCCCCACAGGGAGCTTGCTTCCGCCCCTGCCTCTGTCTTTCTGTGTCTCTCATGAATTAACAAACACATCTGTCAGTTAAGTACTCCACAGACATCAAAAATATTAAGGCATTTCTTACTATCCTCACAGTACAAATCTCCCTGGAATGATGCTAAAGGAGAGACATCACAATTATCTTACTTCTGGGGTTTTATTCAAGTTGACTGCCCTTACAATTAACCTTTTTTTGGCAGTACTCAAGTTTCTGCCAAATGGTAGGATTCTGTTCTCAGGAGTCATCTAAACAATCTTCAGCACTGGGACATCTGGGTGGCTCAGCGGTTTAGCGCCTGGGGTCCGGTCCCACATCGGGCTCCCTGTGTGGAGCCTGCTTCTCCCTCTACCTATGTCTCTCTCTCTCTCTCATGAATAAATAAAATATTAAAAAAAAAAAAAAAAAAAGAATCTTCAGCACTCCCACTTGTCCCACTTAAAGGGAACACACTTTTTACAGGGGAAAATGGAGCCACAGAGGGAGAAAGCAGCTTGCCCAAGCCATGAAACAGGTAAGCAGTAAAGCCAGAATTCAGATCCATTAGCTCCAGAAGCCACTTGCTCATCCTGGATTATGACTTACCACCTCTCTTATCTTAGACATACCAACAAAAAGTTTCCAGTTCCAAAAAGGAAGAATACAGACTTTGCACAAACCAAAGTTCTCTCTGCCCTAGTTACTCATCAACTAACACAGATCCACCAGAAACTTGAAAATCGGTAATGATGTACCACAAGTCTATATTAAATTTAGTCATGAAATTCTATCACTAGTTGAAAAGTTAATTTCCTATTGTACACCAAAGATTACAGATCAAAAGAGAAATTCCATTTTTGTTAAAACGGGGCCAAGTTAAAAAAGGACATGCATAAGAAAAACTAGTGTCAAAAAAAAAAAAAAAAAAAAACTAGTGTCAAAAGTACTTCATAAACAGAATATTTAGTATTGTAATATACAACAAAATGTAAATTATACTAAGTAAATGTATTTAAAATTGTGTAGGATCTATTTACTTGAGACTACGAGAGACTAAACAAAGCAATGAAGACAAGATATATACCTGTATGCCAGGAGCTATTTTCAAATAAGTGTACCTGTTTCAAGTGTCGTTAATTCCACTTCTGAGGTTCCTTGATTATGATAGAATACCTAAAACCAAAAAATATTTTGCTTTCAGCAGAAATAACATTTCATCCCAACCACACATGAAAAGCTACAAATTCTAAAACCATTCCATACCATACACTGATACTTAATGTTTAAAATAAGACAACAAAGCAAGCTTTTGAATCTTAAAAACATACTCCCCTTCACTCTAACACCCCATAAGCCTTACCATGTAACATCAGCAGACATGTTATTAATATAAATCAATAGCAGTGGCCAATGTTTATTATTTATTTTAAAGATTTATTTTAGAGAGAGCAAGCGAAAATGGGGAGTGGAGGAGGGGTAGAGGACCGGAGGGAGAGACAAACTCTAAGCAGACTGTGCACTGAGCACAAAACTCTAAGCAGACTGTGCACTGAGCACAGAACCCGACATAGGGCTTGATCTCACCCACCCTGAGATTGTGACCTGAATGCAGCCGATGTTTTAAAATGAACATCACTGACTATACAGATATCCCGATTACATGAAATCATTTCACAAAAACAAACTGTACTTTTCAACTAAAACCTGACAAATACTTACATTTTTTCTTTTCTGAATATTTGAATATTTTATGATTTTTTACAAATCAGAAAAAAAATTTATAGTCCTAAATTCCATGTTGATCTTGCAAAACAGTTTTTAGAGATTTTTTAAATCTCTACACGCAGTGTGGGGCTGTAACACACAACTCTGTGATCAACAGTTGCACGCTCCACCAACCGAGCTGACCTGACACCCCAAAGCATACATTTCTAAAAAACTAAGTGCACAATCAAGATTGATGCATGAACTTAAGCTTCACCACTGTGGTATGTTGAAGGATGAGTAAAAATTCATCAATTCAATAAAAATAAATGACATGCTAAACACAAAGATACAAATAAAAAAACTAATGCAAGCGGTTACAATAAAAATCTTTATTTAGGTTTGGTCAGTACAGGTAAGATATACTGGAGTCACAGAGCAATATGCATTAACAGGATACAACAGTTCATAAAAACTGAGTAACTATGCACACAAATTTCTTAAACATTCAGTCACCTAAAGAGAAAATGCACGGATGTATGGTGGAAAAAACTGTATCTAACACTGAAACTACTATAGGACTCCATCAGCAAGTCCAACTTTTAGTGATAAAACTACTGTACTGGGCAAACTTGGCAGTCATAAACCCACATCTACTCTAACAAGTCTGAATGGTGCATAAGTATAATAACAGCATGAGTAAGAATGCCCTTACACAGCACAGGTTCTAGGATAGACACAGATTTATACAGACATCATTGTGTTATACTTTAAGGAAAGATATCCATTTACAACTTCACATTAACTCATATAAAAATAACTTGACCCTACACAAAATGTCCTGTTAGCAACATTCAAGGTAATTAACTGTTACAATTTCCAAAGTGGCAGAGGTATTGAAGCAAAGAAAGAGAGGGGGGAGAAAAAGGGAAAGAAAAAAACCACACCCACAAAAAAAGGCAAATTGTGACAAAAGTATGCGTTAATTTTCTGGACAGTATCCTCTCCCAAATTAAATGACACTGTATAAAAATTTGCTGGAAAAAATATTACAAAACTGAACCCTGTACATTTACATTTGAGTCCAAGCCATTCTGAACGTGGCGGGAACCCGCAGTTCGGTTACCTTTCCCACTCACTGTTTTCTCCTCTTGAGGGTCATGATTGGAGTCTGTGTCATTTGAGTGGTGTGTGAGAGAGTTTTCACTGCCCGTGGGAGAGTCTACACTTTCATACCCCGCACTGAGTTGATTTACGTAACTACTACCTCCTCTGCCAGTTCTCTCCTCTGAGCTGTTGGAGGCCTTATTACCATTCCCTGGAGAAGAAGGAAAGTCATCTTCGGCTGTGTCCCCCTCCCTGTGAAATCCAGACCCAGACGTCCTCTGCCGGGAGGAACTGCCATTACTTGGTCCGTTGGCCAGCCGACTGCAGTCTTTACCTGTGGCCTCCGCCTGTCCTACAGGCTCAGAAGATGTAGTCCTGCTGGTACTTGGGGCTGGAGCTTGAGACTGCTGCTGTTGGTACTGAGCCAACTGCTGGCGCGTCTCTTTCAGTTGTTGCTGAAGAACTAGAATGGTGCTCTGCATACCCTCTACTTCTTCGTCAAGTTGAATGATGAAGTCATTCAGTTCTGTGCAAAGGAGAGTCAAACCTACTTTAATATTCTTATAATATTTATTTTTAAAAGATTTATAACAGACTTTATTAATGCCTATCACAAAGTCAGATAGTCAATAAATGTTTACGTGAACAAACACAATTCTAAAAAAATACATATATATCTTAAAATTTTCCTTGAAATTTAAAAATAGCCATTTAAGAATGAGTTTGGTTCTTTTTTTGGGGGGGGGGACACATGCTTAAAATAGTTTTATAAAGCAAACAAGTTAAAACTGATTCAAATCTAGCCATATTATACAACTGATTATATCCCAAATCCAACTCCACAACTGTTTACCTGTGGGCCCACATGGCCAGTCCCTTTCCTCCTTACCCCCCTAGCTACTGTCTATCTCAGCTCCACAGCAAGTTTAGCCCTAGGGAACAGTGGGTCCTCTAACACTCCGAAGAGGCCTATGCTAGAACAAAAGCAAAAATCAGAAAAAATAACTCTTGAAAATTGATAAAATTCACATATCCACTTACTCCTAAAAAAGCTTGGGAAAGGAAAGTCCTTCATTACTATACAAAAATCTCCAAGTCACTATGTTTACATATAGTAAGAGCTAACAACTATCACTTTGAAAAGGTACTTTAAAAGGTATTATACTACCGATCTTTACAATTGTCAAATATATTCATTTTCAATTTAATTTCCAGAGTTCAGGTATTTTAGTTACTAATCATCTTCCTCAAATTCAGTTACACTTGCCCAAGAAAAGGCGGGTGGGTTGGGCAGAGGAAGCAGCTGACAATTAAATTCAGTTTATCTTGAACAAATTTAAATATCACATCTTGAGGCAGCCCTGGTGGCTCAGCGGTTTAGCGCCGCCTTCAGCCCAGGATGTGATCCTGGAGACCCAGGATCAAGGCCCACGTCGGGTTCCCTGCATGGAGCCTGCTTCTCTCTCTGCTTGTGTCTCTGCCTCTCTCTTTGTGTCTTCCATGAATAAATAAATAACATCTTAAAAATAATAATAAATAAATATCACATCTTATTCACTCAATAGGACCTTAACAGGTACAATCAATTCTGATTTCTAGACCACATGAAATAGCCAAATACTGCCGAGATTTACACTTGGAAAGTGATTAAATGGAGATAACCCTTAAATATTGAATATAAATGTGTATATGTATGCAGTGCCTTCTTTCACCAAATTGCACTTCCCCCAAAATTCCAAAAACTTATGAAATTTGCACAATAAACAAGAGAGTCGCGGGGGGGGAGGAGGTTGAGGGGGGCACTAAGATGGCTTTGCTGACTCAACTAGAAATGTTCCATTTATAATTTTATAGAATCATCGGCACAAATTAGTACATACAGAATCTAATCTGTAATATTCATGCCTGGCAACTTTTTAAAAGCCAGTGCAAAGTTAATCAAACTTTTCAAAAAACCCCTTACCATCCTGACTGCTTTTAAGCTCCTCACTATATTTCTTCTGTAAAGCCAACTCTGCTTCAAGTTGTGCAATACGTCCCTGGGACAGCTGCCTTCCAAGCTCTTGATTCTCCTGGATAAGCATTCGACACTTCGCCATTAACTTTTTGCCTGTTTGGCTGCAAAGGAAAGAGCCATCCATCACAAAATGAAGACAAGTGTCTACAACCTTGTTTGCTTGCAATTATTACAGCAATAGATGTAACACGTACAGAATATAACTGTCACGGCAGATGCCTCCCCTATAATTACCATCTTCTGTCCTGGAACACGTCCATCTTCTGCATTTCAGTATTTTGCCAATACAGCAGCAAAAATAAACCCTAAACAAAAAGTACCCAAATGGCCACATTTTCTATTACACTAATAAGGATTCTGATCTCTATTTTCACCCCTAATTATTATTTGAAATGGAAACAAGCCAGTTCATTAAGGCAAGCCTCATATATACCAATATTAATAAAACACTAAGGTACTCAGCTTCATGGAACAGAAAAGTTCTTAAAAAGATAAAATGTGATAACACAGAATATATTTATTCTTGCTAAAGCAGCATTTGATAAGAGTGCCTATTCATAGGCAGTTCTCAAAAGGATGTTTATTGCAGTGAGGCATATACTAATTGTTTTTAGAAACTTTTAACAGATTTTTTTAAAGCAATCTCTACATTCAACATGGGGTTTGAACTCATAACCCTAACTAAGATCAAGACTGGCATGCTCTACTGACTGAGCCAGCCAGGCATCCCTAAAGAGCCTTTTAAAAAAGAGCCTTTAGACTATTTCTATCCACTAAGCCCTAATTTAACTTTTTTTTTAGTTAAGTCCCTAATTTAACTTTTTTAAGCTTTAAGCTGTCTAAACGGTAACAAGTTTTTAAAAATTTAATATTGATACGTGGTTAAGATTTTATTCATGTTACAAAAGATTATCTTTAGAAAAGTGAGATTTGGGTTATTACAAATAATGCAAATATTTATCTGCCAAATTGGGAGCACCAAACTTTCCACAAATTAGTTACCAAGTATTAGTGCAATCTTCTAAAGTGTGTACACACACATACACAGCAAGTGCAAAAATGTAATCAGTCTTAACAACAGTTCTCAATAAAACAACTTCTTTAGCCTCAATAAGTAGTAAGAGAAATGATCACTTTTAAAGGGATCTGACTTAAGCACATAATTGTGAGGTTACCTGATACTTGAATAGAGACAGCCTGGTATTTTAAAAGTGTATTTAAGTAGGTTCTACATCCAAAGTGGTGCTTGAACTCACGACCCCAAGATCGAGTTGCACACTCCACCAGGGACAGTCTGATATCCTCATGATGGTGTTAACATTCAGAAAGATCTAACCAGTCAAAAAATTTTTTTGCTGACACTTCTGTTCTTTCCTCCCATTTATTGGGGCTTTCACTTGCCTGATGTATTACTTCAGAATGCATCTGAACCTATTGTAAGCCTTCAGTCTTAAAAGGAGAGCATTTTATGATTCTCATTCCTTGACTCAGTGCTGTGTTGTTTTTGTTTTTTGTTTTGTTTTACCCATAGTACATATTCTACCCTAATGTAACTCAAACAAGTTTGTAATTTAAATTTATCTGTGGCACAAAGTAAGACCTGGGTTACTGCTGCTCAAAGAAGTCTCAGGTAAAAACACTTAAGGGTTTTATTCTCTATATGGCAACTTTATTAGCTGGTGTTCTTGTTTATTGCTACCATAGCTCCAGATACCCCTTTCCCACCCGTCATTTTCCATTAGCACCCTCAGCTTCTGGCCTCCAATGAATGGGAGTTTAGAAATCCACTGAGAAGAGATAGGTACCACTGTCAGGGAGTGGCACTCCTCCCGCTTTATTGCCCATGCTCCCACAATTCTGTTTTCTTTCAAAGTCTACAGCATCAGTGTTTTCCAACTAACCTGAAAATCCTTCTAAGTGAATTTAGTAGAGGTTAGAAAAAAAAGACTACTGTAAAACCAATACACTAATTTGTGACCTAACTTAATTTCATATAAAGTATCACAAACTGTAATACAAAAAATGTTTCATTTGTAGTCATATGTTTTTATAAAAGCCTGTTCTAAGATAATCCTATCACTTCCAAAATTAGTGATTATTGAAACAAGTCTTAAACCTGTTCTTTAAACATTTTGTCATTTTACCATATCATGTAAAATTTATGTGTTCATTGCATCCCCCAAAATGATTAAGAGTTCAATTACAAGTAACTGTCTTTGGAATAATTTTAATTACAATTATCCCCCCAGCCCATTCCTAAAATCAAATAATTCCAAAGAAAATATGAAAGAAAACATTTTGAGAGAAAGATTTATAAAAAAGAACACACGCTATACATTGCTTCATGATCACGAGAGGAAGGGGGCCAGGATATCTGAGAGGTGTACACACAATTACCTCAAAGATTAAATGCAAAACATTAACTGTCAAAATAACTAAAATAGATCTTTCTTAAATACTCTAAAATATATGCACTGTAACATGTGTGGAATATTTTAACTAAGCAGAGAAGATAATTCAGACAATCTTTCTCTTTCAAAATTAAAATAGAATAGGAAAATGGAAAGGGGCCCACAACCCATTCTATTTGAATTATTCCAAACACAGTACTGATCGAGCACTGTTTCAGGTTAATGATGTATTTATAGTACCATTCATAGCCTATTATTTACAGAACAAAAATCCATTTACAGGTGAATAAAATAAATTAATGATTTATTTATACAATGAAAATATTATGTAACCAATAAAAAATGAAATAATCTAAATGTACTTTAAAAATGAAAAAAATGTGCAAAGGGTAAGTGTGTGTGTGTGTGTGTGTGTGAAAGAGAACAGATGCCAAGCTGCAATCATCTATGTTATGTACATTCACATTTGTTTAAAATTGATATATATATGTGTAATATACATATATATAATGATTGTATATGCATAGAAATTATCTTGATGATACCCAAGAAATTTAACAGTGGTTACTGCTCTTGGATAACAGAATGGGGAAGAGGGATGGGAAAGGGCAAGGTCACATCCAGGAGTGACTCTCACTTTTTGTCTCCACCTTTCTTCATGCTGTTCCAATGTTATACAGGAGTATGTATTATCTTATTAAAAAACTTTTTTAACAGAAGGAAGAAAAAACCCACAGACCTCACAGTGACTCTTAAACTAAGCAGCAAAGAAAGATGCTGGCTAATAAATTTGCGTACATGTTAATAATACATTTTATGAATTATTTCTCGACCTACTAAAAATACGGAGGCCATTTCTACTGTGATCTTAAATGGCATGAAATATATACAAATGCCTTAATGCGGCACAATAAGCTAATTTCAAACAGATTTGGTTACTTACCCTCCAACCCCACAAATAGTGAGAATTTTAGAAGCGGATCTCTTGTTGTAAAGTCACACAAACCACTTCTTCAACCCACCCTCTGCCCCACAATCAGTTCCCTAAAGCACAAACACATAAGATACTTACAATTGATTTGAATGGTTAAGAGAACTTAAGTCACCCTTGTTAAAACTGCACTTAAACGTTGGGACAATCTGGAACATATATCTTCCACTCATCTTAGACTCCATTATCACCAAGTGAAAATTCGCATTGGTGACTTATAGAATGATCTGACGAAAAAAATTCACCTCCAGGATTGGATGGAAGCATGAAGAAAATAATGCCTCATTTATCTAAATGATCAAATGAATTTGCTAGAAATGATCACTATACTTTTTTTTTTTTTTTTCAATTCACAGAATGTCTCACTTAGGCCAGCCCACAGTTCAATACATTATTTCCCCAATCTTCTGGCAGGCACCCTGTGAAGCTGTCCCACATTAATTTCTACTGCAATATCCTGGGACAAGGTGTCAAAAAGCAAGTGTCAAACCTCCTTGTCTTTTATGATACCAGCTGGAAAAACGTAGGTCTTTAAAAATGAGACACAGAGCCTTTTCCTTCACTTTGAAGAGCACAGCAACAATTTTTCCAAAATCAATCTGCTCTCCACAGCCCCCCAAAATCAAAATGTTAAAAGTACAACAAAATCATCATAATATTCCTTGAACTTAAAAAAAAAAAAACAACTATTTCAAGGCACATTTAATTTAATATCAAGAGTGCAATACAAAAGGCCCAAATACAATGAAGGAAACACATTCCCCCATTAACACCAACGACAATGCTCTTTCAACATGTGCCTGTTGAATGGAATGGGGATTTAATTTCACTACTGAAAAAATTAACGCAGTGAGTCTCATCACAGCCAATATCCTTATACAATCTAGTAGTGAAATGAATGTTTATAATGCTTCAAACAGTTTCAACCTGAAGTTTGATACCACACCTTTATGTTTGTTTGTACAGTCCTCAGTGAGATTATCTACAGCATTAGCAACCATTCAAAGAACAAACCATTGATTAAAACCACATTGATTTAAGGCTCAATCAAGTAATATAGAGCCCCAAACTAAATGGTTAAATATATGAACTACTTGTACTGACATCTATTATTTGATTCTCTCGTGACTATTAAATTGGTTCTTAGCAAATAAACTCTTTAAAGGCAAAATTCACCTCATTTGAGTTTTGACCCAGAAGTTCAACAACAATCACGAAGTCCACAGTCTTATTGGCAAACCTGAGATACAGTGTCTCTAAGTCACTATGCTCAAGGTTAAGAGCGATGCATATTCCGTTTTTACATTTTACTGGAATTTTACATGTTCAATTCATGATTTTAAATCTCTAGGTTTTCATTCCTCCAAACTGTCTGAAGACACAGTGTGCCACAGACTTAAGACTTCTGTTTCTCCCTCTATTTTCTTCAAACAGAAACATTTCTCAAGTGTCTACATGTTCTAGAAGGGGAATTTTTCGGAGGTGGCCACTTCTTCGGAATAGTCCGACGCCATCAGGCCTCTGAAGCAAGGGGAGGGGGAAGAAAAAAAAGCTGAAACACAAGGTTCATCTGGTAAGTTTTACATTAACCATTACAAGCTGGATAGTATAAGAATGTGGCTTTTTTTGGCTCAAAAAGTCTGAGTCTTGGTGTGGAAACGAGTACTTGGCTGTCCCACCACAGCTTTCTCGTAGTGGGACTGTCAGGGAAGTCTTGACTGGGGAGTATGATTTGTTTACCTATCAGGCGTAAACTTCCAGGCACTCAGTTCATTTTGGGCTTGTTCCAGTTTGTCTTTAGTCTGTTCCAGTTCACCTTTCATTTTTAGGAAAAACAAGTTGATCGCTGGGTCTACCATTGTTGATCTCAGTTGGGCAACGCTAGGCTGCTGGACTTGCTTGAGGTACTGGATTTGAGTCTGTACAAAGCAAAACAAACAATTACTACCAAATCGAAGAAAACAATCATAGGAATGTGGGATAAAGTCCCTTTTGTTCATAGAATTTATCAACTTGTCCTTCCCCCTTTGACCTTAACATCCTCTAGAAAAAGTACAAATTTTAAACAACTATTTAAGGTAATCCATGTAGGAATTAAAGCTTTGATTGCATTTCCATATCTGGAATCCTTAAAAAGGCTACATCCTACTTTGCAACCAAAATGATACTTAAAAAAAAAAAAAAAAATCAGTGCTATATTTACTAAGAATTTTGACACCCACTAGAAAAAAGCCATGTGTCAAATATTACATAAGAGTATAGTGAGGGGAACCTGGGTGGCGCAGTTGGTTAAGCATCTGACTCTTGGTTTTGGCTACGAATGATCTCAGGGTCGTAAAATGAGCCCACGGGAAGTTTCTCTCTTCCTCTGCCCCACCCCACTGTGTACTCATGCTCTCTCAAATAAATAAATCTTTTTATTTTTTTTCAAATAAATAAATCTTAAAAAAAGAAAAAGTACAGTGGTTCACACTTTCCAATTTGTATCTATGGAAATTATTCTATATATAAGCCTACTAAAAATAAACCAAGTACAAGATTATAACTTAAATTACTTTTCTGTATTTCCAAATTTAAAAATATATAGTGCTTATATTTACAGGAGTTGGCATTACAGCTTCATAAATAGCACCTTAAGCCAAAAAATATATTTCTACCTTGAATAGATTTGAATGACAAAATTGTATAGGTAGAAAGTGACTGACCACATCCACACTCCTTATTTTTGAAATTAAATAAGCTAACTATCCAAAGATACAGTTGGTTCATTGCCAAAACTGACACTAGAATCTAGCTCTCAAGCCTCCTGACTCCCAGTCTAGGGCTTTTTCCACCACACCAGAACCCCTCTACTTACATATGAAACCTTCAATTTCGACTTCAGTTGTACTATTTACTAGCACACTAAAAATACATTTCTAAAATATGAAATACAGTTTATTAGAATTAAATGCATTACTTTCTTCACACCCAAAGTAGATTTGATTCAAAATCCTGCTGCAAACTACAGCTTAAATAGGACTAAAGTTAACAACCAACTGCTCATTTGTATCATAAATTTAGTAAAAAATGTAAATATCTGGATTGACAATACATTTACTATTTCACGGAGCAAACAGAAGCAATTTATTTAGTTTAAGGAGATTTTTTAAAGTAATTCATTTTAAACAAAAAAGTATAACTGTTTATTCAATATAAGACCAGTTGCTAGAATAACTGAACAAGGATAAAGCATGTCATATATAGTATATACCACATCCTGTGATCCCTAAAGAAAACATGACTTTCCAACAGTGACATAGTTACTATTTAGGTTTACAAAGTAAACTGCTCTCATCTGCACATAAAATCTTGCACTTTCCTTTGTGTTGTTGCTCTTGCTGCCTTTTCTGCAAAACCTTACTCTGTAACTGAAAAGGAGTTGTTCAGCTGACCTATGCAGGGGAAAGCTGCAAAAAAAGAAAAAAAAGAAAAAAAAAGAAAAAGAAAAAGAAAAAGAAAAAGACTGGAGGGGTGCCTGGGTGGCTCAGTTGGTTAAGCATCTGCCTTCGGTTCAGGTCATGATCCTAGGGTCCTGGGATGGAGCCCAGGGTCGGGCTCCTTGGTCAGCAGATAAGTCTGCTTCTCTTTCTCCCTCTGTGTATGCTCTCTTTCTCTATCAAATAAATAAAATCTTTGAAAAAAAAAAATATGACTGCAAGTGGCTAGGTTCTAGTTGAAACAGCCTTTGAAACCTGGGACACAAAGATGAAAGGGTGATAAAGTATCACACCAAAGTCTCTGATCAGGCATGATATGGATGAAAACTACTAGTGTATATATAAAATAGAAATGAGTCAACAGTATATATTGTCCAGGTAAGTGTAAAAAGTAGAATTATGAAAAATAAGTACAATTATGTGTTATATGAAAGGAGTGCTCCCCTCAAGTCCTGACAACAGACATACGGTTATGGCACTGCCACCTACCGCATGGCTTCTAAGCACTGCTTAAAAAAAAAAAAAAAAAGTACATGAAATAGGATAGCAATGGCAATAGTAGGACGCACAAAGAAAAAATTCAAGACATAATGGTATAGTAAGATATTACTGTTGGCACCATCCATTCACACTCTACTAACAACACTTTGAAGAGTCATCCTTTGCATGTGACAAGCATCTAACAGAGTGCCATGTAAGTACAGACCTAAAACTAGGTACAATCTAGAATCCTTAATATCAGAAAAAGGAAAAAAGAATTAAAGAGTTTTGAGACTGGGTACTTCAGAGACATAGTGCCCACTCCATTAAATATGAAAATCTAAGAGGAGAAAAATTTTCTGAAGGGATGGGGTGGGTGTTATAATTAAAAGAAAATTATATTCAAACTACTGGAAAGACTTCTTGGAACCATGTGTGCAAATAAAATAACCAAAGGCTGGGGTGGTCAAGAGTTGAAATTACAGAAAGAGAAGGTGTGGGATTATGAAGAAAAGAAATTTTAAGAAATAACAGTACTGTGATTGAGCCTTAACAATGTTTTGGTGAGAAAACAATTAGGAATAGGACTGCACTGGATAGAAGAGTCTCCAATGACCAGGATATTGCCTTCTACATTAGATTTAATAAACAATGTTATCAAATCAATGGAGATTACACAAAAGAATTCAAGAAGATTTCAGATTTTCAGAGCACCTGGCTGGCTCAATGAGAAGAGCAAGCAATTCAATATCAGGGTTGTTAGGGATCCCTCGGTGGCTCAGCGGTTTAGCCCCTGCCTTTGGCCCAGGGCGTGATCCTGGAGTCCCGGGATCGAGTACCACATCGGGCTCCCTGCATGGAGCCTGCTTCTCCCTCTGCCTGTGTCTCTGCCTCTCTCTGTGTATGCCTCTCATAAATGGATAAATAAAATCTTAAAAAAAAAAAATACACACACACACACACACACACTGGGATTGTGAATTTGAACCCCATGTTGGATATAGAGATTACTTTGTATTAAAAAAAAAATGTTTAAGTTCTGATTTTTCCAAATTAGAACAACACAAACAGAACTACCTCTACTTCACATAACATATATACAAAACACTAACTAAGATGGAATGGCTATGACTATTGAAGACAGCATGTAACTGAATCTAAATTCAACTAGAGCTAAATGATCAAACATGCCACTGGATTTCAGACATGGCAAATACTACAAATGAAAGCTGTAACATTAAAAGCAGATATGGAAGAGATTGCTGATACTAACAAAAAAGTTTTATACACAGAGAGGTAAGGAGAGCAGAGGACAAAGAGTTTGCTTATTAGTTAGAAGCAAATGCTCCTCATGCTCTCAGGTATCAAAAAAAAAAAAAAAAAAAAAAAAAGGGATCAACATACTGATTCTCGTATCATGGAAATTCCAGAGAATGACTCAAAACTTTTAACAAAGTCTTGGCCAAAAAAAAAAAAAAAATTAAATTCAACAATGGGGTGATCTAACAAAATTTTAGTGTACTTACAGCTCAAAGCCTGTCTATCTAACAAAATGTTCATTTATAATTAAGTTTATAAAATTAGCTAAATATTAATAGACCTAATAGTGTAGACTAAAAACCAATTCCTCAAAAAGACTCAAAACATTTGAAATACTTACAGTACACTCTTGCATCTCTTGCTCCTTGGTTGCTAGTCGCATTACAAGGATGTTTTCTCTGCGAGCAGACTCTTGTTGTTGTTGCTTTAGTTTTTCTTCAGACTCCCTTAACCCAGTTACATCATTAGCTGATGATTAAAAAAAAATTCAAAATATTATGAAACATAATTACAAGATCAAGCGGACCTACTCAAAATAAAGTTCTGACTGCCTTTAAGGATAATAAAAACAAGGGCAAAAAAATTCACCAAGTCTTTAGTTTCTATCCTAACTACTTTAATAACAAGGAAATTTGTTCTTGATCATGAGTGCACTTTTTAGAAGCTAGTGGTGTACTAATACTACCTAATACTACATGGAATTGTTATTATTGTCCAATTTACCTCCAACAGAACATGCGCAACTTCATTATCTGCATCTTATAGCATATCCACGAAGTCCTGACTATACTGTTTTTAACCTATCCAATGCAAACATGCCAATAACTGCACAATTATCACTTAAAGCTTTCACAATATTGGGGCACTGGGCGGCTAAGTCAGTTGAGAATATCTGACTCTTGGTTTCGGCTCAAGTCATGATCTCAGGGTCATGAGACTGAGACCCTCATGGTGCTCTGCTCAGTATCTGAGATTCTCTCCATCTCCTTCTGTGCCTCCCCCCTAACTCCCGCACATGCAGTGCATGCATGTGCTATCTCTCTAGAATAAATGAAACCTAAAAAAAAGAAAAAAAGCTTTCACAATATTAATGTCTAAGAATTATTATACGGTCATATAGTAATTGAAATTTCAGGGTATCAAGCTTTCTGGACCTGGAAAACAAAATTGCTTTGTATACTAACAAATAGTATGTTATTCCTAACAATGAAAAATGACAAAACTAAAATGGTCTTAAAACTAATACACTTTGTTGGTATTATTTTTCAGGTTTTGAAAACCCTGTAAATCTGTACCTATATCCTACTGTTACACTTCAAGCTCTTACAAGTTTATTAGGTGCTACTTCTTATGTACCTCCTTTCTAAGACTAGTAATTCATGCTTCACTTCTAATGGAAGTGGAAGTCCTTCCACTTCTGTGGAAGGAATCAGAGACACATCAAGGAAAGTTTCAAGTAATTGTGAATTTCCCTACTCTCAGACACTTATATGTAATTCTACTAAAACGGTCATGCTATTATATGTCGGGTCTTCTCCAAGTGACTGGGTAGGAATTTCTCAAGAAGAAGGATCATGGTTCATTCATCTATTTCGTAGCAGCAATACAGTGAGTGCTTGATAAAGTTCTTTAACAAAATGCTTGAATGAAAATTACAATGGCTTAGGGGCACCTGGATGGCTCAGCTGGAAGACAGTGTGCAACTCTTGATCTCGGGGTCATGAATTTGAGCCCCACATCAGATGCAGAGATTACTTAAATAAAAACTTAAAAATTACAATTGCTTAGAAAAACCAATTATCTTGTGTCTATTACAAAAATCTAAAAGGAGATATTCACATAATCTTCAGGAAGCTAAAACTCAAACTTACAATTAAGATCTGTGTACTTGCCCTCCAAAGCTTGGACATATGCTTCATATTGTTTCCACCTAGTACAAAAATAAGTCCATGTATTAGTTGTCATGTTGATATTCCTTTTATTAAATATACTAGAAAATCACACCCCATAAATTTATAAATTTAAGTAATGCCAAGAATTTCACTACATAATTTTTAACCAATAGTAAAATTAGTCACTTCATTATTCCTTCTCAATTTACATTAACTAGGTAAAAGAAAATACAGAAAAAAGTTCTCTGCTGAGAATACACCAAGTATGCTCCTTTGAGTCAGTTCATTTGCCTTAAACTAAATAAAAAACTTACTACTTTCAGATATGCTGTTCACTAAGAAATGTGCCTAATTATAAGGAACTGAAGGTTCTTTATCTTAGCTCTTTTCGGAAAATAACATACAACCAAAGCAGCAGTTCAAAGTAGTATTTATTTTTGCCTGTAAAAAAATAGGAAAAGAGAATATACTATTTTCCAGGACTATTCTTTAAAACATCCCTACTTGGCAGAAACAATCTGCATAAATGACAGACTATCAGAGTATGAGGGAACTTTTCTTCCTTGTTATATTCCTCTACCTTCAAAATATAGGCTATGCTAGCTTGGCAATTATTGTTGAAAACAAGGTCCTGAGTCTTATGTTTAAGCAACTAACAAAAAGTAACCTACCCTGTCTGCTATCCTGATTACCAAAGAGCTTTGTTTTTAAGCTGCTCTTCAGTTACAGCTTATCAAAATTTAGTTGATCTCTGACCAATGCAGGGTAGGGATTTAGGGGTGACAAACCCTGCAGAGTCAAAAATCCATGTGTAACTTTTGACTCCCCAAAAAGCTCAATTACTAATAGCCTACTGTTGACTGGATGGAAGCCTTACCAATAGTATAAACACTTAGATAACGCTGTTTTGTGTATGTATTATGCACTATATTCTTGAAATAGCTTGAAAAAGGAAATATTAAGAAAACAACAACAAAAAACATTTAAAGTACTATACTGTACAAAATCTGCACATAAGTGGAACCACACAGTACAAACCTGTGTTAAAGGTCAATCAGACCTTTGATTTTAGAAAATCTTTCTATAAAACCTCAAAAACTTTGACAGGTTTGCTAGAAGATATATTAATATTACTGCATAATGAACAAAAAAAATTCCATACTAAACAAATCCATATTTTCCAAAAACACTCCTGTTCAGTCAAAGGGTGCTTATTTTTATGGTGTCTACAACCTAGGACACTAACAGGAGTTTCACCACTCAGTGTTTGGGGATGAATAAAGGCCTTTTATGCAGCCTATATAAGAACAATCAATTTTAGAGGGGGCCTGGATGGCTCAGTTACGCATCTGACTCTTGATTCAGCTCAGGTCAGAACCTCATGGGTCCTGGGATCGAGCCCTGTGTCAGGCTCTGCTCAGCAGGGAGTCTACTTGGGATTCTCTCTCTCCCTTTGCCTCTCTCCCTACTCATGCTTGCTCTTGCTTGCATGCACTCTAAAACAAATAAATCTTAAAAATTAGAGGAACAGAAAAATATAAAGGTTTAACCAAAAACATCCTTTATCAAGATGACAGAACACACAGCATGGTTAAATTAAGTAGCACTTAATTTAAAATCACCAAGAGAATTAATGAGGAAAAACTAACTTAAAAGTCAGACATGATAATTCCCTAGAGGTTAAACCGACCTCAACAATATAAACTGCAGGACTTAAAAACTTTAAAAGTAACAACATAAGAAATTGCTGACATGAATTTCTTTTTTTTATTTTTTTATTTTTTTTATTTATGATAGAGAGAGAGAGAGAGAGAGAGAGAGAGAGAGGGGCAGAGACACAGGCAGAGGGAGAAGCAGGCTCCATGCACCGGGAGCCCGATGTGGGATTCGATCCCGGGTCTCCAGGATCGCGCCCTGGGCCAAAGACAGGCGCCAAACCACTGCGCCACCCAGGGATCCCTGACATGAATTTCTATTAAGATTATATTACTGATATTTCCCCCTACGAATAAATCAAGAAAAGACTACACATACTAACCAGAGGTACTAAGAGAATATCAACACTTGAGTGGCAGTATATCACAAGCAAGGGTGTACTTCAGCAGGAGAGGACAAGAGTGTTTCAGACTACTAAGGATTTAAATTTCATGTTCAGGAAAATATATGTATGCAACGAAAAAACTGTCCTTTGCATGAAGATAAAAAGTTTGTCCACAAGATGAGTAGCTAAGGAAGGTGAGAAATTATCAGACTCTAGTTAACAATGGAACAGGTCATCTGTGCATGCCTATCTCATAAAACACTTTTTGCTCCCCTACTTCCAGCCTGTTAAATTTACTTAGTTATTCAAGTAAAAGTCCCTTGATATTTCTATAGAAAAAAAGTTCAATGATTTGGCAAAGGTAGCCCTGAAAAATTTTTTTTTTGAAAAATACTTTCTTTGTACCTAAGTTATCACATAAAAAAATTCATCACCCAAAGTAATAAAATACAGAACACATTTAAGTTACACAGCACAAAACGTGTTGATTTCATTTTATATTAAAAAAATAAATACCCTTAATGCTATTCTTGACGATCAGCTTTTCAAAGACATTTATAAGACAACCACAAAAATTCAGAGCTTGGAATAACCTTTGAAAATAATTCAACTCCTTTAACTTGCAGATGAGAAAATGAATATAAAGTTATAGGAACTGACCAAGGTCATAGCTAATGAGAAAAGAGTAACATTGCTTATCAGTAAATAATTTCTTCCAGGGACCCCTGGGTGGCTCAGCAGTTGAGCATCTGCCTCTGGCTCAGAGTGTGATCCCAGGGTCCTGGGATCGAGTTCCACATTAGGCTCCCTGCTGGGAGCCTGCTTCTACCTCTACCTAGGTCTCTAGCTCTCCCTCCGTGTCTCTCATGAATAAATAAATTTTAAAAATCTAAAAATAATAGTAATTTCTTCCGAAAACTAAACACATCATCCTTTAGGACTATTAACTTTTTCACATGTTAAACAGAAAAGGATTAAATAATGACCTCAAAACAAATCTATATATGTTAAATTGAAAGCTTTCTGAGAACAGGGTCTTTCCTATAGCAGGTTCTACAAATGAAGTACAAATGCTTCAAGTTAAAATTCTGAGATCTTCCCTCTGCAAGAAAAACATTACCTAGCAATCTAGAAGTTATCCAAGCTGGTACTACAGTTCTCTAAAGTGTTATGCTTTCCTCAATGTTTACATAATGAAGAAACAGACCAGGGATGCCTGGGTGGCTCAGCAGTTGAGCATCTCATTCAGCTCACGGCATGATCCTGCAGTCCTGGGATCGAGTCCCACATTGGGCTCCCTGCATGAAGCCTGCTTCTCCCTCTGCCTATCTCTCTCGGTGTCAAGAAAGAAAGACTTCTCCCTCTGCCTATCTCTCTCGGTGTGAAAAGGAAAAGGAAAAGGAAAAGGAAAAGGAAAAGGAAAAGGAAAAGGAAAAGGAAAAGGAAAAGGAAAAGGAAAGGAAAGGAAAGAAAAGAAAGAAAGAAAGAAAGAAAGAAAGAAAGAAAGAAAGAAAGAAAGAAAAGAAAAGAAAAGAAAAGAAAAGAAAAGAAAAGAAAAGAAAAGAAAAGAGAAAGAAACACACACTATAGAAAGTATGTACAAACAGTACATTAAATGACTTCAGGATATATTAACGTTAAAAACAAAGCAATCGGGTAGCCCAGGTGGCTCAGCAGTTTAGCACTGCCTTTGGCCAAGAGTGTGATCCTGGAGACCCAGGATCAAGTCCTACGTCAGGCTCCCTGCACAGAGCCTACTTCTCCCTCTACCAGGGTCTCTGCCCCCCGCCACCCCCGTGTCTCTCATGAATAAATAAATAATCTAAAAAAATATATATCTGGGGATCCCTGGGTGGCACAGCGGTTTGGCACCTGCCTTTGGCCCAGGGCGCGATCCTGGAGACCCGGGATCGAATCCCATGTCGGGCTCCCTGCATGGAGCCTGCTTCTCCCTCTGCCTGTGTCTCTGCCTCTCTCTCTCTCTGTGACTATCATGAATAAATAAAATCTTTAAAAAAATAAAAATAAAAAAATATATATCTAACTTGAAAATAATTCATTATAGGCTAGAACCCCAATGTTCTATAGAAAGTATTTTATATTTTTGATAAAAGAACATTTTACCTTAGAATTAACTCATCTCGTGCCATAACTTTGAAGTCTGTTTCACTCAGTCGAACCTATATAAAAAAAATTAAAATATGAACGGACTTGTTCTTCCTAAAGCTTTAAAATATTAAATGCCAATGACTTTTATATTCTTCATAAAGATAGGATCTTAACATTTTAATCCACCAATTGCTCCTTTCTGTTATTAGAAACACCCTTATTACTGGAGACACATAAAATCCTTCCCAAAGGAGCTCTGTGGTGAAACATAGAAAATCTCTCCAGAGGCTCAGATTAAATGGCTCAGTACATATTATTGGTTTTTTAAAAACTTGTATTATTGTTTTTAAAAGGTAAACTGTTTAATACAGGCATCATTCTTAAGGAAATACAAATTAAAACTCTAATAAACTATCACTACACACTTATTAGAATGGCTTAAAAAATAGTAGTAACACCAAATGCTGGAGGAAGATGTAGAGAAACCAAACTTTCACATTTTGCTGGTGAGAATGCTGGTCCAGCTATTCTGGAGAATAGTTTGGCAATTCCTTTTGAAACTAAAAATGGATGTGCCACACAACCAACCCAGCATACATCTCAAAGAAATAAAACTTTATTTTCACACAGAAATCGGTCTATGAATGTTCACCAGCTTTATTTGTATCAGCCCCCAAACTGCAAACCACCCAACTGTCCTTTAACAGGTGAATGATTAAACTATGACACATCCCTTCCCCTGGAATACTATATTCACACCATTAAAAAGAAACAGCCCATGGATCAACTTGGATAAGCCTCCAGGAAATTATACTGGGTGGAAAACAAAAATCTCAGAAAGTTATATATACTGCATGATTTCATTTGTACATTTGTGAAACAGCATAATTACTGAAATGGAGAACCAATTAGCAGTTGCCAAGGGTTTGGGATGGATGGGGCTATAAAATGACAAAATGGAAGCTTGTGGTAGTGGTTCAGCTAACTATTTTGTTTGTGGTAGTGCTTACAGTAAGTTACATTGTGATGAAACTAAACAACTACACACACACACACACACACACACACAATACATGTATAAGCTCTGTGTATTGTACGAATGTCAAGTTCCTGGTTTTCATACTGTTATGCAAGATTTCTGATGGTTATGCAAGATTAACACTGAAGCAAGCTGGATGAAGAGTGCACAAAACCTCCCTGTACATTGCTTTGCAACTTCTGGTGTATTAGTAATTATTTCAGAATAAGAAGTTTAAAAAAATTGTTAAAAAATTAAACAATATTCTAGCTAGCTGAAACTGCTTTATGAATTAAGAAATATTAAGTGTTGGGATCCCTGGGTGGCGCAGCGGTTTGGTGCCTGCCTTTGGCCCAGGGCGCGAACCTGGAGACCCAGGATCGAATCCCACGCCGGGCTCCCTGCGTGGAGCCTGCTTCTCCCTCTGCCTCTCTGTCCCTCTGTGTGACTATCATGAATAAATAAATAAAATCTTAAAAAAAAAAAAAAAAAAGAAATGTTAAGTGTTTCTCTATACCAAATAAAGATTGTAAAGGTGAGGTACCTCTTTTGCATTAATATAAAATTAATGCTTTATCAGTTTCCTCTATAAGAAAAATGTTTCAAACTAGTAACATAGCATACTATTATAGAAGAGGGACAAATCATTGTACCAAAAAAAATATATATATATATATATTAGAAGTCTAACAAAAAGCACACAGTTAATTTTGATGATTAAAACACAGTACAAAAAAAATAAAATAAAATAAAATAAATAAATAAAATAAAATAAAATAAAATAAAAAAAATAAATAAAACACAGTACAATTCCGTATTTCATGAACAATTTGACTTCAAAACTTAAGACAAATTTCCATAATCCTTTATCATCTAAATTGTTGATTTAAATATTCACTGGTTAATAAGCTCATACCCTGCTTTCCCTTTTTTTTTTTTTTTCTGCTTTCCCTTTTGAATTATAAATTGTGGGATGCCTGGGTGGCTCAGTGGTTAAGCATCTGCCTTCAGCCCAGGGTGTGATCCTGGAGTCCCGGGATCAAGTCCCACATCAGGCTCCCAGCATGAAGCCTGCTTCTCTCTCTCTGCCTCTGTGTCTCTCATGAATAAATAAATAATCTAAAAAAAAAAAAAAAAAAAAGAATTATGAATTACTTTTAGAAACCATGTTATTTTGTAACTCTGTGTACAATAGTAACTAAACTGAATTAAGTTAGGGAAAGAGAAGAGGGAGAAAGTGAGACTAGAAAACAACTTCAGAATAAAGGTAGAAAGAATCTAAGTACTACCTGTAACCTTATGTTGAAAAATAAAGTGGTTTTACCTTACAAAGGCATTTAAAAAGTACCAAAAAAAAAAGTATTAACTTATAAGAACTTGTGAAAAAATTTTGTTATGTAGGTGGAAGTATTTGTATAGTAAAGATTAAGAGTAGACCACAGAGATAATTATAATGCAAGTTTTCCAAAAACCTGAAAATATTCTAAAAATACATTGCGTACAAGATACAATGTCTGGCACATTATACACCCACAATGCTAGTAGTGTTATAAGGCAGAGTGAAAAATAAGCAAATAAAGATGTCCTTTCAACTCTATTAATTGCTGCCCCCTCAAAGGACTTAAAAAAACTGTGGGAAAAAAACATACCTTTTTGGGAAGAGGTTCCTCGTTGGTCATCTTGAATCCTAGAAAAAAGGGGCAGAGAACAGGTTCAATTGATGTTCTTCCAGTTAAGGTAGCAACAAGAAATACTGACTTTTCCAAATTTATTTGGGAACTCAGTTTTGACTAAACCATTAGATTACCCAGCAAGAATTTTTTTTTTTTTTTTACCCAGCAATAATTTTAAGATTACAGAAACGTTACAAAAATATAACCGTGTTCCCATGTACTCTGTATCCACCTTCTCCTTTGTTAACTTCTTATATTACTACTGCTTTTAAGTTACCAAAAAAAAAAAAAATCCTTTGTAAAAAAGTATATCGTTCCTATTGATCTTCCCATAAAGGATTGATAGAAATACAACTTTTCTATGCATTCTTATAGCTCCCCCATGAGAGAGATCTTACAGAAGTGACATCGTTGTGCTAAAGTCAGACACTGACCTCAGGCAGTATCCCAGGCATCTCGCTGAAAGCATATGAAGTGTAGTACCAGTTGCTAAGCCTTTCCTTTTACAGCATGTTGTTACAGTAAGGTAGAATCTTTTTTTAAAAGATTTTATTGTAATCATTTGATAGAGAAAGCACAAGCAGGGGGAGTGGCAGTGAGGGAGAAGCAGGCTCCCTACTGAGCAATGAGCCCTGTATGGGGCTCAATGCAAGGCTCAATCCCAGGATGGGATCATGACCTGAGCTGAAGATAGATGCTTAACCAACTGAACCACCCAGGCAGCCCAGTAGATAGATTGTATCATCATGATAATTCGCTATTGTACAATGCTTAATACGTGATATATATTTAAATAGGAATTTTTATTAAGGTATAATTTCATGCCCCAGAATATGTATCTCAAATTGGCTTTAATAAATTTTTGTTTTATACATTTTTACAGAATTTATTTCACTCTATTGCAAACGATAGATTATACAATAGAACTCTCATTAACTTTCTTATTTTTTTTTAAGATTTATTTTTATTTATTTATGAGACAGAGAGAGAGAGAGAGAGAGAGGCGCGGAGACACAGGAGGAAGGAGAAGCAGGCTCCATGCCAGGAGCCTGACGTGGGACTCGATCCCGGAACTCCAGGATCGCGCCCTGGGCCAAAGGCAGGCGCCAAACCGCTGAGCCACCCAGGGATCCCCTTCTTATGCTTTTTGAAAACACTTCTGCTACTTCCTAATATTCAAATAAGGTGACAAGCTAATTTAAATTTTTTCCTAGGTTTTATTTTCAACAGCACTGTCATGAATTTTCCCCTTATATTTTACACTTCCTTTATATTTATTTTATTTACCCATACTTCTTACACCCCACGCTATTAAACACTTAACCAAACAGAAAGAAGTCATGGAGATGTGCAGCAAAGTAACTAATTATACTGTATTGCATGTTTGAAAGTTGCTAAGAGAATAAATCTTGAAGGTCTTCACAAGGAAAAAAGGAAAAATATTTTTCTAATTATGTGGTAACAGATGGTAACTAGGCTTATTTGTGGTTAGCATTTCATAATATACACAAATATCTGATAATGTGTACCTGAAACTGTTAGGTGTCAATTATATCTCAATTTTCAAAAAATTAGCCAAAGAATTTATAGTGTAAAACTGAATTTTTAAAAGCCACTTGACTTCATATTATTTGAAATTCCTCAGAAGGACATAATTCCAATGCCATTTTTTTATGTTACATTAAATTCCCACTCTATAAATCAGATATTCTAAATCATGGACTGCCATTAAAACCTCATTTTCAGACCAGATACAATGTGTTACAGAATTCAGCACATTTTAGGGGGAAAAAATCATAAATCGATCATATATTACTGGCTTAGTTCTTCCCTCTTTAATAATCTTATCATTGGATGCAGCAAGCAAAAACCTGAGTAATGTCATTTTTTTCTGAATTACTGAAGTTGATCAAATCTTTGACCAATATCTATGAAGATATAACCATATCTTTATGATTTGATTTAAGGTCTGTATATTTTCCTATTTTTTTCCTTTAAATTGGTCCCTGTTTACTTTAGACCTCTTGTTGCCCAGTTTATTATACTCTGTTGGAAGTTAACAGCTGCTTGGTGACTCTAACACAATACCAGTGATTCCAATCATTTGGAAAACAAAACTTCACCATGTTTATCCCCACAGAGGTCTACTTCTATTTTAGTATGTTTAAAGTATATTCACTCTACTTGACTGCAACCTATTGGAACCCAGAAATCAAGCCTGGCATTTCCTTGGAATTTCCCTTTCTCTGAGCAAGACATAATAGGCAAACACTGATTTTAGCCATTTGAAATTTTAGCCGTATTTAACTAGTATAGGTGTACCTATATATGCCACTAATCTGATTAAATCCTTCTAAAGGCTCCCCATCTCACTCAAAATAGTACATGCCAATCCCTGCTGTGATCTCACATCAAGCTTTATTTTTCTGCATCGTTTTTCTTTTTTTCCTTTAACTTTATTTATTCATGAAAGATACAGAGAAAGAGAGGCAGAGACACAGGCAGAGGGAGAAGCAGGCTCCATGGAGGGAGCCCCACATGGGACTCGATCCCAGGACTCCAGGATCATGCCCTGGGCCGAAGGCAGCATTAAACCGCTGAGCCACCTGGGCTGCCCTTCTGCACTGTTCTTATCATGATCTGATATTGTACATACTTAACTGTTTCTCTCAATTATAGAATAGGCTCCATGAGAACTTTTCATTCACTGCTGATGCCACAGCAGGCACTCAAACGTATGCTGAATGGAAGTATGAACAAATGAATTCGCTTCAATTAATACTGAAATCATAATAGCTAAATAAGCCAATCTAATTTTTCCCCAAAATAACCAAGATGACCCACTGTAAAATTCTGAGAACATGAAACCTAATGTAACAGATATCGTGATAAGCCTGCTTAGTGACAGTTTAAAAACAGTTAAATTTATCACTGTGGATAGGCAGTCTACCTGTTAACTAATGGGCACTACAGCTACTCAGAATTTTAGTTATAAAACGTAAGCATTATGGATGTTACTCAATATAAATTCCAGCTTTAAATGCCTCTGCAACATGACACTTTCCCCAGGTTTATTTGTTCATTCTTAATGCATATTCATATTATTCCATTAAAGTAAAATTAATTGCCTAGCTTAATTAGCAACAAATAAGCTACACGGTTTTTAAAGGGCACTTAAAGGACTAGGAGAAACATTAAAGAAGTTCTAATAACCCTACTTTTCCGTAAGAGGGTGGCAAACTTTGAAAACAAAAAAAATGCTGCAGAATTTGAGCCTCTTTCCTCATCCCAAAAAGGATGATCACCAACCACCAAGGTTCCAAATTATTAACCTACTTCTAAAGATAAACATTAATCTTTAGCATGGTGACTAGCACAAAATAAGCAATTATTAGTTTCCTTCTCCCCTTCAAAAAAAAAACAAAAACAAAAACTCAATCACTACTTCTTGAAGAAACTGAAGGGATAATTCAGAGGTTGAGAACAATGAAAACATGCTCCTTTGTTTCTATTTCTAAGTCCCATTGCAGAATTCCTGGTGATCTCCAATTTTTAAAACTCTAAACAGGAAGTTTTTTAATTTTTTAACACTGGTTTATGTTCTTTTCTAAAAAATCTGATGGTGGACAAATTTTAATTACACATCACTTAAAGAATGTGTATATTTTCTTCAAAAATATAAATTTATTAATTTGTGACATACGTCAAAAACAAATGCAGTTTTTATATAAAGGCCTGTGTTTCATGTTGACTCTCAGAGTCACATATCATTCCACATGTTACAGGATATGTGATTTGGGAATTCAAAGCATAAGCATCTTGAAAAAAATTCCTAATTTTTAGCAGCTATTGAAAAGTCAATCTTGGGACGCCTGGGAGGCTCAGCGTTTGACCATCTTGCCTTTGGTTCAGGGCGTGATCCTGGAGTCCAGGGATCCAGTCCCACATTGGGCTTCCTGCATGAAGCCTGCTTCTCCCTCTGCCTATGTCTCTGCCTCTCTCCCTGTGTCTCTCATGAATAAATTTTTTTAAAAATGTCAATCTTTCCTTCAGAGTTCATAATAGGCCACAAGAGTTAAGCAGCCTGGCAAAAGGCAAATTAGAACAAGGTTGTTGTTTTTTTTTTTAATATTTATTTATTTATTCAGAGAGAGAGGCAGAGACACAGGCAGAGGGAGAAGCAGGCTCCATGCAGGGAGCCCGATGTGGGACTTCATCTGGGGTCTCCAGGATCACACCCGGGCTGCAGGCGGCACCAAACCGCTGCATTACTTAAAAGTATCAACATTCAACTATTTAGCCAAAATAGAACTTGGTTCTCAAACTTAACTTTCACATTACATGAATATACTAAGAAAATTATTATTCCCCAAGAAAATTTTTAAATTACAACTGGCAAACATAATAGTCATCTAAAACAATTCTAGATTAATAAAGATAATATATATCCCAGGTTCTTGGAACCATCTATTTTTTATCAGAAAAATGGAATAACTAAAATATCTGGAGCTGAATCTTGAATCTTGGGGGGGGGGGGTAGACAGATAGATGAATATATACTCATGGCTTTGAGTCACACACTTAATAATCACAACTTTTCAAAGTTGAAGTTAGCCTCCATTTTCCAGATGATGAACATGATTATGAGTCACTAGGTGATTAACTCTGGTCAAAACAGATATTAATTAATAAACTGGGGGTTAGGATTCCAAATGCGGCACCTCTCAAAAGTTGGTAACTGATGACGATGGATTATTCTTCCACTCTCCCATCCTCAACAATGAATAAGCTTCACGAAAGAACACAGAAAAGCAAAAGAGAAAAAACTTAAACTTGGTCAATTTGGCTGCCTTTTAGAATGTTTAAGATTGGTTACAACCAATCTTAAATTATGTAAACATTTCGGTTATTCACATGGATTAATCCAGGGATAATTTCTTAAAATTCAGACCTCAAGAACCACCACATACTCTTGATGCCTTTACATTGAGAAACACTTTACGATGGAGAGTTCAGTTTTGGTTGGCTAGGTGCCTAGCATCCCAGATCCCAGTACTTCACTGGCTTTTAGCATTACGATCCTCAATTATGCAATGCAGTTCTCTCTTAGGCGAACACCAGCCAACACAATTTGAGAAACCATGTACAATTTGAGAAACATCAGTTTGAGAAACTAATCATAACTGAACTCAAGAAACTAATAACCTAACAGCATACAACCCTGGCTCTAGTAAAAAGGGTACCATAGATAGGAGCTGGATGACCACTTTTTCCTAACTCTTTATCAGTCATGGATCTTGAGCAAGTCACTTAACTCTGAACTGCAGTCTCCAAATCAGGGAGAAAGAGAGAGAAACCAATTTTACCTGCCTCACAGTGTTGCAAATCTCAATGCTCAAGTGCCACAAAAATGTTACACAAAAAGATTTTTCATATAAAATATCAACATCAAAAGATAATTTTAACGTGCACTAAAAAAATTAAACCAAATTTCACCAACTACATTTTCAAGAGTGGAGAATATTTATTTATAGACCCACTTCTAACCTGATGGACCAGCTTAATAATCCAATGGGATATACGGTTATGGGAATACTGAAAAGTTTTTCCGAGAAGCTGAATATCAGAAAACATTTAAAGGTAAACAAATAGAAGATAAAAAAAATACGAACAAGCATAAAACCAAACAGTACCTAGATCTTGTTTTGGTAAAAGACCCATCAACATAAAAATTTTAAGAGTAAAATTTTGTATTCTTAAAAAAATTTTTTTTAAAGCAAGGTAACATACAATTATATGAAAAGACTGCCAAGTACAGGAATTCTATACTACATACATACAAGCATAGAAAGGACTTTTGAAAGCTTTAACGTCCTGCACAAATACAATTATTACAGCTCTTGTCTCTACATCGTAGAACTACTACAGATTCTCTATGTCATATATAGCAACTCATTTCTAACCTTTCTAATATTTTGAGCAGGCATGACTCAAAATTGAATCAGGAAATCCAGACGTTAAGTTCTGATGAGCTGAAGTCAAACAGCAGTGCCTGGGACACAGTTCTAATTATTACCTTCCTCCTACGGGTCTTAGAAATTTATGCTTAAGTTCTACCACTGAGAGATGAAAATACTGACCACTTGGCTATAGCTATTTGTTTAGAGTAAGGTTAAGATCTAACAGAACTCCCAAAATACACCCACCCAAGCCCTTAAAATTTAACTTCATCCTCATCACATGCCACCTGGCGGACCGCAATTTCCCTCCCCGGCTTGCCTCATTCGATGCTACTGAACTAAGTAAAATGTAGGTACCTTGAAAATATTTCCCCACATCGTTGTTTGTTTTTTTTTTTCTTACCGGCTGTTTGAATGTCGACAATACATGCACCTATCGTAGGAAACTCAATGGTCAGAACTGAAGAATTAAAAAACGAGAACTCTTGATAAATCTGTGACTTGTACTTCTCCTCCTCAGTACTGGAATTAACTAAATTCTAGGAGACCCACAACCAGGCGGACACAGCTCACGGCTGTAAATACACTCACGGAAACCCTCTGCTACTCAGGGCCAAAGAACCGTCTTTTTACTTCAGAAACACAATTATTGAGGATTTTTAACACAGTCTTTTGAGATCAAAACACGAATTTGGAACATTTTTCTCCCATGGATCCTCTGACCGATGCAATGTGGTGTTTCGGAGGAAAAAAAAAAAAAAGAAAAAAACAGGTAATAACAGCCTGAGAGAAACTCGAGACGAGACTTAAGAAATTTCCCCCAAGCCTCCCTTCTACTGAATTGACAGAGAACGCTTTCTCCGCTCAGAATGCGGGCAATCGTTTAAAAATGGAAGTCTCCGGGAGGACGCAGCTGCAGTCATGAGCCACTGCGCGATGTGCAGTGTGGTCCACGAGCCCGTCGGTGCCGCCGACCCTCGGGCTCCGGCGGGGAGCGGCGGGAGGGGGCGACGCCGAGGTGGGGACACGCCGCGCACCGAGGGGGCGGCCTCCCCGGTCGCCCCCGGGACGGAGAGCGGAGGCAAAATGGCCTCGGGGAGGCGGAAGTGTCCCCGCGGGCGGGAAGCAGGCGCCGCTAACGGGAGGCCGGCGGGCCCGGGAGCCCCGGCTCGCCCCGCGCGCTCTGCCCGCCCCTTCCCGGGCCGGCCGCGCCTCAGCCCTCGGGACCCGGAGGTCCTCGCGGCCGCTCCCGCCGGCGGCCCGCACCTACCTCTCCGGACGGAGGCCGCGCCGGCGCCGCCAGTCACATAGGCCGAGGCTCCGCCGCCCGCTCGCCGCCCAGGCCGCCACACCGCACCGCCCCGGCCCCCGCGCTCCTCCTCTCGCCGCAGCCCCGGCGCTCCCCTTTATTTGCGGGTCTCGCTGCCACAAAATGGCGCTGAGGGAGGACGCGAGGCCCCGAGGCCCCACCCCCTTCCCGCTCCTCCCGCCGCCCCGCCCCGCCCCGCCCCGCCGCGCCGCAGCCTCCGCCCGCCCCGGTCGCCGCCCCGCCATGTTCGCGGCGGCCCACTCACCGAGTCGCCTCGCGGGCGCGGGCGCGGGCGCGGCCACCGGCCCGTCGCTGGGCCCCGCCGCAGGGAGGAGAGGCCAGGGCGCGGCGTCCGCCCGGAGCCCCCAAGCGCTAAGCGAGGAGCTGCGCTTGGCTGACACGCCGCGCGGCCTCGGAGCGCCGCAAGCTCGGCGGGGGCGGGGGCCGGGGGGCCGGGGGGCGGGGGAGCGGGCCGCGGGGAGGGGTGGGCGGCGAGGTCGGAGGTCAGCCGCGGGGCATCACGGGAAGGGCGGCGGGGGTCGCGATTGGCGGCGCGGGGCGGACGCGCTCGCCGGGCCACCTGCGGCTGCGGCGCGGCCTCGGGCGGAGGAATCCGGGCCGGGCGGCGCGCGATTGGCCGCTGTGTGGTGCAGCGTCCGCCGCTGATGCTTCCGCGCGCTGGTGGGCCAGGTGCAACCCCAGGAGCTAGGCCGTGGGTGGGAGGACGGGCCGCGGAGGCTTCGCTTAGCCTTGCCATTGGAGGACTTGGAAACCGGCGTTCCCGTGGAGCGCGGCGCCTTGACGTCTCGGGGCTAGACGGAGGGGCCATTGTCTAGCAGATGGGGGGTTGTGCCTGGGTCAGCTGCTCTAGCACCCCGCAAACCCAGAGCCCTTGAGTTTTTAATGAACCTTATAAAACACGATTTATAATTTGGGTATACTCCCTTATGCAAGACCTTGTGTCACCCGGGCCATTGCATAAGAACGATGGTGTTACCTGCTAAACGTGAAACAGTCTCTTGCACTTCCTACGAGGGTTCAGGTAATTCTTCTGATCTTCCCTTATCCGGCTTTGCTAAGAGTGTTTACCCCCTGAAGGAGCTGCCCTGAAATGAGGTGATTTATACGGATAAGATTAAAGTGGACTCCAGATACACATCTGGTATGTTCCCAGCAAGTGATAATGGAGAAAATATTTGCAGCTTACATCACAGGGAACCTTAAAAACGGAAGAAAAAAAAAAAAAAAAAAGAAGACCAAGATCCGAAGAGAATTTTTGGGAAAGAACGTGAGCAGACAATTCGCAGAAAAGAATAGCAGTAGTCCTTAAACATAAAAGGCTGTTTGTCCTCACTTGTAATGGAAGTCACATTAAAATTACAAGGCCCTGGAGAAGCAGTGCTCATAAATTTCTTGGTGTCAATGGGGAAAAATGGTTCAAGCCCTATGGAGTACCAAAATTACATTTGCATCTATTCTTGTATCTTGCAATTCTACTTCTGACCCTAACCTTATTCTGAAAATACACTACCACAAAATAGAAACAACATGTAGGCAAGGTTATTTGTTGCAGTGTCATTTTCATAACAAAAGTTTGGAAATAACCCGAGTATCCCTTAATAGGGAGCTAGTTGGACATGATAAAACGGTACAATGGAATGCAAAGCAGCCATAAGAAAAGAATTGGGTTGCTTTGGAATGAGTCCCAGGTTATATGGAAAATTGGAAGGATATCCTAGAAACAAACGGTTACCTACAGAGGATTGTGGAAAGCATGCAGGGGAAAGAAGTAGAAGCAAGACATCTAATTTTGAACTTATAGACTTTTATGTAGCCAAAAAGTAAATAAAGGAAACAAAATAAATCCAATGTTGAAAGCATATTGAAACAAACTTAACTGTAAGTCAAATTAGTAACAACTAATATTATTACCCATAGAAAAGAATTATTCCTCCAGGGCTTTTGAACATAGTACTCAGGTGACATCTATGGTGAGATATATTCTAAAGATGAAAAAGGACTGCAAAGGAATCTTAGGTTTTTCTCAATGTTTACAATTAATGGCAATACTATTGCTGTGGTTTTTAAACTATATGTGTATATATATGTAGATATATAATAGGATAACACAACTAATAATGTCTAACTTTTAAGGGGAGGAGAAAATGAGGTTCAAATATAAAGACCAAGGAAGTTCAGAAAAAGCCTGTAATACATTTAAATTATAAGTATCAATTTGAGCAAATGATTTTAAGAATAAGTTTCCTAGTCCTGTCCACTGAAATAGCACTAGGATGACAAACTGTCCCAGAGGGTTTCCCAGGATGCTGCAATTTCAGTGTTAAACCTGGAACTGTCAGAGGCAACCCAGGGTGGTTGGTCACCTTCAGGAACAATGAGCATACTTGCCACCCAGATCTGGTTTCTAAATTCCATTCCACAATAAATAGTTCCAAAGCTCTTTGGAAAATTGGCTGATTCCAGTCTGGGGCAGAGAAAGTACAGGATGAGTCAGACATTTTGTGCCTAAATGCAGAGAAAGTGCTTAAGCTAATAAAGATATGTCAACAGGACTTAGGAAAACAGGCAAAACTGATGTATAGGAATAGAAGTCGGGATCCCTGGGTGGCGCAGCAGTTTAGCGCCTGCCTTTGGCCCAGGGCGCGATCCTGGAGACCCGGGATCGAGTCCCACGTCAGGCTCCCGGTGTACGGAGCCTGCTTCTCCCTCTGCCTGTGTCTCTGCCTCTCTCTCTCTCTCTCTGTGACTATCATAAATAAATAAAAATTTAAAAAAAAGATATTAAAAAAAAAAGGAATAGAAGTCAAATCAATCATTGGCTGTCGGGGAGAGGGGAGCATGACACGACTGGAAAGGAAAATAAGGAACTTTGGGGGGTTATGATTAAGATGGTGCTTACCCACATATATATGTGTGTATATATATGTATAGTTATATATATATATATCGACAGTCATCACTACACCACTAAAATGGGTCCACTTAATGTCAACTTTACCTCATATAAGTTATATATATTACTTTCATATACTTAATATGAATTAACTCCCAAGTGTATGTAAATTATACTTCAATAGTGTGGAAATAAATGAAGACCAGCCAAAAGAGAAAAGCAAAGGCTATTTATTTGGAGCCTGCCATGATACGAGAGTCAGCCACCATCACTTGCATTTTGGCAGAGACTCAAAGGTAGGCATGGGAGTGGGAAAGCTTCACAGAGGAAAAAAGGAATGGCTTCAGGTGGGCCCTGTTGGAAGCAAGAGGCATGGAAAAGCTGAAGGTGACTAGGAGCAGGGCATCCTATGTGATTGACCAGGAGTGCAGATTTGACTTTCTCTGATTAAGTCTGTGGTGGAAGTGGGGATGAAAATTAGAGAAACTGTGAATTTTTTTTTTTAAATTTTTTTTTTTAATTTTTATTTATTTATGATAGTCACAGAGAGATAGAGAGAGAGGCAGAGACACAGGCAGAGGGAGAAGCAGGCTCCATGCACCGGGAGCCCGACGTGGGATTCGATCCCGGGTCTCCAGGATCGCGCCCTGGGCCAAAGGCAGGCGCCAAACCGCTACGCCACCCAGGGATCCCGAAACTGTGAATTTTTAATCAAGTCCTGTCCATTTGGGGCTAAAGAGAAAAGAAAAAAAAGAAAAGTTCTTTAGAACTTAGAACTAAGTTCTTGTTTATCTGCCTGAATTCTTACTTGCAATGGCAATCTGACTTCCTCTCCAAGTTAGTCTTACAGGAAGCTAGCTGGCTTCCTCACTCATTAGTGTACATAAGGGGCAGGTTGCTGCAGGTTGTGGGTCAGAATTACATATTTTTAAAGATTTTATTTATTTGAGAGAGAGAAAGCATGAGTAGAGCTTCAAGCTTCCTGCTGAGCAGGGAGCCCCACATGGGGCTCCATCCCAGGACCCTGGGATCATGACCTGAGCCAAAGCCCCACGCTTAACTGACTGAGCCACCCAGGCACCCCCAAAATTCTATTTTTATCTATAGTCTGGTCATATCCATTTGTATATCCAGTCTTCAAAAAGTAAATTTTTAAAGGACACAGGAACCAACTTGAAGCATCTGCCACAGGCCACATTCAGCGCAATTTTAACATAAAAAGGAAATGGCAACAATTAATTGTAAATACTGAATAGATGAAAATCTATGACCCTACAGTTAAACTTGATGAAAGACAGGGTGGAGAACAATTTTCCATCATTGGAAATGATGTTACATCAAATCACTGTTACATCAAATCACTCTGATAATGAGCTATTCACGGTAACATAGTATTTGCCCTCCCTTTTGTTTGTTTATTGAAAAAGAGAATTGTGGTTCACTCCTGGTTTAATAAGGAAAACCTCTTCTTTACAATAGAATGCTAGCAAATAAATGTAGAATAAATAATGTAATTAGCAAGTAACTAGTATGCAAATCTTAAATAAGTCAAAGATCATTTATGGACTTTAAAACCTTTAGATGACAGATTGTTGGGAAATGGGAGCATACATTTGAAACCAAAATAACATTTCTCAGGTTATTATCTAATTGTGAAGAGAATATATTTGTATAGTGGAGTCATCTGGTGGTCACCATCTGAACCAAATGAACAAATTTAGAATCTGTAATAGTGGGAAAACCTCCAATTTACAGAAAATAGTAAAAAAAAAAAAAAGTAATGGCACTAGCAAAAATATTCTCCCCAAAATTTAATGAAACTGTAAGCAGTAAATATTTATTGAGCACCTGAGTTAGGTCTAGCACAGTCCTCAATATCAATATCCACCCAACTTTAAGCTGCAATTTCAAAAGAGTTACCAAAGTGTGCTGAAAGTTACTTACATTTGACTGTTTTATTTATTCATTTTTAAGATTTTTAAATATTTATTCATGAGAGACACAGAGACATAGGTGGAGAGAGAGGCAGGCTCCATGCGAGGAGCCTGATGTGGGACTCAATCTCAGGACTCCAGGATCACACCCTGGGCCAAAGGCAAGCACTTATCCACTGAGCCACCCAGGCTTCCCATGTTTGGCTGTTTTAAACAGCACATGCTGTTGAGTTAGACTGATGTGAAGTAAATTGGCCACTTCTTTCCCGTCAACCTAGTAGTTAGCCTATAACCAATAATGCTACTACTTTGACTTAGGCACCATCTAATAAAATGTGAATACGAAAAAAGGAAGAAGAAAAAAAAAAGGTATTCACAGTAAGTCTAACCTTTGTCGTTGGCATATAAGAAGTCCAGGGAACCTGGAGATGAGCAGAATTGGCATTTAAAGAAGTTGGCAGTGATTCACAGAGTTCTTCTGAGCTCAGAGATGGCGTGACCATGACCCTGAGCATGTCAAGTTTTTCCATGAGTCATAACTTTTGCTTGGTCCATTCTTTCTGTCTGCCTTGCTCTTTCGACTCTTCCTTACCAGGTTATCTCCTGTTACACATTAGTAATTAGCTTTAGAGGCATTCTTTAGCCGATTATGTGTCAGTCATAGAGATTTGTAGTTTTACATATATGGCTGTTAAAGCTTTCTAGACAATTTTCTCTTTTTAACCTAGTGGGTTTTACAAGTACTTTCTTATAAAGTTTTTCTTTGAACCTCAATGCAATGTACTAACCAAATGTATCTATTTTTTCAGGTTTAGTTTACATTTTTTAACTGTAAAGCTAATGATGTTACTCTTTGCAGACCACAAAGAACTCCATTGGTACTCTTTAAACAATTTAAAAAAAATATTATATTTATATAATAATTTCTACCAGTACTATTTTAAAAATGCTATTTCACTGTACCTATCTCCTTGAATATAATTCTGAACAATTTCCAGGCTTTGTTTCCTTGTTTGGTTGTTTGGGTTTTTTTTAAAGATTTTATTTATTTATTCATGAGAGACACACACACACACACACAGAGGCAGAGACACAGGCAGAGGGAGAAGCAGGCTCCACGCAGGGAACCCGACGTGGGACTCGATCTCAGGTCTCCAGGATCACACCCTAGGCTGCAGGCGGTGCCAAATCGCTGCACCACTGGAGCTGCCAGGTTGGTTTTTTTTTTTTTTTTTTTAAGATTTTATTTATTTATTTGAGAGAGTGACAGCACGAGGCAGGGAGGGGTAAAGGGGGTGGAAGAAGCAGACTCCCCGCTGAGCAGGGAGCCCAATGCAGGGCTCAATCCCAGGACTCCAGGATCATGACCTGAGCGAAGGCATATGCTTAACCGACTAAGCCACCCAGGTGCCCCTTCTTGTACTGTTTTGAATCAGTGTATTTGTTATATACCCATGAAACATTGATTAAATACCTGTCACACTGTACTAAGAACAAATGAAATTTTATCCCTTAACAGTGGCTATACAGTGAAGTTTCAATCATTCTGAATCCTTGGTGGGGGCAGGGAGCAGAGATAATAGAGGTGTGGGGAACTTAGAATCACTTGTTCTTGGAAACAGGCTTGTCTAGTTCCTGGAAAATCCCTTTATTATAAAATAAAATAAATCAAAATAAAATAAAATAAAGGCAGACCAAGATAATTTCCCTATCACAATCTCTCTCCTTGTTACCATTCAGTGCAAATAACTGCTTCTGAAAAGGATTCAGTGTGCCAACATGACTAAGCATCACTGTACTCCTTCCAGCTTCCACCAGGGTACCATGGCACACACTGCTGGGAGCCATGTTCCTCTTCTTGCTGATGGTTTCCTGATGGTTGTTTGAGTCATAATATCTTCAGCCCAGGGAATCAATTATAGCCAGTATGAGCCAATGTTTCTTAACAGGAGTGCTACTGATGTTCTGGGTAGAATGAATTTGTGTGTGTGTGTGTAAAAGTATTCTGTGCATTTTAGAACATTATGCATCCCAATACAAACCCACTAAACGCCAATAGTATCTCTCTGTGTGACACCTGAAAGTTCCCCCTCTATATTTCAAATACCTCGTATGGGCAGGATTCACCTGATGAGAACCTTAGCTGATTAAGGAATTGAGATCTTCTTGACCCAAATCATGACACCTTGTCTTCCAGTGGGCAGAATTGGCCAATTGACCAGTTTTGCCCAGGACCAGAGGAAATCTCCTGGGACTTCTAAGAAAGGCTTTTCTTTCTGATAAGAGAGATGTGCTTCCCCCCCACCCCCGCCCCCTTCCTCTTAACAGTCTGGGAGAGACTGTGATGCTTGCACCTATAGGAACCATCTCCTGATCAGGAAGTATCAAATGGGAAAACAGAGACCAGGGACGCCTGGGTGGCTCAGCAGTTGAGCATCTGGCTTTGGCTCAGGGCATGATCCCAGAATCCAGGATCAGAGTCCCATGTCAGGCTCCCTGCATGGGGCCTGCTTCTCCCTCTGCCTATGTCTGCTCTCTCTCTCTCTGTGTCTCTCATGAATAAATAAACAAAATCTTAAAAAAGAAAGAAAAGAAGAAAGAAGGAAGAAAGAAAGAAAGAAAGAGAAGAAAGAAAGAAAAAAAGAAAGAAAGAAAGAAAGACAGACAGACAAGCCTGCTGAGAATACAGAGTAGGGAGTGAAAGTCCTTGGATCCTGGATGACATTGTTAAGCTTCCAGATGAACCCAGGGACTGTCAACTGTTGGGCTTTTTATGAAAATAGAAATGTACTTATATTTATTTTTTTTTAAGATTTTGTTTATTTATTCATAGACACAGAGAGAGAGAGAGGCAGAGACACAGGCAGAGGGAGAAGCAGGCTCCATGCAGGGAGCCCGATGTGGGATTCGATCCCAAGTCTCCAAGATCACACCCCAGGCTGCAGGTGGCACCAAACTGCTGCGCACCGGCGCTGCCCTGTACTTATATTTTAAATCCCTGTCCATCAGGGTGCCTGTTAAAACATCACCAAACACGTTCTGACTTACCTGGTTAAGGAAAGAGAGTATTTACATGATAAACAAGTTAAAGAAAATGGGAAGAGGGACGCCTGGGTGGCTCAGCAGCTGAGTGTCTGCCTTTGGCTCAGGGCGTGATCCTGGAGTTCTGGGATTGAGTCCCACATCGGGCCCCCAGCGAGGAGCCTGCCTCTCCTTCGGTCTATGTCTCGGCCTCTCTCTCTGTGTGTCTCTCATGAATAAATAAACAAAATCTAAAAAAAAAAAAAAAAAAAAAAAAAGAAAATGGAAAGAGGGACACCTGGGTGGCTCAGCGTTGAGTCCCAGAGTTCCTGGATGAGTCCCACATGGGGCTCCCTACAGGGAGCCTGCTTCTCCCTCTGCCTGTCTCTGCCTCTCTCTGTGTCTCTCTTGAATAACTGAAACCTCCTCTTTTTTAAATTATTGTTTTTTAAGATTAAGGCTCCCATAGGGAGCCTGATGCAGAACTTCGATCCCAGGACTCCGGGATCATGACCTCAGTTGAAGGCAGACGCTCAAACACTGAGCCACCCAGGTCCCCACCTCTTCTAATTTTTAAAAAGGACAGCCTTCTTCTATTCCCCACAAGTTAAAGAACAGGAGACAGTCCATCCAAAAAACATGTGCCTGACTCACTCCTGATCATTGAAAATCTGTACTTCTGCCAGAGAAAAGCGGTTGTCCCAGTCACCATGCTGACCACCTGCTACAGACATCTGTTAGCAACAACATAATTTATTTTCATTGCTCTTTCCTGCCTTTTTTAACCTCTTTTCTCTGTCTCACTCATCTGTGTTTAGGGCTACTGGCCACAGCCAGATCTTTATCTTTTCTCATGGAAAACTCCAACAGCCTCCTCTGCCACCCATCAAAACCATCTTCCACACAGCAATTCTGGGAGATTTACACTGTTGGGATGATGGAGCAGACATACCACTCCATGTTTCTCTCACGAAGCACAACACAAAATCCTGCACGTTAACCTATGAAAACAAACACAAGAAAGGCACACTGCCTAGGGGCATAAGGACCAGAGGACAACACAAAGGTTGCCCCGCATTCCGTGGGCTTTCTTTTTGCTTCATACACCTCAAGAAGCAAGCAATCTGGAAATACCAACAGGCACAGACAAAACATGCCCCCTCTCCCCCCAAAAAAGCCTGCTCCCTATAACCAAAGGACCAGGGAAGAGGCAGCCCAGCAAGAGAGAAAATCTTGGGACAGTGACCACTCTCTCCAGCCAACACCTCCACCCCTACCCCACGGGTTACTGATCAAAAGCATGGGTGAGCCAGGATGTGGTTCATTGGGGAGACAACACCTGGCCAGGAGCATCTCACAACCCAGGCACTCCAATCAGTTATTTGTTACCCTTTTCAACAAATGGCAACACAGGAAGTGCTTTATAGTACTCTGGGAAAGAGCACCACCTTGTGATGAAATAAAAGGAAACAATCTAAAGGCTGTGCCTCTAAGCCCTTGATCAAATCCAAGTCAAGTAGACTCTTAGAGGCTGACTCCCCAGCAGGTGGTGCACAGTCTGGAGAAGCCCAACGTTCCAGATCAAAGCTGGGCTCATCCCTCCAGAGGAGGGAAAATTCTATATGACATGTGTCACACCCTGAGGGATTCAAGGTATCTGAGGTCCTGGGTTTCTGGAGAGGAAAAGGCATATTGGGAAAGTTACAGAAAGAAAGGGAGAAGGAAAATGATGCACTTAGCTGAATGTTTTACATACATTGTGTCATTAGTTCTCACAAGCGGACTTCCAGGGAAGTGAGATCCTGTATTAGTCCCCTTTGGCAGACAGCTGAGGCCCAGAGAGGTTCAGTAACAGTACCGATAAGAAGAGCTAAAGCCTAGGGCACCTGGGTGGCTCAGTCAGTGAAGCACCTAACTTTGGCTCAAATCATGGTCCCAGGTTCCTGGGATAGAGCCCCACGTCCGGCTCCCTGCTGCTCAGTGGGGAGCCTGCTTCTCCTCCTTCTACTACTCCTCCCTGCTCATTCTCCCTCTCTCTCTCTCAAATAAATAAGTAAATAAAATCTTTAAAAAAGGAGAGAGAGAGAGAGAGAGAGAGAGAGCCTCAACTTAGATAAAGTTAAGCTGATTACTCCCTTAAACATACACAACAGGCTTCCCTCAGGAATATATGCCAAAAGAGAAACCTTTAGCAAAGTAAAGGTACAACTGCTGCAGAGAATGTGACTTTAAACTATGTTTACTCCCCTCAGCCTGATATTATAAAAGTAAGGGTCCCTCTTTGGGACATCCTTTTTTATGCCTGTAGACCCTTGAGCTGAAGAACAAGACCCCTGTCAGTAGGAGAAAGTTTAGGCACAGTGGAGGGGATTTTGTTCTCATTCCATAGAAAATAAGTGCCTAATATAGCCAAACTGTCCAATAAGTCTGAGTAGTGCTTCTGCCCCAGAGAGAGGAACAGCCAGATGATAATGAGGGCAGATTTGGGTAGGAGGCAGTCTGAAAGCAGCTGCAGTGGCCACAGGGTCTTTGTTAAGAAGGACAACCAAGCTGTATAAGGCCATATCCAGAAGGCACGGAAAACATAGGTGTGTTTAGGCAGACAAATGTTTCCAGAGGTCCATTCTCTGAGCAGGGCTCAGCAGTGAGGGTCCTACGGGTGGAAGGTGATCTTAGACAGAGCTGTAGCAGCACTGCTCATTATAATCCAAGTGGGAGCCCAAGCAGGAGCCCAGATGCAGAGACAGGGATCCAGGCCCTAGAAGAAGGGACTGGCAAGGGCCAGGACATGTTCGTGGGCCTCAGACATTGAAAATGGGGAATGGGTAAAATATACAGAATAAATCACAGCAGATAAATGTTCTTGTTTTGTATAGGAATCTTACTATAAGGCATCATAAAGATAATAAATATTTAATAGGTTTTTAAAGATTTTATTTAATTACTTGAGAGAGAGAGAACAGAGCAAGAGGGAGAAACAGGCTCCCTGCTGAGCAGGGAGCCCAACTCAGGGCTTGATCCCAGGACCCTGAGATCATGACCTGAATCAAAGCCAGACACTTAACTGACCAAGCTGCCCAGACACTCTTATTTAATAGATTTTTAAATCATAAACCGTGGTGTGGCTTTGGCCTAGGTATTTTTCCCAAACCCCCTGTATATGTGGCTTCAGCCTTGGCCTTTGGAAAGCTGGAAACAAGTGCTCACTTAGTTGTCATTTAGACCATCCCTAGCCTTGTGCTAGACAAGAGATTGTGTAACAGCTTCAGTTACTGTCATATTCAACTGGGGTGACAACATCACTCATGGGTTCAAGGCGCACTGTTCAGATGATTTTCAATAGATAAATATAGCATGTAGTAAACATCTTCTTGGATTTTGTGTTCACTGAAATTCTATCAGCTGCATAAATGTATATTCATTACACAAAAACTTTTTTACAAATTTTAAGATTTTATTCATTTATTCATGAGAGACAGAGAGAGAGGCAGAGACAAATGCAGAAGGAGAAGCAGACTCCCCGTGGGGACCCTGATATGGGATTCAATCCCAGGACCCCGGGATCATGACCTGAACCAAAGGTAAATGCTCAACCACTGAGCCACCCAGGTGCCCTCACAAAAACTTTAAAAGAGCTGAATACATCTTTTCTGCTTAATATCATTCAAATCCTTATAAGCATTTATTGACTCAAAAGAATATGATGGTCTTCCTAAAGTTATCTACATAATATTTAACATTCTCATTAACTTTAAACTATCTTCAAATGTATTTAGCTTTTTAGGTTTTTTTTTTTTTAAGGTGTTCTTAATAATTACTTTTGCACAGGGGTGCTTGGGTGGCTCAGTCAGTTAAGTGTTTGACTTTGGCTCATGACCTTTGTTCATGATCTGAGGGTCCTGGGATGGAGCACCATGTAGGACACCATGCTGGGTGGGGAGTCTTCTTCTCCCTCTCCCTCTGCCCACCCCTGGTCATGCTCTCTCTCTCTCTCAGATAAATAAAATTGTTAAAAAATGATTTTTATACGTAAAATTCATTATTAAAATGAACCTTCTCAATACCCAATACCATCAAGTATTACGAGATTTGACACTTGCAATAATAAGGACACACGTATACATTCACTGACAATGACAGTTATTAGGAGGCACAGCAGTAACCTCAGAAGTAATATAGCAGTTGACATACTAAGAAATTGTTATATCAAATATTTAAAATTAAGTTAAATACTGTTGTATTTTCCTTTGATGCCAGAGAAGAAATTACCACAGCTGAGGTGGGGCATGGGTAAGAGAAGAAATTAAAAGTACACTTACTATGATGAACACTGAGTAGTACGTAGAAGAAAATTAAAATAGAAAACATTAGGGGTGCCTGGGTGGCTAACGTCTGCCTTCAGCTCAGGTCATGATCCTCGGGTCCTAGGATCAAACCCTGCATTGGGCTCCCTGCTCAGTGGGAAGCTTGCTTCTCCCTCTCCTTCTGCCACTCCCCCCTCGCTTGTGTCCTCTCTCTCTCTCTGTCTTTAATAAATAAATAAAATATTAAAAAAAATAAAAATAGAAAATTGGTTAAATTCAAACTACTGCTAAATATTTTATTTTTTATTTTTTTAGAGAGGGAAGGGGAGGGGCAATAGGAGGGGCAGAGGGAGAGAATCTCAAGTAGACTCCCCACTGAGCATGGAGGCCCCCCTCCCCTGCCACCTTAGTGCAGGCTTGATCTCTCTCTTTTTTTTTTTTTTTTAAGATTTTTATTTATTTATTCATAGAGATGCAGAGAGAGAGAAATAGAGAGAGAAGCAGGCTCCATGCAGAGAGCCCAATGTGGGACTCGATCCAGGGTCTCCAGGATCATGCCCTGGGCTGCAGGCGGTGCTAAACCGCTGTGCCACTGAGGCTGCCCAGGCTTGATCTCTCACAACACTGAGATCATGACCTGAGCTGAAATCCAGAGTCAGGCACTTAATTGAGCAACTAGGCACCTCAACTTTTCTAAAAGAATTTCAAGAAACATTTGAAAACAATTCAGAATGCCATAACATGTCTTAAGGAAACTAAGTTGTAACTTTTCACACTATTTTCTAGATTTAAAGTCATATTTGGGCTGATTAGAGGTGGGTGCCCCGGACAAGGTGGTGGTATGGGCATAGGCTCACCTCTAAAATCTACTGAAAGAACCCATGGGATAAACTCATGAAATCTGAAGTGCTACTCAAAGATGAGAAATCTGAGACAATTTCTGGTAAACATAGTCTTTTTTTTCTTTTCTTTTTTAATTGAGAGAGTAGTAGGGAGGGCCTGAGGTAGAGGGAGAGAGAGAATCCTCAAGTGGACTCCCCACACGGGGCTCGATCCCAGGACCCTGAGATCATGATCTGGGCAGAAACCAAGAGTTGAACGCTTAGCTAACTGAACCACCCAGATGCCCCTCTAGTAGACGTAGTCTTGATGTGTCACTGTCACATTGGGTAGCAATGACTTGTGGGAGGTGATGGTATAATGACTCCACTGTGTCATTACATTGGAGCAGAGCTCGGTTTTTTCTTTGCTCCTGGACCAAAATGCTGGTTCCAGGACCTTTTTTTTTAAAAAAAATTGTAGGTGATTAAAAAAATCATATAATCACTTTAAGTTGAAACACAAGCTCAGTCTTAAATGCCTGGTCCTATGTAGAAATCTTTGACGTGGACTAAAAGTTGAGACTTGTCCTTTAGTGCAGGCTTCTAGCCAGCAGCCTGCAGTGGGAGAAGGAGGCAGTAACTTGTTGGCTCTTCCAGTTTTGGGCCTTCCTGCCTAGTTCTGCTCCTCCTCTCTTAGCATGCTAACCTTGTTTTCTAACTTTCCAGGGATTGAGCTGCAAGAGAGAGGAGGTGTGGGGTTATGGTTCATGTTAGTGGTGTGGGGAGGGAGAGGGTCTTGTGGGGGAATCTTCCTTGACTATTATTGTCTTGTCTGGCCATTTTGATACTGACTCTTGTGGTTTTGGAGACAACCTGTCACTGATGATTTCTCGGCCTGAACTTAGTCAAAAAGCTAAGAGACTGCATTGTGTTCCAGGGAAGCATAAGAAAAAAAATCTCTGCTTTATACTGAACCTGAAAGAAAAGCAGGCCAGCAGAAAGTCAAATTTTAACAAAAATAGATGTTATGTCCAAAGACCAGTTATTTAAACACAACTTCCAAAGTGCGAACCAAGGGATATTTGTTCTTTATTTAGCATTAAGAGACATCTTATTCCATGTGGTCAAAAAAGTTGGAGTCAGAAAAAAATGTCACGTACTTAATCTTAAGCACTGCATTGTAACTTAAAACATGCAAATGAATATCCATTCAATACTTTTAGATGAAGAACCAGAAAATTGTTGGAGCTTCCCATGACCACACTAATAATGCATTGTCTATGTTTGCAGTTCTCCAGAGTGGAATGGGAACTTGAAGACACCTGCAAAGTAACCTGATCTTTTCACTGTTCAGTGATCTTCCCAATCTTCTATTATTTGCTTTAAGCACATCTAATCGAACAGTGATTATTTTTAGTGGCTCACCTTTATCGAAACCTTAGAAAGTATTCATTAAAATAACTTCCTTTCTCACATCTTATCAATTTACATAGTACTTGATTAAATCACATAATTTCAATAACTGGTCAATAAATAAAACTAGGCATAAATCTGTTTGGGGAACATATACAAACTCTTGGTAGGCATCCACCTCAACTGTTGGGGCCGTAGTGAGTGGTCTGGCTCTGAGCATTCAGGCACTATGGGCATCTGTCACTATGCCCTACAAAGAAATGGAAATATGACTGTTAATCTGGAAAGCTGTTGAGGTGGCTATGTATAAAAGCTTCTACTATATTTATTCTGCCTGAAACAGCATGTATGATAGAAAAGCATGGGCTTCTCGACTAGCCTTCCATGGTCTGGCATCCTTTGTTGACTAACTCACTTGGTTTGACATTTTTGTAATAGTTTTAGCTCTACGACAGTGGTCCTCATTTGGAGATGATTTGGCCCCCAGGGGACATTTGACAAAGTTTGAGACATTTTTGGTTGTCAAAACTGGAGGTGGGTGAGTGCTACTGGCATCTAATGGGTGGTGGCAGGGGGGTGGATAAATATCCTACAATACTCAGGGCAACTCCGTAACAAAGTCATTGGTCCAAAATGTCAACAGTGCCGGGTTGAGAGACCCTGCTCTCTGAGTTCTGGCCTCAACCCCAGACTCCACTGTTTGGATGGCTTTCCATCAACACTCTCAGATGCCACTATCCTTTCTGAGTGACAGGCTCCCCAGGTCTGGGACAAAGCTCCTGGGGATAAGGACCATGGCTGGTTCTATACACAACTCATAACAAACTTAGCATCCAGACAACAGTAGGTATATTATTGTTTAAATAATAACAACAGAAGAAGGTTAAAGCACCAGTTGAAATTCTTTCCCATGCACTCTCCAACTCCAAGTAATGGAGTCAGCTGCTATCAAAAGCAGGATTATGAATTCCCTAAAGCCTGGATCAGAGGTGGAAAAGCTTATGTTGTGGACAGGCTGTGCAGGTTTGGCAGCTTTTTCCACTGGGAAATACAGAAGGGTGATTGAAAGGAAGAGCTGTTCTGGGTTTTAACTGAGTGTTGGGCTTGATCCTTTCCGATTTTGCTCTCCATGTATGCCCTAGGAGAAAGGGGGTCATGTAACCTATGCACCCTGAACATTGGGGGTGAACTTGGACACTGGTACCCACTTTTTGTCAGGATATTCTGAAGGTGGAAGGCACCAACCAGTCTTAAAGGGAGCATGGCAAGGAAGCATGTACCAGGCTGCCCTGGTGGCTACATGTTGATCAAAGGAACATTCACCCAGAAAAGGGACAGGGGAGCCAAACAGAGGCATGGCCGCACCTGGGCAGGGGCAGGGGGTCTACCTGACAGAGAGCCAGCTGGGGGTGAAGCTAAGCCAGATATGTCACCTGTACAAAAATGCTTGGACATATTGTGGCCATTAAAATGAAGTTGAACCAGACCAAGATAGAACACACCTCTTCTCTCTCAGCCTCTGACTGGCTGGAACTGACACATAGGGTCAGGTGACACCAAAGCAAGAGCCAGTTCACAAAGGCCATCCCTCCAGGATACAAAGTCTCCTTTCCCTTCCTTCAGGTGAGTGCCAGCAAGCCCTCTAAAGAAAGAGAGCAGGAAGGAGAGTGGAGCAGAGTGCAGTGGGGGAGTCCCAGGCCAGAAGAAGCTCCAGTGATTGTGATTATAAACTCAACAGTGGCTGACAGTTTAATAACCAGATTGGATTACGGAAAGCTGGGAACTGCTGTATTAGTTTGCTTGAGTTGTAAAGCAAAATACCATAGACTGTGTGGCTTATGCAACAGAAATCTATATTCTCACAGTTCTGGAGACTGGAAGTCTGAGATCAAGCTGTCAGCAGGCTTCATGTCTCCTCAAGTCTCTCTCCTTGGTTTGCAGAAGGTCACCTCTCAGCCTGTGTGTGACTTTATCTCTTCTTATAAGGACATCTGTCACACTGGTGTGAAACTCTCATTTTAATTTAAACACCTTTTAAAGGCCTTATCTCCAAATACAGGTACATTCTAAGGTACTAGGGGTTAGGCCTTCAACATACAAGTTTGGGGGGAATACAATATAGTCCGTAACAACTGGATTAAGTACTAGGCTGGTCTGGGACAAAACTAAGAGAGGTCTGCTCAAGGAAGAGTTGAATGTTCAGGGTCAATGTTGAGATTAGAGAGTTCTGGTTTATACATTGCTGAGAGGATATTCTTCAAACCCCATAAAAGAGTGATTGATCAGCTAGTTAACCAGAATATCTTGTACCAATATATAGCTGACTAGTTCCTTAAACTAAATTAATATTCTTAGGGTGAAAGCACTTCTAGGTTTATTTCACATGATTTCATTCTATTTCCCCACAAATGGGCCAGTGAAGATATAAGCTAGCACCAGAACAGGGGAATGTAGACCAGGATGGCTAGTGTTCTGGGACATGCCTGAGATGGATCCAAAGTTCATACTATTCCCAGTGGATCAAGTCCTGGCATGAACCTCTCTGTGGTGTATGAGGCCAAGCCTCCTGCACACCTACTCTGGTTCCTTGGTGTGGGGTGTAACCCCTGGCACATGCAGGCCAGGAGATGTAACCAGCCTGAGGTCATTGCCCTCAGGGATGTGAGTGTATTCATCTTGAATAGCTCTTGAGAATCATTCTTAGAACTGTGCTCCACAATAATCAATTTTACTCCACAATAATCTTGGGGTATTAATAGACCAAGCCACTTCTCACACAGAATGCATTAGCCATGCTGGTTTTTTTTTTTTTTTTTTTTTTTTTTTTTTACCTAGAGTGATGGTTAATTTTATGTGTCAGTTTGGAGGGTGTTTTGAATGAAATTAACATTTAAATTGGTGAATTTGTGGTAAAGCAGATTGCCTTCCATAATGTGGGTGGGTCTCATTCAATCAGCTGAGCAAAAACTGACCTCCTCAAGAAGGAGGAAATCTCCCTTAGATTGCCTTTGCACTGGATTCATACCATTGGCTGTCCTGGGTCTCCAGCCTGTCAGTTTGCACTGTAGATTTTGGACTTGCCAGCTTCCATAATCCATGAGTCATTTCCTTTAATAAATACATCTCTTTATCTGTGTATATACAAATCATATTGATTCTGTTTCTTTTTCTTTTAAGATTTATTTATTTATGTTGGAGAGAGAGCGAGAGCACATGGTGGTGGTGGGAGGGACAGGGAGAGGGAGAGAGAGAATCCCAAGCAGGCTCTGTGCTGAGCATGGATCCCAATGCCAGGCTCAATCTCATGACCCTGAGATTATGCATGACCTGAGCAGAAATCAAGAGTCGGGCACTTAACCAACTGAACCACGCAGGTGTCCCTCAATTCTATTTCTTAATACATCTCTTTTTCTCCATATATACAAATCATATCAATTCTGTTTCTCGGGGCAACTCTAATACACATGGGAGTAGTTATGATGGTGGGTTATCCATTCCCCCTAAAGGATAGATATTGCATAGCCTTTATGGAGGGATCTGTTAGACTCTAAATATAGAGTGATCTTTCTTTTTACCCTCCTCCATTCTGGTTTCTCAGGTTTATGGCCCACAAGGCTGGGAAGAGTCAGGCGACCCAGTGCCAAAGGCAGTTCTAGGAAGCTGGGTTTTCACTGAGGCTAAGAAGCTAATGTGATTGAAGACACAACCCAGCATGAAAACAGAGGAGCAATATCAAGCTTCAGGTCCAAGAATCATGACTTGAATCATATGCAAAGGATGAGTCTGGAGATCAGTCAGGAGCTGAGAAGATAGGAACATGTCAGGAAGAGACATGGGATGGGGAGGGTTGCCTGGGTGGCTCAATTGGTTAAGCATCTGCCTTCAGCTCAGGTGGCGTCTCCCTACTCAGTGGGGTGCCTGCTTCTCTGTCTCCCTCTGCCTGCTGCTCCCCTGCTTGTGCTTTTTCTCTGTCAATTAAACAAAAATAAACTCTTAAAAAAAAGAAACATGGGGGAGTTTCAATACTTGAGCTATACACAAACAAGATAAGATTGAGCTCAATTTTATCGGTGCAAGGAATGTGGAGAGGGAGTGGCAGCTGTTTAAAAGCACAGGGTTATGTCAGTGTTAACAGAGCAAGCACCCTACATTCAAAGCTCAGCTCTACTACCTACAAGCTGTGTGTGTGACCTTGGACAAGTCTACTGTCTTCATGCAAAGGTAGAATGATAAGCCACTGCAGAGAGATGTGTAAAATTAAGAGGTGATATAGAGCATTTGACCTAGTACCTAGCACATATGAGGGGATGCTCAGTAACAGTGGTTCCCTTCTCCCTTTATAGATACAATTAACTCCCTATATGTCTTGTTCAATAAAACACTTTCATTATGAACCAAGCTCCCTCTTTCCTTTTCTGGTATTTAATGTGTTCTTTGAGTGTGCCTCATTTCTGAGTGGAATCTGCTGAGTGAATCCACCACAAAGAATCCTTAGAAGGGAGACAACTGGGGCCTAACCTTTTGTCCTCCCCTCTTCATGGGAAGGAGGTGAGATGGCTGGTGCTCTAGAAGCTATTGTGGATCATGAAGAAATTCTGAGGACAGAGGAGCCTGGGTCCTTGATAATTTCATGGCACTGTCATCCCAGCCTTGGACTACCTACTTCAGATTGCTTTTATGTGAGGGAATGAATATGCTCTTCTGTGTTTGAGACACTCAGTCACTAGAACGTGAATGCAATTAATAACTGGCTCAAAAGGATTTCATCTCAACCCATATTTTGCCTCCTCCAGCCAATATGTTGGTTTAACTGTGATAGGTCTGAGGATGGCTGTGAAGTGGCCTTGGGAAGTTTATGCAAGGGAAATGCACAATTATGATGCCAGATGTCGCAGATGAGACCCTGAGCTGGCTGGAAGACTTTGGGACAGACCCCAGTCAACTGCATTTAACTCTTGGGCCAATACTGAATGAGTACTTCATATAGTGGCTAGCAAAAAAGAAAAAGAGACCTGTTCATTGGGTGTGGCCAACAAAGAAGGTAAAAAATCTCCAAAAAAAAAAAAAAAAAAATCTCCTAAACTCCAGCATTCCCCAAATCCTTGGTCTCAATCCAGATACTCTCACAGTCGGGGTTGTCTTCTGGAGGGATGTAGCTGTTACAGATATGATGTTAGAGACACTTCCACCAGACTGTTACTGTCACTAACTCGCACCCCAATTGTTGCTTGTTCAAAAGGGTGTCTCCTGAGGGAGTCAATTTAAGTATTAAAATATCATCATCTGTACAAACTAGGAGTACATCCCATGCCGCCTAACTGGGCTCAATCTCCTTACAGTGATATTTTGTTCTCACTAGAATAAGCCCTTTTATTAGTGACTGATCTGCTGCTGAAATCTGTCATTTCATCCTTTAAAATGTCCTCCTTTTTTTTTTTTTTTTCCAGTTCTCATAGATAATACCCTAAAACTGGTTCTTAGGACCTCAGCTAGGATTCACACAACAGCTTTCTAACTAGCTTGCCCTTCACCATATCAATGACAGACTACCTTGACTGAAAAACTACCGTGTCTCACTCAGTTCTGCTAAAATGCTTGATTTCCTGTAACCAGCCTTATGAGGCACATGTCTGACCTTTCCTCAACCTGATTTTCCTCCTTTACCCAGTCATACATTCTTGGTTAGTTTCCCAACTGTCAGCAAGCCCCAGCCCTCTGGCTGAGAAGCCAGCTCAGTGGTTCCCGTTAGCTATTCCCCAACCCAAATCCTAGTCATCCCTGGGGAGGGAAGGCGGTGGAGATGGGCGTGGAAGAGAGTAGCTGAAACTATTCAGCACCTACTCTCTACTTCCTCTTAAATTATTCCAATCAATAAGGACCCAACTATGCCAATAATAGTGCAAGGCTCTCCTAACTTCTATACAGGGAGGATTCACACAGTTCAGGATTGTTCCTCTAATTGTTGGGAAAGCATTAGATGCAGCTCATTAGACTGTAAGACAGAGTAGCAAAGAATCCTCAGTTGTACTTTTAAATATTCTCCCGAGCTTTTGGTTTATGGAAGTCACTCAGAACAAACACTCAGGTCCTGACTGGTAAGGCTTAGTGATCAAGAAAGTAGGAACTTTCATTTCTAGTCCAGTCTTTTACTTATTAACGGTGTGACCAAGGCAACCTGCTTAACTTGAGTGAGCTCATTCGTGTGGTCTGAATCAACGGTACCTACCCTAGGAGCGACGTAGAGATAAATGCATCTAAGCCCTGCAGCGTAGTCCCTGGCACAGCACTGCAGGCGTCCAGTAACACTATCATCAGGCCGCCGCGGGCCTGGCTCCTGTCCCAAGGTCAAATTCACTCGGAAAGAAAGGTCACTCCGCGCAGCGGTTGGAGAGGCACTGGCTCTTACACCTTACTCATGCCCAGGAGCCTGAGGCACCTCACCGGCACCCTGAGGAGCCCAGGTTCTGGAGAGACCTCACCAGCCCGCTAGGGCGCACCCCAGCGGCTCCGGGAAGCCGCAGCCTCCGCTCCAGGGAGGTCGCCCGACTCCGCGGCTGCCCTGCGGCACCGAGAGCCAAGGGGCGGGGCCGCGCCGGCGGAGGGGCGGGGCCACAGGCCCCCGGGGGCGGGGCCGCGGGCCGTACCATCTTCCACCACAGTGGGGGGTAGAGAGCGGCCTTCCCTATGGTTACACGCCCAGAAGCGGGCGGGTGGGCGCCGCCGGTCCCCGGACCCTCCTGGGGCAGGTACCTCAAGTCCCCCCTTCTCGGGTTCCCTGGGCCAAGGGCGCGGGCTGGCTCTGGCAGGGCCGACCCCGGGGCCGTGCACCCCCCGGCGTGGGAGCGGCGGGCGCAGGGGGCGGAGCCCGTGGAGGACGGCGGTGTCCTTGCGGCGCGGCCGGAGACGCGCGTCAGTGTACGCCGGGCGGTCGGCGCGACCCTCCGTCTCCGGACGCGGACTGGCAGGCGCGCTCACCATGTTGTCCCGGGCGGCGCTCAGGTGAGGCGTCGGGGCCGCGCGGCGCCGCGCAGACCGGTCAGGGCCGCGAGGGCGAGGGGACACGGGCGGCCGCCTCCATCCGGCCCGCTCCCTGCGAGCCCCGGCTCCAGCGCCCCTGCGGGGTCCCGGCGTCGCGGGGACGCGGCGGCGGCGCTGCCTGAGGGGCAGGTGTCACGCCTCAGGGAACGTGGAGGGCGCGCGGGCGGGCGGGCGCGCGGGCGGGCGGGGGAAAGGCCCAGACGGCGCTGGGTCTGCGTGGACGCGTGAACGAATCGGTTTGTGTCTGCTCCGGTTCCAGCACGAGCAGGACGCTGGTGCCGGCGCTGGGGTGTCTGGGGTCCCGGCAGAAGCACAGCCTCCCCGACCTGCCGTACGATTATGGCGCCCTGGAGCCTCACATCAACGCCCAGATCATGCAGCTGCACCACAGCAAGCACCACGCCGCCTACGTGAACAACCTGAACACCATCGAGGAGAAGTATCTGGAGGCGCTGGAGAAGGGTGGGTGCCGGGCTGCGGGCGGGCGGGCGGGTCTCCTGCCCCCGGGTTCACCTGGCGCCAGCACTCACTTTGTGGGAAATTGGAGCAGGCCTGTGCGTATCGACTAATAGTTAGAATTCAGTATTACCATATAATAGACACTTACACTTTTTTGTTTGTTTCCCCTAAAGAGCTCAGGTGACAGAACGGTAACGTGTGGACTTTTGTGTGCCTGGGGGCGTGTGTTCCAGAATCTGTGTTTTCATGTCTCCATACAGAACCGTGTTACACTTCTCAGCCTGTTAATCTGTGGCATTGAAAAAAATCAGTGCACTGAGAAATCAGAAAGTACTAGAAAAATAATTCACTCTACGTATTGCTTAATAAGCTGAATAGTTGTTTTTTTAAAAGTGCTTTCCCTTTCTTTTTATTGACTTTAGAGCCCCTGAAATTTGTTGAGTAAATTTCAGATGGTGACATCTTGTTGACTGGGGGCATCTAGTGGGAAAATGCAGTATTTCAGCCTGATTGTATGAGGTAATTGGCTAAACAAAAACAAAAGGAAGTTGCCACATTCTGGAAGATTTGTGAGAGGAACCTTGAGTACTGGGAAAAAGGTGGGGTGATTTGAACGGGAAAGGGGTTTTAGAAAATAACAAATTTGGTAAAGATGTGGTAATGATGACAAGGTGGGAATATCCCAGTTGTGAAATTGTTTCCTGGATGACAATATCTGACAAGGCAAGCCTTTCTCTTCAATATTTTAAAAACAACTTCATTTCAGCCATTGTGCAATCATACCTTTACTTGTTTCATGAAAGCTGCTGACAAAAAAAAAAACCTTTGCATTATGTTGTGTTTTGTTGACCATCATGAGTACTTGCAGAGTTTTCTTTTATTTAAAATATATATATATTTTAAAGACTATTGAAGAATTAGATTTTCATGTTTGAAAATTTGGGGCAAAAGTATTAAGTGAAATAACATCTCCAATCTCATGACAAGTATATAAATAAATTTCACACAAAAGTATTTAACTTTTATTGTATTTAACAGGAAAAAATTGAAACCAAAGAAAATGTTGAACTTAAGAAAAGTTTTTATTATTTTTTTTAAAGATTTTATTTATTCATGAGAGACACAGAGACAGAGACCTAGGCCAAGGGAGAAGCAAGCTCCCTGTGGGGAGCCTGATGCAGGACTAGATCCCACCCTGAGCCAAAGACAGATGGTCAACCTCTGAGCCACCCAGGAGTCCCAAGAAAAATATTTTTAAAAGCAGATAGATAGATAGCTGCCCAAATTTCTCTTATTATTAATATTATTTTTTTTGAAATATAAGCTGTACATCCATTGTGGGGCTCAAACTTAACAACCCGAGATCAAGAGTCATATGCTGTACCAACTGAACCAGCTAGGTGCTCCCTCAATTTTATATTAAAATTTTAAAATGATGAAGTAAACTTTAAGAGATTGAGATCATTAAGCAATTTTCAATAAGCATGTTTCTTTACAATTGGGAAGTATTAATTACTGTTGACTTATTAAAAACCAATATGAAACTTTTAGGGTGACTTCCTTAGAATAATTACTAAGAGAGTGGTCAGCAAGAAAATTTTTTTTTTTAAAGATTTTATTTATTTATTCATGAGAGACATAGAGAGGCAGAGACACAGGCAGAGGGAGAAGCAGGCTCCATGCAGGGAGCCCCATGTAGGACTCGATCCAGGGTTTCCAGGATCAGGCCCTGGGCTGAAGGCGGCGCTAAACCACTGAGCCACTGGGGCTGCCCAAGAAAATTGTTTTGTAAACATAACAAGAAGGTGGCGTCTTAAAACCGCTCTCTCAGAGGGTCTGTGTATTCTGAGATCACTTGGCCCTCACTTCTCTGAGGTATGCCCTAAGAGCAGATTAGAGAACTTCTATTATGTAAGCTCCCTAAGCACTGAGCTCTCAGTGGTACTTTGTGTCTTTCACTTTGCCCCTTAGTATTTTGCGAATACTGAACATTTGGGACTTGATTGAACAAGGGAATTGCCATTTTTGTTAATAATGTTAGTTTCTTGAAGACTTGGAAAAGAATATTTTGCCTACAAGATAGAAAAAAAAGTCTTCAAATGTGACTTTGTGTATAGCTGTCAGAATTTTTTTCCATAAAAATTACATTTAATATATTCATTTATCTAGCCAGCAAACATTGTCGAGTGCCTGATATGTCAGAGGCAGTATATTGACCCTTGGAACACAGAATGCCCAGAAGTCCTTGTTATTATTGGAACTTTGGTTCTAGTGGGGAGACAGATGAACAAGTAAATAGTATGCCAGGGGTTTTAAGTCCTATCAAGAAAAAGGAGTAGGGGAAGTGGCGGGGAATTGCCCATTGTATATTGTGGTTTGAGAAGGCTTCGCTGACGAAGTTGACATGTCAGTGGAGACTTGACGGAGAAATGTGGGAACGAGTCATGAGGCTATCTGCAGGAAGAGTATCCCAGTACAGGCAATAACAGTCAGTGGAAACTAAACTGGGAACAGACTGAGCTTCTGTCTTGTAAGTGCAAGGGAGGCCATTGTGCCTGGAGCTGGGGCAACGAGGCCCTGCAGAGGGTCAGATGACCAGATGATGTGCATCTTTGAAGTCGATTGTAGGGGATCACTCTTGAGTGAGAAGAGCATCCTTTGGAGGGGTTTGACTAGAGGAATGCCATAGTCACTTTGGGGTCTAGAGGAGCCCTCTGGTCACTGTGTTGAGAACAGTGTAGGGGGCACATGTGGAAGCAGGAGACCAGTGTGGGATGGTGGCATGGATGCATGTAGGTAATGTTGCTGGTCTGCACCAGAGGTAGGAAGATGGGATCAGGTGCTGAGTCTTTTTTGAAGGTAGAGCTGGCTTTGCCGGTGGGTATGTTGGATTGAACGTGGTGTGTGAGAGAAAAAGGAGTAAGAAAGGACTAAGTTATCAGAAATGTCCTGAGAAAACAGCTGGCACTTGGTGGGATGGGGAAGGCCATTGGAGAGTAAGTTTGGGTTTGAAAATCTAGAGTTTCAGTTTTGAATATGATGAATTTTTTTGTTATTGTAATGTTGAACTATTTTCTGATGAATTGTAGAAAATGAGAGCTGAAAATCTATTTTTAAAAACTTTTATTTATTTATTTATTTTTAGTAAACTCCACCTCCCTTAGGGGTTCGGACTCAGCACCTGGAGACCAAGAGTCTCATGCTCTACTGACTGAGCCACACAAGCACCCCTGAAAATTTATCATTTAGTCTGTTTATGGAACCACACATGTCAGTGTGTCACTGTTCTGTGTCTTTTCTCATCGTTGCTGAAATCTTCCTTTTTTTTTTGTTAAAGGTTTATTTATTTATTCATGAGAGAGAGAGAGAGAGAGGCAGAGACATAGAAAGAGCAGCAAGCTCCTTGCAGGGAGCCTGATGTGGGACTCAATCCCTAGACCCGGGATCATGCCCTGAGCCAAAGGCAGATGCTCAACCACTGAGCCACCCAGGCATCCCTGTTGCTGAAATCTTTAATATTGTAGAAAACTTTGAGTTCTTTGAAGCTCAGAAAAGAATTTTCTGCATGCTTTGTACCCCCTGCTGGGCCTCTCATTAGTTGTTCAGCGTGTTATTAATTGAACTGAAAATCCACTGGGACAAATAATTTTTTTTAAGGATTTTATTTATTTATTCATGAGAGACACAGAAAGAGAGAGGCAGAGACACACAGGCAGAAGGAGAAGCAGGCTTCATGCAGGGAGCCTGATGTGGGACTTGATCCCGGAACTTCAGGATCACACCCTGAGCCGAAGGCAGATGCTTAACCGCTGAGCCACCCAGGCATCCCAGGACAAAGAATTTTAAGGAAAAAAAAATTTTTTTTTGTAGAATCCCAGAATTGTGGAATTTTAGGACCTATAAGAATGTTGTAGATAAGCTAGTCCTATTATATGACATTTTACAGAAAAATATGGTGTATAGAAGGTTTGAAAAGAAAGGATTATAAAAAGTCTGTTTGCCTCTTTACATTACAGGTGACGTTACAGCTCAGATAGCTCTTCAGCCTGGGCTCAAGTTCAATGGAGGAGGTCATATCAATCATTCCATCTTCTGGACAAACCTGAGCCCTAAGGGTGGTGGAGAACCAAAAGGTTGGTAGATATTGATGTAGTCTTAGCTAAATGTTGTGCACAATAGGAATGACTGGTGCTTTTTTTATGTTAATTCTGAGGTATCATAGTGGCATATTTTTCATAGCAAGGAGTACAATGAAATTGTAACTTGGAAAGGGACATGTGTAGGAATGGAGAGTATGTTCAGGGAGTTATGTCATCACCTTAATACACACACATGGTGTCAGATATGGTATCAACTTCTGGTTGAAATGTACTGTGCTTACATTAGAATAAGACTGGTAAACAGTTTTTAGAAGAATTGAGGAACCCAGGGGTGGGTAAGATACTTAATCCTTCTGTACCTACTTTCTTCAGCTCTATGATATGGGCATAATAATAGAGCTGTTTTGAAAATTACATAAGTTATCAAATGTTAAAATGCTTAGAATAGTGCCTTTTGCTATTATTACTCTTCCTGATAAAAAGTCAGTTGTCCGAGAAAATGAGGTTTTTCCAGGACACCTGCAGATTAATGAGGGGACTACAGAGCCAATGGTCTTGTTCACTGCGGTTCGTTTACTTGATCTCTTGTGTGACGTGTGGAGGCCCAGACAACTCGAATTCTCTTCCTCACTCCAGGGAAGGTATGGGGCATAAGTAGAGCTCTCCCTGTCTCTGGGCAACTTCAGTTTCTATGGGTGAGTTTGTTTTTGTTTTGTGGAAGGCATCTTTGGTACTTGCAATAAACAATTTCATTTGTAAGTAAAGATGAACGGGAGAGTAACTATGGGAAGCTAGACATGTCTTTTTATGCATTAGGTCTGCAGATGGTGACTTAGTACTTTTGACAGTAGAATGTCAGATGCGCCCATATTCAGCCAGAGATCTTGGTACTCTGACACTTTGGGTTATCTGTACCACTTTATTCTTTTTTTTTTTTTTTTTTAAAGATTTTATATATTTATTCATGATAGAGAGAGAGAGAGAGAGAGAGAGAGGCAGAGACACAGGCAGAGGGAGAAGCAGGCTCCATGCCGGGAGCCCGACGTGGAACTCAATCCCGGGACTCCAGGATCACAACCCGGGCCAAAGGCAGGCGCCGAACCGCTGAGCCACCCAGGGATCCCCTGTACCACTTGATTCTATTTGTGCTTAAAATAGATAACTACTTTGAAACCATTGGAATCAGAGAAGTGGTATTTTTGGCCCATTTGATTTGGTTGATGTAGTCAATCTAGAATTATATTCTACATTGCTACAGAATAAAAGGACAGTAGCTCTTATAGTGTACCCTTTGATCAATAATAAAAGACAAAATCATTCTTTTTAAAATTATGTAATTGTGAAAGAAAAGATCTAGGCCACCTTGGGGAAGAACCAAATATCAACCATAAAATTTTATTCCTACCTAACAGGTAGGGTAGAAGTCAAAGTAAAATTTTCTGTTGAAGGGAAAAAAGAAAGCTAATGGAAAATATTATTTCTTTTCTGATGGAAATAGCACAGTGAGGGAAGAAATCACTCTAACGTGATTCAGTAACAAACACATGAATTAAAATTGTGAGACCTTATGCTGGTGTCAGGGCAAGAGCAACTTGGTGCTATCTAGGCTCAAAGGGTTAGGTTATGTCTTCATATATTGCCTAGTTGTATCTTGTGCCATATGACAAGCTTATTTTAAATATGTAATGACTTTTTTTTATTGCAGTTGTTGCAATCTGTTCATTTGTGGGTGTTTTTGGATTCTTCTAAATAGGGGAATTGCTGGAAGCCATCAAACGTGATTTTGGTTCCTTCGACAAATTTAAGGAGAAGTTGACCACTGTATCCGTCGGTGTCCAAGGCTCAGGTTGGGGTTGGCTTGGTTTCAATAAGGAGCAGGGACGCTTGCAGATTGCTGCTTGTTTTAACCAGGATCCCCTGCAAGGAACAACAGGTTAGATTTGAAAATGGTTTCACATTTGGTTAGTGGGAGGTGGTTCACTGTAAAGCATTTACCTTGAAATAAGGAATGCTAGCAATGATTGAAGCTATTAGGAACACGTACTCATGTGAGTAAATCTTAACAGCTGATAATAAGCTGATAATACTGAGTCTTGTTTAAGCAAAAATGCTTTAAAAGCCCTTGATATTTTGTAAAATTAGTACATGTAATTTTACAGCTACGTTAACAAAAAATGTTTTGAACATAAACTCTAATTCATTTAACAGAGAATTCCTATCAGCTTACATAATTACATGCACTGAAATTAGATAAATACCACAAAGGAGGAAAAGACCTGTAAGCTGAGTCTGACCTAGACCTTGGACTCTCAGCCCGTCTGGCGACTCCCTGTGGTCAAACTTGGCACTGGAGCTCAGATTTCCAGACTTGTTTTTTGGGGGTTTTGGTTTTGGTATAGGAAAATATTTGGATTAGAAGCTCCAGGCTGGGTTCACCAAACCCTTTTGCATGTTGAGCCGGGTTGAATTAGAATGTCTTTAGGAGATAGTCATAAGGCAGCCAGCAGTTAGTTAGAACTTTGATCTGCAGTGTAATAGACCTGTGGTGACATCTCAACCTCAGTCACCAGTTCTCAGCCACATTTTCTTTTCTTTTCTTTTCTTTTCTTTTCTTTTCTTTTCTTTTCTTTTCTTTTCTTTCTTTTCTTTTCTTTTCTTTCCTTTCCTTTCCTTTCCTTTCCTTTCCTTTCCTTTCCTTTTTCTTCTCTTCTTTTCTTCTTTTTTTTAAAAAGATGTTATTTATTTATTCATGAGAGACAGAGAAGGCAGAGATATAGGGAGAGGGAGAAGCAGGTGCCTCACAGGGAGCCAATGTGGGACTTGATCTCAGGACCCTGGGGTCACACGCTGAGCCAAAGACAGATACCCAACTGCTGAGCCACCCAGGAGTCCCTCAGCCACATTTTCCAACATTTTTCATACATGTCAGCAAACTTTCTTACATGCTTCACTTCCCTGGATATGTTCAGATTTAGCCAGAATCTAAATGGCTCTTTTGGGGAAAGTGTGAGATACTAGAGAATGCTATAGTCAGGTCTATCTTTTAAGGTGTGACAGAAAAGGCTGTGATTTCCAGGTAAACCCTGGCCACACCTGTTTCTCTTCCACTTGAGGAAAGCCCATTGGAATGAAAATCAGTGAAAAAGTCATGGCAGTTTATTTAGGGGAAAAATCATTTATGAAGTTTGTTACCTTAATTATTTATACTACATGATTAGTGACTAGCTCCCCACTGATGAAGACCTACTGGTTGGGACTTGTTGGACAGGAGAGCTATCATTTAGTTTGAGAGTTTTTGAAAATGAGTGTTGTATAAGCAATTTTTTCTTCACAGTATTTAATTTCTGAGAACAGTGTCTCTCTCTCTTTTTTTTTTTTTTTGTCCTTTTCAGTTTTCCTTGTTAACTTATTCATTCTTAGTGTCTCATAAATGCTCTATATTCTTTGAGACTAACAATATTAGCCTTGGGAGCAGAGTGGTTCTCCTGAAACCCTCTTGACAGCTTCAGAAGGTCCTCAACCACCCCCATAAACATGGTAACCTTACTGATCTTCCCAAGAATTGGCTTGTGGATGGATTTGTTGGTATTTTAAGAACAGCCATTAAAATACCGTACATAATTTTCCGAAGTCTATTTTAGACTTCTTACTATTTATCATATTTTCTTCCAAAGAGTAAAGTTTGAAAGTTTTTTATAGGGTATTTATTCTTATGCAAACTTCCTATTTGTAAAAGAAACAGAAAATGGATGGCAAGGTTGTGAAGGGTAATTTTGTGAGCATAGGATAAAGTTTAAATTGAGAATATGCAGTCAGGTTTTAGATTGAAATTCACAGGTTTTGCTTTTTTCCCCCCTTCTCTCCAATAGGTCTTATTCCACTACTGGGGATCGATGTGTGGGAGCATGCTTATTACCTTCAGTATAAAAATGTCAGACCGGATTATCTAAAAGCTATTTGGAATGTAATCAACTGGGAGAATGTAACCGAGAGATACATGGCTTGCAAAAAGTAAAACATTATCATTACATTGAGCAAAATAAGGTTTTCACAACTATTTTTGTAGTAGTGCAGAGTACCATAGTATACCAGTAAGCTGCTCTATTGTAGCATTTCTTAATGTAGCTTGTTCAAGCATTTTATGAACATGATTCAATGCTATGGATTTCTTGTTTTCAAATTTTGTTGTTGGGCAACTGAAAAAAAAGTAAGTGGTTTGTGTGATATAGTCTTTTCATTGAACATCTTTTTCATAGAGTTCAGATAGCTAGCAGGTTATAATTGCCATCATAAAACCATCAAAAAGATCTCATCCTTGTCCTCTTCAGGCCTCCAGGGAAGCCTTTTGCCTCAGTTCTATTGCACTTGTAGAAAATCTGGTCCTTTGTCCCACTTGTTTAACGATAAAAGATTAAATTTGTTTCCCAAGGGAAATGTTCAGTTTTTCTATTGAAAATTGCTCTTTTTGTAAGTAATCTTCTGTCTAGTAGTAGTACTTGTAGATATCACCCATGGGCCTTTAATTATTTTTGGTCACATGTTCCATAGGGACACCATTTTGGCTTAAAAAAAATATAACTTGATTGCTAATTGAGAATTGCTTTATTATGAAAAGGAAATGGTTCTGCCTTTGAATGTTTCTGTTGGGAGAAATAAAAAGACTTTTATGTGAAATTTTGTCATCAAACATAGATGTGTGTGTTGGGTACAGGCTTAAGGCGGACAAATCTGGGCCTTATTGATAAAATGAACGTTGGGAATGAGACCAGAGACCATTCTGGCCAGGCACCTGCCCCCTTCCCTGCCCTGTTCACGAGTACCACTCTGCAGAGCAGCAGCCTGGGTGGGGTGCTGCTTTCCCAGAGTGGCAAAATGGGGAGGAATTGTCCGGGAACACCGCTTTTCAAACACTTGTCTTTGAGTTATTCTATCATTATTGATCTTGTTTTCTTTTAAAAAATGTGCAGTCATGATAGTAGCTTTATACTGTGTAGTCCTTTAAATAGAGGAAAACAATACCCATAATCCAGTGACACAGCATGTCAGATTGTGTTCCTGTTTTGTGTTTGCAGTTGGAATTGTTTAAATCTAGCAGGATCCTTTTCTTTTCTTTTCTTTTCTTTTCTTTTCTTTTCTTTTCTTTTCTTTTCTTTTCTTTTCTTTTCTTTTCTTTTCTTTCTTTTTCTTTTTCTTTTCAAAGATTTATTTATTTATTTATGATAGACACACACAGAGAGAGAGGCAGAGACACAGGCAGAGGGAGAAGCAGGCTCCACACCGGGAGCCCGACACAGGACTCGATCCCGGGTCTCCAGGATCGTGCCCTGGGCCAAAGGCAGGCGCCAAACCACGAGCCACCCAGGGATCCCCGCAGGATCCTTTTCTAATTTGGCTTAACATTGTCACATGTTCCATGTTTCATCATTTTCCTCATTTTTGGTGGCTGTATAATTTATCAATTGGACACTTCCTAATTTATTTTACTGTTCTGTTACTGAATATTTCATTGGTTTCTAATTGTTATTCAAATAATGATGTGGTGAGCAACCTACATAGATTTTACCTTCTTTTTTAAAAAAAATTTTTTTTTAAAATTTTTTTATTTATTTATGATAGTCACAGAGAGAGAGAGAGAGGGGCAGAGACACAGGCAGAGGGAGAAGCAGGCTCCATGCACCGGGGCCTGCCGTGGGATTCGATCCCGGGTCTCCAGGATCGCGCCCTGGGCCAAAGGCAGGCGCCAAACCGCTGCGCCACCCAGGGATCCCAAAAAATTTTTAAAAATATTTTATTTATTCATGAGAGAGAGAGAGAGAGAGAGAGAGAGGCAGGCAGAGACACAGGCAGAGGGAGAAGGAGGCTCCATGCAGGGAGCCTGACATGGGTCTCAATCCCGGGTCTCTAGGATCACGTCCGGGGCTGAAGGTGGTGCCAAACCGCTAAACCACTTGGGCTGCCTAGATTTTAATTTCTATTAAAATAATTTTTCTATATAGGTTTCCTCTTAGTCCTATTTAGTAACAAGATGTTTTCCCAAGTTGGTATATTATTTTTCTCCCAAGTTTATTCTATTTTTTTTTTGCACAGGAAAATGGAGTAACTTAGCAGTTTCAATATTGAAGACTGAAGTTTAAAAAAAATTAAATTTAAGGCACTTTTCTTTCAGAATTCAATTAGAAAGTATTTAGGCTTTCTGAATTGTCAGTAGTGTTGATGATATTAGTGATAACTGTGTGTGTGCTTGTGGATTGAAGACACTTTGGAGACTAGGATTGCCATCCTTACCTATACCACGGTAAAGTGACTTTCATGGAGGGCAAATGAGGGTCATGTGATTACTGCTAACATATATACAAAAAGATATCTGTATATATACATATGTATATATATATATATATACACACACATAGGCACATTTGTTCATATGTATGCAGATATATATGTATAAACATGGTAGGGAACTCTGTTTAAACAGACCACTTACCAAAGTAGAACCTTTTTGAAAGGCAGGCTTTTGAATACAAGTAATCTGCTAGATCATGGTTTGTATTGAACTAGCACGTACGTAGAGATTACGGATTCATATAAAGCTCTTTGACTTTTATTAAGCTTTACAATTTCAAAAAAAAATCAATGTTGAAATTTCTATGGGGCTCTATTTTTGCTTTGATTTTATGTTGAGGGAACAAGGGAAAGCACACTGTTCTTCCCTAAGGTTTTGTTTTTTCCTCCCCATCGGATAGATTTTAAGAGACTAAGATAATTTACAGATAAAGATTTTAATCAACGAGTGGAGAATGAGACTTCAAGGTTTTGTTTAGCCCAGTTTTTCATAATAGAAAAGAAAGAAAAAATAAAAGCCATTTCTTCTGAAATGAACCAAGCACTGTTCATCCAGGAGGGGTTTTTATGACTGAATCAGCAGTGCCTGCTCTTTGTTAGCTTTGCTTCAAACACCATAGCGTGATTAGTGCTAAAAACAAGACCCAGGACGAATACTGTCCAAAATAGAATCTGCTGCTTGAACTGTTGTGTAATAATTAAACTTTGATGTTGAGAAATTACAGTTTTATTGTACTCCTCAAATACATGATACTAAAATGAGATTGGAGTTTCTGAAAAAGTAACATTAAAATGATAAAATTAGGATTGATGTGTGGTGTTACTTATATCTAAAACTACATCTAAATACAACTTTTATTTCCTGTTTTAATTTCAGGGGAGCTACTATTTGGGAAAGCTATTGGGGAAATGTTTAATAAATCACTGTTTCTCATTTTTAGTCATATTTAATGACTGGGCAAGCTGATGTCCTGTCTTCCAAGGTACACATCAAACCTGGGATGCAATAAAAATCCTATAAGGTCCTGGATAGTTTTCATTTAATTATCCATTAGAGAAACATTTATTTTCCTATTTTAAGTGTGAAGTTTTTTGATTGTTAATAAAAGAATCTGTCAAGTATCAAAAGAGGTCTTGTATTATGCATGTGTGTGCAAACATTAATATTCCTGTAATGCTTTGTCATTTTTACTGCTTTTCTGTTGGAAAGGGATAAGAAACAGGTAGTTGAAATTTTACTATTAAAACTCAGAAGGCATATGAAGTCTCTTCATATCTGTAGTAACATCTGATAATATAATAGCATAGTATTTTATGTACTAAATTATAAAGTTATAACATCTTCATACACTAACCAGATGTAAACTATTGCCTTTGAGTGCCTGGGTGGCTTGGTTGGTTAGGTGTCCAACTCTTGGTTTCGGCTCAGGTCATGATCTTGGAGTTGTGGGTTTGAGGGCCATGCTGGGCTCCATGCTCAGTGGGGAGTCTGCTTGAGATTCTCACTCCCTCTCCCTCGGCCCCTCCCCTGTGTGTGTACTCTCTCTCTCAAATAAATGAATAAAAAAAAAAAATATATATATATATAAAAAGAAAATTGCCTTAACTATAGGTAGCACATCTTGTGATAAAAGGCTGTTTACTTCTTTTTTTCCAAAAAGTTCTGGGCTGGTGATACTTTATCCACTCAGAAGTATGAGCTCACCTCATACATCTTCCCCTGGACTATACATATAACAGTTTTAGAAAGGGAAGTAAGGTGCACCTGTGTTTGGTGAAGTCATGCTGCATGTTCTTCCACTCATGCTTATGGTAATGGGTGCTGAGGCACCTGGGTGGCTCAGTGGTTGAGTGTCTGCCTTTGGCTCAGGTCATGATCCCGGGGTCCTGGGAGGGAGCAGGGAGCCTGCTTCTCCCTCTGTTTGCGTCTCTGCCTCTCTCTCATGAATAAATAAAATCCTTAAAATCTTTAAAAAATGGTAATGGGTGCTATTCTCAAGATTCTTCTGGAACATCTTACAAAAAAATAAGACCTCTCAATTTAAATTGTGAAAAGGAAGGCAAAGGAGTGCTTCTGAATCCCTGCTTTCTGCTAGTCTTTTATGTTCAGTGTGCCATTGTCACGTTTGGTGCCTCTCAACACAGAGGCAAATCTGTGTTTGTGTCAGTCCCCACTCAAACACAAGCTCTGGGAAGGCCCGGGACAAAAGCTTGTTCATTTGTGTCTTTGGGACTGAGTACACTGTTCTAGGCCCATACTCAAATATTTATATTAAATGGTGTCCTTTAATTCAATCTTCATTGTAAATACATGTTTGCAAGGTTCAGTTCACCTCCCAAAACCCACAGAGATGCTGTGACTGAAGCCCTCATGCTTGCTACTCTCCCTGCTGCTGGCATTTGTACCCGTCACAGGAAGAAACCATGAATTCCACACTGGCAGGGCTGGGTTCTGGTCCTGGTGCTTTCATTGAGCAGCTGTGTGATATGGTCAGCATGCATGTTTCAGGTCCCATCCCTTTAATTTAGAAGGATAGATTTGGAGAGAGCATCTTACCTGCCAACTCCCAGCATTTTATGGATTTATCTGTGTATTGACTAAAATTGTGGTGGATAAATGAATACTGATTATAAGAAATGGTCATGTCACTTACAAAGGGCAACCGTTCAGCTTATTATTAAGTCTTCCAATAGAAGACTTGCTGGTGTTGCTCATAGTGACTCCATCTTTCACTGGGGCTTGAGAAGGATGCCAGGAAGAAAAAAAGCAAATGAGTCTTTTAGTTTCTTATCCCCACCAGCATTTAAGCAATATCAAAAAGGAGTGTTCAGTTGGCTAAGCTGTCTCCTGAGTACCAACTTGTATTAAATTACACCTTAACTAAATTCGGACTTTATTCCTTTGATCTCCCTTGGCCTGGAGTAATTGTGTGATTAATCTGTCGTTGATTTGGAGTATGTTATTTCTTTATTGCCTTATTCAGAGACATCTTGTATGCCATTGACTTGTGAAATTCTCAGTGAACTGTTAAATTTCTGGCAAAGAGTCTTGAAAAAAGAGGAGAGATCTGGGGGGAAATAACCCTTACGGAGAGTAAGATGCCCAGGATTATACAATAAACCCTGGCACCCACTAGATTTAGAGACTACTACAGATTGGACTTGACAATTTTTTTATTAGAGAAAAAAAAGAAAAAGAAAATGGCTCATAATAATACCTCCTGTTTTTTCACAGGGAGTAGCATAGCACAGATTGTGGAACCAGGTTGCCTGAGTTTACAGCCTGGCTACATCACTGTTTTTCTGGTTGCTGTACTGAGAATCCCTGCTTGAATAAGCTATAAATGTTTATTTCTATTCTATATAAGGCTCCAGGTGCTTCCTCTAGGCGATCATTCTCTTATTAGTGATTGACATACCCATGCTTCCACCATGCCCCACCATCTTCTGTATGTGGCATCCAGGGTTCCTGTCCTTGTTGGCATTGAGCTAGCAGAAGTGGAGAGAGCATGGGGGATTTGCTCCTGGGGAGCTTGTATGGTCTGGCACACAAGACCGGCTAGAATTGAGTCACGTTCCAAATGGTAAGGGACACTGGTGCGATCTTGTCTATGGGTCACCTTTCTCAGTCAGCTCTCTCATTGTCAGAACATCTATCCCCAAAGTCCCAACTCCAAGAAATACACAGTCCTGTCCACTAGGTTTGTTTGTGGCCTCTCATGGTCTGGTGACCTATGAACCAAAAAATCATGGTGTCTGCCTGACTGTCCCATCCCAACCTGATGTACATGGAGGTGCATGCACAGAAAATGACAGTAACAAGTCTTATTGAGAAGGGAGGGAAGATAACTCCGCACCCACTGGTCCATGGTAGCATTGTGATGGGTGAGAGCAGTTTCCTGATTAGACCTGGGTTTGCTCCCTGTGCGGTGTTCTCGTGACAGCTGGTTCTACCCTCTGGGGGTTCTCATTTGTGCATCCTCCATGATTCATTGGGGGTAGGTGATGGGCAATTCCTTCTACTCAGGGGGTGTATAGCTTTCCTGGCCTGGTTTCTGTCCATGCAAGTCTGGGAGGTCTGAAAGTTATTTTAAAACTCGAATGCTGACTTTTTAGTTTGACTCTATTGTTTCCTTGGCGATAGGATCCCCTTAAACACTTCGTTTCTACTTGTTGCCAATTCATGTGCCAGTATCCACTTCTATAATTTTTTACTAGACAGACCTCTGAGGATTGATTTATATCCTTGCTTCTTCACCCCATCAATGTAATAGTGCTACTTTAAAAAAAAAATATTTTAAAAGACAGAGAGCACACACAGGGGAAGCAGCAGTGTGAGAGGGAGAAGCAGTCTTCCTACTGAGCGGGGAGCCGGACGTGGTACTTGACCCAGGACCCCAGGATCATGACCTGAGCTGAAGGCGGATGCTTAACTGAGCCACCCAGATGCCCTAATAGCAGCTACATTGAGTCAGTTAAAACAACAGGCTCACATGGAAAGCCCATATCCTTCATCTTTGCTTTGGGGTTGAGTCTGGAGCTTTTGTTGCTCAGAGCCTTTTCACATAAAGTCTTATGTGTCTTACTGTTTGGGATTTGGAAATAGCTTGGGATGCCTGGGTGGCTCAGCAGTTGAGCTTCTGCCTTCAGCTCAGAGTGTGATCCCAGGATCCAGGATCAAGTCCTGCTCAGGCTCCTGGCAGGGATCCTGCTGCTTCTCCCTCTGCCTATGTCTCTGCTTCTCTCTCTGTGTCTCTCATGAATAAATAAATAAATCTTTAAAAAGAAGAAGAAAACCCCAGCTTTCCCAGACTTTGAAGTCCCACATTTCCAAACTACATCCTCTTTCATTTCTTTTTTTCCCCTCTTTCATTTCTGCTTGCAGATAGACCAGTTCTTTCCTGAGTGCACCAACAATACCTTGCAAAAGGGGAAGATAAGAGCCAACGTTGCAGCATCAGTTTGGTTCTTTGCAAACGTATCTAGAGCTACCATGGCCTTGCCCTTCATGTTACTGCAGGAAACGGCTTTGCTGCATGATTTGCCACTGTGTTACATGGCTTTCCATCTCCTCAGCTTCTGATTCCCATTTTCTTACCACTCACTAAGACAATGTGTCACCTACTTTCACATAGCTTTTTTTTTTTTTGGCTGGGGCAGTACCCACTTATAGGTCCCAATTTTTGACTTAACTTGGGTAACAAATTCCTGCTTTGATAACAAACCCTTAATATGCAATGGCTCAAGGACAATAGACTTTTTTTACTCATGCAAAGTCCACAATGAAGGTTTCTGGTTAGCAGGGGCTTTCCTCCAAGTAGAGCTTCCAAGATCCAGGCTCTTTAGGTCTTCTGGCTTTGCCATCTGAGTAAGTGTCATGCAAGGTAGTTCTTGTCATCACCATTGAGCTGGTGGTGTCAGCAAGCATGACAATGGTGAGTTTGAGGTTTTAATGGGCCAGGCCTGGTGATGGTGCATATGCTCCTGCTCCTGGTGACTGCCCCGTCCCTCCCTGGGAGGCAGGCTGGGACATGCAGTTTAGCTCTGCTGCTGTGACCAGGTTTATTTGACCTTTCTGTGTCCCAGTGTCCTCAGCTGGTGACAATGGGATGTTATGAATTTCAGATGCCTTTATACATGTGAGGTTCTTAGAACAGTGTCAGGTGTGTGACATGCAATATAGTTCAACGTGGCTTCCCAATTTCCCCGTGGCCTGACTCAGCCACTTCAGCCAAGGCATGGAGGACACAGACTCGGACAGAGACAGATATCCCTGGCCCGGCTCAACTGCCAGCTCTGGGAACCTGTGCTATAGCTTTTGTGTTCATTCCATAGAACTGCATGGTATTCTGAAAGGATGCCTTTTATGTGTACCTTCTAAGTCAGGGGAACAGAGCTGCTTCATTTAGGAAAAAACTCTCATCTCCCGATTTAATAAAGTAATTCTGCTGATGTGTTTGATTTACTTTTCTGTATGCATGTTTCAAGGATTATGTTCATTTCCTCACCTGCACCAAAATCTGTAGTTGTTTACAAAGCCTTAAAAAATATTTTATTTATTTATTTGAGCGATAGTGTGTGAACACAAGCGGAGGCAGGGGTGGGCAGGGGAGGCAGCAAGCAGACTCCCCGCTGAGCAGGGAGCCCGGCATGACATGGGGCTCAATCCCAGGACCCTAGATCATGATCTGAGCTGAAGGAAGATGACAAAGCCTCTTTTCCCTTAAAAACATATTTTTATTTGGCTAAGCCTTTCTGTGAGAAGGCCTGGAATAAGCAAAAGTGAATATACCTATCACTGCAAAGAGAGCAGATGGGAAAGGCTTTAATCTCTCCCCCTTCACCCTGCTCCTCCCTTCCTTTCTTTTCTTTCTGTCTTAGACTTAGCCATCAAATAGTAAAGGTGTAAGATTCCTTACATGTCCTTGTAAACAAATTGATATATTTTTTTTGGAAGGGGATGTTGACATTTTTTCAGAAAAAAGTGGTATATTTTGGTCAAGTTCTGGCTTAGCCATAGTGTGAATTTTTTTAATTAATTACTTTAATTATTTTAATTTTTAATTCCAGTATGGTTCATATGCTTCACATACAGTGTTATATGAGCTTCAGGTGTATAATACAGCGATTCAACAATTCTATACATTATTCACTGCTTATCAGGATAAATGTCCTCTTAATTCCCCCTTCACATAGTTCACCCATCCCTCCCCCACACCTCCCCTCTGATAACCATCAATGTGTTCTCTATAGTTAACAGTCTGTTTCTTAGTTTGTATTTTTTCCTTTGTTCATTTGTTTTGTTTCTGAAACTCCACATATGAGTGAAACTATATGGTATTTGTCTTTCTCTGACTTACTTCACTTAGTGTTATACTCTCTAGTTCCATCCACATTGCTGCAAATGGCAAGATCTCATTCTTTTTTATGGCTGAGTAATATTCCACTGTATACATATACCTCATCTTTTTTTTTTTTTTTTTTTTTTTTTTTTAAGAAGGCTCCATGCTGGACAGGGGCTTGAACTCAGGGCTTGAACTCATGACCCTGAGATTAAGACCTGAACTGAGAACAAAAGTTAGATGCTTAACCGACTGAGCCACACAGGTGCCCCTAGGCTTTATGTTTTAGAGCAGTTTTAGATTAATAGCAAAACAGAGCAGAAAGTACAGAGATTTCCCATTTGCCCCCTGGACCTCATATAGCCTCCCTCACTATTAACATTCCTCACCAGAAAGATACGTTTGTTATATTCAATGAACTTATATTGACAAATCATAATCACTGGGTTTTGATAGATGTACGATGACATGCATCCACCATTATCATATCATACAAAATAGATTCATTGGTTTGAAAGTCCTCCATGCTCCACTTGTCATATTTCCATCCCCACAAGCCTTTGGCAACCGCTGATTTTTTTTCACTGTCTCCATAGTTTTTCCTTTCCCAGAATATCATATGCTTGGCATCATACAGAATGTAACCTTTTCCCATTGGCTTCTTTCATTTAGTAATATGCATTTAAGTTCCCTCCATGTCTTTTCATGTCTTGAATGATCATTTCTTTCTAAGTGCTGAATAATATTACATTGTGTGGATAGACCACAATTTATCTTGGTTGCTTGTAAATTTTGGCAGTCATGAACAAAGCTGCTATAACACAGGTTTTTGTGTGAGTATAAATTTTCAACCCATTTGGGCTAATATCAAGGAAAGTGGTTGCCAGATCATATAGTGATACTATGTTTAGTTTTGTAGAAATGGAATTTCAAAAAACTAACAAATAACTTTTAGGTGATTAAATGTTCACCCCACTGTGCAGGGAGATTTACCAGTAGCCAGGGCCTCTGCGTATGATTGGTAAGCTGCGTATGCCCTGCAAGGATTGGGCCAGGAGGAGTGTGGGCTGAGATCCAGCCTTCTCCTGCCCTGGTGTGAAGCTGAACCTCTCAACTCCCACAAGGCTGCTCTGTGAGCGACTCAGATCTTGCTAGCTGTTTTCTCTCTCCTTGGGTCCTGGCCTGACACCTTGTCTGAGCCAGTACTCTCTCTCTCTCTCTCTCTCTCTTTAATTAAAAAAAAATCTTATTCATGAGAGACACAGAGACAGAGAGGCAGAGACACAGGCGGAGGGAGAAGCAGGCTCCATGCAGGGAGTCTGATGTGGGACTCGATCCTGGGACCCCAGGATCACACCCTGGGCGAAAGGCAGGCACTAAACCGCTGAACCACCCACACGTCCCTGGGCCAGTACTGTCATTTCTTCTCTTTCCCAGGGAGTTTGTCTTCTCCAAGGCTGCTGGGGATGGGGTTGGGGATGGAAAAATTTTGTGTCTTTTTTGTACCCCATAAATGTATCCCTTTCTCTTAAACTCCTCATTCTAGAGTATGCCCTGGGCTCATCTGAAGCCCAAACAGCCATCTCCACCAGCTCCGAGTGTTAGATTGAATTCTTGGGCAAGCCTCACGTTAAATGACCAGTTTTCCCTGCTCTCTGACCGCTCTAAAGGTCAATCCCCATAAAAAGCTCTATTCCTCCCAGCACAGAGGACACCTCAAGATTGTCTCCTCTCTGGCATCCCCATTACCCTAAATATATTTGCCCTACGCCAGCAGGTGGCAGTATTCCCACACTTTTCTCTTTCCTACGTACTCTCCTTAACACAGGATTGAGTTCACATGTAAAAGCAGAGTGGGTTCAGTGTTGAGACAGTATTAGAGGAGGCCTCCAAAGGCACAAGACTTTTTTAGTTTTGTTCATTAGAGAACAGATAATCTTTTACCTCGTTTTCATTTTCCTTTTTCTTTTGAAACAATCTCAAATTTACATAAAAGTTGCAATGATAGTTCAAGAACCTTGTTTTTTAGAGAATCTTCTGAAAGTAACTTGCCAATGTGAAGTCCCATCACCACAAAGTCCTTTTACCCATAGTTCCTGCAAACAAGGACATTCTTCTACATCGCCACTAGAGAGCCTTCCAAGTCAGGGAATCAACAACCATGAGTTACCATTCTGTGATTCTCAGATACCATCTAAATTTCACCCTTTGTCCCCATTGTGCTCTTTAGAGCACAGAGACCCAGTCCAGAGTCACCACTGTAGTCATCGTATCTCCTAATATCCTTCAAGCTGAGGATGTTCCACAGTCTTCCCTTGTGTTCATGACCTTGATACTTTTGAGATTACGGGTGTGATTTTGTAGAATGTCCCTCGGTGTATCTGTGTCCTTCTTTGAGATTCAGTTTGTGCATCTTTGGCAGGATTATCACAGAAGTGTTCTTTTCACTAGATCCTATCAGATGGCACAGGCTTCCAGTTTGTTCTGTGGCTGGTGAGCCGCTGCTACTCTGACCACTTGGTTGCCACGGTGCCTGGCAGCCAGGTCCATCATAAAGACATCCTACTCTCTTTGTAACTAATAAGACTAATCTTAATGAAGAGATACTTTGGAGAATATGCGAATAGCATGTCTATCATCAAATTTTTGAATTACTCATTTATTCATACCAGAATGGACTGATGAATTGCAGTTTTATTTAGTGGGCTGTTTGAGATCAGTGAGAGCCTCTTTGAGGTGTCTTTCTTCTACGTCCTTTTGACATACTCCATCATTAATTTTTGGCACAACACGTGCAAAGTTCATTGTACTTTCCTTTCTCTCTCATCTGCCATTTCTTTAAGAGTTCTGGATTCTTTTTTTTTTTTTTTTAAGATTTTATTTATTCATGAGAGACAGAGAGAGAGAGAGGCAGAGACACAGGTAGAGGGAGAAGCAGGCTCCATGCAGGGAGCCCGATGTGGGACTCATTCCTGGACCCCAGGATCACGACCTGAGTCGAAAGTGGTGCTAAACCACTGAGCCACCCAGGCTGCCCGAGTTCTGGGTTCTTTTAGTGGAGAATGGTATTTAGAAACCAGATCTAGGAGCTAGATGAATTCATTGTTTTTGGAGCATTCTTGCTCCTAGGTCTTTTGTTGAGCAGAGTTCTAAGGAATATATGAATATGCATGTATGTGTACACACACACACGCAGACATATATACACACATAGATACACATGTAGATGCACATATACACACAGATACACATATATGCACACACATATACATGCACATAGGTGCACACACATAAATACACATACGCATACATACACACATAGATAAACACACAATAAACTCCTGTATACACACCCATATATATGTGCATACACATAGAAACACATATGAACACACACATATATGAAAATACCTACATATTTATCGGACAATTACATCTACAATTTTTTCTGTATCTGTATATACTGAAAGCTGAGTTCACATCAGAGCTGATTACATAATTTGTGGGTCCCATTGCAAAAGGAAAATGTGATGTCTCTTATTCAAAAAACAGAAAAAAGTGCTATTTAAGGTATTGAAATATGAAGCTTTTTCCCATTTTCCACAGTCTTTCTCAACTCATTATGATTTTTTAATTTGCTATTTAATGTCACTCCAGGAAAAGGATAATTAAAAGTTTAAATTATTAGCATGAATTTTACTATTCATCTTTGTATTGTGCAATGCCAGTTTTCAGTGAAAATATAAAAGCCTTTAATTTGTATGTAGAATCACCTAGAATAATACATATTTTGTACAGGCACACATATTTTGTTTTACCAGAACAACTGGAACACCACACGACACTGACTTAACTTTTTATTTTTATATTGATATGCACATGTTCTACAAACACTGCTCTGCTCAGGCTCACTGATGGGTAAGGAGGGACGTTAGGAAAGAAGTTATAAATTATGGGGGAGCCTGGTCAGGCCGCCCCTAGAGAAGCCACTGGGTCATAGAGATTGTTTTAAATACAAGTTACATGAGAGACTGCTGGTGAGAGGACACTCAGACCCTCCTGTCCCCCTGACAGCAGGAAGTAAGTCTCCCATGTGACAGGTGCCTTCCATGGAGCAGGAGGGAGAGACATCCTGTCACTAGAGATGGGGAAGTTAGTGCCCAGAAGGTCACCTGTACTCTTGTAACTTCCTATTAATTGCTAAGTCCAGCCTGAATTCTGCTGAGAATTCTTTACTACCTGAAGCTCTGAAAGTTGTTTTCTTTGTCCTGTCAATTCTTTACAGATTTATTGTCTCTGCCTAAAAAGTATAAAAACTGTCTGTCTGGGCCACTTCTTTCATCTCCATTTCATTCGTGGGCCTTGGTGTACATGTAATCAACTTTTTTTTCTTCTTCTGTTGATCTGTCTTATGTCAGTTAAATTCTTAGTCCAACCAGAAGAATCTTGGACAGAAGAATATTTCTTCCTCCCTGACAATCAGCCATATTTTCCTTTTCCTTCAGCCATATTTTCCTTGTCCATTAATCCAGCAAAGTTGGTTGGCTCATACAATAGAAGAGGAGTAAGAAGGAATAGGCTCTTCTGTTTTTCTTAGAACATCATTGTTTTCTTTGGGTTGGAAGAAGGTTCTAGTCCAAATGGAAAGCATGGTTCTCAGAGCTGTCAGTCACAGACAGATGGAGCACATTTCCCATGTCCTGGCTTTGAGTCTCACTGAAGTCTCAGTGGGTGCATGGGAATGAGAACCTGTGGTCATGGCACAGGGTGGATGCCCCATGTGAAGGGGATGTCAGGGCATGACAGACATTTATTGCGTGTGTCTCCTTGGCTTACTCTAGGCTCTGTTGTTTTTTAGACTTCATTTTCAAAGCACAAGTTCAAAAACCAAATTATTTAGAATTTCAAGAAGGTTGGTGCATCTGGGTGGCTCAATCGGTTAAATGTCTGCCTTCAGCTCAGGTTGTGATCCCAGGGTCCTGGGATGGAGCCCTGCAGTGGGCTCTCTGCTCAGTGGGCAGCCTGCTTCTCCCTTTCCTTCCCCCACCGCCTTCCCCTGCTTGTGCTCTGTCTCTTCTCTCTGTCAAATAAACAAATAAAATCTTTAAAAAAAAGAATTTTAAGAATGTGACAGTTGAGTATGAAACAAAGCAAGGGGCTCTTCTAAATGTAGGTGCCTACTGGTCTGCACAGGTCATGAGATCAGAAGGCTGGCCTTGGCTCTGGCATCTGATGATCCAGAAAACCTGCCTCAGAGGCTGCCGTGAGTGTCTTTAGAAGGCCCCCACATCATGGACCCTGTGCAAACAGTCATAGTGGGGGAAAACACCCTTTGCATTGATTTGTACTTCAATACCCTTGGACAGGGTCATTAGCCTACATGCACAGTCTTGTAAAGGCTGAACAGAAGCTTCTGACTTCGCCTGCGGTGAGTTTCCGTGGTATGCCATTTGAATTCACGGGCTTCTGTTCACATCTTTCTCACCCCCTGAAAAAAAAATTTCCTTTAGGCACAAGCTCCTGTATCATTCTTTTCCCCCCAAATCTTTTGTTCTGTTTAGGTTACAAGAGGCCATCCTTAGTTTTCAGACATTTTAAGGAGAACCCAACTGAAGTCGAGGGAAACCATGTGTGGGTGTCAGCCATGATGTTGCCCACTGGTTGTATGTCCCCCACTTTTTTTGCCAAGGAGTTTCTTCCCTCAAGAAGGTGATCATAATTCTCAATTCCTATTTCTTTAAATATTCCACTTGTTCCTTCTACCTCTTTCTTTTCCTGAAAAAATCCACTTATTCTTCAAGATTTGGTGTAATGGTGCCTTTTTTGATGCTCCAGGCCAAACTGGTCAGTCCTTTGTACCCCGTCTACTCCCATCTCTGTTCTGGTATGTATTATTACATATTACATGATAATAATTGCCTTCTAGATCCATGTTCTCCAAGAGGCTTCAAGTTTCTCCAGAGTGGGAATTGGTCTTTATTCATTTTGCATCCCTAAAGCTTCTCACAGGGCTTGACCCCTGGCTTGTGGTCAACCTATGTAAAAAGGATGCCCTCAACAGCTTTTCCCTTTAGCTGGTTTCTTCTCACATTTCAGTCTGGCATTTTCTTCAATTTACCTGGCATATGTTTTTGGTTGTGGAAAATGGAATAGAGAGCATTATCCCATACACTTGATGACATGGCTTTATTTTCAATAACTAGAAGTTGTCTTAATGGACATATTATTGTCAGTGAGCAGAACATTAAGAGTCTCTTTGAAAACCCAAACTGTTGGGACACCTGGGTGGCTCAGCGGTTGAGCACTGTCTTCAGCTCAGGGCACAATTCTGGGGTCCAGGATCAAGTCCTATATCGGGCTCCCCTGAGGGAGCCTGCTTCTCCCTCTTCCTATGTCTCTGCCTCTCTCTCTGTATCTCTCATGAATAAATAAAACCTTAAAAAAAAAAAAGAAAACTCAAATCTTCATTTTATAGGCTCATTGCTAACCACTCTACAATAGTCTACCCAATTCATTTAAATTTTGGGGAGGTTAGAATGTTTTTTTTTTTTAATTTTTTCAAAACATTTTATTTATTCATTCATGATAAACATAGAGAGAGAGAGAGAGAGAGAGGCAGAGACACAGGCAGAAGAAGAAGCAGGCTCCATGCAGGGAGCCCGATGCAGGACTCGATCCTGGGACTCCAGGATCGTGTTCTGGGCCAAAGGCAGGTGCTAAACCGCTGAGCCACCCAGGGATCCCCAAGGTTAGAATGTTTTAAGACATTTCTGGCCCTTTACTAGCTTTTTTTTTTTTTTTTTTTTTAACAATGGCTACAAATAGCATTTGGTAAGATTCATTTAAAAACTCTTGCTTGATGAGAATTATTGTGGATATCCTTAATGTCAGAAGTCAGACTTCAAGGGTCCATGTATCTGTGTGTTGAAGCAGACCCAGAAACTGTCTGTGGAGAAGGGGATGGCCCTGGGCTGCCTCCTGTGGACTGAATCACCTTCTGTTCATGCACTCTGTAGTTTATTCTACAAATCCTACCTCAACCTAGTGGACAATGAAGGGGTGTGGACCTGCCCATATTTTGCAGTACACAGTTTGCACTTTAGATAGTTGTCAGAGTAAAACTCCAAACTCTCTCCTGGCCAATATTTGTAAAATTCAAGAAATTATATTTATATACATTTATAGGAAGCATGGCTACTTAGTATATCACATGGAGATCATTCATGAATGATGGGCTCTGATCCTTTGCCATCACCTGCTTCCTCCTCCTTGTGGTTATGATGATGATAATTATGACAAAAGTGATACAGTCCACCTGTTCTCCAGATTTGGTTAGATCTGCTAAAAATCATTCGTGGAGGGACACCTGGGTGGCTCAGTGGTTGAGCATCTGCCTTTGGCTTAGGTTGTGATGTTGGGGTCCTGGGATTGAGTCCCATATCGGGCTCCCTGGGGGCAGCCTGCTTCTCCCTCTGCCTGTGTCTCTGCCTCTCTCTCTGTGTCTCTCATGAATAAATAAATAAAATATTAAAAAAATCATTCGTGGATTCAGCAGACCTTTGGATTGCTGCTCATGTGTACTGCATTTATTTTCTGTAGACCTTCTTTGGTGAAGAGGTGAGCAGTACCAACAGTGGTTGAGAGCTTGGGCATCGGATACAGATGCTCTGACTTGAATCCTGCTCTAATCCTGGCTCTTCCTCTTGCTACCCATGTAACCATTGGCAAATGACCTGATCTCTCTAAGTGTCAGTTCCTTCATCTGTAACATAGGGTACGAATATCTCTGATAGGGTTGTGGCAATGATGAAATAATTCACCTGCAGCATGTGGCACAGTGCTTGGCTGATCATAAGTGTTCAGGGCATATATTTAAAAACTCCTTAAAACTTTTGACAATTATTAACTGCACAAAGGTGAACTATCATTGGCATTCATGGGGTTAAGGTTATGACAGAGTTCCCTTGTGATGGCATAGTAGAGGTTTGCCAAGATGTTCATTCATTCATTTACTTAACAAGTGTTTGTTGACTATTATTGCGAGGCACAGTTCATATTGCTGGTGATGGAACAATGAACAAAATGCTAAATAATCTCTACCCCCAAGAAGCTTATATTCTAGTTGCTGGTCAGGGGTGGGAGGCAATCAGTATAAAAAATAAGTACATTATTTAATATGTTAGAAAGCAAGAGTTCCACAGAACAGGAAAGCGGGGGAAGAGGGTGCATTTAAGAATGTGGTCATGGTGAACCTCAATGGGAAGGTGTCGTTTGAATGAATACTTGAAGGAAGTAGGGGTCAGGGGCACAGATGCTTAAGGGGAAGGGCACCCCACTAAAGCCTTGGCATGGGAGTGAGTTTCCGGTGTGTTCCAGGAATGGCCAGGAGAACAATGTGGCTGGAGACCAAGGAGGTTGCAGTAGGTAATGAGGTTGAGGTAGGGTTAGGGGCCTTGTTCACTTAGGCCTGTTGGCCTCTGGAGGGACATTGGTTTTTGCCCTGAATAAAATTGGAGCCATTGGAGGGTGTGTGTGAGGGATATGTTGTTCAACTTGTTTCTCACTGTTTTCTTCCTCCTCTCTTTTCTTTCTTTAAGATTTTATTTTTTATTTTATTTTTTATAATTTTATTTTTAAGTAACCTCTATACTCAATATGTGGCTTGAACTTATAATGCTGAGATCAAGAGTCACAAGCTCTACCGATTGAGCTGGCCAGGGATCCCTCTTTTCTTTTCTTTTCTTTTCTTTTCTTTTCTTTTCTTTTCTTTTCTTTTCTTTTCTTTCTTTTCTTTCTTTTTTTCTTTTCTTTTCTTTTCTTTTCTTTTCTTTTCTTTTCTTTCTTTCTTTTCTTTCTCTTCTTTTGTTTTCTACTCTTTTCTCTTTATTTCTCTTCTTTCTCCTTTTTTTTCTTTCTACTCCTTTCTCTTCTCTCTCTCTTCCTCCTTTAAGTAGATCAACAGGAAATTTTTTCTTCAAATTGCAGTATCAGGTCAGCTATGTCCCTGAGTAGCTGGATGGTTTTCAGATAAGATTATGAAAAATGTGACTGCTGTGACTTCCAAGGCTGTGTCCTTTTGTTGAGAGCTGGAGTGCTAGTCTACATTCAGTTTCAGATTAAAGCAAGGGCCCCCTTTAGTAACAGGATGTTAGGTTGATGAAACCTGACTTGGTTACCTGCACAGCTTCTGCATAGCAGTAGGCGACTTCAGAACATGTACCATCACTGGTTTTTACTGTCTTGGCTTGATCGTTTGGTTAGTAGTGGTTTATTCCACTAGACCATAAGCTCCATGAAGACAAAGGTCATGGAGCTGTTTTAAAAATCAGCACTGAGTGCTCACTTCAGCAGTACATATACTCAAAATCAGCATTGTGTCCCTGGAACCAACTATGCAGTCCTGTACACTTATAAATATTGGTTGAATGAGGAAATACATTGGATCAGTGAGATAATTTCTATTTTCTTTGCTGCATAAAGCTAGAGCCACACATGGAACCTGTGTTCACAGAGCCGTAGGCAATTATGTTATTGGATAAAATCTGGTTAAAAACACAATGCAAGATTGCACTTTGTGCCAACAAGATGTGGGCTAGAGAACCCTGCTTTTGTCATGATTTAGCAACTGTCTGAAATGTTACCTCTCTGCCAATTTGTTGGTAAGTCAGACAAGAAGATTTCAGAGGAATGGTAATATTTGATAAGAAAACGCATTTGTGTGTGTGTGTGTATGTGTATAAATGAAAGAATTCAGGATAGACTCAGTTTGTTTTTTTAATGTAAAATGTAAATTATTCTTTTTTTAAAAAAGAGATTTATTTATTTTTTTATGAGAGAGAGAGAGAGAGAGAGAGAGGGCACATGCCTGTGTGTGAGCTGGGGGTGGGGCAGATGGTGAGGAGCAGAGAGGGTTGGAGAGGGACAAGCAGACTCCATACTGATCCCATGATCCTGAGATCATGACCTGAGCCAAAACCAGGAGTCAGACACCCAACCGACTGAGATACCCAGGTGCCCCTAACTTAAATGATTCTTAAATTAATATGAATATGTAAAAATACAAACGTATATAAAAATCTTTTCTTTAATGGATCTTATACAACTATAAATCATTTAATATTAAGGAACACAATTATGAAAGTGATATAATTCAAAGGAAGCACATCAGTGAACCTGACTGTGTCTCCCGTGCAAACCCTGCCCTGCCTGCCCCCCATACCTGTTTCCCTTGGCAGGTTTGCACATTATTCCCTACGGCAATGAACTTCTCCCAACATTCCTCTCACTCAAAATATTGCAAAATACATATTCCTTCTGCCATCTGCAACACAATTTACCTTTTACCTCCACTGGGTTAAAAATGCCTCATTTATTTACTAACTCCATTTCTGCCTAGTTTGTCAAACTTAAAGTGGTATTACTCGATGACTATTTAATCAGTAAGCCCCGCAGCAAGTCTCCTTGCTGTCCTTAGACATAAAGCAGATGTTCTGATAACCCAGAAAATGCTTAAATTAAAATTTTATGCATTACAACTGAAATGAAAAATAATTAATGATAAACTTCTTTGTATAGAAAAAAATTGAGAGTGACCAACTATAGTTTAGAGGACTGTGCCTTAAAAACATCAGGGTAAATAGTTACTTATTGCCTATTCAGACCCAAATAATTGATTTGGTTTTTCTTTCTCTGTGTGTGCATGTGTGTGTATTTTCTCTGTGTGTGCATTTGTGTGTGTGTGAGACAGAGGGAGAGAGAGGGAAGGAATGAGAGAGAAGTTATTCTTGAAATGTACTTGTTTATTTTAGGCTAGTCCTTAAATTTGGATGGGTATATAATTTCCTATGGAGATCTTTGAGGACAATCAAGCAGTGCGCTTGCCTCTGGTTATTTTCAAGATTCTTAACACTAAGTTGGAATTCTTGAGATGAAAGATACTATACAGTTCTAGTAAACAAATACATGAATTTGAGAATGCATGTCTTGGGCCAATGCCAAGACTATTGCTTTTTATTTTCCACTTAAGTAAAATGTTTTAAAATTTTATTTGGAGATGATGTTCACCATTGCGTTATGTTTTAGATTGTTCATTAGATAGTTTATCTAAAACTTACTGGTGTTTATTTGGATCGTAATAAACAGATTAATTATCTGTTTTTAGCCTTTTGTAATTGTCATGAGGCTGACTTCAGTTAAAATGTCAAGTTACTTTTTTTCTTTATACAAATGTTTTCTGGAGCGTTCTGTGAATTCTTCAGAAGTATAGTATATACTTTACTATTGCCAAAGAAAGTATATGCCTTAAATGTGAGTTTTTGAACTCTAACATCTGTGAACATTTGAAATACATTTGTTTCAAATCCAAATTGTGACATTTGTGTGGAATCACCATCTTGAACATGCATGAGAATTTCAATATTGAGATGACCATGTAACAAAAAGTGCAGGGACTTCAGATTTTATTTCATGTCTTACTTTCTAGTTCTATGTGTGAAGCAATTCTAGTGGTTTACAAAGAAAATACATTAGCTCTTAAGTAGTGAAATACACAAATGGTAAATTCAGTGTTTATTTATTTTTTAAAAGATTTTATTTATTTATTCATGAGAGACACAGAGAGAGAGGCAGAGACACAGGTTGAGGGAGAAGCAGGCTCCTGCGGGGAGTCCAATGCAGAACTCAACCCCAGGACCCTGGGATCAGGTCTTGAGCTGAAGGCAGATGCTTAACCACTGAGCAACCCAGGCATCCCAAAAATTCAGTGTTTAAATTTAATTCTGACTTTGATAAAGAGTAAAGCTGTATTACATTCATATCATAGAATAAAAATATTAACTTGTAAAATTCTATTTCACAGTCTAAATTCATAACTGTGGAGACACCCATTGTCATTTGACCATTTTTAGTTTGCAGTCAGATGTTGGGCATTACTTAGGCCTGGCCATTGCATAGCGTAGCCAATAGACATATTTACTTGTAAGGAATGTTGGCCATTGTGATAGCCTCAGTGTCGTGTCTGCTTACCACAAGACTTGCTCATTATTTTTGTTAGGATTCTAATGGTTATTAGGATAGCTTTTAAAATTCCATCCTAAAACTTTACAACAAAGCATTTAAGTTTTACTGCCAGAGGGGGTTGCCATTAAAGTCATTTTGATAAAGTGTCATTATTTTTGACATAAATCACTGATTTTTTCCCCTCTAGTTAAGATTATGCCAAATAAGCCATATTTGTGTGTGTGTGCATGTGTGTGTTGGCAGCTATGCAATATTTATTGTGTCTGTCACTATTTAATTTGCTGACACACTGTAGAGTATGAAAACACAAAAAATCATGTTACAAGTTTTAATTTGCATTTTTTTGGTTTTCAAGGTGTTTATACAGAAGTGTAGACAAACATGCACACTCAGTTGAACATCTGGTGACAAGCATGTGGAGCCATGAGCCTGACCATAGGCCCAAATTGAGATTTTTCATTGCAAAGAAAGAGAATCTCAACTCACACTGGCTTAACTAATGAGAACACTGAATGGCTCAAGTAACAAAAGTCTGAGGATGTGGTGGACTTCAGGCCTGGTTGATCTAATGGCTCATGCGGTCTTCAAAGATCACATTTTCTGTCTGTCTGCTCTGACATCCATAATATCAACTTCAAGCAAAGGCTTGTTTTCTAAGGAGTTGTGGTTTGGTCAGCAGCACAGTTGGGCTTCAAACTTGTCCATTCACTTCCAGTGGGAAGGAAGTCTGGTGTCCTGTGGTTCTCTGAAGTCAACCACAATGGATGGAGAGGGAAGGCAGAAAGGTAGGTGAGACATGAATGCTATTCCTTAGCAAAAGGTACAGCCCTGATCCAATAGCCAAGCTTTCTCTTCAAGGTGAGTCAAGGATTGAACAGAGATGGTTAAAACCTAATATCATGGGGCTGAGGTTCAGAGCCAAGAATGTAGTCATTGTGGCTAGGAGAGCCTGTGTGCTAGGGGAGGAATTTTGTCTCTGAAGGTGCTAAGGAAAGAAGGAAGTGGGATGTAGGACGTCTTAAATCTCGGTTTCAGAACCCTGAGGATACCAAGAATGAATGAGAAAACCAACTTACTGTGGAACAGATGGGCTATTTCACCATAGCTCTTTAGATCTTGCTGTCTTTCTCTGGAATGGGGTTTGGAGCTGGGACTGTGAGTACTGATGGGGCTTATGTGGCTTCAGATGCAGAAGTTAGGGAGCTGGCCTCAGCATGACTCTGAGCAGGAAATATGTGGTGTATTCTGACCCAAATATTCTGATTGAATTAAGAGGCAAAGAAGAAATCCAGCTAATAGGACACACTGAATTGTGTATGATATGCAGCAGGATGTTAAAATGGTGCTTTAAAAACTTCAGTTTCAGCAAAGGTCCCCAGAACCAAAAGCAAAGCCAGGTGCTGTGTGCCCCCACGTTCTGAAGTGAGGAGCACTTCAGTTGTGTAGAACTTGCAGTGGGAATGGCCCCAGGTGAATTGCATGTTAATGAACTATCTACCTCTAGCCTAGAAGGGCACTGAGGTCCAAGAGGTGGACCTACCTCTAGCCTAGAAGAGTACTGAGGTCCAAGAGGTCCAAGAGGTGAGGAAGAGGAGGGATTGATAGAGAGCTGTCATCATGCTGTGACATTTCTCCTTCTCTAGCAGGAAGGGTGGGGGTATGTCCCTTCATCTCAAGCCAGGTGACAGAGGGGGTACACTAGGTTCCCGGGTAGTCATAACACAGTATCACAAAATGAGTGGCTTAAAGCAACAAGTATTTATTGTCTCATAGCTCTGGAGCCTTAAAGTCTGAATTCAAGGGCCGGGCTCCCTCTGAAGGCTCTAAGAAAAGATGCTCTTCTGTCTCTTCCAGCTTCTGGTGGTACCTGGCGATCTCTGGCACTCCTTGTCTTGTGGTAGCATCATGCCAATCTCTACCTCTGTCATAACATGGCCATCTTCTTGCTGTATGTCTGTCTCTTCTCTTCTTCTAAAGACACTGGTCAGATTGGATTTAGAACCTACTCTACATAATAGGACCGCTTGTTAACTTGATTACGATCCACAATGATACTATTTCCAGATCACATTCTGGGATTAGGGCTTCAACATAACTTTTTTGGGGAAACAATTCAACCCACAAGAGGGGGCTCCAAGAGGACCCTTGGAGAACTCAAGGACCCTGGAGATTTGGGCACATGAATAAGTGTCTAATTCTTTGTAAGAAAAGTATAAAGGTGAGAAGATGTGGCTGTTGCTCCTGCCAGTCAGGAAGCAGTTAGGAGGGTACTGGCTGATTTGGCTGTTCCTAAATCAATGGTGGAGCCAATGTGTGGATTTGAGGGAATGAGAAGTGGAGTGTACTAAAAGGAAGCTGGCTTGGGGCCTTCTTAAAAAGGATCCCTCCCCAGATGGGTCCTGGAGCTGTGACCTCCAAAGAGAGAATGGCCCACCAAAAAGGGGTAGAAAGTGCAGCCAAGGCTTCTCTGCCCAGACCCAGGCCCCATGCTGGGAATATTTCTACATGGAACCGTCTGTAGTTCCATTAAGCTAAATGTGACTCTGGGCTGATGGCTCCAATCCTAACTTATCACTACATAGATCATCCTGGCCTTCTTGCTTACTTGTAAATTCTCTTTCCATCAGTGCCTGCTTGACCTTCTGCTATATGTTACCTCATTGTTTAATTCCAGTATACAATATAGCAGCATCCCAACTGTTGAGCATACACCCATGGGAAACAATTTCATCAACTAGAATGTGGTGCCTGTGTGCAGTGCCTTTCTGCCTTTAATCTTATAGATTCCATTCATTTTCAAAGTTACTTAGTTTAGCACCTTTCCCCAACACCCTTCAGTGAGATTGCAACATACATTTGTCCTACAGCTAGATCCTTTGTCATAGTCTACCTTCCTTCCTGGGATTTTCTGACTTCCTAAATGATTTTTTTTAAGTGCATGCATCGAGCCTCAATCTTTGTGCTGTGAAGTGTTTTGGACTTTGACAAATGCACAGTTTCACATACCCACCATGATAGTATCATGTAGAATAATTTCACCACCCTAAACACTCCTGTTCTCCATCTTTTCAACCCCACCTCTCCACCTGAGCCCTTGGTAACCACTACTCTTTTAACTGCCTCTATGTGTTTGTCTTTTCCAGAATGCCATATAATTGGAGTCATATAGTATGTAGTCTTTCCAGCCTGGTTTCTTTCACTTTGCAGTATGCATTTAAATTTCCTTTGTGTCATTTTGTGGCTTGATAGCTCATTTCTTTTCGCTGCTGAATAATATTCTATTGTATGGATGTGCCAAAGTTTGTTTATCCATTTGCCTATTGAAACACATCTTGGTTGTATAAAACTTCTATAAACGATCATTTCCAGGCTTTTTTCTGGAATCACATTTTCAAATCAATTAGGTAATATCTAGGAGTGTTATTGCTGGATCCTGTGGTAAGACTACATTTAGCTTTGTCAGAAACTGTCAAGTTGTCTTCCAAAGTCACTGCACCATTTTGCCTGCCCACCAACAATGAATGAGAATTCTTGTTGCTCCACATACTTACATGCACTTGGTGTTGTTTATGTATTAATGTTTTTTAAGAGAGAGAATTAGCATAGGGGAAGGGCAGAGAGAGAGGGAGAAAGAGAATCCTAAGCAGGCTCCATTCCTAGTGCAGAGCCTGACACAGGGCTCGATCTCATGACTCTGAGATCATGACCTGAGCCGAAATCGAGAGATCCTTAACTGACTGAGCCACCCATGCATCCCAGATTTTGACCATTTTATTAAGGGTAGTGGTATCTTATTTTTCTATTGTTTTAATTTTCAATTCCTTAATTACCAGTGACGTTGAGCATCTTTTCCTATGCCATCACTACATCAGGAATGAAAAAACATCAGTGCAAACAGAATGAATCACCTCTGGCCTGAATACGACAATTTTTCTTTGACTAGAATATGCTCATCTGGATGTTCCATCTGTATGTCTACTTTAGTGAAGTGTCTGTTCAGATCTTTTGCACAGTTTTCCAATTGGACTGTTTGTTTTCTTAAGTTGAGTTTTAAAACTTCTTTATACATTTTGAGTTTAAGTTCTTTATCAGATACGTGTTTTGCAAATATTTTCTCTTTGGCCTGTGACTGCTCTTCTCATTCTTTGAACAGTGTCTTTCCTAGACCAAATGTCTTTAAATTTCAAGGAAGTTTAACTTACTGATTTTTATTTCATGGATTGTGCTTTTGGTATTGTGTCCAAAGAGACATTGCCAAATCAAAGGTCACATACATTTTATTCTATATTTTCCTCTATAAGTTTTGTAGCTTTTGTATTTTACATTTAGGTCTAGGACCTATTTTGAGTTAATTTTTGTGATGAATTAAATAAAGTAATTATTTTAAGAATTTAATTCTGAATAATAACTTGTTAACATTTATCTGTATTTGAACCACAGTGTGACTAATCTGGGTTAATCTGTGAACTTCTCCATTCTTCATATCACTCAGGAGTTTACCGTATGCTTTTGTTACTATCAGTGTTCACTCTCAAGTGGTTGAGTTTTCCTTCTCCATCTACTGTGAACTGTGTTCTTTCTTACTACCTCAGCTGGGGTGGATGTTCTTTCAGTGTGGTTGCTCTTCTTAAATTGGAATCAGTTCCCTTGGTCAACATCTCATTAGTTGGGATCCTTTAGTGATAACTCAGGATTAGAGAACTGTTGGGAAGGGATTATATGCTTTGAAATGGGCATGTTCAGGTCATGAACATGAAGTGAATGCGTTCAGGTCAGAAGTAAGTTAGTCTGTCTGCACTGATATTTTTCTCCCCTGCTACAGTTCTGCCTAGCTCCCTTCTTAACCTGGGAATCTGCATCCACCTGGCCCCTGGCTGTAGGCTGACCCTGTCACAGATGCCTGGACAGACAGTCCTGTGTCTAATGAGGAAGATGCAGAAAACTGTAGGTCAGAAGCTCATGAGATTACTATCTAGTAATTCTTGTTGCTGGCTGTGTTCCAGGCTTGAGGTTGGATTGTCCATCTGAATTCTGCCAATTTCCTGCACGGTAATAAGCATATTATGAGATTTTTTTTTCTTGTAGCCCCTGAAATTCCTTATTTAAAATTTTTTTTTATTGGAGTTCAATTTGCCAACATATACCATATCATCCAGTGCTCATCCCATCGAATGCCCCCCTCAGTGCCCATCACCCGGTCACCCCAACCCCCCACCCACCTCCCTTTCCACCACCCCTTGTTCATTTCCCAGAGTTAGGGGTCTATGAGATGTTTTAGATTCAACTTAGACCTTTGGCTAAGGGTAGTCATGTCTTCCTTTCTTAATTTTTGGTGGGTTCATCTTTTAGTTTCAAACCCGCATATGTCTTTGTGACTTCCGGAAATAATTTAAATTAAAGAGTGTGTTTATGCCTAGAACCTCAGCCTTCATTCTTCCCATGGGTCTGTGTGGATTCTGATTCTTCTCTCCTGTTCAGCTCATCCTGCTCGATCTGAACCTGATGGGCCATCTCTTTCCCTCCCTTCCTCTCTCTTTCTTCTCCCATCTCTCTCGCTCTCTGTTAGACCCTCCTCAACTCCCGCAATCCCTTGTGTGGGCACAGCCTGAGATGTCACTTTTCCCCAGGAGACACACGTGTCTTTTCTATATCCGTGCAAGAGCACAGAATGACTTGATAATATCTCTCTCAGCCCCTTCTCTGCCTTCCTTGCTCACCTGGGGTTCCGTGTTCTTTTGTCTGCCCTCCAGCACAGTTTCCCAAGCCTATTGTTCACACTCCATCTGTCCTCTTGGTCTTTGCACAGATGTCCCTCCAACTCTCCAAACTAGATTGTGTTTGCTTCTCAAGGACTGGCCAAGCATCAGCTCTTTCTAGAAGTCACTATGTACTCCTAGCCCTCTATGTCCTGTGCTTCATGGCTGCTTCTTGTTCACCCAGCACACAGAGCCCTTTCCTTATGTTACTTGATTAAGTGAACCAACATATAAATAAATGAATACATTTGCAACGTTATCAACTTGCCTAACTTAGAGACTTAGGGGTTTTTAATTTACTGAGTATTCAAGGATTATGAAATTTCCTTGTGGGCCGAATCTCTCTCCTATGCACCAGAAGCAGCATGTGGAAAGAAAATGAAACCGGATGAAGAGAAGAGATTAGTGAGGGCACAGGGTCAGGAATGAAGGTCTGTGCCCCAGCCAGTGCATCCTGGAGGGGAAGGTGCCTGGGACTGGTATAAGGAATCAGTCATTTTAGCTCTGGTTGGAGCTGGTCCTACCCTCCCTGGGCAGGTGGATTTCTCTGGTGATAGAGGGTAGACCCTACTGCAGTCACAGCTAACACATGCATTCTCAGTAGTGGGGTGGGAGAGGGAGGTGTCTCCAACACTGTTCTTGGAAGGCAAAAAAAAGTCTTAGATATTGAATTGGTCTATGGTCTCCTGAATGGCTTCAATCTACAAAGAGATGCACAGTATATCTGTGGCATTATAATTTTATGCCTAATATGGCTTCTGGGGAAAAGGATGGTAATGATAAGAAGGTTGAGAAAAGCTAGGCTGATAGATGATTTTCAAGCCAAGGAAGGGATTCTGGCCAGAGATACCCTGAAGAATGGTGAGTTTCTGCACAACTCAAAGCTGCCCTGCTGAGGGGTGAGTGGGGTTGAGCTCAGCTACTCTGTGAGGTGACCCTGAACCTTGTCCCCCACAGAGAACTTTCACATTTGCACATGGCAACCTGTATAGTCCTGGAGGTCCTCAATCTGACAGTCCTTCCTGCTCATGCTTGATCCTGAGCTGGCAGCATTGGAAGGTTCAGACTAAAATGAGAATTAAATTATGGGCAGGTTAGCTGGGCAGTGATTTGATTGACAGAGAGCACTGCACCATCGCTAGAGTGAAGCAGGAATGTGGGTCATTTTAAGGACTGATAAGTCATTTTATAGCTGGAGACATGTTGATTCTGCTCCCCAGGTGGAAAGTGCCCTGGAGCAAGGTGGTGGTGTGGGATTGGAGCAACACCCCCGGAAACACCAGCCATCCCTGGGCCTTTGTGATGTGGGGCTGCTCTATCAGCTGAAAGTCAAGGCCAGCAGGAGTGCTGGTACATAAACCATTCTATTATTGGGAACTGGTTCTGCTATCCTAAATTAAAACCCTTTTGTTTGCCTTTTGGAATCCTCTTATCTTGAAAGGCCCAAAGGAAAACCAAATAGAGAGAGAGAAAAAAAAAAAAACACTGCAGAAAAGTGGGGAAATTGCCAGTTTATTTTTCTTCTAAAACATTGACTCTGGGTTGGCCTGTGGTAATACATTGGTAATAAGTCTGTTTGTATATACAGTTTATTGATAGAATATCAGTAAATAAGTGTCAAACACACAGTGAAAGACTATCAGGTAGGCAGTGCTGGGTGCACACAGATGGTTGTCATTTTGTATCATGAACTACAGGATGGTGCAAGCGTTGGCACCCCTCTCCTTGAGATAGGGGGTTGTCTGGGGCTGATTGGCTCCAGAGGCCATGGCAGGGCATGGGTGAGGTCAGGGCTGTGGGCTCTGCTCCATCCCAACCCCGCATCAAGCCACACCAAGGGCTATCCGGTATCACTTGTGGGTATGCTGACTAGGGAACATTTCCAACCCTTGGCTGTAATGTGGGTGGGTCAGTGAGCTAATTTGCACATGGGACTGACATGCTCCATACCACAAACACATAGAGCTTCTTTGCTGTTTTCTACAAATATGGAAAAGTTAGATTGTTTATTTTTCTATGGAAAGGCTGTTTAGTTCTGTGGGTGAGGATGAAGACTGTCTCCCTTAGTTTTACCCAATCAGACATGCTGCCAGGCCTGTTGTTAACATCTTTTTTTTTTTTTTTTTTTTTAAGCTTTACTTATTTCTTTGAGAGAGAGAGAAAACAGGAGTGGGGGGGAAGGGCAATGGGAGAGAATCTTCAAGCCGACTTCTTGCTGAGTGTGGAGATGCATGTGTGGCTCGAAACCACAACCCATGAGATCATGACCTGAGTCAAGAACAAGAGTTAGATGCTCAACTGAAGGAAATACCCAGGTGCCCCCTGTTGTTAATATCATGTGCTCAGTTTTACTATTGTCTGACAAGGGTGGGCAGCATGGTAGCAATAGCAGCAAACATGGAGTGAGCAGGCCCAGTCACTCAGAGGGCAGAGTGTGGCAGGAAGAGAGGAACAAGTGGCTTCCAGCTTCCAAACAGGCACCATGGAGGAGCAAGTGGTGGCTGTTGGAACAATGACAAAGTGGGTTTGTGCTTTCATTCTCTCCTGCATGACCCCATGCTATCGTTATCTCCTCTCTTGCCATGGTGGCACAAGTTATCCGTAAATAGGAGCTTGTGCACACAGTCTAGATCTTTCGGGGAACACAGATGGTACAAACTGACTAGACGTCATCACTGCCTCCTCCCCAATAAAATTGTTGGGTTGTAAGATAAAAACATTTTCAATTTTATTATATAGTGGATGCCAACTTGCTTTCCAAAGCAATCCTTGCCTACTCTTGATACTTCCACATCCTAAATTTTTGCTAGTCTTATGGGTGAAAAGTGCTATCTCTACCTTGATTTGGATTTTTCTTTCTTTTTTTTTTTTTTTTGATTTTTCTAATTACAAATGGAGTTGAGCATTTTTTTTCCATTGAACTTTTTTCCCATTAGTGTATTGTCTGTTTGCATTCCTTCCTCTGAGAACTGTATAGTCATCACCTTTGCATGTTTTTGTTGTTTTTTTTTCTGTTTTCTTATTGATTTGTAAGTTGTATAAAAATATATACATTGGGATATGAATCCATAGTTTGTTCTGTGTAAGGCAAAGAATTTTCTAGTCTGTGACTTCTCTCTTAATTCTGTTTATGGCATCTTTTGAAAAATTGAAGTTTTACATTTGGCAGAGTCAAACATTCTCTTTTATCATTCATGCTTTTTGTGTCATGGATAAAAGAATCTTACTACTCCAAAGTCATAAATATATTCTTATACTTTTTACTAATAATTTAAGATATTTTTCTTCTTTCCCATTTGGGTCTTTGATCAATCTGATACTGATTTTAGAGGTATGCATCTAATTTAATTTTTCTTTTTTATTGAAGTATAATTAATATACAATGTTATTTTAGTGTCAGATGTACAGTATAGTGATCCAACAATTCTATGTATGACTCAGTGCTCATCACAATAAGTGTACTAATTTAACTTTTCAATATGGAAACTCAACTGCCCTAATACTATTTATTGGGAGGCTCTTCAGTTCTCCACTGGTTGGTACTGCCATCCTATCATATACCAAGTTACCACATATATACAGGTCAATTTCTGGGCTCTCTTTCTGATTCATTGAATTTTTTGTCAATTCTTGTACCAACACTAAACTTTTAAAAATAGTTTTATTGAGATATAATTAACATACAATATGCTTAATATATTTAGTTTTTAATTCCATGAGCTCTCTGTATTTATATGTTCTAGTTTTTTTTGCATTGATTTAAAATTTATTTGTTTATTTTTATTTGAGTATAGTGAAGACAGAACATTACATTAGTTCCAGGTGTATGACACAGTGATTCAACAAGTTTATACATTACTGTGCTCACCACAAATGTAGCTAGCTAGCTACCATCTGTCACCATGCATCAGTGTTACAATATTATTGACTATATCCCCCATGTTGTGTCTATTATTCCTGTGACTTTTTTTTTATTCCTGTGACTTTTCCTCCCATAACTGGGAGCCTGTTACTTTCACTCCCCTTCACCCATTTTGCCCATCCTCTCACTCCCCTCTCCTCTGGCAACCACTGGTTTGTCCTCTGTATTTATAGGCTCTAGCTTCTTGAACTGAATATTTATCTCATTAATTTGTGCTTTTCTTTTTTTTTTTAATTTTTTTTTAATTTTTATTTATTTATGATAGTCACAGAGAGAGAGAGAGAGGCAGAGACATAGGCAGAGGGAGAAGCAGGCTCCATGCACCGGGAGCCCGACGTGGGATTCGATCCCGGGTCTCCAGGATCACGCCCTGGGCCAAAGACAAGCGCCAAACCGCTGCGCCACCCAGGGATCCCAATTTGTGCTTTTCTTAAAAATATTTTATTTATTTATTTATGAGAGACATATATATAGAGAGAGGCAGAGACAGAGACAGAGGTAGAAGCAGGCTCCATGAGGCAAGCCTGATGTAGGACTTGATCCCAGGACCCTGGGATCACAACCCACGCCAAAGGCAGACACTCAACCACTGAGCCACCCAGGCATCCCTGTGCATTTGTTTTAGCAAGTGGTGGCTGTTGGAACAATGACAAAGTGGGTTTGTGCTTTCATTCTCTCCTGCATGACCCCATGCTATCGTTATCTCCTCTCTTGCCATGGTGGCACAAGTTATCCGTAAATAGGAGCTTGTGCACACAGTCTAGATCTTTCGGGGAAACACAGATGGTACAAACTGACTAGACGTCATCACTGCCTCCTCCCCAATAAAATTGTTGGGTTGTAAGATAAAAACATTTTCAATTTTATTATATAGTGGATGCAACTTGCTTTCCAAAGCAATCCTTGCCTACTCTTGATACTTCCACATCCTAAATTTTTGCTAGTCTTATGGGGTGAAAAGTGCTATCTCTACCTTGATTTGGATTTTTCTTTCTTTTTTTTTTTTTTTATTCCTGTGACTTTTTTTTATTCCTGTGACTTTTTTTTTTATTCCTGTGACTTTTTTTTATTCCTGTGACTTTTTTTTATTCCTGTGACTTTTTTTTATTCCTGTGACTTTTTTTTTTATTCCTGTGACTTTTTTTTATTCCTGTGACTTTTTTTTATTCCTGTGACTTTTTTTTATTCCTGTGACTTTTTTTTTTATTCCTGTGACTTTTTTTTTTATTCCTGTGACTTTTTTTTTTATTCCTGTGACTTTTTTTTATTCCTGTGACTTTTTTTTTTATTCCTGTGACTTTTTTTTATTCCTGTGACTTTTTTTTATTCCTGTGACTTTTTTTTATTCCTGTGACTTTTTTTTATTCCTGTGACTTTTTTTTTTATTCCTGTGACTTTTTTTTATTCCTGTGACTTTTTTTTATTCCTGTGACTTTTTTTTATTCCTGTGACTTTTTTTTATTCCTGTGACTTTTTTTTATTCCTGTGACTTTTTTTTTTATTCCTGTGACTTTTTTTTATTCCTGTGACTTTTTTTTTTATTCCTGTGACTTTTTTTTATTCCTGTGACTTTTTTTTTTATTCCTGTGACTTTTCCTCCCATAACTGGGAGCCTGTTACTTCCACTCCCCTTCACCCATTTTGCCCATCCTCTCACTCCCCTCTCCTCTGGCAACCACTGGTTTGTCCTCTGTATTTATAGGCTCTAGCTTCTTGAACTGAATATTTATCTCATTAATTTGTGCTTTTCTTTTTTTTTTTTTTTAAGCTTTACTTATTTCTTTGAGAGAGAGAGAAAACAGGAGTGGGGGGGAAGGGCAATGGGAGAGAATCTTCAAGCCGACTTCTTGCTGAGTGTGGAGATGCATGTGTGGCTCGAAACCACAACCCATGAGATCATGACCTGAGTCAAGAACAAGAGTTGGATGCTCAACTGAAGGAAATACCCAGGTGCCCCTGTTGTTAATATCATGTGCTCAGTTTTACTATTGTCTGACAAGGGTGGGCAGCATGGTAGCAATAGCAGCAAACATGGAGTGAGCAGCCCAGTCACTCAGAGGGCAGAGTGTGGCAGGAAGAGAGGAACAAGTGGCTTCCACTCCAAACAGGCACCATGGAGGAGCAAGTGGTGGCTGTTGGAACAATGACAAAGTGGGTTTGTGCTTTCATTCTCTCCTGCATGACCCCATGCTATCGTTATCTCCTCTCTTGCCATGGTGGCACAAGTTATCCGTAAATAGGAGCTTGTGCACACAGTCTAGATCTTTCGGGGAAACACAGATGGTACAAACTGACTAGACGTCATCACTGCCTCCTCCCCAATAAAATTGTTGGGTTGTAAGATAAAAACATTTTCAATTTTATTATATAGTGGATGCAACTTGCTTTCCAAAGCAATCCTTGCCTACTCTTGATACTTCCACATCCTAAATTTTTGCTAGTCTTATGGGGAAAAGTGCTATCTCTACCTTGATTTGGATTTTTCTTTCTTTTTTTTTTTTTTGATTTTTCTAATTACAAATGGAGTTGAGATTTTTTTTCCATTGAACTTTTTTCCCATTAGTGTATTGTCTGTTTGCATTCCTTCCTCTGAGAACTGTATAGTCATCACCTTTGCATGTTTTGTTGTTTTTTTTTCTGTTTTCTTATTGATTTGTAAGTTGTATAAAAATATATACATTGGGATATGAATCCATAGTTTGTTCTGTGTAAGGCAAAGAATTTTCTAGTCTGTGACTTCTCTCTTAATTCTGTTTAAGGCATCTTTTGAAAAATTGAAGTTTTACATTTGGCAGAGTCAAACATTCTCTTTTATCATTCATGCTTTTTGTGTCATGGATAAAAGAATCTTACTACTCCAAAGTCATAAATATATTCTTATACTTTTTACTAATAATTTAAGATATTTTTCTTCTTTCCCATTTGGGTCTTTGATCAATCTGATACTGATTTTAGAGGTATGCATCTAATTTAATTTTTCTTTTTTATTGAAGTATAATTAATATACAATGTTATTTTAGTGTCAGATGTACAGTATAGTGATCCAACAATTCTATGTATGACTCAGTGCTCATCACAATAAGTGTACTAATTTAACTTTTCAATATGGAAACTCAACTGCCCTAATGTGGTTAGGGCCCTTACATGGAGAGGATGAAACCATGAGATCAGAGTGCTCTAGCTCCCTGTCCCATTGCACACACAGTGGGAAGGTGGCTGTCTGCAAACCAGGAAAAGGGCTCTTGCCAGGAGCTGAGTCTGCCAGCCCCTTGGTCTTGGGCTTCCAGAATCCAGAACTGTGAGAAATAAATGTCTGTATCTATATAGTCTATGGTATTTCATTGTAGTAGCCCTAGCTGACTAAGACATACACATAAGGTGATAACTATTTCAGCACTATAGCTCAGATCAGAATACTGAACGCCTGTCTCTTAGTCCATTATTTTTAAAATCAGGCTTCATTAATCTGTCAAAAAATATAAAGAACTTACTTGGGCAAGCAGAGAGCCAGAAAGTAAGAATATGAAGATGAACATTAAACCATCTCTGTCTTTGTAGGGCTTGCTGTCTAGCAGAGGAGAGCTGTGGGAAGCCCTCATTGTGACATCGAGTGATAAGAGGAGTGATGGAAGGGTATACTGAGCACTATAGAAAGGAAGACATTAATTTATAGGGTGGAGAGCAGAGAAGAAGTGGGGACAGCTTTGCAGAGGAGCAGACATTTGCACTTGGCCTTGAGGAATGACTCTGCATTCTGATACCCCCAATCTGAGTTCTGGATGAATTTGGTGGATTAACCCCTGCTTCCTCTGGAATCCCCATTCAAACAACCATATGGTGATTTAAATTTTGTTTTTAAATTGTAAATGATAAATCAGGAGTTAGAGATGAATGGGATGTATTCTGGAGGCCGAATAACATCAGGATAAATTAGACCTGACCTAGCAGAGCAGGTACACTGGATACACAAGCAGGAGAAGGAAGGGCCAGGATGCTGCTGCTCTGTGCAGCTGCCAGAATGGCTCAGGATCTGGAGCTGCAAATATCTCTGAAGATGTAGGTGCAGCTGGGATGGGAAGACAGGTTGAAAGTCTGCAGAGAAGTGTTTAGGGTTCCCCCCATCCCATACCATTAAGCAGCTACACCTCCTCTGCTCCAGCAGAAGACTGTATGGTTACTCTGTGAAGATATCCTGAGGGGCATCAGGCTCAGTTAAGGCTGGAGGCTACACATTGGATAGTGAGACACACTAGAACCTTCCCCAGTCCTGTTCAGGGTACTGTCAAGCATACTCACATACCCCAAGCAGAATGCTGGAGTTCTCTTCTGGGGAAACTAAGCAGCCTGAGAGAAAAGGCCTTTACATACTAACAACTGTGCATGTCCAGTGAAAACTACATCCAATTTCCTCGCCATGAAACCCCCTGTCCACAAGTCCTACCATGCACACAGAATTCTAAACAGTTTATCTGAGATTTACTCTTAAATATGATTGAGCAGACTCAAAGATCTTGAGACTTAGGGGAAAGTTTCCAACATTAAAAAGCAGATCAATAACAAACAAATGACAAACACAAATAAAAAAAGGAGAGGAAATAGACAATTTGAGAAGCAGTGGAACTCTCCCCACTCCCAGTCTTCCATCCTGCCCCCAACAGATAACTTTGAAAACACTAGACAAGACATAGGCAGAAGTTCTTGCAGAGAATATTCCTTTTCAAATAAAAGGCAAAGTCTTACTAGGAAAGATATCTCTGTCCTTCTCTATTCTTTTTTTTTTCCTGGAATGTGGGCACAGCGCCTGGAGGTAAGAGCTGCCATCTTGTGATGATGTCACAAGCAAAGAAGGTGGAATAGAAAGGTAAAAAGAGCCTGGTTTCTGAAGAACCTGTTGAGACTCATGCCTGCCTTGGAATGTCTATTTGTGGGCCTCTTCTTCTTCTTCTTCTTCTTCTTCTTCTTCTTCTTCTTCTTCTTCTTCTTCTTCTTCTTCTTTCTTCTGATTTTATTTATTTATTCATGAGAGACAGAGAGAGAGAGAGAGAGAGAGAGAGAGAGAGAGAGAGGCAGAGACACAGGCAGAGGGAGAAGCAGGCTCCATGCAGGGAGCCCGATGTGGGACTTGATCCAGGGTCTCCAGGATCACACCCTGGGCTGAAGGTGGTGCTAAACCGCTGCACCACCAGGGCTGCCCTGTGGGCTTCTTTTTATATGAAATAAATGAATTCCTTGCTTGTTTAAGGTCACTCTAGAAAGGTTTTCTGTTACTTGCAAATGAACATAATCCTAATCCATTTAATGAACATTGTTTAGAATATAGAGAAGACACAGTTCAAAGAGTTGAACATAGTTAAGACTTGGGGGTGTGGAAAAATGGGGCAGAGGATGATTGTTTTTCTTTACTGTAATATTTATAGAACTATTTTTAAGAAAGTTACATGTATAATTTTGAGAGAACCACAAATTAACCAAGAGTGAGAGAAAAATTGGTGGAGAGATGGGTAGAGCATTCTGGGCCAATGGAATGGACATAGTTTTGAGAAGGGGTAAAGGGGTGGGGGAGGAGCAAGAGATAAGACTAGGAAGAAGGAAGCTGGACACAGATAGTGGAAAGTTGGATAAGCCAAGCTATAGAACTTGGATCAAAAAAAAAAAAAAATCTAAAAAAAAAATCTCCTAAATGTTGATAAGTTCAATCATAGCGTAGCATCCTGGAGAAGCTAATGTATCTGAGTCATTTCTCTAGAAGGGAACTACTTGTTCTCTGAGGAGAACAGAGGTACAAACAATTCAATTTAATCACTCAATCTAAAGGGGATGATTCGTATCATTTTGACTATGTTTATGATTATTTTGGTCTGATCTTCTTCTCCTGTTTTAGAAAATAGATAAGGATTTGATGGTAATTAAACATGAACAAAAATAATGTGAAATTTTACTATTGAGTTTGAGTGCCAAGGAAACAATACTATGAGTTCAGCACTATTAGCTATATGAGGCTGTGTTACTTAATTTCTCTGTGGTTCAGTTTCTTCATCTGTAAATTGTTATAATAATACCTACGTGTTAGAGTTTTGGGGATTTGATGAGTTAATGTAAAGTCCTTAGAAAGGTGGCTGGAATATAGTAAGTGCTATTTATAAGTTTGCTATAGTTACTGGGCATTATCTGATGTCAAGTGGTAAGAATACCTGAAAAAAGATCTATTGAGGATCCAAATGTTATGGCAAATAACAATATTATAATATGTAACAGAGGAACAAAAACCCTATTACCTATCTCGACAAGTAGAAAAACATCTGAAAGCAATCAAAGGAGAGTTAATAAAGAACAATTGGATGAATTAACTGTGAACAATAGTCCAATTAAATGTGCTGTTACAAAAACTGCCTTTGGGCAGGAGGTTCCCGGAGGCAAAGGAAGGGAGGATGAGAATGAAGGTCAGTGGGGAGTAGAAGAAGCTACATGGATAAATCGAATCTGTCCTTATGGAACATGAGTCAACAGTATGATCTAAATACTGTAGAAGGCAAAGCCACATTTGGGCACGGTAACAGACCCAGGCTGAATAGCAGGACATACTTCATTATTCCATTTCTTTTGGCTCTTGCTGGGCTCTATTCAGACTTTTCTTTTGGTTACATTTCCAAAAATCACATGTTACAGACTGTGGAGAGGAGTGTAGGGATCCTGACCCAGAGTTTGGAAAGCAAGAGAGGTACAGAAAGCTTACAATAAGCAGCGCCCAGACCAGCTCTATGCTGACAATGACTTGTGGCTCAGGTTTGGAAGAGAGAGGCTTCGATTACTCTGATTAGTCAAGGACATCGGGATCAGAAGTCACAATGTGACACTGCCAGCAAGGGGAATAGACATTGAATTCAGGAGTAACCTAAACACAAGAATGGATCGGTCAGTGGGACCGGGTGGCCACCAGAGGCTAGGAATAATGCCAGGAACATGATGGGTTCAGAAAACTGCCTTTCAGGCTGACTTTGGCATAGACATGGGCTCAAAGTTGCCCTGAGAAAATACTGTGGTTAGCCAAGCCCAGCAAGCACTGCCTGTCCTCAGGACTTCTCTGGGTGCAGACTCCACTGACTGATCCCCACCCCCAGGACTGCTAAAGGTGCACAGGCCCTTGTGGCTGATGAAAATCACACTCAGTAGTGGGTCATTCAGGCACCCCATGGCTGCTTTAGGCTGACTGATGGTGATAGTTCTATTTCCCATGATTTCTCAAGTGTGCAGTGGAAACTCCTTTTGCTTTTCATCTGTATTCATTCCATTTCAGAGAAAATCATAGAGGAGTCCCTGATCTTCCCAAACTAGGAGGAAACAAGAAAAGTTGGTGTAGGGCTGGAATTGAAATTGATGTGATCTGTGAAAGGGCCTTGTTACACTGGCCAGTGTCCGTCCTGCACTCAGATCAAATGTCACTTCTCAGAGATGTCTTCCCACACCTCTGTTACTACAGTAGACTCTCCCTCCATCCATCTTGGGGTGACAACTCCATTGGCTAATTCCAAAGTGATCTATTTGCTTATTCATTAACTGCTTCCCTCACTGCATGTAAAATTCCTGAGCTGGATGATAGTCTTGTGTTTTTAAAAGCTGTGTCACCCAATACCTAGAAGCATGTCTGGCATTTCATAACTTTTTTTGTTTGTTTGTTTTTGTTTTGGATGAATAAGAGGCAGCTCTCTAAGGTAAGATTGTTTTGAATGGATAACCACTTGCATCCTTTTAGTTAGGAAGTATGTCTCTCTAAATCTCTGTGAAGTAAGAATGCAAGTGAGAAAGGTCCAGGATAAACATATAGGATTATTATTTAGGATTTTTCTAGTTTTGTCAGAATTCATCAAAATGTCTAGAAAGCTTGGATTTTTGCTTTGAATGACCAACGATGTATCTAAAAGAGCAAGACTATGTGATGGGATAAAAAGTTGATTAGGACAAAAGGCTAAAGTTAGAGAGACAAATATTCTCTCCTACAATTTTCAGACTCAGGGTGATCAGATGCTGGTTTGCCTAGAACAGCCCTGGCATGAATTTGATAGTACTCCTTTATAACCCCAGAAGTTTTCTGATTTTGGAAATAAATTATATGATCATGTGGTCTGTAAGATTCATTCCTCTCCCTTTTACTGCCAGTTATCATGGGGCCACCATGTACATTGAACCGAGGATGGAATAGTGAGAAGGGATAGGAAGTTGTAATTTTGGAGTGGACAGATTATGTAGGAGAAACATTCTCAAGATATTTCTTGACACTCATAAGATGATTCTCTTAAGGTTCTGCCCATCAAGTGGTCTTTGTGTTTTTAAGTTTTCATGACTTTAGGATATTTGGGGCCATAGCTAAGGGGGTAATGGGTCTAGCTACATGATCTTAAGATAGCATGGCTGGGTCACAATATCTTTCCAGGATAAAAACTTGGTCAATTTTATTCATAGCTCTGGTCTCTGCAGGGCTCAGCAAAGCCTGCTCTTGGGGGGCCCCTTGGGGAACAGAGAGGTACTCATAATTATCCCTCTCTTTAACTGACAAGAGTTTTTCTTGGTCCAATCTTCTAAGCACCTGTTCCTTTCTTCTTGAAGATGAATCTTTTGGCAGAAGGCTTCTGACCTTTAAAGCAAAGAGACACCTGAAAGAGTCCTCAGGCCATGTCCAGATATATCAGAATACTTGGGTCCATAGACAGGAACCCATAAAGTTTGCTAACACAGACAATTGTCTGATGTATTTGACTTTTATGTGGTCGATAATGAATGCATGCACTTGAAGGCTGTTGAGGAAGGTCACTGAGTCGTACCAGCAGAAAAACATGTCACCCCATTACACCAAAGTGATTAGATGATTAATTTCCCAAACCAGAGTAGATAATGTGGCCAATGGGAGAAGGCTACATGCTTGCTAGATCTGAATGCCCTTGATTACACGTTTAGTCAATGAAAATCAGAGACACAGGTCATCTGAGGCAATGCATCGCTGAAGCAGGCATAGGGGCAGGAGGAGATGCTGCCCTAATGTACTGTGTCCGTTGCAATTTACCTGTGCATTGCATTAAGAGAAGTTATACTGAATATAATACGTGATACCATTTTACATGTGGTGGACTGTAATGTAATATCAATATGTAATATATTATTTACGATGTTAATTTTCCTCTGTATCCAGAGGCCTCCCTATAGCTCAAGATGAGAGGTCCTCTGATTTTTCCACTATTTTAGATTAATTAAGATGACTGTTCACAAAGAGGAGAAAGATTAAGTCACTCCCAGATGTCTCACTTTCAAAGGGGATATGTAATGTTGCAGAATAATGGGATTTTTGTAGCCTCTGGTTGCTAGAATTGCATACATTTGTAGAAAATGCACATTGGAAAATGCAGAGAATGATTTTGCAGAGTTTTAAAGTAGAGTGGCCAGGCATATGAAGTGAGGTCAGAGCAAAACACCGAGTAAGTGCCTACTGTGTGCCAGGCACAGAGCTGTGTGCTGTACAACTGTCAACCCATTTAATTCTCATGACAACCATAGGAGGGAGGTACTGTTATTTTCCCCTGTTTTACTCAGCATCAGTAGAAGAATTTGGACAAAGAAACTTGATTTCTTAGTTAAATACTTAGCCCACTGTATTGTCCTTGGGGCCAGTGAAGCTGTTCCCCACTTCCAGAAATTGACTGTTTTGTTGAGGCTTCTCTAGGGTCAGAAGTGGCTGCTCGGTACCGCTCTTACAGGGGGGTGTTCTAAGAACAGAAGAAAATCATTGCCAAGGAGAATGGTTATTGGTCCTCGTTTAAGCAATTTGTGAATTCCAATAAAGAATAAATCCCAAAGCAGTCATATGTTTCAAATCTGAATGTTAACAGCTGTGCTCTTATTTCTTTGCTGACTATAATTCTACAATGCTAAGCTTTTTCTCTGTGTTTAGAAAAAGCTTTACCTGCACCTTAATGTTCTGGCCATACTACCGAATTGTATATTCCAAATTTAAACCCAACTCCCTATTTCTTTCTTTATATATTTCTTTTTTTAAAGGAGTGATCTCCATAGGGCTTAAATTTTATAACAGTAAATTGCTAAATTCTTAATCTTTTGGAATATAGTAGTATTTTAAGAAGTCTTTCTACCCCTGTCCAAAAAAAGAAACTCCAAGAACCAATATTTTTCTTTATTTCCTTTTTTCCTTTATTTCCTTCCTTCTTCCTTCTCTCCTTTCTCTTCTTTTCTCTTTCTTTTCTTTCTTTCTTTCTTTCTTTCTTTCTTTCTTTCTTTCTTTCTTTCTTTCTTTCTTCTTTCTTTCTTTTTCTTTCTTTCTTTCTTTCTTTCTTTCTTTCTTTCTTTCTTTCTTTCTTTCTTTCTCTTTCTTTCTTCCATTCAGACTACTTCAAGGGAAAATAATCCCTTAACATGTATGCAAGAACACTGAGAGATGGCTGGATGTTTCCTTTTTCTTTCTGGTCTCTGAGTTCTGAGTCACTGAGTTTGTATTTTTAAGTCAGTACCTGTGGGCAAAGTTGTCTTTCAAAACTAAACTAGTGTCCATGGATTTAAAATGCCAACCAACCAATGAACCAAAAAACCCACTCCCTAAAAAAATGAACAAACCAACCCAAACCCCCTCAAATTGAATAAAAAAAGCCTCTCCAAAATAACCAGTTCCTCCTTTGGGATCAAAGCCAAACAACTTTTTTTTTTTTTCTGAATTCTTGCTCTAAAGAGGGGGTACATCTCTGAACATGCCAAATGGAAATTCAGATATGAGCAACTCTTTTAAAATTCTTATCCTTTAAATATTCACAATTTTCCAGTTCTTTATTGTCATAAAATTCTTCTCATTAGAGAAGAATTGGCTCACCTTGGAAAGAGCAAGAAGAGTAGCGAGTTTGGGAGGCTGCTGCTTTCTGGCCTCCCTCTTGCTCAGAAAGTGGCTGGTAGTGGGATGGTGGGACATCCAGCTCCCAGTTCAAATCAGTGAGGACTGAGATGTATCCTTCCAAATCTATCACCTGAATTGGGTGGATCCCACTGAAGCCTCTCTGGTGGGGGTGAAGGTGGGAATTCTTGGTGGCAGAGATGTCAGAATTTCCTATAGGATGAACCTGCAGAGCTTGTCCATAGGTTGGCTCTCAAGCTAGAAGGGTATAGGACTGCGGACATGATCAGTAGCTGCATTTGCACAGTACTTTATACAAGATGGAAAAAATCTTTCCTTTATTCATCAAAGAATGTGGAAGAGGGCTGTTGGTAACAATTATGGGGTGGGATGAGGGAAGGAAGGCCCTCTTTTCAGCCCCTTCATGGAACCTCTACTGATGAGGAACCTTCTGGTATAGAACTGTGACCATGCTGGAAGTTGGGCATGTTGGCAAACTGGTGATGGGAGAGGCTGGGGGCTTTTGCCCAAGTTTCAGAAGGGCCAGGCAAGCCTTGGAACTTTCCATCACAGGAGGGTAGAAGCATTTCCAAGTTTCATCAAGCATGTTGTGATTTGTCTCCTTGGTTAAATGTCTGGGTTCTAGAAGCTGTTTTACTAATGATCTCTTACAGAATGGAGAACCATGGAATCTCTCAAGTGATCTTGGCCACATGAACTCCAGTGGGTGGTGAAGCATTTGGCTTCATTTTGCCTTAGAGCAATTTGGCCATAGCAAATATAGCTAAGGCAGGGCACTGCAGCAAGTAGAGGAGGATGGGCATTATTTACTGTACTGGTGTGATTTTTTTTTTAAGTCTTACTGTGGTAGTCAGTGGCACAAGTGGTGGACATCTAGTGGTGCATCCCTCCCCCCCCCCCCCCAAGTTTCAGTAGCATCTGTGCTGGTAGATTCTCAGTGGGTCTAACAGGCACTCAAGATGTTGGGTTCTCAGCTGTGATCCTCTTTCACCTTGGTGGGGTGTTTCCCGCTGGCCAGTCCCAACCCATGTTACCCTGCCTTCCAACCTTTGCTAGCCACTGTGGACCAGCTCTGGCTCAGGTCAATCCAGAGAGTTTCTCCACCACCCAATGGGCTTCAATCACACCTTTTAGTGAGATCTGAATCCTAGTCTTGGAAGGGGGAGTGCTCTCCTTTTCAAGTTTGTTCTTTCACTGGACATTCTCCTTCATCTCTTGGGTATTCATTAGAGTTCTCTTTATTCCTTGATAGTCAACCGCCTGTTATGGTTAATAATTCTTTATATTAAAGTCTCCCTGTTAAAATTATTGTGTGGTTTCTGTCTCCTAACTAGACCATGACTGATACAAGGTGATAGTAGCATAATCAATAGAAATACTGAGTTTGTTCCCTTATATATTTTACTCCCTTCTTATTTGAAGCCTAGAGTTGGAGGAGTCTGTCTTGGTCCTGACAGGTGACAGGCCTCAGAAGCTGCAAGTTGTGTCCAGTGGCATTGGGTCCCAAGTTGCCGACATCCAGGCCCATTGAAGATTTCCATACTCAACAAAACGACTGGGAAGAATGGATGATGTAAGACTAGCCTCACATGTGGGTGAGGGGAATCTAGAGAAAACCAGATTGAATTTCTGGCTTGTCCAGAAGGATGGAAACTCAGAATTGGAATGAAGTTGAAAGAAAGTAAAGAAAGATAAGACTCCCAGTGAACCTGCTATATGATAGTTATTTTTTTTAAAGATTTTATTTATTTATTCATCACACACACACACACACACACACACACACACACACACACACGCAGAGCGGCAGAGACAGAGAAGGAGGCAGAGGGAGAAGCAGGCTCCGTGCTGGGAGCCTGAGGTGGGACTTCATCCCGGGTCTCCAGGATCACACCCCGGGCTGAAGGCGGCGCTAAACCGCTGAACCACCCTGGGGTGCCCGATAGTTATATTTTTATGTGAAATCATTGACAAATATATAAATATAAAAGGTGACCTGAATTTAGTAATGCTTTCATAAATTTGTATTTTATCATTTATAAAGGCATTTACAAACACTTGAAAAAGTGGTACGCATATCAATCTATTTATTTATTATTTAATCTGTAGACACAAAGATTTCCTGTCTGGAGGTAATAACTCCACAGGCCTACTGGGATCAGAGGCTCAAAGGCTTGGAGCTAGTGTTAGATTATAAGAATGGAAATAATACTGATAGCCAAGTGCTCATTAATGTATAACCAAGTGCTCTTTAATGTGTAACATTGAGATCATATCATCTTTTAAAAAGTCTTAGCCAAAGATGCAGAAATTTGGCTTTCATTTGCAAAGTCTCCATCTCCACTCTGTAGTTTTCTTTGTCCGTGCTTTGAAAGGATAAGCAATCATGGCTTAATTATTTGCACTTCCTGAGAGAAGATGCTACTCAGGATAAAATGCACTGGCCTTGCCTGGGCAGATAGAGGATCCCAGGGAGGGAGCAGTGGCTGCTTGCCAGCAGCTGGGTGATGCACGGAGAACAAAGCACGGAGAACAACATGCCCTGGAGCTTGTCCCTGTACCCAGCTGTCCACATCCTCATCCTCATCCTTATTTCCCTGATTTTTCTTCTGGAACTAGGGGAAGCCTCTGATATGCTTTTCTCTTTCTCTACCTTTCATATTTTAAAAATTAGGATGCTAATATTTATGAAGACATGAACTAATGTTTAACCTTTTCTGGCATCCAGTACACATGCTTATTTGGCTCCACAGCACTGGTCTAGCACCACTACATTAATCTAGAGAATACCAATAAGAAAAAGAAAATGAAGAAAGCAAATGCAGCATTAGCTACAGAAACACTTCATTTAACAAAATCAGGAAGGAGAGCATATTTCCCTAAGTTTGATGTGATAAAATACAGTGATAATACTTTGGTTTCTTTAATTTCATTTCCTCTGCTCTGTTTTCCCTTTGACCATTAACAACACTCAGCTGTGTCCCTTTGTGACTCACTGGGTCTGTGCCTGAGAGCCTGGGGCCATTGAGAAGGGGACTCCTTGGTCTCTACCAATTTTCAACTTCTTTTCTTCAGTCACCACCAGCCCCTGAGACTCAGCCCTTCACCTTGTGAGTCTAATGTTTGGCTAAACTGGAGAAGGAACTTAATGATAGTATTGGAAAGACTTTCTTGACAAAAATCATTTTCTGGATATGGGAAATAAGGATTCAGGGCTTCATAAATGTGACTTATGGGGCAATTAGACAACTTGGCAGCTCTTTTGGATCTAGCATTGATGTCTGGAAATTATATGTCAACTCCCACCCTCATGCTAGAGTCTGAAGTTTTCTGGCCTCCCCAAGGGGGGGACATGGTGATTAAATAAATGATCACTAAGTGAAAGACAAGAATAAAGAAAACAAGTCATTTCATAAAATGGGAGAATAAAGGAAAAATGGAATATTTACATTTTCATACTTTTTCTCTCTTGGACTTTCACCAAAATCATAGTTTCTTTAGTGCCAAAGTCTTGATAATTCTATGTAATGACTTAAGAAAGTCACGCTACATGACTATGGTCTAGTTAAATGCAGACATCTACCCCACAGTCCCAGTAGTGGGCGTTAAGATGCTTGTGTCCACTCCTAGATGGAGAAATTGATCATTGAGGGTGCATTTAACAGGCATCAAGGATGTAATCTTTCCTCACTCATCTTTTATGATAATGAAAGCACAAATAACCTTAAACATAAGTTGAAATTGGTGATTGGTGGAAGGAGTTTCCTTTGCTCATGACCTTTGCATCTATCCACTGTCACCTTGGCATGGTCACCCTCCGGTTTTCAGTTTATTCTGTGCTCTTATGAATTAGCTCCTCCTCTCAACCCACCTCAAGTGCAGATTATTGCTTCATGTTGGTGCATGGAGAATGCCTGCCAAAGTTGATCTGAAAATATTTACAGGATTAAGTGGGGTTGGGTCAGATTGTAAATGTTCGAATGAAACCTATATGTTTGGCAAAAAAGAAAATGAAATGAGAAATATTGTTTTTGTTTCTAAAGGAAAACCACATAGAGTTTTGGAAGTTGTGAAATAGTTTTAGAAACTGACTCCAAACTCAAGTTCCTGCCTGTGTTCCTGAGCAACTCAGGGTACTCTTCCAACTTAGCCAACACCTGTCCAGTAACCTCTTGGGCTTTGGTTTCACCACCTGTGAGAAATAGCTGTGAAGCTCAAGGCTCACAATGAACAAATGGTGAAGCAGGCCAACTGTGTGCCTGCCCAGCTCCTGGGCCCCTCCTACCAGCTTTCTCTTCTGGCTTCCACACTTCCCATAGGAACTCAGGGCTTTTGACAAATGTATAATCAAAACATTGCAAGTGATTTTAGAGATTCAGTGTAAATGTTCCCCAAAGCATAGTTGAATTTGATCATGAGTTCTAGTTTTAGTCTTGGGAAATATGGATATAGGCTTACAGTGGGTCCCATTGCCCTGAGATTCCCATGCCCCAGGACACGAGCTCAGGTTTTTGCTGAGCCACATTACCTATGGCGCTAGTGGTCAAGAATGGCTTATTGGGAGGATTCATATTTGTAACAGGTAAGCCAATTTCTCAACTCAGATGTAACCAAGTGTTTCTGTGTTTTTAACTGTGGGCCACAGATATGATCAGAAATCCAAATGTGAACTTTTGTTAATATATTCTTAGAATGATAATTTGAGGGGATTTGAGCATTAGACATGACTTGAACATGAGTGTGTTGTGTAGAGTCTGGTCACATCCTTTCTCTGATGTCAGTAACTCCTTCCTAAGCTTCATAGGTTGAGGTTTAGTGATTAAAATATGAAAAGCTCAAAATTATACCATTAAATGAAGATTCACCACGAACTTGCCAATACAAGCTTCATTGTAGTCACTCAATAGAAGAAGCTCGTGTGTCTATCTAGATTTCTATTACTAAGTTCAGGAAGCAAATAACTCTGGATAGTGAGGGATAGTTATATTATATCATGTGTGCTACTTATTAAAACAAAACAAAACTCTGTGTAAATACTAATACTCTTTTTTGTAACACTCTTTTTTTGAGGGTAATATTTAGGTTGCCTGAATGTTATCTGTCCTTATGCAATGGTTTTCAAACTTTTTACTCATTAGATTTTTCTTTAAGTGAAATATTACTCTAAATAAGCTAATACTAAGACAGATGAAATAGAAGTACCTTAGTTGAAAACTGGGTTGGCAGTTGAGCCTTCACTCTTGGTTTTTCATCCTTGAGGCAGCATATAAGCACTTCTGCAGAACTGCCAGCCTCTTAAAGAATGGTTGGGAGGCTGTTCATTGAAAAGAGTGACTTTTTGGAATCTATCCAGTCATGTGAATTTGACTTCTAGTGTACTAACCAAGTATCCCTGAAACCTAGTGGACCCCCAGAACTCTCCTGCCTATAATATGGTAAAAATAATATGACATTTGGCCATAAAAAATACTGTGCCAATTTTGACACATGAAAGACTCACTCAACGTAGGTGGATGTTCAGTGCAAACCACTTTTTTAAGCCAACATATGGAGAAAACAAAATTTTACCCTAATTGTCTTTTCTGTTTCGAATGGAAGACAGTGGGAAGGTAGGCTGGTGCCTCTGAGATGCATTGTTCAGGACGAATGAAACTTTGGAATCTTGTGTCCTGATTTACTCACTGGTGTATGAGCTTGAGTGGTGGATAATACATATTTTCCTCTTTTCGTAAAAGGTTGGGCCAGATGACACTTGGAAGCTGACCTCAGAAGGCTCTGTTTGGAAGGCTTACGCATATCACATGATGAAAGTTGTGGGGATGGTCACCAGGCCAGTTGTTCACTGTGCCAAGCTGGGTCTCCATAGCTTCAAAGTCATTCAGTGTAATTGAAAACATGTGCTAAAATATGCATTTTCTTAAGGTTCAAAATTTCCTTGTGATGTACTTTCCATACCATTTTGATTTAAAAGCAGAGAATGACAATACTGTGGCCAAAAACTTGTATGTCAGTATATAAGTGTTTTAAAACAAATCTTTTAAGAGTAAAAATCCTGACGAATGAACAGAAGACTGAATCACAGTTCTGAGAATGGAGGCAGGTGAGGAGCCTAAAGGAAAAGGCTTAGAGGAGTGTTTCTCAATGCAAAGTCATTATAGTTCATAATTTGGCACAAATGTTTTATGCTCTTGCTTTTTTGAAAATGACTCTTCTATCTGGACATTATGTTTGTGACTTCCACAAAGAGGAGAAAAAGCATCTGTCCATGTTTATCTTGCAGCAGTTCCCATCTGTGGCAATATCAAATACCTATGTGGACCAAGCAGTAATTCACATTATGGGAGTGAAGCCAGAAGGTGGAGGCTGTGTCCACCTGGACACAAGTGCTCATTTGAACAGAGCTGTCATTGAGAAAGGCCAATGCAGTGTCGCTACAGCTTCTGATTTTTCAAGATAGGCTGGGAATTAATATTTTTAATGTAAAAATCTCCAGATTTTTAAAGTTGGAAATGAAAGATGTAAATATAGTGTGTGGTCCAATAAATATCTCTGAAGGCAAGGCTGGCCCAGGGCAACATCTGGTCCGCAGAGTGATGCTGGTCTGAAAAGTTAGCAGGCAGTAGAGTCTTACAGAAACAGGAGAGTCTCCTGTTGGGGTAGATTGGGGTGGGAGAATAGGGTTTATTCCATCTCTATTTACCCTAATTGAAATGGGGAAGGGAGTGTGGGACCCCACTTCAAGATGGAGTCAAAGACTGCAGGGCACAGGGAAAAATTCAGTTTTGCCCTCTATGTGTTGCTTTCCTGCATGGCTCCTTTACCACCCACGCAGCACACCTCACTTCAGACATTTTTGGTTATCAAGTGTGTCAAGGCTTTTCCCCACACCAACCAATTATCTGTGACACTGGCTGGATATCCTATAGTTTAACTCAGTTCTGACACTATTAGCCTGGAGAAAACATCAGATTCTATAAGTGAAGGCTCAGCTGCACAAGGTGGTCCCTTACTTCAGGTGCCAAATGCAAGTAGTAGGCCCTCAGGTTATCCAAAACTTCTGTCCAGTTTGGCTACAAATTGGGGGTTCAGTTTCTATTGGTTTGCTAGAGCAGTTCACACGACTCAGAAAAACACTTATTTCCCTTTACCAGTTTATTAAAGGATGTGATAAAGGACGCAGATGAGTAGCTAGATGAAGAGCTACATAGGGCAAGGTCTGGGAGAGTCCTGAGTACAGAAGCTTCTATTCCCATGGAGTTGGGGGGGGCATCAGCCTTCTGTTATGGATGTGTTCAAAACCTGGAAGCTCCCTGAATCCTTTACTATTGGGATTTTAGGGAGGCTTCCTCAAGTAGGCATGATCAATTATTAACTACATTTTTAGCCTTTCTTTCCTCTTTGAAGGATGAAAGGTAGGACTGGAGATTCCATTGGCTTGGTCTTTGTGGTGAACAGTCCCCATCCAGAAGCCCACTTGAGTCACTTCACTGGAACAAAAAATGCTGTTTGTGCTCTTATCACTTAAGAATTTAAAAGGATTTTAGGAGATCTATGTCAGGGAGGGTGTCAAAGACAAATATTAGAACAAGAGGTACTCTAGTGTTCTCATCACTTAAGAAATACCAAAAGTTTTGGGAATTCTGTGCCAGGAATTGGTGGAAGAGATCAATATATATATTTTCTATGACATAGTAGCAATCCAGATATTGGTAGAAGTAGGTGAGGTGGAAAGTGAGCTTCAGTGAGAGAAAGAAGGTCTGGAGTCATGGTCTCAAGAGTGCTGTATTCCCACTGCTGATGAACGGTTGGTGAGAGGTCCAGGTCAAGGGCTGCCTAATGGCAGCATCCATAGAGTATTTACTTCTGGAGGGTACTTTAAGCTTCCTCAGTATTGAAAGATAAATGTTTGTGGTTATTAACTCATTGTCTTCAGGGGCACTTTGGTCCCTATCTCTTCCTCACTAGCCTCCCTACCTCACTAAACTCTGCTTCCTTTCTCATGTTGCTCTGAACCAGTTACTCATTTACACTTGGCTCTGCTCACAGCTGAACTTCTCTTTTGATTTTCAGCCAGCTTCAAACAAGAGGGACCCCACCCTATTCCCACCCTTGGGTCCTGCCCAATTAGGCACTCCACCATCATTGTTTGGAAGAATAGGACCAAGCAGTGAAGTGAGAGGGATTTGTTCAGATGAGGACCCAGAAGTGAACAGGATAGAGGTTGGGTGGGGTTCATAGGTCAGATGTTCTAATTATGACAGGGGAATCTCTCTACTTATGGAGTGATACAAGGCCCACAAGCCAACAGACGCAAAGGTTTACGAGGCTGGGAAGAGCCTGAGGGGTCTTCTTGCCTTTATAGTATCCCACATATCCTACATATTCTAGGGATGGGCAATGCCAATTTGTCTCTTAGGATCAGAGTCTAAGAAAGGAAAAAAAGGAAAGGAATCTGGAGGAGAAGATTTCTAATTCTGGCCAACTTGGAGTAACAAGGACCAGATTTATTCTTGAGCTTGAAACGAACAACAAACAAACACCAGGGGTGCCTGAGTGGCTCAGTTGGTTAAGTGGCTTTTGGTTTTGGCTCAGGTCATGATCTCATGGATCATGAAATAGAGCTTTATATTGGACTCCACATCCAGTGGGGAGTGTGCTTGAAGATTCTCTCCCTCTTCCTCTTTCTCTCTCTCAAATAAATAAATAAATAAATAAATAAATAAATAAATAAATATTTATATTTATTTATTTATTTATTTTAAAGATTTTATTTATTCATTCATGAGAGACACACAGAGAGAGGCAGAGACATAGGCAGAGGGAGAAGCAGGCTCCTTGTAGGGAGCCTGAAGCAGGACTCAATCCTGGGACCCCAGGATCATACCCTGAGCCAAAGGCAGACGCTTAGCCACTGAGCCACTGAGGCGTCCCAATAGATAAATCTTTAAAAAAAGAAAATCAGACAAAATATGTGAAACAATGGTTTTCCAAACACTAAGCATTGGATAGTGAAGTAATTCATGAGATATGGAAAACAAAGATGGAGTCTTGTGATTACCCTGGTTTACTGCTTTAACAGTTTCTAGGCTGCAGCAAAGAGAGAGGACCCCATGTGGAGCCCAGGTTGAGGGGAGAGAACCAAACTGCCTAGAGTTCATAGGACTGAGTTCTGGAGAGGAGAGAACTACACAGAGAGAGAACTCTGGAGATTTGCGGAGGGCACCTCTTGAGTATTCATCAGAGTGCTGTTCAGCACAAGCATGAGAAGAGTACTTGAGACCAGGAAGGCACTCTCTGAAAGGATTAGAGGGAATAGCACCCAGTGTCCATACAAGGCCAGCAATAATGCCTGTTCTCATCAGTCAGACCGAAAAGTCCCATAACTCATGCAAAATCAGGTAGAGTACACTGAAGGGTCTGGTCACTGTATTGGGATATAATTAGTTCTAGACCAAACAGTTTTAGTTTTGCCTAACAAGACTTAAAAGCAAGACCTAAAAGGATCAAACTGGTTCTAAAAAACTTTACATCTCCAAGACAAAGTTCGAGAATATTAATGGGTATACAGAAATACCTAATACCTAATAAATGAAAATTCAAAATATCTGAAACATGATAAAAAATTGCCAGGCATGCAAAGAAACAGGAAAACGTGGTTCATAATGAGGAGAAAAGCCAAAATTTAAGCCAACCCAGAGCTGACAAATATTAAAATTAGCAGGCAAAGACATTAAAAGATTAAAACTATGTCCTATATGCTTGAAAGTCAAGTAGAGAAATGGAAGTTATAAAAGACCCCAATATAGCTTCTATGGATGAAAACTACAGTGTCTCAGATAAACATACAATGGATGGAATTGAAAGCAGATAAGACATTACACAAGAAAAAAAATTAATGAAAAAATTGAAGACAGAGAAATAGAAATCAAGCAAAATTAAACCAATATAGAAACAAGAATAAAAAAATAGCAATAGTAAAACTATAATGATAAAACAGAGTCCTAGTGATCTGTGGGACAACTATAAAGCAGTATGATATATATGGAATTGGAGTGCCCTGAGAAAGGGTCAGAAAAAATTATTTGATGAAATAATGACTGACAGTTACCCAATATGATGCCAACTACACACTCATAGATCCAAGGAGCAAAATGAACCCCAAAGAGAAGAAACACATACAAAAAGCTATAAAAAGCACATCTCAAGTTACTCAAAATCAGTGATAAGGAGAAAATGCCAAAAGCAGCCAGTGGGGAAAATATACGTTTGTAACAGAGGAACAATGTTAAGGATGATGGCAGATGTCTACAGAAACAATGTGGGCAAGAGCATTGTGGAGCAGCATCTTTAAAGCACTACTGACTGAAAAAAAAAATCCCAACAACAACAAAACCTTTGCAAACCTAGAATTATATACTTAGGAAAAATATCTTTCAAAAATGAAGATGAAATAAAGACTTTTTTAGACCCACAGAAGCTGAAAGAATTCACCAGACTTACATTATAAGAAAAATTTTAAAAGATTTTATTTATTCATTCATGAGAGACACAGAGAGAGAGATAAAGAGGCAGAGACACAGGCAAGGGGAGAAGCAGGCTCCACGCAGGGAGCCCAATGCAGGACTCGATCCCGGGACTCCAAGATCACACCCCGAGCGGAAGGCAGGCGCTAAACCACTGAGCCACCCAGGGATCCCCATTATAAGAAATTTTAAAGAAAGTCTTCCAGACAGAAGAAGAATGATATCAGAGGAAAATATGGCTCTAAACAAAAGAATGAGGAGCACTAGAAATGGTAACTATGTGGATAGCGTAAAAGCATTTTTTTCTTACTATTTAGATTCCCTCAAAATATAATTAAACAAATAAACAAAAACAATGTGGCATGGGGTTTGAATCATTTGTAAAAGTACAGCATAATGTATAAGCTTGTCAAATCACTAAATTGTACACCTGAAACTAATATAACATTGTGTGTCAACTATACTAAAAAAAAAAGTAAAATGTGTGACAAAAACTGCAAAAGCAGTGGTGGAGAAATGAGTAATCTTGTAAAGTTCTCACTTAATATGTGGAGTGCTATAATATTGCCTGAAGTTAAATTGTGATAAATTAAAGGTTTATACTATAAGCTCTAAGATACCATGAAAATAACAAAATGCTATAACTAGTAAGTCAACAAGTGATGAAAATGGAACCATGAAAAATATTGGATTACTCCAAAGCAATAGGAGAAAAAGAACAAAGAACATGTGGGACACATAGAAAATAAGATAATGGTCTTAAATCTAATTGTATCAATAACCACATTAAGTGTAAATGGTCTAAACACCTTGTTATAGGTTGAATCGTGTCTTCCTGGAAGAGATATGTTAGAGTCCTAACCCCCAGTTCCTTAGAATATGACCTTTCTGGGGATAGGGTCTTTATAGAGGCAGTCAATTTAAAATACGTTTGTTAGAGTAGACTCTAATCAAATATGATTGGTGTCTTTATAGAAAGGGCAAATTTGGGTGCAGAGAGAGATATGCATAGAGACAAGACACTGTGAAGTCATAAGAAGATAGCCATCTACCAGTGGAAGAGAGAAGCCTGGAACAGATCTTAATCTCACAGTCTTTAGAAAGAACCAACCTCACCTGACACCTTGATTTTGGGACTTCTAGCCTCTAGAATTGTGAGATGGTGGATTTCTGTTACGTAAGCCTAGTTTGTGGTACTTTGTTACAGCAGCCCTAGAAAAGCAATATATCAATTAAGTGGAAGAGGTTGGATTGTATAAAAAGTGAGGCCCAACTTTATGCTGTCTGCAAGAAACATATTTTAAGTGTAAAGATACAAGTAAAGTATAGGAAAAGTATAAAGATAAAGTAAAACTATAGAAAAAGATATATCATGCTAACACTAATCAAAAGAAAGCTGGGGTAGCTTCATTAATATTGGGCAAAGTAGATGTCAGAACAAAATAAGTTAATAGAAATAAAGAATGTCAATTTATAATGATAAAGGGGTCAGCTCATCAGGAGGTCATAACAATCAAAAATTTTTATGCACCTAGTAACAGAGCTTCAAAATGCATAATGCAAAAACTGGTAGAACTACAAGGAGAAATAGCCAAGCCATAATCATGTCAGATTTTTCAGTATCTCTCTTTCAATAATGAATAAAATAAGTAGACAGAAAAATTGACAAAGATATAGAAATCCTGAACAACACCACTAACCAACTTGACCTAATTGACATTTACAGAACACTACAATTAATAATAGCAGTACACACCTTCTTTTCAAGTGCACATAGAACATTTACTAAGATAGACCATCTATTGGGCCATAAAAGAAGTCTTAATACATTGAAGAGAATTCTAGTCATACAATACATGCTATCTGATCATAATGGAATTAAATGAGATCTCAATAACCTAAAGATTTCTGGAAATTTCCCATATCTTTTTTTTTTTTTTTTACTTCCCATATCTTTGACAATTAAACAACAAACTTCTAAAAAATTCATGGATCAAAGAAGAATCCAAAAGATAAAACGTGTATTGAACTGAATTAAAATGAAAATAAAATATGTAAAAGTTTGTGACAGGACACTATATTGGTATTTAGTGGGAAATTTAGGGTACTAAATGCCTATATTAGAAAAGAAGAAAGGTCTCAATCAATGATTTCAGCTTACTAATTAGGAAACCAACAATAAGAAAAGAGCAAACTAAATTCAAAATAAACAGAAAAAAGAAATAATAACAAACTTAATGGACTATAAATGAAAAACAATAGAGAACATTAACAAGCCAAAAACTGCTTTTTTAAAAAAGAAAGTCAATAAAACTGATAAGCCTTAGCCATACTGATCAGGAAGAAAGAGACACAACATAAAAATCAGAGACATGATGTCATTACAGATCCTACAGATATTAAGGGATAATAAGGGACTATTCTGAACAAATTTTATTCTAATAAATTTGACAACTTCGATGAAATGGACACATTCCTTGAAAGACAGAAGCTACTAAAACTCATTCAAAAAGAGGTAGGAGACCTAAGTAGTCCTATTAAAGACCCTGAATTTATAGTTTTAAATCTTCCCACAAAGAACATTTCTGGCACAAATGCCTTTATTGATGAATCATACCAAACATGTAAGGAAAAACTTATATCAATTTATCTAAATTCTTGTGGACCATTGAAGAAAAGGGGATACTTTGTAAGTCATTTTTTGAGGCTAACATTACCTCTTAATAAATGGTAAATGGACAAAACAAACAAACAAACAAAGACATTATAAGGAAAGAAAATTCCAGACTAATGTCACCATGGGAATAGTTGTAAAAATTCTTAACAAACTTATATAGCAAATTGTATACAACAATATATAGGCAGAATAATATATCGTGGCCACACGATAATCGTGTGTAATCCACGATTATCGTGGATAAATATATTTATCCCAGGAATGCAAAATTGGTTTAAAATTTGAAAATTAGCATATGTAATTGCCCATGTTAACAAACTAAAACACATAGCACACATGCACACCAAAAACTAAACCATATTGTCAAGAGCATTTGCCAAATTCAATATCCCTTTATGATAAGCTCTCTCAGTTAAGTAGGAACAGGAGGAAACTTCCTCAATTTGATAAAGAAGTTTATACAAAATTCTCTGTTCCCATTTGCCTTGGAGTCAAGTACACTCAGAGTGACGGATATTACAGAAATAGCACAAGCTGCTGGGTCAGAACATTTGAATTGGAACCACAGCCTTCCCACTGCTGTGATTATGTACACGTTAAAGAGCCCATCTGAGCCTGCATGCTCTCATTCGTAACACAGAGATAATGCACAAAGCTACACTTTGTTACTGCACAACATTGCTTGCGCACGTTAAAATTAGTACCTTCTCCATTTTCTTCACCTGGTTCTTAGAAGGGCGAGATTGGTCCAGGGTGGCAGGTTTCAGCACACTTATTAGCCACAAATATTTACTCCAGGTCTGCTCTGGGTAAGGCATCATCAGTAGGCTTGATCTGGTCATTTACTCCTTTTGGGAAGGACCTGGTGGAGTAGAGTGGAATGGAGAAGAGGCTAGGAGGTGATCAGAAAAGATGAGGGGCACCTGGGTGGCTCAGTTGGTTGAGTCTGATTCTTGGTTTTAGCTCAGGTCATGATCCTAGGTCCTGGGATTGAGCCCTGCATTGGGCTCTGTGCTCAGTGTGGAGTCTGCTTGTCCCTCTTCCTCTTCCTCTGCTACTCACTCTGCACCCGCTCTTGCACACGCTTTCTCTCAAATAAATGAATCTTTTTTTTTTTTTGAAAGAAGATGAGCCATCCCCAAATTTTCAAATGGGCTCTCTCTGGAAAACTCGACCGATGTTTTGGCAATAGAGTCTCATTCTGGGCTTGCGGAGTGATGGATATTCAAGCTCAGGTTTCTAGCTATGGTTACATTTTAGGGTGGAACACATGGGACCTTAATCTGCTGAGATAAGTGTTTTTAGAACTCAACAGTGAGGACAACTTCCACGCTCTAAAGTGTTCAAGATAGAAGGCACCACCTGTACTTCAGGGCTCAGCTGCACAAAGACACAGTTACACCAAGACCTGTTAGTCATTTATATGCCTTCACATTCATCCCTTGCCGGTATTATACTGGCTGTTATACTGCACTTAGTGACAGGGGACGATTTGGAGTTAGTTTTGCCAGGACTGGTATTTAACCTATTGTTTGTCTTCATTTGTGGCCTTTCATGATTCTGGAGGTGATATAAGACTTCCAAAGAGGTTTGTTAGCCAGATTAAAGAAGAGAGAACTGGATGAACAAGCCCAGTAGTGCCCCTGCCAAGTGTGAGATTTCATGATGTGCATCAAACACTAAAAACTCTGAAAACACACACACATACACTCACACTCATATACAGAAACACACACTCATACACACACATGCCTGAGATGCCACTAGGGAGAAGGTGAAGAGAAAAGGGGTTGAGGAAGGATTTGTAAAGAGATGATTATAATGTGAAACAGACTAAGTTTTTTTTTTTTCAGACTAAGATTTATACCAGGAAAGATAGAGCTACTTTATTTGTCAAATTCGAGTGTACAATATCAAGGGTGAGTGGGATTCAAAGCCAGGTGAGATCTGCTATAAGAAAGAAAAGAAATAACATTTCAAACATCCGTGTAAATTTGAACCCTACTACTACAGCAAAGAACCTAAAAATCATGTTGGACGTATTTATCATTAGAGCCCATTCAGCCACCAGTGGTGGGGGTTTCTCACTGCTATGCTCCATGCTGGCTTGCCTCAACCCCTTCACCAGCTCCTGCCTTCCTCCCTTCTTCATTGTTTCTCCTTTCTTGGACAGGAGCAAAGCACTGCTGATCCCTCCCATGTTGAAGCAACATACCAGGGTACTTTCCTCCCTAAGAAGAATTCTGGCTCCATTTCTTCAACAAATAAAAATTTTTCTTTTATGACACTAAAATTCTCTCTTCTTAGATGTGTGGGTTAGACAGACAACATCTGACCAATGTCATCAGCCTCTGTGGTGTACTGTTTTACAGGTGTAGGAACTTGGATGACTAGAATATAGGCATACACACACACTTGACAAATCTTTGGAGCTATACGAAACAGTTATATTCACTATTGTCTTAGTATTCCCATCCTCGAAATGGGGATGGTAATGGTTATAGATGGTAATGGTTAAAGAATTACGTTACTGGAGTGCCTCAGTGGCTCAGTCGGTTAAGCCTCTTCCTTTGGCTCAGGTCATGATCCCAGGGTCCTAGGATCGAGCCCTGCATCAGGGACCCCACTTAGCAGGGAGTCTACTTCTCCCTCTTCTTCCTCAGCTTGTGCTTTCTCTCTCTCAAATAAATAAATAAAATAAAATAAAAAGAATTACATTACTCTATATATTGACATGACTTGAAGACTCTGCAAAAGCTAAGGTCATCACTCATTTGCATGTCTATATGGGATTGTTCATCAGTTTTTGTTCTTGTTCTTGGGATGACCAATGTTTTCCTAGAAAAAATTGTTAGCCCAAATATTGGGACACTCAGTTATACTACCTGTTTTCTTTTCTTAAATAGAAATTCACTGATATCCATCAGAGGATACTTTTGAGTATGGGTCTCAGGACTCGGGGAAGGACATATGGAGGGGCAGTGAAGATGTGGGCCAAGGTGAAGAATCTGGAACCACAGTGGAAAACAATACAACAACCAGGCAATATCCAAAGCAAATGGGAGTAGCTACTATTGTTTGTTATTGAATGTTCTGATGCTATCATTCAAATGCAAGTTGTCAACTCGTTTTTCTGACTGATGCATGTGAAAGTGGTGTGTGTGTGTGTGTGTGTGTGTGTGTGTGTGTGTGTGTGTCTTTTAGGGTGCCAATCATGCTGGAAGGGGAACTTATCAGAGGTGGTTTGCTAACCGTGGGCTCCTCTTAAGCCAGAGAGACATCTCTCACCCTTCCAGCCTCCCAGGGACTGAGCACCCTTTGTAAATTTGATTCTTTCATACCATTATGTAAATAGCATGAGGGAAATATTAATCCTATAGGTATACTTTGCAACTGGAAGTGAAAGTGTTATTTCTCTCTTAGCCAGGCATGGTCCCAGGCCTGTCATCCTATTCTAGGTAGATGATGACCTTCACAACAAGAAGGGATAAAAGGGCTTAAAAACTGGAGGGGGGAGAGACTTCTCTATTTGCAAAGACGAGGGGAAAAGCTAATGCCATAGCAATATATCCACGGCTAGGGAGGAAAGCATGGCTCTCGTACAAGATGTATGATATTCTGCATAAAGGAGAGAAACCCATAATGTCAAGGAGGCAAACTTAAATCTATTTCCTGGTATGATTGCATTCCGCTTAGGTGTGAATTAATGGTAACTTCTACAGTCGTTACACTTAGTCAATGGAACCTTGCTCAGTTAATCTTCAGCAATAGGTGGGTCACCTTTGCCTTGGTTTTCCTGTGGTCCCAGAGGTGGGGGGGTGGGTGGCTTGAGGGCAGAGGAGAGCTCTAGGAGCAGAGCATTTGCCAGAATGTTTTCTGCAAACGATTTCAGAGCTAGAAACAGATGTTCCAGGTGGCTTGTTAGTCAATGGCATAATGTAAAAAACACTGAAATACATATTCTCCCAAGTCTGCTTAGCTTTACTGCTCAGTTCTCAGCAGCTGCCTGCACCCCTTACAGGGGGAGAGGAAAGCAGCGCTTTCCTGGTGCACATCTTGGGGGCTGTCTTGGGCTTCAGCGACTTCTGGGCCTGGCCTCACAGCCTGTCTTGTCCTGTTCGGTCCCCTTTCTGTGGGGAGCAGCCACGCGAACCTGTGGGAACCGGGCACAGTGCCTTTGGCAGCCCACGTGGAGAAACCCTGAGCAACGTCCCCGGGACTGGAAGGATCAAGTCACTGCCCAGCTGCCTCCCGACTGCTGTTTTCCAAAGGGGAGTGGGTCCCCCTGGATGCCAGCCCTGGAAGTAACAGTGGCTGCTGCCTCCCACTCCAGGATTTACTAGGGGATCTTGTAGGGTGGGAGACTTGGAATCTCACTGGGATGGGTTCACAGGTTTAAAGAACAAAAATCGGGGATCCCTGGGTGGCGCAGCGGTTTGGTGCCTGCCTTTGGCCCAGGGCGCGATCCTGGAGACCCGGGATCGAATCCCACATCAGGCTCCCGGTGCATGGAGCCTGCTTCTCCCTCCGCCTGTGTCTCTGCCTCTCTCTCTCTCTCTGTGACTATCATAAATAAATAAAAAATTAAAAAAAAAAAAAATAAAGAACAAAAATCATGCTGGTGGGGAATTGAGTGGCCACGTGCCCTCCCTGCCCCCTTTCTAATTACAGACGGAGAGCCCGCGGTCTGGGACTTAGAGACAGAATTCACACCAGGGTGATTTCAGACCCCGGCCACCATCCACCTAACCTCGCTGGTTCTTGGAGGACAACCGAGGAGGTGAGATGTTAGACGAGTCTCCCACGATCAGCGAAGGCCAACGGCTGCGCCCGCCCCCCGCCCACCTGCGGTGTCCCCCGGAGCTGCACCTGCCCCCACCCCTGCACCTGCGCAGAGGAGATGCACGCACCAGGCCTTCCCAGGGGCTCAGGAGCTTCCTCCCGCCCAAGGACAAAGCAGGGTGTGGGGGCGGGACAGCCTGGGTTTGTGACCTCGAGGACCCGAACAGCGCGAGGTCAGGAGCAGCCGCTCTGCACACCGGGTTGCGTGGGCTTCCCGGGGGAGCGGAGCGTGTGGCCTTGGACCTTCCACCGGCCGCGCCTCACGCCCTTCCTCCGTCCCCTCTCCTCCCCTGCTGGCCCTTGGGCCCCTGCACAGGAAGCGAGTTTCTAGAATTTACTAACATCTCTCTTTCCAGTGTAGCCTCCGAGTGGTAAGAGTGGTAGTGGAAGACAATTGCCCGAGGAGTGGTGCCAGCTCCAGGCCTGCCTCCGGCCAGGCTTTTCCCGCTCTGCTCTGTGTGAGACGCGCCCCCCACTTTGGGAGGGTGGTGGGTGCCCTTTGTCCAGGATCAGCTCTGTATGGGGCACTGTTCCTCAGCCCTCCAAACTGCTTTTCCTCTTTTTGATTGAGGTGCCAAGCCTTTCTTTTATGCTAGAAACAGGACTTTATGATTGATTCCTGGGTTTTGTTTTAACCATTTTGAAGAAGAGGGATCCTCCCCTGCCCCCAAATTTGACTTGGATGTGGAGAGGGCTGATGCCACACTCACACCAAGAGGGTATATGAGAAGTGGATCCCACAGATATGGAGAGAAGCAAGGAGGGCCTGGCTTGGGGGCTCAGGATGGTTAAGGGGACCACTGGGGTGAGGGTTCCCAAGCCCAGGGAGAGGCTGGGGTGTTGGACTCTCCCATGTGGGTGGAGGAGGGAGCCCTGGGGCTTTCTCAGCTTGCTCAGGTGTGGATGGAGGCGGAGCAGAAGGCTGAGGCTTAAAGGCTGTTGGGGACCATCAAAAAGGGGAGCCATACTTTTTATTATAAGTTTATTTTGGCTTTAAGCACAATTGTTCAAAATACAGAAACATTTTGTCACCTCAGACAAGATTTACCTGTCCTTAACTGATAATGAGTCCAGCGTTTGGAAGTCCACGGGCAACAAAGCCAGCAGCACAGCCTGCCTCACTTCCTCAGAGGCCCCACGTGAACTAAGGCGCCAGCAGATGACATCCCGGCACTCCTGTCATTGTGAAGCCTCAAGTTGTGACTCTCTGGAAATGTAAGAAATAATCAAACAGTCTTTATCAATTATTTCAAAATGATTTCCTTGTTCAAAGTCTCAACGGCCCTATTAGGAAATTCAATTTCATATGAGGATCCATATGGTGCTTATTCCCGGATTTACATGTCCAGTGGTGACCTGGGTGACCTGAGGCCTGGCACATCTGGCCCCATTATCTCTGACCTCATCCCTTACCTCTTCCTCTGCTGTTATTTTCAGCTCCAGCAGCCTGTTTGCTTCTGGAATCTCACTTGCTAACGTGGGGTCTCTTTACTTGCTGGTCCTGTGACCCCAAAGGAATCAGCTGGAGTCACTAACCCCACCCTGCATATTACCCTGTTTCATTTTGTTCAGGGCACCTGTCCCCATGTGACCGTTCTGTGCTAGTTCATTGTTGGTCCTCGCCCCTCTAGGGGGAGCTCGTGAGATGTCAGCCTTGTCTGTGCAGGGCTCTGTCTCCAGCGTCCAGAACAGCGCCCTGCACTCCCAGAGCAGGCGTTTCCTGCATGTTTGGTGAATGGATGTATGATCCGAGACAATGTTTAGAGAAGGGTTTTGCTTTTATAATGGACACCAGTAAATGAAACAAAACTTTATATTTACCGAATTTATTGACATTTTCTTAAGTATGCATACATAAGTGCAATTCATGCTTTTCTTCAACCAATCTCCCTTGTTTCTTAATTCAGAAAAAGCAGTCAAACCTCACTGGGGGGAGGCCCAGAGACATCTCACCACACCTGGTGTCTAGGCAAATACCTGCTCTGACACGAAACAAGAGTGTCTTGGTCTAAGAGAGGCTCATTTCACCCTTTCCAAGGGCCATGCCATGCTGGCAACAAAGGTAAATACTGCTCGGTCAAAAAATGTGACCAAGTGTTAACAGTCAGTACTTGTAGGTGAAGGGTATAAAGGTTCTCAGTGCATCATTCTGTCATTTGACTCTAAGCTTGAACATTTTCAAAATAAAGAGTTGGAAAAAATTAGCCAAAAAATATACTGTATGATTTAAAATTGCCTTTAGAAAAAAATTCTGTTTTAAGACTACAGGCAGGTTTGGAGTAGAGAATTGACTGTGGACTATTTGGTTAATTCATGAATATGATGCATTTCTGGGCCCATGTGTATATTTTATATATTTTTAAGGTGAGTCAGAGGTCTTTGCAACAAACCAGGGCAAAATTTGCATGTCACAGTTGTCTTTTTCCTGCTGTGGAAAACTCAAAGTATAGTTAAAATCCATGAGTGAATGGTACTTGTCTCCAAAGGGACCTCAGCCCTCAGAGTCTCTCAAGGAGGACCTAGCTCTGGGGAGCTTTAGGTGTATATCTAGGTACTCCTCCTGGAGCTGAGTCAGGTGATCCCAGACTCAAGAATCAGGACTCTGTCTCACTTTAGGAAGCTACAGGGTCTCCTGTTCTCCTGTCTGGACAGCTGAAACATAAATTCTAGAATTCTCTCAGGTATGATGAAAAAAAATTAACATTTTTTTGGAGATATTAAATTGCATAAAAATTAAGGAATCCACCAATAGTCGGATGAGATGAAAGAAATTGCTCAGAAAGATGTATCCTCATTTTCTCAAGGACTCTGTTCCAAATATGATAGTTGGCTTTTTGTCTTGGTAGGATACACAAAAGGAGAGGCACAAAAATGGGAAAATTCTCAAAGTTACTTCAACAGTGACAGATCGAGTTGAGATTTAATATTATCCTATGGGCTTTACACATTAAATTGCTTGATGATATATGAAGAGAACTTAATTTTACCCATCATCTCTTAACTGGTAGATGCTTATTTCTTACAAAGCACAGGATATGGCCAGCTGGGTAGAAAGAGTCACTGTTCTGGTTGTCCCTGGAGTGACCAGAACCCATTTATGTTGTGTATTGAAAGGACAGCTTGACCCTCCACTATTTTTGCCTGACTGTCCTGTAGTGTCCTGTAATTTCTCGAAGAGAGAAATTAAACTTGGGTTATGATGTCTCTCTGTGTCACATAGCATCAACATTTCTGTCTTTGGAGGAATGGGACTAGGAATTCTGCTATAATATGGTGGAGTATAAAAGTTTATTTTAAAAATTGATCCTTCTGGGGCTCTGGGTGGCTCAGTCAGTTAAGCATCTGCTTTTTGGCTCAGGTCATGATCCCAGGGTCCTGGGAGTGGGCCTACTTTGGGCTGGCTGCTCAGGGGGGAGTCTGCTCCTCCCTCTCCCTCTGCCCCTTCCACCCCTGCTGGTGCTCTCTCTTTTCTTCTCTCTCTCTCTTAAATAAATAAAATAAAATAAACATAAAAAATGATCCTTCTTTCCAAAATGTAATAATGCCTTGAGATCTCATAAATGGTTGTCCCTCTGTGTTAGAAAATGTTTGCCTCCAGAAAGCCAGTGTTAAAGGGCAGGTGGGTTTGCTAGAACTCCAGAAACCCCTGGACACTTGAACCAAAAAAGTGAGAGTGAGGTCATCATTTCACCAACTGTATTTCTCTGACCCTGGAAGCTACCAGTGAACTTGTCAAAACTCCAGCTCCTTTCAGAGTATCACCCAGCTGCTTGGAATCTTCAAGGGTGACTTATGTTTGCGCAGGAATAACCGTCTGCATCTTCACTGGTCAATGTGGATGCTGTAGGCAAATCCATTGCCTGAGGATCTCTCTTTACAGGACTGGGTGAGTTAATGCTGGACCACCAGCTCCTCCGGAAACCTTCCTATCTAGCAGGTTCCTCATTCTCTCTGGGAAAGAGTCTGGGCTGACTTGCTTCTGGTTTTGCAGACACACTTGGTCAGGTCTGACTCATGGTGAATGTAGCTTAACATAGGTAGGACCTCTGCTCATAAAGGATTAGCAGGAGTTTTACAGACTAGTTTAGAATGTGACTGTAATGTAACTTTGGGTGGTGAGTGTAGAGAAAGTTCTGCAAGATGGGGAGATGTCTAGGGAGGGCAGATCCCTGTGGGATGCCAATAGGGCTGGCTTCATCGACCAGAGACTTGTGTTGTCACATGGGGCCCGGCCCTTAGAGATCCTTGTCCTGTGGTTGCCATCTTGAAATTCTTTTTTTTTTTTTTTGAAGACTTTATTTATTTATTTATGAGAGACACACAGAGACAGGCAGAGACACAACCAGAGGGAGAGACACAACCAGAGGGATTGAGTCCCGCATTGGACTCCCCAATGCGGGACTCGATCCCAGGACCCCAGGATCACAACCTGAGCCAATGGCAGAAGCTCAACCACTGAGGCACTCAGGTGTCCCTCCATCTTGAAATTCTTAATAGTTTTATCTGAGTTTATGTTTTGTAAGTGAAGTCCAGGAGGATGATGCAGCATGGTCAGGAGCCTCCCACTGCCTCCCTGGGACACGTTTGCAGTAGCCTGCACTCTGACTCTTGGAACCTGGATCCTGCCCAGGGCTCTCTCCCCATCCTTGCTTCAAACCCATGTTACTCTCTATCCTGGAGCATTGGTTGGGGAGGTCCAGGTTCTGCTGCTGCCCTCCACAGCTTCAGCCTCTCAGATTGGGCAAGGCAATGGCTGTCCTTCCCTGGGCTGGCCATGCTCAACTTGAGTGGGGTCCTTGCTACTTGGTCCAGGGACCCAGTTCATTCTTGCATAAAGGTTGCAGTCCTTTGGAGTCACCCATTCCCTGGGATTGGGGCCAGGAGCCCAAGGGAAGGGGGAGGCCCACTTACCCTCTCCACTGGTATTCTGATTTTCATCTGGCATTGGGTTCTGCAAATTCTGTAGCTGGCCTTGCATGCTGGGAACCTAGGGCAGTTAAGCAGAGAGGAGAGGAAGTAGGGCAGCAGATCAATTCTTCTTATGTATTAATTCCATCACTAGTTGGTCCTGATCTCAGGTAATGAAACTTACCTTTAAGAAACTTTATCGACACTGTTCAGATTTCTTGACTTTATTCACATCATTTTGTCTGTCTTGGAATGTCTTCTACTGGACTTTCTGATTTTCCAACTTCTCTCTTTTTTTAGGGCTCATATCAAGACTCATCTGTCTCATAAGACTTTTGACCCCTCTAGGCAAAATTGCTGACATTCTGCTCTGAACTCAAGCCTGTATCTTTCCCAGCTCTATTTGCAAATTAAACAGATTTCTTAATGCACCTCCAGTATTCAATGTTTGGCATTGTTGCTAACATTTTCATGTGCTTATGTTTTGTTTACATTACTCCATTCTTGGCTCAGTCGCCTAAGTAAAGTAGATGCATGCAAAAATGTTTGTTGATTGAATGACACGTTGGGCGTGTTGTAGCCATTTTTGGAAAATAAGGGCATTAAGGCCATTATTCCTTTGGAAATAACTGATTGGTTGCAATCAGACTTTCAACTTGCATGATTTTGGGAAGAAGTAATGATAAACTAAAAATTGACAACTGAATATTTCAGCCAGAAGATATGGTTTCTACAAAAGTGGGTTCATTTGATTTGAACCCTGTTTTTAGTAATCATGAGGTCATTATAGCTCTGAATGATTAAACATAATTCTCACTGTGATATGAGCATATGTATCCTTCCAGACTCACAAATTGTTTTGTGCCCCCAATCATGAGGGTGGGTGAGATTCTGGGAACTCTGGCAATCCTTCTTCAGTCATTGCTTGGCACCTGAAAGCCCACCCAGCCTGGTGCCAATTTATTTGGGCAGTACTTCACCTTCCTCTCTCCTGGACTTTCCTCCTGACTTTGGTGACTGAGTCTTTGGAGTCATGGCAGCTCCCACTGCAGAATCCACCACATGAGGGCCCCCCAGTGTGTGAAGCCACTAGAACCCAAAGAGTTGAATTTCATCAAAAGATGCTCCTTTTTGGTCTTCCAATGACAAAGGTAAACACATAGGCCATTAGCTTCATTTTCTGAGGATTTTTGAGATCATGCTTTAAAAATCATGAATGAACTTAACATCTCTATTTTATGTGGGGGTGTGTGTCTCACATGTGGAAATCTTGTTTTTCTTGTTTGAGTGGAAGAGAGCTGAGGAGATGCTTTCCTCCTGGGAGCTCCTGAGGAGCTTAAAAACAGGCTCTGGGTTTTATGAAAAGGTCTCTATTCTTTCTTAAAATATTCACAGGATCTCAAGCCAGAAAACAAAACAAGATTGCTCCATTAGTCACCCAACAATGAAAGGAGAAAAACACCCACTTCTCCAATGCTTCCTTTCAAAGTAACCTCAAAGACCCTGATGGTTTCATGGAATTAATTAGAAACAATAGTAATGACACAGTGGGATGGGTAATTTTGTCTCTAGATGACATTTTAAATGCCCTGAGGATCCTTTACTCCCGCAGCCCCACCTTACTACCCTGCTTGATGCAGACCCTCGAAGGTGGCTCAGTGGTCCCTTCCCCCATGTTGCTACTGTCAACCTGGGCCTTCCCAGATGTAATTTTCAGGCTCCAAGCACTCCAGGGACATTTAAAAATAGCTAGTCACTTGGTGCCTGGGTGGCACAGTTGGTTAAGCGTCTGGCTTTTGGTTTCGGCTCAGGTAATGATCTCAGGGTCCTGGGATTGAGCCCCGAGTTGGTCTCCATGCTTGGCAGGGAGCCTGCTTAAAGTTTCTCTCTCTCCCTCTGCCTGCCTCTCTAAAATAAATAATACTTAAAAAAAAAAAAAAAAGCTGGATGCCTGGGTGGCTCAGTGGTTGAACATCTGCCTTAGGCTCAGGGCATGATCCTGCAGTCCTGGGATTGAGTCTGGCATTGGGCTCCCCACAGGGAACCTACTTCTCCCTCTGCCTCTGCCTCTGTCTCTCATGAATAAATAAATAAAATCTTTAAAGAACACAAAAAGCTACTTACATATTTGACCATAAGGGAAATCTCAACAAAACCAAAGTTTTGGCATCATCAATAATAAAAAAACTGACCAAAATATAACAAAGTTTGAGAGTAACAACTCAAAAGATATCCAAAATGTGTGGTATAAGTATTTAAAAAATTAAACAAATACTTCTAAATGATTCATAGGTCAAAGAAAATATCATAATGGAGTATTTAAATATTTTGAACTGAATAACAGTAAAACCACTACCAAAAATTGCGGAATGTAGCTGAAGCAATCTGTATACAGGGAAATTTTTGGCTTTAAATGTACACATAACAAAAGTTTCATAGATCAATGAGCTGAGTTTCAACTTAAGAAGGAAAGGAACAATAGAGTAAATCCCAAAAAAGATAAAGACAATTAATAAAGGTAAGACTAGGAATAATAAAATAGCATTTTAAAAACCCACAGGGGAGTAGAATGAAACTAAGCTTTCTCCTCTGAAGAAAGGAAGTGCTAAAATCAACTTGAAAGTGAAGTTGTGAAGGTCACATGTCATACTTTGTACAAAAGCACTTTGTAAATGACAGAGAACTATTCATATGAACTTCTGTCCTTCTTTCATTTTTCCAGCACATACTTACTACCTATCTGCTCAGTGCCAGACAGCTTGCCTGGGTATGGGGGGTATGCCTACTGGGAGCTTACTCTCCATAGCCCTAGTGGAAATCATAATATCTACCCAATATGACCCAAATCAATGTGAGTGGCAAAGGAGACATGTACCATGTACCATAGAGACTATGAGGGAGAGTATAGGTTACATGTTGGGGTGGAAGTTTTCTCTTCTTCCCTTCCAGGTTCTTCAACTGGTCTAGTGATTAAATTTATGCAAGACAGATTAACAGATTAAGGAGAAGAACAAAAGTTTAGTAACATGTGTATATAGGGACCAAGGTCAGGTTGCCCCAAAATATGCCCCTCTTGGCACATTGATTATTTAATTTTTTTTGATTATTTTAAATAAAGTTACTTAAGAAACAGCTAGTTGCACTCAGACCCTCCTCTGTCCCCCTGAAAGCAAGAAACAAATTTCTCATATGAAAAATACCCTCCCTATACTAAGAAGGGAAAAGATATCCCAAGAGAGCTGTAGAGATAAATCTCATTTCTTTTTAATCTATTACTTTAGCCTAAATCTGCTTAGAATTCCCTACTAATTAAAGCTCCCAAATACCTCTTTTCTTTATTCTGTTAATTATTCACAAATTTATTGTTTCTGTTCAAAATGTATAAAAACTACCTGCCTTGGTCATTTCTTTAGATCTCAATTTCATTGGGCCTTCATGTGCATGTAATAAAACTTTGTTTTTTTCCCCTCTTGTTAGCACATCTCATGTAAAATTTAATTTTTAGGTCAGTTGGAAGACTTTGAAGAGTAGAGGAAGAGAAAAACTCTGCAAAATGGCCAAAGCCATCACTTTAAATATTACCTTCAGCGAAAGACAAAAGATGTGTGTGTGTGTGTGTGTGTGTGTGTGTGTATTGGGGGTGGGGTAGGAGTTGTTAGGGGAGGTGACTAGGTGCCCAGGAAAAGCACAGTAAACAAAGGTAAGGTTGTTATGCAGATTTAAGTTGCTGTCTTCTCCATGGATAAGAGTTTCTAGGGGCTTAGAGTCATCTCCCTGTTCCTGGTACAGGAGGGAGATTCCCCTTAGACACATAAATGTCCCTTATAAAAGGGTAATTTTGACTTGGTTTTCACAGCTTCTCTTGTGTTTACAATTTCTTAAAAACAATCAGCTTAAAATAATCCTTATGCCAAAGATACCTATCTGGGGGTAGCATATTTTGATCCCCTACACTTACTCAAAGATGTTAGGCAGGCGCTGCCAGCAAATGAGGTTGAAGCAGAGGTCAGGAGGTGGGATGGAGGGAGAACTGTGCCAGGTGCAGAGAAGAGAATGTGGGACAGAAAGGACCAGTGTGGCTGGAGCCCAGTGGACTGGGTAGGGGGACGGGGGCCACAGGTAGGAAGGAGCCACGTGGGTGCTGATAGGCCATGTTTAGAGTTTTGCTTTGTAAGAGCAATGGGAAAGAGCAGCAGTATTTTAATTAGGGGCACGGAATGGGTGGGAAGAAGGCAGAATGAACATAGGAGGACTATTTGGAAGGCCTACCTGAGGTCTAGGTGAGACGTGAGCTGATGGCTGCTGGGATGAAGATGGCAGGGGGAAGAGATGGGGAGAAGAGGTGTGTTGGAGTGATTTTGATAAAATCTAGAGATGAGGGATATAGGTCCAGACACCTACTGGCCCCCATTGAAAGGGATGATCTGAGGGCTGCCTCCCTGGCATACAGTCTTTGCATGTACATCTACCAGCTTATCTCCCAGACAGGGGCCCTGAAATGCTGTCCTTATGCACCTGGGGTCAGAAGACAACAAGGCTGTTCACCTGCTGGCTGTGACATAAGTCTACGCCTTTTGTCTACCTTCTCTGATGAGGATAGTCCTGTTGCATTTTCTTGGAAAAGTTGGCTGCTTGAACTACTGCTCTGGTGATCTAATTTTCTTCCTTTTTATAGTGATGTAATATAGCCAAAGGCCCACTGTACATTATTAAACTTTTAATAAGTCCCAAATATAATAATCTACTTGTTGAAAAAATTTATTATTTAGGATTTTCATTACACTAATTTTATAAATTCAAGATTTACCTTGAGGTTGACAACAATGATGAAACTTATAAAACATATGTGCTCTGTTAAAGTCCAAATCTGAGTAATTATATGCTGATTTTGGAGGTCTGGGTAATTAATACAGTTTGGGGCAGTGAATCTTAGCAATTACCTTCATGAATAGGGCTTTTTGGGAGGATGTACTAGATGCTCACAAACCTTGAACTTGGGTGCAGTTAGACTACATTTCTCCCGGGTGCACAGTCAGACTAAATTCCAAATCTCTCTTGCAGTTAGGTAAGGCCACATGACTGAGTTATAGCAATGGAATGTGGATGGAATTAATGTGGATAATTACCAGGACTGGTCCAGAAAACCTTCCCATGCAGGAGCCTGATCTTTCCTCCTTCCTGCTGACTGGATGTTGCGTCCTCAAAAGCCCTGGGGAACCAGCTGTCGAAGATGACAGAGACTTTCAGCTCAGACCCTAAACATCTACTTGAACCAGACCTCACTTCCAGCTGGATTTCATATACATGAGGAATAAGCTTCTGTAATACATAAATATTTTTTAGATTTTTAAAATTTATTCATGAGGGAGACAGAGAGAGAGACAGAGACAGAGACACAGCAGAGGGAGAAGCAGGCTCCATGCAGGGAGCCTGATGTGGGACTTGATCCTGGGACTCCAGGATCATACCCCAGGCCGAAGGCAGACACTAAACCACTGACCCACCCAGGGATCCCCAGCTTCTATAATATTAAGGCACTGAAAGTTGGGAGTTCGTTTTCTAGCAGGTAGCTGCAGTACTCTGCTGTGCACTGAACTGTGGTTCCCCCATTCATCTATGAAGCCCTAACACCTGTGGAATGGCATTTGGAGATGAGGCCCTTTGGCAGTAATTAGGATTAGGTTTGAGGTCATAAGGTTGGGGCTCTCATGATGGCATTAGCAGTTTATAAGAAAAGGAGAGAAAGATTTCTCTGTCTGCCACGTGAGCACACAGTGAGAAGGCAACTGTCTGCAAGATAGCAAGACAGCTTTCACCGGGGCTGAATTGGCTGGCACCTTGATTTTTGCTTCCCAGCCTCTAGAACTTTGGGAAATAAATGTTTGTTCTTTTTTATTTTATTTTATTCTTAATTATTTATTCATGAGAGGGAGAGAGAGAGAGAGAGAGAGAGAGAGAGAGAGAGAGAGAGAGAGAGAGAGATGGCGCTAAACTGCTGAGCCACCTGGGCTGTCCTAAATGTTTGTTCTTTAAGCTTCCCAGTCTGTTATTTTGTTAAAGCAGCCCAAGCAACACATCAATCTGACCAGCTGAGTACAATTGAACCAGGTAGTCACATTCTGAGAATTCCTTTTAAAGATTTTTTTATTAATTTAAATTCAATTTAGTTAACATATATTGTATTATTAGTGTCAAGGGTAGAATTTAGTGATTCATCAGTTGCGTATAACACCCAGTGCTCATTACATCATATGCCCTCCTTACTTCCCATCATCCAGTTACCCATCCCCCCACTTATCTCCCCTCCAGAAGTCCTCAGTTTGTTCCCTAGAGTTGAGTCTCTTGTGATTTGTTTTCTTCTCTGTTTTTATTTTATTTTTCTCTTCCTTCCCTTATGGTCATCTGTTTTGTTTCTTAAATTCCACATAGAAGTGAAATCATATGGTATTTGTCTTTCTCTGACTGACTTGTTTTGCTTAGCATAATACTCTCTAGTTCTATCCATCGTTGCAAATGCAAGATTTCATTCTTTTTGATGAATGAAAAATATCCCACTATATATATGTATATATATGTATATATATATATGTATATCACATCTACATCATCCATTCATCTGTCAATGGACATCTGGACTCCTTCCATAGTTTAGCTATTGTGGACATTGCTGCTATCACTATTTTTGTATACTTTGGATAAATACCTTCTAGTGCAATTGCTGGGTTGTAGGGTAGTTCTATTTTTAACTTTTTGAGAAAACTTCATACTGTTTTCCAGAGTGGCTGCAACAGTTTGCATTCCCACTGACAGTGTAAAAGGGTTTCTCTTTCTCCACATCCTTGCCATCATCTGTTGTTTCCTGAGTTGTTAATTTTAGCCATTCTGACAGGTGTGAGGTGATACTTCATTGCAGTTTTGATCTGCATTTCCCTGATGATGAGTGATGTTGAGCATCTTTTCATGTGTCTGTTGGCCATCTGGATTTCTTCTCTGGAGAAATGTCTATTCATGTCTTCTGCCCATCTCGTGACTGGATTTTTTTGGTTTTTGGGTGTTGAGTTTGATAAGATCTTTATAGATTTTGGATACTAGACCTTTATCTGATATGTCATCTGCAAATATTTTCTCCCATTCTGTAGGTTGCCTTTTAATTTTGTTGATTGTTTCCTTTGCTGTGCAAAAGCTTTATCCTGATGAAGTCCTAATAATTCATTTCTGCTTGCCTTTGGAGACAGGTCTAGCAAGAAGTTGCTGTGGCTGAGGTCAAAGAGGTTGCTGCCTATGTTGTCCTCTAGGACTTTGATGGATTCCTGTCTCATGTTTAGGTCTCTCATCCATTTTGAGTTTATTTTTGTGTATGATGTAAGAAAGCGGTGCAGTTTCATTCTTCTATACGTGGCTGTACAATTTGTCCAACACCATTTGTTGAAGAGATTGTCTTTTTTTCCATTGGATATTCTTTCCTACTTTGTCAAAACTTGGTTGACCATAGAGTTGACAGCCCATTTCTGGATTCTCTCTTCTGTTCCATTGATCTAGGTGTCTGTTTTTGTGCCAGTACCATACTGTCTTGATAATTACAGCTTTGTAATATAGCTTGAAGTCTGAAATTATGATGCCTCCAGCTTTGGTTTTCTTTTCCAACATTACCTTGGCTATTTGGAGTCTTTTCTGATTTCATACAAATTTTAGGATTATTTGTTCTAGCTTTTCAAAAAAAATGCTGGTGGTATTTTCACAGGTATTGCACTGAATGTATAGATTACTTTGAGTAGCATAGACATTTTAACAATATTTGTTCTTCAGATGCATGAACATGGAATATTTTTCTATTTCTTTATGTCTTCCTCAGTTTCTTTCATAAGGTTCTATAGTTTTCAGAACACAGATATTTTATTTTTTTTTTGTTAAGTATATTTGTAGGTATCTTATGGTTTTTGGTGCAATTGTAAATGGGATTGATTCCTTGATTTCTCTTTCTTCTGCTTCATGTTAGTATATAGAAATGCAGCAGAATTCTGTGCCTTGATTTTTATATCCTGCAACTTTGCTGAATTCCTGTATCAGTTCGAGCAATTTTTTGTGGAGTCTTGTGGATTTTCTACATAGAGTATCATGCCATTGGCAAAGAGAGAAAGTTTGATTTCTTCTTTGCCAGTTTGTATGACTTTTATTTCTTTTTGTTGTCTGATTGCTGAGGCTAGGACTTCTAGTACTATGTTGAACAACAGTGGTTAGAGTGGACATCCCTGTTGTGTTTCTGAGGATGATATTAGCTGTGTGTTAAAGACCTTTGTTTTTCAAGCATTTGTTTCAGTGTATCTGACCATTCTCACTTCCCTGTTCTTCCAGGTTTCATTGGCTCCATTTTCTCAACTGTTCCCAGAAAAACACTATCAACTGTAGAGAGAGAACAGTTTGTACTACTGGAATGCTTGGGGGCTTCCTGATGCTGCTTGGACTTGCATTTGAAGTCATTATTTGTCTGACCGTTCATGCTGGGACTCTGGGAAGACCCCCATGAACAGAGAGCTCCCGACCTTCTGTTGCCATTGTAGTCTCCCTGCCCTTCTTCTGAGGCAAATGACTATTAGTGGGGAATAGTCACTAGTGTGCCTGAGTTACCTGGCCCTAAGGAGGCCAAGGGGCAACTGAATGAGTGGGTTGAGTCTTTCCTGCCTTTGACCCTGGACATGGAGGCTTTGGCCTCAGCAGAGACTGAGCACCTTTGTTTTTGTGACCTGGACCACACAGGTGAGAGTACAGCTGCCATCAGGGCACATGAAACCAGGAGCCAACAATGAAAAATAATATTTCCTCTCAGGGACTTGCTTTAGAGAGAGGAAGACACAGCAAAACAAACACCTGTTGCAAGGCAACTTGAATTTTTAAAAAATTTGCATATTGAAGGAGATTTAAATATAGCACAAAAAGACTTTCTGAAGCTAAAAATCATAAATTCCTAACCAAATACAATTCAAGAGATTAACTAAGGGAGAGGAAGATCACCAGGCGATCTGAATTAGCATCCTAGGAAAATTGAAGGCAAGAAATATCTTGACATAGAGCAAAGATAAGAAGAGATAGAACACAAGTGGGAAAGGATAAGAAGCTTGGAAGATAGATCCTAAAACTGTGGACTGTGAGTAGTGGGAGCAGAAAGAGGGAAAGGAGCAACAGAGGAGGGACAACTATTATACTAATGATAACAGAAGACTTCTCTGAACTGAAGCAAACTTGGGCCTGTTTCTTTCTTTTTAAAAATTTTAATAGATTTTATTTTTTGGAATAGTTTTAGGTTTACAGCAAAATTGAACAGATGGCACAGAGAGTTCCCAGAGACTCACTCCCTACCACCCCAGAACTTCCCTGACCATCAACATGCCCCATTAAGTGTTCGAACCTACACTGATCTTATCATCAACCAAAGTCCATAGTTCACATTGGGCTTCACTTGTGCTGTGCATTCCGTGAGTTTGGACAAATGCACAATGACTCATATCCATCATTACAGTATCATATAGAGTAGCTTCATTGCCCTACAAATCCCCTGTATTCCATCTTTTCATCCTCTACCAACTCCTGGTACTTTTTACTGCCTCGATAGTTTTGCCTTCTCCAAAATATCATATAGTTGGAATTATATAGTCTGTAGCTTTTTCAGATTGTTTTTTTTTTTCACTTAGTAACATGCATTTAAGGTTCTTCTATGTTTTTTCATGGCTCAGTGTCTCCTGTCTTTTAATTCCTGAATAATATTCCGTTGCCTGGACATATCATGTTTGTATATCTCTTCACCTACCTGAGCAACATCTTAGTTGTTTCCAAGTTTTGACAATTATGAACAAACTTACATAGATATCCGAATGTGGGTTTTTTAAATGAGGAGATAAGTTTTCAGTTCACTTGGGTAGATATTAAGGAGTGCAATTGCTAGATTGTATGTATGATAAGAGTATGCTTAGTTTTGGAAGAAATTGCCAAAGGGTCTTCCAAAGTGGTTGCACTGTGTTGCATGCTCACCAGCAGTGAATGAGAGTTTCTGTTGCTCCATATCCTCGTCAGCATTTATTGTTGTCAGTGTTCCAGATTTTGACCATTCTAGTAGGTGTGTAGTGGTATCTCATCATTGTTTTAAGTTGTATCTCTCTAATGACATGCAATGTGGAGCATTTTTTCATATGCATGTTTGCCACTTTTTTTTTAAAAAAGATTTATTTACTTATTCATGAGAGACACAGAGAGAGAGAGAGAGAGAAAGGCAGAGATATAGGCAGAGGGAGAAGCAGGTTCCCTGCAGGGAGCCTGAAACAGGACTCGATCCCAGGACCCTGGGATCCCACCCTGAGCCAAAGGCAGACACTCAGCCTCTGAGCCACCCAGGTGTCCCAGCTTGTTTGCCATTTGTATAATCTTCTTTGGTGAAATATCTTTTCAGATCTTTGGCCTATTTTATTTATTTATTTTTCACTTGGCCTATTTTAAAATTGAGTTGTTTGTTTTCTTAGTGGTGAGTTTGAAATTTCTTTGTATATTTTTGATAACAGTCTTTTATCAGATATGTCTTTTGCAAATGTTTTCTCCCAGTCTGTGGCTTGTCTTCTCATTTTCTTGAAAGTCTGCCTTTTTAAAAGAGTTAGCCAGGTTTGAGGCCAATTTGTTGAGAAGAAGCACATGTCCAGGCATTTTCTAGTAACAATACAGAATTCTAAGAATAGAAGGAAAAATATTTTTCTAAGTGCCTCTAGGCAGAAAGAATTAGGAAAGAGTCAGCTCTGCTGTGGACTTCACATGTGACACAGCTGATCATCCATCCTCCTTGATATTCCTATCATGGTTCCTGCATGTCTGCCTGTTTAGTGTCCTTCCTTTATCATGGATCTTTTCCCTTAACAAATCTTTGTATACTCTGGATATAAATATGTACATCCAGACCTGACAGTTGTACTTCTAGGAACTGAGTCTATAGAAATAAAAACACTGGGAAGTAATAACACATGTGTAAGGATGTCAATAGTGACAAAAAAAAAAAAAAAAGGAAACAAAAAGAATACTTACTATCAGGGAAGTAGTCAAAAAGTTTATGGGTTAGATTGAAGTATTATACAAGCATGAAAGAGAGTGAAGGGAAATGTACCAGTGGACCTGATAGTAATGAGTGAGAAAATGATGAATTAGAAATATCTTCACAGTATATGTACATAGTACATGTTTATAAGTGTTAAGTGTATGTAATTCAAGAATGTAAGCTCAACTAGCACAGGAACTTTATTGTTTGCCACATAGTCTATAATGCTTAGGAGATCAGTATAAATTTGGAGAAAAAAATTAGAAAAGCAGATATTAGATTGAGAGATTACCAATATGTGTGGTTATTGGCTAAAAGGGGTCCAAGAAAAAAATGATTTATATATTACCATATTTATATATTTATGTTACAGTCTATAGATGTATGTTGGAGGAAAATTTTTTAAATTAAATTAAATCTCTACTGTTTGCTTTGTACTTGTTAGTTCAGATGATTGGAGTACTATTATTACTTCAGAATATAAATAAAATCTGTTCACCAGTAAAATACTTTTTACTGTCTTTACTGTTGATTTTTATCCTTCAATATCATTTTATAAGTGGGTAATCTAGTGAGTAAATGTGTTTTCTGAGTTCTGTGAGCCACTCTAGCAAATTAATTGAACCAAATTGGGGTTCATGGGAATTTATAGCTAGTTGTTCAGAAGCACACGCAACAAGCTGGGCTTGTGACTGGTGTCTCAAGTGGAGGGCAGCCTGGTAGGACTGGACACTTTACTTGTGGAATCTGATGCTGTCTCCAGGTACATAGTGGTAGATAGTGTCAAATTTGAGTTGAATGGTGGGACACCTAATTCGTGTCTTGGAGCATTGCTTAGTGGTAAAGGGAGAACTGCACCCCACATGTTGGAAGAGCCCTTAAAACTGTGGGTTCAGAGCCCTTAATTTCCTCATGCCATCTCATTTCCCTATCCTTAAAACTGACCTGCCTCTACTAACTATGGAAAGTCCCATGGAGCTTAAGCAGGAGACAGGGGACTTTTATTAACAGGAATGTGGGATGACTCCTTGCTCTCTCCTGCCAAACAGGACATCTAATTCCAGGGGAGCTTCTTACTCAAGGGAAATTATCTCAGAATAGCATGAGTGTGCTGGAGAGGTTCAGCCCTTTGTTTTTAATGAGAGAGTTATTAGGATAGGAAAAATGGGTAACAGTTAAAGCAGAAATTCTTTTTTTAATTTATTCATGATAGACAGAGAGAGAGAGAGAGAGGCAGAGGGAGAAGCAGGCTCCATGCGGGGAGCCCGATGTGGGACTCAATCCCAGGACTCCAGGATTACACCCTGGGCCAAAGGCAGACACTAAACCACTGAGCCACCCAGGGATCCCCTAAATCAGAAATTCTTAAAGCATTTGAAACCCTCTTGCTTTGAGCTTCAATCCAGTTGCAATCTATGACAGCTGAGAGTCATCGCTCTAAAGGTCTGAATCTCATTGGCGGTTGGTCTATTTGTTTTCAAAGCCTACATCTTGACTGATCATGTAAGTCACTGGGTATAATCCTTTAGGGTATTCTCTAGTGAAGTGTATTTGTTGGAATGTTGTTTCACGTATAGACAGCAGAAAACCTGAACAAAATGGCTTAAACATTAAGATTTATCCCCTTTAATAACAAAATGCCATGGGGGAGCTGTTTGTGTTTCCTACTTAAATCCCACTCTTGCAAGCATGGCTTGGTGTCCTCCCACCTTGCCCATCCTAAGGATCTCATGTGTGCTGCTATCACCTGTCTGCTTCAAAATCATGTTTCCTTCTCCTGAGCTCCTTCTCGGAGCACATACAAAAGCCCTGAAACCTCCCTCATCCTAGAAACACAATTTCTCTCTCTCTCTTTTTTAAAGATTTTATTTGTTTATTCATGAGGGAGACAGACAGAGAGACAGAGAGACAGAGATGCAGGCAGAGGGCAAAGTAGGCTCCCCGTGGGGAGCCCAGTGTAGGACTTGATCCCAGGATCCAGTGTAGGACTTGATCCCAGGATCCCAGGACCCCGGGATCACACCCTGAGCCAAAGGCAGACACTCAACCACTGAGCCACCCAGACGTCCTATTTCTCTTATTTCTGTACAGCAAAACTCCTTCAAATGGTTGTCCCTACTCATTGACTTCCTTCAAGTTTGTTGGAATCTTCTCCAACCAGCCTCTCAAAAAAAAAAATGAGGTATAATTAACATATAGCATATTAGTTACAGGTGTACAACACAATGATTCAATATTTACATATGCTGGGAAAGGATCACCACAATAAGTCTAGTTAGCATTCAGCACCACACGTACATACAATTTTTTTTTCTTGTGATGAGAACTCTTAAGGTTTACTCTCCTAGCAACTTCCAAATATGCAATACGGTATTAACTATGGTTGCCTTGCTGTACATTTTATCTTTGTGACTTATTGATTGATTTGAGAGAGAGTGAGCGAGCAAGTGAGCACAAGTGTGAGGGGCAGAGGGATAAGGAGAGAGAGAATCTGAAGCAGACTCTGCACTGAACACAGAGCTTGTTGTGTGGCCTGATCTCATGACCTTGAGTTAGACACTTGCTGAGCCACCCATGCACCCCTATTTATTTTATAATTGATGTTTGACTAACTTCACTCATTTTGTCCACTCCCTACTCCCTGCCTCTGGCAACCATCAATCTGTTCTCTGTTTCTGTGAGTTTTTTTTTTTAACTTCACATATAAGTGAGATCATACGGTATTTATCTGTGTCTGACTTATTTCATTTAGCATAATGTTCTCAAGGTCTATCCATATCATAAAAAATGGCAGGATTTCCTTTTTTTATGGTTGGATAATATTCTATCGAATATAAATACCACATTTTCTTTATCCATGCATCTGACGATGGACACTTGGGTTGCTTCCATCTCTTGGCTATTATAAACAATTCTGCAATGAACATGATGTATATATATCTTTTTGAGTTAATGTTTTCATTTTCTTTGAGTAAATAGCCAGAAGTAAAATTGATGGGTCATATGATAGTTCTATTTTTAATTTTTGGAGGAAACTTCATACTGTTTTTTTTTTCTAAATTTTATTTATTTATTCATGAGACACACACACACACACACACACACACACACACACACACACACAGAGTGAGACAGGCAGAGGGAGAAGCAGGCTCCATGCAGGGAGCCCGAGGTGGGACTCGATTCCGGGTCTCCAGGGTTAGGCCCTGGGCCAAAGGCGGCGCCAAACCACCGAGCCACCTGGGCTGCCCCTTCATACTGTTTTTCATAGTGGCTGCACCAATCACATTCCCGCCAACAGTGTGCAATGGCTCATTTTTTCTCTTCATTCTCCTTAAAACTTATCTTTTGCCTTTTTGATTCTAGCCATCCTAACCAGTATACGTGATGTCCCATTATGGTGCTGATGTGTGTTTCCCTGGTGAGTAGTGGTGTTGAGCATAATCAGGATTTCATGCCCTTTACTCTGAATCTACTCTCATGAAAGTCCCAGAAATGTTGACAGATTGAGCAAATAATGTTCTTTTCTTGACTCCTCAGCATTTGACATAACTGATCTCTCTTTTTTGCTTTGAAATACTTTTTACTTGGCTTTGTTCCCTTTCTATAGCACTGATATTCTTCTTAGTCTCTTTTTGGGGTTCTTCTGGTTTTCTGGACCTCAAGCATTGACATAAACTGGATCAGTCCTCAGATCTTTCTTCTCTACCCATGTTCTCTCTCTTGTGATCTCATTCTATCTCCTAGCTCTAAATGTCACTTATGTGCTAATGACTTCCAAGTTTAGATCTCCAACTTGGGACTCTCCACCAAACTCTAGACTCATAAATCCACAAATCCATCCCACTTGGGTATGGAATGTCCAGTTGGCAACTTAAACTTAAAGCATCAAAACCAAGTCCTGATTTCTTCTTTGCCTCAAAGCACTCTTCCTCCAGTTGTTCCATCTCTGTGAATGGCAACTCCTCCATTCTTTCATTTCTTCTGCCCTCAAACCTGGGAGTTCTTCTTGACTCTTTCTCCAACATCTCCCCAAGCACCCACAAATCTTCCAGATCCTGAGAGCTTCTGACCAGCCCAGTTCAAGCCATTACCTGTTCTCACCTGGGATGTGGCTGTGACCTCCTACCTAGCTTCTGTGATTCTACTCTTGCTCTTCTTCAGCGGTGAGATTGTTAAAATGTAACGGCAGTGTGTGCTTTTTTCCCTCTCAAAGCCCTCCAGTGGCTTCTGGCCTTGCTCAGATCCACAGCCAGAGTCCTTACAGCAGACTGGAGGCCCTACCACATTCCCATCTGCCTCTGTCCACAGCCCTTACTTCATTCCCTCCACTTACTTCTTTCAGGCTGTGTCCACCTCCTTGCTATTGCCCAGTCATCCCTCTTCCCTCACCACCCTCCCCTGCCCCCAAGATCTTGGTACTTGCTTTTCTCTCGGCTTCCGATGCTTATCCCAGATATTCACATAGCTCACTCCTCGCTTCCCTCTTGCATCTGCTCAAAGTTAGTGCTGACCACCCTCCTCACCATCACTCTCCATCCATATGCTTTGTTTACCTTTCTTTATTGTCCTTACATGGATAACTTTATAGGGTTTCATTTCTAATTTTAAAAATTGATTGCATATTGAAAGGATAATATTTTGAATATGTTGGGTTAAGTAAAACCTATTATAATGGTTTCATTTATCTTTTTCACTGTGCCTACTAGAAAATTTAAAATTACATGTGTAGCTTGCATTTGTGGCTCACATTCAGTTTCTCTTGCACAGTGCTGGCTTAGACCAATAATGTTTTACTTGACGCATGGCAGGGAAGGGGTGCTCATTCATATAAAATTGGGGTACTGCAAATATCGACTAATTGGGGAATGGCAGTTAGAAGACAATCAACAGTGTTTGCAGGTGTTCGGAATGTGGGGTTTGAGCTAGACAGGCCTTGCATTCTAGTCCCACTAATCAGTGGGTAACATCTCTGAGCCTTAGTTTCTCATCAGTGAAATGGGGGTAACAGTATTTAGCATGTAAGGCCACTGTGAGAACTAATGAGATGATATTTACACAATTCTTAACACAGGAGCTGGCACATTGTGGGCACAAATCAATGGTAGTTATTATCCTCATTTCTCAAGTTGCCTGGCCCACCACTGGTTAGACTGTCCTTGGCTGGCATTCCCAGGTGCTGTTGGCAATGTTCTGAAGCTCCAGTTTTCTAAACCTAGTGTTGGAAGCACATCATCTCCATGGAAACTTGTTTCCGACTTATTGAAACATTAGCTTGGGTAGATGTGAGGTATATTATTCCCAGGATTCAGAATTTACCAAAATCACAGGCGTATGGGGGTGATGTCATTTTAGCAAAAGGATTCTTTGCACCACAAAAGGATATCCCAGTGTGTTTGGAGAGTTCATTCAACAGATAAATTTGCCAGATGCTAAATGTTGTTGGTCTCTGAGCCTGTTAGCTGTCAATACTACTCCCACCTGCCCTCAGGGGTTTTCAGAGCCTGTCCAGTCTCTCAGGTTGAAGGACCCTTAGGACTAAAGCTCCTTGTCAAAGCTCTGTGAACTGTTACAGGAGGTGAAGCATGTCTCTGAATCCTGCCAACTCACACTGAAGCTTATGGTTTACCTCCATGAAAGGAAGCTTTCTGTACATTAAGGAGATGAGATGGGCTCAACACAGGCCTGCCAGGCTGTCTATATGGGCCACACCCACAACAGACAGGACTCAGTGGGTGCTACTAAACATACTTTTTTGGAGAAGCAAGGCTGGTTTAATAATACTTGCTTTTACTTTACTCGCTGGCCCAGTAGAGGCTGGTGGGGAGATCACATACAGCTGATTGCCAGGTTGAGTGGGGCAGACTGCTGCTCTGAGACAGTCATGGTAGTCAATACTAAAATAGGACCTGAATCATGGATTGTCACAGAGATTCTCAGAAACACACCTCTTGTATGAAGTAGTGATTTCCAGTGTTTTGAGAAGTGGAAGTTGTTACTTTGTGATTTGCCATAATCATTCTCCACCTTTAATTCACTGAAATACACCTTTCAGTCTAGTTTGGGAATTATAAATATTATAACTAATATTTTGAAAAAGTGGTTGACACTTAACAGTGGTTTTCAGTTTTAAAATCAACACAGTTTTTTAGAATTTTGTGACTCCACTTGTTCTCCCCCCCCCCCCCTTTTTAAGACTTTATTCATGAGAGAGACACAGAGAGAGGCAGAGACACAGGCAGAGGGAGAAGCAGGCTCCATGGAGGGAGCCTGACATGGGACTCCATCCCAGGTCTCCAGGATCACGCCCTGGGCTGAAGGCGGTGCTAAACCACTGAGCCACCCCGGTTGCCCTCCACTTGTTCTTCCAACTGACTGTCCCGCCCTTGAAGAAAATGGGAAACCCCTTAAGGTATAAAATAAGATCCAACTCTCTTCCTGTGTTCTTTCTGCTCTTAGATATGTTTCCTAGTAATTTTGTCCTGACATCTCAAGTTCTGGCATATTGTTGAGTAAATAAATGAGAACAGGAACCTAAGCAAGTGTCCTAGGTCTGGACACTTCCTTGGGAAGAATATCACTGTCTTCCACTTTTGGTACCTGCTTAAATGTGATTATTTTTAAATTATTGCCTGGCAAATGTTATTTAATTTTTCATTTGTATGTCTCATCCCTCAATTAAATAGTATGCCTCTGGAGGGCAGGGATATTAGCTTATTTGGGTGCCAAGTGATAGTAATTCAAATCCATGTAGCTTAAGCAAGAGCTGAGATTTACTGACTACTGTACTTGGGAAAGAGAGGGCTGCACTGAAGGAATCAAATGATGTTGTCAGGGCTTGTTCTCACTCCCCATCTCTCATCTCATCTTCTCTCTTTGTGTTGGTTTTTATTATAACCAACTCTTATTACAAGGCTTTTCCTCTATGTGGTAGGTGATGGGGGTGGGCAGAAGGAATGAATGGGGAGGAGGAAACCTAGTAGCAGACAGACTTTTATCATTCCAGCTGTTATATGCTGAATTTCGCTGGCCTTTGTCCATGGTTCCTGAAAGAAAGCCTCTAACCTCTTGGAATTTCCCAAGTGATAGGAGTGTCTTTGTAATTAAATGTGGGTTTCTAGGACCACACCTGAGTTTATATTAGTGAGATGACTCATGGTCATCCCCTAAATAGTTTCAGGACAGGCGCTGGCTATGCCAGAAAGGCCAACCATGGGGTTAAAGGGTTGGGGCTGTGATCCAGGCAGTATCAGCCTGACTTCCTGCGGAGGAAAGGTGGATGGAGACGGTTCAATCACAAGGCCAATGACCCCATCAATCAATCATACCTACAGGATGAAACCCCAGTAAATACTCTGGTAATTATAGTACATCAGTGTTCTGGGAGAGTGACACAACCTGAGGACATGGGGGTTTTGTATTTGGAACCCTTTCAGATATTGTCTTGTGTGTCTATTTGGCTGGTATTGATTGGTATTTTTGTACTATAATAAAGTTGTATAGTGTTTTCCCAAGTTCTATGAATCATTCTATGAATTATCAAACCTGAAGAGACGGTGGGAATCCTTGAATTTGTAGCAGTCAAGAACTCCAACTTGCAGCTGACTTCTGAGCTGAGGATGATGGTTACAAGACTGTGCTCTTAACCTAGAAACTTTGACCTGACTCTGAGTAGTTAGAATTGCACTGTACCACCTTGGCAAAGGACAAGTGCCTGGGTTCCTTTCCCATCTCTTTTCTTTCTTTGCTACTATGCCCTTGACAGCCACATGTTCTCGATGGCATACCACAAGATGGAGAAGGCCATTTTATCATGTTGGTCTTTACTGTGTTAAACCAATGAGACTTGGGAGAGTAGTAGGTGGACTAATGGCCCTCCCCCAAGATATTAGGTTCTAATCTCTGGAACCTGTAATTGGAAAAAAGGGTCTTTGCAGGTGTGATTAAATTTAGAACCTTGAGATAAGGAGCTTTTCTGGATTGTCTGGATGAGTTCCAACTACCATCATAAGTGTCCTGATAGGTGAGAAGCAGAGGAAGTTTAGACATACATCCAGAGGAAAAGGTGCTGTGAATATGGGGGCAAAGATTGGAGTGATATGGCCACAAGTCAAGGAAATGTATTTTCTCACAGCTCTGAAAGCCAGAAGTCTGAAATTTTCTGAAATCCAAAATGAAGATATCTATAGGGCCACATTTCCTTTTAGCTCTGGGGGGAAGCTTTTCCTTGCCTCTTTTAGCTTCTCATAGCTCCAAGCATTCCTCAACTTGTGGCTGCATGACTCCAAACTGCACGTTAGACTTCTTGTGAGCTTCTTTTCCATGTCTTCTTCCCTACCTCTGTGTCTTCTTTTCTCATAAAGACACATAATTGGAGTTAGGCCCCATCCAGATATACCAGGATTATCTTTTCATCTTGAGAACCTGAATTCAATCACATCTGCAAAGACTCTTTTTATTTTTTTCCCAAATAAGGTCACATACACAGATTCTGGGTAGACATACTTTTGGGGGGCCAATATTCAACCAACTAGAGATGCTAACATCTCAAAAAGCAAGGCTGGGACAGGTTGGGTCTCCAAAACAATTCAGTGGAAGATTTTATTCAATGAGCAGTTTGCCCTTATCTAAAGAACATATTCTTTAAGAAATATGAAAACTGTTAGTAGAGGTGTTGACCAATTATTGCTTTATGCAAAACACACATGATCAAGTACTGCCTGTATATTGTTTGAGAATGTTCTACATTATATGAACATATGTCCTATCTAGTAATTGCTTTCTTGGCTTTGTGTTATTGGCCTAGAATGTCATCAGTATATCTGACATACCAATCCCATCTTTACCATGATGATTTGATTGATTCCTGTTATGAGGATGACGTACTGGGTGAATAGTTTATGACTATAAATTCCAGGCTCCAAATACATCAAAGGAGATGACAAACATGACATGTTTACTTATGATGCTAAACTCAAACCAGAAATTGACTTGAAATACCATTTTAAATATCTCAAAGTCTGCAACCCTTTGGTTCAGTTGAATAAGATTAGGTTAGGCATTCTTCAAAATTTGATAGCTTATATTGTAAAATGGTATATTATTTGATCCAAAGAAGTTGAAAAATTTAGAAAGGTACCCAGAGATTTAAGTTATTTTGGGGTATCTCCATCTAAAATGAAAATATTTGAAATCAAGCTCAACCAAAAACTAGAGTCTGGGCATTTACCATGTTGAGGTAGAAAGGTTCCTGTACCTTCTAGAGACCCTGCACCATTCCTGGCTCTGTAGCTTGATTGTTATGTGAACTTGCAGAAGTTATTTAACCTCTCTAGGCCTCATCTTTTCATCAATAAAGGGAGATTATTGGAATAGTTGGTATCTAATCTTCTTTCTACTATACAATCCTATGTTTCTCTCATAGGAGCCCTATTTTATAACAGACCACCCAGGTGAAAAGTTAACTCTCTAGAGTATACCTCATTGTTTGACCTAAGAGAACATGCCGCAAGTAGGTCATTGCAACACAATCATGAGCAAGGGCAGCCCCTGAAGCAAAACAACTGAAACAAAAACTTGGAACTGTTGTTGATTTATCTCTAAGATGTGTTTTTCCATCTTCTCTGGCAAGTTTGCTCTCAAATAGATTCAGCTGAAAAAGTACGAGCTGGCAGGATGCACACAGGCCTGGATACTTGGGAAAGGTTTCAGAGTCCTGGGCTCCCAAGAACACCTCATGTTTATCTTCACCATCAGCTTCTGAGGGATGCCAGTGTAGGCTGTAGACCTTCCTGCATCAAGCTTCACTGGGGCTCGGGTCGTCTGATATCTTTTTGCTCCGTCAAGAGGTGCATTGCCCCCACTTCCCCCAACCCCCCCAGAAGGAGAATGTGTCTGCAGAAAACATCCAGGGCTGGGGGAGGATGTTTAGGGGATGGCGTGCTTATGATGAACTGGATGAGGGGAGGCGTTGGATAGTTTCCTAAGGGTGAGAGCATACAGCTAGCTGCTTTTTGCCAAAACAATATTCCATAGCTCAAGGAATGACACGGCCTTCTAAGCCAGGCGCCTAACATGCTCAGGCCCAGATGACTTCATGTGGACAGTGACAACTGGCTCTGTCATAATAAATAGCTCTTAGCAGAAGGCCTGGCAAACTCAGTATTTTCTCTGCTTTATAGGTTGGAGGTATGGAAACAAGAACTGGGAGGCTTTCCTTTGAGAAATGTGTGTTTCAAACTTGAGAAGCTTGGGGGAATTTAAAGTTATTTTTTCTTAGATTTTTCCTTATGATATTTGATACTCATTGGAGGGAAAAAAATAAATGATCCTTACCTTGTGATCTCCCCACTTTGAAAATCTCATGGGAAGATTGATGGGTCTGTCCCTGTGAGTATTGTGGTAAAGTGATGACAGATCTTCCAAGTGGAGTGTGGTGTGGGTAGAAGCTTAGGTACCTTCAGGAGTTTCCAAGATCACATACTTTTGGGACCATGACCCTTGAGTGTCCAGGATACAATAAAAAAAAATCACTCATCACACCAGGAAACAGGAAAATCTTGACTTGAACGAGAAAAGAAAATCAATACCAATGTGACATAGGTGTTGAAACTGTCTTAGGCCAAGGGCAATGAGTGACCTGCACCTCGATTCTGCACAGACCAGTCTGGAGATGTGGGAAGCATCACCACTGTGAGGAGCAAGTGACATGGGGCCAAGACAGTGTTCAGGGATGGTGCAGACCGGGCAGATGCCTGCAGAGGAGAGTTCAGTGAGGGATGAGGAGAGGTCAGGAACACAACCCACACCTATGAGGTGACTCTAAGCACAGGATAAATTGTGACAGTGAGGTATTTTGAGTGGTTTTTCTATGAGCTAGAATACAAAATCTTTGACATCAGGAAGTTAGGGAGATCTAACCTGGTGTGTGTGTGTGTGTGTGTGTGTGTGTGTGTGTGTATTCACATTTTATAGTACATTACATGAAATGTCAAAAATCGTCATTCCTTGTGCCAGAATGACTATATTTGGCTCCACAGACTTCTTTGTTTTGCTTCCAGGGCCTTTAGCATATACTACAAAAGTTATAAAATCTGTCTGCACCACCAGTTGGTCAACAGAGGGATCTTAACTCTACCATAGTTGTTTTTTGTTTCTTCCCTTCCCCCTCAACTTCATTCTGATTCTGGAAAACTCTAAGGCTGCCACTGCCACTGCTCAGAAACCATTCCTCGTGGCACTTATTTCCAAAACTGAACTATTCTCCTGAATTATGCTTGTAGTTAGGATGATCACACAATTAAAGTCCTTCCAACATCTGTGTCATCTTAGTGTTGGTGTCTGTTGATTATCTTTCCTCTTTCGAGTAGAGATTTCTCTGGTTCTTGGTATGGCAAGTGACTTTTGATTGTGTTCTAGACACTTGGAATAGTATGTTGTGAGAGTCTGGATCTCATTTAATCTTCTGCTTTTGCAGGCGGTCACCCTCTTAGAGTATGCAGGTCCAGAAGGGAATGGATTTTCAGGTCCCCCTGGGCTCACTGACATCACTCCAACAAAAGTGGAGTGCCAGAGGGTCCTGCCTTGCTCGATTCACCCTGCTTTGTAGCTGACGCGTGGACATGGAAGTTCAGTGCTGTACTGAACTTCAGGGGCGTAGTGGAGGAAGAGTAGGCAGAGGAAGGTGTTGTGTATTAAATAATTTGGCCTTTGTCCTTGGTTCCTGGGAAGAAGTTCTAAAACCTTGGAAATTCCTCAGTAAAAGGAGCATCTGTTCATCATGAGCCCCTGGGATCACACCTGAATTTATCCTAGAAGCTGAGGTGACTCAAGATGGTGGCTATTCACCAGAAAGACAATCTTGTGATTATGAGTGTGGGGCTTTGAGCCAGCTCAACCTCTGGGAATGGAGAGCTGCTGGAGATTGAGTTGAGTCATGGGGCCAATGATTCAATCAATCCTGAATAGGCAACCCCAATAAAAACTCTGGACACCACAGTTCAGTGGAGATTTCTGTTTGGTGACCACACTGACATGCTGGAGGGTGACATGCCCTGACTCCATGGAGGGAGGGCATAGAAGCTCTGAGTTTGAGGTTCTTTCAGAGCTTGCCCTATGTATCTCTTCATTTGGGTCATCCTAATTTTTATCCTTTATAATAAAACTAGTCATAATTATGGTGTTTTCCTCAGTTCTGTGAGTCATTGTAGTGAATTATCAAACTGAGAGGGGTTGTGGGACCCCTAATATTTGTTGGTAATAAGGGTGGATGGCCTGGGGATTGCTGAAGTTGGCAGTTGGCATCTGGAGTGAGGGTAGTCTTGTTGAGGACCATGCACTTTAACTTACAGGGTCTCTACTAACTCTGAGTGGTTAGCACCAGAACAAAACTGCAGGACACCAGTTGCTATTGAGGTGGGTGATTTCTCTGCATTGCTTCATTAGATCTTGTTCCTGTTGTGTGATGGTGAAAGTTCCCCTGTGGGGCCTGCTGACAACCCTGTGGGCACTACTGACACCCCTGTGTGCCCTGCAAAAACAGAGCACCAACTTATACCCTTACTCTGGTTTGCTGCCACATGTGGATAGAATTTCAGTTCCCTGCTCAACCCCGTTGACCTTTGGTTAGGAGTGGTAGGTAGCTTTTCCTTTGGTGTTTGGGTGGGTGGGTATTACCAAAAAGATTTCTAGGATGTCTGGGTGGCTCAACAGTTGGATGCCTGCCTTCGGGTCAGCTCGTGATCCTGGGATCCGGGATCCCTGCGAGGAGCCTGCTTCTCCTACTGCCTATGTTTCTGCCTCTCTCTCTCTCTCTCTCTCTCTCTCTCTCTCTCAGTCTATGTCTCTCATGAATAAATAAATCTTAAAAAAAAAAGATTTCTATTATGCCTCTTTCCTTGTCCTTTGGCTAGAGGGTAAGCTTCTGTGCCCCTTTTGGGAAATTTGAATTGCAGCCTCCTCTAGCACCCATCCAAGATATATAGGAAGCTAAAAGAAACCTAGATATTTGTAGTTCCTAGTCAGTTCTCTTTCTTCTTTCTACTTTCAGTCCTTCTATATTTGTTTGTTGTATTATGTCCAGGGGTTTTGAGTTGTAAGAGGGAAGACTAGCAAGGAATGAGGCTACTACATCTTGACTAGAAATGTAAATCTGATGGTACAATTTGTCAGCCAAACTGGGACACTTGAGAGTGAAAGAGGATGCTATTGGGATACCTGAGCAACCGGCACAAAAACAGAACCTATGGTCTGTAGCTTTATTTCCTTGTTCCTGGATAATCTCAAATAGGAGTCACTTTGTTATTTTTACTCAAGTCTGACCCAAAATTTCAGGGGCCTAATTCTACCAGATGGTGTTAAGGGTCAATTTCTTCTCTTGGCCTCTACTGTGTAATCTCTGTGCTTGTCCTTTTCCCATCTGGTGATAGCACCCAAGCAGGGCCAGAGAAGATGACATTGGAAGCAGGGACTGGGGGCACCTGGGTGGCTCAGTGGTTGAGCATCTGCCTTCGGCTCAGGTCATGATCCCAGGGTCTTGGGATCAAGTCCTGTATCAGGCTCCCTGCAGGGAGCCTGCTTCCCTCTCTGCTTATGTCTCTGCCTCTCTCTGTCTCTCATGAATAAATAAATAAAATCTTAAAAAAAAAAAAAAAAAAAAGGAAGCAGGGGCTGATCTTCCCCAGCCTAAGCTCCTTTCCTCACTTTTGAGGGATGGTTAGTTGACCTCCTGCAAAAGCCTGTAGCTCCTGTTAGGATTTAGTGCATCAGTGTCTCCAAGATTCTCTGCTGTTGGTTCTCACTTGGTTCTCCCAAGATTCTCACTTTTAGAAGCAGATGATGCTTCTGACCACACGTCTCTTATCTCTCCAAGGCTTAGAATTTACCCTTAAAGTCACTTGGTGCTTATCACAGAACTTGCTCCTTCCTTTAAAAATCTCCAAGTCAGATGTTTTAAGGGCTGAATAAGGATGAATCCTGCCTAACAATTACCTATCAGACCCTCCAAGCCTGCTAAGTCTTGATCAATATGCCTTTATTTGATGGCAATTATTTATACTTTGGAATAAATACCATAGAGAAGGACCCCCTGACTTTTCCAGATACAATCTTGGCTTTGATATGTAGAGAAATGCCCTCCATGGATATAATAGGAACCAGACCAACTATGCTCTAGAATAACTTGAGATTAACATTTACCTTCCTTAGCTTGGCTGATATATCCTAACAACATTTAAAACCATTGCTGATACATTTGGAGAAAGGGCAGACCTTCTATGGTTACCTGATATTAAGAGCCATCTGAATGGAGTATATATTTAAAGCAAAGTTTAAAATTTAAAGCACTAAACTTAAATCTAGACAGAGGCTAGCCAGTGAGTACATTGGCAGGAGGAACTTTTGGACTGGGATATCTGGATGATAAATTATACTTCTTCTTTGGATGAGTTTTTGTGTCCTCAATGTTTAGGAAATAATCAGTCAAAAAGGTTATTTGTGTTATTTCTTCCTTTTAAAAAAGATTTATTTATTTCTTTGACAGAGAGAGTGGGGGGAGGGGCAGAGGGTGAGAAACTCAAGCAGACTCTGCACTGAGAGGGGAGCCTGACGCAGGGCTCAATCCCACCATCCTGAGATCATGACCTGAGCCTAAATCAAGAGTCAGATGCTTAACCAACTGAGATACTCAGGTGCTTCCAAAAAGGTTATTTGTGTTACTTCTAAGAGGCCAATTTACAGCTAATTTTGACAGGGGGAGTATAATATAGTGGTTAGACTCTGGACTCTGGAGCTAGAACACCTGAATTTTATTCTCAGCTCAGCTACTTGTGTCTCAGGTCTCTTTGTGTCTCAGATCCCTCATCTGTAAAAAAAAAAAGAAAATAATAGCACCTACTTGATTGAGTTGTGAAGATTTAGATATATGCATATGTAGTGCTAAGAATGAGAGCTGGCATGAGGTATTTGATATACTTACAGGTTAGCTTTAATTATTCCTTTGAATGAGAGTGCATTTTATATATCAGTTTATTAGCATTTATCAGGTTGAGAAATTGTTTCAGCAGAGTACTTCCAATCTGGAAATGAAGAAACTAATGACATCTAAAAGCATGAGAGACTGTGGTAACAATCAACTTGCAAGGAAAGTCTTGTCAGACTGAGGACTGAGTTCATGAGCCCGAGACATTGCCTTTTGAGGACTGCAATATAGCGTCCTCTTTTGATAGTAGGATTAGAAATTGGCACAAGTCTTTGAAGGGCATTATGGTGATGTTTACCAGTTCTATTCCTTTTTTTTTTTTTTTTTAATGCTATATCCTTTGGCCTGGCAACTTTACTTCTAGGAATGCATCCAAATGAAATACCAAGGATGCAAGGATATTTATTCACAAGGTGGTCATTGAAGCATTCATTACCTATAATAGCCAGAAATAAGAAACAGTGAGAATATCTAACAATAAGGACTTGTTTGGTAACAAATTAAATATACACATAGATGGGTTATTAGGTGGCCACTGAAAGTAATGTTGAAGATTACTTAATGATGGGAAAATGTCTGCAATATATTTCAAGTGGAAACAAGCTTACAACACTCTATTTAGTATGATTTTTGTAGAATCCACTACCCCCTTGCCCACTTGCCTTTCCAGGGGTCCTTAGCACACAAGCCACAGGACATGGAGGCATCCCTGCCTCCAGCACTGTCACCACACCCTCCCTGGGTTCACTCTACCATGAACAGCAGGAGGGCACAGTTGCGGGGGCGGGGGCGGGGATGGGGGTGCAGGTGAGGCTTCTACACTGGTGATTTCAGTAAATGCTCATGACCATAGTGTGACAGTAAATGAACGTGTGGACTGTTTTAATAGGAAGTGAAACAATTTTGTTTTGTTTTGTTTTGCGTTTGTTCATTCTTTGATGTGCTAGAAGGATGGAACATAAATATTTCTCTTTACTTCCTAGGGGATTTTAAAAATTAAATTCTCTTTGCTCTTGAGGATAAAGCAACCTGTTTTTTTTTGGGGGGGGGGTATTAATGGTTTAGAATCTGGATTTATTTATTTATTTTACACGAAGCTCCATGCCCAGCAAGGAGCCCAATGTGGAGCTTGAACTCACGACCTACAGATCAAGACCTGATCCAAAATCAAGAGTCGGTCACTCAACTGACTAAGCCACCCAGACGCCCCAAGAATCTGGATTTAATAGGCTGTTATTATCCACCAGAGCAAGAACAAGAGAGAAGAAAAGGCTTTGAGGAAAGAATCAATTTATTTTGGAGAAACAGGAGTAGATGTTGCCCTGTAATGAAAGCAGGGGCAGATCTTTGAGCTTCTGACAGTGCCCAAGGAAGATGGCAGGACCTTGGAAAGGCATGGTCTTGGAGTATAACTGGACAGGTGTCCTGAGCTTTGTTAAAAATTACTGTGTCCCAGATGTGACACTTAAGAGCAGAGGGGCCATATGTAGAGAGGATGCAGATGTCTTAGTGACAGCTGGTGTGGAACAGAGGACCCCCGTCAACTTCCCACACCCCCTTGGAATTGCATAGATTTGTGTTCATTTTTAGGATTTGAAACTGTCTAGAAGTGCTCTCATTGAAAGCACTGCCCAGGGGACAAGACAGACCTGGATACTCTGTCCGATTGTTCAATCAGCACAGTTTATAAATGGTCTCTATTTCCTCCACTACTTCCAACTGCCATATAATCACTTAAAACACACTTCTCTATTCAGCTTGAATGTGCATTCCAGTAGAGGTAGTTTATATTTCAGTTGGGTGAACACCGTGTCTTATAGTAGAACAATTTAATAAGGGGAAACTACAATAGAAAAAGTAAAAAAAAAAAAAAACCCTGCCTAATTGTGATGGAGACTAGGATATGGACAAGTTTTATCTTGCTTGGGAGCTGCCTCCAGCTGATACATCAACTCACCAAGATTCTTTGTTTACTTTGTTCATTGTAAATATTCAAGTTTCTTTTCAATAAAGACTAAGTCATTTTACATCCCAACATCTGAATTAAAGCACGTTCAGGTCCTGGTGATTTGCTTCCATGTTTCACCTAAAGCTAATGTTCACCGTGACAAGGCACAAGCTTTGCAGGCCTTCCTGTCCCCAGAAGACCGTGGCTGTAGCTAATCCTGCCTGTTGGGGGGTGAAGAGACTGTCAGGCTCTACCACAGGGCCTCATTCCACTCACACCAGGGTTTTTACCCGCCAGTCTGGCTTTTTGCCTGTTTGCCCAGCAGGGCAAGAAACTGATAGCAGCTGTGGCCCATTTCTGAGAATCCACGGTGACATGGGGTGAAGCAGTGGTCAATTTTCCAGAAGTGCCCAGTGGACTTAGGATTTAGATCTCATTTTTGATCTTAAAGAAATTCCACTGTTTTGCCATTAAAAGTGAGCATTCCGTTGGTTTTGTTTTAGATACTCTTCAGCAGAATAAGGAAGTACTCTGTTCCAAGTTTGCTGGGAGATATTTTTAAATCATGAAAGAATGTTGATTATTGTCAGAAGGTTTTTGTACATTTATTAAGATAAATGTATGATTTTCTTCTTTAAGCTGCCGATGTGGCCAGTTACATTAATTGATATGCTAATGTTAAATCAACCATGAATTTCTAGAATAAACCTAGTTAGATCATTGTATTATTTATACAATCTTTTCCTTCTGCTATTTTTTTTTTTGTTTGGGTTATTTGTATCCATTTTCATGACTAGGATTGACTTGTAATTTTCTTTCTTCATATTATAGTCCTTGGCAGACTTCATATCAATAAGCTAGTAATAATTCACAACAACAGCAGCAGCAGCATATATGGTTGGATGCTTGTTTTTCTAAGTCCTTGTGACAACACGTTTAATCCCCTCACAATCCTCAATCCAATGTACGTTGGTCACAACTACTTATTTTACACATAAAATTGGCTCGTAATTGACCAAACCTAAGAATCCAACTCAGTAGATTTAACTCCAGATCCCTTATTCCTCTTTTCAGTTTTTTAAAAAATTTGTGTATAGTTGACCCCAATGTTACACTAGTTTCAGGTGTATAACGTAGTGATTCAACAGCTCCATATATTATGCTGTGCTCAGCACAAGGGTAGTTCCCATGTGGCACCACATGCTGCCATTACAATACCACTGACTATTCCCTGTGCTCTGCCTTCATTCCTGCCATTTACTCCATAACTAGAAGCTTGGATCTCCCTCCCCCCTTCATTCATTTTGCCCATCACCCGGGTCTTCTGGCAAACACCAGTTTGTTCTCTGTATTTACAGCAGATCCTTTATTCTTAATCATATACTGTATAGTGCTTATCTCACTCTTTCTGCCCTCTCTTTTTCACTTGCCTATGTCCTACTGACCTCACAAAATGACTTCAGAGGCATTCCCTTATTTTCCACCTTCTAGAATAGTTTGTGCGAAGATGTAATTAGCTGTTCCTTGACTGAACTCCTGATTCCATTTTCTTCAATGCTCAATGGCCTATGAATTTCTTCCAGTTTTTCTTAATTTAGTTTTGGTAATAATATTCTAGAAGTTGGACTATTTCATTCACATTACAATTTTTATTTGTACAATTTTGTTTCTCAATATTGTTGCTAATCTGCTCTTATGTTTTTTAATATTGGCAGTCCTTGAAGCTATGTCCCTAATAGTGTTCATGATTTCTCTTTTTTCTTTATTGCTTTTACTCGGAGTTGGTCATTGTATTAGTATTTACAAGGCACTCAATTTGTTGCTCTCTCTTGCACTCTTCTCTTTAGTTTCATAATGTTTTATTATATTCGTTGTTTTCTTCTTTCTACCCAATATGAATTTCTTTTTTTTTTTCAATATGAATTTCTTTTGGAGCTCTCTTCCTGCCTCCGGAGATGTGTACTTGCATTGTTCATTCTCGGTCTTCCTTTTTTACTTATTTATCTAAATGTGTAAGGCCAAGAATTTCCATCTCAGCTCTTCTTCCACTGCATCCTGGAAACTTTGGTATATCATCATTAGAATTTTCATTATCATTCAGTTAATATATTTTCAACTTTTAGTTTTTTTAAAAAATGTATACATTATTGAAAAGGGTTTTTTTTGATTCAAACAATATGGCAATTTCAGTAATGTCTTTGCTATTGATTTTTACTGGTAGTATTGTTATAAAATTTGTTCTGTATGATACCAGTTCTTTTAAATGTGTTGTCTTGCTGTATGACACACTATATGGTCAGTATTTATAAATAGTCCAGTAGCTATTGGGTACAATATTCTATCTGTTCATTAGGTAAAAAATTTTAATCATTTTGTTTTTTCAGTATGATAAATGTTTAATTAATTAATTAATTAATTAATCTATTTATTTATAGTGTAGATGGGGAGGGGCAGAGCGAGAAGGAGAGAGAGAGTCTTAAGCAGGCTCCAGGCTCAGCACAGAGCCCAGTGTGGAGCACTGTCTCACGACCCTGAGAAAATGACCTGAGCCGAAATCAAGAGTTGGACACTTAACTGACTGAGCCACCCAGGCACCCCTGTACACTTTACTCCCCATCCTCTATTTCCTTCATCCTTCCCCCCACTTCCCCTCTGATAACCATTAGTTCATCCTCTATAGTAAAGAGTCTGTTTCTTGGTTTGTCTCTCTCTTTTTTCCTTTGCTCATTTGCTTTGTTTCTTAAATTCTACCTACAAGTGAGATTATATGGTATTTGTCCTTCTCTGAGTGACTTATTTCTTTCAGCATTATACTCTCTAGCTTAATCTCTGTGGTTGCAAATGGCAAAGTTCCACTCATTTTTTTTTTACAGCTCAGTAATATTCCATTGTATATATACCACATCTTTTTTTATCCATTCATTAGTCAATGGACACTTGGGCTGCTTTCATAGTTTGGCTATTATAAATAATGCTGCAATAATCATAGGATTGCATGTATCCCTTTGAATTAGTGTTTTTGTATTTTTTTTGTAAATATGTAAATACCCTATAGTGTGATTGCTGGATCATAGAGCAGTTTTATTTTTAACTTTCTGAGGAAACTCCATACTGTTTTCTACAGTGGCTGCACCAGTTTGCATTTCTACCGACAGCATAAGAGGGTTCCTTTTTTTCCACATTCTTGTCAACCTTTGTTGTTTCTTGTGTTGTTAATTTTAGCCATTCTGACAGGTGTGAGGTGATATCTCGTGTTGGTTTTGATTTGTGTTTTCCTGGTGATGAGTGATGTTGAGCATCTTTTCATGTGCCTGTTGGCCATCTGGATGTCTTCACTGGAGAAATGTCTGTTCATGTCTTCTGCCCATTTTTTAATTGGATTATTTGTTTTTTGGATATTGAGTTGTATCAGTTCTTTTATATATTTTGGATATTAACCTTTTATCAGATATGTCATTTGCAAATAACTTTTCCCATTCAATAGGTTGTCCTTTAGTTTTGTTGACTGTTTCCTTTGCTGTGCAGAAGCCTTTTATTTTGATGAAGTCCCCATACTTTATTCCATTTTTGCTTTTATTTCCTTTGCCTCCAGAGACATATCTAGGAAGATGTTGCTACAGCTGATGTCAGAGAGACTTTCGCCTGTGCTCTCTTCAAGGATTTTTATGGTTTCAGGCTTCACATTTAGGTCTTTAATCCATTTTGAGCTTACTTTTGTGTATGGTGTAAGAAAATGGTCTAAGTTCATTCTTTGGCATGTAGCTGTCCAGTTTTCCCAAAACCATTTGTTGGAAAGACTTTTTCCCATTGTTATTCTTGCCCCTTTGTTGAAGATTAATTGGCCATATAATCATGGGTTTATTTATGGGTTTTCTGTTCTATTCTATTTATCTATGTGTCTGTTTTTATGCCAGTTAGGTAAAACTTTTTAATTGTGTTGTTTTCAAATAACACAATGTCTTTGCTGATATTTTGAAAGTTTGGGCTCACAACTTATGAAAGCGTTATATGAAAATCTATCACAATGGTGGTAGACTTACATGTTCTATTTTTGCTTTATCTATTTGGAAGCCTTATAATTAGGGGCACAATAGTCTAAAATTATTTTAATTTTCTAGCAAATTAAACCTATTATTATGCAGTGATCCTCTTTACCTCAACCAATTTTTTTTTGCTTTAAAGTTCAGTTTTTTTCTGAAATTACTACAAGTAATTGTAATAGTTTTTTTTTTTTAAACTGGTAATGACCTGTATATATGTTTTTATCCTTTTATTTAATGTTGATTTCCTGTATCTATATATTTTTAATGTATTTCTTTTTAAAATGTCTCTTAATCATTGTCTTTTAACTGGGGAAATTAATGTTTATTTATTGTAATTAATGAAGTGTTTATATTTCCCATATTATTATATTATTTTGTGATTTCTGCTTGTTCTACCATTTCCATATTCCTTTTCCTGTCTTTTCTTATCTTTATTTGGATTGATTGGTTAGTTTTTCTCATGTCACTTCTTTTCTATAGTAGTTTAAAAATAATACATTTTAGGGATGCCTGGGTGGCTCAGCAGTTGAGTGTCTACCTTTGGCTTAGGGCGTGATCCCGGGGTCCTGTGTCCCACGTCGGGCTCCCTGCATGGAGCCTGCTTCTCCCTCTGCCTGTGTCTCTGCCTCTCTGTGTCTCTCATGAATAAGTAAATAAAATCTTTTAAAAAAATAAAAATAATACATTTTATTCCTATTCTTTTCACAGCTACTACAAAACTATATATGCATAATTTATCAAACTAGAAAGTTAATTGGTACTAAACTCTTTCCAAATAACATGAAATCCTTAAAACACTTTCATTTCAACCACTGCTTCTAACCTAGTGCTATTGTTGCTGTATATTTTGATTCTATTTTTGAAGTTACTCTCCAAGAATATTATTATCTCATTCTTCTCCTTCTTATTTTATGTATCAATGTTTTCCTAGATTTACCCACATATTTTCCCCTTTCTTTGTTTTTAATTTCTTTCTGTATCTCATTCATACCATCTGGGACAATATCCTTTTTTCCTGAAATAAATGCTTAAGGATTTCCTTTAGTGAGGGTCTGCTGCTAGCAAACGCTCAGATTTTTAAAACATCTTTATTTTATCCTGGTCCTTGAAAGACCTATTTAATGGATACGATCTTCTTTTCTTATGCCATTATTTGTCCTTCTGTTAGTTGAAGTGGCTTATAACAGATGAGTATTTAGAACACCCCTGTTAGTGTGGCTGTTGTCCTGTGGGACAAACTGCCCTTTTACCTAGATGATGGTTTAAAGAAAACTGAACAACCCTTCCCTTCCATTGAAAAAAAAATAGGCCCTCTTGCCCAAGTGCTACAGAGTTGGAAATGCCCACATCCTGATTAAAACATGTGGCTCTACAAGTCTTGCATTAAAATGCAACTTCTTATTATTGGTGATTAAAAGAAAAATAAAAAAAATTGCAACTTCTCTTCAGCATGAAGGACAAGTATTCGTCATTGTTCACTGTCAGCTTTATACGGTGAGTTAGTTCATGGAGTGCTTTCCACTGCAGGGATAGGTAATGATGTTGGCTTGGAATGGGAGTCACATAGGGATAAACAGGAAAATTAACTTTGATAGAAGGAAGGAGAAGGAAAGCTTCTGAGCAAGGAGCACTGCCCCAGGAAGTCTGTGCAGGCTGAGGAAACAAGGTAGGACAGTTAGGTAAGGGTTGCTGGCAGGGGGCACTGGTTCCTGGAGGTGGGTGGGGGAGTGCAGACCATGCCTTTCAGCATCCCTCAGCCTCCAGCTCTGAGCTCTTCAGCCCATGTCTTCCCACTTCTTCCTCAGCCGTGGCCTTGAGGGAAAAAAGTATCAGATGAAAACTTTCCCCACTAACTCACAACTTTGCTTCACAAACTGCCCCTCATCTTCTTCGTACCACTTGCTCTTTGGTTTTCTGCTTATAAACATATTTGAGTCTCATGCATTAGAAACCCAAACCAAAATCCCTTTACTGTGACAAATACTGTAATACAGTTTCACTTTGCAGAATTTGGAATAAACACAAAATTATGAAGAAGAAAATAGAACCCACATATAAACTTACCATTAGAAGATAATCACCTTTAACATTTTTGTATATTATTTTTTAGATTTTTTTCTATGTGTGTTCTCTCTTGCTCTCTCTTTATCTATCCACCTTCCCCCCCAACACACATACAATATTAGAATGGTGATGAAGTGATGAAGATCCATGTTCTAATTTGTTTCATCTTCCTGTTGCTATGTTTCTTCTGTCTTATTGCTGTGTTTTCTTCTTCTTCCTTTCTGTCTTTCTGTCTTCCTTTCTCTTATGAACATCACGAGGCTACACTTCTGCCTTCTCATTCAGTCCTCAAACTCTTGAAGACTATACTCTATGCTCCCTCAAGTCCCCTTTTCTCATCCCCCACCAGAAGCTGGCAGATGTTGTCAAAGACCTTGGCAATGGCGAATCTGACAGACATTTTCTTTCCTCATTTTATTGAACTTGCAGTGACAGTGGTCACTGTTGGTTCCTGCTTCTGGAAGCTCTCTCTTTCCTCAATTTTCATGGACATTTCACCCTGATTTTCTTTTTCTTTTTCCTTCTTAGAATGTGTCTCCAGCTTCTCGGGATAGTCTCACTTGTTAAGTGCTAATGGTCTTTATGGATCTACCCTTGGTTATTTCTCATTCTCTAGCCTCCGGGCAATAGATCTCTGTGAATGATCCTACAGGCTTTTCTCATGAGCTTCTAACCCACAGATCTGGATGTGTCAATGGCACATGGGCATGACTGAAGCAGAACATTCACTGCATTAGGGAGGGTTTTATGGGCCAGCCCTGAAAATGGTGAACATCATTCTGCCAATCATCTTAATCTAGACCTCAGGCACATGGGTCCTCCAACAGGAAAGGAGACTGGGAAATGCCATAGGGGGGAGCACAGGAGGAAAAGAAACACAGCTGGGAGAATAACCAGCCAGTCTCCATCACAGCTACTTCTGAGGAATATTACATAGCAAAACTCACTGAAGGAGTGGCTTCTGCAGAGTCTACAGATAAACGATCAGAATGGAGTGCCCTGGAAATAGTCTTTGGTTTGGAACTGAAATTGCTCTGGAGATTATGCAAAGAGAAGTCAGAGAACAAGGATAGATATTAAAAGCAGCACATCCAACATGATTTGCTTATCCACGAAGTCATCCAAGATGAGCTCAGTGTAACAGTGTGAGGTCAGTGAGGGACGTCTCCAAAGCATCCAGATGGGGCTTTTCTCTTGGCATAGAGACTTCTAACACTCTTGCAAGGAGGACACCCAGGACAGCTTAGGCAATGCTTTGGGCATGCTTTCATTTATCGCTATCCTTTTTTCCATTTCAATTGAAAGTTTGAAAATGTTTTATGTTTTTAGATTTCTGGTCATTTTCAAAGATAGCTGAAGTATTTCAGTTCTGTTTTTTCTCTCGATCCCTCTCTTTAACTCTTCCAATCTTTATATTTTTTGACCTTTTATTGACAAGTGTCTTCTAGAACGCATGGCCTCTGAAGATGAAGCAGGCTCACAGCAAACACAACCCAGTGCCTGTCCTTTCTGTGCTCTCTTTGCTTGAGCCATTACTTATTTGGTTTCTGTGAGGCATTGGTCCCATCAGACCAAATAATGGGCTCGACAGATAGGAGGAAATTCTTAAAACATCTGTGAATATTTCCTTGCCTGCAAAATGTGGATGAAGATGAAAATGAGTCATCCTTACCAACCATCCTTCTATTTATAAAGATGTTTAATAAACGATGTCTTTGATCTACCTGGCAGGTAGATTTCTACAAATATTAAATTATACTAAAAATTTACATTTATTTGTTCTTTTGAAAAATTTAAATCTAGTATGGATTTAACGTATGGTATAGTTAACATATTTTATTAGTTTCAGGTGTATAATATAGCGCGATTCAACAAATATGTAAATTACTCAGTGCTCATCATGATAAGTGCGCTCCTAATCCCCTTCACCTATTTCACTCATCCTCCCATTCACCTCCCCTCTGTAACTATCAGTTTGTTCTCTATAGTTAAGAGTCTTTTCTTGGTTTGCTTCTCTTTTTCTCCTTTACTCATTTGTTTTATTTCTTAAATTCCACATATGAGTGAAATTCCTATGGTATTTGTCTTTCTCTGATTTATTTCACTTAACATTATACTCTCTAGCTCCATTCATGTAATTGCACATGGCAAGATGTCATCCCTTAGTATGGCTGAGTGATATTCATTGTATAGATATACCACATCTTCTCTATCCATTGATATCCATTGATGGACACTTGGGCTGCTTCCATATCTTGACTATAATAAATAATGCTGTAATAAACATGGGAGTGCATGTATCTTTTTAAGTTAGTGTTTTCATTTTCTTTGGGTAAATACCCATAGCGAGTCATAGGTTAATTCTATTTTTAATATTTTGAGGACCCTCCATACTGTTTCCCACAGCGGCTGCACATTTATTTGCTCTCCATCAGACTTTCTTTCCCTTCCTTTTCATTCTCATTGCATCATTTCTTAATGGCTCTGCCTGCTTTCTTGTGTCTCGGGAGGTACCATTTGTGAGGTGATCCAGAGCTTTGTGTCTCAGGCCAGACTGGCAGCAAATCCAGCTCTGCCACTGGCCAGCTATGTGATCATGGGATGTTCTTTACTATTTCTTCATCCCACTGTCCTCATCTATAAAATGAAGAAAATGATAGGACCTGCCCTAAGGGTGGGTGTGAGAATTAAATGAGTTAATTTTTTTTTTAGGTTGAGGTGTAATTGGCATATGTCACATTAGTTTCAGGTATGCAACAGAATGATTTCACAATTGTTTACATTGTGAGATGATCACCACAGTAAGTCTAGTTACTATCTGTCCCCACACAGAGTTACAATTTTTTTTCTCGTGATGAGAAACTTAAAGATCTTCCATCTTAGCAACTTTCGAATATGTAATACAGTATTATCAACTTTAGTCACCATCTGTACATTACATCTGTATGTACATCACTTATAAGTAAGTACATAGCTTACTCATAACTGGAAGTGTGTACCTTTCGACCCTCTTCACCCACTTCTTTCACCTCCCACCCCCTTCCTCTGGCAACCACCAATCTGTTTTCTCTATCTATGAGCTCTTTCTTTTTTTAAATGAGTTAATTCTTGTAAAGCACTGAGGAAAGTGCCTTATCAAGTGTTTAGTGTCATCGTCATCATCATCATGCCCATTTTAATCCATTTGGAAAGCCAGGGCCAGAGTGTTGAAGCTATCAGTTTTTCTACTAACAATCTTCAGCAACTGAATTGCTAAGTCTATAAGGCATAAAGTCATTCAAGGTCCCTTAGGATCTAGCCAGGATGCTCCCTTCCAGAATATCCTTTTACTCATCAGAATCAACCATGAGCTCATTCTCTAGACTCATCTGTTTCTTTCCTGTCTCTGCAACTTAGTACATGACATCCTCTTCACCTAGAAATTTTTCTAGTAGAACTTTTACTTCTGGCATGGTGCTTTCCTCTTACCCTGAGCAGATTATGACTTAATGAATGATTGTTTACTTGGGGTTTCTAAACAGCTCTTTGCACACCTGTGTGACTATCTGGGGAGGGGGCAGACACGCACTGGTGAGTTGGTGGTCAAATGAGAAGAGCAGGAAGGTATTTGTTCCAGTTCAGGCATTCAAGTGTGCTCAAGGTTAATCTTTACGCTGCCATGAAATGCAAGCCTTGCATCTATAAAGTGATCAAACATGACATTCTCTGCCCCATCACAGAGTTACAAAGAAGTCTACATGACACCAACAATGTGAAGGTTTTGTGGGAAGAATAATTAACTTTGCAGATATACAAAAAGTTCATCATTATTATAATAGACAGGGTCAAATGGAAAGAGTATGCCCAAGGCTTCAATTCATTACCAGACATAATCAGTACCAGCTTAAATGTCTGGTATGTACTATGCATGCTGTCATTTCATTTTTACAACTACCATCTGAGTTGAAGTTCAGAGAAGTGTAGGGACTTTCCCAACTTCCCATGGTTGGTTGTCAATGAACTCAAAGACCAAGGATATGAATTGAGTCTAGATCCACCTGGCTCCAGAACCTAGATTTTTCACAGATTCACAGGAATCTGCCTCCAGATTCCATGAGTGATGTTAGTAACAAGAGTGCATAGAATTTGGAGTAGAATCTCCAGGCCAGGGGCTTTCAACCATGTGCAGCTTCTGACACATCTGAAGAAGCTTCTCCAGAATACAATTGTCCAAATGCAGCCTGAGAGTTTGGATCCTTTAGGTCTTGGGAAGGGCCAAGAATTCTGCATTTTGAAAAATCTCTCCAGATGATTCAACAGTTTATCCCGTTTTAAAACTCCTACTCTTATATATTAATTTGTTGAGCAAAAACAACGTGCCAGTCTTTGTGTTAGGTACTGGTGTACTGATGTGAATAAATCTGTTTGTCCTGTTGTGGAGACCCAGGGCTAGATTAGATTAGTTGTGTCAGGTCAATCAATACCCTATGGCATTCCAGCCAAATATGAACTATTTTCCCAAAAATTTCATATATTTGCTCATGAGACATACTGATTTTTATTTATTTATTTATTTATTTATTTATTTATTTATTTATTTATTTATGATAGTCACAGAGAGAGAGAGAGAGGCAGAGACACAGGCGGAGGGAGAAGCAGGCTCCATGCACCGGGAGCCCGATGTGGGATTCGATCCCGGGTCTCCAGGATCGCGCCCTGGGCCAAAGGCAGGCGCCAAACCGCTGCGCCACCCAGGGATCCCTACATACTGATTTTTAATGCAGACATTGGAGGACTACTATCAGAGAATGACCCATGTGGCCTATGAGCTGTGAGATTAGATCACTCCACCTTTGCTCTCTCATCATCCACACCCCTGGTTCTCTTGTCCCTGGTCCTTCTGCCTTATCCCAGGTGATTGAACATCTTGGCGAAAGTACTGAACCAGGGTTTCTTGGTTCCAACTGCTGATATTCTGAGCTTTGTAAATTTATCTTTATCTGACCCATTAGCATATTTCTCAGTATGCTTATTCTAAATTGCTTTTGCCTGCCAAATTCCTACTCACTCACTCTTGGCAAATGACCTTGCTTCCCACTTTCTAGAGGAAATTGATATGGGCATCTGAACCCTTTTGCTCCTCTCCATCTCCACCTTCTCTTCATCCTTACTTTGGTTCTGGATCCCATGCATCTCAGAAACAGAATTGTGCCCCACCTCCAGGGACAATGTTTCCATTTGGTCTACCCTCCCTCACTTCCTCAGATGCTCCTCAGTCATATCGTCAACAGTTGGTTCTCTCTGCTGACTCTTATGGATCCCTCCTCCCACCTTCCTCATGCTTCACACATGCTTAACTTTTCCCAACATTATACCACCTGCTTCTCTGACATTGGCCCTGTCATGCTGGCCCCTCATCTTTCCCCTGCCTTCCTCATTAAACTTCTGATATAGATACCACTGTCTTCTGGTTTAGATAGCAATGTACTTCTGGTATATTTTTACCAACCCGTCTTCATTCTGGGGCCCACCAATGCTATTTATGTATATGCATCTCATTAGAGTTAGCGTGCTCTTTCTTTCATTGCTATTTATATATGTTTTTCAATCAGTCTTTTATGGTTTCTGTCTGTTGTGTCTTTTCTTGAAAATTTTCCATCATTAGATGACAAACTTCTTAAGCTTAGATGCTACATCTGACTCATCTTGATGTCTTGAAGTATCTACTGCACTGAAGTATAGTCTTGCTTTAGATGTCACTTTCTCATAAGGTCTACACTGATCCCTACTTAAAACTCCAGCTGTGTCCTCTAGCATTCCACAATTCCCTTTATCCGCCACCTTTTGAAAATATTTTATTTATTTATTGAATAATTTTATTTACTCAATATTTTGAATAAATATTGATTGAAATATTTATTGAATAAATATTGAAATATTTATTGAAATATTTTATTTATTTATTGAGAGAGAGAGAGAGAATGAGAGAGCACAAGCAGGGGGAGTGGCAGAGGGAGATGGAGAAGCAGACTTCCCACTGAGCAGGGAGCCCAACATGGGGTTCATAGGATCATGACCTGAGTCAAAGGCAAATATTTAACTGGCTGAGCCCCCTGGGTGCCCAACCCCACCCCTAATTAACTGAAATATGTTTAGTTGCCAATGAGATTGCCTTCTAAGAATGGTTTCCCAATAATTTATAATGTGTACCGAGAGATTTGTGGTCACATAGTCTGAACAAGGTAACTCAAGGATATGGCGGCACTAAAGTTGTGATTAATAAAGAACGCCATCAATTGTGTTGTATTTTATATATGAGATGATTTGAATAGAGTCTGAGAGGGAAGCCTGTAGAGCAAGAATTATTGAGAGATCTTCCATTATTGGGGGACAGGGAGAGCATGTTGGCCTGGTGCCATATACATTTTGCTGGACTAGCCTGGTCCTATAGGGAAGATGGTGTGGTTGCTTCAGGATGACTCAGACCTTGATGACAGGCTACCAGATACTGAGAGGCTGGCCACCAGCTCAGACTGAGCCTTTTGTGGCAGGTGATGAGGGTTATCTTCTACCTGAAGTCTAGGTCTCAACACAATCCCAGGAATGATCACCTAAGGGGAGCTGACTCTTCATTACTGCAATCTCAAGGGACCTTAGAAACCAGGTAGTTAAAATTTCAATTTACAGTGAGAAACAGTGTGGCTGTTTTTCTCCTATGGGAAAATATGCAGGAGAAACCTGCATGGTAAACAGAGGGGTGCTGGATGCCTTCCTCTTCCTTTACTGTGGCCACTGAGGACGATGCGGTCTTAGATAACTCCAAAGCAAGTGCACTGTTTGCTGCACTCACATGTCAGAAATAACATCAAAGCTAAATTCACACGTACATACTTAACTATAGGCAGTTTCCACCACAGCATGACTGGCAGGGAATGATCCTTGCAAAAGACTATGGAATTGTTTTCTCTCTTTCAGTCCATCTGTACCAGGATGTTTGCTTTCCTTTTATGCTTTATTTAATTTAGTATCAAAAATCAGCATACACACTAAGAGGACATACTAGCTTGATGGAAGGGATGAATAATAAATGAAGATGTCATAGGGATGGAGGGAAGGAGAAGCCAACCATGGCTACTACCTCCCAGAGTTCGACTGTGTGCAGGCAAATTACCAATGCACAACCTCATGATACAGAGATGTCTCTTTGTTTACCATGGCAAGGCCTGAGAGCCAGCTTTCCCAGCATTGATAAAACCCTGCTGAAACCCACCAACTTAGACTAGTGGGAGGCCTCAAGTCATCTCAATAAATAGTAATGTAAACAATGCTTTACTGCAGCAGAGTGTTTTCATCCCAATGGAAGATGTCTTGGAGCACATGGTTCCCAGGGCAGAAGATCAGAGAGAGTGCTATAAATTACCCAGCAAAAAGAATGATAATTTCCTTGGGCTGTTTCTAATTGACAGAACAGATGTCGATCCACACTTCATCTATCTGGGATTTCACAATTTGGTGTCACCATGTGAAACCAGCACCCAGGGACACAATCAGCCCTCCATGGAGACACCCTGGGGGGATGGAGGGGTTTGTGTGTGTCCTGCAAACATTCATAGCAAGAAGACCCCTTCCTGGACCCTTCTGTGTATTGGTCACACTGAACAGACTATTAAAACCTGAAAATCTTGGTGAATCACAGGTAACCCTCTGAGTTTCTACCACCCACCTTGCTTCTTGGCGTAGAAGGATAATAGAAGTACAAAATAGTAGCTAAAGGCTTATCATATATTTGCCTGCTCAGAATGAAACCAATTTAATCAATTCTCCTTACATCAAACTATATGGAATATTAGTTCCACTAATGGAACATTTACTTTACAGATCATATAAGTAGAGAAATGTGTGAATCATATACCAAATTGAAGACAAAGACATTTTTGAAATTTTCGGCCTCTAACCTTGGGCTGTCCCACTGTTCACTTTTGTCTTCCTGAAATACTGAAAAAGAACAAAATCTACTCACTGAGAGGTTGTGATGTAAATAAGACATATGTGAAAATGCCTGGCTCTACCCCTGTGTTCAGAGGATACTCCATAAATATGTGTTGAGTTGAAATGAATTTGAAAATAGAATTTCTACTTCACAAATTGTGGCACTGTCTCTAAGTACATTTTTCACTCAAGAATTCAGCAAATTTATTTTGGGAGTCCTTGAATCTAACTCACCCAGGATCAGTGGATACGAAAATGTGTCTTATGGCAAGAAACACAGTGGTAGCTGGGTGAGAATCCTAGTAAGAAAACCCATTTATCAAATTCATTTCCAGAGCAGAGACCACATTTCTTCAGCTCAACTGTAAGATGTTCCTTGTGTGAGTTGTTTCCCTGTAACTGTGGCCACAGGCCATTTCCCTGTAGCTTCTAGACTTGAGGTGACTTCCAGGAGCCAGGCCCACACCTTTCCCCTCTGGGGGACACATGAATTGTTAGCAGGGAGGCTTTGACTCATGAGAAGGTGAAGGGAAAACGCTTTGACATGAGTCATTATGAGCATTTGGATTTCTAAAGGAAGTTTTAGATGAGGCTCTGTTGAGTATCCAAAGAGCTGGAAAAAGAGAGGAAGGAATGGAAAGGCAGCTTTATGCCAAGTCTATGGAAATACTGTGTGAAAAGCAACTCAAGGCAGATGGCCTGGTCTGGAAAGGGAATGGACGCTCCAGAGGGTGCTTGGTTTTGTTTAATGAAATAAAAACAAACAAGTAAAAAGTTCAAGATGGCTTTGCGGCCATCAAGGAAAGGGACTAGTAGAGTTAGAAAGCTACCTGCAGGCTGAGGGCACACTGGATGTGGGCTGGGGATCTGAATTCTGATCTGTGTTGACCAGGGGCATGAGTCTGGGAGAATAGTTCATGTTCCTGGGTCTCTGTTTTCTCCTGTAGTAGAGGGGGCCTTGGGCCATATGATTCCCAATATTATCCTAGTCCCTGGATTCTGGGAGGCCTGTTGATGAAGAACAGCGTGTACTGTTTGCTTACTATGTCCCAGGCACTGTGCTAGGAGATGACGTATGTTTTCTCATTTTCTCTTTGCAAACATCCCTACGGGATAAGTAAAACTCTTTATATTTCAGAGGTGGAAATGGAGTTTTGAAGGGGTATAGTGAGTGACTTGGTGGGCTCACAAGCGTAGACGTTTCTGGAGGCAGCATTAACTCTGAACTGGCCTCTCTGAGGAGGGCTGAGTGAGTGATTCAGGAGCTATGCTTCTGTTCCCTGGCATCCAGAGAGGGGTAGAGGCCAGCCTGGTCCCAAATCTATCCTAGTGCAGTGGCAGAGAGCTGTCATGGGGGTCCTCTCACTGAGCTGGAAGATTTTTTCTTTTCCCACATCCAATGGCCAGGACTTGAGAACTAAGGTGAGGTGGAGCAAGGAGGGCTTCCTTGGGCCAGTGAGGAATTCTCTAGGGCCCCAACTCAGGGAAACCCCAGCTCTGCAGAAAAGTGACCCTTGGAATCATAGAATCTTAGGACTTTGAAGATAAAAGAGATTTCTGCATTCAGCGGCTCTAATATATGAATCCATCTGAAACCAGTAGACTAAAGCCAGATTCAGAAACTGCAGGAGATTCTGGGCTCTGGAGCTCCCCAGGGGCAGGCCGATAGGGGAGCTCTGAGTGTCACATGCAGAGCTCCTCCTGGATGGAGACTCTAGCTTGGTCACATCTTCCATGCTCTGGGGATGCCTGGCAGTGACCCCATTCTGAGGTGGGATTGTGCTGTGAAAGCGGGCGGGGCCTGGGGACTATCAGGGAGGCATCCGGGAAGTGTGATTTGGATTCATATCGAGCCTCAGGACCACAGGTAACTAGAAGTCTGGATGCCTTTTTCCCCCTGATGTAAAGATGTTTGAGTGAAAGCCTTCTTGGTATCTCAGAGTTCCATTTCACTGCCTTGACTGAAGGTTTGGGAGAGTAAGTCACTTGGAAATAGAGAAGGAAGATAATTATAGCCCATTCTTTATTTTTCAGTGTTAAATTCTTCTGCTAGTGGGTGATCCAGGTCTTTGCCTTTTCTATTCTCTTATATTACCTTTATGTTTGTACAGTTTGGACATTGCCCTTATGCTATTTGATAGTGGAGAGAAGAACAATAGAGAAGGCCCAACCAAGGAATCCTGGTCCAATGGCAGTAGGAAGAGATTTGTATCAAGTGTTAGGAGTTTTATTAATGTGATGGGATCTAAGGGCCACAAGGAGCCATTAACCAAATCGAGCAATATCCTTAGTGAGAGCTCCTTGCTCAGATGAGCCAGGCACAGATAAGGGTAGTGGGGATGGGGCCCAGTGTGATGTTCTATTTAAAGTTGTCAGAATGTTTTTTTGTAGACAATATGCCATGATGTATGATTGTCTATCTCCACATCTGTTTTCAAGTTACACTGTGAAGTTTGCCACATTTTTGAGGTGGTCATCAAAGACACAGATTGCTTGTTGTTTAACCAAGTGTCCTAAAGCATGTACCTGAGGTTATATCATTTTTTATTCTAAAAAGCTATGCAGCTTATATTCTGAAAATTATTAAATATATACCACTGTTAAAAAAAAAAGGCAAGCCAGGGGAAAAGTCACAGAGGGTGTTCTGGGCAATTAGGAGGGAGCTGGGGTCCTCAGAACCCATTCAGAAGGAGGTAAACACTGTAAAGGGAGGCGAGGCATCAACCACCACCATTGGTCCCTGGGTTCGCCTGGCCAATGGCTCGAGAAAGGCCACACGGGCTGTGCTGTATTTTTTAGGAAAGCAGTATGGTGAGCTGATGGGATCTGAGAGAACAGGGCTCCAGCCCAAACCCTATCAAGTGTTTGCATGACCTATGTGCACTACGGAACCCCTTTGAGACTCAATTTTTGCATCTGTATAAATGAGCGAGTTGAATTGGATGGGCCTTGGGATTTCTTTCAGCTCTGAATTAGGATAATTGCAACTATTGGACTTAGAAAGCACTATGATCCATGTGCTGCATGGGAGGCCCTTCTTGAGAGCCTGCAGCCCCTGACAGACCATGTATATTCTGGGTGTGAAAAGCCAGAGTGAGCCCTGTTTGAGCAGAGCGTACCATTGTCACACAGCACCTTAAATCGGCTCCAAGGATTGCATGTCCTATTTACACATCTTAGCTGATACAAATGATACAAACCCTGAACGTCACAACACAGACACCAAAGCAAACCAGGGGCAGGGTTGACTTGCAAAGCTGATCTGGAATGTCCACCAGCCCAGATGTTGTTTCATGTTCTCAACACTTAAAAAACCTGGGTGATGGGTGCATGGGTGCTTGTTACAGTATTCTTTCTACTTTTCTGTAGGTTTGAAATACTTCATGATGAAAGTGATCTTTATTTACTTGTTGAGGAAGAATGTGGGGAGCAAGTACCCTGGTGTAGTTAATGGTTGAGAGTTTTGGAGTCTGGCAGGCAGCCTGAGCCGAGTTAAGAGCTATTGGAGCCTCAGGACTCACGGCAGCACCGTCTGCCCACTTGAAATGAAGACAGCCCTCCCCTTCATTCCTTCCTCCTGGCCATGCCAGTGAGCTGTAGTGCCGGCTGGTGAGAAGAAAGGATGAGCACTGGGTGCTGCCCCATCTGGATCCCATCTCCATGCCTCGAATTAGGGTGACCTGAATTTTCCCCAGTTTACCAGGGACAGGCTCACTTATGGACTTCCCGCAGTCCTACAGCTTCTCAGATGGTAGGGAAATGGAGGTGATAATGGGAACAGGAGGAGAGAAAATGCGGAGAGTCCCCTTGCCTCCTAAGGAGGCTGTAAGCGATCACTTTCCCAGTGCGCAGACACTTAGGGCAGACACAGTAGCGTGAGGACAGTAAGCATTCCAAGCCACATACGGAAATGGAATTTATGTATTTTCTGTGTCTGTTGAAGGCCTTGGGGGTTACGGGGCGGAGGCTGGGAGACTACCACTCTCAGACAACACAGAAGCCCTTTGCGCTCACTAACGGATCTTCAAGTCTCCTCTCCTGGAACTTGGCACCCGTGCTGAAAGCCAAAGATGAAAAATGTGCTTAAAAAAGATAAGCAATGACTTTAACTACTAAGAATAAATCTACAGTTACTCCTGCCTGTGGACCGCCCAGTTTTACATAAATCAACTTTTTGACAATTTTGCTCCATTTTCCACATATGTAATAAGAATCTTTGAGATGTTCACCTAGGTTAACCCTCCTTTCATTTCCTTCAAACAAAGAAGGCAATATGAGAAAGCAAGTTTCCTTTCCTTTCCCTTACGTGTTGGTATTAGAGAACGTTGGCAATTCTAGAGACTGAAGTATGCATGGAAGCAGATGTAGCTAAGGCCCTGCTGGCATAATAAGTATTAAGTGGGGACTTTATTAAGTTGCCAAATTTTACTTTATATTTTAAACTTACAAAATGTTTCCTTCCATTATTCATACTATTACTTAACTTCTTAGATGTATTATTCCTGCCTAAAATTCAGCACAGCTAAACTTTGGACTCCATGTGTTAAGCTCTATTTTTGACCTCAATGAAACACTTAATTCTTTTAAGATGAAATTAGGATTTAAATGTTTCTTTCTTAGGTTGGTCCTGAAAATTGGCATGCTACCCTCTTAAGGAGCCTTGGGTAAAAAAAAAAAAACTCCCCCCAAACCAACTCTCTATTCTTTCCAACTTAAACCAAATACTTCCCTTACTGCCTTAATTCCATAGATCCAGAGAAAAAGAAATTGAATTGTATTTCTGGGTAGCTATTAAATATTGACAATTTCTAATGTATTTATTAGAGATGCACTATTCTGGGCTGTAGTGGAAGGATGGGCTGGCTTTGAGATCATACAAGCCTGGATTCAGATGCCAACGGTAGTGTAGACTATGATCTTAGAAGAGTTTCACATCCATTCAAAGTCTCAGTTTTCTCAGCTATAAAATGAGAATACTGGTACACACCACTCTGATTAGCTGTGGGTTACAAGAAAATGTACTATGGGGGAAAAAAAGGTACTATGTACAGATACTAAATGCTCAATGAGAGTGAGATCTTCCTATTTCTTTGACACAGTGTAGCTCACACAACCAGATTTAAGGAGGTTCCAAATGTACAGAGGTGAAGAGCTAGGCTGGGAAGTTCTCTGAGAAGGGGAAAACGGGGAGAGAGAGGAGGAAGAGGGAGACACTAGAAGTGGAGATGAGAGCCACCCAGCTCCACCCGAGCTCACCTGTCCTTGCACACATTGACCCTGAGTGGAGACTTTAGGAGGATGGGAAGAACATATAAGTTACGGATCCATAGGCCCTGCTCTTAGAGAGAGATGACAGGGATTTCTTAGGAGGCTTTGAAGGATGCCAGGCCTCGAGACAGACACTCTGTTTAGGAGTAAAGTTTGTCTAATTGGTTAGAGTTTTCTTATTTCTGGAATATGGGGAAGGAGTCAGGGCTGTGATGCGTTTTCAGGCACCCTAACAACTACATGGTATTCTAAAAATATTTTTTTTTTCTAAAAATATTTTTTACATGGATAATCAAATGTTGGCATGAGTAATCTGGAGGCACCAGGTTGACTCAAAAGTTGGTTGGCTGGTGCCTGAGGGGTTTGATAAGTGTGAAAAATCATACAACATAGAGTTTTTATTTTTTGTGGGTTTTTTTGGGTGTGTTTTTGTTTTTAAAGATTTTGTTTATTTATTTGAGAGAGAGAGACAGTGAGCAAGAGAGAGAAGGAGCAGGGAGAGTGGCAGGCAGAGGGAGAGGGAGAAGCAGACTCCCCACTGAGCAGGGAACCCAGCGCAGAGGCTTGATTCCAGGGCCCCAAGATCATGACCTGAGCGGAAAGTAAATGCCTAACTGACTGAGCCACCAGGCTTCCTTACTTTTTGTTTTTGAAAAAGAAATTAGGGGCTTTGTTGCAGTTTATAAGTGGGTCAAAAGTGTTTTAGACAAAAATACTTGACTCGTGATTCCCGGTAACCCAAGTATGTTTCTGAGGGTCGCGAGCCCCCAAACCCTGTGAAGGACTTCCCCAACCTCATGTGAGTGTGAGTGGGAACCTACTGGTCAAATCACAACTTGACCATGCCTGACAGAGCTGCTAAACTGTGCTTGACCTCAAACTGGCATATGCTGTGCACACAAAGATTTCTTAGCTCTATGTTCAAGGCCTTGGCTAGGGTTTGGTTATTGTTCATACTCTTTTAAAGAAGAAGAGAATAACTCTCACTATTTTCTATAAAAAGTTGATTTGGAATCAAGCCTAACGACTGCTTTTTATGATATATTTCAGAGACAGAGTTTTCTGCTGTGAGTCTGACCATTTCCATGCCATCAATCCATTGGCACAGGGCATATGTGAAGAGGGTCCCAAGGAAAGTGTGGGAGGAGTCTGGGGGAGACATTGTCTGACTTCCTGTTCGCAGGAAGGATCGTATTTCCATACTCTGAATGGCAAGAGCAAGTCAAAAGCAGTGTAGAAGAGATTTGCAAAGGAGATGGGGTAAGTAGGTGCTTTAAGGGCCAATAAAGAAATGAGAGTTAATTGAAATACAGCCAGACACAGGCAGCCAGTGGCAGGCACTGAGAAGGAATTATGTGACAGCCATAGTGTCCCACATCTGTGTCCATGGTGTTTACCTGATAACCATATGGCAGGATGCTGATGCTGCCCCATCTAGTTATATTTCTTTGATCCCATCCATGGGATTTCCTCAAGCAAATCAATATGTGAAATTCGCCACTTTTAAAATGTGGCAGCTGTAGGCTGTATCCTTTTATGGGGGCTGGAGTCCAAAGACATGTTCATGGGCCATGCTTTGTCATTTTCCTTGAGAGTGTCCACGATTCTGATGTTAAGACAAGCAAGGTATGGCTGCATCAGCCATGGCAATATCTTTTTTACTACTTATTTCTGGGATGTTCATCACAATTTACTTTCTACAAAGCAGCATCAGCCTTTTCTGTCTAAGAATAGAAATAACAACGAGGGGGTGCCTGGGTGGCTCAGTCAATTGAACATCTGACTCTTGATTTCAGCTCAGGTCATGATCTTGGGGTTGTGAGATTAAGACCCATGTCAGGCCCTGCACTCAGCAAGGCATCTGCTTGGAATTCTCTCATCTACCCCTCTCTCTGCATGTGCTCTCTCTCTCTCTCTCTTTTCTCTCTCAAATAAATAAACAAACAAATATTAAAAAAAAAAGGAATAGCAATGAGGCTGGTAAGGTGATAACAAATTTATTTTGTAAAGAGAGAAATGGATGCACTAGGCAATTTGCACAACAAGCCTTACGCACCTGGCACATCTGAATGTTGAGTATGCTGAATATTTCATTGCTGAATTTCCCTGTAGAGAAGATTTATTCCTGCACCGGATATACCATGGAAAGTTTCTTATTTATTTATTTATTTATTTATTGGAAAGTTGCATTTTTAGAGGAACACAAAATTCTAAGTGCATGCCAAGTAATATGGACCTATTTAAAACATGAAAGCAGTTCCATAATAAATAGGAAGTTCTGTCTTTTTGAGAGAAGAGTATTCTGTTTTAGATATATTGGTTGGGAAACCTACATTTCCAATTGGGTCTTTGGCTCATGATAGCAAAGTACTGAATGAAAGTCCAGGGGCTATGATAAGATTAGAGATGATGGCTCCCAGCACAGGGCTCTTTAAACAGCTTCATACTTGTTTAAAAGATGACGGGCCTGTAGCCTGTGGGAGACTGCACATTTTGAGGGAATGCTCTGCAGAGAATGAGCGTGTGGCACAGTAGAAGTTGTATGGAGTGAGATGTGTAACCACCACCCTCATTCGAGCTCCCAGAACCCCAGGTAGGGTGACTCCTATTGAGCTGGATGTGATGTTTGGTCCATGAATGGATGGCATTTTTTTTCTGGAGATGATGGGTCTCATCTGCTGCCCATAAGCCAGGGTCAGTACTGAAGCCATGGCAGGTATTTTGGATTTTGTCTCTGCTGATACTTGGCTGGATCAGCAATAAATACTATACAAACATGACCCACCAATGCTTTCTTCAAACATCTTTTCTGTGTCTCCCTGAGGCAGTTACAACAAATATGTGCAGGCCTGGTACCACAGATCAATGTCTCTGTGAAGTTTCGTTTCTTTGCCTCTTCTGCAGCCCTATTTTCTCTATGTCTGCCCTGAGAGGTTTTGCCTCACTTCCTTCTTTTTGAGCTAATCACAAGAGGACTTTGTTATTTTAATTGTTGTCATCCATTCCCGTTCATCAGAGAAGTTTACCATGGCTCTTGCAGCCTCCTCTGTGTGGCAGCCTGAATTCTTTGGAGTGGGCCAATTAGAACAAACTATCTTCAGAGGGAAGCAAAATTCCGACAGACTTGGCCATAGGGTGTATGATGAGTATGAACCACTGATCAGGCTAATAAGTGGTTGGTTCTGATCTCTTTCAGAAAAGATCAGGAACAGAACCACAAAATGGTGAGGTGATTGTTCAGTTACTATTGTTCAGGTAGCTGAAGCGAATTGCCCAGAGGTCTTTCTTTAACTTATTGGCTAGTCCTTATGACAGAGAAAACCACTGGCATAGTCAATATTGTACCGTTAGAAAGTGCTGGGCTATAGTCAAGTTTAAGGCCATTTGGTTTCCATGCATTCAGTATCATTTTATCTCCATAATGCACCATTCAGGCTGCTCTTCTTTTTAAAAACCAAACATGGACTTGGTTTATCTAATCCCTTCTTTTCTACCTATCATAATGTGTGTCTTACCTTTTCTTCAAGCAAAAGTGGAGGGGCTTCCTAAAGGTTGATGAACCAAGTGTCAGGATTCAGAGAGAGCCGGAGGAGAGGGTGGGACATGTGCCAGATTTCACCATTGACACCAAAAATCGCTTCTTCAGGGCCAACAGTCCCCAGGCTCACTTTTCAAGTGATTGAAATGGAGAGGAGGTAGTGGGAAGGATCTTTGAGAGAGGACACAGAGTTTTTAAAAACATCGAACTTAAAAAAAAAACCCATCAAACTTTTAGGTACAAGATATATGAATTCTGGGGTTCTAAGAGACAGCATGGTGACTACAGTTAGTAATACTGTACTATTCACTCGATAGTTAAGAGAGTGGGTTTTTTTTTTTAATGATGTTTACTTTTTTCTTTTTTTTTTTTAAGATTTTATTTATTTATTCGTGAGAGACACAGAGACAGAGACAGAGACAGAGAGAGGCAGAGACACAGGCAGAGGGAGAAGCAGGCTCCATGCAGGGAGCCCGATGTGGGACTCGATCCAGGATCTCCAGGATCACTCCCTAGGTTGAAGGTGGCGCTAAACCGCTGAGCCACCAGGGCTGCCCAAAAGAGTGGGTTTTAAGTATTCTTGCACACATAAAATGGTAACTATGTGAGATGATGTGTGTGTTAACTTGATTGTGGTAAATATTGCACAAAATGTATTTATATTAAATCAAGTTGCATACCTTAAATATATAGAAGTGATTTGCTCAGTAAAGCTGGGGGGAGGGATCCCTGGGTGGCGCAGCGGTTTGGCGCCTGCCTTTGGCCCAGGGCGCGATCCTGGAGATCTGGGATCGAATCCCACGTCAGGCTCCCGGTGCATGGAGCCTGCTTCTCCCTCTGCCTGTGTCTCTGCCTCTCTCTCACTGTGTTCCTATCATAAATAAAAAAAAAAAAAAAAAAAAAAAAGCTGGGGGGAAAAAGCATCAAGCCCTAGAGTCAAGTTACTTGGGTTCAAACTTCGGTTTAACTTCTTATTAGGGAAATCACCACATACTACTCCCTGAGGATCAGCTTCCTTATCTATAAAATGGGAATCCCAAGAGAACTTGCTTATTGTGGGGAGCATTAGATTATCAATGTCACCGTCCCTCAACCTAAACCTAACCCATACCCTAAACCGTACCCTAACCCTAAACCTAACCATAATCCGTATCCTAACCGTACCCTAACCCTAACTCTAACCCTAACACTTACCCGTGCCCACACCCTAACTCTACCCCTAACCCTAGCCCCAACTCTAACTCTAACACTACCCTAACCCTAATCCTAACCTTAACCCTAACACTAACCCATACCATAAACCTAATCCTAACACTAACTATAAACCTAACCTGTACCCTAACAGTCATCCTAACCCAAACCAGTACCCTAACCCTAACCCTAAACCGTAATGTAACCCTAACCCTAACCCGTACCCGTACCCTAACCCTAACCCTAACCCTAACCCTAACCCTACCCGTCACCCTTACCGTAAACCTAACCCTAAAACTAACCAGTACCCTAACCCTAACCCTAACCCAAAACCATCCCCTAACCCTAACCCTAACCCTAACCCTAACCCTAATCCTAACCTTAACCCTAACACTAACCCATACCATAAACCTAATCCTAACACTAACTATAAACCTAACCTGTACCCTAACAGTCATCCTAACCCAAACCAGTACCCTAACCCTAACCCTAAACCATAATGTAACCCTAACCCTAACCCGTACTCGTACCCTAACCCTAACCCTAGCCTTAACCGTAACCCTAACCGTCACCCTTACCGTAAACCTAACCCTAAACCTAACCAGTAACCTAGCCCTAACCCTAACCCAAAACCATCCCCTAACCCGTTCCCTAACCCTAACCCGTTCCCTAACCCTAACCCTAACCCTAACCCTAACCCTAACCCTAACCCTAACCCGTACTCTAACCCTAACCCTAAACCCACCCAGTACCCTAAACCTATCCCTAACCCTAACCCTAACCCTATCGCTAACCCGTACCCTAGACATAACCCTAACAGTGACCCTAACCCGAACCCTAATCGTACCCTAAACATAACACTAACCCGTACCTTAACCCTAACCGTAACCCTAACCCTAACCTTAACCCTAACCCGTACCCTAAGCTTAACCCTAACCCTAACCCCTACCCTAACCCTAACCCTTAAGTACCGTAACCCTAACCCGTAACCTAACCCTAAACCTAACCCGTACCCTTACCCTAACTATAACTGACACCAGTACCCTAACCCTAACCCTAACCCGTACCCTAACCCATACCCTAAACCTAACCCTAACCCTAACCCTAAACCTAACCCATACCCTAACCCTAACTCTAAACCAAACCAGTACCCTAACCCTAACCCTAAAATAAGCCGTATCCTAACCCTAACCCTAAACCTAACCCTAACTCTAATGCTAACCAGTACACTAAACCTAAACCTAACTCTAACCCTAACCCTAACCCTAATCCTAACTCTATTCCTAACCCTACCCTAAACCTAATCCTAACCTTAACCCTAACCCTAACCCTAACATTAACTCTAACCCTAACCCTACCCTAACCCTAATCCTTACCTTAACCCTAAAACTAACCCATATCATAAACCTAACCCTAACCCTAAACCTAAACCTAACCCATACCCTAACCCTAATCGCAACCCAAACCAGTACCCTAACCCTAAACCTAAACAGTACCCTAACCCTAACCCGTACCCTAAAAAAAAAAAAAAAAAAAAAAGATTATCAATGTCAGGGGCACAGAGTAAGCACCCAATACACACAAACTGTTAGTGTTGTAAGAGCGTTGGGTGATGCCTTCCAGGAGCCTCCAGGCTTCCATTCCCATCTTTCAGACTTTGTTATGAGGAGTTTTACTTTTATTGGAGTCTTGGAGACTCTTTGCACATTTAATTCCAGTTCCAGATCATCCTTGTTTGATGATTTATTCCTCTTTGTCTGGCAGACTAGACTGTCTGCCCAGCCATTTTCATCTTGAGTCCTGCATTGATTTATAATCACCCATACAATCTGTCAAGTGCCCTCTGAAGGTAATATGCTGCAGCTATTATTATAGCTCTTATGATAAACATATAAAAAGAATTATTTTCTGACGACGCATGGTCCTCACCAGCCTGTGTGCAGCCCTATGCTACGTGAGTTCTGATCCTGAGAAGAACTGATGGGTGCTCTGTATGTCCATGGCTTAGCCCACCTGTGCCCTCAGGCTCTGTGCTTCCTCTGAATATCCCTGAAACCTCTGGCCCACTTGGGGTCATAGTCCCGACCATGCCTCAGTCAGTCATACCACTCTAGGCAACCTCCAGTGACCTTCAATCAACTCCCTCGACCCATGGGAGGCCGGTCCTGCATTGCCATGGGTGAGAATGTGTCAGGGAGGTCATGACTTCAGGTCATAGTGCTGATGAGGCAGGTGCCTTGGGGAAGATTTAGAGCTGATATAGCAGGTCACTGACTCCCTGTCTTTCTTTCTTCTGGCCTTGATCTTGTTTTCACTGTTTCTTTGGTAACGAAGCTGTGCGTGGTAATTTTTGTGTGTTTTCCAGAAGTGATTCTCCTCTCTCTCTTCCCCAGAAATATTCAGAGGACTCCCCTGTTGGCTGCCCCCCAGCTCCCTCAAGGCTGGAAGCACAAACATAGCACCCAGCTATCCTCTGATAGAGCAGAGAGGGGTACACCAACATAGTCGCAAACATGCAAGCTTTATAGTAAAGCCTCCTAAAGACGAGTGTCTAAATCAGTGTGGGACATGGCCAGCCCTTAGCTCTGAATTTGTGGTTTCCAGATGTCTGTCGCCTGTGTCCCTACAGCAGGTGGTTTCCCTCTACAGTGTTGGAACTTTGCCATGAGGGTGGGCAGCAGCCCTCTGGGCCCCCTTCTTGCATTCTGAGCTGCAAGATACATGCCTGTTCCAAATTCACATACCTGTGAATTTCCCAAACCACACATAAAATGAAAACTATATTTAATGAACCCAAGCATTAAAGAGTAGAGTAGATAATCTTGTGGAGTAAGCTTTTAAAAGAGATAAACCCCTAACTCTATTAGCTTTTATGAGACTCTCATGAAAAAAACAATAATTATCTAGAACAACCAAATCCAAAACTGGTCTAACATTTGGTGTCAGAGCAAAATTCTGTTGGTCTTAGTCTATAGATCTAGAGTCTATCTCATGTATACTATACCTATATTTATAGTCTATTGATCTACTGGGACCTACAAGTACCAGGGACTCCTGCCCTCCAACTTAACTATAGGAGATTTATTCCCTATGCCTAGATTATTCAAACTAATCTTAATTAGCATCTTTAACACCACAGGTCACCTATAAGGTCCAGCCCATTTTTCTCATCTCTGTCTCTCCTATGTTCTTTGGGGGCAAATGAAAAGGAAGAAATGAGCTGGTCATTAGCTCCTTCTTTATGCTAAGCTCCTGTCTTACTCTCGGAAATAGGAAAGAAGTGGTTTTCCACTTTATTCTTAGGTTGAAGGGAGCATATCACATTGGTGTTTCTCTAATAGCTACTGGTGGGCTGAGTGGCAGGGAGTCCTTGAGTCCTCTGAAGTAGGACCCCACATTCCAACTGTAGATAGGAAATGTGCATTTTCTTGGAAAGACAGTCCAGAACTTTCATGAGAATTTTACAGGCATCTATAACCTCCTTTGCCCTCCAAAAGTTAAGTTTCTGGGAAGTGCAGCTGGTGGCACATGTGTAAACCATTGTCATCAGTTGCTAGCATCTGATAGAGCTCATTTGCAAGCTTTATAAACTTGCACACTCTTCCAGAAATTATTTCCGAAGGTAACTTGAACCTCTTCCTAGAGATTATTTTGAATACTGTTTAGGGAATTTTTAAACAGAATTATGTAGCTTAATAGTACCACAAAGGCCAGCTGATTCTCTAAACAAAAATTTTATTTTATTATTTTTTAAAAAGATTTTATTTATTTACTTGACAGAGAGAGAGAATGCACAAGGAGGAGGAGGAGGGCAGACTCCTTGGTAAGCAAAGAGACCAGCATGGGGCTCAATCCTAGGACCCCAAGATCATGATCCAAGCCAAAGTCAGATACTTACCCAGCTGAGCCATTCAGGCACCCTTCTAAATAAAAATTTTAAATAGAACATTTCCTTTTTAAGTTTTGTTAGAAAAATAATATGTGAGGGCACGTGGGTGGCTCAGTTGGTTAAGCATCCAACTCTTGGTTTCTGCTCAGGTTATGATCTTGGGGTTCTAGGATTGAGTCCCATGAGCTCCAAGTCAGGCTCTGAGCTCAGCAGGGAGCTGTTTCCCTCACTTTCTCCCTCTGCCCTTCCCCTCCCCGCCATGCACTCTCTCTCTAATATAAATAAATACATCTTTTAAAAAGTAACATGTGTTAATTGTAGATAAATGAGAAAATACAGAAAAACATAAAGGGGAAAATTTCGCTTGTTACTTAGTACCACCCATAAGCAACCTATGAAGAAATTTTGTTGTATGGCTTTCAGATAGATTTACAAATTTATGTATCCCAAGATATGCTGGGATTGTATCAGAAAGCGCAGACAAATATATCGTGAGCTTTTCACTTTTTGAATCTTTTACTTTAGCAGTCAAATAGTTATTATGGTATGTATGTAATATACCAGACACCTTCAAGATTAGACTTGCAAACAACTATTGTCTATTAAGACTATATTTTAGTTATTATGCTAAACATAGGACCTATATTATTTTGATTATTTCTGAATACAATTTGTGATTTGGTACTATTTGCCCATTTAATGGATCTGAAAGATCCATTAGGCTCAGAGATATCCAATGTCACAGAGTGTTAACAAAGGAGTGGAAATCAGAATTGGGGCTTTGCATAAAGTCCTGCAAATGGAATGCTTGGGTCAAGAATATGAATATTTTTAAGCCTTTGGAAACATATTTCCAAATTGCTCTCCAGATGTGAATTTACACCAGCAGTAAAACAAGTGCCTTTATTTTTAACAGCTTTCAGGAAGGGAGGTTCTACAACATCTCATAGTTTGTTTTAGATTTTGATAATACTTTGCAGGCAGCAGACTCTGCTTTGTAGATCATTTGAGCTCCACCTGGCTGCTGGCCTCATCAATTCCTTTCAAAAGTATAAAAAATAGTGAAAGGGAATAAAGGGGAAAGGAGAGAAAATGAGTGGGAAGTATCAGTGAGGATGACGGAACATGAGAGACTCCTAACTCTGGGAAACGGAAAGGGGTAGTAGAACGGGAGGTAGGCGGGGGGTTGTGGTGACTGGGTGATGGGCACTGAGGGGGGCACTTGACAGGATGAGCACTGGGTGTTATGCTATTTGTTGGCAAATCGAACTCCAATAAAAAAATATACCAAAAAAAAAAAAAAAAAAAAGAAGAATCAGAGGCAGGGTCAGCCTGGGTACTCCTGAGGGTAAACCAGGGTGGGTGTCCAGCAGAGAATGCCCATGATCTCAGCTAATGCATGCTTAGTGTTGTAGTCACAGCTTTCATGGTACTCCTAGGCCGGAAGAAATTCACAACACTTCTGTTTATTAACTAGTTAGGTCCAAAGTACTTATAAGTATGTGCACCCTAACAATTTAGGAACCATTTGAAAAAAAGAGTACACATAAATGGAAAGAAGCCATATTTAATTTCATTATTAACTACAGTCTTGTATAGAGAAATAAATGCCCCCGTTGGACTCTGCACAGCTTCTTCAACCTCAACATCGGATTGGACACTGCCACCCTTTGTATCTGTTCCACCTTGATTTTGATGCAGTACTTGGTTTTAATCACATCAACTGTCAAAACCAACTTTGCAAAAATATGTTATTAAAGGGGAAAAAAAACAGAAAAAAAAACAAAAAACAAAACAAAACAAAACCCCCAAAAGTGGAGAACAAGTCAGTATCCTTAATACTTGCTCTTTGAACACTGTAAAAGAGTATTTTAAGACATTACATTCATTTATTGATGTATTTACATCAGACATTTTTTTAAAAAATTTGTGGGATAGTCATAATAGCTTTCAGCCCTTTTTGTCCTTCTATTCTTTATCTTTCCTAGGTAGGGTATAGTTTCCATGTCCTTTCATTATTTTCCTCTTTCCTGACTCTTGTTAGCTCAGTTTTTTAAAAATGCAAAGATCTAAGTTAGGTCTAATGCTGTAGGAATTATGAGACCAAAACAGATGGCAATAGAAACAAGATTCTCGGGATCCCTGGGTGGCGCAGCAGGTTGGCGCCTGCCTTTGGCCCAGGGCGCGATCCTGGAGACCCAGGATCGAATCCCACGTCGGGCTCCCGGTGCATGGAGCCTGCTTCTCCCTCTGCTTGTGTCTCTGCCTCTCTCTCTCTCTCTCTCTCTGACTATCATAAATAAATAAAAATTAAAAAAAAAAAAGAAACAAGATTCTCTGGCCTTTGAAAGCAATCAATTTTTCAGAGTTGCATTTCTTGGTGCAGAGCTATACCTGTTGAGTCCTTTTCCTTGATGCAAAGATGGTGCTATTTTTTTTAAACATAATTCCCCATGAACTTTATCTTTTTCTTTTTCCCTTTGAAACATTCATCTAACTCATCCAAGTGACTGAATTCTGCATCTCTCTTCCAAGACGTTAGCTCCCCTGCCTCACTCGACAGCATACACCAAACTACATGGGTGTATCCTTCAATCCTTCTTCCAGGTCAATGACAAAGAAATGAAACCATGCTATTTGTGGGGCTGGCCCCTGGCAGGCACCACTGACCATGTTCTCTGGGGAGTGATAACTCAACTTTGGATACAGAGGTATATGGTTACTAGCCAACTGCAGCCCCATGGAACCCGCCATCAGCAAATCAGATGCTTATTTTCAGAAGCATGAGAACCAGAGCTGGAACAGTAGTTCTGTCCTGGAGGAAAAAGACCTCTCACTGAAGAAATAGTGAGTATCTTAGTCCTTTTGGACAGCCTAGATCCTTACTGTGCCTCAGCCTTGTCCACCAATTAAAGAAGTTAGATGGCTTTACACTAAAGCTCTACATGGTACTAAAACTCCCCAGTTCCCATTGAAAACTGACCTATTTTGCCAAAGAAGGCAGATGATGGCCAACAGGCACATGGAAATTTGCTCAACATCAGTAATCATCAGGAAATGCAGATCAAAGCCCCAATGAGATATCGTGTCGTAATAGCATTCCAGCCCATCTGAAGGGTTAACCTGTTCAAGGTAACACACTCCTTGGTTGCTGACAATGCCTTGATCTGTAACAGAACTAATTTACTTTCTTTGAGATTTGGGGAATGAAGGACCAGAATGTCCCCAGGCCACAGAGGTCAGCAAGTCTATTGGAAGCCGTCACAGCTTTCTGATCAGCCCAGCAATCTGTTAGCAAAAATGTTTTTCTTTTTTAAGGTCACAACAAATGACTCTATTGACCTCCCTTTGTGCATCTCTAGACCTTGCCCTCCTTTGCAGGAAAAACAGAGGACTCTTGCATAACCTCCCGTACCAAGGAACTAGACCTCCTTGCACAACTCCCCACTCCCCTGAGCACCAAGGAACTAGGACTTCTTGCACAACCTCCAAGCACCAAGATAACTCTGTAGTTGGCATCATCAGTCTACATGGTCGTCAAGAAATGTCACAGACCACTGCACTCCCTTAACCCATTAAGCCCCTTTAAAAATTCCTGGGCCAGGCAGAAACCTTGGAGTTGGCTTTTGGACAGGAGTCCGCTTTCTCTCCAGATGCCTGGCCTCCCAAATAAAGCTCATATTCCTTTCAGTAGAAACTCATCTCCTGAGTATTGGCCTTCCGAGCGACTGGCAACCAAACTTGGGCTCAGTAACAGTCTCGCTCCTGCCAGGATGGCTATTATTTGAAAAACAAAAGTTAAATGTTGACCAGGACATGGAAAAATTGGAACTCTTGCACACTGCTGGTGGGAATGTAAGTTGGTACAGCCATTATGGCAATAGTATGGAGGTTCTTCAAAAATTAAAAACAGAACCCTGTCCGATCTAGTAATCCTGCCTGGGGGCTGCTTATCCAAAGGAATTGATCAGGATCTCGAAGAGACACCTACCCTCCCAATGTTCACTGCAGTGGTGTTCCCAGTAGCCAAGATATGGAAACGACCCAAATGTCCATTGACAGATGCATGGGTAAAGAGGTGGGAGATATTCAGTCTGAGAAAAGATGGGGACCTTGCTATTGGTGACAACCTGGATAGACCTGGAGGACATGATGCTAAGTGAAATAAGCCAGATATAGAAAGACAAGAACTGTAGGATCTTACTTTCATGTGGAATCAGAAAAGACCAAACTTAGAGAAGCAGAATGTAGAGTGGTGGTGACCCAGACTGGGGTGAGGGCAAAGTGGGAGATGTTGTCAAGGGATACAGAGTTTCAGATCTGCAGCAGGACCACCTCCTGGAAATGTAAGGTGCAGTGTGGTGACTGTAGGTTACGTAGCACTCTGTGTACTTGAAGATTGCTGAGACGGTGGACCCTAAGTGTTCTCCCAGTGCATGCACACACACGGGCACACCCACACATGGGCACACATGGGCACACATGGTAACTATGTGTGGTGTTGGATGTGTTAATTAGGTTGTTGTAGTGTTTACTTCACTGTGTATACATAAGTTAAATAAAATTGTATATGTTAAATGTATTCAAAAGAACAAAGAAAAAGTAAATGGACCTAGGCTACAAACATCACTGTCTCCTCAGAGGCCTGTGTCTTCCGTCTTCGCCCTCTTGCCCAGGTGTGTATCCTCCCTGGCTTCTCACCGCATCCCTCAGGTGTAGACGCGCTCCCACCTCTGTGGAAAGGGAACCCAAACTGTCTCCCTGGCACAATCTCTAGCTACCACTCTCCCTCTCTCTCCTTTCTTGGCCTGGTCCAGTGTGCTCCCTGCTGCTGTCCGAATGCTCATGTCCATCCCCACCTCCTCATTCATGGGTTGAAACCTAAGCTCCCTTTTGAGGGTGTTAAGAGGGGGGCCCTGTGGGAGGTACTTAGGCAGAGCCTCAGGATTGGGATTAGCATTCTTATAAAAGAGGCCCCAGAGTCCCCTCCTGCTTCTGCCCTGTGGGGTCACGAGAGAAGTGGGCCACCTACAGTCTGGAAGTGGACTTTCTGCAGACACTGGACCTGCCCCAGGCTTGATCTTGGACTTGCAGCCTCCAGAGCTGGGAGGGGGGAAATTTCTGTTGTTGATATTTTGTTGGTATTTTGTTACAGCCGCCTGAATGGACCAAGACACTCACTGCTTCTTCTTCATTACCTTTTAGACATTGGAAAAGCCAGAACCATTTTTCTTCCATCTGAATCAAGAGCGTGGAAGTGTTCCAGCTGAGCTAACCTGTGACTTTCCACTTGCAAAATCCAATGAATAGTTTCCATTCCTTGTCTTGCAGGACAGACTTCCTTTGTACCCTGGTGATCTTCCCAAGCCTCCTGGGTCATTTCCTCCTGTCTCTGTCACCCCCTCTTCTGCTCCTTCTTCAAACGTTGGTGTGTCACTGGCTTTTGTCTGCCGCTTATCTCTAGTCTCCTGCTGCTTTTCCTCCCTAGATGATCTATTTACCATAATCACTTTATTATTATTTTTAATAATAAATTTATTTTTTGTTGGTGTTCAATTTACCAACATACAGAATAACACCCAGTGCTCATCCCGTCAAGTGCCCCCCTCAGTGCCCGTCACCCATTCACCTCCACCCCCCGCCCTCCTCCCCTTCCACCACCCCTAGTTCGTTTCCCAGAGTTAGGAGTCTTTATGTTCTGTCTCCCTTTCTGATATTTCCCACACATTTCTTCTCCTTTCCCTTATATTCCCTTTCACTATTATTTATATTCCCCAAATGAATGAGAACATATAATGTTTGTCCTTCTCCGATTGACTTACCATAATCACTTTAACCGGTACCTAAATTAATGTTAATGGTATTTTCTGACTATGTCCCTGATCACCCTCCAAGCGTTGGATGCATTTCAAACAGTCTCAAAGCATCTTTCCCCACAGGAAACTGAAGCACAAAGTATCTAAAGCTGCATCACCTTGTCTTCAAAATGGTTTCTCCTCCTGCTGTAATCCAGCTTCATTTGATGACCCTGTCCTATGCCTTGCCAAGGCTGGAAATCCAGGGATCGTGCCAGATTCTTTTCTGTCCCCCACACCCCATAGCCAGTCAGTTTCTAAACTCTTCTACATAGCCCCCCAAATCTCATGCAATTCCATTCCTGCTCTTCATTCCTACAGGCTCTGTGTGGCCAGGCGCTTGCCCTCCCATGCCTGGAGCCCCTTCTTACCCTTCCTGCCAGTCTTCTGCCTCCAGCCAGCCTCCACTGGGGGCTGTTCTCCACCCTGTCACTAGAGAGGTCTGAAACACATGATCAGGTTCTACTTGTTCTTAAAAATCTTTCCATGGTTTCCCATCCTTTTCCACAGTTGATTTAAAAATATTTGGGAGTTACATACGTCTTTGAAATGTTTATTAAAAATATACACAGTCACTTGAAGTCAATCACAAGGTTTCTGGAACTCTTTCTAGACCACTGGCTAGAGGTTCTTTCTGTCTCTTTTAATAAAGAGCCACAGTGATGAGATCAGCTTCCTTTGGAGTTGTCAGCAGTGGGGCCAGGTAAAAGGAGATTTTGCATTTTCATGTCTTCTGATCTTTCCTTAGTTGGGCTGCACTTGCTTTGCTGTATTATTCATGATAAGTCACTGAGGTAGAAACTTGGGTGCATTTATGAATGCTGGGAGAGGAGCCCTCAAAAGGGTGATGCCAAGCGTTTGTTTGCAAGCAACTTACTAGCCTAGATGATTTTGTTTCAACATTATTCGTAGCAATGAACAAGAAAGGTTAATAAAGAACATGTAATCATAATTATTCTCCTGCCAACTCGCCTCTTTATTCAAATCACTATAAAAGTTGGTGCCACATGCTGTCTTGACACATGCTGCAGTCCAGAGGTGGCACTGTGGGACCATCCAGTCATAGCATGGTTGGCAATAGATGCTGTCAAAGACAGTAGACACATTTAGAAATACACCGGATTCTTTTATGATAGAATGAGAATAAAAGGCAGTAAAAAAAATATCCAAGGGTGAAAGAGTCACAGAAGTAAATAAAAAAAACATTACTAGGAAGACAGAAGATAATGGGATATTTTGATTAAAACTACTAAACCAAGTGTAGAATTTTCAGAATCCGTCTCTGAGCAAATTAGCCATGACATTAGGTAATAGATTCCTGAGTGTTTGGGAAATAGAAATCTGTTAAGACTGCAAGATAGCAGAGGTATTTTAATTCCTGCTTTATACTGGTAGAAGAGTGACCTTGAACTTTTTACCAAACATCCTCAGGCCTTCGTGTCATCATCTGTAAAATGGGTGAGTTGTATTGAGTGATCTCAAATATTCTAACTTGGAAATTCTGTGATTCCTGACTCTCTAGTTAGAGTTGTGTAGCCCCAGGCAGGCAGTCTGAAAATAAATGATTAAATGAGATTAAAACAAGACAAGCTAACAAAATTAGAAGAATCTCAGATGACTACAGATGGGGTTGACCTTTAGCTAATCAAAAATTTGCTTTATTTTTATTTTATTTGATCTCCACCTTTTTTTTTTTAGAGCCTTTCCACCCTGAGCATCCCTACCAGACTCTCATGCTGCTCTGACTTTGACTCCTAGGACCCTATGAGCCATCTAACAGGGGGCCAGAAATCTCCTTGGGGGCAATGGAATGTCTGGAGCTGTGTCCTTTAAGACATTTCTTCTAGATGGTGTGTGGCCCTGCTGCAGCAACCCACAAAAGCAGTGGCCAAATGAATGCTGAGGTCTATACAGCATTTAGAGTGGAGGTCATTTTTTCATTCACTCACCACTTTATTCCATAAGCTGGTCTGGAGCCCTGGGGCGTATCTAAGATGCCTCATGAGGATTCTAGGGCTCAAAGGCCAGTGACACAAACTGGAAACATGGTTTCTCCCATACAGAGGATTGCAGGTGAAGTCGGATCTTGTGCCCTGTGATTCCCTGAGTCCATCTCTAGGATGAGACACCTGGCACACTGCCCTGCCCCTGTGATCCACAGGCATGTTCTACTACTGGACTGTGAGGGTCTCATTACAGCACTGTGGGTGGGGGGTGTGAGCTCTGCAATCAGCATTCCTGAATCAAATCTAGCCTCCCAATGCTTGGTAGCAGTGTGACATTGGTCATGTTACTAAAGTGCTCTCTGCCTTCATTTGCTCTTCTGTGAAACAGAAACATTAATATCTCCTTTCTGGGATAATTGTAAGGAGTAAGTAAATTAAGATAAGTCAAGCAGGAGCAGGAATTTGCTCCATCTTATCTAGGTATCCCCAAGTACATAGCAGAGCGACTGGTACATAGTAGTAGGTGCTCAGCACGAGTCTGTTGGCAAGATGAGGGAGTGAGGAGATGGAGCACAGATGGAGAGAAGTTAACACGCTCGCAGAAGGAGACGATGGCCTGTGAGAGAGAGGATCAGACCTGGTGCAGTTCTTGTTCAGGAGTGCCTCTGGCAGCCTGATCTCAAAGCCAGGCCTGGGCAGTAAACCAACAGGGTTTCTGGTGATTAAAACAGGGAAAGGAAGGGAAGGACTGAGTTTGTAAATACAACTGCAAACACACAGTTGGTAACTAAGCAATTTGGCAAATATCCCTACCCGAGAGAGAGAATTTTCCTTTTGAAAACAAGAATAATAGCAATGATTTCATACAGGGCTTTAGGGTGTGTGTCTTAGAGTGGCCATCTTCACACTGATGTCTACAGGGCCCTGAGGGTCAGGTGAGGTGTCAGTGCAGGGTCCCCAGTCCTCACTGGGTGCAGTGGGATGGGGTATTTTCACTCATCCTTCTGTGGCAATTGCTGTGTTTGTCCATGGGTTCCTGCCAACACGTTAGTCCTTGTACTTTCTGTAATGCTCACACTACAAGCTGATGTTTTCCTCAACTAAAGTTATAATTCAGTCATTTAAAACAATGTTTTTATCTTTTAAAGATTTTATTTTTTTATTTATTTGAGAAAGAGAGAGAGTGTGTGTAAAAGAGAAGGGAGGAGAGAGAGGGAGGGATAGAGAGGGAGAAAGAATCTCAGGTAGACTCTGTGCTGAGCACAGAGCCTGACACAGGAGCTTGATCCCACGAACCTGAGACAATGACCTGAGTCATAATTGAGAATCAGAAGCCCAAAAGACTGAGCCACCCAGGTATGCCTATAACTCAATCATTTAAACAAGTTTATGTGCTTGTTCCTTTGCTCTTTTCCTGCATTGGAGGTTATTTGGATAAGAGGAAAAGTGGAATGAGGCAGAGGAACCATACTGGTGGCTGCACTGCCTCTCTTCTGGACCAGCAGCCTGCATTTCTTGACCTCCCAGGCCAATGGCAGGTGCCTCATATCGCCTATCCATTCCTGTAGACTAGGTGATAGGAAGCTGCTTTTCTTCCTCCTCTGGTCTTTAAAAGGTGCATGAGCAGGCATCATGGGGAAATAACAACTCTGCATCATGTCATCTTGTTCCCTTCCTCCCAAGGGAAATCACTTGTGTTTTTCTACTTCTTCAAATAACCATTGTCTTCTTCTCTTGTCATCACTGATCATAAATCGACTTCACAGAATTTGAATCACCCACCCTGGACTGGTTAGGATACCCAAATTCAAAAACAACCATATTCTTTTTTTTTCTTTTTAGGATGAAGAAAATATCCTATTAGTTTGTCAATGGCTAGTTTATATTTCTTTCTGGAAAGTTGCATTTGAGATCATACTGGGCAGGGTTGACATTAGAACATTCGTCTTCTACTTAACCCCGTGACTGAGAAATTTATCAATTCCCAGAACAGCTCTATTTGTTTATAAAAATTGGTGAGGTTTGGGGCCAGGTTCTTTCAGAAAGAACCTTCCATTCTAAGAATTGAAGGTTCTAATGATTTTTGCATCATATTCTATGTAGATGGAGCCAGAGTCCTCCTGGGGTTGACAAGATTCCAATTCTTTCTTTCTTTCTTCTTTCTTTTCTTTCCTTCCTTCCTTCCTTCCTTCCTTCCTTCCTCCTTCCTCCTCTCCCTCCCTCCCTCCCTCCCTCCCTTCCTTCCTTCCTTCCTTCCTTCCTTCCTTTCTTCTTTCTTTTCTCTCTTGTGAAATGTGAACCTGAGAATTTGAGGCCCAAGAGAAGGTGCTTGGTAGGCTGTCCTTTCTTTACACAGGCCTAGTACAGAGTGTTGTTTTTGAATCTAAGGATTTCTGGTGCACACACACATGGACACACATGTAGACAGCCACTTTAACCCACAGATTACTGGGAAAATGACTGTTGTTTAAGGCTACAGTGACTTCATGGTGAGGGAACCCTCATGTATGAGGGAACCATGACCTCTGATTTAGTGTCTATTTTTCATTGCAGTGGCTAGGCCTAGCTGTCTGCAGGGGTGAGCTCTGACCTCCTGTTGGAGGAGATAATTGTGAGGACCTGTGAGTTGGACCCAGGCAGTTAGAAGCTCCTTATGCCATCTTCTACCTCTGGAATGTACTCACTGCCCACTGTTCCCACAGCTGGAGCCATTTTCAAGGACATAGCCTTGAAAGAGCATGTATGTTGATGCCTATTGGCTGAAATGATCTTAAACATGTGCCTAATTTTACTTTAAGAAAGTATATAATATGGTGGAAGGAACCCTGGACAGGAAGGGAAGAGATAGTCTGGTCTTGGCTTGGCCTCTGAATAGCTATGTGATTGTAGGCAAATCCCAGTGCACACTGATCCTGGATCCCTTTCTGAAGGCAAGCTGCATCAGAATTACCTGGGTAATTATTAAAAAGGAGAATACCTAGACTCATCCAAGTCTACTGAATCAAAATTTCTCAGGGGAGAGCCCTGGCATCTCTATTTAAATTTTAAAAATGACAATATTTAAAAGTTACAGAAAAGATGCAAGAATCATATAAAGAATTCCCGAATAACCTCACCTAGATGAACTAAGTGTTTGCATTCTCTCAACACACACACACACACACACACACACACACACACTTATGTGTGTTTAAGTTTTTTTCTGAACCACTTAAGAGAAAGTTACAGGCATGAGACATGATGTCCCTTACCCTTAAATATTTGTTTCCTAAACACTAAGGCTTATCTCATAATACACAATATAATAATCAAAACCAGAAAATTAACATAATGCAATGTTATTGTTTAATTTAAAAACTTTATTCGGATTTTGCCAATAGTCCAACAATATTCTTTATAGAAAAAGTAAATCCAAGACCTTGCATTCCATTGCCATATCTCATTTGCCTCTCTTACTCTGGAATAGTTCCTGAGGCTTTGTTTACTTTTCACAACATTAGTATTTTTAAAGAGTACAGGTCAGTGATTTTGCAACATGTCCCTTGGTTTGGGTGTGTCTGCTGATTCCTCATGACTGGATTCGGGTTATGCTCTCTGGGCCATCCGTCATACCCAGTGATGATGTGTCTTTCTTTATGCATCAAATCTGGAGGTCCCTGCAATCGATTAATTCCATTTTGGCAAATGGCAACACTGGTTATTGGTTAAGGTGGTCCCTGCCAGGTTTCTCAACTGTAAAGTGATTTTACCCTCTGTAATTAATAAGTGCCTTGTAGAGAGAGACATTGACATAGTATTAGTTTCTGTAATCTTGACCACCATCACCTGCTAGCTTGGGCATTCATAGATACTCTCCACTTTTAATAAGGCTTCAGGATACCTGGCCTGGTTTGGGGACCAGTGCTTGAAAACCTCTGTGTTCATGGACATCAAGCTCTGTGAGAGTGGGACTTTGTCCCCTGTGCCAGTCCCAGCATTTGGCCTCATGTCTGGTTCACAGTAGGAGTTCTATCAGTGGGGAAAAAGAAAGCCACAGGCAATTGCATGTCTTCTCTCTGGGGTTCAGTAAAATGAGGGAGATGACCAGTTATAACTATGGTACTCTTTTGATTATATAAGTCTCCACTTCCCCCAGTGAGATGGTAATTCCATTATACAATGCTTTCTTCAACATGGTAGACTGAGGTTGTGTGTGTCATGGAATAAAAAGAAACCAAGGGATGCCTGGGTGGCTCAGTGGTTGAACGTTTGCCTTTGGCCCAGGGCCTGATCCTGGAGACCCAGGATAGAGTCCCACATTGGGCTCCCTGCATGGAGCCTGCTTCTCCCTCTTCCTGTGTCTTTCCCCCTCTCTCTCTATCTCTCATGAATAAATAAATAAAATCTTAAAAAAAAACAAACAAGACATTTTCTACAGTTTGATACATACCACAGAAAATGAAGGTTGGAATTAGTTTATTTTTTCAGGTTCATTCCATTTAACAAAGATTTATTGCACACCTTGCATGTACCAGGCACCACTACAGGCATTAGAAATACAGCAGCAACATACTATTGTTATGTTCTACAATGGGTAGAACGGTGCTTTGCGATGCAAAGAACTTCTACTTTCTCTGTTCTACTTTCTCTGTTTCTACTTTCTCTGTTTTTTCAGGTTCATTCCATTTAACAAAGATTTATTGCACACCTTGCATGTACCAGGCACCACTACAGGCATTAGAAATACAGCAGCAACATACTATTGTTATGTTCTACAATGGGTAGAACGGTGCTTTGCGATGCAAAGAACTTCTACTTTCTCTGTTCTAGTCGAGCAGTTTGAGATGGCACAGGGCAGACCTCTAGAAACAACACCTTCCTGCTCTAAGGTTAATCCTCAGGCAGCGAAGGCCTGAGCAAGCCCCTGTTAGGAGACTCAGGCAGAGCTGCATAATGTATGAAAAGAAGGTCTCAGCTAGGAAGAAGCCGAAGTCATTCAGAGTTGCATGCAAAATTAGCCTGTAGCCTTCCTCATCTGAACTTCTTGTGTATTTGTGTGATGCAAAACTCGCTTTGCATTGTTTTCAAAGGAATGACTCTGATTGGAGCCCAGTTTATTTCTCAAACCAGCCTGTATGATGAAAGCCAAGATACACTCCTTGATAATTCCTGATGCATAAGTAAGTCCAGCCAGTTATATACAGATGAGCTTTCCAAAATAAAATCAGTGAGGTCATGACAGTGATCTAATTACCACAGCACTGATGTGTACATTATAATTTAGATGAGTAAACTATTGTTATGTTCGACAATAAATATCTTATAACAAATACAATTTGTTAAACAAATAAAATAGCAAGGGAAAGCAATTCTCTATAACAAGTATGCAAAGCAAGCACTGCCTAGAGATTAGGGGTTATGTTCCAGAATAAATGCTAATAAGGCTTTTAGAATTTACAAACAGAACAGCACAGAATTTCCTGCAAACAAATCAGCCTAGACTCAGTTTGACACTGCAGAGAAAGAATTTGTCAGACTGGTTAGTGTTTGCATCCAGGAGTGTCTTTGAGGTGTTTGACTTACAGATGTTCTTCACCTTCCGTGATAACTTTATAGTAAGATGAAGTAACAAGGTCGGTCTTTGTATTCTCAACGTACTTGTGACAACAGCTTTCTCACTCTCTCAGGGTCTGTTGAAATTTGTGGCCTTTGCTTTAGTCTATATTATTAGCCAAAGTTGAATACAAGAATGTGGAGTTCCACTGTTTTGCATCATGTTTATTGATACGTAGATACTCTGCTTCCTAAACCTGGACACTCTGTTGCTTACTGGAGATTACCTATTGAACTACTCATTGTAATTCACACTAAGGTGATATGACTTAATATGGATAGCTTCTCTCAGGGGTCCTTGGCTTTTTCTACCCACTCCGCCTTGTTATTACTTTACTTCTCCCTGGTTCAATGTCTTCAACTACATTTCTCTTTGAAGACTTCCTCAGCCAGGTAGAAATTTCCAATCACTGTGCTCCTACAAGGACCACATTATGGGTTGATAGATTTGCCTCTCTGGCTACAATATTTATTCTACAGTAGCAAATATCCTATCTTACTCTTTTTTAAAAAAAATAATTTTATTTATTTATTTATTTATTTATTTATTTATTTATTTATTTAAGAGAGAGAGAGAGAGAGAGAGAGAGAGAGAAAGAGAGCACGAGCCAGCCAGAGAGCACAGGCAGGGGGAGCAGCAGAGGGAGAGGGAGAAGCAGACTCCCCACTGAGCCGGGAGCCTGATGTAGGGCTCATTCTCATGATCCTGGGATCATGACCTGAGCTGAAGGGCAGACACTTAACAGACTTAGCCAGCCAGGCACCCCCTATCTTATTCATTTTTGTATCCATGATCTATAGCGCAATTCATAGCACATAGGATGTGCTTGGTAAATGTTAATTGAATAAATGAAGCAACCGGTGAATGAGGAAAAGGAGTTCCAGGGTAAAAAGCTTGTCTGAATCAGTGATGATGGAGTGAGGAATCAGGCAGGAATGAGTGGAAGGGGATGTCTTGCTGAGTGGCAGGGTTAATGGGCTCTGACTCCTGCAGCACCGCCTCCTGGCCCTAGAGGTAAGGCCTTCTTGACTATATCATCAGAGACTGGCATTTTCTGGAGCCATCTTCTCTTGCCTGGGAGTGCAGATGACTCCTGTCTTGCTTATGCAATATTTCCTGAAATCATTCTCACTTCCACCAGCAGAAAGTCCATGAAAATTTACACAATAATCAAACTTATACCATGGAATCAGAAACGAGGTATAGCACATCAATGTGATATTTACAATGTGATATTAAATACACTTAAATACAATGTGATATTTACTTAAATAGGCAGATGAGCTACATGAATGTACCCTTTTCCTACTGAGCCCCTTGTAAAAGTATAGGAAAGACATATGAACTTTTAAGTACAAAGAATGCCAGGGTAGAGAAAACGGGGGCAGGAGACTTAAACACATCTTCAGGAAAAGTGGCTGAAGAGGGGGAGTGGTTTAGCAGAGGCGAGGAACTTTTTAAAAAGTATGCATGTATGTATGTATGTATGTATTTAGAGTGCACATTAAGCATGGGGAGGGATAGATTGAGAGGGAGAATCTCAAGCAGACTCCGTGCTAGTGCAGAGCCCCATATGGGGCTCAACCTCATGACCTGAGCTGAAATCAAGAACTGGACGGTTAATCAACTGAGCCACCGTGGTGTCCCCAGAGGAGAGGAATTTATAAAATAGCTTTCAGAGGGCAAGCTGGGGAAGAGCAGATCAGCTTTGGCAGGGCCATAGTTAACAGCACCAAGAACGTCTAAAATATGTGCGAACTGTGAGCGCAGATAGTTTTTGTGCTCTAAGATAATGATCTCAAGTGAGTTTTTCTTTTTTGGGAAACAAATTATCCAGTTACCTTAAACCTACCCTTCTAGTTAAGATGACAATATATTGATAGCCTGAATTTACCTGCATTAGAGTTTCAAAGTTCTCTCCCACGCATGATAATCTTCCCAAATCACTTCCTATGCAGTGCTTGCCTGGCCCTCCAGACATCACTCTGAGGTAGGCAGGCAGGTGGGGAAATGTGCTCAGAAAGGTTAATCTGTCTGGTTAACCTGACCCAAGAGCTCTCATTTTCCACCTTTTGAAGGACGGGAAATATTGCCTCTCACCTCATCTGGATTCTTCAGATGTTCATCTTTGGCCTCTTCTGGTTGTTGTGGTGGGAATTTGCACCCAGAGCAGGCTCAGTGCTCATGGCAGGGCATTTCCAATCCTCAGTGAGACAGGAATCCTAAGTGATGTCCAACACAGTAAGACCTGTTCATGTCCAAAGAGCCACCACTCTGATGGAGGGTTCTCCAGGGCCACCAAGCAGAGCTTTCATCTGGGAGGGAGCCTATCTATCATGTTGGGGAGAAGGTGTGTTAGTCTGTCTAAGGCTGAGTGGGTAGCCTCAGTTAGGAGTGGAACCCCCACTCCCACCATCTGTTTGGATCGCTGGGAACAACCTCTGTCTAAATTTGTCTTTGCTCATTCAGTTGTCCACCTAGGGGTGGTCCTATAGATGAAGATGCTCCTTCTTGGGTGAGTGTCTTCAAAATGTTTGGATAGTGATGGCCTCCTAAATCCTGCTTACCTCTTGGGCCATATTCCAGCAACTTCATATTACTCATCATTCTTTGTGAGCACAGTGCAAAGGACATTATAATACATGACCTAAGCTTATTTCTCCACACTTCTAGCTTGGTTTCCTGTTGGGCCTCTGTAGAACCCTTCTGTTGCAGCTCACAATGGGTACTAGAAGGGAGTGACATTCTCTGTCCTGCTTGGCCAGTGTTGAGAGTTCCAGGGCCAAGTGCTTGTTAGGAATAACCATGTCCTGGTCAGTGTTTTCTGGCCCTCTGATGCTGGGATTGACCTCATCTCTCTTCCCACCTACAGTGAGGACATTTCAGCTCCTCAGGGTCTGGGAGGGAAGCATTTCTGGTATTAGGTACCCAGGTGACAACAAGATAGAATTCTGGCTGGTGGCTACAAGGAGTGTCCAAAGTAATGTGTACAGGCAAGTGTGTTTCTGCATCAAGAGCAGGTTCTTAAACTGGGTGTTGCATTCTCTCCTCCCAAATCCCCATGCACATGGGGTTTGTGTGGCAGGCCACATCAGGGGACAAAGTTTTTTTCTCCAGAGGTAGCCAAGAGGGACACAAAAGAGTCCAGATATCAGCCTGGCAGCTCAGATAACAACATTTTGATGTAGATTTCTTCAAGAGCACTTGAAATGTAAATATTTTCCAAACATACCCTTTTCTATCTTGTTGGTTTAAGAAAGTAGTTGTGATACTTAAATTTCATGTCAACTTAGCCAGACTATGGTGCCTGGTTGTTCTGTCAAACATCAGTCTAGATGTTGCTGTTAGGTATTTTATAGACATGATTCACATCTAGGGTAAATTGACATCAATCAAGTAAAGGAGATTATCCTCCATAATGTGGGTGGGCCTCATCCAATTAGTTGCCCCAGTCTGCCCTGCAAATTTCAGGCTCATCACCCCCACAATCAATGAACCAATTCCTTAAAATAGGTCTCTTAACATATATATCCTCTTGGTTCTGTATCTCTAGAGAACTGTGACTGTGGCCAAATCTTTTAAAAACACAAGAATACAAGGCCAGAAGAAGGCATGCCAGTGGGACAACGATACACTGACTCTGAGAAAATCTTTTCTATACCTGGGGCTTGGGTGTCACATTCTTACTGAGCAGCATGGCTGGTAGGCAAGAAAAACAGGTGTCTGGTAAATACTTAACAATTTTGTAAATTTGTCTGCTACAGAGACCTAATTTCAGCAGTATCTAATGGCAAGGCTATTTCTAAAGATGATAGACCGAAGAAAATAATATCTTACAAAGTCTGAGTGGGGCTGTTTTTTTTTTTTGAAAAAATAAATATGTAATTTATTTTTATTCTATTTACTTATTTATATTTTATTTTAAGTGAAGTATATTTGGCACATAATGTTATATAGTTTCAGGTGTGAAACATAGTAATTGCACAATTACACACATTACACACTGCTTACCACAATAAGTGTCATTGCTATCACCTGTTAATATAGTATAATTACTTTATATTATGTTGCACTTTTCATCCCCGTGACTTGTTTACTTCATCCCTGTGACTTATTTATTTCATAACTTATTTTTTTCATAACTGGAGCTTTATACCTCTTCATCCTCTTCACCTATTTTGCCCAGTCCCTTGCCCCTGGTCACCACCAGTTTGTCCTCTGTATTTATGAGTTTGTTTCTGGGTTTTTTTTTTTTTTTTGGTTTTAAATACATTTTATTATTTTTTTTTATTAATTTTTATTGGTGTTCAATTTACCAACATACAGAAAAACACCCAGTGCTCATCCCGTCAAGTGTCCACCTCAGTGCCCGTCACCCATTCCCCTCCAACACCCGCCATCCTCCCCTTCCACCACCCCTAGTTCGTTTCCCCGAGTTAGGAGTCTTTATGTTCTGTCTCCCTTCCTGATATTTCCCAACATTTCTTTTCCCTTCCTTTATATTCCCTTTCACTATTATTCATATTCCCCAAATGAATGAGAACATACACTGTTTGTCCTTCTCCGATTGACTTATTTCACTCAGCATAATACCCTCCAGTTCCATCCACGTTGAAGCAAATGGTGGGTATTTGTCGTTTCTAATTGCTGAGTAATATTCCATTGTATACATAAACCACATCTTCTTTATCCATTCATCTTTCGATGGACACCGAGGCTCCTTCCACAGTTTGGCTATTGTGGCCTTGCTGATAGAAACATCGGGGTGCAGGTGTCCCGACGTTTCATTGCATCTGAATCCTTGGGGTAAATCCCCAACAGTGCAATTGCTGGGTCGTAGGGCAGGTCTATTTTTAACTCTTTGAGGAACCTCCACACAGTTTTCCAGAGTGGCTGCACCAGTTCACATTCCCACCAACAGTGTAAGAGGGTTCCCTTTTCTCCGCATCCTCTCCAACATTTGTGGTTTCCTGCCTTGTTAATTTTCCCCATTCTCACTGGTGTGAGGTGGTATCTCATTGTGGTTTTGATTTGTATTTCCCTGATGGCAAGTGATGCAGAGCATTTTCTCATGTGCTTGTTGGCCATGTCCATGTCTTCCTCTGTGAGATTTCTCTTCATGTCTTTTGCCCATTTCATGATTGGATTGTTTGTTTCTTTGGTGTTGAGTTTAATAAGTTCTTTATAGATTTTGGAAACTAGCCCTTTATCTGATATGTCATTTGCAAATATCTTCTCCCATTCTGTAGGTTGTCTTTTAGTTTTGTTGACTGTATCCTTTGCTGTGCAAAAGCTTCTTATCTTGATGAAGTCCCAATAGTTCATTTTTGCTTTTGTTTCTTTTGCCTTTGAGGATGTATCTTGCAAGAAGTTACTGTGGCCGAGATCAAAGAGGGTGTTGCCTGTGTTCTCTTCTATGGTTTTGATGGACTCTTGTCTCACATTTAGATCTCTCATCCATTTTGAGTTTATCTTTGTGTATGGTGAAAGAGAGTGGTCCAGTTTCAGTCTTCTGCATGTGGATGTCCAATTTTCCCAGCACCATTTATTGAAGAGACTGTCTTTCTTCCAATGGATAGTCTTTCCTCCTTTATCAAATATTAGATGACCGTACATTTCAGGGTCCACTTCTGGGTTCTCTATTCTGTTCCATTGATCTATGTGTCTGTTTTTGTGCCAGTACCACACTGTCTTGATGACCACAGCTTTGTAGTACAACCTGAAATCTGGCATTGTGATGCCCCCAGCTATGGTTTTCTTTTTTAAAATTCCCCTGGCTATTCGGGGTCTTTTCTGATTCCACACAAATCTTAAAATAATTTGTTCTAACTCTCTGAAGAAAGTCCATGGTATTTTGATAGGGATTGCATTAAACATGTAAATTGCCCTGGGTAACATTGACTTTTTTAGAATATTAATTCTGCCAATCCATGAGCATGGAATATTTTTCCATCTCTTTGTGTCTTCCTCAATTTCTTTCAGAAGTGTTCTATAGTTTTTAGGGTATAGATCTTTTACCTCTTTGGTTAGGTTTATTCCTAGGTATCTTATGCTTTTGGGTGCAATTGTAAATGGGATTGACTCCTTAATTTCTCTTTCTTCAGTCTCATTGTTAGTGTATAGAAATGCCATTGATTTCTGGGCATTGATTTTGTATCCTGCCACGCTACCAAATTGCTGTATGAGTTCTAGCAATCTTGGGGTGGAGGCTTTTGGGTTTTCTATGTAGAGTATCATGTCATCGGCGAAGAGAGAGAGTTTGACTTCTTCTTTGCCAATTTGAATGCCTTTAATGTCTTTTTGTTGTCTGATTGCTGAGGCGAGGACTTCCAGAACTATGTTGAACAGCAGTGGTGAGAGTGGACATCCCTGTCTTGTTCCTGATCTTAGGGGAAAGGCTCCCAGTGCTTCCCCATTGAGAATGATATTTGCTGTGGGCTTTTCGTAAATGGCTTTTAAGATATCGAGGAAAGTTCCCTCTATCCCAACACTCTGAAGGGTTTTGATCAGGAATGGATGCTGTATTTTGTCAAATGCTTTCTCTGCATCTAATGAGAGGATCATATGGTTCTTGGTTTTTCTCTTGCTGATATGATGAATCACATTGATGGTTTTACGAGTGTTGAACCAGCCTTGTGTCCCAGGGATAAATCCTACTTGGTCATGGTGAATAATTTTCTTAATGTGTTGTTGGATCCTATTGGCTAGTATCTTGTTGAGAATTTTTGCATCCATGTTCATCAGGGATATTGGTCTGTAATTCTCCTTTTTGGTGGGGTCTTTGTCTGGTTTCGGAATTAAGGTGATGCTGGCCTCATAGAACGAATTTGGAAGTACTCCATCTCTTTCTATCTTTCCAAACAGCTTTAGTAGAATAGGTATGATTTCTTCTTTAAACGTTTGATAGAATTCCCCTGGGAAGCCATCTGGCCCTGGACTCTTGTGTCTTGGGAGGTTTTTGATGACTGCTTCAATTTCCTCCCTGGTTATTGGCCTGTTCAGGTTTTCTATTTCTTCCTGCTCCAGTTTTGGTAGTTTGTGGCTTTCCAGGAATGCGTCCATTTCTTCTAGATTTCCTAATTTATTGGCGTACAGCTGTTCATAATATGTTTTTAAAATCGTTTGTATTTCCTTGGTGTTGGTAGTGATCTCTCCTTTCTCATTCATGATTTTTTTAATTTGAGTCTTCTCTCTCTTCTTTTTAATAAGGTTGGCTAATGGTTTATCTATCTTATTAATTCTTTCAAAGAACCAACTCCTGGTTCTGTTGATCTGTTCCACAGTTCTTTTGGTCTTGATATCATTGAGTTCTGCTCGAATTTTAATTAACTGTCTTCTTCTGCTGGGGGTGGGGTCTATTTGTTGCTTTTTCTCTAGTTCCTTTATGTGTAAGGTGAGCTTTTGAATTTGAGATCTTTCCAATTTTTGAATGGATGCTTGTATTGCGATGTATTTCCCCCTCAGGACTGCTTTTGCTGCATCCCAAAGATTTTGAACGGTTGTATCTTCATTCTCATTAGTTTCCATGAATCTTTTTAATTCTTCCTTAATTTCCTGGTTGACCTTTTCATCTTTTAGCAGGATGGTCCTTAACCTCCACGTGTTTGTGGTCCTTCCAAACTTCTTGTTGTGATTAAGTTCTAATTTCAAGGCATTATGGTCTGAGAATATACAGGGGACTATCCCGATCTTTTGGTATCGGTTCAGACCCGATTTGTGACCCAGTATGTGGTCTATTCTGGAGAAAGTTCCATGTGCACTTGAGAAGAATGTGTATTCAGTTGAGTTTGGATGTAGAGTTCTGTAGATATCTGTGAAATCCATCTGGTCCAGTGTATCATTTAAAGCTCTCGTTTCTTTGGAGATGTTGTGCTTAGAAGACCTATCTAGTATAGAGAGAGCTAGATTGAAGTCACCAAGTATAAGTGTATTATTATCAAAGTATTTATTCAGTTTGGTTATTAATTGGTTTAAATATTTGGCAGCTCCCACATTCGGGGCATATATATTGAGGATTGTTAAGTCCTCTTGTTGGATAGATCCTTTGAGTATGAGATAGTGTCCCTCTTCATCTCTCACTATAGTCTTCGGGGTAAATTTTAGTTTATCTGATATAAGGATGGCTACCCCTGCTTTCTTTTGAGGACCATTCGAATGGTAAATGGTTCTCCAACCTTTTATTTTCAGGTTGTAGGTGTCCTTCTGTCTAAAATGAGTCTCTTGTAGACAGCAAATAGATGGGTCCTGCTTTTTTATCCAGTCTGAAACCCTGTGCCTTTTGATGGGGTCATTAAGCCCGTTCACGTTCAGAGTTACTATTGATAAATATGAGTTTAGTGTCAACATATCTATTCAGTCCTTGTTTTTGTGGATTGTTCCACTGAACTTCTTCTTAAAGGGGAATTTTAAGAGTCCCCCTTAAAATTTCTTGCAGAGCTGGTTTGGAGGTTACATATTCTTTCAGTTCCTGCCTGTCTTGGAAGCTCTTTATCTCTCCTTCCATTTTGAATGAAAGCCTTGCTGGATAAAGTATTCTTGGTTGCATGTTCTTTTCATTTAGGACCCTGAATATATCCTGCCAGCCCTTTCTGGCCTGCCAGGTCTCTGTGGATAGGTCTGCTGTTACCCTAATATTCCTCCCCATAAAAGTCAGGGACTTTTTTTCTCTTGCTGCTTTAAGGATCTTCTCCTTATCTTTGGAATTTGCAAGCTTCACTATTAAATGTCGAGGTGTTGAACAGTTTTTGTTGATTTTAGGGGGGGATCTCTCTATTTCCTGGATCTGAATGCCTGTTTCCCTTCCCAGATTAGGAAAGTTTTCAGCTAGGATTTGTTCAAATACATATTCTGGCCCTCTGGCCCTTTCGGCGCCCTCGGGAACCCCGATTAAACGTAGGTTTTTCTTCCTCAGGCTGTCATTTATTTCCCTTAATCTATCCTCATGGTCTTTTAATTGCCTGTCTCTTCTTTCCTCAGTTTCCCTCTTTGCCATCAACTTGTCTTCTATGTCACTCACTCGTTCTTCCACCTCGTCAAGCCTCGTCGTTAGGACTTCTAGCTTGGCTTGCATCTCATTTAATTGATTTTTAATTTCTGCCTGATTGGATCTAAATTCTGCAGTCATGAAGTCTCTTGAGTCCTTTATGGTTTTTTCTAGAGCCACCAGTAGCTGTAAAATAGTGCTTCTGAATTGGCTTTCTGACATTGAATTGTAATCCATATTTTGTAGCTCTGTGGGAGAGAGGGCTGTTTCTGATTCTTTTTTTTGAGGTGAGGTTTTCCTTCTAGTCATTTTGCTCAGTGCAGAGTGGCCAAAATCAAGTTGTATTGGGAAAAGGAGAAAAAGAGAGAGAAGGAAAGAAAAGAGAAAAAGAAAAAAGAGAAAGAAGAAAAAAAAGGGGGGGGGGAAGAGAAGAAAAAGAAAGAAAAAGAAAGAAAGAAAAAAGAAAAAAAAGGGGGGGTGGGGTGGGGGAAGCAATCAGAAATCAAGAAGAAAGAAAGAAAAAAAAGCACACACACACACACACAAAAAAAAACCACGGGGGGAGTATCTTCCGATTCTGTATACTTTAAGTCCCTTGACTTCCCCTGGAACTGGTCCGTCTCCTTGGTCTTCTGGGGGAGGGGCCTGCTGTGCTGATTCTCAGGTGTGAGCACTTGGGGGAGTTGCCCTGCCCCTGCCTGGTGCAGGGCTCAGTGGGGGTTGTTCACCCCGTGAGGCCCCAGGAGGAACAACCGCAGTGGTGGGAGCAGCTCTAGAGCCCTGGAGTCAGCCCCCGCAGTAGCTCCGGGGCTCTCCGTCTGCAGGGCCTGGAGGCTCCGGGGCGGGGCCGCTGATCTGCTCAGCTCGGGGCAGGAGCGTCCTCGCTGTCCTGGGCCCTCCCGGCCTCTGCCTGTCCCGGGGGGAGGCCGGATCCTGGGCTGTGTCCCGGCGCCCTGTGCTCCGGGGCCTGCGCTGTTGGATTCGCGCTCCCGGCGGTGCAGCCCCCTCCGCGGAGCCGCTGCCCGAGCCCCTCCGAGCTGCTCCGGGTCCCGCCGAGCGCTGCAGCCCTTAGGGAGCTCGGCGCATCTCCCGGGGCGCAGGTGCCTGTTAGTGTCCCAGGGAGCCCAAGGGCGTCCCCGCCTTTCTGGGGATCCTGCTCCAATTCCCCGGGAGGCCTTTCCGCGGGGAAGGTTGGTGCAGCTCCTGGTCCTCCGGGACGGGGCTCTCCTGTCCTGGGGACACTCGCCCCGGCCTCAGCCCGGCTCCTAGCGGGGCCCCTCCCCCTTGGAGGCCTTTTGTTTCTTTATTTCTTTTTCCCCCGTCTTCCTCCCTGATAGAAGCGCGAACTCTTCTCACTGTAGCGTTCCAGATGGTCTCTCTTTAAATCTCAGGCCGAATTCGTAGAGCTTCAGGATGATTGGATGGTTTTCTAGGTAATTTGTTGAGGACAGGTGACCTGGGGACCCTACTCTGCCACCATCTTGCCCCTCCCCCCTGTTTCTGGTTTTGCTGTTGCTGTTTATTTGTTTGCTTGTTTTGGCTTTTAGATTCCTGTGTGTGTGTGTGGGGGGGGGGGCTTTTCTGATCCACCTGGGTTTCATGACAAACTCATTGAAGTCTTGGGCTCCAGGAAATATGATGATAACTATAATACCCAACATGTCAGGCACTTTGCAAAGGCTTCAAAGCATGTTATCTCTTTTAACTTGAAAAGCGAGGCTTTATTTTTTAGAGCATTTTTAGGTTTACAGAAAGATTAAGCATAAAGGACAGAGTTCCCCATATATCATCCCTCCTCAAGTTTCCTTGTGTCATGGACATCTTGCATTAGTGTGGTACATTTGTTACAGCTGATGAGCCCTTACTGATACGTTATTACTAACTAAAGTCCAGAGTTTACACTAGGGTTCACTCTCTGTGTCCTAACATCCCATGGGTTTGAACAAAAGTATACCACAGTATCTTACAGAATAATTTCTCTGCTTTTAGAATCCCCTGTGCTACACCTGTTCATCCCTCTCCCTGTCTCACCTGCTTTTTAAATAATGTCATGAGTTTGGATTTCATAGGCCCTGGGAACTGGAGTCTTTGGCTCCTTCTCTATGGATAGAGAATAGTTAAGCCTACCACACGTGTGGCTCTAAGTCTTCAAGGGGTTAGTATGTGTAAAGACCTGAAAACAAAGCTATGATCTGAGTTTATGTGGATTTGATACAAACTCTGAATGATAAGACTTGTCTGTTTATGTAGCCAGAATAAGATTTTCCCCGCTTCAGATTCTGATTGGCTTTATCTCTTAGGGCATGGGGGAAATAGCCATGGTCCTGCAAGAAGCAGAAGATTTAGGATTAGTCTGTTAATAATGGCTAGACAGAGCAGAAAGAGGGCTTCAGGACAGGATGGCACCAGCAATTCCTTGTTTCCTCTAAGGACCCCACGACTCAGCGGCTGGGATGGAGTGTGGCCAACGTGGAAAACAACCTGCCGGCAGTAGCAGTGGCTTTGGTGGCTGGTCCTGGTGGTGGTGGGTGGGGGCAGGTGAGCAGGGAGAGGCAGGTAGGAACTGGGTGAATCTTGAATCTTGGGACTCTAGCACCCTGGTGTGTGGGGTGTCATTGGGAGAGTGTGTCATTAAGGATGAAATCTAGTTTTACCTGTAGACTGCCAGGATGGTTCCTGACATCCTGTCTAGCTGGTACCTTTCTCCTAGGAGTGGGTCCTGAACCTCAGTAGCTTCCTGGGTCCCTCTACCAACCTGAAAGAAGCCTCATCACTTGCAGCAACTCTGGCCTCATGGCTCTACTTCCTTCCCCGTTGCCTCTAGACTGTATTAGGCCGGTGCCTTTTGGGGGCCCACAGCTGGGTGAAGTCCCATGCCCACATTTCTCATCTTCTCAGAAGCCTCATTATGTGTGAAGTGGTGCAGACAGGAGTCAAGAGAGGGCTTGAGGGTTCTCTGGGGGCAGGAGTGGTGTGTCTGTTCACACTCTGCAGCCTTGATACACCCCAGAGCAGAGGCCTTTCACCAGGAAGATGTCAAAGTTTCTAAAAGTCACCTGAGAGACTTCTGAAAATGTTGCATGGCTTTTCTTCTAGCCCACACCCCCAACAGAGATTAGGATATAATAGGTCAGGCAAGGAGTAGGGTGTTTGAACATCTTTATTATTAAAATGTTCCCTCGGGCACTCTAGTGTACCCAGGCTGGGGCTCACTGTTGTGACATCTCAGTATGACTGTCCTGCTGCTCTGGGGAGGGGCTATGATGTCCTCGAGGGGCCCACAAGGGAGGGGAGTGCCCTTGTCATGTGAAGTCTTTTCCCTTTTCCAGAAACTTTGCCTTTCCTTTCCAACCCTGCCACGCTTGATCAAGAGGCCTGGCCTGCGGTGTTTGGGGATGAGGTAATGGTCAAGGAGGGAGCTATGGGCATGGGGCTTGGGTTGCCTGGCCAGATTCGGGAGCGTGGAACAGGAGCTCACATTGGCTTAGTTATTCCAGGAGAGTCTGCTTTCCTAAAGGAAAAAGAATCACTCAAATGAGCCTGGCACCCTCCTGAAGGTCTTTAACAGGCTCCTTCTGACTGGGAGCATTGGCTCCCTGCCTTCTGCTCCATCCTGGGGCCAAGACGGCCCCCAAAGAGACAATTTGAGCCTGTGTAGGCAGCCTCATAAATGCACACTCAGGAGCTGCCTCACTGGCACTTCCTAGAGCAGACCCTGAGCTGGGTTCAGTGGATCCAGACCTCCACACCTGCATATGATCTGTGATTCTGCCCACCTGGGCCATGGCAGGGCCCAAGAGATGCCCTCCCTTACAGGGCAGAAGTGCTTCAAGTCTTTGTTCCCTCAATTCACTTTTCATTCCCAGATTTCTGACTGGGCTTGTGGTTTCAGGGAGCTCACGCCCAGGTCTCAACACAGTAGGAAATTTAATCAGCTTGGTGTAAATTTTGGCTGGAACCCCTTTGCCCAAGGAATAATCTGGACTAGGAGATTCTCCAACAGGAGCATGAATTCAAGCTCCTTGAGGGGTATTTTTGTCCTAGTTCTCTCCAACATGTGCCCAGTGTCGACATGCTTGATGCTCACAGTCGGGCTTTCTGTGGTTTCTAGTCAAGGGCTTGGTCATGAGCTGTTGCCAATGCCTGTGAGGCAGGAGTCCCTTTGGAGTCTCAGCTGTCTTCACCCAGGAATCAGTGTTTGGCCAGATCTGGAGTCCAGCAAATCAAGCTCACTGATAGACCAGAAAAAGTCCTCAGCAAAGACTCATCTTCAGAGGAGTGATCGATTTGGTGATAATAAGTTCCTCTGGAGGGATGGGTGTGTTACTTACAGTGCCCTGTGACCTGACTGGGGGTCTAGGACTGAGGATGTAACCTGAGCTTGTAACCTGTTCCATGGTGGGCATAGAGGCAAGGCCATTGGGCCAGCAGCCAGGTAGCATGGCACCATGGGGACACTAGAGGAAATAGCAGTGCCCCTGGCTGGCATCAGTTGCTTCTTTTGCTGTGGAGAAAAGTGGAGAAAACACAGCAGTAAGTGTGGCACCTTATCTGGGGACTACACCCATCTGGGAGTTGCTATGAGTTGCTATGAGTTGCTCTTCCTTCAATCACCCCACCCAGTGGCTAGAAAGCACAGGACACACATGATCGTGAACATGCAAGGGACCTCCCTGGACTGCTCCCAGAGTACAGAGCTTTCTGTGCACCAGAGGCTCCAACATCCCTCCTGACTTATTAATGGTGTGTGGTCCATTTTGAGCAGGTCCAGTATTATGGTGGGCTATGTCTGTGGGAAAAATGTGCGATAGGTAATAACCTGTGTGCTGTGATTTGAAGAGCCTGAGGAGATTTGGCTGGGAACTTTTCTGTCAGTAGAGCTGCCTTGCCTTCACAGCCTGCTTCTTTCAAAGAAGTGAATTCTCCTGATCATAGGCTTCCATAAATTGTTTGTTTTTCGCACATTTATGTCTTGTCTCCTCCAAGACAATTTGAACTCTCCTATTCCTGTGGATCATTGGTACAATGATCTTCTCTTTGTAGGTTCATTAAATTTTTGTTCTTTATACAAAAAGCTGTATTGTGTTAGGTGGGCATAGAGGGTCAATTAACATTTTTTGAGCTGATACTATATACTAATACATGATATGCCTCCAATGCTAGTACCTGAAGTGCTGACTTCCAAGGCCTGATGTGCTATGATCAGCAGGAATTATATCTTTTCTAAGATTGGCCTTTGGATTTTCAACTCTAGTGCCAGTTTTTTTTTTTTAATCTAGTGCCAGTTCTATGGCAGACAGTTCACACATTTTGCTGAATGATCATAATGCCCATACATAATAAATAAAATATGAAATCTCAAGGATCCAACCAGACAAATATTTAGCAAGTGGATGGGTTTTAACCATAGCCATAGGAAAGAGAGGAAGCAAGCACAGAAGAAATGTGAGAATTAGGGAATAATCATGCAGAAAGCCCTCAGCATGGAGGATATGGTTTTCCCTTTCTGAACCCAGTAGGGTCTGTAATCCCTCCAGCCACCTTGAGCTTAGCAAGCATCTTGCATTTTTCTGGTTGTGTTTGACTTAGAGACAAATATACCTCCGCCAAGCCTTGCAGTTGATGAATTTGTGAAGTAGAAAGAACTGGAGCAAAGGAAAGTTTATGAAGTCTTTGAAGTTGAGGCTAAGAGATTTTTGTGCACTAAAGACTAAATTGTGAGATTTTCAGATAAGGAAATCAATTCTCTCTGCAGTTAGGAGAGGTGCCCAGAGTTCCCATGATCTGAAGGTAGCAGACCAGCATGGAACAGATGTGACCATAGGACAGCAGAATCTGGATGTGGAGCTGATAGAAGATCCTAAACTTGAGCAAGACTGGGCCAGAGAGAACAGCATCCAAGCCATGGTGTGGACATATCTGAATGCTTTGTGAGATTTTGGGTGTTCATGTACATTTCATTCTTTTTTCAACCCTTGACATGTATCCTCTGAATATTAATGAGAAGCTAACACATACCTTGTCTATTAGTGAGCCATCAGGAGATTTGGTTTCTCTTTTTCAAAATAACTCTTAACTCTCAACTTCTTCTTTTTGGTTGGGAGCATGCACAGAAGCTTCCTACCTGAAGAGATGATTTGTTTATCTCTCACTGAGAGACTTGGAAAACACCCAAGTTTGATCATGGCAACAAGACAAGATTTTGGGAAAGACAATGACAATAATGACATAAAGGAATCCCTGTTGACACAGGTGACTGCTTTGTAACTTGCCTGAAGATACTGTGTGTGGTCACTTATTTAATAGGGAGCTGGGGAGTAGAGATTGTGTTTGTCAAGCTCATGAATTGAGAACAAAGCCTCAGAATTTTTTGTTGTTGCCTTTGGTTTTGTTTTACTTTCTCTTTTGAAATGATTTCTGATTTATAGAGAAGTTATAAGAATAGTACGAAGAATTCCACGGATGAAACAGATTTCCCAAATTAACACTTCACTGCATTTACTTTCTTGCTTTCCTTTCCCTCATCTCATCTCTGTAGCTCTATATCTTTCTATCTGTCTCCATCTCTCTCTATCTCTCTATCTATACACATACACAGGTCCATGGCAAACAGTTCATTTTACCAAGGTTGTTTATTGACTGGGGGAGGTAGTATGATGAGGGACGGTAGACATTGAAGAAGACTGGAGGAAGTTATGGGAGGGAAGGATGCCCCTTGAAATATACTGCTTTGCCTCATTAATTACAAATATGTGTTCCTATTGAGGGAAATTACCTGATTTATTGTTTGCCATGAAGTTTAAGATTTCTCAGTTAAAGCATGTTTGTTTTCATTGGAATGGGAATACTGTGGCAGCTTTGGGATTGAAGGCTGTTGATTCTTTTGAATATATCTAAAAGGGAGGAATGTAGGGATTTCATTTTGGGTTTTACTTTAATAAGCTCAATCCTGTAGGTATGCATCCTTTTGGGTTTTTATGAGAAGTTTACAGATGCTCCTCTGAGAAGGAGGCTGAGCATGTGAGGAGGTAAGCAATGGAGATATGTACAATATGCAGTGATACCTCTTTTATGACAGGCCAGTCTTGATTATACAACCATAAAAATAAAGACAAAGTTGAGATATGACAGTTTTCTGAATACATTTTTGTACTGAGTGTAAAGCTTAATTACTTTTAGCTTGACACTCTAAGCCTTAACAAAGAGTACATGGAAAACATGATTATTATGATTTTAAAAATGAAAAATCATCTTTCTAAGTGTATTTACTCTTCTGTGTGCTTTGGATATCTTCCCAGTTACGGTCAGCATGATGAATCACTCATTTAACATTGTTTCTCAGAGTCTTCCTTAGTTCAATGCAAGTGGACCTTATATTTCTAGAAAAAGAAATTAAGCATCATTTGAATCCATATAGAAAAAGAATCACTTCTTTAAATCACGGATTTTTTTTAAAAAAGATTTTATTTATTTATTTATTTACTTATTTATTTATTTATTTATTCATGAGAGACACAGGCAGAGGGAGAAGCAGGCTCCATGTGAGGAGCCTAATTCAGGACTCAATCCCAGGATCCTGGGATCACAACTTGAGCCAAAGGCAGACACTCAACAACTGAGCCACCCAGGTGCCCCTAAATCACAGTTTTTTAAAGATGGAAAACATGAAACAATGAGAATGGATTCAAGAGCCATTTATAGATGAATTGGTTTCATGGGGCAGGAGGAGCAGGGGAGAGCAGAAGGAGAGTGTTGAGGGTCCAGTGGTACAGAGAAGAAGTGGGGCCTAGGGGAGGGACATGATTTGCCTGGGAGAAGCTGAAAATTTCTTTTTTGCTAGACTTTTATCCAATATTGGACCACGGTTGCTTTTAGCTCTCAGGGGGGGCCACACTCTCATGGTATTCCAGATCAGCATGATTACCTGATACTGTAGTGCATAGCAAGGGTGGAAAGATGAGTAACATTGCTTGAAAGTGGCAAAAGAGATTCTTTCTGTTGGTGATATAAGTGGGAAAATTCATACCAATCATTTCATTGAAAACAACCACTAGACAATTAAATGATATTTTAAAAACTTCTCAAAAGCATTAAAGGGCTAATGAGATAATGAGAAATTAGTGGATTAAGATTCAGGAGAAGATGAAAATCCAGAGAAGATGTTGGTACTGGGACTGCTTTTGACCATGGGGCAGTTGAAAATCTGAAATATGTTTAAGAAAGTGAGAAGCACCTTCCCAGTCCTGTGAGGTGAGGGGACATGAAGTTGGAGCCCTGAGCCCACCAAGATATAACCTGCTATACTTTAGTCTCAGTCTCAGCAGAGATGTCCATCCTAGAGGTAAGGGTGAAACGGAAGTAAAATAGCCCTTGCATGAACTTTAGCCTAGTTCTGGGCATCTGAGTAAAAAAGAAATCTCATGTCCTGAAGTTGGAATTAAGAATAATGAATTGATAGTGTCTCAAGGCTTGATAGAACCAATAAAAATTAAATATAAAAAGTAACATCAGTTTAGACTTCAAAATATTTCTACCAGTAATTTTAAAAATACAATGTCAAGCACATAGCTAAAAAACTCCAACAAAACAAAAAACTGGATACATGAAGGTCCATACTCATCTGGGAAAGAACCAGTGAAAACAAGAAGCAACATATCCATAAGAATATCAGATGTGGGAATTATCAGTGAGAGACTAAAGAACTATGCTTACTATTTTCAAGAAGAGAAAGGATAAGTTTGAAAAATTTGTCAGATTATTGGAAACCATAAAGAGTGCAAAGAGGGTTTAAATTAAAACAAAGTAAGCTCTAGAACTTAAAAATCTAATAACAATTAAAATGTATAGATTTGATGACATATAATTGAAGAGAAATTAGTAAACTGTAAGATTAGTTTGAGGAAAATATACAAAATAAAGCACATAAAGGCAAAATGTAATAAGAAAACATAATACAAGGAGAGGGTATAATTAAAAGGTCCAACACATGTCCATTTGGAGATTTGGAAGGAGCAGTGTCATGAGCCTTGAGAATAAAATAATTGCTAAAATTTGTAATATTTATCAATCATAATTGATAAATTACTGACAATGTTCCTAAAAGACATTAATATATATGTATATATGTGTGTATATATGTATATGTATGTATCATACACACACACACACACACACACACACACACACACACATAAAATCCCAAGAAATCTTAGGATAAATATAAAGGATATATTGAGGTGTCTCATAGAGAAGTCCTTAAAACTGCCAGAGAGAAAAAGATTACTTTTTTTCATTTTCTTTTTAATTTAAATTCAAGTTGCCAACATATAGTATAATACCCAACATATAGTATAATGCTCATCCCATTCAAGGGCCTCCTTAGTGCCCATCACCCAGTCACCTCGTACCCCCCTACTTCCTCCCCTTCTACAACCCTTTGTTTGTTTCCCAGAAAAGGGAGTCTCTCATGGTTTGACTTCTAATTTTTCTCCACTTAATTCCCCTTCTTTCCCTTATAGTCTCTTTCACTATTTCTTATATTCCACATATGAGTGAAACCAGATGATTGTCTTTCTCCGATTGACTTATTTCACTCAGCATAATACCCTTCAGTTCCATCCATGTCCATGTAAACAGTAGGTATCCATCCTTTCTGATGGCTGAGTAATATTCCATTGTGTATATATACCACACCTTCTTTATCCATTCATCTGTCGAAGGATATCATGGCTCCTTCCACAGTTTGGCTATTGTGGACATTGCTGCTATGAACATTGGTGTGCAGATGTCCTGTCATTTCACTACATCTGTACTGGGGAAAATACCCAGTGTTGTAATTGCTGAGTCATAGGGTAGCTCTATTTTTAACTTCTTGAGGAACCTCTACCCTGTTTTCCAGAGTGGCTGTACCAGTTTGCATTCCCACCAACAGCGCAAGAGAGTTCCCACTTCTCTACATCCTCTCCAACATTTGTTGTTTCCTGTCTTGTTAATTTTAGCCATTTTCACTGGTGTGAGGTGGTATCTCATTGTGGTTTTGATTTGCATTTCCCTGATGGCAAGTGATAGGGAGCATTTTTCTATATGCTGGTTGGTTGTGTGTAGGTGGTCTTTGGAGAAATGTCTGTTCATGTCTTCTGTCCATTTCATGATTGGATTGCTTATTTCTTGGGTGTTGAGAAAAGATTAGTTTTTAAGGGCACAATAGATACCCTGATAGTTGAGTTATCAAGAACAATGATGGAAATCAGAAGATACTGGAATATCTTCAATATACCAAAAACACAAAAACAAAGAAGAAGCTGCCAGTAAAAGACTGTCAGTAAAAATATCTTTCAAGTATGAAGGTGACATAAAGACATTTTCAGACAAAAACAGAGAGAGTTGTTAGCAGCAAACTGTCAGTGAAGGAAACATTCAAGACAGTTCTTTAGGCAGACAAAAAAGTAATCCTTAATGGAAGATTTCAGATGAAGGAGAAATCAAGAGCAAAAGAAGGTATAAATATATGAATAAATCCAAATGACATGGATTTTATAAAACAATGATAATTAATATTTATGGGATAAAATATATGTGTGTTATATTTTATCTATCATTTATTGCTACACAGGACATAAAAATGTTTAAGTTTGGAAGAGAATAGAAGGATTGTAAGTGTTTTAAGGTCTTTATATTGACAAAGAGGAGGTAAATAATTGCCCTATTATCACAACACTTTGGTAAGTCCAGGATTCATGTTGTAATTTCCAAGGTAAACATTAAAAGAATAATAAAAAGTGTAAAACTTTTAAATAAAGAGACTGAGAAAATGGAATCATAAAAAATAGTCCAAAAGAAGGCAAGAAAAGAGAAAAGAAGCATGGAGTGAGTGGGACAAATAGAAAGCATATTGTAAGACAGTAGATTTAAAGTAATATAATATAATTATATTAAATATAAGTAGACTAAATACTTCAGTAAAAGGACAAAGATTTTCCGGCTTGATTACCAATCAAAGTCAAATTATATTCCGTTTTCAAGGCACAAATTAAAATATGAGAACAAATAAAGTTTGAAAATAAAGGAGTGGAAAAAAATCTATAAACAATAGCCAAAGGAAAGCTGATAAATCAGTATTAACATCAAGCAAACTTGACTTTAAAGCAAATTTAAAAAGAAAGAAAGATAAAAAAAATTACTGGAGGTTAAGAGTCACTTCTTACTGATTAGGGATTCAATCCATCAGGAATATAGAATCACTTAAAATTTATATGTCCTCAAAATATTTGAAGGAAGAAGTGACCAGAAGATGGAGCCCCAGGTAACTCCACAGTCATGCTGGGATTTTTTCATTCTCTTAGAATTGATAGATCAAGCAGGCAAAATATCTGTAAGGCTGTGAAATTTTAAAAAACATGATTAAAAACCTGACACACCAAGAAGTAACATGATAATACACCTAGTTTTCATGTATATATTGAATTACAAAAACTTAGCTTAAAGGAGGTCACAAAGCAAGTATTAATGCTTTCAAAGGGTTAGAATTACAGAGGATATAATGTGACCATAGTTCAAAAGCAAAAAGGTCACAGGAAGATCACCATATGTTTAAAAATTAAGAAAAATATCTGATAACTCACAACTCACAGGTCAAAAGTAAACTTCAATACAAATATATTTTTTAAAAAACATGTTTTTAAAAACGTAGGATGTAGTGAAAGCAGTACTTAAAGAGAAATCTTCACCTGAGAGCATTGTACTAGGAAAAGATACAGTCTGAAAAAGACTCAGTGAACTATTTATCTCAAGAAATTAGAAAGAGAAAAGCCAAACACATGCCAAAAAAGTAGAAGACGGGAAACAATAAGGACAAAAGTAGAAAATACTGAAAAACCAAACAGAATAGACAAAGTGAAAAGTTAGGGTTTTTTAAAAGATGAATAAAATTGATAAACCATGGACAAGGTAGATCGAAATGATATTGAAAAAAGGCACAAGCAGCCATTACTGGAGATGAGAAAGGGGGCAGGGAGGCCGAGGTTTAAAGAGTTGTGCTCCCAGCAGCTAGCACAGCCTGGACCAGTGGCAGGGGCTGAGGCCACAGCTGCTCACTGCCAGGAGCAGCTAGAGAGAGGCTGGCCTTCAGGAAGGTCAGGATGGGAGGCAGGAATGGCCAGGAGGGTCCAGACTGAGCAGGGTAAACTGGGCCTTATCTTGAGAGCTATAGGGGATTTTAAGGCAGGGGAGAAGTGAGGTCACAGATTTTCCCTATGGGGTGATGGCTGGCTGCAATCCGGGGCATGATTAGGAGATGGGATGGAACAGGGGGCCGGTGAGGAGGCACGTGCAGTCATCCAGGTGGAAAAGATGAAGATTTGGACCAATGGAGCAGGAGGGGCAAGCTCAGCTGCCTCTGAGGGGTGGAAACTGAGAACAGAGGAAACACAGGATATTTAAAGAGTGAAGGGATAATGATGAATCTGCAAGTGGGGTGGAGCAGAAGAGAAACAGCTGCCAAGGAAAGAGGGCATTTCACGTCATGTGCATTCTACTAGACATTAGGATATCACCAGTGACAAAAGGAGACTTCAAGGAGAAGTCTAGTTTCTATTGATTCTATGTAAGTGGAGCCCAGTGCCTGGAGCTGGTGAGAGCATGGCTGGTAGTTAGCTGAACCATGACGAGAAGGAGAGAGCACAGCCACTGAAGGCAATGTGAGCTCACAGTTTTGCAGCCTCCACCTGAAAAATTAAAATCAGTGACTCACATTATATGACGAAGATTTTCCAGCTATCAATCCAGGTTTTCCCTTTCCTCCCTCTTCTTAAATATTAATGGGGAAATGGTTTTGAACCTGTCCCCACAATTATTCTTTGTTTGTATGCCTGCTTACTTTATTTACTGCATAAGAAGATGAGGAGACAAATGTTTTTAAAAATTGCAAAAGGCAAAAAGATAAATTTAAAGGATCTCCATAGCTGTTTCTGCCAAGGGAGTCCATGAAATGTTTAAGTCAGAAATGGCCAGTTTACATGTCAGACTGGTATTTCTAAATCCCATTTCCCCACCCCCCCGCCCCCTGTAACATATTGTAATTGAAAGATACCCAAACAGATGTTTTCTGTTATATGGATTCAGTTCCAAAGTTTTCTTCATATGCTGCTCACAGACAAATAATCCCTAAGGAGCTACAGGGGCCAATAATCTTCATTTTGTTATTGCATGTGAAAATATTTCAGGCTGCGTATGTTAAATTAATTTTTTTCTAAACAGCATTATTATTAAAAGTGGATCCTATCACCTTTCTGTGCACATTGTAACAATTAATTCTTTTGCCTTATCTTGTGATGAAAATTCTATTCATTCCTTTTTGGTCATCAAGTCATTTATTCATTTGCTGTGGTATTGAGATTCCCCCTTCCTCAATGAAATTACATCCCATTGACCTGTGGAGTCCTTCACTCAGATTGGGCAAGTGTGTGTTCAGGCACACCTATTAACACAACAAGTCTCATGTTTTCTTGTTGGACTGATGTTCTTAAAATGAAATATTTAGAATGGAAATAGTGGAAACATTATTTCCACAAAGGCGGCTAGGAAAACCACTGTCTAGTTAGACTCTATCAATATTGCTTTAAATCTTAAATCGCTATGTCTCAAAGTCATTCTGAGGTCATGGCTTGGCAAACAAAAATAACCCTCTCTGGGGGGGTCCTGCACTCTGACTCAAAGGGTGGGAAGGAGATAGCACTGACCACATGAGAGGCACTGAGCAGGTCCTTTGCAATATAAACTTCCTGGGGTCTGGACCCCAGAGTGCTGTCCACTATGCCCTTTGTCACCATCACGAGTCTTTCTACTCATCAGTAAATGATGGTGGGAGAGATCAGGAGATGTCTGCCAAGGTGCCTTCTAGGGTTAACGGTGATGTTAGTTGTAGAACTCAGGGATCTAGTTAAGTTGGAATTCCTTGTTCCAAAATACAGGTATTTTGTATTCCTGTATTTTTTGCTGCAGGTGGAAGAGAGGGCCTGGTTTGCTGGCTAAGTTGCTGGAGCTCACATAGCCACAAATACCAGGCATGGGTCTGGGAAGGAAAGGTCAGGCATGATGCCCAGAGGAGTGGTGTTTTCTGGGACATGTGGCACTGATGGGGCAGGGTATTGAAATCCAGGCTTTGTTATTTTCCCATTCATATGTTTATTTCCTCAGCAAATGATTATGAAATCCCTTCAGTGTGGTGACCATGTATTAGGCACGGGTAGTCTATGGTAGAAAATATATAGTCTTTGGCCATTTAAAGCCTCCAATTCTATTGGGACAGACAGATGTTGGATAACTAAGCGGACAAGCTATATCATTGAATGTTGTCATAAATTCCATGAAGGACAAGCACAAAGTCCTATAGGACAGAATAGCAAGGGGACCATTGGTAATGGCAGGGGCAGGGGTCAGATGTCAGTGAAGGCTTCTCTAGACAGAGGCATTTGCCAGTTTGACAGGAGGAGAAAGAGGGGCCACCAGACCAGCAGGGAGGGTTGCATGTGTGAGGCTGAGAATGGGGAAAGGCTGTGACAGGATGCATGAATCAAAGGAAGTTTAGGTGGTAGGTGAGGGAGAGAGGCTGGGGAAAGAGGAGGCTGGTGGTGATGGCTGGGGGCTCAGGAAGAAGCTCTTCTTATTTTTTTTTTCTTTAAGTAGGCTCCATGCTGGGCATGGAGCCCAACACAGGGCTGGAACTCACCACTCTGAGATCAAGACCCGAGCTGAGATCAAGAGTTGGATGCTATACTGACTGAGCCATGCAGAAACCCTAAAAGCTCTTCTTTTAAATCAAGTACAGTGGAAGGCAGAGGCTGATTTTAAGCAGAAGAGTGACATAATTCCACTTGCATTAAAAAATATAATTCTGGGGATCCCTGGGTGGCGCAGCAGTTTGGCGCCTGCCTTTGGCCCAGGGCGCGATCCTGGAGACCCGGGATCGAATCCCACGTCAGGCTCCCGGTGCATGGAGCCTGCTTCTCCCTCTGCCTGTGTCTCTGCCTCTCTCTCTCTCTCTCTCTGTGACTATCATAAATAAATAAATTAATTAATTAAAAAAAATAATGCATGGAGCTCTTCTTTAAAAAAAAATATAATTCTGGCAACTTGGAGAGAGGCTGGGGACTGGGTAAGACATAGAAGAATGTGGGGAGTACATGAAGCAGGACAGGGCAAGGGTGAGGCTACCTCTTTCAGGTGGTCAAAGACCATTACCCATAGAGGCCTTGGCTTTCCCTCTCCACTGCCTCCCTCCCTCCATAATGCCATTCAGCTTCTGAAGTGGCTTTCCTGAGAAAGGGGAGCACTTCGTGAAGTATAATAAATATTTTAGGCAAATGACTTCTCCAAGGACTGTTTTTCTTCATTCCCATGGTGGGTGAAGGAAAGAACTCACTGAACAAATGTAAACACAAAATATAAATTAGGGTCTTCTCATGACTCCAAAAATTAAATTGTGTTGGTTTCCTAGTTTGTGTTCCACCTGCATGTGAAGTGAGTCCTGAGCATAGCAGGGGCTGCAGGCCAAGGATGGTCCCATGTGCAGACAAGGACATACTGATCATCAGGGACTGCAGGGCACATGCTCTTGGACACAAACAAGACCCTGATCTCAGAGATTTGTATTCGATGCCCTACATTCACTCCTGACAGTCTCCAGAAATGAGTGATGGGGATTTGGACATCAAAGCCTCTTGGTCAGTAGAAGAAGAGTATCTCCCCTGTCAACAACATTCAACACTCCCAATGGCAAGGTGCAGAACGCCATGGGGTCAGGTTTCCCTGGGATGGAGGAAATCGTGTGTGTCTTAGAAGGGCCACGTGCCAGCCAGCCTGGGAGTCCATTTACCCTGCTTGTTTGAAAAGAAATGGGAAAACCATTTGATGACAACTCAATTTTCCTTTAAAAGAAAGCTGATCCAATATCCTTGACATGGGGAAGAAAGATAGATTGCTTGAGCCTGTGACTAGAGCGAGCTCTTTGTGAAGTGGAAATGGATCAGATCTTAGTGGTCTAATGGGACAGGAAACACCTAGATGTTCTTTGGCACCATTTACAAAGCACGTCAACATGAATGTCCCCTGTTAGCAATACAGCACTCAAGTTAAAATAATCTGTCATGTGCATAGTCAACGTACATGTGGGATCAGCAAGGTGAAGAGTCTTCTTTCAGTTTTATGTCCCAGAGCTGAAGCAAGTGATCCAAATGTTGAAGACCTTGAGGAGAGAATCTAAAAATACCAAGAAATAGCTTAAAGGGAATCTCATGATGTTTGTGGAAGTGTGTGGGGAAATCCTTCCTTTCAGTGAGTGAAGACGTGGTTCGAGGATGCTGAGACCAGGAGGAGGCCCGCTATCCTCCCATGCCTGTGTCAGCTATCTGAAAGAGCTTCCTACCCCTAAGGCCCCTGTTTAGAGTATGTTACAGTAGGGAGGACTTTATTTGTTGAGGATTGGAGCTCATCTTTGGGGAGCCCATTGCTTTTGGCTGCCACCTCTTCCTTTTCTTTCTGAACTGCTTCCCCTCTGAGCACCTTTTTTGCAGGCTCCTCCTTCCCCCCTAAGGCCATGGGCTGGCACCACAGCTGTGACCCTGGTAGGACCCCTCCGACGTGGTCCCCTTTCCCTATCAGCAGCAGAAACTCACCAGCATTGCATCCCTCCCCTGCAGTGCTTACTCCATGTGAGGTGCCACCAGCTGGGCAGACCTCAAAGCCAGACTGCTGGGCACTGGTGCCAACAAGCATCTCGTTGAGGTCAGCGAAGAACAAAACTCTACTTGTTTTCAAAGCTGTCTTTATTTTAAGATTTGCCCTTAAAAAGCAACCAGATAGAACTTATTCTCTGAGCAGGCTTCCGTTCTAGAGCAGGCATGCCAAATGGTAAGCAGACACGGAGACAGTGGGATGCAAAGCCAAGACTGTTGCATAGACCTATCACTTCACTTTGGGTGAGTTGACAGGTTTGGCAGCAGGACTGCAGCTCAGTTCTTCCCAAGGATGGAGTCAGTGCAAGGATGAGGCTCTTCATCTGTATCTGTGTCCCGTCCATATCCTAGCTCCAGAGTCCTGTGATTTGTTTGTTTGTTTGCTTCTTTTTTAAAAAAATATTTTATTTATTTACTCATGAGAGACACACAGAGAGAAGCAGAGACACAGGCAGAGGGAGAAACAGGCTCCATGCAGGGAGCCCGATGTGGGACTCGATCCCAGGACCCCAGGATCACGGCCTGAGCCAAAGGCAGATGCTCAACCACTGAGCCACCCAGGTATCCCAGTCCTGTGGTTTCTTGTCAGTGTTCCGTGAAAGTGGTACAGACTCTGGGCCAACACCAAAATAAAGGAGGCAGCCACATTTAAACAGGAAATATTTGCTCTAACTCTTTCTCCATATTCTAAATCATACTCTTCCCTGAACACTGCACTTCCTCCATGAAGCTTCCCATGCACTCTGTCTGCTCCTTCCTCCCACCCCTGTCTTTTTCAAGCCAGGAACTTTTTTTTTTTTTTTTTAAAGTAGGCTCCATGCCCAGTGTGGAGCCCAATGCAGGGCTTGAACTCACGACTCAGATCAAGATCTGAGCTGAGATCAAGAGTTGGACGCTTAACCAAGTGAGCCATCCAGACACCCCAAACCAGGAACTTTTTCATTTAGGAACTGTTCTGCATTGCCAACTGTGCTACATTGTTCTAGGCCAACTTGGTGAAGCTGGGAGCTATGGTTCCTTGAATCCCCTTTCCTGGGTTAGAGTTGACCAAAGGACATTTGTGTGAGATGTGGAAGGCAGGGGTGAAGTGGTGGCCAATATTCTCAGAAGTTCACTGTGGTCACTTCTGGCTCTTCTATGTGAAGATCCACCATCATTCCTCAGGGCTCTATGGCAGGAACATGGCATGCAAAGTGATAATTGGGCCCATTTGCTTTTTCTCTTTTCACTCAGCTGAGCAGTTTTCAAAGGTTTTCCTTCTTCACTCCTCTTCCAAGGAAGAGAGACTCTAGGGACACCAATATTTGATAGTACTCAAGGCTCTTGCTTCATAGATGGGTAGTCAGAAGCGTTGACTACCTATGATGAAAACTAAGTAGGCTCCTGGAATTTCTACTAGTCCTCATGTCCATGGAATTGCAAGTCTTTCTAAGATGTAAGACCAGAGCTGGAAGTCTGATGGCCTCACAAATAAGGTAATATGCAGTATTCACTCCCTGCCTCCCTCTTTTCTCCTTTCTGTCATAAACATGTTTTGAAGCCTTTCAATCTTCAAAGTTATATGCCAGGTACCGTAAAATTGAGAGCAACCTGATGGTAATGCCAAAAGTCCTGTGAAAGAGTTGTTTTTAAAGTACTGAAGGGACACAGAAGAGCAATGTAGGAATGAAAACTTTACTTAGTGGGAGCCATGCAAAGTGGCCAGAAACCAGCTCTGCTGCCATGACCTACTCTGGAAAAGTAAGATTGTAGCATTCTCCACTATACAACTTACCAGGAAAACTCTTCTCTGTGCCCCCCCCCCCACCAACCTGCCTTTTACTGTTTCATCCAATCTTTACTTGGGTGCTTTTGAAAGCCCACCCCCAAATCAACTGAATTCTAATCCTCAGCACAGGCCTAGTGACATAAAGTTCCTATGTGTCTTCACTTCTTGAGATGCTGTTGAGATCCTATTCTTAGCATCTTCCCTTGCTGGGCAACAATAGGCATGAACCCAGTTTGCTTGTTTGACATGTGTTTTCCTGGTTACCTTTGTGAGGCCTCACAATTTCTTCTTTACAACAGCTGGATTTTTTATTTTTTAAGTATCTAAAACTTTTGTCTGGTCAGTTTTAATCATCTTTTGCTGCTTTTTCATTTTTGTGATTCTATATTTTATTCCTTTGAACATTTAATATGGGATTTATCTATGTGTGATGATTTATTTATGTATCTGAAGTCCTTGGGTGGGAGCCTGAATATGTTGGTCTTGCTTCTGTTAACTCCCATTCATGGTGATTTTTCCTTTGTGAATTTGGTTTTTAGTTATGAGCTTGAATTTGTTTGATCTTCATGTCAGGGAATCCTGAGAGCCCAAACTGGAGATATTCCTCCAGAGAAGATTTGCATTTGCTTCTGCCAGTATCCAGGGCAGTGTTGCATTTTCATTGCCAATCTTGTAGGAATCCCAAGTTCATCCTTCCCAAGTATCAAGTACTACTTGGGTTTTTATTACAGAGTTGTGTTTTCACTTGCTCTCATGTCAGCCCTGCCTGATGCCTTTGGTTGAAACTCATGGCTCTCTGTTTTCAGCTCAGACTTTAATAAAAAAAATTCTGTTCTTGGAGATTTCTCTTGATTCCTAGAGCCCAGGCATATTAAAAAAGATAGCATAAAGCTCATTTTATCTGGGATCCAGCTTTTAGAGGGAAGAATATTAGCACTATTGGTAGAACCCCATCTCTCCAGGGCTGTTTCCCTGGATAACTCAGTTTGATTGAGCCCACAGAGGAAGTTTACCGCCTTTGCTATATTTTCAGCATTAGCAATGAACTATAATTATATACTGATGATGTGTAAATGGATACTGTAGATTAAGAAAGACATTTTCAAAGCCTGTTTTGTTAGACATTCTTGAAACTGCTCTGTAAATGTCACAGAGTAAGACTTGGAGAGTTTTCAATGAGCTGAACCCAGAAATAGTATGCATTGCCTGGTTCATTCTTTGCCCACTTCCTTCTAGGGCAGACTTTAGACTGCCTTGAGGCCAATTTTTTTTTTTTTTTAACTCTGAAGTATTCCATGTTGGAACTGACTATAGAAAGTCAACATTGAGAATTAGATTTCCAAACCACTAGTCTAGCAAGAGAAGTCTCGTGTAAGTGTGAAAGCAGTGAGTGAGATGTGACCAGTGTACTCTTTAAAGACATTGCAATAAAAGTAGTTAATCTCCTTCTAAACCTTTTGTTTGACTCTCTGAAGTGTTAAGGACAGGGAAGGTGGCCAGATTATTAAAGCTGCAATGCCTGGTGTTAATAAAACCCAATGAAAAAGCAAAAGCCAAGCCAAGCCAAGCCAAGGTAACATGTGGAGGGGGATGTGATTTTTAGCATTACCATAGCATTTTTCTTGTTAGTAAAGGGTCTTCCAAGTTCTCAGCTTGAAAATTTGATAAACACAAGGCTCAGTTACACAAGCATTTGCCTGGAACACGGAGTGTCAAAGTTGCCGTCCTTAGATCTGGAAGGCTCTAAAGATAATTAGATAATATTGGTTTCAGTATTCTCATTGTGTAAATTATCTGATTTTCATTAGTCTTCCAAAATAAGAATTATTTTTCACCTTTATCCAACAAAAACTTTTGACTTTCTCTTTAGTAGACCATGCATCACAGTGCTGGTATATGTTTGCTTGGCTGTCCCCTCTTCTGTGGGACTCTGGCTCACTTCAGCAGGGGACAATGAGTCTGTATCCTTACTTTATACTGAGGCCCAGGGCTGAACAGAATGGACCTCAGCAGCCACTGTCAGGGTGTTCATGTCCATTGAAGCCTCCTGTACACTGTCCATCATTGTCAGATGAATATTTCATCTGGTGACAAGCAACTCCCCCAGCTCGTGGTCAGCATTCCATCCAGATAACTTCCTGAGATGGCTGCTGATTAGGTTTTCAGGGTGAATGGTGAAAGGGGTGTGTCTGCTTTACTGCTTCTCAAAGATGCCTCAGATGCTAATGCTCTAATAACTGAGGAATATTTGCACTTAAATATTTTTCTGTGCAATAAAGTAAGTCTTCTATATTATACAGATGTATATACATTTATAATCATCTATAAATAGACTCAAGATATTTTCATTTTGTAAAAAATGTGTAAATACTTTTGTTTTTCTGAATGGTATGCATACCCATCAAAAAAATGATCTCTTACTCTTGGTGGATACTGTTTCTGTGAGAATATCTTTGTTGTCATGTAGGATGGGGAATGCCAGCCCCACCTTCTTCAGATCCTTTCATAGTTGAGAACCAGCAGATCAGTTTTACACAGTTTTTTGAGCCATTTGGGGGTAAAGGTCAGCCCCAAATTATTAGCTTCTGACCTATAAGAAGGGTAGGGTTAGGGTATTAAGGGGCCTAGAATTAACCTTTCTGCCCTCATATGGTATCAGGTGTGGCTGTCATGAACTACATGTATGTCCATCCACCCAACCATAGCATTCCCCGAGTGCCTACGATGTTATCTAGGTCTGTAAGATTGAGTTTCTTTTTCAACTTCCTATTAAGACCTTAGAGTTACAGGACTCAGCATTTTATCATATTCCTCAAAGTAGATTCTATTCCATAGAACATTTGTGAATGATGTAAATTATTTTAACACAGGAAAGTTTCAGGTGTCATGTTGAAAAACATTTCCCAACCTAGAAATCTACGTGTGGTGGATTTTACTAAGACTTTTCTAGAAGATGAAAGAAAGCTTTAGTGTGTGGAATTCCACCACGCCATCAAAGCCCCATTGGACACTTGCTTCCTACTCCATTCCCAGTTTCTCTCTGGCTTCCCACAGCCTCATCTTCTTTTCAGTCCTGTCCTCTGTTTATGCAACCTAGCTGGGTTTGGTCTTTACTATCTCCTGGATTCTTCTCCTTGTTCTCTCCATGTTTCTCCCTTTTATGACTCAGAGCAACTGGAGTTTCTTGACTTCTTTGATCTTGAATCTTTATACTTACCACTCTGCTTGTGAAGAATCCTCCTTGGATCTGCCCTTGTTAGCAGGCAACAGGGGCATCAGCAACAGGCATTGTTCATATATGGAATGTTCCTGACAAAAGTGTAGGCACCCAGGCAGTGCCTAGTTGATGGTGGCCATCATTGTCATGATGATTTTCATGTGGCTTTCCTGGCTGGACCCTTGCATTCCAGCCTCCTTAACTTGCACCTGCAGTGGACGTGAGAATGTTCTGGGCAGATGTACTACTATAGAGAGCATAAGGGTTGAAGGACCAGTTCCTGCATTTGGACTCCATTACCTCGATTATTCCAAAGCCATATCTCCCTTAGGTGGCCACCAATGATTGAGTGAAGTAGGCATATCACGGTAGATTTTTTTTTTTCCTGGGAGATGTGGACTCTATTATCACCTGGCTTTGACTCAAAGACTGCCTGATGACTTTGAAAAGTGTCCTTAGGCATCTTCATCCAAACTTTCTTGCTTCTTTTCTTCACATGGGGTCAGTTGTGGCTGTGATCTGGTGGCTTTCCAGACTTCCCTGCTTCCTCTTGTTTCTTTTCACACAGTCCCTTAGTAAAATTCTTGCAAGTTTAATTCCAATTCCATCTAGACCTATGCTTCTCAGAGAATCTGGACTAATACACCACCTAATACTGGGCTGCCTCTTTTCACTATTTTATCCCTGTGCCAGGTGAATATCTATTCCGGAGAAGATACCCTTCTTAGATCCATAATGGCTCCTCAACATGAATGAGCCTGAGCATCTTTTTCTGTGAGGTGTAATGAATGCAGCCTGGACCAAACCCTGCATCCACTCCTATCTCTATTTTTCTTTTTTCTCTCCTATTTTCTCTCTCCTTTTGTGCTTCTATTACCTTTTATCCCTCTCATTTTGCATCAGGCATAATCTAAGTTATGTAACACCCAGTAATAGAACATACATAAAAATAGATCATAACAGACTTCCAATTAAGGAGGTCTGAACATTTTGCTCATCTTTTCTCTCTTCTGAAATCCCACCAAAATGATAGTAAAAGAATAACAGACCATAAATCCACAAGAATTGAAGGAAAAGGGGGGAGATTTCTGTGTCTAGAAGTTAGCACTTTGGAAACTGGAAAGAACAGAGAAAAAATAAATGACTTGAATCCCAGAGAAGGCTACTACCTAAATCTCTGGATGGAAAATGGAAAAAAGATATCTCATCACCGAATCCTGGAAAGACTCAGGAATTAGAGTATTAGGTTGGGATATAGGTGGGGCTGAAAACAGGAATAGTGATGGAAAGCCAAAGGAGTATTAGGGCTTCAGATGGTTTCATTCACCCTGTATAACAGGCAATCATGCTTTCCTTATCCAGGAAAAGGTGGGAAGTTTACTTTGTGGGGATATTGAGCTAGACAGCCTCTGGATTTGGGGACACTGAGGACAGCTAAGGGATAGGGGTATGAAATTATATATTTTTAGAAAAAGACATGAAGTGAAAATAAACATACTGAGTTTATGGAACCCCCACCCCCTTTTGCCCCCATAACTGATAGGCTTACACATCCCAGGCAGGAGGTTCAAGGATCCTCTATAAGGAGAATGGTTCAATATAAAATACAGTTGAACTTTGAACAGTATGGGTTTGAACTACATGTTTTTTTCCCCAAAAAAAGCAGTACAGCACTGTAAATGAATTTTCCCTTTCTTATGATTTTCTTAAAAACATTTTCTTTTCTCTATCTCACTTTATTGTAGGAATACAGTATGTAATACATATAACAAACAACATAGTATTAATTGGCAGTTTGGTAAGGCTTTCCCACCAACAGAAGTAGTTCAGTTTTGGGGGATTCAAACTTATGTGCAGATTTCTGGCGGTGTGAGGGGTTGGCACCTGTAACCCTCATGTTGCTCAAGGGTTAACTGTATTTTAAATACTAGCATTTAGGGCCCTAGTGAAACAGCCAATCTTCTGTAATGAATCCATGTCTTTTAGGGTCTTAACTCTAATTATGAACAGATAGCAAATAATAACCAAGAATTTATATATATATAAAAAAACCTTTAAGTGACAGCAATTTAAACAGGAAGAAAGGACAATGTGGTACAGAACAGAACAAAACAAATATAACAAATAACCTCAGAGAGACACACATGCAGCAAGCATAAAATTCTATATAAAAGAATCCAACCAAATAAAGAAAGGAATTTAGACACTTAAATATATGGTAGCATAAAATAAAAAATTAGATGATGAAGCTGACAGATATTCAAAAAACAAAATAGAAAGACAAGGAGAGGAGAAGTGAGAAGTGAAAAACAGATAAAAAGAGAGGATCATGTCAGAAGATCCAAATGATGTGTATTTCAGAAAGAAGAAGATTAGATGGAAGGAAGAAGTAAATTAAATAAATTTTAAAAATCAAGAAAAAAATGTCCAGAACTGAAGAACATTATTGTCCAGATTAAAGATGAATAATGAATGCCCAACATAAAAAAAGAAAAAAGACCCACACTCAGATGCATTTTTCTGAAGTCTCAGAACTGCAGGAAAACAGATAATCTTAGAGAGAGAGAGAGAGAGTGAGAGAGAGAGAGAGAGAAACTCAGTGGGAAACTGCCTTTGAAAGTTAGGAGGAGACAGATCTTGTACCACTTTTTAAAAAGAAGAGACAATGAAGGAAGCAGAACAAGAGGGAGGCTCACATTCACCATAGTGTTGTAACTATATAGGTCTTGGGACCCAACAATGAGGCTGCCTCTCCACTCTGCCCCTCTGGAGACATGGTGAGGGGATTAGGCTGGACCTCAGCATCACCCCTCCCTGCTTCTCATTGGCTCCCCTCATGGGGACAGTGTCATAACATCAGGATTACTGCCACAGTTGGGCTCTCAGGTGATGCCAGGCTTTTTGCTCTAAGTACACAGTGGTATAAAGCTTCCCACATTGATTACTCTGAGTCATTTGGATGTTTGTATTCTGTTCCTTTTTTGTTTTATTACCTTATAGTCATACTAGATAGTAAATCAGCTATCAGAGCTGGGTTCAGAACTGAACTCTCTTGATAGGAAGCTGAGGACTTCTGGGTGGAAACACAAAGGGACTCTGAAATAATCTCCACACATCTTGGGCACTTCATCAGCAATGGGAGACGGTAGCTGCTGGTCACCCAGGTGGCTGTGTGCACATGAACAAGAAGTGAACCTTTGCTTAAGCCATTGTTGGTCTTTAAGTCATTGAGGTCTTTTGTTACTGCAGTGTAGCAGGTAGTATTCAGGTTACCCCCCATCCTTCATAGTGCAGGAATTAAAATGTCTATACTTTGAAATTGATTGCTGGGAGGCCAAAGAACTGATTTAACTTATTTCTGCTTGAAGATTTCATTCTTTCTGTCAGGCATTCACATTTTCTCCAGAGGTCCTGGGGCTACTGATGGATAGTGAGATGGTATGCCATAGAATGATAGCATTTTATATAAACTTTTCTTTATTCTAAAAAAAAAAAAAGACCCAGAGGGAAATCATTGTTCCAGGAGCCCTCCCTCTTATATTTGTGATTATTAATATCAAGGGTCTTAAAGGAAAGATAGGTTCAAGGAAAATTTGTTAGATCACTACTTATAAATTTCTACAAAGCTTATCATCAGTCTAGATCACAGGGGAGGGATGCACAAATATTTGTATAGGTGGTTAGATAACACAAGCTACAGTCTAGCGAATGGTGGAGATTCTCTGGACTGGGACACAGTTTTGGCTCCTGTTGTCATGGCATCCCTCCAGGACTTTCTTCTGTTTCAGCCCTCCCTGGAGACCAGATGCTTCAGCTCCAGCCCAGGGCCTCCAGGGAACAGACCATGGTGCTTCCTGTGGAGTCACAGCTGCCCTTTCATTTGGGGAGAGTAGGACTTGCTGGTGAATTGGTAGCTGAATTGCTTAATTTCCTTTTTGGAAAGCCTGGATCAAGTCTCTTCTTTGGGTTAAGTTATAGCTCCCCTGAGTCTTCATGAATACCTTCGGCTTTCTGAAATGTTTTGTGGTTGAGTGCTGTTCTAGGAGCTACTGGCCTAGTGTTGAGGCTTTTATACCCATGATTACTACAAAAATGCTGCAGCCAACAAAGGTGTCACAGGAAAATGTTACTATGATGAGCACTCCAAAAGCTGGGAAGCTCTCTATTCTAGCATCACTTCTTGCAGGTTAGTCCCCTTGATGCCGTTTGGATCTGCTTATTTCCATTGTCACAGCCATGGACAAGATCTCTGTCTCATCAAATGTGGACTATTTGTACAAGCTCTCTGGCCAGCCTTCCTGCTGTCATTGGGCTCTTCCAGTTCCTTCTCCAGGGGCTCAGATGGATTGTGCTAGATAGAACTCCTTTATCCTGGACAGAACACTGAAAGTGATGACTGCCTAAATTAGGAAGATGAGATGTCCAAAGCCTAAGGACAAGAAGATGGCTGGGTCTCAGGATTAACTGGAACCCAGAGACTTAGAAGCCATCAAGAACCTTTCTTCATCTTTCCTGCTCATCATGCAACATTGTCCTCTGCTCATCAAGCCAGAGCATTGGCAGCCACATCATAGAAACCACAGCTACCCAAGAGGGAGGCTCACATTCCCCATAGTGATCCAACAATATGGTGCAACAACAAAGAGCCACAACACTGGGGGAGGGGTGAGTCATGGAAAACATTATTGACTATGGAAACCACATGGATGGAAGTGGGGTGGTAGGAAATGGTTCCCAGAAGAAAGCAGGTGCTTGTGTGACAAACAATAGGTGCCTGTTACTCTAAGCAGCAAGAAGAATCTTCCTTCAGTACCTTCCACACCTGCTATATGAGTCACCAGCCTTCATGGAACCTGCTTATTTCTATCTGAATTTTATAGATATTGTTTGTCCACCATCTTGAAATATCCCTGACCTTTGGGAAGCAGTTTTCCTTTTCTTCCTACAGAATTCATCTTCTGCACAAATATTTTCAACCAGCCCTACTGTTGGTTGAAACAGAACCCCTTCCAACTCTTGCTTATTGTGGAATTGGTTGAGTAAATTAATAAGTGTACACAAATATATATGTCAGCTATGGTGTCATGCCTCCTGGACATCTTGGAGATGACTGGAACCCCCAATTCTCTTGGTTCTGAAACTTGTTATGAATCTCTGAGGGTGACTCAGGTGTTTCTCACACAATCTCTGTTCCACAGAGTTGATCCTGGATAAGAACTACTGTCTTTGTGTTGTAAAAAGCAAAGCGAACAAAACCAATACATAAAAAGATGTGATATATATTTTATAATGGAATATTACTCAGCCATCAAAAAGAATGAAATCTTATCATTAACGACCTGGATGGACCTAGAGGGTATTAGCCTAAGTGAAATGAGTCAATCAGAGAAAGACAAATGCCATATGATCTCACTCATGTGTGGAATTTAAGAAACAAACCAGATGAACACAGGTGAAAGGAAGGAGAAATAAAATGAAAACAGAGAGAGAGGCAAATCATAAGAAACTCTATAGGGAACAAACTAAAGGAGGGGAGGAGGGTGGGAGGATCGAGTAATTGGGTGATAGGCATTAAGGAAGCACTTGAAGTAATGAGCACTGGGTGTTATATGCAACTGCTGAATCACTAAATTCTACCTCTGAAACTAGTAATATAGTATATGTTAATTAAATCAAGTTTAAATATAAAAAAATAAAAACCCAATATATAATCAGTTGCACAAAGTATATGTGGGCCTAGCAGACTTTACCAATGCTATCATTGTGAAGACCATCTCTCAGCAAAACACACAATTCAAAAGGCCAAAAAAGCTCAACTGTTAATCAGCCTCTGCTGTTCCACCATTGACCTTGGTTCTTCAAGGCCCAACCTCCTCTTGTTGACATTTTTCTTTTCTTTCTCTTTCTTCAATAATTATTTTTCATTTGAGTAGAGTTGACACACAATGTTAGGTTCGTTTTAGGCGTACAACAGTGATTCAACTTCTCTCTACATTATGCTATGTTCACCACTAGTGTAGCTCCCATTTGCCACAACACAACACTGTTACATCATTGACTATATCCCCTATATTGTGCCTTTTACTCCCATGACATTTATTCCATAACTGGGAGCCTGTATCTCCCACTCCCCTTCACCCATTTTGCCCACCTTCTGACCCTCCTTCTCTCTGGCAATCATCAGTATGTTCTCTCTATATATAGGTCTGATTTTACTTTTTGTTTATTTATTCGTTTTGTTTTTTAGAAACCACATATGAGTGAAATCTTATGATGTCTGTCTTTTTCTGTCTGACTTATTTCACTTAACATTATATCCTCTAGTTCCATCCATATTGTTGCAAATGGCAAGATTTCAGCTTTTTTATGACTATTTAATATTCCATCGTGTGTGTTTGTGTGTGAGAAAGAGGTGGGAAGAGGAGAGTACATACTACATCTTCCTTATCCATTCATCTATTGATAGATACTTAGGTTGCTTCCATATCTTGGCTATTGTAAATAATTATAAAATACACATAAAGGTCATATATCTTTTTGAATTAATGTTTTTTCTTTGGGTAAATAACCAGTAGTAGAATTACTGGATCATATGGTAACTCTATATTTAATTTTTTTGAGGAAAAATCCACACTGCTTTCCATAGTGGCTGTACCAGTTGACCTTCCACCAACAGTGCATAAGGGTTCCTCTTTCTCCACATGCTCACCAATGCTTTGCGTTTTTGATTTTAGCCATTCTGACAGATATAAGATGACATCTCACTGTAGTTTTGATTTGCATTTTCCTGATCCTGATGAGTGATATTATCTTTTCATGTGCTGTTGTCACTTTTTCTATTTCTCTTCCCCTCTTGTCCTCTTCATTCATCCCCCTACCAACCAAAACTGACAGATTAGCCCCTCTTTCAGGTCATCTTGCTGTTCTCAGTGTAGAACCAAAATTATGGCAAAAAGCTGGATCCAAGCTAACTCAGAGGTGCTAGGCTGCCCATGTGCTAGCCTAGGTGAGCTTCTTTCTGCTCAGGTATTAATTCCTGGTCTAATGAACTGTGAGTGGGGACCAGAGCTGCTTTATATAAAGAAGGTTGGTTGAGGCCACGTTCCCAGAACAGAGATACTTCCTGGCAAGGGTGTGGACCCCTGCACTGTAGTAGGTGTGTGAGTCAGGGCAGGAGATGGGTGTGGTATTCACAGGGAATGTAAGGAAACAGCATGTGGATGGGCATGAGCATTAAGTTTTGTTCCTTTTCTTACAGATGACTAGGAGGGGTATTCCTAAGCAAGATACAGGGTTTTTACCATGGAGCTAAATATAACTTTTGAGCAAGAAATATGGTGTCTTTGCCAGAGGAGGGATCCCAGGCTGAGCCAGATGGGCTGGGGATAGGACAGGCCAGGGATGGGAGGCTAGGAATGCTTCTCAGTGGACCTGAGACACAGATTGAGTTGAGAGGCTGTGGAACCAGCTTGCTAGAAGTGTTTCCAGTACAAACTCAGGAAGATATGGTAAGAAAAAAAAGGGGACTGGAATAGAAGGGAGACAGACTATGCTGATGGAAAGGGCAGTTTGGCTCAAGGAGGCTGAGAAAGTGGTGGAGGACTGCACCAGAAAAAAGCTTGTGTGAAACATTCTATGACAGAGCCCAAGTGACATTGTTTAAAGTGGCAAGTCGAATGACGGCCAAGGTCAGGGTTCTTCTGGAAGTTCAAGGTGTGGGAATGGGATGAAGCCAGACAGAAAAAGACCTTGCTTCTCAGAGGACTTCAAGACTGAGAGAAGATGCAGAACTGGAGGTAAGAAGAGGAAAAGAACAGGGGACAAGGAGCAGTGCTAAGAGGAAGACCTTCAAAAAGTGCTCCCCAAACATTCCTGCTAAGTAAGTGCCACGGGGCATAGATTATGTGGGTCTTGCTTGATATTCAGTAAAATGTCTGGCACATAATAAGTACTCAATACACATTTGTTGATAAAAGCACAAGAGTGCTCCAAGTAAATGCATCATATAATAGGTGTCATTGCCAAGTGTATTTGGGGCAAGCTCCAATAATGCTTTTCTCTTTAGGAAATGTCCAAATTGCATTAGCAAGTTTAAAACTCTGGGAAATCCTGATGGAAAGAAACTTGTCTAACTTTCCTTAACCCAATGTTTGCCATACTTATTTGGCCAGGACTTACCTCCACCCCAGTTGTCCTGATACCTGTTAACACTTGGAGGAGCACAGGTTCCTTGGGAGATACAAAGAGAGAACCAGGAAGGAGCTGAAATCTGTGCCAAGACAAGGAGAGATCTGAGACTGTGGGTTCTTGGAGAATGAGGCGGGTGTGCAAGGGCATGGCAGGTAGGGTGAGTGTAGTAGAGTCGGAGGAGAGAAGGATATAAGGCTGGACCCAGGACATCTTGCCTCCCCTTGGGTGTGTTTGCCAAGAGAAATTGTGGCAGAGCCCACAACTAGGGAAACTCAGAGGGAGGATGGCCTAATAGAGTCAAATGTTCAGCTTGTTCAAGGTTGGGGTGCGCAGGGCCTACACAAAACCCCTCATACTCATATCTTACAGGTCCTTGTCAGACCTGGAGATGCTCTTCAGAGATGTATCACATCTTTGGGGATCCAAAAACAAAGGCATTTTATGTCAGTTTCCAGATAATTTCTTCCTTCCGCCCCGTCCCTTCCCCCTTCTCCCCTCCCTTTCTTTCTTCTTTCCTCCCTCCCCTGCCTACCTCTTCCTCAAAAGGGGTATTTGTGTTTCTTTTCCTGGTAATGTGGAGACCAAGAAAAAATACCCTTCCTCCTGATCTTTGGACTCTGGATGTATCCTCATTCATTCATTTGGTCAGTATTTGAAGTGCCATTGATGGGGTGAGGGAATACAGCCCTCAAGTCTTAGATGACTAGCTCCAATGTAGCAGCAGATTAAATAGTAATAAAAAAGAACACCAAGACAATCTAACTAAATTCCAAAGTAGAAAGTTTACACCAGTGATTTTTAAAACCTGATCATTTAAGAATCACTAGGGGATAAAAAAATATATCCTGTGTTCCATGCCTGAATCAGAATCCTGGATATTTAACTGTTATAGTTGTAAGCATTGCAGGACAGGGTGTGCTTAGCACTGAACTGTGAATTAGTATCTGGAAAATACTGTAGATGATAGGCCATCCCTCTGACATCACGGATGGAGGAATATCTGACTGACCAGCCTGGTTATCATGCTTGTCCTGCTTGCTAATGAGGAAGGAACAGAGGAGGGAGCTGAGCCCCCATAACCAGACAGACAGCCATCTGCCACACAGAGATCTGCTCACATGCCCAGAAAGTCGAGAGCCACACTGCATTTCTGCTTCAAGTGTCTTGAAGTGGAAAAGGTGGGCTGTTGCAATTTTATTTGGTCCCATGGTTACCATGAAGCTTCAGTCTCCTACTCCACACTTGCCTGATAAAGGTCCCTCTGTTTCCCCTTCCACCAAGTTTATCTGTGTGGGCAATGATACTGAAGACTCTCCTACAAGCTGTGATAGATCATTGAAAATTGGTGGAAAATAACTCCACAATAATGACACCAATAATACTTCAGAGTCTGTGTTCCCTAAGCATTCTTTTTACCCCCAGACTGTTTTCAAAGCCTGTGTCATTGCTTTGGGGCAGGCTTTTACTGTTCGTATCCTCACAACTGGCACTTTGTCTGAGGTCCCATTTACTTTTTTATATGTTTAGTCATGCATGCAGATCCTCCAACCATGGCGACTCAACTCAAAATAACTCATTTGGGGGGAACTACACAGAGAGTCTTTATCAGCTGTTTTAATAACAACACAAAACCCACATTAAACAGCTCAGATGGCTCCTTAGATATTCCTTCTCAAATCATGTCATACACATTTTTGGAAACTATATTAAAATATGACATTTTCTCCGATCCCGCAAACCTTTCAGTCTTTATTTATTGCTTTGGTTCATTCCTGGATTTTCTCCTCAAGAGACAGCCATGGGTAGATCATTTTTTGCTTCAAAGTGACAGAAATGTCTGATTTCTCTGTTTTCGGAAAAAATGAGTAGTTAGAGAAAATCTAAAGCAGAAAATCTACAACCTCTGAAAGGGAGATGCCTCCTTGCTCCCTTTCCCTCTCTCCTTCCTTCTCTGTCTTCCTCCAGTCCTTCCTTCCTTCCCTCCCTCTACATTTAATAAACATCTGTCATGTGCCAGCCATTGTTCTAGATTCTGAATGAGACACAAAGATGAGGGAAGTATAGTCACTGCTCTCAAGCGTCCCACAGTCTTCTGAATCTTTCTAAGAGGACAACCTGAGAAATAGATAAAAATGCTTTCATCGATATGAAATCATTCCGATATGTCCCTGCATACTTTAGGGGACGCCTTCCTGGCTCATAATTCCTTTTCCTGTAGACTCCTCTGTTCAGGGTACAGACCTAGAAAGGCGTGAGATCTAGGACTTTATTACTCACAGCAGCTGCTGTGAGACTATTAACCTTTTTTTGGTACTGGTCCTGAGCCCTACTTCCACAGGCAATGTGAAGAGGGCCAGAGGACCCACATGGGTGTGGTGGCTTCCTTACAGGAGAGGATTCCAGAATGTAGAGAACCCAAATCTTTTTTGATGGGCAGAATGCCTACTCTTTTCTTCAATAGCTTCTGAGACTGCTTGATATGCATGGAGAGTCTCCCCCGACACACCTTCTTCTTGCCTTCTGGAGATCCAAATAAAAATAAAGCAGCTGTCAAGCGTAAAGTGAGATATAAATGCCCCTCTCTGCCTGCTCCGTTAAGGCCCCAGATGTTGTCCCTGCCCTCCTGGCTGTCCTTCCCTACTTTTGCCTTCTCCTTCTTATCCTCATCCATATTCCACTCAGCTGGGAACACAGACCTGAGCAGTGACAGTCTAACTCCTGTTTGAGATCCATTTATCAAGAGCTGCAGTTGGCAAACCACAGTCCCAGCCAAATCCAGATGATAGTCTGGTTTTGTGCATTGCTGGAGCGAGGGGTGATACTTAGATTTTTTTAAAGGGTGTGTATATGTATATGTAAAGAATATGAGACAGCCCACAAACCTGAAATATTTACTATATCAATCTTTATAGGAGAAGTTTGCCAACCCCTATGGTAGAAAAAATTGTCATGTTATAGGGGAAAGGAGACCATATAAAAAAATAGCTGCTATATCATCCCCAGAATGGGTGGAGGCACTTGGGGCCCAGGGTAGCATGCTACCTTTTCATTCATTGAGGAGTCCTGCATACCTCCTTGGTAGAAAGCAGACTGTATGGACTTCCTTATGTCTTAGAAAGTGAAGATCTCTCAGGCTCTAAAATCATACTCTCTGTCTTTCTGTCTTACTGTTGTGAATTAAATCAGAAAAAGTGAAGAAAAGAATGTGAATTATTATTCCAATTATGATATGTGATTCAAACACGTGAGGGACCTTGGCTCATCTTCTCCCAGTTAAGTGCAGCTACAGCATCAATTAGAATTTAGATGATGTTCTCAGATCTGGGGAATGGATTGCCGAGTGCCAGGAAAATAATACTACAGTGTCTGTGCATGCACGGAGCTAGCTGGACAGCCGCTCAAACGGATTTCCTTAATACCGTCCACCATCTGAGCTCTGAAGAAATTCTCCCCTCTCAAAGTCATCTTGGATTCCCTGAGTCCTCAGATCCCTGCAGTACCTTATTTTTTTTAACCTCTCTGTTGACATAAAGATTTAAGATTTTTGCTTATATTTCATATACATTGAAACATGCTCTCAAAAAATATTGAAAATTGAAAATTGGAAACTATGCTCGAGAGTACTGATGCTTCCTCTAAAATAACTGTGGATACTTTCTTCTTCCAGGCTCTTTATGGGGTTGACTCCATCCAGCCTCTAATCTTGGCCTTGAAGTGTGACAAGAAGTTTAGTAATGTGGAACACAGGAGACCTGACTTAGCTAAGTCTGATTTTGACAAGATCAAGAATGCTTTTAAAAAGAAGTGCAAATTTGAATGGTGGTGGTTTGTCACCTTGAAGAAAGTAGCAGTTTTAGTTCGATATATTCTATCATCTTAGAAACAGTTTTTAATAAGATGTGACATTTGAAAAATATTTCAGAAGAATAAAATAATAGTATTTTTCTAATGTTTATCTAATTCTTTCTAAGTAACTGTGGAGTACAGAAAGGCAAGTGGCACTGTTCTAAGGGCCACAAGTATATTAGCTTGCTTAATCATCACATCCCAAGAGGCAGATGTTGTGGTGCTCACCATGTGACAGGGGAGGAAACTTTGGCACAGGGAGGTAAATGGAATCACTCAGACGCAAAGTCTGATTATTTAGTTCCAGAGCTAGTAGCCTTTCCTGACCAACACTTCATGTTCTCAGCATGCCTAGTCATGTCCTGGAAGGGGGATTCTCAACACTGGTCATGAATTAGAATCACCTGGGAAATGTTAAAAAAGATAATGTGGCCTGGATTTCACTCAGCCTTTCTTATTGGGATTGCTGCCACATTTGAGAGTTTTTCCTGATATGTGATCGGGAGGGAAAATCACTCCTCTAAGGGATTTTATTAAGGTTCAAGTGCATGCAATCAATATTTGGATTTTGATTTCATTGGTTAGATATTGTAGCCCCATTGTTGATAATATTTAAAAACTCCTACATTATTCTCATGTTGAATGGTTGAATATGGCTCAGTATTGGAAGCTCATAATGACAATGCTCTTTGTAGGGCAGCATTGTATAGAAATAGCTAATTTTGCACTTCATCTAAAAATCCTTAAAGACCATTTAATCAGGTAGGTCTTAACATAAAGGAGTTTTACAGTATGGAGTTTCCTCAAAAAGTTAAAGATGAAACTGTCCTATAATCCAGCTATCACATGACTGGATATTTACCCAAAAAACACAAACAGACTAATTCAAAGGGCTGCATGCACCCCCATGTATATAGCAGCATTATTTACAGTAACCAAATTATGGAAGCAGCCCAAGTATCCACCGATAGATGAATGGATAAAGAAGATATTATATATATATGTATATATATACATATACCCAATGGAATATTATTCAGGTATAAAAAGAATGAAATCTTGCCATTTGCAATGACATGGATAGAGCTACTGAATATAACACTAAGTGGAATAAAGCAGTCAGAGAAAGTCAAATACCATAGGATTTCATTCATATGTGGATTTTAAGACACAGAAATGAGCAAAGGGAAAAACAAAAAGAAAGAGAGAAACAAATCAAGAAATAGTCTCTTGATTATAGGGAACAAAGTGATGATTACCAGAAGGGAGGTGGGTAGGGGATGGGTGAAATAGGTGATGGAGATTAAGGAGTCCACTTGTCATGATGAGTACCAGGTGTTGAATGGAACTGCTGAATCATTATATTATATACCTGAAACTAACATAACACTGCATGTTAACTATAGTAGAATTAAAACAAAATAATATAAATGTTATATAATAAAATAAATTAAAATAAAAAAATAAAGTTTTCATGGTTCACACTAGTGTTTAAATCTATTGAAACCAAATATCCTTTTTAAAAGGAAATATTTTGTTTTATCATACTCACAGGTAATATCACTCACCTACGTAAGTTAATTTAAAAAATCAATATAATGCCCTGGGTGTTAAATAAAGGAGAAACAGCAAGAAGATAATTTTTTAAAAGATTTTATTTATTTATTCATGATAGACATAGAGAGAGAGAGGCAGAGACACAGGCAGAGGGAGAAGCGGGCGACATGCAGGGAGCCCGACACGGGACTTGATCCCAGGACTCCAGGATCAGGCCCTGGACCAAAGGCAGGCACTAAAGCGCTGAGCCACCCAGGGATCCCCGAAGATAATTTATAGTAAAATAATAAAAGCTTTCATTTTCAACATGCAAGTGCTTAAGTCACAGCCTTGCTAGTGCTTGCACCAATGCCATCTTGAGTATGGCCACCAGGAGTGCACACCAACACAGGAGTATTGGATTGGTGAGTGCCATGCTATGAGCTGTGTTGCTGTTGCTGTTGTGATTTTTCAAAAATGATGAACAACTTTTGGTAAAATTTCAATTACAAAATGTGCAATTCTCTTGTTGACTCATATAATGATTGTATTCTTGGAAAATTCAATGTCTACTAAAACTGAAAAAATACTTTCTAGATATATGTAAAAGTGAAGTTGGGGTTCAGGCTCAGAAAACTATAAACAAATGTTTTAACTACATAGCTGTCTGGTGGGACACTGAAAAGTTGTACAAAATTGTCTCATACCGACAGAACATAAAGACTCCTAACTCGGGGAAACGAACTACGGGTGGTGGAAGGGGGGAGGAGGGCGGGTGTTGGAGGGGAATGGGTGACGGGCACTAAGGTGGACACTTGACGGGATGAGCACTGGGTGTTTTTCTGTATGTTGGTAAATTGAACACCAATAAAAATTAATTAAAAAAAAAATTGTCTCATACCTTCCAGGCCTCCACCCACTGAGAATTCATTAACATTCAATCTTTACAATTATCAAAAAGTCCTACAAATTTCCAAAATGTTCCCTAGGGGGCGGTATCCCTCCATTGAGAACTATTTTAGATTTCTTTTTCTTTTCTTTTCTTTTCTTTTCTTTTCTTTTCTTTCTTTCTTTCTTTTCTTTTCTTTTCTTTTTTTTTTATGACTTAGAAATGATATTTCTCCAAAATAAATCAACATGGGTAAGAGCTGTCACTAGCAAGCAAATGTCTGTAGTCCTACATGTGTGTGAAGAAGCAAGTGTGCTATGGGGATGGGGCATGCTAGGGGAAGGTAGCCTTCCCCTGAACTCACAGAAGGCTGTCCCCACACAATGACACAGTAAGAGGAGACTTGAGATTTTGGGAGTCTGTGAGGTGGTGACTCAGTTATAAGGACACACACTGATATTTGACCTGAGTGTGCTAGAATCCAATAACTTAGAAGGACATCTGCCAGAAAACACACCAGATAGATTTTTGGAAGCTATGTTGGAAACTGTGATTGGCTGAGGTAGAGCGAGCCATGCTTTCCAACATCTCCTTCAAGCAGACTTCTCTGAAGCCTGTGTATGCTGGGACATTCTTAGACTTCTGCCCTCAGCCAAACTTTCCCACTTCCTTCCATTCTCTTGCTAAATGAGAAAATCGCTACGTCTGGGGATTAAATGCTTCCCAACTACTTGGAAATTGTGATGGTGACTTGTAGTTCATGAATCATGAGGGAGTACTATAGGGCCTCACAAAGACCCATAGATGTACACTAAAGATAGATACCAAAAAACACATCAGTAGAGTAGTGTTGAGAGAAGTATTTTATTTTCCAGTTTTGAACAGTCTGCGTTTTAAAGCTATAAATAATGTCTCCTTTCCTTCTCAAATAATGTTCTTCTAGGGAGCCTTCCTATTATGGCACACATGTGCATTCGTATATTTGCTTTAAATGCCATTTGCTACTGAGGAGAGTTAGGCCTTAATTCTTGTTGTGCCCACACATCCTGGGGAGGGGTTGGTGGCATGGCTCCCAACTTGTGAAAGAGGTAACAGGTAATTACACACTAGCCTCAGGGAAGTTCTCATGTGTACATTAGGCTGCTTTCTTTGGCCGCAAGGGGAGGATTCTTGGGGAGTTCTGAACTGAGTTACAGCAACATTTTAGACTGCCACTGACTCCATATTCGGAGCCAAAGTTAGAGAAAACACGTTATGATGACTTTCACGATGTCAGAACTACCAATAATATTTAAAGATCTTTCATGAAAACAGTTGGTAAATATAATTGCTGGTATAAAATATTCTGGTTTAACCACCCACCATTAAAGGAAAAATTTGAACTGAAAATCCTGATGTCAGGAAACATAATATAAATTTCAAGATAGTGGTTTGCCCTGTTGGAAAACCCACAAGCTTCAGGATCCAGTAGGCTTGTGTTAAAATCTTGGCTCCTCTATTTACCAGTCAAGAGGCCTGAAAGCTACTTAACTCTCTGAGTCTCAGCTTCTTCTTCTTCTTCTTCTTTTTTTTTTTAATGAGTCTCAGCTTCTTTATCTGAAAAATGTGGTTCAAAATACTTACTTTGTAAAGTGTGTTTTACACAAGGTTAACTGTGAGAGAGAAAGAGGGAGATATGGTTAAAGACCAGATGGAAAATTTTATCATCAGCAAGGAATAATAATTAGGAAATTAATTTATTACATTCTGCTTATGTTCCCAAACCAAGTGTTTATTTAGCTAGAACATGTGTCTTGATAATGGCAGCCATCAAAAGAGAAAGCATTAAAGTAAAATATAATTAATTATCACAAATTTTGCATTGTACAGTCTGCAGTTAAGTTTGATTATCACCCATTTGAGTGGGTCAAAATCAATGGTAATTTGGGGGAACCATCCCTTTGAGAATCTTATAAGAGATCACCAACAGATGCATGTATCTTCATGTACCCACAAAAGTTTGTATACAGCTTTTAGCACACTAACTCACAGACCACTAAATTCCGTATAAAGATCTCTCAAGGGTCTGTAGACCTTGTATTTGAAATCCCAGAATACACACTTATTAAGAGGTAGCTTTTACATTTGGGGTTCTCAATTTTGATGATCACTGCCAGGATTTTATTTTACTTTAAGCTAACATATACAACAAATTGCTCGTTAAAAGAGAGCAGAGATCATGGAAAAAAGAAATCTGCTCCGAAATTATGTATTGTCTGTGTTTGTTCTCTGTACATGCTTGTGAGGGAAGAGGGAAATATTTCAGAGAAGTGTTTATGACATTGGGCATTTGTAATGAGTTGTAGTTTGATTATCCCCTAGAGCAGTTCTCTTTGTCCTGCTGCTGGGAATGATTTTTTCCAGTGTCCAGCTACTTGAAAAAGAGAAGGAATGGGTCATGGACAGACTTGATCTATTAGGCAAGATAAATTCGAGGGACCTGGCTTCTTGGTGGCTTTGTTGTTGTTAGACAGTTGCTCTTGAGAAGGCTGGAAAGGAGAGAGTATATAGTCTGCTTGATGCCCAGAAAGAGATTCTCCTTCAACTGGAGATTCATGTGAAGCCTATATCCTAGAAGGGCATTGCTTAGTCGTCATTCATACCTTTTATCAATTGCTTTGATTGGATCTAGTCTTCGTGGGTTGGCCTCATTGTGGAAGGATTTTATTTCAGCTAAGTTGGAGGGCTCCAAGGCCACTTATGGAAGCAAGGGCACCTTGGGGGAAAAAACAACTACCAGTGGCCTTGCATAAAGTCAGTTTCCCTCTCAGCCTTTTAGTGTTCTCATTGTGAAAATATCTGAAGCAAGACTGTCATCTCCACAGTTCACCCATTTAGTGATTTCATTCAATTCAACAAATATTTATTGAGAGCTCTTTGCCAAGAATGTTCTAGGCACTTGTAACAGATCAGCAAACTAAACAAACAAAAATCACTGTCCCCCTGGAGGGAATTGCTATGGGAGGCTGTTGGGGAGTATTGGGAATTATAATTGTTCATGGGATGGTCATTGAGAAGGAAATACTTGGGAAAGGACATGAAGAGGGAGCTCAGGCAAAGCTTTCCAGGCAGAGAGAACAGCCAGAGCAGAGTTCCTGAGACTGGAATGCAGTCCTCGGAGGGGCAGTGAGGGAGCCAGTGTTGCTAGATATGTGAGAGCAGGTGGGGAGGAGTAGCACATGAGGTCACAGACACAATGGGAGGCAGATACAGTTCAACAACATACCCTTGTTGGCCATTAGAGCTTGGGCTGGGTTTTGACCCCATACACCCCTTGGGCCATGACTGATGCCCTCAGCATTGAACAGTGTGCAAAATATGCTGGGCAGCCCTATGTCAACTCACGTAAGAAGAAAAGATGAAAACCATCTTTCTCTATGTGATGATGTTTAGTTTGATGAACTGCAAGGTCCTAAGCATTCATTAGTAAGCTTCTGAGACCACAGCACTTTGCTCTCCTTCTGTGAAATCCCATTCTATTGCATGAGGAGCTCCCAGAATCTTACATGGGCTCAAAAATTACCAGGTAAGTCCTTTCGGCTCACCTCAGTGTCCTTTTTCTTGGTCACTCCCAAGCTTACCAGTATCACATATAGCATGGCATTGACCAGGGGTGTTCTTGGCCTCATCACATAGGGTTCTAAGCCCATGCATCAGCTTCTGTCCTAGGGCTCTACTTGCTGATATAAGCCCTAGGCCCTCTCTAAATGGTTAGTGATCCTCTCAAACACTCTTAGCTGGCACCCTTGCTGTAGAAGTCTCTGGAGTCGTAAAATGGTTGGAGTTAAAAAAAAAATAAAACAAAATCAACACATTCTACATTGACTCTGTTTTGCCATACACTTTTAGCTTTATGAGGAATTGGCTATATAAGTTGGGCTAGTCACCAAAGTTTAATGTGTGTGAAAAATAGGAATCATAATAGCATCTTGTCCTTGGTCATGGCACTTTTGTACAGAGTAAATGACAGTATGTATAAAGCACTTAGCACAGTGTCTGGAACTTAAGTACTCGAGAAACATTTGAAAACCTTCCAAATTTTCTGAAGCAGTGTTAATGTAAAATTTCTCATAGTTGTCTTCAGAAACAAGTATTAAGTGTAAGTTGGTACAATGTCTCCATAAAAAAAGTTGGTGATGTTTATGGACAGATTTTAAAAGATTTTACCCTGTTATGCAGTATTTCTGCTTCATGGATATTCTATGGACATTTTCAGAAGTGTGAACAAAGATATATATGAATATTTATCACAATTTTTAATAGTATTTTTAATAATAGCAAAAAAACTGGTGGCAATTTAAATGTTCAGTGATATGTGTAGTGGGTAAATATAATTAATGACATTTGGAAAGATAGACTACTATACAGCTATTAAAAATAAGATTTACACAGAATCTTCAGTGACATGAGAACATCCTTGTGACATAGCTCTAATTAGAAAATTCAGGATGAAAAATTATATATATTATACATATATAATCATATATGTTATGTATAATACAGTATTTACTCAACTGGATGACAAATTATCCTCTGTCAGAGGCAAAAAGTTAAGAGAAGTATGGATCAAAATGTTAATAGTGGTTATTTCTGGGTGATGGGATTGCAGATACTTTGTTTTTTCTTTGACCTTTCTTTAATCTCTAAAATTAACATGGATTTTTTTTTTAAGCAGGGGAAAAAAACAATGCACTTTATTTTTAAGTAGTGTGGGCAATGTGCACATACTTATCAGACCATGTGTCTGGAATTTTATTTGGAAAATATGGTTACAGTAAATATAGGTCAGCTACTTTCCAAGATTTTTTTAATTGGAAACTTTAAAAAAAAAAAAAAACTTCAGAATAAATTATTTCCTGGGCTGGATCCAAACGTGAAGGGAAAATACAATTTTAAAGGAGCTGGAGAAATGCCTTGAACTTCCCCACATATTCTCCTCTTGGCCTTTGTCAGGGTGAGGTTTCTTCTGTTTCTTGTTTTGAGAAATAGCTCAGAGGTCTAGAGGGTCATCTGGGCCATAGGACAAACATTAGCCTTCAGAGAAAGTGACTATCCTCAATTTTATTGTTGTGATGTTAGTGGTGAGGACATGAAATGCATACAGAAACTACTTCCTGGGGGAGGGGCAGACCTGGGGGTGGGGAGGGTGGGGGGGGGTACTGCATAGGGAAAGCAGGCACCCGGATCTCACTCTCTGCTGTTTTGCCCTCTGGTTTCAACGCTGGAACTTTGGCCCATCAGAATCCTGGAGAAGAACACAGGCAGCAACCTCTTTGACCTAGGCCATGGTAACAACATTTTTTAACTTGGACACAGAAGCTTCTTGTTAGACACATCTAATGAAGGCAAGAGAAACAAAAGCAAAAATGAACTATTGGGACTTCATCAGGATAAAAAACTTCTGCACAGCAAAGGAAACAGTGAACAAAATTAAAGGCAACTTACAGGATGGGAGAAGATATTTACAGATGTCTTATCACATAAAGTAGTATCCAAAATCTATAAAGAACTTGTAAAACTCAACACCCAAAAAACAAACAATCCAGTCAAGAAATAGGCAGAAGACATGAACAGTCATTTCTTCAAAGATGACATACAAATGGCCCACAGACACATGAAAAAATGCTCAACATCACTCTGCATCAGGGAAATACAAATCAAAACCACGAAATATCACCCCATACCAGTGAGAATGGTGAAAATAAACAAGACAGCAAACAACAAATGTTGGAGAGGATGTGGAGAAAGGGGAACCCTCTTACAGTGTCAGTGGAAATGAAAGCTGGTGCAGCCACTCTGGAAAACAGTATGGAGGCTCCTCAAAAAGTTAAAAATGAAACTATCCTATGACCTAAGAATTACACTACTAGGTATTTATCCCAAGGATATACAAAAATAGTGATTAGAAGGGGCACCTGTGCCCTAATGTTCATAGCAGCAATGTCCACAACAGCCAAACTGTGGAAAGAGCCCAGATGTCCATCTATAGATAAACGGAATGACCAGGATGGAACTAGAAGGTATGATGCTAAGCGAAATAAGTCCATCAGAGAAAGACTAACACCATATGATTTTACTCATATGTGGAATTTAAGAAATAAAACAGATAAACATAAGGGAAGGAAAGTAAAATAAGATGAAAATAGAGAGGGAAGCAAACCATAAGAGACTCTTAACTATAGGGAATAAACTGAGGATTGCTGGAGGAGAGATGGGTGGGCGTATGGGGTAACTGGGTGATGGGCATTAGGAAGGCACGTGATGTAATGAACACTGGATGTTGTATGCAACTGATGAATCATTAAATTCTATCTCTGAAACTAATAATTCAGTATATGTTAACTAAATTACATTTAAATAAAGAATAAAAAAATTGCTGGGACTTGAGAAATCAGAGGGAAAGAGCAACTTGAAGAAGTTGCTGGATTAGACATAGCAACATGGGGCCCAGTGTGGATCCTCATTCCAACATAGTAACTGTAAAAAGACATCTGCGAAACAATTGGGGGAATTTGAATATCAAGGGGGCACTAACTGGTTATAAAGAATCCTCGCTAATTTTGTTAGGTCTTATACTATTATGGTGGTCATGCAAAAGAAAAAATGCTACAGGTAGAGATGCCTTCTGAAGTATTTATAGCAAAATGACATGATATCTGAGATCTGATTTAATGTGTGTGTGTATGTGTGTATGTGTGTGCATGAGGGAGAGAGAGAGAGACAGAGGGAGAGAGAGAGAGAGAGAGAGAGAGAGAGAGAAGTGTGGGAAAAGCAAAAGTAGATCAACAAAATATTGGGATAATTATTAAAACCAGATAATGGAGAAATGAGGGCTCTAACATATTTCTTTTATTGTCTATGTTCAAAATTTTCCATGACAAAAATGCACTTTTTCCCTTCTAAAAGTCTGTATTGGATTGATTACACAACAGCCTCAGCACCCTCAGCACCTCAGCTCGATGGCTCCCTTCCCCAGACAGAGTATCACACTTGGGAACCCTGAGCAGCACATTCTCCTTCCTTGACCTCCCAGAGCACCCTCCCGCTGCAAACAGGTCTGAAATGCACAGTTCTGAGAGAAACTTCCGTGGGCCCAAGTTATTCAGTCAGTCTGGGTAGATGGAGCCCTCTTCTTTCCACCGGGGATCTATCTCTTTCTGGGCCATTTACAAAATTTGAAAGATTAATGAATGGCTCAATTTGCCCACATTTTACATGCTGTGTGAATATTCACTGTTGGTGGCTCAGGGCCCTTGCCTATTGCGAGTCATAAGTGAGTCATAGACTTGCTCAGTGGGTGCAGATAGAGGGCAAGTGGCTGCCTGGGCAGAGAGCATCTCCAGTAGGGAGCTGCCTTTCTTCCCAGGGGGACAGCCTTGCCACTCAGGCAGGAGCCCCCTCAGGCCTTCTGGGTTTGGACTTCACATCCTCTGAGCCAGGAGAAAAAGCCACTTGGTTTTCTTCTGATCCTTAGAATTTATTCTTTAAGGTTGAAAAGTCTCCCTTTTATCTTTGCCTGTTTGGAAACCATGGTCCCTTTCGTTCTCTTCAGAGTTTTACCTGAATTCCTGGCACCTCTGGTTGCAGAGCTCAGACCAGACAGGCCCCATTAACACGGAGACAAGTGGCTTCCGTTTCAGCGCCCAGCCATTTATTTCTAGGAGTGACGTATCTGGGAGTCCTTTGAAACACACGAGCCTCCAGACAAGTGTACAGCATTCACATCAACACTTGCTACAGAGCCCGGGTTCATGGCAAGGCATAAATGCATAGTTCATTCTTGTTTGTGGGCCGAGGAGTTTTGGCTGGGTAAATCATAGCACTGCCAGATTAGTAGGAATCTCAGGGAATATTTACTCATGGACTCTAGATAGTGCCCGAATCTATTCGTGCATCAAATAGAATCAGGTAGTTAAGTCATGAAGGGTTTCATGATTTGAACATCTTTTAGGGCTGAAAAGTGATGCTTCTCTGCAAGGAAGTGTGCTGGCCACAAGCAGATTCTGACTTCCATTAAAGTGGCAGGTGTAGGGGCCAAGTTGCCTAAATTTAGCTTAGACCACAGCATAAAGGGAAATGTTCAATATTTTCCCAATTATTTCTGCATCCAATGTATTTTCATGATCAACCACTGTATGTACAGAATGATTCAATTCTTCCTTATAACATTTACTTCATCATTTAACTACATAGGCAAGAGCCTTTAAAGTTCTGCTCTTTGTGTATAAAAAGGAGTAATGGCTTCTGTCACTTCTGGTTGAACAAATTAGAAACTTATACAAAATTCTTGGCAATAGCAATATAGTATGCTTAAAAACTGGTGGAAACAGATAGGTTTTTAAGCATATGTTTTAAAAACATTATAAAATTACTTATCTGGTAAGTTAATCCAGTAAAATAAACCACATTTTTCTTAAGTGTATTTTAGAATGTGAAGATGGCATAAATGTATACAAGAACTAAATTATTCAATAGCCACCTTTAAATTTTTTTTTCTTTTTCTTTTTTTTTTTTTTTTTTGCTATTGGCTGAGAAACCCTTCAACTGTTTTGAAATAGACATTTATCTGAACAAGGACATCAGAACTGGCTGTTTAAAGCTTTACTTCACATTTATTTTTATATTAATTTTTCTTTGTATTTTTTGGCCTTGACTTTGTTTCTCATGCATTCTTTGGTAATAGGTATATGAAACTAAACCAGATATAACTGGAGCCAGCTAAATATTTTCCCTAAAGATTCATGTATGGACAAAGAAGCTAATATTCTAATTGGAGATGGACATTCGATCCAAAATGGATTAAGAAAATAGCACACTGTGGATTAGTAAATTGATATACACATACAGCTGTCTGGGTATAAGTTGAACCTTTGGGTCAAGTTTAAAGGAGTTGAAATTAATCTCTATCATTGTCCTTCTTATCACCAGATGGCAGTGAATGTTAAAGACATCCAATAAATCCTACCTATGTATTAGTTAACCAATGATATGACCCTCCAGATGGTTACCTTTTGTCAATTCAAGTGCACAAATCTGTAGGACAATGGCACCCAACTATTCTTTCCATTGTCTTTTAAATCATTATGTGTTTGTGGGTATAATCTGCACTTACAAATTTCTATGCCTCTGCCTGAGTACAATGAAGCTGGGTTTCTTTGCGCATGAAGAAAACAAGTGGGCAGAGAAAAGCAGTATGGTTTGTGATCTTAAATAGCTTGGATTGGAATCCCACCTCCACGTTGGGCAAGATATTTAAGCTCTCAGTCTCTCAACTGTAAAATTGAGAGAATGACACATAAATCTCAGTGGGTTGTGGAGATGAGTGGACATCTTGTCCGTCCAGAGTGTTGTATATCATGGGTAAATGACAAATGGTAGTTGTAATTATTATTATTATTTTTTTAGATTATATATTTATTTATTCATAAGAGACACCCAGAGAGAGGCAGAGACATAGGCAGAGGGAGAAGTAGGCTCCCCATGGGGAGCCTGATGTGGGACTCGATCCCAGGATCCCAGGGTCACCTGAGCCAAAGGCGGATGCTCACCACCAAAACACCCAGGTGCCCCCCCCCCCCCAAAGATTATTAATTCACTAATGTGATTTGCTCAGGTGCTAGGGACTGGTGATAAAAAGATGAGTGAGATAAAATCATTGTACTCTAGAAGCTTCCAATTAAATTGGAGAAGAGAAACCACATTTTAATGCAATGCGGTAAGTGATCTTATAAAAGGCACACCCCTAAGGAATGTGAGAACCGGGACATCTGCAGTCATAAGACAAGAGCCAACCAAGGACAAGATGCCAATGACTATGGCTGTGCCAGCATCTCAGGGAAGAGAAGACTCAAGCTAGAATTGACCACCTGATACCATTACAGAGGGCCCAAAGCTCAAAGAAGAGGTGAAGTGTAAGACTGCAAGAGGGGAGCACCATACCCATCCTGGGAGGGAGGGTATTTTGCGATCAGGTTCTTTATAGGAGGGACTCCTTCCAGCGTACTAGTCCAAAGACTCTGTGAGAGAGGCAGGGATTGAGCTAAGGTTGAAGTGTGGATTTCATTTCAAGGGAAATCATGCCATTTAAAGTGGAACGGGCAAATTTGCAAGGATAGGAACAGGACAAAGAAGTTGATCAGAAAGATAAGTCAGCACAGGAATTTGAAGAGCATGGAATATGTGGCTCAGGTGTTTGGCTTTTATTCCATGGGTAAAGAACAGGAGTGGAAGCCACTGGGGGTGGCATGCCAGCTATAAAGCTCTGCGCAGAATAGTAGCACACCTGTGGGTGTTAATGCCAGAGACAGGATTGTGACAGAGGCATGGAGAGGAAGGGATAGAATAGGAGATATTTTGAAAAAAACGATCAAGAGGCCTGGTATCTGACTAGATGAGGAGGTTCAAGGGAGGTAGAGGGGAGTGGGGAGTCTAAGATTTTTCGTTGGGTCGTTATTAAAAGGGGTGGTGCCTTCAGAAGAAAATAGTGACATTGTGGGGGTGGGGAGCTGAACTTGATGTTGATATATTGATGCTTTAGCATTAAAGTCATGACAGGTTGTCCAATGAGCTATGGCCAAGAGTGTATTTGGAGGTGCAGGCGTGGAGGTTAGGCTTGAGGTTCAGATCCTTGCAGAAGAGAAGGTGCCACCAAGGGCCATCTCATCTCTGCATGCATGATGTATGTGTGAACTCATTTACTCATTCACTCATTTATTTGCTCTTCATTTGCTCATTGATTCATTTGCTTTTTATTTATCCATCCATTAGTTAATTCACTCATCATATCAGTACTGGAATCCCTACTTAGTGCTGGGTATCATAAAATGGATAATGGATAAAAAGGGCAAGACACATTGCTGTCCCCAAGAAGCTCACTACTAGAAATCCCAATTGTGGGTGTAAGTAGCTTCTCCCCTCATTGATGCCTCAGTTTCTTTTTCCGTAGCCAACAACTGCCAATGCAAGATGCAGAATCAAAATGTTTCAGGTTTGTTTCCCATGGAACGGAACATGGAGTTACATTCTAAACATTCTAGGACATTTCTTTCTTTTAAATTTAAAACAGATAGAAAGGACACTTGCCAGGGCAGAAAAAGGTAGTTTTCCAGACAGTGATCATATTTGAGTTGGACTTCCAAGTAAGTAGAACCCAAAGGTATTATCTTCCTGGAAGTTATCTGCTGAAGACACACTGTCTTTGGGACTGAATCCAACCACCACCATCCCCTACCCCCATAGGCAGGTGCAGTCCTGCTCTTCAGTGGGTTTTGGGGGAATGGGGCTTGGAAACTGGGCCCCACAGGATGGACGTGTCTGTGAAAGACTTTCTGGGTTTGGAATCCTAGCTTTGTCCCTGTGCTTGTTTTTGCACATGAATCTTCTCTTCATGCATCTGGTCAATAGTTTATTCCCAAGAATGTGAAGTCATTGTTGGCCAGAGCAATTCAGCCCTTGGAATTTGGTCTTTAACTCCTGAGTGAGTGTCTGGTTGTCTGGATTCCTCATGTCCTTGGTGTCCCCGGGTTCATCTCTGAGCAGGGCAGGTGTCAGGAAACAGGATCATGGATGGGTAGACCAGGTGACACGAGGAGGGACTTGTCAAGTTTTCTGCTGTAGTGTCGCAACTCATAAATATGATCTTAATTTGTTTCATGTGCTGCCAGGGGCGCTTGCCGTGGTGCTTTTTCCTGCCTCTTTCAAGCGCTTATTTTCTCTCTTCCCCACAATTAGTCAGTCTTTGACACCTGCGAAGGGCCTGTGTACTTTCCACTGAGCTGTCAGAATTATTATTTGAGAGCTTTTGGAAGACCCCAGGCGCTTTGTGGCACTTGCTGTAGACAAAGTTTTCAAACTCCAGGGGATGCAAGTCACATTGTATTCCAGGTGAATTTTGCCCCCTCAGAGCGCACCCTGCCCAGAATGTGTAGTGATTAGCGCCTCCTGCTGTCGTGTGATCACAAGTGGGAGACGACCTCGCTCCACAGGGCGGGGCTGCAGGACCTCCTTAAGCAGGGTCTCCACTTGTTAATATATAAAAAGGAGCCCCTGGTTGTGGAGGAGTGTCTTTCCAACCCATAGGATATTCCTTGGACGCTGCGACCCAGACTTTAACCCCCTCTCCAAGGACCCCTCACAGTACAGTGCTTAGTACATGAAAGACACATGTTGTGGGTTGAACCACAGACGTATATGAGTCCCTATGAGAGATGAGATGACAGAAATGGCTTAAATTATGCTCCAGTTACCTACTTCTCTGTAAAAAAGCATCCCACAGCCTCATGGCATAAAACCAGAAGCATTTTATTATGCTTATGGATTCTGGGTGACTGAAATTCAAATGTGGCATGCTACAGAGACTTGCCTCTGCTCCACAGTGTCAGAACCTCATCTGGGAAGACCAAAATGTCTGAGGGGACTCAAGTAACTCGTCCTGGGGTCATTTGGAGGCTTCTCCGTACACATGTCTGGTGCCTGAGTTGGTGCTGGGATGCCAAGAAAATTGGGCTCCGGGGTTCCCCACCAGGTCGTCTTGAAGCACTGGTGGCTCCAGTCAGACTTGTGACTTGGAGGTTCAGAGCTCTAAGCATGTGTGTTCCAGTAAATGAATCCTTTGACACTGAACCTGGGAGGCCACTTCCACCATTTCCACCATCTTCCACCATCTTCCACCAGGTAGTCACAGAGCTGCCACAGCCCCAGGGAGAGAGGCCTCATCTTCTGTAGAAAGATATCAAAGCATTTGAGGCCATGCATTACAACTGCCACAGATCCCACCTGAATAAAGAATCTGTCAGTATTGGAGACAAGGAAGGTACCTAGGTGGGAAAAAATGAGAAAGTCCTGTGGCAATAGAAGGCAAATGGAGATTTTTCTTAAAAAATGATTAACTTCTGGGGCACCAATCCTGAGTTCTGAGCTTCTTTGTCCCTTCCAATTCTAGGTACAGGAACAGTGAAGGCTGCGGGGAAGTTGGGGGGCTGCAGGGAAGTTGGGGCTGACCAGAGTCTGGGTTCAGGTACTTACATTGTCCTGTGAGCACAAGCTCAGACCTCCAGGCGCATCAGCCTGACAACTGTGAAGAACTTTCATTCAAACCTTCCTACAGAAGCTCCTTCTGGTTCCCAAAGGTCAATATTTCCAATGACTACTCTGATTTGGGGACATGACCTTCCTAGAGCTTCCCCTAGGGCCGTGTTAGAGCAGACTCCATGCACGGCCACTCTCTGTAGGCTTCATTCCAATGCTCCTCCCTTTTTCCTGGGTATCAGAGTTGTGTGTGTGTGTGTGTGTGTGTGTGTGTTTGTGTGTGTGTGTGTGGTGGTTGGGGGGCTTGTCCTCAAAGTCCCACACCTGACCTATGGCCCTAAGATAAGCTTATATTTATTTGATCTTTTATCTGAAACACCATGGGAATTTTTAATTTCCAGTTTGGGATTGCATGCCTGCGAAGCGCATCATCAGCTGACTTCCCCTCCATGAGCACCACTCTAAAGGCATTATCATCCTTTCAGGATCATGGCTGTTAAAGAACTAAAGAAGAAAACACTGAAGCTATTTTGGGCAGCATCTTTTTCTTTTTTCCTTTTTTTTTTTGACTCAAATAATTTATAGTTCCCTAAGATTGACCAACTTCATTTCACTGCCTGGTTGGATGTATTTGTCACTGGAAAAGCATTTTACCTTTAGAGGGTCGGGTCCAGGAACATCCTCAATGAGAGCAGCATGACTTAGAATGGAATGCTTATTACTCACACTTGCAACTTGACACTCCCAGGAGAGGCAGCTGACTTGGGGCTGGAAAATATCAGAGGGAGACTATTCTGAGCTATGCTCAAACTGCTTTCAGAGCTCGGGAGGCTCCTTATCAGCTTCTGGAACTTTAAGTAACTGGCCTATTGGGCACGAGGCTTCAAGTGTAATGCAGAAAAGCCTTCTGCTGTTATCCTAAAGAGAGTTCATTTATATCTTGGGGCACTTCCCATATAAAGGGGTGTGGGGAGTGAAATTTAGAAGGTGAGCCAAGTGAAGGGAGGTAAGGGGAGACAGAGCAGCGACTGGGGGAAGACATGGGGATGGAGGGCACTCAGGCCAGTAGGACACCAGACAGTGCCAGCTCATCCTTTATTCCATTAGGAACAAAATGCTTAATTCTGATCTATTGGGGGGAAAGGAACTACTGTCCAGGTATCTATTTCCATAACCAGCAGCCCGCACAGAAATCCTACTCAGAGCCCTAAAATAACTCACCTCTGCCTTTCCTTGTTCCCAGGCTCCCCTGCCCCAGGCACATCTGGCATTGGATAATTGGACCTGTGGGCCTTTGACAAAGCTGAATTCCTAATATAATGTATCCCAGCTACAAGTTACAAAGCGCTTTAGGAAAAACCATCAGCATCAGAGAAGATCTTCAAGCCCCAGTGGAGATGAGATCCCATCTTCACTCCTCCAGCCTAGTTTCCACACAACTGGAGGTGAAAATTGTTTATTTATTGTATTTTTGGTTGCAGCACACAAATCAGCACTTCATGCACCTCTAGACAGAGTGTAGTCATATCCCATAGACAGGGAAAACTTGAACCTCGGAGTATGATTTACCACTTATAAAAACCTCTGAGAGCACAGCATGTTCACACACATGAGAAAATAGTAGGTTCCCAAATTTAAAAGGAACTACACACTATGGTTGATATTGTGAACTTCTAGGTAGCTCTTCAGTTTCCACATAGAAGTTGGTATTTCTGTCTTGGGCTTGGTTGTGAGTTGTGCAAGAGCAATACATCTATATTTCTGCATTTCTGGGCTAGCCCTATGGTATGCTACACCTGGAGAGCACAAGGAAGGGCCTATCCCACAAGGAAGATGCTACCCAAAATAGCTTCAGTGTTTAGTTCTTTAACATCCAGATGGGGGTGTGCAGAGCCATCTTGGGAACAGGTGGCAGGGTTGGCCCTGACAGAGTAGCAGCTAGGCTGAGGAAGGCACAGGGTTTTCATGGACATGGTCTGTCCCAGAGACTGAGGGTTGCTGGGGGACCAGCTGCTCTGAACATCTTAGAGCAGGGATGGAGGATGAGGTGGGAGTTGTGGCCCTGTCAGCGTGGCTCACACCTCAGTGGCTGCCTTTAAGTTCAACAGAGTCAGGGCCCCGGGAGCTTTGCAATCCCTGGACAGGCTCCCACCACCTGCCGCTCTCGAGGCGGCCTGGATTCCGGCTGAGTTTCTTTGTGTTTGGGGTTTTGGCATCTGCCATTGACCAACGGGACGCACCCTATGGTCTCCTGCCACTGCTGCTCATTTCTGTTGTCGGATGTTTCCAACTCGAAAGATGGAGGGGATTTTTTAAAAAATCATTTCACATTTAAAAAAATATGAATTTAATAGCTTCCCGGTTTAAAGTTTTATTTTCTAAGGCCTCTGAGTAGCCCCATCTGATAGAATGCCTAGAAAAATAAGGTACTTAATAAACCTCAATTAATTGGCAGCTCAGGAGCTTTCTGCTTTCAGATGCTCTCACTGTTCAACAGAGGGGACAGGCCATTACTCAGTTCCTTGGAGGACAAGACCTTCTCCTCCCAGGAGACAACAGTTATAGGAAGGCAGAAGCCAAGTCTGACTCACTTGTACCTTCTCCTTGTCCAGCTGAGTGCCAGGCCCACCGAGGACACCAAGCTTGTTAAGTAAGTGAAGTGGACCCCATGCCACTGGCTTAGATACAGGCTGCCTTTGGAGGGGGTTCTGATGACATCAGGAGGACATCAGCAGCCATACAGACCCAGGGGAGCTTGGCATTGCACAAAGTACATGGGTTTGATGTTCTGCAGAAGGTTGTTTCCATGGTGGCCACCAATATCCTGGCCAGTCCGGACACCTTTTTTTTTTTTTTAAGATTTTATTTTCTTTATTTATGAGAGACACACAGAGAGAGGCAGAGACACAGGCAGAGGGAGAAGCAGGCTCCATGCAGGGAGCCTGATGTGGGACTCGATCCCGGGACCAGGATCATGCCCTAAGCCTACAGCAGACTCAACCGCTGAGCCACCCAGGTGTCCTCTGACACCTTTCTGACATGTGACTTTGTCTCTCTTCTCCTCCCAAGGTGGAGTCCATGGCCTCTTCCCTAGAGTCTGGGATGGCCCTTTGTACTGCCCTGACCAAGAGAAATAGAAGAAGCTATGTTATTTCACATCCAAAGCTAGCTTGGCTTTAGCCTCCATGTGGTTTCCATTTTCACTCTCTTGGAACCCTGAGATGCCACAAAAAGTCCCTCTATCCTATTGGAGAAACCACATGAGGCACAGAGACCTTGGAGAATGAGACTCCATGAGAGAAGAGAGGCCACTGAGGACAAAGGTCCAGGAGCAGAGAGGGCCTGGCTGAAGGCAACCATATGAGTGTGGCCATCTCGGATTTCCCAGACAAGTGCATGGCCACCTGCCAGAAGCCAAGTGACATCCTGTGGGACAGAGATGAGCCTTCTAGCTGAGCCCCACCCTGCCAACCCAGAAACTGGTGGGCAAATAAGATGATTTCCATTTTAAGCCACCAAGCTTGGAGCTCATTTGTTATGCAGCAATAGACAGCATGTAAACTGACCTACGTTCTAATTTCAATTCCGCACTTGCTCATTGTGTGACTGTGGGGAGATATATATTTAGCTTTTCCCTTCAAATGAGAATAATAATACCTACCCTACTAAACTAGGTAGGTCCCATGTCCTGGAGCACCTGGCCAGCCACATCTCTTATTTGGAATTGCCCACAGGCCAGGTACAGGGGCCTGAGTAGCATGAATGGACCCACCATGTAGTGCTGTCATCAGCTCTTCTGTAGTAGGATTGGATCGGGGGTAGACACCTAACCCCAGTGGACTATTCCACAGGCTGAGCCTGTTCCATTCTCTCTTGAGATGAGGAAGCAAAAGGCTCAGAAACTGGAGTTTGTAGTTTGTGGCATGTGAGGGCGAGGGTCGGAGCCACAAGGTGCCAGTCATGCACAAGCCGAAGCTAAGAGGGAGCGTGAGCTGCTAGCAGGCAGGGGAAGCCGGCCCACGGAGCAGGTGTGCAGAAGGGAGGCCAGAGGAGAGGCCTGGTGGCTTTAGTGCTGGTTTGCACATTCCCGTCCAAGTAGCTCAGTTTCCTGTCTTCAGTGTCTGGGCTCCCCCAGGCCCACTTTCCTCGGGCTTGTGTGTGTCGGTGTCTTTTGCTTCCCACCAAGCCAGCCCCGACCCAAGGTGGAAGTGTATGTGAACACCAGACACGCAGAGGGTGTTCAGGACATGGAATGATTTCTTATTAATGCTCAACTCTTCAAGGCAATATAGTGTTTCTATTTTTGTTTTTTTTTTAAAGTCATGGGAGAAAGGAACGTTGATCTACTTTTCTATCAAAATCTGTATCCTGCCTTTTCATTAGGTGTGATGGGCATTAACCTGGTGCGCTGAGTCCCGGGCAGACAGTAAGCTCTTTCTAAACTTCACGTGGAAGCACAAGGGGTGTCTGGGGAGTGGGGGGAGTTGTGGCTGCCCCTGCTGGGGGATATATCCCCTGCCCCCTAGGATGCCCACTTAGGAAGGGGGGAAACCAGGTCCACGTGTAAGCAGCTCTGGTTCCAGAGGCTTTCTGTGAACGGATCACCCAGAATAGGATTTTCCAGATTTGCAGGCTCAGATGGGATGCTTAATAGGTTGGCTGTGGAGCAAGAATTCTCAACCCTCTGGAAAAGAAGGAATCGTAATCCTTGGGCAATATTTTCCGAGGAGTAATAAATTGTGCATCCTCGTTGGTGTGACACTCTTAGCAATGTGGCCTCAGGCGAATCACTGAACCTCTCAGTGTCAGCTTCCTCACCTGTGAAATCGGACAGCAGGAGTCTCTGCCTCGAGGAGCTGCTGGAGAACTGAGATCAGTGAGGCGCCTGAAACCCTCGGCAGGGGCCTGGTCCAGTCCTGGTGGGTGCTTTGCTACTGACTGCTTCCCTTTCTCTTGGGGCCACCAGGGTGGCCTGGCCTCTTTTCTCTGCTTGCTCCATTTTCAGGATCCAACATTCATAGATACGTTTTGGGCTTGGGCTAAAATTTCCACTTACGTACTTTAAAATTCAAATCTGCTTTCATGTTTCCCCGCGGCTCCTGGGTTTAGTGACTCGCTTTCCAGGCAGTGCCCCTGCAGACCCCTTTACCCTGACACCCGCCTGGGGGGAACCAGAGCAGCCCTTCACATTTGGTGCATCTTTGCTTTGAAGCTGAGACCCAGACACCCCACAGCAGGCATCATCCTTTGACTTCTTTCTAGGGGAGAAGATGAGCTTTGCAGAGTCATTCATTTCTTGCCAAAATCTTTTTATGTGTTTTTGGCCAGGGTTAAGCAAAAAAAAAAAAAAAAAAAAAAAAAAAAAGTGAATGCCCCGGAGAGGAACCTTTCTCTGTGTGCTATATGAGCATGAGCTCATTAGTCCTGTCCTCAAATCTAGTGAGGCTTTCAGTAAGTGAGGCATCAGATGAAATACTGGGGCACAGTGAATCCTATCTCCGAGGCTCTGACCCCTCCTCAGACTCCGTAGCACATTTGCCTATTGGCTTCGCACTAGATTCAGAACCTCCTTATGCACCTTATTATTCCCCCTCTATCAAAATATTGCTCTTAGGAAAGGCTTTTAGGAATCCATTTCTACTCAACTATAAACTATAGTTACCAATGTTATATTAATGAGTATTACAATAGGGGAATAAATCTTAAGTCAAAGGAATAAATCTCTAACTGTAGAAAGGTGATCATCAGTGGCCAACTGATGTTGTTGGACTCAAGACGGGGTAAGGTGAGGGTGATAGAGTCTTACCACTAGAGCCTCTTCTTTTACCACACATGTTGGCCACTAACTACCTTCTGGAAAAGCCTGCTCCACAACTAACCAGCAAACACTGAGAACTTGCAGGTGTTCAGCCAGCTGAAGTATGGTGGGAGATGAAGTTTGTGACCTTGCTGTGTTCCCTTACCCATGCTCATGTCTCTGGGAGCCCCCATCCCTACCATGTGACACTTTCCCTTGCCAGGTAACACAGGATGCTGTCCCTCTGGCCTGCTTTCTCCATTTCATATCCTCTACCCCATGTGTCCATCTCCACTCTGAGCCCGACACCTCTGCAGTGGGCTATGTCAGTGTCCGAGCTGACGTGGAATCTGTATCTTTTGGGTCCCATGCACCTGGCAGGGAAGCTCCTGTGCATCTGCTGTTGACACCACCCGCCTCACCATCTCTAACGAGACTGACAAAGTAGGGTGGGGCTGGCTGTTGGCAAGTTTTGGAGACCTATTGCAAATGAGCAGAATCAAGATAACAAAGGTGTTAGGATCCTGTGATGGATGGAAAGAAATGAGCATTCTCTATCTTTGCCTTTAATTTTTATATATTAATCAGTCATACATCTTTTTAATGTTGATTTAAAGCTTGGTTCCAGAGGCATCTGGGTGACTCAGTCGGTGAAGTGTCTGCCTTCAGTTCAGGTCATGATCCTGGGGTCCTGGGATAGAGCCCCATGTCAGATTCTCTGCTCAGCAGAAAGCCTGCTTCTCCTTCTGGCTACTGCTCCACCTGCTTGTGCTCTCTCTCTCTCTCTCTCTCTCTCTCTCTCTCTCCCCCTCTCTGTCAAATAATAAATAAATAAAAATCTTAAAAAAAATAAAGCTTGTTTCCAGGTGGGGATGATTCGATTAATGTTCCTGACTCATTCGCACTTGGATTTGAAAAAAGTAGTTGAGAGAAGACTTAATATCTGGAAAATATTCTGATGTTTGACCATAATTGGTCAGAACTGTTTTGCTCATAGATGGGGAGCAAAGTGAGTAGATGCTTTTGGGGTCCACTTCACATTACTCAGCTGCTGCTGGTAGAGAAAATGGGGAATATGTGGCTGTAATTAGGCAAAACATACCCCTTTGGTTTCACTTCCATGTTTAAAACATGGCTTCTTGGGGCCTCTGGATGGCTCAGTTGGTCAAGTGGTGGACTCTTGGTTTTGGCTCAGGTCATCATCTCAGAGTTGTGAGATAGAGCCCTGCATTAGGATCCACACTGAGGGTGGAGTCTGCTTAAGATTCTCTCTCAGGGTGCCTCAGTGGCTCAGTCAGTTAAGCATCTGCCTTCAGCTCAGGTCATGGTCTCAGGGCCCTGGGATTGAGCCCTATGTCAGGCTCTCTGCTCTGCAGGGAATCTGCTTCTCCCTCTCCCTCTCCCCACTGCTTGTGATGTCTCTTAAATAAATAAAATCTTTTTTTTCTTTAAAGTGACCCTAAAGGAAAAAAGATTCTCTCTCTCCCTCTGCCCCTTCCTGCCCCAGCCCCGCTCTCTCTATCCCCAATAAAGAAATTAAAAAAAAATTATTAAAAACATGGCTTCTCAGTAGCACGGTGACTAAGTCCTGTCTGGGGGAATTTCATGGATTAGTGGGCTTCCTGGGGTAGGAATCCATTCATCACTCAAGAGAGGGAGGGTATTAAGGCTATGGGCCCGGGAGAAAATTTCAATGACATTTAATTTAAAATGTATCTGTCCCTTGTTAAATGTTTATTAAACAACATGAACCCTGCTATCTCAGAGGAAGCAAAATTTTACAAAAGGGAGCTTAATCTTGAAAAATTGCATATGTCATCATAGTTCGGGATATGAAATTTCCTGATCAAAACAAATCTGTATAGTAGTTTAAGAATTACTTGCACTTCCAGCTGTAATTGGTGTTCCATCAGTCCTCCTAAGGTGGGATTCAGGGACAACTGCCAAGTCCCCCAAATGAGCCCAGGGGCAGGTCTCTAGGGAGCTGATGGGCATATCTTCCCAGTGCCACTAGGCCTCACCGTTTTCTCCGTCTTTGCACCTACTCGTCCACTAGTCTGTCTTCTTGTTCTTGTACACTTCAGAGTCTGCTGTGGACACCAATGCCCTTCCTCTCTGTGCACGCCATTCCCTGGAGGTCAATGTTCATTTGTGTTCCAGCGTCAGTCTCACTGCTCTGGATTCTCACGTTGTATGAAGTTTTTTTTATTTTTTATTTTATTTTTTATTTTTTTTATTTATTTTTATTTTCTCTGAGCGTTTTTTTAATAAATTTATTTTTTATTGGTGTTCAATTTACCAACATACAGAATAACACCCAGTGCTCATCCTGTCAAGTGCCCCCCCAGTGTCACCCATTCACCCCCACCCCCTGCCCTCCTCCCCTTCCACCACCACTAGTTCATTTCCCAGAGTTAGGAGTCTTTATGTTCTGTCTCCCTTTCTGATATTTCCCACACATTTCTTCTCCGTTCCCTTATATTCCCTTTAACTATTATTTATATTCCCCAAATGAATGAGAACATAAAATGTTTGTCCTTCTCCGATTGACTTACTTCACTCAGCATAATACCCTCCAGTTCCATCCACGTTGAAGCAAATGGTGGGTATTTGTCGTTTCTAATGGCTGAGTAATATTCCATGTATACATAGACCACATCTTCTTTTTTTGTGTGTGTGTGTTCTATTGTATTTTTATTTTTTTTTTTGTCTTTTTTTTTTAAATTAATTTTTATTGGTGTTCAATTTACCAACATACAGAAAAACACCCAGTGCTCATCCCGTCAAGTGTCCACCTCAGTGCCCGTCACCCCTTCCCCTCCAACACCCGCCCTCCTCCCCTTCCACCACCCCTAGTTCGTTTCCCCGAGTTAGGAGTCTTTATGTTCTGTCTCCCTTCCTGATATTTCCCAACATTTCTTCTCCCTTCCTTTATATTCCCTTTCACCATTATTCATATTCCCCAAATGAATGAGAACATACACTGTTTGTCCCTCTCCGATTGACTTATTTCACTCAGCATAATACCCTCCAGTTCCATCCACGTTGAAGCAAATGGTGGGTATTTGTCGTTTCTAATTGCTGAGTAATATTCCATTGTATACATAAACCACATCTTCTTTTTTTTTTTTTTTTTTTTTTTTTTTTTTTAACTTTTATTGGTGTTTAATTTACCAACATACAGAAAAACACCCAGTGCTCATCCCGTCAAGTGTCCACCTCAGTGCCCGTCACCCATTCCCCTCCAACACCCGCCCTCCTCCCCTTCCACCACCCCTAGTTCGTTTCCCCGAGTTAGGAGTCTTTATGTTCTGTCTCCCTTCCTGATATTTCCCAACATTTCTTTTCCCTTCCTTTATATTCCCTTTCACTATTATTCATATTCCCCAAATGAATGAGAACATACACTGTTTGTCCTTCTCCGATTGACTTATTTCACTCAGCATAATACCCTCCAGTTCCATCCACGTTGAAGCAAATGGTGGGTATTTGTCGTTTCTAATTGCTGAGTAATATTCCATTGTATACATAAACCACATCTTCTTTATCCATTCATCTTTTGATGGACACCGAGGCTCCTTCCACAGTTTGGCTATTGTGGCCATTGCTGATAGAAACATCGGGGTGCAGGTGTCCCGACGTTTCATTGCATCTGAATCTTTGGGGTAAATCCCCAACAGTGCAATTGCTGGGTCGTAGGGCAGGTCAATTTTTAACTCTTTGAGGAACCTCCACACAGTTTTCCAGAGTGGCTGCACCAGTTCACATTCCCACCAACAGTGTAAGAGGGTTCCCTTTTCTCCGCATCCTCTCCAACATTTGTGGTTTCCTGCCTTGTTAATTTTCCCCATTCTCACTGGTGTGAGGTGGTATCTCATTGTGGTTTTGATTTGGATTTCCCTGATGGCAAGTGATGCAGAGCATTTTCTCATGTGCTTGTTGGCCATGTCCATGTCTTCCTCTGTGAGATTTCTCTTCATGTCTTTTGCCCATTTCATGATTGGATTGTTTGTTTCTTTGGTGTTGAGTTTAATAAGTTCTGTGTAGATCTTGGAAACTAGCCCTTTATCTGATATGTCATTTGCAAATATCTTCTCCCATTCTGTAGGTTGTCTTTTAGTTTTGTTGACTGTATCCTTTGCTGTGCAAAAGCTTCTTATCTTGATGAAGTCCCAATAGTTCATTTTTGCTTTTGTTTCTTTTGCCTTTGTGGATGTATCTTGCAAGAAGTTACTGTGGCCAAGTTCAAAAAGGGTGTTGCCTGTGTTCTCCTCTAGGATTTTGATGGAATCTTGTCTCACATTTAGATCTTTCATCCATTTTGAGTTTATCTTTGTGTATGGTGAAAGAGAGTGGTCCAGTTTCATTCTTCTGCATGTGGATGTCCAATTTTCCCAGCACCATTTATTGAAGAGACTGTCTTTCTTCCAATGGATAGTCTTTCCTCCTTTATCGAATATTAGATGACTGTACATTTCAGGGTCCACTTCTGGGTTCTCTATTCTGTTCCATTGATCTATGTGTCTGTTTTTGTGCCAGTACCACACTGTCTTGATGACCACAGCTTTGTAGTACAACCTGAAATCTGGCATTGTGATGCCCCCAGCTATGGTTTTCTTTTTTAAAATTCCCCTGGCTATTCGGGGTCTTTTCTGATTCCACACAAATCTTAAAATAATTTGTTCTAACTCTCTGAAGAAAGTCCATGGTATTTTGATAGGGATTGCATTAAACGTATAAATTGCCCTGGGTAACATTGACATTTTTACAATATTAATTCTGCCAATCCATGAGCATGGAATATTTTTCCATCTATTTGTGTCTTCCTCAATTTCTTTCAGAAGTGTTCTATAGTTTTTAGGGTATAGATCTTTTACCTCTTTGGTTAGGTTTATTCCTAGGTATCTTATGCTTTTGGATGCAATTGTAAATGGGATTGACTCCTTAATTTCTCTTTCTTCAGTCTCATTGTTAGTGTATAGAAATGCCATTGATTTCTGGGCATTGATTTTGTATCCTGCCACGCTACCAAATTGCTGTATGAGTTCTAGCAATCTTGGGGTGGAGTCTTTTGGGTTTTCTATGTAGAGTATCATGTCATCGGCGAAGAGGGAGAGTTTGACTTCTTCTTTGCCAATTTGAATGCCTTTAATGTCTTTTTGTTGTCTGATTGCTGAGGCGAGGACTTCCAGAACGATGTTGAACAGCAGTGGTGAGAGTGGACATCCCTGTCTTGTTCCTGATCTTAGGGGAAAGGCTCCCAGTGCTTCCCCATTGAGAATGATATTTGCTGTGGGCTTTTCGTAAATGGCTTTTAAGATGTCGAGGAAAGTTCCCTCTATCCCAACACTCTGAAGGGTTTTGATCAGGAATGGATGCTGTATTTTGTCAAATGCTTTCTCTGCATCTAATGAGAGTATCATATGGTTCTTGGTTTTTCTCTTGCTGATATGATGAATCACATTGATGGTTTTACGAGTGTTGAACCAGCCTTGTGTCCCAGGGATAAATCCTACTTGGTCATGGTGAATAATTTTCTTAATGTGTTGTTGGATCCTATTGGCTAGTATCTTGTTGAGAATTTTTGCATCCATGTTCATCAGGGATATTGGTCTGTAATTCTCCTTTTTGGTGGGGTCTTTGTCTGGTTTCGGAATTAAGGTGATGCTGGCCTCATAGAACGAATTTGGAAGTACTCCATCTCTTTCTATCTTTCCAAACAGCTTTAGTAGAATAGGTATGATTTCTTCTTTAAACGTTTGATAGAATTCCCCTGGGAAGCCATCTGGCCCTGGACTCTTGTGTCTTGGGAGGTTTTTGATGACTGCTTCAATTTCCTCCCTGGTTATTGGCCTGTTCAGGTTTTCTATTTCTTCCTGCTCCAGTTTTGGTAGTTTGTGGCTTTCCAGGAATGCGTCCATTTCTTCTAGATTGCCTAATTTATTGGCGTACAGCTGTTCATAATATGTTTTTAAAATCGTTTGTATTTCCTTGGTGTTGGTAGTGATCTCTCCTTTCTCATTCATGATTTTATTAATTTGAGTCTTCTCTCTCTTCTTTTTAATAAGGTTGGCTAATGGTTTATCTATCTTATTAATTCTTTCAAAGAACCAACTTCTGGTTCTGTTGATCTGTTCCACAGTTCTTTTGGTCTCGATATCATTGAGTTCTGCTCGAATTTTAACTAACTCTCTTCTTCTGCTGGGGGTGGGGTCTATTTGTTGCTTTTTCTCTAGTTCCTTTATGTGTAAGGTGAGCTTTTGAATTTGAGATCTTTCCAGTTTTTGAATGGATGCTTGTATTGCGATGTATTTCCCCCTCAGGACTGCTTTTGCTGCATCCCAAAGATTTTGAACGGTTGTATCTTCATTCTCATTAGTTTCCATGAATCTTTTTAATTCTTCCTTAATTTCCTGGTTGACCTTTTCATCTTTTAGCAGGATGGTCCTTAACCTCCATGTGTTTGTGGTCCTTCCATACTTCTTGTTGTGATTAAGTTCTAATTTCAAGGCATTGTGGTCTGAGAATATACAAGGGACTATCCCGATCTTTTGGTATCGGTTCAGACCCGATTTGTGACCCAGTATGTGGTCTATTCTGGAGAAAGTTCCATGTGCACTTGAGAAGAATGTGTATTCAGTTGAGTTTGGATGTAAAGTTCTGTAGATATCTGTGAAATCCATCTGGTCCAGTGTATCATTTAAAGCTCTCGTTTCTTTGGAGATGTTGTGCTTAGAAGACCTATCCAGGGTAGAAAGAGCTAGATTGAAGTCACCAAGTATAAGTGTATTATTATCAAGGTATTTCTTGAGTTTGGTTATTAATTGGTTTAAATATTTGGCAGCTCCCACATTCGGGGCATATATATTGAGGATTGTTAAGTCCTCTTGTTGGATAGATCCTTTGAGTATGAGATAGTGTCCCTCTTCATCTCTCACTATAGTCTTCGGGGTAAATTTTAATTTATCTGATATAAGGATGGCAACCCCTGCTTTCTTTTGAGGACCATTTGAATGGTAAATGGTTCTCCAACCTTTTATTTTCAGGTTGTAGGTGTCCTTCTGTCTAAAATGAGTCTCTTGTAGACAGCAAATAGATGGGTCCTGCTTTTTTATCCAGTCTGAAACCCTGCGCCTTTTGATGGGGTCATTAAGCCCATTCAGGTTCAGAGTTACTATTGATAGATATGAGTTTAGTGTCATCATATCTATTCAGTCCTTGTGTTTGTGGATTGTTCCACTGAACTTCTTCTTAAAGGGGAATTTTAAGAGTCCCCCTTAAAATTTCTTGCAGAGCTGGTTTGGAGGTTACAAATTCTTTCAGTTCCTGCCTGTCTTGGAAGCTCTTTATCTCTCCTTCCATTTTGAATGAAAGCCTTGCTGGGTAAAGTATTCTTGGTTGCATGTTCTTTTCATTTAGGACCCTGAATATATCCTGCCAGCCCTTTCTGGCCTGCCAGGTCTCTGTGGAGAGGTCTGCCTTTACCCTAATATTCCTCCCCATAAAAGTCAGGGACTTTTTTTCTCTTGCTGCTTTAAGGATCTTCTCCTTATCTTTGGAATTTGCAAGCTTCACTATTAAATGTCGAGGTGTCGAACGGTTTTTGTTGATTTTAGGGGGGGATCTCTCTATTTCCTGGATCTGAATGCCTGTTTCCCTTCCCAGATTAGGAAAGTTTTCAGCTAGGATTTGTTCAAATACATATTCTGGCCCTCTGTCCCTTTCGGCGCCCTCAGGAACCCCAATTAAACGTAGGTTTTTCTTCCTCAGGCTGTCATTTATTTCCCTTAATCTATCCTCATGATCTTTTAATTGCTTGTCTCTTTTTTCCTCAGTTTCCCTCTTTGCCATCAACTTGTCTTCTATGTCACTCACTCGTTCTTCCACCTCGTTAAGCCTCCTCGTTAGGGCTTCTAGCTTGGATTGCATCTCATTTAATTGATTTTTAATTTCTGCCTGATTGGATCTAAATTCTGCAGTCATGAAGTCTCTTGAGTCCTTTATGGTTTTTTCTAGAGCCACCAGTAGCTGTATAATAGTGCTTCTGAATTGGCTTTCTGACATTGAATTGTAATCCAGATTTTGTAACTCTGTGGGAGAGTGGGCTGTTTCTGATTCTTTTTTTTGAGGTGAGGTTTTCCTTCTAGTCATTTTGCTCAGTGCAGAGTGGCCAAAAACAAGTTATATTGGGAAAAGGAGAAAAAGAGAGAGAAGGAAAGAAAAGAGAAAAAGAAAAAAGAGAAAGAAGAAAAAAAAAGGGGGGGGGGGAAGAGAAGAAAAAGAAAGAAAGGAGAAAAAAGAAAAAAAAAGGGTGGGGTGGGGTGGGGGAAGCAATCAGAAATCAAGAAGAAAGAAAGAAAAAAAAAAAGCACAAAAAAAAAAAAAAAAAAAACCACGGGGGAGTATCTTCCGATTCTGTGTACTTTAAGTCCCTTGACTTCCCTTGGAACTGGTCTGTCTCGCTGGTCTCTGGGGGAGGGGCCTGCTGTGCTGATTCTCAGGTGTTAGCACTTGGGGGAGCTGCTCTGCCCCTGCCTGGTGCAGGGCTCAGTGGGGTTGTTCACCCCGTGAGGCCCCGGGAGGAAGCCCCAGTTTCGGGGGCAGCTCTGGGACCCTCGAGTCAGCTCCCGCAGTAGCTCCGGGGCTCTCCGTCTGCAGGGCCTGGGGGCTCCCGGGCGGGGCCGCTGATCTGCTCAGTTCCAGGCAGGAGCGTCCTTGCTGTCCTGGGCCCTCCCGGCCTCTGCCTGTCCCGGGGGAGGCCGGATCCTGGGCTGTGTCCCGGCGCCCTGTGCTCCGGGGCCTGCGCTGTTGGATTCGCGCTCCCGGCCGCAGCCCCCTCCGCGGAGCCGCCGCCCGAGCCCCTCCGAGCTGTTCCCGGAGCCGCGCAGCCCCCTCCGCGCGGAGCTTCTTCCTCTGCGCGAGCCGCCGCCGCTGAGCTGTTCCCGGAGCCGCGCAGCCCCCTCCGCGGAGCTTCTTCCTCCGCCCGAGCCGCCGCCTCTGAGCTGTTCCCGGAGCCGCGCAGCCCCCTCCGCGGAGCCGCCGCCCGAGCCCCTCCGAGCTGCTCCGGGTCCCGCTGTGCGCGCTGCAGCCTTTAGGGAGCTCGGCGCACTCTCCCGGGGCGCAGTTCCTCTGTTACTGTCCCAGGGAGCCCGAGGGCATCCCCGCCTTTCTGGGGATCCTGCTCCAATTCCCTCGGAGGCCTTTCCACGGGGAAGGTTGGTGCAGCTCCTGCTCCTCCGGGACGGGGCTCTCCTGTCCTGGGGACACTCGCCCCGGCCTCAGCCCGGCTCCTCGCGGGCCCCTCCCCCTTGGAGGCCTTTTGTTCCTTTATTTCTTTTTCCCCCGTCTTCCTACCTTGATAGAAGCGCGAACTCTTCTCACTGGAGCGTTCCAGCTGGTCTCTCTTTAAATCTCAGGCCGAATTCGTAGATTTTCAGGATGATTGGATGGTTTTCTAGGTAATTTGTTGAGGACAGGTGACCTGGAGACCCTACTCTGCCACCATCTTGCCTGTTTCTCGACCACATCTTCTTTATCCATTCATCTTTCGATGGACACCGAGGCTCCTTCCACAGTTTGGCTATTGTGGACATTGCTGCTATAAACATTGGGGTGCAGGTGTCCCGGCGTTTCATTGCATCTGAATCTTTGGGGTAAAATCCCCAACAGTGCAATTGCTGGGTCGTAGGGCAGGTCTATTTTTAACTCTTTGAGGAACCTCCACACAGTTTTCCAGAGTGGCTGCACCAGTTCACATTCCCACCAACATTGCAAGAGGGTTCCCCTTTCTCCGCATCCTCTCCAACATTTGTGGTTTCCCACCTTGTTAATTTTCCCCGTTCTCACTGGTGTGAGGTGGTATCTCATTGTGGTTTTGATTTGTATTTCCCTGATGGCAAGTGATGCAGAGCATTTTCCCATGTGCATGTTGGCCATGTCTATGTCTTCCTCTATGAGATTTCTCTTCATGTCTTTTGCCCATTTCATGATTGGATTGTTTGTTTCTTTGCTGTTGAGTTTAATAAGTTCTGTGTAGATCTTGGAAACTAGCCCTTTATCTGATACGTCATTTGCAAATATCTTCTCCCATTCTGTAGGTTGTCTTTTAGTTTTGTTGACTGTATCCTTTGCTGTGCAAAAGCTTCTTATCTTGATGAAGTCCCAATAGTTCATTTTTGCTTTTGATTCTTTTGCCTTCGTGGATGTATCTTGCAAGAAGTTACTGTGGCCAACTTCAAAAAGGGTGTTGCCTGTGTTCTCCTCTAGGATTTTGATGGAATCTTGTCTCACATTTAGATCTCTCATCCATTTTGAGTTTATCTTTGTGTATGGTGAAAGGGAGTGGTCTAGTTTCATTCTTCTGCATGTGGATGTCCAATTTTCCAGCACCATTTATTGAAGAGACTGTCTTTCTTCCAGTGGATAGTCTTTCCTCCTTTATCGAATATTAGTTGACCATAGAGTTCAGGGTCCACTTCTGGGTTCTCTATTCTGTTCCATTGATCTATGTGTCTGTTTTTGTGCCAGTACCACACTGTCTTGATGACCACAGCTTTGTAGTACAACCTGAAATCTGGCATTGTGATGCCCCCAGCTATGGTTTTCTTTTTTAAAATTCCCCTGGCTATTCGGGGTCTTTTCTGATCCCACACAAATCTTGAAATAATTTGTTCTAACTCTCTGAAGAAAGTCCATGGTATTTTGATAGGGATTGCATTAAACATGTAAATTGCCCTGGGTAACATTGACATTTTCACAATATTAATTTTTGCCAATCCATGAGCATGGAATATTTTTCCATCTCTTTGTGTCTTCCTCAATTTCTTTCAGAAGTATTCTATAGTTTTTAGGGTATAGATCCTTTACCTCTTTGGTTAGGTTTATTCCTAGGTATTTTATGCTTTTGGGTGAAATTGTAAATGGGATTGACTCCTTAATTTCTCTTTCTTCAGTCTCATTGTTAGTGTATAGAAATGCCATTGATTTCTGGGCATTGATTTTGTATCCTGCCACGCTACCAAATTGCTGTATGAGTTCTAGCAATCTTGGGGTGGAGTCTTTTGGGTTTTCTATGTAGAGTATCATGTCATCGGCGAAGAGGGAGAGTTTGACTTCTTCTTTGCCAATTTGAATGCCTTTAATGTCTTTTTTGTTGTCTGATTGTTGAGGCGAGGACTTCTAGTACTATGTTGAATAGCAGTGGTGAGAGTGGACATCCCTGTCTTGTTCCTGATCTTAGGGGAAAGGCTCCCAGTGCTTCCCCATTGAGAATGACATTTGCTGTGGGCTTTTCGTAGATGGCTTTTAAGATGTCAAGGAAAGTTCCCTCTATCCCTACACTCTGAAGAGTTTTGATCAGGAATGGATGCTGTATTTTGTCAAATGCTTTCTCTGCATCTAATGAGAGGATCATATGGTTCTTGCTGATATGATGAATCACATTGATTGTTTTACGAGTGTTGAACCAGCCTTGTGTCCCGGGGATAAATCCTACTTGGTCATGGTGAATAATTTTCTTAATGTATTGTTGGATCCTATTGGCTAGTATCTTGTTGAGAATTTTTGCATCCATGTTCTTCAGGGATATTGGTATGTATTCTCCTTTTTGGTGGGGTCTTTGTCTGGTTTTGGAATTAAGGTGATGCTGGCCTCATAGAACGAATTTGGAAGTACTCCATCTCTTTCTATCTTTCCAAACAGCTTTAGGAGAATAGGTATGGTTTCTTCTTTAAACGTTTGATAGAATTCCCCTGGGAAGCCATCTGTCCCTGGACTTTTCTGTCTTGGGAGGTTTTTGATGAGTGCTTCAATTTCCTCCCTGGTTATTGGCCTGTTCCGGTTTTCTATTTCTTCCTGTTCCAGTTTTGGTAGTTTGTGGCTTTCCAGGAATGCGTCCATTTCTTCTAGATTGCCTAATTTATTGGCGTATAGCTGTTCATAATATGTTTTTAAAATCGTTTGTATTTCCTTGGTGTTGGTAGTGATCTCTCCTTTCTCATTCATGATTTTATTAATTTGAATCTTCTCTCTCTTCTTTTTAATAAGGCTGGCTAATGATTTATCTATCTTATTAATTCTTTCAAAGAACCAACTCCTGGTTCTGTTGATCTGTTCCACAGTTCTTCTGGTCTCGATTTCATTGAGTTCTGCTCAAATCTTAATTAACTCTCTTCTTCTGCTGGGTGTAGGATCTATTTGCTGTTTTTTCTCTAGTTCCTTTATGTGTAAGGTTAGCTTTTGTATTTGAGTTCTTTCCAGTTTTTGAATGGATGCTTGTATTGCAATGTATTTCCCCCTTAGGACTGCTTTTGCTGCATCCCAAGGATTTTGAACGGTTGTATCTTCATTCTCATTAGTTTCCATGAATCTTTTTAACTCCTCCTTAATTTCCTGGTTGACCCTTTCATCTTAAGCAGGATGGTCCTTAACCTCTACGTGTTTGAGGTCCTTCCAAACTTCTTGTTGTGATTTAGTTCTAATTTCAAGGCATTATGGTCTGAGAATATGCAGGGGACGATCCCAATCCTTTGGTATCAGGTTCAGACTCGATTTGTGACCCAGTATGTGGTCTATTCTGGAGAAAATTCCATGTGCACTTGAGAAGAATGTGTATTCAGTTGAGTTTGGATGTAAAGTTCTCTAGATATCTGTGAAATCCTTCTGGTCCAGTGTATCATTTAAAGCTCTCTTTTTTTTTGGAGATGTTGTGCTTAGAAGACCTATCTAGTATAGAAAGAGCTAGACTGAAGTCACCAAGTATAAGTGTATTATTATCTAAGTATTTCTTCACTTTGGTTATTAATTGATTTATATATTTGGCAGCTCCCACATTCGGGGCATATATATTGAGGATTGTTAAGTCCTCTTGTTGGATAGATCCTTTAAGTATGATATAGTGTCCCTCTTCATCTCTCACTACAGTTTTCGGGGTAAATTTTAGTTTATCTGATATTTGTATGAAGTTTTAAGAGAAAGCAGCTCATTTGGGTTTTTCCACAGCCTCTCTCCTCAGGATTCAGATACAAGTCCACAGGATGCTGGACCAGAAAGAAAACAAAGTGAAAGAATTGCTCTTTCTCTTCAGCAGCCAGGACTCTGCTACCTGACAGGCTTGTCTTCTGTCTCCTCCAGATAGGATGAGTCCTTTCTCCTGAGGCTCTCTGACCTCCCAGGACCTTAGACCATGCAGTCCCTTCTCTACCAGTCTTGAGGTCTGAGGTTTCCTAGAGGCGAGTATTATTGCTCAAGGAAGTGGTAGATAATGTAGTAGGGGTTGGAGGAGTGGCCTGGATACAGTCAGAAGCAGCATTGGTCACAATCACAATGGGATTAAGCACTCACCATGCGCCAAACCCTGGGCGGAGAGCTTGCGGTGTGAACCTGTGCTACCTCCATCCTGTTCTACCCACATTCTGTTACAGTCTCCTTTGTGAGGACAAGTAGAGGTGATGACTGTGACCTTGACAGTTATGATATAGATGTATATAAACTGGCCAGGGGAAAGGTCAGGAAAGATTTTTCTGGCAGGTATTATCCATGAGAGAGCATATTTAAAAGTGTATGTTTTATTGCCATTCAGCTATGGTAAGGCCAACAGATAAGGAGACGATTGTCACTGATAAGAGTTCGTTATACTCACAGATCCCAAGAGGCTTGCTGTGGCACCCAAGGCCATTCAGGGAAACACCCAGGAGCCGCCAAGAGGCAGAGGGGTGAAGGAATCACAGATGAGAGCCTTGACTGCAGTTTCTGTGGGAAGGCATGGGTGAGGCTGAGGATTGGCTGGTTTAAATAAATCCAGTGGGCCCTGGAGTGTCAGGGCTATCCCTAGCTGTCTAGTACCTGGTCTTGGGGGTGATTAGAATAAGGACACAGGGGTCCTGAGCAGGAGAGCCACCAGAGGAGGTGGGGGTGGGTGTGGGTTCAGGATACGTTAGTTTGCATATGAAAAGTGCACTCACAGGCTATGGCTAGCAAGGTACTATCTCGAGAAATGGGCTGAGAGGAGCAGACTACAGGGTTGGCAAGGACTCAGATGACAAAACATCAGAAATGCGTGGTTAACACAGAGGGGTGGGGTGGTGGGACCTATAGGGTGAATGTGAGTGTCTTATCCCTGCGATATAAGCCTCCAGCACACCCTCCCCTGGGGGACTCAAGTGGTCCCTGTGAACTGTCAATCAGCATATCCCTGTCTATTTGGGGAATCCAGACTTGGAGGCCTTGAACAAAACCCAAATGCTCATGGGGCTCAAGTGAGACTGTGAGACTCGCCACTACAGTGCCCTCATAGCTGCCCCTGCTCCAACTCCTGCCCCGCTCATGGTATGCTGGTCCTCGGGTGGGGGTGATATAGAATGGGGGCAGCACGCAGGGTCCTCCAGCTTAGGGCCTTGCCTGGTGGTCCTGCCTCCCAGAAGCAAACCACCTTCGGCTCCCCTGCTTCTCACACCTCCCTGCTCTGAGCGTCAAGGTTTAGGGACAGATGGTGTCAGGTCCCTCATCAGTGATTCCTTTCAACTCAGTGGTCTGTGCACACATGTGGACATGAGGGGGCATCTAGAGCCTGTCCAGAGATTATGCCTCTTTCATTCCAGGGAGTCACCACAGAGCTGAGTGTGTGGCCAGCAACATGAGTGGAGAGCCTGGCTGGCCGGTGGCCCCGAGCCCAGGGGCAGTGAGGATCATGCTTGCCACTCAAGCCCCAGCTTCCTTTCTGTCATCTGATTCTGAGCCGTTTCCCATCAGCCTTCCCCATAGTACGGAATATAAGAGGAAATGTAAATTGCTCAATTGTGGTGTTGTAATCGAGAGATTTGGGAGAAATATCGGGATTATTTATAAAGTCGGATTTTCTGTGTTCTTCACTCACTCCGAATTGTGACAATTTTGCTGGTCTGGGTGGTTACAGAACCAAAGAACGGTGAGGACAGAAAGAGGCCCTGGAACCCATCAAATCCTATTCCTTCATTTGAAACAGATTAGGGATCCTCTTCCACAGCTCTTGCCCCCTGGAATAGCATCAATCTATTCCTTGCACTAGATTGTGATCCACTCGATCAAGTGTGATATGTGTTTCCTCAGAGCTGGCACTGTGCCTGGCACATGGAAAGTATTTTTAAAAAAGTGTTTGACGGGATCCCTGGGTGGCGCAGCGGTTTGGCGCCTGCCTTTGGCCCGGGGCGCGATCCTGGAGACCCGGGATCGAATCCCACGTCGGGCTCCCGGTGCATGGAGCCTGCTTCTCCCTCTGCCTGTGTCTCTGCTTCTCTCTCTCTCACTGTGTGCCTATCATAAATAAATAAAATTTAAAAAAAAAAAAAAAGTGTTTGTCAAATGAATGAATGAGTTATGGCCAAGCTCACACAACTAATCTGTGGCAGAGCTCAAAGCAGAGGCCAAATCATTTCCTTCCAAACACAACGTTCCATCCATTAAGCATGTGGCCTCAGTAATAGTTCGTTTGATCCAACTTTGAAATTACCCTGGGGTTAAGCTTTATGAGACTCTATTTCTAACCACCTTCCAGAAGAGCAGAGGTAGTCTTCAGAATAGGGTTTCTGAAACACCATGAGCTACTGAGACCCTCAGAATAGCTTTGGCCTAATAGAGAGACCTGGCTGTGAGACCTGTCTGACATTTCCTAGCTAGTTGCCTTAGAGCAAACCACTTAATCTTGATGGGCCTCATTTTTTTTTTTTTCCTGTAAAACGAGAGAGTGGTTCTGACCTTGGTGATCTCACAGGGTTGCTGTGAAGTGCAAGCATGGCCATGAATATGACAGCCTTTTGTAAGCAGCCATGCCTGGACTGCACAGAGGGTTAGAGCCTCAAGTGGCCCCCCAGGATGCAGGGCCGGGAGCTCAGGGCAAGGCACCTTCAACATGGAAGTCATGCTCTGCCCCCAGCCCACCTTGAAAGCCTCTCTGCTGTGCAGGTGAGAGTTGTGTCCAGGTGGTCAGCATGATGGATGTGCATCACGTGGGGAGATGGAGGAATTGGGAACTCCCAGGTAGCTGGGGAGGTTAGAAGTGGTGAGAGGGAAGGAAAACTTGTCTGGGTGGGGCGACAGCCCACTGACAATGGAGCACGCAGGTGTGGTGGACAAAGCTGGCCTCCTTCATGATGTTGGAAAAGGAGAGGAAGAGCCCAGGCCAGTCCTCAAGGTTTGTGCATTGCCCTCATCCTGTGCAGATAGTGTGTAGGCTGTGTTAGTAAAAGCCATAAAATACTGCTCAGAGACAAAGAAGTCCCATGTTCTGGCATACGTGTATCCAGCAAAAAATCAAAACTTAAAAATGGGAGTAGGCTTTTGTGACTCAAAACATTCTATATCATGTTAAAATAATAGACCAATTTAGTCAATAGGGTTGGAGGGGAAAAAAAGGAACTAGGCAAGCCTGCAGTTTGAAGTCATATAGACCAAACAATGGGCCGTTGTCTGAACATTGCACTTTTTACCTGGTTCTGTTGTTGGGTTGTGGCATAGCATGTGCCTGAGTGAGGAAAGCTGCTCAGAAATCTCCCAGAGCCGTCAACAGCAGAGCAGCAGAGCAGACTCTTCAGGTGGTTGAGCATCATGCTGTTGAAAGCGAGCTGTGGGTGTCAGGGAGTACAGACACGGAGGCAGGAGCATCTTCCCTGGGCACGTTGCCCCATCGCTGGACTGGCAGGCTACAGATTTATAGGAGAGGCACTGACTTACAATCTGTAGCCATCAGCGGGTGATTATCTGAAGTTGGCCAACACTTTGGAGTCAGAGGGTGGAGGGAATTCATTTTAATAAGCTTTCAAAGTATTTATTTAGAAAGAGAAGAAAGGTTGACAGCAGAAATGCTCTAATGAAGGCATCAGCCAATCTGGGTGGGATGAAAGGAAATCTTTAAAACAACAACTATACATACACCCAGTAGTTTTTTTTTTACCTTTCAGCTGTGAATTGATAATACTAAATTTCTAATTCTTTGGCAGACGCTTCCCCAATTAGAAAACAATATACAGCCTGACTCTAACAGAGAGAGTCAATGTCACTTTGGCAAAAGCATAAAAATACTGAGTTATTGACTATTTTAAGAGAGATATAAAGCTTTATTTTGTAGACATTTTGCCTGCATGTACTAAATTCTTACCTGAATTTAATAATATTACAATTTAATAATACTATAATAATAGCACGATATTACTGTACTATTATTAGTAGTATTAATTACATTAATTAATTAGTAATACATTATTATAATGTAATACAATATTACATTATACATTACACATTACATTATCTGTTATTATAATACATTACAATACAATATTATATTAATAATATTATTAAAATATTATTGTAATATGTTAAATACAATAGAATTTAATAGGATTACATAGGATGAATTTAATAATAGTACAATAGGATGTAATATTACAATAATATTACAATATTACAAGAGGATAGAAAAGAATTTTTATAATCTCAAAAGTGCCAGCTGAGCAGATTCTCAGAGATATTTGTAACGAGCACCTTCTCTTCCTTACCTGTCCCTCATTTAATACCCCCAACACTGAGAAGAAAGGGACTGTTCTGTCCCTCACCACTATCCATGTACTTCTTTTCTATCAATAACACCAGATTTACTCTGGGGACTGCCAACCATGGGGTTCTCAGCTTGGGACTGGGTTTTGATTAGATTAAGCTCAACAGTGTATGTAGTAAATTTTATTTTCCAAAGATGGCTGTTCTTCTACATGTTTTTCTAGAACCTTGTGCCCTTCCATTGAGAGGTTGGGTCTATGTGCCCTTTTCTGAAGCCTGAGTGGGTTTTTGTGTTTCAACCGGTATAGGGGGAATTGACACTATGTGATTTCTGAGGCCAGACCATAGAAATGCCAAATGCATCTTATTTTCTTGGGACACTGATGCATCTGCAGTCTGACCTTCCCGAGACCTCCATGATGTGGGCAACCCCAAACTGTCTCAGAGGAGAGGCCCCAAGACCATGTGAAGAGAGAGGCATGCCCTGCCAGCTTCCAACTTCCCTGCCCCTTGGTGTTCTAGCTTCTAGTATATCCAACTACAAGCCCATAGGGGGCCCCAAGCTGGAGTTACCCAGCTGAGTTTACCCAAATTCCTAAATCACAGAAACCGTGGGAATACTTAGATAATTATTCTTTTAGTCCTTAGATTTTGGAAGGATTTGTTCCACAAGAACAGATAACCTGAACAGTATATCTCATCTCTTTGGCTGGCCATAATGATTGTTTTGGGGTGGACATGTAACCCAGTCCAGTCTAATCAGTGTAAGCATTTAGCTATTTGCCAGGAATGATGGAACCCAAACTTTCTCTTCTCCTCTGGGCTTGGGGATGTGAGCACACAGGCTTAGTCAGATGCTGTCAGCTATCTGGTGGTAGCAAAGAGACACAGGCTGAGGGGGAAACCAACACACAAAGGAAGCAGAGCAGAGAGATCAGAGTGACATCATTGAGTCCTGAATCAAGCTGCTCCTCAACTAGAAATCATCACTGGGAATCATCTGTAGTAAAAAAAAAATTCATATTTGCAAGTCACCAAACAGATTACAAAATTAGGTCTCTGCATGATACCTGAATCTTTCCTATTTTATTCTTGATCCATGACCAGTCGGACATTTAGAAAACCTTCAAAGGCAGAGAGCTCACTGCTACTTGGAGCAGCCATTCTACATCCAAGAAGCTCTACCTTTGGAGTCAAGTCTGTCTCTCTGTAACAGTTTTCATGAGGCCAGCTGGGAAGTCTAAGAATGCTGTATGTAAGAAGACTAATAAACCTCAGCAAGTTCCTTTTTCAATTTTTATTTTTCCAGTTTTATTAGGATGTAATTGACATACATCACTGTATAAGCTTAAGATAGATGGCATAATGGTTTGACTTACATATATTGTGAAATGATTATGACACTGAGTTCAAGGAACATCCATCATCTCATATAGTTACAATAAGAAGAAAAAGCAAAAAAAAAATAAAAAAAAAAGAAAAGAAAAGAAAGAAAAAGAAAAAAGAAATTTTTTTCCCCCTTTGATGAGGACTCTTAAGATTTACTCTCTCTCTTTTTTTCAGAGAGAGAAAGAGCACACATGCATGAACAGGGAGTGAGGGTGGTATAGAGGAAGAGAGAAAATCTTAAGCAGGTGTCATGCTTGGCGTGGAGCTGATGTGGGGCTGGATCTCAAAACCCTGAGATTATGACCTGAGCTGAAACTAGGGGTTGGATGCTTAACCAACTGAGCCACTCAAGGGCCCCAGGATTCATTCTCTTAAAAAGCCTTTATATATTATCATTAAATAATATTAGCAATAGTCATCATCGTAATTTACGTCCTTAGTGCTTGTTTGTTTAATGACTAGAAGTTTGTGCCTTTTGACCACCTTCCCCCAAATCCCCCTCCCCGTACCTAGCCAACATCCTTAGGAAAGAATTTTGTGATATTCCAACTGCCAAGATGGAGATATGTTGGCTAGTTGCTATGACAGTCAACTGGATCGCTAACTGGCTGAACACTTTCTACCTTTAAAGCACTGGTTCATTGGTCAAACTAAATTAGCGTCAAGTAGGAGGAGCTGCTAATCTTTGGTCTCCTCCTGCTGAGTGTGAAACCATGGACTTGGAGAGGCTATGGTGATCAAGCCCACAAGGGGGCATGAAGTTGGGAGGGACAATTCCATACATTAGATGAGAAATCAGGATCCTAAAATATGCTAAACAATCACTGAATCCAAGACAATAAATTTTAAAAGTGATAAACATAACATCCTGCCCTTTAGTTTTCTCAAAATCAGCTGTGTAAGTGTGAGAGACAAGAAAGTGACTGAGTCTGGAGGTAGCACATGGGAAGATGCAGAAATTTTACTTGTCAGAAAGACTTGATGCAAGACAGAGGGTTATTTATCTACCAGAAAAGTTCCCATGATCTGAGGTTGTATCAGCAGAAGCACAGCACCCAAAATACGGCTGGTCATCCTCTTTTGTCTATGCTGGTCACACTTGTCCTGGAATACAAGGCTCACTTTGTGGATGCCATATGTATGACAGACCAGCACATACATAGAAGCAACTGGGGTATTGGTGAGAAAACTTGAAATCTTGTCCTAAGAGAGATGGTTAAAGCCAATGGATGTTTGCCTGGAAAAGACTCTATACAATATCTGGGCTTCTGGAAAAGTCACCATTTTATCCTAATAAGCAAAATGCCCTGGGGAAAATTTTCAAAATCGCCTGCCAAGCGAGAACTTTAAAGCTCAGGCTTTTAAAATATATTAGCCGGATCTGCAGTTGTTAATCTGCCTTCATCAGCAGGGCTGGGAAATCTCTTGTGACACTGAAGGGAATGCCAGAACCATTCCCCAGAAAAAAATCACAGCAGTTTAATAATTTGCAAAATTTTCAGGTTTCTGGATCCATCTGAGGTGCACATATCCCATGCTGAGAATGGCTGATGGGAATAATAGGAGGCCAAATGGAATAATCTTACATGGGTCATATCATCGGAAAGCATGCAGTCCTAGTTACATGAGGTCATTGTATTGTATTCCTTGGACTATCCATTCATTTCCTTCTGCCTGTTTTCTCTACTCCATAGAAGCAAATGTCATAAAGCTGTTGCTTGAAATCGCAAAGAGTGAAGGGGCTTCTCTTGATGGTTTGATTTCACTTTCTCACCTTCAGAGCAAAAGGCCACTTAAAGACTTTTCTTTCCCACCAATTTCCTTTCATTTACTCCTTAATACTTTTTTCATTTCCTTCTATTTTTCTTCTCTCTCACTTCTTCCTCAAGAAGCAGAAGAAGCAGGGATGTGGTGGTAAGGGCGTTCCAGGGTAAGGGGTAAGATCAGAGGAAGCTGGGGCCAGCTGGGGGCTCTTCATCTTCCCTTCTGCCCTCTGAGCCCTCCTGCTCCTGTCTGTGTGCCCTCTGCTGGTCCCCATCTTCACCCCAGAATTCTGGAGTTTCTGAGACACTCAAACAGAAGCTTCCATGCAGTAGCCACACTACTTCATCATGGGAGAGATTTTGGGATTTCAAGATGGTATTCCTCATGCTGGTCTTTTTAGGACAAAATTCTGAGCTTTGATAAAATATGCTGCGATTTTAATGAAGATTATTCACTGCCTTGAATTGTAACTTTGTTTAATTAGTTGTATGCCTTGTCTGTACACAAATGGATTATAGATTTATGATCAGCCGAGGCCTTGTGCTACATTACCTTTGTGCTTTCCCAGGAAATTGTAATGTGGCTGATTTCCCTGTCTCTGCTTGTGTAAACTATTGGCATGTGCTACTCACATAATAAATGATAATACCAGGTATATATCCAAAGGAAATGAAACCAGGATGGCAAAGAAATAGTTGCACCCTCTTTTTCAGTGGGGCATTATTCATAATAACCAAGACTTGAAAGTGATCTGAGTGTCCGTCAGCAGATGAATGAATAAAGATCTGCAGTGTGTGTGTGTGTGTGTGTGTGTGTGTGTGTGTGTGTGTAATGGTATATTGCTAAGCCACAAAAAAGAAGACATGTATGACAATGTGCATGGACCCTGAGGGCATTATGTTAGGTCAGACAGAGGAAGACAAATACTGTACGATGCTGATTTTATACAGAGTCTGAATAAGCTGAACTCGTAGAAACAGTAAAGTAGTAGTTTCCAGGAGCTGGGAGAAGGGAAAATAAGATGTTGGTTAAAGAGTACAAACTTCCATTTACAAGAAGAATACGTTCTGGGGCCCTAATTACAGTTAATAATGCTGTTAGGGGCGCCTGGGGGGCTCAATCCATTAAATGTCTGACTCTTGATTTCTGCTCAGGGCATGATCTCGGGGTCATGAAATCAAGTCCCAGGTAGCGCACCACATTGAGAGTAGATTCTGCTTAAGATTCTCTCTCTCTGCCCCTCCCTCCCACCTGTACTCTCTCTCTCTCAAAAAAAAAAACTCAGTAATATAGCTAATAACAGCTGAAAGCTAATGTTAAGAGAGTAGATCTTTAATGTTCTCAGTACACTAAGGACATGGTAATTATATGATATGGTGGCCTTGCTGGCTAATGCTATGGTGGTGATCATTTTACAACATATAAGTGTATTAAATCAGCATGCTGTACACCTTAAACCGACATAAAGTTACATGTCGATTATATCTCAAGAAAGCTGGAACAAAAAAAGATGACACCAGGTGATCTGCCTCTGGATAATTGAGGATTACCTAATGATCTTAGGGACCAGGAACCCATGCTGTGAGGTCAACTGCCAGGAGCTGAGCTTCTGTGTCACCAGCTACCTGGTGTGTAACTCTGGGAGAGTTCTGGGGCCTCTTCAGGTCTAGGTTTCTCACACATAAAATGGAAATCATATTATATAATGAGGTTTAGTAAGGGTTAGGTGAGATAACTTATGGAAAGCACTTAGCCCAGGGCCTGGCCCATACTCAGAAAATGTTAGTTATCATTATTTTAGTGAATGTGGTCTCTACATACCTTCTTGGGAGCCTCAAGAATTTTTAGCAGGAAGCAAAATTTGTGTTTGACTCAGTTGTGTTTGAGATGCCAGTCCTTCTGTAACTTTCTGGTACAATGCAGAAGGAATACAAATCCAAGGGAAGAAGTGAAACCACTTTGTTGAAGATTAGCCGACCATAGAATTGAAGGTCCATTTCTGGGTTCTCTATTCTGTTCCACGAATCTCTGTGTTGTTTTTCTTTTTTTTAAGATTTTATTTATGTATTCATGAGAGACACACAGAGAGAGGCAGAGACAGAGGCAGAGGGAGAAGCAGGCTCCCTGTGGGGTGCGCGATGTGAGACTCGATCCCGGTATGTGGGTTCACTGAGCCAAAGGCAGACGCTCAACCACGGAATCACCCAGACATCCCTATGTGTCTGTTTTTGTGCCAGTACCACACTGTCTTGATGATTACAACTTTGTAATATAGCTTGAAGTCTGGCATTGTGATGCCACCAGCTTTGATTTTCCTTTTTAACATTACTTTGGCTATTCCATTTTTTTTCTGGCTCCATACAAATTTTAAAATTGCTTGTCCCAGTTCTGTGAAAAATGCTGGTGGTATTCTAATAGGGATTGCATCGAATGTGTAGACTGCTTTGGGTAGCAAGGCATTTTAACGATATTTGTTCTTCCAATCTATGAGCAAGGAATCTTTTTCCATTTCTTTGTTTTCCTCAATTTCTTTCATAAGTGTTCTGTAGTTTTCAGAGTACAGATCTTTTACCTCTTTGGTTAGTTTTGTTCCTAGGTATCCTATGCTTTTTGTTTGTTTGTTTGTTTTGTTTTGTTTTGTTTTTTTAAAGGTAGACTTTTAGAAAATTTGAAAGGATATTGTTTAAAAAAAAAAAAAAGCTCATTCTTAAATAAATAATATCTAGTACTTCATTGGGACACTACTGTTCAAAAGGCCCTCGTGAAATAACTCCCAAACAAAACACTCAACCCAAGGTTGTTTCCAGCCCAGTGGTAATGAAGCTGCGTGCAGAATTCAGGCCTCTCAAAGAGGACACTGAGTCAGGCCGAGTCAGGGCCGTTGGCAGGACTCGGAGCCGCCAGCTAGACTCCAAAGCAGGAGTCCAAGAGGTTTTTTTCTGGGACACTCTACTTGAATTATTGTTCAATTAGACAACACAGTAGATCTTCAGAAGAGAACAATTAATTAACATGATAAGGAGGTTACTGCACTCTTTGGACTCTATGATGTAATTGCAGTTAGTAAATTCTGACAGTCTTAACAAAAATAGCCTCCACCATTGGCAGGTATGAGATAACTTAATTCTCCATCGGACTTCTTATTCTTTGCTGGACAACAATACATGATTGACAAGCTATAAATGATACTGTTTTATATTATAAAATACTAGCTTCTTTTCATTTATTATGTTTATAGGCATTCACTGCTCGAGTCAAGGTTAGGCTTGGTAAGTGATTAAAGACAATTTTATTACAGCAGCATGTACTTATTTTATTCTAAGAGAATAAAATGCATAAAGAGAAACAGCTTTTATCTTTGTTGCAATCTGTAAAACTGAGTTATTTTGCTGATGTAAAATACCAGTAAGTCACTTGCAGACCATGCCACCCTCTGAAAATGCCCCACACCTGCTGCTCAGAGGTGTCAGAGCTACCACAGGTGTCAGACTCTTCCAGAGCCAAGGCAGGAAGCCACTGGCTGCTCCTGGGCAACAGGTGCATTCCCGGCTCCAGGAACCGCCCTGGGGATCTGACCTAAGGGAGCAGCGGCGGAGCACGGCAGCACAGCCAGATGAAGAGACCTTTCATTTAAAGGCAAAAATACCCAAATAGCTCTGTGGCACAGGTCATTTCTAGTTCCATATTCATCGGTTTGTACATGATCCCCTAACCTTAATTTCTCTTTTTCTCAAAGGGGCGGATTTGGACTGACTTGTTGAGCATGATGTCCATTATCTAGTAAGTCGAGAGAGAGCGAGAGAGATTTCTGTGGCTACATGTAAACCTGTGAAGGGTCTGCAGACGAAGGGGGGAAGAGGGCGGTGAAGGGGTCAGCCACGGAGTCTATGTGAAGGTCACCCCAGCTTCACTGTAGACCTTGAAGACCTTCTCAGTGGCGTTGACATAGGCGGCCAGTATCCTATGGTTTTTGGTGCAATTACAAACAGGATCAATTCCTTGATTTTTCTTTCTGCTGCTTCACTGTTAGTGTATAGAAACACAACTGACTTCTGCGCATTGATTTTATACCATGCGACTTAGAATTCCTCTATCAGTTCTAGCGATTTTTGATGGAATATTTTGGTTTTCTTTCTTTTTTAAAAGATTTTATTTATTTATTTGAGAGAGAGAACATGCCAGAGAGAGCACAAGCCTGTTGGGGAGCAAGAAGAGGGAGAAGCAGACTTCCTGCTGAGCAGGAAGCCCAATGGGGGCTCAATCCCAGGACCCTGGGATCATGACCTAAGCTGAAAGGCAGATGCTTAACCGACTGAGCCACCCAGGTGCCCCTCGATTAGCTAGTATCTTACTGAGAATTTTTGCATCCATTTTCACTAGGGATATTTAACTGAGGGCTGCTGGAGGGGTGGGGGATTTGGGGGATGGGGTAACTGAGTGATGGGCATTAAGAAGGGTACTTGCTGTAATGAGCACTGGGTGATCTCTGCAACTGATGAATCACTAAATTCTGCTCCTGACACTAATAATGTACTATACATTAACTAACTTGAATTTGAATTTTAAAAAAGTGAAACCTCCTGGAGATCCTCCAAAAATCCAATTCTCATGAGTATCTTACAAAAAGAGAATTGAAATGACTGAGTTTACCCAGTTTATTTATTGTCGACTTCTGGATTTTCTTCATGTTCTGTTGACTAGATGAGCATGTTCCAATTTGTGTGGTTGTTTTAAATACTATTCAGAAAAAAAAAAAATACTGTTCAGCCCTGATTTCGTTTAGAACTGTCAGGTGTCCCTAAGCTGCCTTAAGCAAATAAAGCGCTCATTCCTTCCAGGCCCCCATATTCAGTTTAATACATCCCATACTCTAGGTTCACTTTCTTGCCGACATGAGCGTGCCCAGTTTTCCTGCCAGTTAAGCACTTAAGGTAAGAGAAGTCAGTGCGCAGCAGTGGGCTTGTGGTGGCTGGGCTCTGGGGGACCCAGAGCTCTATCTGATGATAATGCATGGTGGGTACAGAACTTTCCATATCTGCAGCAGTGAATCCAAGACAGTCTTTTGCATAAAGAGGATCCTATAAAAATCTCATTTGTCTGAAAAAGGAGAGAGCTCTATCAGGGGTTTGGGTGGGGACGTACTTTCCCTCCGTCTGCAACCTGTAGAAACACCCCTGGCCTCTAGAACAGGCTCAGAAAGGGCCCTGTCTGGCCTGTGGCAACACTGGCTCCATTGGAAATAAAACCCACATGGAGAAACGTACAGAGGAAACTATTCGGGAGAGGGAACTGGGTGTGTTTCAGACGTTAAGTCTGCACAGAAAAATCTCTAGGCTTTTTTTTTTTTTTTTTTTTTTTTTTTAAAGAAAAACAAGCCCCTGGAAACGAACTTTTTGAGACATCATTTATGCAGGAAATCTTCCCAGAAGGGGAAAAAAAAGAAACGGAGCTAAGAAGCAATTCAAATTATAATACCCTCTCCCTATACTAGGGACAGAAATAAAGACAGCAGTTGAAAAACAGAAAAGTTCACTGAAGCACAGATGGAGGCCATGCATGTGCTGAGCAGAAGGCTTTGTGCTCAGTCATTGGGCTTTTCTCTCTGTGTAGACACGGTGGCTCTGGGTATTTGCATCTCCTTGCGGCCTGCAGGCTATGTTTGCATCTGAGATGTTTCGCTGGGCCCTGGGTGAGTTTCTTAACTTCTCTGTGCTGATGCTTTCTTATGTATTAGATGAAGGTTCCAACAGGACCCTCTTTATAGAGGTGTTGTGAGAGTCAGCTGGTGAATAAAATCAGTCTTTCCGGCCTTATTTTCATTATCGGATACTTTGCTCCCTAACTGGTCCCCCCAGGAAAATTTAATCCCACAGGTGTGCTATCTGGAGACGTGCATGCTTGTATGGAGGCACAGCTTACACCTGAGCCAGCTTTGTTTTTTTCCATGCCCTGTCCCCCTACCCAGTACCCGAGGATCCAGTGCACGGTAGACAGGGGGCTCGCGGAAATGTTTTTATCCCTAAGTGACTCATGCCAGGAAGAACTCAGTGAGCAGAGCCCCATTCCGGGGCCTGAACGAGCATATGTGTGTGGCCAGTAACTGTCTGGCTTCAGGGGGCTTTCAATGGACTGTGGTGGGAGTCGTGCCTCCTGGTGCCCGTGGAGCTGTGGCTTGTGCTGACTCCTGTGACTGGCCCTGCGCCTGGCACTACCCATCTTCCTCCAGACACCCTGTGGGAGTCTGGACACCTCCTCCAGGGCAGATCTTCAAGTCTTATCCTCCCCGCTCCATCCTCTCAGGGTTCTGGCTCATTTTTGGTGCTCCTAAGCCCCCTAAGCTGAATTCCCTGTGCTCCTAAGGCCATGCTTCCAGAATTAGAATAATGATGGTGGGCACGATGGGCACATCACAATACTGTACTGGAAATGAAACACCCCAACATATTGGAACACTGGGACAAAAGTAACCATGATCGTAACATATGCCAGAACATTTTAAAACAAGAAGTGACCAATCAACTTGGTCAAAACTGATGGAAGAGATGTGTGTGTGTATGTATAATTGTGTGGATATGTATGTTGTGTGTGTGTATGTGCATATATATGTGCATGTATGAGTGGCGTGTGTTTATGTGTGTGCATGTGTTTGTGTGTGTATGCATGTGTTTAAAGTCATACATTCAAAATGCACTCACCCTCCCCAAGGCTGTGCTTGCATAGCTGCCTCTCACAGTGTTTAGAAGAACCTGCATCTATCACTGTCACCTGGGAACTCCTTGATGGCATTTTCCTGGGCTCTCCCCTCTGTGTTGCTCCAGAATCTCTGAAGTGAGCCCAGAAATCTGAAATTTAATCAACATCCTGAGGGAATCCTTTTGCAAAAAAATCTTAGAACCATTGGCTCTAAGATGCCCCAATAGTTAACTGAGTGAAAGCATGAAATCAAATTGATATGTCACACGGAAAAAACAATTCACTTGCTTATTGATTCAATGAATACTTCAGAAACTTCATATGTCCCTGCACACCTTTTGCATGGTCACATTAGGAATCTTGTATCTTTATGCACTTCAAGTCTCAGAGGCAAGAAAAGAGACAAAATTATCAAGCAAGGGACAACTGTTCACACCTCCAGGGGAAGAGTCCACCCCACCAGGAACAGTAGTCACAGATGTCAACCCCCTCCGTGGTTCAGGGTCGTCAAGAAAGGCATGACTCACATCGGCCCTGGATGGATAATGCTTTAGTCATGTGGAGGAGACACAGCAAGACCAGCCACAGCTGATGTGGGGCCATGGTCTGTGGACACCTGCTTATGCTGCAGGTGGAGACCCAACACCTCTCTAGTGGATCTGTCTAAAATACAGAAAATCGGGGCATGTCTGAAGGCCACTAGGGCACACATCTATGCAGGACAAAGGAATACAGAGTGGGTCTGAACCGGGGGAAGATACTCCCAAATAAAGAGATCAGCCTCCCACAGGCTGTGAGGGCTCCCTTACTGACTGCCTTTCAACACAATTTGAGTATGGAAAGTGGTAGTGCATGACTCAGAAATGAGATGGAGCCCTAAGAGATTTCCAGAATCCCTTTTGGCATCTTGAAGACTGATAGGTAGAGCCTGGGATGGGAGGAAGCCTGAAGGAAAGAGCCTGAGACCATGGCCATTGACTGGCTAAGATGGGTGATCACGGGCAGCTGGAAAAGCCGTGCCTTCCTGAGGGTTAGCAGGAACAGAGCAGGAGGGGCTTTGGGCTACCACTAGGAGTTGGGGGGCAAGGCAGCCTCACAAGGTGAGGGTTGCTTGGACATTATTAGGAGTTGAATTTTGTAGCCCCAAAAGATATACTGAGTTCCTAACCCCCTGTACTTGTAAAGCAATTAAGTTAAGATGAGGTCCTTAGTGAGGGCTTTTATCCAGTGTGACTGATGTCCATCTAAGAAGAGAATTGACACAAAGACAGACATGGACAGAGGGAAGATCATGTGAGGACACGGGGGGACAATACCATGTGATGGCAGGTTGGAGTGATGTGTCTACAAGGATTGCTGCCGACACTAGAGGCCAAGAGAGAGGCATAGGACAGATTGTCCCCTGGAGCCTTCAAGAGAGCATGGCCCTGAGAACACCTTGATTCTGGCTCTCAGCCCTCCAGAACTGGGAGAATACATTCTTATTGTTTCTGCCACCCAGTCTGTGGTGCTTCGTTACAGTATTCCTGGGAGGGGAACATGGAGATGTTGGTGGAGCTCATCCCTTTGAAATGGGGCTATCCTCATGCTGTATGCATGTTGAGTGACATGGGGACACTGCTGCAGCTGCAGGAGCAGGTGTCATCATATGCGTTGGAGAAAATCCTCCTGGGTACATTTTGTAGCATCAGCAAACTTGCTCAAGAGACAGTTATGGTCGTGACATTTACCACTCCTTTCCCTGAATATCTGTGAGAAATCACACATCCATGCACAGTTGGTGGAAGCTGTTGGCCACCCTTCCTCCAGTGGCACGGGGACTCTGTCCGCGGTGCCTCTGTTTTACAGTGCTTTCCTGTTTATATTCTCTTTCTCAGGCTCTCCGAAGATATAATTAAAACTCTATTGACTTTATCTTAAGGAAAACACATTTGTAAAAGACCTGTGTTTGGAAAACTGGGTGGCTCAGTCCGTTAAGCATCTGCTTTTGGCTTGGGTCATGATCCCAGGGTCCTGGGATGGAGCCCGGCATAGGGCTCCCCACTCAGCAGGGAGTCTGCTTCTTTCTCTCCCTCTGCTGCTCGCCCTACTTGTGCTCTCTCTTTCTCTTTCTCTCTAATAAATAAATAAAAGCTTAAAAAATAATAAAAGACCTACGTTCAACCGAAAAGAATAACTCACAGTAAGGGGCCAAAACATAGCCTGAAACGCCTTTATAATCCGTGGCAAACAGCTGCTGTGTCTGCTGGCTCAGCACCCAGCCCTCCGGGGCGCATGGGGGGCAGCCAGGCCTGCACCTCCCCACATGGCTCAGCAGCTCTGGTGAAGTCCATTCAGAACCAGGGCCCGTAGCCAATACAGACCACCTCCAGGGAGGCAGAAGAATTTGTTATAAGTATATGAGCGGAGCTAGTTGCTCCAAGAACAGACCAAGATGCTCCAAGATGGTGCTTAGAGCATCAACAAATCAGAAATAGAATTTTTAAAAAATCTGATACATGATTTTTCAAAAGTAAAGCAGTCAGCGGCACGGATAACGGCCCTGTGGGGCCTTTTTGTGCTGGGCTTATTGTTGAGGACGATTCTTGTCTTTAATGATTTATGCTGAGTCAAGGAGTCCCCACTCAGTCTTCGCTGGTATGGGCCTCTCAGATGTTAACGTGGCCCAGGTTCAGGGGTGTCCCATGGATGGGCGGCTGGCGGTGCAGGTGGGTGGGTGGGGGGCAGCAGCCAGTACCCCAGGCCTTCTTCCCGTGTGTGCTCTGCCCTGTGGGGGTCGCCTGTCTGCACAACTGTCCCCTTGGATGGGTTTCCTCATGCTTGGCCCTGTTTGCATTGCACAGTGTGGTTCTTCATGTGGTATCTCTCTCCCACATATGCACAGTGTTTTAATTCTAAGCATGCAGAAGGACAGAGGACCCTTTCCCTGCTGGGGCAGACCCACCTCTGACCTTCGATGAACTTCAACCAAAGGTCGAGATGTGCACATATGGGGGAGGAAAGACAGCGTGGCAGAAAAGAGTCCCACCTCCTGGATTCTGACCTTCACCCCACCCCATCTCGTTAATACATTACCACATCACGAAACCCTTCCTACCTGTTTCCTCCTCTGTCAGGTGGGGCCCAAAGGAGCATCTACCTCATGGAGTTTCTGTGATTAAATGGGCCACTGAATATACTGTGCCTGGCACACTGTAGGTACTCAGTAAATATTAGCTGGAATTGTTAAAGCTCATAAGAGACCACTGTCACCATCTGGACCAAGGAAAGGGCAGTTCCTAGAGAGGTGTGCTAATGGCTCCAGAGGGGGCAGCTGGTCAGGGCCAGGCGTGGCAACAGTGTGAGCCATGTTGTGGAGGGGACACTGCCCACGATCGGTGTGCAAACCATGACCAAAGGGGGAGATGGAGTGCAGGACCCAACAGCCACAGTGGATGGGCGGAGTCTCCTTCCAGCTGTGTCGTCCCTGGACGACAGAGTCCATATGGAGGCTCTGAGAAGGATACTGTAAAAACGTCTGCCGTCTCTTTGACCCTCGGCCTGAGTCATCCAAAGATAAGACTGTGTGGGTTGATCATGTGGGAAATGGGTTAAGAGACATTTACATCAAAAACACTTGACTCTAGAGAATTAAAGAAACCCTCCTCCTTAGTGTTGGCATCGTTGGTGTGTCTTGTTTGAGAAAGTGAGTCATGAGTGTGAGGCGGCTCTGGTGACCCACAGCTGTGTCATTGCGACCCCTCGGCGCAGGCCTCCTTCCTCTGCTGGAAGGCTTCAAAGCCTGCAGACACTCAAAGAAAGCAAAGCTTCTCTGTCTTGGAAACGGAGTAAATGCAGACTGCTGAACTTGGCTCAGGGCCGGTGACGGGGGAAAGGTCTGCTGCAAGTTCAGCCTTGTTCTAAGCATTGGAAATGCATGAGCTCCTCAATTTTTATTTTTAATTTTTTAATTTAATTTATTTTTTTAAAGATTTTATTTATTTATTCATGACGGACACAGAGAGAGAGGCAGAGACATAGGCAGAGGGAGAAGCAGGCTCCCTGCAGAGGGCCCGATGCAGGACTCGATCCCAGGACCCTGGGATCACTTCCTGAGCCAAAGGCAGATGCTCAACCACTGAGCTACCCAGGCGTCCTAAGCTCCTCAATTTTTAAGACCACTCTCCTTGGCCCATGTGTGAGGGGTGCTGAGCATACCCTGTGAATGCAGGCTCTTCCCGCCTCCCTCCAGAGGCTGGTTCCTTGCCCGATGCTTCCTCCAGTTCCACTGGGGACTTTGCTCTGCCCACATATGGTACAGGCCAGTCACACTGGGACCATTGTGGAGCTGTGGCCTGGGGATGTCACCATGCTGGACTTACATGCTGGGGCAGGAACATCAGCCCAGGTTCACACTGTCTTTAACATGGCCGGGAGTCCTATCTCAGTGCTCCAGCTTAGGGTGAGGCCACCATGTCTTGCTGCACAAGCTCTCTGGACAGCATGCTATAATTCAAGGGACCCTGACCAGGACTGAAACCAGTTGCCCACAGTGACAACTTGCACATGAACCATACCTGATTACCTCTAGTCCCTTTCCTGAATAACCTTCAGCCTCCCTTGTCGGTGCTTCCTGGGATCCTCCCTCAAAGCCACCCACACAAAGATAAACAAGTGCCTTCTTGGGAAGCCTTCCCTGACTATGGAGGTGAATAGTACGTGGCTGGGCCTCAGTGCCCAGATGTTGGAAACACCAGTGTAGCTATTGCTGTAAAGGTGTTTCTTAGATGTGATTAGTGTTTTGTAATTAGTAAACTTTCTAGGGGTGCCTGGGTGGCTTAGTGGTTGAGCATCTGCCTTCAGCTCAGGTTGTGATCTCAGGGTCCTGGGATCAAGTCCCGGATCGAGCTCCCCAGGAGGAGCTTGCTTCTCTTCTGCCTGTGTCTCTGCCTCTCTCTCTGTGTCTCTCATGAACAAATAAATAAAATCTTAAAAAAAAAAAAGGCTTCTAGTAAATCCAATTACCCGCTGTAATATGATAGGCCTTGTCCAAAAAGCTGAAGGCCTTAAGAGCAAAGACTTGGGTCCTAGAAGAAGCAATCCTGCCTCAAGACTGGTTGGTTTTGTTTTTTTTTTTCAAGACCGGTTTTGTTTCAAACTATCCCAAACAGGGCTCAGTAAGGTTAGTGTCTAACTCTTGATTTAGGCTCAGGTCATGATGTCAGAGCTGTGGGATCAGGCCCTGCGTCGGACTCCACCTTCAGTGGGGAGTCTGCTATTCTCCTTCTCCCCCTTCCTCTGTCCCTTCCCCTGCTTGTGCTCTCTCTCTCTAAAGTAAATAAATAAATCTTTAAAAACAAAACAATCTGTCCCAAACAGTGAACTTCTACTTTCTCTATGCTACCACAGCACTCACACGCCCCTCTATTTGTGATTCACTTAATGTGCTCTTTTTACTTTGCACTAATATTTAATTTTTTTTAATATTTAATTTTGGTTTCCGTCTTTCCTGTTCTTTTACTAATCCATTGACAAGTGTGCTGAGCCCCTTGAAAATAGAGATTGTCATGCTCAGCTTTGCCTCTGTGGCCCAACACAGGGCCTAACCTAAAGAAGGCACTCTATCAACATCTCCACGAACAGATGAGGGACCATGGCATTATTTGTTGTATGGAGGAAGAAGAATCCTGGACAAGGAAGCGGATGATGTCAAAGAGCCTTCTGCCTTGTGTCCAATTTAGGATCCCTGCGGATGGTCTGGATGGCTTGTGGCAGCTTTCTTCGTGGTCACTAGTACTTCTTTTATTTCTTTATCCATTCACACATGCCAGTCTCAGTTTGAAGACATCATTCGTGGTTAGCAAAGCACATGTTTCTTGATGAAACCACACGTTCAGCAATTAATCTGTTGTGTTATCCACCAGCTTAGCCAGGAGGCTCCCACGAGGATGGGTGGTCTGAACAATGGGCAAGCAGGAAGGGTATCACAATTGAGTAACACAATTGAGATTTTTTCGCTTCAGCTTCAGCTATTTATGAATGGCTGGAGACGTGAATCATGCCCCTCCTCCTCTGGTGAGACACATCTTAATGAGGAAGAACACAAGGAAGGCAGGCTCAGTCTGGGACTTGGTGTGTATGAGGCAATTTTCTAGTCTCAACTTGACTGTGTTAGAATATCTTCTCTCAGGTTCCCAAACGCACTGTTCTGAAAGCCTCAAGGGAAGTTACCTCTCCACCTGGTCTTCACCCACAACTCCTTAAAAAAAAATGCACCTTTCATTCCAACAGAGAAAGCATTGTGAGATTTTTTCCCCCTAGCGAATTGCATTTGTCTTGGGTCCTGAAGCCAGAGCTCTAGTATCCTTTATTCACATGGTCCTTTCATAAACATCTGAGATTTTTTTGATGCAGGTTTCTCTTGACAGCTGCATAACTGTGCCATAGAAGAGAAAACCAAAGCACAAAATGACTGTTCCTAAAAACTGACTTGTGTTCAATTCCTGGGCCATCCAATCATTCGCTCTTATCCAAAGATGTTCATTAACAACAGCTGTTCTTGAATATTTATGAAATGTCAGGTCCTGTTCTAGGTGCCTTACAGGAGAGCCAATTTACATGCTCAACAAATTTGTGGAGCACAGAGAAGTAAATTTTGTGGAGCTGGAGCCTGTACTCTCACCCTCTCTCCCCTCCTGCCGAAATGCCACTGATTGATTGCAAAGGCTCCAGCTTTCAGTTCTCCCTTTGGGATTTTTGGCCTACATTTCCAGCTGCCTATGAGGTGCCTCCACCTGGATGTCCTAAGGTACTCTCAAATTGGTCTTCCCTGGCCTGAGCACATTATCTCTCCCTGCACTCCTGCTGCTTTCCCTGCCCCTGTGAGTGGTTGCTCTGCCTACTGGGTGCTCATCCCAGAAACCAGGGCACCAGCTCTGCTTCCTCTCCCCACCTCTTCCCTCACAAGCAACCAATTCATCACTTGCTTTGCCCTTCCCCAGAATGCCTCCTTCTTACTATGCTAACCATCTCTTGCCCAATCCAGGCCACCATCTTGGTAGTTTACACTCTTTCTAGTAGTGTGCTGGGGCATTTTCTTTTTTATTTATTTATTTACTTTTTTGAGAGAGGGAGAAAGTGTACACAAGAGAGTGCATGCATGCATGGGGTAGGGACAGAGGGGGAGAGAGAGAGAATCTTTTTTTTTTTTTTTAAGATTTTATTTATTTATTCATGAGAGACACACAGAGAGAGGCAGAGACACAGGCAGAGGGAGAAGCAGGCTCCATGCAGGGAGCCCGATGTGGGACTCGATCCTGGGACTCCAGGAGCATGCCCTGGGCCAAAGGCAGGCGCTAAACTGCTGAGCCACCCAGGGATCCCCCCGGAGAGAAATAATCTTAAACAGGCCCCACACCCAGTGGGCAGCCTGATGGCAGGCTCAATCTCACAACCCTGAGATCATGACCTGAGCTGAAATCAAGGGTCAGAGGCTCAACAGGGCCATTTTTTTAAAACAAACAAATCATAGATACATATTTGTCTATTGATGCATAACAAGTCACCCCCAAATCTAGCAGTTGTAAACAACAAACATCATTTCATAGCTCTTGAGGATCAGAAATCCTGAAAGAGTTTAGCTGGGGGTTCTGGCTCTGAGTCTCTCATGAGGCTACTATCATCCCAGGGTGGAAGACATCAGTCCTTTGCCATGTGGGTCTCTCCATAGAGCAGTTCACAGCATGGTGACTTATTTCTTTTCTCTCAATGAGATAGAGACAAAGACAGAAACAGAGACAGAGACAGAGACACAGAAACTGAGATGGAAGCCACAGTCTTTTTATACCCTAATCTCAGAAATGACCTTCTTTTACTTTTGTTGTGTTCATTTCATTAGAAGTAACTCGCGAAATTCAACCCATTCTCAAAGGGAAGAGATGGAACAAGGGTGTGAATATAATGGGAGGTGGGGGATCACTGAGCCATCTTAGAGACGGCCTACCTCCCCACACCTTTGCTTAATATGCTTCACTGAGCACCCACTGACTTTAGGACGTAATTCCAATGTGATGTACAAAGCTACAAGATGGGAAACTTGCTCACCTTCCCACATATCTTCTGTTCTTTCATGTGAACACACCAGCCATACTGACTCACCAAGCTCTGTACAGGGATGCTTCCATGGACTCAGCACCAGGGAAATCATCCAAAGCCATGAGACAAACAAGAACATTCTTCTTCGTCCTCAGGATTAAGTGGCCATTTATGTGGTTATTTTAATCCAACTTTGTTTAATGATTGCAAGTTTTTTTTTTTACCTTACAAAAAATAAATACAATGAATTATAAATGCCTCGCTAATCTTAAGAGATGTATGAAATTTCCTTTGTAACAACTTTTACACTTAATCTCAGTTACTAAGGAGTTTATGTTTAGAAAAAGCCATTATAGAAAATGTTCTTATAAGGGCACCTGCGTGGCTCAGTTGGTTAAGCACCTACTTTCAGCTCAGGTCATGATCCTGGGGGGTCCTGGGTTTGAGCCCTGTGTTGGGCCCCCTGCTCAGTGGGGAGCCAGCTTCTCCCTCTCCCTCTACTGCTCCCCCTGCTTGTGCTCTATCTCACTCTCTCTCAAATTAATAAACAAAATCTTAAAAAAAACAAAAAAGAAAATATGCTTATTATGTATAGGTTCCCATACTGAAACGGTATTGTTATTTTCTCGATGTTTAAAACACTTCCCCCAAAGATCCAGAGGATATTAATTTAAGTCTCTTTCTCCTTTCTGCCTTTTTTTTTTTTTTCAGTCACTAAGATGAATATCATCATGGGAGTTCAATGTTCTCATTCCAAGCACATTGCACTTTTCTTTTTTTTAACAGAATGCAGAGAAAGTGTGCCATTTCAAGCCCCAATTCCCTGTGGTTTTTGTCCCCCTCCACAATAAATTGTACAGCCACTCTGGAAAACTGTGTAGAGGTTCCTCAAAAAGTTAAAAATAGAGCTAACCTACGACCCAGAAATCGCACTCCTGGGGATTTACCCCAAAGATACAGATTCAGTGAAAAGCTGAGACACCTGCACCCCAATGCTTATAGCAGCAATGTCCACAATAGCCAAACTATGGAAGGAGTCTTGGTGTCCTCTGAAAGATGAATGGATAAAGAAGATGTGGTCTCTGTATACAGTGGAATATTACTCAGCCATTAGAAACGATGAATACCCACCATTTGCTTCGACATGGATGGAACTGGAGGGTATTATGCTGAGCGAAGTAAGTCAATTGGAGAAGAACAAACATTATATGGTTTCACTCATACGGGAATATAAAAAATAGCAAAAGGGATCATAGGGGAAAGGAGAGAAAATGAGTGGGAAAAATCAGAGAGGGTGACAAAACATGAGAGACTCCTAACTCTGGGAAATGAACAAGGGGTAGTGGAAGGGGAGGTGGGTGGGGGGATAGGGTGACGAGTGACGGGCACTGAGGGGGGCATTTGATGGGATAAGCACTGGGTGTTATACTATATGGTGGCAAGTTGAACTCCAATATAAGAGTATACGAAAAATAAATAAATAAATTGAGCAGTAAATAAAGTGAGGCAGGGAGTGGAAGTCATCTGCTTTATTGCAGGGATCTACAGAAATTTCTCAGGCAGCAAGACTCAGAGGCATGACTTGCTAATGGGGGTGCTGGTCAGGGTGATGGCCACACAAGGTCAGTGTAAGGCATACCAGTCAGCACACATTTCTACCTACTTCTGGGGCTGCATATCCAGAAGTTGGCCTCTGGTTTTGATCTGCACTCCCTACCCTGATAGATTTGGTTTATGTTCCTTGAGGCTCTGAGGTCAGATACATTATTGTAATACCACCTTGTATAAGGTACGCTGTTGGAAAGTGAAGGGAAGGTGGGAGTAAGCCCCAGTTTCTATTCTCAAGGAACACAGGGACAATAGGTGAGGGACCTGTGGCACTTGCCCACCCCAAAACAATACAGTAGGTCCTCAAATGAAATTTCCAGGGTCATCTTTTCTTCTTTAAGTTCCTTTAGAACTTCTGACAGCCCTCAATGAGCAACTTACAACAGTGGCTTGTGGCTTGACCATTCCTTCCACCCCAGCTTCCAAAACCTCAGTGCTAGCATATCAGGCTATGTCTGCTTTGGTTTAAATAGAACATTAAAAATCTGTCCCCTAGTCTCTGTCGGCTTCTTGCTTTCTTTCACTAGATACCATTTGTTCTAGAACTCAGAATACTGCTTGTCCCTTTGTTTAATATCATAGTTTATAATTTCCCAAGTGTTTCTTCAGAGCTACCAGATGCCTCGAACAAATCTTTTTTAGAAAGAGTGATCAGGCTCCCTTCACATGCAGTGCTGGGCTGGGGTCCCTCAAGGGTTTGGTTCAGAGTGGAGTCCTAAGCCCCTTTTACCTGAGCTGAAGCAAGACTGGGAATGCCTTCTTGACTCCTCCAACCACACTCAGTTCAGTCTTAAATTGTCATGGATTTAAGTCAAACTTAATGGGGTGATAGAGGTTTTATATAAAGGGACCGATTTATGACTTGGGGGAGCACTAAGGGTCTACAGACATCACCTCCATGTGCCCCAGATGTGGCTGAAGCTAGAATGTGAAACTGATGGTTTGTGTGGCCTCCTGTCTGCTTTCTCCCATGAGACCCCTGACTTGGCAGTTTAGTGTAGCCTCATAGGTCTTGGCTCTGGAGTAATCAAGGCCAGAGTTTAAATTCTGTCTTTGCCATTGTAGAGTAAGTGATCTTGAGTGAGTTATTTATTTAGGATGCATTTTCTTCCTCTGTAATACAAGGATAGTACTAGAATTTACTGCAGAGTTGTGAGGATAATCTGCTACATGCAAGCAGAGCACTAAGAACAGCAACTGCCATACGTAAGTCCTCATGAGTTATCCCTCATGTTAGGGGGTTGCCCAGGCCCCCCTCAAGCTTTTTTTCCCCAGGCCTAAGTCACACTTGGTGCTTCTCTTTCTATCTCGCCTGAGCCCATCAATGTCTCATTCCTTCACTATGCACTCAGCTTTTCGGCAGGGAGGACAAAGCTAATAAAAAACCAAAGGTGTGAATAACAAGACGCTGGACTTAGCGATGTCAACCCAAGGACATTTTATGCTACAGGACATGCTTTTAATTAAAATATTAAATTCTCTTAGTGAAAATTCAAGGAATGAGGCAGTAACAGAGTGGAGACTCATATCTCTCCTCTACAGATACCTAAGCTGTTGACTGAGGGCAACTTACTAAGTTGGGGTCTCCTCTTTGGGAATGTGTCCTTTGTAGGGTCATGCTGGAACTAATGCAAATAAGAGGGCTTGACAGCTAGAGGTGGTCTTCTTTATAAACTCCAGAATCTATGGCATAAATGATAGGTGTTGAGGTCTTTGAGGGCAGAGTACAGATGTGTGCAATTTATTTTGAAATGAATCAAAAAAGAAGATGGGTGGAGAGATGGATAAAGGGACAGATCGATATATAGATAAAACAAGTATAGTACAATTTTAATGCTGGAATCTAGATGGTGAATTTATAGGTGTTCATCATACTTTCAATTTTACTATATGTTTGAATTTTTATAGTAAAAATTTTTTTTAATGAGAACAAAATTGGACAATTTCACATGAATCAGAGTTTTGTAGTCACTTTTTCTAAAAGAAAGACTGGAAGAGACAATTCTAGAAGAAAGAAAGTGATCACAGAATCAAAAATGATATCTGAAATACGAGAAGAATAATCTATGATTTGGGAGAAGAATGTTTGGAGTTAATGTGTTCTTAAGTCCTGAGTATTGTTTAGAGGGGTTAAGCTATTTACTTTAGACTTTGTTAATACTTCCTATCTCACAAGGTTGCTGTGGGGTTTAAATAAGTTAATATATTTTTAACACTTAAAACACAGTCTGTTATAGGACATTTGTTTACCATGTGTATATTCATATATTATTTACATATATTTTACTACTATTATTAATATTATTTCCATTTTGCAACTATTAAAACAAAGAAAATAAAGTATATGACTTTCAGTCTTATAAAGGGTGGAAAAGGAATTAGGAAACACAGGAAGAAAAAATATCTCAATTCCAAAATGGTAAAAATGTTAAAAAAAAGCATAGCAAAAGTGAAATAACCAGAAATCACAAAGTAGGGAAGTAGTGAAAAATTATATATATATATATATATATATATATATATATATATATATATATATATTTGTGATTACTGATATAGATGGACTAAACTCTCCAATTAAAAAATGAGAGATAAGCAGATAGGATAGCAACAATAGTCCTTAAACCAAGGTGAGTATTTGTTATTCATAAATGACACAATTAAAACTTAAAGACATGGAAAGCTAACCAAATAAGATGGAAAAATATATACCAGGCAAATGTAAACAACAACAACAACAACAACAACAACAAAAACATGCAGCTAAATTAATATCCAATACATAAAGAGTAAAATTCATTAGAAATATACAATTCTAAATTGTTTGCCTTTGATAGCATAGCTTCAAAATGTGATAGATTCACAGAAAGAAATAGAAAATTCACCATCATGGTGTGAGAATTTAATATACTCTCAATCTCAACATATATAAAAATATAGAAAAAATTGAGGGAAACGATCAGCTTGCTAGATTTAATGGAAACTTGCAGAATCAGAAATTAGGAATACACGTTTATTTCTACATTTTACACATGAGATATTTATTTAAAAATTAGACCTCATGCTAAGCCATAAAGCAAATCTCAATAAATTCAAAGAACTGGAGTCGTATACAGCATATTTTTCGAAGAATTGTTTTTTAAAGATTTTATTTATTTATGATAGATATAGAGAGGCAGAGACACAGGCAGAGGGAGAAGCAGGATCTATGCAGGAAGCCTGACGTGGGACTGGATCCCGGGCCTCCAGGATGGCATCCTGGGCCAAAGGCAGGCACCCAACCACTGAGCCACCCAGGGATCCCTTTTTTGAAGAATTGTAATTAGGCATACCTAGGTGGTTGAGTGTCTGCCTTTGGCTCAGGTTGTGATCCTGGAGTCCTGGGATTGAGTCCTGCATTGGGGTTCTCGCAGGGAGCCTGCTCCTCCCTCTGCCTGTGTCTCTGTCTCTCTCTGTGTCTCTCATGAATAAATAAAATCTTAAAAAAAAAAAAAAAGAACTGGAATCATATACAACATATTTTTGACTACTGTGCAATTAAATTGAAATTAATATCAAAAATACAAATTAAACAACACTTAAAAATTTAAAAAGTAGGGACACCTCAGTGGCTCAGTGATTGAGCATTTGTCTTCAGCCCCAGGCGTGATCCCGGGGTTCTGGAATCGAGTCCTACATCGGGCTCCCTGCGTGGAGCCTGCTTCTCCCTCTGCCTGTGTCTCTGCCTCTCTCTGTGTCTCTCATGAATAAATAAATAAAAACTTAGAAAAAATAAAATAGAATTTTATATCAAACATAGGATATTGTCAAAGAAATATTTTGAGATATACTTATCTAAATATGCCTTAAAAATTTGTATTAGAAAAGAAGAAAAGGGGATCCCTGGGTGGCTCAGAGGTTTAGCCCCACCTTGGGCCCGGGGCTGATCCTGGAAATCTGGAATTGAGTCCCACGTCGGGCTCCCTGCATGGAGCCTGCTTCTCCCTCTGCCTGTGTCTCTGCCTTTCTCTCTCTCTCTGTCGAATAAATAAATTAAAAAAAAATTTTTTTAAAAAAAGGAATCACTTCTGATATTGTTGATTCTGATACATCTTTACTTCCTACTTCATTTATTTTTGTTTGTTCCTTCTTTCCGATTTTTTTTTTCTGGAATTACTTTTCTAACTTTTTAAGTTGGATACTCAGCTCCTCAGGTTTCGACTTTTCTTCTTTCTTTTTTTAAGATTTTATTTATTTATTCATGAGAGACAGAGAGAGAGAGAGAGAGAGAGGCAGAGACACAGGCAGAGGGAGAAGCAGGCTCCATGCAGGGAGCCCGATGCGGGACTCGATCCTGGGTCTCCAGGATCATGCCCTTGGCTGAAGGCAGGGCTAAATCACTGAGCCACCCGGTCTGCCCTCAGAAGAGATTCTTAAAAGAGATTAATAAAGTAGACAAACCTTTGCTGAAATTGATCAAGAAAAATATGGAGAAGCCACAAATAAAAAAATTTAATAGTAAAAGAGTAACATAAATACAGATAGAATAGAGACATATTTTTTAAAGATGTTTTTATTTATTTTAGTGGGGAGGGGCAGAGGGAGAGGGAGAGAAAGGATCTTAAGCAGGGCCCACAATCAGTGTGGAGCCCAACGCAGGGCTTAATCCCAGGACCCTGAGATCACAATCTGAGGTGAAACTAAGAGTCAGACATTTAACCGACTGTGCCACCCACAGTCCCCAATTAGAACAGAGATATTGAGAAAGTACAGTGAACAATATTATACCATAAACATGAAAGTATAGATAAAATGAATGAATTTTATTTTTTTATTTATTTTTTAATTTTTTTAATTTATTTATGATAGTCACACAGAGAGAGAGAGAGGGGCAGAGACATAGGCAGAAGGAGAAGCAGGCTCCATGCACCGGGAGCCTGATGTGGGATTCGATCCCGGGACTCCAGGATCGCGCCCTGGGCCAAAGGCAAGTGCCAAACCACTGCGCCACCCAGGGATCCCAAAATGAATGAATTTTAAGAAAGTTTGATAGTTTATCAAAATGTACACAAGGAGAAACAGAAAGCTTTGGCAATTCTATCATCATTAAATAACAATATAACAACATATTGTGTATTACATACAATACAAATCATGACTGAATTAAAGATTATAAGCTTTCCTCAAAGACCTACATGGTTTTATAGGTGAGTTCTAAAATATACTCTTAGGTAATTGTTCTTTCAATCTTAGATGAAGTCAAAGCAATTGATAAAAATTTTAAAAATGGTTAACTAGGAGTGGAAGGAAACTTCTTTAATGATTGGTAAATGGTCTCTACTAAAATGATAGCCAGTATCATTCCCAATGGTGAAATGTTGGAGGTGTTAATTTTAAATTCAGAAACAAGACAGGTATAACATGGCCATCATGCCTCTGATAGTAGAAATCCTAACTAGCACAGTAAGAGATTAAAATTCCAAATCACAAGAACAGAAAAAGAAAAAAACTCCCAAACTATCATTACTATCAAGTGGCAGGCTTCTGTCTACATTAAAAACCTCAAAAAATCAATTTATTTATTTATTTTTTTTTCTTTCCAATGGTTTATTATTTTTTTTAAATTTTAAGTTCAATTTGCCAGTATATAGTATAACATCCAGTGCTCATCTCATGTTTTATCTTTTCCTAAGGTTTACACAGGTCAACTTTACGTGTTTCCTTTGTCTAATAAAGCTTTTTGATAAGTTTTCACAAAACATTAGAATACAGGATATACCTGGAAAGCAAAACGTTACTATTTTGAAGTTGTTTGCTGCCTATTCATATTTCATGAGACATCATTAAGTTAAAAACAAAACTTTAAAATGTTCCATGAGAAAACATTTAAATTTTGTTAGTGTAAACAGCAGAAAACAAGGTATATAATCACACACACCAAGAAGCTGCAACAAAATACAAGTTGTACCAAGTGCAAGTTAATAAAAATGCTAATTAATTTCAAGGAAATTAAAGTTAGGACTAATTAAAAAGTTTCTGAAATAGTTAACCAACATGAATTTTAGATTCCATCAAATTCAGATTTGGCCACATACTGAACTTCTCCCTCACCAGCATCTTTTTTTTATTAATAAACAACCAAAATGCATTCAATTAAAGTTAAGTAACGAAAAAAATCAATTTATTTAAATTAAGAATGTTTTTGTAAGATGACTGGATTTAAAATCAATATAAAATATCAATTGCATTTAGAGATGTCAGCAACAATTTATAAAATATCATAAAAATAAGCTAACTACTAGAAATGAAGCACTAGAATTATTTCTAACAAAAGATGTACAAGACCTGTATGGAAATATAAATGCTATTAACAGAGATCAAAGATCTAAATAAATGGAGAGATAAAGTGTTTTTAGTTTAAAAGAGTACCCAAATGAAGAAGTCCATTGTCTCAAATACCCAACAGTTTTTCAAGGAAGATAACAGTGTTTTTCTACAATTTGGGTGGAAGATAAGGGTGCCAGAATAGTCAGGATGCCAGCAAAAAAGAAAAATAAGATAGAGGAACTTATCCAAACGGGTATTGGCTCATTGTCAATGAGAGACATACCGATCCATGGAACAGAATAGAGAACCAAAAAAATCCAGTTCCACACCTTTTCTGAATTTGAAATATGATAGAAGTGACAGTGCAGATTACTTTAAATAAAAAAAAAGGGAACTATACATAGATGCTCTTGGGACTATTAGCAACATGGAAAAAAATGAACCCCAACCCCAACCCCAAACCATACACAAAATCAATCCCAAACACATTTAGAGGCTTCAATATGAACCAAATCACCCAGTGACTTGTTGGTCATGCTACAAGTTTTAGACCTCATTTTCTGCTCTTATTTATCTTCCTTTTTCCAGTCTCATTTCCCGTGGGACTTCTCAGCATCCGGATGATCACCAGGCGGATTGTGAGTCAGGCCATCATGACTCTGTGAACTCTTTTGGTTGGAAAGTATTCCCTGCCACCGAGCCAGCACCCCTCTTCTCTGCCTAGCTCCCTACAAACTGAAGACCCTGCTGACTGTTGGGAAAAACATTCTCTGAGCAGATCTCTTGTTCAGAGACTCTCCCATCATGCATTACCCGCCCTTGGCAGAAGGGTGGCTGTCACACAGCTCCACAGTTGGAGTGATCCCTGAGCCCTTTTGTAGGAGTGGGGGCTTTACAGCTTATCTGAACCGAAAGCCCTGGCTGGGCCTGTATGTGGGGACCCATCTGCCCCCTAACATCTGCCCCTGGTCATCTCTGTGGATTCTCTTTCTCTCTGTCTTCGTTTTTCTTTCCTTAAATGAGCTGTGATCACATTAGCTGATTCTCTGGGGCCACTGAGATTCATGATGAATGAAACCCACTGGAAATGTAAACCAGAAGTATCCACAGAAGCACATGGGAAAGGACAGCAGAAAATTCCACAGCCAGCTCCCCTGGTTGCCGCACTTCCACCCTGGGATTAGGTCAGCTTGACACCTGCCTCGAGAGACCCAGGGCCACAATTCATCACCATCACTTGCAAAACTAGGATCAAGATCTTTCCAACTGCTGCCTAGGGCAGAAGTTAATACTTCTCATGTGAGCACTTTTCGTTTTTTTTTTTTTTTTATGATAGTCACAGAGAGAGAGAGAGAGAGGCAGAGACATAGGCAGAGGGAGAAGCAGGCTCCATGCACCAGGAGCCTGATGTGGGATTCGATCCTGGGTCTCCAGGATCGCGCCCTGGGCCAAAGGCAGGCGCTAAACCGCTGAGCCACCCAGGGATCCCTGTGAGCACTTTTCAAACAAAGCAAGTGGGACTCAGATTTCCTTCAAAGGCAACTCATGCAGGTACGTGCAACCTGCAACTGTGAATAACTCAGTAGCCGGCAAAGGTTGAAGTTCCTGACTGGGTTCTGAGACAAATGACTTATGACCGTGATTTAACTAAAAGAACTTTCTCTGTCCGTGGAGGAAACCTGAACAGGGAGAGTTGAGTTCAATGCACTGAGAGGATGGCTTGGGGTCAGTGCTATGGATGAAGCAAGGGGCCCTGACAAGGAACTCTGGTCAGGCCAGGGACCAGAGGCAGGGGCTGGAGCGGGCAAGCCACTGGCAGAGTGTCCATCCTCAGCTTCTCATACCAAGGTCTGGGTGCATCTCACTTCTACCCCCGGCAGGTGGGTCTCAGGTGAAGGGGCTGGGCACATGGGCTGCAGTCAGCCAGGCACGTTTCTCTGGGTTCTCAGCAGAAGCTGATGTTGGGAGAGTTGCTTATTCTTTCTGGGCTTCAGTTTTGTCATCTGTGAAGTGAACACAACAGTGCTGGCTTCCAAGGGGGTTATGAGGCTTCACTATAAAAGATTCAGTACAAGGCCTGGTGCATGTTGAGTGTTTAATATTGGCAAGTTGATATATGTATCATGGGGTCAGGGTGCAATTCCATGCAGGTGCCCCTATGCCACCCCTCCTGGTGCTGTCGGGAGCCCACTGATTCCGTCCTGGCTGCTTCTGTGTTTCTGGGTACCACACTCCTCTCCCAAAGCAGGAACACTCACACAACCTGGAAGGGTTGATACTTAGACTCAGGCCAGCTGCAAGTCCCATTATTTTAGCAGTTGGATGATGGCAAATAGCCACTTATGAGATTTTATTATTTTACCGTGGTCGTTTTGGAAGTTTGTTGTTAGAACTTAAAAACATTACATAGGTTCATCTCTGAAACTGATAAAAAAAACGATCTTCAAGGAATTAGTTATTGTAAGGACAAAATACTCCAACATTATATGGTGAAATATCAATTTTTCAAAATGCTTTCTTTCACTATGACTGGCCCCATCTTTAGAGAACCGTATCCACACACAGCCTCTGTGAGGTCAGGTAGCAAGCATTCCAACATCTACATAGCAAAGATGTAGAGCCAGGGTTCCAAACACAGGCCCTACCCCAGGCTGCACGCCCCAGTCCATGGGGAGAGGCAAGCAGGGAGCAAGGAGGGGCTGTGTACCTTACTGCTTCCAGATTCCAAGCTCTTGATTTTCCCTTTATTTCTTCTCCTAGATACTTACTGGAAATGTCTTAAAAAAAAAAAAAAGATTTTATTTATTTATTTATTCGCGAGAGACACAGAAAGGGGGGGGGGGTGCAGAGACACATGCAGAGGGAGAAGCAGGCTCCCTGTGGGGAACCCGATGCAGGACTCCATCCCCAGACTCCAGGATCACGCACTGAGCCGAAGGCAGGCAGGCGCTGAACTACTAAGCTACTCAGGGATCCCCTGCCTGCTTTGTCTTAGTCAGAAATTAAAAGATCTGTTGAATGCACAACTCTCAATAGTTTCCATTTGAATCTCATACAGCACGAGAGCGTGCAGGACTCAAGGTGGTTTTTTGGCCAGGCTTGGGCTGATGTACATTCAGTGCCCGTTTTTGTGATATCTCAGCCCGGTTAGTTCAAAAGCTGTGTTCTTTCTAAGTTTCTCTTGATCTGTGCAGAAGTTAGTGAAGCACTGCCCTTTGTGGTAAGCTGTGAGCATCTTCTAAGACCACTGATTCAGGGGCAAGAATTCTTTGACCAGGAAAAGCACAACCCCAGGAAGCCACGTGCATGGGTGTACCTCGGGGTGGTGAGTGGGACCCCGGCCTGCAGCCTAGCCTCTCCCCGTGTTCAGTCGGCTGCATCAAGGAGGAAATTCATGTCTCAGCAAGGCTGTGAGGGTTCCTGGGGCAGGGCCAGGGTCATCCTGCCTGCAGTCTCATCCCATAAAAGGGAACATCACATATTTAGCAGGTGTGTTCTGCAGCCAGCTATGAGCCCTGCCTCTGGAGGCACCTGGAGGGGAAGGTGGTTCTGTGTGATTCTGAAATAGCCCAGGTCACAGGACCACCTTCACCCTGTGCACATTCCCGCCTATGCAGCTCCACCCCATTAGGCAACGGTGTTACCTTTCTCTCATACATTCTTACCTGGACCCTCTCAAAGTTACTCTTTGGTGTCTTGTACCCTCTTTTCCCTGGATGAAAGCAACATGGGGAGTGTATGTGCCAGGTGCCAGGTGTGGGCCATGGCTGCAGGTCCTCCCTGGTTATCCCCTCAGCCCTCACTCAGCCCTGGATACCTGGACAAGGAGGGTTGGAAACCTAGGACTTCACAGGAAATCACTCCTGCCTTCAGTGTTTTCTCACACTATGATTTTGAACTAGAAGTTCTGTTGTGATAGGCGAGGATTTCCAAACAGAAGCTTCTCCATCAGCAGCCAAGAGATACCACAGTCACAATCCCCACCTTTGAACTCAGTTCCCTGAAGATGAACACAGCAATAAGATCAGATGGGCTAGAGAGACCCATGGCCATCCCTGCTCAGTTTCCAGTTTTGGAGCCCTGGCTCTGTGGGAAGCCTATGGAGATCTCCAAGTGTTCCCGGACCCCTTGGTGTTGAAATGGTCAGTGGGGGGTAGAAGTGGGGTTTGCTGGAGATGCCAGGGAAATCAAGTCACCTGAGGAGGGCCAACGTGCAGCTGTGGGATTGCTGAAGAAGCGTCTGAGTGAGGAGGGCAGGAGGAATCAGCACAGCTTCCAGAAAAGCACAGGCCAGGTTCCTCCACAGCATGTGACCTGTCTGAAAATAGTTCATCTACGGGGTTATAAGAAAGTGAAATAGCACATGCGTGAGGAAGCATGCACAGAAATGCAGCAATTTGCTGAGAGGGGAGAGTCCTGTGAAACGTGGGTAATTATATGAAAGTTTATGATGAAAATAATAATGATTTACTGAGCACTCGCTGCTTACTAGCAACTCCCTAAGCCCTTGACATGTTTTATCCCAGAGCCTCATAAAAATGCCCAAAAGGGGAGAATTCTTATCACGCTCATTTGATGGGTGGGGAAGCTGAGGCTAAGTGAGATGGTTTAAGATCACAAAACGGCTGAGAGGCAGAGGCGGGATTTAATTTGATCTTGTTGCTCCCTGTACTGGTCGCCTATTGCCTCTCCTGGGTAAATACGTTTTGTTTTTGTCAGGACTTAAAGCTCAATTGTTTGAGACTACCAATGATTTCCATTTAGATTTTTTTTTTTTTAAGATTTATTTATTTGAGAGAGAGAGACAGAGCAAAGAGAGGAGGGGCAGAAGGAGAGGGAGAGAGAAACTCAAGCAGACTCTGCACTGAGGGCAGAGCCAGTCTCGGGGTTTGATCTCAGGACCCTGAGATCGCCATATGAGTTGAAACCAGGAGTTGATCTCTTAACCAACTGTGCCACCCGGGTGCCCCACATTTGAATCTTTTAAATAGAGCAAGAGTAGGGTACAGGGCTTGAAAAATAGGACTTTTCCCCTCTGAATCCCTCTTTTTCCCCTGAAAGAGATGAGGTCCTAAATGCATGCTCTGGAGGGGTTATTTCCACCACTCAGGCTCCTGGCTCCTGGAGCAGCTCAGGTACCAGAACTGCAGCAGATGCAAAGCCCTTAGGAGCCACCACATACAACGTGTACTACGTACCATGTACCAACTGTGTACCACGTCTGCAGCTGCCACTAGCTTCACAGCAATGGGTTTTGTTTAACTTAGCAGGGTTTCACCCATCTTGCCATGGGGAATGGCCATCATAGACATGGTTACCTGGTGACAGAGCAGATTTATGACCATTAAGCAAAATGCTAAATGTTTGAGATAAATGAATATGTGCTTTGGGCCGGTTTTTAAATTTATTGGGTCTCACAATTGGGTCTCACAATATTGGGCAAACACTCAATGAATGCAGATAGTATAAACATATAAGCTGGCTTGATAATCAGATATTATCCCCATGTTCTTGTTGAGGAAACAGAATCTTTGACAGGTTAAAATGACTTGTCCAACATCAGAAGCTGAGAACCAGAAAGCTGATGTCTTATTTCAAACGTTGATATGTTGTGGGTTTTTTTTTTTTAAGTTAAAGATGATGTTATTCTAAGCCTATGACATGTGCTAATAACATGAATTAATTACAGTGAAATTCAAGAGTAGCAATTCTACAGAACTCTAGAGGCGTGATTCTGAATGTATTTTCTCCTTCCTTGTAAGCACCGGTAATTCTAAGTTGGACTTTCTTCTCATAGGCTCACATCATTTAGCATGTTAACGGGTCTGACTAAGCAGCTACAAGGAACAGGTGGGGACAGGTGGGTAACAGTGCTAATGCTCATTTGCCAGAAGCAGCCATGGACAAAACTGCTCCAGCAACCATGTACCATGTCCACAGGAGTGCACAGAACTAACTGACTCAATCTCTCAACAAACCTCTTGATCTAGAGAGGCCAGGCAGTCTCTGGGTTCCTGCTGCAAATAAGTGGCTGTAAGGAGAATCCAGCTGGTTTTTTTCACTGTCATGCAAGGAAAAGGAGGGAATCAGGAAATCAGACCTCAAGCTCTAGCTTCTCTCCTTTCTGTCCAATATGTGAAGTCCCAGTCCCAGTCCTGTGCTTTATCCCTCCACACCAATCCCACTCCTCATGAGTGCTAATGTGTGTTTCTACAGCCTCAGTGTCCATACTACTCATCTGAGCCCTTCCTTCCCATCTTGTGTGGCCATGTGATCTCTTAGGACTATGATTCATTTTGCCTTCTTATATTGCTCTTCAGTCTCTCATGGCTGTATATCCATCTGGTCCTCATGCATTGATATCTGATCTCTTATGCCTGCATATTCATTTTGTCTTCTTGTATGATGATACAACCTCTCGTGATGGTATATCCATCTTGCCCTTCCAAGAGAACTGTGAACAGTAGAGGGTGGTTAAAAGCTGGGCTTTGGACTTAGACAGATAGGGGTGACAAGACCAGCTTAGTCACAGCATTTATCAGGTTAAGATAGGGTATGTTATAGTAGCACACAGACCCGAACATTCTAGTGAATGAACACAATAACTATGGCTAGAAGATCAGACCTCTGTCAGGGTAAGGTTGCTGAAAATAGAGCCCTCTCTAGTTGGTTTATACAGGACAGAACTTATTACCCGTCTTCAAGTGGCTTAGAGAGTCACTGAGAGTGCCGAAGAAACAGATGTTATGTTCAGTTTTTAGGAACGGGTCCCAAAGGCATATTGCAGCACTGATTTTTTTTTTTTTTTAGCACTGACTTTTCAGTGATTTGGAAGCCACTGGCTCCAGAACTATGCCCCCACGATAAAGGGCCGCCACGAGGAAGAGGCAACCACAATCAGAAAATATGTGTGTCTACTGGCTCCAGTACTTGTTATGATCCACAGTAGCAAAAATGATGCCCTGTTCCTTTTCAGTGGACACTCAAGGTAATTACTAGTGCTAACACTGCTAACTGTGTGGCTAACACTGGTGTTAAAAAACGCAAGTGCCTCTTTGTGCTCACCAGCAGAAGCAGCAGATAGCTTCTATCTCACTCTCGCCTTCCAGATCTCACTTGAGAACATCAGATTGTCCTTGGTCACACAGAAGACCCAGGATGCAAGAGTCTGCAAAACGTGAACTATAGATCTCCAAACTCCAGAGCACAGATCAGTGTTCTGAAGCAGGGTGAAAAGGAGAAGGAATCAGGAGTTAAAAGAGAAAAACATGCATATGTACATACAGATGGCTTCTGTGGATACTTGTATGTCCTCATTTTCAATAGACTCTTATTTTCATGAGATGTCCCTCTTTATCTTTGGTAATATTCCTTGTTTTAAAGTCTACTTTGTCTAATATTAATGCAATCACACTAGTTTTTGTGTGCCTACCATTTTGCTTGGTATATCTTTGTGCCTTTATTTTTTTAAAACTTTATTTTTTTTAAGATATTTTAAAATTTATTTATTCATGAGAGACAAAGAGAGAAAGAGAGGCAGAGACACAGGCAGAGGGAGAAGCAGGCTCCGCGCAGGGAGCCCGACATGGGACTCGATCCTGGGTCTCCAGGATCAGGCCCTGGGTTGAAGGCGGCACTACACCGCTGAGCCACCTGGGCTGCCCTGTGTCTTTATTTTTAAAATATGTCTCTTACAAACAAAAGATAGCTGGGTTTTGCTTTATAATTTATGCTTTTTAATTGGAGCGCCTAGTCCTTTTTACTCAACACAATTTTTGGTATGATTGGGTTTAAGTCCTGTATTTTACTTTGCATATTCTAGTACTTTTAGTCTAATTACAAAACTTAAGAAGAGAAAAAAACCTGTCTTTTGTATTTATCCATGTATTTAGCTTTCTTGTGTTCTTCAGTCATTTTTGTAGATCTGAGTTTCCATCTGGTGCTATTCCCATCACACTAAATAATTTCTTTTAATATTTATTGTAACAAAGATCTCTGGAAAATATATTTTCTTGGCTCTAATTTATTTGAAAATATCTCCTCCTTTTTCTCCTCCTTCTTCTAAATTTTGGAGCTTTAAAAATTCTACCGCATTGTCTTCTGGTCTCCATTATTTCTGATGAAGAGTCAGCCATTATTTGAATTGTTGTTCCTCTGAATATATGTCATTTTTTTTCTTGCTCCATTTTTATTTCCTCCCCTTTTAAAATTTTTCTGTTTACCTCTGATTTTCAGGATTTTGACTATGATCTGCCATGGCTTGGTTGTTGGGACTTGTTGGTTCTGTAGGTTGGTGTATTTTCACCAAATCTGGGGAAATTTTCCACACTTTCTTTTATATGCTTTTCCTCTCCCATTTTACTCTTCTTTTCTGAGACTTGATTATGTGCATGTCAGTCCACTTGAGATTTTTTTTTTTAAATAGCAACTTTTAAAAATATAAAAACAGCTCATTACAATGACTTTTCATTTTCTTTTTTTCTTCAGGAATCAACTTTCTTCTACCCTCACCCTCCCTTGTGGCTAGAGCCTTAACAAGACATGGCAGATGAACATCTGAGACCCAGAGAAAGACTCTGAGGCTATTTTTGATTTGATCTTATTTCTCTGTTCTTCAGATCAGGTAATTATGGAAATGTTTTTGAGTTCACTCATTATTTCTTCCAACACATAGTCTGATCATCCAATTAAATTTTTTTCATTTTAGATTTTGTGTTTTTTTATTTCTGGAATTTCCATTTGTTTCCATCTTATAGCTCTAATTTCTCTGCTCAGATTCCCTATTTTCTTGTTCATTAAGACTATATTTTCCTTTGAGACTTTGAACATATTTACAACACCTGTTTTAAAGTTCTTATGTACTGGGACGCCTGGGTGGCTCGGTGGTTGAGTATCTGCCTTTGGCTTGGGCCGTGATCCCAGGATTCTGGGATCGAGTCCCACATTGGGCTCCTTGAATGGAGCCTGCTTCTCCCTCTGCCTGTATCTCTCCCTCTCTCTCTCTCTATCTCTCGTGAATAAATAAAATTAAAAAAATACTAATAAAGTTCTTATGTACTAATTCTAACATCTGGGTCATTTCAGGGTCTATTTTTGTTTACTGTTTTTGTCCTTGATTGTGGGTCAAAATTTTCTGCTTCCCACATGTTTAAAAATTTTTGTTAATGTGTGGGTGATACAGCATAGGAGGCCTTTAATTTCTAGAGTTGTACTTACACTTAAGAAATGGACTTTCTGGTACCCTAGCTGAATACCTGGGATATTATTGAGGTCTCTATGCTGATGGGGCTGGAATTTCACTGTCTTCCAGAACTTTAGTATCTCCTTCCTCTCTTAACCCTGTAGCAGATCTCTCCACTAGGGTCCTTGGAGAAAAGTGCAGGATGCTTTTGATGAAGGCCTCACAGAGAAGCATTGCACAACTTCTGTCCCTTCTGCTTCTATCTGCCCTCTCCCCCAGTGCAACTCCTTTCTCTCTGATATCCTGAGACCTGAACTCAAAACTGTGTTTTCTCAGTGAGGCAGGACTGCCCTTCTCTGTTTAAGTTCTACCTTCTGATACTTAAGAAACTGTCCTCAGTCAGAGAGCTATGGTGAATGTGGGGCTCACTTCACATATTTCCCTTCTTTCAGGTATCCTAGTTATGCAATGTCTGTTGTTCAGTTCCTCATATGTTTGTCCATATATTATGACTGTTTATGGTGAAACAGTGAGTTTGGCCAGTTACTCCAATCCAGCTAGAAATAGAAGTTCTTCTATGTGTGTATTTGAAATGTGTATAATACAGAGAAACATCAAAAAGTAAACCATTTTAAGGTAGCCCTATTAACTTTTCAACTCAGCCAATCTGAGTTTAAAACACTCTGCAAGTACATGCAGATGATATGTGAATGTTACGATTTGAGAAACTATCTAAATATAAGATATATTCTACCAAGACTGTTGTACTTGGGTGTGGCAGGCAGGAAAATCCTTATGTTGCTAACAGCTCCTGGAGATTTTAGCATGAGTGGAAGGACTTCATTTTCCCATTGATATAGTTTCCAAGGATGAGGTGAATGTTTCCTTTAGCCCTAACACTAGATCATGGGTTGGCCAGACCTGTGAAGCTGGGCTGTCATAAAATTAACGACTTTAAGAGAAATTATTTAAATAGAATGAGAGTTTAAGGTGCATATAGGGAATGAAACTGCTGTTAAATTTTAGATACTAAAGGAAGTGTGATTCAAAGAGGAGATAATTATTTATTTTAGCAACTCTAACTGTATGAGGGCAAAAGTGTGACTGACATCCCAGAATACTATACAACTATCATCCAACCATTGTGAGTCATACATGACCCCTCCAGGAAGCTCTTTATTAAATGTTCTCTTTGCTTCAGTGGTCAAATCTGGACTCTCCAGAGACAGCCTAATGGGCCAGCAACATTTCAAGCTAAAACCCAATAAATGCAATGAAAATTTAAATGAGTTCATATTTAAAGGACTAATAAAAAAGATGTGCTTGTGTTGCCAAGTACACTTAAGAAAGTCTGATCCTTGACATAGATGAAAGGAAGTGTCACTCTCAGTGGTTAATTCAATTTTTTCAGTGCCTAATTCAAATTATTATTTTCTATTAAAGTCAGCTAAGACTTTTAGCCCAGGCAGCATGTGTTATAGCAACAAATCCTGAGAGCCATTTAGGGAGTAGGCAAAAGGAGACCCTAACCTGGGCTGTGAAGACTTATTAGGGCTTAATCTGAGGCTAACATGGATGTGAGAGAATGTGTGGCTTACAAAGATCATTAAAGGTGGTGGCTAAGGCTGACCTTTTGGAATCAGACTCACCCAAATTACAATCCTGACTCTGACTTTGGGCAAATTAACTTGGCCTCTCTGAAAGCAGTTTCCTCATCTGTAGAATGTGATCATAATTGCATTGGATGCTCAGAAGCCATGTGATGCTTCAATGAGATGATCATGTTTGTAAGCCCCTGAGCACAGATCTGGAAGATAATAATGCTCAATATATGGTGGAAGTCATTATGAACATGCATGTCCCATGCCTTCTCTGCGCAGTCTATAAGTCTGCACATAACTAGTAAGACAGCACATCATTAACAAAATAAAGCCAAGCACTATGGTTTCTGCATTTTGTTGAGGTGCTAGTGGATCATAGGTTAGACATGAACAAATGTTCCTTTTCCTTTGCCCCCTCCTTTTTCCCTCACAGTTACTGATCTCTGCCGTAACTATGCAGCTTCACATTCATACAGTGATTAGTTAGGATCTGTCAATGTTATTTTAAAAGGCTTGTGTTGGTTGTGATATTAGCCAGACATTTGCATACACTATTTAGGATAAGGGCAAAGAACAGTTGATTCATCCTGGAATTTGTATTGAGTGGGCAATAGAAAGCTTTGTTAATCTAAAAAAGGGGATCACCTTGGTCAATTGTTTTAGTGAACTACTGCTCAAAGGATGCTTTCTGGAAAGTGGGAGGCTGGGAAAAGCTGATTTTAATGCTTGACATTTATTTGCATGATTAAACACAAACCCCAGGGATATTGCCTTTATTATCCATTCATCAAATGTTTAATTAATTAATTTAACTAATATAAAAATCAACAAAAGAAGTTGTATCTCCTGGCCAACTTTGCAGGACTGTGAAGAATGGGAAGAGAGTGACCTCAGGGAAGTTGTCTCAAAGGTCCTTAACAATGACCAAAGGAGATAGATTCGTCAGAATTGTTTTTATTTGTTGTCAGTTTTCCCAATGGATCTGTTCTAAGCAATGTAATGGGGTGTCTGTCCTGGCTTCTTTTGTGCTCCCTCCTTATAGGACATTGCCAGCTTCTCCATCATTCTCCCTCTATCAAGGTGATCAATAATCTCACTTCCCTGGCCTGGGATCACTCTGGTTTTGAGATCTCCCTGCACCCATCCTCCATATAGTGGACTGTTCCTCTTTATTCCCCTTTCCAAAAAATTGTCCTTCAGCCTTTTCTGGCATTTTTCTGTGTGTTTAAGCAGCTCATCTGTGATAAATGAAGTATAAGTAGTACAATGAATTACCTGCCCTGCCACACAAAATGTATTCACAATTTAAGGGAAGGATATACTCCAAAGTAATGACTATGCTTCCTCAGGCAGGTGTAGATTTTTAGAGGGAGCATGGGTGGTGGTGGTAACTTTTTGGGTTCCTTCAAATTGCATTCTATATTCAGCCTCACAGAGAAACACAGGCTTTGAGTTCACACAAATGAGCTTCATAGTTCTAGGCCCTGGAACTAGAACTGGCCCTCTATACCATGTGCTTCAGTGCAGGGTGACCCCTGTGAGTGCTGCATCCATAGGCTGAGGCCCTGAGCCAGGAAGAGGCCATTCAGGGTCAAGGAGAGATAGAGGGGGGCAAAGGACTCCAGTGGAGATGCCATTCCGCCCCCCCCCCCAATCTCTTCCTGGGCTCAACCCCACACTGGTCACGACTCCTAGCCATATTGATGTCCTTAAGTGTGACATCACCATGCTACTGGTGGGGTTGGGAATAGGAAGCCATTGAACAATCCCACTGCAGCTGCCTGGGCTCCTCTGTGTAAGGGAGCTGCCATTCACCAGGAACTGGAGGTGGAGGCCGAGTGCAGTCTTTTCCCCAACGCCCACCCTCTGAATCCTAGTGGGTATGTGAGTGCAGTGTCATGCTTCTCAAAGGGTCTGCCCCATGGTCTCCAGCACCCAGGGAACCCTTCAGGGGGAGAAATGTTGGGAGGGGTTGAGTGCTGCCATACACTGGCTGTTCCAGCCTAGAAAATCTAGGTCCCTTCTTCTTACTGGTCTCTGGAAAAAAAATATAGAATACTGAGGTACTACATAAAACCCAGCTGTGTTAGTTTTTTTCCTCCAAACTTGGTGTTTCTATGAAAGAAATAACACTGTGGTTACTCTTTGGTGGAATTGTCATTAAAGTTGTATAAGTTCTAAGACCAATAACCAGTAAGGAAATTGAAGCAGTCATCAAAAGCCTCCCAAGAAACAAAAGTCCAGGGCCAGATGGCTTCTCAGGGGAATTCTACCAAACATCTAAAGAAGAAATAATACCTATCCTACTGAAGCAGTTTCAAAAGATAGAAATGGGAAGAAAACTTCCAAACTCATTCTAGGAGGCCAGCATTACCTTGATACCAAAATCAGACAAAGACCCCATCAAAAAGGAGAATTACAGACCAATATCCCTGATGAACATGGATGCCAAAATACTCACCAAAATACTAGCCAATAGGATCCAATAGTACATTAAAAGGATTATTCACCACAACCAAGTGGGATTTATCTATCCGTTGAATGTGGGGTGGTTCAACATTTGTAAATCAATCAATGTGATAGGTCACATTAATTAAATAAAAGATAAGAACCATATGATCCTCTTAATTGATGCAGAGAAAGCATTTGACAAAATACAGCATACTTTCCTGGTTAAAACTCTTCAGCATATAGGGATAGAGGGAACATACCTCAATATCCATCTACAAAAGCCCATAGCAAATATCATTCTCAACGGGGAAAAACTCAGAGCTTTTCCCCTAAGGTCAGGAACATGACACAGATGTCCACTCTCACCACTGTTGTTTAACATAGTACTAGAAGTCCTAGCCTCAGCAATCAGACAACGAAAAGAAATAAAGGGCATTCAAATTGGCAAAGAAGTAAAACTCTCATTCTTTGCAGATGACGTGATACTGTATATGGAGAACACAAAAGACTCCATCCCAAAGTGCTAGAACTAATACAGTAATTCAGCAAGGTGGCAGGATATAAAATCAATGCACAGAAGTCAGTTGCGTTTGTGCAACTGATAAGACTGAAGAAAGAGAAATTAAGGAATTGATCCCATTTGTAATTGCACCAAAATCCATAAGATACCTAGGAATAAACCTAACCAAAGAGATAAAGCATCTGTACTCTAATTACTAGAGAACACTTATGAAAGAAATTGAGGAAGACACAGAGAGATGGGAAAGCATTCCATGCTCATGGATTGAAAGAATTAATATTGTGGAAATGTCTATGATACCCAGAACAATTTACACATTCAATGCAATCTCTATCAAAATACCATGAACTTTCCTTTACAGAGTTGGAACAAATAATCCCAAGATTTGTGTGGAACCAGAAAAAACCCTGAATAACCAGAAGAATGTTGAAAAAGAAAACCAATGCTGGGGGCATCATAATGCTTGATTTCAAGCTGTATTACAAAGCTGTGATCATCAAGACAGTATGGTACTGGCACAAAAACAGACACTTAGATCAATGGAATGGAATAGAGAACCCAGAAATGGGTCCTCAACTCTATGGCCAACTAATCTTCGATAAAGCAGGAAATAATATCCACTGGAAAAAGGACAGTCTCTTCAATACATGGTGTTGGGAAAATTGGACAGCCACATGCAGAAGAATGAAACTGGACCATTCTCTCATACCATACACAAAGATACACTCAAAATAGATGAAAGTTCTAAACGTGAGATAAGAATCCACCAAAACTCTAGAGGAGAATACAGACAGCAACCTTTTTTTTTTCTTTTTTTTTAACCTCAGCCACAGCTACATCTTGCAAGACATGTCTCCAAAGACAAGGGAAACAAAAGCAGTAACGAACTATTAGGACTTCATCAAGATAAAAAGCATCTGCACAGCCAAGGGAACAATGAACAAAACTAAAAGGCAACTTACAGCATGGGAGAAGATATTTGCAAATGACATATCAGATAAAGGGCTAGTATCCATGATCTATAAAGAACTTATCAAACTCAACACCCCAAAAATAAACAATCGTGGGCAACAAGCACATGAAAAAATTCTCCACATCACTTACCATCAGGGAAATACAAATCAAAACCACAATGAGATTGCACTTTACACTGGTGAGAATGGCTAAAATTAACAAGACAGGAAACAATAAATGTTGGAGAGGATGTAGAGAAAGGGTAACCCTATTGCACTCTTGGTAGGAATGCAAACTGGTATAGCCATTCTGAAAAACAGCGTGGAGCTTCCTCACAAAGTTAAAAATAGAGCTACCCCATGACCCAGAAATTGCACTACTGGGTATGTACCCCAAAGATGTAGTGAAACAGTGGGACACCTGTACCCCAATGTTCATAGCAGCAATGTCCACAATAGCCAAACTGTGGAAGGAGCCTCAGTGTCCATCGAAAGATGAATGGATAAAGAAGATGTGGTCTATATATACAATAGAATATTACTCAGCCATCAGAAATGATGAATACTTATCATTTACACAGACAAGGATGCAACTAGAGTGTATTATGCTGAATGAAATAAGTCAATCAGAGAAAGACAATCATCATATGGTTTCACTCATATGTGGAATATAATAGTGTAAGGGAAGGGGGAAAGGGGGAAAACTGGGTGGGGAAAAATCAGAGAGGAAGACAAATAATGAGAGACTCCTAATTCTGGGAAACAAACAAAGAGTTGCAGAAGGGAAGGTGGGTGGGGCTTGGGGTAATTGGGTAATGGGCACTGAGGAAGGCACTTGATGAGATGAGCACTGGGTGTTATATGTTGGCAAACTGAATTTAAATAAAAGAATAAATAAATGGAAAAAAAAAAGAATAAATAAATGGGGAAAAAAAAAGGTTGTGTAAGTTCTAGATACCCTCAGTCATCTCCTCCTTTAATTGTCCTGTTATTCCCTCAGGTTGGGTCCTCAGATTATCCGGTCATGGGTTCTCTTGACCCTGCTTCATTCTTCCCTTGGGTCTCAGGACACATTTTGTTATGATATGAGCCATGCTGCCCTTGACTTTATATATAAAACCACTCTTCAGTCACCAAGTATCTACTGGGACCCACTGAGTGCCCACCATGTTCCTCAGTCTGCTTGGGGCCCTTTACCCATCACAATGTCACATCCCGAATCTTGCCTGAAAGATGAGAAAATTTTAGAACATCACATGGTGTCATATATACCAAAATGTGCTCTTCACAGAGTGTTTTAGAAACTAGAAAAAAGAAAATTTCCAGATGACTTCTTATTCACCTGAAGATCTGGTGAGAAGTGAGCTTGGAGTCAAAGACAACACCTGGTCAGTCAAAACTCAGCTGGTATCAGGTTTCACACGTTGTGACACTCATCGAGGGAAAGGTCCTCGAGGATCAAGTCAGGACAGTGAGAGCCTGTCAATTTGTGGAGGAAAAGCTCTGATAAGAGGCAGGAGGAAAGGCAGCACTGAATCTGGCTTCCCCTCGATGTTCACCCTGAGGGCCCACACATGGGAAGTCCCTGAACCAGGCCCATGTAGTACAAATGCCCTGGGACATTTTAAATTCCTTTTAAGAGGTCAAATCATAAATTTCTGTGTGATGTCACAAATTTCCAGAGTGAAGGAGCTCTCTCAAGTGTCTCCATCAGAAGATGTTTTTGTTGGGGCTGGAAAAACAAAGGAAAAACCATAACCATCATCACACATGGGGTTGTGTGTGAGGCTCTGTTGCCAGCCCCAGATGACACGCAGGGGCCATGAATGAGGAGGCCAAGAGTGACCTCAGCTCTGCTCCCCTTCCTTCTCCCAGCCCAGGTCACGGGGGCTCAGGGCCTCGGCCTTGACAAGGCCATGCACTCTGAGCCCCCTAAACCCTGGCCCCAAACCACAAAGCTCCCTGTCCCAGCCTTTGAGAAGGTCAGAGGTGGAAACTTTATTGGCTCACTGTGGGACTTTCCAATTTGGAAGCCAGGATCTTCTTCCCGTATATTACAATAATAAAAAATAATTACTCCTGCTATTGAATTTTTATACTAACCACACCAGGTCCAGACATCTGCATTAAACTAAACTGTAGAACCTTTAGTGGAGAGTTTTCCACAGCTGCGAAGCTCTGCAAAAACTAGAAAATGTCCAACAGCTGCTGCAGCCACAAAACTATTACAAGAATGAAGACATTTCAAATGTAAGAGAAATGGCTGATGATGCATATCAGAGCAGCCTTAACGAATAGTAGTTTCTTTTGGCTTAAGGCTACAGAAATAAGTGATGAGCTATTAGTTGGAATTAGGAAGATAAAGTCTTTTCATTAATCATGTAGCTGATCTGAGGGAGGAAAAGAAATGGTTGGTCCTGAGTTGGATCTAGGAGATTATAACCAAATCAAGAGGCAACCTGAAAGTCATGGTACCAATTAGTAGTACTTAGTTCTGTCAAAGAGGAAGAATCAGCTGCAAGAATTTTGGAAGGGACCTATTTTCCTGCTGTTTTTGAGTATCCAGTTTAGTGTTATGTGATGTGGGAAAGAAAGGCAAAAGAGAAAAATTATATTTCCTTACTACACATAGACCACTGACAAATCCCTAAAACAGGCAGAGTGACATTCCTCTGGGAGCTCAGCTACCTTGATGTTAATATTTTGCAAAGAGCAAAAGGCAATCCTAGCTTAACATTATCCCGAGCCCCTAGGATCCTGTAAGCCTACTTTAAAAATTCTTTAGAAACTTTCTTGATCTCTACCCTGGTAGAGATAAGTTGGTATCATCCCCCAAGCATATGACCCACCGATATACATCTGAAGGGTCTCCTGACTTAGGTTTTATTAGACAGTAATAAATGACCATTTCCCAATAGTAGCTAGCCCCCTCAAGGTCCCAGAAAACTTGCTTCCAAATTCCTTAAAGACTTAATCTGTCCCTAACCCCCTCCCAATTTGGAAGTATTTAATGGGCCTCTCCTCATGACCCCAGTGCAGCTCTTTCTGCCCACAGGCCCTGTCCCAGGGCTTTAATAAAACCATCTTTTTGCACTGAAGATGTCTCAAGAATTCTTTCTTGGCTGTTGGCTTTGAACCTCAACATTTTCTACGTCATTATGGAAAGTAATAAACATTACCATTATGTAATACTCTTTGTTGTAATAAATAGACATAGTGGTCATATCTTAGAGTGGGATACTTAATTAAATGGGAAATCAATTATCTTTTGTAAAGAGCATCAACTTGTAACATTTGTAGACGTGTCTCTGCGTCTCTTGCTGTATACACTCAGAGATCACCAGGCCCGTGTGGTCTGGACCAAATAGAAGTTCTCCTACCTGACTCAGGCACCCCTCTCCCACCACAGACTCCTTTCATCTTTCCAAGTTACTCTTTTCCTGGGTCCAGGAATATTATTTAGGAGGTCACAGTCAGGATTCTCTGGAGAAACAGAACTAATAGTATACACACACACACACACACACACACACACAAGCAAATGATATTTTAAGGAATGGCCTTATGATTATGGAACTGTTGGTCTAAAATCTGTAGGGTAGACTAGAAGCCTGGAAATTCAGGCAGAGTTTTTATGCTGCAGCCTTGAGGCAGAATTCCTTCATTTTAGAGAAACTTCAGTTTTGGCTCCTAAGGTCTTCAACTGATTGGGTGAGGCCTACCCACATCATGTTGAGTAATCTTTACTTAAAGTCAACTGATCATGGATGTGGACCACATCTACAAAATACCTTCACAGTGACATCTAGACTAGTATTTGACCAAACAACTGGGCGTCATAGACCAGTCAAGCTGACCCATAAAATTAACCATCACACTTTGTATCTGTTTCAAAAGCATTTCAGAACTCTTGAATTCCCAAGAGAATCTGGTCCCCATAGTCATACTTGGCTGAGCTTTGCATAGAGCCAGTGGGGTCCATGGAAAAAGGTGGGTGTGCGGAATAATATTTTTAATACTATTTCCCAAAGGTGGAATAAATGTCATGTTCCTGTGTTCAACTTCTAGCAAAATTTCCAAATTCTAGAACACTGAAAGGATACAACAAGCATTATTGAGGGATAGAAGGAGTATGTCACCTAAAATTTATCAACGGGTTGCTACTGCTGTGAAACCAGATTGTGGAAGTGTGAAAATCTGCCTCTCATTTGCTCCCTCACACATACTGTTCACACAATGGGACATGAGGAGAGCCACTGGAGAGGGAACTCTTTTTCTGCTAAAGCCCTTTGTATGTTGAAGCCAGGGCACTGCCTGTAGAGCTGTAGAGTGGCTATCTATTGATGGAAGAGGAGCTGGTTAAGGCTTCCAAGGACACTATTATGTAAAGTGCCTGCCAGTCATCAAGAGATTGGGTCACTGGCCACCAGCCAACCTGGTGCCTCTGCCTGCAGGACCCCACCCTAGTCCTTGCTCTCTGTGACTCGATCCATTTCTTGCCTGTGGAGCAGAGCTGGCAGCAGAATGTGGAGTTAACACAGGTCCCAGAGCTCTGAGAGGGACACTCATTACTTCTTGACTTCTGGATTATTGCATGCCAAATTGATGAAGAAAGATGATAATCTGCAGAGTGAGTGCAAATCCACATCTTCTGTTAAGCTTTCCTGGACCACTTTAGTTGGGGCTGAGTCCCTTCCCTCACAACTTTTATTCTTTCTATCATCATGGTTTTTTTAGGTCAGCTAATTTTTAGGTCCAAATTTTACCTCTTCAGCGAAGTTGGAAACTCCTTAAAAGCTGAGCTCAACTGTCCCATTTATTTAAAACCTGCTGCATACTGCTCCCTCTTTCTGCAACCCCCTCATGTATGCATACATCCATACCCACCCAGGCATGTGTGCGTGCACGCATACACACACTCACACACACACACACACACACAAACGCACACACACACAGCCCCAGACAGAGTAGAGGTTTAATTGACACTTATAAGTGGTGTTGATGGCTCACTTCACTACCTAGCACATGATAATTCAGCATATGAGAATGACAATTTTTATAGGAAAGAAGTTTACCTTTAGAGGGTTATCTTATGTGGTTTTACTACCTTAAAATTGAATTCTGTGAGCAATTCCTATGTGCCAAAGACTACCCAAGGCTCTTTTTTGTATGTTGTCGTATTAAATCTCACAACAGCCCTGAAAGATAAGGCTTCATATGCACATTTTTATTTTTATTTTTATTTTTTTTTATTTTTTATTTTTTTTATTTTTTATTTTTTTAATTAATTTTTATTGGTGTTCAATTTACCAACATACAGAAAAACACCCAGTGCTCATCCCGTCAGGTGTCCACCTCAGTGCCCGTCACCCATTCCCCTCCAACACCCCCCCCCCTCCCCTTCCACCACCCCTAGTTCGTTTCCCCGAGTTAGGAGTCTTTATGTTCTGTCTCCCTTCCTGATATTTCCCAACATTTCTTTTCCCTTCCTTTATATTCCCTTTCACTATTATTCATATTCCCCAAATGAATGAGAACATACACTGTTTGTCCTTATCCGATTGACTTATTTCACTCAGCATAATACCCTCCAGTTCCATCCACGTTGAAGCAAATGGTGGGTATTTGTCATTTCTAATTGCTGAGTAATATTCCATTGTATACATAAACCACATCTTCTTTATCCATTCATCTTTCGATGGACACCGAGGCTCCTTCCACAGTTTGGCTATTGTGGCCATTGCTGATAGAAACATCGGGGTGCAGGTCATATGCACATTTTTAAAATGGCCAGCTGTGACTCAGAGTGGTTAAATAATGTGCTCAAAGTCATGCAACTGATAAATGGTGGGAAGAGGGTTTACACATATTTGCATTTACCAAACCATCAATGTACAAAGCACAGTGTAGGCCAGGGAAGGAAACCACAAGAAATTTTCCATCATTGAGATACACTTCCATGTGGAACAGTAGGAAAAGCATGGGTCTGGGATTTGGCCCAGGTATCTATTGGAAGTTGTACAAGCTCACATGAAATCTTAGTCATCTGAGTCTAGATTTCTTAGTCTGTAACATGGGAGTCAAAATAATTTTCCTATGCTACACATAGCATCAATTCTGCAGAAAGACTGACCATAGCTTGAGGAATTATTTAGAAGCATCTTCGATCACCTTCACGGGGCATTCTTGATTTTGCAATCTACCCAAGATACTAAAACCTATGTAAGATGTGATACTTGTCTCTGGAAATCTTTGCATCAAACAAACAAGCATCCTGCCTTCCAGAAGCTGAAAACTCAAGGTAGATGAATCCAGGACTGCTCAAGATGCATTTCTGTAGCTATGGTTCGTATCAAGAACTATATCACATGATTTTGCTCACATGTTGTCTTGCTTTCAAGCCTGCTCCTCTTGGCACCAGCCTCTTGCCCTGCTTCCTTCACCATCGTGTGCTGGCTCTGGGGACTCAGGATTCAATGTTGTCCTTTCCTGATTGGTATTTTTGGTTCTGGTCTTTAGAATACCTCCCCATCCCTATCCCACTTGATCTCCCTAAAGAATGTCTCTATGAATCACCACAAGACCCAAGTCACTTTGTTGGACCCTGGCTCACGGGTGCCAACGTGTCCCTGGCGGACGCCCCAGAGACTCAGACCCCAGACAGGCAGATGCAATTAGCAAGAGGATTTATTGGACGTTTGTGCAAACGGGCTCTCCACCTCTGAGGAGGAAGAGAGCCCTGATTAGCAATTACAGGCATCTTTTAAAGGCAAAAAGACCGCTTAAAGGCAAAGAAACCGGGGGAGTAGCATAGCATCCAGGTTATTGATTTCTCAACATGAACCTGTTCAGGGACATTTCAGTCAGGGTGGGGGGGGGGGCGGGGAATGGTTTTCTTATCTCAGACAACCAGAATATTTTTTGTTGCTTAAATTCCAGGAAGGCGCAGGGATGGGCTGCCTCTGGATTAGGGCTGGTCCTACTCATGGGGGGGGGGGGGGGCTGGGTCTTCATTCCCTCCTCTTTGTTTGGGCTGATTTTAATCTTAAAATCTTAGGGAACATTTATTTCTTTAGTTTTGAGGGCCCGATATTGTTGAATTAATACCAGAGCTTGGGTAATGGACAATCTTTCTCGGATGAACTGGAGCAGCCGATTGAGGATGCAGGGGCCGAAAGTTAGCAGTAGGAGCAGGATAACTAGAGGGCCCATAATGGTAGAGATTAGGGTGGTCATCGGGGGAGACTGGTTTAAACCAGCTTTCAAACCAGCCCTGCTGGGCCTCCTGGTCCCTTTGTCTTTTATTTAACCTATCCCTGAGTTTGGCCATGGAGTCCCTGATAACTCCAGAATGGTCTTCATAGAAACAGCATTCTTCTCCTAGGGCCGCAGACAGTCCTCCTTCTTTCAGGAATAGTAAATCCAAGCCTCTCCTGTTTTGAAGTACTACTTCTGAAAGTGAGGTGAGGGACTGTTCTAACTTAGAAACGGACTGCTCTAGTGCCCGTAGATCTTCATCTACAGCTGCCTGGAGTTCTAAATAACCTCGTGAGCCCTGGATCAGAGCAGCTGTGCCAGTACCCACCCCAGTTGCGACCCCTAGTCCCAACATAACGGCTAGGGTTAGGGAGACAGGTTCGCGCCTGAAAACGGGTGGGATGTTCTGTCATACTGATTTTCTAGAGTTTCAGCAGGGTGATAGAATACCCTGGGCATCTGCACCATAACACAGAAGTCCTCAGAGTCATTTAGGACCTGAGCAGATACACAGGGGGTGAGGCCTTTGTTGCATGCCCACTAGGTTCCCGGCTGGGGCACCAGGTAAGAGTCGGTCCCTAAAATCGGGGCAGTAGTATTGCAGAGTTCCTGGTAACCCCGGGTGAGTATAGTTAGCCTTGACAGTGATGTAATCCCAGAAGGAGGAGGGCCTCCCATCCTGTGTCTCCCGTAGTCTTGCACCCCCAATTTTTACAATAGAAGTGTTCCCCTCCTCCACAGGTGGGATTTAGCCTGCGATCTCTGTGGTACTCGGGACAGACATAAAAGGAAAGAGTGCTTAGCATGGCCCTTCTGTCAGGCGTGCCACATTCTCCCCATGGGTCTAATCCCAGTCGCCCTGGGGGGCTTTCTCGGTTGGGGGCCCTAGAGGTGTTGAAGTATCCCTCTAGGTCCCATGGGCTGGGGCCCCTATGGTTAGCTTACATAAGTCAGGATATAGGTTAGGCCACCAGGTTCCCACGGGAGCAGTCTTTAGTTGTGGACCAGACCTCATCACCCCCAGATGTTAGTACCTGCCAGGTTAACCTTTTGGGGGCATGAGGGTTACCTTTGGCGGGGGTGAAGAGCGCTAGGAGAGGTAGGAATATAACAACTGTCATTGAACAATTTTTGAAAGTCTTATCTTGAGCGGGTTTTGGGTGCGGTGGAGCTTCCATTGGAGTGGCTCGCCCGGTCTGTCCTGGCTGGCGTCAGCGGTGCTCGTTGATGGGGCGCGCGTGTGAGGCGTGGACCCAAGCAGCAATACCGTCTACTTTTAGGGCGGTTGGGGTGGTTAGTAGTACAGTGTATGGGCCCTTCCAGCGGGGCTCAAGGGTCCTGGACTGATGTCTCCTGTCGTAGACGGAGTCACCGATCTGGAACGGGTGTGGGTCGGTTGTGTCTCCGGGGCGGTAAACAGCTGCAAGGGGTTTCCAGATCTGGCGCTGGATAATCTGGAGCGCCTTTAGCCTGTCCTGTAAACCGGGAGTGTTAGTAAGAGGGTCAATAGCAGAATCTAGTAAGTCCATTACTGATGGGGGACCTCCATAGAGAATCTCGTAAGGAGTTAGCCCATGGCGCGCGGGAGTGTTCCGGACTCGGAACAGAACCATAGGGAGGAGTTGGACCCAGTCTCTAGTGCCAGTCTCCAATGCCAATTTGGTTAGGGTCTCTTTAATTGTTCTATTCATTCTTTCTACCTGCCCTGAGCTCTGGGGTCTGCATGCACAATGTAATTTTTAATTTATCCCCAGTAATCTGGGCACCAACTGACTTACCTGGGAGACGAAGACAGGACCGTTGTCTGACCCTATTACCTTGGGCAGTCCAAACCAGGGGAAAATTTCTTCTAGGATTTTCTTGACAACCACCTGGGCAGTTTCTCGTTTGGTGGGGAAGGCTTCTGTCCATCCTCCTGTGGGCCTAGTGCAGCGGCTCGTGCTGTTTCATCGGCCATCCTGTTCCCCTCTGCTACTGGGTCGTTGCCTCGCTGATACCTGGACAGTGAATTATACTCAATTTTCTGCTGTCAGTATAAATGTTAACCTTTTTGTCCTTAGCCTTTTTTTTTTTAGGGCCTGAGTTAGGGCTATAAGCTCCGCCCTTTGAGCTGCAGTCCCAGGCTTTAGGGCACTGGCCCAGATGACACTTTTTTTTTTTTTTTTTTTTAATCTACCACGGCCGCCCCAGCTTTATGTTCACCATTTCGTAGAAAGCTACTCCCATCGGTGTACCAGGTTGCTTCAGCATCTGGCAAGGGCTGGTCCGTCAAGTCCCCTCTGGTGCCATGGACCTCGGCTAGGATCTGGTGGCAATCATGCATTACCAGGGAGGGGGACTTGGTTTCTGGAAGCAAGGTGGCCGGGTTTAGGGATGTAGCCATTCCGAACCGTATCTGCTTGGAATTCAGTAACATGGCCTGATAATGGGTGACCCGAGCGTTTGAGAGCCATCGATCAGGGGGCTGGCGGATGACTGTCTCTATGGCATGGGGAGCCACCACAGTGAGGGGTTGGCTGAAGGCCAACTTATCTGAGTCTTTTACCAGGACTGCCACAGCCGCTATTATTCGGAGACATGGGGGCCATCCTGCAGCCACGCTGTCTAATTTTTTGAAAAGTATGCCACGGGCCTTTTCCAGGGTCCCAGTTTCTGAGTTAGGACCCCTTTGGCTATTCCTCGGAGTTCATCAGCATATTGCGTAAATGGCTTGGTCACATCTGGGAGGCTCAGGGCAGGGGCGGTCAATAAGGCCCTTTTTATTTTGTCTGGCCTATTTGGGCCTTTTTGGCGGAGGCCCTATACCCCAGTCCTCCCAGTCTCTCGAGCAGGGCCCCCGTACCTTTTACACAATCCTGTTCTGTCTTAGCCGCTATGAGCAAATCATCCACGTACTGCAGGAGAACGAGGTCCGGATGGCCAACTCGGAAGTCTGCCAAGTCCTGATGCAAGGCTTCGTTGAACAAGGTGGGGGATTTTTTTTTTTTTTTTTTGAGTCCCTGTGGTAGCCTTGTCCAAGTGAGTTGTCCTGAGAATCCCGTCTCAGGATCTTTCCATTTAAAGGCAAAAATAGGCTGGCTTTGAGAGCTTAACTTTAGGCAAAAGAATGCATCTCAAGGGTCCTTCTGCCTCAGTTAAAACTGAATGTTGAGCTCCCGTAGCAACCAGGAAGGTCACTGGTTGGCCCCTCACTTTAAGGATTATCTGAGGCTCGGGGGGGGGGGGTGCTCCTGGCCCTGACACCCCTAATCTTCATCCTCTAGGGACAGAACGGGAATGGGCTTCTTCTTAGGTCCCTGCATTAGGCCCTTCTTTGGACAATCTTTAACCCAATGTCCTTTTTCCTTGCAGTAGGCACACTGGTCTCATTCAACCCGTGGTTTTCTTTTGTCTCCCAGGTCCTTACTCTGTCCTGACTTACTCTGCCCTGAGCTCTGTACTACGGTGGCCAGTATCCCAGTCAGTTCTTTACTGCGTTTCCTTTATCTCTTTTATTCCCTCGTTCCTCTTGCTCTTTACGGATCCTTTCCTCCCTTTCCTCTGGGGTGTCTCTCTCTCTCTTTCTCTCTCTTTTTCTCTTTCTCTCTTTCTCTTTCTCTCTATCTTTTTCTCTTTCTCTCTCTCTCTTTCTCTCTATCTTTTTCTCTTTCTCTCTCTCTCTTTCTCTCTCTCTTTTCTCTTTCTCTCTCTCTCTCTTTCTCTTTCTCTTTCCTCTCTCTCTCTCTCTTTCTCTTTCCTCTCTCTCTCTCTCTCTTTTTAAGTATACATACGGTAGCCCTCCATTAATCTTTCCAGAAAACCTGCCGTCGTCTCATCTTTTCCCTGCACTATAGCACGTACCTTTGCCAAATTGGTGGGGCGTCGCCCTGCCCCTCTGAGACCCGCTAGGAGTACCTGGCGATAGAGACGGAGCCAGTCCCTACCAGCAGCAGTGTCGTAGTCCCAGGTCGGTCGAACCAAGGGGAAAACATCCTCGATTTCATTAGGCAGCTGGGGCGGCCTCCCATCCGCCCCGGGGACGTTTTTCTGTAGACGCGCTGTCCCTCCTCCGTGGTGAGGAGAGTCTGCAGGAGCTGATCAGGGTGCCCATGGGGTCCTGGCTGAGAGACCGGGGCCTTCACCTGCAAGATAATGTCAATATTAAAAGTTCCGTTCCTGGGCCACCCAACGTTGAGAGTCGGCCACTCTGAGGAGCAGAAGGTGACCCATTTTCGTCTTCTGACTTCGACCGAAAGGTTGTGTGCCCGGCCGGCGACTTCTTTCCAGTGATCTAGAGCGAGGCTTAAAGGGGTGGTTACAGTTTGCCCCATGGGTGTAGAAAAGAGGTGAGCGGGGAGGAGGAGGACAGGAAGAAAGACACAGAACAGACAGATGCACACGAATGACAGGACTGGCACGGCAGATCGGATGGGAGCGGTCACGAACGACGGTCCCTGAAGAGGAGGGAGTGCCGGGCTCCGTTCCTCTTCCAGACCACTCCGGAGTCCGACTCCGGAGGGGGACCAGGGGTCTCGGGCACGTCTGCCTCCCCCGCTGGTCCAAATACAGATTACAGAGTACAGCGTCCTGCAGGCACAATACAGACCCGGCACAATACAGACCCGGCCAGTCAGACAAACGGAGGAGACAGATATGACATTTAGTGAGCTCGGTCTTACCTCCTACCGGTTTTAGGATTGAGCCTGGGGCATCTCGGATCCCGGACGAGCCCCCAAATGTTGGACCCTGGCTCACGGGTGCCAACGTGTCCCGGCGGATGCCCCAGAGACTCAGACCCCAGACAGGCAGATGCAATTAGCAAGAGGGTTTATTGGACGTTTGTGCAAACGGGCTCTCCACCTCCGAGGAGGAAGAGAGCCCCGATTAGCAATTACAGGCATCTTTTAAAGGCAAAAAGACCGCTTAAAGACAAAGAAACCGGGGGAGTAGCATAGCATCCAGGTTATTGATTTCTCAACATGAACCTGTTCAGGGACATTTCAGTCAGGGCGGGGGGGAGAATGGTTTTCTTGTCTCAGACAACCAGAATATTTTTTGTTGCTTAAATTCCAGGAAGGCGCAGGGATGGGTTGCCTCTGGATTAGGGCTGGTCCTACTCACGGGAGGGGGGTGGGGGGTTCTTCAACTTAACCTCTGTGTCTCAACTTCCCTGTTTTTAAACAGAGAAATAAAATACCCAACACATAAAATTGCAAAGACATTAAATGGCAAAGTTTATTGTGAAAGGACCTGGTAAACTCTAAGTCGCATACTAATATAATACATGACTATGCTCATTAAATTTAGTTACCATATAGGATAAATATAGACAACCATTTGTCTTAATAAGAGTTTGGTGTCAATCTGATAGGAGGCAGGAACCCAGTAACTTCTGGAAGGCTCTGCTCTTATATTTTGAAATAAGAGTAGTACAATTAGTGGATGCATTTAGGAAAAGGAAATGGGGAACAGACCTGTGGGTTTATAAATAGTAACAAAGTTGCATTCAGTTAGCCTCCCTTGATGGGTTGTTAAGTTAAAAACAGAAGCAAACCATGTAACAGCTCAACTATGGTGGTACAAAGACCCCTAAAAGCAAAGTCCACACACAGGTTCTTGCTTACTTTAGTGTGGACCTAGCCCATAGCATGGTAAAGGTTGAGAATGGAGGGTGAAAGGATGCAGTGGGTTACAAGGCAGCCCTCTGCTTCCAAAGGAGAGATAGGAAAGAGCTTGCAAATGCTTCATGATGAGCTCTAAGTAGGAATTTGCTTGCCAGGACATTTAAAAGCAATAAATACTTGGTGAGATCCATTCAGGATGGGGGTTCTTGCAGGTATTTTACAAATCTGACAGGGGTCTCCTGCTGAGTCCCAAACACATCTATTCAGGTGCAAACAGTGGGGAGAAAACCCAATGGCATAGTTCCATTTGGATTTTCAATTAACTATCAAAGCAGGGTCTTGTATTCTGAAAAGTATTGTGGACATAACTATCTGATTAAATCACTCAAGCATTCTTTTAAGTTCTATCCTACATTGGGGTTAAGTTCTAATTCTGCAAAAGTTCTAATTAAGTTCTAATGCTTTGCAAAACTGTCTATATACCATGAAACTTTAGTAACAACTTGGTAGGATTGCTATATTTATTTGGAATGCTGTGAGCTCTAAGCAACAGAACACCTAAGAGGGATTTAAACCTAAAATGGCTTAATTATCTTACCCAATAAATTGGAAAATAAAGGTCCAAGCTTAGCACAGAAGCTCAAAAAATGTCATCAAAGATGCAGACTCTGGTCTTGCCGATCCTCGGGCTATCAGTTTTTTATCCTTAGGCTCGTACCTCCATGTTGCAAAATAGCAGTCACAGTTTGAACACTACTCCCCTTGCGCAGGTACATTTTTATATAGGAGAGAAAAACTGATGAAAAAAAAGGATTTCCATTTACAGTAGAGGAAGATATTTCCTAGAGGGTCCTCCAGCAGCTCCCTGCTACCATCTCATGACCAGACCTGGGTCAAATAGCCACCTGTAGTTGCAAACGAGTCTGGGGAAAAAGGGTACGTGGCAGAGATGAATGACTGTCGTAATTGGCCTACACCAATCATGAATCATTGTCTGGAGCTGGTCAAATTGCCACCCTGAATAAAATCATGGTTTTGTTAGCAAGGAGGAAGGCTGGAAATAAATATTGGTAGACAGAAGATTTTACCACAGCTGAATAACGCAGCTCTAAGGTTTTGAATTCCAATGGAGATACAATCACCTTTACTTGGCTACAAGTAAACTGTAGGTCCCAAAGAACTAATCTTTTAGCCAGTGGTAATTGTGATGGAATTTAATATTGTTTTCTTAACTACAGAATTTAAAATAACAGTAAAAGACAAAGAGTTGGTGTTATAGACCAACAATAATGAGACTGAGGGGGAATCTGTAGTCTATTATAAATATCTCGGTATATTCATAGCCATGAACAAGCTCTTCTAAATTAATCCCAAAGAATTACTCATACATTTCAATTTTGGTTATTATTCTTCAAGATAATGCAATGATAAATGTTAGTGGAATATTCCTGAGAACAAGATAGCTTGTGAATTCACAAGTGTGGAGGCATAAATATTGGCACAAGACAGGAGGAACATTTGCATAAAAACAAGTGACTTCTAAAACTCTCCTGCTGGATAGCTGATCCCAGAGATTAAGTGCTACAGGGAAATGCAGCCCAAAGACCCCAAGTGTTACTCAGGTTGTGAGTCTCAGGCATGGGATAAGATTTAGTCCCCTTATGGATACCAGGCACTTGAAAAACTGCATCTGCTTTTGGTTACACTAGTGAGCCAACAAGAAAGTAGAGACACTGAGCAAAATTCATCACCGTTATTGGAAATTCTTATTTCCCTTTGCCTTACTTTCCTTGGTTAATCTTTACTTTTCTTGCCATAGTGTATACAGCAGTTAAATCATCTCTAATCATGTCTGATGCAGGGGGTAGAATGTAAACTGATTAACCAAACAGACTCAAAAAATATATTACACATATGCTCAGTGACATTCTGAATATAAAGGAAAGTCTTTATCCCCTGCTATAGGCCATTTAAACAATTGTAAAAATTGTTCTTTGTTTATATAAAGCGTACCTTAAAAAGAAATGAGAACTGTATATGTACTTTAGCATTCTACATCAAGAATGGTTAAGTGAGGGCTGTGTGATCTCATTCCTCTGCAAAACAAGGATAATTGATGAAAATGATAATGAGCAGCAAAAGCCATTTAAAATCTCTGGAAGTTTTTCTTTTCTTTTTTTTACAAGATGTTATTTATTTATTCGAGAGAGAGAGAGGTAGTGGGAGAGAGCATGAGTGGGGAGGAGAGGGAGAAGCAGGCTCACCACTGAGCAGGGAGCCCAACATGGGACTCAATCCCAGGACCTTGAGATCATGACCTCAGCCAAAAGCAGACGCTCAACCGACTGAGCCACCCAGGTGCCCCTCTGGAAGTTTTTCTAAGGGTATGCAGCAAATGAAGAAAATTTCCTGGAGAAAATCTATCAAGAGTGTGTAAGAACATGAGAGTCTGTGGCATTTGAGCCACAACATCTCTCAGCTTCTTCAAGAAACATAAATTCTATAAAGCAGGAAATTTTGCCATGTAATATTGAATTTCCAACCTAGGTCTATATTTGGTATGTGTGATAATTGTAGAACACAAAGAAGGGAAAGAAATAAGATTACTCCTGAGACGTTTCTGTATTTCATTGGAACTAAGTTGGTATAAATCTGAGGTAGATTCTGATAAGACACGTAAACTCTAAAATAGCCACTAAGAAAACAACTCAAAAAATATAGTGAAAAATCTTTGAAGGAGTGTAAATGTTATACTAGTCAATATTTACTTAGTGCAAAGGGAAGCAGGAAGGAGGAAAGGAGGAACAAAAAAACATGAGACATAGAGAAAACAAGGAAATGCCAGGTATAAATACAACTATCTCTATAATAACATTAAATATAAATGGATTTTCATTGGACAATTCAATCAAGAGATAGATCATCAGATTGGATGAAGATCCAAGATCCAAGTGTATGTTGTCTACAGGAGAAAAACCATAGATTCAATGATACAAATAGGTTACAAGTAGAAGGATGGAAAGAGATATGCTATGCAAACAGCAACCATAAGAGAACTTAGAGGCTTTACTCTGGTCAGACAAAGTTGACTTTAAAGTGAAAAACATGTTACTAAAGATAGAAAGGAACATTTTATAATGATAAAAAGATCAATCCATTGGGAAGATACAACAATTCTGAACATACATGCACTTAGCAAAAGAGCCCCAAAACACATGAAGTAAAAACTGACAGGCTTAAAGGAGTAAATAGACAAGTCAACAATAACAACTAGAGACATTTATAACCAACCTTCAATAATGGATATAGAAGAACTAAGCAGAAGATGAGCAGTGAAATAGAAGATCTGAGTAACCTTATGAACCAACTAGACCTAACAGACACCTATAAATTATAACATTCTGCCCAATAGCAGCAGATATACTTTTTTTTTCAGAATATAAAAAAGACCTTCCCAAATATTGGCTATATGCTAGACCACAACACAAGGCTTCATTCACTTAAAATGACTGAAGTAGTGCAAAGTCTGTTTTCTGACCACAATGGAATGCAATTAGGAATCAATAACAGAAAGAAATTTGGGAAACTAAAAAAAAAAAAAATGTGGAAATTAAACAACATACTCCTTAATAAGCAGTGAATCACGAGGAACTCATTAGGGAAATTAGAAAAATGCTTTCAGATGAATGAAAATGAAGACATCACATACCAAAATGTATGGGATGCAGCTAAAGCCATGCTTAGAGGGAAATGTATAGCTATAAATACCAATCATAATATAAAAGATCTCAGATTGATAACCTAACCCTCCAGCTTGAGGTACTGAAAAAGAGCAGAAATCTAAACCTAAAGCAGGCAGAAGGAAGGAAGTAAGTAATAAAGATTAGAGTGGAAATTCATAAACTACAGGATATAAAAACAAGGAAGAAAGTCAACAAAACCAACAGTTGTTTCTTTGAAAACAAAATGGACAAACTTTAGCTAGAAAAGTATATGCGTTTTAAGAAAATGTGATCAACTTTCACTTTGTAACCTGGAGTCCCCTCCCTGCACACTCTCAGTTTTCTAGACAAGGTAGTGTATAGGATGAACAGCTGAAGGTCACAGCAACAGTAGTAAGGGGCACAGCCACTGCTTTAGTGGGCTCTGTAGAACTTAGCAGGAACAAGATAGGGGACCCCTGGTGAACTGTTGAATAAGAACAATGTGAAGGTCCTGGCCAACTCCGAGAGTCTCTGATTTTATAAGTTTCAGCAAAATGTCCAAATTCACATACCCCAGATATTAATATATCTGATCCCATAAATCTCTCCTAGTAAGATGTTGGGAAATATAGCACCATTTAACAATAATGCTTAAAAAAAATTCCAGGGATATACAATGCTGTGATTTATTCAGTTAATTTGGCCAACATTGTTGGATGGATGCCGTATGTGAATGTTTGGGTATGCAGTGTAGCCAACAGGCATGTCTTCAGGAAACACAGATACACAGCTAAGTGAGCAGTATGGAGAGGAGACTGGCAGGTAGCTTGACTCCCTGGTGGTCTGGTCTTCCCTGAATATTTCAAGGACTATTAAATCATTGCTTGCCACAGCTAACAATGTCACTCTTACCCTCTTGTCCTGTTTGAGAGGAAAGCAGCGTTAGTAGCTGTCACCTTCTGTGGCAGAGATCAGCCTGCTTCTTGTATGTGTCCCCAGTAGCTTGTACCAAACCTGGCACACACAACAAAGGTTTTTTGGTGTAAGAACAATAGCCATGATATTTTGAGTACTTACAATGTGCCAGCCACCTGTCATGTATCTATGACTCCTTCTGAGTTACTCGCTTTGTGCTGGTGAGTGAGTCTTCATTATCATCATCCTCTTAACATCATCATCATCATATACCACAGGCTGGATGCCTGATGGAATCCTGGCACATGCCCTCCTTGATGTTAAAAAGGTACCTGGAATGATTCCTGGCTCAGCCATCTCCTTGCTGTGTGGCCTTGGGCAAAGTATTTAACTTCTCTGTGCTTCAGGTTCTCCTGGAAAATGGAGTGAATGCTAATATCTACCTCTGGGTTTACTTAAGAATTTAATGAGGGGTGCTCAGTCATTTAAGCATCCGCCTTCCACTCCAGTCATGATTTCAGGGTCCTGGGATGGAACCCCCTTGGGCTCCCTGCTCAGCGGCAAACCTACTCCTCCCTCTCCCCCACTGCTTGCCCTACTTGTGTTCTCTCTCTCTCTCTCTCTCTCTCTCTCTGTCAAATAAATAAATAAAATCTTTTTTAAAAAGAATTTAATGGGGGGATCCCTGGGTGGCGCAGCGGTTTGGCGCCTGCCTTTGGCCCAGGGCGCGATCCTGGAGACCCGGGATCGAATCCCACGTCGGGCTCCCGGTGCATGGAGCCTGCTTCTCCCTCTGCCTGTGTCTCTGCCTCTCTCTCTCTCTCTGTGACTATCATAAATAAATTTTAAAAAAAAAAAAAAAAAAAAAGAATTTAATGAATTGAAACTTACAAAGCACTCAGAGTAATGTATGGCAGACAGTAACATGTTTCTTTTCTTTTCTTTTTTTTAAAGATTTATTTTAGAGAGAGAAAGAGAACATGCACAGAGTGAGGGAAGGGGCAGAAGGAGAGAGACTCTGCACTGAGCATGGAGCCCAGCATGGGGCTCAATTCCACACCCTGAGGATCACAAGCTGAACCAAAACTGAGAGTTGGATGCTTAGCTAACTGAGCCACCCAGGCGCCCCAACACTAGGTGTTTCTTAAATAAATAGAACTAGTCAGTGAGTTAAATCTCCCTTTTACTGTATGAAAAAAAATTAATTTGCTCCAAACTTCACAATTTTTCTGCCAAGAACCATGAGCTTCAGCCAGAGGGGAAAGGAGAACAGATCTCAGTTTCTGATACCCCTCCTTCAGCTGAAGACTTTGTGTATCCTCAGCTAGGATTTATTCCCCCCAAACACTAGCTTGAGGGTACCCCCCCAAAGCTGCATTGCCCCAGCAGCGATGCAAACTTTTTTGCTGGCTCAGATACTTAAGCATTTTGCCAAAGCAGAAACAGCCTAATGAAACCTGACAACACAGATACTTGTGCCAATATCCTGTTGCCCCTTCTAAAAGGAAGAGACCCCAAGCAGGAAACATGGTGTCCTACTTGAGCCCCCTCCCCAGTATGGTCACTGTTTCCATGGAACTTTCTGCAGTGTCTGCATATCTAGGACTCATCGGCCTAGGGCCTCCAGACCCACAACTTCCTGTCAGCGCTGCACCGTTTCCATTTCTTCTGATCGGTATTACTGCTTCAGGTACCGTGGTAGGATGCGATCAACTTTTCATACCCTCTATGCTCTGGGTAAGTTTGCTGCAGGAACATAAATGAGAGAGCAGTAAGGCCTCAATAATACCCAAAGCATATTATGCTAAATGTCATGCTCCTCAGAATGCCAGATTTAGCGAAAACAAAGACAAACAAAACCCCAAAAGGATACTCATTTGAATTTGAGTTTCAGATCAACGGTAAGTAAATTTTTTAGTATAAGTATATCCCATGCAATATTTGGGAGATACTAGGGTTGTAGAAGGGGAGGTGGATGGGAGGATATGATAACTAGGTGACAGGAATTAAGGATGGCACATGACAAAATGAGCACTGGGTGTTATACTATATGCTGGCAAGTATAATTTAAATAAAAAATATTTGGAAGATACTTATACTAAAAAATTACTTGGTGTTTATCCAAAATTCATATTTAATTGAACATCCTGTAATTTATTTGGCAACTGTACATGTCCTAGGAAGGAAGAAATCCAGGAGAAGCCCTATAAGGCTAGTTAGGATTTGGTGGGGGGACTGCCTCTCTCTATAAATGATTTTTTTTTTTTATCATGGGACCATGTTCTGTCTCCCAAAGACAAAAGGGATCAGAGGCAGGGTTGTAGACTCAGCAGCTCAGGAGTAAAAGGAGAGAGGTTATACAGGTTTCTTGTGCAAGGCAGCGTGCGCCCTGTGCGACCTCAAAGTTGGACCCAAATCCCCTCTATGTGGCAGTTTAGTACTACCATTTATTTACCTCTCCGGAAGAACTGTCTCATATTTCAAAGGTACATAATTCATCCGGAATCCTCCACATTGTCAACACTCTAGCCACTCTGAAAATATAGCATGCATACTCAGCCTGGGAACCCCAAAGGATGGGGATTTCTTTGACTTGAAGTCACCAGGATTGAGCTACAATGAAGTGATACTCATCAAAGCACAGTTATGTACTCATGTACATGCTTTTATATATTATCTTTTAAGCTTACTCTGGCTAAGGCTCGTGTATGTTACCCAAGTAATCTCACTACCCGCCTCTGAGATGTCTCTGGAGAAAGGGGAGCAGTGTCCTGCATAATTGAATTTGATCATAAAGGTTGTCATCTTTAGATGTCCCACAAGGGCCACAGTTAGAATTCAAAATTTAGTTATATTATACAGTCAGTGAAAGATGCCTGTGGGGAGCAGGGGGTGGAGGGAAGCAGGGAGGACAGAGGGAAAAAGAGATCTGAGACAGAGACACAAATAGAAGTTGAGAAAGGATGCCCAGTACCAGGGCATCTGGGTGGTCAGTGGTTGAGCATCTGCCTTTGGCTCAGGTCATGATCCCAGGGTCCTGGGATCGAGTCCTGCATCAGGCTCCAGGCACGGAGCCTGCTTCTCCCTCTGCCTGTGTCTCTGCCTCTTTCTCTGTGTCTCTCATAAGTAAATAAATAAAACCTTAAAAAAATAAAAATAAAAAGATGCCCAGTACCTAATTTCTCCTTAAGTTGGATAAACTTCTCTTTAACAATCAGGCTTCTCAACTTTTTAGACTGAACTTCGAAGAACTTTGAAAAAACAAAATCAACCTAATCCAAGAATTGTTTGTGTGGAAACACAAGGAAAAGCACCACTGAAGTCAAATGGTGAACCAGAGTGCTCTGATAGAGTGATTCACTCTCCATATATTGATACAGGGTCCATATGTAAATCTATATAATACATTTATCTTTTTTTTTTTTTTTTTCAAGATTTTGGTTTGTGCAGGATGGGCTTCATGGGTGTGTGGCCTGTGCAACCACACAGCCCCAACTTGGGAGAGTCTCTTGCTTAGATGACTGCTCTGTTGTCCCAAGCCTGAAATACATAGTAATTTTTGTACATGGGCCTCTCGTGTTCATTTTGCCCTGGGTCTCGCAAATTATGTTAGCTGTCCCACACATGTGTGTTATCATACAAAAAAAATCAAAATAATAATTGTGTTTCCATAGAGAACTTATAACATGTCTCCTAAATTATTTAAATATTTTCATATCTGTAACCTCAAATGGCTAGGAAGTTAGAAGACTTTTTTTTTTAATGGGGAAACTGAGGCTGCAAGGGATTATGTCTCTTTCTGGCTAACACCCATTTTTCCTAAACCTCATGCTGTATTTCTCAGATTTGATCACTTCCCCTTTGTGCTTCCCAGAGCTCATCCTTTCTTCTCCTCATTGCAGCTGAGGACTTAACTAAAGACGGTGGGGCTCTGAGCTTGTTCTTGCCACTCCTCTGTGCATTAAATCGGAAGTTTTATAACCTGTGGGACTTAGGTAGCTCTTCACAGCCAATAACTTTCCAATCATCAAATTTCATTGTGGTTTGGCTGATGGCAAGCATATTTCTACCTCTTTTCTCTAGGTTGTAGGGAACAGGAGGAAAAGCAAGTCAGGGATGAAGCCTGCAGGAGGAATCAAGTTTTCCTAACTCTGGCCTTCGGGTCCAGTAAGCTGGACCAACCAAGCATCAGTCACAAGCCACAGATGAGTAAAGTCGTGGTTGCAGGAGACTCGAACCTTCCGGCCACTGCCGATGTGCAGTGTTTCTGAGTTACCATTCTGGGAAGCCATGAAGAGTCTGGTCCAGCTGCTTCTCGCTATTACTTTGTTTTTGGGCTCCTATAACTTATGCTTATTTACAAATTTGTGTTCTCAATAAATGACCATTGTGACGTAAAATATATCACAGCTTTACTTTGCCAGGATTAGGTTAAATCCATTATTGGGACTGGTGTTTTTCGGGGTATGGTGATATTATCCCAAATAATGATCAGATCTCCAGAGGTGAATGGGAGAATGAGGATTTTCCTTGTCTGTGGAACTGAATCTCTTCTATCTTGTTATCAAGCTTCTATGACCTCAATTATATTTTCTTGTCTGTGTTGTATCTGTGTGTGTATCTGATATATACATACATATACACATCATGTATATACATATCATATATATACAAACTCTCTCTCTATATATACATATATCACTTATACATATGGTTCTGACAAAGAAGAAGTCTCAAAAAATGTTTGCTGGATTCGAATCTATAATTAATAAGAAATACACATCTACACTTACACTTACACTGCTTGAAAAGTTTAGAAAAGAATGTGGTCATCTGTTGCCTGGCTTCCCATTGAGACTTTCTCTTCTGGGACCCCAGGGAACAGGTATCCTTCTCCTGCCTCAGCTATGGTTCTTATGCATATGATTCTGATGGGGGGATAGTCTTTCAGTCCTAAAGACTTGCATCTCACCCAAGTCAGGTTAAATTTGGCTGAGATACAACACCAGTGCATTGTAATGACCTACTTTCTACTTTGCAGTCCATAATATTCATTTTAGGTAAATCACAAAGATTCTTATAATAAAGGCTATGCCTCTAACAAAAGTAGAGATAGAGTGATCTTCCCCTTTCTTTCTTTCTTTCTTTCTTTCTTCTTTCTTTCTTTCTTCTTCTTTCTTTCTTTCTCTTTCTATACAAAACCCACAACTTTCTCATAGAGAAAGAAGTCTAGTGTACATGATCTGGACAGTCATTTCAATATATAAAGACAAAGACTCTCCCATCCCTAAAAGTACTCCCATTTGCCCTTATTGAGCTCTAAACTTTCTTCTCTATTCTCAGACTTTGAAAGCAGTTCTCAGATTTTCAGGAACAATGGCAAATTTTCAAACATTCCCTCGAAAGGGTGGAGCCCTGCATTTCTCATTTATCTGCTCTCCTTACATCAGTGCATCAGCTCAATGTTTGCAACCCCAGGCATTTTTTACTGCAGTTCATTCCGGGGTGAACCAGAGATGACAGGCCCACTGGGCTATCAAGGGGAAGGCTTGAGAATCAAAGAGCAAGCAAGTGCCCTCAAGGAAGAAAGCTTGATAAAGCTTGAGAAGTCCCTGCTCTATGATTTCTATGCCTTCTACAAAGCTGTTTTATTTCCAATTCATTTTCTTACAAGTTTTGACTTTTTTGGAAAAGTCTTGCTACTTTCCTAGGAAAAGTCTCCAGGGGAGCAAGCTTTCAAAGCCCGCTGCTAAACATGTGCCAGGCTAACATGTGGAAGGGCCATTTGTTTACCAAAATGGGGTAAAGGCATAGATTGCTCCTCACCAGGCCCTATACCCCCACAGCCACTTAACAACCAGCATGGAGACTTGCGGGCGTCTAGGGAACATACTGTATTGAAGCCATTTCTTCTCTGGGATTCTTGACTGTTATTATGATGTCATGTATGTTCCTCTTGTTTTGTTCCAGATGTATAACATTAACACAGAATGTTGGAGGTCATGACAGCGCTGGGCTCCAAAAACATTATTGCTTGTCTTTTCAGCGCCAGTCCCTGGAATGACTTGCTAAAGAAGGAGCTGGCATCCATTCTAGCATTTATACAATTGGAGGTCTGGGGTGTTTGGGGTGGGCGTGGGGATGGAGTCCACTTCAGTGGGGACCCCAATAATATTATAGACCTAAGAATGTGTCTAGTTCTCAAGGAAGTAGCTTATTTAACTATTACTATGGGTAAATCAAAATGGCTTTGGATTGCCTTCACAAAGTTCTGGAAGAAGGGCTATAAAATACACTTATAGGATCGGTCAGTTGCAGAGATACTTGCATAGGTATAGAGTTGCCAAGTAGAAGCATTACCATTGTCTGACCTCCAGTTGCCCCAAGCAAAAACAGTGGGCTTGGTATGCAAGCATAGCTTCTATACAAGTCCCTTAGACCCTTCTTCTACAGACAGCCAACCACCAGCCCCATTATTTATTGTATAGAGATTCACATATGCTGGCAGTGAAAACAGAGTGATCTCGAGAAGTCTGTGCAATAGTTATCTGTTGCTGCACAACAAATGACCCCAAAACTTAGTAGCTTAAGCTACAATCATCCTTTATTATTTCTCACAGATTCTTGCATCAGGAATTCAGTTAGGGCACAGCAGGGCTGGCCTGTCTCTGTTCCATAATTTCTGGGGCATCAGATGGCAGGCTCAGAGGCGAGGGACTGAAAATCATCTGAAGCCTCATCACTCATAGTTGATGCTGGCTGTTAGAAGGGGGCTGAGCTGGGGCTGTGGGCCAGAATGTCCCCGTGGGAACTCCCCATATGCCCTGGGCTTCCTCAAAACATGGTGACTGGCTTCTCAATGTGACCATCTTGAGACAAAGAGAGACCCAGGCAGACCTGTGTCATTGTCTTTCATGACCTAACCTTGGCAGGAATGCAACATAACTTCTACTGTGTTTTATTGGCCAAGGCAGTTACAAAGGCCTGCTCTGGTTCACAGACTCCACCTCTCCTTGCAGAAGTGTGAAATCACACTGTAAGAACCTATGGGTTGAAAAGTATATTGATTCAGCCACCTTTGAAAAATATAAACTATCAAGGTAGCTTCTCTGTGTACAGTGGCTTTTCTGCAGAAGTGGTGGATTTTCTATCAACATTAGCAAAAGCAGCTCCTGATCAATATTAATGGAACCCTGTGAGAGGTACAGTGACTCCATCCTCAGTGGGATGCAAGAGCCATCAGAAAGCCCAACCATTCTGAGGCTGGAGCCCCGCGCTGGGGACAGCAAGAAGAACTTGCTGGAGAGGAGAGGAAAGAGAGGAGAGCTGATTGCTGGATTCTTCTCCCAGCTATGTTTTTCAATAAATATCTGGAGAGCATAGGGCTCTCCAGCAAGTCAAGAGCCAGTGAAACTATACCATAAAAACAACAGCCCGAACGTTACTGCACTTGATGTTTCTCTAAGCACTGTCCCATCTGACTCACCAGAGAGCAAGCTGAGTGAAGTGCAGATGACCTTTCCCAGAGAGTCAACAGTAAACAGGGAAGACCCTTCTATGTCCAAGGATTTGCTCTTGAGTAGGAGGAGATGGACAACAGACAAAGCAGAATGAAAAAGTGACAGGAATGAACAGGAATATAGAGGCTCGTGATGGGAACTGTGGGAACGCAAGCATAGCTAGTGGTGGAAATGTGCCCACGGTCATACCGAGCACAGCAGAGCATTTTCAGTATTCAATGAAAACCTCTCCCAGACTCCTGGGATATGCATCAGACACAACTAAAGTCTGTGGATGGAGGAATTCAAGTCACTGGGGACCTCCTGTTGTGTCTGGTCAAGGCCTGGTCAATCAGTAGAGGTTTCTAGGCTGGGCTAGGTACTGTCTCCACTTGGGACCTGGAAGGTGTCCCAGGAGTCCTTTCAGAATAGAGAAATCAGTGGGTAACCAACAGGAAAACATGAACTTCCTTAGCTGTTTAGATCAGGAAATGAATTAAAATGATCTTTCTTTACATAGTAGATTTGGTAATGAAAAGCTAGATGTAAATGCAATCTTTGTGGATTAAATTGTGTTTTAAAAGCTCTCTGACATCAGGATTAGCAAACTATTGATAATGGTTGAAGTTGAACATACAATAAACAGGGGCTCACTATACTATTTTATTTTGGTGTGTGCTTAAAAATTTCTCAAAAAAAAGTAAATGAGCAAATAAATAGCTGTCTTTCTGGCAGTGGATCTCTCTTTCTCCCTCTCTCCTTCTCTTAAAATGAGAACAATTAATTCTAACTAATCTTCTTTGAAAAAGTGAATTTTGCAAAAAAAAATAAGTATAACCTTTCAAACATATTTGGCTTTTCTAAAGCCAAGCAATAGCATATTGAAATAATTTGCCGTATTAACTCCACCTTAATTTCTGTGATAGTTAAACAACACGAATGGGCATGTTTCTACCTATTGAGAACATATTTACGAAATATCAGAAGGAGGCAGCAGTGTGGTTGGTGTGGTTACTCTGGAGATGTAAGATGAACTGGGAGTTTTGGGAGTAGGGTCTGGTCCCTCTTCTCCTCCAGCAGGTCTGTAACTTGGGGCAGGTCTCCACCCATCTCTGGCCTCAGTGTTCTCAAGGAAAGAAAGAGTTCACTCTGGATCACTTCAGGATTCCTTCCTCCCAACAACGGGAAGAGGAATCTAGGGGACAAAGCATATCTGGACTGAAAATAACAACACCACTTACAACAGAGGACAGGGAAGATGGCTTAGAATTTCCATGTCCTTGGATGAGAGTCAATGTAATACCTCAACGGCCATTCAGGATGTTCTTATCATCAGAGGCTTCTCTCTCTCCCTTGTCTCCTCATCCCTCCTCAAGCTAATGTCTTAGACAGTCTGAAAAGGAAACTGATGAAAAGATGAGTAACAGCTTCTGGCTATTGAAAATATTTCCACAATATCTTTCAATTTCTCAGATAACACAGCCTATGAACGTCATTCTTTTCATCTGGAGGAAGGGAAACAGAGCTTGTGGCAGGCTGCCACTACTTGGTGCCCTTGTGGAAAGTCTGTGCTTGGGCTCCCACCCCAGAGCTGCCTTTTCTTTTCCTTTCCCCTTGACTGATGACGGGACTTCTCTGGGGTCACTGTCCTCCTCAACTCCTGACAAGAAACCAACCAGCGTATCTATAAAAGACAGCAAGGAAATGCTCATGGCTCACAGTTGAATATGCTTAGAATTCCTTCTGGGTGGTCGCATCGTGACTTCTAATTCTTCATAAATTTTATTTATTTTGACTTTTTGGTGTTTCTGGACGCTCCAATGTTTCTTCAATGATCACGCATACCCTTGTACTCAGGAAATAAACCCCAATATACACGATTTTTAAAAAATCTGTGGTTACTCCCCAGTTTAAAATCCATCACTGGTCCTTCATTGACTGTCCAATGCCTAGTGCAGAAAATGCAGATGCACCAGCCTGGCCCCTTGGCCTCTAGGACTGGGGTCCTATAAGGACCTTACCTCCTGGTCCCCCGGCCCCTGCCCTCCGGCCGTCAGGCTGCCGGCTGCTTGCACCCACGCCCAGCACCCACAGGCACCTGGCCTCTGCTCCCAGCCCTGCCATTGCCCTGCCACCACCCTGCCACCAGCGGCTCCACCTGTGTCCACACTTCCTTCTCCTTCTTGCCGGGGCAGGCCACAGTGTGCTACATGTTCCACGCCTTCTTCTGGAGGCTTTTACAGCACTTCCACAGCCACCATGTCTGCCAGCACTCTCCAGCACCCTCCGGCACCCAGGCTGTCACAGAAGCAACCCCAAACTGCAGGGCACAGTGCATTTCAGGGCTATTTCTTTGCCAGCCAGGAAATGTCCTGATGCCAGGCTCAGTGTCTTTCTCTAGTTTTTGTTTTCTTTTTTGTTTTCTTGGACTTCTCAGTGTTCAGCAGTATCAAACACACAGCAAGTGACCCATGAAATTACTGAATGTTTGGGTTTCAGGATGTATACTCAGCAATTATAAATCACTAGAAGTCATTCCTTATTGCTCCCCCAGTAAAGGCCACTTAGGAATAAAACTACGAAGAGTGTTGCATGCAAAGGACCAACCTAAACACAAATGACTTTTTTGGGACAGACGTTACCTGAAGCAGAGTTTCTGCCTCTACTTGTGCTGCATCTGGTTTTCACCTGGAGCCCCTGCAGGCTGCAGCCCAGAGAGCAGGTGACACAGATGACAGTGTTGTGCGTGCATCTGTGTCCTCCACCAGCATCTTGGGGACTCTCTGACGGGTATACTGTAGGTGCTCATTCAATGCTCGTAGAAGGAATGAATTTCAAACACTTAGGTAGCCTGTGAGGCAGGAAGAGTTCAGTCCAAATGAATGAGGGCATTAAGCAGGGGTGCAGCGGGATCCCCTGGGGGCGGTTTGAGGCTGGGTTCCTGCACAGGACAGGGGACACCTGATGGGGCAGGGCCTCAGAGCCATCCAGTGGGCCCTGGGGTCACCTGATGGGGCAGGGCCGAGAGGCTGGAGCCCCGTGCTGGGGACTCAGTCAGGGTCCTGCCCTCTAACAGTTTGAAAAATGCTTGCTTTTCCTACTTCCCACATGAAGCTGCCGATTCTCCGTTATTTTTGAATTCTCCTTCTCTGTCCTCTCTCCAGAGCTTTGCCAGGCCCGAGACTGAAGAGTCTCAGAGCATCACCCTTTAGGAATGTGAAATGATTCTGGTCCCAACACAACTTTGCTTAATAACACACTCTACAAATTCAGGGAGCTCGTTTGGGTAAAACACAGTTTTTCCTTTTCGTCCGTTTTCTGCTTTCACCAAACAAATTCTAAGAAAGACTGCAACATCAGCAATTTGGCAATTTGGAACTGAAATAGAGAGTCTAGAGTCTGGAATCTCATGTCTTTCTCTGATTGAAAAAATAAAAATTCTTTGAAGTGCATAAATTTGTGCTTGGCAGTGCTTCCATCTGGCGTTGTTTCATTTTTCACAGACCAAGCCAAAGCAGGAACACTATTCCTCAACCCTTCAGCATGAAGATTTTCTGCCCTGTAAACTTTCACAAACCAGGGCAAGAGTCTTCCTGAAAAAGAGTTGTAAGCCCTCTTCCATCAAGTCTGACCACAGAGAGGAATCCCCCTAAGTGCCTCCTTCTCATCTTCCTAACCATCCTGTCCCCACCTATATACCATGGAACCCAACACCAGGCAATCAGTTAAATGCTCTCTGAAGTATCGGGTGATGGGAAATGAGACCACGATTGGTTAGGTGGCCTCTAACCTAGGTATCCCATCTCGAAAGTATCCGCTCTCTCTTTCCCGGGTGGCTCAAGCATGGGGTTGGGCTCCGCTGGGGAAATGTGTGATTTAAATATGTGTGTTGTTTAAAGTTATTATTATTATTTTGTGATTATTTGTTATGTAGCAACAGATAGCCTTGCCTGGAATTGCCACCATTCATGGATGGACCCCAAAGATCCCATCTGGTAAAAGGACCACAGGCCGAGGTGACATTGCCAACATGGGTTGGCCTGTACTCCAGCCCATATCCTATCCTGAATTCCTTTTGAACCAGCAATGGCAACAAGCAGGCTGTGTGGTGCATGTCTGTCCTCCAAAGGCTTCAAATTTAAGTCATATGATACTGATCATGATATGCAATGATTTGAATATCGTCCTTTGCTCCTGTTACTAACTCATTTTAAACTGATTATACTTTAATTACTCCAAGTCCTTCTTGAACAGATGCAAACCATGTCTAATGCCCTCCCGGACATGTGAGGGCTCTGAGGTGCTATTTGGGATATGATGTCCCCAAACCCAGCCCCGAGGACAGAGTGGTTGTGGGGAATGGGAAGCAGCACTCGATCCCTATGTGTAGTGAGAGGAGCCAATGGCGGCAGATAATCAATACAAGTAGTACTTAAAAACACACTAAAAATAACTGGGGTGATGTAATCAGGAGTGTTTTTACTGCCAATTAGGCACTAGGGAACTCCTATAAAAATATGATATTAGAAGGGAATATAATTTATTTCATAGTCACAGGTGGATGAGGCTAGAAAAGACTGGTTATTTGGGAGGTACTTGTGAATTACTTATTTCTCAAAACTATGTCTCTTACCCCTTGCTTAGAGACCCTCTTCCTCACTTATTTTCCCATTGCCTCCTACCTGGAAGCTGATTTCCTGCCTTCCTTGTTGGATCAGTGACTCAGTTGAACCATCTTCCCGCCTTTGACTTTAGTTTCTCCAGAAAGAATTGACTCTCATTGGCTCCTCTCACTGCACTTAGAGATCTAGTGCTGCTTCCCATCCCCCACAACCACTCTGTCCTCGGGGCTGGGTTTGGGGACATCATATCCCAAATAGCACCTCAGAGCCCTCACATGTCCGGGAGGGCATTAGACATGGTTTGCATCTGTTCAAGAAGGACTTGGAGTAATTAAAGTATAATCAGTTTAAAATGAGTTAGTAACAGGAGCAAAGGACGATATTCAAATCATTGCATATCATGATCAGTATCATATGACTTAAATTTGAAGCCTTTGGAGGACAGACATGCACCACACAGCCTGCTTGTTGCCATTGCTGGTTCAAAAGGAATTCAGGATAGGATATGGGCTGGAGTACAGGCCAACCCATGTTGGCAATGTCACCTCGGCCTGTGGTCCTTTTACCAGATGGGATCTTTGGGGTCCATCCATGAATGGTGGCAATTCCAGGCAGGGCTCACCACAAGAATCTGGAGAAAGCCCAGGGGAGCTTTGCCATCCATGAAGCTCTACCTTCTACTGCACCATGCTTTTCAGCTTTCCTCAGTCTGATTAAGACCAGGGGCTAATTTCTCAATGTGTTTTTACTTTATTGGAATCCAGTAGAAGTGGAGAGTTTGGATGTTTTACCTCTTGAAGTTGAAATGCTTCTACTGGCTTTTGAACTTAATTTCTGAGTTATGGTGCCTGATGGGCACTGTCTTTTAAGTTGCTTTTGTGATGTTGCAAGCTCTGCTGAGACACCTTTAAGGTTTGATGAAACATTGGAGAACATTTCTATAATGAACAAAATGCTGTGTCTAGGAAATCACCCTTATTTTGTTGTCAAAAATATTTTTTTTCTGTACGATTTGTTTTATATCAAAGTGCTTGGGTAAAGTTGGTTGTAAACATTAACTGTTTAGAAGGTTTTCTTTAATGCACTAGCCATTTGTATCTCCTCCTTCTAAAAGACAAAAAAAAAAAAAAACCCATATCCACGTGCAAGATCACTTTCTCATGCTTGACCTTCACACAGATGTTCTGGAACAAAGATTAAATCAGACAGTGAGGCCCGCAGAATAAATAATCTCTTCCAAGTTTTTTTTCACATGGCATTTTTGGCCCTGGAAAGCTGGTTGGTTTCTAGACCAGGCTAGCTGGGTGGATCCAGGGGTTACAAATGTTGGGTTCTGCAGGATGCTGAAGATGCTGCAGCCTTAGCCTGAGTATTGGGTCAGGCAACTCTGAACTCTTCTTTTCTGATAAACTTAGCAAACCCTATCTTCATACCACCGTTGGAAGATGAGCCCAGGGAAATTCTGCAGAGACTGGATGTGTTCATCTGGGGCAATAGGAAATTTCAGGCCAAAGGGGAAAGAAAAACTGAACTGTGTGAGCCCAAATTTCTTTCCTTGGCAGTGGGTCTCCAGGGATCTGGCCTTGGCCTGGGCTCTGGGAGCTGACCTAGCATGGAGGAGGGTTGGGGCTATAGATCTGGAGCCAAAAATCTACATTCATAATCAAGCAGGCAGAGACGTGTTCATGTGGTTCAGCTGGTCAAGCACCCAATTCTTGATTTTGACTCAGGTCATGATCTTGGGGTCATAAGATCAGGCCCCATATCGGGCTCTGTGCTCAGTGGGGAGTCTGCTTGGGATTCTTTCTCTCCTTCTTCCTCTGCCCACTCCTCTCTTTCAAATAAATAAATTTTTTTTTTTTAAAGAATCAAGCAGACAGAGTAGGAATAATAGGAAGGGACTGAGCAGAAAGGTTGCAACTGGGAGATTGTCACCCGGGACCCCAGCATAAGTGAGGACAAAGTCACACAGAGAAGAGAAATCAGTGCCCCAGGAGATTCTGTAAGGGACAGGGCCTCGTTAGGGCCCTGTGATCTTGTCTCTGGGGGGAGAGGGGATGTGAGGGCAAACTCAGAGCAGCAAAACCAGGGTTCCCAAGCCAAGAATGGAAATGAGACAGTTGACAAGACAGAAAGGAAGCCAGAAGTTGGTGTCACAGCCACAGTCTAGAGTTGGCAAAACAGACCAAGTTCAAGTCAGGACTGTAGTGAATAAGGTGGCCTGGTCCAAGAAGCAGTTTTAGTCTCTGCTTGCATTAATACACCAGCCAGCTCATGGTTTATGGGTAGATCAGGTATATTACTGATAGGACCAGGGCTGGAAGGGATACGTTTAACCTGGACAGTCCCTATACAACCAACAAGGGAAAGGAATGGCAATGGCTCAGGACAATTTCATCCCCTTGGTGGGAAAATGAAACACAAACCATAAGGCCCTCAGACCCTGGGTCTGTTGCTCCCCATTTCATGCTCCCATTCCTGGGGGGATAGCATCGGCCTGTGGGGAGTGAGCCTTCTCTGGGGATCACAAGGCAGAGGTTGGATTTCATACTCTGACTTGCAGCTCTTGCAGAGGGGGCAGGCAGGTGTTGAATTCAGATATGCAGTTGACATTTACTGGAAGCCTGTTTAGTGCCTGTCATCCAGGCTGTGTCCCCGGGATGCTATCAGTGCTAGAAGGGAAACTTCTGAGCAGTGAGGGTGCAAACCTATAGGCAAGAGAATTCATTTTTCTTTGCCAAATTTTAGCCATTTTCAAATTTTCCTTCTTCTAGTTATATTGTTGTAAGATTTTTTTTTTACATTTTTTTCTCCCTTGCCAGTAGGAAAATATGTGTTTCACATTTCTTTTGAATGTCATTCTCTTCTTTCACCCAAGGGCAGGGGTGGATCTGGTTTTGTGGAGCTTGGAGATTGTACAGTTTGGGAGTGGTCCTCTTTAAGAAAAAGACTATGAAATTTTAACACAAAATTAGATGCATAAAAGTGAAATTATTAATTTGGAATGAGAAAAAGAAAGAAGTCATAATATATTATCAATTTTAAAAAGCTGTCAAATATAAAACATCAGATCTAGAAACTATCACATTGTTTTTATTAACTAGTTGCCTTACTGTAATACTCTTTGACCTACATTTTTGGCTGGATAGTCCAATCATCTTTTAGCTACAATTTTTATGATATTTTCTATAGAGAAAACGAAAAGCTACTTCTGTCTTGTCTTGAGCATGATTGTTTTACCCCTGATAGGTTAGAAAAATTTCCTTTAGCTTTTCAACTCTTTTTTGATGGAGCCATGTAAAGTTTTAGATTCATTACCAAATGTGAGAAAATCTCTATCAATTTTCCTTCCAATAGGTGCTGCTATGGACACACTCGACTTTCTGGAGTACTACTATAGTTTGTGCCTTTCAAATACAGGAGTTCTGATAAATTCTATTTTGCATGATTCCCATCAAAGAAGAAAAAAGCTCCATAACACATTTCTAATTCCATACACTGCATTATGGAGTATATTCCCAGTAGGGGAAAAATGTAATCTCGAATAGGCATTGGTGAGAACTAACTCCTTGGCTCACAATTTCCAAACCCGATGTTGCAAAATGTACTGTGGGATAACTTCTGATTCTGTACATGTCAAGCTTTGTTTCTCTTTCACTGCCCACCTGTATCCCAGGTTAGGCACTGGATGACATTCACACTGCATTAGCCACACATGGGAAAGACTTTGAGGATCTTATATACGCATATCTCCAACTCAGCTGCTCTTTGGACAAATCTCAAAAATGCCCTGGACTATCCAGTGCTACTTCTTTTTTTTTTTTTTTTTTTGTATATATATTTTTTGGAGTTTGATTGGCCAACATATAGTGTAACATCCAGTGCTCATCCCATCAAGGGCCCCCCTCAGTGTCTGTCACCCAGTCACCCCATCCCCCCACCCACCTCCCCTTCCACTATCCCTTATTCATTTCCCAGAGTTAGGAGTCTCTCTTTTGTCACCCTCCAGTGCGACTTGACATTGGGGAAATGTGAAAAGGACAAGTAGAAGTGCAGAGAGACAATGGTCTTGACCATGAACAGCCAAAGTATCCCACACATGCTCATTTTACCAGAAACATGTGATCTAACAACCATGTCGTTAGGGTCCACCCAGGGTTTTAGGAGAAGCTGAGCAAATGCAGAGCCCAGGGTTGATGTAACAATGTCTGGAGAATCAAATCTTCCCAAATATACTAATTTTTTTAGAAGTCATGGTTTTGAGCTCCCAGATGTCATTTTTCTCCTAAAGAAGCGTTGATTTTTAATTCCTTCTCTTTGGGGCAGATTTTCTTATTTTCCTCCTTGTTTTCACAGCGGGCACTTTAGCTGGCTTCCAACATGGTGACATAAAGTGCTTTGGGCTTGTCATTAATGCTTATTATTGATATTTGAAAAGGGAAAAGTTTTCAAGTATAGTTAGTAATTGTTTAGGTTCACCGAGGACCGAAATGCGGGGAGCCAGCAGCTCACCTGCCAGCCAGGTGGCAGGCACCTTATTTCTGTATGAGCAGCTCCTGGCATGGAGTCAGGACAGTCTGCAAAGCCACGGTGATGGAGCGCACAGAGAAAGACGTTTACTCCCAGGGTTAAAGCTCAAGTCCGTTCATTTTAAATCACCAGATTAAAAAACCGTGTGAAGAATTTAAACTTCTAGTATTTCTAAAATGTTGGACAGGTTAAAAAATAGGGTGTTGGCCAGTGTATGGTTTGCTAACCCCTCCTGTTCTCACTCGTAGCTGATGACTCAGGATGTAGGGCGAGCAGCATACTTGGCTCTGCATGGTATCCTGAGGGGCCTGGACTCAGGGCCAGCAAGGCAACAGTCTGGTCCCAGCCTGGCAGCTTAGAGTGGGACACAAAGTCACCTCCCCCATTGTGCAGGCTACATGGCTCCTGGGCGACCAGGAGCAGGGAAGGGAGAAGATCCAAAGCCCGCCTGGCTCTGTGGCTCCTGGTTAGAATTCAAGCCTCATTTAAAAATCACATTCCAGTATTTCAGTTTCAGCTTCTTTCCCTCCTCCCCCTTCCTCTTCCTCCTCCCCTCCATTCCTTTTTCCCCCTTCCTCCCTCCCCTTCCCCTCTTCTTCTTCTTCCCCTTTTCCTTCTTCTTTTCCTCCTCCTTGTCTCCTCATCTCCTCCTCCTCCTTCTCCTTCCCCTCTTTCTCCTTCTTCTTTGTCTTCTCCTCCCCTTCCTCCTCCTCCTCCTCTTCCTTCCCCTCCTCCTTCAGCTTTCAGCACCAGCACAGAAGAAAAACCTTCAGTAACTCCTTTTGGCAGCAAGAAACAGATGTTTTGTTTGTTCGAATGAGGGGGTCTTTTGAGGTAAAGTAGTTGGATATTCATTCTCCCTTCAGGGCAGGATAACAACACAGATCTTGGAAGAAAGGAGACTGTTGTCATTTAAGAACCTCCAAACAAGAAAATTCCAGACCAACTTGAGACGGTCATTTCAGTCATCTATGGAGCATCTGCAGGTGTCTCTGGTGAGGTGTTGAGCATGGGGTTGTCTGAGGCAGCCTGTCTGGGAGGTCCTCAGCTGGAGTGGCGGAAGGAGAGCCTCCAGGAGAGCAGGGGAGAGGGAAGGGAGCCGCTGGCTGTCCACAGGCCAGGTCTCCTCCTGACATGCTTGGTTTGACCTAACAGTTGTGCTACATTAGCTTCTAAAATTATGAGATAGTTGCCAACATTTAAAAATTCAGAAAATTCATGCACCTTCACGTTTACTCACTCCACACACACATTTGCAATTCTATTTCCAATAATTCTTTAAAAACTTAGGTGATATTCAACTATACTTCAATTAAAAAAAATAAACTTAGGAGAGCTAGGGACAATTGAGCCCATGTTCCTGCCTAGCTGAAGGCACATACTCCACGGTCCCCCCAATGACCACCTGTAAACATCCCAGAGGGGCCACACATCCTACCAGCCAGCCTCTGTGGTCATTTTACTCGGTGACCACAGCTAGAGCCGTGTGGATAGAAATATAATGCCAGTCACAGGTGCAGGCAACACAGGTAATGTACATTTTCTAGTAGCCACATTTTTAAAAAGGAGAAACAGGTAAAATTAATTTTAATAATGTATTTTATTTAACTCAACATGTCAATAATGGGATGCAATTAATATAAAAATTATCAATATGATATTTATATTCTTTAATCACATTATGGCTTCAAAATCCACCTTGACCCTCACAGCACATCTTGATTCACACTCACTCCATTGCAGATGCTGCAGGTGGGTGGAGACTGAATAGTGCTAGATTGTAGCATGCTACATGGAGGAGGCAGGCCAGCCACGGGAGGTTAGGTTGGAGAGAGGGATTGAGGCCAGATCTTGACCTCAGAGTTCTGGGTTAGGCAGAATGCTCAGCTCTGGGTGGCCTTACAGGAGGAGCTTTTGTATTTCCTTTAATCCACAGTTAGAAGCCACTGGAATTCTGTTTGGAGGCTTCTGTGCAATGTTTCAGAATTCCTTTATTTTATCTGACATTCTGACTCCCACATTTCAAATCCATTTACTCTGGGACCATCTTCAATGTATATGGAAAACAGCTGAGCAGATGCTTCTAGAAGTTTCCGAACTGTTTTCTTTAGAGTGTCGCGGTTCTAAGGAAGGACCTCAGAGGAATGGTGTGTGGCAGCGCCAGACTGGGGACCCATCTGAGCATCAACAGGAGGAGCTTCATCAGTTTTGTATGTGGCGTGTGCAAGATTTTATTTATGGAAAGAGTTCTACTGAAAAGCACTCCTTTATGATGTAATCTTCCAGAATGCATAAAATAGTCTCTTCTGCATTAGGTGTTTAAGGGTTTGGTGTGTTTCCCATTCCCTTCATATGTCTTTTATGGATCCCTTTATCCTGGGTGGTCCAGTGTAAGTTGGGTACCAGACATGGTCATCATATGCTGAAGGAGGCTTTTTTTTTTTTTTTTAAGATTTTATATATTTATTTAGAGAGAGACTAGCACAAGCAGGGAAAGGGAGAGAGGGAGAGGAAAAGAGAGAATCTCAATCAGACTCCCTACTGAGCACTGAATCCCACCCCCAGCTTGATCTCATGAACCTAAGATCATAACCTGAGCCGAAATCAAGAGTCCAACACTTAACTAACTGAGCCACCCAGGCACCCCTAAAAATATAGTTATAAGTCATGCTTTAAAAACTTCAAGGGGTTATTTAGTTGCTATGTATCCTCACAAATCTCTTGTTAATAATTGATTATGGATCTGACTGTCAATTATAAGCTTTCAAAATAAACTCCATTTTCTGTTACATAAATCTGGACAGCAGTCTTTTATAGAAACAGATTTCCCACAAAAAGGAAATGGACTATGAAGGAAGAATTGGCTTCTGAACCTTCCAATCAAACTGACCACGCTTACCCACCCCCTTTCCCCTAAAGCTGTTTGTAAGTTGATCTCTTAGCTTTCTGTTTTTATGACTTACATGGAATAAAAAGCTATGTCTCCGTCTCTAGACTGTGACCATCTCTGACTTTACTGTGATCTGTGGTGAGAGTGGAATTCACAGAGGAACGTTCCCCGGGTGGCTACAGACGGGCTTCTCAGGACCATTTATCTGCCTATATGGCTGAGTTGTCTGCTCTCCTACTCCTTCCTCTTCTGCTTATGTGTTTCTCTTTATTTGAGTTCATAATTCATCATTCTTTACCTGCCAATCAATAGAAACATTTCCTGGTGGTTCCAAACCCAACTGCATAGCACCACGTGGCTTCTTTTATTGAATTCCTTCAATGTGAATCTGATGTGTCCAGGCAAAGCCTGTGATGGAAACCCACCCCAACCCAGTAATAGTTGCAAAGAATTCCCCAGGGTGTGTTCAGTTACAGAGCTTCTGTAAATGTCCTTGGTGTCCCTCACTGTCTTCTGAAAAGGCAAAAAAGGAAGTCAGATGTGTCGGTGAAGTAACAATGCTAATGTAATGAGGACAGGGGTGAGGAAGGCATTCTTGGGGGCTCTGAGTGAGACAGAGGCTGTGCCCCAACACTTGTGTTCAGACATTTAGTCATTCATTCCAAGAAACGAACTGAGAAAGGAGCTCATTGATCCAGGAATGAAGGCACAGGGTATCTGCCAGAAAGGGGATCCAGGCTGGGGAATCCATTTGGGGGAGACCTTTGAGAGGACACAAGACAGTGCTTCCATGATATCCCACTTATAACAAAGTTTCTGCTGTCATTTCACCTTTGTTCTTGCATGAGAAAGTGTAGAATAATGTCAGGGAGAGTGATGCTACCATAGGCATATATTTTAATCCATTCTAAACTACATTAAAAAGTAGGTCATTTCCAAACTTTGATATTTGAATATCAACCTATTATATTCCCTGGAAATGACCCTGACAGCCCATGTTTTTCAGCACCAAGTTCAAAGGCAAAGTAGACTTCAGGAATCTGAGCAGGCAAGATAGCATATTAAATGGTGATAATGAAGGGAAGTTTAATGCTGTGATTATTTGCAAAAATATGAATAAACTTAAAAGAAATGAACACAGAATGATGAAGCACAATTGAGCCAGCTACAGCAAGGAGACGTTATGCCCCTGAGCCTGACAGAAGTGCTCCCTGGAGCACCCTGTGACAGGGGGGAGAGTATAAAGTGCCCACTGGATTCCTGAAGGAGGGAGCTACTATCTTTGGGGAAGCCACCAATACTCTGTGACTCAGCTCCTCTTATCTTCCAAATTGTTGCTTATAAATGCCACTGTAAGCTGAGGGTGAGGGATGATGTTCAAGCTGCCCAGAGAATCCTGCTGGACAGTCAGAGAGTCAAAGGAAAATGTCTAGTATAAGCATCAGTTTCTACAGGATGGGGCTGTTCATCAGTCAGAGGACCAGGGAAATAGGGAAATCTGGCTCACTTTGAATGATCAGAATCTGAAGTAACAGAACATTCTCTCCCATGCATCACTGTAAAGCAAATGCTACTCTGATAAATGGCCCACTATGTGTTCTTTTCTGAATGCCAGACTATGAGATCCTTGAGGGAAACACCTGCCTTTTCATCTGTACATAGTTTACTACCGAGCGTTTGACATATAACAAATGCTCAACATATGGTGGTGGATTGAATAAGTGAATGTCCCAGGCCACTACTAAATTGAAACTCTTTTAACTCTCTATTTTGGCCAGAATCCTGGCCTAAAACAAGGAGTTTTTTTGAAAAGAGAAACCAAATTGACTAACTTTTAGCTAGACCTATCAAGAAAAAAAGAAAGGACTCAATTAAGTAAAATTATATGTGTAAAAAAAAAAAATTATATGTGTAAAGAGGAGACATTACAATTGATACCACAGAAATACAAAGGACAATAAGGAACCAATATGGGCCAATTACACAACAACAAATTGGAAATCCTAAAGAAATGGACACATTTGTAGAAGCATACAACCTATCAAGAATGAATCATTAAAAATGAGAAAATCTGAGCAGACAATAACAAAAAGGAGATTGAATTAGTAATCAAAAACTTCCAGGGGATCTCTGGGTGGCTCAGCGGTTCGGCACCTGCCTTTGGCCCAGGGCATGATCCTGGGGTCCCGGGATTGAGTCCTGCATCAAGCTCCTGGCATGGGGCCTGCTTTTCCCTCTGCCTGTGTCTCTGCCTCTCTCTTTCTATGTCTATCATGAATAAATAAGTAAAATCTTAAAAAAAAAAAAAAAAAAACTTCCAGCAGGGACCCTGGATGGCTCAGCAGTTGAATGTCTGCCTTTGGCTCAGGGCATGATCCCGGAGTTTTGGGATGAGGTCCCACATCCAACTTCCTGCATGGAGCCTGCTTCTCCTTCTGCCTATGTCTCTGCCTCTCTCTCTCTCTCTCTCTCTGTGTGTGTGTGTGTGTGTGTCTCATGAATAAATGAATAAAATCTTAAAAAACAACAACAGCAACAACAACAACAAAAACTTCCAGCAAGAAGAGCTCCAGGATCAGATGGCTTCACAGGTGAATTCCACCAAACGTTTAAGGAAGAATCAATACTGGTGCTTTTCAAACTCTTCCAAAAAACTGAAGAGAAGGGACCACTTTCAAACTCATTTTATAAAGCTAGCATTACCCTTATATTAAAACCAGATAATGATACTGCAAGAAAAGAAAACTGCAGGCCAATATCCCTGATGAATATGGATAGATGCAAAAACCCTCAACAAAATACTAGCAAACTGAATGTAACTGTACATTAAAAATATAACATGCCATGATCAAGTGAGATCTATCCTTGGGAAGCAAGGATGGTTCACATATGCAAATCAATAAATGAGATATTCTACATTAGTAGAAAGAAGGATGAAAATCATGCTCGGGGAGCCTGGGCGGCTCAATCAGTTAAATGTCTGCCTTCAGCTCAGATCATGATCCTGGGGTCCTTGCATAGAGCACCATATCAGGCTCCCTGCTCAGTGGGGAGTCTGCTTCTCCCTCTCCCTCCCCCCTGCTCCTGCCATCCCTCTCTCATAAATAAATAAATAAATAAATAAATAAATAAATAAAATCTTTTTTAAAAATCACATGATGATCTCAACAGATGCAGAGAAAGCATTGGGTAATTCAACATCTTTTCATGATAAAAACGCTTATCTGAATTGTCTGAATGGCTCAGTGGTTGAGCATTTTCCTTCGGCTCAGGTTGTGACTCCAGGATTCTGGGATTGAGTCCCAAATCGGGCTCCCCGCAGTGAGCCTGCTTCTCCCTCTACCTATGTCTCTGCCTCTTTCTGTGTCTCTAATGAATAAATAAATAAAATATTTAAAAAAAAAAACCCTCAACAGAGTGGATATAGAAAGAATATATCTCAACATAATCAAGACCATATATGACAAGCCCACAGTTAACATCACATTCAATGGTGAAAAACTGTAAATTCTTCCTGTAAGATCACTAGGGTGCCCACTTTAATCATCTCTATTCAACATAATTTTTGAAATCTTAACTAGAGTAATTAGACATAGAAAGAAGGAAAGACATCCAAATTGGAAAGGAGGAAGTAATTGCCTTATAGATGATATAATCTTATATAGAGAAAATCCTAAAGATTCCACCAAAAAACTTTTTTTTTTTTTAATTTTTATTTATTTATGATAGGAACACAGTGTGAGAGAGAGGCAGAGACACAGGCAGAGGGAGAAGCAGGCTCCATGCACCGGGAGCCCGACGTGGGATTCGATCCCGGATCTCCAGGATCGCGCCCTGGGCCAAAGGCAGGCGCCAAACCGCTGCGCCACCCAGGGATCCCCCAAAAAACTTTTGGAACTAAAAAACAAATTTAGTAAAGTTTCAGGATTCAAAATCAACATATAAAAATCATTTCTACACAAGAACAATGAACTATCTGAAAAAGAAAGAAAACAACCACATTTACAGTGGCATCAAAAACAGCAACTCTTAGGCATATATTTAACCAACAAGTGAAAGATCCGTATAAAATTCTAAGACATTGATGAAAAAAATGCAAAAATATGCAAATAAATGGAAAGATAACCCATGCTCATGGATCAGAGAAGTTAATGTTAAAAGATCCATATTTCCAAATCCATTTGTAGATTCGAAGCAATCCCTTTTAAAATTATGGTGGAACTTTTCACAGAATTTTTTAAAATCCTAAAATTCACATAGAACCACAGAAGACCCTGAACAGCCAAAACAAGCCTGAGGAAAAACAAACCTAGAGGCGTTACATTTCATGATTTCAAACTATTTTACAAATGGTATGGTATGGTAATAAAAATATAATGGTGCTGGCATAAAAACAGACTCATAGACCCATGGAACCAGAAATAAATCCAGGCATATACTGTCAACTAATATTTGACAAGGAAGCCAAGAATACTTGGTGGGGAAAGGGTAGTCTCTTAAATAAATGGTTTAGGAAAATTGGATATTCAGAGCAGAAGAATGAAAGTGGGAAGATAAATACAATATAAGAATATAAATAAGTATTATTTGGCCATGAGAAAGAAGGAAATCCTGCCATTTGCAGTAACATGAATAAACTTGAAGGCATTGTGCTAAGCAAAGTAAGTCAGACAGAGAAAGAAAAGTAACGTATGATATCACTTACATGTGGAGTAGTAAAGAGCCAAACTCATAGGAACAGTAGAATGGTGGTTGTCAGGTACTGCGGGTGGGGCGGGGGGTGGTAGTGAGGGAAATGGATGGTGGTCAAAGGGTACAAACTGGTACAAACCTCCAGTTATAAGTTGGTTAAGTCCTGGGATCATGGTGATTATACTTAACAACACTGTACTGTATACTTGCAAGTTGCTAAGAGTGTGAGTCTTGAATGTTCTCACCGCCATCATCACACAAAAAAAGGTAATTATGTGAAGTGATAATGTATTAACTTATCGTGGTAATTATTTTGTAACATATACATGTATCAAATCATCATGTTCAACTTACATAATCTTATACATTAATTATATCTTAATAAAGCTGTAAAGAAAAGAACGGTGTGGAGCTCACCCAATAGTCAAGGTTAGAGGCATTTATGAAATTTGGGATTAAGATGCTTATTGCTATAGCTGAAATAGGAGGCAATATTCAAGATCCTGAGATTATGGGATCAGAAGATATGTTGAGAAGGTCAAGAAACCCAAATGCTAGCAGGTAGGGATCTCAATGGGGCGTGGAAGGTTTACTTATCACAGCCAGCAGGAGTGTGGACAGGTCTCTCTGTAGGTTGAACTATAATCTATGCACCTTGGTAGAACAAACTGAAGGCCTGTTGATATAGCCCTGACAGCAGTGTGGACTAAAATAAATGGAATAAGCCAAGTAACAAAGCTAAGGAATTCTATACCTGAACTTGAAAAGCATATTCTGGGTATATAAACATATACAATATGCATGTTTATAGGAATGGGAAATTACAATAATTCATTCATTTTTACCTAAGGATTTAGGAAAATACATTAGGTCATTTTTCAAGCTAAATTTTGGGAAAAGTAACATGCATGAGCACAGATAAATATATGACTATTTGCAACAATTTGAGGTTTGCCACAATACTTTGTAAAACTTACAGTGGTTCTGCCTTGAGGACATCATTTTTACCATGGGCTGGTGTCTTTATAGAAATGCATTGGGGGCATATATTCTTCAATAAAAGAACCACCACAAATTTGGCATGGCTTAAGTGAGTCAGTTCTTCCAGAAGCTGGGGTCTTGGACCCATGAAGCTCTCTTTCCAGGCAATGAGACTTTCACACACACAATATTCTTAATAAAATTGTAGGGCTATCATCTTTGGAGACCACATTTAGGACAGTTACAAACTTTTACCATATTTCCCTAGGAAAGACATAAAAGTCATCAATAAAATTAACCATAGAACACTTCAACCAAAAAACCTTTCAGGAAAATTATAGAGAAACCAGTAAGGTATAAAATGGATTCATAAAATGGATTCCACCAATGCTAAACTCCTTGGTAGGATTGTTGAAATTGACCATGCTATATAAAATCTATGTTAAAATACAATAATGAGGACAACTGAGGGAATCAGGGCAAATGTCAGCATATTTTATATTTACATACGACATCAACAGTCATAACAATATTATTCTAAGATGTAGTGGGTTGAATTGTGTCCCCACAAAAGATATATTGGGGTACCTGTGAATGTCCATCTTATTTGGAAAGAGTATCTGCAAATATAGTCAAATAAAGATGAGAGCATAATGGATTAGGGTGGATCCTAAATCTAATAACTGATATCCTAATAAGAAAAGGACAGAGAGATTTAGACATGGAGACAGAACACACTTTGTAGGAAGGCCACCATGAACACAGATGCAGAGGTTGGAGTGAAGCAGGTATAAGCCAAGGAGCCAGAGGATTGCTGGCAACTCCAGAAACAAGAAGAGACAGGGAAGGACTGTCCCCTAGAGGCTTCAGAGGCAGCCTGGCTCTGCTGACACCTTTATTTCATACTTTTGGTCTCCAGAACCATCAGAGAATAAATGTCTTTTCCTTCAAGCCACCTAGTTTGTGGTAATTTTATTATGGCAGCTCTAGGAAATTGATACAAATGTAAACAAAAGTAATGGAAAAAACTGGTATTTCCCACTCTGTGCACAGTAAAAACCTAGAAGTCATCCTGGGCACGTCTTTCTCTAGCACTTCCCTATGTCCAATCCATGGCTGGGTAGGTCCAGTTTTTCTTTCTTTTTCTTTCTTTCTTTCTTTCTTTTTCTTTCTTTCTTTTTCTTTCTTTCTTTCTTTCTTTCTTTCTTTCTTTCTTTCTTTCTTCTTTCTTCTTCTTCTTCTTCTTTCTTCTTCCTTCCTTCCTTCCTTCCTTCCTTCCTTCCTTCTTTCTTTCTTTCTTTCTTTCTTTCTTTCTTTCTTTCTTTCTTTCTTTCTTTCCTTCTTCTTTCTTTTTTAAATTCAATTAGCCAACATAGAGTACATACTTAGTTTCAGATGTAGTGTTCAATAATTTATCAGTTGTGTATAACATCCACTGGTCATCACATCACATGCCCTCTTTAATGCCCATCACCCAAATGCTCCATCCGGCCATCCCCATCCCCTCCAGCAAATGTCAGTTTGTTTCCTGGAGTTAAGAGACTCTCATGGTTTTTCTCTCTCTCTGATGACTTCCCATTCAGTTTTCCCTCCCTTCCCCTATGATCCTCTGCAATGTTTCTGATTATCCACATATGTGTGAAACCGTATGATCATTGGCTTTTTTCTGATTGGCTTATTTCACTCAGCATAATACCCTCTAGTTCCATCCATGTCAACATAAATGGTAAATATTCATCCTGATGGCTCAGTAATATTCCACTGTGTGTATATATATATAACCACATCTTCGTATTCTGCCAGTGGACATCTGTGCTCCTTCCAAAGTCTGTGGATATTGCTACTATGCACATTGGGTGCAGGTGCCCCTTTGGATCACTATATTTGTATATTTGGGGTAAATACCAAGTAGTGCAATTGCTGGGTTGTAGGGTAGCTCTATTTTTAACTTCTTGAGGAAACTCCACTTTGTTTTCCAGAGTGGTTGCACCAGCTTGCATTCCTACCAAACAATTTAAGAGGGTTACCCTTTCTCTGCAACCTTGCCAACAATTTGTTGTTTTCTGTCTTGTTAATTTTAGCCATTCTGGTGGTATCTCATTGTGGTTTTGATTTGTATTCCCCTGATAGCAAGTGACATGGACGGTTTTTTCATGCGCTTGTTGCCCATGTGTAGGTCTTCTTTGAAGAACTATCTGTTCATGTCTTCTGCCCATTTCTTGACTAGATTGTTTGTTTTTTGGGTGTTGGGTTTGATAAGTTCTTATCTGGGATAAATCGTGGATACTAGCCCTTTATCTGATATGTCATTTGCAAATATCTTCTCCCATTCTGTAGGTTGCCTTTTAGTTTTGTTGACTGTTTCCTTTGCTGTGCAGAAGCTTTTTATCTTGATAAAGTCCCAATAGTTCATTTTTGCTTTTGTTTCCCTTGTCTTTATAGCTGTGTCATGCAAGAAGTAGCTGTGGCCGAGGTAGAAAAGGTTTCTCTGTGATCTCCTCTAGGATTTTGATGGATTCCTGTTTCACATTTAGCCCTTTCATCCATTTTGAGTTTATCTTTGTATATGGTATTGGAAAACAGTCCAGTTTCATTCTTCTGCATGTGGCTGTCCAATTTTCCCAACACCATGTATTAAAGAGACTGTCCTTTTTCCAGTGGATATTCTTTCCTGCTTTGTCAAATATTAGTTGACTACAGAATTGAGGGTCCATTTCTGGGTTCTCCAATCTGTTCCATTGCTCTAGGTGTGAGCCAGTATTATACAGTCTTGATGATTACAGCTTTGTAATATAGCTTGAAGTTTGGCATTGTGATGCCCCCACTTTGGTTTTCTTTTTCAACATTCCTTTGGCTATTCAGGGTCTTTCCTGGTTCCATACAAATTTTAGGATTATTTGCTCTAGTTCTATGAAAAATGTGATGATATTTTGATAAGGATTGCATTGAATGTCTACATTGGTTCACCATTTGCAAATCAGTGTGATATATCACATTAATAAAAGAAATGTGATACTCTCAATTGATACAGAGAAAGCATATGACAAAATACAGCATCTTTTCTTTCTTTCTTTTTTTTTTTTGTGTGTGTGTGTGTGTGTATGTTTTTATTGGAGTTTGATTTGCCAACAGATAGTATAACACCCAGTGCTCATCCCCTCAAGTGAAAAATATGGAACGCTTCACAAATTTGCGTGTCATCCTTGCACGGGGGCCATGCTAATCTTCTCTGTATCATTCCAATTTTAGTGTATGTGCTGCTGAAGCGAGCACTACAACATCTTTTCTTGATTAAAACTCTCCACAGTGTAAGGTTAGAGGAAACATACTTCACTATTATAAAAGCCATCTACAGAAAGCCCACAGTGAATATCATTCTCAGTGGGGAAAAACTGAGAGCTTTTCCCCAAAGGTCAGGTACATGATAGGGATGCCCACTCTCACCACTTTTGTTCAACATAGCACTAGAAGTCCTAGCTTCACCAATCAGACAACAAGAAGAAACAAAAGACATTCACATTGGCAGAGAAGTCAAACTCTCACTCTTCACAGATATGATACTTTATGTGGAAAACCCCAAAGACTCCACCCCAAAATTGCTAAAATACAGACAGCAATTAAGCAACATGCTAGGATATAAAATCAATGCACAGAAATCAGTGGCATTTCTATACACTAACAAAGAGACAGAAGAGAAATTAAGGAATCGATCCCACTTAAATTGCACCTCAAACCATAAGATACCCAGGAATAAACCTAACTAAACAGGTCTGTACTCTAATAACTACAGATCTGTACTCTAATAACTACAGAAAACTTATGAAAGAAATTGAGGAAGACTCAAAGAGATGGGAAAACATTCCATGCTCGTGGATTGGAAGAATAAATACTGTTAAAATGTCAATGGGTGGTTCCAGCTTCACCCCTACATCTTCTGACTGCTTTATTTCTCCTTCTCCCTGTCATCCCCTCTCCAGACTGGAGCTCAGACACCAACTCAGCTGCAGTGGCCTCTCTCAAGCTTCCTGTCCCAGAGCTTCCTCAGGTTCCAGCCCTTTCTCCTGCAGCCAGGCTGACCTTAAAATGTAAATCCAATTATTCTCCCACCCACTGCCCTCCCAACCTGCCCACTCACATTTATATGGTTTTAACCATTTTGCACTTTTCACTTCTGATAGAATAAAAACAAAAACTTGTACTGTGAATGCTGGTGCCTTGTGTGGTCTGGTTCCTTCCGGCCTCTTCCCTCATCTCTCTCTGTCCCTCACTCCCTGTTCTCAATATGTTCCAGCCTTCTTTCTGCTCCTGGATTTCTCAGAGTTGTATCCTCTCCCAAGACATTCACACATGCCTTTCCCTAGGTCTGGAGCATTCCTGCCTCCTCTCTCATGCTAGCTTTACTCCCTGTCCCTCTCACAGAGTTAGTCAATCTGCACCTGACAGGCTCACAGCAGCTCCTGAACTCTCTAACATTTGGCACAACTCATAATCGCACATTTGCTTGCGTGGTATTTGATAAGTATCTATCTCCCATGTTGCACTGCTGCTACGCTGTAGCTCGATGGCCAGTTCTGTTCCCAGGGCCTGACTCAGTGCCTGCTCAGAGGAGAAAATTAGCAAACTGCTACTGAATGCCTGAATCTTTTACAACCATTCAAATGCTCCTTTTGTCTACCTACCACTGTTTTTAGAAGGAAAAAACCCACAAAAGATGTACATGTATGTAGTCTTGACCCTCTTTACTATCCTTTCTCTCTCTTCTTCCATCAAATGTGAAAGAATTTGTATATGAATAACCAAAAAAAAAAAAAAAGCCCAAAAAACAAAAAACACCCAAACTGAAGAACTATCTAGCTACGGATTGCAACCCCAGGCTTGTGGGATTGCTGAGTGATGAGCGCATCAATTGCAAGAAACATTTTCTCATTAGAAAAGGAAAGAGATCATAAAAAAGATCTTATCTTGTCTCTACAGCTCTTTGTAAACATTAAGCATCACAAAGCAGCAGCTCTTCACAAATGTCTGGTCCGCCTCCATGTGGGGGAGTTTTTCAACTACTTTACTGATAAGAAGATTGGCTCTGATTAAAAGTGAATAGTTCCTGAGACCCATGGACAAAAGAAAAATAGAAAAATGTGCTTTAGGTCAGGAACAAGAGTGAGAGTTTCTGGAAGACGCTGACCTCCATTAAATGAGCCACGCTCACTGGGTGGTGCCTGGCGGAGCTCTGTCCCTCTCTGGTCAGGATGCATGATCCTCTCCAACCTGAGCTGGCAGTGCTCCCTCCACCCCTAAAACTCTCCTTCTAGGCTCTTCCTGAAGTGCTCTCCTGTCTAGAAGAGTGGTCCCCAAAACATCTACCTTCTCTCAGCTCAGGACAATTTGTAATTATTTGCAGGTGACTAAATGTACTCCAAACGTTGTACATACGTGTTGGGTGCTGTCACTTCTTGGCAGCAGCTGGAGGTACAACACAGAGAGCAGTGTGGGCCTTTTCTCCATGCTGGGGCACTGGTTCTGGGAAGAAAGACCACTGCTGGGGGGCCCTGCTGCTCCCATCCCTTCCCTGTGTCTCCAAGGCAGCTACTTCTGTCCTCAGCCATGGGCTCAGAGATAGCAACCGTGATCAATCCAAGGCCCCTAGGGAGGCTAGGACATCTGTGACCATGATGAAAGGAAGGCGAAGGCCCTGGACACAAGAGGGAGCTCAACCTTGCCATTGGCCCAGGGGCCTTCCAGGCCTCCCCAGCTAAGACCTCCACTTGCGGTTCTAAGGAGAGAGGGTTTCTGGGAAGAGGCTGCTGAGAGGTCTACAGGGTCAATGATTGGTTCATTTCTACCCGCTATGTTGTAAAATATAGTGTCTAACAAACAATGCAGCCCACGTAGCTACAAAGCACCCCTTCACCATCCCAAACAACCTATTGCTTTGATGGCAACCTGCCCAAGGGCAGCTTTGCATTTTATTTGTTGGTGGTCTTGTATTTTATTGCTTGGCTTATACCTTATATTTGCTTGATGGATGCAAATAGATATACATCTGCTATTTGAGGTTATATAAAACATATAGGCCTACATGAGGGTTTACTGCAAGGACCCAAAGGGGACAAAGAACCCCATGAGTCACTCCAAGTCCCAGGGCTTCCAAGACAGGGATTTACAGGAGAAGGAGGTTTCATGGAGGGTCAGGATGGTTGCTCAAACATATTGAGAAGCAGGCCAAGCATCTAGTGTGTGCACCTCCCTCAGTCATACCAAGGAAGGGAGTCTGAGTGGGCTGCACTGCTCAGCTTTATCCAAAGGCATCTCATGTCCTGCTCGGATCCTCATTGTCTTTGGCTTGTGTACCTCTATGTCCACATGGCACCATTTTGCAAGGACCACCAGCAGCAAAAATCTCTGCTTGGAGGGGCTCTCCCCAGGAGGGAAATGTGGCCTGGCAGGTACCAACATCTAATGGAACCTTCGATTCTAGCACTTTACAAATTTTCCAATACCTTAACTCTCACAGAAAACATAAAGCCAAATATCATTCTGGCAGTTCTGCATAGGAGGTAGCAGCAGCCCTAGGGATATTTGGTCAGGCATGGGACATCTGGGATTTGAACCAGGCTCAAGATTGCTCCAAAGCTCATACCTCGTGCACAGGCAGAGCTTCCAGAAAACTCTACAGGCTGCCTGATGCCATCCTAGTTATTCATACATGGTCTTGTAAATCCCCACAGGATTGACTGGTTGAGTTTTGTGTGGCAGGAACTACTTCTCAGAGTCCCAAGCTGGTGTGGGCAAAAATGAACTTTATTTTTCATAATTAGAATGATAAGATGTATTTCTGGTTCTGAGCCCCATTCAGTTAAAAGCTAAACACATCCAGACATGATTCTTGTCTCGTCCTGTCTGGGAAACTCCGTGACATGTATTCCCTGCTTTTGTCCTGGCCTCATCCTCAACTCTCCACCCCCATCCCAGCTCAAGGAATCGTGATCAAATCTGGGTGCCAGGAATGAAGGCAGTAGACGCAATTACCCCAGATCATATCTCCCTTCAAATCCTTTCTGTTTTACACCTGGCTCAGTGGCTTTGGAAGTTAATAATGAATGACTATTTTTGTTTTCTGGCCCCAAAGCAGTGGAGTGTCCTAGGCTGAGCTGTGTGGGCTGAGGCCTGGGGGGTTTGGGGAATGGGAGGTATACAGCAATCCTACAGTGGGGCAGGGAGGGACCAGTTGGCTGACCATGACTGAATTCCACCCTTTCTTCAAGTCCCTGCTTAAATAACCACTTACCAGAGGTTCATCCTGAGTGCACCCACATGAAACAAAGCCCTGTCCCTGCCACCCATCACTCTCTCCGTGATCCCATTTTGTTTTGTTTTCTTCTCAAGGATATGTCTACTAGCATGCACAGTTATTTGCTTGCTCCTCCTCTGTCTCTAGTTACCCTCTTCTCCACAGATACTGAAATATCATCTCGACAGGTGGGACTTCTTACCTTCTCTGCTGAATCTCTAGCACCCAGAACAGTATCAAGCTGAATATCAACTTTCATGACATATTTATTGAATAAATTAATGAACTGAACTCCACCAACTCTCTCACATAAATTGGTTTTACAATAAAAGTCTTCATCTTAAACAATTACTCTGTTAGTGATGTGCTGTTTATACGTCTCATTGACTCCAAGTCTACCAATACGTGAGCAGCATCCCAAGGCTTTGGCCATGGAAGGCCATCTCTCATCACGGCCCATCAGACTTGAGGGCATTTTACTTCTCTACCACACAGCAATGAGAGAAACCAATCAATAAAACCAGTTTGTTTGTTTTTAGTCAAGTCTAGTGTCTTGCAGTGTCCAAAGGACTTAACCACCAAGTAGGTGGCAGACAATAAACAATGAGGATAAAACAGAGAAGACTCCTAGACGGTGTACAGGTTGGGAGAGGAAGCTGTTAGAAAGCTAGTTGGAAGTTGGCATTAGGAGTGGAAGGTCATCTTTTCCCATTGTCAGCCAAATATTCTTTCCCATGCTAGAAACATCTTCAAGCCAGTGCTGGTGTCAGCAGGTTACCCCAGGATTATCTGCCCATCCATATCCATGGTAAATACTGTAACTATGGAAAAATAAAGCATTCCAGTTCGAGCAACATGATTAATTTCTCTCTGTTGATAATATTTTGCATAGTTTTAAAAGATAATAGAACAACGAAATGAACAAGCAAACAGGCAAATGTTATGTAGCCATAGTTGCCAAAGATCCAATACTTCAGATATGCAAACACCAAGGAGTAGCTAGATCTATGGGAGAATTTGAAAACATCAAGAAGAGTGCTGTACCCAGGAATCCCTCTCTGCTGGATTTCAGTTGGGCTGCATGGATTTCCTGTTACTTCTTTGATCCTCTCAATTTTTAGCTAAGCAGATTTCCAAACTGGATCCCTAATATTTTCTTAGCTATTTGCTTTTAACAGCCTGTCAATCAGCAATTCTTGCTTGTCCCCCTTGACTCTGCTATTATAGAAAATTCTCTCTTTGACTTCTCACTGTTGCTTTTCTGATTGGGCTTTTATGCTGTTGCATAATCTAGTTGTATGCACTGACTAGTATGATCTGATAAGGGTCATCTGTGCTCCACTTGACTTCAGTTTTTTAAAGTGTTCCCAGCAAGGGCATACCTGGATGGCACACTGAGTTAAGGGACCGACTCTTGGTGTCCACTCAGTCATGATTTCATATGAAGTCATGAGATTGAGCCCCATGTTGGGTTCCAGACTCAGTGTAGAGTCTGTTTGAGATTCTGTCTCTCCTTCTGCCTCTGCCCCTCCTGCTTGTGTGCTCTCTCTTTCCTTAATAAATAAATAAATAAATAAATAAATAAATAAATAAATCTTTAAAATAAATAAAGTGTTCTGAACAAGTATAAACTCTTCTGTCAGACAATACATTTTTGGGGCTGTATGGGAATGACCATATAGTATCACTTGCAAACTGAATGCTCCGTGTCCATTAAGAATTTCATTTTCAAATAAGTAAAATTGATACCAAAGATAATATGATGTATTTGGAAATGGGCAGACTATTTACCTTACTGTCTATATGTTTGACATTAATGTTAACTCAAACCTGGCAAGAAAATACTGGTAGTATCTTTACACTGTCAGCTGGCAAAAAAAGTGAATCTGGGGTGGAGGAGGTAATTTTAGCCTATGGCAAACATAAGCTCCCTTAACAATGAGGTGCCTGTTCAGCAGGGAAGTAAGTGGAGGGAAGGCAGGGGGTGAGTGGAGCCCACAGGCACAAGGACCAGAGCCCTTGGCTCTTGGTCCCTGCATCTCCTCAGAGACCAGATGTGTTAGGAAGGCCCTGAATGCACTTGACACTGTGGCTGTGAGACCTGGCACAGTTTCAGGGGGTGAGATGGAAAGGGCTTAGAAACTGTGCAGGATTTAATATAATGACTCTGGCTCTTCATCTTCTAGGATTTGATGCCCTGGATCAAACCTGATTCCCTGCTTCATCATGATTCTGGAGAAATGATGGAGCATTTATTGTCCTTAGGTCCCCTTCAGGGGAGGGAAGAGACACTCATGCTCCATTTCTGTCATTAGGAGAAGCTGCCGTTCCATCAAACGACAAGACAACCCTGGATATCTGTGTCTGTGCCAACACAACCTTGGTGCTGGAAGGAGAGTGAACAATGAAAACACAGATGTCTTAGGAACATGGGTTCATTCATTTATTAGTGCCTATGCTCTTAGATTCAGACCTCACAACAAGTATGGCTTGTCTGAAATTTTAAGAGGAGAAAGAAAAGTGTCTGCTAATAGCTCTAGGCCTTCTTAGGCACGTGCTCCCTCATGCTAGGTTATGGGCTGTGGCCAGATGTTATGCTACAGGCTTGGCTTAATTAGCATTGGAATTGCAGTTTTAAAAAAAAATAAAAATTTTAAGAAAAGGAATTGCAGTTAAATATAAATAGTAATTGAATTTTGAGCTAAACTAAATGAGTACATGAAATTGAGGTTACTAATAAAAGCTGAAAATTACTGATAAAAAAAAAAAAGACTAAGAGTTTAAGAGCCTCTGTGGGCACTGGAATGAAATCAAATCAAATCTGAGTTAAACACAAGCTCAGACCTGCTCCACTCTATTGTCTCTATCTTATAATCATCCATCATAAATCATGTTGACTGCTCAAGTCAAGAGTTTCAGATCCCAGGGCTCACTATGTAAAAAGCATGGCTCCCTTGCATTAAAAGGCTGAGACAGAGAGAATACATCTTTTTAATGAGAGAAGTCACATAAGACAACTTTGAGTCCAGTCTTCTGACTCTCAAACTGTTCAGAGCAGCTAAAGGAAGAGAAAAGTATCAATTATGGGCTGAGTTGCATATCCCCCTCAGTCATATATTAGAATCCTAAGCCCTGGGACCTCAGAGTGTTATTTATTTGGAAATAGGGTCATTGCAGATGTAATTAAGTTAAGACAAAGCCATACTGGAGCAGAATGGGTTCCTTAATCTAATATGAATCTTGTCTTTATAAAGAATGCCATGTACAGAATGGCACATACAGAGGGAAGACAACGTGAAGGCACAAGGAGACCATTGGCTACAAAGCAAGGAACCTCAGAGATGGTCAGCAAACCACCAGAATCTAGAAGAGAAGATAGAACAGAAGTTTCCTCACAGCCCTCAGAAGGAACCAACTCTGCTCGTGCTTTGATCTCAGACTTCCGGCCCCCAGAACTCTAAGACCATACATTTCTGTTGTGTAAGCCACCCAGTCTGTGGCATTTTGTTACAGCAGCTCTAGTGAATGGATACAGGACCAATTTGAAAGGGTAGGGAAGCAGCCACGTGGTTGGCTATGCTACTGTGAGGTGCCAAGTTCCTTTCCTGCTACCATCTCTCTCAAGTTGGAGGTTAGAGTTTGGGGTTACTGCTGGAAAGGAGCAGAAGTAACTTGGCAGTGCAGCGTATTTGAGGTAATTCTTGACTTTCCTTCCCCTGTGACTCGCTGTACCCATGACTTGCCCTCCCACTGGTGACATCAATGGTGTGCTTGGTGCAGAAACCTCAGGGGAAGGGTGGATTAGCCAAGTGTAGACTCAAACTCTTGGCTCTCAGTTTCTGACAAGAGCTGGAAGTTTGCAGGAGAGTTTTCTCTAGAAATTAATAAGCTTGACCTTGACTATAAGGAGGAAAAAGATCAAATGGAATCGAGGACGTAGAATTTACATACGTGGCATGGAGAAGAGCATGGGATGATGTAAGGACAGTTTTCCACAGAAGAGAAGAGAAGAATCTCTGCCAGCCATCAGTTTGGGCTCAGATGCTAGTGAGTTCCTGAGGAAGACATTCCATTCTGCTTTGGGCCCAGCCCTTGATGATGGGAGAATGAAAACAATCTCAGAAAAGTTGGGCATGGTGGACCTAGAGTTGGGGCACTACTTTGTCTCTGAATGCTGAGGGGCAACAGGACTTCTGGAAAGGCCCCCGCATGACAAGGAGCAGCTTTGATAGAGAAGAAATGGCTGTGTGGGCTGCTGAGGCAGAAGGAACCCAAGATGGGCCCCACGCACAACTCCCATCCACCCCACCTTGGAAAGGACACAGAAGTGTTCTGTTCCCCTGAGAGGAGTGCAAAGATGCCAGGGAGATAGGCAGCAGCACCACTGCAAGGGTAGATCTAGAGTCACATGCATCCCCTGGGGCGTGGGGGCAGGAAGTAATATGCAATGCTTTAATCAGGAGGCAGGTCCAGGACAGTCTCCTAGTTGAAGGTCAGAGTGGAGCAGTGGCCTGTGGTCACCTTGTAATGATTGAATCCATTCTTACTCCCTTTCCATGTCTTTGCCCTCTACAAGCACAAGCACATGCCCTCTACAAATGCATGCACACAGGACCTGTGTAGAGTAGTGAGGTGGGCAGGGCTGGGGCATCATCTTATCTGAGATGGTTGTGCTGAGCTGTTTATAAAGAACCAGGCCATAGCCTCCACCAGAAGCTATGCTGTGGACCATAATGGGCACTTGCATGAACGCTTCTCCATTTCTCTTATTCCCACCATACTTTAGCAGACATGAGGAAGAGTTCCACAGACCATCCTGTATGGCTAACTGGGGCCTGTGTTTTCCCAAGTAGGTCTTAAGAAGAAAGTATATCTCTTTCTGCTTTCCAAACTGTGAAGGATTATTGCCTATGAGCCCTTTTATGCTGTAAACCTAAGAAATGGTGAGGGATCCATGAAATGATATTTTAAAAAATTCTTCTGATCTGCAGCTTGCATACCTATCCTTAGTCCAAGCTTCTCTTTCTCCCCTGATTACAACAAATCATTGTGAGATGTGTGCACTTTTAACCTGAGATACAGGTCTTACATAGTTAAACAAACTTTGAAGATCTAGTTCACATAAATTGGATTGGAAACCAAATAAAATTTGCAGCAAATGACTATTGATGACCCTACTAGTCTGCTTCTATAGATACACTGTATGCTCCAATCTCTGCAGAGTTAGAGAAGATTTTTGGGTAAGGAGAATTTTTTTAGGCTTTATCTGCCAGTTGCAAAGCCTATATCCTAGACAAAATATACTAGTAACTATGAAAACATAAATATGGCTTGCCATATATATGGACCACTTAAAGTTAATATGCATTTTGAGTGGTTTAGCAAGAAGAGGAGGATAAGGTTCCCATATTATCCATAGGAAATACCATTTTGAAACTGGATTATTAACAGAATTGCAATTGTCTTTTATCTCAAAGATATTTTTGGCCAGATGCTATTAAATGTATGGTCTACTGAGTCCTGAAGTTAAGAAACATAACTGGTAGTCATTTCTCACACTCAAATGGATTCCCAAATCTAGCTCACTTCCCACTGGGGAAGTAGTTTTGTTGAAGCCCAAAGCTTCCAGAAGTATTTTCAGGAATGGCCAGCTCTTGACTAAAAGTTTGAAAGAGTTATGCTCTCTTCCTTGAGTCTATTTTACAACTAGACATTGTTATACAGCCATGGTATTTGGTAAATACACACCTGTAAAATCTCAAAACTTTTACAGCAAAATGTACATCAGATATTATCTTTGCCATTTTACAAGTGATAAAACCGAGATTCACAGAGGACAAGGAACCCGCTACAAGAAACCTATACCCCTTGGAAGTGTGATGCAGACCAAGCTAGTTCAACCCCCTGATGCTTCAGTCATCTCTGCAGAGCTTTCCCATTCCCAAGTTAAAAATCAAGCAGTTCTTGGGAAGAAATCTGCCTCTCGTATTTAGAGAAAGAATACCAAAACAAAAGTACTGGGTGCTTATTAATTCAATCTAGTTATGCGGATATGTGCCAAGCATTTCCTGAGTACAGTAGGGACCACACTAGCGACACGATACAGGCCCTACCACATAGAATCTTATGTTTTGGGGGGAAAGGGGAGAGGGGAGTGGATATGTGAGGCTTCTACAGAAATAACTCAAAGTTCAGATTATAATTGTCAAAAAGGGACTTATGTGGAAAGCTTTGGCCTTGTGTTCATAACTGTCAAAGTTGGGTGAAGGGCATGTGGGGAAGACATTCATCATGCAATTCTCTTTACTTTGCTTAATAATTTCCATAGTGAAAAGTTTTACAAAATACTCTGGGGTACATGGAAGAAAGAGTTTGCATCTGTATGGAAGGCTGGGAAAATGGTTTCAAAGGAGAGGTGATAATTATGGGAAAGATTTGAAAGACCGGAAGGATCTCAATGGGTGGAGATGGATACAAGTTTGTTTCTACCATTTCCCCGGGAATGTCACTCCTGTCTCCTAATCTCATGAACCAGGCCATGTCATTGGGTTCTGTGGTAGTCCTGCATACTTCGCTGTATCTGGCTTGGTCCGCTTAGCCCCACTGATACCAGTAGCCATAAATCGACCAGGGGAATCCAAGTGGTGACAGATCTATTTTTGTGGTTCTACAGAAGTTCCCCCAGATTTTGCAGAAGCCGCATCTTCCTGGTGCTGCTGAATGGAAGTGGAACAAGCATTCTGTTTCAATTCAACCCATCTGGCTATATATTAGCAGAAATTCCAACTCCACTCAAATTTTCAGGAGGTTGTTTTCCGTGAGCACAGTTGCAGTTGAAACCATGTGTTCCAGCTTGACAGAAGAGGAAGCCCCCCTCACTCTGCTGGAGCTCCAATCCCCCATGCTCTACCATATTCTGTGTGGACGTCCTTCTCACTCTCTTCAGGCTCTGACCCTCACTCCTGCCTACCACCATGCTAGGCTATCTCATATCCTCTGTGGTTAGCCAACTCGTGCTGTTCTGGATCCTAGTCCCCGTGCTGGATCACTCCCACCCTGCATATATATCCCCTTCACCTGCTTAGGTTCCAGTATCCTCATTCTGGGCTTTCCTCTCCTATGGAAATACTCTTCACCTCACTCATCCTGTGACATAGATGACATCCATCATCTATGAAGCTTTACTCCCACCCATAGGATCTGACTCCTCACTTACGTGGATGCCATCCTCACTCTCTTTGGGCTCTGACTCTCCATACCAGGCTACTCCCACATAATAACACCTTCCTCATCCTCTTGAGCTGTGACATCTCACAAAAGGCCACAACTCAGGGGATGCCTTCTATATGCTTCACAGACTCTAGGACTCCACTTGGACCAACTGTGGCTCCTCCACACAACATGCATGTCTACCTTGCTGAGCCTACTAGAGTGACTCTACAACTTAATTTTTCAACAAAGAAGGGAATAGAAAAGACGGAGGGTAGAACAGTCTTGGGAGATTATTTTTTGTTCTTTTTGAGGGGAAGGGTCAGAGTTACTGAAGTGTAATTTGCATACACTAAAATTCACCTTTTCAGGAATACACCTCCAGGAATTTTTACAATTGGTGCAACAAGTAAACAAGTAAATATCACCCCCCGAAATTGTTCATGCCCTTTTATAGTCAATGCTTATTAGCAATGCTTTCTTTTTTAAAATTTTTTAGTGATTGTCCTAGGATTTTATACATCTTTAATTTATTGTTATGTACCTTCAAATAATATTACACACCACTCTACATACATTGTAAGAACCTCACAACAATATACTTCGAATCCCTCTCTTTATGCTTGGCACAGTGGTTGTCATTTATTTTACCTTTGTGTATGATACGAACCCAACAGCCAAGCTTTGCCTCGTATCTGTGGCAGACATTGATCAGAAGAGAGTCTTCTACCCTCAACCAGGAATAGGTCTCTACCTATATTTGTATAGAATCCTGGGCCCTGGATTATTTCCTTCCCCTCTCTAGGAATCAAGAGATTTTTTTTGTGTGTTGTTATTCTATCTTTTCCACAGCAACAACAAATCTTTATCTGTGCCCTGTGGATGATACGCTTTGCTTCCCTTTCCTGAGAAGCTCAAGATATTTATTCCAGGAGAAAAATTCCCAGTCAAGGGACAAAACTTCAAGCCTTTGTCCTCAGGACAACAGCTCTAGTTCCCAACACCTGTGCCACTAGGGGGCGCTCTCTTTGTCTCCTAGTCTGCACCTAAGCTTTCTTGTGGGCACCCAACAGAGGTCTATAGAGGTCTGTGCATTAGTACAAACTCTACTCATATCTGGGATCTCCACAGATTCTGTAGTGTCATGTTAGCCTACTGTTGGCCTTTAGAAGTTCTGTAAAACTATGGATGGTTTATTTTCACCTAATTATGTGGCAACTACCCCTTCCTCCAGTGCTTTCACATGTGAGCTACTCTGTGCATCCTGACTCTCCAGGCAAGCCTATCCTTCCTTGGATTTAGGGTTACTTGATTGCCCTGTGAGGTCAGCTCTCTGATACGTTCAAGAAATACTGTGATATTACTTTTTTTCCCCCTGGATTTGTCTTATTACAGTGAGTCAATACTCTTCTAGCTTCTTACCTTCTAGGTGAAAGTAGAACTCCAAGAAGATTCTTAAAACTTGAAATGTTTTCATTAAAATTGTGTTTTTGGAGACATAATGCAAAGTTACTATTAATTATATAATGATGTGGGAGGAATTTTTAAACCTATGACCGAAAGAATAACAAGATAACAAGAAAGAATAAGACTGTATACTCTAGAATTAATTTTCTGATATGGGATAATTCTGTAAAATTACATGCATGCATAAATATGCATATAAACAATAATTGATTGATGATTTTTGGAAAGCAATACTGTTTGCTAACTTTACTTTTAATTGATGTTAATTTACTTTTATATTTAGAAATACACATCAGCATAGAATTCAACAAGACTATTTTTAAAGACACATCTAACTTCTAAATATATCCTTGTGCTATTAGAAATTGACCATTGTTTTCCATGTGAAGTACTCAGCTCCCATAATAACAAGTACCAAAGGAGAATGGAAATAATTATGTTGGAAATTGAGCTAATCTGTAGTTTTGCATGACATCTTTTATTTCTCAACATATTTTCCCAAGTCCCAAAAACTTCTTGGATAAAGCTAAAACCTCTTGAGTATATTTTGCCAAAAATTGAACGGGAACAGGAGCTGCTACAGTTGGAAGCAAGGACTTGAATGAACCTCTCACATTCTTGCAAGAGAAAAAATTGCCCCTTTGGCTGGACCTGGGGAACATCAACTCTTCTCTTGTCACCTTGCTGGTAGTGGGTTATGGAAAATTAGGATATTCACTCTAAATCAGGGGAAAAAAGAACTTTGGCCTCTCTTTTTCCTCTTGGAACCAAATTTACCCTGGGAAGCTTCTATTTCAGACAAAGGGTTCTCCTAATGATACTCACTCTGGAGAGAGGATTAGTCCTTTTTATGGAACTTGAGCTTCTATGGCTGACTTTGCCCCTTTGAATGTGTGGCTGACTTTGACTAAAATAAGAGATTCTTTGCTGAGCAGCTGCTCTCCTTAAATACTTCCTGGGAATCAATCAGTGTCCCCTAGAAACACTGCTTATTAGATTGTGTTTTTAAGATCCTTGTGTCTGCCCTTACTTTGTGATGTGATTCCCATCAGGCCACCAAGAAACATCAAAAGAAGATTTAACAGGCCTGGTTTGACCCTACTTTCCAATAAGGGTAGAAGAGTTCCTTGGGATTCCTGTGTTCCTTCAGAGAATTAGTCTGTGTCTAGGTTTTACTTTTTGTGGATCTGTCCAATATTTAATTTTCTCCTCTAATACCTTAAAGAATTGTCCCTGATTTTTATCCTTCATCAGCGGATTCATTCCCAAATTGAGTAAGCCAAAATAAAGAACTTGAGGTCAGTTTCACTCTGGAGATGAGGCTCTGCTTGCACCAGTAAAGAGAAAAGGGCCAGAGCCTACAGAGAAGGTTTGTTTTAACTGCCTGATTCTTCTGCTAGAAGCATCAAGCCAAATCAGACATTGCTCCCCCAATGAAGTAGGTCTGGGAGGCCATGGACTCCTACTATCATCTCAGGGTAAACTGAGTCAAGAAGGATGAGGTTTCCTGAATGAGACATGATGGATAGCTTGTAATCCACCTGGCTTTCTCCAAGCCTGGAACCCAAACTCTCCAGGGACAAAGAAGCTCAGGTCCAATGCTGGCTTTAGGTTATGGTTCTGTCTTTAAGCACAGAAGTTGAAGATCTGATAAAGAGCACTCATTTCTCACAGGAGATCCAAAATTGTGTTGCTTAAACTCAGCCCTTTAAAAGAGTCATGTGGACACGGGTGATTAACAGCCCTGATTTGAACCTTGGATGAAAGCCTCTAGAATAAAGTTGACCCCAGTTAGAGATCTTTCTTAAGGTGGCTCTTTGCTCTTGCCCACTTATTTTTGGAAGATTGACTCTTCTTGCTGATTCTGCCTCTGCTGGTCAGCCAGGCTGGCCTTTATATTCCTGGTCTATCAGCCTCTCCAAGACTCTGGGCTAGCTCACCCAGGATGGCCCTGCCTCTGCCCTCTGTGGACTAGCTCACCCAGGGATGGCCCTGGCAGGTATGATGAGCTCTTCCAGATTCTTTCAACCTAAGAGCTTCTAAGTAGCTCTGAGCCCCCCTTCCACTGATACAGTGGCATAGATATAATCTGAATGAAGACATAAAATGCTTCTCCTTTTTCACGCTCAAAATTGTGAACTCTGGTCTCTCTCAGTTAAAATATATATATTTTTCTTATTACAAAGCAATAATTGTTTTCATCCTATGAAGGAGAAATTATAGATGGTTCATACTCTTGAAAATTACTAGGTGAAGCTGTGTGAAATGGCGAGGCTTTCAGTAAGGTCCTCTTCAATTACTCTCCTGGGCACCTTTGGACTCATTCTGCCCGAGTTCTGGGGGTGCTCATCCAAAGAACATGCTCGTGCAGCTGATGTTAATGCCTTTTAAAACTACATTTACCTTGAGATTGTTTTTCTGCATCAATATAATCAGGCATGGAATAAAGAACTTGCTTCTAAGAAGTTTCCATTTAGCGAGTGAAACAAATAATTTGGCATTTGATAACTGCTAGTCTGAGTCCCATGAGATCTACACACATGAGCCCAAATGCCCTTCTTCTGACTTCACATGGTGTCTTTGTTCTGTATCGCCATAAAACGGACATTTGTGTTAATGAGCTTCTTAATCCTGGGCAAGTTTCATGAATGTAGGAATGTAGTATGGCTTTGATTCACATGTTCTTAAGTAATTCATAAGAGCTCTTATTTCTGAAGTCCTGGCATGGCGCTGAAGACCATGGTGTTCCCCACAACCCTGTGAGAAGGCAGGGGGGGGGGGTTATTACCTCTGTTCTGCACGCCAGGAATTTGAGAGGCTCCTAGGAAATGAGTAAAGCCTCGAAGATGGGATAGCTGAGAAGTGGCAGCCACTGGGCTTGGTCCCCAGCTAGTGCCAGGACCCACGCTTGTGTCCTCACCCCTGTCCTTCTGGGTTTGAGCCATTACTCCCAGCTAGAACCCAGCAGCACCCCACCCACACCCCTACCCTGCTAACCTCACAGCCTCCTGTCTCTGTGCCATTAGAATGGGGACTATCATGGCTAATCTAGAGTTTGCCAGCCCCCACAGCACAACTCACAAGGATAAGTAAGCACCTCCGACCAAGGAGCAGGAGTGCTCCAGGGAGGCACATCTGCCTAACTATTAAGGGAGCCGAGTTTCTCTCCCAAAGAGTGCGAGGTTTTCATAGTAACTATTAAGATTCCTTTCTGGAATCCAATATGCTTGACAAATGGTCCTGGCTTCAGGCCCCCCTGACTTTCCACATGGCTGGGGTTATTTAAACTGCAGCAACAATTTAGGGATTTTATTTGGTTCCAAGCCCCCACCCCCACCCCCAGGCCCACCCCCTCCCTTGGTTCCCAACCCCTGGCTGAGGATACAAGCTGCAGGAGTCCCCTGCCACCAAGCAGAACAGGGCATCTTGTTTGCATTTGGCTGTGGGGACAGGCCCAGGACTGCGTGAGAGCCAAGGTGGAGACCCCTGAACACACTTCACAGAGGTGGGGACTTGGCTGCCTTTCTTGACAGGGTTTCAGACCCCGGCATTCTCTTTCCTGGGGAGTTCCGTTTACACAGGACTGCACGTTGTTCAGCTTGGATGCAAAGATAAAAACAAGGCTTCGTTATGCCAACCCAGGATCTGTTTTATAGCTTTCTGTAAAGAGAAAAAATCTATTTACCAGGGTTTGAGGCAAGAATGTGCCTTGAGGCTGAAGAGCAGATCCCCTTAGAGATGTTATAAGGATTTCTTTTATTGCTAAACTTTGTTTTGCTTTAAAAATCATGTACTTCTTTGAAATTTCAGCTTTTAACGTGTACACACATAGGAAGCCCATGTCATCCTTTTTCAAGGCTTGACTATCCCTTCCCCAAAGTCCCAATTCCCACACATTCTCCAGTAGAAACCCCTTTGTCTGCAGTTTTGGTGAAGCACACTTTTTTTTTTTTTTTTTTTTTATGGAATCCTTTCAGAACTGCTATTTCCCTATGTGAAGGGCCCAAAGGCTAAAGGAGAGAGAAGTGTGGATTAAAACTTTAAAAAAGGAAAGAAAAGTCTGTTTTCAAAGTCTTAAATATGGTTTCAAGTAGTTTGTGTCTGTTATTGTTGACAAGGCTAAACCGGCCATTCACTTTCTTATTCACGAATTCAATTAACATACATTCTCCAGGTCAATCTGTGTGCTGTGCCCAAGGCAACCTGGAAAAACGCACCACGATGCATCCGGATAAATGCACCAGGATGCACCTAGCAGTGTGTAATAAATAAATAAGCAGCTGTAATAAAGGTTGTAAAATTGCAAAAAAGAGTACTTTGGTAAGTTGTCTGCAGGATGGGCAATGGTGTGCCAGGAGCGCCCCATCCGGGTGTCCACGTGCAGCCCCTCCCAACCAGAGGCAAAGCCAGTTTTCCTCCCCTGAATTTAGGCTGCCTGGAGTCTCATTTCACCAACAGGTTGCTACCCAAGAGCCCAGACCTCAGGCCAGCCCCTTGGAAGCCAGCTGCCAGGTTGGATACTCGGTGAGATCGCTGGAAGGTTAGAGATATAGGGAAAAATGGAAGTTGAGCCACCTACTGACCCCAATGGGGGAGCGGGGGGAATGAAGCATTGCTTTAAAGTCCTATTCAAAGTTCTTGAAGCACAAGGTGGCAGGCATCTCTTGGAGGCCCCTACGTTTCGGGGTGGCTTATCCTAGACAACAAGAGCAATATTGATGGCCACCTATAAGATACGGAGGGAGGAGAAAATACTTAACTGTATTAATTCTACCTGCATCATCTGGGAAGGCGACCAGGGCCACAGTGTGCACAGTGACAGAGAAACACCTCAGGAAATGTTGCCGTTACCAATCTTCCGACTCAGGGAGTGGACTCCTGTGTAGTGACAGTGGACCCTGAGGTGATGCGTGGTCCTGCCAGGTGTGGTTCTGTTCCCAGTGCCTTACGCACTAACTCGTCCAGGCCTCCCACCACTCTCTGCGGCAGGTGTGCAGCTGTCATCACCTACATCTTACCAGTGGATAAACTGAGGTAAGAAGGGGTAAGGATCTTGTCCAAAGTCAAACCAGCTAGTAAGTAGCGTAGCAAGGAGTCAGCTCCAGACCCTGCAGGACCAGAGTCTAAACTTTAATAGTCTCACTGCCTGAAGCCAGGGTTCAGGATGGCAGCTCTGGCCTTGTCACATTGTAGACTTTGGAAGGTCACTTAGCTGCTCCAGGCGTAGCTTTCAAGTCTATAAAAGCAGGGAGTCAGATTAAATCAGTGGTTTTCAAATTGTGACCATTGGCGCGGGCTTGGCTTTTGGGACCTGGAGAAGTAGGAGCTCGGGGTTTTCAGCTTCCAGAGGCAGGTCTCCTGGGGGCTGACTTATATGGATGGTTCCGCACTACCATTCCATCAAGGGGAGCATTCTGCTGCTGAAGACACATGTAAGAACTGCCAGATTCCGAGTGATGCAATTTGATTGGCTGCCCCTTCAGACCCAGCAGCACCCCTCCTCCCACCTGGCTGACTGCTGGACCCCAGTTTCCCCATCCCACCTCAGCTTGACTGGCCCAGAGACACAGTCAGAGCACCAGCTCTGCATGGGATCCTTGCATAGGGCAGGCATTACGGGGAGATGAGGGTCCCTTCCTAGAATTTGATCTTTACCTTATCGTACCCAACCTTGGCTAGAGTGCAGTCCTATTATTCAGTATTTTGCTAAAAGGCTGCCTTCCCTGGGAGTGTGAGGTGAGAATGAAGAAGCCTCCAATATCATGTTGAGCATGGGTGGGCCGGATCCAGGGCTGGGAGGACCCTGTCTGGCCCCACAGGGATCCAATACTGGGACCCGGACTGCAGAGAACCACATTCTTTGTTTGTGGCTCTGACACTACATCATCGTGTGGCTTCCAACAAGTCACCTTACAAGGTAAAGATAATCATATCTGCTCTTTCAACTTTATGAAATAATTATAAGGAGTAAACGAGAAAAGGCAAAAGTAAATATTGTCCATACTGTGTACGATGTCATTATTACCGCTTAAGTGGTAGTCACGAGGTACTTAGGGAAAATTCTCTTCTCCCATGAAGTGGCAGGCTTCTTTGGTTCCTGTTATTATATTATATTTCTGCTAAGTTTAAAAATATTCATCTCATTTCAACCTATTTTTTTTTTCTCGTACACTACTCATAAAAGCCAGTTCAAAGTTGTTTGGCTGCAGAGAGAAGCAATGTATTAGCATCATGATCTTAAAACAAAAGGTCAGGTGTCCTCCTACCCTCCTTTTCTTTTCGGTAAACTGAGCTATGCTGGTTCTCAGGTGCAACCTACCACTTCAGGAGCCGCAGGTGGTGAGAAGGGGTTCAAAGCATCTGCGGGGATCCTAGAAAAAGCCCCCAAGGCAGCAACAGTGGCCAAGGCCGGCTGCCACAGAAGGGGACTTTTATGGGTAAGAAGATTACAAGGTGGCCCCCAGCCCTGTGGTAGGGACTTGCTGATTTCACCAGCAAGTCGGACAGCATTGGTCCTTCATGTTCTCGGAGTCATTTTGCTGGAGGAGAAGCCCCAGGCCTGCAAGGCTTGCCTCTGCGGAGGCGAGAATGCTCGTCTGGGAGACGACAAAGCTAAGGAAGTTTGTGTTGGAAGCTGGAATCGGGACACGTGTTCCTTGGCTTAGAGCAGCACCCGCAGAAGGGCGGTTGCACTGACCAAACCCCTGCCGGAGCAGCAGAAGTTAGAGCCAAAGCCTGTTGCTCTGAGGCTCACCTCCCACCGAAACATGATTTCCTATTATTTGCCCAGAAACTTCTTGTGTCTTGGAGTTGGCGAGACGGGTGTTTATCTGCTCCCATCACAACCGTCTTAAGGGACCGGTGGCCGATGAGGACAGACCTTTTCCCCTGGGCCCAGAGCCAGTTGCAGGAGAGGTGGATGCCCCAGGGGTGGAGCCCTGAAGCCCTGTGGCCTTCGTCAAAGCAGACCGTCTGTTCTTCTCGCCTGTGGATCCTATTGTGGTGTGTGCTACTGGGAACTTCAGGACAGTTTTAGTCTTCTTTTACCGTGCCAAAAAAGCTTTTTTTCTTTTTTTTCCTAGTTGGCATTCTGAAATACTTTACCTTTTTTAAGGTGATATCTGGACAGTAGGTTCAAAATGCCCCTGCCCCGATCTCTTTGCTGCCTCTCCGCACCCCATACTTACCCTGCTACTACATCAAGGGAGCTGACGACCCTGGAGGAAATGTCCCCAGTGTGTGTCAGGACAGTGGGAGGCGGGGTGGGGCAGCAAGTGACAGCAAAGAACAGTCCCTCATGTCCTGTGTTTCACCGGTTGCCTCAACCCATTTTCAAATCTGGAAACTTTACAAACATTGCCACAGCCCCAGTTGAAAGTTTTGTCATGGGGATGAAGATGGGCCATTGATTAGAGACTCTTCTCTCTGAAGGTGGAAGGGAGGCCGTTGGGGCACCTCAATGCCATGTGGGCCTGAAGCTGGCAGGCTCTCAGCTCTGTTGCCACAGGTGGGGGGCGGGGGGCAGCTTCCACAAGACACACTCACCTCCTGGAGCTGGAGGAGAGAAGTCACACCTGAAGGAGGATCCTGGAGCAATTCGGGATGACACGAAAGCTTTGTCTGAATGTTTACTTGAAAGGCAGCTGCTAAAAATTATGTGCTATGCTCAACAAACACCGGTGTGGGGCGTACTGTGTGCCAACACTCGCTCAACACTTTCTAAGTGCTAACCCAATTCTCGAGACAATCCACATGGCAAGTACTGGTTTTGTCTCCACTCCACAGAGACTGCAAACAGTGTCCAAGAGCAGAGCTCCTGAGGGGCCCCACCAGCCCCTCTTGCCCAGGCCTCAGGATGTCTGTGGGAAGATGCCCCAACCGGGACTCCACTTTGTCATAGCCCAGCTATGGGTAGGCCTCCCCAGAGAATCAATGCCAAGCTGGGATAACCCTTGTCAGGTTTTTTATTGTGTATTAGTGACTGTGACCTTCCCATCACCACCACAGGGGCCAGCCGCCAACAAGAAGTGTCAGGTGAGCAGCAGTGCTGGTGATGGGAGAGCAACCTCTTTGCTTCTTTTGGGGAGTATGAGGAAGAAGAATCAGCAAAGTAGGGCCTGTGAAGGTTTGGCTCTAATATACCCTGAATCCTCAGCTAGAAGGGTTTCCACATCTGTTTCCATTGTCAAGCTGGATGCTTGCTTTTTCTTTCTTTCTTTGCTTTTTTCTTTCTTTCTTTCTTTCTTTCTTTCTTTCTTTCTTTCTTTCTTTCTTTCTTTCTTCTTTCTTTCTTTCTTTCTTTCTTTCTTCTTTCTTTCTTTTTTTCTTTCTTTTAGATTTATTTATTTATTTGAGAGAGAGAGAGATAGCATGACCAGGAGGGCAGTGGGAGGGAGAGAGAATGTCAAGCAGACTCCATGTCCTGTGCGGAGCCAGATTCAGAGCTGAATCTCATGACCCTGAGATCACAACCTGAGCCAAAACCAAGAGTCAAAGCCTCAACCGACTGAGCCATCCAGGGACCCCAAATCGGATGTTCTCTCCTTGTTATTTCCCACTGCTCTTCCTGGGGAAGGTCAGTCTCTGCTGTTTCCGGCTCTAATCTCGTGTACTTTGAAGCTCTGTGATTAAGAGCATAAACATTTAGGATTCTCTATCATCTTGGTCATTGGAGACTTTACTATTATGAAATTACCTTCTTATCTCTGATAATTTTTCATTTAAAATGGGCTTTACTTGATATTAATATAGCCCACCCACTTCCCAGTTTTCTTTGATTAGTGTTAGCTTGGCAAGTCTTCTTCTAGGCTTTCATTTACAGCATATTTGTGTCTTTATATTTAAACCGTGTTTCTTGCAAGCAGCAGAGAGTTGGGCCTTGCTGTTCAACCCCATCTGACAGCCTCTGCCTTTATGTTGAGGCAAAACCCTTCTGAGGCTCTTCTCGCTGCTGCAGTGGGGGTGTATCTAATCTGGCAGGAGAAACAGCACCACGACCGTTCCGCATCAGCCCCAGCTGCTGTTTCCTCTACCTTGTGTGGGTCTTCTTCTCCTGAAGCTTCTGGGTTGTGTGTGCACCAGCTGATGGGTTCTCTGCAGAACACCCGAGCGGACTCTGTGGGTGGCTCACCCTCTCTCCCTGTGAAGTCCTCCCCTCCCTGCCCTGCATCCCGAAGACTCTCAGGGCCTCACACCAGGGCGATCATGGGCCTCAGTTTGCTGGTTCCCTGTTTTTCAGGGATCATTGTCTTTTACTGCCTGACGCTTAGTGCCTTGAAAGCAATTGTTTCATATATTTTTCAGTTCTTTCATTGTTTGAGGAGGGAGGGCAAGTCTATCCCTGTTTCCCTGTCTTGTTAGAGGTAGAAGTCACCAACCTGGGCAGAACCCACCGCTCTAGATGAGCAGAGGCTGAGCGCAGAGGGCAGAGGTTGAACCGGAAAGGAGTCTGATGAGCGCCCCCACTATTCAATTTTGAAGAACAGTGTGCTATTATTTTTGAAGCAAGCCCGAAGTATTTATAAACTGAATTTGTTCACTTACTTATTAGCTATTTCCATCTCAGACTTTACAGTCTCGGTGATTTCCCTTTTCTGTGAAACATAAAGAAAATCTAAAATCATGGGAAAAAAATATTTTTTACAGACCCCAACAGACAAATTGATGAATAAAACCTCAAGGGTATTTGCCAAGCATGTGGATCAATCCTGGATGTATCTGTTTCCCCTTATAATCGGGAGAAAATCTGCTTCATGTAGAACTACTGTCGTACCTCATAACAGAACAAAATATCCATGCTATAATCCTAAAGTGAGAGGACATGACTCTACTGGCAACTTTCTTTATATTTAAGGATTATCTCCATGTAGAAAAAAAATGGACAATTAAATCTTTCTGCAGGGATAGGAAAAATTAGATTTGCTGCAGGTTCTCTCTTATCTCTGTTAAAAAGGAATCGAAATGTTTTGTAAGGACCCCAGGGATCGGGCCTTGCTACTTGCTGCAAGAGGGAGCAGGATCCCTCTCAGAGACAAATCAGAGAGGTGTCAGGTTATAAGCACTCAGCAAACCTTACAGAGGCCGGAAGGATACTTGAGTGGGAGCAAATTGTCTGGCATTAGGAAGAAGGAGGAGCCCAGGAAATTGGAAACAAGGAGGGTCTGTACTGGGAGTAGCGACAGGAAACAGGAAAGCAATGACTCTGAGCTGTCAGAGAAGGCCTGAGCATGCTGCTGGCGGTGAGGCCCAAACCATCAATCGAACTCACTCCAATTTCCTTTGTTGTTAGAAGTGAGACATGTAAACATAGTGTCTCTAAGGGTGTTTTAACTGCTCAGAACATTTGTTTAATTTAACGAGGCACCAGGTCCCAGCCATCCTCCAGCTTAGCCTTCTGTAGGGCATGATTCTCATACTACCCGATTTTGAATCATTCATTCCAACTCCAGGCAGAAGGGAAAAGATCAAACAGTGGGCGGGACCTTAGGGAGGTCTTCATCTGAGAGGGAAAACACTTCCTGTTGTCTTGCTGTTTATCAATATCCAAGACAACCTTCCTTCCCCGTGCCACAAAATGCATCTAAGACTAGACAGCTGTAGAGGCCAGATCTAGATGTGTATGGAACAGAGTTTTGGAAGAAAGCTTTATTCTCGACTCTAAAAAGAAAGCATGGGTGACTAGAATATTAAAACAATCACAAGGTATAAAAAAAGACACTGTTTAGGGTAAATTTTCTATTGCATTAGACTCCTAGATAAGTGTATTGATTTTCATATCCCTTGAAAGATCCACTGGCAAAAGCAGCGTGTGTCTCCATCCCCGCTGCGAGTGAAGCTGATTCCCTTGGGCTGCGCTATGCTGGGCTCTTCTGAAACAATGCCAAACACACTTTGTCATGGCTAAGGTCACACTTTGTCTCCTCCAACCTGCTTTGACTGGGTTTGTAGAAGTGGTTACATCCACGAGTGACCACCCTATCAAGACCACTGTAATGGCACCCCCAAAGGCTCTCAGGAGAAGCAGCTCTTCAGGAACTCACACTGAACTTTGGGCCAGAGTCATGCCTAATAGTTTAGCTCATTTACTGGAGTGAAGAAGCTGAGTGGATTTCATTAGCTAAAAGTATACCCTAAGATTACTCATGACAGTTCTCCCTAAGTGATAGTGTCTTAGCAGTGTTTAGTAGTTCTCATTGCTACCAGCTCAGTACTCGTTTCTTTGACTATTCCAGAGATGGCCTGAAGTGATTGTCAGGGAAAAGCATAAATCAGCATCAAGTGAAATCAGACCTAGTGGAAAGCTCACTAAGCAGTCATCCTTGGGGTGAAACAGACATGTCGATGTTTTGCATGCTTTTCAAAAATACTCTGACAAGTAGGACACAATTTGGGATAAGTTCTCTCAGTAGTGAATAATGCCAAAGGAAAGACAATAAAAGTTCTAAAATTAGTAATAATCACCTAAAATGGATAACTTGATGCAAAGACCTAAAGTAAAAGCTTTACTCATGTTATTCTGAACTTTGCAACATAAAATACATTTCAGGGAATCACTGCTTCTACCCCCAGATGTATTGTTAATGTCCACTGAGTCAGAAATGGGACAATGTTAAAAAGCAATACATTTAACCTAATTTATATTTTGCTAATTCTGACAACATCTACATACATTTGAAAAATAGTATATGATGCATTTATTGTCCATATGGCTTTATGAACTCCATGCCCTTTGCCCAGAGTTTGGGGATAACTAGTCCATTTGATGCAACATCAATGATACTAAAAGGTTAACTATAGGAGGAAGTGAAGCCTCTGGGATTCACTTAGCTGTGGTTTCTGTAATCAGTGGTCCACTTACCTAGGTTAACTCTCAAAAGAAAATGATCTCTAGAGATGCACACTTTCCTCTTTGCTAACCAGATTATCTTGGTTGACTTTGACCTAAAAATCCTAAAAACATTCTCTTAAATCAAAGATTGCAAGGGAATCCCAGTCCTTTAGGCAATTTGGTTTCCAGACAAGATAAGAATGGAGATTATGTTTCTAGAAGGAATCCATTTATTCCAAACCTGAGCTGATCCAAATTTGTGTTTGTCTAGACAATGCTAGGCCCTTTTACAGGTAGTGCTGTAAAGTTTTATGCATAAATTGCTCTTATGAAATGGGTTTTGCCAATTATATAAATGTTTTTCTAAAAGTTAAGACATTTGTTTTGCTTTTTAAACTTCAATAACTCATATTTCAATGAGAAAACATATTTCACATAAAGCACCATTTTTCAAAAGCCTGAACATATATAGTTATGAAAAAGTCATAGCGTGCTTTTTTGTTGATTTGTTTTATGGGTCTTAATAAAATAGCTGGTTTTTATTAAACTGCCCTAGACACTGTGGACAAGGTAAGAAACCTTACTGCAGAGCTCCAGACAGGAGCCAGGGCTACCTGTGTACGTCTGAAGTTAAAGCTACGCACATGGCCAGACCATTTGTATCACTTCCACTGAGACCATTTTCAACTACCAAGATGGCATTGGACCATTTTGCCTATACAGCACCCTGACCGAGTCTCAAGGTGAGTTCTCAGGCATCAGGGACTCTCCCTAGGAGTTAAATGTCCCCTCGTAGACATGATCTCTTTGGGAGCACACTGAAGAAGGTCTGTTGGGGAGAAAAATATGTAAATATGTTTTCTCTCTCTCTGGGCATTGTTTGCAAGGAACGAGGAAGAAGCTGTAGATGACTGAGGACAGGAACAAAGAGAATCTAGAATGAGGGGCTGAGAGCAGAATGAAAGGAAGCTAGGTAGAGAGAATAGGAGGAAGCAAGTAGAGGGGATGCCTAATGTGGCACCACCTTCCATGGGAAGAGGACCTCCCAAGCCACCTGAGTTCTGCTGGAGCAGGGGACACAGGGTCATGGGCATGACAGGCACCACTGGGACCCCACCCCTCAGCATGGCCAGAGCAGAAAGAGTGGGATGCCCATGCTCATATGCCACAGAGCTGCATGGGAGCGACACATGCCACAGTTGGGATTCCCTGGACTGCCATGGGAGAGCTGCTGAGTCCGCCAGAGATGTGCTTGCAAAAGCCACATCAGCAAAGGCTGGAAAGCTGAAGGCAACTGCATTGTCCCTACAAAGCAGCCAGCTGTCTCTCAGCTGCCCACTCCCACATGGGGGTCCTCGAGGGCTGGGGAGGGGGAGTAAAAAGCCACTGTCACTGGATTAGGAATTGAATAGGACTCTCTTTTGCCACAGATCACAAAAGCCTAGGATGCTCTCTTTGGCATGGCAAACACTCACCTGTGGCCCTGCTAGTACTGTCACCTGCTCTGTCCTATTTCTTTGGGGAGCATCAGGGAGAAAGCAACACAGCTGAAAGGAAAGCGGAAACCCACTTTTGTTATTTCTGTGCTGAAATATGTCATCATTTCTCCCCTTTCTTGCTACCTTGGCCCCATGGGCCCTGTGATACTGGAAAGGGCAGGGGCACCCCGACACTTAACTCCATCCTCTTCTACAGCCCTGTAACACCAGGTGTCGGAGGCTTGCAGGACAGGTGAGATCCGCTGGAGACTGTGGACACAAGAACAGGCTGGGAAGAAAGCCCTGGGCTTTGGTGGTGGTTCCCAAGGTGGAGGAAATTTCTGTAGAGTCAAGGTCTTTTTTATAGCCATCCAATTCCACCCAGTCTCCTTCTAAACTGCAGCATTTCAGAACATTAAGGCTCAGAGAGGGTAGCTGACTTCCAGGGGATCACAGAGTGTGTTCAGTGGCAGAGCTGGGGTTGGAAACTGCATCTCTCGTCTAGTTGCAGGGCTCTTTCCAACTAAGCCACTTTTTCCAAATGTGGTGAGTCTCGACAGGAGAGCTTCCCACCCCCACCCCTCTCGCAGCCTCAGTGTGGCTCATGGGGCAGAACGAGAATGCACAGGACTCTAGTGTCTACTGTACTTCTATTCTGTTTACAGAATTTCACATCTTTGCCTGCTTTCAAGCACACAGCTTCCTGGTCCATCTCTGATTGCTCCCTTTTCACTCCTCCCAATTCTGGAATAATTTACATAATCCTTGACTGGTGGTGTTCACAATGCAAGGGCTGCCAGCCCCACAATATCACACGTAGACTCACATGCACACAGGCAACCGTACCCACAGCTGCCACCACAGCCTCCATCACTGAACCTTGGACCTACTCAGCCATTCCAATGGGAACACTTCACTAGAGCATCAGAGGAGGGCTGTCTCCACCCCTCTCTGCATTGTCCATCTGGCAATGGGGGTGCAGCATGAGGGGGAGTGGGGCAGGAAGAAGGAAGGGAGAAGATGTGGATGTAGCCTGAAATCAATGAGAAGTGGGGCTGTATGCAGACCAAAGCCACCCCCACCTCTCATCCAGATCACGGGATAGTGTCCCCCTCTTGTACACGAGCACCTCCTGATCCAGTGGTTATGATAAGGCACCAGGAAGCAGCACAGCTCAGGCGCAGTACATCAGTGGGCAAGGAAACACAGGGTATATTGTCTTTGTGGGCTTCTGCTCACAAAACTCTCTATAATCTCTGCTGCGGGGAAGTCCATTCAGTGATTAAGGGCCTTCTTTCTTTAGTGGCCCATCCCCACTCTTCCCATCCCCTGAACCACACACGTGTCTCTGTCCGTCCTGGTCCTCCTCTGGTTAATTTCACAGCTATCGGTGGAGGGGCAGCCTCCTGCCTTTGAACATGAGCTCTAGGCTTTCCTTCCCCGTGTCACAGTCAGCCAGCTGCCAGCGAGGCCGGCTAGCAAACAGGGCGATGGAAATTCAGCTGACGAGTGGAGGAGTGCCAATATAAATTTCCCTTTTCTCGCCACAATTTTATAGAACTTTGCAAAGATGCACATCAGCACTTTTGCAAGCCTGGGTTTCCTTCTGAAAAGAATCAAGCCTGTCAAAGCTCTAAACTTTTATGCTGTTATTTTTAATGGTTTGATCAATTACCCAGCACATTATGTTCCTGTAACCCTATCCTATGCCATAAGAAGAGGGTTTAAATTCCAGAGTTCCAGAAAAGTCTGTTGGCCACATCAACCCGAGTTTTATGTAACCCACCTCTCAAGCTCAGGGACTCATTAATTACATTTCCTCTTGCATTCTCAGATACTGACCTCCTTTTATCCTGACATCTCATTACCATTTCTTTAGTATATGGGAGTACATTTAAGGCCTGGCTATACAAGGCAGCATTTCCATAAACCTTCTTTCTAGTCTTTGTTCATAAATGAATCTCCAGCAGGGAGGGCTGGCTTGCTTCGGCTGACCCATTCCATGGGATAGGACTGAAGTTAGAAAGGGTTAGCAAAGAGACAGTGCTAGATAAAAACACAAGAAGTTCTAGCAAGTTCCAAAAATGCTTTAGAGATTCTTGATTGCATTATGCCCTCTGTGGCAAAGGAAGTTACTGTGTACTTACTTCACATTTCTGCACTTCACAGAGGAAAACTCAGAGTTTTCAAGGGGGAAAGTCGACTTCATTGTCTTGACCTTAACCCTTCAAAGTGAATCAAACAATAGTGAGTGGCTAGAACACACTTCACAACTGATCATGGAGATTTCTTTAAGTTGTAACATTTTCTCATTTAATGTGCCGAAACAAAAACTTGGCAAAAAAACTATTTTGACTTCGACATCTTACTGGTCTTATACAAATGAGCTCCTCAAGGGCAAAACTGATGGGTCATTACCTTGTTGTGTGGACATCTCAAAAAGCAGTTTTTGTAACTGATTGGAACCTAACACCGAAGGCTGGACAATCTCCCAGATCCCAAGAAGTCACAGCATTCCTCAGCCCCTGGCCTTGACTTGCCTCCCCATGTGTGTCACCTGACAAGGCAGTACCTGCTGTCTTTCAAGACCTCCATTTTCCAGACATCTTCCTGGAGCCCCTCCCATCCTCTTTCATAGAGGAGATGTGATCACCCTGCTTGTTGAATCCCCATTGCATCCTGAGCAGTCCTGGTACCATCACATACTTAACACTGTATTGCACTTGTAACTCTACCTGTGCATTCCTCTTTCCCAAACAGGGGTTCTCAGTCTCTCTACTATTGACATACTGGGCCACATTTCTTTGCTGTGGTGGCTGTCCTGTGTGTTGTGGGATTTTTTTTAAGAGACAGAGAGATAGATCACAAGTGGGGGTGTAGGGGCAGAAAGAGAGGAGAAAGACAGAAAAAATCTTAAGCAGGCTCCACGCTGAATGCAGAGCTTGACATGGGGCTCGATCTCATGACCCTTGGACCATGACCTGAGTCAAAATTAAGAGTCAGACACCTAACTGGCAGAGCTACCCAGGTGCCCCTATTGTGGAATATTTAACATCATTGCTAGCCTCTACCCCCTAGATGCTACTAGAACCCCCTCCGTTAGTAGTGACAACCAAAACTATTGTCAGACAGATGTCCCGCAAGAGGGAAACTCACCCCATTTGAAAATCACCATTCTAGACACTAAGGTCATGGGGTGATAACAACATTTTATTTATTTTTAAATCCCTCGCACCTAGCATAAGCCATGCTCTATGATGGCATTTGGTGAGTATTTGTTTAATTTTGAGAATCAAGTAAACAATATATGCTCAGACAGTATTTCCCCGAGTTAGGAGTCTTTATGTTCTGTCTCCCTTCCTGATATTTCCCAACATTTCTTTTCCCTTCCTTTTTTTTTTTTTTTTTTCTTTTCCCTTCCTTTATATTCCCTTTCACTATTATTCATATTCCCCAAATGAATGAGAACATACACTGTTTGTCCTTCTCCGATTGACTTATTTCACTCAGCATAATACCCTCCAGTTCCATCCACATTGAAGCAAATGGTGGGTATTTGTCATTTCTAATTGCTGAGTAATATTCCATTGTATACATAAACCACATCTTCTTTATCCATTCATCTTTCGATGGACACCGAGGCTCCTTCCACAGTTTGGCTATTGTGGCCATTGCTGCTAGAAACATCGGGGTGCAGGTGTCCCGACGTTTCATTGCATCTGAATCTTTGGGGTAAATCCCCAACAGTGCAATTGCTGGGTCATAGGGCAGGTCTATTTTTAACTCTTTGAGGAACCTCCACACAGTTTTCCAGAGTGGCTGCACCAGTTCACATTCCCACCAACAGTGTAAGAGGGTTCCCTTTTATCAACATATTTCTATTACTTTTTGCTGCTACAATTATCTGGAACTATCAGCCAATCTAAGCTACACGTAGTGATGATGACACCTACTCAGTAATAGGGGTGAAGATTTGCTATATGGTGCAAGTGCTTAGCACCTGTGGTGTGCAGTATTGATTGACTCTGAATTTGGGCTGGCCTCTGCAATGGGTCATGATCATTGAACCCAGACCTCTGGTGATCCTGGCTTCTAGTCTTCATCATGGTTACTGGCTTTAGTTGCTAGAGCTTGCTTCTGACTTCTGATGGCAGGCCTGACCTAGCTCTGCAGCCTCCAAACCTCTCACCTACCCTGACTGCTCTTGATCTGAACCACCGCCCATGCTTTCCTGTCCCAGTGGAGCGAGCCCATGTCCTACACTGATTTGTCTTGCCACCTTGTGGGCCCCAGAATTAAGTTCTTTGCAAGCTGTACAAAACCTGCAAGATCTCATATATTTGCCTTGGCCCTGTGTATATCTCCTAAATAGAGCCAATTGAAAAGTATCTGGTTCTGTTCAACAATTGAGCTGGGGGCTCAGTACCATGTAAAATAACCAGACCAACTGATATTTTGGTATCTGACTGCCTTGGCGCTATGCAAACATCATCCATGACAGGATTTAGTAAAATACCTAATGAGAACTGGTGATCTAACGACTATTGCCACATTATAAAATTACCACCACAGAAACTCCACGTTAACTATTCTCCTTTGAGATCCAGGCTAATGTAAGACAGATGATGAGCTAGACTCTCAGCCTGGGCAATATTGGTCTCCAGCAGACATCTGAGGCCCCTATTAAGCCATAAAACAACAAGCAGTGCCTACTCAGAGGTGTCACCTTGACAAAAGTTAATGTAATTTGTACCTTTATCCACTTTGCAACCTCCATTCCTAATACTTACCCCTTTCCCCTAGTCATCATAGCAGCATGCATCCCACAATAAGGAGTATTGACATCAGTAGAGATTGGAAAATCTATCTATAAATGGGACTTTCACCCCTAAGAGCATTCCCCACACTTGGCTGTTCATTTTTTCATTTCTTTGGCCATTTATTTATTCATCCCCTGTCTATACATTCACTTATGTGTTCATTCAGCAGACATTTATTCAATCACTGAGGTGTGCCTGCTGCTGTGCCAACACTAGCATACCGTGGCGAGTGAAGATGATCTTGTTCCTACTCTCCTAGACTTTTGGATGAGTGGCAAAGACAAATAATAACAAATAACCATGAAAACAGAGGTACAATCAGCCCTGCAGTCAATTCTACCTCAAAGTCAGGGAAGGATTCGCTGAGGAAGCAATGCTGAAGCTACACCCTGAAGGACAGGTAGGAGTTCACTAGGCAAAGTGTCAGAACAACAGAGGCAGCTTAGAAAACATACTAATTTCTAGGAGCTGCCTTCAGCAATTCTAATTCAGAAGGTTTGAGGTGGTCCCAGAGTGGGTATTCCTAAAGACATGCTGGAGGACTGCCTCAGTCTGTGCAGCCTTTACCAGGGGCAGGGTCCATGACCAATGAAGGCTCATCCCATCTAGAAGGTGACACATGGTGCCTAAGAATTGGAAGCACATCCATGTGGAGACCAGGTAAAGGAAATGCAGATTAGAATAAGCCTGATACATCCTCCAGCTACAAGACCCCTCTTCCTAAGTGAAGAGCCCAAAATATTCTGATTCTCTTTGACTCTTCCCCTTTTAAAGACAATTCCCATTACAAAAAAAACAATTCTAATGCTCTTGGCCTCTAGCTCAAGTGAGCATTGTTGGTGTTGGTTTCCCGTTCTGTTGGATATTGGCCAAACTTATTTATCCTTTTGTTCTTGTTGCTACCGTTGAGTATCTGTGTGAGGCTCTGGATCCCATGTAAGAGAGCCAGTTTCTTTAGAACCCTAGTGCTTGAAAAATGTGTTATGAAAACTTATCCCAGAAAGGGTGTCCAGAGTCCTTTTTAGATATTTATGAGTGAGCAATCAAAAAGCAGATTTGGTTAAATGATTTAATTTGTCATTTTTTCCTTGTGTGATTCCAAGTTCAAATCCAGCAAGACTGAATCCACAAATAGTATGATGTAAGTAACCTGTAAAGGCTCTCCAGCACTCTCACAGCCAGGTCAAGTTCTAAACAGCTCTAGACCCTATGAGGCAAGAATCCAATTACCAGACACCTGTTCTGTTACCATTATAGCACAAAGATTCTGTTTCTCTTTATTCTTATTTTTTTTACTCTTACATGTACCAGATTTAAGGAATGTAGTCAAACAGTAAGTTCCAGAGGCCTAACTCTGACCTTAATGGTTCAATGAAGTGCAGAATCCAGTAAGTCTGTTTAATGGCATTATGATAAATATGGCCCCTGGAAAGTCTTTTAATGTGTTACTGAACTGGTGTCAAGAAGAAAATGTCAAAATACTAAAAATGGACTGAAGTTAACAATCTGGACTCCAAGTCCACTAGAAGTTTATTCGTTCTTCTTATTTTATATATACAGAGGTGATCTCACAGTCACATGGTAATGGGAGCAAAGTAATATGAAAACAATCAGATGGGCTGCAGAAAGGTCCAAAACCAGGACCTCGTGAGTACATGACGAAGCAAATGGCCCTGAGTGGTGCTAAGGGCTGACTATGTGCTCAATCTGCTCAAATTTTCCCTCAGGATAAATCATTTCCACAGTTTGTTATTTTTATCAATTCCCACCACAACTGTATGAATCATATCTAGCTGATTTACGTTCCTTAACATGTGTAGAGCTGGAAGGATAGCCAAAGATCCTCTCATCTAGGAGTTTTCAAAATGTGTTCTTCAAATTGGTAACGTGCCCTGCAGATGCTCCAGGGGCCTTCAGAAGACTGAGGTGGAGGCTGAGGGGAAGCGAGATGGGAGTCAGGACTCAGACTCCAAGCTTCAGTTCCAACAAGAAACATTGTGTTTTTGTTTGTCATTTTTATTAAGGTGCTGAATTTGGATCATTTTTGAAAAAAATACTTTAAAAATATTGTCTTCGCTAACTCCCATCATGAAACTCAAATATATAGAAGGGTTGAGAATTGCCCATGATTATACAATTGATTAGTGGCAAAGCAGAATGGAATCCTGCTCTTCTGAGTCTCAATACACTTTGTAGATTTTGAAATTTTGATCTCGATTTCCAATTTCAAAACTCTGATTAAGCTCTCAAATGCTTATTTGCAATAGTGTATGAATCTATGCTATGAGTTGTCCGGAAAAAATTCAGTAAAGATTCATGTTGTTTTAATTCATACTCAACTGACAAAATCTTGTAATTACCAAGCCACTTTATATTCTTAAGCACAAAGCCTGCAGGCCCAGACCCAGATGAAATTCTCCAATTTGGAATCCATCTGAACATTTATATAATTTATTCCAGGGATGGATAAAGGTTTAGTTAACAGCCAACACTGATCGATTGGTAGTGACTAGCTGAGAAAGATCCTGGGGATACTGTTGATTACAGAGAAAATGCAGCAATGATTAGCAATTTCTGCCATGGACATGGGAGTGGAGTGTGGTATGATTGTCTTATCTGTGTCACCCCTTCTCTCCTAAGAACCACGCTTTGATTCATAAATTATCTTGAAATTTTTTCCTTTCCCTATTAGACTACAACTTTTCAAATTTAGGGACCATGATAGAAATTCTTAACAAATTGTTATATATAAATGTAGGTGCTAATAAATATAAATCAGTGAGATGGAACTGAACCACATTGAACTGAATCAAATCAAATTGAATTAAACGGTTTATCTCCAAGGGACATCAAAATAAAACTCAGTGAGGGAGGCACATTTATCTACTCAGTGACCAAAAAGATATTTTCAGCAAGCCTTAGAAGTCAAAACATTCTATATTTCATTTAAGAATATCTCCCAACAAGTACATTTAAATTGGCCCATGATTTCCAAAATTTTTTTTGTCTGTAGGGTATCAAAGCACAGGGTCTTGGAACAAAATTAAATCCAAACAAAATTAAATGTATTTATAATTGTGCTTTCCTTGGCTGCTGAATTACCAGTAGTCATGAAAAATTGAGATGTAATTAATGGAAAATGGATTCTCTGACACTTTTTAAAAAATGATTAGAAACAGGAATGAGTTAGATCACAAAAAGAAGCCAACTCTACAGAGATTTGCAAGCATCACGAGGATAGGATGTTCTTCCCTGTAATGTTATTTTTGAGAAAATTATCCCTTCTCATACCTTTACTCTCATCTCTCCTCAAAAGCTTCCTTTCGTCTATGCAAAGTGGAGAGTAGAGTGTCTCTGAGTCAGTTCGGGCTGTTATAACAAAATACCATGGACTGGTGGCTTAAACAACAAACATTTCCCTCTCACAGTTCTGGATGTTGGAAGTCTGAGATGCATGGTCAGGTTCTGGTGAGATTTTCACTTTCTGGCTTAAAGCCAGCCATTTTCTGGATGTGTCCTCACATGACACGGGAGAACAAGCTCCCTGGCATCTTTTCTTACAAGTGCTCCACCCTCATGACCCAATCACCTCCCAAAGGCCCTACATCTTAATACCGTCACATTGGATTAGAGAATTCTGGAGGGACACAAACATTCAATCCGTTGCACAGCATGGAAAAAATGGGGGTGAGGTGTCTAGGGCCAACCTTTAGGGCAGTCTAGCTCTTCCCAACTCATCTGATGAGGGCGCATCAGCAAAGGGGCAGAAGAGGTGAGGTCACAGAGGTGGGAGGGAAGCTGGGAGGGTGCCATGTCACAGAGGCCATGGAGAACCACCTATCCTTCCCCTTCTCCTTGCAGTGGTGCCGGCACCCTAAAGCATCTTTCTGTGCTGAGTAGTATATGAGTCTATGCTATGAGTCTACTGGAAAAAATTCAGTAAAGCTTATTTTTTGCTTACAGATGTGTTAAATGTGCTTTGCTGCTCTTCAACATGGGTTTCAAGTACAGAATATCTCTAGGAGGAAATCTTATTTGTAGCTAATAGATATAATTCTTAGTCTAGTATATGAATAAAAGCATCACTTTTGTTTTGAGCCTAGCAGCCCCAATTCCAGTGGGTGGCAAAAACTGAATCTTAATTCATTGGATCCCCCCTCCTCTTACTCCAGGGGTTGTAGCTAAGTTCTGTGGAATGTACATTGAAGCAAGCCACTATGCATGTGGGAGTGTGGCAGAGGACATACTGGTCTCGATGTTATCTGTCCAAGAGTGTCTGCTGAGATAACCATCTTCCCATCAAGTCTGAGGTAATCAACTCATGTAGGTTCCACTCATCTGACCCATTGCAGACACAGGAGCTCAGCTGTCACTTCTATCCATTGCTTTGATGCACAGGGATTATTCTGCTCCTGGCTTGGAAACCTTAATGAAACTTGCCCTTTCTGCCTGGATTTGCTGATCCTTTCTCAAGGCCCAGCCATTTGGGCAGGACTCTCGCAGGCCCAGCACATAGATTCCCTTCTCAGATTCTTCTGATCTACCCCAGGTTTTGTTGCCTTACCAGGAAGCAGAGTGCAGGACCACTATCCAGGGGAAGGAGAAGGAAGACCAGCCATTTTCTTCAAAGCTCCTGTTCCCAATGTCTGTCATGCTTGAACTCTGATTCCCAGTAAAGATGCTGGAAGCACAGAGCTAGAAAATAGCATGGGCTCCATTATTCAAAGCTTAATCATTAGAACTAAAATCTGTGTCAGGCACGTAGCTCAATAAGTATCTATGGAATGAGTTCATACCTGAGTAAATGAGTCAATATCTGCTCTCCACACCACTAGACCCTCTTGAAACAATGAACACAAAAGCACCAGCCCTGCCATTTGAGGGGAAAATAGAAGAAAGAAATCTTGGGGAGGAGGGGAGAGGATAATATTTCTAAAATATTATACAATCACATGTACTTTGACCTGGGTTTGTAAGGAATTCAAAGACAAATCTCTGTATTTTAAGATTCCACTTTTAAAATAAGTTAGACATCGCCTAGAAAATAGTTTCCTGTTGACTAGGATTTATATTTAGGTGAATTAGGAGCTAATCCTATTATAAGAAGATAAATATTATCCTCTCCCCTCCTCCCCAAGATTTCTTTCTTCTATTTTCCCCTCAAATGGCAGGGCTGGTGCTTTTGTGTTCATTGTTTCAAGAGGGTGTAGTGGTGTGGAAAGCAGATATTGACTCATTTACTCAGGTATGAACTCATTCCATAGATACTTATTGAGCTATGTGCCTGACACAGATTTTAGTTCTAATGATTAAGCTTTGAATAATGGAGCCCATGCTATTTTCTAGCTCTGTGCTTCCAGCATCTTTACTGGGAATCAGAGTTCAAGCATGACTGAGACATTGGGAACAGGAGCTTTGAAGAAAATGGCTGGTCTTCCTTCTCCTTCCCCTGGATAGTGGTCCTGCACTCTGCTTCCTGGTAAGGCAACAAAACCTGGGGTAGATCAGAAGAATCTGAGAAGGGAATCTATGTGCTGGGCCTGCGAGAGTCCTGCCCAAATGGCTGGGCCTTGAGAAAGGATCAGCAAATCCAGGCAGAAAGGGCAAGTTTCATTAAGGTTTCCAAGCCAGGAGCAGAATAATCCCTGTGCATCAAAGCAATGGATAGAAGTGACAGCTGAGCTCCTGTGTCTGCAATAAATGTATTAAATGTGGTGAATGTAGCAAAGATTGGATGAAAAGGCCTTTCCTGCTAACCAGCTGTGTGAATTCCCGGGGCTCAGATTCCTCACTTGTAAGTAAGACAGTTGGACTTTTCTTTTATTCATTCTACAAATGTTGGTTGCCTACTTAGAGCTCCAGGCACTGGGCTGGATACAAGGATAGGGCTCCCAACTTAGAGAGGACATCAGCAGTTAAACAAACACATAGTTACAATATATGTCAGATGTGATGAAGAAGTCCAGAGGATTGTGAGGAGACCCAAGGCCCCTCCCAGCTCCAAAAGTCTGATTCTGTAGTGATTTCTGTTGTTTCCATTCTGAGGTCTCCACATTCTCACAAGGGGGCTCTTTTAAGGTATTGTGGGTACCATCAGAGGCGTGAAGAGATACTGGAGTCCAGTGTCCTGCTGGAATGCCACCAAAGGCACGTCTCATGAAGTCATCTGATACATTTTCCTCAAAGCCTTACAAGGAAGATGAAAGTCAGCTGTATTTAAAATATTTTCTTGGATGAGAATGTGACATTTCTTAGAAGAACTTTCACCATTAAATTCTTCCTTGGCTGTAATCTAAATCTTTCTAGTTACATCATAAACCCATCTGTTGCTGCTTGTCCCTTTGGAGATGGAGAACACCTGGCTGTGGCCCATTATCACCATCCACAAGGCCACTCTCGAGGTCACCCCCCTCTGCCTTCTCTGCAGACATGCTACCATTTCTGTAAAGCTAACTTTGCAGGTTTCCTTGTCCCTTCCTTTAGACACTGCTCTCCCTTCCCATTCTTTCCAAATCTCCACAGGGACAAGAGCAAAACTAGGTCCAATATCTTGGACAGACTTTTACCAAAAATAAAGAGCATTAGGTCTTAACTGTCTTCTCTGCTCCTTTTTAAACTTTGGGCAACAAACATTTCTTGATCTGCTAGATCTCAAATAACATTTATACTAGTTGGATTATTATTCATTTGCTAATATATAACCTCCTAAATACTGGCATTCGAAGTTTAGGACTTCAAAACAACATGAAAAGCCAAAAATACAACCATAATCCCATCACCATAATGGTATTGGCTTGGTAAGCAGAAGGTGCTCTGGACAGGTCTATGTTACATTTCTGAGGCAATGAGCACATAAGTAAGTCATCATCTGTTTGTATTGCAACCCAAAATTTGGCCTTCAGAAATATATCCAAATCAGTTAAGACAATAAAAACAAGAGACCTTAGTTTGGCATAGATTTCATTATGAAATGCGACACTTATATTTTCTCAAAAAGTCTCTGGATAAAATCAAAATTTTTGTTAGTCTGTTTTTAAATAAAACTATACTCGAAACTTGGATGTTTCTGTAGTTTCATATTATTCCTTTCCTAATTCTGTTTTATCATCCTTCTAAGGATATTAATACTGGGCAACAATGAAATTTGTAGACATTTTTTTAAAAAATATTTATTTATTTGAGAGAGAGAGAGCAAAAAAGAGAGTGTGTAAGCAGAGGGCGGGGCAGAGAGGGAGACAAGCAGACTCCCTGCTGAGCAGGGAGCCTAACATGGGGCTCAATCCCAGGACCCTGAGATCATGACCTGAGCAGAGATCAAGAATCAGATGCTTAACTGAATGAGCCACCCAGGTGCCCTGAAGTTTGTAGACAGTTTTGAAGATTTCTCAAGTCAAAACAAAAGTTGTAAATAGAGGAATTGAAATTGAGTAGAAAGAATTCTTTGCTTTACAAGCTGTGCTCTACAAATTTAAGCAGCCCTACAAACTGTGCTACACAAAATGTATAAACCTAAAGTCCTATGTGATCCATAAACACAGCAATGTCAGGTTCAAGGAGCTTAGTTTAGAGGCCAAATGCAATTTAAAAAGACTTCCACCCTTCCAGTATCTCTGAAGAATATTAAAGAAGTTCGAAATACATGATTTTAGACTCTAGAATCTTTACTAGATTTACTAGTAAATTTACTAGAATCTTCCCATCCCCTCCTCCCCTCAGCTGCCCCACCACCTCTGCTTCACTCATGAACTCATCCTGTAAGACTCATCCACCCGAGCTCCACGTCACTCAGCACCCACCATGCCAAGCCATGTAACCTCTCTTAATTCTTACTTAATTATGTCTTAGGGAAGTTTAAGACTCAGGGGAGTCTGTGAATGTCTCACCAGTCATGTTTTTCCTGGGTCTATTAGTCAGGATTGTTTGAATCTCAAGTCTCAAAAGTCCAACTGATATATACACAGAAAGCTAAGCTATTGGCTTGTCTAACTGTGACATTACAGAGTGTGTTCCTACAGACGTAATTAGATCCAGGTGTTCAAGCCATGTCTTCAGGAATCCATTTCTCTTCATCTCCTGATTTTCTGTGTGTGTGTGTGTGTGTGTGTGTGTGTGTGTGTGTTAGCTTTGATATATAACAGGCTTTTTCCAGTTGGTGGCAAGATGGCCACTAGTAGCATTAGACTCATGTCCTATCGGCCTGATGACCCTGGTGGAGAGAGAGCATCTCTTTAAAAAATGCTACAGAAAGAGTGCTGGGCTTGGGGCTCATTAGCCTACTTGAATTAGGGACACCCTGACTTGTAAAGGATGATATACTCTTTTTTACATGGGTCTTCTTATCCACCCATTCCTGGAGCCAGAAGATAGTACATCTCCAGATCAGATGGGCAGTGGATGGAATCTTGGTGGTCTCTTGGAGAAAATGGATGAGCATTTATTTGAAAAACAAAAACAAATACCGTGGATGCCAAAACAGCAGATGGAAGTTAGGATAGAACTGGCTGATCTAGGGGTAACAAATAACCTCCAAATCACAAGAAAAACCCAACAGAAGCCGATCCTTCCTCCTGCTGCACATACAGTATAAGTTGGTGGGAAGCTCTGCTCACTGTGGTCACCTAGAACCTGGGTGGTCAAGGATCCATGACAGCACTTGTCTTCACAATCCCCAAAGAGGAAGAGGAAGTGTTGGGATGCCTCACATGGGCAATGAAACACTTCTGCCTGGAGGTGATACACATCACTTTTGCTGAAAGGACTAGGAATTGTAATCCTACCAAATGCTGGGAAAGAGGAGAACCAGAATATTTAGGAAGAGCTGCAATGATAGCCACTGTCCACTTATTAATAAAACCATAATGTCTATAACAGGGAAGGACTCTGGACACTATGGACACCTTTTTGCAATGTTCACACAAGCCTTACATCCTACTGACAGACCCGAATTGACTTCTACAGCCAAAGATGCAACTCAGAGAGAATGAAAACAACTCACCAGCTAGAACTCTCCTACTTTCCCCCTTAAATATGCGGGCTCTCATGTCCCTACAAGGATTCTCAATGCTTTGTCATATCTGAATTTTCTCCTCACTCCAAAAGAGCAAAGAAACTTTGGAGGAAATGAGATTTAAGATTTTCCTTGCAATGCCTTCATTTGGAAGGGCCGTAGGTTCCATTTAGCTCTGTTAGCTCTCACATCTGGTCAGCAGCCAAGATGAGAGCAGCCAGTGGTTCTGGGGCATTTGAGTAACTTAGTACATTTAATGAGAAAAGTACTTTGTATATTCTAGTCTAAGTGAAAGTTAACAGTTCAATTTTACTTCAAATTTGGCAACAGGTTTTGATTATTTGAAATATGAGAAACTAATATAAAGTGGAGACTGAGTTCTTAAAAATCTTCTTTATAAATCTGTCTTCCCACATTTTTGCTTGGTGTGCAGCCTATACACTGCTACATGCATAACTATAGCAGCTCAGTCTACCTATTTTGCAACCATTTTTATAGACCCCCTTAAGCAGGCATCATTAAGTATAAGTGTCTAGAAAATTCTCCCAATGTTCAGGACTGGCTGCATTCTGGGTTTACAATGCTAAGGAAAGTCATACATGTAGGATTCACCCAGGATGGGTTTTCCTCCATGAGACCTTGTACAAGTAACTTGATTTTTCTGTAGAAACAGACCTGTGTAGCTTCATAATTCCTAGCTTACATATGATATTTTATTTCCATATTTACAAAATTTAAGAAACTCTTTTGTGATGGTGGCAAAATTCAGGTGATTTTCTTTAATTAAGTAGGTTCTATCAGCAATATTTGATAACACATGGAAAAATCTTCCAGGATCTTGGTGGCTTTTTGGAAGAGAACGAAGCTAGAGATATCTGCTTTGCACTCGTTACCACAACAGAAAACAAGGATACTAAGTATGAATCTTTCATAAACTGAGGGCTGCCCATATTGGCCCAGATCAGAAACCAGTAAAATTAGTGAGGTCATTATTTTAGATGGAATTAAGATTTTTGTTATTCTCCAGGTGCAAAAATGTAACTTTTGCATTTTTTTTCACAAGGAAAAGACCATCTTTTGGTTCCAAGAAAATAGAATTTTAGTCAATGAGATAGAAACAGATTATCAATGTAGGGATCAAGTTTCTGTTAACAGGTGGATGGCATGCAGAAGCATAGAAAGAGGTGCACAAATGCATTTGGAGTTTTAATCAAACCCACAGCAGATGATAATTTCTCAGTGATTGATGAGTCCATAACTACGTCAGGGTTTCATCTGCCATAACATGGCAAGAGACAGGAAACAGTGGCATTTATGAACATGTGGCAGGCTGTGACAGACCATAGACCTGAGTAGAGACTGTTCATCAGATAAAAGTAGTTGCAATTTACCGAATAGTTACTATATGAAAAGCACTAAGTACAGTAAACAGGTTATATCTGGAGCCCTCACCCTGGTCTCCTGAGGAATTATCCCAGTTTCACTCCTTCCTACTGAGTGTGTCACTTTGGGAATGCTACCTCACCACTTCTGCCTTGGATTTTGCACATACAAATGGCCTGGAACAGAATCTGGCATGATTCATTCAACTATGTGTCAGACATTGTTCCAGGCACTCAGGATACCCCAGATCCTCCCTGCCCTCTTGGTGTTTCCATTTGTGATGGCTACTTTTACAAACGCCGGGTTGACTGAGCTTGTGGGGGGGCAGAGGGGGGGCAGATATCTGGTAAAACATTATTTCTGGATGTTTGTGAGGGTGTTTCTGGAAGAGATTAACATTTTAATAGGTTCCCTGCATAAGGCAGATGATCCTCAGAATATAAGTAGGTATCATCCTCATCCTTCATGGGTCTAAATAGAACAAAAGGGTAAAGAAGAGCAAAACTGCTCTCTGTGTGAGCCAGGACATCTATCTTCTCCTGTCCTCAGGCATTGAATTTCCCACTTCTTGGGCATTCAGACTCTGAATTGCACCACTAGCTTTCTTGGTTTTCCAGCCTGCAGATGACAGACCATGGAACTTCTTGGCCTCCATAATACTGTTAGTCAATTTTTATAATAAATCCATCCATCTATCCATCTCTCCATCCATGCATCCATCATCCATCCATATCCTATTGCTTCTGTTTCCCTGGAGAAGCCTGACAGTAAATAGACATAAGTGTGTTACAAGATGGTAGGTGTTGTGGAAAAAAGAAAAAAGAGCAAGGTAAGGAATATATGGAGTACCTAGATGAATACAGAGGTGGACATGGGAATTTTAAATGGTTAGTAGGGATAGACCACACTGAGAAGACCCATCTGAGCAAGGACCTAAAGGAGGAGAGGGAGTTAGCTTCACAGATATCTATAAGACTATTCCAGAAAAGGGACCAGTCAGTACAAGGCAGGACTGACATGCCATGGCTCATACTTTAGAAAGCCCTACACATCACAAACACTCTCACAAAATAAACCTATTGAAACAATGCCCAGGTGCCTGGGTCATTGGGCATCTGGTATGCAGAGCTGGCACAGTGCCACCCATAACCCCAAACATCTGCCGTTACAGCGAGCACTGTTCAGGCTCTAGGGCAATGCCTCTCCATAGGTCTTGCTGTATGTCTTTGAAACAAGAGGCAACTGTGTGCCAAAGCCCCAGTGTTGGGCTGAACTTTGGCCACCATCAGAGTGCAGAGAGGCTGAGCAGCAGAAGCATGTAGGGAAAAGAAAAGACAAGGTGATTAAAATGATCAAATCCTCAACATGAATGCACTAGATTCTGGAGGGGTTTTTTTGTTTTGTTTTGTTTTGTTTTTTTGGTTTTTTGTTTTTTTGTTTTTTTTTAGCACTGGATTTCTGCAAAACAATTTTTTTTTCTTTTCCCAGTGGTGTCAAATATCTATTTTTCTTTCTTCTCTTAATATTCTAATTCCTGATCTGGAGTTCTCATACATGACTGTGGTGTTTGCAACAGTTTCACATGGAGGTTGAAGAATATTTTACAATGGTAATTCATCTGACTCCTCAGTTTGTATATGTATGCATTAACAAGCATGAAGCACTGCATCAATTCTTTCCATTGACAACGAAATGTTGAATCTTAAGTTACAAAATGGTAAATTTTCTATTAAAATATTCAAGATGCCTTCATTAAAATCCCAAAATATTTTGACTCTACTTAATTGATATTTTTTTAAAACTGTGATATTAATAATTATGTTTTACATTTTGCCTTAAACTTCAATAGATAATTCTGAATAATTTAAGAGAAAAATGACGGCTGAAAACATGAAAAAGTTTTCAGTTTTCAATTATTTACACTTAATTTATATTTGATGAAAATGCCTTAAATTTTTATATACTTTGATTATAATCAAATATTAATTTTTTACACTTTTTTCTTAAGATTTTATTTATTTATCTGAAAGAGTGAGCAAAAGAGAGAGAGAGAGAGAGAGCACAAGCTGGGGGAGAGGCAAAGGGAGAGAGAGAAGCAGGCTCCCCACTGAGCAGAGCTTGATCCCAGGACCCTGGGATCATGACCTGCGCCAAAGGCAGACACTTAACCAACTGAGCCACCCAGGTGCCCCTCCTTTGACTGATTTTTATAGATATACTTAATTTTACTACTTTTGTGCTTCCTACTCTTCTTATTCATAATCCTTCTTTTCCACTCAAAAAGTCCCATTTAACTAAAGGCTGTTTTAGTGATGAAGAATTCCTTTAGCTTTTGTTTGTTTAAGAAACTTTTTATCTCTCATTTTATTCTGAATAATAGCTTTGCTGGATAGAGTATTCTTGGTTGCAGGGTTTTTTTCTTTCAGCACTTTGAATAATTCATGCCACTATCTTCTGGCCACAAAGATTGTGATAGCCTTAGGGGGTTTTCCTTTGATGTAACTGTTTTCTATTGCTGCTTTTAAAATTCTTTATCACTACATTTTGTCATTTTAATTACTTACTATGTGTCTTGGTGTGGACCTCTTGGATTGATTTTGATGGTGGCTCCTTGTGCCTCGTAGGTTTGGATTTCTGTTTTCCTTCCCCAGATCTGGGAAATTTTTAGTTATTTCTTCTTCAAATAAATTTTCTATCCCCTTTTCTCTCTCTCTTCTCCTTCTGGTATCCCAATAATGTGAATGCTTGATGTTATTGTGCTTGATGATGTTGCTGAGTTCCCTTACCTATTTTCATTTTTTATTTTTCTTTTTGCTCTCCCCTGTTCAGCTTGACTTTTTTCCATTACTCTGTCCTCCAGGTCACTGATGGGTTCTTCTGCTTCCTCTACTCTACTATTTCTTCCAGTTAGTATATTTTTAACTTCAGTTATTGAGTTCTTCATCTCTGATTGGTTCCTTTTTATATTTTCTATCTCTTTGTTGAGGGTCTCACTGAAGTCCTCCATTCTTTTCTCCAATCCAGTGAGTATCTTTATGACCATTACTTAAAATCTTTATCAGGCATAGTTCTTATCTACATTTCATTTAGGTCTCTTGCTGTGATTTTATCCTTTTCTTTCATTTGCAACATATTACTTTGTCTCTCCATTTTGTCTAACTCTCTGTGTCTGTTTCCATGTCTTAAGAAACTCAGCCATGTCTCTTATGTGGTGCAACATCCCCTGTTCACCAGAACCTGGTGCTTCAGGCATGTCTCCTATGTGTGTTTCATGTGGCCTACTATTGTGGTTGAACCTCTTTTGTCTTTTGCCCAGTCATCTGCAATGGCTCTCTTTGCCTGTTGTGGCCAGGGTTTAGTCCCTGTGTCATTAGCTGGCCAGTCTAGGGCCACTTTATGCTTGAGTTGAGTCAGACCACACATGTGTTAGAGCTGTGGTAGCACAAAACTGTAGGGTGCTCTTCCTGTGTTGTCCCTTGAGAAGCTTTTATTGGTGGGTGGAGCCTGCACTCAGACCAGATGTCACCACCTAGCCACAGTTGAGTTGTTATGTATGATTTTCTTTCCTTCTTCCCTTGGCAGGAGTCACTTTGGAGTGGTGCTGACTCCTGTTGGAGCTGCTGGCACACTGCCATTCTTGTGGGACCTTTTTGGATGGACACCTGCCAAGGGTGTATTGGAGGGGCCAGGACTATAGAGGAGTATGGGGACAAGGCACATTGTAGACAAGCTAGGTGAAGTGTTGGCACTGCAATGTTTCCTGCAGGTGTCTAAGTAATTAGTCTGGGTGGTAGGGTGAGGAGAATAGCACCTTCCCCTCTTTTATTCTTGGAGAAGTTTCCCAAAGATCCATTCCCCTCTAGAACATACTCTAAGATTAGTAAACAAAATCTCCCTTCTATATAGCCCCGGCATTTTTCAAACTGCTGCTTGTATGCTGTATCTCCATAGGCTATATGTTGTGCTATTTCCTTAAGGGAGGAAATTCAGTTTCCTATCTTCCTCTGGCTCTCCTAGAGCTGAGCCTACTGACTTTTAAGTTCCAGGTGTTAAACCCCAGTGATTGAAAGATCTCATGAAGTTAGGCCCCTCTGGTTTTCAAAGCTAAATGTTACAGGGGTTCATCTTTCCAATGCCAGTCCCTCATGCTTGGGTTGCCTGATATGAGGTCTGATCCTCTCCCCTTTCCATCCTTCCCTCCTTCCCACAGATAGTCCTGTGGGTTCTTTTAGTTGTGTTGACTGTGTCTCCCCCCTTCCTACCCTCTTCAGGGTCACTCCCTTACATTTAACTGGGGGTAGTCTGTCCTGTCATCTTCTGGTTATTTTCTTGGTAATTTACATTGATGTGGGTGCTTTATAGGCATATCCTTGGGCTGAGGTGAGCCTAGGATCCTCCTATTCCACCATCTTCCCTGGAAGTCTCCAAAAGCTATTCCTTTAAAATGATCAATCAAATTGATAAAGATATAAACAGACTAACCAAGAGAAAGAGAAGACAAAAATTAGTCATGTTATAAATGAATGAGAGGATACCACTATAGACCATGCAGATATTAAGGCAATAAGAGAATGCTATGAAAATTTTATGCCATGACTTTCACAACTTAGGTAAAATTAATCAAGTTTTTGAAGGCACAAACCATCAGATTTTATGTTAAAAAAACAGATTAAACTGAAGTGTCCTCTATCTACTAAAGAAATTGAATATGTAGTTAAAAACCTTCCAACAAAGAAAACTCCAGATCCAAATGGCCTCATGGGAGAGTTTTATTTAGCACTTAAGGAAGAAATAATAACAATTTTATGTAAAGTCTTCAAGAAAATAGAAGGGGATGCAACTTTTAGAACTTATTTTATGAGGCCAGAATTAACCCTGATATCAAAAGAAAACTAGAGTTCATTATCTCTCATGAACATAGATACAAGAATGCTTAACAAAAATACTGGCAAATTGAAATTATCAAAATAATAATAATATATTATATATTATTATATAATGTATAATAATATTTATTATTATTATTATTCATCACGGTGAGATGGGTTTGCCCCAGGAATGCAATAGTGATTATATATTTAAAAAGCTGATGATAACATTTACTATACCAACAAACCAATAAAGAAAAGCTATTGAACTATCTGAGACGCAGGAAAGTTTTTGAAAAATTTAATATTCAATGTGATAATAACTCAAAGGAAACTAGAAATACAAGGGAGTATCTACAAGAGAAAGGGAATCTATAATGTTAACTTACAGCTAGCATCATACTTAGTGGTGAAATACTAAATGCTTTCCTCCTAAAATCAGGAACAAGGCAAAGATGCCTTTTTTCACGATTCTTGTTCAACATCATACTGGAGGTCAGCCAGAGTGATAGATAAGAAAAGGAAATAAAATGTATATAAACTGAAAAGAAAGAAAGAAAGCTGTCTCCATTCACAGATAGTATGACTGCTTATGTAGAAAGTCCCAAGATGTCAACCAAAATATCTCCTTAACTAATAAGTGAGTTTAGCAAGGTTGAAACACAAGGCCAACATACAAAATACACTGTATCCTACATATTAGCAATAAACAATTGGAAGTTTTAAAAGTTTTAAAGTACCATTTATAGTAGAAAATCCAAACAGAATGTGAAATACATAAAGTCCAATAAAATATATGGAGGATTTGTATCCTGGAAACTAAAAACACTGATGAAAAAAGCAAACAAGTTCTAAATAAATCAAAAGCTATACCAAATTCATGGATTGTGAGACTCAATATTGTTAGGATATAAATTCTTTTCCAACCTATCTTGGACTCAATGCAGTATCATTCAAAATCCTACAAGGAATTTTTTTTTATAGAAACTGACAAACTGAATCTAAAATTTATATGGAAAGGCAAAGGATTCTGAGTAGCCAAAATAATTTTGCAAAAGGACAAAGTTGTATAACTCATATTACCTGATTTCAAGATTTATTCTAAAGCTACAAAATTTGTTTTCAAAGACTGTGGTTTTGGCATAATGACAGGTCAAAAGACCAGCAAAATAGAACATAGAGTCCATAAATAGACCTACACATATGTGGTCAACTGATTTTCTTGTTTTTATTTTTTAATTATTTTTTTATTGGAGTTCAATTTACCAACATATAGCATATCACCCAGTGCTCATCCCAAGTGCCCCCCTCAGTGCCCGTCACCCACTCACCCCAACCCCCCGGCCACCTCCTCTTCTACTATCTCTTGTTCATTTCCCAGAGTTAGGTGCCTCTCATGTTCTGTCTCCCTCTCTGATATTTCCCACTCATTTTCTCTTTTCCCCTTTATTCCCCCCCCACTATCTTTTATCAAATGAATGAGACCATATAATGTTTGTCCTTCTCCAATTGACTTATTTCACCCAGCATAATACCCTCCAGTTCCATCCACATCGAAGCAAAAGGTGGGTATTTGTCGTTTCTAATGGCTGAGTAATATTCCATTGTATACATATACCATAGCTTCTTTATCCATTCACCTTTCGATAGACATCAATAATAGCACAAAGGCAACTGAATGAAGGAATTCTCGTTTTTCAACAAATAGTGCTGGGAACATCACTGAATATACAGAAAAAAAGAAACCCATATCTGTATCTTACATAAAAATTAACTCAAAATGGATTATAGACCTAAAAGCTAGATCTATAGTTATGAAACCACCAGAAGAAATTATAAAACTTCTAGAAGAAACTATTTGTAATTTCTTATATATTTCCCTGCAGTCATAATCCATAAAAGAAAAAACATGATGCATTAGACTTCAGCAAGATTAAAAACTTTTGCTATACAGAAGACATTGTTAAGAGAATTAAAAAGTCAAACTGTACCCTGGAAGAAAATGTACACTAATCATATGTCTGGCAAAAGACCTGTTTTCAGACTATATGAGACACTTTTTTTTTTTAAAGCACAGATATACACCTGTATCTTTTTTTTTTCATTTAATTTTATTTATTTATGATAGGCACACAGTGAGAGAGAGAGAGAGAGAGAGAGAGGCAGAAACATCAGCAGAGGGAGAAGCAGGCTCGCTGCAGGGAGCCCGATGAGGGACTCGGATCCCAGGATCACATCCTGAGCTGAAGACAGATGCTCAACTGCTGAGCCACCCAGGCGTTCTGACATTTCTTCTAAATAAGACATACAAATGGCCAACAGGTACATGAAAAGGTGCTCAACATTATTCATCGTTAAGGAATGAGAATTAAAAGTAAATGAGGTACTGTCTCAAAGCTATTAGAATGGCTAGTATCCAAAAGGCAAGATATAACAAATATTGGTGATGATGTGAAGAAAAGGGGACCCTTGTGCACTGTTGTTAGGAATGGAAATTAGTGCAACCCTGTGGAAAACTGTATGGAAGTTCCTCAAAAAATTTTTAAAAATAGAAATACCATATATCCCAGTACTTCCACTTCTGGGTAGTTAGCCAAAGAAAGTGAAAACACTGAATTGAAAAGATATATGCACCCCTATGTTTATTGTAGCATTATTTACAATAGCCAAGATTTGAAAGCAATCTAAGTGTCCATCCATAGATGAATGGATAAACATACACAGTGGACTATTACTCAACCATAAAAAGAAGATCCTGTCATTTGTGACAACAAAATGGACCTTGAGAGCATTATACAGAATGAAATAAGTCAGACAGCAAAAGACAAACACCATATAATTTCATTTATACATGGAATCTAAATAAAATAAAACAAAACAGAAACCAAAAAGCTGAACTCAGAGATATACAGAACAGATTGGCGGTAGTTGAGAGTAGATGAAATGGGTCAAGAGTCAAAAGGTATAAATTTTCAGGTGTGAATAAATAAGTCCTAGAGATGTAAATCATGGTAACTATAGTTTAAAAAAAAGAAAATAAATAAAATCATATGGTGCTTACACACAATAGAATGTTATTCAGCCTGATGAAAGAAGGAAATTCCGCCATTAGCAACAATATGGATGAATCCAGGGGCCATTAGGCTAACTGAAATAAGTCAGATACAGAAGGACAAATACTACATGACACCACTTATTTGAGGAATCTAAGAGTCAAAACCATGGAAGCAGAGAGTAGAATGGTGGGTGCCAGAGGCTGGGTGAGGAGGAAATGGAGTCAAAGTGTATAAAGTTTCAATTATGCAAGATGAATAAATCCTAGAGATATGCTGTCCAGAACAGTGCCTGTAAGTATTGCTACTGTGTTGTATACTTAAGATGTCACTGAGAGGGTAGGTCTGTTAAATGTTCTTATCACACACTTACAAAATAATAATAAATAAAGAGGGTAGAGGGAACTTCTGAAGGTGATCAATATGTTTATGGCATGGATTATAGTGATGGTTTCTCGAGTATATTCTATCTCCAAACTCATCAAGTTCTATACACTAATTATATACAATTTTTTGTTTTTCCATCTTACTTTTAAATGATTTAAAAGCCAAATAATAATAATAATAATAAACAAACAATGAATAAATCTGTATTTGGAAGTCTTTGGCACTTGGTAAGGACTTACTGAAATTGGGTGAATATGAATGTGTGTATGGATGCATTAATAGTATTCACATTGTATTTGAACTGTGAACCAATCTATACATAATCTATATACAAAATACAATCTATTTTACAACTCAATAATTACCAATTAACTCAGAAATATCCTGACTACAGATAAAACCCTAAATTAACATCAAAAAAATCTTCTGGCCTGGTCAACAAGTGTTGTACCTCCCAGGCCACCATTTGTTTCTCATTAACTAGAGCATTCCCAGTGGGGAAACAGCATTTTCTAATTCATTATCAAAAACAGAACAGAATTCTGGTCATCAAATAAATATTTCCTATAAAACAAGGCGGCCCAAAAATGCTGTAAATGGAATTTAGAGTCTGAAAGCAGCTGTGCTTCACATGAAACAGAACAATCAAGATGACAACACAGAGATACAAATAAATACAAAATATCTATCATATAGGTGCAATTTTCCCCAATCTTTTAAAGAAGTCCAGTTTTTCAGGTATTGTTTTAGGGTAGACCATGAACCCTGAGATAGGCATGAGCTATGTGTATTTGTTATTCATTCAACCCCCCTGGCACATATTGCTGTTGAAAATTTGTTGAATCGAAGAAGGGACAGGTCAACACATTGCTTCTAAACATCACCATGTGCTGAGGGCCCAAGTCAGATTGCACCCACTCTCCTGACATTAACCTAAGTCTTAAGTTGAAGCCCTTGAAATCCTATGTCAAAGTGAAGTGTAATGCCAGGGACTCTGCATACTCATGCTTATTCCTGAATGAACCTCAGACCTCTACTAGAGTAGGACTACTTCCCATATAGAACTTTCAAGATCCATCTTGGAATTCATCATCAAATTCATGTTTTTTCAACTGAACCAAGTCCATAAATTTCCAAACCTTCAAAGGAGATGGTAGTGTGATGGGGCTTGTTAGGGCAGATGGTCTGTATGGAGCCTGTGTGGAGCCAAGTGGGAGAGCAGTGAAAACAGTGTGATGGCTCCCCACTGAGGTAGGGACAGAAGGAACACAAAGCTCCTCTGAATCTGACATCACAGAAGGTGGCTGGAAAAATGGCCAAAAGTAATGCCAGGGTCAGCCCAGCCACAGGGAGAGTGGAATGTATGCTTTTCTCCTTAAATTTGACTAAACCTGTGAGGGCAACAAACACACCTCTCTCCCTTTGGCCTTAGCGGCAGTAGCACAATACCAAGTACATAGTAGTGGCTTGTGAACAAATCCTTGATAAATTGAATTAATCGAGGACCTAGTGCTGAAGAAAGCCAGAGTTGTCAACTAAACCCCCAAACTGAACACTGTTGGGGAGAAAACACTAATTTGATTCAAACTATCATCCCCCTCCCCTGCCATTCTGACCACACATCAAGGAGCCCTGAGAGTAGATTAGTTCTTGCCAAAAATCCAAACAAAGAGACATTTACAGCGCAAGATGGCAAACAGGTTTGAACTTGACTGCTGGCACTGTTCAGTGAGAGAACTGGCCAGAGTGATGCCCTGGTTAAATGCAGGTTGTTGGGGTAAAACCACCTTGATTGATTAGCTGTCCTTCATGGGTCAGGGGAAGCCGAGTGGTAGCCTCTGTGCTCATATTTGTTACTCCTGCCAGTGAGTAGAATGGGACCCATGACTCAGTGGGTGGCTTTGGCACATTATTTCAGCTCTCAGGATCTCAGTTTCAACTCTATAATGATTTAGGTGAGATGCCTTGTGAAGTCTCTACCAGCTCCAGGAAGAGAAGGGAGTTTGAAGTCTCTTTCTATTTAAACAAGTGCTCTAAAAATTGTCCTTAACTCATTTTTGCTAATGATATCATAACATGCTAAAAGTAACTAATGATTGTGAAAAATGAGTTATCAATTCCCAGATGTGGTGCATGCTTCTAATTTTCTGTCTTCAGTTACGCTCGGTTGCTTCCTCCACCCTGTTCTCTGCTGCAGGGCCGACCTGCTTCAACCTCATCCACCAGTCTCCTTGTCACCTGGCTTCCAGATGGGTTTGGGCAATGGGGGGCTGGCAGGAAATAGGAAGAAGTGGGAAGGGAAACAGAGGAAGCCAGGAGCGGCCCCTTGACTGAGGTCATGCTTCTCTAAAACTGGCCTTTTCTATAGACCCTCCCTCTGGATTCTGCTAGTCATTTCTTCCTCTGGCCCTTCAGACTCAGGGGCAGTCACAACCCACTGCCACAGTATTCCTTGGGGGTCTCACCCACACCTGCATAACTACTCCCTTCCTTCAACCTCCTTGAATGATTCTAATTTGTATGTGACATCTGTTTACCATTGGAATGCTGATCCACCATCACCGTGCCTTATACAAGTTAGTAAGTCATAAATGTTTGCTTAATTGATGAAATATGTATAAGATCTGTGTCTGCTTGGATGGTTGTATCATCTTTGAAAAGGTCTGACTAAAGTTGTGGAGAATAAGGATAGAGAATTGTGAGCAAACATCCTGAACCAAAAAGCTTAGCTCTTCCCATGTGTCTCTTAATATCTAAGCCTCACTCTTGGTGTTACTGTTGAAATCATGGTGGGTTTCACCCTCTGTATATCTATTATCTCTCTATCATCTATCTATCATCTATCTATCTATCTATCTAATCTATCTAATCTATCTATCTATCTATCTATCTATCATCTATCATCATCTCCCTAAAGGGATAATCTGATGGATGCATTTGAGGGTCCCTACAGTCACCCTCTAGTTCCAGCATCATTCTTGTCCAATGAGACTTGGGTAGGACACCTCCTTCACAAAGCTTCTTTTCTCAGAGAGGGACAACAGGTGGAAGTGTAACTTGCAGGTGCTTTGAGGAGTCCTGGCCTATCCAGTACAAGTGGACTGCAAAAGAATGAAAACAGGCCAAGGGAGGAGTAGGAAAGCAAGCAGTCAGTACAAAGACCCATCTTTAGAATCCTTTCTAGCCATGCCCCAGTCTGAGACCCAGCTTCAACCCAGACCCTCCTGCTACCTAATGTCAACTGGCCTTCTGGAAGACTAGGCTAGGAGAAGATTTTAGGGGGCTGCTATTTGCGTGGGGTTTCCTCTCCTGCTCAATTTTTCTTGCCCTTAACCGCAAGTTCTCCTGCTTGTGTAGAAAAAAGAAAGGAAACATAATAGTCTTGAGTCACCAAGTGTTTATATTCCAGGTTTTATGTTATAATGGTATATAATGCTATTACTATTATATCAGGTCTCCAATTTCCAAATGGAAAAAGTGGCATAATGAGAAACATTATCACGGAACTGGGAATAAGCTAACTGAAGACCTAGAGAAGATACTAACTGGAGACACTGGAAGAATTTCTCCATGTTAGTGAGACTTCCTTGAGAGAATGATCTGGCCTCATATTCTTTGCCCTTTGAAAAAAGCTGAACAGAGCCAGTAGATTGAAAAAAGCAGCACACCTAGAAGAAATGCAATCAGAGGAGAGCAACAGAGAATGCATTCAGCTATTCATTTGCTCATTCATTCTTTCACCAAAGACTTATTTATTGAACACCTGCTATGGGCCAGGCTCTGTGTGTGATGCCAAGACATGACAGTAAATGAAAGAGCAGATGTAGCCTCTACCTTTATGATGCTCATAATTCAGTGGGCAGTGGAGACTGATATGGCAAGTTCCCCCAAAAGATGGACATCAATTGATCTTTCTGTTGAAGGGGAGATACCCTCTGTTTTGAGAAAATTACAGAAGAGGCCTTCAGTCATCCAGACATAAAGTAAGTACCCAGTCTCTGTCTGAAAGGAGAATGAGGTCTAGCTCTCTGATATCTGGATGAAAAAGCCGGGCATCCTGGGTGGCTTAGCGGTTTAGCGCTGCCTTCACCCAGGATGTGGTCCTGGAGACCGGGATCGAGTCCCAAGTCGGGCTCCCTGCATGGAGCCTGCTTCTCCCTCTGCCTGTGTCTCTGCCTCTCTTTCTCTCTCTCTCTCTCATGAATAAATAAATAAAATCTTAAAAAAAAAAGAAAGAAAGGAAAAGAAAAAGCCTCACTGTCCCTCCCCTCTTCCCTGGCGATGTCTGGGCTTGAATATGGGTGACTAGTTCAGTGAGTGGATCTGGGCTGAGGTCAACAGTCTCTTGGGTGGGACAGGATCTAGACTCCCTTCTTATGGTGTTAAGATTATAGCAACATAATCAATGAGGATAATCCTACTGAGTTCAAAGACCAGGAAATGAGTACTATTTTATTTATTTTATGTGTCAAGTCTGAGATCCCATATGCCCAGGTAGAAGCTCTTTAGGTCCAATAATTACTGGTGCTTCCTCCTACATCCCACTTTCCTTCTCTCCCAGCAAATGGTATCCTAAGTCTGTCCCAGAACAGAGCATTTGATGGGCATTTCCTGCCCCTAGCCCTCAGTTGCCTGTGACACAATCATCTTCTCTATTTATGTTCATTCACTTTTATCAGCTGACATCTGGTATACTTGTTTGCATATTTTTCATCTGCTGCATAATATATAATCTCTGTGAGGACAGGGATTGGGTGTATAGCCACAGTATCTAGAAGAAAGTTTGGCACTTATTTTGAATTTAACTGACATTAGCTAGGTGAACGAGAGAAGGAATGACTTGTTCCTAACTCTGTGTTCACTCCCAGGCCAGCACAGCTGAAGACAAACACCCTCTTGCTCCCTGCTGTGTGTCAGAGGAAGAAGGCTTAGGATGGGGTCAGCTAGAAACCTCCAGGAGCCCAGCTCCAGTCTTAGTGGCTCACTGTAGTCATCCTCACTCTACCACAGCTCCAGGCAGGTAGGTAGGAATGGCCTGCAGGGCCCAGATACATCTACCTACCATCTTGGGGGACATATCTCCTTCTCTACAGTAACTTGCAAGGCATTCATCCCTGCCCTTGCATATCTCTTTAATATGCTTGTATTTTTTAAAAGAAAGTCAGAGGAGAAAGTTGTCTTCAGGTATTGTCGAAAGTCCCTTAAACAAAAACTGAGAACACTTGGCTGCTCTATTGGATCCACAAAAAGAAGAACCATGTAGAGAATGGTTCAAGAAGGACACCCTGGTCAGCAGTCAAGTGTTCCAAGCCTCAAAACTGGAAAAGACTGAGCAGTGTCCACTGGGTTGAGCTACCAGAGAGACCAGGACCTGGGAGAGCTGAGTGTGAGGTGGGTCACAGAAGCCAGGGTTTGGTGGTGTTGAGACAAACATTTAGGAATGAGATGGAGGGCCAGGGAATGGAGTGCAGGTGATTAATTTAGGGACTCAGCTCAAAGGAAAGCACAGCGTGAGAGTGGCCGAGGGGTCACCTGGGGTGGTAGAAAACATTTTTCAATTTAAATTTAAAACTTTTTTCTAAGGTGAGAAAGACTAGAGCATATCTGAATGTTGGGGAAGAGTCTTTCAAGACAAGAGGGAGGCACCACAGCATAGAGATCAGGGCACTGAGCCTGGGCCTGGGGGGCATCTCAACAATAGGATGGGCATGCTGTAGACTCATGGGAGACCAATGGCTCCCAGAAGTGAGGAGAGATGAGGAGTCTCCTGAACGAGAAGCAGCAGAGGATGCAGGTGAGTGCTGATGGGGAGTAGATGTCAGGACCCTGATAAATGTTTGTGGAAAATTGCAGGGAGCTGAAGTAATCTGAGACTGGTGGATTGGAGGGTATGTTTTGCTCATTGATAATCTTGGACTGAAAAGTTTTGTCTCTTTAATTCCCATCTATATCTTAGCCATATGTTTACTCATTTGATGGATATTTACTGTGAGTCCACTCGGTGCAGCAGATGGGGAGGCAAGCAGTCAGAGTAGTGGCAGGATTGTTGGTGTCAGTGGGTATGTTGGGGGCAGGTGTGGGGTGCCCAGATCATGGAGCATCTTGGAGGCCATATGAAGGACCTAGAAATTTACCCTGAAGTAGCTGGGTATCTCAGATCACTAAGCAAAGTGCATCCTCTCATTTCTCCAGAGCCTGGAGTAACCACCTCCCACCCCCATGGGTGTTCTGGGTCAGTTACTTCCAGGGCTTTCAGAATTTTATTTTCTTGGGACGCCTGGGTGGCTCAGTGGTTGAGTGTCTGCTTTTGGCTCAGGGCATGATTCCGGAGTTCCAGGATCGAGTCCCACATCAGGCTCCCTGCATGGAGCCTGCTTCTCCCTCTGCCTATGTTTCTGCCTCTCTCTGTGTGTGTGTCTCTCATGAATAAATAAATAAAATCTTTTTAAAAAGATTTTTTCTTTTTTTTTTTTAGATTTACTACTTGTTTGAGAGACAGAGTACATGGGGGAGGGGCAGAGGAAGAGGGAGAGACTCTCAAGTAGACTCCCTGCTGAGTACAGAGCCCAACACAGGGTTCATTCCCATGACCCTGAGATCATGACCTGAGCTGAAATCGAGAGTTGGATGCTCAATCGAGAGTTGGACGTCACCCAGGAGCCCCTCAAGAACTTTCTATCACTGGTAAATTCATTGCATCTTGTTCAGGAAGACTACGTTAACATCAGTTCATTCATTTTATCATTGGCCTGGTAACAGAAAGCTTCAGAAACACTGTGTATTGCTTTCTTATTTCTCTTCAAAATTTTAAAATTTCCTGGAGCATCTCAGACAGCAGAAGGAATGTACTCATTTTTTTCTTTAAAAACATAGGGGTGGTAGAGTGCATCTAGTCTATAATTTAATTATAAATATTTGAAATTGTTCTCAAACTTCTTTCAGTTAAGAAGGAAGGCTACCCCAAAGGCAGCTAAAAGGACTAGAGATTAGGAAATGTAAAGTCTTAGTGAACAATCATGAAATTTTGTGATTTCCTATGTGAAATTTTAAATGCTCAGTTGCCTTATAAGATGACTCACTTTTCTTATTTGATTTCTCATTCACCTATGTATGTTTGTCCTAAGATATCAGTCATTATCTTTTTCCACATGCAAATAGCCCCTGTGCAAGGGTAGGCATAGGCAGCCTTGTTTCCACCAGGTGACAGTCCCACATAGGAACAGCTAATTAGAACAGCTCTTGGGCCCTTGCCCCAAATCTCCAATCAGAGCCTGGTCTGGATATTTAGAACTGGATGCCGAGGGACTTAGTTAGCTGACAGAAGCAGAGTTCCAAGGTCTTTGCATACAGTGCAGCAGCTGGACACTGCACTTGTACATGGCAGCCCTGTGTGAAGCTAAGGTCTGGTGGCATTTGAGCCTCATGAGTCCAGAGAAAGCCATCAGTAGGGAAGAGAATGGGGCCAGGCATATAGAGCTCGAGAGAGAACGGACTAGAGAGAAAAGGAGGCAAGAGCAACTACTCGTCAACCTGTCAATCCCTGCAACCCCACAGTATCTTCTGCAACATTACTGCCTGTTCTGAGACTGTGTGGTCCAACCTTACGCAAACCCTTGACTTAACTCTGGAGGTATTTCTATTTTTGGCCATCAAATTGTCTGTGCCTGAGAGAATGTTGCTTTTCCAATCTAGACCAAGATTTGTGTGTGTATGTGTGTGTTAAATTTATTGGCTTCCAATTTTATGTCAAATCTATTTCCCCTTTATCATAAACCCTGTGTGCTTAGCTCTCATTATGATTTTTTAAATTTTGTACATTAATAATCTTACAACTAAGATTTAAAATCATACCTTCATTCATACAAGTATGCTCTATGGTTTCATACAATTTTACTGAGCTCAGTCTGATCTAAGAATGATTGGAAATGGATGGTTGGGAAGATACCTTGCTTTCTAAATTCACTTATCTCCAACTGCAAAACAGTTACACCTCAAGGAGATGAGTTGAAGGCATCCACAACATCCAAGATGCTACACAAGTACGGGCTAGTTCATTCTATCAGCAGAATCCTCGTACTAGGGACTAAGAGCTGATTTCTGTGCTGAGAGGAACACCATTGTAACTGCATTCATCAGCACATTCCCAAATTCCCCAGCCCCCTGAACTGAGCAGGACACGTGGCTTGAGTAGGTCAAAGGGGAGAAAATAAGTCAAAACTCATTTGGTAGAAACTGGAAATTATGTTTTAACCAGATGGTGATAAATATGCATGAAGTCTCCCAAAGAGCTTGTCACCTCCTGAGACCTTAGCACAAAAGGGCTTGCCAAACGGAAAAATTGGGAACCCAGGATCCAACCACTTGGAGAGTTCAGGCGTTAGGTGCTAGAGATAGTCAGAAACAAATCTAACTCCAGTAAGAGAAAATGGAACGGGCATCTATTAAGTAGTATGTGCTAGTATTTAAATTAGGACTATGCTTTAATCTTTCAACCTCAAGAAAACGGGTACACAAACTTTTCCTTACAGGATAGGATAGCATTTCAGGCCTTGCAAACTGCGTAATAGGGTCTCTGTCACATATTACTGGTTTTTTGCTCGTCTGTCTGCTCTGTTTACAACTCTTTCAATGTGTAGACACCGTTCTGAGCTCACAGACCAGAGAGAAAAACAGGTGGGGGCCTCTCGTGGCGAGTTTAGATGTTTCCAGGTATACCTGAGGCTTTTTGGTGATGGACATTGCGCTATTTTTTGATGAGGCCCATCTGCTAATGGACTTTTCTAAAACTTCATCACATTGAACCAAATATTCTTTTAATTTCCACTTGTACCTACTTTTGACCTCTAGAGTTGGCAAGCTCTTCTTTCTCAGAGCCTTTGAAATAGAGGAAGCCTTCTTTAGGGAATCAGTACAATAATTTCCTCCTAATTTGATACGAAATGGTTCTGAGACCTGTGCCCTCCGGATCGGACACAGAACCGGAAACTTGATGTGGCCACTGTGCACTCATTTGGACGCTTATGTAACCTACTTTGGACCGAATATCAGTAATTATACCATCTACCTATGCTTATATTCAGTGCTTGGGTTTTTTTGTTTTTTTGGCTGCTTTTTTATTTGGGGTTTGTAGTCATTTCCATCAAAAAAAAAAAAAGCTGCAAACATTTATTTTTAGTAGAAGTTCTGATTTCTGTAACGAAAAACAGTCTAAAGATCTAGGCAGGGCTCGAAAATCATTGCACGAGTGAATGCCGGGGAATTTCTTTGTATTTCTGTGAGGTGAGCATAAACTCCTTTCTGGGGGACACATGTCCTTTAGGATGTACATGACCATACAGCCCTTTGGGGGTGAGGCAGGGAACACGCCCTTCAGTGTGTGAGTCACAAAGGAGGGGGTGCCTGCCTTTCAGTGCTGATCTGGATCTCTGTGTCTTCCAAAGGGGGCCCCATCACCAAGACAGGCTTGTGGAACAGACCAAATGGCTCTTCTCTTGCACATGCTAATGAATTATTTATACCGGGGGAGGCACTTTCAGGAAATGTGCAATCTGCTGGTGCTTTCCCCGACGAGGGCCTCATTTTGGCATCTTTTCTCTGGTCTCCGATAGCAGGCAAGTGGAGGCTGAAAGCAGACAGAAATTCAGAGGGGTGGGTGGGAGAAATGAAGGAAGCAAGCTGTGTGTTTATCAGGAAAACACTTCTATTTAAAGCATTGTGACATCTGTTTGAATGTTAATTTGTGTGAAAAACAAGGTTTTTAGGCCTTTTTTTTTTTTTTAATAATCCCCCTTTCATGGACAAGAGCCCTAAAAGCTATTTAGAGGTTCCCATCCTGGTTTGCGAAACTGTAACACATTAGAACTGGGTATCTAATCTGTCCCCTTAAGGAATTCTAGTATCTTCCCAAGCTGTCAGAATGCTTGCATTTTCTTTACTGTGGCTTATTGTGGAAAGGGGATCGTGGAATCTGAGGAGAACATTGGTTTTCACAGCCCCATGGAAAGGACCCTGCTAAGTCATTTGTTTCCTTGTAAGTTTTCCCTTCAAACCCATCAGATACACCAGGTTGCACCTCAACACAGTACTGGCAGTGAAAGTGACCCCAGGAGGCTGGACTGCATTCTGCTATTAAATCATGCCTTACTGGTATAGTCTGGGGGCCCCAGAAAAGGATATGCTTCTAGCTCATTCCCCCCACTGCGTCTCCGATGCTGAAAGCTTTATGAAAGAAAATAAAACCTTCATGCCACAGAGCTGCCTGAGGACACAAGAGAGCCACGCACATGGAAAGGACACCATGTTTTAAAAAGAATTAGAATAAAATGTGTCTTTAAATAAATGTTCTCGTGTTGCAGTCAAAAGGGACAAGATGCTCGTATTTCAAGGGAGATACTCGGGCAGGAAAGGGGAAAGGATTTTTCTTCAACTGGATTTTTAAATCATTTGGGACCTCAAATCTTGATTATTCTGGAAACATACTGGATATGTCCCCATAGAGGCAACTAGCCATTTTCACCCGGGTCTGGAAAGATCATCTCCTCAGGTAGAAAGCACTTGGTTTGCATTTAGGTCACTGGTGTTAACTGCTGTCACCGCCAGCTCCCCATCACTCCCAGAGTCCAGCAGCATTCGCTCCATTGTTCTCATCACACGGAGTGCAGATTCTTTGGACGCTCCTAAAAGATGTTAATAAACAGCACCTTTGCTCCAGAAAGTCCCACACACATTTATCTAGTGAACAAGTACAAATTTAGCAACTTTAATCAATGTTCTTGCAGACAAGTGAGGATATGTATATGCCTATATACATATATATAATATCAAAATTGAGAATTTACAAATATGATTTGATACATTTGGTCTAGCAGTGGGTAAGTCCGCGGAATAAATCTTAGGATATATTTCCTTTGGTGGTGTTTTTAGTAACTCAGTTCTACAGCATAGTGAGACATCTGAAGCTTAAATTCGGCTAATTTTGGAAGAGTCCAGTGAGAAAGAAGAAAGCGTGTAGCATTCCACGTAGCAAGCACAGCATGTTTATGCTGTTCCCTGGAGACACCGACGTGTCTGAATTTTGTGCCTAAAAAGTGGGAAGCCTGCACTGAGTCAGTGGGCATCCCCTGTAGCTGTGTGTTTCTGCTGTCTCTGGAACATGCTATTACAATCCAAACCTATGGAGAAGCCAAGTTAACAGCAACACTGAATTCTGTGTGTCGTCCAGGCCAAGAAGTAGGACTGAGTTCCCGGCTGAAGATGCTTGAAATGTGCAGTGTCCATCACATGGCCTTGCTGGACCCAGGGTCGGTGGGGCGGGGGACACTGTCTTTTCCTGCTCACAGTCTCTAGTGCAAGTTAGTCAAGCGGGCTGGACGGGCGAGCCCTTGGCATGATTGTCCCGTGGTTACCACTTCCCTGGAATGGAGACCCCACACTCATACCAGCCCACATAGTAGTAGGGAGTCCCAAAACCGATGTTGCCGAAGCTGACCGGCTCCTGGCGATACTGGCGGAAGTAGCCTAGAGGGTAAAAGAAAGAGAGGGAACAAAAATGGAGCCTGTGATATTGTGATTTATAATAAGAACTATATATTTGGTCTTCATCCCTGTTCCTGGCACACAGCTCCTAAAGCCCTTGGATTTCCTAAGTGATAAGAATGATAAAGGTATCCTCATATTCCTAACAAATCCCTTTAGACTACACCTGAGTTTATGTTAATGGGATTACTTTCAGAAAGCATCTTCGGATGGTGCTAGTCGCCAGAGAGGCCAACCATGGGATTAGAGAGGCCCCTCCTGGCCTCTGTGGAGGCCCTTCAATCATGAAGGGCCAATGATTTCTTCAATCATGCCTATATAAGACAGTTATCTTATATAAATTATAGTAAATAAATTATCTTATGTAAATTGTATTATATAAATATAATACATAAGATAATTATATTATATAAACAGTAATAACAAGAAACCCCAAAGCACAAGGTTCTAAAAGCTCTAGGTTGGTGAACACGTGCTCCCAGAGAGAACATGGATGCTCTGAGTCCTTTCCCCACATTGTGCCCTTTGCAGCTCTTCCATCCAGCTGCTCCCAAATTGTACACTTTTATAATAAACTGGTAGGAAGCCTAGTAAGTAAAACATTTTTCTGAGTCCTGTGAGCTGCTCTTCCAAATTAATCGAACCCGAGAAGGGGGCAGTAGGAATCTCCAATATGTAGCCAGTAGGTCAGAAGCTCAGGTGGCATTCTGGACTTGTGACTGGCACCTGAAGTTGGTCAGGGGAGGGCGTCAGTCTTGTGGGACTGAGCCCCTAGCCTGTGTGATCTGACGCCACCTCTGGGCACAGTATCAGAACTTGTGTGAATTGTAGGACTCCCAGCTGGTGTCCAAGAATCGCTGTTGCTGTGGGGGGAAAAAAAGACCCATGCTTGGAACTGGTGTCACAATTGTAGCATCAGAAGTGCCCAAGCCAACAGAAAAAATTCTCATCCTTACAAACTCCATTCAAACAGAAGACCTCTGAAAAATTGTTTTTATGAAAAATACTACTTCCAAATAAACACTACCATTTTACGGGAAGGGTCAATAATCCCTGAGGCTTATACCAGGCATGATTTGGGGGGATAATTCAGTCCCCACATGTGTGTGACACAGGTAGGAAAGAGTTCATTAGTGCCCTATTTCTCTCTCTCCATAAAGGAAGATCATTGTAGCCGCTTGCTGTGGAGCACTCGCTGCAGTACGGACAACTTTGGGCAAAATTCCCTGCCTGGTCCTCACAGCACGGAGGGCCCCCGATGTGCCTAGAACTCAAGCCTCCAGGTTTAGTTCTTGAAGTCTGTGGTAGGCTTTTAGATCTTTCAGGTAAATCTCTCAAAGGAAAGAATTTTTTAGTATTTTTGAGCAACATCTCTTTGGCCCTGTTTACTCTTGCCAGATGAACAAATACCCACCATCCTACCAGGCAGCATGCTGATTAAGTAGCATCTCTGCTCAGGGCCAAAACTGTGGCCACAGTCATGGAAACACAGTAAAATACAAGTAATGCTCAGTAACCAGGTCAATGCAAGATCTTGAAAAAAATGAAGAAACGTGATAGATTTTATGTGACAATGGGGCTAGGCCATGGTACCCAGATATTTGGTCAAGTATTATTCTAGATGTTTCTTTAAAAGTATTTTTATATGAGATTAACCTTTGAATCGTCAGACTTTGAGTGAAGTAGGTTACTCTATAATGTGGGTGGGCCTCATCCAATCAGTTGAAGGCCCTAATGGGAAAAGATTAACCTCCCATGACAAAGTGGGTATTCTGCTAGCAGACTGCCTTCAGGTTCACACTGCAACACTGACTCTTCCTTGGGTCTCCAGCCTACTACTGGCTTGCTCTGCAGATGTTGGACTTGCCAACCACCATAATCATATGAGCTAACTCCTTAAGACATTGCTCTCTCAGTCTCTCTCTCTCTCTCTCTCTCTCTCTCTCTCTCTCTCTCTCTGGTTCTGTTTCTCTGGGGAACTCTGACTAATATACTTACTTTACTGTTCTATTTTACCCTATCTTAATTCTTTGAAAACAAGTAATTTGTGTTTACCAAACTATAGTATTTTTTTTCCAAATTAAAAAAGTTGATAGAACATCTCATGTCTGGAAATCGCCAGATCACTGAGTTGAGTGCATAATGGAAACAGTGCTGGACTTCATTCAATTGTTCTGTTTATTTTATTTTTTTGTTTTGGCAGTTGAGGGAGTTCATAAAATACTGCGAGTTGTTAACTTTTGAGATTAATATATTTGTTCTCACCCTGTGATACCATAATGAAATAGTTGCTACATTACCTACTGAAGTATATGGTAAGCTACAGTTGGTTTGCATGTTTGTTTACCTTTCCTTCTCTGTACCCATGTTCAAGTCATTCTCTGCCCCAAAGACTCTAATCTTTGCATGCCTAGTTTTCTCTATGACTCAGCCCAGACTCTACTTCTTTTCTGATAGCCTCAAGCAGCCTGCCTCCCTTGAATTCAGACGGTGACTACAATCTGCAAAACTACCTAACAATAGGACAACTATGTGACATAACTCCTGTCATTATCTGTACTTTAAGTTGTTCACTCTTAGTTACCTTTCACATATTTATTTTCTTCTCCCAGTTATGGAGCAGGAAAGAGATTTTTCTGAGAGTAGGGACAATGTCTTATATTCCTTTTATCCCTGCCTCTCTTAAGTTCACCTCAGTTCCAGCACATGGTTGGAGTATTCTGTTGGTTCCTTATTTGTATGATTCAAACTGCTGTTCACATCCATCTTTAAATGATAAACAAAATGGTGGTTTTCCCTGTATATTCGCTGACCTCTCCCAACCCGCGGGATAGTATAATCAGGCCTTTGTCTGAATTACCTTGAATGGTAGGGAGAGCTTCTACGTAGGACTGAGGCCCTGTTCTTCCATCAAGGTGTGAATCCACAAACTGGCAGTGGTCTTCCCCTCTTCCCCAGCTGTCCCCAATGCTGTAGAATGTATCTGCATAAGGGAATATCATAGGTTAGTGAGTAGTTGAGAAATATACTTTAAGAGTTTTCCCGAGCTTTGGAGACCATTTGAACTGTGTACTTAAACTTGGTGTGTCATATTTTCCATGTTGGAAAAACAGTGATAATGGCACCAATGTCAAAGTGTTGTAAAGATTCAGCAAGATCACGTATGTTAAATGCTTAACAAGTCCTCAATAAATGGAAGCTATTAATATTATAGGCAATTTCAGCCTATACATGGCAGGCCTTTTATACTCCTTGGTTTTAAAAAAGGAATAGATGAAACTGTGATAGATGAAATAAATTACAAAGGGCATGAAGATCTGTAAAAAAAATAGAAGAACCTATTTTCATACGTCACTAGAAGTGGGGGGGTGTATCTGTGGCATAAGGTGCTGTCCATGGTGCTGTCCATGGTCCTTGTGGCATAATGTCCTGCTGCACAGTAGGGCAGGTGTTTCTGTTGACACTGGGATACTGGAGCTGCTGTGTAACTGCTGCCAGGAATTCTGATGCAGGGGACGGAAAGTACAGTAGTTGGAGAGAAAAGAAAGAGCAGAGTGAAGCATAGAGGCATGTACATCGAGAAAGTGGAGAGTGGTAGGAAAGACTCTGTTTTGACATTGTCTTTAAAAGATCACCACTAGCAAGAGAAAAAGAACCTATAGCACCTGAGAAAAAGTTTTAAAAATATATGTACTAAAAATGTAAAAGGGTGCACACTTAAGAATAAAAAACAAATTTGTGTAGGTGAGTGAATCAAAGCCAGCTGGGTAGAAAGGGCATTTTGAAATGTTAGTAGTTCAAGGTGTGTATGGTATTGTTTTAATCCCCTCCCATAATGAAAACAATGTAATTTTTATTTAGACACAGAACAAGTAACACTGATGTATGTTTCACCATTTACATTTTTTCTTCATAAAGGTGAAGACAAGGAAGGGAGACGGGTGGATTTTTCCTTTATACTTCTAGCTTACACTCATATTTATTATTATTGAATTAATGTCAAAGAAAATTGGCCTTTAAATTTCTTTTTTTAAAGATTTTATTTATTTATTCATGAGAGACAGAGAGACAGAGAGACAGAGAGAGGCAGAGACACAGGCAGAGGGAGAAAAAGGCTCCACTCAGGAGAGTGGATCGATGTGGGATTCGATCCCAGGTCTCCAGGATCAGGCCCTGAGCTGAAGGCAGTGCTAAACTGCTGAGCCCCCCGGGTGCCCAGCCTTTATATTTCTAACAGAATTTTGGATCTCATTTCTAAAATGTAGTGGATTTTTAAAAAATTATATGTATATAAATATATATATTTATATTTATTTATTTATTTATATATTTCTAAGTGTCAAAGTAAAAACCAGTACTCCAAAGTAGAGCCTGAAAAACTGATTTATGTGTGAGCCACTGTGAGATATAATGGGTCCACAGCTCAAATACAAACGTTCTGATGCACCTGTTATGTCAAGTTAGTACCTAATAAAATAAAAAATTTCCATACCTTCCCATACCATACCATTCTCAAAGACCTACCTTTCAGGTTGTCACTGAGGTAGATCTTATACCGCAGTGAATTACAAAGAACAACTCCCACAAATTTTCTATACCATGTCCGCTTCACATACTGCCGGCCGTGGCAGTCGGTGTAGCTAGGGTCATGTTTGAAAGCAAACGGGATCCAGATGGGCTCACCACCTTGACAACACAAGACACACGCACTGGGTCACGGCATTCCATGGTGTTTAGTCTCACACAAAATATCAGAAAACTTGACTTATTCATTGGCCCTTCCCTCCTCTCTGGGCTTTCCCACCTTCCCAACGGGCACTCTTTCCCTCATTCTCCTTCTTTCTTGGTACTGAAGTACAATTAAGGAGATCCTTTTACCTGAACATATTTAGTGTATTTGAATTTCTATTACAGGATTCTTAAAAGTAATAAAAACCCCTTAAGTCAAGGAAAATAAGATATAATGACATATTTGATCTTTTGGGACATGCCATCCTACCTGCTCCCTCCAGAAGTCCCTCAGTATAGACTCTTACTGTTCTCATCACTCCTAAGATCTGTCTTGAACTTAAACAACAGGGCTTTCACAGTTTGTTTGAAATACAGAGTAAAATTCTATTGCATATTTAATGCATTTGGCTATCTTTTCAGCAATTTCAATTTCATTGAATTTTCAATTGAATTTCATATGAATTCCAATATTCAATGAAATTATGTGAATAAAGTTATCGATTTTATAGCCATTGGCCACCACACAGTGGTTTCTTTTATAGATATTGGTTGCTATGGTCCTATAAAAAAAATTCTCAGGTCACTCTTTTCCCTAGATCAGGATAAAGGGTACAAGGAATCCAAAGAAGTTGTCATGAAATCATAAAAATGCAAAAGTGGTCTAGCATTTCTACTTGTGAGTAGTCACAGCAATCTCATATTCAATATCCAAGAATATCTAATATTCCATAGAATCCATAGATATCCATAGAATATCTAATATTCTTGATTATTAGAATGTCAATTACTAGAAACTTACCTGGTGGCCTCACAACAAGCAGAGGATTGTCTGCAGAATGAAAAAGAAATAATTGACTTCACTATCATATTTCACAACCATGCAACTGTTGAAATGTTTATTGTGATGGAGAGAGCTAACCAAAGAGCTCCCTGGAATACATACAAATGCAGTTAATTTGAACTATGCCAATGCTTTCCTTTGTTTCCTAGGAAATATCCTTTGCTACTTAAACTGCCTTGTTATTTTATAGAAGTTGTAAGTCAATACAGTAGGATTTTGATTTAGGGTACTACAGAATAATTCAATATTCAGCATTTTTAGAAGATGTGTCTGTCTTGAGAAAACAGTTTGGTGGTTTCTTAAAAAGGTAAACATATACCTACTATAGGATCTATCTATTCCACTCCTAAGTATTTGTCCAAGAGGCATTAAAACGCATGTCCATGCAAACACTTGTACAAGCATGTTCATGGCAGTTTTATTTGTAATAGCCAAGAATTAGATGTAGCTCAAATGCCTATGAACAAATGCATGGGTAAGTTATGGTACAGCCATATGACAAAATACTGCTAAGTAAAGAGAATGAACTATTGGTAATAAAACAATATGGATGGATCTCAAAATGATTTTGCTGAGTGAAAGAAGCTAGACAAAAAAGTTCATACTGCATGATTTCATTTACATAAAACTGTAGAAAGTGCAAACTAAAGTGAGAGAAAGCAGATGAGTGGTTGCCTGTTAACAGAGGAGAAGATGGGTGCATGGAGTGGGGCAGGGGAGCCGGGCTGAATAGCAGCAGTGAGTATATTGTGGTGACAGCAATGTTCACTAATTTGTGATGACAGCTTCAAGGGGGAAAACATACTTTAAAACCCACTGAATTGGGGACGCCTGGGTGGCTCAGTGGTTGAGCGTCTGCCTTTGGCCCAGGGTGTGATCCTGGAGTCCCAGGATCGAGTCCCACATCGGGCTCCCTACATGGAGCCTGCCTCTCTCTCTGCCTATGTCTCTGTCTCTTTCTGTGTCTCTCATGAATAAATGAATAAAATCTTAAAAAAAAAACCCCACTGAGTTGTACTCTGTACATGTGCACAGCTGATTGTAGGTCACTTGCATTTCAATACAGCTGTATGTGAAACATCTCTGTATCTTAGCCCAAGCAATGCCACTTGAGAAAATACAGTGGCACCTGGGTGGCACAGTCGGTTAAGCGTCTGACTCTTGGTTTCGACTCAGGTCACAGTCTCAGGGCTGTGAGATCAAGCCCTGCTTTGGGTTCCATGCTCAGTGGGGAGTCCGCTTGAGATTCTTTCTCCCTGTGCCCCTGCCCTCCACTCTCTTTCTCTCTCTAAAAATAAATAAATAAATCTTTAAAAAGAAAGAAAATATAGAACTAGTTTATAAGGAATTCTGCTTTAGAAAAAGTTCATTTTTATAAAATAACATGGGCCATTATCCTTTTTTATTTTTAAAAAATTATCATGGAGTAAAATTACTCTTTTCAGGTAAATATCCTATGAGTTTCAACACATGCATTGATTCATGGAACCCTACTATAATCAGGATCCAGAATATTTCTAGCACCCCCAAACTTCAGGCTGTCCCTCTGTAAAGACCATTCATTCACTCCCACAGAAGAGTGGCCTTCCATTAGCTGTAAGTGTAAATGCTCATTTTGCTCTCCTGCTCTTACATTTCATAAGTCTGCTGAAAAATTCTCAAGTGCTCCAGGGTGGAGGGGAGGGGAACTTACAGAATAACAGCACAACACAAACATGGAAAGTTTATCCCGTGGTGCAGCCTATGCTACACATATACATCCGCTTCATGTATTTCTATCTTTGGCAAGTGCCATAAATTCAATTACCTGGCAATTTTCCTGTTGTTGACCTAACTGCTTTCAGCAGGGTTGTGCAAAGTGAAGGAGGAATTTGAACAAACTGACTGAATAAAGTGAAGATGGCCAGAGCAAATAATTGTCAAATTCCAAGTAACTGTCAAATTGTCAAATGGTGTGCATGAGGATCTCCTGGGAGCTGACTACAAAAGAGTCTTATTCAGAGGTCTGGGTGGGGGGGCCCTGGGGTTTCATCACCCACCCTTTAGAAGCCACAAAGAATAGGGTAGGTGTATGGTGGGGCTTTTCTGAGAGGGGGAGTAGAAAAGAGGGGTCTTTTCCAAATTATACTGCAGTCTCAGAAATTACATTTATATTTCTGTTCTCAGATTTTGGGACAGAATTTCTTGGTAGCTTTCTAGATTTGAATTATTTTTTTCTTATAGATTTGTATCATGTTAATTCTGATTGTTGCCAAAGATCCATTCTTTTTTAAGGAAATGTAGCCATGAACACAGACACGTTTCTTACTTTAGCAAATTAACTCTTGAAAATGGTTTTGACTCTTTCTTAATTGCTAATGAGGAACACACTCCTTAAATGAAAAAAATGAGAACACTTTTGAGGTCCTTTGTCAACATTTCCAATATGAAGCATATTCTCAGGAAAGATTTTATTTTTTTCCCACCTACTGTGATTTGGTAGATTTCAAATCATCACACTTAAAAATATCTTCCAATTATAAATGTTCTGGGGTCAAGCTACATGTGGGAAACAATCTAACCAAATAGAAGCTAGAGCAACTTTAGGGTACAGCTGGTTCAGTCGAATTTCTGAAGGGGGCCTGGCATAGAGGCATAGGTACCAGCTCCCAGTGTGACTCCCTATGTGGAAAGGCTGCTAAGCCAGGACTAGCCAGCTCTGTGCATATTGCTTCAGACCACGACCTCAGGAACATCTTACAGAAGGGCCAGAGAGCTTTTCTGTATACCAGCATCCCCCAGGGCAGAGCCATCCTCCAAGTGACACTGCTTGTAAGACTGGATAGTATTCTAATTAAACTTTCCTTTTTAAGTAAAGACATCTTTATCTCCTAGTAACAGAACCATCATGGAGACCTGACTAATTGGAAGAAGCAAATGCCTCTCAGTCCCCATGACATTTATATTCTTCAGCTGTTTGTAATAAAAAAAATTAGCTCTGCAACTAAATCTTTCACAGAGAGATTCAAACTTATCTTTCCCACATGGTTGAAAACTAGATTTTTTTCCCTTTTATTGGAGTGTGACCTTTCCACTTTCCAGGCAGCTCCAGTGAAGATTACTTTTAATTTTATTATCCAGATTTTAACACAGCACAAAGAAAACGATGTTTCTATTATAAAGTGATATCCAATATGAACTTATTAAATAGAAAAGTAAGAATTTTACTTCTTCAGTTTTTGTGCTATTATAGTCATGATTCCAAAGTATTTGTCTTTGAGAAAAAAGAAAAAAATGAGAATGTGAAGGCGCAGATACCTGATTCTGTAACAAATGAGACCGAAGGGCTGATGGGTCCGTAGCCATGTGGATTTTTGGCTTGAACCTTAAAATAATACCTGAAATTAGAAGAAAACATTTTTTTGAAAGAGAAGCTTGTTTAATTTCTGTGTAATAAGACAAATTCCCAAACTATTGAGCACTTACTCTGTGGCAGGGTTTGAGTGTTATTTTTTTAACAAATGTATACATCGTGGCAATTCATATTTTTGGCTGAGCTTTCTCATTTCCCAATAACTTTTTGAAATAATACAATTAATAGTATTGACTAATGTGGCTCACAGCAGCAGGAGGAGCATATCAGGCAAATAAGCCACTTGGAGAGCATATGTTCCTTAGTGCATCAAAGCTGCATGGCCCCATGCAGGCTTGTCCCTGGATGAAGGCCCCTCTCATCCTGTTCTCAACCCACTTGAGTTCCGCAGCTTGAGAGTCTAGAAGCTGGAGCAGCAAGACACTTACAGAGCAAAATTCACATTTAACCTAATTCTTATCACTGCACTCCATGTGAAAAAGCAGGATGTTTGACCCAGTAATGATGCAACTCGTTGTTGGTGGGAGTCAGGCAAGCCAGTCCCGACGTTGGCCTTCTCAGTGGAACTAACATGACAGTGATGTTTTGGGTGCATGCCATGTGCTATGGTTGGCTCTGGAGCTTTAAAAGTCACTGAGTTTCGAGCTTCTGTGCCTCAAGTAAAGAGAAGCAAGTCCAAGAAGTGGAAGTGGAAAAAGCCCAGAGAGCTTTTGCTGCCGGATTAATCCTTGTCTTGGAACAGAGAATGTCCTCCATCATCTAGAAGGAGACTGATAGGCCAGGCAGGTTGGGAGTCCCCAAATATCTTGCTCAGTGCTCTTAGGAGCTACAGGACAAAAAGTGGTGGCGAAATACTACTGGAGACCAACACCGCAGTTGTGACCCACTGACTAAGCCAACTGTTATCTTTGTGTTTCATGTACCTCTGGGACTCCAGATATTATCTGTACTCTCGCAGTCCCGAGCTACTCACAGGTGAAGAAGAGGGTAAGAGGGTAATAAACCCCTGCAAGTGGTGGCACTCTGCCACTTCAGAGAGCTCCTAACAAGCCTTCTCTGCCATGAGTCTTGGCACACAGGTTCTGTGCACTAATTAAAGTACACTAAATGTTCACAAGATGAGTTATTTATTTTTTTTTTTCAAGGTGAGTTATTTAATCAGAGAGCAAAGGTGTCTGTCTGTTACCCCACTGTCCTGGCACCAAGCCTCCAAAGCTCCTAAGATCATTAAGGGAGCCAGGCTTCACAGTTACACTGAGATATTTGACTTGGGGTTTGATTAAAGAGAGCCAAGAAAGGCTCATTTGGTAAATTTAGTCTTCTTTTAAGCCCTTTAAGAAAGTCATTCACATCTCATTTAGAAGAGAATCCTTTTTAAATTTCATTTAAAAAAAAAGATATGCACAATTAAGTACATAAGAGTTTCCAAGTCTCAGTTTGCTCAGCAGTCCGTGTTTTCCCAATTATGCATACTTTATTCAGCGGTTATGGAGTTATTTAAGGCAAAATCCTGCAGGCAGTGGGTTTGGCATACGTCAATGATACTGGTCAAACTTTACAGATACTTTTTCTTTTTCCTTAAAAAGGGAAATTAAAACCTAAGGGATGACATATCCTCAGAGGCTACATGGGATATTGCTGCTGAACATTTCCTCAGCTGTTGCTTGAGTGGTCCTGACACCAGAAGGAATCAGGGCTTGACGACTCTGGAGATGGCACAGGATGCCAGACTAGGGCTGACCCCTTGACTGTATCAATTCTGTCTCCCTACTGAAACCCAAGCGTTCTTCTCCTCTACTTTCTCCACCCACACAGTTACTCTGTCCTCCAACAAAGTCCACAGCGGCCCAATTTCAAAGATGTATTTCCATTTGAACCTCACCTAATGTGTCAAAGCAAATTTAAATACACAATGCTGAAAAACATGAAATTATGAGGGAAAAATAAGGTTCCTATGTTCAAAACCACATTACATTTAGTTTCTTCCAGAAACCAAAATATAGATCTCACACTCCAAATAATCTCTGCCTCACCCAAGTTACAAGAGCAATCCATGCCTTGTCTTCTTAGATGAGCTCTTGACACCTTCTTTTGAATAACCTCCCACAGTTGAAATCTTTGTGTTTTAAGTATTGATGAAATATGCAGGTTCAGAAAGTGATCTGGGACAGAATTAGGTGAACAAGGTGTGCAATGCCCCCGTAAAGTCAAAAACAACATTCAGTTATAAAGAACCAAAGCTGGTGTTTTTTATTCCAGATCATCTTGAGGGGACTGACTTCTTGTGTCTCCTATAGGGACTCTGCAGCACGTTCCTGAGAAACCCTGAGGATAGTACTAACAGGCATATGCAGCCTCCATGGAGGCTGGATGGAGGCATGGAAGAAGGTCATGGATCATTAACATGGGCCCACCAGAGCTGTTCTGCATGAGTGTAATGCAGGGAAACAATGAGCATCCTTACATCAGGCTGTTCACAGGGGTTTTGAGGAAATCTGTGTAGAAGAGCCATGTGTGGTCTGTGCCCCGGCCAGCACCTTCCATCAGAAGAAGGAATAATTGAGCAGGCATACCAGGGAGAAGCTACAGTAGCAGCTGCTGTTCCTAACCTGTCTATCAGGACACTGAACATGGGTTGAGGGTAGGACAGAAACTACAAGAGACTCCCAAGCCACTGGGACCAGCCTGTCCAGTCTCTTCTCCTCCTGCTCCCACTATACTGGCTTCCTTTTCTTCCTAGAACACACCATGCTTTCGGCATCCCTTTTCTGCCAAAAGCTTGGCATCACCCCACCCACATTCCCTAAGTTAAATGCTGCTTATTTATTTCCCCAGGGACGCTCACCTGACTGCCCTCCAATCCCCACAAGCTCAGGAAAAAAATCTCTCTCAGGATACTGATTGGTCAAAGTTTGTATTTATGCTGTTGCTAAATTATCTGTCTACCAAACTGTGAGCTCCATGAGGCCTGGGCCATGGTGTATCTTACAGCCCACGTCTCCCACCCTACTGCACTTCCCCATCCCCTCCCCCTGCTGCTCCCACCCTGGGTCTGTCCTCAATGCAAAACCTGGTGCCTGGTGCAGAGCAAACTCTAAGTGCGGATTGAAGGAACGGTGGACACTCCTCTATACCTGTTCAAATAGTGAATACACAACCATCTCCTGATATTCAAAACTCAAGATCAGCCTGGCAGCAAAAGTTGTAGAAAGAACATTGGCAGGAGGGGTAGGGTGGGGTGGGTAGCGGGGTCAGGAGAGGGGGATTCAAGTTCTACCCCAAGGCTGTGATGGGAAAGCACTGTCACTCTGCACACGATGCAGAAAATCGAGTGTTGACCCCACTGTCTTAAATGTGTTGTTTTTGTTTGCTTTAATTAGTCCATTTTTCCTCACTATTAGGGAAAAATAAAGAAAAGTACTTTCTCAGGTTCCTGTATTGGTCCTTGCTTTTTATATGTCAGATCCTCAAATTCATAATAGTTTTTGAATGTTCAGCTCAGGTAAGCTCACGTGGCACCTCCAAAGCCCGGAGAAAAGTTCTCAGCTAGTTCGGAAGTATCTCAGTACCCATGGCTATTAACCAGTTTTTATCTCCTTTGGCACATTTCTGTTGAAGGAGAGTGTTTTGTTTCTATCTTCTCCATGTTCCTACAACTATATAGGAAATGATGGGCCTCAGGCTCACAGACCCATCACTTAGAGCTCTTTGCTCCATAAATTTAGGGATGGATGTGACTATGGGATGCTGGACTCATTTGCATGGCTTGAGAGAGACAATCATTAAATATTCAAGAACCTGCAGGCCCCCTTGGAGCCTGGAATTGACCATGGTGGAAGTATTTATACTACCAGAAAATGGTAAGCACCATAAACCAGGGAATTTTTTTCCCCAGAGAGCTGGTTTGCACACACACCATGCATGACCCTCACGTGCTTTGTGCTTTGCTCATTTTCACCCACCAGGAGAGCTTTCCTGATGATCATTACTATCAAAACCAGATAGTGTAAAAGAGGGAATATACCCACTCTCTTTGTAATGGTGGAAACAAGCCTTGTAGCTTTCATACTGAGCGCCATGAACTCTGGCTCCTACACAGACCTCTGGCCAGCCAGCGCCACCCAGTTCAGTAAGCCATGTTTGTGCCCTTATTAGTGTGTAAAATTCACCTTTCTAAATGGTCTTAACTTCCACATCATAGAGTCTGAGTACCAGTTAACTCATATGTTTAGCAATCGCTGCCCCATTAATGTCACATATGATACACATAATTTCACAATGAAAGCTATGCTGCCTAATGCCACCATCTGCACATGGATCGGTTCTCTTTCAACACACAGAACAACCTTTCTTTCCCCAATGGTAGGGAGCATTTAGTCTCTGTAAAATCAGTAACAGGATATAAACACAATAGATTAACAACTATAATGATAAAGTATTTTCTTCTAAGAGAGATATAGTGACATATGGTACATATTCATTGACATTCCATGAGAAGTAAACAGACTACAAAAGAAGTCATCAAACCTTTTCATCGACCTTTTCATTTTCAACCTGAGGATACCTGTGACCACACACCTGGATCCTTCTCTGTCTCTTTCTAGTGACTGACACATCATACCTTGTGTTTGGCTTCAGGTTCTCAATGGGCAAATGAGTTACTGAGGAAGCTTGGGTGGACCACTTGTTCCTAATGAAGTCTTCATAGGATGCACTGTAAACCAGGTAACCTGCAAGTGGAGACAAAGAAGAGCCTGCTGAGCATCAAGGAACCACATCACCCAGGAGGCACACGTGATGGAGGAGGATGGGGAGGAGGCAATGGCACAGAAGCATTCTCTTCTGAGAGAACAGTTCAAGAACAGGAGCAAGTGCATGTTGCGTCTGGATGGGGTATAAAGTTGGTACCTTCTGGTGAATTCAGATGTGAATAACAAAATTGCACACACTTCTTGACAACTGCTGGTTCCCTACTTCTCTTCCTTCTCTTTATCTCCTACATTTCCTGGCCTTCTTCATTTCCTCAGAACTAATCACCTTGACTGACCTTGACAGCACAGAGGAAAGGGCAGCAGAATAAAAAGTGGTGACTTCCACACAGGTATTTAAGAATTTCCTGGCAGAGATATACACAATTGTCCTTCACATGAAACAAAGGGATTGTTGATGGTGAGTGCTGTGTGTGTGTTTGTGTGTGTGTGTGTGTGCACATGTGTACAACTGAAAGACCCCCAGACTCTCGGTGGCCTCCTCACCCATCTGGTGAAGGCTCTCCTTTGGTTGCTAGTTGTTGAATATCTGTGCCTGTCCCTGACCTCAATGTCTGGTGACAGCAGTCAGGCAGCTCCTTCTGCCCTCTTTGCTATGTATGGACCCCAGCGGGCCCCTGACACCTGCCCAGCCTTCAAGGAGGCCTCAGAAGGGCCGAATGAAATTATGTCGCAGCTCAGCACCTCCTCTACATTAGTCTCCCATGTTATACACAAAGGAAGAAAACATTTGTGAGGCATTTACTTTGTGCCAAATATTATTCTAAACACATTCAACCAAGTTTTATTTTGATTAGTTCTCTGGCTCCTAATATGTAAGCATTGATATCCCCACTTTGACACAAGAGACAACTGAGTCTTAGAGATGTTAAATATTTTAGTTTACATCCATGAATTCATTTAACAGATATTTACCATGTGCTTACTATTTGTCAAGCACTATACTCAATGCTGGAGTAAATTGATAAAATGGCAACTCATTTTATCAGAAACTGAAGGAGCAGCAGGGCAGACAGACAAGCAGAATTATACAGCTGTGATGAGAACCACAAAAGAGTAATCCATGTGCCTGGAGGGGTGTTCTGAAGGGGTTCTGAAAATAGGGCCAAACGCTGAAGGATGGAAGCACTTAAGGAGCACAGTAGGAGGTAGGGAGGACTCCAGGTAGAGGGAATACCAGGAAGGAGGATAACGAGGGAGGAACCAGTAGGAAATGGCCTCAGGGAGATATGGTGGGGGAACAAGCATGAGATGAAGCTAAGGAAACGCAGAATAAAGAAAATGTTCAGTCCCCTTGGGTCATACAGGTTTTTGCTTTTCATTCTAAAAGAAAGGGGAAGACATTACAGGGTGGCACAACCACATTGTCCTGGATGCCTCCCTCTGGTGCTGAGTGAAACAGATCAGCTATGGAGTATGGATTGGGTGGTCTAGCCACCCAGCCACTTTTAGGATATCCAAGTGACAAGTGGCAACAGCCCAGGTTAACCTGGCAGTTAATGGAGAGAAACGGATGGGTTCATGAGAAACTTGGAAGGTAAAATTGATAGGATTCAGTGATGAATTGAATATGGTGGGGAAAATTAAAGAAGATCTAAAGACAATCCCATGCTTACAGAAATGGGGTGGGGAGTGGAGTCATTCTCTGAGACAGGAAACCCAGATCAGCAGGTTTGGGAATAAGAAGGATCATGAGTTTGATTTTGGATATGCTGAGTCTGAGATGCTCTGGAGACATCCTGGTGATGACACCAAGTGCCGATCCCATTTTAGTATTTGAAGCTCAGAGGAAAAGCAGGCCTAGCCTTGAGCTATAAATCAATGACTCATCTCCAGGATGAATTAAAACCATGTTCCTTGGGTGAGATCCTGGACAGAGAGAGGATGGAGCAAAAAAAGAAAGAGGAGTTGAGACCAAGCCTTGAGAAGTTCCAACATTTAATGCTGGGGCAAAGCAGACAAGCCTGGGAGAGAGACTCAGAGGTTGAGAGAATCAGGTCACAGGTCAAGGAGGAGGAGGAGGTCAACAGCATCGAATGCATCTAAGATGCAAGCTACTTTACTGTGCAACCTGTGACTGCTGATTACTTTCGCAAGAGCAATTTTGGTGACATAAAGAGAATGGATCGTAGTCACGCAGCTAGCCAATGGTACACCGGAACTAGAAGCAGGTGTCCTGCGCCCTAAAGCCCTTTCCACACTGTTCCCCAGAGGAATTCATTCTTCTCTTTCTGAAACAAATACTGTGTGAGAACTTGTGAAGAGCTACGGCTCTCTGCACAGGATTTCCTCCTCTGATGATGACAGTGATGTCAAGCCATGTGTGCTTATAGTGGTGTGGTACGTGACAACAGCTGGTGCTCATTTCATTTACTGATAAAGAATTCCCATTATTTCCTCCTTTAGCCTTTTGGGGTATGTTGCTTTTCCTGCACATTGCAGGGCTGTCATGTGCTGAAATGTTCTATGGTAATCAATTTAGCAGCAGCTGGCATGGCTTTAAATTGGGAATGCCCAAGTCCCTGTAAATACCTCATCCACATTATCTATGCTAGGGGCATGAGTACCTGTGATTAGGGCCCTGAGGTTTAGTTTCAGATTAGGTGTAGGATATATGATACCAAATTTTCCAGGGAGCTTTGGACAGCTTGGGATTCATATTAATAAGAACACGTGGTTCCAAAACATACCCTCTATAGGGTAATACAGGAATCCCATCTGAATTAAGTCCAGAGACAGTCTTGGTCCCAGGGTTGACTCTTATATGAGGCTGGTGCACATTATGAGGTCTTTCATCACCTGTGCTACAGGATCTGACCTTACAAGTGGCTATGTGGACTCCCTGACCATGTGTGGGATTATAGAACGTTAGAGATATAATAATATTTTGTAAGGAAGAAACCAAAGTCCGGAGAGATGAAGTAGCTAGTTCAAGGTCATACAAACCAATCTGGGACTGAGATTCAGAACTTCTGACTTCCACCCAGTACTCTTTATAATACTTCAACAAGGCTTCCCTTGTGGCCTATATTTCATCCTTTTAGAAGGAGGCATTTGCATTCATCCAGCCAGCCAGCCAGCCATCTACTTATCCATCATCTATTCATTCCTTATATTCTTTATTTTCCACCTATAGATCAATGGGAACTCTGAGCATCTGCCTTGGACAGACCTGTTACCACATCTCCTGGGGTGGCTTTGTCCCAGTCCACAATGACAAAGGAGTGGCAGCCTTCCACAGCAACCACAGTGATGTTGCGAGGGGGATGCTGAGGAGCAAGGTCACTCTTCCTCATGTCATTTGGAATGATTTCATCCAGGCTATCCACTTGAAAGTGATCCAGAGCATCAGTCAGAGAACATGGGGCTGATGGGTCTTTACTTAGGTATGTCACATAAGGAGCTGGAAAAGAAGAGAGATACCCAACTGTATTGTTGGAAGTTTTCTCCAGAGGCAGAATCATAATGTCTGGTCCATGGAGCAGATCCACCCTTCAGTCTTTCCATGCTAGACAGAGGCTCCAAGTGCCATCAGCCCTGATGCTAAACTCAGAAACACATCCTTAGCTCTCCTTATTTGATCCGCATGTTTACATCTTCCAATATAGTAGTTTCTAAAGATCCTGTCACCTCATCAGCATCAATGACTATGTGTTCAAAGTAACTCTGAAAGACCCCCAAACTATAATTCAATGTAGTATAAGTCTGCAGCATTCTGCCCTTTGTATGCCCAGACATTTGGGAAGGTATGCATTGGGTCCAACTAAGACTTACCTAGAGCTCTCTTGGCACCATTCACTCCCTAGACTGTCTTGGAACCAAAAAAAAAAAAAATAAAAAAAAATAACAAACCTTGATCAGGATATATAGCTTCTAGCCTTCCATCCTGGGTGGCCTTCCCTAGAGCTTCAGGGATACCCATAACCATCTGGAATATTTGCACAAGGCCAGGTCTGATCAGCCTTTATAACATTACTGCTAAATACAATAAAGTTATTCATATTTATGGACAGGTTCAAGGTTTTCTACACACATTATCTCAGTGGATACAATTTCTACACTCTTTATCCCTGGAAATAAAGCAGGACATGGACTGATATCCCATGTTTCAGCTGAGCCTACTGATGCTGAGAGGGCCCACGAAGTTAGGGTCAAAAAGGAGACTACATCCAGCCCACATCTCCTTATTATATACCCTCTTACATATAAGAAATGTCAAGGAATGGGAGCTGGGGCTTCATACACGCAAGACTCTCAAGTGCTTTTAAGTAACAATTTCTAGTACTTTCTAAATGTTCCATTGCATCTTTTGGTACAGATTCTCATTCTTGGTGGCCACTGGGGCTACAAGCAATTTTTAGATCCTCTATTTTCCAATAATTTGTATGCAATCAGGTCTTGAGAGCCTGTCAATGGATCTAATCAGGAGGTTCTGGGGTTTAGATGAAACCACTAAAATCTTCTGTGACATAGGACCAGCCAGACAAAAGTAAGCCTTCTGGTCTTCGGTAGAGTTCTGTGGAACAGCAAGTGATAGCATTGAAAGCATTTTCATTTCTGTACTGGAGCCACAGAGAGGAAGACCAGAACATCCAGTGAATTCAGCCAGGCTGCTTAATGCCATGGGCCAGCATTAGTGCTTGCCTCAGGAATGCTACCTCACATTAATATTCTTGTTCTTCAAGCACATGAAATGTAGACACTCAATACTACATCTTGGCTGGCAAGAGCTGTTCTCTGCTTATGGCAGAACATTTGTTTTGGAAACAGAAAAGTGTGATATTGGTTTAAGCTGTTGCCTGTCTCCACTTGGTAATATTTTTTTCCACTTAGTAATGTATTAATCTAACTGTCTCGTTAGCGAAGTTCATTAAGGGCATGGGAAAAGAAGACTCCCGAAGGGAGTGAAGCACAGTTTAGTGAAATAGAGTTTCCTCTCGAAACTGTTTAATAACTGAGAAAGAAGAGTAAACTTCTAGATCCCAAGTCCCCGAGGCTAATGAAAATTACAGAAACAGAAGAAAACCAGCTTTGGCTCTGTGGCACCGTAAGAAGTAACCAGTAGCTCAATTCAGTAAGCTGCTCATCTTTTAGGAAGAACTTAACAATGTATAGGCAAGGCCCAGTGGACACTCCGGCTTGGAAAAGTTACTGGAACAAAAATAGTCATGTGTTCTGGTCCTGAGGATGTTTATGAGTGTTCCTTCCCCTTGGTCTATTCGAGGCAGCCTCTCAAAGCTCAACTCTGTTGGATACCAAACATTTTCCTGCATAATCCTCTCCCCTGACTCCTGCAGAAAGCAAGCTTATGTGCCTTCAAGCAGGACTGACTCACTGAGTCACCCCAAATGGAAACTTCACTCTGGGAAAGCTTTTGCTCCAAATGAGCTGCCTCAGCCAGGCCAAGAAATTAGTTATGCTCTTCCTCAAAGAAAAAAAGTTAAAAACCCATGTTTCTCTGATTAAGGAAGTTCTATTTACCAACAAATCGTTTCTTTCCAGCCAGATCGAACTCTTCTCCAGGAAAGGAGCTGATGGAGCCTTCCACCGGGATGACCTCAGGCACCGCAGCCGTGGTGGAGGGTCTGGTGGTGGTCGGTGGCCTGGAGGTCTCAAACTCATAATCTGAAATGATATGAAGGCTTTGCATTTGGGCCCTTCCAGAAAAGGAGCACCATGAACAGCCAAGAGATACCATCTCAAGGGGCACCTGGGTGGCGCAATCTGTTAAGCGTCTGCCTTCTGCTCAGGTCATGATCCCAGGGTCCTGGGATTGAGCTCCACATTGGGCTCTCTGTTCAGTGGAGAGCCTGCTTCTCCCTCTCCCTCCTGCTCATGCTCTCTCTCACTCTCTCTCTTAAATAAATAAAATATTAAAAAAAAAAAGAGATACCATCTCAACATTCAACTCAAAACTAAAGCGCACACACATACACCCCAAAATAAATGCTGTGCCTGAACATAATTTGTTCCTAATGAAACAATATTCTTCCCACTTCAGTCCCCTCAGAAAAGCAGCTGTAGATAAAAGAAAGGAAGAGGAAAAGGAAACACGTATGAGCAGAAAAATGAGGTTTTACAATTAGAGTGGGAACCTTAGCATTCAAACGGTGTAGCATGCTCCTGTTCCTGGCCCCTGGCCATTCTCCGCCTACATAATTTTCTCTTTCAGCGCCATAAAAGATTCACATCAGAAAATAAACTTGATTTTTAAAAAATTTACCTTCTGCCTATGGGCCTCTTTGCTGGGGAGGTGGTGAGATGAATTCTATTTTAAAAACTAATCCTTTAATGTTTAAAAAAGAAAACTCTGCTCCCTTTCAACTGCTCAAGATTAATAAGAAAGTAAGAAACAAGCACAGTATTTTCAAAGGTGCTAAGAAACTTTTTTTCTTCTGACATCTGTTGTTTTTAAGTTAGTTTTTTTCTTAAACTGTGAGATGAGGGGCACCTGGGTGGCTCAGTGGTTGAGCATCTGTCTTTGGCTCAGATCTTGATCCTGGAGTCCTGGGATTGAGTCCCGCATCAGGCTCCCTGCAGGGAGCCTGCTTCTCCCTCCACCTAAGTCTCTGCTTCTCTCTGTGTGTCTTTCATGAATGAATAAATAAAATATTTAAAAAACAAAACAAAACTGTGAGATGAAACCACTAACTCAAACTTCACTATGACTGCATCAAAGGTGACATTATTCTCACATTGGTGGTTTGATGGCACTGGAGCCACATATATCAGCAGACAAGGAAGAACCAAAGTGAGAATATCCGAGTGTCAAAGGCCAGCCTTACAGTGAGGACAAGATGCCCAAGCAAAAACTGCAGACACAACTTATAAAACACACAGAACCGCCACAGGGTCATGAATAGAAAATCTGCACTGGTTACATTTACTGAATGGCTGCTCCAGATTCTACCCAAGGCAATTTGCATTCTTAATCTTATAAGCTTACCCCTACTTGAAAAAAATTCTGTGATAAAAAAAAAAAATCAACATTTCCATAGCATTACTTTTTTTTTTTTTTTGAGAGAGAGAGAGAGAAAATGACAGAGCATGGGCATGCTCACAAGCCAGGGGAGGGGGGGAGAGGAAGAGGCAAAGGGAAAGAGAATTTCAAGCAGGCTCCACACACAGCACAGAGCCCAGCAGAGGGCTCCATCTCATGACCCTGAGATCATGACCTGAACCCAAATCAAGAGTCAAATGCATAATCAACTAAGGCACCCCAGCACCCTCAGAGCAGTGCATTTTTAAAAAGAAAAAATCTAATTAGAAAAGGAGAGAAAAGAGAACAACGAAAGGAGCCAAGAGAGAAAGCAGAGTGATGGGTTAAACCAGTGACAGTAGAAGTTCACAAATGGCGGTGGAAGTGGAGGTCCAGACAAGCAACCTGGGAATTCCAGGGTAGGGAGAGAATGAGGGCTGCAGTATGGGGGCCACATTCACATATGAAGCCCACTGTTTTTCTTTGGATCAAATATGAACGGGGGCGCTAACTTGGAAGCTGGGTTATAGCTACCTTCCCTGAGCATTGCCATGCAGCCCAAGTTCTGAAGGAAACTCCAAAAATTGAGATCATCCACCTAGTAATCAAAATGAGAGAAACTGTCCAAATCCAAACTGTGTAAAATCAGTTCATACCTTCGTCATAGATAACGTATGCCTCTTCTGTGGGCATTGCAGTGTCAGTCTCCAATCCAGAGAAATCATCTAGTGAACAAAGAGGGGTGAAAGGCTTCTTCTCAGTGGCTGGTAATTGTGCCTGGGGCACAGTGTTCAACCCCTACCATCCTTCCACAGGGGTCAGCTGCCAGGTCAGGGCCACCCAGCTTTCTCAGAAGGAAGACTTCCTCTCCTGTACTCTCAGAGAAGGTGCTCAGAACACCCCCTGGGCATCAGAGGAAAGCCACCTCTCTCAGCAGCCCACTCCCCAGTATAAAGTGCCTTCTGACCTCCCCTCCACACACCGTGTCCATCTACCCACCTGCCCAGGCAGCTCTCAGGAGGCTGGCTCAGCAGGTCACAGGCCTGAGAATAGGCATTCTCAGAAAGCAGGAGAGTGGGAACTGCTGCCCAGGGTGGGGATAAAAATCCTTCAACCTGTGAGCCCCCTCGTTCATCACCCCCTTCATCCTCTCTATGCACTCAATCTTGCCACAATCACATGTTCTGGAAGCAAGATGATTTTCTGCCTCTCCTACATTCTACCTTCGGGCAAATCACACCAATGTGAGTTCCCTACGATTCACTGCTTGCCTTCTAACCCCCCACCCTTTATGGTAGGAAGCCCACAGCCCAGGGCCTGTGAGATGCCCAGACACCTGCTTCACCATTGAGATGGTGACCCTCGGTGTGTTCTGATGGGGCCAAACGATGTCAGCAGGACAGAGATTGTAAATTACCATCCACCCTTCAGGGCTCAGGCCTGTCATTTCAAGAACTATTAAGACATAATCTTTCCTTAGGTCATTCCAATGTCAATATTCTTGGATCCAAGAGGAATTACTTCTGGGTTGTTTCAAATCAGACAGTTTTCAAGTTCACACCACCCAGTTTGGGGCTATCTTGCCTTTGTTTCCTTGGATGCTATTTTCTTTTCCTTGTCAATTTAACTTTTAAGAACATAATCTTGTTTTTCCTCATTCTTGGTTCACATTTGTTTCTTTTCATTATTATTTTTAGCCAAATCAAAAAGGAATAATTGAATAAATGAATACTTTTTACATCTCAGAGTGAAAAAGAAAAGGGAAAATGATAACATTTCCTTGCTGGATTCTCTCTGTTGAGTGTAATTCCTGAGGTGCTGGAATACTGAAGTATGCGCAGCAGGCCACAGAAATGATGCCTTTTACCTGCAAACTGGGATCGCCTCTTCAGAGAGTGTCGGTTAGGTCTTCTGGCAAAAGTAAACATCCTACTGAGTGATTTAGTGCTCTTTTTTTCCCTTAAGCTCAAAGTCAGGCATAATTTTCCTAAAATAGCACCATCTTAACTCCAAGTAAAAGTAACTTCCAGATGTAAGAAAGTGTATTTTTTTAAAAATTGGCCATAAGAATTTGTCCCACCTGATTGCCATTTTGAAGCATTTGGAACTACATAAAACTAGATGCTTTCTATATCAACTCAGCGTCAATGTCAAAAGCTTCCACTTCTTCACATAAAAGAGCCACAGATGGCAGCCACCAACATGGTAGTATGGTTCATTCTCTTGAGTAGTGTATCCAAATGGTCATGAAAAAGAATGAGTGTAAGATGTCACCAAATAATTAGGGCTTAGCTCGAGATATTTAACAAAACTATTTAAAAAATTCTGAGTAGAAGTTTAGAGAAAAGGTAAAAGCCATTTGAAAACCAAGGATGTCTGTAAACTGTACAGTTGGTTGAGTTCCACTGAATTTTCAATTATTCTCCTTGTATTTTCTGTCTTGAGAGTGAGCTGTAGATGGGTGAAATGGTTTTCCATAATGACTGATATTTTTCTGACACATGTCCCAAGATCATGTTACCAATTATTGAAGATGTTCAGCTGGCTCAAGCATGCATGATAATCCACTGTAGAAATGGAACCTGAAAAAAAAATCACTGACTTTTACTTCTCAATTAGAAAAATGGAGAATGCCTATAGCTTCAGATATTGCTTAGATACCTGAAGATAAGTAATTAGGTATCATGAAGAATGTGAGATGAAGTAGAAAACACTGTCTCTACTGCAAGAAGTTTATTATCTAATGGGGAAGTCAGATCAAGCAAAAAGGAGGTGTGTGTGTGTATGTATGAAGAGAGGGAAGTGTAAAATCAACAACTGAAAACAAGCATATAATTTACATCTGTGCTTCCAGGAATATACATAAATATATGGCATCCATAACAAATGAGGAAGTACATAAATACTGCTTGAATTCCTGGAATGACTGAATGACACCAGGTTATTCCTAGAATGTTATTTTAAAGTAGTGTTTTAAAGGAAAAGGGGTGCATGATTTAACCGGAGGAGTCAAGACTTTGATATTTGAAAAGATTATTTTAAAATTGGAGGGCTAGAAACAAAAATTTTGGACTTTGCCAGGGGAATGTAATAACAAATGGGTGACTAGGTGGGGGGTGTGGAGTAGGGGGTCTTAAACGGCAGGTATTCATTCAGTGATCACTAATGCAGGTGCTAGATCATAAGCACTACCACAATGAACATTTCAGGCTACTAGCCTGCAAAGTGCCATGGCTAAAATGTTGCTCACTAAATGCTGGCTATGTATGCATGGAGCTCCAGCACTAATGGACTGCACTAATACAACAAAAGAGAAAGTGCATAAGGAAAACACAAACTTGAAAGCACAGTTAAGAGGCATGGAGACAGGATACAGGTAGTTCTGCAGTTCATGTGTGAGGGGGAGTCTTGGGACTGTCCCTCAGCTGACATCAGAGCCTCTTAATCTCTTTGCTTTCAGTATCATTACAGGAATTACAAAATAAATATCAAGGCCACTACGAGGTGTTTGACCAAGAAATGACAAACTCCACTGTATTTCATAGATAATGCCCAGCATTTTCCAGAGTAATTGTGACTGCTTTTCATATTATAAGCCATCTTTAGAAGCTAATTCCCACTGAAGATGCCTGCTCCTTTGCTTCTATCCAACATTGGCCCTGATAAGTTTCATCCCAATGATGAATGAAGCAGGGACTCTGTGTGGTAGCCCCAGGCAAGTGGAGGCTGGTGGAAGGAAGCCCAAGAAAGAATAACAATTTGAGTATTGGGCCAAAAGGGCCAGCCTATAGATGGAGAGAATAATGCAAATGTAAGAAGTATGATGAAGGGGAGCAGATGATGGCAGAGTAGGAGACCCCTAAGCTCCCCTTGTCCCATGAATACAACTAGATAACTATCAAATCATTCTAAATAACCCAGAAATCAACCTGAAGACTGACAGAAGAAAAACTTCACAACTAAAGGGAGAGAAGAGGCCACACTGAAGAAGGTAAGAAGTGTATAGATTCAGCTTGGAAGAGAAACAGATCATGGCTACTGTGGTGGGGAGGGAGCCACCATCACAGAGAAGGGCAAGAGACATACTAGCATGCATGGGAAAAATGAACCCCCATAGCAAGCAACTGGCTTAGAAACTGAGAGGGGCCAAATTTCGTGACTTCTAGCAACCATGGAGCTTAAAGCCTAGAGTTTTAAAGGTCAGTGGGTTTGGCTCTGGGAGAGCCCAGAGGACATTGAAGCTGCCCTTGAAGAAAAGAATGAGCAAACAGCCATGGATATACAGCATGGAAATAATGATCTGGAGAACACCTGGAGCACATAACGAGGAGGTTATTTACTCATCTTGGAGTGAGTCCCAGAGAGTCAGCACTCACAGAGAGACCACTCCAGGAACAAAGGAACTGCCAGGCATCATTTCCCTCCCCTGCCTATCCACATAAGCACAAGGCCACCTACAGGAAGCAGCTCACAGACACTAGCTACCAAACTTGCTTACACCAAGCCCCACCCCCCAAACTCTGGAAGAACTGCCCTTCTGAGTCACAGATGCCTCATTCCCAGCATGACAGGCCCCCTCCACTAGAAGACCAGCCAAACTGCTGCCAGCACCTCATCTTCTGACCCAGGAGTTTTGCAGCGCCTCAGTTCTGGCAGTGGTGGTGACAGGTCTCATTTCACAAGCAGACCAGAACATACCTGGTCGAAACTTGCCAAATTCAGGCTAGGGACCAAACACTACCTACAACAGATAAAGAGAGCTTATGTAGATGGCTGGCCTGAAGGACAAAGTGGCCAGGACACAATAGCAGTAGAGCAGCCCATATTGGAGATATTCTTAGAAGTACCAGGCCCTGATGAATAGGGGATACTGCTCTGCAGGGCACTACAGGACCTCTTCTTCATAAAGCCATTATCTTCGAGAGCAGGAGACATAGCTGACTTTCCTAATACACAGAAATAGGCAGAGAGACTTAGACAAAATGAGAAGACAGAGGAATGTGTCCCAAATGAAAGAATAGAACAAGGCCACAGCCAGAGATCTAAACAAAACAGATATAAGTAACATGCCTGATGGAGTATTTAAGGCAGTGATCATAAGGATACTCATCAGACTTGAGAAAAGAGTGGAAGACATCAGTGATACCATTAACAGGGAGATAAGAAATAACATAGCAGAGATAAAAGGCTCAATAAATGAAATGAGAAACATGCTTGATGGAAGGAGTGGCAGGCTGGAGGAAGCATTGGGATGAGTTTATAACCTAGAAGACAGAATAATGGAAAGTAATCAAGCTGAACAAAAGAATTATGCAAAGTGAGAATAAACAGGGAACTCAGTGGCTCCATCAAATGTAATAACATTTGTATTACAGGGGTCCCAGAAGAAAAGAGGTAAAAGGGGGCAGAGAATTTATTTGAAGAAATAATAGCTAAAAACTTCCCTAATTTGAGGAAGGAAACAGAAATCCAGATCCAAAAGGCACAGAGACCCTTCCTCTGCCAAAAAACCAACAAAAGCAGATCTACACTTAAACATATTGTAATTAAAGTGGCAAAATTTAGTGATAAAGAAAAACTATTAAAAGCAGCAAGGGAAAAGAAGACAGTTACATGGAAAGGAAATCTGATAAGGCTATCAGCAGATTTTTCAGCAGAAACTTTCCAAGCCAGAAGAGAGTGGCATGATATACTCAAAGTGTTGAGTGGGAAAAACCTGCAGCCAAGAATACTGTATCCAGTGAGGCTATCATTCAGAATAGAAGAGATAAAGAGTTTCCTAGACAAACAAAAACGAAAAGAGTTCATAACCACTAAACCAGCACTGCAAGAAATATTAAAGGGACCTCTTTGAGTGGAAAGGAATGACAGTATGAAGGTAGGAAACACAAAAGCAGTAAAAAGGAATATTTCTGTAAAAAATAAGCCAGGGAACTCACAAAATAAAATATGTAAAATATGATGCCATATATGTAAAACATGGAGGGGAGAGGAGTACCGAATGGGTTCAAACTTAAATGACCAGCAACTTAACATAGACTGCTACATGCAGATGATGTTATATATAAACCTAATGGTAACCACAAATCAAAAACCCCTAATAAATATGCAAAGAATAAAGAGAAAGAAATCCAAATATATTACTAAAGAAACCCAGTAAACATCGAAGAAAGACAAGAAAGGATCAGACGAAATCTTCAGAAACAATCACAAAACAAGTAATAAAATGGCAATAAACATATAGCTATCAATAATTACTTTGAATGGAAAGGGACCAAATGCTTCAATCAAAAGACAAATGATGACAGAATGGATAAAAACAAGATCCATCTAAATGCTGCCTACAAGAGGCTTATTTTAGACCTAAAGACACCCGCAGATTGAAAGTGAAGGGATGGAGAAACATTTATCATGCAAATGGATATCAAAAGAAAGCCAGAATAGCAAAATTTAAATCAGATAATATAGACTTTAAAACAAAGACTATGATAAGAGACAAAGAAGGGTACTACAAATAATAAAAGGCACAATCCAATAAGAGGATACAATAATTGTAAATATTTATGCACTCAACATAGGAGCACCTAAATGCATAAAACAGTAACAAACACAAAGGAACTACTCAATAATAATAAAATAATAGTAAAGGACTTTTTTTTTTTTTAAGTAAAGGACTTTAACATCCCACTTACATCAATGGCCAGATCCTCTAAACAGAAAATCAATAAGGAAACAATGGCTTGGAATGACACTAGACCAGATGCGTTTAACAAATACATATTTAGAACATTCCATCTTAAGACAACAGAATACATATTATTTTCAAGTGCACATGGAATATTCTCCAAAACAGATCATATATAAGGCCATAAAATAAGCCTCAACAAATTAAAAAAAAATCGAAATCATACATTTTTTTCTGACCACAATATATGAAACTAGAAGTCCACTAGAAAGAGCACAAATACATGGAGGTTAAATAACATGCTACTAAACAATGAATGGACCAACCAGGACATAAAAGAAGAAATTTAGAAAGTACATAGAAACAAATGAAAATGAAGCATATATACCCACAAAAAGAAAACACAACAGTTCAAAATCTTTGGGATGCACCCAAAGCTGTTCAGAGAGGGAAGTTTATAGCAATACAGGCCTACCTTAAGAAGCATAAAAAAAAAGTTTCAAATAAACTTATACCTAAGTGAGCTAGAAAAAAGAAGAATAAACAAGACATAAAACTATTAGGATAATGGTAATAATAAAGATTAAACAGAAACAAAAATAATAAAACAGATCAATGAAACCAGGAACTGGTTCTTTCAAAAGATCAACAAAATCGATAAACTTTTACCCAGATGCATAAAAAAAAGGGAGAAAGAGGACTCAAATAAACAAAATCAGACACAAAAGAGGAGGAATAATAACCAATGGCACAAAAATACAAAGGATTATAAGGGAATATTATAAAAAACTTTATGCTAACAAATTGGACAACCTAGAAGAAATGAGTAAATTCCTGGAAACATATAACTTCCCAAAACTGAATCAGAAAGAAATAGAAAATTTGAACAATTACCAGCAAGGACATTAAATAAGTAATCAGAAAATTCCCACAAACAAAAGTCCAGAACCAGATGGCTTCACAGGCAAATTCTACCAAACATTTACAAAATAGTTAACACCTATTCTCTCAAACTATTCCAAAAAATGAAAGAGGAAGGAAAACTTCTAAATGCAATCTATGAGGCCAGCATTATTCTGATATCAAAACCAGATAAAGACAGCACACACACACACAAAAAAGAACTATAGGCCAATATCTCTGATGAACATAGATGCAAAAATCCTCAACAAGATATTAGTAAACTGAATCCAATGATACATTTTTAAAAAAATCACTCACCATGATCAAGTGGAATTTATGCCTGGGCTGCAAGGGTGGTTCAATATTTGTAAAGCCATCAACATGATATATCACATCAACAAAAGAAAGGATATGGGCAGCCCCGGTGGCTCAGCAGTTTAGCGCCGCCTTCAGCCCGGGGTGTGATCCTGGAGACCCGGGATCAAGTCCCACTTCAGGCTCCCTGTATGGAGCCTGTTTCTCCCTCTGCCTGTGTCTCTGCCTCTCTCTCTCTCTCTCTCTCTCTCTCTCTCTGTGTGTGTGTGTGTGTCTCATGAATAGATAAACTCTTTAAAAAAAAAACAAAAGAAAGTATAAAAACCATATGATCATTTCAACTGATGCAGAAAAAGCATTTGACAAAGTACAACTTCCATTCGTGATAAAACCCCTCAACAATGTAGGTTTAGAAGGAACATATCTCAATATAAGAAAGGCTATATATGAAAAACCCAGAGCTGTTATCATCCACAATGGGGAAAAATTGAGAGCTTTACTCCCAATGTCAGGAACCAGACAAGGATATCCACTTTCACCACTTTCATTTGACATAGGACTGGAAGTCCGAGCCACAGCAATCAGACAAGAAAAAGAAACAAAAGGCATCCAAAATGGTAATGAAGAAGTAAAACTTCCATTATTTTCAGAATACATGATAATCAATATAGAAAACTCAACAGATTCCACCAAAAAACTGCTAGAACTGATAAAATTCAGTAAAGTTACAGGATACAAAAATCAAGATACAGAAATTGTTGCATTTCTATATACCAGTGATGAAACAGGAGAAAGAGAAATTAAGAAATCAATCCTATTTATAATTGCAACAAAAATATAAAATATTGAAGAATAAATCTAACCAAGGAAATGAAAGATCTATACTCTGAAAATTGCAAAACACTGATGAAAGAAATTGAAGATGATACAAACAAATGGAAAGAACCTACATGCTCACGGACTGGAAGAACAAATATCATTAAAATGTCTATACTACCCAGAGCAAACTACACATTTAATGCGATCTCTAGGGATCCCTGGGTGGCGCAGCGGTTCGGCGCCTGCCTTTGGCCCAGGGCGCGATCCTGGAGACCCGGGATCGAGTCCCACATCGGGCTCCCGGTGCATGGGGCCTGCTTCTCCCTCTGCCTGTGTCTCTGCCTCTCTCTCTCTCTGTGACTATCATAAATAAATAATAAAAAAAAAAAATAAAAAAAAAAACATTTTTTAATGCGATCTCTATCAAAATACCAATAGCTTTTTTCACAGAACTAGAAAAAATAATTCTAAAATGTTTATGGAACTGGGACACTAGGGTGGCTCAGTGTCTGCATTCGGCTCAGGGCGTGATCTTGGGATCTGGGATCAAGTCCTGCATCAGGTTCCTTGCCGGAAGCCTGCTTCTCCCTCTGCCTGTGTCTCTGCCTTTCTGTGTCTCTCATGAATAAATAAATAAAATCTTTTAAAAAATAAAAATAAATAAAATAAAATGTGTATGGAACCACAAAATACCCTGAATAGCTAAAGCAATCTTGAAAAAGAAAAGCAAGGCTGGAGACAACAGTATTCTGGACTTCAGAGTTGTCTTAATCAAAACAGTATGGTACTGGCACAAAAATAGACACATAGATCAATAGAACAGAATAGGAAATCCAGAAATAAGCCCACAATCATATGGTCAATTAATCTTTGACAAAGCAGGAAAAACTATCCAATGGGAAAAAGACAGTCTCTTCAACAAATGGTGTTGAGAAAACTGGACAGCAACATGCAAAAGAATAAAACTAGACCACTTTCTTACACCACACACAAAAAGTAAACTCAAATGGATGAATGACCTAAATTTGAGATCTGAAAGCATAAATATCCTAGGAAAGAACATAGACAATAATTTCTCTGACATTGGTCATAGTAACTTTTTTTCTAGAAACGTCCCCTGAGGTAAGGGAAACCAAAGCAAACATAAACTACTGGGACTACATCAAAATAAAAAGCTTCTGCGCAGCAAAGGAAACAATCAACAAAACTAAAAGGCAACCTATGGAATGGGAGAAGATATTAGCAAATGACATATCTGATAAAGGGTTAGTACCTAAGATATATAAAGAACTTCTACAACTCAACACCAAAAGAAATCCAATCAAGAAATGGGCAGAAGACATGAACAGACATTTCTCCAAAGAAGACATCCAGATGGCTAGCAGACCCATGAAAAGATGCTCATCATCACTTATCATCAAGGAAACGCAAATCAAAACCACAATGAGATATCACCCCACACCTGTCAGAATGGCTAAAATAAAAAACACAAGAAACACAGGATGTGGCCAGGATGTGGACAAAAAAGAACCCTTGTATACTGTTGGTGGGAATGCAAGCTGGTTAAAAAATAGAAGGGCTCTACAATCCTGCAATTGCAATGCTGGGTATAATCCTGCAATTGCAATACTGGATATCTACCCAAAGAATACAAAACTAATTCAAAGGGATGCATGCACCATTATGTTTACAGCAGCATTATTTACAATAGCCTGGTACCCTGCTGGTGGGAATGTATAATGGTGCAGCCACTAAGGAAAACAGGTTAGCCGATCCTCCCAAAGTTAAACACGGAGTTACCATTGGACACAGCAACTCTCTTACCAAGTATATGCCCCCAGATAATTGAAAATGGTGTTTTAAAAAATTGTACACACTTCTCATAGCAGCATTATTATTACAGCCAAAAGGGGAAAACAACCCAAATGTCCATCAACCAATAAATGGATAAAATGTACTTTACCCACACAACAGAATATTAATCAGCAGTAAAAAGAATAATGTACAGATCTGTTTTACAACATGGATGAAACTTGAATACAAATCAAGCTGAGTGAAAGAAGCCAGACATCTTGTAGGATTCCATTTATATGAAACATCCAGAATAGACAAACCCATAGAGACAGAAAGTGGATTCGTGGTTTCCCAGGCATTAGGAGGAGGAGGGAATGAGGAGCGGCAGCTGATGGGTATGGGGCTTCTTTTAGGGTAATGAAATTGTTCAAGAATTTGATGGTGGTGATGGCTGCACAACTCCGTGAAAATATTAAAAACCACTAAACTGTACACTTCAGAAGGGCGAACTTTATGGTATGTGAACTAAATCTCAAAACTATAATTTAAAATTTTTTAAATAACTATGATTAGAATTAATACAAGAAAGAAAATAAATTTGTTAATGGAGCAGTGTAAATAAAAAAGGGAGATCAGCCATATGGAATATTTTTAAAATAATAATTATCGTACATCATAACATTATATAAAGATTATATGTTCCTCTCCGTGAATTTACTTTTTTCCCAAGACTTTGTATTGATTTGTACTCATTTTGAAAATGCTGCCTAGAGGCAAATTAATAATTAACATTTGGCTACTAATTGGGCCTGGGCTCAGGAAGTGGAAGGATGACATTAAGTGAAGTGAAAAACATAACCATATATCATGATTTCCCCCTCAAAAAAAAAAAGAAGAAACAAAAATACCGATAAAAACATGGACTTTCATGCCAAATAAAAGTCCAAAAATCCGAAGTAAATGAAAAGAAGATGACATAAGCCCTCCATAAATGTAGACCAAAGATAATGCAAAATATTCATAATGGTTATAATTCAATCCAAATCCAATATAGTTACTCTTCTGTTTGCAATTATTAAATAAATAATTGTTCCAATTAAACTTAGATTAAAAAAAAACACATCAATGTATGTAGAAGTAAAACGTCAAGGGAAGCACATAATATTTTCATACCAGATATCCAAGGTAAATTCCAATTCGTGCTCACTGGAGAAAATGATAGTGTGCGAATCTTCTTCACGATGGCCCTCCTATCAGCATGTTTCCTTGTCCTTTGGTGTCAATTTTTAGATGTGTCCAATGTTCCTGTTTATTTGGGGCTTTTCTGTGAGAAGACTGACTTCAAACAGAATTCCCATTTTGAATACAGCATTCAAGTTCAAGCTTATTACAGTCAACAGGGCTGCGTAAAGAATTCTGGGCGTGCAAAATAATTCCTGAAACGAAGCACCTTCACTCTGTATCAGCTTAAAAAGACATAAGTTTCACAGCCTACATTGTGATTCATTTCAACCTAAGGGAAAGAAGGTGAATTTGTCTCCTCCGAGCCTGACATAGATGCAAGATGACCTCTTCCAAAGCAGCCTGAACAGAGACTAAGCCTAAAAGATGATGACTTTGCAGCTCCACGATGACCCGGCCAAGGTGTCCTTGCTTCCATTCTTCAGGGGGTACTGGCCATTTTCAGCAGGAAGACCGGTCGGGGGCAGAGGACAGTCCTGACTGGGGGCCCCACAGCAGAGGAAATAGCACAGTCCTACCCTGCTGCCCCCAGAGGCCAGCTATGCAAGGATTAGCATTTTGCAAAGGGAGAACTGATGGAGAAAGTGTTCAGCTGGCAAATGCACTTAGAACATTCTACTTTTCTTGGAAACTCACAAGGAGCTTATTCAATGATCTGAACAGGGACACCTGGGTGGTTGGCTCAGTGGCTGACCATCTGCCTTTGGCTCAGGTCATGATCCCAGGGTCCCGGGATCAAGTCCCACTTTGGGCTCCCCGCAGGGAGCCTGCTTTTCCCTCTGCCTATGCCTCTGCCTCTCTCTGTGTCTCTCATGAATAAACAAATTTTAAAAAATGATCTGAACAATCCAACAATAAGAAATCATTAACCTTGTTTAAATCTAATCACAGAATCTTCTTTTAAAATAAAATGACATGTAGAAATCTACAAATGTCTAGTAATGCACAGTTGGGGAAACGCTAGTGTATACTTGTAATGTTTCACGTTTTAGCTAAATTTTTGACGTAGGTTATGATAAGGGTTGCCAGATAAAACACAGGATGACCACTTACATCTGAATTTTAAATGAACAGCAGATAATTTTTCATATTAAGTATGTCCCCTGTCATACTTTTATTTACTAAATCTGACCACCCTGGTTGTGACACAGGACCCCTGAACAAAGCTTGGCTGACTAGAAACGCCTCTAGTTGCCATCCTACTGTGCCCCCTCCTTACCCCTCCTGGAGCCTTTGGGACCTTACTCTGAAATGCTATATGCTAGTTTCTCAGGCCACCATGACAATGAAGGCGGTTACCTTCTTCAGGGTAGCACTCTGGGCGCCCACTGGAGCCTGTTATGAGGTTGCCATCTTCATCATGCCGTTCTAGGGTCCCAGGGGGACAAGTGGGAGTGGGGGTGGTGGGTTCAGGGGTGGTGGTGGTGGTGGTGGTGGTGGTGGTGGTGGTGGTTGTCTGTGTAGTGGTTCGAATGGTGGTTGTTGGGCGCGTAGTGGTGGTCGTGCGGCGGGTGGTAGCAGTCGTTGGCCTCGGGGTCGTCGTGGTAGGTCGTGTGGTTGTGATGGGGGCACGGGTGGTTGTTTTGACAACCTCCAAGCCCACTAGAGGCTTCCCTCCAAGACTCAGAATAGGCTTATCCTGGGCACTGGCCAGGGGTTTGCCGTGCCGCCCCTGCCCAAAGAGGGGCAGGCCATCAGGGCTCACCACAGGGGTCCCTCCCAGATCTGAAACAAAATCAGACAAAAGCTGTCTTTGGAAATCATCAAGAGAAAGTAAAAACCAACTGCAAAGCGTCTTCTCAAAGCTTATGGCTTCTTGGATTTGAATCAGTAAAAAGCAAAGGAAATACTAAAAGCATATTCAGCAAGGGTAGCAGTATCTGCTACGATCCAGAAATTTCTGGCCTTATTATATTGTCCCTTACTCTGTATTACCTTAGATACTGTGTGAATATTTCATCAATATGCCCATTACCCTGAAACAGCTCTTAGTCTCTAGTCCGAAAAGTAATTCTTTCCTCTTCTTGACTCCTACAACTAAGGAGGAAGAGTGTTACATTGTACTCAGGGTGGCAAACTTAATCTGTCAAGGGCCAGAGAAGATAGAGGGCCAGATATTTTAAATTTCATGTCTCAGCCTCTCAATTCTGCCATTATAGGGCAAAAAAAGCATAGAGAATATACAAACAAATGAGTATTTCTGTGTTCCAATACAACTTGGAATATGGATACAGAAATGTGAATTTCATAGAATTTTCACATGTTACAAATATTATTATTCTTTGATTTTTTTTCTTTTGCAATCATTTGAAAGTGCAAACACTATTTTGAGCTCGCAGACAGTACAAAAACAGGCAGCAGACAGGGTTTGGCCTTCATGCTGTCATTTGCTGACTCCTACTGCTCTATCCTGTCCTATCTCAAGAAGGAAGTCAAGCATCACCTTTTCTGGAGGGTGGAGTCTGTAGGGTGAGGTCTGTAGAAAGAGTAGAACTATAGCTGTATCAGGGAAAATGCTAAGCTCTGCCCCTTTGGGGTACTCCTTTCCATCTGGCTAAAAGTAACTGGACCAAGGGCCCCCATTAAAAATGAGCAGGGGGTTGTTATTCCACAGCTAATTCAGAACACTTTTGTTGCCCTAAAACCATCCTCACTTACCCACAATAGTGCGACCGTCTCCTCCTAGTTTAATCCGAAGAGGATTTCCTTGTGAATCCTGGAGGTACCTTCCTTCTGCATTCAATACTAACCCACGATCGAGATCCACGACCTAAACCCATGACACAGATTACAGAATATTCTGAGTGTGAATCCACCTACACAAACATAGGCACGAAGCTTCCACAGAAGGAAACCACAACAGGAGTAAGAAACATTATTTTTGCCCACATCATTCACAAGGTTTAATAAGAACAAAGTGCAAAAGGGTCCCCTTTCATATGATAATCGCTTATCCAGAGAATACATAAATTGTCTTAAGTTTCTCAAATAATGCAAAAGATGTTGAAAATACTGCTCTCATTTAGTATGCTGTGTGTAATGCTGAAAAGCAGCAAATAACTAAGTGGTCATCAGTGGAGGGAACGGATTAAATAAAATATGGCTCATCCACACAGTGGAATACTAGGGGCCAATGAGAAGGATTTGGAAATTCTGCATATATTGACATCCACTGCTATGGACTCAGATTACGGACTGACCATTTTGCAGAATAAAAATATAATCAGGGTTGCTTGGGTGGCTCAATCGATTAAGCCTCTGACTCTTGGTTTTAGCTCAGGTCATGATCTCAGCATCATGAGATCGAGCCCCATTTGGGCTCTGCACTCAGCACGGAGTCTACTTAGGGTTCTCTCTCTCTCTGAACTCTCTCTCTCAAATAAATAAATAAAATCTTTTAAAAATATGTTTTCATTTGTGTATATAATATATATTCATTTGTGTACATAAGCTTAAAACTGCAAAGAAAAATAATCTAGATGGACATATCCCAAAATGTTAGCAGTGGTTCTCTCTGGGGAGTGGTTTGGGGTGTTTATTAGCTTAGAAATTATCTTTTCCCTATATTTCTGAATTGTTTCAACTTCTTGCCATGAACATGTATTGCTAGTGTATTAAAAACATGAAATGTTTCCATCTGGCTGTTCATGTTGAAAACTGAAGTTGCTATAACAAAGACAATTTAATTTGTCATTAAATTGCCTAATACATAATGCAGGCAAAAATTCCATATCCTAAGGAATTATAAAACTTTTGGGGTGGGGGAGAGAAGCTATTACTATCCCTGTTAGGGATAAGCTCATGCACACTGGTGGTGCAATGAAAATTGCTTACAATGACATTTTGCTTTAATATACATTCTTCCTTTGTAAATTCCTGTTCCTTTGAGAAATGACAAAAATGTATCTTTTTATCAGTGACTAAAAATTTCCTGAAGTCTCTCAGTATGTCTTCCTAAAACTTACTGCCATAAACGGGAAGTTTTGACTGGGAATTCCTAGTCATGATTCTCTGAAGAAATATTTTAAATCTGGTGAACATTTTAAATGTTCTGCCCATTACCCTCTAACCTGCTAAAACAAACAAACAAACAAACAAACAAAACCCTAAACAGCCCCAGGAAGTGAAAGTCATTTAGCTTAAACCTATATAGAACACTAGTAGCTTTTTTTCAGCCAAACAACAATTGTTGGAAATATTCAAAAGGTGATCTGATAAAAACTGCCCATTTGATCCAGGGTTTTCTGGTTTGTTCATTTGTTTTTACCCTGCTTTCTTTTACAAAGGATTTGGGACAATTTAAAGAAAAATGTGTATACACATTTGGCACCGCCTACAGCCAGGGCGTGATTTTGGGGGGCCCGGGATCGAGTCCCACATCGGGCTCCCTACATGGTGCCTGCTTCTCCCTCTGCCTGTGTCTCTGCCTCTCTCTCTCTAGGTGTGTCTCTATGAATAAATAAATAAAATCTTTAAAAAAATATTTTTAAAAATGTGTATACTAGTTAATCAAATAATAAAAAAAAATAAGATAAAATGAAAGCTATCAAAGGTGGAGGAAAAGAAGTCCATTTGAGAGGCTAAGCATTGGGGCCCACATAATTGCTGTGGGGTTGGAACATACATTTGTGTGATCTTCCTAACCAGTCAAAGCAAACAAGAAATAAAGGCCCACTTATCTTATTAGCTATGAGAAGAAAGCAAACCAATTACTCAGGAGAATAAAATAAAAGATCTTTCTGAGTACTGGAAGAAACAATATACAAGTATATTAATGTACGAGTGGTTAAAACTGGAGAAGAAAAACGAAAGACCATTTCATTTATTTCTACACAATGCCCACCATTTTTCTCTTCCCAGCAGCATGAAAACAACTGGTATGTGTAAAGAAGTTTACCCTACCCACTTTGTTCCTTGTGGCCATTGATAATTCTTTGTCCACTTGGTTTTCCGTTACTACCAGGAAGCACTTTCCCTTCTACATTTGGACTGCCATTATAACCTACATGGCACACAAAACAAAACAATAGCGACAACAACAACAACAACAAAAAAACAGAATCTGGTAAGTTCAACACTCCTGTAAAGTTGGCTTCATACCAAACTCTAAGTAGTAACATGTCATTTTGAACAGAAATACTAAACAGAATTTTAAACCAATAACTGGTATATATTAGATGACAGTCTTAAATCGGGACTTCTAAATACCAAATACGGACATCTATTAAAAGTACAATAAAGTCACAGTTTTCTGACAATATTGAGGAGAGGAGTCCAGCATAAGTAAATTTTCTCAATAAAGCTTAAGACAGTAGTGGCTATAGCGTTATTTTAGCCAGTTGGAAGATAGAGGGAAGGAAGGTTAGAAGGATCGAGAAAACTATCTCTAAAATAGACTAGATGCTGTCCTGGTCTTCCCAGCAGCTTATACTAAACCCAACATCTATTCCTAGCTGACTCAGGTCCAATCATCAATCACCAAGTGTAAATGCTCAGTCTGACTTCTGTGGGGCTGCTTGAGAAACGTTTGCTCAGAGCGAAGTAGAAGGTCCAGTTAGCTGTGCCTTCATTTGCTGCTCTTTCTGTTCCTAGCACCTGCCCTTCCTCTTTATCTCTGCATTTCTGATCTGTTACAGTTAGTAGAGGTCTGTTCTGGAAGCACTGTGATCCAGCCCCACCTATGGCACAAAGTATTTGGGCTTTCTGACAACTATTTGTAGGTCAGGGACTTATTTTTCTTGCTCAAATCGTTAACAAAAATTAAATATTTATTGAATTCCTGCTATCTACAAGGGAATGTGGATTTTATATCTGTTATCAGGGTCTTAGGTTTGCTTAAAATAGTCCATTTTAATAGAGAACTGACCTCTATATAGGGCATTGTTCTATGTCTTTACATGGGGCTGAACTAATAACAAAGTACAGAGTAATAAACACTAATGCATTCATTCAACAATCTTCCATTAAGTACCAATAGCATGCAAAGAGAGTGCAAGGTGTCACTAAACCAAACGCTGACTTGGAGTAGATACTGTAGATCCCTGGGGTCCATGGGGGCTCTAATTCATAGCTATCTACATTGTGTCCTCAATGTAAGTCACACATCTGCCTCTTACATCTGCCTCCGTGTGACAATCATCTTTAACATGCATTTTCTGGAGGCTTTAAATAACATTCGCTGATTGCAATGTCTAAGCAATTCACACCCAAGATGTGAGTTTAATCGCAGGGTGTGTTGAGAGTTTTTGTTTTTTTTTTTTGTTTTTGTTTTTGTTTTTTTTTTTTTTTATGTTGAGAGTTTTTACATGCAGAATCAACAAGAACAAAATCCAGCCTACACAGGTACCCACTTCCTTACTGTGGATTCTTTGAATATAGCCTGGCAGGTAAGCAACTAAAAATAACCTAAAACACAGGAACCTAGTATGGCATCTGACTGTGACTCCTTTTCACAGATTAAGAGCATACTTCGTGAATTTAAAGAGGCAGTATGCGATGGAGGAATGGCAGAGGATGGGAGGAGGGCTGCAGGCCCGCCACACAGCTTGTCTGACTTCTGGAACCGCTCAGATTCCTGAGTCCTAGTCTCCTCCACTGAAAACCAGGACAAACAATGCAAGAGGTGGTTAAGAGGCCGAAATCCCCTTACATCTGTAAAGCTCTTCACGCAGTGCTTGGACACAGCAGACACTCAATAACACAAAATAAAAGCCTCCCTAGAATTGCCATGAACACTACTACTGAGAACCACAGAGAGAGTTCAAAACGAAATTACCTTGTCTGGGGGGGGATCTGGCAGGCTGGCGCGAGAGAGGGTTCCGGAATCTCGAGTTCATCATGCGCTGGCGCAAGGACAGCATAGGGGTGGTGGAGGCATGGACCGGAGGGGCGCGGGTGGTGTACCGCACCCGGGCCGGGGTGCCCACGGTGGGGCTTGGCGTGGCAGGGCTGCGGTGGGGGTGTCTGGGCGGGGCGAGTGGGGCTCTCGGGGAGCTGCCAGGAGGAGGCGGAGGGGCGCGCTTCTCCTCCTGGGGGGGGCTCACCCTGGGAGGCGCGAGCACAAGGGCAGGGTCGGTCTTGTCCTTAGCGATGTTCCCATCCACGTATTTGCTGCCCCTGGGGCTGGAGGAGGGCCACTTTGGAACAGAGGAAGACAGGGGGTCCCCGTCCTTTCCTCCTTTAAGAAACATCGTGCCTTCACCCTCCTCCTCTGCCGAGACCGACTGCTGAGATTTGGCGGTCAGGGGCTCCTTTTTGGACGGCGCGCCCTGGGAGGTGCGCTCGCTCTTGCCCGCAGCCTGGGGCCCGGCTCGGCCCGGGACCCGGGGGCGGGCAAGGGGGTGCGGGCGGGGGCCGCCGGGCCTCAGCAGGGAGCCCGGGGGTCTGCGGAGGTGACTGTCGCCCGCGCCCCCCGCGGGAGCCTCCGGCTGCCGGTGCTTGGGAAGGGACAGGGTGGGATCCTTGGCCCGGGCCGGGTGTGCGGGCTCCCGGGCGCCTCGGGCCTCTGCTTCGACGCTGTCGTGGTGCTTCCCGACAGATCTGGCCTCTGGGTCCTCGTCCCGACTGTGGGGAGACGTGGGGAGCACCCCTCGGGAGCTCGCCGCGTGGGAGGACTCACTGCCCCTGGCTGCGTAGGGGTCCGAGAAGGAGGCGCTGTCCTGCGCCCGGAGGTGGGGACGCGCAGCCTGGGGCAGCTCGGGCTTGGGTTTGGACAGCGGGCGCCCCACGTCCTTGCTCGGGGGGCCGCGGGGCTGCGGCTGCGACGCGGAGACCGCGGGGGAAGGCTGCCCTTCGGGAGCGGCGGCCCCGGCACCCAGGCCCTGGCCGGGGGCCATCCTCTTGGGCAGCCCGGGCCTGGGGTGGTGCTGGGACCGCGTCGCCGGCCGCCTAGCGGGGGCCAGGTGCGCCTTAGGGTAGCCGCCCTCCGCACCCACTTCTGTGCTCTGCTGGACGTCCAGCGCCTTGGAGGGCAGGGGCTTGCCCTGAGGATGCGCACCTGCCACAGGCCCCGCGGATTTGGGGTTCTCCGCCAAGGGCTCCTTCTGCGGAAGGCTCGCCCCTCTCTGTGGGCCTTTCCTTAGGTGGTCCACGGCCAGGGAGGCAGGCTGCCTGGAGGAGGAAGACACGTGGTCGTTTACCACGGTGGCAGGAAGTGGCTTCTCGTCTTCTGCTTCGCTCTCTGCAGCGACCTCGTGAGAATTCACCCTCGAGTGAACTCGGGGGGACACAGTGGATGGCGGGGAGCTGGAGGGATGCAGCCGGGGTCCTCGGCCGCTGCCAAACCGGCTTGGATATCTCGTGTGGGCAGCAAAGGGCTTGTTTCTGAACAAATTGAAATGTCCAGAGACTGGCGACCCTGCGGGCAGCCACGCCCGAGAGGTGGGGGCGGTGGCCTCAGCCTGCCTGCCTCTCTCTTCCGTATCATTGTCACCATCGCCATCAGAGGCATCCTCTCCCTCAGAGCCCTGTGTCCTAGAGGAGAGGCCAGAAGACGAGGAAGACCTGGACTGTGATGGCACGTTGGACTTGGCGGCTGCGGCGCCGTAACCATCCTTCCAGCCCCTGGACAGTGGAGCCCCGCGGTGTGGTTCGGTGGGTGGCAGCCGAGATGACCCTCCCTGGGGCGGAGAAAGTCTCGAGGGTGGGACTGAAGCACCCGAATTGTCCTCCCTGTCCCCCAAATGGGGTGCTCTCCGCGCAGGCAAGGCTGGTTTTGTGCCGTGGTGCAGGGGGCTTCTGTCCCGCAGGGCGCTGGAGGTGGCCTGGCGGCTGGGCCACAGGGCCGGCCGGGCGTGGGAGGTGCTCTTGGGAGGCAGCCTCGGGGAGGCGGCGTCCTTGGGGTCCCGGGAGCCCGCGGCTGGCTCCTCCTCCTCTTGGCCCACCGAGTCATTGTCAGTGGAGCTGGGGGGCAGGTTGGTGGAGGGCCCCGCTGAAGGGCGGCGAGGGCTGCCTTCCATGCGTATGTGGGGTGCAGACGAGGCTGGGGCTGAAGGGGACACTCCTGGCCGAGGGTAAGAAGCCAGAGACGAGCTGCCCCTGTCCATGCCCTCCTTTCGGGGCAGCCCGGGTGTCTGCACCCTCACTGGGGTCCTCCCAGGAGCAAGGACCAAGGGTACAGATCTACTTGGCAGCCTCTGCTGTGGCTTCTGGTCTTGGGTCTCTGAGGGCAATGTTGGTGGGTCGCCCAGGGAATCCGGCTCCTCCTCATCGGTGATTTCTGTTGACTGCAGATCCAAACTTTCAGTCTTCTTAGGGTGAAGCTGGGGTTTTCTGGGCACCCCACCGTTGGCCAGTATTTTGTTCTTCAAGTCAAGAAGAGGGTTCTTGACATTTCTGCCTCGGGGAGAAACAGGCAAATGAGTGTGTTTCGAGGAAGTGGGAGCTTTGGGAGAAGTCTCCGGCTTTTCAGATTTCCAGTTATCCTCTGGATGGGTCTTCTGCTGTACATCGGACTCACCAGAACTGGCTATAATAAATTTTAAAGATTTTAGCCGTCAAAAAAAAAAAAGAAAAGAAAAAGAAAAAGAAAGCTGTGCAACATCAGGTGAGTATTTAAGAGGTCAGTGTGGAGGCATTTGTAATTAGTCATTATAATTAATAACTTCTCATTCTTTAGACATTGAACACATTTTCCAAATTATGGCAATGTTTTAAAGATCTTTTTTGCTTTAAGTAATGATACAGTCCCAGGAGATGCGTATTAGATTTCTATTAATGTAATCAAGTTATGTCACAGCTTATTATTTGCAGGAATTTTTCAAAGGAGTACTTTAAAGTGACCCATTGATTTTTTAAATGCAAAAATCTTATGTAGGATTTTCTTAATGTAACTGTCAGGATACTACAGATGTCTTAAGCCACTCTTAGCCATGTAGGGAAGAAATACACATAAGTTTGCTATAAAATGATGAATGTTGAATGACCTATACTTAAAAATAAATGGGGATGTGTTGTGTGTGATTTGCAAGTGACAGGGGAGCAACAAATACATAATTTTGGGGTCATTACAAAGAGTTCTCTCTTGCCCTTAACATGTCTGTACTTGTTTCCTCCTTCTTACTTAAAATTCCTTTAATAAAGTATACATTTGTAATCCCAAAATAAAGCTTAAGATTAAAAAGAATCCTGGGGTAGGCAGAGCATTATATTACATGTGCTCTATAATTTATCCTTTCCTGAGAGCAAGATTGAACCAGGGATGCTGTAAGAAGAGGGGAATTTATATGGCAGTGGAGGACCCAGAGGGAGCAAACCTCATCTATTCCAGTTTTTCCAGCACAGAACTGTATAATGTTGTGGTATACTGTGGATCCTCACAGCACACGGTTAGGGAGACAGCTACCAATATCTGATGTAAATATGGGGAAGCAGAAAAGAAAATACAGTTCAAAAATACCGTGCTCCAATTTGGGAACTTATTAACCTGCTCAATCTTGATAGTTATCTTGATAATATATATATATATATATATATATATATATATATATATATATATATATATATAACTCCAGTTATAAATGAGGTAACTGGAGTTCTGACTAAAGCTGCACTCCAAAATAATGGAATATAAATGAAAAATCTTAAGTGCTTTCTAGAAATTGAAAAGAGCTAACAATTAAAAATGTCATGTGTATTATTACACCTGTAAAAATGTCCTTTCCCTGTCAGCATAAGCCCCAAATTACTCAGTGATATAAGATTAATCACATAATTGATACATTCATGTTACTGTAATACTGTAATAGTAATTCATGTGATAAGCAATCAATAATATTTTAGTCTCCAGGAAGACTAATTTCTAATGGGACAACAAAAATATTTTAGAACTCAACAGGCAACTTTAGCCCAAAAAATCATCAACAGAGTATGATTCAAAGTAACACACCACAATTAGCGGTAATGAAGAGAGACAGAGAAAGAGCCACAAACACATGATGCTTACTTGTTGGTATAGCGACAATGAAGGCTTTGGAGTGAGGCCCCAGTCCTCTCCTGTTTGCCGCCCGGATTTTGAAAAGATAGCGTTCCCCAGGCTGCAGACCATCCACTAGGGCAGAAGTAGTCTCTCCAGGATAGGTGAGGGACTTTGCTCCAAATGGTTTGAGAGCCGGGGCGTATGAAAGAATGTATTCTGAAATGATTTGGCAGACGGTTGGAAGGAGGAAAGTGAACACAGTCCTGTGTCCAGCAGACAGACTGTATGGGCAGGATGAATTAGAACGTGCATTACTAAAATTAATACTCTAGCAATGCACGCCAAGTCAGCAGCTGGAGCATAGAGACACGGTGGAAGGTGAACTAACATTCGTTCAGGCTACCAGACAGGGCCATGGAGGGAACCCGCTGGCAACTTTCCATTTTCAGCAAATTAAACATATGGAGCCCAGGAGGCCAGTCTTCATACAACATACCAAGACTATTTACACTGCATCGGGAGTTTTTCTTCATTGTGCTTATTTACTAATTTACTATGTCAGCATTACTATAGCCCAAGTAGAAGAAGCCGCAGCAGATTTAACTGATGATGGTTGGGACTGAATCTGGAGAGCTGCCAACGCCTTTAGGACTCTCAGTGTATCGATCTGGGCTATTTTTCTTTGCATGTTAAGCCAGATCTCATATTTGGGGGGTAATTTCACTTCTGCAGGAATTACAGTCCTGGCTTAGTATATGTAGGTCAGGATATTTCACAGTATTTAAAACTGTGAGGAAAAGTTGCTGGTTCATAGATTGATGGGATGTCTAACATTTCCATCTTGAATCAGTGATGTTTACAAACATGTAATGCCCTTGAACTTTGAAAATCAGAGCAAATTCAGCCCAAGGAACTAATATAGCTCCAGGTTTCTATGGAAATATATAGGGACTTAAGGAAGCCATATTTTAAAAACTTAAGGAACTTAAGGAAGCCATATTTTAAAACAGCATTTCCACCCTCAACTAAAAACCATCATGTCTGTTTTCCTCTCAATGAACTCAAGACTTACAAAAATTATCAAATTAATGTGGGTAGGGACTAACCATGAAAAAGAATTTGAATCACAGAAAAGCCAAGCAACTGTCATATTGTCTATTTTGTATGGAGAGGAGCACAGAAGACCTTTTCTCTTCCCTGAGATCTAATCTTTAATAAGCACATTAATTAAAAAACTTCAACCAAAGATGCTTTTGCAGCATTTGTCTTTAAAAACACACACACACACACACACACACACATTCTTTTCTCTTTGAAAATGAACAAACTAGTCATTTATGATGGTCAAAACTAAGAATTAAAAGAACCCACTGTCTATAAAATTTTGCAATACAAACTTTTTTATGAATTCAATTCATCTGGAAAAAATGTAACCATGTCAAACTATATTCTTCTATTATGTTTTATATTTGTCATATATATAAATTCCCCAGTGGGGAATTCAATTATGAATTTGCAATCCCACTACCATCCCTTTATGAAAACTGCCTGAGCAGGGTTATGATACATGAGTTCTTTTGGACACAAAAACTCAGTAGCTATTATTATTTCTGAAAATATTTCATTGACTACCAGGGAGGTTCATTCGCCAAGGAGTTATAAATATAAACTAAGATGTGGGAGAGGGAAAGAAAGCAAATAAGTAGCATGATAATAAAGTCATAAAAGGAGGAACAATTGACTTTTTTATAACTAACAAAAGTTGTCAGCCAAAAATGTCTTTATGCAATTTTCAGAATCCTTGCCAGCATCACGACAAACTGTCATAAAAATGGATGATTAAAGGGGCCAACTAAATATGTCTTGTCTTCATTTGCTTCTGATTTATTCCACTGGAAAAAAATGAGTAAGAACAGTACAATATATTCTTTAAAAACTGCAAAGTGAGAAAGCATTAAGTTTAGAAACTACTACTCTACAACTGCCTTCTTTAACTTCCATTGTCCTATGGAAAGACATCCTTACAGGTCCTCAAAGATAATTTACAGTCAAATACAAGAGAACCTGTTAGTTTTTTCAGTTAAGAAATTCTCAGGGCACCTGAGTGGTTCAGCCCCTTTAAGCATCTGCCTTCGGCTCAGGTCATGATCTCAGGGTCCTGGGATCGAGCCCCACATCAGGCTCCCTGCTCAGCAGGAAGTCTGTTTCTCCCTCTCCCCCTACTGGTGCTCTCTCTCTCTCTCTCTCTCTCAAATAAATAAATAAAATCTTTAACATATCAAAAAAAAATCTTTAACATATCCTTAGAGTACATCTGTATAGTCAATGTCAGGTGAAATCCTCCAGATAGCCTTCTAAAATGTCTCTGAATAGACTTCTGGAAGGTTCTTGAATGTTTTTACACTAAAAAGAAGTAATCTGTGTTTTTATTTCATATTCTCAACAATTTTTAAATTTAAGAATAGCTGTATTTTATTCTAATTCCTTTTCATCTTTGATCTTTTTTTAATTTTAAAGTCATTATTTTTCCTAACCAAAAAATATTAATTAAAAAGGCTGACAAATAAGAAAAAAATCAAATTTTTTATTTCATTACTTGGTTTTTCAAACTCATTTTTATTATATCTATGGTCTCATTCAAGACATTTGTCATTCCACAGGGTTCCTGCTTATTCCCATGTTCCATGATCATATTGGTACAATGAAAAGACCCATAGCATGCAACACAACGTTGTTCCTTGTATGTGTAAAGGTTATGATGTCACACCCATACAATTAAAAACACCCCTCCTGAGAGCAGTACTGAAATCACTGGGATAGGCTTTTCATCTTTCATCGAAAGATGGCTTTTCATCTTCATTACCACCTGGATCTTACTGACAATGAGAACCCAGCATGAAGTACCCTTGTCCATTGGGTTAGCGTCCCATATACATATGTCGCTTCCCTATTGATCTTCCAGTCACCAAGCCTGCTATTAGAACGTTGTTTATCAGTCAACATACACATCTCTATTTGGGGTATGTCACTCTTGTGTGCACCTGACGCCTTAAATAATGAAGTTCCTACCTTTCACTTTTCCCTCGGTCTCGGGCAGTGCATCCCAAGCTACAGTGACAGCTGTAGGTTTGCCATTGACTGGCCAGACATTTAAGTTTTCAGGAGCTGTTGTCGGAGCTGCAAAAGGACAAGGACCCAAGGTTTAAACATGCCTTTACGGATATTCTGAAAGTAAGTGACAGATGGTTCCTACATATATATTTTTCACTGAAGCACTACTGTGTTCATTTTTATTACACATGACAGAAAGCTCTACACTCTCATTACTCCTTATGCAAGATAGTGATTTATGTCAGTGCTACTGACTCATGTAGCAAGTTTAGACACATCTAGGGCAATGCTTTTAGAAATTCAAAATTTCTTTCATTGCTGAATAATGAAATACATAAAGAAGATTAAAATCTAGTTCAAACTTCTTTTTAATAAAGCTTTTAAAGACATTGTTTAAGAGAAAATAATTGATACAGAGCAAAATTCTCCCCCAGAATCAAACAGAAGCTCAGCCTTAGGAAAGAAGAGTACCCCCTACCCTCCAGAACCATGCATTACCCAGGGACACGCATGCATATAGCAGTGATTTATGATTATGCTATCCTGGGATGTAATGTGCTCCACATATCAGAATAACATGCTAATGAATATGGCCAGTAAAAGATAAAACATGGACCCAAGGTAATAGTTACTGAACTTCTTTGCATTAGTACGTAGAAATAAGTCCCAGAATTAGGGTCAACATTACTTTAAAAAATCTCTCTGCTGGCTTTTATCACCATTGGCTTCTTAAACTATCTTTAAATCTTATTTTCAGAGTAATTCTCAGTTTGAAAATCCAAAGGCCATTTTAAATACAGACCAGATTCTGGTGTTCTCTGGAAGACAGACGTACTCCATTTGCCATCTCTTTCACCCTGTGAAATACGGACTGCGAATTCGTACATAGTGTCTGGAATCAGGTCCTCCACCAGCACACGTCTGTTGGAGGTCTGCTTGTGATCCCACCTTGCCAATTCCCCCTTTTCTCGATAGCGCACAGTGTACTGTCTACAAGAAAATGCAAGGCAACAATGTACCCAGTTGATCACTTTTCTGGAACTGAACACTAGGCCCCTTGCTATTTTTTCCTTTCCCATAAATAATGACTTCGGGAGGTAAGTAGAGAAATTAAAGAGAAGAAAAATCTAAGTTTTTGACTATGTTATTAAGTTAAAGAATTTACTCTCAAGTTCCAGGAAAGATGTTTAAAGTAGGCTAGGAGACATGGAACTTACTGTGTCTTACTGCACATGAGATCAAGTGGAGATTGAGAAGGGAAGGGACAGAAGGGGGACAGCTTTGACCAGGCAAGTGACTTCTGAGGGATGTGTGTGTATGTGTGTGCATGTATGTGGTGTGAAAAAGCAATAGCAAGAACTGAAGCTGGCCCAAGGTATCTTGGCTCTCAGGAAAAAAAAAAAAGAAGATAAATTTCATGCCAAAGCAGGCATGTTTGCTATAGGTTCAGAAGGAAAACATATGGTTTTGAGTAAACTTATTAGTGTTGGAAGAAGCAAAAATGTGTAACAAACAGAGCAGGATAGAGGAGTTTACCAAAGAAACTATACTGTGTGATTGTCAGGGAGAGAAACAGTGGGAACAAACTTGGTAATAACAATCGCAGACATAAGACATCTACCACACTCTAAAAGTTGCAAATGACATTTGTTGTATTCCTTTCCCTAGAAATTTTCTTTGCAGCCACTTGGCAGTAGAAAGTATTTGAAGCATTAACAAGGTGATATTTAATAAGTCAAGGTAAGACTTTAGTTGCAGACACAGCCCAGCCCACCAGTTAATACAAGAGTCCTGCTCAGAAAACTCAAGCCCTCTTTTGTTTTCATCAAGATGTTGGGAATCAAAGTCCAGTGGTAATCAGGAAAAAAACAGCTAGGAAGAGAATCACTATGAGCTTCCTGAGGTCTTTCAAAAGAAGGAGATGCCTTTTTTTTTTTTTTTCGTTACTAACAGACAGTGACAGAAACTATATCTAATACAAATAATGGTATATATGTAAAATACATATATAATATCAACATTCCATTCCATTCATCTTTTTAAGGGACATTCACTTTTCCTGGTTGTAGATAGGTTCAAAAGTTAATACATAGTGCCCTGGTGGCCACCAAATCTTTGGCTTTCTCTTGGTAATATAAACTATTCAATCATTTAACACATAAAATTTTGATGGCTATAATAATCTACTGCTAACAAGGAATGGTGTTTTCCAGTGGCTTTTTTAAACGCAAAAATTATCTTAACTTTATGATTAGTTTTCCTTCTACTGTTATTGCAAATCAGTATAAAAATCTGAATGGCATAAACTCATGGCTTGAGGACAAAATAGTGTCTTTTGCTGTGCACAACTGAGCTGGACATAAAGCAATTCAGGCTTTGAAGGATGTCTGAAGAACTATGGTGTGGAAGGCATTTGACAAATGTCCACCTCTCTACATAAAAATCCTTCTTACTGCCATCCTTCCTGGATAATAGGAGGAAAGATAAGATTCCTTCTAAGATGAGGCCATATCTTGTGCACACAAATAGATTGTTTTGAGGCAAAACAAAACACAAATGGAAGAAACAGAATCTAGGGAATTTCCAGACACAAGATAAAACTCTGAGCAAGTGAGAGGCAAGGTTCTGCTGTGTGTGTTACACACGAGGCCCTGGTAGTATCTGATCTGCAGAAAATGTGTGACCACACCTGAGATTAGCCAGCTTGTCATAGAATAGTCTGCCCTTCAGCTACAGAAGAGGCCAACATTCAGATATGTCAAGAGATACAGTCATTCAAATAAACACATGTCTCTTCAGGGTCAGAAAAACCACATCTCTCATACTTAAAGACAAAGAAATAAGGGAAAGTACCTTGATGCGACAACTTTCTTCTGTTTTTCCAAAACAGGATCCACCCAGGCTACAAGCACAGATTGGGATGACATGACCCGGACATTGATGTCTTCAGGCACGTCTAGCTCATCCTCTTCTGAAATAACAATGGGACATATTAAAGACTACTCTGCCCTGAGTTCCTCTGGCCTCAAGAGCTCATTATTCATGCTGTATAATTTTTAAATTGCTTATACTTAAGGTAGATAAAATGAAATGCATAGAAAGCTAAGCAATTGTTTGATTGGTCAATGCAGAAAAACCAAAATCTCCATTCTTGTTTTTCTTACCCATAGTCTAAGAAATGGGCAGTTTACTTGAAAAGCTGACCAATTCAGCTGACATAAAGAACAGTGCAGAAGGGATGCTTTGCCTTGGTCCAAGATACTCCAAGTGACTCAGTGTTTTCTTAACACATACTGTAAGTTTCTGGGAAATAATACAATCTTTACAGGAAGCAAAAGTTTTGAGGGGAGAAAAGGTCAAGTCATGGCATTTCCTTAGCGATCATGGCATGAAATGAGGTTCTGGTTCAAACAAATGCACAAATCACATTGGGTTCAATATCCTTACATTTTAGAAAATGTGGTTCCAAGACAGATTGCAAGTTACATTGAGGCATAAAATAGAACTCAGTTTGCCAATTTCCAAGAGAATACCTCGTACTCACAAAGCCTACAGTTTCTGTCCAATCTCTACCATAAATGAAGACTTACAGGCTTTGATTTTGAGTTTTAGTCTCTTGGGGATATTGTTTGTTGTGTTTTTTCTTTTCCTGCCTCAGGGACCATGTTTCAAAAGGATATGACTTTTGCTACAAGTGGAGGGGGGGGGGTGTGTAGAAATAGCCTGTTAGAAAAGCAATACAGTCACTTCTACTACAGCAGTGAACAATGAAAAATGAAAATGCAGCATCATGCATTTGAGACTTTTGTCACACAACGTAAGCAACTATAATCATTATAAATGTAAAATGATAATATAGAAATATACATAATAATTTAATGCCTGCTCTGTCCTATAAAACTGTAATCACAAATACATTGTGAATTCATGAAAATAACTACACTGCAGGTTGTCTCTTTAAATTGAGGCATAAGATCCAGAATAGGTATGTGTAATTTATTAAGACGTGAGTGATGTAAAAAAAAAAAAATCTGTGAATGGATGGAGGAAAAAAACATCCCTTAGTAAATGACCAATGATCAGGCTATGAGCAAACCTCACTACATTTTTCTCACTCTTCTCAAGGTTATGTTTGGGAGATTTTAGCTAAAATGAAGTATGAGTGTAGAACTTGCACACTGCTTCCTCCACACTTCTCTTATTTCTCTCTGCTCAGGGTCTGCCACCAGGGCAACTGATGTGTGGGTTACGCTGTGATTTTAAATGGAGCAAAGGCTTGGCTACACCTATTGCAGCAAATCTGCTGCAAAGGAAAGCCATTCAAGATTATAAAGAGAAATATACTTCTTCGGGAGCACACTCTCATCTCTGAGTAAAAAAGAAACACACTCGTATCCAAGATGTGACCAAGCCCTGGGATTTCCTTCATACTCAATGAAATCAATGTAATTCTCACTCAGGCAGCATCATTTGGAAACAACAATGCATCCACACAGACCATGACATGAGCAGACGCATCCTTGAAAACATACCTGAAATCTTCCGTTTCGTTAGGGCAGCCCTGTAGACAGGCTGACTCTGGCCCTGTGAGTTCATGGACTGCAAGGAGACCACATACACCGACTCCGAGGCTGTGGACCAACCGGCAAGGGATGAGGCTCTGCACTTGGCTTTCCAGAACACACACCCTCACTCTCTGCATACCCCCTCCCTTCCCATCTTGTCCTTCTGGGGTATTCCAACTTCTTCAGGACAATTAAAGATGAGACCAAGAAAATTAGAAAGTAGGCTCACTGTTATGTAAGAAAATGCAGAAGTAATTATTACTTATAATTTTTTAAAGATATTATTTATTTGAGAGAGAGAGAGAGAGCGGGAGGGGAGGGGCAAAGCAAGAGGGAAAGAGTCTCAAGCAGACTCTGTGCTGAGTGTGAAGCCCGACACAGGGCTCAATACCAGGACCCTGAGATCACGATGTGAGCTGAAACCAAGAGTCAGCAGCTCAACTAACTGTACCACCCAGGCACCCTTATTACCTGTAATTCTTAGGAAAGAAGTCCTATCTCAACATCAAAGAAAGATGAACCATGTTTAAAAAATAAAATAATAATGTATTTGCCCACAGAATTCTCCCAATTTCTTTTTATCTCCAAAATAGAGAAGAGAGGTCACTCAGTTTTTTATCTGTCATCAAAAAGAAGAGAGCGAGACAAGAACAGTGAGTATATAGGTTAGCAGTCCAGAGAGGATCCTAGGCCCTTAGAAACTGAAATCCTCAGAACTGAGCCTCCAAAGATTTGCTAAGAGCAAATGTAAGAGTTTAAGCATGTCCTTTATTTCTAGATTGTTCTTTCAGTTAATTCCCTCCACTCTGCTCCCCAAATCATACACTGGGCCCACGAGTATCCAAATGAATCTAAACTTGAAAACTATATTTCAAAAAAAAATTACAATGATGAAATAGAACTTGAAACTTTCAAGTGACCACAGAATCTTAAAATCTGGGATCCAGATAAGACTTTGATTAAATTCCAATTTGACCTTCTTATTTTGTAGATAAGGACATTAAGACATGAGAAACTTGATTGATTTGCACACGGGCATGCCCTAAGAAGGACCCATAATCTTCTCTGAATCCAGAGTAGCTAATGCTTAACTCCAGGCTCTATTGACTGAGCTTTCTGCAGCAGCCTTAATCAGTTCAAGAATAAAAATGAGGCAATATGACATATTTCTTTATTTTTATTTAATTAATTAATTTTTTTGAGATAGAGTGAGCACAGGGAGGGAGGGTTAGGGGGAGAGAGAAAGAATCTTAAGCAGGGTCCACACTCAGCAGGGAACCCAACAGGGGGCTCGATCTCACAACCCTGAGATCATGACCTGAGTGGGCTCAGTCAAGAGTCAGGGTCTGACTGAGCCACCCAGGTGCCCCAATATGATATACTTCTAATGCAGATGACAACACCATCAGGTAATACCTAAGCAAATGAGCAGAGGTAACACTGAGATGGTAATGAGAGCTTGCAACACTGGAGGTCTTCCTTTAGGCATTGCAAACCTTCACAGTAATGGGAAAATAAACCTTTTGTTTTTACAAACAACATGTCAACTAAACATAAAAGGAGACCAGTGTTGAAAACCTCACATGGAGAAGCTTATTTATGTAAACTGCTGTGACCAGTCACATTTCAGGGGAAGGGGATAATATCTGACAACCTTTGAACATCCTCTATCTCTACACACACACACACACACACACACACACACACACACACACACCAGGTGAAACTCATGCTGTGATGAGTAACTTAATATTTAGGCTAAGGCTCTGATTTCTTATTCTACTATCAAATTTTAAAATGTATGTTTTATAAAAGGGAAAAATCAAGTTTGTAACACTTGGATTCAGAGAGCATTGAACTAAACTTCCAAAAAGGGGAGTCCCTTCAGGTCAATTTCTTGGTGCCATTAACAAAGGAAGCAGCCAACGTTCAGCAAAGAACTCTGCCTCTAAACTTGTGATCCAGGAACATGTATAAAGAAACTTAAAAAGCAATGGCCCATCATTTATCAAGAGCCACCAAAAAAGGACTAATTTCCCACAGTTGAGGTTTTTACATATTTCTGATGTATTTCTTAAAGTTCCTAGATTGTTTTAACACCCAAATTCTTGATTTGTGAGCTCTCCACTGTAAACTTGGCCCAAGATTATCATGAAGAAAGAGTAAACCACAACAGTTCACATATCTGGGTCTGGTCTCTTGGCTATGTTGAGTGTGTCCCATCAGCTCCTCATTTAGTTCCTACAAAAGCCCCATGAGGAAGCTACTCTTATGGTCTCCTTTTCAGAGAAGAAAAACCAGGCTCAGGGCGATGAGATGACCTACCTATGGTCATGGACTAGGTGGCAGGGCCAGTCTGACCCCCAGGTTTTGCTACAGTGGGTGAAAGGGGAGGAGGGCCCAGAGCCAAGTGCTGGCTATGGAGCAACCATCTCTTTTTCACAGAAATAATGAAGACTCACTGGAATAACAACACACTGCATTCTGGGCCCCTGATTATTGTTGGTAGTCTGGAAATAATATTTCCAAAATGAGCCCGGCATCACCAGCCCAGCGCTCCCTGAGACCCCTGGTACCACGGCTACTCTTTGCTGCCAGTGTATTGGCTCACTTCCCCAAGTTCAAGTGTATGACTCAGCAGAAACTCTGGACTTCAGACTGTTGTAACTTCGGGAAGGTCCCCCAACTCATGCATTCTTTATTACTCTTCAGCTCCCATACGAGCTCCGGTGCTTCCCATGTCCTCTGGCCTCTGGGTTCTATGGCCACCCGTGCTCGCCTGGATGGGACTTGGCCCTGGGTACCCACCACAGCACTTCCTGCCTCCCAGGCCTGTTCTATTGCCTCTGCTCTCACGACACACTCTGTGGTTTGTCTCTGTGGGGAACTGCTGGGACCCCAGTTCCCCCCGAGGGGCCTGACACAGAAGATGTTCAATCACATGTGCTTCATGAATGACCGAGAGAGTAGGATTTTTGCTGACAGGACCTTGGGTCCACCTTTCTCCAAGCTTCCCTGGCCTACGTAGGATAAAATGAAGACCCTGGCCTCCTATGACACAGCAGGTCCACTGTGACGTCATCCCCAGAATTCCCTGCATCCTCCCCACTATGATGGAGCCCAGAAACCAGGGATATTTCTTCCTCCTCATGGCTCGGAGATCATTCACTATGGCAAGTCCAACATTTTCTTGTTTGGTGAAAATTCAAAAGCCAACATGTTGTCATGGAGACACAAGAAGCTGTGTCCATCAGGCTGGGACTGGAGCCCAGCCCTGACCTCAGTTTCCACATGGGCTCAAGTTCAAGGAGCAAACAAATCCTCCTGCTTCCTTCAGGTGAGCCAGGGGTCACTACTGAGCCAATGAAGACAGCAGAACCAGTGAGATGAGGAACTTGTCTGCTCTGAACAAGGTTTTGCCACATGGCGTCTAATGAAATGCTCAGAACAATGAAAACCTCCCCCTGAAAACATGCTCCCCTACAGTATCAGGAATGCAGAAAGAGTGACTCTCCTCTTCTGCTTATATTCTGGGTAGAATTTGGCCCAAGTCACCAAAACAGAGCCTCCAACACACATTCAGGGCAAGGGGTAAGCTTGGGAGTGAATCACCCAGGAGTCTCCAGATGACTGGGCCTCTGGCTCTAGGTCTTGCTGCTAATACTGAAGCCTCACAAAGCATGTGCAGCTCTGATGTCTCCACTTTCTTCTTCAATCCCATGTGGCTTCCAGTGCACTGGAGCAGAGAGGTGGCTAGTCTTCTTTGGGAAGTCTGGAGTGTGAATTTTGAGATGGCTTGGATGCTACACCCAGCAGAACACCCAGCAGACTTGTCCAAGGGTCTTCAGCAGCTGGCTGAACAGACAGCAGAATAGGATGATGACTTCTGGGCCAGAAAGAGAATCCAGCCTGGCCTTCCACTAGTGTCTCCAACCAGATCAAATCGGCCCTGATCAGCACTTGCCATGCAGCCCAAGGGGCCAGCCTTGGGAGTCCTGAGAAACTGAGAGCTGCTTGTCCAAATTCCAGAATCTGTAGTCATGCCTTGAGAGAATGGATTGTGTTCTTGGAACACCTGGGGCACCTAGGGCAGCAGGCCTTCTTCCCACAGGCAGCCCCGTTTCCACCACCACCTTTCTCACCAGGCTGTCTCCTGAGCCCCAAACTGCCATTCATTGGTGCTGCGAGCCAGGAACCCTCACTCTGGGTTCTCCTCTCCCTCGCTTCTCGCATTTCTCTATCTTGTCTCCCCAGTCTCATTTCCCACCACTTGCCTGTCCCTCGTCATGTCTGACAGAAGACTTAGGTAGGTGCCACGGGCAAGACACGTGTCTTGTCATGGGTGACTCTGTTCACAGCACAAACCTTCAGCTCTGTGCCCTTCTGGGCTCCTTTGCCCAGAGCCGGTCCTCCTTCCCACCTCCAGCCCACTTCACTGATGCTGGAAGCTGAGCGAGGCCTGGCTAACACAAGTGAAGAGACCACCAGATCCCACTGGAGTCTTCTGGGAGGACCCAATAAATCACCCCTCCTTCCTTGCCACATACTGATCCACTTAGTAAGTGACTGAAGACTAAGCAGTGTGGCCAACATATTTATTGCTGGTATGATCTATGTTGGAGAACATGCAGCAAGTGTGCTTTCTAGTATGAGCCCCAGAACTACTCAGACTCTGCTGCCCAGCAGCCCTGGGCCCTACATGACTTAGGCCCAGAGGAGCTGAGCAGATCGTGTGCTCTCTGCAGCCTGGCTTCCCCCAGGAAGAGGACCCATAGAGGGACAACCTAGCACCTCCCGCCAAACTAATCAGGTAAGTAAGGGGACATGAGGAGAGGGGGAGAAAACCAGGAGTTTGCAGCATCACCTCACTCAGACCATGGCTTGCGCCACTCCTCTCCGGGCTTATCAGTGAGTACGAGCAGCAAAGGTCAGGCCTTGCCCTGAGCTAGAACCATATGCATCATCTCTTCACGTCCCAGCAAACATGGCCAATGCTTCCTTCACCACAAAGGGTTTGCAAAAAAGGAGGAAGGCAGGCCTGATGTGCAGGCTCCAGCAGCTGCCATCACATCTCATCTTGAAGGGACCCAAGGTCCAGTGTCCTGGGATCTAAGACAAAGCTTGAAAGAACAAGATGGTGAAAGCAGAGGCAAGATGAGAAAAGCATTAGCTTCCCTCCCACATCCAGAGAAACGGCCCAACTCAAGGAACTGTTCTAACGGGTCAGGCAGCAGTTGCTGGGCACTGGGAGGGAGGCCTGGTCCTGCCACCAAAGGTTGAAAGGATGGAGGCACAGAAGGAGGACACAGCAAAGAGTACAGTGGTGAGTAATCGTCAGACCTGGAAAACGAACACAGCACCTCAAATACAACTGTCTGTCACAAACGGGCTTCTAAGTACTGGCATGATGGCAAAGGTCAGCAAAACATCGGATACCAATTAACGTGAAACTCACCCAGCTTTTTAATTTCGTGTGTCCGCTCATCCCTTGTCAGTGGGACATAATTCATCTTGCGGCCACTTTCCCCGTAGCCCAGAAGGAAACCCCGCGATCTGCGTGGACTCTTGGCTCCCGACAGGCGCGGTGCCTTCCACGCAACGGACAGCCGGTCGTCTGAGGATCGGACACGGACACGCAAGGGCTTGTTGGGCACTTCCTTTTCTTAAAGAGGACATGACACAGACATTATTAAACAGTGTACCCCTCAGAGTGAGCCCCTGAGTATATACAGTCTGTCCGAAGACTGAGCTACAGCAATTAGCAGTTGGGCCCAAGACAGCCGGGTTTTGATAATCAATTCTAATAGGAACTCTTCCCCCCCAAGGGTATCGACACTCCACACACATGTCCCTCCCCACATTTCAGACCAAGGGGTCTCAAGAACTTAAAGCAAAAACATGCCATTGTGAGGCTGCCAGCCAGAAATCTTGGATGTTTTATAACATTCTTTCTCATCCATTTTGCCTTCTTAAGGCCAAAATTATATATTCTCTGGTGAGAGCGAAAGGTCAGTGTAAAAATAGAGCAAATACACTTCTGGGCTCTTTATAACGGTCCTCCAGGAAGCTTTCCACTCTAAGGTTCAAAAAAGACAGGCTTTCCTTGTCTTTACAGTAAATCGCTAAGAGCTAAATACTAACTGGTTTTTGCTTTTTATCTCAATTTCTCTTACATGGCTGTTTTTGCCCCTCCAGACAGATGATGCTGTCATCCCCAGTCTCTGCTCTTTCCTTCTCGTGAAATCAACGTCTAGAAATTTTCTTGCTAAATGATAATCTCAAGAAACGCCCTGATCGCTAACTTTTTCAAAGCAATGCATTCTGGTGGCCAACACTTAGTGGTTAAAGTCTTGCTTTTATATCAGTTAAAGAGCTGATAAGTTTGGGAACAAGGGCAGGAGGGCCCCGTGATGACCACACTGCCCGGACCACACTCCAGCCCTACATGAGGGATACAGGGAGGCTAATAAGCATCTCTCCAGTTCCAGAAGCCAAGTTCTTCCCAGGTGTTGTTCTTCAACCATCTACATTGGCCCCATCATCAATTCCAACCTAATGTTTTAGACTGGAAACTTCCCTGCTAAGCAAAGACATAAAAACAAAATCTATTGTCATGAGTTAGTACAAGCTTCAATAACACAATAAATCAATCGCCATTAGAGATGGTTATTCTGAAAAGTCAGACACATGACTCCCTTGTCTTGAGTCTCATCAAAAAGAATATCCTTTTGTACATTAGCTGAAGTTACCTACTCAATTATAGGGCACTCCTATTCCTAAAAGAATACCATGTTATGGTATTCAATAGAATCTTCTCCAATACAAAAAGTAGTTATTATTAAGATTTTTTGGTTTTTTGGTCCAATAGTGCAGTCAAAGGATGAAGTACATGAAATTTGCCCTTGCAGCCTGGTGGTGTGAGTGTAACCACTTGCCCTGGGGTTTTACTAAACTGATCTTGGTTTTGTTCCAGGTTAAGAGGTAGGCTCTCAATTTCAAGGACTAGCCTCTATAAAAATTAGGGACCACCAAGTGATTATAGAAATGATAAATATGCTCATTTATATAGCCCAAAAGAAAATAATTTGCCAAACGTGTTCAGTATTGTTAGCCCAACTCATTAATGGCACAGCATCGATGAACTGTATGAGGTCCTATATTAATCCTACAACCTGGTTATCCGTATGAGTTCCCAATGGGACTCTCTTACTTCATACCCTTAACAATGTGATGCCCCATGGTTCTAGAAAGATCCAGGCTGCCAAAACTTATTAAGTGTTTGGACTATCCACAGGTGACTGTGCCACACAGGTGGACACGAAATTTCCTTCATCAGCATCGGTCACTGATGAACAGACCTTGTGTGGGGCCTGAGGGAGAAGAATTTTTTTAAATACTGGGGAAAATGTCTTATAAAAGCCACGTATGAAAAGCAAAATCTGAATAATGAGCAGCATGCTTAGTCTCATTTATCAACAATGACGTTTTAGTTTGTTTTTAAAGTTAGCAGATTTCCAGAGGACATTCATCAAAGCAAAACACATAACCAAGTTTACTTTCTCAGGAATAGCGTTTGTGTCATTTTCAGATTTGTACGAAAGTCATGAAACAGACTTGACATGAGCCATGAGTGAGGGCATAGAAGTCAAGAGAAAATTTCATAGGAAGCAAAAACCTCTCTTCATTCTGTCTTCACAGCTTCCAAGTCATGTTTCCCTCTGTGTGCCTCCAATACAAACTGTCACCACACACACAAAATGTAGTTTTAAAAGAAGACACTCTCATGAGTCATTACACAGAGTCTCTAAGGGTGAACCACCTGAGGTTGGGGTTTGATTTTACGGGGTGCCCAGCTTTGGGCAAAGGTCAGTATTATGTTTTTAAAAAGTTTACAAAGTGAAAATGATCTCTGCCAACAACATAGGATGTTCTTTTTCTTCTATAAAAAGCTCATACCTCCTTGAGGGAACCTCTCACTGATAAATGATGCCTGCTCAAGCTGCCACAGGCCATTTGCACTGCTTGTTTTTTGGGCAGAAATGGCAGGGTTACCACCCAACCATGGCTGCCACAGTCTGTTTCCTGGGGGGCAGCAACAAACAGGACACATGTCTATGGTGCTGTTACCAACTTGACTGCCCTCAGTGTTACCCCTCACCCCATCTCTTATCCTAAAGATGAGAGTGGCCTACGGCAACACTCTCACCACTGCAGAAAGCAACACACCAACATGGAAGTTCTGAGACGATCTTCAGCAAGATGGGCAAATGTACCGAACATACACACACACGCAGGTCTTAAGGGGGTCAGATCAAAAATAAATTTTTGAACAGAGAGGGTATTCTCTGCCCTGTGGCTCTGCTTCAGTCCTGGGACACTTCCAGGCCACACACGCCACAGTGCAAAGTGTTCCTGGAGGGCGCACCATCACTGCTGGGCCTTGGGAACGCAGCAGGTCTCTGCTCCACACAAATAACCCCTGACACTCAACAGTAAAGTCCTGACAAAACCATAATAAGGGAAAAGACCACTGGAAAAGTGACAGGGTCCCTGAGGAAGCAGGAAGGAGTAAGATTCCAAGGACAAGGAGTTCAGTCTCAGATGGCGCAAGTTTATTGCCTGAGGTCCCCAGCCCATGGCTCTGTCTTGACCCATGCCGGGCCCACTAGGCATCACCCATACTGCCCAGTGGCAGGGACAGTAGCTGCCCCCTCAAACTCTACAGGCTTTCACCCCAGGCTCCAGGCTGCTGTGTAGCCACTCCCATGCCAGGGCTGGAGAATGAAGCTAAGCCTACTGAGCAAGAAACTAAGGGGGAACAGAGCCGAGGCTAGCCCCGGCCACCAACCACACTGCCTGCCTTACACAGAGCTTCACAGTTTGCCACAAGTCCTCACATAGTTAAATCGTCCTTCCAAGAACTTCCAGGTTAAGTAGGATACATGTCATAATCCCCAACAGAAAATTGAGGTTCAAAGAGACGAAGTCACTGACCCAAGGCCACAAAGCTACTAGGTGCCAAGTGGGGACCTGACTTCAAGCTCTGAGGACTGAGTTCCATCTTCGTCTGACTAGATGCCTTCCAGTTCTGCTCTTGCCCCACCCCATGTGTCATCCCACCAACCACCTCTGCCAATGAAGGTGAAGCAGGTGCTGAACTGGATGAGCCCCTTACAGGGTGTGAGCATAATGCCTGGCACAGTAGGCATTAAGTGTGTGTCTGTGTGTGTGTTTAAATGGACCAGACAGTACACATAGCAGGTAGCAAATGAGTAAAAGAAGGCTTCTCGCCAAAGACTGTTCCCACACTACACAGAGGTCACCGACTCTGAAAACCAGAGTAAGGTGAAAATGCCCCCCTCGACAAAGCCCTCGTCTTTCAAATCTTGGTTTTTAGAAAAGCCAACCGTAAACCTTTTCCAAGTATTTTGAAAATTTCCTTTCTTTAATATTCTGAACTACGTACCATCAAATACTTTTCATGGATCTTTTATGGATCATCTGGTATTCTTCTTTTAAGCTGATGTACACATTTTAGAAAAACTATCCATATGGCGCAGATTCACTTGCCATGAAATGATTTCAGTGTTTTCTCTGAGTCGTATGCGATAGCTTCACGGAAGCCCTGTGAAATCTTTCTAATGAAGCTCTGTAAGTCTTTCATCTTGAAAACAGGAAGTCACAATTGCCACGCGTAATCACATTCACACCGACCAGTGCAGGGTGTATTTTAGACTTGGCAGGACACACTCCCTCCGTTGCTGTGTTTTACAACATAATCAGGTAGCTCTTACTCAGAACTGGCCGATCACAGAAGACCTACAGCGGTTAATTATACGTTGCCTACTTGGCGGGTCAGGTGGGTGCAACAATCACCACCTGGATTACAGCAGCCCTCAGAAAGCTAGGATTAGAACATCTCTCCCGGTCTGTACTGCCAGCTATGCAAATTGGCAAATATTCTGAAATTATATGGAATCAAAATTGGTTCTTTTCACACACAAAAAAAGAAATTAAAAAAAATCAACATGATGCTGTGCCCATCTGCAATCCAATGCTAACTGAACGTGGTTGCTTCTGCATTGAGCTTCCACAGGCACTGAAGTCCAAATCTGAGTCTAGGACTCCCTGGCTGTGTGACTTGGAACACCTTCACTGAAGCTCCATTTCCTCCTCTATGAAATATCTCTAGCATATTGAGTTTTATAATATAATCCACATAAAGCATTCAAAACTGTACCGGCATCCATTAAGCATAAATTAATTGCTAGATGTGTTTGTGGTTGTGATAATAATGAAACCCCTTATGTATTAGACTCACTGGATGGGTGGGCCGCCCTCTCCAGAACGTGAGCCATGCCATGGTCACACCACAGAGCTTACCTCGATGCCTTTCACACAAGGGATGCTAAAAAAAAAAAAAAAAAAAAAAAAAAAAAGGTGTCTCAAAGAACCAGACATAAGCAGAAGAGATGCACTATTGTCAAAAACTCTTTATGTTGATAACTGTCTCAAATATGAGGCGGTCTCATCCAGACCTCTTTTTCTACACCATAAACTGAAAGCACTGTTCTTCATCAGCATCTAACAATCATCAATTGCTCTGAGCAAGTCCCTACTCTTTGTTGGCATAAGAGAGTCCATAGCCACTGCTGTCCTGTGACTATTTTCCTCCCCCTGGTTTCACCTAATAGGACATTCTCATTTTCCAGCAGCTATCGCTTGATGCACGGCTCCACTGACCAATCTGACACCCAACTTTACCACCCTCCCACCTTCACACAGACAGACAACCCCTTATCCCCATCCCCCGGCCTGAAAGGGCAGGCCTGTGTGCTTGCTGGCCTTCCATTCACCCATCCTCTGCCTCTGGCAGCTTCCCAACGATTTCCACACATCGACCCCAAAGCAGGCAGGGACACTGGTTTGTACAGCAGGGAACAGTCCAGCCCTCGAGGCTAGACAGGTGGCCCTCACACTGCAGTATCCAACAGGGTCACCTGGAAGGCTTGTGAAAACATGTCCCAGTGCCCACCTCCATCAGGGCAGGTGGGAGTCCACAGCTGATGTGCACTTTTGATGAAGAAGCATGATAAGGAAGAGGACAGAGGGCAGGAAGAGGAGAGGGAGTGAGCATTAGAGGGGTGAAGATGAACTGTGGGCAGCCAGAACAGGACATGGGCTTTGCCATCCCTACTCGAAGCATGGATTCCTGGCCAGTGACATAGGCCCAAACCTGGCATTGAGTGACATCTGCCACGGGCTCCTTCCTGAGTGGGTTCTGACACATAATCTCCTGAGACACCTCTGAACGCTTCACAAAACCCTCCTTCCACACACTAACATTTGTAACACCTGCTCTGAAGGTTTTTTCTTTTCCAGGGAACATCCTTAATACTCTGACCACTTGGCTTTTGTGTGATATTTGGAGAGGCCCCGCTATTTAACAATAAGGAGAAAGGCTATCTCATTTCTTGATTTTAGAACAGTGTCTGTTGCCACATCACCAATCTTCTTAAGTTATGGGGTCCCTACCAGGCAGAAGGCATTTGACAAACATCTTCAGCATCACCCAGTAACCCCCCATTTATAGACAAAGAAAGTGAGGCCCAGGATGGCTAAGGGGGAATTCTGAAGCCAGATGGCAGGAGTGACAAGCCAGCCTGGAACTGCAGTCTGGTGGATCTGTAGCCCTGATTCTCCCCACTTCTCTCCTTTTCAGGCTTGGGAGAAGACAGAAATTCTTAAAGGAAAAAAAAGAAAAGAAATAAAAATAATCTTGATCTCCCCCAAGCTCACCAATGCAATTACAACTAATGTTACGGATTGTGGAAGCCCAAAGAACCCCTTTTCTAAAATATCTAACACTAACTCTTAAAACAAAGAAGCCAACCTAAGTGCCTTTGGTCAAGCTTCTTCCTGCCCCCGGCCCCCAGACATGTCCAGTTCTTCACAGCTCTTCCCTCCTGCTCTCTGGGATCACGCAGTGATGTCCAGGTGTCACCAGATGAGGAACCACAGGGCATCCTACTCTGCATGGAGTCAAGAAAGGATGGTGTAATCACAGGCCAACCCCACAGGCTGGTGCAAGGCTGCCAGCACTTTCGCCCTCACGTGTGACACTCAAAATCCAGGAGGACTGTCTCAGAAACAAAGCAAATACTTTAAGCCATCCTGGGACCACTCCGTGGAGGCCATTTGATTTTGTTTGGCTGGCTGTTTCACAAAATTGTGGAATCCCCTTATCACTTAGCAGAGCTCCTCAAACTCTTCATCAAAGGGACGGCGTCCTCCCAGGTTCTGAGAAGCCCAGATCTTAAAGCCCTAAGAACCCTGGCACATCACCATCTTCAGTCTGGCATCCAAAGTGTCAATCAGGGGTGACTCTGACCCCAGCAGTGCTGTGAACATCAGTGAAAACTACTTCATGCCATGGATTCCACCCACACAGGACCAGGGCTGCAAAATGCCAGGTCGCCCAGGACAGGACTCTGCACAAGTTGGCCATGAAGCCCTGCCACAGGCACGAGAATGAAGAGGTACAGCAACCACTTGCAGAGGGACACGTTCCTCAGTTCTTACAGATCCTAAGCCTCTTGAGGGGTTTCTCCCTACACTAAGCCGGTAATCTTACTGTGTAGACAGGGAGGGTCTGCTACCTTTTCGTGACGGTGGCTCGTCTAGAAGCTAGAAGAATAGTACCAGCAACCGATGTCCTCAGCCACCTGCGACAGGAGCCTGGGGGGAGCCCAGCCCTGGCCCAGCCCCACTGACATAGCATGAGGGAATCAGGGAGCTTCTCCAGCTGTGGTCTCCTCCATTGGAGGTGGGCAGGTGCAATCACTGGAAGCATCTGCTCTAGATCCCTCTGGGGGTGGTGTCGTCATCTCCAGAAGCACTTCCTGAGGACCCATGAGAGTCACAGAAAGCAAAGGGAGCAACAGCCCTTTCCTGATGTCCTTAGCGGCTGAAACGCAGCCATCCGGCACTTCTTCATCTCACAGCATAACATAGGGACAGCCTCGCAGACTATGGAAGCCAACACGAAGGAGTGGGAAATATTCTGAGGAAAATTATGTCTCAGTTCCAAGGTTCATTTGGTTTGGTTTGTTTGTTCTAGTCTAAAGCTCTTCTGCATTGTTTTCATTCCAGAGCAGGACAGTAAGTAACACACTAGGTTTTCTGGAAATGAAGGACTTGTTTCTGGTGAGTGGCTACTGAGTAATTCAGCTTCTTACTATGATCCAACATGCCCTTTGCAAATGGAAGACCCAATTATTATACATGAATGGCTGATGGGTTAAAAGGGAGAAAGCTTGCTTTCAGGACCAACATCTGCATTCGTGATCCCACTAAGGACCGTATCCCTCTTCCACAAGCTCACAAGGCCCATGCCTGCCCTCTTTTTCACTCAGACATGAAAAGAAAAGCCCATGATGGGGATGCAGTCAGGCAGTGGCCACTGGTCCCAAGATGCTGACCTCGTCAGAAGCATTAGGTTTATCAACAAGCGCTGGACATGAAGGCAAATCGCCTTCACTCAGGGCCACACATGTGGGGGCGACTCATCTCTCCAGCGTTCACCACCCTCCCTGGTGTGGAGCAGCCACTTGGGGCTCTGAAGTGGGCACCTGCCCCACACCTGAGGAAAAGGCCTCACTCCTGTCATCAGCTTCCGAGCAGCTCACTGGTGACAGGGAAAATCTGTGAGCATGTACTCACATTCATCTGGGGGGAAGCACCCCAGAACGCCGCTGGGAGCCCCTCCAGTCAGCAACAGCTCCTGGTTTCCTGCCAGGGCATTTCTGTGGGGACTGGAGCCACTGAGGGCTTTGCTCCCACCCAAGAACATTCAGCTACAGGAGAAGTCACACAGCTCCAACAGCCTCCACAGCCTACTTTCTCCTTATTGAAGAATGGGCTCAGGGCTCCTGGGTGGCTCAGTGGTTGAGGCAGAGCATGATCCCCGGGGTCCTGGGATTGAGTCCCTGCGATCAGGCTCCCCACAGGGGAGCTCTCCCTCTGCCTGTGTCTCTGCCTCTCTCTCTCTCTCTCTGTGTCTCTCATGAATGAATGAATGAATGAATGAATGAATGAATGAATGAATGAAATATTTGTGTCTGTGTCTCTCATGAATAAATAAATAAAATTTTTTTTTTTAAAAAAAGAATGGGCTCGAAGGTTGGGGAAGTCTACACTCTAATGTGAGAGGTGACTTTGAAGCAGGCACCCTGATAAGGATATGGGAGCCCCTGAGGAAGAAGGTGCAACCCCACAGCGGACAGATCATGCTGTGTACACATCTCGCCCCCACAGACAGCTGCCTGGAGGCATTCCAGTCCACAAATGTACCTGGTGCTATTCTAAGAATCAGAAGGCAAGAGTTAGGATCTTGATTAATGGCAGCCCTATTTTGTGGCCAACACGTTGGCCGGCCCAGGACCACCCCCAGCAGCAACAGCTCGGCTAGACAAGGGTGACTGTGACCTTTTGTCACGCGGCTCTGTACCTCACAGCATCCTCGCTCTGGTCACTGCTCACCTCCTCTGCCAGGGCACAGACACAGAGTGGAAGCAGTCTTCAATGCTTTTCTTCCTTTTCTTTTCTTTTCTTTTCTTTTCTTTTTTCTTTTCTTTTCTTTCCTTTCTTTTCTTTTTTCTTTCTTTCTTTCTTTTTTCTTTCTTTCTTTCTTTCTTTCTTTCTTTCTCTTTCTTTCTTTCTTTCTCTTTCTTTCTTTCTTTCTTTCTTTCTTTCTTTCTTTCTTTCTTTCTTTCATTTATTCATGAGAGACACAGAGAGAGGCAGAGACACAGGCAGAGGGAGAAGCAGGCTCCCTACAGGGAGCCCAGCGTGGGACTTGATCCCAGGACCCTGGGATCACACCCTGAGCCAAAGGCAGATGCTCAACCACTGAGCCACCCAGGCATCCCCAATGCATTTCTGTGTAACAAACATTTATGGAGCACCTACTGTGTGCTTGCCCCAGGCCATGGAGACACAGATGAGAAAATCAAAGCACCCTGCCCTTGAGGCACTCACCATCCGGGCTGTAAACCCGAAACTGATTTTTGCCCTGTAAACTGCACTTAATAAAACTCATGATTGCATGAGAGAGCTACTGAGAAAATCATACCACAGACATTATTAATTCCCTGTTGGCCAGGATGTTAATTGAAACTAGCGTGTGAAAAGAGGACCATCTGATTATAATTAATTTAAAAACTCTGAATTGGGGTACACTTTAAGCACAAGTCTGGCACACAGCAGCCCCATGGCCTGGCTCCAGCATTATCTGACAGAGCCCCAGAGGCAGCAGCTCCGTGTGTGATTTGCCCACTGGTGGGCTACACTAGCAGCTTTTACCCAGAATGACAAAGACATATGTCAGTTTAAATAAGTTAATGGGGCCTTCTTCCTGGCTCACGTGGTGGTACTCCTGCCGTCATACACAGAGAAGGGGAGGGTGGCACAGAGAAGGGGGCCGTTGGGAGAGGTAAATCCAGTGGATCACAAGAGACAATTCTTCCTTCTGTGTACCTCTGTGTGCTCAGGCACAAATCCAACCCCCAGAAACTGCAATTCAGTGTTTCTCCCTTTACTAATATGATATTTTAGCTTGCTGATCTAAAACAGTCAGAGTAGGTTGGGGAAAAAAAAGGCACGGAGCCATTTCTCAGGACTACAAATGGTTCCCAATTGCTTACAAAGCTTAAAATCACCCAATAAAAGTGGCAGAATCAATCTGTTTAGTGTCTTAAATTCACCAAATCTCCCAAGCTGAAAGGAACCTAGAGCCATGGCATAAAACTTAGAACCTGAGACAGTTCTTAGAAAGGAGCCTAGAAACTTCTCATTAAGTCCCAGCATTTTAAAGCTGCTGAATTTTATAGTTACAGATCCAAGAATGTGCTGGATCTGCACCCAGGGCCAGCCATGCAGGAGTGGATTGGGTGGGGAGTACAGATGGTGACTATGGAAAGTCAGGAAAGGGTCCATCGCAGGACACCTAGGGTTAGAATCTCCACCTTACACATCAGTCACATTTAAATAAGTTGGCAAGAAGATATACCTAAAGGTCAGTGCTCATTTTGATGAACTATTGATAGAAAAGACCAGAATTTGTAATTCTAGATTATGAAATATCCATTTCTCATATGCCCATAGCTATTTCCTATGAAAGGAATGCCCTGGAAGGAATTAAAGATGCCAGACTGGTTTGCATGGTTTCTTAGTTTCATCATTTCTATGTCAAATAATTGGACACTTTTCAACAGCAGGTATCAGCTTTTGAGGCAGGCACCAAGGCGAATAGTGAGACTCCCATGATGGACCCAAACCCAGCCCTGCCTTCAGGTCTGGCCATGCATGCAATGTAGCTTCACATGGATGAAGTCAGCCTTGAAAAGTCATGGAGACAGCAGTTCCCCTCAGAGCCAAGAGGAAGGAAGGGAGAGGAGGGTTTGGAAATCATGGGAAGTAAGAGAAGCAGTGTCATGCTAATGACTTTATTTCCCAGGGAGGCAGAAAGCAAGGCTAGAAGCAAGAAGAGGACGGGAGGAAGGAGCTTGAGCCAAGTGGCAACATTCTGGACCAGCCAACCTATGGAAGAAGGGAATAACCTGAGTCAGGCCACATAGAACAATTGCCAAGCAGCACTGAGGACCCAGTTGGAGTTCGCAGACCAGCTGTAAGGAGTCACAATGGTACAGATCAGCTTAGCTCTTTGCTTTTCCCACAAAGCTCAGCAATTCACATGCAGGAGGAAAATCAGGGAGGTAGGGGCCATGGTATGGGGACTAGCAGGCTGCTGAGGCTGTCCCATGGTCAGGGGAGCTGGCTGAGCAGACATGAGTGGGACCAGGATAAGACAAGAAATGAGCCAGGAGATGATTCTGGACAGTGGAAATGGGAAGAGTCTATGGACTCAAAGCCTGAGTAAGTCCAAAAGGGAGCTCAGGACAGTTAGGGAGTTGAGAAAGTGGGATAACTATGGACAGGAGCCATTCTACCACAGGCAGCAGGTGGAGGCAGCTGGAAACCATGAGGTGAGGATGTTGCATGGGCCACCATCATGGAGGACATCCGTGTGGACAGGCCATCATGAGCCAAGCACCAACATGCTATTTGTATTTTGAGAGCAACCAGGGATCAGGGAATGGTTGGGCCCCTGATACACCAGTGTTGGTTGAGAATGGCCAAGGAGAACTGTGAACTCAAGTCTAAGCTACAATTTGTCTAAAAAATGAGCAAATTTCCTGGACTAAAATATAATGTAAGAAAATACAAGGTATAAATTGGACTTTTATCTCAGTACTCTGTCTAGTTTGAGCACCATTGCTTCAGGACAGCATGGATGATTAGATTTTTAGAAAACCATCACTTCGGACTCCTGGGTGGCTCAGCGATTGAGCATCCGCCTTTGGCCCAGGGAGTGATCCTGGGGTCCCGGGATTGAGTCCCACATTGGGCTCCCTGCATGGAGCCTGCTTCTCCCTCTGCCTGGGTGTCTGCCTCTCTCTGTTTGTCTCTCATGAATAAATAAAATATTTTTTTTAAAAAAAGGAAAGAAAACCATCACCTTATTAAAAATACACATGATCCTATTGAGAACTAAAACTTTCCAGATGAAGAGCCTGGTGAAAGCAGAATGCCCTGCACACCGAGTCCCATGGTCTTGTCCTGACCCTAGTGTCTGGCTCAACACAGACCAGATGACCCCACATCCGGTCACAGAGGAAAAAGAGCTAAAACCACTTCAGAAAAGAAGTCTGCCGGGAAGGTAGATAATAAGATTCCAATATCTGAATGGACTTGGGACCTCTCTTCCCTGGGGACAAAACAAAGAGATATGGGTTTGCATCTCAACGGGAGGGATTTCACATCGAAATACAAAGAAACCTTTCTAACTAAAAGATTTAAGACGAGCTGCCCAAAGCCAAAGCCAAAACTTCTGCCAAGAACTTGGCAGTTCTGCTTAGTCCTCCTACTTTCTGAGCCCTAAGGGCTTTCAGAGTGGCCGTCTGAGGATCACTCAAGCCTGCCTGGCATGTTTTTCCTCCTCCTCACGCTCCCCCCAGCCAGCAGTCCTCATTCCATCTCTGCCTGGTACCACCATCTTAGCGCCTCCTGGGCTCCCCCACTTGGCTTTGTCTATACCACAGTGTTGTTCATTTTTCAAAGAATCTATGATTCTGCAACAGGCTGAATTTTGTTCCCCCTCAAACTCATATGTTGAAGTCCTGACCCCCAATTACCCCAGGATGTGACTGTCTTTGGAGACTGAGCCTTTTAAGAGGTGATTAAGTTACAATGAGGCCATTGGAATGGGCCCTACTCCCATCTGGCTGGTGTCCTTTTAAGGAGAGGACATTCAGACACCTAGAGACACCAAAAATGTGTGCTCACAGGAGAGAGACAAGCCAAAGAGAGGCCCCAGGGTAAATCAAGCCAGCTGATACCTTGATCTTGGATTTCTGGGCTCTAGAACTGTGGTATTTTGTTATATAAATATAATATATATATATTATGTATTATATACAATTACCCTCTGTGGTATTTTTTATGGTGGCCCTCATAAACTGATACAGATTATATGCATTATTTTTTGCTTACATGTTTATTGTCTTTCTTTCCCACTAGAATCCAGTCTTCGTTAAGGCAAGCTCTTGTCTGTCTTACCCACTATTGGATCTGTAGCATACAGACCTGCGCCTGGAAAGCCAATGGCACTGAATGAATGAATCTAATGATTAAGGAAAGACAATGAGGTCAAGCTAGGTCCTAGCCACAAAAGGAGGTCTTCCAGAATTTGAACTGAAACTATTTCCAGCAAAGCAAAAGTATGGATTTTCCTCTGGTTTCAAATAAAATACTCAAAGAAAGTGAGATGTTACCAGTCAAAGCACTAAAGGAAACCCTTGGGGCCTTCCACCAGGAGCCAATGCCAAACCCTCCCTTTGAATGAAGATACCTGGGATTCAGAATACTTATTTTGTTTAACAGGATTGTCAATTATTAAACCATTTCTCAGAACAGCAGCAGAGCATATTTTCCAAGCCTTATAGAAGAGGCATAGATGTAAAAAAAAAAAAAAAAAAAAGAAAAGAAAAAGAAAAAAAAAAGAAAAGGCATAGATGTGCATGCTGATCACTTATTGATAACTTCTCATAAATTACTCTTATTATTTTTATTAACAATGAAATAGAATTTTTTTCTGGAGCACTGTAACCAAGTCTGTGCATTCTGGATATTCTTTTTTTTAAAGATTTATTTATTTATTCATGAGAGACACAGAGAGAGAGAGAGAGAGAGAGAGAGAGAGACATAGGCAGAGGGAGAAGCAGACTCCATGCAGAGAGCCCAATATGGGACTCGATCCCAGAACTCCAGGATCACACCCTGGGCTGAAGGCAGATGCTCAACCGCTGAGCTACCTAGGCATCCCCAGATATTCATTTTTTTTTAAATTCTGCTTTATATCATATGTTGCAAATGGTTACAGCTAGCAATTTTTTCCAGTGTCTTTTTTATCATAATGTATAATAAATACAGTATTCCATATTATAGAAGAGTGCTCTTTAGCACCTAGGACATACAAAGTCTCCTACAAAGAGAGGTCAAATGATTTCACAGTACATAAAACCAATAATGAGTTGGAGCAGGATTGTCTGTGAGTCCCAATTTCCAGCATTTCTATAATTTGTGCTCACTCAGAAAAGTCACAGACATACATACAAATACAGATACACACACACGTGTTTTTATTAAAGAAGGCATAAGAAATTACTTAAGAAAGAGCAAAAGAAAATCACTTGTTCTAAAACTACTGTCATTCAGAAAACTTTATCAGAAAAATTATAAAAAATAAAATGGTAATTTAAAATACAAGATAAGGCATTGAACATCTGTCAGTAAAAAATTTACCTGTGCCTCTTCAGAGGTGGACAATCTTGAAATAAACACACATGCCTATTTTGCACATTTCCTAGCTGTGCTACCATCTTGGTTGCTCAATTGTCATCATCCTCTCAGATTTGACCTTGGCCTTTTGCTCTTGACCCTCCTGTCACCCTCATACACTCTCTGCTTCCACTCTCACTCTGGAGCTTGACCCCAGAATCCATGCCTGCCCCTTATTTCTCTCTTCCAACTTTCATCTCCTCACCTCTAATAGCCTCCAAGATGTCTCCCTTCCAACACCCCGTGGTTGCCGCAAGTGCAATATATTGGAAGGGAAGCATATCACCTTTCCTTGAAAGCCAGCCTCTTTTTCTGATTGTTTCATTTTTTCCACCCCTTTTTTTCAGAAAAGGGACTTTGAAACTGCCTACACCCATCAAATCTGACCGGAGATGCAGATGACGGTCATTGATGTCAAAGTACTCACCTTCCTCTCAACAACAACACCAGATTGAAGTACTTAAAAACACCATTCATGAAAACAGTATATAGGTCCTCACCATATTGCCTTAGAGATATTATCCAACCATACTCCAAAACAACTGCATTCATTTTGCATTCTTTTTTCACCATTAATTAAATATATTCAAAAAAACATACAAGAAATATAAACACTTCTCTCAACAAGTGAAACAATATGACTAGACAACATTAACATCCCAGTGGTAAAACAGACACGTATACAAATATGGAGCAGAGATGGAAGGCAAGTGCTCTAACATATCACAAAATATCCCATGCTTATAAGAACAGAGAGAAGAACTCGATGTAACATATTAGCCAATAAAAGCCCCTTCTTGGTGGATTCCATTCATTTATGCATCCACAGATAAGAGCTGTAAATATCCTCATCAGGCCAGGACTGCCATCTCAACCACCATATTTGCCTGTTAACAGTGCAACAGTATCCCCAGATGTAGACGCAGACATGACCCCACACCAAAACATGAAAGAACAGTGTGAAATGAGCAACACCGGCTACAGTCTGGGCCATCAGGTGCAGAGCAGATTGACCAAAAACCATGTGGCATGTGTGTTAGTTTAGCGATGGGAACTAAATGAAGGTGGGTGAGCACATGTGTGTGACAGAAGCACAACCCTCTTGCAAGATGGTGCTTCAGTGAAGACATGAACCGAATGAGCAAATAGTACCTGTGACGGTTTCATTAAATGGTCCTGGACCCTTAATGGGAAAACCATCAATCTGGATCCATTCACCTCCTAAATGAGGAAAATGCAACTTCATAGTTAGAAACGAAGACGACTGGATTTTCCACATTTCAGTGCAGCTCTGACGTACGTTTAATGGTCTTTTCAACAGTCCTCAAAAGGCTCCTCTTGGGCCACATCAGTAATGAGGCACCTAAGCTTTCTGGACAACACGTCTTTTTGGTCTTTTGCACATGGTTTACTCGAATGAGTACTCAAAAATTTAGAACAAAACACTAACAACAACCTACATTAAAATTACTTTAAAAGAAGGGCTAAGTCTCTCCTACTTTTCAATCTTTCAGCTTGCTATACAAGTCTAAAAGAAATGCTTGCTCAGGAACTCTTTAAATTTATACGGATCTGAGAAAGCAAGGAGGGATGTTTCTCCCCATCCAAGTAACAAAAATACAGCCTCGGATTCTAGGTAAGACTTACCGGGAGGGCTTTCAGCTCTGTAAACTGGACGGCTCACTCCATTGTGGTTTTCTGCAGTAACCAGCACAAAGTACACTACCCCCGGCTCTGAAACATATGGTTTATATCAAGCCACCATTTCAAATCTCCAAGAATGACAGTTTGACTCACTAACTGTCTTCCCTATGTATAACCAAAAATAAAAATCTGAATTAAGTGACAGGTCTAACTACAGCTCTCTTGCTTTGTTTAATCAATATCACTAACATGCCTCTCATGCAACGAAAATATACCTGACCAGAGAACACGGAATTTATTTAGCACAAAGTACATGGCATATCTAATAAACCTGAATTCATAGACAACAGAAAAGGCTTTTGAGCTTCTTAATGTGAAATTAATGTAGGAAATAGGAACACACTGTCCACTAACTAGGTGTTTTAGCCGATAGCATTGGTAACTGCAAATAATATCTTCCCCTGGAAGTTCCAAACAGAAACATCAAAAAAAAAACCAGTATGAAAATGTCAGTGTAGCTTATAAAATTTAGCACATGGGACATCTCATCACAACACATAAAGCTTCATGAAATTTTCTCCTTCTGGCAGTAAACTACTCCCTTTACTAGGTCTCCATGTTGTCTTTGACCATTTCAACAAAAATCTAGAGGAACAACTGTTGGAACCTTGAACATGCTAATTCTGAAATAACTGGGCTTCACTTTTTTATTTGCATCTAGGGGTCAAGGTCAAACAGCCATGGTCTCTTTGGCTGAGCTCCTGAAGTCAGTGGGACAGGAAGGGAAGCCAAGAGGCCACATTATCAGGTGAATGCATCCTGAGTTTGTAGCTACAGAAAGTGAAAGTCCAATAGTGCTGATTTTCCTCAAAATGAATCACTGTGAAAGGTGAATGAAGGTGCCAATTGCTTGGAGAGGTGAGTATTTGCAGGAATTAGATGGGATGGATGTTGGGGAGATAAGAGGCAAGAAGGGTCATGTACATTTCTCAAGGTGAGGAGTGTTCCTGTAATGGAACTTCGGTTCTCCGGCCAGAGGCCCAGCAACAGGGACATAGTAATGCCAGCTACCAACCCTGCTGTGCTCGAGGCCAGTAGGACTTCTGTCTACTGCGGCAGGGCCTGGTGGCATTTAGGGTTTGGCACAGCCTGCCAGACTAACTGGGAAACCCTCTCTAGAGTCAGACAGAATGCAAAATCATGCTACGCCAGGCGCTTTCTCTCTTCATTCTGAAGCTATTCGTATTTCAAAGAAATTTAATCCATATGTCTCTGATTCCCGTTAACTCATCAGTGAGTTACTTGGAATACACTATTTGATTTTCAGTGAGTTCTAGGGCTCTCTTTTTGCCTGTTTTTCTTCTCTGCAGCAATGGGAACAACCTCAGGTTTGAACTATCAAAGATGACCCTGCTCATGCCTTTGATCCAACAGAATCTCCATTTAACCAAACTGTCAGACTTTGTAGGGTCATACTAATGTAGAAAAGATTCAGAGGAATGTATGTTTAGCTGGAACTAAGAAAAAGGAAATCTGACTTCCTTTATGTCCCTTCCATATACTTTCTGCTCCGTTCCTCAGAAAGCCTAACGTTACAATGCAAGAGGTGGAGAAGAAATGTGTGTAGACCATGGCCAAGAATCTGAGGAGCCATGAGTTGATTTTGATCCACTAAAGGGAGGCAGGAAAATGCTAACCTGGCACATGGAGACCTCATTGACATAATGCTGACCTGTTACTTCCTTATGATCCATTATGAGGTTGGACTGTAGAATAAATGGAATTTCAGGCTCATAGGATCAAAAAAGCAAAAGATAGGGGAAGCTCAAAGCCTAAATTCAAAACCACCTACACATGCACTTATAATATATTTAGGTAAAATTTTAAGTATTACAGACTCCCGGGATCAAATTTAATGGGGAGAACGTCACATCTTTGAACCAGATGTGGCTAAGCATGACATATCACACACACCCTCAAGGGGACATATTATTTGAGTGATCTCTGATTGGTTTATAAATTAGAACTCTCAAGATTAGGCTGCAAAGTAGTCAAGTTTCTATACAACAAAGGACCAACATGTCTTCCAAAAGCACATTCAGAAACCAAAAAATGGCCTCCTCCATCCATTTGAAGAGCTATCCAGAAATACCTGAGTTCAAGTGCAGAATGAGGAAGCCCAGAGGCAAGATAAAGGTTAAGCAACAGCCTCATGACCTTGGTTACCTGTTCCCCCCCCCCCCAAAAAAAAAAAAACATGAGGTCCCTGGAGCCTGGCCACACTGTGTTTCACAAACAGCCATCCTACCTACGAAAGGGACTGAGAATGTCGGTGTACAGTTAGTTCTGACTGGGAACAAGACCAGAGTGTGACTTACCCACATCCTCAATAAGGAAGGAGTGCGTCTCGGCATTCACCTTGATGTATTTAAGACTTTTCAGTGACTTCCCATAGGCAATGTTGTAATGCTCCACAGGTCTACTGGTAGCATCTTTGGGTGGGTCCCACGTGACTTTCAGGCCCATTTTAGTGGACAGCAGTTTCACGTGCCTTGGCTTCAGTGGGTGGTCAGCTATGCAAACAGCGCAACTATCAACTTATGGGAATGGCAGACTGAGAAAAGGAATTTTTTTTCCAATGTTCTGATATTATTATCAAAAGAGCAAATGACTTTTGTCTGGTCCAAAAGACTTTAAGTACAGTCATGTTTGAACATCGTTACAGTATAAGAGTAAAACAAACATACCAAACCCACAAGCTTTTATGTATTTTGGATAACTGTGGGTGGTAAATTTAAAACAAAAGTGAAACAAATCAAAACAAACCCTAGGCATTCTCTGGCTTGATTATGCTGCCTTGCTAGTGCAGGAATAACGAATTCAGAATGTGACATATTCTCCAGAGGCGTTCATATATCAAATAAGCTCTTAGTGTTTTATATGGTACAGTTAGACAATATTTAAAATAGCTCCAAGAAGAACAATGTAAAATTGTCATGATGAGAACAACTATCCACTGCATCCAAGGTGAGATAACAGAAGCATTCATTTCCACAAAGAAAACAAGCCAAGATCACCAACACCTTAAAAGGAAGATAAGCCTCTGGTTTATCTGCACATAGCTAATTTAAATGTTTCCATATTTGGTCCCAGAAGAAGAAAAACAAGTTATTAAGAAACACAATTATATTTTAATCTTCAGTTATGAGGTTCCATAAAAGTATTCATGATTTTCAAAAATAACCCAAAAAAACATAACATTTGTCAAACAACATCTCTCAGCTCACATTGTAATGGATCCCACAACATTACAGTATAAATATACGCTAAACGTTCACATAACAGTCAAATTTTAGGCAAATCTGGATCTGAAACTGTTTATTCAATGATGCAAGACACTCTCAGGAAAGAGAAAAGTAATCTTAAAAACCCAGAAACCTTTAAACTGAGTAGCATGAAGAAAAATGAATTTGGAACCTCATGGAAGAAGAGGAAGGAGGGTTTTGTGACAACACGTGGATTGGTTAGTATGTGACTTTAATACCAGGTGAAAATTCTGACCACAGATGATGCTAGCATGCATCACTCATTCCTCCCCAGACTGTCCCACTACCTCAGGAGTAAACAGATGAGAAGAGGAGAGAACACGTGCAACTCCACTCAAAGAAATCTAAGAAATGAAAAAGAAGAGAATGAACCTGATCATTTCAAAGCAGTAAAGAAAGGGGTGCCTGTTTTGGAGATAAAAGCATGTTGTCAGACTATGGGCACGAACCAAAACCTCCAAAGCTTCCCCTCCCCAATTCCAGGAATGAGGGTCCCATAAACCCACGATGGGAGAAATCATAGACAAGAAACCTAGCGCTTTATGTGAAATGTGGAGCTGAGGAGACCGTACGTGCAGCACGTTGGTGATTTTCTGGGCACTTACTAGCAATCGTGGCTACTCTCTACAATAATTCTCATGTACCCCCTCCTCACCCACAAGAAACCTGCTAGGACTTACTTAGCCAGAGGACTGGGGGTCGGTGGCTTCTCTTGGTTCCCTTTATTTCTCTCAAGGCTTCACTACAAAAACCTCTCCTCCTTCCCCGCCATCTGACTAGCTTTTTCTAGCTGTGATCCCTCTTCCCCCAGTAGCAGCACTCAATCCCAGGAACCCAATATTTCACACTGACAAGGTGTGCAAGAGCAAAGTAGGGTCCCCCCAAACAACAAAGGGATGCTCCTGGTTGGGGGATGCTCCCAAGGAAGAAAATAAATGAATGACTACGTGAACAACGTTTTTCTTTACAGTTCAATTCCAAATCTTCCTTAAGAAAAGTTAGTTCCCAGATGGACAGCTAAAACAAGAGGCCTGTGACACCCCCGCACCGTTACGTTTTTTTCTTGGGTGCTCGAGATTCCATCAGTACACAACTGCCTGGGCCTGAAAACAACTGACTTTCATTACTGATCATCTGAGAAGAAGAACAGTTGATAAATATCTTCATTGCTCTTCCCAGCTCTGCCTTGCATCTATCCTTGGACGCAGCATAGAAGAACTTCCAACTCGCATGAGAATCCACATTCAGACGGTTGTATCTGAATACAAGCCCAGCATATGGGGAGACACTCAAAACCTCCGAGGAGCTCCAGTTAAGATGCACAAAATAAAGTGCAAGAGGGAAGGACCTCCAGGTTGCCAAAACCCAATGATTCTCATTTCACTGTGCTGACACGATCAGAGCTTCCAACTGGGTCCATGCACAAATTTGTTTGTTCTCCCACTGCCAATGATCAAGCACCATCACTGTGTCTTCACTTGATAATTGCCTGAGCCAACATTTGTCTGCTGAGAGAAAGGCCATATGGTGTGCAACTACTTTAAATGGGAGAGGACAGTGGACAGACAGAGGGGGCTTTGGAGTGCCCACCATCCACTGCCCACTGATCCAAGCACCAAACCCTACATGACAGGAGGTGCTCAGAATACACACAACCTGGGAGGGTCATTTTCAAACTCCGTACTACAGAAGAGAAAAGAAGGCTGGGAGCAAGGAGGTTAGGGTTCACCCAGAGTCACACAGCTGCACCCGGGCAGGAGCCAAATGCAAACCCTGCTTTGTCCAGTTCCAAAGCCCGGCTTTCCCTGCCGCTCCCCCCAACCCAGCTTACGGACCCTCAGAACCCACCCCTGCTCAGACATGACCTGTGATCGTTGCCATTGAAAATTAATTAGGGAAAAAAAAGAAAAAAAGGAAAAGAAAGAAAATTAATTAGAAAGCCACCACCCTTCTAAAACAAACTGTGAAGCCTCCATAGTTGTGTTTACCATCTTCTCCACCACACCACTTTCCTCCCTGGGGAGCACTCCTGCCCCCCACCCCACACACACTCAGGGCAGCTTGTGTTAGGTTTTCTCATCCTCCCCTCTCTCCAGAAAGAATGGAAGAAGTGGACAATGTGCTCTTTCAGGGGCATTTGCATTGCTATGACAAAACCTATGACCAAATGACTTTTCTAGTAGTGACATTTGAAGCCTTAGAGAGTCTCCTAACAAGGGGATTTTTTAGCACAAAGGCCTTTGGGAGACCCGGAAATCACTTACAAAGCAGCCTTAGGGTCACCCTCCTTAAGATCTGTCCTGAATTTAAGGTTTTCCTAAGGCCTTAGGCCAATCTACCAGGACGCTTCCTCCTACCCTTTCCCCAGCACAGGCAAACTGGGCCATATGGTGGCTTGATTAGCAGATATTTCCACTCCCTGGATTGTCATCAGCTTTGCTATTTCACAGTGATGTCATTTTTGATGCTTTCTAGTGAATATCATCTGCGTCCCGCTCAGAAAGAACTAGAGGCAGAGAAGAAGAGGGGGCCTGGATAGAAAGCAGTCTTTGCTGCCTTGCCGGCCCCACCCAGAGCCCCTCATGCCTGAGCTCTGAGCAAACTCATCAAACCAGCATCTATCTGGGCAAGCACAAATCAATGTGCATGCACTTGGATTACTTGACAGAAAGCTTCTTCTTGGGACTAGAAATGTGACAGCACGTTCTACTCCTGATGATTGTTTTCTAGTTCTCCTGATTTCATTCCTTAAATGTAAAGTAAAGGCAGAAAAGCTGTGAAATTGGTCTCTGGGTCTGCAGATGGCCTTCTGGTTCTGTGTTGTGGGATCAGTATTCTGGGAGCATAAGGGTGAAATATGACAAACTGATTCCTGATTTAGTCTAACTGGTCTTAGAAACTTAGAACAGACCGCCCTCTCTGCTAGAGAAATGCAGCACACAACCTTGTGTAATAGTTTTTCATATTCTTGTCTGATAAAGATGATACCAGGTACATCCTTTAAAGCTGTATATCCCATGAACTGCTTCTCTAAAAAAGAAAAAGGACAAACCCATAAGTTCCTATACAATAGGAATTCTATGGCCCAAGAGGGGGAATGCTGGGAGGTAGCCTCACGGAGCCTGCACAACATGTTAGGGACTTGATAAACTGTTTTTTTCCTTCTCCCCAGGATGTAAAATGAGGAAATGAGCTTAAGCTGCAGCCCAAGTAATTTTAGGTTAGGTAAAAAGAATTTCCTGTCCATGTCTTTTCCCATTTCTCGCCATTCAAGGTGTCTTTGAAAGGAGCAGATGGAAGCTAGTAGAGTATGCTATGACTCCAGCAATTTCATACCATGACAAAGTCACTTCCATAGTTCATGACAGTAAAGATTATCTAGATTCAAGAATATTTTGACAGGTATCAAGTGACAGTAGTATTTTGGTGATCTTTCAGATACCGGGCAATTGCCCAGCCAGACATTTCTGAGCCACAGTTCCCATGAGACCTCTACTGGCTTGTGCAGGAACAGACATCAAGGACAGAGTCCGCACCTAGAGCTGTTATTCTGGTCCAGCTCCAAACTTTAGGTTTTATCCAAATGGGCTCTTGGAGGCCAGTTTGGTTCAAAGGTCAAAGTATGGATCCATTTCTGCTCAAAGATGGATACCAAAATTCCAATGGCTCTAGGATGTCTGCCCTTGGAAGGTCTTCAGCTTCTGCAGAGTGACCTCAAGGGATTCTCCAGAACTGACAAATGCCCTCAGGATGCCACAACTAGGTTCCCAGGACCAGGCTGGCCTGCCCACCATCTGCAGGGCCCATTTCTCACAGTGGACAGTGGCATAATATCTCATCTGCCCCTTGCTCACCTTCCCACTCTGGCATCTATCTTTCTTGACACCAGATATTGACCACACACCTGGTCCTCACTTAATGGCTGATGGACTGAAGAAAAAGATGTTAGATTTCAGACTCATAAGGTCAACCAGGATTTCCAATCCAAATGCCTCTAAAGACTAGGAAGATCAAGCAAAAGGAGTAGTGTCCACTGTGTCTAAAGGTACAATTTAGTCTCACTTTAGGTACAGGTCAGTTCAAGGACTCATATCTCACTGCCAAACCTCCCTCAGTCCCCTGAGAGGTGTAAAGGCTCTGAAAAAAAAAAAACTGGCCTGGTTCCAAGGAAAAAAAGAAGCTCCATCCCAGGACGGCCTTGGGGAGGGGAATGTGGGATGCTACATAGCCCTTGGCTACTAGGAAAACCAATGACTGCCATATGTCCAGCACTGGCTTCACCATCCCAGACCAACTGTCCCTACTGCCTATTTGATAGTCTCATGTGAGTTCCAAATGGAACATGTTTAAAGTGAAACTCAGAGTCTCACTTCTCACTACCTTGGTTCAGACATCACTGCCCATCCTTAAGTGTATAGGCATATCCATGACAATTAAAAATACATATTTTCCTAGAAAGGGAATTCCATGAAGGGCTATTTCTCAGAATAAAGGGAAGGAAGATTCAGAAGCAGCTGATAAAATAAATCAATGGTAAAAGTAATCCAAAATGGACACATAGAGAAATCATGCTTTGAAGACAACTCAAAACACTAACTGGATCTATCTGGATCCAAAGCGTTATTTTTGTTTGTTTCTTTGTTTCATTTTACTTTAAAAAAAAATAAGATAGTGACTTCCGTTTACTCCCCTTATAGGTGAAAAATCAAAGTATTGGGTTTATTATTGATAAGGTTACCTTTTTTTTTTTTAAGATTTTATTTATTCATTCATAGACACACAGAGAGAGAGGCAGAGACACAGGCAGAGGGAGAAGCAGGCTCCACGCAGGGAGCCCGATGTGGGACTCGATCCCGGGGTCTCCAGGATCGCACCCCAGGCTGCAGGCGGCGCCAAACCACTGCACCACCAGGGCTGCCTGATAAGGTTACATTAGAGAGGATGGATCTAATGTGTGACCATCCCCATGCTTCCTATCTCCCTGTCCTCCTCACTTCCAGGCCCTCAGGTGAACACAGAGGGGAGAGCTGAGCCTATGGAGCAGACCCCCTCAGGGTCGCTGCCTCACAGGTGGGGAGAGAGCAACAGGCCTGAGCCACAACCCAGTGCCTTCCCACGTGGAAGCAGGAATGGAGCCTAGTGCAGCTTTCTGCAGGAAGGCAGACCCCAAGAGGAGATTCACATGTCTATGTCTCCTAACCCATTAATGCCATGGAGTAGGGAAAGTAGACCAATGGGGACTGGGCTCTAACCACTCACCCCTCAGATATAGCAAGCCTCAAGGAGGACAGGATAAGGACAGATACCAGAAGCCAAACATGAGAAGAAGAAAATGGAAATCCCCTTAACATCTCTGGAAGGCTATTCCCTGGCCCCAGTGGGCATGACCATTAACCTAAGGTCAAGTTGTGGCTGCCTCTTCAGAGTGAGGATCATGACCACTTGCCCACCTTCATGGGTCTCCCCAGTACTAATCACTGTCCCACTATTATCCTCCTGGGGTTACAGATGGGGACCACTCTAGCCCCCAAAAGGCTCTGAAATGAGGAAGGCTCATTCTTTAGCCAACTCCAAAGCCACACTGCCCTTTAGGCTGAAAATTCACCCCTACATGTCCTTTCCCAATCCCATATTTTGTCTGGTCCATGCTGTCCAAAATAGCCCACCAGAGTTTAAGCAATGAGATGAAATGATTTCATACACATATTCTGACAATACAACACCAGCAATATAAAAATGTTCCAATTTGAAGTCCTTCTCATTTCGAAATTCCCAAGGAAAATTCAGAGTCCAAGAGTGAAACTTTCCTGGTCTTACAGCTTACAATCTAAAGAAATTAAAGTCTAAGTTTCTTTCCACTCTAGCTTCCTGTTTTGTCTAGCCCCGGCCAGAGGAGATTCATCAAGTACCCAGATGGAGTCAGGACTCCCTCGGCAACTGCAGCCCCCACCATCCTTCACTGGAGTTGGTGTGAATTCTTCAGAATTCCCTGAAGTCAAAATAATAAAATCCAAAGTCTTCCACTTGCCTATATTCTCAAAGAGCCCCAAGACCTTAAAGTCTCTGTGAGGCAGCAAATCCAAAATGTGCAGTATAAAGGACACATTATTTTTGTCTATCCAATGAAGCCTCCTCCAATTTTGGCAACAGACTTCTGTTCATGTGAGCTTGGATGGCTTGGAGACTTCACTGGAATCATTCTAACTGGAGCTAGACCTTGGGCACCGCCTCTGCTTTCCAGTCATGAGGCTGTGAAGGGAGCATCCTAGAATTGCTGGTGACAGCTCTCATGTCATATGGAGAAGAAACCAGAGACAGAGAGAAAGTCCACAGGCAGTTAGAGCCCTGGTTCTAGGGCTTAACCCTTAAGGCCAGCTTAACCCCTGCACTGCCCAATGTACAACTCCACAAAGCAATGAATTCTGGGATTTAAATGAGCTAAAGTTGGGTTTCTGCCCCTTGCCATCAAACCCTGATTGATTAATTAAGATCTTCTCTGAAAGTCAAAAATAACTTTCTGAAGCTACCCCAGTAACCAGTACATTTAAGTTACAACAGGCTGCCAGTGTGCAGACACACCCAAAGAAACTAAGGCAAATACCAGCCAGGGATGACTGCCATTCCTAGCTGAGTGCTCCATGCAGCCCACCCAGTCTGGCAGTCAATGCTGAGGAGCAAGAGCGGACAACCTTGGTTAAGAAGGAAACCCCCCAAAGGAATGTTAAGAGCTTTTGAAATAAACTAGTCCCTTAAAATCCCCAAAATTCTAAAATTATTTCTTAAGTATACTCAGGATTGCTCTTTAATGCAACAAAACCTTCATGTTTATGTAAGTCTCCCTACTTGTCTTTGTTTGAAATTCAAGTTTTACTTTCCACTGGAAACCGCCAAATACTTCCCAGACTCTGAAATGAAGAAAACACAGATCTCATTGCAACCATGAGTGTTTGACCAAAAATCCAATCGATAAACCAGAAAAGGTAAGGATGTAAATGAGAGGGTAGGAATCAATGTGATCTACATCGTGGAGACTATAATTCCAAGGAAAGGTGGAAAAATCCAGCTATTGTCCATAAGATACCAGACAGCAGAGGAATAATCACAAATGTAGAAATATCCAGATGGTTGGCAACACATGGGCAAAACACTGGAACGCCCAGCCAACTTTTAATAATTTGTCAAATGGATGGAATTATATTTGCCAAATAATCATGACGCTCCCTTCAAAAACAAACAATAACAACAACAACAACAAAAATAGGGCAAGTACAGGTTGTTTTGCAACGGTGTAAGGTAAAACTGATACAAGTAAAACCTACATATGGCTGGTTGACTGCATTTTCCACCTGGAAGATTGGGGCTGGGTTGACACAGTCTGAGTCTTAAAATAATGGCCTGGCTCCTCTTCTGACATCTCACAATATGAATGGGGTTCAATAAAAGTGTTTTCCACAGTTGGCATGGCTCTCTGTGGATAACTGCTTAAAAAAATAAAACCTAGGTCTGGGAGTCTAGGTCTTTGGAGTCTTTTTTTTTTTTTTTTTAAGATTTTATTTATTTATTCATGAGAGACCTAGAGAGAGAGGTAGAGACATAGGCAGAGGGAGAAGCAGGCCCCCCATGGGGAGCCCGATGTGGGCCTCAGTCCCGGGACCCCGGGATCATGACCTGAGCCAAAGGCAGATGATCAACCACTGAGCCTCCCAGGTGCCCCTCTTTGGAGTCTTTAAACTTAAAAAACACTCCACAGAGCTGAAAGAACTCTGATGGAGCAAACAGAACCTCTGACCCCACCACGGGGAAGCCACACAGCACTGTCCTCACGTCAGAGAGAAACACCAAGGCAAGCAGATGTCCTGGGTCCTTTGGGGGATTGAGAGCAGCCAGGGCTCTCCAGACTCTATCCCTGGCTCACATTCCTCAAAACCCAATCCATCTTCCCTTGTCATGACGCGCTCCCCACATTACAGGGCTCTACCCCCATGCCCAACGTGTCCTGTCACGTACTCCCACTGAGGATGTACACAAGTAGAGACTCAGATTGCCTGGGGCAGCTCTGGTGCATGACTGGAGCATCCTGCCCCTCACTGCCCGCAGTCACCTAAGGATCAGAGGGACAAGCGAGGCCACTCGACTCAGTGTGTGCTCTGCTCACCTCTCCCCAGCCTCAGCTAAACCTGAGTTCCCTACAGCTGTCCCCAGACCCTCAGGCATATTCCAGTATTTTGATCACAACAAAGCATCATTTCATTCAGACTAAATGGTCAAATTCACATGCGTACATGCCAATGAGCTTATAAGGGCACTAGATGGTCACTGAATACAATTGTGAATCACATTTTTTCTCCATCAGCTCAAAGAAGCCAAATGGTGAAGCCATCCAAATCTCAAAATTCAAGCCACTGGCTAAACTTAAGTAGAGTTGTCTGGGTCTGTTTCTATCCTCTCCAGACAGTTAGCCCCGCCATCACCCGCCTCTGCCTCTGTGCAAGCATTCTCCACCTGGAGTGAGTTTCAGGTGGTCACAGGTCAAGAAAGAGGCAGTCTCACAAAATTGCTCTGCTGGGTCACTGGGGGGTGGGAGGGGGCAGTGTCCGAGCTGCACATAAGCTGGCCATGCCCTAGGCTGCCCAGCACTCCTGTCAGGGTATGGGAACTTCCCAAGGAAAGAGCCGCAATGCTGCATGGGCTATACTATAATTCTTTACTGTGTCCCCTTCTCCTTAGGAGTTGGCCTCCAAGCCCCCACCCAAGGCCACTTACACCCAACAAAGGCTGCCATTCAAATGCTATCTCGTTACCCTCAAGGGTTAATGGCTTCCTATTGGAAATTTCTGCCTAGAAGATTCTAGATTCTAGGTAGCTTGTTTTTATTGGGAAGAAAGTGAAAAGAGACCAGCAGAATGTCTATTAATATAGTTTACCTCACAGTATTCCCTTTCATTATCTTCCTTCCTCTCTGTCAGTCACCTTGGGAAAGATCTATAAAGTGAAAAATCACAAAAATGGAGACAACAAAATGAAGGAGCAAGTCATATTTTCAAGACAAGCAGGAAGTGGCAAAACTAAAGTCAAATTCTCCAGCCCAAAGAATACTCTTAAAGTGAATCCACCTTCTCTCTCAAGATGTCTTCTGAGATGCTATAGGTTGAATTTTTATTGTCTCATTCAAGAATGTCCAGTTTCCTAACTAATTTGTAACAGTTTAGAACTTGCCCTGAATTCAGAAAGTGTTCATGGTAGACTCTGTGGGTTGGGTACACAAGATCCATTCCTGACTTCTTCTTCCTCCCTTGTTTTCTTCCACAGTAGAAACTGGGATGCTAAATATTCATGACCCTTCAGCCTTCCAGGTAGCTAAGGGTGGTCATGTGACCAATTCTAGCCAATAACACAGATGAGAAAGTTACTACTACCACTTTTGGGAAAGCATTAGAAAGGGGTCAGGATCTGCTGTGGTGCGCTTTTGACCTTTTGCACCTTCCTGCCTTTCCCCCCTCTGGGATGTCAACATGACACCTACTGATTGATGTGCAGCCATCTGGGAACCTGAAGTGACAAGCCTGAGTATGATGACCTGGCCTGGGATGGCAGACTGGACAAATGGAAAGTTCCTGGTTAGCCTCTCTGCTCCTGAGTTTATTGAGCAGTGAGATAAACAATTCTTCTACCTGTTTAGCCACTGTTCATCAGATACTGTGCTTCCAGTAACCCAGTGCACTGCTACCTGGTATCATCATTTCTGGACCCATACAATCAAGTCACTTTTCCCCTTGATTTTCTAAATGAGAGCTGCTTTGCTTTAACTTTATTTCTGTTGTTGTCGTTAAGGGATCCACTCTGGGAATTTAATTTTGACAATGTCAATGCTTTATTTGTCAGTCTGCCACAGACTTGAGTCAGTACATCTGTCCAGAAAATGATGCAGCCAAAAATTAGAGTAAACTTAACCCACAGTGCGGGCAGAATTTGATCATTAGGATTTAGGGTTTGAAGGCTCTTGGCCATTTTATTCAGGGACTAATATAAGCAAAAGCTACTGTTTCAGAGAAAAAACAAGAATTCTTCCCCATCTAAGCCATCAGCTTTCCAAAATGACTTAGGAAAATGGAATTGGAGGGATTCCATAGATATATTTATTTATAATAACAATAAGAAAGCAAGAGACCCTAAAGGGCAAATGCCTATGGATTGGAAAGGAATACAGGACTCATGCCTGCTGTTGACTGGTATCGGAGATCCCACTAGACACCAGTACTTTCCAGGTTTTTGTGGGATCTTTTGCACATTCTTCAAATTCAGTTCGCAACTGAGAAATAGTTTCTCAAAGAATTACCATTGTTTGCTGGTCCAGCTTAAACTCAGCCTACTATAAACTGCTTGACATGCCAGCCAAAAAAAACTCCCTGAAAATTCATTCCTTTTCCCAAAATGTGAAAGTCATTGTCTAACTATGTTAAACACTCGGGCATTACTGTCACTGAAATCACCACTCATCTTACTCAGAAAGCTCCCTGAAAAATACCCTTAGAAGACAAGCCAAGCAAATGTTGCGGAGAGGCAGGTATGAAACAGAGAAAATGAAACAGACAAGACCAGAAGCCAATGACCACATGGACCCAATGACAGCTAAGACTACTAATAGTCATCTTTTAAGACATGCTTTAATATTTTAAAAATAAATATTTCAGATAATCCGTTAATGGTTATGAATGGGCATAGGCAAATAATCTATCAATGAAGAGAAAAAAAAGTGCTCAACACACCTCATGAGCAAGGAGTTTAGGTTTTAGAATGTGGCCATTTGTGATCAAGAAAAAACAGAGAGGAAAAAAAAGAAAAAAGAAAAAACAGAGAGGGAAGCAAAGAAGAAAGGAAATGAACATTTGTTATATACCCATTTAGTAAGAGTCAGACATCTCATTTATTTCTGCAACAGGCATATATAGAATATCTACTATGTGTCAGATTCTGAGCTAGGCATTGGGGATTTAGAGGTGATTAAAAAGAATTCTATATTATCATAAGGTAATCTTGAATCTCCATAAAAATTGTATCAACTCTACTTTGGTATCCTCATTTTTATAAATTTTTATAAATGACGAAACTGAGCCTCATGGAGTTACGTGACTCCCCAGGGGCACACAGCTACTAAGTTACAGTGGTCAAACCCAGACCAATCCAAAACCAAAGACCATGCTCTTTGTACTAATCTTTGTTGCCTCTCAGTTGCAGTTATAACTTAAAGGGATAAATGTGGGCCTGGAGAAAAATCAGAACCAAAGGTATAAAACTGAAAGTTATTGAGGTGCCTGGGTGGCTCAGTCGGTTGAGTGTCCGACTCTTGATCTCAGCTCAGATCTTGATCTCACAGTTGTGAGTTGGAGCCTGCATTGGACTCTGTGCTGGGCGTGGAGCCTAGTTTAAAAAAAAACAACTGAAAGTTATCAGTGGCATCAAAATTCATGGAGATACATGAGGTCATGTGCTGAGTGAACACCTATAAATATTACGAAGAGTCCAGGTTGCCAAACCTTCATCTCTTGGTCCTTGACTTATTCTACATCCAACAGCAGCTGAGCCTTTCTCCTAGAAGTACCTCTTCTCCTATCTTTCCTGTCCCCACAGTTACCTGCCTTCCAGGATATCATCCTCCCTGGTTTCTCTTCCACATCTCCTCCACCAGAATTCAAATGTTAGAGTGCTTCCGAGTCCAGCTTCTGGCCCTCCCTCTTCTCTGCATGCACCACCCTCCCTCTGTCTTCTCTCCCTCCTTACCACATCTAGTTCTTTGATTGAAAATTCCATCCATGCAGTGATGGCCCCCAAATTCATAACTCTAGCCCTGGCCTTTCCTTTTTTTTTAAGATTTTATTTATTTGAGATAATGAGACAAAGACAGCATAAGCAAGGGGAAGGACAGAGGGAGGGAGAGAAGCAGACTCCCCACTAAGCAGGGAGCCCATCGCGGGGTCCTCGATTCCAGGACCCCAAGATCATGAACTTGAACCTAAGGCAGATGCTTATCCAACTGAGCCACCCAGGTGCCCCTGGCTTTTCCTTCAAGCTCCAGTGTGTCCAACAGTGTATGTGACATCTCCAGTGGGACCCAAAGAACATAGATGTTGGAAGGATGATATCTAATTTGAACTACTAGTTATAAAGAAGAGAACCAGGAAAAAAGTTCCATCATGGAGAACAGAAGTGGAGAGATTTACAGGAATAAGGGAATGTCTGTTAGTGCCTAGTCCAAAAAAGTCTGAGAAGAGTCCGTTTTTCACCACGTGTAATTAGGATGGGTCCACCCCTACTCAAGTCCTCAAAGCAAATATGCCAACAAAGTTTCTCTCAGAAAATATCAAACTTAATTACTTCCTTTTCTACAACTAATCTCAAAGGACTGATAGGAGAATAAAATGTGAAAGAAAATTGTAAGGCACTCACCTAATGTGGGAGAAGGAAGAGCCATAGAGGGGCTGATGTCACCAATTCAAACCCAATAGAAAATGACCCAGCATGACTCCTAGCATGGGAGCTCTTGGTCAATTCTCTATCCTCATGTGGCAGGACTGGGCTTGGGGTCTTCATTTTCCTCAACCTTAGGAAATAGTCTCTGAGTTGAATTTTAAAATCTTAAAGAGTTGAAAGGAAATCTAGATAATCTAATCAACGTCCTTTTTTTTTTTTTTTCAATCTACTTATTGATTCTGTGCCCACAATGGTCTGCAGTAGTTTCGGTGATCAGACAGGTCTACCTAGTTCACTTCCCACACATTCCTCCATCTTCAAAGGTAAATTTCTGTGACTGTGTTCCTCAGCTGGGTGACACAAAGTTAGCATGCCAGATGCTGCCCTGGAAATACAAGTGAATAAATTCATGGGTGTATAAATAAGAAAGGCAGTGGTCTTCAGTCTTTTGAGGGAAGCACTGTATGGGCACATGAAAAGAAGGGGAAGCATATCCGACATTTAATACCAACTTAGTGCTCTAACAATGAACGTGATCAGGGCTCAGAGGGGTAAGGAAAGGAAGTCTTTCTCGAGTTAGGATGAGCAGAGAACAAAGTATGACATTGGTGGGATTCAGGGAGGGCCTTTGCCGGAGACTTCCCCCATGTGTGGGAGACCTCCCTCATTTGTGGGAGACCTTCCCCCATGTATGGGAGACCAGGCCAGTGCTTTTCACAGCTTGAATTCTAAGAGGACATTTAATTGAGTGCTTTCTGTAACTTTAACCCAGCTTACCCTTTACACCTGAGAATGCTCTGAATTGCTTCCTATAATGATAACTCATTACAACTTCAGAGCATCAGCGGATCCCACAGAATTCATCCCAAAGACCCCTAAGTCAAAATCCTCATGTTCTCCAAGAGAGACATGTGATTAATCTGCTCAGACAATAGCCCATGTCTCACCTCCAAGATTTCTTCCTTCCTAGGTATTAGGGTCAAAATGTGGTGATTACATGACTATAAAATAAAATCAGCCTGGGTCTCAGGGAAGTTGGGGAGCATAGTGTTTTCTACCCTTCTTTTCTCTTTCCCTTGACTGTGGTTTGCTCAGCTATCTGTAGATACCTATGTGGATTCTGAGAGTTATTAATCATAAGAAGGTTTCAATTCTCCCCATCTATCAGAAAATAATAGAAGGAAATCACTAGGTAAGGTGAAAAATGTGAAAGAAAGAAGAAAGAAAGAAAGAAAGAAAGAAAGAAAGAAAGAAAGAAAGAAAGAAAGAAAGAGAGAGAAAGAAATAGAGCAAGGCCAGTGCATGTTACAACAGAAAAGGACATGACATTTTTTATAATATAAAGAATGTCAAAAAATTAGATATTCTATGAAGGGGAAGGCTGCCTTACCTCACCACCTAGAGGTCTCGACTAGAGACTACATTTAGATAAGAGAAAGACAGTGGTGTGTCTCAAATATAGATGGAGTGAACATTAAAGTGTGAGGGAAAATGTAGATTGAGTGAATATTAAGGTGCAGCCACCAGGCAAAGTCCTCACACTAATTTGCTGATTTCTCTTGCTAATCTTACAATTTTATGTATGTCAGTGTAAAAACATTCAGAACTTAACTCTATACCTGACAAATAGATGTTGATTAGAAAGTACTAGATGATCCTGTATTGCTACACATCACATTCAATGCCATTATTTATTGCTACATCAATCCCCACTTTATTATTAAGTCTTTGTATTCTATGCCTCAGAGCCTAGCATAGTCACTGGCCATAGAAGATCTGAGTTAATTACTTAATTATCTACTTTATGAATGAAGGATAGAGCCAGGCTTGATCTATGAATTAGGCCTACTGATTGTGCATAGGTCTTTGGAAATCTGGGTTGGCAGGTTGACAGTTCAGCACAGAGTACAATGCAGTGACTCATGTCTTCCTACGGCTCAACTATGGCCCACTGTTGGAAGCTGCTAGAATTCTTTCACCTACTGAAAAGGAATTGTGTTGGTAGGCATACCATATGTTGTGGGTTGAACTGTGTCTCCCCAAAAGCTATGTTGAGTGCTAATGCCCAATACCTGTGAATGTGATTTGGAAGTAGGGTTTTTGCAGTTGTAATCAAGTTAAGATGACATTATGCTTGATTAGGGTTGGCTATGATCCAGTCTGACCAATATCCTTATAAGAAGACACACAGGGATAAAACTATATGACAAGGGAGACAAGAGAATCGAGTGACACATCTATAAGCCAGGGAACATCAAGGATTGCTGGAAACCACCAGTCGCTAAGAGGAGGCAAGGATGGATTCTTCTCTAGAGCCTTCAGACAGAGTATGACCCTGCCCTGCAGATTTCAGATTTCCAGCCTCAAAAACTATGAGAGAATAAATTTATATTGTTTAAACCCACCCAGTTTGCAGCCCTTTATATGGCAGTACTAGGAAACTAGTATCCCATGTAAATATAATTCTTCACTCCAGCTGCTTATGGACTTTCAATACAAGCCAACACTCTTCAAAACTCACTAGCTGGCCTCACAGTGTTATGGTAAGAGGCAGGGCACAACAGCAGGCTGCTGTCAGGTCATGTACATAAATATATTTAGTGTATATCACATGTGATCAACACCAAAGAAAGCACATTTAATCATTCAGCAAATATTTACTAAGCATCTACTAAGTTCCAAAGGCAGCATTCTAGGCAATGAAGAGACTTCAGTGAATAAAACCAACAAAATGTCCTGCTCTTATGGAGCTGATTTATGGTCCAATGGAGGACAACAGGCAATTCTCAAATACGAAAACAAAATAAATGAACTATCAGATGGGGCTAACGGTTGTGGAGAAAATAAAACCAGGATAAGAAGTGCTGGGGAGTAGGGGTAGGATTATACTGTTAAATTGGGGAGGAAGTGGTCATGTAAGGCCTTCTGAGATGTTGCATAAAGAATCTGAAGACAGTGAGGAAGGTACCTATAGATGCTTATGCAATGTTGTTCAGGCAAAAAAAAAAAAAAAAAACAACACCCCAGTAAGTGCAAAGACACTGGAGCTGGAAGGTCCCTAGCACATTAGAGAACCAGCAAGGAAGCTTCCTCAGAAGCACATTTTAAAATGCTGTTTTTAGGAAATAGTCTTTTATGCCTACAGTGGAGTCCAAAACCCTGACCGTATGCTTGGGGAAACGAGCACGCCAAGGTAGACTCCTGATAAATGATCACGGAAAGTATGCTCGGAAACTGAGCCACGACAAACACAACAGACCACCTGGGTCTCTGTGTCCTGCTCAAAGTGTTCTGCTTTCTAGGTGGAAGCACCTGCGTGGCACCATCACGGTCGGGAGAGACTGAGCCTCCTGTGTAGGGGATTTTATTCTATAAAATGCTGCCCCACTGAGATGGTGCCACTAAGAAGGCAGTGTGCCCCCCAGCAGCAGCCCCTGGCTGGGGTCTTCGGAAGGCCACCCTCACCTGTCCTGGCTGAGCTTGCTGCTCCCCCTGACACTAGGGGTCCCTGGCCTCTCCACCTGCCCCGCACTGTGGGTTCTGGCTGCGGTGACTGGCAGTGGGATTTCACTCGCAGACAAACGTGGCATCACCCCATATTAGCCATCACTGGGCTCCCCACCTGGCTGGCTCACTGCAATGAAACCTAGTCTAGCCACAGCCTTCTGCCAAGGACCCTACAGGCTCATCCTCCTCCATGTCCGCTGGCTTAAACCAACTACCTATCCATGACATAACAGCTGTCAGACCCTGGAACCAGTGGATGCTTAGGTGGCCCTCAGAGTGGAATGTCACTATTTAGACACTATTTCACTAAAAGCCTGCATAAATTATACACATTGATTTCCTCATTTCCAAGTCACCCACCGCCTGCATGAACTCCTAAAATTACTCACATGGTTTTTTTCCCTTGGAAACCGCACTGAATTCTGTCCACAGAACCACCCTCGACCCCCAAGCCATTGTATTCAGCTGTTCAGTACTCCCATCTTAACTAGAAAGTCTACCACTCTGCCCACATGTGAAGGCATGAGTCTCCCAGTAACTTGGAACCCATTCCAAAATGGCACTGTTCTAGAACATTTCAGACAGGACTGAAGGTAAAGACAGTAGTTAGGAGCTATCAGCTTGGCCTATAATGTAATGAAGAAACCCCCAAAGCCTCAAATAAGTAAGCAGATGTCAAAGAACCCTCTCCCCACTCCTGCCTCTACTCAGTGGCTGTGTGACCTCCCACCATGGACACACCTTCAATGGCCATGGCTACTTTGGACTATGGTCCAACTCCAGGACCGTGCTGAGCTGCCTACTGCTGACCCTTCCAGTCCTGAATGTCACCATTCTCCCAGGATGTCACTTTACAAGAGCCACCAGAGAACTCATGTTTCTTCAAATGTGTCACCAGGCTCCTCGCTCCTCTGTGCCCTCACACACGACACGGTGTTCCTCCCCCTGAAATGTCCTTCCTTGCTCTCCTTCTCTAACTAATGCCCAGTCCCCTCCTCATAGCCCAGCTCCAACATGGCTGTCCTGGATTTCCAGTCCCATTCCCCCCAGGGACTGTCCTAACGTGCACCATCCTGTGTGCACCTCCCCTCCACCTGCCTCCACCTATGCATCTGGACAGAGGGACTGTGTATTGGACTTGGTATCGCTGCACCGGACATACACTGATGTTGCCAACTGAATGAATGAACGGATGGATGGCCTTTAAATGGAGACTCACACAGAGTTTGAGCCAGAGGGGCCCTTAGCCGTGTCCACAGTCCCGTCCCATCCTCTCACTTTGCAGATGAGAAACAGGCCAGCCGAATTATGACCCGCCCAAGTTCACACAGTGCAAATTAGCAGCTGGCTCAGGCAAAGTGAACATGGGCGGAGAGACGTGACACTATAAAATAATCTCTCAAAAGCCAATCCCAGCCTTTACTTTTTAAAAAGACTTTATTTATGTGTTCATGAAAGAGAGAGAGGCAGAGACAGAGGCAGAGGGAGAAGCAGGCTCCATGCAGAGAGCCTGATGTGGGACTCGATCCCAGGATCGCGGGATCACGACCTCAGCTGAAGGCAGACGCTCAACCGCTGAGCCACCCAGGCGTCCCAAATCCCAGCCTTTAGAGAACACTTTTTTCTGAGACGTTCCAAACACCTTAACTAATGCTATTACAGTCTTGCCACCTATAGGAGAGGTGAGGATCTGCCAACTGCATAGATCAACAACTGATGGCTGTCACCACTGTTCCTTGGTCTCCTCGAAACAAACTTGAATTCTGGGAACCTCTGGTTCCAACACAAGGCTGACAGGCTCCATCACAAGGATCGGACGTCCTCAGAGAACCACTGCCCCGGACACTGAGGGGCTCCTGTAATTAACAGGAGCACAGAGCACCGGTCTCAAGGGCAAGTTCTAACAGGAGCCACTAAGGAACGGACGTTGCCTCCAGGGAGGATCGTGCTTATACCCAACTGCCAAATATATTTTGTAACAGGGAATGGGTTCACTGCAACTTCATCTGAAGTTAAGCCCCTACTGGAGTTCAACACGCTTCCATGCGTGACGGGATCATTTCTCAACAGCCAACGGCAGTGTTACCGGAGCATAGACCCTGGAAGGGCCTTCTGAGCAAATCAGAAAGGTTGGTGCCAGCTCCCACCGCCAGCCCAAAGAAGAAAACAAGGGGAATGAAGCGAGCACCCACACAGGAGCTGGGAGAGGCTGCAGGAAGCACAGAGGATGCGGATTCAGAAGACTGGGGGGCAAATCCTGAGATACTGCGGCCTACACGGTTGACTTGGGGAAGACCAGCCAAGTCCTGTGAACCTGCTTCCCTCCTGGTGAGGGGAGGATGCTACCAACTGCACAGGTGGCGACGGAAATCGGATGACACGACATACAGAGACATGGTAAACTCCGTGGCACTTTTAACTGCTGGTTAGTATTAAAAAGAAATTAAAGCGCACGCCAGGAGAACTCCATGGAAAAATGAAAAAAGAATTGTGTAGGTTAGACCATAGAGATTGTGACGCTGTTAGAATTTAATCATTTTCCCCACGCACAGGTTCCCTTGTCCTTCCCCGTCTTCCAGCTGCTGCAGCTCTGGGGGCCCAGCAGAGATGCCAGGGGGTCCCCCAGCGCCCCCGCTTCAGCTTTAGGCTCCAAGCTCCTCCTCACCAAGGATCAGCTGAAAATTACTAACAAGCCTCAGTTCCACCCTGAATGCATGATCTGTCCCCGACTTACTGTCCGTAGGCAGCTTCAATGAGGAGCAAAGCTGACAAGAGGCAGGCACTAAGGGAACCCAAAGCAGATAACTAACTAACTGCACATTTGTCCTAATTTTCTTATCTCCCGGGAAGCCGCAGCTGCTCGGGAGGCCTTGCAAGGAGGTCAGCAGGCGCTGGAACCGTCGCCAGCAGGCCAGCAGCGCCCTCTAAGGGCCGCGGAGCGCAAGCGCGGCCGCCCGCGGGGCCCGGAGGCGAAGGAAGGGGGGGACGGATGTCTTCCTCATGAGGTCACCTAACTTAGCTCAGTGGCACGAAGGAAGACACCTATTCAAAATTCCTAAATTCTAACCATCTGGCCCAACTGGAGAAATTTCCTTAATGAATAACCAATAATAACACAATTCCCAAAGATAGGATTAAATTCCTATTCTTTGCAACAAGACAAGGCTAAATTCTAGAAGGTAGGAAAAGACGTGGGCTTCTATGTTTAACCAGTACCCTCATCCAAATGCCCCATATGTGCTCCCTAAAACTGGCACAAGAAATAAGCAATACTTGTCCCTGCCCCCAGCTACCCAGCTCTCGTCAAAGGCACCTGAAGTTTCAGTTTTGGATGTATTTTAAGACAAATATTCTATGGATTAACAAGTAAATATATGTATTTTTTAAAAAGATTTATTTATTTATTTATTTATGATAGACAGAGAGAGAGAGAGACAGAGACATAGGAGGAGGGAGAAGCAGGCTCCATGCCGGGAGCCCGACGTGGGACTCGAACCCGGGACTCCAGGATCGCACCCTGGGCCAAAGGCAGGCGCTAAACCACTGAACCACCCAGGTGGAGGATGGAGGATCCCTCCTCTCTTTTATTTTTATACCTTTAAATACTCTCCTCTCTATTTTCTTTTTTTTTTTTTTTTTTTATTCATGAGAGAGAGAGAGAGAGAGAGGCAGAGATACAGGCAGAGGGATAAGCAGGCTCCATGCAGGGAGCCCGACGTGGGACTCGATCCGGGGTCTCCAGGATCACGGTCTGGTCCAAAGGCAGCGCTAAACCGCTGAGCCACCCAGGCTGCCCTCTCCTCTCTATTTTCAAACTGAAAGAAGATCTCCTGATAAGAGATTTAATGATAATTTAAGAAATTCCCCCAAGTCCCCTAGGGAACAATGAAGAGAGCATTGCTCCTTAATCAGCAAAGGGTGCTGGGGTCCTTCCTGAAATGTTTGCTTCTAGACTCTCCCCGACTACCACCCTCACCCATCGGAGTAATAGAATAACAGCCCTCAATGAGGTGCACACTCCAACCCCCGGACCTGTGAATGTGTGACCTCACATGCAAAATGGAGTTTGCAGATGTGATTGAGTGAAGGATCTGGAGATGCGGAGATTATCCTGTGTTATCCCAATGGGTCCAACATAATCACAAGGGTCCTCGTCAGTGAACGAGGGAGACAGGAAGGTCAGAGTCAGAGAAGGCAATGTGTGGGTAGGAGCAGAGTGAAGGACTGCTGGCAGGGGCTGCTAGAAGAATGTGGGCACCTCTAGAAGCTGGTAAAGGTAAGGATCAGATTCTCCCCAAGACCCTGCAGAAGGAACACAGTCCTTCATATTAGCCCAGTGAGACCCATTTCAGACTTCTGACTTCAGAACTACAAGATAATACATCTGTGTTGTCTTAAGCCACTAACTTTGTGGTAATCTGTCACAACAGTAAATAGGAAACTAATATGCCCCACACCACACTCCTCGCCTCCTCCCCTGCCTATTTTCCAGGGAATGGGCCTCTATGACTTAACTAGAGATATGAATGGCCCTGGTAAGATATATTGATAATGCTCTGGAACCGTCCAGTGATAACTTGCCAAGGACAGGAATTGTCACTCTGTAATTCTATTACAACCTCTGATTCCACGGTTACAAATTATACGCTCAGTTGGTGAATTAAACAGTTCTCCCATCTAGGTGGGCTCCAGTGCACAAGATAAAAGGTAAGGGTATAGTCACCCTTTCTTCTCAAAGAGGACAGAAGTAGGAGGGAAACCCTACAGAGCTCGGGGGCAGGCTGGGCCACAGGAAAGCTCCTGAGGACTTCTAGAGATGGAAGGAATCTTTCCATTCACTTGGACTAGTGGAGACTGACCAGCTGGCCCAAGGCTGGCCCCACAGCTTGTGAATGACAGTCCTGAGACTCAGAGCCAGGCATCCTGAGGGTGGCCCTACTTCCCCTCTATGCCAGTGGTTATCAACCTTCCTGCTCTCTGGATACCTTCCTACTCTCTGGATTCCTTCCTACTCTTAAATGAATGAGGAGCTCACAGAGGTTACATTTAGGTGGGTTTTATCTGCTGTTATCTACTGACCAGAAATGTAAACTAGGCACAAGTTCCTATGTGTATGTTATGCCATTTTAAAATAGCAGCAGTAAGTCACTTCACATTGACATGAAAAAAACTGTATCTTATGAAAAATCACCATTTCCTAAAACAAGAAGATATTGAAAAGTGGCAGTGTTTGGCACATCTCTTCAATAGGAGACAGCAGGATCTCCTTTCGCTTATGCCTTCAGTCTATTGCAATATGTTGCTGTGATTGAAATAACTGAAGAAAATGCAGCCTCACACAGGTCTGTAGTTGGAAAAGCGTTTTGACAGCCTTAGGAATAATTTTGGAAAAGCTTTGCTACTACACCAAAACTCATCAAGTAGCAGCTTCTGGAAGGTTAGCTGTGATGTAGAATCTGCAACTACATAAAGAATTTTTCACATTTGTTACATGAAAAACCCACTGGGCGATCTTGCACTTTGGCTGGATCTTTTAGCCAGGCAAGACTTGATAACATTATGCCTTGGTCACTTGGAAGGAACTGACTGGCTCATTTGGTTATGCAGGTCATCTAAATGCTGACACACTTTTACAAGACAATATTTAAAACATCGCATTCATTTGTCTCACCACCGATATTTGTTAGAAAAGTTTTTAAGCATTGGGCAGCTTTCAAATGATGTTGGAGATGATTTGGCAAAATTCTAATTTTCATCTGAAAGCTCAAATTGTATCACTGGCAAGACATACTATCAGTTGTTTTACTAAAAGTGGCAGGCCCCTTGTTCATTTTTGAAAAGAAGTCTGTCAAATACCCAAGTTTGTCTATGGTCATTCTTTCTGATAAATACATCATGAGAAAAGAAGCTACTTCGGTTCACAACTGAAACTATCACACAAGAGCTTTTCCTCAGGATTATCAGGATTTCCCTCAGGATTTTTCTTTAGGATTGCCACAGAACTTGGGCAGCCCATAGAAGTATTTTATGTCTCTTTCCTATTCCTTCACACAGAATATTAAAACAACGTGTATTCAAGGGTAGAGATTTGGTACAATTAATAACTTTTACTGTTGCATCAGGACATTCTTAATTGAAACTGCCATATCTTTTCTTCACTTCAGTGACTACTAGATCATTATGGTGCCAATGCCTCAATTCACCCTAAGCACCAGTAGTTTCACCCACCAAACTTTTCTCCCTTGCTGCAAACATCAATACTGCAAAAAAAAAAAAAAAGGCAAATGGTATCTTAGTATTACTTTTAAAATAGTTTTGGCCTTGCAAATTCCCTGAAAGGATATTTAAGTTTCAAAGAAAAAAATTAAGGCCACCATAACCACCCAAAGATAACTGCTAGAAATGTATGTGAGTGTGCGTGTCCTTCCATTTTTAGAGACATGCATCCTATCGGACTGGCAAGTGCCACCATAATTTCAATGGTCGCCTAGTAGTTTATTGTAGGGATGGATGGCAGAGGCATCACTTGGTTATTTTGTTTTGTTTTAATTGACCACCAAGGTAAAGGGTTTACTTAGATCTTTAATATGCCCTGCAAATCTCCTCTGTTTTAAGGCAAGTCCCTCTGAGCTGTGGTGGCCTGCCATTTAAAGTGGCTCTGGGTGCTTTCATTATAGGGATTCTGCCCCCTAAAGGTCTGGGGGGGGGCGGTTTAGGGGAGGGCTTGACTTAAGCAATTTTCTGGGCCCATGCATTCATTCAGCCAGAGAAGGAGCGCTGTGCCCATGGCCTTGCTGTCAGACCCAGAGTACAAGTCTGGAGCAGTGACTGTAGCTATATACGGCAGGACAGGCAGGACGCCTTCCAGGGGAGCAGATGAAATAAATTATGTGCCCCATGATTTCTTTCACAGCACCGGGGAGCTATCTGCAGATTCTGTTTCTTTCCTTCTATTATTTCATTTAAAGGCAGTAGATATTCATTTCGAAATGTGCTTGTCCATTTCTAGTCTGATCATCATTTTACTGCAAATCCCACGTCAACACAGTAGAGAGAAGTGCCAGCAAGCATTCCAGCTCCCACATTCCACAGCTCAGTGGATTTACAGAGCAGAAGGCAAGAGAAGGAATAGCAGGGAACATGGCAACATTTCGGGAGCTACCTCAAAGAACCCTGACTCCAGGCACACTCAGATGTAACCCATTGGGCAGGTGGCAGTGGAATCTAGCAGGAATGAAGCTGGAATCATCCTGAAGCCAGTTTAGCATTACTTCCAGTTCCAGCCCACTTTCTGAAACAAAAACTCTTTCAACATTCAGAAATTTTAATTTCGGGGGGGGGGGCGGAGGAGGAGGAAGGAAGGCATGGATTGTAGATGGGGAAGTTGAAAGGCTTTTAAAAAGCTTTATTCTTGTTAACTGCTGCACCCAAGTATTCAGCGAATGCTTTCCTAGAGACTGCTAACAGAGGAACACAAAACCTACCAGTGGCACCACCTTTTAGGAAGAGGTGACTTTTGGCACCCCAGCATGGGCACATAGCTGCCCCGAGTGTTAATGCAGGATGCACCCACCAAAAAGAACTGCAAGACAACGTGGCCTCCCTCCAACTTGCCCTCATTTCCCTCCTATACCAGGGCAATCAGGACACGAAATAGCATCACAGAGCAAGTAGCCTCCCTTGGAATCACATCTGAATTTTTATAACCCAGCTGGGAGTGAATACTATCAACAAAAATGTGGACTTCTTGGATTCCTACAAACTGATGGCATAAATAAAAGCCACACCGTTTCAAGTGTGAAAACTGCCCGCACAGGAGGTGGGAGCAAGGGGGCCGCGCCACCAGAGGCTTAGGGATGAAAAACCCCACCGCAAACTTAACTCTCTGCGGGAAACGCTCCCCAAATCGGACACCAGCTCGCTGGCATTTTCTGAAAAGCGCTGCTCACATTTCAGCCCCGAAAGCAAGCGTCCCTGCCACCTCCAGTCAGTCTCTCGGGAAAGGGAGAGAACCCCAGATGGGTTCTCCCACAACGCACCCCATCCCCCAAGACCCACGTCCTCTCCAAGCCGCCAAGTTGCCACCGGGAGGTAGTGGCCTGGGTCGGGGCGCCGCGGATGCTTGGGCGCCGGGGCACCCGCCCCCCTCCCCGGGGCAGCTCGCAGCCTTCCATCCCCGAGGGCTTCTAGAGGAGTCCTGCCTCCCCGCCTCCCCGCCTCCCTTCGGGTCCCCCGACTGCCACTTTCCATCAGGCATCCCTGCCTGGGGCAGGTGAGCTGGAGAAGGATGCAGACGGCAAAGGAACACATCACCCCCACCTCCGCCGCAACGCCCAAGGGCGGCTTGTCTGTCTGTCCGTCTTTTCTATTTCTATTTCTATTTCTTTTCTTTTATGTTTGTTCCTTTGTCCGAATCTCTCCGGGAAGCTGGACTCGAGTGTCCGGATTCCGGATTCCGGGGCGTTGGACGGCAAAAGGTCGAAACCAGGGCGCTGAGCTCCCGGGCACCAGCGCTGCCCCGCGCCCGCCCCCGTGCGCAGACCCGCGGCCCCCGCCGCCCCGACCCGCCAGAGAGGAGGACGCGCAGGTTAGCGACACGACACGACACGACACGACACGACACGACACGCACAGCACAGCGCGGGACGGCGGTGCACGGAGGGCGCGCAGGGAAGCGGCGGGGAGGCGCGGAGAGCCGGGCAGCGGCGCCCGGGGCTGCGCCTACCTGGAGCCCCCGCCGGGGACGCGACGGGCAGCAGCGCCGCCAGGAGCAGCAGCGCCGCCCAGGGCAGCGGGCACCGCGCGCGCGGAGCCGCCCCGGCCTCGGGCGCCATCGGGAGCCCGGGGTGCGCGGCGGGCGGGCTGGCGGGTGCGCGCGGGGCGGGCGTGGGGAGCGCGAGGCGCCGCCGTCGGGCCCCGCCGTCCGAGTGCGGGTGCGCGCTCTGCGCCCTGCCCGCGGCGCCTGGCCCCGCGCTGAGCTCTCCGCCCGCGCTCCGGCCGCCGCGCTGCGGACTGAGACCCCGGGCCGCCCGCCGCGCCTTTTAGCCGCGAGCGGGCGCCCCCTGCCGGCGGCGGCGCCGGGAGGCGGCGGGCCCCGGCGGGCGGGGCACCGGGGGCGCGTCCCGGCTCCGCGGGGCCCGAGCCCTGGGGAACCCCGCCTGGGGGATCCGAACATTCGGTGTTTGCGGAGCGGGGGCGAAGCGGCTTGGGAAGTTCCTCGCATCGTCTGACCCGTCCCACTTGCTGCCTCCGGGAATTGGCTCCTCGCCTCGGACCGCCTGCGAGCCCGGGCGCCCGGGGATCCCTTCAACAGATACCCCTGGTGCCAACGCTGGGGACCCGAGCCAGGCCCGTCCCCCTGCGCGCTGCGGCCTCTCCCGCGGCTCGCCCCGGCCCCCACCCCCGCGCGCCCGGGAGAGGGGCGCTGCCGGCCGTGGACACCGCGGGCCCTGGCTGCGGAGGGAGCGCAGCAGCTCGTCTCAGAGGAATCCGTGTTGGAGAACGGGAAGCCTCCAGCCCGGGCCTGCTCTGGCCTTGCTTCCTCCAGTATCCGCGGGGCTAACGCCGCTCCCCTGCAGGTGGTCCGCCCTCGCCCTCGGAAGCCTCCCCGCGCTCCAGGCTGCCGGGAGCGCCCCCAGAGGCCGCCAGGACACCTGCGCCGCGGGGCCCACGCTGGGCGCCAGGGGTCCCGCTGCCCGCGCGTCCCGCGCAAACCCGATCCGCTCAGGCTCAGCGCCTACCCCTGGCTCAGGTCTCCATCGGGACACCCCAAAACTTGACCAGATGAATTCCCTTGTGCTCAATGGGAGTAGGATTTCCATCCCATATAACCACTGAGTCCTGACCAGCAAGTACATCCCTCCTCGTGAAATGCACGTGCATGCCCCCCGCCTCTCCGCTCGGCCAGGGGCTGAGATATTAAATGAACTCCCTGACGTTTATAAGCCCAGATGCTGATTTGATTGCAAATTTGAGAGTGCGTTTCATTTTAAAGTCCTAAGAGGAAACTACATACTTGAGGTTTAAAAAATCTAAAGAAAGAAAGAAAGAAAAGAAAGAAAGAAAGAAAGAAAGAAAGAAAGAAAGAAAGAAAGAAAGAAAGAAAGAAAGAAAAGAAAGAAAGAAAGAAAGAAAAGAAAAGAAAAGAAAAGAAAGAAGAAAAAGAAAAATAACGGGGGGAAAAAAGACCTCAAAAAAATCTGACCTAAGAGTCATAAATCTCTATCCTCAGTGTGACCACCTCAAAAATACAAGCTCTCTGAAGTGTTCTTCTCCTCTATTTTTCTATTGTCCTGGTAGACTTTCCTACTTTCTCCACACAATTTCTTAAACTCCTGGTTGTTGCTTCTATGTTGTTTATCAAAACAAAACAGAATGGATATCACTCTCAGGCCAAACAGATCATCAACTATTTGGTTGTGACCCTTTCCCAGCCAGCCTCCTAGTTATTTCTCTGGCTTATTTCTAGCTGTATGAATCTGTCCATTTCCACATCACTATGTCTGGTCCTAGTTATTTTAAAAATAACCATACATTCAAAGAGTTCAGCACTCTCCATACACATTGTCATGGCATTCCAATGTGGCTGGCGGGTAGATTACAACGCTCTTCTCATGTGGGTAAGGGGAAACCAAGTTCCAATCCCCATCCAGTCTACACCCCAGTGTAGTTTTGAAAGTGCATGTCTCATACCACCATTTGACATCAAATCTGGTTCCAGCTTCAGTTTGACTCATATGGCTCTTTAATTTCCTTTTTTAAGCAGCACACTTGAATATACCTATGTGGTGTGACAGGAGTAGAACATGATACAATCCCCATTCCACAATGGTGATGGGCACACAGCTTCTTTTTTTTTAATATTTTATTTGTTTATTCATGAGAGACACAGAGAGAGGCAAAGGCATAGGCAGAGGAAGAAGCAGGCTCCCTGCGGGGGCCCTGATGTGAGACTCAATCCCAGGACCCCCGGATCACGACCTGAGCCAAAGGCAGATGCTCAACACCTGAGCCACCCATGTGCCCCAGGCACACAGCTTTTAAAAGACTCTCCATAGCACAGAATGAAAGGGAGGGAGTACCCACAGCCCTTGCAATGACTGGGAGGAGATTGCTGATCCAGGCACAACACAGCTGGAGAATGGATGCCATAAACAGAGGAGAAGGGACAAAGAAAAAAAAGGGGGGGAGTTGGCGACTAGACTTCAGTTTGACATGAGGAGGGAAGATGGAGATTGCTTCTAACCAGCAATAAAATAAAATAATGCTCTACCAAACTTTTCTGGAGGAGTATCTATTTTGTTCTGATTCCCACAACAATCTTAGAGGCAGTACTCTGCTCTGACAAAGAGAAAATCAAGCCTCTGAGAGCTTGTGTGGCTTGTCCAACCCATGCTAGTGCCAGGTAAGGGCAACAGCCCCACCCTCCATCTGACTCTAGATGCACATCTTTTCCATGACACCATGGCACCTCCAGATGTCTCCCATGAGACTTTCAGCAAAAGCATCAGGATCGAAGGAGACAGTACAAGTAAAAGTATGTTTTACATGCCCCAGGTCCAGTACAGATTTATCAGAGACAACCTCTTTATCATCCAAATCGTGAGTAATTCTTGTTAGCAAACAATTGCACAATGATGTCACATTCACCTTCTTGAGGTTTGGAAGATGCAAGAGAGAAGGGGTGGTTACATGTCCATAAATCCATCATTGCCTGAAACATGCTTCCTCTCTGCAGAAGTTCTGATTAGTTTCCACTGCGAAGCGGTGCCAAAGCAAGTTCTCTTTTGTGCAAATATACTGAGAATTAGTAGAACAAAAAGGATTAAGATGTCTGATACACGACCTAGCCTATGAATTGTGGAAGATTCTGAGAATGTTTTGATTGCTGGGATAGGAAAGCCCACAGACCTCACAGGTGAGTTTCTGTCTAGGGTCCAGGCCATTAGACAAAGATACTATAAATGGAAGCAGCTAGACATTCCAGTTGATCACCTACCACTTGTCAATGGGCACAGGACTCGGGCTAGATCAAGAGAAATCATCCATTAATCTATTCTTTTATATGACTTTCGTTGAACAGCTGTTTTTGCATCAAGCAGTGTGTTAGAATCTAGGGATAAAAGGTGTCCGAGGCTCAGGCCGCCCCTGGCCTCAAAGAGCTTACAGTCAAAGTGAGATCGAAACACACACAAAAATTACAATCCGGAGCATCGTGCTATTTAGGCCGTAAGGCTACAGGCATCGTCCTAAATGCCGCCTATCTCTTCTCTGACTTTATTCTCCTTCTTTCCCCAAGCAGGTCTTTAACCTTCCTTGTGTCTTCTGTAGGCAGACATCACTCAGGGTACACTCACTCTAATCCAGCAGAACTAAGAAGTCTAGTTTGGGGAGAAGGCTTTAGTAAACCAGAGTAAAACAAAAGCTCAAAATCTTGAGCTTCAAGCACCAGTCTTCAAGTCACAGGTGGCAGTTTGAGAAGCTGGCTCAGGCACTAGGCCAGCAAAACACTCCCGGCCTGGCCCGACCTCCTGTCGAGAGCAGAACAGGGCTGCAGTTCCGTGGGTACTACAGAGGCACAGGCCGCAGAGCTACCATGCATGGAGCATGTCACACCAGCCACACATGCCTCAGATCCCATGTGTGTAGGTAGGTACTCGTGCTTAAAACTATTTCTGCAGTAAGCCTTTACTGAGCTCCTACTGCATACCTGGCCTATATTCAGGGGCACAGACCTGAGGTCACCTCTGAAATGTCACGGACCAGCTGACAGCTGACAGGGGTTTTGCCATCAGCAGCCCAGCGGGCTACCCCTGGGTGAGGCACAGAAAGGCCCAGGGTAATCCAGATGCTCAGCAAGACCCGTCTGTCCCCAGGAACACACACCTCTGGCTTATAGTATTACACTACCCCACGTGACAGGCCTGGAGAAGGTGATGAACAGACCCCCACCCTCTTTCCTCCTGGGTGGCACCCTCTGTCATACCGCTGACTCCGGCACACAGTACCCATGGGCACTGTGCCAACTCCCCCCATGCCTGCACCACCAAACCTGTCTTCAAGGACGTTCTTGTACCTCCTTCTAGCTGAAGTGTAAGTGACTGAGATGGCTTCAGATACTCTTAACTATAAGTATGTGGTGCTTTTCAACTCACAAGGCATGATCTCGTTCACCTTCACAAACGATGAAGGAAGAAGACACACTATTATGCCCATTTTACAGAGGTATAAACTGAGGCCATCCCCCCAGCCCATGTATATACTGTTAGTAAGTGGCAGAGCCAAAGGGCAAATCGTGATACTCCCTTTGTAAACTCAGCGCTCTCTGTGTTTTAGGCCAGTCCAAAGAACACTTCTGTGAGTTACCAGCAATAAAACATCAAGGGGGGCATTTCAGACCAGAGCCTCTTTTATTTACACTTTAGAAAAGGCACCATTTTTTTGCATCAGCCTTTTTGTGTGTGTGTGTGTGGTTTTATTTTTATTTATTTATTTTTTTGGAGCTTATTATTTTTTTATTGGAGTTCAATTGCCAACATATAGCATAACACCCAGTGCTCATCCCGCCAAGTGCCCCCTTCAGTGCCCATCACCCAGTCACCCCAACCCCCCGCCCACCTCCCCTTCCACTACCCCTTATTCATTGCCCAGAGTTAGGTGTCTCTCATGTTTTGTCACCCTCACTGATATTTTCACTCCTTTCCCTTTTTCCCTTTCACTAATTTTTATATTCCCCAAATTAATGAGACCATATAATGTTTGTCCTTTTCCGATGGAACAGAATGGAGAATCCAGAAGTGGACCCTTAACTTTATGATCAACTAATATTCGACAAAGCAGGAAAGACTATCCACTAGAAAAAAGACAGTCAATAAATGGTGCTGGGAAAATTGGACATCCACATGCAGAAGAATGAAACTAGACCCTTCTCTTATACCAGACACAAAGATAAACTCAAAATGGATGAAAGATCTAAATGTGAGACAAGATTCCATCAAAATCCTAGAGGAGAACACAGGCAACACCCTTTTTGAACTTGGCCACAGCAACTTCTTGCAAGATACATCCATGAAGGCAAGAGAAACAAAAGCAAACATGAATTATTGGGACTTCGTCAAAATAAGAAGCTTCTGCACAGCAAAAGAAACAGTCAACAAAACTAAAAGGCAACCTACAGAATGGGAGAAGATATTTGCAAATGACGTATCAGATAAAGGGCTAGTATCCAAGATCTATAAAGAACTTATTAAACTCAACACCAAAGAAACAAACAATCCAATCATGAAATGGGCAAAAGACATGAAGAGAAATTTCACAGAGGAAGACACAGACATGGCCAACAAGCACATGAGACAATGCTCCGCATCACTGGCCATCAGAGAAATACAAATAAAAACCACAATGAGATACCACCTCACACCAGTGAGAATGGGGGGAAATTAACAAGGCAGGAAACCACAAATGTTGGAGAGGATGCGGAGAAAGGGGAACCCTCGTGCACTGTTGGTGGGAATGTGAACTGGTGCAGCCACTCTGGAAAACTGTGTGGAGGTTCCTCAAAGAGTTAAAAATAGATCTGCCCTGCGACCCAGCAATTGCACTGTTGGGGATTTACCCCAAAGATACTGATGCAGTGAAACGTCGGGACACCTGCACCCCGATGTTTCTAGCAGCAATGACCACAATAGCCAAACTGTGGAAGGAGCCTCGGTGTCCATCGAAAGATGAATGGATAAAGAAGATGTGGTCTATGTATACAATGGAATATTAGCCATTTGCATCAGCTTTATCACCAACTCTTTCAGGCCACATTTGAGAAGCAAAGGAAGCCCATTTCTTCCTACATCCTTGAGGATCTGCACAGAAGTGGCACCCAAAAAGAAACTTTCCATGATTTTGTACCATTCAAATCAGCAGGCTTCTCTAATATAATTCATGAGCTATACTCAGTAATTATGTATACGATGTTCTTGAAAAGAAAAGGTGCAGTTGAGCTATTTCATGGGTTATATCCATCCCAGGAAGGAACCTCCATCCTCTGCTCTGGCTTCAAGCAGCAGCATCCCCACAACCTCTTCCTCCTTCTAGAAGCATCCTTTCCCTGGCCCCCGACACTCAGGATTGTCCTGGCTTCTCTGCTTCTCCTATACAAAGTCTCCATCTTCTTTGCTTTTAGGGCCTTTCCGGCTCTCCATCTCTTCTCTCAGTGGAAGAACCCACCCACCCACCCCGTCCCCAGGGGCTCTGCTGCAATAACCATGCCCCCAGGCCACCAACCCTCCTTGGTCCCCTAGTTACCGAGTCACTGTGCTGCTGCCCGCCACAGGGCTTTTGCACCAGCTGATCCTTTTCCCCCACTCCTTTCTGCCTTCCTTCTTATCCTTCAGCTCCTATCAAGATCCCCCCTGCAGGCTGGCAAAGTGCCTCCTGCCTACCCACTCGAACCACTATATGACTTTCCTTTACGAACCCTTCTCACAGCTGCATGTTTGCACTTCTCTGGGTGTTTATCCATAGTGCTTGACTGGAAGCCCCAGTAGGCCAGAGACCATGCCTGGTTTCGCTCCCCTGTAGCCCAGCACTGGCATGTGACCTGACTCACACAGGGCACAGTAAACACCAGTTGAGTGCACATTAGCTGGGGGACGTTCTGAATTCAGTAGCACCAGCTTGGTAGAATGGGCATCTGCAGGAAGGAAGTGGAAGCTTGGACCTCTGTCCCTGCCACTCCACTCCTGCTCAAATCCTGACTGTACTGGACACCTTCCATGCCTAACTAGAGAGTCATTGTATCAGCAGACAGATGTCCTCACTGTCTGAGAGACACTCCTGCAAGCACAACTTAGAAAAACTAGGTTTCCTGGGGTGCCTGGGTGGCTCAGTCAGTTAAGCATCGACTCTTTTTTTTTTTTCCTGCAGCACTTTATTTTCCTCACACAATGACGCGTTGCTGGAGCCTAATGTTCTCACATGACAGTAGAAACCAAAATTTGTTGTCATCTCTTAAAGAATTGAGAATTGTATACAAAAACCTTACATAAATTAAAAGGATGGATAAATTTACAGTTGTAAATGCAAACCGTTTTCCAACTCAAGGCAATTAACCACCCACGGTGTTCTGGCAGGAAAACATCAGATAAGACAGGAAAGTGGGTCCTAAGGCTCGGACCTTCCCAACCCTGTTAGACTGGCAAGACAGAAATGACAACTGGCTCAGACTCTTGCCAGCCTCTGGAGAAATCCTGGAATAGGGGGCTCTTACACGTGAATACCCTGCACAGATCAAGAACCCGATGGTCTTGCACATTCTCCAAATCAGTGGATTTCTCTCCCATAAACATGTTCTCAACCTCAGCCATGAAGTGACCGAGCCGCATGTGCTAAGGGGCTAAAGGGTTTAAATCAAAGATATGTACAGGATATTAAACATATACCAAGGGAACAGTTAAGTTGGATACAAGGTCAGGATCAGCAACAAGTTCTACAATCCAGTGCTGATATCAGATACAAGCTTCAAGGACAAATTTCTTTTCAAAGGCTTCTTCCAGTTTCACGAGGCTAGCATGAGGAGTATACACTTGCCAGGGCAAACTTATACGTTGGAATTGCTGATCCAGGCACAACACAGCAGCAAATGCTACGCAGCAAATGCTACGCATCTGTGCCCAGTCCATTTAGAAGCACTTGCAGTGGACGATGGAGGGGCCCGACTCATCATACTCCTGCTTCTGAGCCACACCTGCTGGAAGGTGGACAGCGAGGCCAGCCTGGAGCCTCCGATCCACGCGGAGTACTTGCGTTCGGGAGGAGCAATAATCTTGATCTTCATAGTGCTGGGGGCCAGGGCTGTGATCCCCTTCTACATCCCGTCGGTGATACCGGGGTACATCGTGGTTCCGCCAGACAGCACCGTGTTGGCGTAAAGGTCCTCCCGGATGGCCACGTCACACTTCACGATGGAGTTGAAGGTGGTCTCGTGGATGCCGCAGGACTCCACACCCGGGAAGGAAGCTGGAAGATCACCTCTGGGCAGCGGAACCACTGGACAGTGATCACCTGCCCCTCGGGCAGCTCCTAGCTCTTCTCCAGGGAGGACGAGGACGCAGCCGTGGCCACCTCCTGCTTGCAGTCCAGGGCGATGTAGCAGAGCTTCTCCTTGATGTCACGCATGATCTCCTGCTCGGCAGCAGTGGTGAAGCTGTAGCCACGCTCGGTGAGGATCGTCATGAGGTGGTGGGCCAGGCTGCGGCCAGCCAGGTCCAGACGCAGGACAGCATGGGGTGAGGTGTACCCCTCATCGATGGGCAGTGTGGGTGATGCCATCCCCAGAGTCAATGATGATACCAGTGGTGCGGCCAGAGGCGTACAGGGAGAGCACAGCCTAGATGGCCACGTACCTGGCTGGGGTGTTGAACGTCTCGAACATGATCTGAGTCATCTTCTCATGGTTGGCCTTGGGGTTCAGGGGGGGTTCGGTCAGCAGCACGGGGTGCTCCTCGGGGGCCACGTGCAGCTCATTGTAGAAGGTGTGGTGCCAGGTCTTTTCCATGTCGTCCCAGTTGGTGACGATGCCGTGCTTGATGGGGTACTTGAGGGTCAGGATGCCCCGCTTGGTCAGGGCCTCATCACCCATGTAAGAGTCCTTCTGGCCCATGCCCACCATCATGCCCTAGGGCTGGGGTTGCCCGATGATGGATGGGAACACAGCTCGGGGGCGCCATCCCCAGAGAAGCCTGCCCTGCACATGCGGAGCCACTGTCAAGAGCGGCGATCTCCTCTTCCATGGCGATGGGCAGAGGTGGGGTTGTGGCCTGCAGAGAGCGAGCGGTGAGTGAGAAGCATCCGACTCGATCTCAGCTCATGTCATGATCTCAGGGTCATGAGACCCAGCCCTGCATCCAGCTCTGCACTGCGTGTAGAACCTGCTCAAGATTTTCTGTCTCCTGGGATGCCTGGATGGCTCAGCGGGTTGAGCGTCTGCCTTGGGCTCGGGTCCTGATCCCGGGATGGGGATCAAGTCTCACATCAGGCTCCTTGGAGGGAGCCTGCTTCTGTCTCTGCCTCTGTGTGTGTGTGTCTCATGAATAAATAAAATCTTTTAGAAAAAAAAAAAAGATTTTTCTCTCTCCTCTCTCTCTGCTCTTCTCTACCTTATCTCTCTCTCTCTCTCAAAAAAAAAATCTAGATTTCCCATTGGACAATCAGTGCCATGAGTTTAGTAATTGCAAGAGGATACTCATTTATTATTTCCAAGGTGATGAAGGAATGGGTAACAATTAATTGTGTGACCAATTCAGTTTTCTTCATTGATGACACACATCCTGTTCGTTGTTTCTTTAATTCATTCAGCCGGTGGGTGTTGAGGGCTTTGGGGTTTGCATACACCATAATTTCTCCAATCAGATCATGTAGCTGATTTGGTATAAACAATATTAGCCACTGCTACCAGAGAGGAGTCCATGAGCCCACATAATTTAATCATCATCTTGACCAACCTGTCCTGTCAGAAAGGCAGATTTAGGGACACTCTCCACATGATCTCCTTCTCTTCTAGTCCATGACTCAACAATTAACCAAGTATATGTCAGGTGTGGGGTTTTTCATTTGTTTGTTCTTTTTCCAGAAGGTTTGTATTCCAGTTATTCCAAATACTGGCGACTCAAAGCAGCACTCATGTGTTGTCCCTCACAGCTCCTGTGGGTCAGGAATTCACAAGCAGTTAGGTTAGGCACTTCTAGTTGGAGATCTCTCCTGAGATGCAGTCAGAAGGTCAGCTCGGGGGCGCTGTCATCTGATGGTTGGCTGGGGCGGGAGCACCCACTTTCAAGAGGATTCACTTGCACGGCTGGAAGTTGGTGTTGCCTGTTGGCTGATGGCCTCGGTTCCTCTCCAGCTGGGCTGAGTGTCCTCAGAGCATGGCGGTTGGCATTCCCTGCACAAAACAGAGCAGAAGACCCAAGAAGAAGCAGCACAGCCTTTTATGACAAGCCCTGGAAGTCACCTACCTCCTCTTACATTACATGTTATGGGTAACCCAGACCAACCGTGATTCTGCACAGGAGGCGACTACATAAGGTGTGAAAACCAGGAGGCACAGACCATAGAGGGCTGACCTGGGGGCCAGCCACCACAGGTTGATATGGTTGCCATGTCCCCATTTTCCTGCCAAATCCCAGGTTCACTGACCAATGGTTTATTTCTCTTTGAATCTTAACTCTAAGCTCACTGCCCTTTCTTCCAGCTGAGGCCATGCTGCTGGAAAAGGCACACCACCTGCCCAGGCCCCAGAATGCCTCCTTCACAGGGTCACAGAACATGACGGCCTACCCTCCATTGCCTTCTCTTATTTATACCGTTGTCTCTGCTGTCTGCTGTCTGTGTGTCCCACTAACCTGTGTGCTGTTTTTTTGCTAGGTTATGACTTTCTCGTTTGCTTTTCTGGCAAGGATCCTTCTTGTGTGCTCATAAAATATGACATATATTGTAGCTCATAAATGCTGTGCAGAGGCCCATCAAGGACAGATTCCACTTGCAGCCTCATTGCATTTAGCAGGGCTCCCCTGACAGCACCCTGTGAATGGAAATGATGCAATTTCCCTCCTCACTGCTCCTGTTGGCCACTCCTCCTCTGTATACCTCCCTTAACCTAGAAGGCTCCCACTTGTTTTTGTTTTATTTTTCACCTAATTAGTTTGCTTCAACAAATGTTTTCTTGCAGCGTGTATTCCAATCTTATGCCACCTCCTCCTGGAAGTCTTCTCTGACTAGATCCTCAAAGAATTTTTTCCTGAAAATTCCTTTAACATCCATACCTGCATCACATCATTCATAATCATGTGTTATTGCTCCTGGCTTGATGGCAAACTCCTATTCCTCTTTGGTATCCCATGGAACCATGAAGGATGTAGAGAACACACCGGGCCTCAGAAATCATTTTTAAATATCTTAATTGACCTTCAACAAACAAATATAGGAGGCACAAGCGTGAGTAAGACTCAGTGTCTGGAATGATCTTTCAGAAGAATGATATTTTGGTGGCAAATTGCACAAGGCTTAATCATGTATCATCCACTGTAACGTGTGACTCATCTGAATGCTTTAGTAAACTTTATATCAAATAGAAGTTCAAATGTAGCAGTTCAAATGTGGTCACTTTGCATATTGCAATAGTTAGTAAACTCCTAAATAAGGCTAATTAATCAAGCTGGATAGTCTCTTCAGGCACTTGTTTGCTTGGTTTGCAGAGCCTAACATGAAAATGTCACTGGAATGTATTTTTTAAAAGCAAGATGTCTTATTATAACTGTCGGCAAGAAAGAAAATATGTAAAGTTTCAAATATCACAAGGAAAACTTGAAACTGCTGAGCCACCAAATTAGAGCTTCTTTGAGAAGAGAGACTGCCAGAGTTCCTCAAGGGAGGATGGAGAATCTCTCTGGCAAGCATGATCCTCTGCCCACTGCCCTCACTCTCCTGCTTTGCTCTGATGTCCTTCTGCTACCAGCCCTGAGTTCCACTCACTTATTCAAGATTGAATCATTCATTCAAGATTGTATCTCTGAGGTCCCCCCTCCCCATTTTCCATATAAAATACACATCAGCAGAGAGTCCTTAGCCTTTTAGCTCTTCAGAATTAAGTTCCCTGAAAGCATCCACTGAATACAGCCCACTTCCAGTCCAACCCTCCACCTAGAGAGCCTTCAGGGAGCCATTGGGCATGATTATACAGTTACAGCCACCACTGTCTTCTCAGGGATGTTTCCACCATGCTCCCTTTAAAACACATGGGAGCCTATAAACACATTTCACCTTTATGTGGAAGAATTATTACAGATGGGATTGGAGTGGAAAAGACAGCAGATTGTATACAAATGAAATATAGGGGCGCCTAGGTTGCTCAGTGGTTGAGTGTCTGCCTTCAGCTCTAGGCGTGATCCCGAGGTCTTGGGATTGAGTTCCGCATCAGGCTCCCCACAGGGAGCCTGCTTCTCCCTCTGCCTCTCTCTGTGTGTCTCTTATGAATAAATAAATAAAATCTTTACAAAAATGATAAGAAAGAAATATTACCTGACCTAAAAAAGCCAGCTTCAGAGTAGTACGAAAGAGAGGGAAAGAAACTCTGAGACACAGCTCCAAAGCAATTAGTTCCAGAGGAAAGGATATGACTGTGTGTGTGCCTGCCTGTGTGTGTGTGCATCTGTATGTGCGCATCTCTGTGTGTTTGTATGTGTGCATCTGTGTGTTTGTATGTATACATCTCTGTGTGTGCATCTATGCATGTGTGCATGTGTGTGTGTGTGTGTGTGATGCTTAATGCACAGGAGACACAAGCTTGCTAAGCTGAAGAGATAATAAAAGGTGTCTTAAAAGAGTGAGCATTTGAGCCAGACCTTGAAATAGAGGTATTGCAAGTGGAAATGGTGATCACAGGACCTAACCAGAGAGACTGATGTGAGGAAGGAGAAAGAGAGCTTTGAGAAGTTCAGGTTGGCTGGACCAAAGGATGTGTGAAATACATTCACAGACAGGATCTTGGGAGGTAGAATTAACAGAACATGGTATATGTGTGATGGAAAGAGGCTTTTAAGGGGCGCCATGATTAATCTTTGGGCTTACCACAAGCCAGAGACTGAATCTGAGCACTCCCAAGCCCAATATCAGCCTGGAGTCCTGAGTGTCCTAGGTCAGAGACATCTTCTGTCCCTTGCAGAACCAAACACAAACACTCTTCAAATGAAAGCATCCCCATTTTAGGCTCTCACAATTTCCACAGTCTAAGGTTAATCAGATAGGAGATCACAGACCCTATGAAAGGCTAAGTTAACAACAGATTTCTCAACAACAGGAGGTTGAAAATGGTAGAATAATATCTTCAGACTTTGAGAAAAAATAACTATAAATTTAGAATTGCATACCCAGAGAAATTATCTTTCAAGAATTTGGTAAAATAAAGCCATTTTCAGATAAATAGAACTTGAGAACACGTACTACCTACAGACTTTTACTACAGAAACTTCTTTTTTTAAAAAAAAATATTTATTTAATTATTTTAGAAAGAGAAAGAGCAAGAGTGGGGGTGGGGTGCAGAGGGAGAGGGACAGTGTGTTCCAAGCACACTTTTCTCTAAGCATGGAGCCCAAAGCAGGGCCAGATCTCACAACCCCAAGATCATGACCTCAGCCGAAATCAAACCAGGTGCCTCACTATAGAAACTTCCAAAAGTATATCAGGAAGAAAGGCATGACCTCAGAATGAAGGTCTGGGAAGCAAGAAAGAATGAAGGTCTGGGAATCAAGAAGGAATAATGAGCAAAGGAAACATTTGGAAATATGTAGGGAACCTAAACAGACACCCACTGTATAATATAATCAAAATAATGTCTAATCATGGAGTTAAAAAAGACAACTAAAATACTGGATCACAAAAAAATGAAATGAAGTTGGGGTAATTGTTGTTCAGAGTGTTAAAATAAACTTGTATTGTTCAGGGAAAGATTTGGGAAATTAATTTTGAGATTTTCAATGAAGTATGGCAAAATCTTAAGAGTAACAAGCAAAAATTATAGTGTGTAACCTTTTTCTTCTGTTTGTAACTTCTAAACCAATAGGAATGATTGCAACATTGATTTTTCAACTATGGGTGTATAAATCTGATAAAGCAGTAAATCTGTAGAAAATTTGAATAATAGAAATTTTTAAGTGTTCAGAATTTGCACAATAATGTTACACATACTGTAATTTGTAGGATGTTGCAAAACTGAAAAATATATAGCTTTAAACACCTATATTTAAAATTATAACAAGGGACACCCGGGTGACTCAGTCAGTTAAGCATCTGACTCTTGGTTTTGGTTCAGGTCATGATCTCAGGTTCCTGGGATTGAGTCCTATGTTGGGCTCTTCACTGAGTGAATGCTTCACTGAATGCCCAAGCATTCATCTCTGCTTGAGATCCTCACTCTTGCTCTTCCTCTGCCCCTCCCCCTGCTCTTGAAAGAAAGGAAAGAAAGAAAGAAAGAAAGAAAGAAAGAAAGAAAGAAAGAAAAGAAAAGAAAATTATAAGATTGAACTTAAGTTGAATGTCCAATTAAGAAGTTAGGAGAAAAAAAGGATAAATTATTTTTTTAAGATTTAATTTATTTATTAATGAGAGACAGAGAGAGAGAGAGGCAGAGACACAGAGGGAGAAGCAGGCACCATGCAGGGAGCCTGATGTGGGGCTCAATCCCAAGACTCCGGCATCACACCCTGGGCCAAAGGGAGGTGCTAAACTGCTGAGCCACCCAGGGATCCCCAAGAATAAATTATGTAAAGGAGAAAGTAAAGAAATGGGCAGACATTAAGGAAAAAGAACAAAGGTACAACAGAGAGTATAATCAAAAAACATTTGGAGTTATATTATATTATTATAACCAAATCTTTAGTGAGATTTATCAAGATAAAGGGAAAGAAGTCACAATAAAGAATAATGGGAATAAAAAAGAAACTACACTATACAAAGAGCAGATATTAAAGGGAAAAGAGAATATTATGGATTATCATAATTGTTTGCTCATCATTATTTGATCTGCTCAATAAATACAATGTTAATATATTTGAAAACTTCCATGAAATAAATTCCTGGAAAATTATAACTTACTAAACTTGACTCAAGAAGAAAGAGAAGGCCTAAATGGTCCTACAATTTTTAAAGAAGTTTAATATGTAGTTAAATATCTCCCCCAAAAACAAAATTGCAGTTTTATCCAATTTTAAGAGTCAATCCGAAGAAAGATCATTCCAGTCTTCTAGAAGATGGAAATGAGGGAGTACTGCCTCAGTAACATTCTGTGAGGTTAACAGAGCCTCAATGCCAAAACTAGACAACAATGGTATGATGAAAGAAAATTGCAGATGATCTAACTTGTAAACACCAATACAAAACTCTAAATAGCAGAACAAATCAAATCCAGCCAAGCATAAGAATGAAAATATCTCTTTTCCAGATTTGCTCGATCCCAGGAATTGAGGCGAGGTTTAACATTAGAATATATGTAACTAACCACATTAATAAATTAGAGGAGAAAAACCATATGGCTTTCTCATTTGACTCAGAAAAAGTATTAGATACATGGCTTTAGGTTTAAAAAAAATCTTAAGAAATTCAAAACACAAGGGAGATTCCATGAACCTGCATACAGCAACACCTTTCTTAATTGTGAAATACGAGAAGCATGGAATGTCCACTCTCATCAGCCCACTACACTGGAGGCCTTGGCAACTAGCCTTTATTTCAAGCACTTGGCAATTTCTCTGCCTGTCAGTTGCACTGCTTGGCACATGAAAGGCAATCTTTTCCATGTATCTTAGTAACAAAACAACACAACTTTATTTGCTTAAGCAATCTTCCTTTCTAAGATCCTATAAGACACATGGTGGTAATTGATTTAATTATCTCCAGCTCCTATACATAATCTTGCAAAGCCCCTGTTCCCACATTATAATTCTCTCTCCTCTGGACATTTTCTATTCTTTAAATTTCAACAAAGGTAGTTACAGTGAGAAGAGGGGACAAAAGTCAAATGTGTACATTTTGCCCATTTATTCATGATGCAGGAAATATTTCAAGAAGTTGGTGGTTGGCATGATTCCTTTTCTCCATACTCTTTCTGGTACATACAGTTCTTGGTGATTGTTCACTATCATTCATTCTTATGTATGGATCCCACTGTCTTTCAATAACCTGGACATTTATCTTCACACAGAGCAATGAACTCTACCTGTATTGCTTTTAATAGAGGCATTGCCCAGTTGGAGAATCTGATTTTTTTTTTCATATACCTTCAATTCAAATCACAAATTATTCTACTTCTACAGCTGGTTTTTCTAATATATATTTCAGTAAGAATAAAGTAATTGGCAAACATGATATTAATTAAAGGAACTTTTTGTAGCATGCTTGACTGTTCTTTTTGCTGGTATTTGACGATTATGTCATTATTTACAGTTGCTAAGGTGATCATGTGAGAATACTCAGTTTTAGAACACTTGGAGTCCAAGTTTGTGGCTCATAGCCTTGTGAATCACTCCACTTATAAATAAAATTAATTTGACACTGGGCCATTTCATCAACTTTACCTCTGGCAAGTTAAATACAAGCCAGTTGCATTCTAGCAATAATAAATGAGTTATTTGTTGGCCAAGCCTTTGTAGCAAACATCATTTATCTCATTTAGAAACAGATAAAAATCACTCCACCAGGAAACCTAAGTCGTATTCTATCAGGAAAATGGAATAAAAGGAAACCCTCTTCTATACCACCACAGAACTGCTAAAAGCAAATCGAAATAAAATGAAGTTCAGGAGTTTCCAACTATTTGTGGAGATTTAAGCAGCTACCTCGGATTGGAGGGCAACTAGAGACATTTGCCAAAATATTATGGCTTATATTCTTTATATCATCTACAAATATTAGAGACACACTTGGGCTAAATTAGGTAATAATTTAAACCAGTGTTCAAAGTTCACTGGATTGAACAAAAGGTTGAATAACAAGGTCTCGAGAAAAATAGGACTCAGGAGATCTAAGGGCAGAAACATTTGACCAACTTCTATAGGACATCCCTTTTAGGACAAATCATCCCTAACCCTTTTCCAATTTGTGTCACTCTGTTCAAGAATCAAGTTCCCAGGAGGGAGTATCTGATTGGTTTAGATCGCATGACAAATAGGCAGGATGCAGTTTCCTCTCCAGGAAGGGCAAGCATTGGCCCCTCTTTGTATTTGCTTTTTAAAAAAGCACAGTAGGGGGTACCTGGGTGGCTCAGTGGTTGAGCATCTGCTTTCAGCTCAAGTCGTGATCCCAGGGTGCTGGGATTGAGTCCCTCATTGGGCTCCCCACAGGGAGCCTGCTTTCTTCCCTCTGCTTATGTCTCTGTGCCTCTCCCTGTCTCTCATAAATAAATAAATAAAATCCTTAAAAAAAAAAAGCACAGTGGAAAACAACGATTTGAGATGCTTTCTTATTATATCTCCCTTTCCACAAAGGAAAATGAAGTGCTGTTGTCAAAAAACAGAATAACAGATAGGCAGATAAAGGCAACATGAGGTCAATGTCTTTGCAAGAGCCCCTGCACATCAGAAAATCTATTCGCCTACATCACATAGGTGGTGAAAAATGTTGACTAATGGTAAAAAAGAAAATTAAAATAATAGGAATGCTCATCAATAAGGGAGTAGTTAAATTAAGTATCATACGTCCAGATGGGAATTCTGGGTTGTCACTGGTCAGTGAAATTATAGGACACAGGAAGATCTCTAACATACATCCCTCAGTGAATCAAGGGAGTTCCAGAAGAGGATGTAAAGCATAATAATGATCATGTAAAAATTTTAAAAGATGTATATGGAACAGGAAAGACTCATAAGATCTAATGAGAAAACATCCCTATTTTTGTCTTCCACCAGTCCTTTAAAATAGATACAATGGAAAAAAAATAAAAATAAATAAAAATAAAAATAAAAGATACAATGGGAAAAGTTCATTCTCTACGTAGGGGAGAAATTCAGGTGGTGTCATGGCCTCTGTAAACTCGTAGGTAATAAACAAATCCTGTGATTGCTTTAAGTCATAAACACGGCATCAACTCAGCAACTGGAGATGTCTGGTCCTATATATTTAAAAAAATCCCAAACTTGACTTAAATTAGATTTTCTCACAACCTGTTCATGCTGAAGCCTGGTGAACTTGGAAGCCCGCAGACCTTGAAGCTCCTTTTTCTGTTCTCCTTCCGTATGGTTTTCCATCCCTCAGCTTGCTAAAGGATTCTGACCCCTCCAGGTTCGGAAGTAGAGAATTCTTGCCTAACTGGAGATCTTGTAGGCTGGCATCATTCTCTCCTGGGTGCTTTTGGGAGTACCTCACAGGCCTCCTGTAAAGCACATGCAACAAATGTTGGCTGCATTTTTTTTTTCTCCAGATGGCTATTCCCTCATGCTTGTTTCTTTGGGAGTTGGAGCCACAGGGATTCATGTGGTTGATATCTATTGCCCCTCTAGGTGGCCCTCGTGGACACTATTGAAAATGACCTGTTCTCTCTCCCATATGGTCCACATCTGGTCCTTGAGAGCACTCATATACCCGCCTCCCACCCTCCCCACCTGCCATCTCTAGATGCGTACAGTGCACCCAGGTTCACCCTACTCCGCTGCCTCTGGCTGAAAGAACCTCTTCATTTTTAGCTGTGTGTCAGAGGCTGGTCCTTTCACTCAGAAGGGCCCCATTAAAGCTCCCCCATTGGCTTGAGATAAAGGAGAATCATCTCCAAGCTCCCACCCTTAGGAGATAGGATAGATACTCAGAGCAACTTGAGTTACATCTTTTCAAAGTAATCCTCCTGACAAGTACTCTCTAATCTGCAATGACCTAGCTCTACCACCCACAGTGACCTAGCTCTTCATGTGAGCAGTTCAACCAGTTCTTGACCACCGATTTTAAAATACCTGCATAGTAATTTATATCAAATACCACTCCTTTGCCTTGTCTTTCTCTGTCTCTGTCTCTCTTTGTCTTTCTTTCTCACCACACACCCCTTGATCCAGTTTACCATCTTACTACTCATGCATGTGAGCAGGTGTGTGTGTATAAAATCATAGCAAAATGTGGAAGGACATACTCTGTCTCTATCAGGATCTCGGCATCAAAACTGGATACTTTGAAAAAAATTTGATAAAAGTACAGGTGGAATTTTGGGAAAGAATAAGATTTAGCGCAATGCCCAAGACTACTAAGAGCAGGGAACTGTTATAATTCCCAAGCCTGACATAACCTGGAGAAGGTGGCTTTATGGACAAAATCACTTTGGCTTAACCAACTCATGGTAAACCAACAGGAAGGGAACAAGAGGGAATAAACACCCCGATGTCATTCACCTCCCACATTCCCATCTCCTACAAGTGCCTCCCTTTGGCCAAGTCCAGCGAGAGGCCAGAGAGCGAAGGATCATTCATGCAGTCTGCAGAGGTCAGCCACCCAGAAGCCAGGTAGAGAAGGGTAGGGAGCAGAGCAGAAGGGCAAATGGAAGCTGCGTAGAAACACATTCCAGAATGCTAATAGTATTTATCTCACTGGAGAGAGAAGTGAAAATTGACTTTCACCTTGTAGTCTTTCTAGTTCCGTATTCTGCATTTGAATTTTTTGTAACAACCATATCTTGATGTATTCTTTTTGTAATTTTTTTAAAAAGTAAAAAATACATGGAGTAGTTATAGTCACAACTCTATGATTTTAGATCATAGATGGTGCTGTGTGTAGTATCAGTGATTCTACTCTGTGAGTTTATTAGTTTCCAGCTAATGAGCTCAGATCTAGCTCATGACTCATGCCCTCTAGCTTGTGTCCCTTAGTTGAGGCTTACTAGCGCTTTGAGCTGAGTGCACTCCAGGGATCCCCAGAGTCAAGCACAGGGAATTGGGGACTTCTCACACAGGAGTGTGACAGAAATAGTTAGAAATCACCCTTTGCAGGAGCAGAGTAACTGCCTCCAAGAATGTCTTGTCCGCCTCCTAATCTCTGTGACCCATGAATATGTTACCTTAGCATGAAAGAGGCCTCACAGATATGAATAAAGAATCTGAGATGGGGAAATTATTCTGGATCTTCTGGTTGGGCTCAGTGAAATCCCAAGGTCTTTAAAGGGTGGAAGAGGGGATGCCTAGATGGCTCAGTGGTTGAGCATCTGCCTTTGGCTCAGGGCGTGATCCTAGGGTCCTGGGATCGAGTCCTGCATCAGGCTCCCCATGGGGAGCCTGCTTCTCCCTCTGCCTGTGTCTCTGCCTCTCTCTGTGTGTCTCTCATGAATAAATAAATAAAATCTTAAAAAAAAAAAAAAAAAGAAAGAAAAAAGGAGGAAGGAAAGAAAATATTCCAAATGCAAAGTGGAAGTGCGATAATGAGCAGAATGGTCAGGTGCTCTAAAAGCTGCTTTTACCTACTTCCAGTGTCACCATTAAAGCAGCCAGGGCTGCTGAGTCCAGTTTCAAAGGTTCCCAGAGACATGTTGTCCCAAATACACACAGGACACACGTCATTTCAGTTAAAGGCAAATAATCCTATGTATGGTGAAAGCCACCTGACATACCTAAGTGTATGTGGTGCACACAGGGTTACTGTCAACAGTGCATGTGTATCTTTGGGCCTCTGAAAGACTACTGGTATGAATTCCTGAAGATGAGAAGAGCATTTTCATCTTTGAATCTATAGTCTGTAACGTAGTTCTCCCACAATTTGTGGGTATTTGATAGAATTTTTTTGATATAACCAAAATCTCAAAATTTATGAAGCTCCATCAAATCTGTACTGATCAAGCCAAAGTCTTCTCTCCTTTCATGTTGAAAATGAAAAATCAAAGGGAAAAAAACAAATGAACAGCAACCTAACAATCCAAAAAAAGTAAGTGAAGTGATGAATAGAAGAATATATGATAAATAAAAATTTATGGTTTTCCCATGCATACCAGCAATAATCTATTAACGATCAAAATATAAAGGATTCCATTTATAGAGCAATCAAGTCATAAATTATCTTAGAATAACTTTAATGAGGCCTACATATGGAAAATTGTAAACCTTTAATTAGAACTTTAAAAGAAGGCTTGACTAAATGTTGAAATACTTTATTCACCAAATACAAATTGCCCAGGAGCATTGGAGTGTTGCTATGAATAACTGGATAGCTAGACAGGGAATTCTGTTCTCTTCCCTAGAGGTCCTGCTTCTCTGAGCAAACCCTGATTTTTACAACGGGCTTATCAACATTGTCATCGTCAATGTCATCCTCAGTATTATCAATCATAAAAGCATTGGTTTTCTCAGGTAATATTCTATGTGAGCCAAAGTCTTTAAAAGGATTCATTTACTTTCTATTGCCTTAATAACTAGAAAGGCAAATCTCATTCTCCCTATATTACAAATAGGAAAATAAATTGATTAACAGAAGTCCCTTAAGGAACAAGTGTCTGACGTACCCATTTTTCATTCCAAAAGTTACCATGAAGGAAAGAGGGAGGAGTAACTAGCCAGGCAAACAGGTCTCCCACCTTTGTTTATCTGGAAGAAGTCAAGGGACCACCTTAGGTGGAGGGGTGGGGGGGAACATATGAGGGATTCAGTAAATCTGATGCATTTGTCTGCATAAAAAATGCAATCTTTTGAATGTTTTGTTTTTAAAGGGCTGACCTCCCTCTGCTTTGTTAAACAAAGTTCTTCTGATTAGTTCTAACCAGCCTTGAATTGGGGATCATTTTGCCTCAGGCAAGCTTAAAAGTAGAGCAAGTCAAAGCAAAGCATATGAGGGTGTGATTTTGCCTACGGTTTTTCTCATTTATTGATTTAAGCAACTCTTTCACTTCCCTGAAGGTCTGAGACACTAAAAGACTTTATGCAAGAAAACACCTGTGTTGCAGAGCCTCCCTGGACCCAGGAAAGCTGCACATGCTCCCTGTCACGGAGCTGCCATCTGCACCACCCATCTGTGCTTGGAGGATCTTAGCTCTTTTTTTCTGTATCACAGCTGGATTTCTCATTTCATGCCTCATCCTACCACGGTGAGGAGAAACTCATGCAACCTCATGCAATGTCATTCAGGGTCTCCCTCCCTTTTCCCTGGAGTTGCATGTAAGTGCAGGAAGTTTAGAGGGTGAAGAGCCTTTGGGGAGGTGTCATCAGATCCTTGGTTCATTTGTTCACACAAGTCCCCACTGAGACAGCTCCTGTCCTTGACCACACCAACCTTCGGAATGGTGGGTCTCCCTGTGGCCTGTGTCACATTTAGGACAAAAGGACCATCTGGCTGCTCCAGCACGCCACGGTAGGAGGGAGAGGCTGGCAAAGAACGCCCTGAAGATGAAAACGTGGGCCAATAGGTCTCAGATAACATCCTGCACCTGCATATTATTAACCTTTGTTCTACTCGTTTCCATCTCTCGAGCAAGAAGTGTATCCTACCAGGACATCAGCTGGGCCTTACATCTCTACATGTGCTCACAGGTCAGCAGCGGGCCCAAAGATACACGTGCACTGTTGACAATAACCCTGTGTGCACAACATACAATTAGCTATGTCAGGTGGCTTTCACCATACATAGGACTCATGTCTCAAGTCAAAATCCCCCAAAGTGGACCCTACGATGATTACTGTGCAAGTGATGTATTGATTCTGGCAGCAGTGCTCCTAGGGCCAACTGGGAAGCAAGGAAAGCAAGATGAGGGGGCGAGGGATGGGCAGCACAGGCTCAGTCTCAGGCCAAAGCCCCAAGGAGGGCAATTGCAGCCTGATCCTAATAAACTACTTCAGGGTTGTCCCCAAGGGAGCCCTGGGTACTGAGTCTAAATCCTGGCCCCAGGACTCCCAAGGTCAGTCCTTTAAAAAGTTTGGGGGACACCTGGGTGGCTCAGTGTTTGAGCATCTGCCTTCGGCTCAGGTCGTGATCCTAGGGTCCTGGGATTGAGTCCTGCATCGAGCTTCCAACAGGGAGCCTGCTTCTCCCTCTGCCTGTGTTTCTGCCTCTCTCAGTGCCTCTCATGAGCAAATAAAAATAAAATCTTTTTTTAAAAAAAAGGAAAACCACCTACATGAATTTAAGCTTATGACAGAGAAAGGGGGGAAAGTACATAGGAAAGAGTTCTAATTGTCTACTTAGCATTAAGTTTCTCAGAAAGCTTTACCTCATTGAAGCAATACACAAGATAGATTTTAATTTTTAAAATTTTTTTGAATTTATTTGAGAGAAAGAGAGAGCATGAGCAGGGGCAGGGGCAGAGCAAGAGGGAGAAGCAGACTCCCTGCTGAGTAGGGAGCCCGATGTGGGGCTCCATTCTGGGAACCAGAACTGATCAAAGGCAGATACTTAACCCACTGACTCATCCAGGTGCCCCAGGATAGATTTTATTTTTAAAATGACAATCCCTTTAATGATTTTCTGATTCCAAAAATTTTCATGTTCATTATTTTAAATGTCAGACAATACAGAAAGAAATTATGTATTTCTTCATATATATATATACATACATATATCTGAAGAATGGAGTGTGCCCTTAAATCCTACTACTTAGGGAAAAAAATCAGTTAAACATTTTGGTGTCTGTTATTCCATATTTTTTCCATGCATAGATACATAGAGTTTTATATATAAACTCTATATATATAGAGACTCTATATATAGATAAGATATAGATAAAGATATAGATAGATAAAACTATATATAGATAGATAAAACTATAGATAGTTTATATATAAACTCTCTCTATATATATGATCATATATATATATGATCAAAAAAAATGGATCAACTAGACATGTTCTGTAAATTTTAAGGCAGTAGTAAAAATTTTTGCAAAGTACTTTCAAATTTATATCGTAGAGGGACATCTGGGTGGCTCAGTCCATTAGGCATCCGATTCTTGATTTTGGCTTAGGTCATGATCTCAGGGTCCTGAGATCAAGCCCCTCATCCAGCTCCATGCTGAGTGTAGAGCCTGCTTAAGATTCTCTCTCTCCTCTCTCTCTCTCTGCCCCTCCCCTCCTGCACTCATGCTTGCTCTCTCTCTCTTTTAAAAAAACAAAATAAAATAAAAATATATCATAAATCATAGATCTCTTTAATGTCAATAAGTAGAGGTCTACTATGCTATGTTAATGTCTGCACAGTATTTCATTGGAAGGAAAACCACAATTTTTAACTACTGCCTTATCATTGAACATGCAAATTATTTCTAACATTTTACTATTATAAACAATATTGTGATGAGCATCCCTGTAGTAACGCCTTTGTGTGTTTGGCTGAGGAGATGTCTTGCAGCTGTCCCTCTCAAATTATATAACCCTACTTCCATGTGTAAGCCACCATGCTGGAGCACACAATGCCATCACCTCCTTACCCCTCTCTTGCATCTTCTAACAGACGTTTCCCTCCTTCCCTCCCCGCAATCTCTCCCTCTGAACTCTCCCTCGAGCTCTCTCTCCCCTCCTCTCCTCTCTCAGCCTCTCCTCAAGCAGGAGGAAACTATCTGGGCTCTGCCTACCTCTGTGCCAACCCTAGAATAGATGCTAGACTCCAGTGGGAGGGGAATGCACCCAAGAAAAAGATTGTATTAGGAACTCTGGTTAAACATTCCTTGTATTTTCTCTTCATCTCCCAAGAAAACTCCTGCCTGCCCTTCTGGAAAACTGGCCCACATGGTTTCCCATCCCAACTGAACCTCAAGGTGGCTCCTGTCAGTATCTCATGCAGTTAGGGACTTACAAGGACACAAGAATGGCCACTTTGTCTTCAAGGGTAAAGCCAGGCAGAAGAAAGAAAGAGGAACAGAGAGAGGAGCTGAAGACGGTGGAAGGAGCAGAGAAAGAAGGGGTGGGAAGGAGGGCAGAAACCTTTCACAGAGGAGCAGGGAGCAAAATAAAGCTGCCACCTCGCACCCCTCATCACCTGGAGCACTGATTACACTTAATACCCGAGCAATTTGTCCTTCCATAAATCCTCAAGCCATTTTTCTTTACAACCTCAAACAAAATTCCACTTCTGCTGCAGTGGCTGCAGGCCATAATAAATATATCTCCAGCAACTTCGGCTCACGATGTTGCCAGAATCCTGGTGCCAAATTCATCCAAAAAGAAGTTACAACCGCCTGAGCTACAAGTGTTTAAATGTGTTTTTCCTTTGACCATATAATTGGGATGAGAAAGATAACGCCCACAGAAATGTCAACACGCATCTGCAACTGAAAAAAGATGAAACAAATCATCCTTAGACTAGTCATATAAACTCACCCACATATTTTCCATTCCGCCCTGTCACTCACACCAATAAATGCCAAAAACAGAATTGTATGACTTTCCAGTCAACTTGAAATTTTAGAAGTAAAATGGCTAGTCACCTGAGCAAGAATGTGAGCCTGGCTAAAAGTAATAATCATGTGGAACCACCCTTTCTGCAAAAATGTCAAATTCCTGTAGCTGGTGGCCTTGTCTGGCCCTCCAAGCCCCACTCCAGCTCACTGTCCCATCCCAGACCACCTGTGCTCTGTGCCACTTGCTCTGGGCTCCAGACCGTCCCTTGCCTCTCTGATCGTTGGACTTGCAGCTTCACCTGCCCACCCACACCACGCGGGGCCACTGTGGGCCTCTGTTGGGCTTGTGCAACTCTGCCATTGGGTCATGGGGACCACATAATCCTTCCCTCTGCAGCCCATCCAGACTCTGAATCCTGCCAGAGCAGAGGGGTCATGTGACATGTCTTGACCAATGGGACACCAGCAAAGGTGACAGGGCTTCTTGAAAGAGCCCAGGGCAGCTGGAGAACAAAGGATGATGTCATCCAACTGTCAACCCAGGCCCAGCTGGCCTAACCCACCCAGAGAGTGGTGAGAAATGAAAAAATAAACTTGTTTAGGATAAAATGGATAATTTACACGTGAAAGGGATGAGGATTGTCTAAGTTTTCACAAACTCTGTCTCCTTGCTTACACGCTTCCTTATGTTATAGACACAGGCCCTATATCTGTAGGCCCTAGAGATATAAGGCCACACTTTTAAAAGACACTCACTGGATTTGTAGCTGATGAGCCCAAAATTAGGAAATACCACATGCTGGTGTTTGGGGATTTTGACTGGAGTCACATAACCTTTGAGAGTCTACACTGAGTCAGGAACAGCTCCTTCATGACTCTGGGGGTCCCCAGATGATGCACCACTCAATGCGTGAAAAACCCCAAATCTTCTGGAAGCTGGCCATACCTCCCATGAACGAATATATCCACATGTGCATGCACACCTGCAGTCACACGCAACACACACGTCTGTGGCAATAGCGCTCTTGGCATGTGCAGCCCTGTTGGTGACCAGGGTCACTGGCCAACCCCAGAAAGAGGCCACTGCCTTCCTAGGAGGGCAAAGTGGACCTTGCGATGGCAGAGCAGCTGCTCGTGGAAGGGGGCCTCCACCGTAGGGACCTGGGCTCTCCCTGAGGAGCCTTGCACGTGCTAAGAATGCATAAGCAGTATGTTTATCAGAGGCAGAGCTCCTCCTGGAGGCCAGCCCGAGGGTGGACCTGAGGAATGCTCTGGGCCCCTTCTGGAAGATAGGAGTGGAGGCCTCAGGGCGTGGACAGATGCCCTTGAAGCACCAAGGGGACTGGGTTTCATTCTCCACTTCCTGGGAGATTTTACAGAAGGGTTACTGCTGGGTGCAAAGACACAAAGAGTCTTAAGAGACACACGGCAATTAGGACAAAAGGTGATGTGTAGTATTTCAATTATTTAAAGAATGAGGAATGCCTGGGTGACTCAGTGGTTGGGTGTCTGCCTTTGGTTCAGGGCATGACCCTGGAGTCCCGGGATCAAGTCCCACATCGGGCTCCCTGCAGGAAGCCTGCTTCTCCCTCTGCCTGTGTCTCTGCCTCTCTCAACCTCTCTCTCTCTGTGTCTCATGAATAAATAAAATCTTTAACAACAACAAAAAAGAATGCATTGTGTCTTTCCTCCAAATTTAATTATAAACTGTTCTTGGGCAAGAATCGCATGTTGTGTGTTCTGTGGTGCCAGGCAAAATGCTATGAACAGTGCTAAAGACATTTTGACTTGAATCGCCAGGGAAAGGAATACCATACCCCAATGATTATAGATCAGCTCGCCACTGACAGAAACAAACCACAGAGTGTATCCATATCACAATAGATGTTTTTAAAAGACTTTATTTATTTATTTATTTATTTATTTATGAAAGATACAGAGAGAGAGAGAGAGAGAGAGGCAGAAACACAGCAGAGGGAGAAGCAGGCCCCATGCAGGGAGCCCGATGTGGGACTCGATCCTGAGTCTCCAGGATCACGCCCCGGGCTGAAGGGGCGCTAAACCACTGGGCAACCCGGGCTGCCCAAAACAAATGTTTTTAAATCCAGATGATTCAGGAGGCACAGGGGAGACAACAAGGACCGAGCATCTGAAAGCCTGATCTCTTGCGTGCAGGACGTTTCTGATTCAGCCACCACCTTCCCCCCTGGGACTCTGCGGAAGACTCACCTTGGCCTCGATTCCATCGGCTCAAAATGTGCAGCACTTGGATCACGTTTAAAGGGGCAGTTTGACCTCCATGGTTGGATTACTTCCTTTTTGCTGTAATAACATGAATATGCACAAGTATAAAATAAGCTGTCAACCACTCAGGCTTGTAGCCAGCTCTTAAGTATCACCAAAGCACATTCCAAAAAATTTTTTTTTTTTTTTTTTTAGTAAGTCATAACAACACCACAAGTCATAGAGCTCGGCTGGCAAAACCAAAGAGAAAAAAGTCACGTTTCTGAAAGCCCACTGGCCCTCACCTCCCAGCGTGCTGCCTGCAGCGCAGGCTCAGCGCCAGGCTGGCTTACCCTGTGGAGTGCTGCGGGCAGTCCTTCAGCTGCAGCACCTGTGTGGCCCTAGGGAGCAGGGAGCCCGAGCCTCTCTGTGCTTCCCCTGCCAGGTCAAGTGGTAGCACCTGGCACCAGCCTGACCATAAACACAAATGCAAGTGAGAAAACAAAACCGCAGGACACTGGATGAAAGTAGTCATCGCTGGGGCCCAGAATATGCTGATGTTTTAGAGCATCTCCGAAACTCCAACAAAGTTCTAGTCTTGGAGGGAATTCCGAGGCTTTTCAGAATCAGGTCACGACACTTCCACTGGAGAAATGCAGGGGATCAAAAGCCCCTAGGGTCGGTCCTTTAAGGTTTTGCAGCCCGTTCTGTTCAAACCTAACCGCATGTGAGCCTCGGGAATACCGGGTGCAGTGCACAGACCTGCCACCAGAGGGAAATGGAGATCCATGGCGCACGGAGACCCCCTCCCTCTCCAGCCAGAGCCCTGGGCTTGGTGGCAACAGAGCTTGTTCCCTCCCCGTGGGTCCCACCCATAAAACAGTGCAACCCAGCGGTGCACGTGGCAAGTGTGCAAATAATACAAATCCATTCTTTTACTCAGATTAGAGAGTTTTTACATTATTTATACATATTTATACATATTTATATGTATGTGTTGAACAAACTTTGAGTGTCCTCTCACCACGTACAAGAAAAAGATATGCTCCCAGGATGCTGGTTGGGCACAGAATTCTAAAAGGACTTCTAACCGGAGCCGAGTTGATGGTTCTCAGAGGTTCTGTCTCCAAAATTAACCTGTTGGGATCTTCACAGAGCATGTGGACTCTGCAGTCAGAGGACAAAGGACCCTTGGAGAGAGGTATCTGCACCATGGGCAGCTGTGCAGGGCTGTTAGGAAATGTACCGTCTTCACAGGCCCTCTCTGTCGAAAATCATTCATTCAGCTAACAAACACTTCCAGAATACCAGCTGTGTACTCAGCATGTGGTAGACGTGTCTGGAATTTGAAAAAAAAAAAAAAAAAGTAAGACCAGGTCCCCATCCTCAAAGAACTCACCCTGACCTAGGCGAGTAAGCAAAACTAATACGTGAGGATGGGAGAAATGAGTACTAAACTGAGTGGTGGGGAAAATAAATGAAATAGGGGTTGAGATGAAGGGAAGACCCCCTTGTGAATCTTGAGTGAGGGGACACCTAGGGATGGCACGGGAGGGAAAGGGAATGGGGGAGATGATATCGGAGATGCACGCACCTCGTAATGATGTAATGCAGTCTCATCAGACAAATCTCTATGACTACTTGACTTTCTTGAAAAGCAAAACCGAATCCTCAGTGGAAGGGAAGGGTCCCTGAGGCTCCTGGGCTGGGGTGAAGAACCAAGGCTGCTGAGCATCAGGACCTGCACTTCAGAAGCCATCATGCCTCTGCCCTGCCTTGCAGGCTTGCCCTACATGTCTCGAGCTGTGTGGACTGTGGATGAACTTCCTCCTGTTCGTCCTGCCTAGTAAAGCACAGGATGGCATCTTCACCGTGGCCACCTGCCACCTCATGCTTCCATATCATGTGCTCTGGGTTCCCTGGAAGGGAACAGAGTGGCCTCCCTAGGTCTCTGGGGTATTTTTTCATCTGTGCCCCCAACACAGCATCACCAGGACCCCAGCAGCTCCTCATGAACCCCCAGCTGTAGTTGCAACATCTCTCTCTAGAACAGCCTGCAGAGCCCTCCTCCTGCTGCTTGCATCCCCTCCACCCAGGCTGCTATGCCCAGACTTCTCCTCTCTTCTAGCCACAGAATAAACCTCAGCTCCATGTAGCAGGAAAGAAGTCACACATTATCTTGTTCTTCTGTGTGACCCAAGGGTTTGATCCTGATTTTTACAGGTGTTTGGGCTCCGTGAAAGGGGACGGGGTAAAGAATCAAAACCAGTGTTGCATTCAAAATCAAAGTGTATAGAGTCAACCTGCTCCAAGAATGACTTTATGGGGCGCCTGGGCACCCAACTGGTTATGGGTTTGACTTTTGGCTTCCGCTCAGGTCATGATCTCAGGGTCATCAGATTAAGCCCCTCATCCATCTCCACAGTCTGGAGTCCGCTTGATATTCTTTCTCCCTCCCTCTTCCTCCCTCTCCACTCCACTCCCTACTCACACACACTCTTTCTCTCTCTCAAGTAAATAAATATAATCTTTTTTAAAATAATGACTTTAAATGATCTAGTTTACTTATGAAGTTTTGTGTAAAGAGATAAGTCCTGCCCTGTGGGTAGAAAAGTTTGGTAATGTTTCAATTCTCAGAAATTATAGTTTCCCTTCTGTAAGCTTGCATTCCCTCATGAGCATACACCCATCCACCCTTTCAAAAAAAGAAATGGTTATGCACCTAAAAATACCAGGCTTCCTGGTAGGCCTGGAGCTACAGGGAGAAATTCAGTTCGATCTCCATCCAAGAAAGACTTAGCATGTCATGGAATGGAGGCAGGTACATCCACAAATTATAATTCAACCAAAAGGCTTTGCACGTGTCTGCTGGTGTGCGTATGGATACAACAAACCACAATTAGAGACTCTCAGCACTCCATTTTCATGGTACTGGACGTTCTTATTTCATACCGCAAGATTAAAGACAGCTGGGAGACCACTAGAGACGGAGATACCACCCTGTGGGCTCAGATAAGAAACATTCAAAGACAGGAGACTGAAGGACCACACACAAAATAAGTCATAACTAACAACATATGGTGCCGAAGGAAGGCTCTAGCAAGGATTGAGAGGAAGGGGATGCCAGGAGCTACCGGTCAAACCTGCTGCATCTTTATTCCACATGTAGGGGAAGGGGCAGGTCATGCTTATTCAAACAGCAAAGGATGCCAAAGAGTAACTGCTATAAATACCAAAGAAGACAGGGCTCATAAATCAGAGCTGGGGATAAGCAAGCACGAAGGGAAACCAAGAAGCCAACAGCCCCGGTTCTCGAGGAGACAGACGGCTGGGGAGGCGGATCAGATTGGATGTAAGTCTGTTTGGGCTGTCATGACAAAGTACCCCAGGATGGGTGCTTAAACAGCAGATATTTATGTTCTCGTGATTCCAGAGTCTGGAAAGTCCAAGATTAAGGTGTCAACAGGCTTAGTTTCTTCTGAGGCCTCTCTCCCTGGCTTCTAGATGGCCACCTTCTCCTTCCTGTGTCTGCACATGGCCTTCCCTCTATGTGTCTGTGTCCTGACCTCTTCTTAGAAGGACACAGTCCAATTGGATTAGGGCCCCTTCCATGACCTCATTTTAACTTAATCACCCTTTCAAAGACCCTCTCTCCAAATACACTCACATTCTGAGGTACTGGGGTTAGGGCTTCAATGTGCAAATTGGGTCAGGTGGGCATGATTCAGCCCCTAGCAGATGGAAACCATGAGAAGCCCCTTTTTCCAATAAATAGTGCTTTTCCTTGGGAGAGTGAGATGCCACCCAGGAGATGATTTAATGGATAACTGGAAAAGACTGGATAGAGCAGCAATCTGACCTGTGGACCTTGGCTTCCAACAAAGCACAGTTTATGGCAGGGACTTCCAGACTCATTGTCCAGACTGAATAAATGGTCCCCTTCTTCTACATATTGAATGAATGTAGATACTTAATTCATAATTAAGAAAATACAAAGTGTAAAGGTTATTTTGATCTATACTAGTTTTTGTTGTTAAGGGTTTTTCTTAACACAAACAACTAATGTATTTGAATTATATCATTTCTGATTTATGACTTTGGGTACATAATAAAAAATTGTTATCTTGTGTTAAAAGTGAATCATGTGGGATCCCTGGGTGGCGCAATGGTTTGGCGCCTGCCATTGGCCCAGGGTGCGATCCTGGAGACCCGGGATCGAATCCCACGTCGGGCTCCCGGTGCATGGAGCCTGCTTCTCCCTCTGCCTGTGTCTCTGCCTCTCTTTCTCTGTGTGTGACTATCGTAGATTAAAAAAAAAAAAAAAGTGAATCATGTTTATGATATTTAAAGACTCACTAGTTGTTTTATTAGGGAGACTTAAAAACTAATTTTTTAATCTTATTTTATTTCAATTCAATTAGTTAACATATCATGTATCATTAGTTTCAGAGGTAGAGTTCAGTGATTCATCAGTTGCATATAACACGCAGTGTTCATTACATCACGTGCCCTCCTTATGCTCACCCAGTGGGAATGTAAGCTATAACTGTATGGAGGTTTCTCAAAGTTAAAAATAGAGCTACCCTAAGATGCAGCAATTGGCACTACTAGATATTTACCCAAAGGATTAAAAACTAATTTATTTTTTCTTTTTTTTTGGTATATTTTTTATTGGAGTTCAATTTGCCAACATATAGCAGATCACCCAGTGCTCATCCCATCAAGTGCCCCCCTCAGTGCCCATCACCCAGTCACCCCAACCCCCCACCCACCTCCCCTTCCACCATTCCTTGTTCGTTTCCCAGAGTTAGGAGTCTCTCATGTTGTGTCACCCTCTCTGATATTTCCCACTCATTTTCTCTCCTTTCCCCTTTAATCCCTTTCACTATTTTTTATATTCCCCAAATGAATGAAACTAATTTATTTTTAAAGGGTGTCTGAATCTCCATGACTGACCTCGCCAATATTATGCACAAGCAAAATTCCCATCTCAGAAGCGAAGAATATCCTAAGAGCTGGGGACAGAGTCTGATTCTTGACCTTCCTTTTGCAGAGGTAAGGCAGAGGAGAAAGAACAGAAAAGGTAAAGGTAAATCGAATGCACCTACCTGAGTGGGAAGTTCATCTCTTTTACCTGGTATCAACACACTTAGCTTGACTTCTGATTCTGGGGGAAAATCCTACCTAAGAAGATTTTCCAAAGGAACTTCCTGCAGCCAATTGCAGGCAATCCAACTACAGAAAGAACAATCCATAATGAATTGCCAGCTTCCACTTCTTGTTGGGCCACTGAGCATTGGGAAGGGAGGTCTGGCTCTCCATGCTGTGAGGGCCCAATGGGGCCAGCAGTCAGGTGTGGATGGGGCCATCTGCAGAGATGCCATCTTCAGGATTCCTGTGACAAAGTGGGGGATTGGTTCATTGGCTCTCAGACATTTGCCACCACAGCCATCTGGAGAGTCTGTTTACAGTGTCTAAATCAATTGGTCTGGGTGGTGTCAGAATGTACAGTCCTAGTAAGTCTCCAGGTGATGCTGTGGATCCAGTGACCTCACCTGGAGAAGCACTGTCCTATGGGTTCCAACGGCCTGGCCATATCCTTTCCCATTCTGCCAGCCAGTTCTTCAAGAAAAGTGCTGGGAACAACACTGCCCCTAGGTAGGGCAAGAGGTGTCTCCACTCTGGCTGCTGCTTTGGAGGCTGACTGGCCCTTTGGCCTCTCTCTGGCTCCATCTTGAGGTCAGCCATGGGGGCGGGGGGGGGGGGGGGTTCTATGTTTCTAGGAATTCTCTTCCATTTCTTCTAGGTTGTCCAATTTACTGGTATAAAACTGTTCATAGTAATCTCTTCAAATCATTTGTAGTTTTGTAGTATTATAGTTGCAATATCCCTTTCGTTTATAATTTTATTTTTTTAAGATTTTTAAAATTTGTTTATTTCAGAATGGAGAGAGAACACAAGCATGATCAAGGAGAGGGGCAGAGGGAGAAGCAGACTCCCCACTAACAGGGAGCCCAATGTAGGGCTCAATCCCAAGATCCCAGAATCATGGCCTGAGCCAAACGGAGATGCTTAACTGACTGAGCCACCCAGGTGCCCCTATAATTTTATTTATTTGAGTCCTTACTCTATTTGTTCTTGCTAACTCTAAGTAAATAGTCGTCATTTTGGTTTATCTTTTCAAAAAATATAGCTCTCAGCTTCACTGATGTTTTGTATTGTTTTCTGTCCTATGTTTTATTGATATTTTTTATCTGATCTATTTTATTTCCCTCGTTCTTCTAACTTTGGCCTTCATTTGTTCATTTTTTTAGTTCCTTGAGGTATGAAGTCAGGTTTATTTGAATCTCTCCTTTTTCTTAACATAGGCATTTATCACTCTATGGGCTGTCATGACAAAGCATGACAAAACATTCTCCCTCAGCACTCCTTTTGTTGCATCCCATAAGTTTTGGTACATTGTATTTCCAAATCAAATCTTCTTGGATGGCAACATTTTTTTCTTTTAGCATTTTGAACAGATAGACTGATAGACTTATGAGGTGCCCTTCTGAGTAATAAACCTCTTTCCTCATGCTGTTTTTAAAATTATCTCTTTATCTCTGATTTTTTAGTTTTATAATGTGCTTGGAGAAGATCTTTTTGAGTTGTATTTATAGATTTATGACTTCCATGACCCTGGATGGCTAAATCTCTCCCCAGATTTGGGAAGTTCTCAGCTATTATTTCTTAAATAAGCTTCCTGTCCCAACCCCTTCTCCTTCTAGGACTCCAATAATTTGCAGATTTCTTCTCTTGATGATATTTCATAGTCATGTAGGTTTCTTCACCCTTTTTCATTCCTTTTCTTTGTCCTCTGACTATATAACTTCTATGTTCTATCTTCTACTTCACAGATTCTTTCTTTGGCAGGATCCACTCTGATGTGGATGCTCTCTTTGCATTTTCACTTCCTTCATTATATTCTTCAGCTCCAGAATTTCTGTTTGGTTCTTTTTTATGATTTCTATCTGTCATTTTGTTTTTGTAATGTTTGCCTTACTTTGTTGAATTGTCTTTCTGTGTTTTCTTGTAGGTCTCTGATTTTCCTTAATACAGGAATTTGGAATTCTTCATCAGGTAAAGTGTAGGTTTCCATGTCTTTGGGGTGGGTTCCTGGAAAATGATCGTGATCCTTTACTGGTGCCATGTTTCCTTGGTTTTTCATATTCCTCAAAGTCTCATATTGCTGTCTTCACATCTGAAGTAGAAGTGCTCTTCTCCAATCTTACTGACATCAAGAGAGATAGTTTCCATCAACCCTACTAGGCTTTCTATGGTTACACCCATTTCCTTCTGTAGCAGAATTCTTAAGCTTGTATGCTTTCCCTCAGTACTGCAGTGCACCAAGCCAAGTGCTGAGAGCCTACCTTTGCCTTCCCAAAGGTGGTACAAAAGCTCAAGTTTGTGCTCTCCCCTAGTACTCAGATTTGAACCAACTTCTGCTCATGCTCACTAGGCATTTGCCAAAACTCACTCTCATTGCCACCAGGAATGCACACAGGAGATGCTTAACTGACTGAGTAATAAACCCCACAGGGTGGGGTGCATAGAGTTGAGGAGTGCCTGTGGGACAGTTGGGGGTGTCTACCAGTGAGACATTCCCAGTGGCTCATGCGCAGGCTTCCTGATGGAGTCCATGACATGGGTAGTGACATCCATGTCCCTTTGATATGATCTATTCTAAGACCTGGCTGCTATTCCAGATTCTCCCCACTGCCCAATCATGCAGCTCATGACTCAGTACTCTGGACAGGGGTGAGAGAGAAAATAGCCTCTTTGGTAGCATCCAGCACAGCCGGAGAAGGCAGGTACTCACTCACCATTCACTTCCCCCACCGGAGAAATCATGGGCCAAGGACTCTCTTGGCTTTGGGTGTGCCCCCTTGGGAGAGGGGTGATGCAAGTCTAGCCAAACTGTTCCTCTTACCTTCTCAAATGCGTCCAATGGATATTTTTTCTCTAATGCTGTACTGGAACCTCTCTGCTGGACTCCTGGACTTCTACAAAGGCTACCTGTAAGATTGTCTAATTCAGTATTCTCCAGGGACCTGTGGACCATAACCCAGAGGGGCTGAAGCCAGGTCACAGGCCACTGCAGAGTCCACAGTCAACACCAAGGTCTGTATGCCCAGTACCCAATGCACTGTGGGCAAGACTCCTCCAGGTTCCCTTGCATATGATGCAAAGTCCTACATCCCACTACTGTCTGTAGATGAATGCCAAATGGCTATTGTTGATATGGATCCTCTTATCTGGCCATCTTGCTGATGTCACTTCCACAACATAGTTTTAAATTGGGGGCACCTGTGTAGCTCAGTCAGTTAAGCATCTGCCTTTGACTCAGGTCATGATCTCAGGATTCTAGGATCAAGCCCTACATCTCCCTCCCTGCTCTGCCTCTGCCCCTCTCTGTGTTCATTCTCTCTTTATCTTGCTCTCTCTCAAATAAATAAATAAATAAATAAAATCTTTAAAAAAAAAACAAAACATAATTTTGGGATACCTGGGTGGCTCAGTGGTTGAGCATCTGCCTTCAGCTCAGGGCATGATCCCTGGATCCGGGATCAAGTCCTACATCGGGCTCCTTACAGAGAGCCTGCTTCTCCCTCTGCCTGTGTCTCTGTCTCTTTCTGTGTCTCTCATGAATAAATAAATAAAATCTTTATTTAAAAAAAACATAATTTTAACTTAATTGTGAATGTCCTACATATTGAGAAGTAGGCTGAAAAGACAAAATAAGATTTCACTGTTTGCTACCAAATTCCATACATTTACAAAAATAGTTATAAAATGTGATTAACCACCCTCTGAGTAAATGCCACCTGTAGGTCACACCATTTTCTGTTTATACGAAGAAAAGCTTACTTCACTGTAATGAATTGACTTTTAGGAATTAAAAATATAAATTTGCCATGAAGATTCTGGAGAGATTCACAGAACTCAAAATCAGAAAACACCTAGACCTCAGGACCCCAGCACTGCCATGAGGGTACCCTCAATTTTCCTGTCCCAGTGTTTTGCATGTCAGCCTCACATGTGGGCTCCTCTCTTTGCAGCTGGCTCCTTCCTCTTCCCCAAGACACATGGAGGGGGAGTAAGTGGTTTTCTCAGGGATCCTCAACATTTCATCTCATAATCCCAATGTCCAAGAAATGATTTCTTCTCCTCATTCCACTTGCAAAATTAGCAAGAAACAACTCTGTCCTAATTTGGGTCTTGTGATTATTCCTGCAGCCAGGACTGACTATGGCCAGCAGCAGTGTGAAAAAGTATTGGCCCATCCAGACCCAACCAGCCATGGCCAGTGGTGGCAGCCAGGTTGTAACAAAGCTGTTCCCCACAACCATGAGGACAGACCCCTAAGAAAAGTATGCAGGTAAAATAGCAGAATAGACTCTTAACAGGCATGAGGCTGCATTTATTTCAGATTTATTTGCCTTTAAGTTGATAAATTGATATATTCTTCAGCAGAAAAGGTCTGGAATAGAGACTATTTATCTCAGAACTAAGTATTTGTCCCTGGTTCACTTCAGTCTCTTTTGTCCTGCACTGAAATCATTCTTGTCCTTCTACATTATTTAAAGAACATGAGAGATTAATAAGGCATGATTTTCTCAACAAGCAGCCTTAGGACAAGAGCTTCATTTTTAATAGACTCTCTGTATTTGGAAACTACTATAATAAGTTGTTTGTACAAATATCGAAAGAGAAAGCCATCCTACTCTCATATGTGTGTTGCTGGTGTGTGTGGCACATAGACAAACTGAAGGCATCTAGCACATCCGCCTTGGTATAGACTGCTATCTTTATATGAAATGCAAATGCTAAATGCATTAGCAGAGACTGTGTTGTAATTTGCTGGCAAATGATGAAAGCCAATGCAAAATGAGACTGCTTAGAGAGCTTGAAGAAAGTACTGATTTTGAATCTTAGTTTATTTAGAAAATGGCAAATTTGGGGGCCAGATTATCTTCCAAGTTGCAGCTACATCTAAAATTCTGGAGGATATTCTGGGTGATTGTGACAGTTGCTGATAGAAAATCCTTGAGAAACATGTTTTCTGTTTATTGCCAATTAAAACCAATTCTGTCAAAAAGCTGATACTAAGAAAAACTCTGAAAATGTCAAGGCACTCAAGTTCCAGAGAAAAAGCAAGCCATTTATGAGAGCTTCTCTTCTTTCTGAGAGGGTTCTCTTAGCAGGGCACCTGGGTGGCTCAGTGGTTGAGCATCTGCCTTTGGCTCAGGTCATGATCCCAGGGTCCTGGGATCAAGTCCCGCACTGGGCTCTCTACAGGGAGTCTGCTTCTCCCTCTGTCTATGTCTCTGCCTCTCTCTGTGTGTCTCTCGTGAATAAATAAATAAAATCTTAAAAAAAAAAAAAAAAGGTTCTCTTAGCTAGGGCAAGGGAGGACAGAACCGCCTGCCTTTGTGAGGGGGGCTTGGAGTATAAACACCTGTACACGTTCTTCAAAGCAGTGTGTCCTGGAGCCCTTTCTAGTTTATTATTCTTACATCTTCCTTTGAGCTCTGGGAGTAGATCACACAGTATGTTGTGATTAAGTGCTCTCAGAGTGATTTTTAAAGTTTAACTAAAGAGAAATGTCAACACCGAAGAGAAGTAACAAGTCCGGATTTCCAAGAAGATAAGTCTCCAAATTTTGTTTAAGATCAAGAATAATCACAGTTCTGCATATGGAGCAACAGCTCAGTGTTTGTTGATGTGAAATGATTTGTAATTTGTTAATTCATTTACAAATAATGTTCAATCCAAGTCCATGATACTCATTGATGTTGCAGGAACTTAACCTTCCTTAAATGAAAAAAAAACTTCAATTCATTTAAGGAGTGGAACTCTTTATAAAGAGATCCCGCCTGTAGTGGTTTTCATTTATTTGTCTTTGTTTTTCTTTTGCCTGTAGTGTTTTCTGTGAATGGATATATCTTGGAGCAGAAGGGAAAGAAAAGGAAGGACAGGGTTAAATTTAGATCACCTCAGCCAGATTTAATGGGGCCGAGGAGCATTTGACCTTGCCCCGGATTCAAGGCAGACAGTTTTAGAGAACTCAGCTGCTCAGCAAGAGCTAAGGAAGCAATGGGTTTGTATAACCAGCAGGGAGAGCAAAAGCCCAATCCCAAAAGTGAAGCGGACACATTGGGATCCTTCTATCTCAGTCATCTTATGTTCTTAGAAACAGGAACTGTATGGGTTCTTTATTCTTTGTAATTACATTTAGCAGCTGCTCTATCCACTCAGACACTTGTTCCTGAGGCATGCGTGGATCAAATATATGCTGCATGCGGGACCCTGGGCTGACTGGATGAAGGAGCCTGCGGCTGGTGGAGGAGCCCAGTGCACAACCCATCCCAGTGCAATCAGCAGCACCAGTATGGAGGGATGATAGGTGTAAAGGGAGCATGGAAAAGGAGGCTTCCCACCTGGGAAACTGGGGAAGCTCCTAGAAGAGATGACACTGGGCCAGGTCTCACAAGCAGAGAAGAGCCTGGCAGGCAGGGAACCTGGCTGCCACAGATGTGGGGCACGGGAGGAGGGTGTGCCCAGGAACAGCCCGCTGCTGGATGAAGGGCCCATGCTCCCGGGTGATGACACACCACTCTCCCGCAGGGAAGTGACACCATGGGATTTGTTTTTCATAGGCAGTCTGGCAACAAGTGTGCGTTGGAAGGAGTCAAGAGCAAAGACAAGAATACCTGCTGGTCCTGATTCTATGCAACGCGAAGTGCAGGAAAGACAGGTGGAGATGGGAGCCACGGGAGGGAGAGCTTTGTGAGATGTTTTGTAGGACGAATGAACACAGCTTGCTCATGGGTTACCCAGAGCAGGCAAGAGATGGGCCACCGGACATGCTCACACCTTTTGGGAATAAAGGTAGACAAATTGGTTAGTAACTAAAAACTAACTGAACTGCACATTTTAAAAAAATTATTTTTAGAATTCAACTTTGTAAATCAGTTTATAAAAGCAAGGGTGGTGTATGGCACATAGTATCAGCAGTGTTCTAAACACCCTGATTCTGGGACACCTGGGTGGCTCAGCAGTTGAGTGCCTGCCTTTGGCACAGGTCATCATCCTGGGATCCGGGGTGAAGTCCCACATCGGACTCTCTGTGAGAAGCCTGCTTCTCCCTCTGCCTATGTCTCTGCCTCTCTCTCTCTCTCACTCAGTCTCTGCCTCTCATAAATAAATAAATAAATCTTTAAAAAAAAAAACCACTCTGATTCCATAACAACTCTATGGGGCAAGTACAGTCACTATTGTCATCTTACAGATAAGAAATGAGGGCACCGAGGTTAAGGAATTTTCCCAAGTCACAGCTAGTCTTTGGCAGAGCTGGCTACAAGCCTCTCAAGGCAGAGGCTATGCTATGCTCTCCTGGTCCTCTTTTCATGGTAAATAAGAACTGTCTAGTATGAATTACTCTGTGACTTGGTAAAGGCAAAACAAACCCAGCTCAAAACAGCTTGGCAATTCCCTGTAGAGTGACTCCCTGGACCACCTGACCCCACTCCATGACCACTCATTCCACCTCGAAGCCCAGACCTTGGCCCACAGACCTGGGGCTGCCTCAAAACTGCCAGATTAGCCAAAGCCACGCTTACCTCCTCAAAGCTAATTTTCTAGCACATTGACTCCTTTCTCCAGCAGCCATCCTGTCAGTGTTGACCATGTCTTGGACAGATTGGGAGGAACAGAATCTTATCAAAATGAATCTAAGGCATAACTGACCAGTGGCTTTTTAAAGAGGCGTTTCTCAAATCAAATGCTTCTCTGATGGGTAGCGAGGTAGATAATGTGTCTAAGAGAATAAAGAATTCAGTGTCGTGCAAGGGACATAGTTTTTATTGTTTTTTTTTTTAAGATTTTGTTTATTTATTCATGAGAGACTCAGAGAGAGAGGGACACAGGCAGAGGGAGAAGCAGGCTCTCTGTGGGGAGCCCCATGTGGGACTCAATCCCAGGACCCTGGGATCACGACCTGAGCCAAAGGCAGATGCTCAACCACTGAGTCATCCAGGTGTCCCAGGAACATAATTTATAAATGCACATTTTTTTTAATGAGATAGAATCCACATACCAAGAAGTTGTACAATCATCACTACTACCCAATCTCAGAACACTTCATCACCCCCCAAAAAATCCTCTTACCCATTAGCAGTAATTCCTCATTTCTCCCACCCGCTGACAACCCACAAATCTGCTTTCTGCCTACATCGATTTGCCTATTCTGGGCATTTCATGTAAACAGAATCATACACTGTGTGGTCTTTTATGATCTATTTCTTTCATTTAGCACATTTTCTTTTTTGATTTTTAAAGATTTTATTCATTTATTCATGAGACACACACACAGAGAGGCAAAGATATAGGCAGAGGGAGGAGCAGGCTCCCTGTGGGGAGCCTGCTGTGGGACTTGATCCCAGGACCCCAGGAATCACGACCTGAGCCAAAGGCAGATGCTTAACTGCTGAGCCACCCAGGTGCCTCTAGAAGACTATTTTCAAGATTCATCCATGTTCAGCCTGTGTCAGTATTCCATTCCTTTTATGGTTGAATAATATTCCATTGTGGGGATAGACCACCCTTTGTGTATATATTCATCTGTTGATGGACATTAGGACCGTTGCATTTTTTGTCTATTGTGAATAAAGCTGCCGAGGACAGTCATAGGCAAAATTTTACGTGGACATATATTGTCATTTCTCTTGGCTCCTTTGCCTTTATCAGCAGTGCCAGTTACCAGTCCCAGCTGACCCTCCTGACCTATTGTCAGAAGGTCAATACTAGCCTAACGTTTTGTCATGATGCCTGTGTCACCCACCTCATTCATCTCATCATGTGGGTATTTTCTCATGTCACATCAGCACAAGAAGAAGAGTACACAGTACAATAAGACATTGTGAGGGAGAGACCACGTTCCACATAATCTTTATTATAGTATATTGTTATAATTGTTCTATTTTATTATGAATTTTTGTTGTTTATCTCTTAATGTGCCTGATTTATAAAGCTAACATTATCACAGGTATGTACTACAGGGAAAACATAGCATACACAGGGTTCCACATTGTCTGGTTTTCTGTGGTTTCAGGCATCCATGGGGGTCTTAGAACGGTTCCCTCGAAGACAGGGTGGCTACTAATTACTTAAGAGTAGAATTGCATATGGAAATAGGATGTAGTATTTAAAATGGGAAATTTAGAAGAACCCAGTAAGTTGTAGACCTAGATGACTGCCTACAGCTGTCCCACTACTTACAGCTGTGTGACCTCAAGCAAACCAAGTGACTTCACTGAATTTCCAGCTGTTTTTGTTATTTTGTATGTTAAATTTCTTCAATGAGAACCATTTGCCTCTTCGTTGTGTGGATCAACTGTTTGAGTCTGTGTAAGTGTCTATGCCTGGTGTGTGGTTCTTGAGAGATCATCACTATACCCTATGTCAGGGAGGGTGGCCATTGACAGGGACATGCTGGGAACAGCACCCCTGCCACCCTGCAGCCCCAGAGAATCCTTCTCCTTCCCAGCCAGAAGCCCGACTAAAAATGATCTCATGAAAGGCTCTAGCTGGGATCATGCCTTAAAGAGTTAGCTTCTGAGGTAACTAGGAGAAGAAATAAATCTTTCAAGCACAGTTGTAAGCCAGAGTGAGTGATATTTTCCCCCAGGGGCTTTCCAAAAGCCCCTTATATATTACACTATTTAGGTGGCTGGCCACCCCGGCTGTGCCCAGAATGCATCTGATACATATTCTTGCCCAAGAAAACACTTCTCCTGGTGGAAATGCCCCCTGAGAGCCACTCACTAATGTGGGGATGAGGCTATGGTCGTGTTCCTACTGACCTAAACGCTAGCTAATTTACCCCCCAATACGTTTACATACAGATCTGTGCATCCATTTAACTGAACTAATACAATAAGACCTTTAGAAGGGCCAAAAAATGTGTCCCTGCCAACTCGATTTTCTTTAAGATTTTATTTATTTATTCATGAGAGACACAGAAAGAGAGGCAGAGACATAGGCAGAGGGAGGAGAAGCAGGCTCCATGCAAGGAGTCCAATGTGGGACTCGATCCTGAAAATCCGGGATCAGGCTCCGAGCCATGTTCAGCCTCACTTCTATCATTAAGAACTCTTGTATGCCCTGCATCCTAACGTTAAGAGTCAGCTCCATGTCAGCAGGCACACCTTGGCTGATGGCCGGCTCTGTCAACTTGCATACATTCTTAACTTGGCTGGGCTTCAGTCTCCTCACCACTACCATGGGTGGTACCATGGGGCAGTAGCAGTACCAACCTCATAGGGCTGGTAAGACGAGAAAATGGGTTAGTCCATATAAGCCCCTGGGAAAGTGCCCGGAGCACAGGAGGTGCTCCTGAAATGTCAGCAGTTACTCACCTGAAGGCCAATTTCCACCTTGCTCTCACCTTGGAAAAGTCTGGAAAAGGACCATTGATATGCTGTCGTTACCGACTCTCGCCAGTAGGGGACACCCAACCTACACAGCTGAGGCGACGTCCCGTCCAGACGGAGCTGGGAATAGACAATGTGGCAAGTTCCACCGTGCTTCCTTCTCTCCCACCACCTGTTTGGAAAAGGCAAAGGTGCCGCGGTGCAGATGGAAGAGCAGAAGGGCAGGCCCAGGAGCATGGGAAGAGAAGCTGGGTTTGTAGCTGTGGTGCATATGTTGATTTTAATTCCATGGTTTCTTCCAGGATTAGCTGAAAAGCATCCACCTAGCCTAGCTGGTGTAGTCACCTCCTGAGCAGGGGATATGGTCCACATGAAATCACCTTCCTTTCACCTTCCTCCACCAGCCAGATCGTTAATCTATTCCCTGGACTTGAGCATGCGATGGACCACCTGCCCCAGTCCTGCTGATATTTCTAGGTTGAGCTCACAATCCACCTCTTCCAAGAAGCCTTCCCTGATCTCCCTAGTCCAACAAACTCCTCTGCTGAGCATCTCAGAGGATGAGTGCCTTTCGACAATCAGGCACTGTCTCCAATGTTGCCTGTCAGATACTTACTTTTCATGTGACCCCCGAGGACAGGGACACACCTCATTTGTCCCCCATATTGGAGTCAGTGCAGGGTCCTGCATGGAGCTCAGTAGATACTGACCATGGAATGACCAGAGAAGGGCCAGGAGTTTGGTGGGCGTGCAAGAATGAATGGATGTTCTTTAATCTCCACCCCATACACAAAAATTCCCACTCCAAATCTGACCTTGCCCTGAGTTTGACTGATGAGCCATTCTCTCCAATGCTGTAGTCAAAATATGACAAGTACAGGCTCATACAGTCATGTCTTAGGTAGGAAGTGTGCATCGTCTGGGCCTTGGGTGCCCTTCCACTCTCCCAACAGCATACATTACATTTTTCCATTGTGGTTGACCTGACTTATTTAGTATTCCATGAGATTGTTGGCCGCCCGCTCTGCGTATGGGAAAACAGAGGTGCCCCTGCCCTTGGGGAATTTGCAACTGAGCCTAAGCCAACTTGCTGAATATTTGCATGGAGTTTCAGTCTCCTTATCTGTAAAATGGGTGTGCCCTGTGTGTTCTCCTGCTTTCTCTCGCCCGCATCTGGAATCTGACTTTAGTTTAAGTCGGTTTCCTAAACCTTATCTCTTATGAAATGAAATACTTTGTTCTCTCATGAAAGGCAATGAACACACCAAAACCAGCTGGGAGATTTCAAGGTGGGGTGGGATGAAGGGTTACTGTTCCTTTCTTCCCTCTCAAAACATTCTGATTACTTCTCTTTAGAAGGTAAAGTATTATTGTCTCAAAAATAGCATTTGAGACCCAGGTGGCTCGGTTGGTTAAGCGTCTGCCTTCAGCTCAGGTCATGATCCTGGGGTCCTGGGATCAAGCCCCACATCGGGCTCCCTGCTCCTCGGTCTGCTTCTCTCTTTCCCTCTGCCTCTCCCCCCACTTTGTGCTCTCTTTCTTTCTCTCTCTCAAATAAATAAAATATTTCTTTAAAAAAGCATTTGAATGAATCTATATCACTAACACCTGCTAAGCTGTTGACCTGAATTGAACGTGTCTTAGCTGTACGTTCAGATAATACATCCCAAGGTAAGGACCATGCCCTCTTATTCTGTCCAGAACCTGCCAGCACAGGGCCAGGGATTTTTTTTTAAGTGCAAGAAGTTGTGGGATGAAGAGATGAGGTGAATGACTGGACTGCCTGTAACCAGGACCCAGCCAGCCCGGGATTGATTCACGGCACCAACCTGCTCTCCCACAAACACGGTCTGCTGGAAACCAAACCAGCGTGATTAAACTGTCCACAGACCGGAAGCTCAGTCCATGCTTCAGGGGAGCTGTGTGAGTGGAGAAGAAGACACGATCTATATCTGGCCGGTGACTCAGATGACTCAGAGGGCTGGCCCACCGCAGAGGGCGCGGGAACATGTCTGGGCAGCATGGGAGCTGCTGGCCGCCTCTAGACCCTGGGGGCCCCCGTGAGCTGTTTCCCAGGCCCGAGGAGCCACACTTCCCTCAGCTACTGCCTGGTGCTTTTGGAAAGGGTGGCAGGAAAAGGAGGAACCCAGAGCTGGGCGACACAAGGAGGGGAAGCCAGACCTTCTCAGCCATCAGAGCACTGTTGTGGCATCGACAGACTCTCCCCTTTCCCCTCAAATAGAAACTTGGTTTCAGGAAGGGGATAAATCAGATCATTAGCCTGGAGGTCCAAATAAGTAAGCATGCCACACTCTACTGTCTGGCTCTTATCAGGGGGCGAGAGACTTGGAAAGCAAAGACTCGGGCAGCCTGGGTGGCTCAGTGGTTTAGTGCCTGCCTTTATCCCAGGGCATGATCCTGGAGTCCCAGGATCGAGTCCCACATCAGGTTCCCTGCATGGAGCCTGCTTCTCTCTTTGCCTGCGTCTCTGACTCTCTCTTTCTCTCTCTCTCTCTCTCTCTTTCTCTCTCTCTCTCTGTCTCTCATTAATAGATTTTTTTAAAAAATCTTAAAAAAAAAAAAGAAAGAAAGAAAGAAAGCAAAGACTGTTGAGCAAGACCATGTGAAGGCGTCACCAGGACATAGATGGGAGCCTCAGGAAAAAGAGGCTCCTTCCTCACTCCTAATAACCAGGCTGGTTAGAAGCCCCTTCCTTTGTCTTTTTTTTCTGGCTCAGTTACATGAGTTCTTCATGTACAGGGTCGGTGGTGCTGGAGGGAGAGCTGGCCCAGCCTCCCAGCACATCCCCTGGGGGACCTGGACTCTCAGCCTCCCTTCACCACCAGCAGCTCTGATGAGAGAAAACCTCTCTGAAGGCCTGATAGGCGAGGGAGGCCAGTTTAGGTTTCTCTCTAAGTCAGCATGACCGTTGTCTAAACTTTGTTCAAACCTAAAGCCCGATATGCAGCCTGCCACGCGTGCACTGTCTGACTGTTTGCAAATGAGCAGTCTAAAGGAAAATCATCTTGTCCTTGACATAGGGATCAGTGCTCCCACTCCCTGCATTCCTTACAGTCAAACTCGTGATTCCTGCCTATATGCTCATCTATAATCTCTTGGCTTTGACAAGACGTAGAGAGTATATAACCCCGTAAAAACTATTCATTCTCTGGAGCACTTTTTCCCTGGGAAGTCCACGTTTCTGGGGCAGCTGTCCTGACTTGGCTTGAATAAAAGTTTTCTGTCTTACTTCCAGAGAGTCTAAAAGGTTTGTTCATTTGCAGCCCAATCTGGCCATTCACCTCCCAGTGTTCATATACATCCTGACTCCTCGATTCCCCTCTAAGTTCAGCTGAGGTCCCATCGTCCTTTATAACCTGTAGGGGCAACAAGACTGTGGGCAACGGACTTCTTTTTTGCTTGACCTTGGAATGAGTTTTTGCATTGGACCATCAGGGAATTTGATATGCAGGGATTCTCCTAGCAGTGAATCTAATCCTACCCCTGCAAGAACTGGGCCCTTTTCAGAACTAGATGATGAATATGGAAATCACCTCACTTGGGAAGACACTCAGTGTCTAATCCTACCCCTGCAAGAACTGGGCCCTTTTCAGAACTAGATGATGAATATGGAAATCGCCTCACTTGGGAAGACACTCAGTGTCTCTGCTCCTGCACCCAGGTGCCCGCAGTCATGGGAAGGGCAGCTCTCCGCTGGTGACCTAGAAACCAAGGCTCCTGATTATGGGGGACAGGCTAGGAGAGGCCTGGAGAACAAGCTTTCCTGCTTAGGCCCCTCTGGTCCCCTGGCTCCTCAGCCAGTGTAAGGAACTGATTCACAACCCCTGCTTTCATTTGGTGCAAAATGGCTCACTTTCTAGGCTAACTGCAGTTCAACCACTGGGATCTGCAGAGCGTCCAGCCCTACCCCATTTGACTGCAATGGTGGGACATACCACCTAGCCAGTCACCCTGGCCACTGACTATTGGTATGAGGGTTAGGACCTCGCTGGTGGTGCATTTACTTTGAATTTACATGTAACTCCTTCTAGGCAATGGTGCAGCATAGAAGAAGACAAGAATCTAGTTTGGTTTTATAGGTTTTATTGAGAAACAGACTTCACGTTAATGACTTGCCCTACTAGATGACAGAGCACTTGGCTCACCTGTTGGAACCTCAACAACTGTCTCTCCTGAACAAGTGCAGTAGCTCATAATGGTCTTAGGGCACCCCCTCTTGGGATTCTCAACATACCCTCTACTCTGCTGCCCAGCTGAGTTCAATCTGGTCATGCCACTGTTCTATTTAAACCCTTCCATTGCTTCTTCCCATGGTTCATAGGATAAAAACCAGACAATTAATGTGACCTTGATACTTCACTAGATCTCCTCACTTTATACTATGTCTCCTCTGCCTCCCTTGTGCCCCAGCCAAACTGGCCTTCTCTTGGTTCCTCTGTCCTATTCCCTAGCTCCCACCCCAGGGCCTTTGCATATGCTATTCCCTCTACCCCTGCTTTTCTACTCACCTTCACTTCAACTCCTTCTTCAGAGTTCAGCTCAAGTGTCACTTCCTCACAAAAGCCCTCCCTGACCACCAAGATAGGGGCAGGTCCCTGCGCCTCATGTTTCCCAGCCTCTCACTTCTCCTCTGCAGCACTTAACTTAGTTGTGATGAGATCATGGTGCGGTCAGTTGTTTTTATCTGTGCCCCTCAGTAGAATATAAGCTTTACAAGGCAAGATGGTATCTTGCTCATCTCTGTGATCACCACTCCTTTTATTCAGTCCCAGGGTACATAGTTAAACAAATATCTGTTGAATTATTAAATGAGAGAATAGGATATGCCATGTTACAAAACATTAGTGAATTTCCTATCAAAACTCTTTCTGGACTACGAGAAAGGAGACACCCATGCAAGGTCCAGGCACGTTACCTTCATGCTGAGAAGGGTCTAGCTGTCACCGTGGACAGCTGTCAGCCTGCAGATGGTGGAGAAGCTAGTGGCTTGCCTAAAGCCTCACTCCTCTACTCTGCCCCACTGTCCCTCATGGAAAAGCTGACCAGATCCATGTAGGGGCCTTTGGGGTGAGTGGAAGGAGAACTGATAATTTTCAAATAGTAGTGGTTCCCTAGCCTCACATCAAGAGGCCCATGAATTGTAGCATCACTGAATGAGCCCTAGTCAGGGATTCAGGGATCTGACGGGCTGCATTGGGGTCAGGGTGAGGGGAGCATCACTGTCTCTGCTCTGCCAAATGACAGGGCACTTGGCTAGCTCGACCCAATGGTCCATGCATGGAGGTGTGTGCCTCCTTGATGCCTACCTGACTCAAAAGGGAGCTTGTATTTCATAAGCATGCTAGTCCCTGCCAAGGACCAAACGCAGCCCACTCTGCTTTGTTCTGACAGCTCAGAAGTCTGTGGCTCAGCATTGCTCCTCGGCACCAGCTGCCAGACCACAGAAGACTTTAGGGAAGGCATGGCCGCCCACCAGCTAGGTGAAACCCTCTAAGCCAACTGCCGCCAGGGACCCTGTAAGAACAGTGAGCTCTCTAAGCAGAGGCACTGCCTGCTTCTCTTCTCATTTCACACCTGCTCCATGGTCTCTCCCTCCAGGGCACTTCGCATTGTGATTGTGCCACAATGATGCACCATCCAGCTTATTCCCTGCTATTCGGAAGCACTGGGCCAAAGTGTCAGGTTGCTGCCCGAATCACCCAGGTGTTGTCAGCATCATGTGGGTACACTCCAAAAAGAATTGAAGAGGAGACGGGAAAAAAACCAGTTCACAGGCAAAAAGTAGTCTATCTAAAGTGTTGTTTAAAGTAAATCTTTTCTTTACTGAATTGGCCCCAAGTGGATGAGCATCAATATTCCTGTCCCTTGGGGCAGCCCTGGTGGCTCAGCGGTTTAGCACCGCCTTCAGCCCAGGGCCTGATCCTGGAGACCCCGGGATCGAGTCCCATGCTGGGCTCCCTGGATGGAACCTGCTTCTCCCTCTGCCTGTGTCTCTGCCTCTGTGTGTGTGTGTGTCTCTCATGAATAAATAAATAAAATATTAAAAAATATATTCCTGTCCCTTAACACTCTCACTCCCCTGGAGGAACTGGGTCACAACAAGAGACCTGAAGAGCTACCAGTTATTGGCATTTCCAAGGGCCAGATGCTGCCTGTCCTCACCACATCGCATCATTTACCCTCAAACCCACTTGTGGAAGTGGGTACTATTATTATCCCAGTGAGATTCTGGGAGGTGGGGTAACTTGCCACACCTATCACAAGAACTGAGATCCCAGCTCAGATCTGGGTGATGCCAGTCTCGGGTCTTCCCTAAAACTCTTGGCATGGAGTGGGATTAGAGGAACCCAAGACAGCATGGCCAAGCATCCTGGGAGAATGACCAGAGGCCACTCCAGCCATGGGTGGCATCTGGCAAAGCCATCTCTGTGATTATACTGTGGTTTGTCTTCTAACCCCAGGTCCCACGCTCGGGCACAAAGCCCGCACACCAGGCTGCCAGGGACACATAGAACTCATATCCTCTCAGGCACAAGTATAAGAGTATCCCCAACTCTTGCAGAAGGCCCAGCTGCAGCTTGCAGAGCCCACAGGCTCCCCGCAGAGTGTTCTCTCTCCTGCTTCCTGAATGTGAAAGCCTGGCAGTTGTTTAGACAAGCCATTTCTGCTTTTGCACATCTGCTGCGAACATTTCAGAGGAAGTCACAGCTGTTGATGGCAGATAGGGTTTTCCCTCACTATTTGGGAATACATTTGAAAATAAACATAATACAGCCATTACCCTGACAGGTGCCTTAGAGTCACAGGTTTGACATCATGACTTTTGTTAGAGGATGGATGAGAAATGGCAGAGCAGGAAAGGCTCCGGGGCACCATCACAGACAAAGCCTCAGGCTCCCCCAAGGCATCATCACCCAGAAGTAGTGCTAGTACTCAGCAGGCTGTGCTGGTCACTGAGCTGGGTATATGGGGTACTCGGGAGCCAAAGGGAAGAGGGAGGAAGAGAGGGCCAACAGGGCCAGGAGCAGAGCAGAGCATTGTACTATATCCAAGGGGCTTGCTGGAGCAACACTGAACTGGGACCTTAATTGTGGTCAGTGACCTTCAGTCACAGGAATCTGGGTACAAGTTGTGGGGAGTTAAAAGTGGCAGAAAGTGATGTGAAAGTGATGGGAGCTTATTCTCTTTGATAGGCAGATGAAGACCACTTTCCCTAGCTCTCCAAACATAAGGGAAACTTGATGGAAAGCCTAAGGAATGCATCTGGCCCTACAGAAGAGCCAGCATGCTTGGCAGGGACCACGGCATCCCCACACAGTATTTGTTACCTGTGCAGGCCACTCGGGAAAAGACCCCCATACATCATCACAAGGAGAGTGAGGTGTCAGCAGAAGCCCTTTGAGAGGTGTGGCTAGAGATGGTGTAAATTTACTGTCTGGGAACCAAATATCCACATACCATGATTTTTACAATCAACTTTAATGGTTAAAACTTCAAATAAAGGTTTCAATGTTTCTATGGACACTAATGATCTAGTATAAGTTATCTTCACAGGAAGGAAGGATGAGGAAAATTGTGAATGGGAGCCTGGTTTAGAGAAGAGCCACATGATGGTTGATCTTGAGTAAGACTGCTGCGTGGTTAGCGATATTCAAGAAGGTAAGTGAAATTAAAGATGAGTCTGACTTTCAGTAACATAGATGGATTTCATACCCTTGCTCCATATGAGCACCCAGTATTTTCAAATGCTACTATCTGTAATCAACAAATGATGTGATTCATGTGACCAAATTGTTCTCCTTCCAAAGACAGATAAAAGAAACATGGTTACCTTGCCAATGGTTTTGTTCTCAGATGTTTAGTGTTAGGATATGCAGTGTATCTGTAAAAGCATGGAAGCACGAAACATATCAGACCCATACTGGTTGGTCTGGTCATGGGACCAAGGCTCAAGACCTTAAATTTTGGATGAGTCCAAATCATCCAGAATTTACACATTCTCTTAGGAAGGGATTCCACTGAGTGCTTTGCATACAAAGGGTGCTCAATAAGTGGCTACATTTTCTGTTCTGTTTGTCATGGTGACCACACCATCAAAATGCAAATGACAGTTTTCATATGACATTTAAAGAGTCCTGTGTGACTCAGGATAACCACATTTTGAAAGCCTGACCCGATTTGGCTCAGAATTGGTTTCATGTCAGCCCTCAATAGCCTGGCTTCCGGCTATCAGTCAGATTTACTGAGCACCTTCTGGGTACCTGGCACAAAGCTAGGCCCCAAGAGGCAAAGAAGATGCAACAGTGGCCCTGCTCTCCAAGCGTTCCCAATGCAGTGGTGCTGGACGACTGACCACAGAACAGCAAGATGGGTGTTAGAGAGAGTGAGGTGCTGAGGGGGCCCGAGCAAGCTGCCCAAGTGTGCTCCAGGAAGTCAAAGAAGCCTTGAGTGTGGAGATGAAATCTTCACCAGCTTCCAGCAGACAAACAAGTGGGTGTTTGCCAGGCAGAGTGGGGGCCACTACAAGCAGCGAACAGACTTCCCAGTGGGCAGTGCACTGACCACCACGGCACGTCTGAGGGGCAGCAGGACACACTGTCTGACATCACAGAGCAAGATTTCCTATCACCACAAACTGGGGATGATATAGAACACCTCCACTTTCGAGGTAGGATGTTATTTGGTATATTCGTGCAATTCCTATAGAAGAGTGAATCTTAAACATTTGGGGGCAGACATGGAGCCCCTTGAGAATCTGATTTAAAACAAAATAAAACTATGCCCTCTTCCCCCCATGCAGCCATCCTGGAGCCCCTCCTTAAGAAACACTCCTGGAGGGGTACCCCAGCAGCTCAGTCCTTAAGTGTCTGCCTTTGGCTCAGGTCATGATCCCAGGGTACTGGGATTGAGTTCCACATCAGGCTACCTGCTCAGTGGGGAGTCTGCTTCTCCCTCTCCCTCTGCCTCTGCCCCCCCCTCTGCTTGTGTGATTTCTCGCTCTCTCAAACAAATAAATAAAATCTGAAAGAAAGAAAGAAAGAAAGAAAGAAAGAAAGAAAGAAAGAAAGAAAGAAAAGAAAGAAGGAAAGAAAAAGGAAGGAAGGAGGGGAAGGAAGGGAAGAAAGGGAAGGAAGGAAGGAAGGAAGGAAGGAAGGAAGGAAGGAAGGAAGAAAGGAAGGAAAGAAAAGGAAAGAAAAGAAAAGAAAGAAAAGAAAAGAAAAGAAAAGAAAGAAAAGGAAAGAAGGAAAGGAAAGGAAAGGAAAGGAAAGGAAAGGAAAGGAAAGGAAAGGAAAGGAAAGGAAAGGAAAGGAAAGGAAAGGGAAAGAAAAGAAAAGGGGAAGGGAAGGGAGGGGAGGGGAAGGGAGGGGAGGGGAGGGAAGGGAAGGGAAGGAGGCAGGCTAGTTCCTGGAAACTGAAGTGCTTTCCAAGCCAGCTGAACCTACTGGGACCTGCCACCACAGGCACAGGTGCACCTGGCCTGATCTCCCGGCCTCTGCCTGTTTGGGATCACCCAAGTCTCTCGGACCCAACACACCAGGAGAAGCGCTGCGTGGTGAAACCACCAGCAAAGCCCGCCCGGCCCAGAGCAGCCCAGCCAGGACCCAGGAGCTCAGGAGCTCAGCCAGGCCGGGGGCGGCACAGTCCTGCTTCCTGCTGCTCACCCGCCTGTGGGCAGCTCTCCGGCTCAGCTCTGGCTGGGTGTTTCCCCTGAGCCCACAGTCAGCCCTTCAGCTAAGTGTCTACCAACAGAACATTCCATCCACGGCCTTTATGCAAGTGGGAGGCTCTCTAGATGATGATCTATGAAAAGATCGACAAAATAAACAAACACAACCGACAAAGCCCAGGTTCACAAGTAAGACTTAGGGCCTCCACTGGAGCCATTCACCCCTTCTGTTCCCCAACTCCCGGGCCTTGGGTTCCCATCTGTAAGTAGGGCTGCCTGATTCACAATGTAGACGAGAATTAAAACCAAGTGAGGTAATGTAGGTGAAAGTACTCTGAACTCAAAACCTTCTGAAAGGCCATGCATTACTACTGTAGAAATTACTGGAGAACTGATAACATCACAGAAAAAAACAACTGGCCTTTTACTAGAACCCCAAAACAAAATTTGAACTGAAAAAAAAAAAGCGAGATATCCAGTAGAGAGAGAATAGTGTCTGTCATTTGTTTTAAGGTATCATACATGCTTTTATTTATTCAGTACACAATTTTAGAAAGGACAAGGATGGAGAACGACTCTCAGTCTAATTCCAGGTTGGATCGGGTACCCCCAGACACTGGCTGGCACACTTCTCTCTTCACCCCACTGTGTCTGCTCAAGAGCAGGGTCCGGGGTGGTTCCAGCTCCCCCGGGGTTCCACCAGCTGCTGCTTTTTCCCATCATAACTCTGCCTGCTGGCTTCAAACTGGCTGTGGGGGATAAGCCAGTAAAGAACAAGACAAATCCAGAGACCTCAGTCGAAAGCAAATTAAGCAAGGCACATAAAAGTTCAAATGTGGGGGCGCCTGGGTGGCTCAGTGGTTGAGCTTCTGCTTTCTGCTCAGGGTGTGATCCCAGGGTCCTGGGATAGAGTCCCACATCGGGCTCCCCGCAGGGAGCCTGCTTCTCCCTCTGCGTTTGTCTCTGCCTCTCTCTCTGTGTCTCTCATGAATAAATAAATAAAATATTCTTTTAAAAAAAGTTCAAAAGTGGTTCAGCACATTTTTGAATGCTTCATTCATTTGCTGTTCCTCATGCATTTTCCACGCGCACACTACCAGGGGTGTAGAAATGAGTCTGCAATGCAGTAGCAAATAGACTGACAAACAGGCAGTGAGGTGACAGAGGTTTGCAGAGAGACCACCAGTCCACTCTGCAAGCAGTCCCTGATCGAGGAGGGGGCATCCCAGCAAACAGCAGGAGAGGCGCCAGGGCAGCCACAGAGAGCCCTGAGAATCTCAAAGGCTCTGGGAACACTACAGGACTTTAAGCCTGAGAGTGGTTTAAGTTCATGCATTTTTAAACATCCCGCAGCTAGTTATGCAGAGGATGGAGGGGAACAGAGAATTGAAGGCAGGGCTCTAGGGCAGGGAAACTCAGATACTATTGACATAATGCAGGCAACGTGCCACATGAGTCTGAACTTCAGCTGACAAGGAAAAGGGTAAATGAGAAATACTTAGTGGGGAGAAGTCGGACATTTGGAGACGGAAAGTCCCAACCCCAGCTCACAGCTCTGCCACTTGGTAGCTATGTGATCTGCAGATTATATTATGGGCTTAATGGTGCAGGAGTGGAATGAGGAGTAAAAAGAATGAGTAAAGAGATGAACCTGGCACAGGGTAGGCACTCAAGAAATGTCAGCCCCTCTGAAGAACATGGTAGCTCATGCCAAATTTGGGGTCAAGCTTGAACATAAATAGCAAGGAAAGGGGAATGCCCAGGGTAGAGCCACGATGGAACCATCCTGTTGGGCAATGAGGCTGGCCCATGGACTTCAGGGGGAATCCACATTAAAACGTGTGCCTGGAGACAGAGCTGTGTGCCCCGTGACTCCTCTCAGAGTGACTTCAAATGCAGGTGACCCCAGGTCATGGGGTCCAGAGGATCTGCTTCTCCACTGCCTCCAAACCCCAGCCCCTAGGAGAGCTTGGGTTTGCTACCACTCAGGTCAATTCAACAGTACTCCTTCCCTTTTGCAAAGCCACCAGTAACTCAGAGACTACCTCCCTGCCGAGCCACACTTCACCGTCCTCCTTCCCCTTCTGCCAAACCCACAGACCAAGGAAAGAGTTCCCACTAAGGAAGGAGGACTAGAGTTAAGTGTTTCCTGGCTCCCTTCTGGTGAATCGCACGATCACACGTGCGAGCCTGTTGACCACACTCTCAGGACACCCCGACGGATGCTCTTCCCTTCCCGGGTCAAGTGTGTTGATGCCAGGAGCTGGCTGGGGAGTCTGCGGGGTGCTGGGTACCCCGGCTCCTTACCCAGGTCAGGTGCTGGGGGAGCACAGAGAGGCCGGCCAGCACTTTCACTGTGTCACCATGGGGAGCCACTAGCCGGAAATTCACCACCAGTGGAAAGATAAAGGGCAAGGTTATTTCCCTTCACCAGGTATTTGCTACATCACTCGTTTCCTATTTCAGTGAGTTTTAAAAATTTCCCCTAGGGTGTGAGTGTGGAGGCACCCGTGTTGTGAAATATGGTTAGCTCGAGGTGCCTTTTTTTTTTCATGACGTCAGTTTGAGTGTGTGTGTGTGTGTGTGTGTGTGTGTGTTTAGGGAAACTAAAGCCCCAGTGAAGGCCCGTTTTACTGGGATCTCAAAGAAATGCAAAAAAAAATTGGGGAGCAGTTAGAGGAACAGGATTGAAAGGAGAAGGAGAAAAAAAAAGTCTCCATGGAGATTATATGTGACAGAGCACCCGGCTGAGCAGACCTCTAAAGGAACTTTACCTACTTCCTTTTATTTGTCATGTTATCTCCCTTGTTTTTTTTTTTAAGCTCAAATGATTATCTGACAGATTTAGGTCTGTTGCTCTCAATATGGTTTATAACATCATATTAAAAATGTCAAATACTTCCCCCAAATTGCCAGAGGTTCTTAGTATCATCTGAATGTTTTCCTGTGCTCTAAATCTGCAGGTAACTAGGAGGAAGTGGGCCAGAGGTCAGAGCATGGTGCTTAAATAAATAAATTTAAATAATGCTTTAAATAAAAGCAGAAGCCCAAAATGCAAGAATTTTGGCTTGCTGGCCCTTTAAATAATTGGCAGGAACACAGACACACTTCCCTACATGGCATCAGTGGGTGTTTTTTTGGACACAGCTTGATTTCTGTCATTCTCTGGAGTCCCCACTGCTCCGATCACCCACCTCACCCCTCTGTTTTCCCTGACTGGCCTCCCAGGCATTTGAAAACACAACCTCTGAGTTAGGCAGTGAGGCGGGCTCTGATGGCTGTAACCAGACAGACGAAGTTGTGCTCCATACTAGTGAGTTATTATCCCTCAAATATATAGAAATAATCAGGCATCTTTCCCAATGAGCTCAGAGGAAACCAAAGACGTTTAAAAACAGAGCAGGGAGTTCTAGTTCCCAGCTCCTATGGTTTGAGTCTCAGTTCCGCTATCCTGACCTCTCCTACCTACATAGATTCTTAGCCATCACCAAGGGTTGAAAACCTCCTGCTTCGTGATCCACGTCCCCACCAACCACTGCGCTGGGCGTGTATCATTTCTGGACACCAGCTCATGTTGATAGTGGGCAGGGGCACTGGGAGGTGTATGGTGGGTGGGAAGGTCAGAGAACAGAGTGATTCTAACAAGTCGCGCCTTTTCATCAAGGAGCTCAACCCGAGACTTATGCCACATCACGGATTTCCAGAAAATACTGAATAATGACATTTTTTTGTATTTGCTTTAAATTACAGAAATGGGGGACGCCTGGGTGGCTCAGTGATGGAGCATCTACCTTCAGCTCAGGGCCTGATCCCAGAGTCCCAGAATCCAGTCCCACATCAGCAACCTGGAGGGAGCCTGCTTCTCCCTCTGCCTCTCTCTCTCTCTCTCTCTCTCCCCCCCTGTGTGTGTCTCTCATGAATAAGTAAATAAAATCTTTAAATAAATAAATTACAGAAATGGGTCCTTAAGCCCCAGCACAGCTTTATTCAAACATCTCATTTGAGGGATGCCTGGGTGGCTCAGCGGTTGAATATCTGCCTTCGGCTCAGGGCATGGTCCCAGAGTTCCTTGTTCGAGTCCCACATCCAGCTCCCTGCATAGAGCCTGCTTTTCCCTCTGCCTGTGTTTCTGCCTCTCTCTCTCTCTGTGTGTCTCTCATGAATAAATAAATATTTTTTAAAAACCATCACGTTTGAATTAAAGAGAAGTTCCCAAGAATAAAATATTTACTTTCCAGAGTTACTACTGCTGTCTGTCTTTAGAATGAAGAAGGTGAATGGGAGCAGGAGTTAAATTAACGAGACAAGAAGGCTAAGTAGCAGGTGACCATCTGTATGGCATAATTTCAGAGCTGCTGAGAAGAGTCACCTACCTTTTCTTCCCTCCTTACATACACACACACACACACACACACACACACACACACACACATATATACACATATACACACACAGACTTGCACACATGCCACCTGAGGTCACCCAGGGTAAATGACCAGGACATGAACAAATTATGAACAAGCAGCAGGAACTGAGCATTGCAAGGAGAATATACTGGAGTCAAGTCATGAATTACAACTACCTGAGCCTCCTTTATAAGGGTTGTTCTGCTCTGCTGCTAAATCACTATATGGAAGGAAGCCATTCACTTAGATTCATTTGTTTCGATTTGGCAGCACACTAAACCTGACCTTTTCAACCTTCGGGGAAAACTTCCTAAGTAAACAAATAAGTCGGAGCTTCCCACCCATGTGCCACAAATGAGTTATGCCACTACACTGCTCGCCTCTGCCCTGGAGGAGGCCACACGCGGTCTGGGTGGGCCAGCCTCCCCTGCCTCCGCTCCCCTGCCTCCGCTCACCTACTATTGGGACGTAAAGTTACTGTGTGTTGGGGTGCTGTGGCATGAAAAAGTTTGGGAACTATTGCTGACATTTAAACTGTCACAGAAATCCTTCACATTTTCATTACATGTGGTTGCTAGCTTATTCACTGAAGCAGGGCCAAACTATGGTTCAACCCGATTTACTGTGTTTTGTTGTAAATCCCTATTTTAAAGTTCAGGTTTTATTTTTTTTTTTTTTATTTTTATTTGCATTTATTCTATGCAGAATTTACTCCCGGGCCATAAGTTTTTGTTTCTTCAGTTTCTTCTGGGATATCTTTTTCTTCTGTGCAACCTCCTCTTCTGGTTTAGGAACAATCTGCTCTTTTTCAGTAAGAATCATCTCAATGTGGCAGGGAGAGCTCATGTATGGATTAATCCGGCCATGAGCCCTGTAGGTTCTACGTCGCATCTTGGGGGCTTTATTCACCTGGATGTGCTCAATGACCAGAGAATCTACATCTAAACCCTTAAGTTCGGCATTACTCTCCGCATTTTTAAGCATGTGCAGTAAAAATTCAGCACTCTTCTTGGGCCACCGACCTTGTATCCAGAAAGTTCAGGTTTTAAAAGAAAATCTGTCATTCGCCTCTTCACTGTTTTCCCTGCTAATTTCCACCTCCAATGAAGCCAAACTAGGGGTGACTTGTTTTGAGAGGAGGCTCTTCACTTACTCCTTGCCAATCAATCTGCCAGGCTTTCCTCACATTGATTCCTCCCAGGAAAAGCCTGGTGTCCCCAGCGACGCTCCAACAGCTGGAGCTGTCCCACCAGCATGTCAGCCCACCTTCCACAGCCCTGAGATGCTGACCTAGAGCCCTGAGACCCATGAGAGGCACCTCCTCCCTTTCCGGGACTGGCTGGTCATCGCCAAAGGGAGGTAGGTTGAAAGACCATCACTCTATTCCTCTGGGTTCAAAGTTCATTCCTTCCAGGTGTGCACTGCCTCACAGCACTGCATGGAGCTGCCCCTCACTTGGCAAGTGAGGTCGAGAGGCCGCATCCCTCCAGGGACATCACATACCTAGTGGGGAGAAGACAACACAAGAGGTGCATAGGAAATCCCTCATCTAAAATGAAATCCTACATGAACTTGACCTTTGGGTTGACTTACAGGAGTATAGTGTTTTCTCAGCAACAAATTTGAACTCAGAAATTTAGAAATTCATTAACTGAGTTAACATTAATTACCACGATAATCATTTTTCTCTTTGGGAAAATATGCAATTATACTTTTTCAATATTTGCATTAGCTTAGGAGAGGCTATGTCACCAGAGGTGCAATATTAATTTTCTTGCCTGGAGGACAACTGTATCTTTGCCGGGTCTCCTCCTTGATTTCTCTCCCACTCCCCAAAACATAGATGTGCATGTATGTATCTGTGTAAAATGTATGGGTGTTCAGGATACTTAACCAATCGAACTCATAGTGGATCTCTGAAACAGGAGTCCCCCGACAGATCTTTACAACCGTCCTGACAGGTTTACTAGTTAACCTCATTGATGGGGCCCAACAATGCCTTACTCCCAGGAATCCAAGTTATTAACCCACCCCCAGAGAAGATTGAGCCTGTAAAGCAAACACCCTTCTCCAGGTAGCTGCCTTGAACTGCTCTGGGGAGAGAGGGAAGGAGAAAGACCTAGTGGCCTCAACTCCACTCCCCACTTTGCACCCTCTCCCTCCTCCACTCCCCTCTTAAAATATGATATGTTCCCTCTACCCAAACTCAAAATGGAAACAAGGGTCACCCACCAACTAGGTAACTCCTACATTTCCTCTGGGAAGTGGGGAGGGAGGGGGCCAAAGACACTGATGGCATGTAAAGAATACTCACCTGTGGAAGCAGCAAAGTGAGAAAGATGACCACGGGGCCAACCCAGTGGGCAGCACCCCACCTCTCATCTCTCCCTGACTGGCACTCCTCTCCCCTTGGTTTTGGGGATTCCTCTCCTCTTCCAGAAGACCAGGAAGCTTAAAGGCAATGAAAAGCATCCTCTCCTCAGGAGGAGAGCCCCTGGCCTCAGGCAGTTTCCAAGGCAGGAGCTCAAAGGAGTGGTGGCAGGAGCCACCTGGTAGACCACCAGCAGGCTTTGGGGGTGAAAGAATGTTTTGAGCCTGAGTGAGGGATACAGTGGCCCTAAGAACACACATGAGGATCCAGGGGGTGTGACCTCCCTGACCACAAACAAACCCAAGCTGCAATTAGAATCTCAGAGCAATGACTATATGGAAGAAGGTCACCTTGGGAGCTGGTCAGGGTTCGACCTCTGGAAATGAATCTGCCTGCCAGCTTCTGAGTCCTTATCACACCACAATCCAGACAGCACTACACTACAGCATATCACAGAGCACGGGTGCTGGGGAACACCCACCCTCCCTGCGCACTTTCAGGAATAAGCACCTGCCCAGAACCTCACACACATCGGCTTGCTTAATCATCACACCCATTTCACAGATGAAGGAGGTGAGGCTCATTGAGGCTGAGTGCTTGCCCAAGTTCCCCAGGTGGAAATGGCAGAAACAGGCCTTCAACTCGCATCCTACCTTCCAAGTGCACCACTCTGCAGAAGGCCCCTCTCCCCATCCACCCATGTCAGATCCCTATGACATGAGCCATGCCCCCAGTGGCATGTGCACATCACAGGGGATTCTGTGTGGTTTTTAGAAACAGGCACAGGGAATGTCTGACAGCCTTCCAGAAACCACGCTGGCACAGAGCCATCGGGACGGAAGGGGGATACGGACTTTAGGCTTGTGGGATTCCTCAGGGAAGCAGTGGGGACCCCTGAGCGAAGAAAGCTCTGATGCCCAGGGTCAGCAGCATGGTCTTCACACAAAGCGCGGCCCAGAGCCATGGCACAGACCTGGGTGGCTGCTGTAACAATGGAGGAAAGGACCTATTTTGCAAGGATGACGATGACTGGAGCCATGCTGGGGGCTGGAGGAGGCTGTAGCATGTGCTTCTGTTTTATAGCAAGAAGAGCATCTTTTGATACTTTCATTTGATTTCCTTGAAAAGTTCTATTTTTAGCTGGGGGGGGGGCGGGAACTGTGCCACCTTGTAAAGAGCTGCTCACATCTACCCACCAGGATTATTTTTTCTAGATGCTTAGAGATTTCAAAGAATTCAAAACATCTGGCATCCTCCCTCTCCCCCGCTTCCCCCCACCCCCCACCCCGTGTCCCTCCCGGCCTGGGATAAAAATGTTTTTCGGAGCCCCGAGAAATCCCCCAGGGGCACAAACAGCGTCGGGGAAATCCTAACCCTCTCTCGGTCTCAGCGCGGCGCTTCCCGAGAAAGGGAAGCGGCCTCTCCCCGCCCCGGGTCGCGGAGCTGCTGCGCAGGCGCGCGCCGAGCCCCGCCCCCCCCCCCCCCCCCCCCCCCCCCCCCCCCGGCCCGGGCTGCTGCGGGCCCGCAGTCCAGTCCCGAGAGCGAGAGCGCGGGAAGGAGCGCGGGTGTTCGTGGGCCCGGCTGCGAGCACCCCGCCGCGCGCCCAGGGGCGCTGTGGGCCCCCCGGAGGCACGCGGTGCGCGCTGCCCCGAGGCCTCGCAGGGCCGCCCCCTGGCTCCCTCCCTGGCCCACCCTCGGCGCGGGGCCTGAGCCTGCACACCCGGGCTTTAAAAGGTGGGAAGACAGGAATCCTCGTGCACTTCCCCGGAGGAGAACCGGGGCGACCGCGCTTGGGAAGAGGACACATTAGATAGATGCCCACGCGTCCTCGGTGGCTCCACGGCCTGGCCCTGTGACCCGCCTGCACCCTCTCCAATGGACCCTGCTCCTCCGGCCTCTGTCCCCGCTGCCCTGGCCTCCTCGGGGGCTGCCCCCCCCCCGCCCCGCCCCGCCCCGCCCCGCCCCGCCCCGCATGGCTCGCCCTCGCCGTTGCTTGGGGCTGTAGCTGGATGCCCAGAGCACACACTCCAGAACTGCGCTGCTGGGACTGAATCCCAGCTCTGCCGTTGACTAACCGTGACCAAAGTGCTGTGTGCCTTGGTTTCCTTGCCCGTCAAATGGGGATAAAAGTGGTACCTACCTCATAGGGTGGCTTGGGATGAGGATGAGAAGAATCACATGGAGGAGGTTAGAACAGGGCTGGCACATAGGTTCCTTGGCGGCTGTGTCCTTTTTCAAGAGCTTCCCAGGAAGGGTTCTGGGGCCACAGCCTCCGCCCAAAAAGAGATGAGATCTCAGTCTCCTCCACTAACCGGTTTAAACGTTAATTGTTAATTTATTAGCTAAACAGTACTAGCATGAGTTGAGGGTCTAGGCTCCCCAAGAAGGCATTCTGCTGCGTCCTGGCAGGGTAACGCAGAGAGCCCACGCTCTCAAGGAGCTTATAATGTAGCAGGAAAGTTTGTGTTTCACCAGCCCTGATGGACAAAAAGGGAAGGGATGATGACTAACTCTTTAATTTTTGTTCATTCTTTAATTTTTAAAAGATTTTATTTACTCATGAGAGACAGAGAGAGAGAGGCAGAGACATCAGCAGAGGGAGAAGCAGGCTCCCCATGGGGAGCCAAATACGGGACCTGATCCCAGGACCCTGGGATCTCGACCTGAGCCAAAGGCAGATGCTCAACCACTGAGCCCCCCAGGCACCCCCTTTTGTTGTTTTTTTTTTAATTTGAGGAATGAAACTCCTATGTGTTTGGGAAATGTATCCAACTTATCTAAATTAGTTTAGAGTAGAATGTTGTATATGTTTTTATTTTTTTAATTTTTTAAGAAAGTTTTTGCTTTTTTTTTAATTTTTTTTTTTTGTGTGTATTTATTTATGATAGTCACACAGAGAGAGAGAGAGAGAGGCAGAGACACAGGCAGAGGGAGAAGCAGGCTTCATGCACCGGGAGCCCGACGTGGGATTCGATCCCGGGTCTCCAGGATCGCGCCCTGGGCCAAAGGCAGGCGCCAAACCGCTGCGCCACCCAGGGATCCCGTTCTATATGTTTTTAGTATGTACTTAGTACCATATTCAAATATATATAATGAGGGGCTATTTTAAAGAAGTTTTATTCAATTTTTATAGGACTTGATATCTGATTTTTAAAGCATTGTGGAACTATGCGCCACCTAGGTGTGTATTATTAGCATCAGTGAGTGAAGATCTCCAACAGCCACAGAAATTTGTTTGTTTGTTTGTTTATTTGCCACAGAAATTTATTGACAAGAACATGCCCTTTGCCTCCAAAGGAAAAATGCTTTCGGTTGTGTTTTACTATAAATAGTATGAGACACAAAGAAGTTAAGTGTATTTCATAACATGACCAAATGGTTTTGAAATCTCCTTTTACCCCAGAGGCAAGAGCAGTTCACAAGTGATAATTACTACCCTTCCTAAGACTGGCTTATATAATTCGCAGAATCCAGGGTGAAATGAAAATATGGGGTGCCTTGTTCAAAGAACAGAATGTAAAACGAAGTATAAACACCTCTGAGCATGGGGACCCCTGTGACTGCATGGGTCATGTGTCCATGAGGCTGGCTCAGTTGCCCCCTCTTACTGCTTTAATGTATTGTAATATTAACACTAATGTATTGACACATTTAAGGAACTTTTTATAAAAAAATATTTTATTTATTTATTTATTTATTTATTTATTTATTTATTTATTTATTCATGAGAGACACAAAGACCTAGGCCAAGGGAGAAGCAAGCTCCTTGTGGAGAGCCTGATGCAGCACTCAATCCCAAGACCCCAGGATCACGACCTGAGCCGAAGGCAGACGCTCAACCACTGAGCCACCCAGGTGTCCCAAAGAACTTTAAAGTTTAACACTTTTGCTTCACATATTTACCAACATTTAACAACATTCCCTTAGCTTCACAAAAGATTTACTTCTTTTAAAAAAAATCATATTTTAGAATAAAATAGATACATCTACGTTTTTTTTTTTTTAAAAAACAGCTATATAAATGCATTTCTCATGTTTTCTCTAAACTTAAATAAAGGTAATTGCTTTAGGCTGCAAATGTGACTTCAGTGTGGATTTCACTATGGGCCCTCATTCACATATTGAAACAGCCCATCCTGGCTCTCTTTTACAAAGGCTACACTATCAAACAACAGGACTGGGAAGAATTTAGATTGCTTGTTCCTATTGACTGAAATAACAGATACCTATTTATGTCCCACACCTTGCCAAAACTTACTCATCAAGACTTACCCAAAGCAGCACATTTGGAAAGAAATTTTAGGGCCACCCCAAGAGCAAAGCTGCTGAATACTGCAAACACAACAGTGTATGCTGACTTTGTACCAGGCACTGTTTGAAGCCCTTCACTGATAGTAACTTATTTAGTTCTCAAAAAAATTCCCTTCGGTTAAGAAATGACATCCCATTACTTGTGCCATAATCGAGTCTTCAAAACAAATCAACAAATCCAGCCATACTCAAAAGGAGGAAAATTAAGCTTCACATTCTGGGGGCAATATACCAAGGGAATCATCAACATACTTTTAGAAGCATCTCATTGACATACAGATTATATTTAAAACCAAAGGAGGCCAGATAAGATCACCAAAAGAGTGAAATCAAAAAGCAAGGGAAACCAAAGAGTGAGCCCTCGGAGGCTTCAACGTTAAAAGGTTAATTTTCTGTTTTCTAGATAGGCAAATGTGGCATGGGAATTATGCAATTTCCCAAGGTCACCAAGTCAGCAAGGGGTGAATCTGGACCCAAGACCTAGACAGTCAGGTTTCAGAGCCTATGTGCTTCATTGCTCTGCTGCTCTGACAGAAACCACTAAGGCCCACATTCAGCGAATAAGCAGACTAATGGGAGTATATAAACTCCCAACTGATAGTTGCCATCTGGTCTGGTGTGTAAGATCCATGAAAACTATTTCTTTTTGGGTTCTTGGCCTCAGTGTTTCTCCCCCTGGATGATGGTGCAAGGTAGGTATATAACCATTTGTTCATTTATTCAACAAATTTTGGTTGAGCATCTCTGTATGTCAGGCACAATTCTGTGAACTTGGGATAAAATAGACAAAGAATTCTGCTCTTACGGGGCTTATAGTCTGGCAAGGGGCAATATAATATAGGTAAGAAACCTAATAAATGATCTAGTTATGTTGGAAAGTGCAATAGGGGAAACATAGAATTGGGTAAAAGGAATTGGCAATTCATAGCAAGAGGGGGGTCAGTTGCAATAGTGAATGGAATGGACAGTATAGGTCTCATTGCAAAAGGCAGTTCTGAGCAAACATATGAAGGAAATGAAAAACTTAGCCAAGATATCAAGGGGAAGAGCATTCCTGGCAGAGAAAACAGCAAGAGCAAAGCCCCGAAGGCTGGAGTGTGTCTTGCATGGTGAAGGAGCAGCATGGTGGGCAGTGGGGCAGGAGGGGAGGGAGTGAGAGTGGGGGCTGAGATACAGTCAGCAGGTAACAGGTCCAGGTCAAGCAGGGCCTTGTGGGCCCTTAGGAGGACTCCAGCTCATCTTTTCTGACTGAGGGAAATGGGAAGCCATTGAAAAGATTATAGCAGAGCAGTAATATGATCTCACTTATTTTGTTTTGTTTTGTTTTCTTTTGGGGTTTAAAAAAAGATTTATTCATTTGAGAGAGAGAGCAAGAGAGCACATGCATGGGGTTGAGGGGAGAGGAGCAGGGAGAGGAGCAGAAAGAGATGAGGAAAGAGAATCTCAAAGCAGACTCTCCACTGAGCATGGAGCCCCATGTGGGGCTTGATCCCATGACCCCAAGATCATGACCCGAGTTGAAACCAAGAGTCAGACGCCCAACTGACTGAGCCACCCAGGCACCTCTGATGTAACTTATGTTTGAAAGGAAGCACACTGGCTGGTTTGCTGCAAATAGCCTACGTCAGGGGAGATGCCAAAGGCAGAAAGGAGACCTGTTAGCAGAATACTGTAGTAATCTAGGCAAGAGACAATGGTGGCTCAGCCCAGAGAAGGTGCAGTCAATATGGTCGGAGGTGCCTGGACTCTGAACAACAAACCTTGGAGGTTAGGCCAATCTGCCAAATTTGAGGTAGAGTGTTAGAGAAAGAGAGATTTTTTTAAATTTTTATTTAAATTTTAGTTAACATACAGTGCAATATTGGTTTCAGAAGTAGAATTCAGTGACTCATCACTTACATACAACACCCAGTACTCCTCACAACAAATGCCCTCCTTAATTCTCATCACCCATCTAGTTCATCCCCCACTCACCCCCCCTCCATTACCCCTCAATTTTTTCTCTATCACCAAGAGTGTCTTATGGTTTGTTCCCCTCTCTTCCTCTCTCTCTCTCTCTCTTTCTCTCTCTCTCTGTCTCTCTCTCTCTCAGGAAACAGAGAAAGAGAGAAATTTAAAAGGACTAAAATTTCTTGGTCAGGGTAACCAGAAGGATGGAGTGGTCTTCCACTGCAATGGGAAAGACTGAGATGTAATGCATTCTGGACATGTGAGACCAGCAGTCCAGTTGTGTACCTGTTGAGTTTGAGATGCTTGTTAGACGTAGGGAAACAGATATGGGAGTTGACTGCATTATCTACTGCTAGGTAACAAATTACTCAAAATGTAGCAGTTTCCAACAACAATCATTTATTACCCTAAGGTGTCTGTGGTTCAGAAGACTGGGAGCCACTTAGCTGGATAGTTCTGGCTTAAAGACTGCAATCAAGGTGTTGATGGGGCTGCAGTCTCATTTGAAGGCTAGTTGGGAGAAAGATCAGCTTCTAAGTTCATTTGCATAGCTGTTGGCAGACCTCAGAAGATCCACTTCCATGTTCACCCACGTGGCTATTGGTATAACATATATATATATATATGTTGGTAGCTTTGGATCCTGGCCACATGGGCTTCTCACAACATGGCATCTGGCTTACCTCAAGATGAGTGATCCAAGAGACAGTGAAGAATTACTTAAAATGGAAGCTGAAGTCTTTTTATAACCTAACCTTGGTAATGACCTTCAATTACTTCTGCCATAATCTCTTCAGTAGAAGCCAATCAACAAGTCCAGTTCACACTCAAGACTGGTGAAATTAAGCTTCACCTCTTAAGGACAGATATACTAAAGGATTCCTGGGCATATTTTTAAAGACATCACATCTGCATACAGATTATATTTAAAGCCATGAGACCAGATAAGCTTACCAGAAGAGTGAGTATGAAAAAAAAAAAAGAGAGAGAGAGAGAGAGAGAAGAGGACCAAGGATAGAGTCCCAGGAGCTTTCAACCTTAAAAGGTTGGGGAGAAGATGAAGAGCTATCAAAGGGGATTCAGAATGAGAGATTTGTCAAGTAGGAAGAAAACCAAGAGTGTGATGTTTTAAAACTGAGGGGAAAAGGTGCATCAGAGAAGAGAGAGTAGTCTACTCTGTCAGATGTTGCCATTAGGCAGGGTCACCATGTATCTTGGCTTGCCCAGGGCCATCCCAGCTCACTCTGGTTTTGTCCTAGTATTGTTGCTAAGAAGGCCCCTTTTCACCTTGAAATGCAGCCCAGTCTGACAATGAATTATATGGACATCCCATACTCAAGTAAAGTAGCATGAGCACCAAGATTTGGGAATTGGATGAGGCAATGTAACCAGAAGGGGATCATCTAATTAGTGATTTACTGTGATACATGTATCAGCATCCTTTTCATCCAAAATACTTTTCCTATTAAAAGTTATTAAAGAGTCATGTAAAATATTAGCTAATATTAGCTAAATATAGCATGCAATAACACCAAATTGAAATAAGATTTGATGAATCACAAAGGCAATTAGTTCACTAAATTTTAACTCTTCTCAATCACTACTTGATATAATCACAGATGACACTGAAGTCTGAGTACAGCTTTACTGCAAACTCACTTTATGAATTAGCAATCTTGAAAAAGTTATGACTATTGCAAAGCTACAGAACAGATAGACTTTCTTGTAGAAACAAAATAATTTGACAATCTGGCAAAGAGCCATCTTCAATGTGATCCAAGTAGATAAAATAGAAACATATCCCAAGATTTTTTATAAAATCTAAGTATTTTTTTTTATCTGAGTAGTGTTCTCATTTTAACTTCAGAAGCTATGAAATGATTGTATCCATGGAGGATCCTGCCTTACAGGTATCAGCCCTCTGATTGTGGGACTCTATGTGAAGAGTCAGCTAGGGGTCATGACCACATGAACACTATAGGTGCAGTTGGGTATTGTTCATAAGAGAGTGCCATGCTGGAAAATCAGCCCACTGGGAAAAGACAGCCAGGGAGCCAGGGCATGACACAGAGGGTTGGAAACAGACCAGAAATCCAACACTTACTAAGTGGTTGCTGTAAACTCTGAAGCCGTTTACCTAGAGCAGTACCTAATTTTATCTTTACAACACCCTGTATATCTGGTACTGTATTAGTCTGCTGATGTCACAAAAATAACATGGAACAGATCATCTCAAGACACAGTAGCTTACAAAAACAAGCATTTACTTGCTCATGCATGGGGAGGTCATCGAGCATTTGGCTGATATAGCTGGGCTCAGCTGGGTTTGGACGCCTATAACACGGTAAATTCAGGTGTTACCCAGTGTCTCTTATTCTTCTGGGACCTGCAAAACACTCACAGCACGTGCTTCTAACGGTGATGGCAGAAGTGTGAGACAGCACATTCAGCCTCATGAGCACATTTAGGATCTTTGCTTGTCTCACATACACTAACATCCTCTTGTCCAAACAAGTCCAATGGCCAAGCCCAAAGTCAAGAGTCAAGGATGTACATTCTGCGCACCAGGAGACCATGTCAGAAGTGTGCATGTGTGATACTACTACTACTACAGGGGTGTAAAACCTGGGACTAAGAACTAAATCCAGGGATCCCTGGGTGGCGTAGTGGTTTGGCGCCTGCCTTTGGCCCAGGGCATGATCCTGGAGACCCGGGATCGAATCCCACGTTGGGCTCCCAGTGCATGGAGCCTGCTTCTCCCTCTGCCTATGTCTCTGCCTCTCTCTCTCTCTGTGTGTGACTATCATAAATAAATAAAAATTAAAAAAAAAAAAGAACTAAATCCAGCACAGGTGTTATCATTATCTTCATCTTAAAGATGAGGACACCAGGAGGGTTTAGAAGACTTGCCCAGAGTCCCACTTAGTGGAGACTCTAACCTTTAAACCCAAGCAGATCAGCTCCAGACCCCAAGTTCTTATGCAGGGTATCTCAACAGGAACCAAGCAAAAGCTCCTACAGGCCAGGAAAGACACATGAAAGATCAGACACAGCGTGGAAAAAAGGCCAGGGGAAGGAGCAGGCCAGAATCAGCCAAAAGGAACCCTGCCCATGCTGATCCCACATCTCCTCAGATCATTTATCCACAGGTTTATATAGTGTTCCTGCTCTTGCCTATAAATTGGCAAATTTACACCCCCAAACAGGGAATCAGTCCTACAATCTTTTCAAAATTCCATCAGTTACCCAAAAGTTTATTCTTTTCATATTTTTATGTTGTTTCAAGTTGTCTGCAATGAGTAAAACAAAAGTACAACTTTAAATAAAGAAATATATAAAGTTTTAGAATATAAGTGTAGTTTTTTCCCACTATTTGAGAATTGGTTCATGGGAAGTTTTTCTGTTATGATTAGAACATGTTTAAATATATTTGTAGTTCACAAAATTCCAAAGGTTTTTCCCTCCACAAATATTGCTTTGGGAGTTTTATTAAGACCTAAAAATCTACTCCATTTGCACATCTAAGACAAGAATACATTTCAAGTGCTTCAAAAACTATTTGCTACTTACTAGGTAACCAATTTTGTGTACAATAGATAAAAATGTAATAAAATTGATATGTTATTTTTTAGCTAATGACTACATTAAATAAATGTTTATAATAAAAAATAAGGTAGGAAGCGTTCAGACTGATGAGAAGAGGTTTTTACTTTTAAAGTGTTAATATTTTGATTTTTCTATTACACCAAACGGTTCCAATTTAGGCAATATTTCTTAAAATTTCAGTAAAATACAGTCTTTTTCTATCAGCCAGTTTCTTACTGCTGACCAAACCAAATCATAATAGGCTAATGGATTATGAAAGAACAATTCAAAGAAAATACCATCGAAGGAGAAATGACAATCTTGTTTTAATCCCAGAATAGATCCATTTGTAATTACTTAATACATAGGTGATGCAACATTGGTACTTTCATAGAAACAAAAAGAATTCTTATGACTGATGTCATTGCACAATTGATCTCTCCACCCTGGTTGCCTGTGAAACTCATTTCTCTTCAACTGCAGATAACTGTATACACCAATTTTTATCTTTGATTTCCAAAATCTTGAAATAGAACTGTGGTCAAACTTCCGACCCTATTATTAAAATAAATTTATTGTCTAAAAATGGGATCTCTTGTTTGACTATTGGGTATAGAACTTTAAAACTAGCCTGTTATATACTTCATATCTTATATGCAATTATTAGAAAGTAAGAGAGAGTTGCATACCATTTAAGTCAGAAATTTAGAAAAGCAAAATTAAAATGCACCCTGCTGAGTAGAAAAAAGAAAAAGAAAATTTAAAACTGGAAGTAAAAGTTTTAGAATGTGAAAACAGCAACAAGAAAAGATCTAGTTTGGATAGCAAACAGCATCATTAGAATACAGAACTATGCCTGAGAAAAATGCTCAAGACCTTTATAGAGAATGTTTTTGATTCGATAGGAAATAAAGGAAGACTTCAGTTCTGGGGAGTTCTATATTATTCATGGATGGGAAGACTCAATCTTGAAGCTTTCCTTTCCACCCCAAGTCACTGTTATTGTTAGGCTGATCGAAATCCCCAGGGGGTTTCTTAACTAGAACTCCTTAAATTCTTAAGAATTTAAGACAAGTTTGTGAAGAAAAGCAAAGAGGGAAGACAGGCTCTACCGGCTACTGTCTACCAAAACAAACCATGAACCCACATAAAATAGAATGAGTGTCTCTGGATGGCAGGGTTATGGATGATTGCTGTGTTTTTCTTGTATTTTAAAAGTCACCCTCTTCTGAAAAGAAAATGTACAGCTGACCTTTGACTAACATTGGTTTTGACTATGTGGGTCTACTTAGACAGGGGTCTCTCACAATACAGTACAGTACTGTAAATGTGCTTTCTCTTTCTTATGATTTTCTTAACGTTTTCATTTCTCAGCTTACTTTATTGCAAGAATACAGTATATAGTACATATTCATAATATGTGTTAGTCGGCTGTTTATATTATTGGTAGAGCTTCTGGTCAGCAGTACGCTATTGGTAGTTAAGTTCTGAGGGAATCAGAAGTTAGACACGTGGATTTTTTGGCTTTGGGCGGGTCACTGCCCCTAACCCCTGCATTGTTCTTGGGTCAGCTGTATAAAAAAAAACATATCTAGGTCCTGCGGGGACAAGCAGAGGTAGGAGAGGGCCTGGGGGACAACTGAGGTGATTTTCAAACCCACTAAGAAACATCGGCACAGCTGACAGGTGGCCGAGCTAGGATATGATTCAGCAAGCTGAAGATGTGATTCTCTATCTAAGCCCAAGGTCACACTTCTGCAAGTTACCTAGTAATGTTTGCATCATCACACACTACATTGCCAGATGCGGAGATAGATGCAGACTTTTCCTATCAGGAGATCCCAACCTTATATTTTCACACAAACAAAATGTTGCTAAATCTTGTTGGTTATCATAAATGCAAATGCAATCCCCTTGACTAAGAAGTCAATCCTTCTCAAATGTTTTTGGATGTTAATTCGAATGTCAGAGTCCTTTTTGTAAAGCATAGAACTAGTGCCATAAAAACGGGATATTTTCTTTTCTGCCACTTTGCCCCCGTCTCCCTGGCTGCTAGCTCCTGCCCAGGCACCATCATTTTCCTGCCCAGCTCAAGACAACCAGTTCTTTTTCAAAAGCAATTTACTTTCTCTGCTTTTCTCGGGAGATTGGTGCTGACCTAGAGGTTCCTAGATTGTCTCCCATCATTGAGACTATCAGAGTTTGTGGTGTGCAAGCAGAGTTTTGAAGTGAATGTGAGCTTTGGAGACAGACAACAGATAGATGGTCTAAGTCCCTCTCCTGTTGCTTCTGGGTTTTGTGCACATACCCACAAATTGAAGTCATTGAGCTCCCTCGGAGGTGTGAGTAAAGGTCAGTGTGTCTAGCTCTTGGTGCTTAAAAACTAAAAGTGAGTAAATTTCCAGAATAGTATGGGGGGGGGGGGGGACTGTAAGTAATTCAAAATTCCCGTAAGGTCTTTTTTTCTTTTTTATTCTTTCAGTCACAGATTCTCTTGTTCCATGTCTGCTTTTTAGAGGAACTCCTAAATGTAAGGAGGAGGGAAAGTTGATTAGAGGGCGGACGTTCTGGTCACAAAGCATGGGCCAGGAGAGGGGCTGGGGCCAGGCAGCACTGAGCACAGCCCCTCTTCCTCTTTCCCTTCCTCTCTGCTCTTAGGGGAGCACTGCCTTAGGAAGCACTGCCAGGGATGAGGGTTAGTTTAAAAAATAAACAAAAAGAATTATTGAGATGATTTCTTCCATCCAGTGAACACCATTACACTAACTTAGAGCAAGGTCAGAGGGAAATAAGGGACTTCCCCTTTCCCAGAATCTCAGCATGTGGCCCTTTCTACAGAAGAGAAGCCCACGACCACCCCACCCCCACCGCCAGGCACTCGGGGTCACTCTGTGATGTAGGCAACAATGAGCCCAGCATCAACAAAGGGACCACCTCTTGCTGCGGTGCCAAAGGTGGGACAGGCCCAGAGTTTAGATGGAGTGGGACATGGGGGAGTGTTGTGGGTTATTCTTAAATTTCTTAAAGGCTCCATGTCTCCTGTCATGTACTGTTAAAGCCTGACCAGAAATGGACCCACTGGGTGTTGGTTCCATGCTGCATAGAACTTGGTCCAGTCTCTTGTTCTGTTAACACAATGAACACTGGCTGCCCATCTCTGTCCCCCAAGAGGACAGCCTAAGTTTTGGACTCTACACAGGGCCTCATGGGTCCGGGCCCAAATGTCAGTAGTCAGTTTGGGCTAGACTCTTTTGATATAGCTAATGAAGACTGCAAAACAAAACTTAAGTAAAAATGATAAACAATGGGTCCCAAGACGCCATAACCCAGTTTTACCAAGGACACCAACTAACAGATTCATCTGAATTTGCCTTCCTCTCCTCCTCCCCTTGTAGAGCCATGTGTTCTCTGAAAGTATCATTTATGTCTTGGCGATTCAGATGTCCTACAAGAGACTTTATCCTTAAATGGTCCGGCATTAATATTTCCTCACAGCACGTCTCTGTTCAGTTTTACTAATTGTCAAGTGTTTTCATTTTCTGCAAACTCTGAGTCCCAGAATGCTGTTCTCTGGAACCTGGGGAGACCCAGAGCAAAGCTAGGGAAGACCAAAGGGAAGGGTGATGCCCCTTTACTGGTCAAATCCCACTGTGTCTTCAATGACTTCTGACTTCCTCCAGGTGTTTTTAAGGCAGGGGGAAGGGGGGAGGGCAGTCTTCTCGCAAATGATGCCATGGAGACAAAGAATAGAAGTGAGCAAATGAAATATAGAAGCCTAAAGCCCACCACCCTCCACTTAGGTAATCCTGCCCTGAAAGCTCACTAAGGGGGTGTGAACAAGGCCAAGACAGATGTCCCTCTCCAGGGAGGGCCTGAACAGTGTGGCCCAAACAAAAGCTAAAACATCTTCCATCCTTTCTTTCCCCCAATGCCTAAGGCTATGCACCCCACCCCTGCCCTGCACCTTCTGCCAGGCCCTCCTCCTCTCTTGTCTGGCAGTTGTCCTGCTCTCCCTGCCCATTTCACCTTCTAGACCCTACTTTGCTCTAAGACTCTGATTCTGCCAAACAGCCCACCTCACCTTTCTCTTATCACTTCCAGTTCTCAGTGGAACTGAGAGGCCCCCCAGGGCTGTACGGCACAGAGAACCCCTTCCTCTCCAGCCTGACACACATCTCCTGCCTCCTCCCCACCCCTAACACATGCACAGGAACACTTACAGCTTACCCTGTGCGCTCCCATTTCTGGGCCTTCACCCTGATCCACTCCTCCACCATGAATTCCCTCATCCCCCTACAATTGCACAAGACCCAGGCACCTCCTGAACAGGGCAGACCTCATTCACCTTGGATTCCCACAGAGCAGGTACTTGATAAACTTTCTATGGATAATTAGAGAGTTGCTGACCTGGTTAGGGGATGGAGTTCCCATCAAGTCACTGCTTCAGCTGGGACATTTCAGAATGGCCACACCACAGAGGGCAGCAGCGTGGTAAAGACCTGAAGCTGGGGGCTCAGCTGGCCCTGAATCAAGCCCCATCCCTGCCTCGGGGGATGCCAGTCTTGTCCTGCACAGAATGTGAACCACAGCAGAAGCGCCACGTGACCCTGGTGGGAAGGCTTGCAGGGGTAATGACTGGAAAATGTTTATCACCATGCCAGGCACAATAAAAGTGCCCAATAAATACCAACCTAGAAAAAAATGCCTGGATCCATGAAGTTCTAGTTTTCTTTTTTTGTTTTTAGTTTATTTATTTGTTTGTTTATTTATGAGAGACACACAGAGAGAGGCAGAGATATAGGAAAAGGGAGAAGCAGACTCCCTGTGGGAAGCCCCATGTGAGACTTGATCCTAGGACCCCAGGATCACGCCCTTAGCCAAAGGCAGACGCTCAACCACTGAGCCACCCAAACTGTCCCTAGTTTTATTTTATTTTTCCTTCATCTCTCACAAATCACAATCCAACTTGAGAAGTGCTTTCTCTTTTCAGTGAGAAGGGCCAAATGCCCACTTCCTCAGTGAGACAAGGCCTGGGGGAGAGAAAGCTGCGCTGGGTCAGCAGGGCGGGAGGGTGGGCGGCCACCGTGTGGTGGGCCCCAAAATCTGAGGGCCTGGAAAAACCATGGTTTACCACAGAAACCATGACAGGACCTTCAAATTAACACCCAACCTTCCTTCCTCCCCCGGGGGCCTCCCAAGCCCCCTCAAAGGTAAGGACAGAGGCCACTGCTCCAGCAGCTAAGAAGCCCACTCTGTGGTTTGACTTTTCCTGTCCTCCCACTTGCCGCAGAGTGGGCAGCGCTGCTATTACTCAGGTGCCGCTGCTGTCAGGGCTCAGAAGGGGCGGAAATCACAGGCCCCCGCAGCCTCTCACTGCTCCCTGGAGCTCCTGGCCTTGGCCTTAACCGGAGGCCAAAAATGTCTTCTGCTAACACTGCTCCCTTCACTCCTGGATGCAGGAATCTTTCTCACAATTGCTTTTAAGAAAAGATGGCCCGTTTTTGGTTTTGTTTGGGTTTTGTTTTGTTTTGTGAAAAAAAGGGCAGCACCCTCTCCCCCTAACAACCACATCTGTTAAGAAGCAATTGCTATTATCCTATTGGGAAGAGCTTCAAAAAGTGTTCTAATAGCTATAGACAGTTTAGTACAGGCCTTAAAACCACATCTCTGCTGCACAGTGATTCCTGCCCAGTTTCTAGCATTAGAATCCTACTCATTTACCTTCCTCACCTCTTCTGGAAATCAGCTTCTCACACAGCTCTCTGCTCCCCCAAGCGCTCCCCCCACTCCAAGAAGCACCTGTAGAGGTCAGTGGTCTTTCCATCCGCTAGACAGGACCTCATTTGACTCAAGCAGGAGGCACAAAATACTTAACTCAATTTCCCGAAACAAATAAATAAATAAATTGTTCACGTGAGTGGCCATAGAGGTGACAGGGATGGTTGTCAATTTTTTATATTATCAATATGTTTTTGTTGAACTTAACCCTGTGCCAGACATGTCCTAGTCCCTGGGCACACACTGAGGGGCTTTCGACCTAATTGGAGAAACATGAACAACCATGCGTCCATTTGTCTTCTTTGGAACAACAGTCCAAGCCTCAATAGATGCTTCAGTTAAGAGTGTGCTGGGCATAAAGACTGAGAAGGCAGTATGCCTCATCTCCATCTGGGAGATTCACACAGCACAGCAGGGTTTTAGAGGACATGAGAAATCCCATCATAAAGAATCTGTTTCACTATGTATCAGTCAGGGTGGGCTAGGTTATGCTGCAGGAAACAAACAGCTCAAATACCTCTGTGGACCAGCAAAGGGTATTTCTTACTCATGGGACATGCCCACTGTGACTCAGCTATTGGACACAGGCTCATGGAACATGCTCGATTGCAAACATGGCTGGCCTCCATGTTAAGGGAGAAGAGATATGGTGAGCACACATGTGGTGTGGCTCGCATGACTTGAACTAACGGTGATACGGTGCTCTGTGGCAGCCTAGGGACAAAGGGATGTGATAGAGCTGGTTGGGCATGCCAGACATAGGACTCCTTCCCACAGGGAGGACCTGGCATGAAAACAGACCATAGCAGTAGTTTCTTTAGGAAGGGGCAAGTAGGTACCATCAGTCCAGAAAAAAACAAGTCAAGATCTCTCCAAAGCAAGAAGGCAGGTGAAATAGGGGCAAGCCAAATATGGACACCCAAAAGGATGACTAAGTAGAAAGGAAGAAGTTTTTTCAGTGGGTGTCTCCAGTAGACTGTCTATAGGGAATTTAAACATAGAGGCTGGGGACTGTGATTTCAACAAGGAATACAGGATTAGCCTTTATCCTGATAGCAAGCAATAAATTCTCCCAACATCTGCTGAGACAAGCCTATACAAACAGGGAAGAGATGCCCAATGCAAATACTCACTGAACTATTTTACAGTTTATACCACAGAAGGATAGAAAATCATCATAATATACCAGCCACGAACAAGTCTGACAGAGCAGGGGCTCTGGTTCTCTGCAGAGAACCAGAAAGGTGATTTCATATGTGGGCATCTTTGATTTTCCTCAGGGTGAGATCAGAGATTGAAGCACTGGCAGCATGGCCAGACATCCCTGGAGAACTGAGAAAGCCTGGCTCATCCACATGAGGAATCCTATACTTTTCAGTTCAGATGGTCTTAAAGTCATTCTTATGAACCATATAAAGAGGGGGATAGCCAGGTCTGTCTCATCAGAAGATCACCAGGCTTATTCAGTCCTGAAAAAAATAATCAACAAACCAAAAATAAAATTTATTTAAATTGATATAGGATCTCTACCAGAAATCTGCTACAATCATACTTAAAAGTGAAACATTAGCAGCATTCCTATTAGAGACAAACAGGAAATGGGGCTCACTGTTCAATATTATATTAGCAATAGCACAAATGAAATTCAGCTACAGAACAAAGTAAGAGGTATGTAGCAGGAACAGATTCTCCCAATACCTAGTTTCACTTACTTTCACATAACAGATTTTAAGTCAGGCACATGACCACCCAGAATAAAATCTATTTCCCAGACTTTCTTGCAATGAAACCAGTGGCCATTAGCTCTAGCCAATAGAATGAGAGAGGAAGTGTCATGCAATAACTTCTGGGAACTTCCCTTAAGAGTCAGTTCGGATGTATCCTTCTCTCACGTCTTTCTCCCATCCTACTACCTGGAACTGGATGTTGTCATCTCAGATCTAAGACTGAGGGATAGTGAGCTGGAAGGCCACTGGATCCATGAGGATTTCCCAGAACAGAGCTACCATACCAACACAGGACTACCCATCCCTGAGCATTTTATTAGAAAGAAATAAACATCCCTCTTGTTTAGGTCACTGCTCATAGTTGAAGAAAATCCTAAGTACTATGAGAAATAAATATCTAGATCATTTATCTTAAACAAGGGTCAGCAGATGACTGCCTCGGTGCCAAATTCAGTCAGCTGCTTGTTTTTATAAATAAACTTTTATTGAAACACAGCCCCATTCATTTATTCACACACTGTCTATGGCTGCTTTTACACTACAGTGGAGGAGTTGAGCAGTTGCACAAAGCCAAAAACATTTACTATCTGGCCCTTTACAGAAAAAGTTTATCAGCTCCTGATTTAGAAAATTCAGAAAATCAAGTGAATAAAAAGCCACTTGAACAAATAGATACAACCCAAGTTTTATGGGGAGGAAGGAGATAAAAATGAGTTGTTTAATTCATTCTATCCATGTCATCTTGAAGGGTAGTTGATCTAAATTAGAGTCTCAATCTTAAAAATCATTTGAGACCTTAAATCCTATTCAGTGTAAGCCTTGTGCAAGTTACTAAAATTAAATCTGCAATCTTTATGCAGGGCAATGGTATTGTCTATGGAAAAGGCAGAGGTGATTTGGAGTCAGAAAGCCTGGGTTTCAGATCCACCTCCACTATTTATTAGCTTTTAGATTTCAGCAAAGTCTTTGCAGCCTTGATCTCCCTTGAGGACACTTCCTTGGCAAGTTAGGGCTGGGATTAAATGAGGTAACATGTGCAAAGTCACCATGCAAACTCCAACATGATGAACAAATACTGATTCCTTCACAAGTTCATCTATGAGATTGTTACAAGTTTATATTTAATGGCGTCTAAACGTGGCAAGTTCACAAACTCAATAGATTTTGGTTCAAACAATTACATTATGAAAAAAAGAAAAACAATTACATTATGGCCAGAAAATAACTAGATTCCAGACACACTTAAAGTTCAAGGATGAAATGATAAGAAGATAGGAAAGATATGAAGTGAGGGAACACAAGAAAGGACAGGAGGAGAAAGTAATAAAAAGAGATAGGGCACAGAGAAAAGGAAGACTAAAAGAAAACCCACCTGCCCAAGAGGAAGATGGGAAAACTAGAGGAGGCTGGGGGGCATGGGGGCTGGGCTTTCTAGTGGCTTTCATACAAGAAGGGAATATGAATCAACAACAGCTAAACTATGGAGAGAGCTAAAATGTCCATCAAGTGATGAATGGATAAGGAAGATGTGTATAAATATATAATAGAATATTCCTCAGCCATGAAAAAAAAAAGAAATCTTGCCATTTGCAAGGACATTGATAGAGCTAGAGGGTATTATACTAAGTGAAATAAGTCAGAGAAAAACAAATACCATATAATTTCACCCATATGTGGAATTTGAGAAACAAAACAGATGAACATATAGGGGGTGGAGGGAGAAGAGAGGGAAACAAACCATAAGAGACTCTTCACAACAGAGAAAAAATTGAGGGTTGATGGAGGGAGCAGGGTAGGGGGATGGGCTAGAGGGGTGATGGGGATGAAGGAGGGCACTTGCTGTTATGAGCACTGGGTGTTGTATGTAACTGGTGAACCACAAAATCTACTCTATGTTAGAATTGCACTGTATGTTAACTAACTGGAATTTAAATTAAAATTTGAAGAAGGAGGAGGGGCAAGATGGCGGAAGAGTAGGGTCCCCAAGTCACCTGTCCCCACCAAATTACCTAGATAACCTTCAAATCATCCTGAAAATCTACGAATTCGCCTGAGATTTAAAGAGAGAACAGCTGGAATGCTACAGTGAGAAGAGTTCGCGCTTCTATCAAGGTAGGAAGACGGGGAAAAAGAAATAAAGAAACAAAAGGCCTCCGAGGGGGAGGGGCCCCGCGAGGAGCCGGGCTGAGGCCGGGGCGAGTGTCCCCAGGACAGGAGAGCCCCGTCCCGGAGGAGCAGGAGCTGCACCAACCTTCCCCGCGGAAAGGGGCCCGCAGGGAGTTAGAGCAGGACCCAGGAGGGCGGGGATGCCCTCGGGCTCCCTGGGACACTAACAGGCACCTGCGCCCCGGGAGATGCGCCGAGCTCCCTAAGGGCTGCAGCGCTCGGCGGGACCCGGAGCAGCTCGGAGGGGCTCGGGCGGCGGCTCCGCGGAGGGGGCTGCGGGGCGGGAGCGAATCCAACAGCGCAGGCCCCGGAGCACAGGGCGCCGGGACACAGCCCAGGATCTGGCCTCCCCCCGGGACAGGCAGAGGCCGGGAGGGCCCAGGACAGCAAGGAGGCTCCTGCCCCGAGCTGAGCAGATCAGCGGCCCCGCCCCGGAGCCTCCAGGCCCTGCAGACGGAGAGCCCCGGAGTTCCTGTGGGGGCTGACTCCAGGGCTGCAGAGCTGGCCCCGCCACTGTGGCTTCCTCCCGGGGCCTCACGGGGTAAACACCCCCCACTGAGCCCTGCACCAGGCAGGGGGCAGAGCAGCTCCCCCAAGTGCTCACACCTGAGAACCAGCACAACAGGCCCCTCCCTCAGAAGACCAGCGAGACGGACCAGTTCCAGGGGAAGTCAAGGGACTTAAAGTATACAGAATCAGAAGATACTCCCCGTGTTTTGTTTTGTTTTGTTTGCTTTTTGATTTGTTTGCTTCCCCACCCCCCTTTTTTTCCTTTCTTTCTTTTTCTTTCTCTTTTTCTTCTTTTTTCTTTTTTTCTTCCTTTTTTTCTTTTTCTCTTTTCTTTCATTCTTTCTCTTCTCTTTTTTTCTCCTTTTCCCAATACAACTTGTTTTTGGCCACTCTGCACTGAGCAAAATGACTAGAAGGAAAACCTCACCTCAAAAGAAAGAATCAGAAACAGTCCTCTCTCCCACAGAGTTACAAAATCTGGATTACAATTCAATGTCAGAAAGCCAATTCAGAAGCACTATTATACAGCTACTGGTGGCTCTAGAAAAAAGCATAAAGGACTCAAGAGACTTCATGACTGCAGAATTTAGATCCAATCAGGCAGAAATTAAAAATCAATTGAATGTATGCAATCCAAACTAGAAGTCCTAATGATGAGGCTTAACGAGGTGGAAGAATGAGTGAGTGACATATAAAACAAGTTGATGGCAAAGAGGGAAACTGAGGAAAAAAGAGACAAACAATGAACAGACCATGAGGATAGATTAAGGGAAATAAACGACAGCCTGAGGAAGAAAAACCTACGTTTCATTGGGGTTCCTAAGGGTGCTGAAAGGGACAGAGGGCCAGAATATGTATTTGAACAAATCATAGCTGAAAACTTTCCTAATCTGGGAAGGGAAACAGGCATTCATCCAGGAAATAGAGAGATCCCCCCCTAAAATCAATAAAAACCATTCAACACCTCGACATTTAATAGTGAAGCTTGCAAATTCCAAAGACAAAGAGAAGATCCTTAAAGCAGAAAGAGACAAGAAATCCCTGACTTTTATGGGGAGGAATATTAGGGTAACAGCAGACCTCTCCACAGAGACCTGGCAGGCCAGAAAGGGCTGGCAGGATATATTCAGGGTCCTAAATGAGAAGAACATGCAACCAAGAATACTTTATCCAGCAAGGCTCTCATTCAAAATGAAAGGAGAGATAAGGAGCTTCCAAGACAGGCAGGAACTGAAAGAATATGTGACCTCCAAACCAGCTCTGCAAGAAATTTTAAGGGGAACTCTTAAAATTCCCCTTTAAGAAGAAGTTCAGTGGAACAATCCACAAAAACAAGGACTGAATAGATATCATGATGACACTAAACTCATACCTTTCAATAGTAACTCTGAACGTGAATGGGCTTAATGACCCCATCAAAAGGCGCAGGGTTTCAGACTGGATAAAAAAGCGGGACCCATCTATTTGCTGTCTACAAGAGACTCATTTTAGACAGAAGGACACCTACAGCCTGAAAATAAAAGGTTGGAGAACCATTTACCATTCAAATGGTCCTCAAAAGAAAGCAGGGATAGCCATCCATTTATCAGATAAACTAAAATTTACCCCGAAGACTATAGTGAGAGATGAAGAGGGACACTATATCATACTTAAAGGATCTATCCAACAAGAGGACTTAACAATCCTCAATATATATGCCCCGAATGTGGGAGCTGCCAAATATATAAATCAATTAATAACCAAGTGAAGAAATACTTAGATAATAATACACTTATACTTGGTGACTTCAATCTAGCTCTTTCTATACTCGATAGGTCTTCTAAGCACAACATCTCCAAAGAAACGAGAGCTTTAAATGATACACTGGTCCAGATGGATTTCACCGATATCTACAGAACTTTACATCCAAACTCAACTGAATACACATTCTTCTCAAGTGCACATGGAACTTTCTCCAGAATAGACCACATACTGGGTCACAAATCGGGTCTGAACCGATACCAAAAGATTGGGATCGTCCCCTGCATATTCTCAGACCATAATGCCTTGAAGTTAGAACTAAATCACAACAAGAAGTTTGGAAGGACCTCAAACACGTGGAGGTTAAGGACCATCCTGCTAAAGGATGAAAGGGTCAGCCAGGAAATTAAGGAAGAATTAAAAAGATTCATGGAAACTAATGAGAATGAGATACAACCGTTCAAAATCTTTGGGATGCAGCAAAAGCAGTCCAAAGGGGGAAATACATCGCAATACAAGCATCCATTCAAAAACTGGAAAGAACTCAAATACAAAAACAAACCTTACACATAAAGGAGCTAGAGAAAAAACAGCAAATAGATCCTACACCCAGCAGAAGAAGAGAGTTAATAAAGATTCGAGCAGAACTCAATGAAATCAAGACCAAAAGAACTGTGGAACAGATCAACAGAACCAGGAGTTGGTTCTTTGAAAGAATTAATAAGATAGATAAACCATTAGCCAGCTTTATTAAAAAGAAGAGAGAGATGACTCAAATTAATAAAATCATGAATGAGAAAGGAGAGATCACTACCAACACCAAGGAAATACAAACGATTTTAAAAACATATTATGAACAGCTCTACGCCAATAAATTAGGCAATCTAGAAGAAATGGACGTATTCCTGGAAAGCCACAAACTACCAAAACTGGAACAGGAAGAAATAGAAAACCTGAACAGGCCAATAACCAGGGAGGAAATTGAAGCAATCAACAAAAACCTCCCAAGACACAAAAGCCCAGGGAACAGATGGCTTCCCAGGGGAATTCTATCAAACGTTTAAAGAAGAAATCATACCTATTCTCCTAAAGCTGTTTGGAAAGATAGAAAGAGATGGAGTACTTCCAAATTCATTCTATGAGGCCAGCATCACCTTAATTCCAAAACCAGACAAAGACCCCACCAAAAAGGAGAATTACAGACCAATATCCCTGATGAACATGGATGCAAAAATTCTCAACAAGATACTAGCCAATAGGATCCAACAACACATTAAGAAAATTATTCACCATGACCAAGTAGGATTTATCCCTAGGACACAAGGCTGGTTCAACACTCGTAAAACCATCAATGTGATTCATCATATCAGCAAGAGAAAAACCAAGAACCATATGATACTCTCATTAGATGCAGAGAAAGCATTTGACAAAATACAGCATCCATTCCTGATCAAAACCCTTCAGAGTGTTGGGATAGAGGGAACTTTCCTCGACATCTTAAAAGCCATTTACGAAAAGCCCACAGCAAATATCATTCTCAATGGGGAAGCACTGGGAGCCTTTCCCCTAAGATCAGGAACAAGACAGGGATGTCCACTCTCACCACTGCTGTTCAACATAGTTCTGGAAGTCCTCGCCTCAGCAATCAGACAACAAAAAGACATTAAAGGCATTCAAATTGGCAAAGAAGAAGTCAAACTCTCTCTCTTCGCCGATGACATGATACTCTACATAGAAAACCCAAAAGCCTCCACCCCAAGATTGCTAGAACTCATACAGCAATTTGGTAGCGTGGCAGGATACAAAATCAATGCCCAGAAATCAATGGCATTTCTATACACTAACAATGAGACTGAAGAAAGAGAAATTAAGGAGTCAATCCCATTTACAATTGCACCCAAAAGCATAAGATACCTAGGAATAAACCTAACCAAAGAGGTAAAAGATCTATACCCTAAAAACTATAGAACACTTCTGAAAGTGATTGAGGAAGACACAAAGAGATGGAAAAATATTCCATGCTCATGGATTGGCAGAATTAATATTGTAAAAATGTCAGTGTTACCCAGGGCAATTTATACGTTTAATGCAATCCCTATCAAAATACCATGGACTTTCTCCAGAGAGTTAGAACAAATTATTTTAAGATTTGTGTGGAATCAGAAAAGACCCCGAATAGCCAGGGGAATTTTAAAAAAGAAAACCATAGCTGGGGGCATCACAATGCCAGATTTCAGGTTGTACTACAAAGCTGTGGTCATCAAGACAGTGTGGTACTGGCACAAAAACAGACACATAGATCAATGGAACAGAATAGAGAACCCAGAAGTGGACCCTGAAATGTACGGTCATCTAATATTCGATAAAGGAGAAAAGACTATCCATTGGAAGAAAGACAGTCTCTTCAATAAATGGTGCTGGGAAAATTGGACATCCACATGCAGAAGAATGAAACTGGACCACTCTCTTGCACCATACACAAAGATAAACTCAAAATGGATGAAAGATCTAAATGTGAGACAAGATTCCATCAAAATCCTAGAGGAGAACACAGGCAACACCCTTTTTGAACTTGGCCACAGTAACTTCTTGCAAGATACATCCACAAAGGCAAAAGAAACAAAAGCAAAAATGAACTATTGGGACTTCGTCAAGATAAGAAGCTTTTGCACAGCAAAGGATACAGTCAACAAAACTAAAAGACAACCTACAGAATGGGAGAAGATATTTGCAAATGACATATCAGATAAAGGGCTAGTTTCCAAGATCTATAAAGAACTTATTAAACTCAACACCAAAGAAACAAACAATCCAATCATGAAATGGGCAAAAGACATGAAGAGAAATCTCATAGAGGAAGACATGGACATGGCCAACATGCACATGAGAAAATGCTCTGCATCACTTGCCATCAGGGAAATACAAATCAAAATCACAATGAGATACCACCTCACACCAGTGAGAATGGGGAAAATTAACAAGGCAGGAAACCACAAATGTTGGAGAGGATGCGGAGAAAAGGGAACCCTCTTACACTGTTGGTGGGAATGTGAACTGGTGCAGCCACTCTGGAAAACTGTGTGGAGGTTCCTCAAAGAGTTAAAAATAGACCTGCCCTACGACCCAGCAATTGCACTGTTGAGGATTCACCCCAAAGATTCAGATGCAATGAAACGCTGGGACACCTGCACCCCGATGTTTCTAGCAGCAATGTCCACAATAGCCAAACTGTGGAAGGAGCCTCGGTGTCCATTGAAAGATGAATGGATAAAGAAGCTGTGGTTTATGCATACAATGGAATATTACTCAGCCATTAGAAACGACAAATACCCACCATTTGCTTCAACGTGGATGGAACTGGAGGGTATTATGCTGAGTGAAATACGTCAATCGGAGAAGGACAAACAGTGTATGTTCTCATTCATTTGGGGAATATAAATAATAGTGAAAGGGAATATAAGGGAAGGGAGAAGAAGTGTGTGGGAAATATCAGGAAGGGAGACAGAACATAAAGACTCCTAACTCTGGGAAGCGAACTAGGGGTGGTGGAAGGGGAGGAGGACGGGGGTGGGGGTGAATGGGTGACGGGCACTGAGGGGGGCACTTGACAGGATGAGCACTGGGTGTTATTCTATATGTTGGTAAATTGAACACCAATAAAAAAAAATGTATTAAAAAAAATTTTAAAGTAAAATTTGAAGCAAAATAGAAGTAAATAAATAAATAAATAAATAAATAAATAAGGGGTATCTGAGTGGGTGGCACAGTTGGTTAAGCATCCAACTCTTGGTTTCTGCTCAGGTTGTGATCTCAGAGTTGTGGGATCAAGCCCAACATCGGGCTCCATGCTCAGCAAAAAGTCTGCTTGGGATTCTCTCTCCCTCTCCTTCTGCCCCTCCTGTTCATGCTCTCTCTCTCTCTCTCTCTGTCTCTCTCTCTCAAATAAATAATAAATAAATCTTTAAAAATAATAAATACATACATACATACATACATAAGCGAGCTACTCCAGGAAAAAATGAAAAAAAAAAAAAAGGGAATATACTCTTTTTCATCCAGGTCATTGCATATGCTACTTCCCTCCTCTGGGACATTCTCCTTGCCTCAGCCAACTCCACCCCTACTCCTACCAATACCACCATTCTTCCACTTAGTTTCAGATCCCTCTTTCCAGAGAGGTCTTCTCTGCCACTGTATCTAATATCTGTTGAATAAAGGAATAAATGGAACGGCAGGAAGAAGTTGCACAAGCAAATGGAGAATCTGGGTATTTACAATGTTGAATTTGGAGTATTTAAGCCCCTACTGGATGATGAGTACTGATTTACTTTTTAATAAGGTGGTACATATCTCCATAAGTTATGAAGACTTCAAATATCCATAGATTTAAAAATACATAAAGTCTGACATAATGTTTTAACCTCTAGTCAGCTCCAATGAAGGCAGAGATTTTGTTTATTCCTTAACATATCAACACCTAGCATAATTCCTGACACATGGTAGGCACTCATCAAATATCAACTGAACAGAGGAAAATGGACCAGTCTTGGCAAAACTTCACCTTTTGGTCTCACCTTTTGGTTGCTTCCATTACTGCTATTCTGACTTTGGCTGCCAAGTCACAGAAGAACTAGTGCCAAAGTCATCAGAGTGCTAGAACCAGGAGCCAGACACTCTGTTTCCTATTATGTTACTTAACTACTATGTGTGTGACCAAGGGCCAAGCAGAGCTCTGCATCAAAATGTGAATATGGTGTTTCCTTTATTCAAATAACTTTGAACCCTTCCAAGGAACACAGTGTACTCACAAATTAATTCCAAATATTGTTAATACTAAATTTTTGGTTTGTCAGATCTGAGATTTAGAGATCATTTTACTTACATTTTCTTTGTATACTCTTTTCCTGTAAATGGAGGGGAAAAGACAAAAGAAAGGCACACAGGGGAATTTATAGTGCTTCTCCATGCCTGGCAACGAAAACCAAGGTTGCCTTTCACAAAAATGTGAGGCGTTTCTGGAGAAGATAGTAAATGACACTCCACCAAAATATGTCCTACCAATATTTGTTTTTGTTTTTAATTCTTTTTCTCCTCTCTACCTCTGTAACCATTGAAGATTTCTCTACTGAATTAACTGTTAAGTGATTCTGCCAAATTTGAAATCTCTGGGAGTGTTACAGTTTGAATGTATATATCCTATTTCTGGGTTTCTAATAGAACCCTGATTTTGCTTAGGTATCCACTCCTCCTCAGCGGCTTGTGTCCTAAGATGAAGCTCAACAGCCCTCATCTGGATTTGGGGTGAACTTGATTGGTCTCCCCTCATTGTAACTGACTGGCTCAGGGATAGACATACAACACATGACTCCATTCTGGTTAATGAGAAGCCAGATGGGGCATCTGGTTAAAGATGCCTGTAGATGCTTTACTAAAGGCTTCTGTGAAATACCGAATTGCTCCATAGGAACATCCCCATAAGCAATAGCATCCCACGGAAAACAACCCTTTCTAAAAGTGAGTTAGCAATCCAAATCACATTAGGAAATTACCAAAAGGGGCAATTGGCAAACACAGTAAATGGGAATGTTTGCACATCGAAACTGGTGACAATACAACAACCCAAAGAGATTCTAAATATATTTAAAACATTTAGGGAAAAAAAAGAGAAATATATACTGTACCAAAATAGTGCAGGGGGGAAAAAAAAGATACATTAATCTCTCCCCAAAAACTCAAACAGAAAGTATACAAATTAAACAAAAAGCATGGAAATTAAGACTCAATAGGTGGATTTAATAGTAAGCTATATACAGTTGAAGAGAAGAGAAGCAAATTAGAATATAGCACTAAGGAAATCACCTAAAATGTAGTTCAGAAAGATATAAAGTGTGAGGTATAAAAGGCACAGGGTAGAATCAAAGGGCCTATGTCTAATGAGAGTTCTAGAACAAGAAGATAAAAGAGAAAGATGGGGAGGTAATATTCAAGAGATAACAGCCGAGTTTCTTACAAAAGGAGGAAAGACATGTCTTCAAATTGTGTAAGTAGGCTGCATCTAGACCAGTAGAAATAAAAGCCTGTAGGCACATGGTAATAAACTTGCAGAATAGCCATGGTAAAGAGGAAAATTTTAATGTTATGTGAAGGAAAACAAAACAGATGAGTTACAAAGGAATAATAATTAAACTACCAGTGAAATTCTAAGAAGCCAAAGTAGATGCTGGAGACCACGAATAATATATTTTGGATACTCAGGGGGAAACACTGTCATTACAGAAATCTAAATTCTAGCTAAATTATCATTCAAAGTTAAAATTTAAAAGCTAAATGAAGACAATTTTAGACATACATAGATGAAGAGCGTTGAGTGCCCATAGAGTCTTGCTGAAAAAAATTACTAGGAGTTATACTTCGGCAGGAAGGAAATTGAATCTAAAAAGAAAGATGAAGACCCCCAAAACAATGACAGCCGAAAAAATTGGTAAAATGCCCTGCGGAATCTGAGTCTTTACTGACTGGTACAGATATCGATAATACCTAATTGTGTGTTGCTTAAAATCTGGAGGGGGAACTCATATAATAGCTGCCAACATCATAAAAGATGGAAGAATTCAGAAAGAAGCTAAACCATTCTTGTTCAAGAAGACAGAAACAGAAATCACCTCTGGAAAATATCAGGTCAAGTACGCATGTTAAAAATCAGTGAATGGGGGCCCCTGAGTGGCTCAGTGGTTGAGCGTATGCCTTTGGCTCAGGTCATGATCCCGGGGTCCTGGGATCAAGTCCCACATCGGGCTCCCCAGAGGGAGCCTGCTTCTCCCTCTGCTTATGTCTCTGCCTCTGTGTGTGTGTGTGTGTGTGTGTGTGTGTGTGTGTGTGTGTCTGTGTCTGTGTCTCATGAATAAATAAACAAAATCTTTTAAAAAAAATCAGTGGACAGCCTCAATAATAATAAAAATAGAATGTATGCTTTCCAAATACTTGGAGGGGGAAATGAGGACGTAAAAGAAAAGTCAATGAATTCAACACAAGGCAGGAAGGGAGGGGAAAAAAGAAGCAAAGCTTAAAGATGGAGGCAAGAGACGGGTAACCACTCCTCAAATTCACATTCCCAGCCAAATGTTGCATTACCAAAAGAGGAAATTGTAAGTTAGCCTCCAACAAGATGTGTTCAAAGACATAAAGAGAAGGAAGAAAGAGAGGAAGAGACATATGAATATATGTGTGTACACTCATACACACACACAGAGCATGAGGGGAAATATGTCTGGTTTTTATAGTGTTCCTCTCTAACTGGTTAATATGTGCAACTCCTTTCCTCTGTGATCCATTCTGTCCTTCCTTTGTCTTCAACCAAGACTTCAGCTTTATGAAGTTCTCTGACCCAGTGACTCAACCTCTCCATGCTATAGTTTTTCCCCCAGGCATGAAAGTACTAAGGGACAAGCCAGAAAATCCTCTGGTTTCCAGAAATTGTCACCCCTGCCCTCATAGCACCCAATAAAGCAAATTTCCTCTTAGTGGCTTGATGACCCATCACAGCCTGTGGGATCATGGCAAGGAAAACTCAATGTTTCTCCTTAACTCTCACCCTGCTACCACACAACACTTCTGACACCAGATTTTTCCTACACATGCAGCAATTCTCTGCAACACCACCTGGGTATCCTACAATTCAATTCAATTTGGACACTAATTAGAGTTAGGGAAGACCCCACAGGTCAGGGGCTCAGTCATATAAGGCTGCCCTTACTTCATATGCAAATTGCAAGATCAGATTGTCACCTGGAATCAAGGTTCTAGCTACACGTCCATCTCCTCAGGTTCAATCATTTGCTAGAACGGCTCATAGGACTCAGGGAAGCATTTACTTGTGTTTACTGGTTTATTAGATGATAAAGGATATGATAAAGGACACAAGTGAATAGCCAGATAGAGAAATATAAAGGGCAAAGTCCGGAAAGGTACAGAGCACAGGAGCTCCTGTCTCTGTGGCATTGGGGTGCACCACCTCCCAGCATGTGGATGTGTTCACCAACCTGTGAACTCTCCAAACCCTCTGCTTTTATGGAGGCTCCATCACATGAGCATGATCAATCATTCACTTCATTCCTAGTCCCTCTACTCTTTCCATAGGATGAGAGGTGGGGTTGAAAGTTGCATGTTTCTAATCATGACTTGGTCTTTCTGGTGACCAGCCTCCATCTTGAGAAGGGAGCCCACCAAAAATCACTTTATAAAGATAAAAGACACTCCCAATCACCCAAGAAATCCCAAGGGATTTAGGAGCTCTGTGCCAGGAACTAGGTTCAAAAACCAAATGTTAGAACAAAAGATGCTCCTAAATGCTCTTATCACTTAGGAAATTATAAACATTTTAGGAGCTCTGTGCTGGGAACTGGGGACAAAGACCAAAACACCTCGTTTCTCTTATTTCACAGGTAATCCCCTTCTTTTCATTTTGATTCAGTGGCATGAGGAGCCCCGGCAGGTCAGACGGCAGTCTCAACTGCTAATTCAAAGGAACCACTGTTGGGTCCCCTAGGAAAGCATCTTTCCCTTAAAAAATAAAACCTACAAGAGCTTAAATTTGGGGCAACAGGAAGCAAAAATTCTAGAAGTGTGTTATCAGGTATAATTGTGGGATTCCTGACCCATGAATACTGTCTAAGGCAGAATTCTATTTTTCATCACTGTTTGATGTAACTCAATGAACTAGCAAGATCACATTCATTAACTAGGGAAAGTGAATCCAATTCCCTTTGACCTATTTTTCTCCCCAGCTGCATAGGCATCCCACAGTTGTTTAATCAACCCACCTAGGGAAAGCTTGCAGATAATCCAACTTTTTAATTATACCTCCCCAGCCTGAGGGACTGCCAGTCTTGGCTTCTTGGATTTCTTAACCTATTCCCCAACAGCACAGCCATCTAATTGCCATCTTCTCTCAGCAGCGAAAGGACATCTCCTTTGCACAAAGGAATGTCTCCCCAGAATAGCAATGTAGTACTTTCCATGAGCATGTGAAAGCATCCCTCCTGGTCCCCTGAGCTGTGTATCAGTTGAAAACAACACATCATATTGAGTCAACTCTGTTTCATAACTCCTGAGTGAGGCAAGATGTCAGGCACTCCAGACAGCTTCACCAACCACCCATCACATGGAACCCTGTTCCCAGGAAAGGCCCGATTCTGTGCCTTCCCCTGCCCAGCACATCAAGTTCCTTTCACTGGAATCCATGCTTTAACGACCACATGTGAAGTGTAGCTAGAGAACAAGAAGACAGTCTGTTGTGTTGTTTCTGGCACCACATCACTACTTTATAACCATATTTCACAGCTAAAGGTTTCATCTTGTATCTTAACAAATATAAAAACAGACTTCCCAAAAAAGCCAAGAGCTGATCTGGGGGGATAAACACCCCAGCTCATCTCCCAGGAGAGAAAGCATTAACCATTTCTCAATTTCCTTTTTCCTTCATAAGAACAAAAAAGCATGACATCGTGCTGAGGGAAGTGACCTTTCATCTTGCCATTGACTGAGTTTGTAAAAAAAGGGAGAACCATGTATTTGGCTTGAAGTCTGCACAGCCACCTAGAGACAAACCAAAATAACACAAACAAAAGTACCCCCAGGCTGCTGCTCCCTGGAGAAGTGGTGGGTAAAAACTTGTTCCAAAGATCACAAAACACAGTAGGCTGGTATGTGGTGCCAGGTGGGGGCAAGAGGATACAGGAGAGAGGAGGGTAACTATTGAAAACCATGAGCATATTTTTTAAATTTTCAAATTGTGGAAGGATGGCACTGTCTCAAGAGTTTGAGTTATAAAAAATAAAACAAAACACTCAGCATCTCTTATTGCTCTTGACAGGTCACATGTGACAAAACATAACTTCTTGGAAAACATAAATGTGGGCAGCCCGGGTGGCTCAATGGTTTAGCGCCTTCAGCCCAGGGCCTGATCCTGGAGATCTGGGATCGAGTCCCACGTCGGGCTCCCTGCATGGAGCCTGCTTCTCCCTCTGCCTGCCTCTCTGCCTCTCTCTCTCTCTCTCATTAATAAATAAATTAAGAAAAAAAACCCATAAATGTGCTGGAGGTTAGGCACCAAAGACCAAGTTCTAGCAAAGTCTGGGTCCTTGATGCACTCCAGCTCTCACAAAAATAAGTATAAGTTGTGGAGGAAGACTTAGATGTCTGTTTACTTCCAAAGAAACAATATGTGATCCTATGGCATGAGTGCCATTCTTTAAAGAAAACGAATTTCCAAACGGTAAGAACCATAGATAAGTGTAGGGCAACTTTATCCTTGTTGCCAAAATGGGGATACCATTGGCCATTTGCCCTGGATCTCTGCTGTCCCAATAACCTGAGGTGCCCTGGTGGCAACGTAAGAGGGGAAAAACAAATGCAATCTTAGTTCTTATTTATTATTTCAAGCAGAAAAGTGTTGTTGCAGATCTATATATTTCAGATGGCAGGTCAGCCTGCCCTGCAAAGTAACCAGACTTTCTGCAGATGGTCAGTAGAATCTCTTTTGTTAATCTTCAGAAACATGAAAGAATTGCTACGATGACCTGCCCCTACCCTCTCTTTTGCCCTCGGCCCCTCCCTCTCCGCCAATCAGCAGTCCTCCCAATGCCCTGGCATCATCAAAGTTCGTTGTTATGTATGAGAACTGCCATATGCTTCTGGGATGTTTGAAATATTTTGAAAATATGCAGAGGCTAAATGATATTTATGGGTCCCTTGTTTTGCCCTCACTGTTTATTCCATTCTCCTTATTCTGCTCAGATCTTCTTGTCTAGATAGAACGATCCTCCTCTCCTAAATCAGAGGCAGGGAGGACCACTACCACTCTTGGCACTGCACTCTTTCACTCCCCACCAAAGCCACCATTGTCTCCTTCCCACAGTTCTGCTGAATCCAGGTTAGGATCTTCATAGGAAAAGAGCTTGAGAAGAGTCCAGAAGCCAAGAAATATTTTGCTTCTAGGGTGACTATTTCCTGCACAGAATTTGTTTCTTCCTTGCTTCACAAAAATTATGTTATGGTACATGGTGTCGGCCACTAAGATTGAAGGGGAAGCTTTCAAGTTTGTCCTTGTCAGGAAGGAATGTTTCAATCATCCTGTGTACTTATGAGTCTTTTCTCATTCTTCAAAGTGCCTGGGAAGTTCCGATTCTTTCATAAGTTTTGCTTTTCATTATTAAGTGCCTACTGTCTGCCTGGCCTTATGCTTTTCTTTCGATCTATCATATTATGCTTTTTATTTGTATATACAACAAAGCTGGGAATCGCCCAAGTATGATCTGAGAGGAAATGTCCTTCTGCTGACTCTTGGTGCTTTCAAAAAAAAGTAATGGAGAAGACAATAACCTTCATCTATTATTGCTTTTATTATCAAAACCCTCGGCCACTGAGTAGGTCACTGCATAAGAGGGGAGCTGTGTGGGGACAGTCCTCACTCAGCTTTATTAAGGATGCCACAGCCCTGGTGCTATGCCAAATCTAAAATACAAGTCCATTCTCCACTTGGAACTGGGGATCTGTTGGAAATCTCAAGTCATTTGTGTCAGTGGGTGTCACGTAAGATCAAACCCAGTGATGGCTCCTTCCTCACATGCCTCCCATCTGCAGATCCAGAAATGTTTGCTAGCACTTATGCTTTCTTTCCAAACAGTCTGAATAGATGGTTAATCAAATGACAGCTATGGATATAAAAGAAGACAAAAGGACTAAGCTTCTAAATTGGGTCTGCTCAGGGGTCTCATGAGGTGGCTGGCTCCACTTGGAGCATTTCTGTTGTACTTCAGAGTTGAACAGAGAATACAAACCAAACTCTCATTGTCTCTTATCCAGGTTTTCCAGGAGCTGCAGATTCAAACAGAAGCTGCATCTCTCTGCCTTGGGTTTCCTGGGACAAAGAGGAAGAGCAGGATGAGAACAAAGTTGGTGACCTCCTTATCAGTGGAAGAAATGCTCTCTTCTTCATCCTGGCCTCTAACCCTTGTATCATCGAGTTTCCGTGAGTGCCGCCAAGTTCCATGGCAGGTGTACAACACAAAGATCCTCAGGAAGGATCTGGCCCTTTAAGTAACTCATGATTGCTACAAGACGTTAAAATGTGAAAGCATCCTCCTGAGAATCAATAAGGAAGGGTCTGCACTGTTATATGCACATATGCCCATAGGCATTACTATAATTATTCCCTCTTTGCTTTGGGAACGGTTGTCCATGTCAGCTACATCAAAGGGACAGTAACCTCAGAAGGGGCAGTTTTCTTCCTTCAACATGGAACAGAAGGTAATGTAAATATAGGTCCATTTTGTCCTCAACATCATCACTTTTTGTGCCAGTGACCTCACAATTCACACACAGTGCCAGGTCTCCTTCCATCTCCATCCCCCACAGAAACTCGTAGCTCCAACCTGCAACTCCCTACTGGCCCAGAGCCTGGCACATAATAACACTCATAAAATACATGTTGAGTCTAATTGAATCTTTTTGGTGATTTCTGTGAAGCCTTCTTCACCTCCCCCTACCATCCATACTCACCTGTGCTCTCAGCTGGCCGCCAGGAGCCACATGAGTGAGAGACCCACAGGGGCAGTGCTCCTGGGCTGCCCCCCACATCAGGTACTTAAAAGGCAGACAGTCACCCTCTGTAAACATGCCTTAGCTGGCAACAGAGACTCTAAGGAATCTCTGGAGAGCTCTAGTAGAGGGGGGTCCTCTCCATGCATTTCATCAGCCCCGTCTTTCCCTGTCTAGACAGTGCACCCTGACTCCAGTTCTCCAGGCTGAGAAGCTCTATAGGGATTTGGAAATGGTCTAGAATATGAAGCCAAGAAGACCTACACTGGAATTCTAGCATGTACTTGCCTATTTTCCAGGGGCAAATTCCCCCACATTTCTGAGCTTCAATTTTCTCAACTGTTAAGGAAGTAATATTATACAAAGTAAAGGATTTTGAGAAGAAATAAATGAGTTGCTACCACACACAGTTTTGAGGATTGAGGGGGAAAAAAGCAGCTTAAGTAAAATCCCGAGCACTTAGCAGGTGCGTGATACAAATGCTGGCTGCTAATTTTTTTTTTTTTCATGGAGGGAAAAGCCAGGTCAGTAAAGATGGGCTTCCCTGCCAAGATGATGGGTCAGATTAGAACCATTCCTCACAGTCTCTAATCTCAGTCTCTTAGGGGTGACTGGAAATTTTCCAACAACCTCCCTACTTGCTCCAAATTGTTCTGGCAAACCACTTAGTAGCAAAGTGTGGAGGAGAGTTTTGTGCTGTAGAGCAGATGCACACATCTGCGAAGAGGGCTCCCTTTGCAGCCACACAGAGGTTCAATTTATACCTGAAAGGCTTGGAGTCAGGCAGCAGGACTGAGACATTCAATGAGCATCATTACATGAGAAGTAGGTCCTATGAGGCTGGTAGCCACAGATTTGGGGCTTGGCAGGAAAGGGCTGGTATTGCATCACCTCCCTTCACTTGCTGCAATATTCTAGATAAACAGTTTCTATTTTATCCTTGTGGTAGGTAATGGTGATCCCATAAACTTGGTAGGATCAGCTCACACCCACAAGGTAGGAGCCAAAGTTAACATTTGCATCCTACTCCTCTGGCAGAGAAGTTGTAGACTATTACTAACAGGCAGCAGTGTAGGTCCACAGTGCTTGCTATATGCCCAGCACTACACTGAGCACTTGACACACAACACATCATCCACTTCCCTTCTGACACAGATGCCTGCCCTCGTCTCACGTGAGGTAAGAGTCTTTCAAACGAGGCGTCACAGATTTTCTTTTTCCAGAAAGGCTTCCTCTAAGTCACAAAAAAAATGATTCGTCTGAGTAATGCCAGAAGTCCCACCACATACAGTATCAGGTGACCAAGAGATGCCCCAGTGTCATGTGGGGCCCAAGGTACTGCACCCGAGGATGGCTGCACCGTGGACCAGTTCCTTCAGCATGGCACTGGGATCCTGTGAGATCATGTAACCAGCCGCTGGTTGGTTCACTGGGATGAATTTCAGTTATCATGTCACTACCAGCCAACCAGCATATGCAGCACTTCTTTTTATAAAAAGGAACTTGCAGGGGCACCTGGGTAGCTCAGCAGTTGAGCATCTGCCTTTGGCTCAGGTCATGATCCCGGGATCCTGGGATCAAGTCCCACAGCAGGCTCCCCACAGGGAGCCTGCTTCTCCCTCTGCCTATGTCTCTGCCACACTCTCTGTGTCTCCCATAAATAAATGAATAAAATCTTTAAAAAAAGAAGGAGGGGCACCTGGGTGGCTCAGTAGTTGAGCATCTGCCTTTGGCTCGGGGCATGATCCCAGGGTCCTAGGATCCAGTCCCAGATCAGGTTCCCCGCATGGAGCCTGCTTCTCCTTCTGCCTATGTCTCTGCCTCTCTCTGTGTGTCTCTCATGAATAAATGAATAAAGTCAAAAAAAAAAAAAAAAAGGAACTTCCAAACACTGTGTCACTGTGTTGCTCTGGGAATGAAATGAAGTAATACGTGTAAGCCTGCTAGCGCAGAGCCTGCCACAGAGAATGGAAACTGAGAGCTCTGCACCAGGAAAGGACATTCCTGTCAAAAGGAGCAGCACGTGCAAAGGCAAAGGGACAGGCTGGGTGACCTGAGAACAAGGGTACACTAGTTTGCTGGGGCTGCCTTAACAAAGGACCACAGACTCCATGGCTCAAACCACAGAGACGGTGATGCCTCACAGTTCTGGAGGCTCCAAGTCTATAATCAAAGTGTCAGCAGAGTTGGTTCCTTCAGAAGGCAGTGGACCTTGATTTGTGGATGGCTGCCTTCCCTCTACATGTACCTCTTTGCCTGAATTCCCCCCTTTTAAAGGACACCAGTCGTATTGGATTAGGGTCCATCCTAACGATATCACTTTGACTTGATTACCCCTGTAAATGTATTATCTCCAAAAACGGACACAATCTGAGGTCCCGGGGGTTAGGAGTGCTCCAACATATGAATTAGAGGCGGCAGGTGTGGGGGAGCAATTCAATGCTTAACCAAGGAATTGGTTTCACTGGATTGTGCTGGGAGGGTTGGGGGCAGGTGGAGGGGCAGTCAGAATGAACGGGTAAGACAAAGTGATCCTGAAAAGCTAGCTGGAGACCAAATCCTTTAAGTAATATTCACTGCACATCAATGTGTCATCAATACTGGACTGAGGAAATTCGAAGGGCAATAAGGTATGACCTCTGATCTTAATGGGCTGCCAGTCTGGTGAAGACAGGTCTTGAAGAGGTCATTCAAATAGTGGGCCAGGTGTGCACTTGAATAATGGAAATAATAAAATAATAATAATAATTTTAATGGGAAACACAGAGGCAGGAGCCCCTCACCCAGTGCTGCCTGGAGTGTACTAGTAAGGTTGTAGTAGCGGGGGGTACCCCAAAGTCCTGAAATGCCAGAGATGCCTCAGGGCTGGGCCAGAATTAGGTTAGCCCCCACCTGGAGGGAAGAGCAGCCTGAGTCCAAGCCTTCCCCTGAACTGATCCAGTCACTATAGGAGCATGAACTGGTCTGTGCCCCAAACCCCCCAGAGTACCTTGCAAATATTGTCAGGGCACTAAGCCTGCAGAAAGCATCACAGGAGACCCAAAGGGGAATCCAGCTAGATCTGGTAGGAGAAGGCAATGTATATCTGAGAAGACAAAACATGGTGTCAAAATTGATGGTCTCACCAGAAAATCAGATGGGATGATAGGAAAGTTCTGAAAGAGGTGGTGTATTAGTTCCCTGAGGCTGAGGTAACAAATCACCACAATCCTAGAGGCTTGAAACAACAGATATTTATTCTGTCACCATTCTAGAGGCCAGAAGGGCAAGACCAAAGTGTCGGCAGGTTGACTCCCTCTGGAGGCTCTGAGCGAGAACCTTCTGGTGGAACAGGCAATCCTTAGCATTCCTAGCTCTGCAGATGCATCAATTCAATCCCTGCCTCATCTTCACATGGCCTCCCCTCTGTGTCTCCATGTGTCTTCTATCTCTTATAAGGAATCCCTTCATTGGACTGAGGGTCTACCCTAATCCAGGGTGAGCTCATCCCAAAATCCTCCCCTTCATTACATTTGCAAAGACCACCTCCAGATGAGGACACGTTCACAGGTACTGGGAGTTAGAACCTAGACATATCTTTTTGAGGGGACACAATTCAACTCGTGAGCAGCAGTTTGCCTCAAGCTGGAAGAAATAAGGGGATTTGGGGGTGGGAAGTGGGTAGCATCGGAGCTGGCCTTGCAGGAAGATGCAGGATTGGGCCTTTGGAGAGGTGCGGAAGGAACATTCCAGCACAGGGGCAGGAGGAGCAAAGTTTTAGAGGCACGAGAGCACCATTTCACATCCAGAGGACACCAGCTGTGTCACAGGAGGACTGAAGGAGACTTTGCATCTGACCGTCCCTTCCTTGCGATCCTTTAAGTTGCCCCTGACATGACCCAGCCCTGAGTTCAGCCATGTGACAGAGATCTAGAACAAGGCAGCCTCCCCCCCGCCCCATTCCTTCAGTGCAATTCCAGCTTGCCCAAGGCCTAAGTTGCTCGCTCTGACTCCCTTACAAACGTGCTCAGTGAAATGTATCCCAAGCACCTCCCCACACCTCAGCTTGACCAGGTGCTTTAAGAGTGAAAAAGTACTATTTTTATTAAGAAAACAAACCCTGGCATCTGAAGGGGGAGACTACCTTGAAATTTTAAGGTAAGGTGAGGCTGGGCATTGGGGGTGGTGGTAATCATTCCTGCCTCTTGGGTTTGTGGTAAGGAGCTTATTTGATAAAGCCTAGACAATGCTTAGAGAACTCAGCCTACAGGATAAGGCTGGCCACAGTAGACAAGCAAAACCTAGAGGAGTTGGGGAGACCGTCTTGGGCTCTCATGTGTCACTGAGTATCTTCATTAGAAAGGTTCTAGGAGCACTGGTCCACTGGCCGTGATGGGAAGGCACAGTGTGACTTGCATGTCAGCCTGACGGATTTCTACTTTATCCTAGAGCGAGTGAGAAGCTCTTGCCTTAAAAATCAGGAAGGTCAATTTGTTCCAGATTAACGTAATGCAAAAGATGAACAAGTACTTGACACACTTGGGCAGGGTCCATACCTCATGTTGTATGCTCCTTTTTCTCCTCCTTCAGAGCATTTCAAAGCCATAGAGAAAGCAGTTGTGTCTACCAATTGGAGACACACATTTCTTTTACCACCAAAAGATAGGGTTGATACAGTCTTTAGAAAGTTGTGTTTGCAAGATGAGCCATCACTCCTAGTGGCTAAGATAATTCTTTTCAACTAGTCATATAGCTGCCAGTCATTTTGTTACCTACTTGTGCTCTTACTGTTAAAAATTTGTTAATTTCTTCTTTAAAGCCCACATTTGAGTCAGACTGAGTGAACTCTGCCGTGGGCATTTCCATCACTTGACACTGAGCTTCTTAGCAATAGCCAGAGGTGGGACTTTTGGCAAATGCTGTTTATCCATCTTTGAAATGAGACATTGATTGCAAGCAGACTTAAAAGGAAATTCCTGTAAAAGCATTTTTTCAATCATAGTCTTTGCTTTTTTTCTTTTTTTTTTCACTTGCCCATAGCTTTCTGGAAAATTCTACTTTTGACAGAATTTTCTCATCATTGTTTTCAGTATAAATTTGTTTTGTTTTTTATTCATGGAAAGTTCAGGGGGGGAAAAATCCCTTTGGTAGCTTTTGAGATACGAGAATATGAAAAAAATATACTTTTTCCAATTAAAAGAAATCTTTGGCCTTATTTTTCTTTTTAATAAAAACTTTTGCATTTGAGGATTGGAGTAGACTCTACGCAGTTGTTCTCAGCATTGGCTCCATGTTAAAACTCCTCGAGGGGCTTTAAAAAATGTTGATGCCCGAGGTGTCTGGCTGGCTCAGTCACTGGAGCGTATGACTCTTTGGGTTCAAGCCCCACAAGAGATTGGTGTAGAGATTACTTAAAAATAACAATTTTTTAAAAATAAAGTCTTTATTTGGGTGTAGAAATTACTTAAAATTGGGTGTAGCAATTACTTAAACATAAAATCTTTTTTTTCAAATAAAGTTGGGTATAGAGACTACTTAAAAATAAAATCTTTTTTTTAATAAGGGTTAGATGTAGGGATTACTTTTTAAAAAAAATTTTAATAGTCTTTTAGAAAAAAAAATACAGATGTCTGAGTCCAAAGACTCCAGAGAAATTGGTCTGGGTCCAAGTAAGGCTCTGGGATCATCAAAAGCTTCCAGTAGCTCTGAGCACTACTGTCCTCGGACACTACCACCCCAATCTCCAAACCTGGAAAAGGATGCAGTGGTTTGGAGATTTCAGAAGGGAAAAATCAACTCTTACTGGGAGTAGTTCTTCCGGTTGAAAGAAAAATAGTTATACTTACTACTGAGTAAACCATACAACTCTGAGAAAGACTTGAAGGAAATGTAACCAGAAACACTTCAAATCCCCCCCCCCCTCCTCCACACACACAACTGGTCAAGGATCACTAGTATCAGGACACATCACTCCTGTTGCTCTAGTAGAGACTCATTCTCCTCACTAACATTTAAGAGGAATCTTCCTCCACCCCACTGCCATCCTCCCCACCCCCCAGCCTCAGACATTCACGTGTGTGGGCATCAAAGATGGAGAGACTCTAGAGGACCAGCTGTTTTCCCGGCTCTGTGGCCACCTTCTCTCATCATCAAGTCTCTTCCTAAACTCTTGTAAAAGTCTTCTAAATGGCTCCTCTATGGGGGTCCCTGGGATAGTCTTTTCTCCTCTGGTCACACGAAGAAGGTGAATGCCAAGATACACCACAAAGAAGACCAGACCCAGTGCCACGTCAGAAATGTCTTCTCCCTTTTGGTGAAGTCCCCAAACTGAACATGACTCTGCCTTCTCCTCCCTCCTGATTCTGGGCTAACACCTGGATGGGCCCAACTAGTAAAGCTGCTGCCATCTGATGACACCCTGTTGTCATTAGCTGCAAAGTCAAACCACCAGCAAACCATGCCTGCTTCATGATCACAGATGGAAATTCATGGATTCAACCAGTCTTGACTGGCTGTCCCCGACAAGCTGGCCAATGTGGAGGGAATACTGACTTTATTTATTTTCTTTACAAGATTTTTTATTGATTGATTAATAAGAGACACAGAGAGAGAGAGAGGCAGAGACAGGCAGAGGGAGAAGCCGGCTTCCTGTGGGAAGCCCAATGTGGGACTCAGTCCCAGGACCCCAGGATCACGACCTGAGCCAAAGGTAGATGCTCAACCAAATGCCCAAGAATACCAATTTTAATAAGCCACAGCCACTGCCCTCATAGAGAGAGAAGCAAACCACTGCAGGAGACATCCCCGGGGTCTGGTTATCAGCCTTGTTTGAGCATCAGGGCACCTGAAAGTCCTAAGAAAGGGTCTTGATCTCCAGGAAATGTTAATATGTTGACTGTAAAACAGCTGCATGATTTTGTACCAAATCAAATGGCATCACAGAGTAGATTTCAACAGAGACAAATGCCAGTGACAAATTTTTTCTTTTAAAGATCTTATTTAATTATTCATGAGAGGCACAGAGAGAGAGAGAGAGAGAGAGAGAGAGCAGAGGCAGAGGAGAAGCAGGCTCCCTGTGGGGAGCCTGATGCAGGACTCAATCCCAGGACCCCGGGATCACGACCTGAGCCTAAGGCAGATGCTCAACCACTGAGTCACCAGGTGCCCCTATGTCAGTGACAAATTAATAATAAATATGAAGGGTGGGGCTTAAAATGAAGAAAGTTCTATCTCTCAACTTAAATTTGTCCGTGAATCAAGAAAAGACCACCTTTCTTCTGTTTATTTTTTTTTAAAGGTTTTATTTATTCATGAGAGACACAGAGAGAGGCAGAGACACAGGCAGAAGGAGAAGCAGGCTCCCTGAGGGAAGCCCCATGTGGGACTCAATCCCAGGACTGAGGGTCATGCCCTGAGCCAAAGGCAGACCTTCAACCACTGAGCCACCCTGATGCCCCGCCTTTCTTCTGTTTAGCCACAGAACACTGGAGAGCAATTGAGGAACACCAGGAAGCTCCCTGAGAAGACATTAGGAGCCTCTCAGCTCTTTGATGGTCACATCCACACCACACAGTTACCTTCACTGTCGCAGGACAGCCCCAGACAGGGCTCCTGTGTGATGTATGTCCCACAGATGGCTCCTTTTCTGGGGGAAAGTAGTTTCTCTATTGAAAAAAAGCAGTACAGAAAATGTGTACATATTTTACTCATTTAATGAGCTCTGAGTAAAGTCGATAATCTGTATTATAGGGCTCACTGCTGAAATGCCATGTGAACTCTCAGAGTCGGCCTTCTTTATATTTTCAACCTGACCATGATTAACACAGAACGAAGTATGCAGGAAGGCAAACAAACTACAAAACTAAAAGGGGAGAAGATGTCCTGTCTGGGACTCCTGTGGGACATGGCCAGCATCTCCCCAAGGTCCTCTTGTGGAGGTCTGGCTGTGGGATTCAGTGTCTGCAAGAGCTGATGATTTCCTCGGGCCATTTTGTTGACAATTCCAATTTTAGGATTGCAATGTAACATTGTCTCACTGTCCCTGTACAGGCTGTTCATATTTCCTTTTTGAAACCATGTCTTGTCTCCTCCCATGGCCAGCAAAAGGGCAGAACCTCCTGCCCAGATGGCTCCAGCCATTTTTGGGGAAGGCTGTGGGAAGTCTGGCCTCTTACTGGTTAGCTTCATAGACATTGAACAAAGGTCTGTTACACTCGTTTGGGAAGAGGTTCCTCAGGCTTGAGTATGGGATGGATTCTATAACACAGTTTGTTGTGTGTTGTCAGGCTTAAGCAAACACCCTCCACCCTGCTCTCAGATTTCCTAGTTATCTGCAGAAATCCCCTTGAGTTAAGAAACATCTTAACGCACGCATCAGTGTATGCGTGTCTATCTGAAGACCTGGCTTTTTATTTGAAGTGTCTCCAATTAGAGAAAATGGGAACTAAGTGACTTTCATTTAAGGAAGTTCCATCTGCCTATCATATTAAGGAGGGTTTAAAAATGAGAAGGAAGAAAAGAACCGCCAAAAAAAAAGTAATTTCCTCCTTGACAATTATTTCTGAATAGGAACTTGAGCAATCTTACCCAAGAAATTTGGAGTTTTGTCCCAGTGAACTTGCTCAGGGGTGCATAAACAGATGCCCACCCTGATGGTGCGTAGGTGGGCACAGGGCAGTCCACTGTTGTGTATAGAGTGCTTTGCTGCCCGCCCCAAGCCCACCAGGCTTCCTGCAGCTTTCCTGGTATTCACCTCCAGTGATTCAGTCTTGAGAATCTGCTGCTTCAAAAAACCTGCCATTCTCTTCCCTTTGTCTTTATCTGTAGATTTTAACATAAGGGGGAGAGCTGATAGTAATCCCTTGACAAAGAAACAAATGCAAGCATACTTTCTGTCGATGCAGAGAGAGAGAGATGTAACATATATCTCCATATATCTATCGTTGTGGGCTGAATTATGTCCCCCACCAAATTCATCTGATGAAACCCTCACAGTACCGTAGAATGTAGCCATATTTTTACACGACTTTTATAAAGTGATTAACTGAAAAACGCAGCCATTCGGATGGGCTCTGAGCCAATATGACTGATGTCCTTATAAGAGGTTAGATGCATAAAGAGACACCAGGAATGCTCCCACACAGAGGAAAGACCAAGTGAGGACACAGGGAGAAGGCAGCCATCTGAAAGCCAAGGGGAGAGCCCTCAGGACAAACCAACCCTGCAGACACCTTGATCGTGGACTTTCAGCCTCCAGAACTATGAAAAATATATTTGTGTTGTTTAAGCCCTCCCTCCCCCACCAGCCAGTGGTATTTTGCTGTGATAGCCCTAGGAGAGTGTGTGTGAGTGTGCGTGTGCATGTGTGCATGTATGTACCAGCACAATGTGAAGATAAAATGATAAAAATGAGTGGTTAGTTGCAAGGCAAAGCCTTCTCATTGAGTTAATTCTAGACGACTGAGTTAGTGATTATGTCGCTCAGGGGAAGCCCCCTGACAAGGATGTTGAGTGAAAAGTCCCATCTTTCCTGATCCGTTTGTCAATCCATGGAGTTCTGACAGGAACATTAGCTCCCCTCATTAACAATGAAGAACCAGAGACAGTTTCTGGAAGAGTTAGATTTGAATTCCAACTGTTAGAACCAAGATATACATACTGTCAGTAGCTAATAACTGGGGAAACCAAAATGATGGGATAGGATTGTGATACACACTTCCTGAGTTTGAGAACAGCATCTTTTTTTGATATGTATATGTAAAGAGAGACAGACAGACAGAGACAGACAGACACACAGACAGACGGAGTGAATACAAATAATATCAGGACTAAATTTACAGCAGTACCCAGTTCCACCCCTTTGGTCCACAGAGAAAGTCATTCTTTTCTGGAATTTGTAAACATCCTACTCAAAGTTTTATACATTCCACCCTTCAACTTTGCATCCTGAAAATTCCCTTGTATATAATGTGTAACCCTAAGTACTGACTTTTTTTTAACACCTACAACCAAATTATTTTTATTTTACATCTCTACAGTCTATTTTATTTTTTTAAATATTTTATTTATTTATTCATGAGAGACACAGAGAGAGAGGCAGAGACATAGGCAGAGGGAGAAGCAGGTTCCCCACATGGAGCCGGATGCAGCAGTCGATCCCAGGACCCCGGGATAATGACCTGAGCCGAAGGCAGAACGCCCAACCACTGAGCCACCTAGGTGCCCCTCTACCATCTATTTTAAATTGTATCATCATGAACACACTGAAAAATGCATCAGGGGTTCTTGGTGAGAAATACCATATCATCACGGAGCTGCTTTAAAATAAAAACTCGCACAAGAAAGAGATTAAATCAGTGCTTTTTAAAATCAGTACTTGCAGTGCAATGCAAAGTTGTCCTCATGACATGAGTACAAAAGCCATGAGAACAACTGACGGAGTCATGATTTGTTTCAGGCCTCTATTCCTGGGTATACACCACGCCAAAACTCAGTCTCTCAAAACAACAGCAATTTCCGATTTCTCCTGATTCTGTGGATAGCTGGGCCGCTCCTCTACTGGTTTCACGGGGCTCACTCAGATGACAGCATTCTGCTGGAGTGTCACTCAGGTCTATGGGTGGGCGTCAGCTGTGGGCTGAGAGGCCTGGCCTCTCCTCCTCTAGGAGACTACACTGGTTTCCCATGAAGCAAGGTGGAAGCTTCCAGTTCAGGGGGGGTCCAGGCTCCAGAACTTTTGCTACAATTGACTGGTCAAAGCAAGTCATGACACCAGCCCAGTTTCGAGGAGTGGGGAAGTAGACTCCATCTCTTCGTGGGAGCAGCTGCAGAGAATTTATAGCCACATTTAATCAACCACAAGATTGCAGCAGATTCAAAGTCACCCCACTTTCTCACTTGGTGAGCCAAAAGGGGTGAGTCAGGGAAACAGTTCTCCTGAGCTGATGCTCGTCTGTGGAGGGAAACTGAGGCCCAGCCTTCCTTCCTAGCCAAGAATGAACCTGCTGCTTCCAAGATGGCCTTGGTGCCCACAGTTGCAGAAACAGATCCCATTATAGAATCAATAGATCATTTATTTACCCAGAAAGTCTGAAAGTAGCTGACATCACTGGTTCTCACAACTGGCTGCACATTGGAATTCTCCAGAGAGTTTTTAAAAATACTGATGTCTGTCTGGGTTCCATCTCCAGAAATTACAATTTCACTGGTATAGAATGTGGCCTGGGTATTGGGTATTTTTAAAAGCTCCCTAGGGGGTTCTCATGTGCAGCAAAATGTGTGAAGGACCAGCGTTTAAATTTGAAACTGCCTTTTCTCAATTGGCAAGAAAGATTCAACTTATTGATTCTATCTACCTGGTCATTTGTGATGTGGAAGTGGAAAAATAATGTTATACACACACACACACACACACACAGCATGGCATGTTCTGGTAGACAGTGATATAGGAAGCTTGCTTTCAAGTGTTTAGGGATTTGCAACGGGTATTCTGTGGAGAACTGAGCTCTTAATGAGGAATAAGACACCCTGTGGGCAAACAGCCGAATCTAAGTTTGAGAACAAGCTAGAGTGTCTTGTGGTCCATTTGGTTTCCTTAACCCAGGGCCACTGGAAGTGAGTCACCAACAGGGGAATACCACAATTATCTGAAAAAATAAAATAAAACTAGCAAAGCCTCTATATAGTCAGGTCTTGGGACTCTAACTGAGTCAAGCTGTGGATGCCTTATCTGTCTTTGGCTACCTAGTAAAGGTGCTTGGAATTATCTGAATGCAAAAGTTTGCACCATTCCTTTGGAACAGTCCCCAACTTCTTATCTGATAAAAAACAGCATTGAGGGGCACCTCGTTGGCTCACTTCCTGGAGCATGTAATCCAGTCTCAGCTTGTGAATTGGAGGCCTATGTTCAGTGTAGAGATTACTTACAAACAAAATCTTAAAAAAATAAAACAAAAACCAGCCTTGAGTATAGCAATTGGAGTAGAAATGTGTTGAAATATCTGATAAAAGCAGAAGTATAACTTCTTCTGGGGAACCCGCCATTTTATTCATTCTTAAAAATGAACATTTGTGCACTTCCTACTGTGCTCCGGAGCTTGTCTGAGGGTGTCAGCGTGAATTTCTCCATTGTAAGGGCCTACAGGCTAATGTCAAGGCCAAGACGTAAGAGTGAGTGAAAGCCAGCAAAGTGCCAGAATATTAGAATAACTCAGTGATTACAAAAACGGCATGCAGTCATGTACATCAGTACAGCAAGACTCCAATGTGTTCACTGTTTACTCCATCATGAGGCTTCAGCAGAAGCCTTGGCCAGACCAGCTGCAGCAGCATGGCCCTGGACCTCATCAGGAACATAACCTGCAGGCCTCTCTCAGGCCTGCTGAATCCAATCTCTGGGATGAGGCCCACGGCCTGTGTTTCCATGAGCCCTCAGGTGACGCTGAAGTGTGCTCAAGTTTGAGCACCCCCGTATGGCACATATGAAAAAGGATCACCCTTAAAGATCTGCTAAAGATTTCACAGAAGCTATATCTCAGAAAGGGCATTGGGGTTCAGTTTCGCAGTCCACATGGATAACATTTAAGAAAGATACAAGAATGTTTGAAAATACGTCTTGCAATTTCCTAGCATTTTGTACAATGTTTTATGACCCAAAGACAGTAGGAAAAGTCTTGTGATTCTTCTTTCTGTTGCAAGAGCCCAGAAGTCATAAGAAAGAACACTGCAGGATCCTGGTCCTTTCTATCCAACCCCTGAAGAAGAGGGCAATGCAGTTATGAACATCAACTATGTACATAGATGACAAGACTGCCTTCCATGGCCTAGAATAAACGTGTCTTCGCTCTATAAGACTGTTCATTTTCACTCATCTGCCTTTCTCTAAGGTAGGCTGTACCAGGATCACCAGAATCATCGGGCTTCACCTTGTCCTCCTCTGTGCAAAGTCTTTTCACCTGGATCACACGAGTTTTACACGACACCCTGGGACCGGTCCTAGACTGGAATTCAGAACCAATCTGTACAATTCCAATCAGGCCAGGTTGTGGCTTCAATGGAGTCCCCTTACCCCATCTCCCCAGGCAGGAGCTGCATGGATGCTGGCCACCCCACCCTGAACCCCAGGCCCAGGAGCCAGAGCCACCTTTGGAGGCCATTATTGGGAGATTTTCTCAGGAGATGCCAAATAAGGCACAGTATCTAAGAAAAGGACCACACATATTCAAAATGACAAATAATCGTCTTTTTTAAAATTTAAACTGGGAGGTAAAAGCCCTGGGTAATTTTTTTTTCTATGACAAATGAAAAAGGAGCTAAGTTTAAAAAAAGAAAGAAAGAAAGTAAGTAAGTAAGCATCTCTTTAAAAGGTATTTGAGGGCAGCCTGGGTGGCTCAGTGGTTTAGCGCTGCCTTCAGCCCACGGTGTGATCCTGGAGACCCGGGATCGAGTCCCATGTCAGGCTCCCTGCATGGAGCCTACTTCTCCCTCTGCCTGTGTCTCTGCCCCTCTCTCTGTGTCTCTCATGAATAACTAAAATCTTTTTTAAAAAAAATGTATTTGAAAGCACGAGGCTAACTAAACATTTCCCATCATTTCTACTTTTCTTGTTCAGATTTTTTACAAAGGCTGCATGTGAATTTTGTGGACTGCTAACAAAGAAACCTCACTTTTCTTAAATTTCTCTTTTTCTCTTCAATAGCTAATCTGCTGGATTATGATGAAGTTTGGTGGTGCTCAGGGTTGCTGACATATCCTTTTTGACAATGTGTTTTCTCTCTGTAATTTTTTGAGCCAAAATGTCATCAGAAAGGGAGGACTCTTTAGTTCTCAAAGTAATATATGCAAGCAAGTTGGAGCTTTGCCCACGGCACTGTGGCATTTGTATCATCAGCAATTCACAGATTATAATCTCCTAATCTCAGAATATTTTATTTCTAATTCTTCATCTTTATCTCAATAAGTGAGGAAGGCAGTTTAAGAAGAACATTTTGTTCTAGCCTCTTATTTTTTCAAGCCAGCTTTCTGAAAACACAGAGTTCTTCAAACATTATTTTATGCTGAGGCTATATTTTGTCTTCCAATACAGAGATAAATTAGCTATCATAAAGATCTCAGAGGCAAATTTAAAACATGTGCATCCACTGCAGAAATTCAGGCATCTGCAGGTACAGCAAAAAATTCTGCAAGACACAATGACATTCTGCAATATTTCAGGGATGCTGGGGTCCCAGCAAACCTCAGAGACATTCAGATAACCCTTGTGCAACAGCATGAGTTAAAATTTGACTGGAGGACAGCTCTTTTCCAGCCCTTTGAGGACACGGACTGGATTTAGTCTAGGCCACCCTGAGGCCTCACCTGCCCTTTGTCCCAGGCTGGGAAGGGTCGGAATGTCTCTTCCAGCCCTATCCCACACCCATAAACCTTTCTCCGAGTTTCTTAGAGGAGATGCAAGCAAGGAGTTTTACTGCTAATCGACTGTAACCAGTCACTGTATTGATGGAATTTAGCAGAGCTGGGGACTTTGCAAATTACTGAATCCCATGCCCTCATTCGATGGTGAGAGCCACTGTCCCTCAGTTCTTTATTCTAAGTCCCGGTTCCCAGGCCCCCACAGGCTGCATGTGGTATGGAGCACAGCCCTGGGATGGTCACAAGTCCACGCATTTGCAGCAGATGGAGCTAAAAGATCTCGGATGGGCCCACCTGGGGGCATGGGGCATTCCTCCTCTGTGAGGATGAGGCTTTGGTGCTTGCAGGGACAGAGAGACAGACAATTGTGACTGCCTTCCAAGGTCATCAACATAAGTCACCATCCTGGGGGCCCGGCGCTGAGACCTCTTATCTCAGACCTCTCTTGTGTAAGAAGTGCATGGGCCCATTCCAAAGTGCTGGCATCACATTAGCCTACCAGTCACCAGGGCAAGGCTTGCATGGAACAGGTCCTCCTCATTAATCACAGCCCTCGTGGACGGTCACTGTGCCATTCTGACAAAGAGAAAAGGTCTCTCTCAGAGAGGCAAGTAGTCACAGAGGCCAAGTCTCACTGCAATACCAGTAAATGTGCAGTGAGATTTTAACACTTCACTGAATAACACAATTTTAATGTGGAAAAGAATCAAAGGATAGTAGATAATACATACCAGCCCTGTGCAGAGTACTGTGAAGGCACTCATAAGGACAAAGGTGAAAACCGGCCCCTGCTTTCTGGAGGCACCGGGTGAGCTGCTGTTGCAGAACCGGAAAAGGGAGTTTAATTACTTCGGGAAGAGTCTGTGGGGTTCTCTTAGAGAAGATGGGACATTAAGAGGACTCTGTAGGAGGAAAAGGTAGCCGCTCTGATAGACAAATATGTGGTGAAGAGCGTCCTAAGCAGGCAACAGCTTCCTCCTAGGCCTGGAGATATAAGAGTGCACTTTTAGGGAATGATGAGAGACTCTGTGACTGACACACGACAAGTCACGGAGAGAGGAGGCATAATCAAAGAAAAGGCTGGAGATCTTTTTAATTTTTTTGTGTGCGGTAACTTGAATTTTTTCTTATTTTGTAGTAACTTGTATTAATCATTAGGTATCCAGGCAGTGGCTGATGTAGAAGTCCTCTAGGAACCTGTGACCTCTTTGGAAAAACCATCTTTTTTGCAGGAAATAGTTGCTCTCACTCTAGTTATAGAAGGTGGGGCACTGGGCAGTCAAGGGGGAGAAGGGAAGAGCAGGCTTGGAATGAAGAGACTGGTTCTGGAGTTGATGTCCTACAGGCAAGATGGGTAACACTACACACACAGCAGTCAGGACTGGAGTAGTAACTGAGCTCACTCAACAGAGAAATCACAGGGACTGACAACAGGGTTCCTCGTCTAGACAGTAACCACAGTAAAAAAAAAGCCAGTTCTAGGAGAAAAACCCATTTGTGATCAGGAGCTAATAAAAGTCCTGGCATACAAAGCATCTTGACTGTGATCAGGAGCTAATAAGAGTCCTAGCATAAGAAGCAGCCGTCTTAAAAAAAAAAAAAAAAAAAAAAAAGAAGCAGCCGTCTTGTCTATTTCTGCTTGCTAGTAAAAGCCACTTAGGTCCCTTTCCCTGTTCTGAAAACTCTTGTCACATCGGATAAGAGCTTGCTTTTCTAAGAAAATTGCATGAGGCAAGACTATGGACACAGTGAAACTGATCCATCTTTTTTTTTTCATATATATATGTATGTGTGTGCGTGTGCGTGTGTATATATATATATATATATATATATATATATATATATATATATACCTGCCTCCAAATTTCACACTGTATTTACAAATGTTTCTCTGGTGGCTGGGAAAACTGCCATCAAACTCACCTGAGATTTTTGGACTTAGCGTTGTAGGACCTGCCCCTCCTGCTCTATCTCCACAGGCAGAACCATATGCCTGACAGGCCAGCACTAACATAGGAGAGCATCTCCTCCAGCAGCCACCAGGACCAGGTGGCTCAGGGTGGCTTTCCATCAGTCACAAACATACCCGTTAATTAGATGGTGACTATCAACATCTCCTAGAGGCACAAGAACGCCTCCCTCTGGGGTCTTCCACCAACAATCTAGCCAATGAGAAGAGCCAAAAGATATTCCTGCTTTAGAAAATGCTAGGGGCCTTGGCTTATGCATTTGTATGGCTCTGGTTCCTGCTAACTTCCATCCCAGAGAGCTCAGCACTTCCCTTCTCCACCAAAGTAGGGTATGGTATGTTGATGCAAGAACTAGAGACAAATGGAAAATTCTAATTTGTCGATGTAATGGTTTCTGCACATCACTGAACCTTCGGTGCTATATATTTTTAAAGATGATGTAAATTGTATTCTCTTTATGATTATTAAAGAAAGTGACAGAGGAGATTTGAAGTTTCAGGACAATGCCCTAAATCTGACTCTCTCTGCTAGGTAAGAGTTCCCTAGAAGGATTCACCAGGACTCATCTGGCATTGAATGGATAGAATAGGTCTAGACATCTTGTTTCCATTTATAAATGAATCCCTAGAAGGATTATCCTTGAGAAACTGGAAAGAGCAAAGTTCAAACCCAGTGGTGTGACCTTGGGAGAGCTACTTGACCCGTGGAGGCCCAGCTGTCACATCTATAAGCCTCAAAGAATGACATACTCAGAACATTGTTTTAGCAATTATGTGAGATAAGGTATTTGAAAATAAAATAAATTTAATGCCCTACAGTATATGGCACATAGTAGGTGTTAAGTAAATAGGTCTCACACCCTAGAATACAGAGCTAATGGATGGATGCCAAAACCCAAGGTGATGTTTAAAAGAACATTTCCTACTGGGATGATGAAGGCTCAGAGGTCTTTTCATTTCAAAAAGAGATGCTTGTTTGTTTGCTTGGGGCAGGGGTTTGGGGGCCACATGGCCTGAGTAAAGGAAGCTGAAAACTCTATCCCCCAGAATGGGATGGCACTTAAGACATGAGAGTTTTTGGAAGGTGGGTTCCCCTTTGACATAACCAGAAGCCTTCTGCTGGATAGAGAAGGGCTTACTCAGGAAGGACCACGCCCTTAGCCCGGGATGACTTTGAGAACAATCATAAAGAGACAACTTGGCAGGGATGCTGCATCATCAGAAGAGGGACAGGACATTAAACTAGTTGCTCACTTAAAACCTATTCAGCCCTGAAATTCAATGTCAACAAATGTCCACACCTAGTCCCATAATACAGTCCCAGGATAAGAAAAGGAAAAAGAAGACGAGGAGGAAGGCAACCCTGGTGGCTTAGTGGTTTAGCACCGCTTGCAGCCCGGGGTGTGATCCTGGAGACCCGGAATCGAGTCCCACGTCAGGCTCTCTGCATGGAGCCTGCTTCTCCCTCTGCCTGTGTCTCTGCCTCTCTCTCTGTCTGTCTCTATGAATAAATAAATAAAATCGAAGAGGAGGAGGAGAGAGGAAGAGAAAAATTAAACTAGATTACAGAAAATGTTACAACCAATATAATTTATAGCATTTGCATTTTAAACATTTCTTCTTCATAAAATGTCCAAAGTCACCACAATATCATTAACAGATAATATAAACTGTTACTACCTTTTCTCAAGAGTTGTTACTGAAATAAGCATGTTTATTTAGGTCTAATTCTTAGTCTATTTCATAATAAACTTATTTATTTATTTATTTTTAATTAATTAATATATTTATGATAGTCACACAGAGAGAGAGAGAGAGGCTGAGACACAGGCAGAGGGAGAAGCAGGCTCCATGCACTGGGAGCCTGACGTGGGATTCGATCCCAGGTCTCCAGGATCGCGCCCTGGGCCAAAGGCAGGCGCCAAACCGCTGCGCCACCCAGGGATCCCTCATAATAAATTTAAATATATGATTCTCTACCTAATAGAAAAACAGTATGCCAACAACAATCAAATCTTAAAAATTCAAAAAGCTTTGGTGGGGGTACTTGGCTGGCTCAGTTGGTGGAGAACTCGACTTTTGATCTTGGGATCATGAGTTTTAAAAATGTTTTAAAAATGTTTGTTAGGGCCCATTGATGGTTAAAAGCTGAATAAAGATTTTTTTTAATACAAAAAATTTTGGGATTACATATCCAAGGGGAAATAGTACTTTTCTTATATCCAACTCACTTCATTTTTTTCCACTGTCATATTTTGATGGCTGAGTTTATAGTGAGGGACATTGGTATCATTAGAAGGACTCAGAGGAGCGCTTGTGTGGCTCAGTCAGTTGAGCATCTGACTCTTAATTTTGGTTCTGGTCATGATCTCAGGGTCATGGTATCAAGCCCCACCAGCCTTTGCACTCAGTGGGGAGTTGGCCTGAGATATTCTCCTCTCTCTCTCTCTCTCTCTCTCTCTGTCTCTCTCTCTTCCTTTGCCCCTCCACCTGTTTGTGCACTCTCTCCTCTCTTTCTTAAATAAATAAATCTAAAAAAAAAGTATACAGAATCAAAGAAAAAGGTACCAACGCTTGGGGCTTTAGAAATGCTCTTCCATACTGGAACACCTGAGTGGCTCAGTTGGTTAAAATGGAAAATAGAGTAATTTCAGGTTCCTCAAAAATGGCTGCATCCATGAGGAGAGGTAATGATGCACCACAAGTATCAGAAACTTTCTCATGGAGAGGCTCCTAACTCTGGGAAACGAATAAGGGGTAGTGGAAGGGGAGGTGGGTGGGGGGATGGGGTGACTGGGAGACGGGCACTGAGGGGGGCACTTGACAGGATGAATACTGGGTGTTATACTATATGTTGGCAAATCAAACTCCAATAAAAAATATACAAAAAAAAAAGAAACTTTCTCATATGCACAGATGTGATGTAGATCAGCAGTTCTCAAACTCTTTGGTCTCAGGAACCCTTCTCATAATCATTGACAAGTCTAAAGAGATTTAATTTATGCCAGCTATATTTACCAATATGCACCTTGGGAGAAATTAAAGCTGAGAAAAATTTAAAACAAAAGAAATGCAAGCTTGCATTCCTGTTGTATCAGAATATCTCTCATCATGTAGCTTCTGGAAAACCCCACTGTATACTCTTGAGAGAATAGAGTCAAAAAGGCAAATATCATTATAAAATAGTTCTAATTTCATGGACCCTCTTGAAAGGGTCTCAAGCACCCCCTGGGCTCCCTGCATATACTCTGAGAATTGCTTGATACAGACCAAACCTGTGAGTTTTCAAGTCTCCTAAAGGCTCCCCAGCTCGGGCTCATCAGGAAAAGAGGTAAAATGGCCTATGCCTATGCCTTCCCCCTCTTTCTAGATGCAAATAGTTAAAAAAAAAAAAATTAAGATTTATTTATTTATTTATTTATTTAGGGAAGGTGTCGGAGCAGAGAGAGAGAAAGAATCCCAAGCAGACCCCTCACTGAGCACAGAGCCCAAGTGGAGCTTGTTCCAAGACCCTAAGATCATGACCAGAACCAAAATCAAGAGTCGGACACTTAACCGAGTCACCCAGACAACCCTTAAAAATTTTTTTTTACATTTTATATATGAGGATTCTAGGTTCATCTTCTTTTGAATATATAATTGTATGGCAAAACAAAAACAGTTTTTAAACCACTAGTAAAACATACATTGTGGGGTACAGTGCATAATTAGAAGAAAAAATATATGGTCTTCATTTGAAATATTGAGATTAAGGATCAATGCATTAGTTGTCAGAGCAGTACATACATTAAGTTTCTTAGAAAAAAACAAAAAGTATGCCAAATGAAAAAAAGTTCATGAACTACGTGTTAGCACAAAGAATGACTATATGTAAATGTATTTATTCAGAAACTACTTACTGAGTATCTACTAATGCCTTCTCTAGGCTAGGTACCGCATATATGCCCTTTTTGATAATAAAAAAAAGTCAATGAGTCATTTTGAAGGTTTGTAAAGGCAGAAGGGAGGATGAAAGGCAGTAATGTGCACAGACTCTGCAGGAGCACTGTTGTAAACTCGGCTCTGTGGCAGTTTTCAGAGAGGGAGCCTCCAGCTGGAAGCCTGAATGCCACTCACTGAAACTGAGGGGACAAATTTTAACTGTTCTGTGCTTCAGTTTCCCGAGGAATGCCTAATTATGACTCTCTTTTGGCATAAAGAACAATACGGCTATCAATATGAAAAAAGTCTTGGAATTAAAGCCTTCTGATGATGAATTAAGACAAGGTAGTTTTAATTTTTTTGTTGTTGAAGAAAACATACATACAGAAATATGAACATAAGATTATCAGTGTCCAGATCAAGAGTTAGATCACTACAAAACCTTCTCTGGCCCCCAGTGGTTACTACCCACCCCAGGGGATGCTGCTATCTATCATGGCACAGATTGGCTCCTATCAGCTTAGATGACTTTGCATGCAAGATACACTCTCTTGTGTCTGGCTTCTTCAGCGCAACATTACATTGTGAGACCCAACCACACTGTTGGATGTAGCTAAAGACTATGCATTCTCAGGGCTATGGAACACTTCACTGTGTGAACATGTCACAATGAGTGTCACATTCTGCTCCTGAGGTTTTTGAGTCATTTTATATACAGCCTTTTAAATACAGAAAAGACCAAAGATTTTCTCATATCCAGAAGGATCCACATATGAAATTCACCATCTCCTTTCTACCTGAAATTGGTCTGATCAAAGGAATTTTTGGTTTTCCTCCCGTGTCAGGATTAGAGATGGTCTAACCACAAATTAAGTATTAACAATTTTGACTAAGAGTTAGGGAAAGAAGGGGGTGGTTAATATGTTGGCAGTTGGCTTTAGTGGACTCTTCCTAGTTTCAAAGGAAAGTGATGGGGACATTTCTCAAATAAGGCAGCATGTCTGGGCTTCTTACAGGAACAGCATCCCGCACCCAAAGGGTGCCAGTCAATGTCTGGTGACTGATGAACAGAGTAGATGGTGGGTGGAAGGGAGACAGCACCCAAACAGGATACAAAACAAGCACACCTGAAATCACCACTTTACAAAATAAAATTATGTTTATTACAGAATAACACAATTTCTTATTCATACATCCCACCTGTGACATTAATCAGAGCCTTCACCTATGGGCCATATGTCATCTTTTCCACCCTTAGTAGTTTATAGATTTTTTTTTTTTTTTTTACTTTGAAGTGTTAGAAAAAGAACCAGAGCTGCCCTAAAAGGAATGAGGAAGTGAGAGCTCCCCAGTGTCTGGCTGGCTATGTCTGGGTGACAACCCATGATGTTCTTTCCGGTCTCAGTAATATTCTGAATTTCCACCTGCCCGCCCCCTCTCGTTTATAATGCAGAACACGTGAAGTTAGAGCAGTTCAGTCTTCCTCTACCGGTGGATTAGTAGGAGCAGAGTGTTTCACTGTTTCTCCCATTTTGCACGGTTCCCTGGAGATAAGAGAACGCTGGCTGGAGGCTCCCCGAGGGTAAGTACCATAAAATAACACAACTGGGAAATTAGCTAGCTAGCAAATCACTGGTCTTTGAGAGCACCTCCAAGAGAAAACAGCTGTACCCCTAAACATGCAGCAAATAAGGTTATAAAGACTCTGAGCCCTGAAAGCTCTCCTTCAGTGTGAAGCCTGCACTCTTTTAGTAAAGGAATTCTGTCAATATTAACTTTGTTTTATGTTTACTGCAAGTAGCATCCTGAATATAAGTTTTTTTTTTTTTCCTCTGGGGGTAAGAGGAGCTAATCCTTGCAGAGCACATAATACAGTACCTGACACATATAAGCTTCCCCCCGCCCAACCCCGAAAACATTAGTTATCGTGTGATTGTTAGATTATCTCTTGATGGGACGGCACTAGATGAATAACAAAGTTCGGCACGGTGAAGATATCAGGTTTAAATAATTTAGAAATAAGTGTGTTCAGGTGCTGTTCTTAATAGCCGAAGACATCTGGTAACATATCACAGACTTTAAATGAAAATTTTTCTAATAGTTTCAGACTTTGTGTTTTGGCACTGAAATTGGCCAATTTATCATGTGTCTCCCTCCTCCCTCTCTCCCATACGACTTCTCACAGGCAGAGCCAAGGCCCCACGGGAGCAAAATTCATCCCTGGACAGTCAGCTCAACTCTAATGAAGTTGATAAGCAGCTGCAATGTTGTACGTACCCCTCTTATATAACATAATTCATAGTTTCCAGGGTAAGAGTCAAACGATCTTTACCTAATTTAATTTTTTCTCTTTCAGTCAAAAACACTAAATGCCAATAATATGGAGACACTGATTGAATGTCAGTCAGAGGTGAGAGCAATTTTAAAAACTTTTCATCTGCACTATAAGAACATGGAAAACTTTGTTTTCATGGAATATTTTCAATTATGTAATTATCAGAGTAGAAAATTAACATCCTAAGTGTAGCTCATTAAAAACATTAATTGGGACCTTATATGATGATAATCAAGACTTTATTATTGATTCTAGAAGTTAGAAAAAAATCATTGGATTTGACTAATTTTTAATATGAGTAAAATGTTCTAAGTGTATTTTGTGAGGAAAGACTGGGTAGATCTCTTCAATCATTTTTAACTAAAATAAATATTTTTTTAGGGTGATATCAAGGAACATCCTCTGTTGGCATCATGTGAGAGTGAAGATAACATTTGCCAGCTAATTGGTGAGTTTTGAAAACATACTGGTCTTTTATGTAAATGATAACAGCAAATGTTCTTGGTTTACAAAACCACAGTACTTTACTCTACTAGGAATTCTTTTTTTTTAGTGTTCTTTTAAAGACCGCAGAACATTAACACTTAAATGGTAGGCAGACTCTAGCCCTGTGGGCACCAGGTCTCTGACAGAACAGATCCTCTCTACAGCCAACCCTCCAGTTCTCTGAGGAGTTTTTGGTGGGGTCAGATCTCTGAGCCACTTCTGTTTTGTCCATTAAAGCAGGCATACATATGAAAAAGAGTTCCTTCTCCCTTTCTTCCTTCTCTCTCATGAAGAATGAATGTAGGAACCCATGAGGCAATTGTTCCTGATCTCAAATTCCCAAGAATCCTACTGTTCACTCTTCACTGTTTCCATAATGTATGTCTTATTACATAACCGCGACCCAGTTCTCCCAAACTTTGAGGACAAGCCACGTCTCTCTGCATCCTCTTCCACTTGCTAGGGTAGAAACACACAGCAATGCACTTAGAAAATACAGCTTTGGGGGATCCTGGGTGGCTCAGCGGTTTAGCGCCTGCCTCTGGCCCAGGGTGTGATCCTAGAGTCCCGGGATCAAGTCCCACATCAGGCTCCCTACATGAACTTGCTTGCTTCTCCCTCTGCCTGTGTCTCTGCCTCTCTCTCTCTCTCTGTGTCTCTCATGAATAAATAAATTCTTAAAAAAAAAAAAAAGAAAGAAAGAAAGAAAAAAGAAAATACAGCTTTGATATTTAGGGGGAAATAAGGCAAATAAAGGGAGAATAAAAAGAAATAAGGACACATGTGAGATGCGATGCCCCTTGCACACACTTGTTCAGGGTTTTGCAAAGATAGAACCTCTTGCTCATGTTTTACTGATAATTCCCAACTGCCCGGTCTCGCTGCAAGCCTTCACACAGGAATTTGTGTCAGCCTTGTCCTCCAGCAGCCACCGGGGAAATCCTGAAGGAGGCTGCAGACTGACCGGTGTAGCTCCCCCTAGTGGCTGCTTGGTGCTAGTGCGGCTGCAAAGGCGTACTGGTTGGCCCCGCTAAGGACCTCCAGGATGATCCTGAGCAAGATTCTATTCTCTTCTGTGGCTCAATAATTTTCTGCTGTGTTTATAGACATCTTCTTTATTCATTCATCTACCAATGAACTCTTCGATTGCTTCCAAATCTTGGCTATTGTAAATAATGCTGCAATAATCATAGTGGTGCATATAATTTTTTGAATTGTTTCCTTTTTCTTTGGCTAAAACCTAGCAGTAAAATTACTGGATCATATAGTATTTCTATTTTTATTTTTTGAGGAAACCCCATACTGTTTCCTATCGTCACTGAAACTAATGTAACATTCTATGTCAACTATACTTCAGTTTTAAAAAAAAAAGATCTTGAGCAAGTTACTTCCTCTCCTTTTAAGTTTTGTTTTCTCCATCAAAGGAGAAAATTAAAATCTATTTTGCAACAGAAATACCTACCACAGTTATTAAGGTCAGTATATTGAGATGGTTGTTTGTGATCGGCTCAGCTAGGTTTTGCTGATTTTCTGCAAAGAGCCACTAAAGAGTAAAAACAGGAAAGGTGGAGACTTTGAGGAACCTTGGTGTTGATATTTAGGGGCTGGTTGCTCCGGTAACCATGAACCATATTTTTGGGTTCATTTTTGTAGATTAAAATTCACACCCTGGGATCCCTGGGTGGCGCAGCGGTTTGGCGCCTGCCTTTGGCCCAGGGCGTGATCCTGGAGACCCGGGATCGAAATCCCACGTCAGGCTCCTGGTGCATGGAGCCTGCTTCTCCCTCTGCCTGTGTCTCTGCCTCTCTCTCTCTCTCTCTCTGTGACTATCATAAATAAGTAAAAATTAAAAAAAATAAAATAAAATTCACACCCTTTGCTTTCTCGGTTTTTTAAAATTATCTGTCCCCCACCTCCATGGCATACCATGGGTGACATTATGTGGGTGATACTACCCATTGTCGTATATGGATCTTTATTAATAAGTTAATCTAATTTTTCTCTTGCCTTATTTTCTTGGCTGCAGAAATTAAGAAGAGAAAGAAGGTGTTGTCTTGGCCATTTCTCATGAGAAGGCTTTCTACTGTGTCAGATTTTCCCGGGGCTTCAGAACCAGAATTGAAAGTGCCACTATTTGATCAGCCCTTGTCAATCATCTGTGGTGAGGACGACACACTCCCCAGACCCATTCAGGTAGGTGTGCGTGTACTCCGAAACCTGCTTCAGGTTTTTGTCAGATGTGAAAAATCCCTGGGAGCTCTAAATATCATTCTCATGCTAAACTCACTGGGGCCAATCCAGTTTTTTTCCACTTTTGGAAATGGTGTTTCCACATATGAGTGCAGTCAGGAGACTACCTGGTTGCTGACAGTCTAGAAATTAATTATGCTTGCTCTCCATCCCTCCATCCTCCTGATTTCATGGAGTTAAGAGTGCTAAAAATGTGTAGCTTCTGAAAAGTCATGATCAGAAATCCAGTGTTTATATGGAATGACTTGAAAGGAGAGAGGCCTGAAATAATTTTAGAATGTACAAAATTAGAACTTTCCCAAGTTACCTCCTCTTAGAAAAACAGCAGAGTTGAGGGAAACAGTTGATAGAAATGGGGCTATAAAAAATGGCATTCATGATCTCTTGTTAAGACCATGTTGGTATCATGGAGAACTAACTTTTATGGAGAGGATGCTCTATGATGGATGAAGTTTGCCACTATTCCTATGCACCGTTTTAATACCTAAGCATAGAATTTTCATGTAGTAGTAGCAGCACATGGTTTCATATTCAAAGTAAGGGTAACCTTTTCCTATTCATACCTCTCTTTCCAACAGGATATTCTCACTATTCTGTGCCTTAAAGGACCTTCCACCGAAGGGATATTCAGGAAAGCAGCCAATGAGAAAGCCCGCAAAGAGCTAAAGGAAGATCTCAACTCGGGAGGCATGGTAGATCTGAAAAGTCTCCCCGTGCACCTCCTGGCTGCAATCTTTAAGGTGAGTTAATAGCATTGCTACCAAATAATCTCCAGTGATATTAAGTCTCAGAAAATAAGAAATGGCTCTTCTCCCAACAAATCAAAGTAAACTGACCTTGGAGTTTAAGTTTTTTTAGTTAAGCCTTTTATCTTCTTATATAAACACTTCTGTGTCTCTGATCTCAGATTCCAACAGAAAATGATACATTAAATTCTGATGAGGAAATGCCAAGTCCATGCCTATTAAGCTGGTAGCATCTCAGATGATGGCCTTACTCTGTCCGTTGTTAGCAAGTTGCTGAGAGAGATTTCCCTAGAGCAGTCAAATGCAGGAAGGAAGGGGGTGCAGCCTATGGTAGGATGATCAGATGGCCCCTGAGCTGGACCAGACAAGGGGAAGACAAAGATGCCAGCACATTATATAATGTAACCAGACCAAACCATTCACTTTTCATCCTCCAGGACTTCCTCAGAAGCATCCCACTGAAGCTACTTTCATGTGACCTGTTTGAAGAATGGATGGACGCCCTGGAGAAGCAGAATGAAGAGGATAGAATTGAGGCCCTGAAACAGTAAGTGGCCAGAGTCATTGCCAGGGCCCAGGCCCCCGTGGTTTCCGTCTTTTGATCTTCACACAATTCCCTGAGTGTTTCAGGAAAATTGAAGTGTCTAGGGAATCAGAGTGGAATTATTTGTCTACTCCCAGAATAAAAATCATGAGGTACCCTGGACATTCCTTTTAAAGTAGTTTTAGCCAAATGAAAGGAAACACTTTTTCAGAGTAGAAAGTAAATTTCAATAGTCACAAATTCCAAGAGGTGAAGGAGTATAAAAATATAAGTAGTTCAAGAAGATATGAGACAAAAACCATAGATGAAAGACTCAAAACAGGCTAAATTGCCAAGTGTAGGAATTTGAGGTTAACCTAATAGATGTGTGTTCTGCAAGGCAAAAACTCCCTCATAAAGCATCCCTTAAAGCATCGTGGAACAATCTGGAAAGGATTGTTTTCATCATAAAATTCCATAGCATATTTCATGTCTTAAAATTAATCAAAATGAAAAAAAATTAATCAAAATGAAAACTATATAAAAACAAATTCCAAAGACAACAAAAACCAATTACATTTGTAAATGACCTGCAACCTTTCAGCAACTAGACAATCTCAAACACCTGACTTCAACATATCAGCATTTTTGCTGGATGCAAGTCTATTAGGATTGTTCTACATGGCTAAATACTTACAATGAACAGGTTATTGAATTAAGGCATTAGAGTATCTGTCCCAAATTGAAAATCCTAAGATTACTGCAAGTTTCTTCTTAAAGACATAAAGTTCTTTCATAATACCAACTTCTTATGAGAAGTGAAAATGGCCGCTATATTAGATCACCATTGCATATTTTGAAAAAGTGAGGCTTCACACATCTCTTTTTTTTTTTTTATCATTAGTACCAATGTTCCCGATCAAGTGCTGACTTGACCATATTTATGAACATGCCCTTAGAAACTGATTTCTTCTCCATAAAGATTTCACAGACTGGTATAAAAATGGGTCATTTTTGTGGGATGATCACAGATCAAGAAAGGCAAATGATTGCGCTCCCAAAATATCAGTCTTGCAATTTTAGAAAGACATTCTGTGTGGCTACACGAGTTACTCTACAAAACAGTTTTCAAAATGTATTCCACAATGGAGTTTGTTACAGAAGTTAAAGATTCCTAATTTAAGATCTATACAAACAACAGGCCCTGTATTGTTGTCCTAATTATAAAGACCAGTGTCTTAGGTCTTTAAGATCTCATGGTTAACCAGTTTCATTCCACATCAATTGCCACTGGAAGTGTCTGAATGAACATTTCACCATCTTACCAATAAGAATGTACCTTCCTCATTTTGAAGGCAGTCTGCGTTAGGCAGAAATTTTCAACTTGCTCCACTAAAACCATTAGCCTCCTCTAAAATCAGCTTCCCTGAACCTCATTCCAGGGTTGCAGAGAAGCTCCCGCGGCCCAACCTCCTGCTGCTCAAGCACTTGATCTCCGTGCTCTATCTGATCAGCAAAAACTCCGAGATCAATAAGATGGATGCCAGCAATCTAGCTATCTGCATCGGACCCAACATGCTGACCCGAGAGAATGACCAACACCTGTCTTTCGAAGCCCAGAAAGACTTGAACAACAAGGTTTGTTCCAGTCTACTTCTGAGAAACTCCCAATTTATAGAAAAGCCCTTTGGTTGGGTTGGGTTTTGTTGTGTTTTTGTTTTTGTTTTTTTCATTTATGCATTGCACTCTGTCAGTAGTTTGGGAAACTGCTTATTTACATGAAAATTTTAGTTACTTTAGAGGTCTTTTTTTTTTTTAAGTTCTCTAAAAATGCATGTCTCAAAAATAACTTTAATATATATGACTTTTACCCATTTTCTGTATGCCGTTTCCAAACACATAAAGATCTCTCGTTTGGCACATCCCTAACAGCAGACCCTCATTATATCCCCATTCTCTTCCCTCTTCCTTTAAAGAAAACTCAAAATGCCTTTAGGCTGATGACTTGCCTATTCTTCCTCACAGGTTAAGTCACTGGTGGAGTTCCTCATTGATAACTGCTTGGAAATATTTGGGAAGAACATTCCCACACACCCCAGTACTGCTTCTGATGACTCTCTGGAACACACCGACAGTTCAGGTACAAAATGTGCTCTCGAATGATTATGATCATGGAGGGAAGTTCATGCCAGTCTGCCAGTCCATGCCAGTAACATAAAGTATCTCTGATATTTGAAGCAGAAGTCACCTGCACAAGTCACCAAACCAAATCCACAGGACACCATTAACATGGAAACTTGCTCTCAAATTTTCCCACAGTCTCCTCATTCTGCTGACACTCATTCAGCTTCCTTCTGAAACAGGAAGAACTGCCAATCTCACTAAGTTAGCTTTAGTTAGAGGGTTGTTTCCACACAGTGGGATATGGGTCCATTATAATGGAATGGATCCAACAAAAGAGCCATCCAAAAGATTAATTTTTAAATTTAAGATCAATAAATGTTCAGTGAAACATTGTTCTCTTTTCTCGTTCTCATTCTCTTGCTCATGTTTCCCTTTCCTACTTCTCTTCCACACCTTCTCTCAAACTAAGAAACAAAATTTTAATGTGACAAATTTCTTTCACATCAAGTCCCAGAGTAGCTTCACCAGAGTCCCTAGCACTATACTTGATACAAGTGGGGTGAATTGTACTATATATAGTTTATTTTTCAAAGAAACTGAATCAAAAACTCAACTATCCCTTCACTTCCTCTAGACCTGTCAATGCTGCAGAATGACTCAGCCTATGACAGCAATGATCCTGACGTGGAATCCAGCGGTGCCACTGGCTCCCCAAACAGGAGGCCCCAGGTGCCCTTGGAGACGGCTGCCAGCTGGGAGTCCAGAGGCCCACAGCTTGCTTGGGAGTTGAGCCCGGAGCCCATTGTCAGCACCATAGCCGGGCTGAAAAACTCCCTCAGTGAACCAGACAGGAGCTACTCAGAGCCCAGCATGTCTTCCTCACAAGAGAGCCTGGAGAGCCAGAAAACACACCAAAAACTAACACGGAGTGAGGATGACTTCACCATGGCTCAGGCAGGGGCTCATTTGGAAAGTGAGGAGGCTGAAGACCCATTTCCAGAGGAGGTGTTTCCTGCAGTTGAAGGCAAAATCCAAAGGCCACAGGACCTGAAGGTGAAGAACTCAACTCAGGGTTTGGTGTCACTATGGGGACTAATGCCCAAAGCCACCTCCAGTGGCTCTCTGGATGCTTCCTCTGACAGCTCACCCATGGCTTCTCCTTCCAGTCCTAAAAGAAATTTCTTCACAAGACATCAGTCTTTCACAAAGACAGAGAAAAGTAAGCCCAACAGAGAAATCAAAAAACACTCCATGTCATTCTCCTTTGCCTCTCACAAAAGAGTGCTTACCAAAACCCCTAGTTGCGTGTCTGTGAAATCCAAAGGCTTTACCAGAGACCAAGTAAAGAAAGGTTTTAAAAAAGAAAGCCAGCTTGCTGGGCGAATCATTCAGGAAAACTTGTCTGAAATCCAGGGCCAAACTGCTCTAGACTTTAGCTCCAGATCCTATGCCCTCTCAGTCGAGGATGTGTTCCAGCAAGTGGACCAGAGAAGCCCTGGAAGTCCGCCATCTTATGAAGAGGCCATTAGGTGCCAGGCATTGGACCTCTCGGCCTATGGGGGCCAAACAGTTGGTAGCATGAGGGCTAGAATGCTCAGCCAGGACACTGAACTACCACCTCTCCTACCTTTTCGTCATGGAGGGAATTCAAGAAATATAGGCAGTGAAGAGCCACTTGACGGGCACAGACTATCTCCCAGGACTGAGAGTTGGGAACAGAGCAGGACTGTCCATGCTTCTGCAGAAACAATAGGACAAGTGACTGTTACAAGGAGACCAGAGCTGTACCGCCTAAGAACTCTATCTGAATCAAAACAGAAGAGTAGGCTGGACCACCTAGTGCAGCAATGTAGTCAGCCGGTCTTTGAGGCTGACCAACTCCAGTATGCTAAAGAATCCTACATTTAGGAAAGCAGACTAGACACTATGACATGGCTTGTGGTATCTCTGTAAATGTAGGACTGTATAAAGAACTGCTTTAGAATTTGTTTTCTAAAAAGTCATGAATAAGCTCCATTCAAGAAGTTGTGTAGAGCCCTCCTCAAGGGGGCTAGCTGCACAAGGGCACTCAGGCAGTGTCTGTGCCTGCCTAAATTTGTGCAACATGTAGCAAGTGTATAAAATGTACTAGAGGCAAGGTATCAGGTGCAAAGATGTCTACATGAGTATGTGAATATTTGTTTGTGAACTTGTGGTCAACAGCATTGCTGTTCTCTGCCTCCTGGGCACTTTTCTATGTGTTCAAAGTGTTCAAAAATAATTTTTCTTCTACTTTTATGTTGCCTCAAATCTCATGCCATTTTTCATATTTTCCACAAACCCCATTTAGAGGAAAATGTTTAAATCTCTGTTAGAACTTTATGTTCATAAGCAGCTTTGTGATAACTACTTACCATGGTAAGATAACTACTTACCAAAGAGCAGACTGCAAGGAATAGACTTCAGTGTTTGGAGTTATCAAAGGCATTACAGACTCCAGTAATTGAAAAGGCCACCGTTAAAATTTATGAAAAATACTTAAACAAATATGTCCTTTCAACCATCTCATTTTCAATTTGGATAGATTAGCAAAAAATGCATTACATCAATATTAACTGATTTATAGCACTTTGAGTTTCTTCGTGGCTCAGTATGTCTTCTCCAACAGTGTAGAGGAAATTACTTTATATGCATTGGGGATCATATGTAGAATTTCAATGTAATCTCACTACAATAAATTGCCTTCCTTGTTTCAAAGTAAAAAATGTTTATTCTTTACTGATATGTTGCCTTTTCTCCCTTGATTAATAGAAACCCAAGAAAAGCACTCACACATTGCTTCATTCATGATCCCAGGGTCCTGGGACTGAGTCCCACATCAAGCTTCCTGCTCAGTGGGACTTCTCCCGCTCCCTCTGCCCATCCCCCCCACTCATGCACGCGTGCATGCTCTCTCTCTCTCTCAAACAAATAAATAAAACCTTTAAAAATGGTTAAAAAATAGTATGCAAAGACAGGGTAATATAGCCAATATTTGTTTCTTTATGAATTAAACTCTTCAGTACCTTTACAAACCTAATTTTTATGATGTTCAGGTTGCTTATTCATAAACACAATGGTAAAATATTTGTCATATATTTGAACTTTAATGTTCAATGACTAAGATATTTAACTAGGACCTTAGAGATACTTCTATTTTCCTTATTTTTATCAACTTCTTTCATAAAACACTGTTTTTTATTTGTTCAAGAAATATTTTTGCATTGGCCAATCACTGGATGGCAAAGGCCTATTGTTCTTTTCAAAAGAGATTTATTGGTAATGTGGTACAAAGTTAAAATATAACCCAGATTCTTCAAGGTAGCATGCTCACACCTCATGTCATTAGAAATAGTTTATTAAGCACACCAAAAGTGTGCAAATTTCAAGGGGTAGACACTCCCCTCTGATGACTAACTTCAAAAAAAGCAATCCTTTTCCAGAGTTGGACACAAAATAGTAATTGTTACAATTTTTAGCATCTACCATGTGCCAACCACTGTTCTAAGTATTTCAGGACTAAAATAAGCATAGTGACTTCCTATTCAGAGTCAGAATTCTCATCAATAAATAACTAAGACTTAGAAGCCTCCAATCTATTCTACTTTACCACTGACCTGACCTCTGTGGGACCCAACTCAGATCATGATAACTTGTCCTAGATTTCCTTATTTTAAGGAAGTCTGAAAGTCTTCGACCTATTACATATAAGTAGTTGCTGGCAAACATTTATGAGCTTCTTGCAGTCAAGCAAATGTCATTAATGTTGCTGTATTTGAATAGCGGAAGAAAAGTTATGGTGACTATTTCAAATGTTGCTGAGTGGTCTTCCCACATCTCTCCATGGAGTCCATTGGCTTTTAGGATTGCCCTGGTTGCCAAGCCCATCAGTTGGCTAGGACTACCATAACAAAATATCAAACAAGTAACTTAATCTATAGAAATGTATTGTCTCACAGTTCTGGAGGCTAGAACTGAAATCAAGGTATCAGCAAGTTGGTTCTTTATGAGGGTTGCAAGGGAAGCATCCGTTCCAGGCTTCTGTCCTTGCTCATACACAGGCATCACTCTGGGTCTCTACATTGTCTTCCCTCTATGTATATCCATCCCTAAAATTCCCTTTCTTGAGGGACACCACCAGTTATATTGGATGAGGGCTCTAATGATCCATTTTACCTCCCTATAGTCACATTCTGAGATACTATGAGTTAGGACTACAACAAGTGAATGGGGGCTGGGGAAGGACACAATTCAACCCTTACACCAAGTTTCACAGAATAGTACTTCATGAGACCTTCATAATGCCAACAATTCTTTTTTTTGTGGGATGCCAACAATTTTTAATACTTCACCATAACCAGAGGGCCCAAGCTTATGGTAAGATTTGGATATTAAAATGATGCTCTAGTGAAGGACCCAGGAACACCAGAGTTCTTATCCTCCATGGACCTCCTAAGGACCACACATCACAAATAGGCCTGACACCCCAATGCAAGGTATATGGTAACATCAGTTTGGAAGTCAAAGGCTAAGTAGGGTCTTCGACCTAAATCCATGTCCAATCTCTAGCCTCTGAGCCACTAGGACTCCCCAGCATCCATGCATTACTTCCTGGGCCAAGTTTAAAAGGGACCCTGGCCCTCTTCCCGAATGAAAGATGAAAAAGCACATTCAATGTGCCCACTGGTAAAAACCCAGCATTCACTGCCCTGGAATCTGACTGAACAGACTAGAATTTCTTCCTCTTAGGAAAGATAGGGAATTTTCTCTCCTATAAAGAGGGAGAGAAATGGCCACTGCCACCTCCCACATGATACCCTGTGATTACCTGTGAAGATGTGCTGTGTCCATCCCCACCCCAACACCACTCAGGATGTGGTCCAGGATGTGGTCTTGTGGATGTTAACCAAGGTTGGGTGCTTATGCTAGAGTTCAGCCAAATTGCAATCACTTTCAGAATCTAGCAAATACGATACCTGTGTTACATGGGGCCCCCAAGCAGGTGAAGTGGCAGCCATGGCCTGTGTGCTAATAAAAGAAATAATAGTTAGTGGCTACAGTGCTTCCCATGACCATAGATGAGAATGCCGAGAGCAATAAACACTATTTATCCTAATGCACTATTAAGCAATAAATTCTAGCTGCATTTTCCTGATTGTGATCTCACTGGAAGGACCGCCATGCCCTTCCTCTTGAAGGGTCAAGTAGACAGAAACCCACATCAGATGGGATCTCACATATTTTGAGTTTCTTTTTTAATTGAATTATGTAAGATCTTAACTCTTTATCTGCAAGGGAGAACCACTGAGGAATAAACTATAAACATTTTGCTAGAGATAGAAGTGAATCACTTTTTTGGGCCATATTTTATATCATCTACTCCAGAGTACAAAGTAAATGTGAAGGAGGAAAAATTGGTGGGATGAAGTGCTGCCCTCCTCTACTATAGACTACAAAAAGGAGCCCCTGGGAGACAGCAAACCTGCAGAGTGCAAAGTCTTGCCAGAAAAAGGAAATGCAGAATGATACCATCTCTGTAGGAAAGGAAAGACACTGTGTTGGCACAAGGGTACATGACCCAGTTCACAGGGCCTGAGTCCACACCCCAAATGGCCTACCAAGATCAGGTACTAAACTTGTCTGAGCCTCAGTTTCTTCATCTGTAAAATGAGAGTAATCACAACACATCAGTTATGGGATGCATGTAATAGAAAATCAAGATAACAGAGTCTTAAACAAGAAGAGGGTTGTGTTCTCCATTACCAAAGAGCAGGGCAACTGGGTGGTTCAGTTGGCTAAATGTCTGCTTTTGGCTCAAGTCATGATCTCAGGGTACTGGGACCAAGTCCCACATTGGGATCCCTGTTCAGCAGGGAGTCTCTTTCTCCCTCTCCCTCTGCTCCTCCCCCCTGCTTATGCTTGCTCCCTCTGTCTCTCAAATAAATAAATGAAATCTTGAAGAAGAAAAGAAGAAAGAAGAAAGAAGAAAGAAGGAGGAGGAGGAGGAGGAGGAGGAGGAGCGGGGTAGGGGAAGACAGGCAGTCCAGGGCTGGCATGGCAGCTCCAGGACATCCCAGGGCCCTCAACTCATTCACAAGAGCCAGTTTCACGGGTATAGGACCTGTGCTCTCATAGATCCCCATGCTGAGAAGGGCCCAGCACTGAGGTTAATGCTCTGCCATTGGCATTTCTTGTTATTAGTAACTATTGAACAAAGGCCCCTTACTTCCATTTTGTGCTGCCTCCTGCAAGTTGAGTAGCTCATCTTATTCACACTTTGTGGTCTTCCATCATTTCTATTGGCAAGAACCTCCTCTTCCAGCCTTGACCTCCAAATTCCAGGCAGGAACATTCTGCTCAGTATCATCAACCTACATCCCAGCAGCCAGAAGTTATTCCCATGGCTACTCTTACCCACCGAGGAGTCTAGGAAATAGTTTCTTGTAGGCACATCACCTTCCTCAACAAAATCAGTAGGAGTGGGAACTATTAGCCCTTGACACAAAAATCAAGTAAAAGAGATCATGGATATGGTATAACACATACTAATTTAGTTTCTCTAATAATAGAAAGCAGGATAAAACACAGATTATTTAGCATAATGAGACAACTGAAAATGTTTTATATGATTAGGGATAATACACAGACAAGGCAGATAATAATTTTGGAGTATTTCAATCATTTATATGCACATTGTGAGAATTCTATTATACGAGTAGTTTTAAGTAAAACAAATTACTAACAAACATGAATTGACCTTCATAAAGCTTAACATGTACTATATTTATGTAAGGAATTCACAATCTAGTAGAGAAATAATACAGCCTTGAAGGCAAAGCTACATTCCAAATGAGGAATAACATAAAGTGCTATAGTAGAAATGAATAATTGCTTCACAGTCCAATTAATTTTAAGATATACTTCAAATTTAAAGGTGCTTTCAGTGTGAAATTCCAGAACAAGTAACAAAAGATTTCAGCCAACTGTACATTTAAAATAATCATGAGGAGTTCAGTCAGTTAAGCATCTGATTTCAGCTCAAGTAGTGATCTTGGGGCCCTAGGATCAAGCCCCAAGTTGGGCTCAGTGGGAAGTCTGCTTCTCTCTCTCGCTTTGTACCCCCACTGGCTTGTGCTTTCTCTCTCAAATAAATAAAATCTTTTAAAAAATAAATCTGAGAAGTTCCTGGAAGGTGTTCATTTATGTGATTAGAGCAAATCATTCACTGTTTAGAAGGAAATAGATGATTTATTTTTTCTATTGTTGTTGAAAAAGGCATTTCTTATCCAAAATGGTTTTGGAAAAGACAAAATACTATGTAAGATAACTGCTAATATGTGAATGTTCATCTTTTCAAAACAACACTTCCATCTTGTTACTTTCCTAACCAGAGCTCTCCAACGACTTCTTTTTTTTTTTAAAGATGTATTTATTTTAGAGAGAGAGCGCGCGCATGTGCAAGTGGGGAGAGGGGTAGAGGAAGAGAATCTTCAGGCAGACTGCTCACTGATCACGGAGTCCCGACTCAGGCCTTGATCCCACGACCCATGAGATGATGACCTGAGCCGAAACCAAGAGTCAGATGCCTAACCAACTGAGCCACCCAGGCATCCCTCCAATGGCTTCTTAATAACATTTCCACAAGTCTAAAGTCTGCCGCCTACCTACCCCTCAAGGCCAACCTTTACCTAGCCCCATCCTGGGGGCCCAAACTTAGTTCTTTCCTTAACCATCCAACGAATTTCTATAAAGTTGAAACTGGTCATTTCAGAGCAAAATTGATAGATAAAACCTGATAAGTAAAACCAAAGCTGATAAATAAAATTTCAGAGCAGAACTGATAAGTAAAACCAAAGCTGGCTCTCTGAAAACACACTCCTGCCAAATCTAGGCAGCAAAAGAGACATTAAAAGTACAAAACAAGAGAAATGATGATGGGACTTAAAAGAATCAAAGGACTCCTTTACTGAGCTCCATGCCAGTGCATTTGAAAATGTGAATGAGACTATCCATGTCTAGAAAAACATAATTTACCAAGGATCCTAGGTGGCTTTGTCGGTTAAGTGCTGACTCTTGATTTCGGCTCAGGTCATTATCTCAGGGCCTTTGGATCAAGTCCCACCTCAGGCTCCATGCTCAGTGGGGAGTCTGCTTGAGATTCCCTCTCTCCCTCTCCTTCTTTCCCTCCCACTTGTGCTCTTTCAATCTCTCAAATAAATAAATCTTTAGGAAAGAAAAGAAAAATATAATTTACCAATCTAACTCCAGAAGAAAGAGAGGATCTAAACAGATGTATTTATACATGAAATAGAGAAAATTATAGATCTTATGAATATCAATGCAAAAAATCCTAAATAAAATATAGTAGATGGAATGTATGAAGACCAAGTGGAGTTAGAACAGGAATGCAAGTGTAATTCAATGTGAACGTTATTAACATAATTCATCCTTTTGGACACTTAGGGGGAAAATATAACCAGCTCCATAGATAATGAAAAATCACCTGTCAAAAATTAATCACCAGCACTGAATTTTTAAAAGATTCTTAATGAAATACAAATTGATGAACTTAAGATGTTTTCTTAAGATGTCAGTCTTAAACCAAAAGGCTGCATGGGCTTAATGAGGAAACACTAGAAACTCCCACTGAAACCAGAAAAAAGTCAAGTTGGTACTATTTCCATTAACTAACACTGTTCTAAAGGTACTATCTAAAGCAACCAGGGATCCCTGGGTGGCGCAGCGATTTGGCGCCTGCCTTTGGCCCAGGGCGCGATCCTGGAGACCCGGGATCGAATCCCACATCAGGCTCCCGGTGCATGGAGCCTGCTTCTCCCTCCGCCTGTGTCTCTGCCTCTCTCTCACTCTCTGTGACTATCATAAAAAATAAAAATAAAAAAAAAAATAAAGCAACCAGATATGGAGTGTTTGGGTGGCACACTTGGTTAAGTGGCTGACTCCTGGTTTCCGCTCAGGTCCTGTTATCAGGGTATTGAGATCAAGCCTGATATGGAGTCCTCCGCTCAGTAGGAAGTCCGAGTGAAGATTCTCTCTCCCGCTGCCCCTCCCCACTGAGCTCATGCTCTCTCTTGCTCTCTCCCTCAAAAATAAATAAATCTTTAAAAATAAAGCAACCAGGCAAGAAAGAAACCAGAGGAGTATTGTAAAAGAGGAAGCAAGGCTTTCCTATTTGTAGATTATATGATTATTTGAAAAATCAAGAGAATCAATTAAAAACAAAAATCACTAGAAATAAGAAAACGCATTAAGCTAGAGAGCTATGAAATTAATATACAGAAACCAAAAGTCTCCATACATACTAACAGAAAATATAATGAAAGAAAAGGCTCCAAGCCTATGAGCAACAACTGGATAAAATATCTAGGAAGAAAACAGCACAAAAACAATTTGAAAACAATTTTTAAATGTTCTTGCAGGGCAACGAAATAGAATGGAACAAAAATAGAAGGATGGACTACATTCTTAAGGAGTAAGATTCAAAATCATCAAGTTTTCCTAAGTCATTTTATAAACTTACTATGATCACAAAAAAAAAAAAATCCAAGAGAAAGGATGTTTGTCATTGGTTCTTGTTGTTGTCACTGAAAACCACCTCTAATGAATCATTAATGCTGATAGGAAAGAGAACTCTGGAAAGAAGGATCTGTGCAGCCAGCCCTGTTTGATTTCAGCTATGCTCAGTATGTGGTCCTGGCACATGAACAGCTAGCCAACCAACCAGACAGAATAGAAAGCCCAAGGATAGAGGCAGGTGCATACAGGACTTTAGCACATAATTTCAAAGCAGTGGGGAATATAAGGATAATTTAATAAATGGTGTCAGTATAAATCAGCAGCCATCTGGGAAAAAGGGGAATGTCATCTCATAATACACACCAGAATAAACTCTAGATGGCTCAAAGATTTAAATATAGGAAGTGAAATAACCAAACTTCTAGGAGAAATAAGGGAAAATTTCTATCATCTCAGACAGGGAAAGGCATTTATAACATGACTTAAAGTCCAGACAGCATGAAAGAAAATGACAAGTTAACACGGTTAACATCAAAAACACCTGCAAGAATAAAAACACCACAAACAAGAGACAAATGACAAACTTGGGGAAAATGTCTGCATCTCATATAACAAAAAAAGGGCTAATTTCTGTAACATATACAATATCTATAAATTGATAAGGGAAAACGCAGAACAATTCTAAAATGTGTAAAGGTTATATTTTTTTTTTTTATTTTACATTCTTTTTTTTTTTTTATTTATGATAGTCACAGAGAGAGAGAGAGAGAGGCAGAGACACAGGCGGAGGGAGAAGCAGGCTCCATGCACTGGGAGCCTGATGTGGGATTCGATCCCGGGTCTCCAGGATCGCGCCCTGGGCCAAAGGCAGGCGCCAAACCGCTGCGCCACCCAGGGATCCCTAAAATGTGTAAAGGTTATAAACAGAAAATGAAAAACAAATGGCTCTTACACATTTGAAAAATGCTCAAACCCACTCATTTTTTAAAAGGCAAACTAAAACTCCACTAAAACACCATTTCTCCCATCGATAGGCAAAAATGAAAAATTTAATACCACAGTGTGTTGGCAAGGCTGTGGGGAAACTATTGATTTGTTTCTGTTGGAAGTAGAAATCAATATGTCCCCTATGCCAAAATATATATTCTACCAGTATCTTTAAAATTACAAATGCCTAAATCATTCTTCTACTTCTCCCTCTAGGAATGTGCTTTACAAATAAGTTTTCATGCATACAGTGTGTATGAGGATATTTGCAGTAAAAGACTGAAAATGATATAAATGCGTATCATCAGGGAATAAACTATGGTTAATTAAATTATGACATGTTCATGTAGCCATAAAATTGTCTATGCAGCTGTAAAAAAGAAATGGGCAAGCTCACTGATACAAAAAAGTGTCCAAAATATATTAAGTAGAAAAAAACAACATGTAGGTCAATGTGTATAATATGTTATCATTTATCTTAAAAAAAGAAATTAATTCTAGTTTAATGTGTGGGGATGGGGAATGGGAAGTGGGATAATGCGACCAAGAATCAGTAGAAAATATTTCAACTATACATTTCTATATTTTTGTGTTTGAATTATATGACTATTATATTTAAATATTAAACATAAAACAATGATAACTTACATTAAGTATTTATCATATGCCAACCAACATTGAAAATGACCTGTGAAATACCTGTCTGGGGTTGACATCTCCATATCTGGATAGAGCTGGAAAGTGGGTCAAAGATTTTAGAGGGCCTTAACATTCTCCAAACTAGGATTCAAAGTCGAACAGTGGGGGCTTCCCAAGGCTTTAAGAATGTGTATTTAAGATTACAGAAGGGGCACCTGGGTGGCTCAGTGGTTGAGCATCTGCCTTTGACTCACATTGTGATGGTTGTGATCCAGGGTCCTGGGATTGAGTCCTGCATCAGGCTCCCCACAGGGAGCCTGTTTCTCCCTCTGCCTAGGTCTCTGCCTCTTTCTGTGTGTCTCTCATGAATAAATAAATCAAATCTTTAAAAAAAGAGGGGGGGGTATTACACAGGATGGTTTGGAGGAAGAGCGATGTGAGGCAGGACAGACACTTCTTAGGTTATTCCCCAAGCGTTAAGGGAGTAATTATGTTTGGTCAATAGGAAATTAGGCAGAGTAGCTGCTGCTAGAATACAGAAGGTCTAAGTGCCCAGACAATGAAGGGTGGACAGGATGTGACCAGTGGAGAGGGGAGGCTGGGCTCTCCAGGAGGACAAACGAGATGAATGAGGGTGGGAAGGAACAGGGTATGCGCAGGAAAGAGTGGAGACCTGCTCCTGCAAGTATGACCAAGGGTGAGAGGGTGCAGGCTCCACAGACTGGCGGCCAGGTTAAAATCTTGAAACTTATCATCATCTCTTTGTGCCTGCATTTTCCCATCTGCAAAGTAGTGATAACAGTACGCACAAAATATTTTATAGGACCCCCAAGCACTGCTGGTGTTCAATAAATGCCAGCTTTCTCTGGAACATAAAATTTTGGTTATTTTCCAGGAACTCATTTGTTACATTGTTTCCCATAAATTCAAGTAAAGTATGCTGTATAAATTCAGATTCACAAAGAAAATTTTTTGAATTTCTCAATGTGATATTTTTGCTCTTTGAACACAGGAGCTTTTCAGAAGTGCAACCTAGGCAGTTCAAGCCCTTAATGTACAGAGTTCTGTATGGGAAATCCTGAAAGAGGACATGATTTCACTTGTTAGATAACAAAGGCTAGTGAACTCATATTTAAGTAAGTGGTCCTCCATTGAATTATCTTCCATTTTTTTCTCACAGTGGAATCTGCACACTAACATCAAATACAATGTGACACAGCTTAGTATATCAGTAATTTCCAGATGATAAAATGTCTTAAAGAAAAAAATATCAAATTTCAATGAACCTGTTTTTAAGCCCAAGAAAAACATAGAGAAAAGTACATATAAAATAATAGGATATTAAAATGTTAAAAATAACAAGCTGTAAAGAAATTTGACAAATTTACAATGTTAATTCTTAAAGGCATTAACTCAACACATTCTCTGCATTTTCTTTTTTTAAAAAAAGATTTTATTTATTTATTCATGAGAGACAGAGAGACAGCGGCAGGGACATAGGCAGAGGGAGAAGCAGGCTCCCCACACGAAGTCTGATGCAGGACTCAATCCCAGGGCCCCAAGATCATGCCCTGAGCCAAAGGCAGACGCTCAACCACTGAGCCACCCAGGCACCCTAATCTCTAAATTGTTTATGTACTTCTTCTAACCCATCTACATAGTTGAAACAGGTTCCGAAGAGCACTCACTCATAAACTGGCAGGAAGAGCTGTGTCCAAAGTTCTTTATTCATGGTACATAGTGTAAGTCACTTGGATTGTTTCCATATATGTCTGTACAATTCAAATTGACCGTTATGATTAGGGAAGAGAAAGAAAAAATGAGGAAGCTATTTTTAAAAATGAAAAAATTTTAAGTTAAAAGCAAGGCATGTCTTCAGTAGGGGAAGTGTTTTGACATCACTGATTAAGACAAGACTAAGGATCTGGATTACAGCTGATCCATTCTTAGGACACTTGCTTCCCTTCTTGCTTCTTCCTTCCTTCAATCCTGTATTCTATGTTCAGGAGCATGAACTAATTGGAAGGGAAAATAGTTGGGTTGAGAACTAAAGTCTGATCCCAGCTACACTTGCTACTTTAGCAAGTGCGCAAGCATCTTTGTATCTTGGTCCACTGGGATAATAAATTGTTATTCTTATAGGCTTATATTTTTTAAGTCAACTTCATTAAAATACAACTTTACAATAAGCTATATCCATTAAAAATGAACACTTTAATTTTGCTTATATATAAATTCATGAAAACATCACCACTGTCAAAATATGGAACACATTGTTGATACTACTTGGTATTGTCAGATTTTTTTGGTTTAATTCATCCCAGTGGGTAGTAGGGTAGTAGTAGTAGTAGTTATAGTAGTATCTCACTGTGGTTTTAATTTGCATCTTCCACTGGTTGGTGATGTTGAGCATCTTTTCATGTATCCACTGGTCATTTGTGAAATATCCAATCCTATGCCCATTTTTTAAAAAGATTTTTACTTATTTGACACAGAAAGAGAGCACAAGCAGGGGGAGTGGCAGGCAGAAGGAGAGGGAGAAGCAGGCTCCACACTGAGCGGGGAGCCTGACATGGGGCTGGATCCCAGGACCCTGGGATCATGACATGAGCTAAAGGCAGACGCTTAAATGACTGAACCATCCAGGTGCCCCCATGCCCATTTAAAAAAAAAAAAAAAAACTGTGTTGTCTTTCTTTTAGGAATTGAATTCTAAGAGTATTTTACATAATCTAGATATAAACCCTTTGACAGATACATGTTTTGCATATATTTTCTCCCAATCCATGGCCTTTCTTTTGGTTTTGTTTTCTTACCTATGTCTTTTGGGGAGCAAATGCTTTTCATTTTAATGAAGTCCATTCTAATTCGTCTTTCCTTTGTGCTATTCATCTTCTGTTTCACAAATCTTTTCCGTATCCAGTGTCACAAAATTTTGTTCCTTTTTTCTGCGAGAAGTTTTGTAGTTTGAGATTTAACATTTAGGTTTATGACTGTTTACACATTAATTACTGTGTGTGACATGAGGTAAGAGTCAATGCATTTTTCCCCATATGGAAAGACCACTTTTTTATTGGCATATAACATTATATTAGTTTCAGGTACATAACATAATGATTCATTATTTGCATATACTGTGAAATTATTTCCACCATTATATTAACATCCATCACCACATATAATCACAAAATTTTTTTGTTATGAGAACTTTTAAGATCTACACTCTTAGGAATTTTCAAATACTTCCTTTCCCCCATTGAATTGCCTTGTGCCTTTATAAAAAAAAAAAAAAATCACTATACAGGTATAGAGATACTTTTGTACTCTCTGATGTTTTGCTGATTTATTAATATATCTATCCTTTTGTTTATACCATAGTCTTGATTATTAGAACTTTATAGTAAGTCCTGTAACTTTGTTCTTCTTTTTAAAAATTATTTGGGCAATTCAAAGTCCTTTGTATCCACATAAATTTTAAAATCAGTATGTAAACTTCTAGGGATTTTTGAGATTGAATTTTTTTTTTCATGTTTCCACTTTTTAATCAGCTCCATGAAGGACATCTTAAAATGCTAAATGAGACACAACAGAATATTTTTTCTTCCAGTACTGAAAAATACATTCACAAATATTTTTAAGAAACTTCTCTATACTCAGGGTGGTAACCTTGAATTAAAAAAAGAAAAACCACCTCTAATCGTGTCAATGATTTCTTGTATTTGCATTTGGAAATTGCTTCCTAATCACGATAAATATTGTAGATAGGCTTTTAAATGTCCCTAAACACATATTATTTGTTTTTAAAGCAGTCTAAGCCAACATTTTTTTGTCACAATCCGTAATCCTGAGAGCCCAAACTAAAAAACTGGTAAGAGGAAAAATACCCAGCATTTGCAATGTCCCAGGATTAGTATTTAAATGGGAGAAAATTTTAGAAATCACATGGAGCTTTCTAAAAGGTTTCTGTAACAAGCTACCTTGGGAGCTCAGTTAAAAAATAGAACTTGATGTACTAGAACAGATGTGTCAGTGCAGCTCCAAAAATCTTTATAAATACAGCTATTTGGAAGGATGATCCTGCATCAGAAGTTTTATTCCTTGTGTACCTACTTTAGGTGCACATGCCTCATCTCAGTTGTCATAATTGTCTCTGTAATTTCCTCCTGAGTAGCGGTCATAACCACCTTGGCTTCTGCCACCATAGTCTCTGGACCTTCCATATCCATATCCATATCCTCCAGATCAACTGTGATATCTACCACTCCCATAGCCCTTGGTCCCCCCCACCTATAGAGTAGCTGCGACCACGCCCATGGGCCCCAAAGGCACCTCCTCTAGTTCCCCTGGCTGACTTGCCCATGTGATCCACACAGATCTGGCGACCATCCAGAGACTCTCCATTCATGGCTCTCATGGTATCTGAGGCATACTCTGGATTGCTGAAGGTGATGAAACCAAAACCCCGGGATCGCTGAGTCTCCCAGTCCTTGACAACAACCACCTCAGAGATAGGACCAAAGCTGCTGAAGTGGTCTTCCAGAGCCTGCTCTTTGGTGTTGAAGTTCAGCCCTCCCACGAAAAGCTTCCCTTCTTCAGAAGACATGGCAATGAATTTGAGTACTGCAAATTAAGCAAAAAGCCCAGAACAACAGCAACTGCCGAGAAGCAGAGAGACTGCGTAAAATTGAATTAAATGTATAGATTAATTTCAGAAGAACTGATATCTTAAAATTGAGTGTTCCAATCCATGAAGATAACATATCTTTCCACTCATTTAAATCTTTGAAAATTTCTCTCTGCTACGTCCTTTGGTTTTCAGTGTACACCTGTTTACATTTATTTCCAAATAATCTGATTTGGGGACCTATTATAAACAGAATTGCTTTTCCATTTCATTTCACAATTTTTTTTTCCTGCTAGAGCATAATAATAGAATTGATTTTGTACATTTTAGCTTTATATACTATGACTGCATATTCACTTATTACTTCTAATTGTTTTACAGATCTGCAGGGTTTTCTGTGTAAACAATTATATTAGTTGCTGTTTAAGAAAAACCCAGTCCTCCTCTTGTGTGTCTCCTTTACTCTCACACTACCACCCTCACAAAGCTTTCAACACCACATGATGGTTTTCCCCACAACAAGCAATTCTGTGATACCAGCAGGGTTTCCTACATTTTAACTCAATTCTGGTACTGTCTACCTGGAGATAGCATCAGATCCTGCAGGTTTAGGACTCGGTCCCACAAAACTGCCCCCTACTTCAAGATGCCAATTGCAAACCCTAGTAGGTCCCCAGGTTGCCTGCAGTTCTGCCTAACTTGCTACAGATCATGGTTTCCATGACCTCTTCCCCCTTTGGATTCTAGTAATTTGCTGGAGTGGCTCACAGAACTCAGGGAAACACTTACTTAGGTTAACCAGTTTACTGAAGGATGTGATAAGGGATATAGATGAACAGCCTGGTAAAGAGGTACTTAAGGTGAGGTATGGGAAGGTGCCAAGTACAGAACTTTTGTGCCCATGTAGTTGGGCTGGATTACTATCCTGGTATGCAGATATATTCACCAACCTGGAAGCTCTCTGAATCCCGTATTTTGGGAATTTTTATGGAGAATTCCTCATCTAGTTTTGATCAATCATTAATTCTATTTTTAGTCCTCCTTCTTGTTGGGAATGGCTGAAAATTTTAAGTTTCCAAACATGGCTTATTTCCTGTGGTCAGTTCTTATCATGGAGCCCAGCCAGAGTCACCTCATTAGAACAAAAAACATTCCTATCACTCAGGAAATTATGAGGGTTTTAAGAGCCCTATGTCAGGAGCCAGATTCAAAGACCAAATATTAGAACCAAAGATGCTCTTAGTTCTAATACCATTCAGGAAATTGCAAGGGTTTTAGAAGCTCTGTGCCAGGAATTGGGGACAGAAACCAATATATATTTTTTCCTATTATTTCACACTGAAAATGAGGACAATTTTGCTTCCTCTTTTCCAATCTTTATCATTTCATTTCTTTTTCTTTCACTATTGCAGTGGCTAGGACCTCCAATTCAATGTTGAGTAAATGTGACAAAATCAAGCCTTATTCTTTATTCTGGTAGAAAATAATTTAATATTTCAACATGAATGTATGTTAACTGGAGGTTTTTCATTGATGTTCTTTATAAGTTGAAAAAGTACCTTATCTTCTTTGTTTGGTGATAATTGTTCTTGTGAATGGATGTTGAATTTTGTCATATTTTTCCTCCATGTATTAAAATGATATGGTTTTCTCCTTTATTCTATTAATATGGCAAAATATTGATTTTCTATGTTAAGACAACTTTAAGAGTGACATCAACAAGATGGTGGAATAGGAGTTTTCAGCACTCATATCCTCACAGAAATATTACTTAGTACAACTCTCCTTGCATAAAAATATCTTTACAAAGAAAAGATACACTGAAGTGTATCTTCACATTACTCCTGTCACCATTCCCGGCAAGACCCAGCAGCCCAGCTTGAAGACAAAAGAGAGTTGTAAAGTGTTCACTTGTCTTCTATCTTCTTTAAAAAAAAAAAAAAAAAAAAAAAAAAATGTGCCCTCATCGGCCTGAAGTTTTCTCTGTGAGATTTTTGGTGGTTATAGAGCTATTCAGATTTTCTGTTCCATCTTAGGTCAATTTGGTTAAGTTGTATTTTTCAAAATTGCTCAATTCATCAAAATTACTTTTTGTTGGAATCAAATTTTTCATAATCAAGTTGCTCTTATGGTCTTTTTAATATATGTAGGAATTATATTGATAACCCTTCTTTCAATCATATTAGTAACTTGTGTTCTTTTTTTTAATCAACCTAACTCAGAGTTTATCAGTTATGTTGAACTTTTCAACAAATAAGCTTCCAGTTCTGTTAATTTCCTCTATTGGTTAATGTTTTATTTAATTGATTTTTGTTCTGATCTTTCTTTCCTTCTAATTTGTTTAGTTTGCTTTGTTCTTCCTTCCTGAGCTTTTTTTTTTTTTAAGATTTATTCATTTATTTGAGGGGGGAGGGACAGAGGGAGAGAATCTTGAAGCTAAAATGTGGAAACACCAAGATGTCCTTGAGTGAATAAACTGTGGAATATTATTAGTACTAAAAAGAAATGACCTATGAAAAATAGAAATGACATAGAGGAACTTCACATGTACATTGCTAAGTGAAAGAAGCCAATCTTTTTTTTTTTTTTTAATTAACTTTTATTGGTGTTTAATTTACCAACATACAGAAAAACACCCAGTGCTCATCCCGTCAAGTGTCCACCTCAGTGCCCGTCACCCATTCCCCTCCAACACCCGCCCTCCTCCCCTTCCACCACCCCTAGTTCGTTTCCCCGAGTTAGGAGTCTTTATGTTCTGTCTCCCTTCCTGATATTTCCCAACATTTCTTTTCCCTTCCTTTATATTCCCTTTCACTATTATTCATATTCCCCAAATGAATGAGAACATACACTGTTTGTCCTGAAAGAAGCCAATCTAAAAAGGTTACATACTATATGACTCCAACTATGTGACCTGGAAAAGACAAAACTATGGAAACTGAAAGGATCAGGATTGCCAAAGGGTGGAAGGTTGGAGCTAGGGGAAGATGAATACACAAAACATAGAGAATTTCTAAGACAGTGAGAATACTCTGTTTGATACCTAACGATGGATACATATTATTATACATTTATCCAAATTCACAGAATGTACAACAGCAAGAGTGAACCATAATGTAAACTATGGACTTTTAGTGATGTGTAGGTTCATCAATTGTAACAAATGTACCACTCTGGTTGGGGATATTGATGATGGAGAGGCTGTGTATGTATGGAGGCAGAAGATATGTGGAAATCTGTGGGTCTCTCAATTTTTCTGTAAACCCTAAACTTCTCTAAAAAAATAATGTCTAAATAAAAATAATTAATTTTAAAAATCAGTTAGGTAAAGATGATTGATCTACAGATCATCTATATCTTTGATACTTGTCTAGTTATTGTATCAATTGCTCTGTAAAAGATGTTAAAGTTTCCCACTATGATTACAATATTTTTTCATCAATTTTTGTTTTTTTTATTTAGAGTCTGTTTTAGAAGCATACATGTTTATGATTGTTATATCATCCTAATAGAGGTTTTCTTTCATTATGTAATGTTCCTATTTATTTCTATTTATTTCTCTTTGGAAGTCTATTTTGTCTGATATTAATATAGCCACTTCAATCTTCTTATATATTTTTTGCATGATAGGTTTCTTCCATCCGTTTTATTTTCAGCCTTTTTGTGCCTTTATGTGTGTTCTTTCATTTGTTTTTTAAGTTGGCTCCATGTTGAACTCATGCCCCTGGAGCTTAAGATCTGAGCTGAGATCAAGAGTTAGATGCTTAACCGACTGAGCCACCCCAAAACCCCGTCTTTATGTGTTTTTCATTTAATGTTATATTTTTACTTCTAAAACTTTTACTTTATACACTTTAAATTTCTCTTATGAGATTTCCTACCTTCTCATTTATTAGAAGCATTTTTTTTTAACCCCACTGAACAGAATTATAACAGGCTACTTTAAAATTCTTGATTTTCTTCTCTCTTGAAAATAGGTCACATTATTATGCTGAGTGAAAGAAGTCAATCAGAGAAAGACTATTATCATATAGTTTCACTCATATGTGGAATACAAGAAACAGTGAAAGGGACCATAAGGGAAGGAAAGGAAACCAAAAAAGGAAAAATTAGAGAGGAAGACAAACCATGAGAGACTCTGAACTCTGGAAAACAAACTGAAGGTTACTGGGGGAAAGTGGGTGGAGGAATGGAGTAACTGGGTGACAGGCATTAAGGAGGGCATGTGATGTGATGAGTACTGGATGTTTTACGCTGGCAAACTGAATGTAAATTTAAAAAATGAAAAAAGAGAAATGCAAATTTTAAAAGAAATGCAAATAAAAAAAAACAGGTCACATTTTCCTGCTTCTTCATATTTTGAATAGTTTTGGATTATATCCTGGACACTGTGAATGTTATCATCAAAACTGACTTCTGTGATACTGATCCCCAAATTGATATTTTTTAATAGGCAATTGACTTGGTTAGACTCAAACTGCAAAGCTTGCCTCACCTATGATGGCTACATAGCAATTAAATCTCAGTTCACTACTCTACACCTTAGCTGCAAGCTGCTTTGAGTCTGCCTTGTGCATGAGTAGTGTGAGGGTCAGCTAGAGACTTGGACAGAGTTCAAACACAGATTCTAGGTCACTCCTTCTCTGGGTGATCCCTCACTCTCTCCTGGTTGTGTTCCACTCTTTGATTCTTCAGGCCAGAAACATGACAGGCTTTCTACCGGAATTTTAGTCACCCACACGATCTTTGCAACCATGACCCATTCTCTGGCCAAAGCTAAATACCAGGAAACTCTCCTCCCCCAAGTTTCAATTCCTCCCTGTCTGCTTTTGTTGACTCTCCAGAGCCCCCGGTAGCTGTTGATTATAGTTTGTCTAGAGTTTATAATTGCAGTTTCTGAAACAGTCAGTCTGTTAGGAGCCTGCTCCCTATGTTTCTTTTTAATACTGCGTATGCATTACCCAGTGAGAAGCTCTCAACATAACATGACTGGTGTCCCTGATACCCAATAAACTTATTAAGAAATAAAATGTGATCATATCTTGGAAAATTCTTTTGGCATGTTAAATGTACTGTCAAGTAAAAGGAAGCATTTAGACATATGTAGAAATTGACCAGTTCCCAAAGATGTAAATATGGCCCAAACAAATGTTAAGAAAAATATACTGAAGTCTTAAGGAGCCAGAAACATAGGTGAGGGGAGATGCTCACTGTAGGGTGATGGGGAGGCTATCTGGTCATTTTACTCATGACCTCAATCATTTTTATCCATGACTCTATAGCAAAAAGTGATAAGGCTTTCATCGCGATTGGAAATGAGAAAAAGTGTGGCTCGGTTCCTGGCAAATCTGTAGGTGGTATGACACTTAAATTGCATACATTTAGTTCCTAAGAAAAATTGTATACGGCAAGACTTAGATGTCTAAATCTAAAGTTTGAAAAGACAACAAATATCCACATGCCTCAGAGTACACTGAGATTCATTCTGTTCAGGATCTTTAATTTGTAAAGAAAGTTCAAGAACTCCATTAAACACAGGAATTGTCTATTCAACAAACATTATGGCAGATCCAAGCAGCAAAACAATCTGTAAAATTGGTCCCCTCTCAAACTGCGTTTATAAACTGGAGTTGCTAAATCTAGCAGTTCTTGCCTAAGAATTTTCACAGGTGTTCATTTGCATGTGTAGGATTCCTCTTGGTTATGTAAGTTTTTCAACAAGTTGAGTCGGATTTCAAATCTAATTTGTGAACACTGGTGTCTGACTACCCATTCCCATAGCAGACAGTAATTGTTCTACATTTCCAGCCATTCCTAGGGATTAAAGAGTTAGAAAACAGAAAGGCAAAATTTCAATTCCAATCTACTAGTCCCAGCTCATATATAATTCTTAGGCTTAAAAGATATCTTCTTACTTCACACCATTGCCTCAGGTGTCTTCCTCATCCAACATATACAGCATCCAATGATTGGAAGCCTCATCTTCCAAATCCCACTTTGCTGTTTACCAAAACCTTTGCCTGCCCTATAAGAGGATGTCTTTTTGCACTTGGAGTCCCCTTCCATGGTCACCATCATTACTCCTGGATGGGGCCACATGTAACCTTGCCAGAAGCATGGCAGGCTAGGCCCTCCAACATCTGACTGCCTATCTTCCCAGCCCACAGCCCCAGGTGTCCCCTGCACCACCTGGCCCTGCCCTGCATGCAGCTCCCACACATGTGCAAAGCACGCAAAGCCACACCTGTACCTTTGTCCATTCCAAATTCCTCTACCTGGACAATCTGCACAGTCCACACCCCACCCTACCTCTGCTGCCATGCAGATCTCATTTCTTCCTTCCCCATGTAAAATTGACCCTTCCTCTTCTGTACTCCACAATTTAATGTCCTTATGTTTTCACGTTTCTCTCCCTCTAGTAGAATATAACTTGTTTGAGGGCAGAAATGGATCACATTTCTCTTTGTATTCCTCAGCCATAAAAATCATCCTCATGCATGTTAAATGCTAACATCTTACATCACTGTTCCATATGTTAAGTGTAGCTGATGAAAGAACAGATACATAAACATGTACTCTTCGTTGCAACCAGGGAGATATGACAATGGTTCCCTATACATAATTCACCTGCTTATGTCTTAGCTTTACAGAAAACTTCCTCTGAAGTAGAATTTCTTCAAACCACAACCACTCATCTTTCTCCACTTCCATATTCATCAACTTCAAAGGCTCTGGGAATCAACTTTTCACTTTGATTCTTATTCCCTACTATATTCTAGATCCCAAACTCCTTGGGAGGATATTGAAGGCATTACCTTTCTGTAATGCAAACATTTACTGCGCTCCTTCTTTGTACCAGGTCCTATAACTAGATGGGGAGTTTGGGGGGTAGCGAGATTACCTCATTTAATTCTCACAACAACTCTGTGAGGTGAATATTAATACCCACGTTTTTACGGATGAGAAAATTAAGTAACTTTCCCAAGGTCACATAGGTAATAAGAGATAAAGGTATCATTTGCACATAGATTACCATATTCTGGTGTTTTTTTTTTTTAAAGATTGATTGATTATTTATTTATTTATCTATTTATTTATTTATGAGAGACACAGAGAGAGAGGCAGAGACACAGGCAATGGGAGAAGCAGGCTCCCCGTGGGGAGCCCAGGATCCCCACAGACCCCAGGATCCCAGGACCCCAGGATCACGACCTGAGCCAAAGGCAGATGCTCAACCACTGAGCTACCCAGGAACTCCAACTGACCATATTCTGAAGACACATTCCTTTTCTCCATTCCAGCATGGGGGACAAGGGACAAATATTCTAGGCTGGTTACTGGTTTTATGTCCTTCCTATAATACGTCTATTGTATTTCAAAGACTTGAAATATTTTTAAAGCCACAGAGTATTTCCCATCAAAATGGGTAAAGCTTATCTTTGACAAGAGATAAAAGCAATGAAGCTCCTGGCTTTGAGTTAAAACCACATGTATGCAAAGGTTATTGTATTACTCAAGACCATTTTTACTCTGTCTTTGGCTGTAAGACACCCAAGCATAGTGGGTGCAGAAGGAAGGCAGTGGAGGGGCTTCCCCAAGGAAGGACCATAGACTCATGGGCCTTTCACAATCTGCCAAAGGTGCTTCAAAAAGTGTCATTCAGGTCTCAGACCCTTTGACAAAAACAACTATTTTTAAGAACAGGAAGAGTTGGGGGGTTTTTTATATCTCCTTACAAGAAATTTCCATCCGTTGCCTTTTCATTTTACTTTTCATTCAAAAGCACAGCATATTTCTATATTGAAAACTTCCTAGGAAGCGGAGAGCCATTTCTCACACTCTGAGTCAGGGTTTTGCTCTGATGAGGTAAACAGCATGCATCCTGAAAACTCTTACTAGAGAGAGCCACTGAAACCTTTTAGATCAAAAGGAAATGATTTAAAAAAAAAAAAAGAAATGATTGGTAAACACTTTGAGTCTGGGTTCTTCTGTGGCAAATGGAAAATACAGAGAAGCAGTAATCCTGAATGTTAGCATCAGGTTCAAATAACATCTCCACAGAAGAACAAGAACTGATCTGGAAATGGGCTCTTTCAAGTCAGACCCAGGTTTCAAGGGTCCTGCCACTCACACAAGGAGGGCCCTCCCCATGAGAAAAAGTGACATCGAATAAATTATAAATTATAAACAAAGCTGTGGTTTATCTAACAACAGGCAAAACCTACCCCCCCAAAATTATGTGATATTTTTATTAACCACCTCCTGATACATTTCAGTAGTGCTTCTTTTTCTACAATTTTTGGGCTGCATACCCTTTTTAATCACTTCTTCCTGTAAATATTTTGTATTACTTTTTGTAGAGAGAATAAAAGTTAATCCTGGAGAGTTTTTTTTTTTTAGCTTGATTAAAATTTGGGATTCTTTTCAACTTTAATAGCTTAAGAATAAATGTTAGCTTCTCAAATCATGTTAATATAAATTTTTTAAGACTGTCAGATTTGAAGAAATCTCTATCAAGTTTCATACAGGAACAGTAAAATCTGGGAAATTTTCTCACAGACTACCTACTGGCTCCATAGATTTTAGATCTTGTTTCTCTTTCACCACCCACATGCTTTCTGTACTAGGTTCTGTAAAAAGCATTCTCGTTATGTGTTCTTGTATGTGTTAAAAGCTGAGTGAGTAGGCACTGTAGCCAGTAAGAATATCTCTGAAAGCCGTTCCTACCCCAGGACAACTATCCATAGCTTACCTCTTCAGGAAAGTGACTGCAAACCACATAAGTAAATCTCAAATTAAAAGTATCCATAAGTCAACTTTCCCTGGGCCCAATCCCAAAATCCCCATGGTCTCTCCAAAGGAGGTGGGTCAGAGTGGAAAGAGGAGTCTCAACTGATTATAGTTAAAATATGTTTTGCAAATTTTATAAACTACACCATCACATGACCATTTTTTATCCTGACCCTTTCCAAAGCCTTAGGAGGGACCTCGGGAAATGACAGGCCCTATGTGGCTCAAGCTGCCTTTACTTCACAGTAAAAGCCACCTCTCTGGGTTCCCTGGTTTTTCAGGCCCTCCATCTGCCACTAGTAATCAACCGAAAAAAACATGCATGAGCTCAAGAACTCATCTTCCACCAGCCCCTCCATAATTGCATATACTCGTTCATTTATTTCTTACAGCAACACTGAGGAGTGCTACCCCCACGTGCAGACAGGAAACAGGCTCGAAGTCACCAGGGAGCAGAGCAGAACCCAGAGCAAACTCCCAGAAGCCCTTACTACATTCAATAGCTGCTTCCTACAGTCTTTTTTTCCCCCAGAACAGAAAACATTTTAAGTATAGATATGAAGAAGGAATAAAAAAAAAAGTGACTTTTAGAGTCCTATTACCTAGATACAACCTTAGTAAGATTTTGGTATATTTCTACATTTTATGGAAAACAGAAATTGAAATTATTACATTAAATAAACCCATTTTTCCTCATTTTTAAAGAAACACAAGTTCCTTGTCAAAAATATGAAAAATCCTGAAGACACTAAAAACCATCTGTATTAGTTTTCTGGGGCTGCTATCCCAAAATCCAGCAAAATGGGTGGCTTAAGCGACAGAAATGTAATGGTCTCATCCTTGTGAATGCTAGAAGTCCAGCAACAAGCTGTTAGTGAGGCTGCTTCCCTCTGAGGGCTGTCAGAGAGAATCAGTTCCATACTTCTCTTCAAGCTTCTGGTGGGTCACTGGCAATCTGTGGCATCCCATGGCTTTAGAAGCATCAAAGAGCACCAGGCATATTTTATTAGGGTCCCACCCTACTTCAATATGACCTCATTCTGATTTAACTCATTACATCTGCAAATATCTTGTTTCCAAAAAAAATGTCACATCAGCTGAGGGCTAGAGATTTGATGTGCAAATTTTAAGGGGACACAATTCAACCCATCACATCATCCCAAAACCTACAAGAGAAAGAAAACCTGTGTTGGCAATTTCTCATTGGGTAATTTTTTAAAGTATGGCCACAGATTATTTTGACATGGCAAGTGGGATCCGTGTCCCCTTTCCTAAGAGTCTGGGCAAGGCGATGACAGCTCTACTCAGTGATGCCAGTTCATATTCAAATCATCAGAACCCAGGTACTAGACAGGGAGTGAAAGAGTTTCCAGATGTTTCCAGCCCCAACTGTCAAGTAATCCCCAGTTGGAGTCTTACCACCTGAGGTCCCAGACCTCACTGAGTAAAAACAAACTATCCCTACTCATCCTGTCCCAATTCCCAACCAACAGAACCTGGGAGCACAAGAAAACGGTTGCTTAAGCCATCCATTTCTGGGGGGAGCTAGTTACACAGAAATAGTACCTAGAAATGTTATGGTTCTTAGTTTTTTTTTTTTTTAATGTGCCTTTAAAAATATATCTCCCTAGAGTGAGTCACTGACTTCATAGATCAAAAGGAAATGATAAATTATTTATCTGATTCTTAGATTTTCTTTAAGAATAGAAAAACACCTAAACTACATTTCTAAACATTAGCATTGGATATAATAAATAAAACGACTCCATCCATAAGGAACACAGGGACATCCTCAAGTCTCAGGTGGAGGAAGAGACCAAGTGAAGCCTACTAATTCAACAGTTGCTAACGTGGGGTTTACCAGTCTCCCCCAATTAAAAGTACAAGTCAGATAAACATCAGAGTCTTACAGATGCAGAAAACATGTGAGGCTCTTGGAAACAAAAATGTGCCACATTACTCAGCCCTCATTTTAAGAAAGGGAGAGTGTTAGTATCTCAACGAGATAAACAGGTATGCCAACATTAACACACACCAGAACCACATCAGTTTAAGTGGTCATCAAATGATAATTCTCCTGAAAAATGGGGTAAAGCATGAGGTGCAAGAAAGACACTTCCTGGAAATTGGGGGAGTCTCAGGGGGAACAGTACAGGGAGGCTCCGAAGATCAACTTCATCCTCTAGATGCACGACCAATCAAACCACGTGCATACCAATCGAATATCTGTGTTTTGGTCCAAAGTGAGTAAGACTGGTCCTATAAATCCTGTGGATCATAATTTCCTCACTACTGAGTTGTTCATTACTGAGCTTGACTGCTCTTTTGGATAGCAGAAGTCTTCAAGCATTTTTTAAGGAAGGGACAGGATGGTCCATGGTGCCTTGAAAATCTGAAAGCAAATGCTATTGCCTTGAAAGACAAAAGACTTAGCTAGAAATAAGGTGTTCCCAGCACTTTCCCCTGAAGACTATTAGATGGCTTTCCACTGTCTTCTGATCAGCAGTACTGCAGAAAACCCTAAGGCAAATGGGATTTTGGTTTTTGCATAGCTAACTTGCTTCTTTTTGCCTAAGTGCTCATAAGATCTATTTCTTATATCCTTGAAATATAAAAACGTTGCCATTTGCTTTTCTTGGAATATACTGAATCCTCTCCATCTATATATTTAGAAAACACGTGTTAAATTAAGTTTTTAGTTGTTGCTTCTGTTTTCCGTAGCAACAGGAATCATAGGTTGACTTGTTTTCCCCTCTCCAAATATCACCTCCCATGCTGGGTCAATTTTTTTAATCTTTTCCTCTAGATTCTGAGAACCTTCCTCAGTATAGTTCTTTAAATCACTGATTCCACATTTGACAACATCCTCTAGTATTTAGATCTGAACTGTTACTGCGTCTTTAATCTTCCTTTAATCCCATATTTCTTGAGACTCTGCCTAGTGCTCTGATTCAGACATGCTGGGTTTGCAATTCCCCAATTCTAGGCATTCTCTCACCTCGAGGGCTTCACATATCATACTCTTTTCCCCAGAACACTTCCCTGTCCTTGCACTTGGCAAACTTCACATTTCTCTTCTTCCTCTTTTGCTTCCTCCCTGCCCTCACCTTCCAAGAAGGGAAATAAATCCACACTTGGTGTTTGTCAGCAGACACAGCATCATCATTGCCCTTGGCCTCCCTCTACCTACCAGAGTGCATCTGATCTCCCTCTCAAGCTACAACCCAGCCTGCTATACACAACTCTCATCCCCCCACCCTCCTCATCCACATCCACTGCCAGACAGAAATGGGACATACCCTATCCCTGCTGCCTTGGGTGTGTAGTTCAAAGTTGGAAGACGTTCCCCCTTCAGTTAATGCCGTTTTAAACTAGGAGTCCCTGACTCTGTCTTTTTAAACAAATCTTAGGAACTATTAATTTCAAGAAGTTTATCCTTGAACATACATTAGAAGCCTTCACTGTGTCCATATATTACATTAGAGATTCTTACTGAAGGGACCTAAATACATAAGAATATGCACAGACAGCTGAGGCACATGTACAATAAAGCACAGTTCCACCAATGTTATCAGACATTAGGTAATGTATTTGCAGTATTTTCAGGCATTAGGTAAACTGTATGGTGAGGAAGAAGACACTAGCCTCCCAGGAAAGAGAATGGTCTCCACTTTCGAGATGTCTTCCTTTTGGCAGGTGTGGGACTTACCTTCTAGTGTCTCCATCTCCTGGATTTCAACAGAATCTCAGGGCTGAGAGATTCCATTCGTTCAATATACGAACTTGTATGAAAACTTGCTTCTGCTTCCTGCTGAGGGAATTCAGGTCATAAGAATTTATTTTCTAGTAAAATCTCACAGATAACTAAAGTGACTTGTGATTCATTAATGCATATGATGTAGCAAAAACATATACTAATGGTTCTAGTTACGATTTTTTTGTTAAAAGCAACTAGCATATTTGCTTGGCTTGAGAAGAAGTTAAATATATATATCATATCTAGCAAGTATGCCTCTTAACATTGGTATGTATGTTCCTGAAAATTTATGTAAAAAGAGGTTTTTAGGTTAACATATATTTCAAGGGACATTTCCTTTTAGAAAAATTACATCGTGAAATTTTATAAGTGAAGATTTCTTTTGAAAAATTATAACTGGGGGATCCCTGGGTGGCTCAGCGGTTTAGCACCTGCCTTTGACCCAGGGCGTGATCTCGGAAACCTGGGATCGAGTTCCACGTCAGGCTCCCTGCGTGGAGCCTGCTTCTCCCTCTGCCTGTGTCTCTGCCTCTCTCTCTGGTCTCTCATGAATAAATAAATAGAATTAAAAAAAAAAAAAAAGAAAGAAAAATTATAATTGTATTTTAATTTTTGGTAAATTTTTTTAATCTTTCATTTCTTTAAATTAGGTGCATCTATCCCTTTATGTTAACTCTTTATAATGTCAATTTATCAAAAAAAAAAAAAAGATAATAATGTCATAGGGTCTAATTTTAAAAATTAAAGACATGCAGACCCTAGGGTATTAGACTGTTTCAGAACATTTGGGTTTTATTTTTTTAAATTTGAAGGTTAGTATTAACTGACATTGGCTTTCAAAAATTTGAAATTCATATTCCCTTCACCAAAATCAAGGTAATTCTATGGCATCTACTTCTCCAGCTCTGCCTTCTTACCTTCTAAACCTACAGGATGTTGTCATGTGCATATCCTACAACCTTCACAGCATCGAAATGTTCCTTATTAGGCAGAGGAAGCTAGTTGGGGCCAAAGAGAAGAAAGACATCAGATAGAAGCAAAGAGAAGAGTAGGGGTGCACACATCCAAAGCCCTCCTCCCCCATAGCACCACCATTCCTGAAGCCACTTAAAACACTCCCTTCTTGGCAGGCAAGTCCCAACTGGCTTTCTACCATATGCAACCAAGAGTCTTCACTAATACAACTGCTTTATGTAACATCTATATTGCTATAAAGTTGGGCATAAACAATTTTTGTAATTTTTAATCTTATATTTACACAGCTCTTCAAAAGCATCTAAACACTGCTATACACATTCTCTTCTGATATGTAAAAATCATTGGGTGAAATGGGAAAGCAGCATCTACCATAGAGATAGAGATAGTATTTTAAACAGCAAACACACACACACACAAAATGTTGTCTTTCATTAAGACAAAGAATCATTTAAATTTTGCCTGAGGCCATACAGCAGGTGCAAAATGGGAACTGAGCTCAAGTCTTCCGACAGCACACCCAGGGCTCTACACCCACTCCCTTGGTCTGCTGAATCCTAGCCTGCTGCTCCTCACCCCCACACCTAAACACGCACACACAGCAAATATGCTAGAGACTGGCTCTAGGAAGGAAACCTCTCCACGATGTAAATATCTACTTTCTAACTGGTCTATTTTATAAACGTGATTTTGTAAAACAGCATCTCTTTATTGCAAGGTACACTTGTGCAGCTACTAGTTTACTTACTCAAAACTAATAAAGAATTAGTGACACCTTGTGGCAAAAACATATTAATTCATTCCTGTGCTACTATCACCCATTTTCACCTGACAGACTTGTCCAAAGGCCTTATTAAGTCGTTAAGCCAACAGCAAAAATTCTGGAAAGAAGAATCTAAGGTTACAGATTCTCCTCATAACTAGATCTCTCTTTGAATTACTCTACTTGGGCTTTAGGCCCCACTTCCCCAAAACCGCTGTTATGGTCAAGTTCACAGACACCATCCACGTGAGTAGAACCAATGGTTACTTCTCCATTCTGATCTTACCTAAGCCCTTGTACAAATAGACCAGGTTGAGCCCACTGCTCCTGAAACCCTGGGTTTCAGCGATGCTACACTGTTTCCCTCCTACCTCTCAAGCCCTCCAAGCCCCTCCAGTGCTCATGAGTACCAAACTTATATCCCTGGCCCCAACCTTTCCACTGAACTCCAGACACATCTCCAACCTTCCAACTTTATACCTCCATTTGATATCTAATAGCATCTCAAAATCTTGGGACTCTTGACTTCCTGCTTCTTCAATCTCAGTAAACAACAGGATTTTCATGTTTATTTTGCTCTAGTCAAAACCTTAGAGGTCATCTTTTCTTCCTCTACTCCTCCCCTCTATCTAATCAATCAGTAAGTTATCTGGACTCCTTCTCCAAAATGTCCCCAAGGCACTCCTCTCCATTTCCTCTATGATCACCCTAACTCAAGCCATATCCCCTCTCTTAGCCACACCACCTTCCTAAACTAGTTTTACTCTCCACCTCCTACAATCTGTTCTTCCTGTGATAATTGGTCATCTTTGTAAGAGAACTCAGAGAGGATCATCTTCCCACCTTAGAACCCTTGAATGGCTCCCCATAATCCCATCATCCCCATTCTACAAGGCCCCACCTGACTGGACTCCTAGCCACCTCTAAAAACTCACTTCCAACCATTCCCCCCCTTGCTCTCCATTTTCTGACCAACAGAAGTTAACACTTCTGTTACTTAAACATGACAACTTTGCTGCTGCCTTCAGGACAGTGCACCAGCTACTCTCCTCTGCCTGTGCTGCTCCCCAACAATTTGATGTGATTGGCTCCTTCCTAGGGCATACAGGTCTCATGTTAAATACTCCCTTCGCAGCCTTTTCTAAAGCAGTGGCTAAGGATCTTCCTATCCTAACACCCTGTTGTGTTTTCATCACAGTTTTTATGATTCCATGAAATTGTTTTCTTGCTTTTTCAATTCATTTGCCTATCATCTGTCTCCCTTCACTAAAATGAGAGTCCCATCTATTCCTAGTTCTTCCTAAGTGCCTGGAACAAGGAAGGTGCTTGATGTTTATTGGATAATAACTGTCATAGGTTCTTTCTTACTTTCTCTTACCATGCTTAGAAATATTTCATGGGCACCTGGCTGGCTCAGTCAGAAGAGTGTGCAACTCTCGATCTCAGGGTTGTGAGTTCAATCCTCACAGATTACTTAAAAAATAATAAAATCTTTTAAAAAAAATATTTCAGAAACTAGAGCCATTCACTCATTTTCATACTCGAAAAGAAGCTCCTCATTCTTTTCTTGGATAAACTGTATACCTGTGTCATTCAATCATTCATTCATTCATTCAATAAACTATTAAAGACAAACACTAAGCCATGTCGTAGGGCCAAAAACATGAATAGGACCCAATTCTTATGCTCAAGAAACTCCTGGCCTAGTTGTGGAGGCAAACACATCAGCAAGTTATTATAAATGCCATGTGGTAAATAAAAGATGGAAATATGATCAAGGACTATTGAGCCCCAGTTAAAGGCATCAGAAATGTGCTTCTGGAGAAAACAGGGGCTGTGGCTTAAAGAATGAGCAGAAAATTGGCTAGAAGGAATAAAGGGAAATAAATCAGAGGCAGAAAGCATAGTAATCTGCACAGTGGGACTGCTAAGGTTCAGCTATTCTTGGGGGGCAGGGAGAGGACAAGGAGAAATTAGCACAACGAGATGGGAAAAATAGACAGCACCAGGTAGTAAAGGGCTTACATATAGCACACGCAAGGAGCTTGAACTACAGGGCAAAGAGGTTACAGAAACGTCTGAGGAGGGACCTAGCATGATCAGAGCAGCAATGCATTTAGACCATTCTGTGGTTGCACAGAAAAGACACTCAGGCTGTCTGGATCTGGTTAGAGGCGGGTAAGAATAGTAGGTAGGGATCCAAAAAAGAGGTCTCAGAATCAAAAAAATTTAGGAGATAAAATTGGTGTAACTTGGTGATTACTGGGGATACAGAGAATGAGAATGAGAGAGAGAGAGAGAGAGACATAGCAAGAGACATTTAGGGATGGGAAGATAAAGAGCATAAGCTGATACTTCAGTGCATGGGTTCTAGACTCAGGCAGATATGGCTTTATATCTCAGTGTTGTCACTCACTTGCTGTATAACCTTGGTAAGTGACTTTAACTTCTTTAAAGCTGCAGTTCCCTTTTAAGAACCTACCTCACAGTGTCATTGTAAAAACTAAGGGAAATCATGTATAACGTGCTTGGCATATAATGTCTGCTGTATCAGAAACACCTGTTAATTACTAAGAAATTTGAAAATTATTATCTACCCACCTGGACTGGCGTCGTCTACCTTTTCTATCACCATGCACGCTTCCAGACAAGCAATTGTGCATGAGGACCCATGCCTTCTTGCTTACATCATACCATCAATCCTGGCTCTCCCTGATAAAATGTCCATTCTGCTCTCTCTCTCTCTCTCCTCATTCCTATGAGCATACCCATTTACAATCAAATCTCTCCTTAAAAAATATAAAACTTTCTCTTGGCCCCATTTCCCTCTGGCTGCCATCCTGTTTCTATTCCTTTGTACCAAACCTCCCTGAGTCACAAAGTTCTTTCTTCCCATTCTCTTCTAAATCTATAACTGAACTTTGTCCTCTCTAACTCCACTGCAGGCACCCTTTGCTCCATCATCAACGATCTCTATGTTGCTAGATTCAATGTTCACAGCTTGGGTGTTTTTCTGTATGTTGGTAAACTGAACACCAATAAAAATTAATTTATTTAAAAAAAAATGTTCACAGCTTGCTTGCATTAGCCATCTTATCTTCCTTCTCCTTGAAACACTTTCATCACTTGATTCCCAGTGAACAGACTGTCTGCAATTTCTTCCGTTTCTCTGGCCACTCTTCATCAGTATCCTTTGTTGGTTATTTTTCATCTTTCCAGCCTCCATGCTCAAGGGCTCATGTCTTCTCTCTACACTCCTTAGCAATCTCATCAAATCTCATGGCTTTAAATTGCCTCTTTATATCATTAGCCCAAAAACTCGTATCTCTTCTCTGGACTCATCCCCCAAAGCCCCAGATTCCCATGTCAAACTGTCTCCTCAACATCTTCACTAGGATGACTAACATGCCTTTCAAGCTTAATGTACCTATGAACTTCTAATGCTCTCTCCAAAACCTGCTCCTCTCCAGTGTTCCTATGGAAGTAAATGGAAACTCCATTCTTGGCATAGCTTCTAGCCAGGACTGAGTGGTAGCTTGAATGAGACAACCCTCTTACAGGAGTAACTGTAAAAACTGAAGCTAAAACTAAAAACTAAAATAAAAACCACACAGACTGTTTGAAGGCACTGGAGAATAACTAAGGCAGTCAGGACATGAGGGACTGGGATCCCAGTGAGAAAGAAAATACATGGGAATACAGAACTCCTTCATTGCTTTTCTCCTGGGGTATTTGTTGAGTTTCAGAACAGGGCGTTTAAGGGCAAGCAGAAAGCAATGGTCTAGAGTTGTCAGGAGTCTTTCAGATCCGGGGAAATAAAATTACAGATGAGAACAGAAGACAGAAGTCGAAGGGACAAGACCCCAGACAAAGGGGGATCACAGGGAAGTAAGCCTGACAACTTTGTATGGCCTTTATCCTTAAGGCATTTGTTGAATTTTAAGCTCCAAGGACACTAGAAATCAAGAAACCAACAACACATTGCAAAGTGGCTAAGAAGGTAGGCAGAGCTTTCATTAACCTCACAGGCTTGGGAATACAAAAATGGGAGCTCAAGGTCCCCTAAAGATGGGAACCTGCTGAACACCCCAGGTTTTCTGCTGAGATTCCTAAAGGCCTATGTTCTGGGATCAGAACAAAACAGAAAGCTATCAGCCCTCCCAAAACTTGAATCCTTGATTAGTTCCTCTGCTCCCACTCTAATTGCCAGCCAGGATAAAATTAAATCCTCCAGGAAGACAGAACATCAGCCAGAGCCTCTCTGCAATTTTTTCTACACAGTATTCAACATGTACTCAAGAACTTAAGAGTGACCTTTAGCTCCTTTCTTTCTCAAGTGTCCCATTTCTAATTCATCTGTTTCTACCTTCAAAATAGGTTTGGGGATCTCTCTGACTGCATCTCACCCCTCCACTGCCTGGTCCCCAATCCAAACCACTTTCTTAGCCAGGCTAACTGTTCGATTCGGTCTGCTTCTGCCCTTGCCCCTGCTTCAGTCTATTCTCAACCCAGCAACTAGAATATAAATGCTTCTTTAAAAAATTAAATTATGTCAAGGTCCTATTCAAAACCCTCTGGGGTTTTGGGTTTTTTTTTAAGATTTATTTATTTATTCATGAGAGACAGAGGGAGAGAGAGAAAGAGAGAGAGAGAGAGGCAGAGACACAGGCAGAGGGAGAAGCAGGCTCCATGCAGCAGCCTGACGCGGAACTCGGTCCCGGGACTCCAGGATCGTTCCCTGGGCTGAAGGCGGTGCTAAACCACTGAGCCACCTGGGTTGCCCCCTCTGGGGTTTTTAACCTCAGAGTAAAAGTTCATCTTTATGCTGACCTACAAGTCACAAGGATCTGAAGTCATGAATTCTGACTTAATCTTCTAATGCTCTCCTCTGCCCCGTCCACCCTAGCCTCCTTCTTTCTTACCTTGAACACACCCGGTTTGTACCTGCCTTAGAACTTTGCACTAACTCCTTCTTGGAATCTTAGTCTCAAGTTTCTCTGCTCCACCTCCTTCACATCTTTACTCAAATGCCACCTTCTCAGTGAAGGCTTCCCTGACCAATCTAAAATCTCTAGGCCGCCGTCCACCTCTGACACTTCCAGGCCTGCATTTTATCCTTAGCTCTTATAATTATCTAACATATAGACTCTACTCAGAGTTCTCCAAGGACCTGGGGCTTTTGAGCCTTTGAACAAGCCACTTCTGAATATGCATCCCCGGGACTCTCGCCGATCAAAATACTATCACCCGGGATCCCTGGGTGGCGCAGCGGTTTAGCGCCTGCCTTTGGCCCAGGGCGCGATCCTGGAGACCCGGGATCGAGTCCCACGTCGGGCTCCTGGTGCATGGAGCCTGCTTCTCCCTCTGCCTATGTCTCTGCCTCTCTCTCTCTCTATCTGTGACTATCATAAATAAAAATTAAAAAAAAAATTTAAAAAAAAAACACTATCACCCATCAAACATAATTATGATGTCACTTTCTCCTGCAGTCCTTTCAAAATTAAGTGATCAGGCCTAAAATTTTCATGCAGCGTTTACCCCTAGCACTCACTACACACCTTTAAGTCAGGATTATTTATACAATTACCTGCACGCTGGCTTTAAATCTTAATCCTCAAAGGGCAGGAGGAATCTAGATCTTAATATAATGGCTCATCATTTACCAGACACAGTTCCATTTTATGCTTATTAATACTTTTAATCCTCATCACAAGCCTTAACAGATAAATTCTACTACCCCCCCCCCCCCATTTTACACACCAGGAAAATGAAGCACGGAAGCATTAACTTGCCAGAGGTGGTGGGCCTGACACACCGGCAGAACCTGGATTCAAATTCAGACAGAAGTTAGCCGAACTGGAGAGAATGCGAGTGCAAGTAACCGATCGTTCGGGAATACATACACTTCGCAGACACAAACTATGTATTTTTAAACATTGCTAATACTAAAACTAAAGCACCTGCAATTCTAGGCACAGACCAACCTCATGATGCTTCGCTCTTACAGAGTCTGGGGGCCTGATAGATCAAGGCACAGGAGCCCCGAAGGGCTCTGCAAAACACCCAACCCTTTGCGAAATCAGAGGTCTGCGGGCGGCGCCTGCGGCTCCGCAAGCCCAAAGGTCCTCCGGGGCGCTACCACAGAGCCGTAGGCGGGGGAGGGCCACGGGGCGCGGCGAGCCCGGCTCCAGCTCTCCGCTGGGAGACGCCAGGCGGCCCTCGCCCCGCCCTGGCACGTAACAGAGCGGCGAGCCCGGCTGCAGCGTCCGCGCCCACACTGGGGAGCAGCCCCGGGGAGCGGCGCGGCGGAGCGCGCCCCTGAACCACGGGAGCACGTGTGCCCGGGAGAATGGCGCTGACACCAGCCCCGCAAAGCCAGACTCTGCAGCGGGAACGTGGGCCGCCGCGGTGCTCGTCGAGGTCCCCGAAGCCGCCCGGCCCGACGCGCCCCGGAGACAGCCCCTAACCCGCACCCACACCGGCCGCGGAAACGCCGGCCGCCGGAAACAGGAGCCGGAAGTGCCCCGGGGGGCGGGCCTTCCCGCGAAAACCGCCGGCCGGAACTGCCGCGAGGTCCCGCCCACCGGCGGAAGTGTGGGTTGCGGGGCAACCGAAGTGGGCGCCTTCGGCTGGCTCAGGGCTCCCTGGAGCAAGCCGAGCCTAGCTCCCACCTCTTGTCCCGGCAACCTCCCGCCCCGCCCGCCGTCCTTCTTGCCGCCTCTTCTAGCCTCGCGGAATCCTTGCCCTTGGCACCACGGACACGTCTCCGGCTCCCACCACCACGTCGCGCCCACCTGCTTGAAAGCCAGTTTCCAGCGGAAGCGGAGCGACCCGGCCCCCGGCGTGGCGTCCAGGCTCTCGGACCGCACCTCCCCCGCCATGGGCACCTACACCTACACCAGCCGGCCCCGGGCCCTGCCCTGCCAGCGCCGCCGCTACAGGGACAGCCTGAAGCAGCCGTGAGTGAGCACCTGCCCCCATCGCGGCGCCGCGGGGTGCGGGCCTGCGCTGCTGCCCCCTCCCCACTACCCTGCCGAAATAAAAGATCTTCCCTAAAGAACTGCCCCGTGGCGTGGAGGCGCGAAGCCAAGGGGTGCGGGTGGCCTCCGGCGGATAACTCAGTGGTAGAGAGCTGCGGGCGTGATCGATTAACGTGTACGAGAAACCCCCTGCTTTCACCACGGTTGAGTCCCTTGTTGTCCAACTGTAAGCACCTTACTAGGGGCATCCATGCACATCTCCCTGCGCCCACGGGACTGCGAAGTGGGTTTAATAACTCCCATTATGCAAATGAAGACACAGGCTACAAAGGTGTCAGAACACGATGGCATGTCCGGGATGAGAGAGCCAAGCAAAGCTCTCTCCACATCCCGTCTTTGGCCAGGAATCAGGTTATCCTTCCATGCTGGACCCCAAATTGTAGCTTTACATTAGTGAGTATGTATTTGCAAATATTCAAATATCCACATTTCACTATTCGAAGTAATGTTTATGGGCCTCTCTAAAGCTTATAGTTCTTTCTGTAAGACTCAAATTTTGGAACCAGCAGAACTTCCCAAGAATGCAGGCTCCATGGAAGCTGGAATCTTCGTGTCTTTTGTCCACCTGGGATTGTGCCTGGCACATAGGAAGCACTCAACGCAAATTGTTGAATTAATGATTGAACACAACAGCCAAGTAACTCTTGATGCTCCTTTCAAACATTGAGTCCCAAGTTCATAATTATCTCATTATAACAAATTTTTTAAAATAAATGCCCATCACTTTAAGAAAACCAAAACGGAAAATTTTAATGTATACAGGGATTATTTATATTATAAAAGCATTAAAATCCTTTTTAATCCTTTTAAGGCCATTTAACATCTTACCTTCAAAAACACTTTCTGGTGGCTCAATGGGAAATTATCAGAGAGGGAGACAAACCATGAGAAACTCTTAACTATAGGAAATAAATTGAGGGTTACTGGAGAGGAGGTGGGGGGGGTTACGGATGCTATATGCAACTGATAAATTATTGAACTCTGCATCTGAAACTAATTATGTACTATACTTTGGCTAATTGAATCTAAATTTTTAAGAAAGAATTTAAAAACCACTTCCAGAAACGCTTTCTGGTGGCTTTAAGTGGCTGCTTACAAATCATTACTATTAAATTACACCAACAAATGAAATAAAATATCAATGGTGGTTCATTAGGAATGATTTATATATATATATATATATATATATATATATATATAGCTGGTTGATAAGTTGCAGGACCTTGCTTATATTGAAGCCATCTATTGTAAGGTCATTGGAAGGAGTATGTGTGTATTTGATTTTTCAGTTTAAAATTATCTGTAAATTATATGTAGTGGTGATTTTCCGTTAATAAAAGTAATATATGCCTGCCAGAGCAAATGAAAAGTACAAAAAAAAAAAAGATGAAAAAGGCAAATTATCTCCTTCCCACCTTTATTCCCACTGCCTTAACAATCTTCTATTATTCTTTTACACCTCCATTATTGAGCATATGTATATTTATAGAGGAACTTTATTTCCAAAATTGAATCATACTACACATTTTAATCTGCAATTAGGTTTGCCCCCTTTTTTATAACCTCTAATTCTTTTTTTCTAATTTTTTTACATATACATACACATATATATTTAAATCTACATACATAGACTCCTGTGGCTCATGCTTGGGTACATTCTTAATACTCAACCCCTTCCCTTGTAAATTTGCTTTTCCCTCCTGCCCCCAAGGTAAACCATGTTAATGCCCTTGAATGAATGTCTCTGGACTTTTCTCCACACTCACATGTTTATGTACAAATCTATACATACAAGTACACACAGAGATTTTTGTCTACTTCATAGTAATGCTAACATACTATACACAATTCTCAACATCTTCCTTTTCTCACTTAATTCTTTGTAGAACTCCCTCCAATTATTTTTAATAGCATGATATCCCCTGGTATGAATGTACTATGCCTTATTAGAATTTTCCACTATTGATAGAAATTCAGTTGGCTTCAAGTGTTTAACCACAAAGAGGAAGGTTTCAATAAACAACTTTATGTGCTCACTTTTTTATTTCTATGAAGTAGCTTCCCGGGATGGGATTGTTAGGTCATGTATATTTTTAACATGCACAGATGGAACAATATGCCTTTTCTTTAGTAATGTTTAAGCATAACTTTTTTTTCCTCCATCCTCATCAGCAATAGGTGTTATGGATTTTTTTTCTTTTTGGCTTTTGATACTGTGAAATCAAAACCAAAATTTTTCCTCTTTGTTATTTATGTTAATTAGCACTAGGAAGGGGCACCGGGGTGGCTCAGCATTTGAGCATCTGCCTTTGGCTCAGATCCTGATCCTGGGATCCTGGGATCGAGTTCCGCATTGGGCTCTCTACAGGGAGCCTGCTTCTCCCTCTGCCTGTGTCTCTGCCTCTCTCTGTGTCTCTCATGAATAAATAAAATCTTTAAAAAAAAAAATAGCACTAGGAGGTTTTAATCAAGTAAGCATCCTTTAGATTTTTTTCTATTTTAAAAAATCACTGAGTACAATGTATAGAGCAGTTTAAGAGAAAAATGTTGTTTCAGACAGTTAAGAGACTATTACTTTTCCTAGTCCAGTTAAAATATAGTGGTAGCAATGAACAACAGATAGATGTGAAAAAGATTTGGGGAGGAGAATCAATAAGACTTGCTGGACACGGGCAGTGAGGAAGAGAGAAGGATCATAGATGACTCCCAGGCTTCTAGATTAAGCCAGCTGGTTTAATGGTACCATTTAATGAAATAGGGAGCACTAAAGAAGTAACAAGTTGGAGTGATAATTAGTTCAATTTTGAGGTTGCTTTTTAGACATTGAGTATATCAATTGAGTATATCCAATTGAGTATATCAATTGAGTATATCCAATTGAGTATATCAATTGGATTTACATTCCTGGAGCTCAAAGAAGAGTTCTGAGCTAAAGGTAAAATAAAATTGGGAGTTTTAGGTATATGGATTATGAATAAAGCCTTGAGAGTGAATGAGTTCATTGAAGGGCAAGAGACGGCCTGGCCCTGAGGAAATCCTCTGGTACTGGAGGAGTCAGTAAAAACACGCTGAGAAAGAACAGTCAGAAGTCCTAAAAAAACAGAAGACTATGATGGCATCATGGCAGCTAGGAAAGAGAATGCTTCAGTGAAGGAGTGGCCAGCTGAGCCAAACACTGCCCAGCAGTCCAGTAAGATGGGCAGTGTTACATACCTGGTTTTTAAGTAATACAAAGACAGGCTATCCAACAGTGGTTTTAATATATGATTAAAAAAAAAAAACAACAACAACTTACTGGAAACACACACACACACACACACACACACACACACACACACAACAACTTACTGGGCACCTGAGTGCCTCAATTGGTTAAACCTCTGCCTTCAGCTCAGGTCATGATCCCAGGGTCCTAGAATCAAGCCCCCACATTGGGCTCCCTGCTGGAGCCTGCTTCTCCCTCTCCCTCTGCTGCTGCTCCCCCTGCTTGTGCTCTCTTGCTCTCTCTGTCAAAGAAATAAATAAAATCTTTAAAAAAAAAAAAAAAAAGGCAACTTACTACCCCTCTCAAAGTCATTTCTGGTAGAATACTGTTATTGGTATAGGTCACTATTTGGTTTATAGCCATACACAGATGTCATTTAAAGAACCTCAAATGAAAACATCCAACTGTATGGTTTTCACTATTGATATTCTGATCCCCCACAATAAAAATTCTATTAAAATGTAAAAATATCATTTTTAAAATATATCTTTGAGGTTAAAGAGCAATGAGAAATTTGACTTACTTTTTAAGCCTGATTCTGTGAATCCTTTCATTCCTTGAATCCAACTACTGTCAGTACTTTTAGGCAGGCCCCTTTCCAACTGTCCATTTTCACATTTATCAAGTAGTCTAACAGATTTACAGCCCTAAATCCAGCTCTGCCACTTACTAGCCAGGTAACCTAGGGCACATTCCTTTCTGAATTTCTTTCTTCTTCTGTCAGATGGGAATCATGGTTCCCAACTCTCAGCTCATTGTGAGCAATAAATAAAATACATAGTGGGCCTGGCATACAAGCATTCCATAAATGATCATCCTTTGTCATGGACAGTGCAGAAACAAAAATCTGTTTTCTTAATATTTGTGTCTTAGTCTAAATCCAATTCAAAATGAGTTGACTGCACAGCCAACACTGTAACAATAGTTATTTAGAATTTGCTATTTTACAGAGCTGAAGAACCTATACATTATGGAAACATAATGTATGACAGAAGGGTGATCCGAGGCAATACTTATGCTGTACAGACAGGACCATTGGTAAGTATAATTTGAATATTCTAACACAGAGTTTTTCAAACTATTTGTGCTAAAGGACCAGTTTGTTTGTTTAAATTTCCAATTTGCTGCAGACTAAAACAGTTACAAAATAAAATACTGATAAATTACTAGAAAAATGAAATTAAAAAAAAAAAAAGACATGCCAAATACAAGGCTGATGGTGGGTGCTGGGGCACGGGCAGTGGGGGAATAGGGAATTAGTGTCTAATGAGTACAGAGGTTCAGCTTTGCAAAATGAAGAGTCTGGAGATAGATGGTGGTAATAGTTGTACAACACTGTGAACGTGCTTAATGCCACTGAATTCTACACTTAAAAATGGCTAAGATGATAAATTTTATGTGACTTTACCACAATTTTTAAAAATAATTAAAAAATACGGAAGCCCCAATATTTTATTAGATTAACAGAGCTTTGTAAAACTGCTCTAAATGTTTGTAAACTTTTACTCTCAATTTCTATAATCAGATTTTTACAGACCAGTTCAAACAGTTCACAGACAATACTCTAAATAGCACTGGTATAACATATTTAGGATTCTTTAAATTATTTCATACTATAATACTATTTTCATTATTTAATCAAAAATTCTTTAATCCACTAAACAGATATTTATTGAGTTTTAGGTCCTGGTTGAGAACCTGGGAAACAGATGATTAGGATGTGGCATGACATTAAGAGTGATGACTTCTTGGCACAGAAATATAAATATAGTTCAGTTCATCTATAAATACTGTATGATATATTCATGCCTAACACCACATGGTGATATATGGAATATTAGATATTCTGAAACATGTACATCAAAGCTATCTAGAAAACTCACTGAAAATATGTATGTTTCAGCCCAAACCTGGAACTACTGCATTAGAACCTTCAAGGGTTGGACACAAGAATGTTCATCATTAGAAACTTCTCCAGGCAGCTCTGGTACAGCCAGTTCAGGGACCAACATTTGAAAACAACAGCTGAAACATGCAATAGAAATATATTTTTAAGCATCATCTTCTGGCAGTAGCAGTGAGTTCTGGCATACCTAAAACTAAAGGAAAAAGGAAAATCACCATATTTTGTTTTTTTAAATTAATATTGTGACGATTTGATTTTTTTTTTCTTTTTTAGTTCTCTAGTCAATTATTCAACAACTTACCTAAAAACTCTATGCTGAGACTTCCAGTTCCAGACAAGCAGGAATTTGCCAATAGCCCAAGCAAAAACAGGAAGATTCTGGAGGTGTAAAGAAGGATGTGGACTGGCTAGGGACCTCAGGATTTAAGTGACATAGTGATGAGTTCCCTAAGTCTTCTTTTTATCTCCCACATATCCCATTCAGAGCACTGGAGAAGCCTGCAACCCAGAACAACCAACAGGCACAAGCCTGCTCTCTCTATCCAAAAGACTGCAGGGATGCCTGGGTGGGTGGCTCAGAAGGTTGAGCATCTGCCTTCAGCTCAGGTCATAATCCCAAGGTCCTGAGATCGAGCCCTACATAGAGCTCCCTATTCAGTGGGGAGTCTGTTTCTCCCTGTCCTCCTGCTCATGCTCTCTCTCACTATCTCTATCTCTCTCAAATCCATAAATAAAATCCTTAAATAAAAAAAAAAAAAAAAGACTGCAAAAGGGTAACCTAGCAGAACAGAAACTTTTTAATGACCCCTCCTCATCCAAACCCCAGTGGAAAAACTATCCTGCCCCTCCCAGTGGAGTCAGCAAGACTGAGCCGGGGAACTGGACTTCTATTCTCAAGTGGCAGCAACAACATTGTCACTCACTGAGTTTTCCTAGGGTGATGGCAGCAGAGTCAGGAGGGAGCTGAATTTTTAGTTGTATCTAGCAGCAACAAAGAGAAACAGGTGGGATAAGGCAGTGCTAGCCAGAGTTCCACTCTTCTATACCCAACACTGGTGTCAGTGGATCACAGCAAGGAGCTGAAATACTATTCCTACTAGGCACCAGTAAGGTGATAACTAGTTGATCCTCTGCTTTCACATGGGGCCTAGCAGGATGCTGAACTTCCATTTCCACCCATACCTGCATGCTAAAACAAAAAGGGGTGACTTCCTGCTAAAAAGATTAAATAAGATCCAGAGTTTCACATCATAATACCCCAAATTTCCAGGATACAACAAAAAAAAAGAAATCACTCATCATTCCAAGAATCAAGGCAGTTACAACTTCAATGAGAAAAATCAATCAAGAGATGACCACACCAAGATGACTCAGATGTAAGAATTACCTGACAAGGATTTTAAAACAGTAATCATAAAAAAATGTTTCAATCAAAAGTGAATAGTTATGAACATACTAAAATGAAAAAACAATATTAGCAAAGAAATAGAAGATACACAAACGAATCAAATGGAAAATATAGAACCAAAATATACAATAACTAAAATTAAAAAGTCACAGGACAGACTCATCAAAAGTGACATAGGGAGCAATCAGTGAATTCAAAGTTAAATGAATGGAAATTACCCAGTTGGAACAACAGATCGAAAATAGACCACACACACAAGCCTCATAGCTAAGGAGCAATAACAAAATATCTAACATTCATGTTATCTAAGTCTCAGGAGAAAAGGCATAGGACCAAAAAAATATTAGAAGAAATAGTGCTCGAAAATTCCATAAATTAGGCAAAAGGTAAAAACCTACAGATTTGAAAAGTCAATTGAACCCCAAGCAGGAAAAATCTAAAGAAATTCACACAAAGACACATCAAGATCAAACTTCAAAACTAAAATCAAGGGGCACCTGAATGGCTCAACTGGTGTTTGCCATTGGCTCAGATCATGATCCCAGGGTCCTGGGATATAGCCCCAAGTCAGGCTCCCTGCTCAGTAGGGAGTCTGCTTCTCCCTCTCCCTCAGCTGCTCCCCCCCCCCCCCCGCTTTTGCTCTCTCTCTCTCTCTCTCTCTCTCTCTTTCTCATTGTCTCTGTGAAATAAAAAATCTTTAAAAAAATGAAACTAAGATAAAAAAAAAATCTTGAAAGCAGCTATAGACACATGACACATTACCGGAAGAGGAACAATCATTTGAATAACAGTGGGTTCCTCATTTGAAACAATGGAGGCCAGAAAAAAGTGGCACAGTATTTTTCAAGTCCTGAAAGAAAAGGACTATCAAGCCCTAATAATAATCCAGTAAACATATTGTTCATGAATAAAGGGGAAATCAAGTCATTCTCAGATGAAGGAATTGTATTTGATGGTTGAAGTAAAATTATATCATCACCTGATGTAGTGCTTAATGTATGTATATTAATATACATTAATATTTAAGATGATTATATTTTTTAAGGAAAATGAGGGTATTTAAATGGAAGTAAAGTTTCTGTCTTTCGCATGAAGTGGTAAAATGTTGATATTAAATGTTAACTGTGATCCAGGTACATAGTATACTGTAAACCTTTTTATATTTTTTAAACCTATGCAAAGAGATATAGTCAAGGTATTACAGATAAATCAAAAATGAATTCTAAAAAATGTTACAACTAATTCACAGAAGGAAAGAAAAAAAAAACAGAAAAATGAAAAACAAAGCAAAAGTAAATTGGCAGACAGCCCTAACATAGCAATAGTTGTTTTAAAAGTAAATGGTCTAAAATAAGCCAGTTAGAAGACAGATAAGCAGAGTGGATAAAAAACATAACCCAACTGTATTCTGTCTACAAGAAATTCATTTCAATTACAGTGATATAGGCAGGGCAAAAGTAAAAGGATGGGAAAAAATATACAGACTTTTAACTTTTAAGAAGTAGTTGTAGATATATAAATAACAGATAAAGTAGACCTAAGGAAAACAGTATTATCAGGGACAAAGAAGGACATTACATAATGGTAAAAAGGTCACAATATACCAAGAAGATATAGCAGTCTTTAGTGTATATACACCAAACAAGAGAGTTCAAAATACATGAAGCTAAAACTGAAAGGAGAAATAGACAAGTCCACAATTTTAGTTGGGAACTTCAACATCCTTCTCTTAGAAAATCAGCTAGGGTATAAAAGAACTACACAATACCATCAACCAATAGGTTGTAATTAACATCTATACAACACTTCACCTGACAACAGAATACATAAATCTTTTAAAAAGAGAGATTTATTTATTTATTTTAGAGAGCGTGAATAGCGGTGGGGGTGCAGAGGGAGAGACAACTTCAAGCAAACTCCCCACTGAGTGCAGAGCCCAGTGTAGGGTTTCATTTCATGACTCTGAGATCACAACCTGAGCCAAAACCAAAGTCAGATGCTTAACTGACTGCACCACCCCAGGCACCCCAGAATACATATGGTTTTGAAGCACCTGTGGAATATTGACCAAGAGAAAAAATCCTGGGTTACAAAACAAATCTCAATATATTTAAGATATTTGAAATTATACAGAGTATGGCTCACTGACCATAATGGAATAATGTCTCTCAAAATTTCAAATAGAAATCAATAATAGATGATAACTGGAAAATCTTCAAACACTTGAAAATTAAGCAGCATGCTTCCAAATAATCCAGAGAGGAAGTATTAAAGGGAATTTTGAAAGACTACCTAGGACTGAATGAAGATACAGCAAATCAAAATTTGTGTTTCATGCCAAAACAGTGCTGAGATGGAATAAAGGAAAGACCTCAAATCAATAATCTAAGCTCCTACCTCAATGAACAAGGAAAAGATGAGAAAAATAAACCCAAAGCAAGCAGAAGGAAGAAAATAATAGATAAAAGCAGAAATCACTTACATTGAAAACAAAAAGAGGGGCACCTGGGTGTCTCAGTCAGCTTAGTGTTGGATTCTTGATTTCAGCTCACATCATGATCTCAGGGTTATGAGATCAAGCCTAGCAACTGGCTCCATGATTAAGATTCTCTCCCCCTCCTCCCACTGCTCCTCCTCCCTGTCCCCACTTGCTCTCTTTCTCTCCCTACTCTCAAAATAAATAAATAAATAAATAAATAAATAAATAAATAAATAAAAGTAAAAATAAAAAAAATAAAAAAATAGGGGCACCTGAGTGGCTCAGTTGGTTAAGTGTCAGACTCTTAGTTTTGGCTCAGGTCATGATCTCATGGGTCCTGAGACTTGAGCCTTGCTTCAGCCTCCGCACTTAGTGGGGAGTCTGGGTGAAGATTCTCTCCCCTTGCCTCTTCCCACCTCACACATGCACACTCTCTCTCAAATATTTTTTAAAGATGTATACAAAAACAATAGAGAAAATCAATGAAACCAAAAGCTGGTTCTCAGAATAAATAAATAAAATTGATAAACCTCTAGCAAGACTATCAAAAAAAGAGAGAGAGAAAGAAGACACAACTAGCAAATACTAGAATGACTGTCAAGGGATATAACCATAGATCCTGCCACCATGAAAGTTTAAAGGCCATTTTTTTTATCTTTGAAAAGATCAATAAAATTGATAAACCTCTACCAAGACTAACAAAGAAAGTAAAAGAGAAGAAATAAATAAGCAAATGCCAGGGATTATGCATCTATTAAAAGAATAAAAGGATCATAATGGAACACTACAAACATACATATAAATTCAACAAACTAAATGAAATGGACTAATTCTTTAAACTATAAACTACCAAAATTCACCTAACATGAAAAAGATATTCTGAATTATCCTATAATACTAAAGAAATTGGATTTCTAATTTAAGATAAATATCCAGGCCAGATAGTTTCACTGGAAAATTCTACCATTTTTTAAAATTCTCATTGATTTTATACAATTTACACAATTTTACAAAATCCCTTCCAGAAAACAAAAGAGGAACACTTCAGGTAATCAGTATTAACCTGATATCCAAACCAGACAAAGATACTAAAAACTATAGACCAATAGCTATCATGAATGTAGATGCAAAAATCCTCAATAAAATATTAGCAAATAGAATCCAGCAGATTCCACACTCAGTGGGAAGTCTGCTTAAGAATCTCTCTCCCTATACCCCTCCACACTCCACTCATGTGCTTCTTTCTCTCAAAAAAATAAATAAGATAGGGATCCCTGGGTGGCGCAGCGGGTTGGCGCCTGTCTTGGGCCCAGGGCGCGATCCTGGAGACCCGGGATCGAATCCCACATCAGGCTTCCGGTGCATGGAGCCTGCTTCTCCCTCCGCCTGTGTCTCTGCCTCTCTCTCTCTCTGTGACTATCATAAATAAATAAAAATTATAAAAAAAAATTTAAAAAAATAAATAAATAAATAAGATAAATTATGATATCACAACTTCAGAAAAACTGTATGCATTTAAATGACAATAGCCATTGTATTAGGGAAATGGGATTAAAGTAAGATTTAATGTTATTACATTGTCATTTCAATCAAAATGTTTTTACAATTATAATTTTAAATATTAAATTTTTTTCATGCAAAATACTTTCATATTTCCCCTCTTTTCATATTTACCTTGAGATAAGACAGGTTAACTGCAGAGAGTGACCACAGGATGAAATAAAGATATGACATTAAGGACATCCAAACTTTGCAGAACTACTATAAATAATTATATTTTTAGTCCTTAATTTTTAGTCCTTGTATTGTGCACTGGGACAGGTCTTTGTTTGGACTGACAATATTTTTTGTGAGCTAATATATTTTTTCAGGAATTTTGTTTAAATGAAATTCAAATTTTAAAAAATCCTAATGCTTTTCAATTCATTAAACAACACATTAAAATGTATTGTAACTGAGTAATTATATAGTATACTAGGTTAGTAGGCATCCAAGGAATTCATGGTAAAAATGTTTGACTGAGAAAAAACAATTTATTAGGATTCTGCAGCTGTTTATTCCAGCTAATAGTCATACTTTCAAGTTATGTATGTGCTTCATCAGATAAATTTATAATTACCTGACAAAGTTCAAATAGAATTTTAATCATGAAATCACTGATAATCAGGAAGCATTTTATGACAGATGCCTTTATGCTATTGAAGAATCACTTCTGGAATGGCAGCTCCAAAAGTTTTGAAAATATTTTCTAAATTTTAGAAGCCTTTTCTCTCACTCAGCCTGGGCAGCCTGATCCTATAGAGATTCAGAGACAGCAGCAGGCTAAGAGGAGGGCTCTTGCCAGAAAACGAGCCCAAGAACAGCTCAGACCACGAACCCCCGAACCTGTGGAAGGCAGAAAGCATGTGGATGTGCAAACAGGTAATGTGATCATGCCACCGGCATCATGGCTCCTGGGTTTGCTCAGTTTTCTAAGTCTGTTCATTTTTCATTTGGCTTTTTTATTACTTATGTATCTGTTATGCCATGAATTTTATGGGGCAGCCCAGGTGGCTCAACGTTTTAGCACCACCTTCGTTTGGCCCAGGGTGTGATCCTGGAGACCTGGGATTGAGTCCCAAGTCAGGCTCCCTGCATGGAGCCTGCTTCTCCCTCTGCCTGTGTCTCTGCCTCTCTCTCTCTCTCTCTCTCTCTCTCTCGCTCACTCTCTGTCTCTTTCTCTCTCTGTCTCTATTTATAAATAAATAAATAATTTATTTATTTATTTAATGGCCACATTAATTCACTCTTAGCCCTTTTCACATACTTTTTTCTCAAATTGGGATTATTTCTCACTTTTTCTTTTATACACCAACACCAGTCACTGCTGGACCTAGAGTAGAAGAGAACAAGTTCTCTTTTGGCATTTTATTTCTCTTTTAAGAGGCATGAACTCATCCAGATATGAGTCCTCTACCTCTTTCCCCAGAGCCTCTTCTCTTCTTTTTATTCTTCTTCCACTGCACATACTCCCCAAGGCCCCACAGGCTTTCCTACTTGTCTGGCTGTTCTCAGCTTGGGAGGCTTTCCTGGACCTACAGCATTTACCTGTGTTGTCAGAATCTTGATAATCAGACAACGCTCGGTGTTTTCCTTAGGCTGACGTAACTATTCAGGAATCACCTTGCACTTTGCCAAGATGGTGAGTGGCTGCAACAGTTATTTCTGGGTGGTTAGGGCAAAAGGAAGTGAACCATTCCATGCCTTTCCCACCCACCCCTACCTTGAGGCCACGTCTAGAATGCGTCTGTCTGTAATTAGCCAATGTAGCCATAATTCTGCAGGAGCTAAATTTTACTGTTTCTTTATACCATCAGAATAGTAAGTGATATAGTAACAGCCACCTTGTATTGAGTTTTCCTATATCTCAGAGACTATTCTAGTCCTCTACCTGGGTATCTCCTTTATTATTAAAGACCCTTTGTGACAGATAATTATGATCCCTTTTACAGATAAAGAAACTAAGGCTCTAAGAAGATGTAACTTGACTAGGTCCTATGTTCAACATCTGACTCCAGTTCTGATGTTCTTTGCATGATACCACACTGCCCTTGCCTCACATAAATTATTCCTAAGGTGAAATTTGTCTTCATGTATCTGTTTATAATCTATAGCCTAGATATAATCAAGTAGCACAGTGATATGATGCCTAATTTTTTAAAAATCCAGAAATTTTCAAATCTTTATACACTCACTATCTTAGGAGTCAGTTATATAGATGGATTATTAACTTTCCATCCCCAATTATACTTTGCATCTTACACACATCTAGGCTTCATATTCTTCTTTAGTTCCATGTTCAAGTACAAAGCTCAGTGCTTTCTCAACCTTCCTTTAATGTCCTAGTCCGACTGACTCTAGTCTTCCAAATACATAAAAATGCTTAGTACAACAGGTACTAAGAATGAATTTAATCCCACACTTGAGCACTTCCTTTTCTGATCCATTTAGTTCTATTTTGAAGGAGCTAAAGTTTCAATGCACATATATGCTTGAAATAGACCAGAATTTCAAACTCAATGTATATGGTATTCTCTTAGAAATATACCTTGAAGAAATTGCTGACCGCATAATAGAAGTTGATATGGAATGCCAAACAGATGCATTTTTGGATAGACCACCAACACCACTCTTTATTCCTGCCAAAACTGGCAAAGATGTGGCCACCCAAATACTAGAAGGAGAGGTATAGTACATTATTTGGACTTCCTTCTATCTTCTTTATAAATAGGTAAAGTTAGGTTTAGCTAAAAGCTTACAAACCATTTCATAATCAGAAAGATTCTACTTACTGGATTTCTTTCGAAATATACCTATAATAGTTTTATACTGAAATACCATGTTCTGATTTCCCCTTTGCTGATCAGAGATAAAAATCATTAGAAATATTTTTAGAATATATGTACTTTGATTTTTTTTATTGATATATTGATTAATATATCAATACAAGGTAAATTTGTATCAAATAAAGAAAAATAGTATCTCTGATAGAAATTCCACTACTAGTTGCTTTTAAATTATATAGTTTTCATGTAATCTCTCTGTATTAGAAAAAAAATCCTAAAATAACTACATTTTCATGTCAATACAGAATGCACAAATAGGCCAGTCTATGAAACTGAAGAGAAGGCAATGCTTATGTGCATAATGATGTAATTGAGATTTAAGACTTACCTGAAGGAACTTGAAAGAACTGCTATTGAAATTGGGAAATAAAATAAGTCTTCACAGACTACATAGAAGGGTATATTTGCCTCCAAATCCTAAAGAGAAATCACCAAAATTCCCATTATTCATTCTTATTCCTTATTCTTCAAACTGTTAGCAAAAACAACCAGTAAAAAATTGAGTAGAAAGGGCAAAAAAATAAGAAATATAAGAATATTTCCTTTGGGTTTCAGAGTTTGATCTTAAAATTGAGTATCAAGTTCATTTTGATAACTACATAGGTCTTTTTATAATTTTGACTGCTATTCTGTGTGCCCTGCAGGGCTATTTTGAGTTTTGGAAACTATAAGTAAAGCACCATCATGGTGTCTAGCACACAGAAGATCCTCAATAAATAGTACCCTGTCATTACTGCTTTTCTGGATATTTTTTCTTTGAGCTTTTGGTTCATGATTAAAACTTTACATTTGCTTTGTTTTGTGTGTTTAAGCTCTTTGACTTTGATCTGGAAGTAAAACCAATGTTAGAAGTTCTGGTGGGGAAGACCATTGAGCAGTCTCTTCTGGAAGTAATGGAAGAAGAAGAGTTGGCTAACCTGAGGGCCACTCAGTATGCATATGAAGAGTTACGCAATGTGGAACTAGCTGAAGTTCAGCGACTTGAAGAGCAAGAGAGACGACACAGAGAAGAAAAAGTATAGAATTTGAGTTTTCTTTCTTAGTCTTTGACTATTTTTAACAGATTATGTTCTGAATTACATGTGGTATGTCATAGAGCTAATCTTTGCAGATACATTAGAAACAAGCTTATAGCTCAGTTATCTCCTCTTCTGTAGATCACAGATCTTTCATGCACAGAATCACATTCTTTAAATACCAGCTTACATAAATGAACCTAAATAGAGTTTCCAAAAGTTTCTAAATGTAATAAATTACATATGTCCCAACTGAAAGACATTCTTCAATACCAAGATTTCTAGTGAAGGAAATCTATTGGTTTGCCATAAATTGGTAGCAAAAAAAAAAAAAAAAAAGTGTAAGGGAAAAGGGGAGGAGTATATTGGGAATAGGTGGCATGAAAAAGCAAAGGATCTGGATAGAATTCTGGATCTTTTTCTCAGTGGCCAGGCCCCTCTCTATACCCTAGGGATCCTCCAGAACTTCATTATAGAATATAATCTTATATTCCAGGTTTTTAGAACTTTTAATAAGAAAAGTTTTAGAATCTAGTTTTTAAAATATGCCAGTAACCTTCAGTTAGGAAATACGAGGCTCAGTAATCTCTAAAGGTTTTTAAAGGTCTTTCTGGGTCTGGAAATAATTGTTGCCCTATATTGGACACCGAATGGATAAATTATGTAGGAGTGCCTAAATATGTAAAGAGTTCAAATAATGTCCCACAGAGTCTAACTTACTAGACTTTAGCACAGAATAGGTTAGTTGTTGGGATGTTCTACTCAATACCTAATGAAATTTTCAATTTTTCTCCAAAATGAATAATTAATTGTGTAAAGGATATAGGGTATAGGGCTTATGGTAGAGATTATGTAAATGCAAGACTATTTGTTACAAATGTGAAAAGTGGCAAAATTAGCTTTGTTGAAAAAATCAGGGAAATCTTTATCAAAGCAGACTTACTTGTTTATTTACTATTAGGAAATATACTATGAAAATAATGAATACAAATCATCTAAATTTATATTTGCTTAAACTCTGAAAACAGACTTCATATGAAACTATATTAATGCTCCCACTTCCACATGGGAGAAGAGAAGATGGTTCATTAGCTTTATAGATATACTGTGGTCTACAAGAAGCAACAACAACAAAAGAGAGGTTTTTAAGTTTCAGAGCTCAATGAATTCAAAGAAGCATTACAAATGAAACAACTCACCCAAGTTCTTTAACTGAAGATGTCTGAGCAACTGTAATTTTCATATTAATTATACTTTATGATAATACTAATTACAAATACATATAACTGTTATTATTCTTTGCTATTACCCATACAAATATATACATCTTGAAATTATTTTACTTAAAAATGGACCAGAAGATGAATCTTACCACCTCTTTTTTTGAATTCGATACCCAGGAGCTGCTGAAATTCATTAAAATCCTTATAAAGAATATGAACCATTAATAGATTCCTTGCTGTCCATTTTTTGATACAAATATGTGTCCAGAGTCTCCCACTCACTAGATTCAGAGTTTGGGGAGGACTTCACAGCTATGTAACCATATGCGGTGGTGTTTTCTGTGTGCAGGAGCGTCGGAAGCAACAGCAGTGGGAGGTGGTGTACAAGCACAATGAGACCTCGCAGAAGGTTGCGGCTCGGGTGTTTGCACAGCGTTACCTGGCGGACCTCCTCCCGTCCGTGTTTGGCAGTCTCAGGGACGGTGGCTACTTCTATGATCCCATCGAACGAGGTTCGTGGAGGTGTTGTTAGATCCCTGTGTACAATAGGCATCCTCTGAATTCTTCCAAGTAATCCCATGCCCATTTTTATTCTGAGTTGGAAACTATCCTTAAAACAAATGTTTAAAGTCAATTAAGTTGTTTTAAGTAAGAACTATTACTAATGAGAGGTATACTGTAAAGATCTTGATTTTGGATGTCAGTTTGTCTTTACTATTGGACGGATAGTAGGAAGAAATATAGACTTGATGTCAAAAATTTGAATTTGGGTCCCAGTTTCATCATCAACCAGCCATATGACCTTCAATTTCCTCAGGCTGAAATGAGGATTATTTAGGAGCTAAATGTCATAATACGTATGGAACATGATATGTATAAGATGTACGTAAGTGGTTGTTAATTTTTTTCTCAGCTGACTTCCTTTTCCACTCAAAAACCCTTTGGGGGCAGCAATGAAAGTCATGTATTCATTTAATTAGGTGTTCCCACTGTCCCAGGCACTGTATTAGGTGTGGAGATAAAAATAAGGAGACCTGGTCTCTGCCTTTAGAGAACTCATACCTGTCAGCCCTCTCAGAGCACCCGCCCAGAACCCCCCTCAGCTAGTCCCACCATATGAAGGGTAAGTCTTGCTGTTCCTCACCCTCCTTCCTCAAGTTCAAAAGCACTTAAATCCACATTGCTTTTGTATACAGGTCCTATTTCAAATGGCTAATAGTATTATGGGGCAGAGTTTAGGGATGTTAATTTTCCCTGACTACATATTCAGTTCAGTACACATACATAGAGGTCAGATTACACACAAATATTATTAGTTCACATTTATATTGTACTTTACCATTTATGTAGTATTTTCCATGCATGATAGCATTTGATCCTCCCAGTAACCCTTGAGTAGATAGGGAAGATTAATTCCCATTTTGCAGAAGTAGAAACTGAAACTCAGAAAAGTAAAATGCCTTCTCCCAAACAGCCAGGGAAGCCATTAGGCCTCAGACCCTGAGCCCAGATCCAGTATTCTTTCCGTGTTGTCCTGCCACCCCACTGGGGTCTAGCTAGACCTCTGTTGTTAGACACAGAGGCTGGCAACCTTTTCTTCTCTCATGAAATGCTGAAAAAGTCAACTACAGATCATTTAGAAGCTTGGAAATGAGATTCGTGCCTCAGAAGAAATTATTTCTAGTCGTGAGTATCATATTCTATTACACTCTCTACTGACACTCCACTGAAAAGTAACAGATGCCACCACCCCCCCCAAAGAAAAAGCTGTTTTGAAACATTAAAATGTATATTATAATGGACCATAATTTTTAAACGCTCCTGTAATGGAGTAGATTTCCATTTCAGTTTGAACAAACTTACCACTAATGGGAGCACCTAGTTTTTGACTCATTTCTAGCCTTCTCAAATACTCTGACCCTTGTCCCTGATACTTGGTCAGCTTATCCTAGGCCCTGGGCTTCAGTTGGGGGGCATTTCTTCTATCAGCCTGGTTCAATTCCAGATTTGGATTGGAGTCCTGCTCCCAGACCCACATCTTCCTCCCCACTCCCCAGCTTACCTACCTACCTACCTTCTTCACACACCTCAGATTGTGTAGTTGGCGCCAAAGGCCTGGACTTCAAGGAAAACCTCATAGTTTGGAAAATACTATTTCTATTGCAATAGAAAGAAAGTGGACCAGAATATACCTAGAGAATGTGGCAAAAGTAATGCTATATAAGTCTATGTGACATTTTGTATTAAGAAAACAGTGTTGGGACGCCTGGGTGGCTCAGTGGTTGAGCATCTGCCTTTGGCTCAGGGTATGATCCTGGCGTCCCAGAATCGATTCCTGCATCAGGTTCCCTGCATGGAGCCTGCTTCCCCCTCTTCCTACATCTCTGCCTCTCTCTGTGTGTCTCTTGTGAATAAATAAATAAAACCTTAAAAAAAAAAAAGAAAGAAAGAAAACAGTGTTGAGGAATCTTCAACATTTAGGGAGAAAGCACAGATTCTTCCTATCTATAATGATCCATAAAAATCATTATAATGATTATAATGAAATTAACTTTTTTTATTACAGATATTGAGATAGGATTCCTTCCATGGCTAATGAATGAAGTTGACAAAACCATGGAATACAATATGGTGGGAAGAACAGTGCTTGACAGTAAGCTCTTTTATTTTATTTAAAAGTCACTTCTGGGGGTCCCTGGGTGGCTCATTTGGTTAAGCATCTGACTCTTGATTTCGGCTCTGATCATGAGATTGAGCCCTTGTCGGCCTCCATGCTGGGTGTAGAGCCTGCTTAATATTCTCTCTCTCTCCCTATCCCTCTGCCTACCCCTGTACTTGTGCTCACAAGTGTGCTTGCTCTCTGTCTGTCTCATTCTCACTCCCTCTCTCTCAAAAAGAAAAAGAAGAAAAATCACTTCTAGGGTTCCTGGCTGGCTCAGTCAGTAGAGCACTGGACTCTTGATCTTGGGGTTGTAAGTTCAAGCTCCACACTGCGTGTAGAGGCTACTTTAAAAAATAAAATCCTTTTTTTAAAATAAATTCTTTAAAAAAAGCCATTTCTGAAATTTTTCAGCAGGAAGAATAAATAGAAGAAAGATGTTAAGTTTTACAGTTTCATTTTTAAAATTTCTTTATGTCAATTATATTAACAAAGGCACAAATTTTTACCCTCAAGAATACTTTTTATTCTTATATAATTTGATCAGAATTAATACCTTTTGTCATTACTTTATAAATAATATTCTGTTAAAACAGGCATTGACTATAATACATACTAAATGCATTAAGTGGCACAGAAGTTAAATGTGCTGACTTTGCATAAAAATGATACAGGGAAGGGCTGAGGCCTAGGGAGTGCTTTATATGCATCTGTAAGTCATCATTATAACTAGTCAAATATGAACAATCACAGTGATTTTGCACGTCTAATTTTTCAGTGTTGATTCGTGAGGTGGTCGAGAAGAGACTGGCTATGTATGAGCATAAGGAGGACCAGCCTCCATTTGTGCAGTCTGAGGATGGGTTCAGTGGCCCCGGAGCAATGAGAGCATCCCTGATGGGTGATGAATTCCATGAACAAAGTGCATCACAGTCACAGAGGGTACTTCAGGCCAGAGACTCCCTGCAAAGAACACCAAGCGACAGAAGGTATATGGAGAATGTGTCATCCCAAGAAAGGAAGCTTATGGAAGAAGAAGACGATGAACAAACAGAAAGGAATATCTCAGGGAGAGAACTATTATAACCAAGGGGAACTCTCGAGCCACGACCACTCAGCAGCCAGGCAGCAGTGCCAGCAATCAGGTAACGATGTGCAGGTCCCCTCAGCCTATGGAAATTATGTTGTATTTACCCAACATGTTTTTTTTTTTTTTGTCTAATGGACTGGGCAAATCAAATATGTTGAAATAATAAAACTAATTAAAAATGAAAATTCATTTATTTAATGGCAGAATATCTAGAGGCTGTGTTGTACCTGTCTAATGACAAGCTGTCCCTTACCACGAATATAATGAACCAATGTGTTTTCCCTTAAATTTTGTGGGTTAGGGTTTTTTGTTTTTTTTTTGTATGATATTTAATGTTAGGTATCGGTTTGCAGTCAGCCACTGAGCCTTTCTGCTCTGTAGGAAAACTATTTCACCTACTCCATGAAAGAACACCTTCCATCTTCAATATTTAAATAAGGCTCCAGAGATTCTGTGACTTGGTCATATGCTCTTGTCTGTTTTTTCACATTCCTGATATTATCACATTCCAGACAATACCAATAAAGCCAAAGTCCCTTCCCGCCCTTCTGCAGTTCCACTCCCATCCTCACTGTTATCATTATTATAATTAGGTATGTACCTTCTCAGCCTTTTTCAAGATATTCATACACATATATTTGAACATCGGAAGATAATACAGGTTCGTTTCTCTTTATGAAAATATAAATGTCTAGTTTGCATTTTTCACCTAACTGTATCTTAGACCTTAAGTGTTAGTACCTGTAAATCTCTCTTTAAAATACAGTAAAGCTATTATAGATTATGACTGTTACAGGGAGTTCACCTTTGGCTTTTTAATCTGAACTTGTCTGAAGAGTTTACCTGCACTATTGAAAATCACAGGTATTTTATCTCTAAAGTCCCATTAATCTTAAGCAATCATTGAAGTTCTCTGAAGCTTTAGGTAGATATGGCTTATTTTTTTCAGCATATGTGTAGATTTATAAGCTTTATGATTTGAAATAACTTGCAGTTATTAACACATTTATCTTAATTTCAAGTGAGGTACCAAAAATGTATCCACACTTGAAAAATGGAAAAAGAACATCTTCCTCCATTTGTAAAAAGAAACACACTGTGTGTCTATATAGCCTTATATGGTTCTCAAACCATTTTTCCACATATTATACCAGTTTATCATTTTAACCTCCTGGCAACACTTCTGAGGTATGCATGACAATATTTTTATTTTCGTGTCCAACCAATGCCGGCAAATATTAGCTGCATGCCTGCAGTGTTTTGGGCACTGTTTGTTGCAGGAAGCCAGCCTAGCAGATGAGCTAAATGAGGTAGGGGTCTACACGAGGAAACAGCAGCTCAGGGATTTTAAGTGATTTACTATAAGTCATGAATCTAGTTAAGTAATGAGATGGAAGCTGACCCAAATCTTCCTCCCTCTAATCTACTGTACTTTCTTGTAAACAACCTTGAGCCCTTGTGAGGTACAAAGAATAACTTTAAATAAATTATTGCGTTAGTAGCACTTTAAAAATTGGAATCCCACCTGTTACTATTGCTAGGTTATTCCATGTTGTTAAAGTCTTTATGAGCAACCTGAAATATATAAGATTTTAATTTTGGCAGGAAGAGCAAGACATTTTTTTAATTGAGGTCACTGTGAATCATTATTGTTATTGATTTTAAAATACCTACAATTTGAAGAATGCTTTCAAAATGGATTAGAGGTTGATTATCTTCTACAATTCTAATCCTCTTCTACAGTACCCTAACCCATTAAACACTTTGCAGATGTTCCACTAAACATCCAGACCTGTGGTCTATAATTCCATGAATTAATTCAATTTAGTAATACATGAAAATCTGTAGACCCCACACTGAAATTGGTTAAGCTTAACTGCCATCCTATTCAATACTAGAGAGAAATAAGAATGATTAAAAGATTAGGTCTGGGGCGCCTGGGTGGCACAGTCAGTTAAGCATCCGAGTCATGGTTTTGGCTGAGGTCACAATCTCAGGGTCCTGCCCCAAGTCCTTCTCAAGCCCCAAGTCCTTCCCACTCCCCACTCAGCAAGGAATCTGCTTCAGATTCTCTTCCTCCCACAGCCTCTCTCCCACTTATGTTCTCTCTCTCTCTCTCTCTCTCTCTTTCTCAAATAAATAAATCTTTTTTAAAGAAAAAATAGAGATGAGGTCACTGTCCCTGTGAGAAAATGTAGAGAAACAGGTTATATATTATCTGGAGAAAAAATATTGAATGGAAACTTCAAACTGTCTTTGACATTTGCTAATACTGTTCCTGTAAGTTCTATTCCTTTCCATTGCTTCTACTAACACTAGGCTAACAGAAGCTAAATAGTAATAAAATGCATGTTATATAATAAATGTATAGAGACTGTCATCCCTCGTAGTGATAAATTCCCATATCACTAAATTAGGTCAGGGAAGTCAAAGTAATTTTCTCCATCATCAAGTCCAAGCCATTCTGACTTCTGTTGAGCTGAGGGATATTGGCATAACCTGGAAAGTCACTCAGAGCAGCTCAGGGGGTGCCTGGATGCATGGACACCTGGGCTTGCTTTCTCACCTGCAAGGATATAGTCTTCACCCCACACAGAGAGGCTTGCCTTTGTAATTAAGAAAAAGAACTGGCTTATCAGTCCTGTTTTATTTTTGAAATATGGGAGGGTGGAAGACCTACAGAAAGAAAAGGTATTTGGAGATTATAATTCCTTTGAAAGTTATAATGGGGATGAGACAAGTGGCATTTTCATATCATATCAAAATGTAATGGTACCATAACCATCAAAATGTTAACAATACCCACTTCTTCTTTTCCAGAAGACTGTCATTTTCTTTTCTTTTCTTTTTAAGATTTTATTTATTTATTCATGAGAGACAGAGAGAGGCAGAGACACAGGCAGAGATAGAAGCAGGTTCCCTGTGGGGAGCCCCATGCAGGACTCATCCCAGGACCCCGGGGATCACGACCTGAGCCAAAGGCAGATGCTCAATTACTGAGTCACTCAGTGCCCCAAGACTGTCATTTTCTTATCATGTTAAAGCATATCAATCACAACAGCTATATTTATTTTTATCTGTAAGCTTAATACTCTTATGCTTCACTTACTATGAAAAATTTGGCACATTCTGCTTTTCTATTTTGTGTATAGGTGAGTTACAGAAAGTTTATATATATATTCTATAGTTCAATAGCCGTAGCCATTTATCTCAATTTATTTAGCATAAAGACATTCTGGAGAGGCCCAAATGGGTTTAATTTCCCCACAGACCAATTAGCACATATTGTTTCTTAGCATTAGTTCCCAAATATAACCGGAACCAACCTCCTGGCCTGTCAAATATGTTATAAATCAGTTGTTACTATAGTGAAAAATACTGTTAATGATATTAGATTGGTACCTGTAATTCTCTCTTTGAATTGGAGGATATTTACCTTTGTGGTCTAGTGATACCAACTTTAATTTGTAATTAAAATTTAATACATTGATAGTTTAGATGATGTTTGTGTGGTTTTCATAAACCATGAAAATAATGTACCTGGAATATGTGAATTAGAAGAGACTGTAATGACACTATAAGTTTGCTCATAAATAAAATCTATGAAGATACTAAAGAATTTGAAACTTCAGGATAGGGATGCCTGGGTGGCTCTACAGTTGAGCATCTGCCTTCAGCTCAGGGCATGATCCCAAGTCCTGGGATCAAATCTCACATCAGGCTCCTTTCCTTGTGTGGAACCTGCTTCTCCCTCTGCCTGTGTCTCTGCCTCTCTCTCTCTCTGTCTCTCATGAACAAATAAATAAAATCTTCAGAAGAGGAAAAAAAAAGAAGCTTCAGGATAAAAATATCTTGAAGATAACATTTAAATAATTTTAAATCTTTTTTGATGAGAGTTCAAAGAATGAATAAGTTTTTATCACTATATGCATTTATAATTTTTGTAAATATTAAATATGTTTATGGTACTTAGAGATGGTCTTTTGATTATATCGATATCCATCTTTACCACTAGGTGCCAGTAAAACTCTAAAGTTAACTTGCCTCTAGCCTCATACATGATGACCATCTGGTAGACAAAGAGTTCAAAAATATAATGTATTCCTTGGAGACTCTAGACTCACACTGAATATTTTATCTTGGCCTAAGCTCATCTTCCAGTTCTGTAGGCATGCCAGTGGACTCCAAGCTGTATCTCAGACCCTGAAAATGGTAGAACGGGCCTTATCTGTCATATACCCTAGTCTTCTATCCAATACAGTTTTTTTCTTAAGATTTTATTTATTTATTCATGAGACACACACAGAGAGAGAGAGAGAGAGAGAGGCAGAGACACAGGCAGAGGGAGAAGCAGGCTCCACGCAGGGAGCCCGACGTGGGACTCAATCTCGGGTCTCCAGGACCAGGCCCTGGGCTGCAGGCAGGCGCTAAACCGCTGAGCTACCCAGGCTGCCCCAATACAGTATGTTTTAATAGAGGATCATTTAGTCCTGATTTAATCACTAAGAATGGAGCTTCCACTTTATGAATGGCTCTAGAATAGTGATTCTATCTAATTTACTTTTGTTTCCCAGCCCCAGGCTTAGTCAATTGCATTATTGAGTATTTCTCATTATTTGAAATTTCTCTTCTACTGAGTCAGAATCTGTCCCGTTAGAGCTTGTGCTTTTTGGTCATAATCATGTCATTTGGTATGAGTATGACGCATGGAAACAGAATAATTTTATTGCTGTATCAGCCCTATCCTACTCTCCAGTAAGTTTTTCCTTTCATCCAAGTTTTTCTTTCTCTGAATGCAATGTCACCTGTCTTCCCAATTATTCCTCATATGGCATAGTTTCAGCTTCCTCACCTTCCATCCTGGTTACTGTTACCTCAAAACCCCTCTGTTTGTTCAACGTTATCTTAAACACATTTCCTGGAATTAGGTATACTATTATAGATGTAATCATATATAATTGATTATAATCCTCAGCAGGGAGTACTGTGGGACTAGTCTCTCCCATATTTTTGACATCACCAACTTGCTTCCAAATTCACATATCTAGAAACCTCATTTTTAAAACATAGGAGAGAAAAATCCAAAATGATTTGTAAGCAGTCACTATGTGTCACAAAGTCCACACACTTCGCAATGGACCATCCAAAGCTATTTTAACATAATGCTAACCTATTTGGCTATTTGATTATTAACTCCACAGCATATTGGGAGTAATATATTAACAAGGAGAAAGGGTCTGCTGTGGGGGACCCAGAGGTTAACATTTTAAGAAAAAGGCAGGAAAAGAAGAGATAACTCCAAAAGCACAGCAGTCTGCGGCCAAAATTGAATGTTCTGTCTTTTCCTCCCCGGCTGCTTTAAGCTCGGCCACCAGTAACTATCTGGACCAGGAAGTTCATGACCAACTGACTACTTCAGCGGAAACAGATAGTCATTGATGTTTTTCACCCCAGGAAGGCAACAGTACATAAGACAGAAATTCGGGAAAAACTAGCCAAAATGTACAAGACCACACCAGATGTCATACTTGTATTGGGATTCAGAACCCATTTTGGTGGTGGCAAGACAACTGGCTTTGGCATGATTTATGATTCCTTGGAATATGCAAAGAAAAATGAACCCAAACATAGACTTGCAAGACATGGCCTGTATGAGAAGAAAAAGACACCAAGAAAAAGTGCAAAGAACACAAAAACAGAATGAAGAAAGTCAGGGGGACTGCAAAAGCCAATGTTGGTGCTGGCAAAAAGAAGTGAGCTGGAGACTGGACAACAGAAGGATTCTGCAGTGGTTTTATCTTTGGTGATTGTGCAGATTTTTCATGAGAGGATTAAAAAACTAAGAACGTTAAAAAAAAATTGAATGTTCCTCAGCATGCCCTGAATGCATCATTGTATTACAACACAGTACAGAGATTACTGTTTATGGAGGAAACAATTCTGGAATGGTGGAGGAAGGACCTCTGAAAATCTGCTCCTCTGTAGGATCAGTGAGAACATAAGCAAAAATTGTCAAAAATCAACATTTTCAGAACCCTGGAAATTAACCAAAAACTTAATGAAGAACATGTATTCAAGAAAATGGCCGGATCTCAATAAGAACAGTAAGCCTTATGGCATTTTAACTTGCCCTATTCCCATCTCCTTCTTCCGAGCTCCATGATAACCACAAAAACCAACAGACTCAGAAACAGTTACAGAGAAAACTAGCAGCCTATCAGCCATTAAAAGGAAGCAATACAGGCTTAGAGCTCCCCCAAAAAGCCACGTCCCCAGAAAATTGTCAGTCTGGCAGCTACCTAGAAAAGTCCATTAATAGGGCTTATCTTTATTTGAGAGAGCTTGCTCAGTGAGGGAAGTCCTAACACCAGGACATTGTGTGAAAAAAAAAAAAAATCAGTAATTGTTTATCATCGCAGCTGCCTGAGGCGGAAGTATCTATTGGAGCAAACAGCACTCTTGGAAACCCCGGGGAATGAAATGACCATAGGGAGATTTGAAAAGGTTCAATGTATTACTGAGTATAATATATTTGTGTAGGGTGCATTGTAGGGCTGTGTGTCTGTCCAGGAGACACCTGAGAAGGCTCTAATTTCTCATCTTTGGCTGATCTTGAGGATCTGCACAAAAAGGAGTTAAAAGCTAAATCAAGGGTATAAACTGACAAAATATTGAAGGCATGTCTCAACCTACATAGAAGTCCCTTAGCAAAGGGCAAAAAAAGACTTACCAGTCCAGGGCATTTAAGTAAATCTCTGTCTAATCATTAGCTGACCAAGTAAGCTAACTGAGCTGAGACTTCAGAGGTAGCACACAGCAAAAAAAAATCCAGACTTCACAGAATTTATTCAGGAAGGCCATTAAACAGGCAAACAGCAACTACAACAAACAGCAACAACAATAAAAACAGGTTGGAGAGGTGGAACAAGAATCTGATATCCAGAATTACCATATTTTCATCCTTTAAATTGTCCAAATTTCAATCAGAAAAAAGAAGATATATAAAGAAAAACAGGAAAGTATGGCCCCTGCAAAATTTTAAAAAACACTCAATAGAAACTATTCTTGAGAAAGTGCTTATTTTGAACTTACTGGACAAAAACATTAACTGGCTAGTAAAAATATGTTCAAAGAAGCAAAGGAAATCATCTCTAAAGAATTAAAGTATGAGAATGATGTCTCACCAGATAGTGAATATCTACAGGTTAGAAATCATTTAAGAGAGAGAGAGAGCCAAATAGAAATTCTGGTGTTCAAAGAAACAAACAATCCAATCATGAAATGGGCAAAAGACATGAAGAGAAATCTCACAGAGGAAGACATGGACATGGCCAACATGCACATGAGAAAATGCTCTGCATCACTTGCCATCAGGGAAATAGAAATCAAAACCACAATGAGATACCACCTCACACCAGTGAGAATGGGGAAAATTAACAAGGCAGGAAACAACAGATGTTGGAGAGGATGTAGAGAAAGGGGAACCCTCTTACACTGTTGGTGGGAATGTGAACTGGTGCAGCCACTCTGGAAAACTGTGTGGAGGTTCCTCAAAGAGTTAAAAATAGACCTGCCCTACGACCCAGCAGTTGCACTGTTGGGGATTTACCCCAAAGACTCAGATGCAATGAAACGCCGGGACACCTGCACCCTGATGTTTCTAGCAGCAATGGCCACAATAGCCAAACTGTGGAAGGAGCCTCGGTGTCCATCGAAAGATGAATGGATAAAGAAGATGTGGTCTATGTATACAATGGAATATTACTCAGCCATTAGAAACGACAAATACCCACCATTTGCTTCAACATGGATGGAACTGGAGGGTATAATGCTGAGTGAAGTAAGTCAATCGGAGAAGGACAAACAGTGTATGTTCTCATTCATTTGGGGAATATAAATAATAGTGAAAGGGAATATAAGGGAAGGGAGAAGAAATGTGTGGGAAATATCAGGAAGGGAGACAGAACATAAAGACTCCTAACTCTGGGAAACGAACTAGGTGTGGTGGAAGGGGAGGAGGGCAGGGGGTGGGGGGGGAATGGGTGACAGGCACTGAGGGGGACACTTGACGGGATGAGCACTGGGTGTTTTTCTGTATGTTGGTAAATTGAACACCAATAAAAATTAATTTAGTAAAATAAATAAATAAATAAAAAATAAAAAATCACCTGTAAAAAAAATAAATAAATAAAATAAAATAAAATAAATTCTGGTGTTGAAAAGCTCAATAACGGAAATGAAAAATTCACTACAGCTTCAACAGAATTGAGCTGGCACAAGAAAGAGTCAGTGAAATTGAAGTTAAATCAACTAGAAAAACCCACTCTGAGGAACAAACAAACAAAAGAATGAAGAGAAATGAGCAGAGCTTCAGAGAAATGTGGGACACAATAAATATACTAGCAGACACATCATGGGAATCCCAGGAGAAGAAAAAGTGTAGAAAGAACGTTCAATGAAACCATGGCTGAGAATGTCCTCAATTTGTTGAAAAGTTTTAATATTTACAATATTTATGTCCAAGAAATTCAATGAATTCCATATGGGATAAACTCAAGAGATCCATAATTATACACATCATAGTCGAAATGTCAGGAGACAGAAGCAGAGAGAATCTTGAGAGCAATAAGGCAAAAATAACGTATGGTACAAGTACTCCTCAAGATTAACAGATCACTTCTTACCAGACACAATGGAGAACAGAAGACAATGGGTATATTCAAAGAATTAAAAGAAAGAGGTTGCCATTCAAGAAGCCCTACAAAACTGTTATTAAAAATAAAGGAGGAAATAGTCTGCATAGGCCTATATCAAAGAAATGGATCCACATAGGTCCATATAGGATCACTGGTGAATTCTACTAAATATGTAACAAAGAAATTATATCAGTTCTCTATGATTTCTTCAGATACCAGTGGAAGGGACATACTTCCTAACTCATTCTATGGGACCAACATTACTCTTAACACCAAAACCACCCAGACCTTACAAGAAAACTATAGACCAGTATCTCTTATAAACCTAGTTGCCAAAATCCACAACAAATATTAGCAAATTGAGTCCAACAATGTGTAAAAAGAATTATTTACTATGACTTAGTGAGATTTACCCGAGAATGCAAAGTTAGTTTAACATTTTAATATCAACTAATCTATCACATCAGCAGTCTATAAAAGAAGTCACATGATTATATCAATAGATGCAGGAAAATGTTTTGATAAAATTCAACACCCAGTCATGATTTAAAAAAAAAAAAAACTACACACAACTCTCAGTAAACTAGGAGCAGAGAAGAAACCCTCAACTTGAGGAATAAAAAACCATAAGCTAACCTCAAAGTGAGAAACTGTAACCTTTCTCAGTGAGATCAGTCACAAAGCAATGACATCCCCTATCACCATTCCTTTTCAACATCATACTGAGAGTCCTAACTAATACAATAAGACAAGAAAAGGAAAGATACACAGATTGGGGAGGAAGAAATAAAACTGTCTTTCTTCATGGTGACAGGATTGTCTATGTAGAAAATCTGGGTCTGGACTTCCGGGGAAGATGGCACAGTAGGAGGACTCTAGGCTCACCTCATCCTATACATACAACTAGATAACACTCACATAAGTATAAATAACCCCCCAAATGACCTGAAGACGGTGGAACAACTCTATACCTAAATGTAGAGAAGAGGACATATTGAAAATGCCTGGAAAAAAAATGCCTGGAAAGGCAGAGAAGTGGTCAGAAACTAAATGGACTCACGGGACTGTCCATGGGAGGGAGGGATGCCATGGGCATGGAAAGGGGAGAGAAATAGACCCCTCCACTGGGAAGCCTAAATGGGGAAGATGAATCTCTATAACATTTGGATTTGAAAACCAGAGGGACTGAATTTCATTAGTTCTTATAACCAGTGGGACTTAAAACCTGGAATTAAAAAAAAAAAAAAAATCAGCAGGCTTGGCTCTGCAAGAGCCAATAGGCAGAGGAAACTGAGTGAGTCCTGCCCTCAAAGAGACAACACTACAAGCAGCCCATGGAGATACAGCATAGAAGCAGCAGTTTGAAAAGCCATGCAGGAAGGAGAGCTATTTACTAATGTCAGAGTGTGTCCCAGAAGGACAGAAATCTCTGGGGAATTCCAGGAATGAAGGAACTGGCAGTCACCATTTCCCAACTCTGTCTCCCAGGGTAAACGCACAACCACTTGCAGGAATTGCTCCCTAACTGGCTAACACTGCTGCCTATTCTCCCCATGCAGTTCTTCCACCAATCCATCCCTCCAGATGACCAACCTCAGACCCTACACGGCATAGCCCTGCCCACAGAAGAATAGTGGCAAGCAAAGCTTGCTAGCACCAGAACCCCACCATACCTCCCCAACTATGCTTTCTCAGATCTGCCCTCTCCAATGCACTCTTAGCCAGAGCCCATACAGGGCAGTGCCACAGGACTGGCAGTACACAAGCAGCCCCCACAGTGGCCAGCACTACTCTGAAGTGACTCCTGCCCTGGAGTGAAGGAAGGATAACCATGCCCACCAGTCAGATGGAGCCCCCAGTAGTGGGCGGGATGCAGACCACTGGTCTGACTAAAGGCCCTGCCTGCCAAGAAGAGCTTCTTGGGTGACAACAGAGGGAAAATAACTCTGGAGTTTGGTGCTACCGCATCTCTGGCAAATGCCCAATCTGACTCCACTCAAGCCCAAGGGGCCCAGACTGGCCAATTAACACCACAGGGACTAAACACAGCCCTGAACATAGCTGTATTTCCTAACACAGAGAAACAGACAAAATGAGGAGACAGAGGAATGTGTTCCAAATGAAAGAAGAGGGCAAAAATCACAATAAAAGACCTAAGCAAAATGGAGATAAGTAATATGCCTCTTAGAGAATTTAAAGTAATGGTCATAAAGATACTCATTGCACGATAAAAAAGAGGGGAGGGCATCAGCGAGGCCCTTAACAATAAAATAAAAAAGAACCAATCAGAGATGAAGAACACAATAAATGAAATTTAAAATACACTACATGAAATAAATAGTACACTAGACAAAGCAGAATAAATCAGTGGCCTGGGGAATAGAGCAATGGAAAGTAACCAAGCTGAGCAGGTGAAAGAGAAATAATTATGCAAGATGAGAAAAGACTTAGGGAACTTAGTGATACCATCAAACATAATAACATTCACATTATAGGGATCTCAGAAAGAGAAGAGAAAGAAAAGAGGGCAGAAAATTTATTTGAAAAAATAATAGCTGAAAAATTCCCAAATCTAGGGAAGGAAACAGAAATCTAGATCCAGGAGGCACAGAGATTCCCCAACAAAATTGACCCAAGAAGGTCCACACCCAGACACATAGTAATTAAAAATGGCAAAAAGTAGTGATAGAGAATCTTAAAAGCAGAAGAAAGAAAGAAAAAGAAAGAAAGAAAGAAAGAAAGAAAAGAAAGAAAGAAAGAAGAAAGAAGAAAGAAAAAGATTACATACAAGGGAAACCTCATAAGGCTATCACCTGACTTTTCAGCAAAAACTTTACAGGCCAGAAAGAAGTGGCATGATATATTCAAAGTACTGAAAGGAAAAAAGAAAAAAAAAAGCTGCAGGCAAGAATACTCTATCTAGCAAGACCATCATTCAGAATAGAAGGAGAAATAATTTCCTAGACAAAGAGTTAAAGGAGTTCATGATCACTAAACCAATCCTATAAGAAATATTCAAAGCCATTTTTTGAGTGGAAAGGAAAGACCATAAGTAAGAGTAAGGCAAGTAGGAAGCACAAAATCAATAAAAAATTATCTTATATCTGTAAAAATCAGTCAAGGAACTCACAAAAGAATATAAAGTATAACACTATATGCCTAAAACATGGGGAGGAGAGGAGTAAAGAATGGGTTCAAACATAAGTGACTATCAACTTAATATAAACTGCTATACACAGAAGATGTGATATATAAACTAAATGGTAACTCTAAATCAAAAACCAGTAAATAGGGGGCACCTGGGGGTTCAGTCAGTTGAGCATCTGACTCTTGATTCTGGCTCAGGTCATGATCTCAGGGTTGAAGATCAAAGTATCAAAGTCATTATATGCATCTCTTCTGACCACAACATTATGAAATTAGAAGTCAATCACAAGAAAAATATCTAGAAAGGACACAAATACATGGAGGGTAAGTAATATGCTACTAAACAACGAATGGGTCAAACAAGAAATCAACAAAGAAATAAAAAAATACACACAGAGACAAATTATTTTTTTAAAGATTTTATTTATTTATTCATGAGAGACACACAGAGAGAGGCAGAGATACAGGCAGAGGCAGGCAAAGAAGCAGGCTCCATGCAGGGAGGCTGATGCAGGACTCGATCCTGGGTCTCAAGGATCACACCTTGCACTGAAGGCAGACGCTTAACCGCTGAGCCACCCAGGCAGCCCATGGAGACAAATTAAAGTGAAAACACAATAGTCCAAAAACTTTGGGAAACAGCAAAAGCTGATCTAAGAGGAAACTTTACAACAATACAGGCCTACTTCAAAAAGCAAGGAAAATCTCAAACAACCTAACTTTACACCTAAAGGAGCTAGAAAAAGAAGAACAAAACTCATAAGCGAGCACAAGAAAGAAAATAATAAAGATTAAAGCAAAAATAAAATAGAAATGGAAAAAAAATAGATCAATGAAACCAGAAGCTGGTTATTTGAAAAGATCAACAAAATTGATATTTAGCCAAACTTGTCAAAAAGAGAGAGAGAGAGATGACTCAAATAAGAAAATCAGAAAGAGGAGAAATAACCAACGTCATAGAAATACAAAAAAAGAATAGAGATGAAAAATTATATGCCACAAATTGGACAACTTAAAAGAAATGGATTAATTTCTAGCAACATATAACTTTCCAAAATTGAATCCGGAAGAAATAAAATTTGAACAATTACCAGCAATGAAATTAAAATAATAATTTAAAAAAAAAAAACTCCCAACAAACAAAAGTCCAGGACAAGATGACTTCAAAGGCAAATTGTACCAAACATTTAAAGAAGAGTTAATACCTATTCTCAAACCATTCCAACAAAAGAGGAAGGAAAATTTCCAAGTTCATTCTTTGAGGCCTGTATCACCCTGATACCAAAACCATATAAAGACGCTGCAGGGGTGCCTGAGTGGTTTATCTCTTCATCTCAGCTCAGGTCTTGTGAATTCAAGCTCCTCATTGGACTCCATGGTGGGCATGGGGCCTATTTAAAAAAGAGAGAGAGAGAACTACAGGAACTACAGGTCAATATCTCTGATAAACACAGCTGCAAAAATTCTCAACAAAACACTAGCAGACTAAATCCAACAATACACTTTTTAAAATCACTCACCATGATTAAGTGGGATTTATCACTGGAATGCAAGGATGTTTCAATACTTGCAAATGAATCAATGTGATACATCACATTGATAAGAAAAAGGATAAAAATCATATGATCATTTCAGTAAATGCAAAAACATTTGACAAAGTACATCCATTCATGGTTAAAACCCTCAACAAAATAGATTTAGAGGAAACATACTTCAACATAATAAAGGCCACATGTGAAAAGCCTACAGGTAACATCATACTCAATGCTAAAAAACTGAACATTTCCCCTTAAGATCAGGAATAAGACAAAGATATCCACTCTCACCACTTTTATTTAACATATGACTAAAAGTCCTAGGCACTAAGAAAAAGGAATGAAAGGCATCCAAACTGGTAAGGAAGAAGTAAAACTTTCACTATTTGCAGATGACACAATACTATATATACAAAACTCTATAAAGATTCCACCAAAAAACTACTAGAACTGATAAACAAATTCAGAACAATTCACAGGGTACAAAATCAATGTATATAAATCCATGCCTTTCTATATACCACTACTAAAGCTACAGAAAGAGAAATTAAGAAAGTAATCCCATTTAAAATTGCACAAAAAATAATAAAATACCTTGGAATAATCTTAACCAAGGAGGTGAAAAAACTAATCAGAAAACTATAAAACACTGATGAAAGAAATTAAAGATGATATAAACAAATGAAAAGATATTCCATGCTCATGGATTGGAAGAATAAATATTATTAAAATGTTCATACTGCTCAAAGTAATCTATAAATTTGATGCAATCCCGGGCAGCCCGGGTGGCTCAGTGGTTTAGCGCGGCCTTCAGCCCAGGGCCTGATCCTGGAGACCCGGGATAGAGTCCCACATCAGGCTCCCCTGCATGGGGCCTGCTTCTCCCTCTGCCTGTGTTTCTGCCTCCCTTTCTCCCTCAATCTGTGTCTCTCATGAATAAATAAAAAAAAATCTTTTTAAAAAAATTTAATGCAATCCTTATCTAAACACCAACAGCATTTTTCGCAGAACTAGAACCAATAATCCTAAAATTTGTATGGAACCACAAAAGTCCCTGAATAGCCAAAACAATATTGAATAAGAAAAACAAAGCTTGGTATCACAATTCCAGATTTCAGATTATACTACAAAGCTGTAATAACCAAACAGTGTGGTACTGGCACAAAAATAGATTCATAGATCACTGGAACAGGATAGAAAGCCCAGAAACAAACCTATGATTATATAGCCAATTAATCTTTGACAAAAGAGGCAAGAATATACAATGGGAATAAGATAGTTTTTTTAATAAATTAATTTTTTATTGGTGTTCAATTTACCAACATACAGAATAACACCCAGTGCTCATCCCATCGGGTGTCCCCCTCAGCGCCCGCCACCCATTCACCCCCACCCCCCGGCCTCCTCCCCCTCCACCAGGGAATAAGATAGTTTTGACAAAACTGGACAGTCCCATGCAAAAGCATGAAACTGGACCATTTTCTTACACCATACATAAAGATAAACTAAAAAATAGATTGAATACCTAGATAAGAGACCTGAAACCATAAGAATCCTAGATGAGAGCACAGGTGGTAATCTCTGCATCAGCTATAGCAACATTTTTCCAGGTATGTTTCCTGAGGCAAGAAAAATAAAAACAAAAATAAACTATTAGGACTTCATCAAAATAAAAAAGTTTCTGCATGGTGAAGAAAACAATCAACAAAACTAAAAGGGAACCTACTGAATGGGAGAAGATATGTGCAAATGACATATCTAATAAAGGCTTAGTATCCAAAGTATATAAAGAACTTCTACAACTCAACACCCCAACAACAAATAATCCAATTTAAAAATGGGCAGAAGACATGAATAGACATTTTTCCAAAAAAAAGACATACAGGTGACCAACAAACACATGAAAAGATGCTCGACTTCACTCATCATCAGGGAAATGCAAATGAAAACTACAATGAGATATCACCTTACACCTGTCAGAATGGCTAAAACCAAAGGCACAAGAACCAAGTGTTAGCAAAGATTGGAGAAAAAAGAACCCTCACACACTGTTCCTGGGAATGCAAAATGATGCATCCACTATGGAAAAAAGTGATATGACCCAGTAATTCCACTGCTAGGTTTTTACTTAAAGAATACAAAAATACAAATTTTAAAGAATATATGCAGCCTTATGTTTATTGAACCATTATTTATAATACCCAAATTATGGAAGCAGCCCAAGTGTCTATCAATAGATAAAATGATAAAGAAGTGATATATATATATACATATACATATATATATACATATATATATATATATAATTTAGCATAAAAAAGAATGAGATTTTGCCATTTGCAACAATGTGGATGGAACTAGAGAGTATAATACTAAGTGAAATAAGTTAAAGAGAAATACCATATGATTTCACTCATATGTTGAGTTTAAGAATGAAACAGATGAACAAAGGAAGAAAGGTGAAAGAAAAAACAAGAAATAGACTCTTTAGAAAACAAATTGATGGTTACCAGAGGGAAGGTGGAGGGGAGATGAGCAATATAGGTGATGGGGATCAAAGAGTACACTTAGCCTGATGAGCACTAAGTAATGTACAGAATTCTTGAATCATTGTATTGTATACCTGAAACTAATATAACATTGTATATTAACTATACTGCAATTAAAATTAAAAACTTATTAAAAATTAAATAAATTTTTAAAAAGAAAGAAAACCTGAGTCCCCAAAAATGTCCTAAAACTAATAACGGATTATAGCAGGGTTACGGGATACAAGATTAATATTTAAAAGTCAGTTATTTTTCTATATTCCAGGAACTAACATGCAGAATTTGAAATTAAAAACATAATACCGGGGATCCCCAGGTGGCTCAGCGGTTTGGCGCCTGCCTTCGGTCCAGGCATGATCCTGGAGTCCCGGGATCGAGTCCCACATCGGGCTCCCTGCATGGGGCTTGCTTCTCCCTCTGCCTCTCTCTGTGTGTGTCTATCATGAATAAATAAATAAAATCTTTAAAAAAAAAAAAAAACATAATACCATTTACATTAGACCTCAAAAATGAAATACTTGGGTAAAAATTTAACAAAATATAAGATCTATATGAGGAAAACCATAAAAGTCTGACGAATAAAATCAAAGAAGAACTAAATAAATGGAGAGACATTCTATGTTGATGGATAGGAAGGCTCAATATTGTTAAGATGTCCATTCTTCCCAACTTGATCTACAGATTTAATGCAATCCCAATCAAAATCTCAGCAAATTATTCTGTGGATATCAACGAAATGTTCTCAAGTTTATATGGAAAGGGAAAAGACCCATAGGGCCAACATGATATTAAAGGATGAGAACGAAGCTGGTACTACCCACCTTCAAAATTTGCTATAGTAATCAAAATAATGTGGTATTGTCAACAGAATAGATAATAGGTCAATGCAGCAGAATAGAGAATCCAGAATAAACCCACATAAGTATAGCCAACTGACCCTGACAAAGAGCAAGAGCAATATAATGGAAAAAAGAAAGCCTTTTTAGCAAATGGTGCTGGAACAACTGGCCATCTAACTACCAAAAATGAATCTAGACACAGATGTTATACTCTTCAACTTGATATGGATCCAGACCCAAATGTAAGATGCAAAATTATAAAACTTTCTTATAACATGAGAAAATCTAGTTGACTGGAGGACTTCCCACAGAAAACAAGTATAAGCCCTGGACATGATATAAAAAGCAAATGCCTCAGTGAATTGGTGAGTGAGCAAAGCAGACAGAAGCTGATGCAGCAAAGCTCAGAGGAGGAGACGAGGGGAGCTGCACCAAGTAAGTTCCCTGTGCTCATGGCTTCTCTTCCGGGATTCAGTGTAGTCTATGCAGAGTACATAGTCTTGGAGGGGCCACTAATTGAAAACAGCAGTCTCTTTACCCAGAAAAGCCTGAAACTATAGAATCATGGCCACCAAAGAGAATGGAGGAATCTTGGGAGGGACAAAGCACAAGAGGGTTTCACCAAAGTGCCTCCCCCATGTGTCTGAGTGACCACTGAACCATGTATGTGTGAATCAAACTCAGCAGCATATCTAAAGACAAAATAATCTGAACTGAGACTGGAGCTGTCAGACAAAACAATTGATTTTGCAATTCAAGCAGACAAGATCATTGCCTGCTGAAACAAACAAAAACAAACAAAAAAGCAATGATTGTGAGAGAAAAATAACAGAATCCAGAATTTCCAGTGTAACATCTATAATGTCCAGGCTACAATAAAAAACTACCCAATCATATAAACAACCAAGAATATGGAACACATTCTCAAAAAGAGAAGAAAAGCAATGGAGTCCAATGCCAGGATGTTCCAGACGCTGGGAGTAACGGACAATGATTCTAAACAGCTATGAGACCTCTCCTCAGTGAAGCCAAGTAAAACATGCTTTCACTGAGTAAAAAATAAGAAATCTCAGCAGAGAAAGGTGATTAAAGAAAGAACCAGATGAAATTCTAGAACTTAGAAATAATATCTGAAATTTTAAAATTATTGGATTGACTTATTAGATAAATGGAGATGACAGAAGAAAAAGTAAGCATCCTTGAAAAGAGATCAATAAAAAGTGGTCAGTGTGAAGAATAGAGGAAAAGAAAGCAAAATATAAGATGATAAATAAACACCGAGCAGCATAAACAGGAAAAATATGTTTAGAGGATGCATCAATAGTCCAGCTTTTGAAGGCCAAAAATAAATAACAAGTCTTGAAAGCTGTTAAAAGAAAAAAACCACATTGCATCCTGGGGAGCAACGGTCTAACAAATGAATTCAGCTCAGAAACTATCCAGGCCAGAAGAGTATGGACCAACATTTTTAAAGAGTGAAGATAGCAATCAACCTAGAATCTATATGCTTCAAGAATGAAAATGAAACAAAGACAGTTTCAGATGAAAGACAACGAAGAATTCATCAGCCAGAAACCTACATTACCGGAAATGCTAATGTTTTAGGCTGAAAGGAAATGATACCAGGTAGAAAGTTGGGTCCTCAAAAAAATAAGGAGGATGAGAAAGGATAAAGATCTGGAGACAGGCAAAAGATGGTTTTCTTCTCTACACTTTTTCCCCCTTTTAAATTCTTACAAGTCATAGAATTGTTTTAAGCAAAAATTATCAAAATAATTTTGTCCTTGATAATCAAAAGTTAAATGTTTAGGGCGCCTGGGTGGCTCAGTTGGTTAAGCATCTGCCTTGGGCTCAGGTCATGATTTCAGGGTCATGGGATCAAGTCCCACATCAGGCTCCTTGCTCAGGCTTCTCCCTCTCCCTCTGCTTCACCTCCCCATTTGTGCTCTCTCTCTCCCTCTCAAATAAATAAGTAAATAACCTTCTTAAAAAGTTAGTTTATAGGGCAGCCCAGGTGGCTCAGCGGTTTAGCGCTGCCTTCAGCCCTGGGCCTGATCCCGGGGATCCGGGATCAAGTCCCACATCCGGATCCCTGCATGGAGCCTGCTTCTCCCTCTGCCTGTGTCTCTGCCTCCCTCTCTCTCTCTCTCCCTCTCTCTCTCTCATGAATAAATAAATAAAATCTAAAAAAAAAATGTTAGTTTATTTACTCAGCAAACCTGAGTAAATAAACTGAAACTAAAATAAACTTTCTCAACCCTATGTGGACACAGGTACATACGTACTATAAGCCAGGCACCATATCAAGCCTTTTGCATGCACTAGTTTCATTTGCCACCAGAGTCCTAAAAAATAAAACTCCCCCGGGGATCCCTGGGTGGCGCAGCGGTTTGGCACCTGCCTTTGGCCCAGGGCGCGATCCTGGAGACCCGGGATCGAATCCCACATCGGGCTCCCGGTGCATGGAGCCTGCTTCTCCCTCTGCCTGTGTCTCTGCCTCTCTCTCTCTCTCTCTCTCTGTGACTATCATAAATAAATAAAAATTAAAAAAATAAAAATAAAAATCCCCTTTTTACGGGAGAGGATATGGAGTGTGTGAGGACACGGGTGACTTGCCGATGGCTGCCCTGCTCTTGTGTAGCAGAGCCGGTACCTGATTCCAGTTCTATCCAATCTTCAAGCTCTGGCTCTCAACTACTTATACTCTCCTGCCTCTGGAAAAACCAACCTATCTGGTCTAGAAGATTTGAGACACACCTGGAAATGCCTTATGAAGTGCCAGGAAAGAGATACAAAGAAGAGCCCGCAATGTTAGTGGGAGGAGACATTGCAGAGAAGCAGGGAAACCCCTCGTGAAGAAAGGGAGATTTTTAATAGGCCTTGAACAGTGGTTAGGGTCCCTGTTGGTATTAAAGTAGGAATACGCAGATCGTTCTGGGGAGGGAGTATGGCTTCCACTATATTTCATGCTGGAAACAGGTGTGAAATTGGTTTAGAAAAGTCAACTGAAGCCAGTCTAGGAAACTTGGGATAAAAGGTAAGGTACAGCCACATATATGTGACATGTGTGCTCAGTGCATGCTTGTGTATCTCACAACAGAAGCCCTTTGCGAAACCCCAGACACCGCATTCCTTGTAACCTCCTCCCCTTTCCTTCACATCCCCTTCTGGATGCACAGGCTGCACAGGCCCTCCTATTCCCTCCACCTGCTGGTTCCTCAATCCATGGAGATCTGGATTTTGTCTTTGTCACCCCCTAAAACTAGCCATACTATAGTCTCCAGTGGTCTCTCAAGTTTCAAATCCAGAACAATCATCTCACTGACTTCCACAGTAATGAAAGTTCCTAACCACTCCTGTCTGAAGTGGAAGTTCCTGCTTATCAGACTCTGTGTGGCCTGCTTCATGCGCTCTACTTCCTTTCTCTTACTAGTCGCTGTCCTTGGAGGTTCTCATCTTTCTCATCTCTCACGTAGCATTCCTGCCCCACCAGCCCTACCTCCACCATCAGCACCCAGGACTTCAACCCACCCAGACTCTGATGAGACCCAGTTCTGAGTTCCCAATCTGGATATCTAACCACCTCTGGACGGATCTTTCCAGAACTGTGAAGAAGCTGAGATTTTTATCTGCTTCCTACCAGTTACATGGATGCTGGTAAAAGACATAAAGTTAAAGGGCAGCACATTACTCACAGCAATAGCAGTACCCAGAACACCAGCATAAAGCCCCGGTTCCCACCAGCAAATGAAGGCCAGGTGAGACTCACACAAGCGATGGATTGCCTTATAGGAGAAGAGCTCTGAGTTTGGAGAATGCACATTTTTCCCATGGGCAGCAAGCCTCTTCACCGCAGAGGAAGACACTATCTTTTTCTTCAAAAGTTGTTCAAGATTTTTCAGGTTGTTTGCTATACAAACATCCCAGAAAAGATAGTCTGAAACAAAGAGCAGTCAATGCCTTCCTTGCTCTCAAGATGTACAGAAACTCAAGAGACCTAGGGAAAATGGATTGTCAACAAGTTCCATTTTGCTACCACACTGGTCTCTTAAATTCAACACAGAGTTAAACCAAATTCATCATCATCTTCTGAATCTGTGTCTTTCAGACTTCACCATATTGGATTAATGGTATTACCAATGATTTCCTTACTTCTATACATCAGTATAAGCTAAAAGCCAAAAAAAAAAAAAAAAAAAAAGTACTTAGAAAATAAATCCAAATGTCTCAATGGCTTAAACACAATAAAACTTCATATTTCCCTTATGTAAGATCCAGTTCAGATGTTTCTTGGAAAGTGACTCTCCTGAGCAGCTCCTTGCCAAAAAATCAATGAAGTATCCAGGTTCCTTCTGTCTTGTGACTTTTGCCATTTTGTGGCTTCAGAGACTCTTTGGCCTAATCCCATGAGCAGTCATTCAACCCAACAAGGTCCCCTGTTTTCTCTGGAATGTTGTAACTACCTGCTGCCCGTCTTTCATCCTGTCATTTCTACTACAGCAATCTATCAAAACTCATATCTGATTGTGTCACTTTACCCCTTAAAATCCTTCATTGTCTTACCATTCATTATGTACAAAGTATAAAGTTCAAACTCCTTAATAGAACATAGAGACTCTTTGATCTGGCCCCTTCCTGTCTTTCCAGCCTCGTTGCCCATGACTAGACCACATGAACCCTCTGTTCTTACCAAACAATGACTAACAGTTTCCTGAGTCTTCGTTGCTCTGCTTTACTTCCCTACTTTTGCACCTGTCATTTCTCTTGCTCATAGTCATCCCCTCCACCACCACCTCTTCACACGAGTGCGCCATTTACCTACTTAGCAGACTTCTGATCCTTAAATACTCAGTTTAAATGTCCCTTCCTTGGGGCTCCAGCATTCTGGTAGTATGAAGACCACACCTAAAGAACACCTGGGGGGCAGCCCAGGTGGCTCAGCGGTTTAGCACCGCCTTCAGCCCAGGGTGTGATCCTGGAGACCCGGGATCAAGTCCCACATCAGGCTCCCTGCATGGAGCCTGCTTCTCCCTCTGCCTGTGTCTCTACCTCTCTGTCTCTCTGTTTCTCATGAATAAATAAATAAAATCTTTTTAAAATAATAATAATAAAAGAAGACCTTGAGAGGAAAACTTAGAGACAGGAGCAGCAACAGGGCAGAGCTTCCCCATTCTTCATCACGATCTGGGAGGGCTTACAGGGACCAAGCAGAGTTGGCATCAACCACTAAAAGGAGAAGCTCAGCCCTGCATTATTTAATGCATATGAGCAGCTACATAATAAGGTAAGTGCCACGTCCTCCCCTGGCAAGATCTGAATCTGGGGCCCACACCTTGCAGTTGCAGCTATGTGACAGGTGGATCAGTGGCTGGAGCCCTGATCTGCCCTTCAGCATTCTATCAGGGCTGACGATACCTCCTTAAGCATTCAGCTGTAGCCAAATGCTATGGAGTAGAGTCCAGATTCCAGTGGTCCTGTTCCGCACAAGGCCAACTCCATCTCTGGAAGGCCAGTCTTCGAGGATAAGTCTTGGACATGTTGACCCTTACCCTCTCAGTTCACCTTCTTAAATTCTTTTTTTTTTTTTTAATCTTATTTTCTTGAATTGTGGTTCTTTTTTTTTTAAGATTTTATTTATTCATGAGAGAGGCAGAGACATAGACAGAGGGAGAAGCAGACTCCCTGCACGGAGCCTGATGTGGGACTCGATCCCAGGACCCTGGGATCATGACCTGAGCCAAAGGCAGATGCTCAACCTCTGAGCCACCCAGGCACCAAAAGATTTTATTTATTTATTTGACAGAAAGAGAGAAAGCACATGCAGGGGGAGCAGGAAGGGAGAGGGAGAGGGAGAAACAGGGTCCCCGCTGATCAGGAAGCCCCATGCGGGGCTCAATCCCAGCACCCTGAGATCATGATGGGAGCCAAAGGCAGATGCTTAACCACCTGAGCCAACCAGGTGCCTCTTACCTTCCTAAATTCAAAGGGCACCTCATCTCATCCGTATTTCACACCATTTCTACCACAAGGACTGAGAGTCCAGTCTTGACTCCACTCTAAAGAGGTTTGCAGAACAGACCAGAGGCCATCAGATCTAGATCCAGCTAAGAAAAGAGGTCCCAGGGTCAGAGCTGGCTAACTGGGAGCAGCTGCACAGAACCCACCGCTTTAGAGGGGCTCCGAACTTGATGCAATGCTCTGCAGTCACTGTCTTGAAATTTTTAGTAAGTTTTTAACAAGGCTCCACATTTTCATTTTGCATAGGCCCACAAATTAATGTAGCCAGGCCTATCCAGGGTGTCCACTGGGGTATCATAAACAACCATCCTTCTCATTCTATATGTAGAAGACTGATTTTTCTACCTCACCACTGGTATTGATCCATATTCAACATGATGTGTTGGCCAGCAGGCAGCCATACCCTTAGCTGTCCATAGAAAGTCTGGAGTGATCCTGTTATCTAGAACCACTCTACCCAGGGAGGCAGGACAGTCTGCTGGATCTCCAGGGCATGGGAAGTCTCACCTGCTCTTTTGCCCAGCATGGCTAACAGATTGATATTACTGTCAGCATCATGAACCCCATCCAAGAATAAAGCCACTTAAGAAACTATAGTACCTCCTAAATTCCACCAGAATAATCCACCACTGCAGGAACGTTGCTCACTCACACTGGGGTCAGAGGATGGCTGCCTGGAGAGTGCCATGTATTACCACAAGGACTCAACAGCCACAGGCACAGTGATCCCCTAAGAACAGGCTGACTGGGGTCAGCAGCATTGCTCTCAAGCATCTTCAGATGGCATTTCTCGTCATCCTGGCAGGATGAGGATGGCCTGCTTGGCTCCAGGGCCGAAAGTCCATTGCTGGCCGTTGGTCTTACCCCAGTTTTAGCCCCTATCACATGGTGTTAATGCTGTTAATTAGCCTGTTTCTACCACTAGTCTTGGACCGTGAAGACCAAGATGTGCTTTGCATTCGAATTCCCAGTATCCACACAGCAGGCACTGGCAAATGTCCACCGCATAAATAAATGGAGGCTGGCTTGGCCAGATAGTACCAGAACTGCTTAAAGGTTAACCAAGCTACAACATCAAGCTCACTTCATTTCATTGTTTTCCATGGAGCCTTAATTTGCAGATATCCATGCTTATAATTCACCTCGACTCGTATGTCACATTTTTAGTGAATAGTGGTTGCCCGAATGACCACAACTTGTTTATTTTTGTCTTACCAACTGGGGATATTTTTGTCAACCTGTTTTTCATGCCTTTCCCATGGCTTTCGTTTTCCTAGTTTCTAATATTCAGCCATGTGTTCTTATAAGATGAATCGAAAAGATACATTATGTCAGATGCTGTTACTAACATCACCTAAAAAATTCCTTCCAAAAATAATTTTATCAGTGCAGTTAACCAATGCTTTCTTTTTTTCAGTTAAATAAAAGTAAGTCATTCCGAGCTTTATAGGCAAACATAAAATGCCACTTGGTTTAGTCTGTGTTCTCTGCATAATACAGTCATGCAGCAGGAAGGCAAACAGGACTCTGTTCTCAGAGGTTAGGCACAGACCTAAAGGCCCAGAAGAACTCAGTAGGTGGAGACTGCTTCCTTGGGTGGAAAGACACCCACATGAAGGCCCAAGGAGAGGCTGCCAGCCTTTGGCCTCTGAGGCTGTCAGAGTCAAGTCTCCTAGGGGAGGCTTGTTTGGGAGTTCCTGGTGTGCTGTGCAGGGTCGAGACAAGAAAGGGGCTCCCTGCAGGCCGCTCAGGAGTTTGACCTGTGTTCCTTGGAGCTGGAGTTATTGCTTCTGAAGGGTTTATTGCAAACTTGAAAAAAAAGATCACCAAACAGGGGATCCCTGGGTGGTGCAGCGGTTTAGCGCCTGCCTTCCGCCCAGGGCACGATCCTGGAGACCCGGGATCGAATCCCACGTCGGGCTCCCAGTGCATGGAGCCTGCTTCTCCCTCTACCTATGTCTCTGCCTCTCTCTCTCTCTCTCTCTGTGTGTGTGTGTGTGACTATCATAAATAAATAATAAAAAAAAATTTTTTTTAAATCACCAAACAATAAGAATGGGTTTATACACCATGTTACAAGTGACAAGCCCCTGTAATGAGAGCATGCAGAGACCTTGGAACGTTCTAGGGCGGGACCCACCGCTTCCCATGTTCCCATCAGCCCCACTGACCAACAGCCTGCTGACTGGGGGCCAAAGTGCCAGCCATGGCTCAGCTGGTTGGTACACCAGGCAGCCTGCAGCAGCAAGCACCCAGTACAGTAGACCCTTGAGCAATGTGGGGATTAGAGGTGCCAACCCCCTCCCAGTCAAAAATCTATGTATAACTTTGACTATCTAAAAACTTAATTACTAATAGTCTACTGTTAACCCGTAGCCTTCCTGAAAACAGAAATAGTTGATTAACATGTACTTCGTATGTGTTATGTATTAAATACTGTATTTTGCAATAAAGTAAGTGAAAGAAGAGAAAATATTAAAATCATAAGGAAAATACATTTTATTGTATTGTGCTGGAAAACAATCCATGTATTAATGGACCTGCACAGTTGAAACACGTAGTTCAAGGGTCAGCTGTCCTTCTCTCACCAGCCCTGAGCGCCATTCAGAGCACACTTCTTTTAATGAGCGTCTTCAAAAAAACCATAGCCAGCTACCTCATGGGATCTTTGAAGAACTCCTAAAAGTTCTGGAGAGGAAAAGCCCAGATCATACACCCACCATCCCAGGCGCCCTGACAGCAGACCACAGCCACGTGCCCTGGCAGGTTCCCTCTCCCACCCCTCAAGCCTCCAAGGAGTCAGAAATAGGTGTTGGCAGCAAGTTGAGGAGATTGAGAGAAAAGAGGAAGAGCCAGTCGCACCACTTCTGGCCCTCGGCCACCCCGCTGCAGACCACTAAACCTGAAGCTGGCGGTGCCACAGAAGGGCAGAAGCTTCTAGCTGGATTAGAGTCTGGAGTTTTGACTATGGCACTGCATTAGACTCACTTGATATTAGATAAGAGGTCTAAGTACCTAACAGTGACCCCAAAAGGGCACCTGGGTGGCTCAGTCAGTTAAGCATCTGACTCTTGATTTCAGCTCAAGTCATAATCTCAGGGTCGAGAGATCGAGCTCCTTGTGGGGCTCCACGCTCAGTAGGGAGTTTGCTCGAGACTCTCTCTCTGCCCCTCTGTCCCCTGCCCCGGCCCTGCACTTCAGTTCATGCTTGCTCAGCTCTCTCAAATAAATAAATTAAAAAAAAAAAAAAAGTAACCAGTAACCATAGAATCTGCCCAAGATTTCATCCAAAGAAGCAAGGAGAAACAGTTCCACAGAGTGGGCTTAACAAGCCAGTGGGGGAAGCATAAACCTGTCGTCTACCTCCGGTGACCCAGAGAGGGAAATGCATTCATTAGATGCTAGGAAGGTGGGGTGCTTCTCAGACATTGCCACACCATCTAGCTTCTTTTGTTTCATTTCACAACTGTTTATCTTTCTCTGAACATAATCCGAAGGAAATGCAAACATGTTTATAGAGCATTGAGTTTCTAAATAGACATACCACCCAGTTGCCTTCTCTCCAGGATAAATCTTAGTGCTTCACCAGCCAGCAGGGTCTCTGAATTATGAGTAAAAAAACTACTATTAATCAATAGAAAATATAAGATATTGACTTCACATCTTTCATCCTGATTCTTTGTAGGTCCGTTGAGGTTTAAGTTTTCCCCAATGACAGAAATCCACGGCATTTTGCACAGTGCTAAAATCAATTTAATTGAGAGAATTCTCACTATTTATCTTCAAAGAGCTCTATCTAGTTATTTTGTTTTTAAAAATCTATCAGAGGGGTGCCTGGGTGGCTCAGTTGCTTACGTGGCTACCTTTGGCTCAGGTCAGGATCCTGGGGTCCTGGGGTCCTGGGGTTCAGCTCCCTGCTCGGTGGGGAGTCTGCTTCTCCCTCTGCCCTTGCCCCTGCCCATGCTTTCTCTCTCTCTCAAATAAATAAAATCTTTTTTAAAAAATTAAAAATTTAAAAATTAAAGTAAATACAAATCTATCAGAAAATAAGAAGGGAGTTTTGAAATATAAACTAGTAAAACTAAAAGGCTTTCCCATATAAAGTTCAAGCCCTTTGACAGCTGGACCTAAAAGAATCACATTAAAGGCAGACTTGAGTTCAGAGGAGATGCAGGGCAGGCCAGCACGGTGCCGGCTGGCTTCGGTGGTAGCACCACGAAAAAGCATCAATCAGTGTGCCGACAGTTCATCAGGCAATGTTAATGGCTCTGTTCTATCATCACCTGCTACTCTTGAATTTGTTGAATTCCATGCACCGAAGTAAAAAAAAAAAAAAAAAAAAAAATGGGGCTTTATTTCCACGAGGTCTGCAAATTAGGCACTATTATTGAGTAGACTAGCTCAGCCTGATGGGTCATCCAAGACCATGGTAGCACATAGTGTGTGTCTGATAAATGTCAATTTTTAATATGAGAATAATACTGAATAAGAACTACTGCCTTGGGGCACGTTTGTTAAGCAGTTAAGTGTCTGACTTTTGGTTTCAGATTTCATTGTGATCTAGGAGTCATAGGATCAAGCCTGCCTCTTGCCCCCAGCTCCACACTCAGCAGGGAGTCTCCTTAGATTCTCTCTCTCCTCCTTCCTCTGCTTCTCCCTCACTTCTTTAAAATAAAGAAATCTTAAAAACATAAAACCAAAAACCTCCTGCCTTTGACTAGACACCAGAACTGAGTTAACTATAACTTATGGTTAGATGTATTTGCCGTTGCTGCATTACCACCTCTATACACATATAAGGGAATGCCATTTGGGGAAGTCAGCCTCTCTCAAATAATTATGCTGAGAAATAACACAGTACTTTCAAAAGATATTGAAATCATACTACTTGTTCCATGTTGGCTAATAGAAAATTGTGTGTATCAATTTATTGTTTCTTTGCTCTTTTGTCTGGATTGTAGAAATAGTTTCATTCTGACTTCTGTATTCATGTCTGAGCAAGGATGAAATCTGGGAGGAAGGAGAAAGAAGTAGTTTTTAAGAAAAGAATGATATAAGATTTGTAATTTTTGAAGATAATTCTAGCAGAGCTTTAAAACAGATTTGCAGTAAGATTGAAAAGAGGGGGGTATAATTTCAGTTGCCTAGATAAGAGATGGGAAAGCATGAGAGGGTGAGGGTTGAAAATAAGGGACGGTCGGGAGAGACAGCGCTGAGAGATTATAGACAAGGCAAAGTCTGCAGGTTAAGAAGTTGAAAGAAGATGAACTCAAATTCAGGTGAAGAAATTGGACTAATTAATTGCTCTCCACATCTCCGTTTTTACATTTCTAAAATGGGAATATAACAATATATTCCCATAGGCTCATCACAAGGATTTGGTAAGAAATAGAATAGGTCTTGAGGATTCTCTCCTCCCTCCCTCGCTCCTTCTCTCTCTCTATCTCTCTCTCTAAAATAAATAAGACTTAAAAAAAAAAAAGAAACAAAATAGGTCTCAAAGGCTTTGTAGTTTCAGAAGTAACCTCAAAGAGTGGTTATTATTTTCTTAGTTGATTTTTTTTAAATCCATGTGCCAAAGCAAAAGTATGTCACCAACAGATGGAGTTGATGGTCATTTGTGCAGTAAATATGCGGGTGCCATGTGTTTGCTACCTGCCAGGCACTGCTGTTCTAGACCTGACATTATAGCTGTATGGAAGAGCCCTGACCTCACAAAGCTCCTGCTCTTCTATCAAGAGTCATAGGAACAGCCTTTGGGGAGCAAACCCTGCTTCTGACAGTGGGAGGTTTGGAGGGTGGTGCCCGGGACAGAAACAGGGCAGGAATAGGTGCTGCTGGTTTGCTGGGGGCACACGGCCACTGTGGGTGTGGAGCCCATCCAGTGGGGCTGTGGGGAAACGTTCCTGTGGAGGCATGCAATAAGCTGTGGTGGGACAGAGAAGAGCATGGGCCAGAGAAACTGGACTGGTTTGGAGGCATCATGTCATAAAGGTAAGAACTGAAAATGAAAAACTGAATGGGGCATTGGGGATTGAAGTAGAGAAATCCACAGGACCGGAGCTGCAGAGTGCAGTGAATGCACAGGAGGGAGGGAGGAGTCACTGAAGGCAACAAGTGATATGGGGAAAAACTGGAGGAAGAAATAAGAAGGAAAAATGGAGGCTTGGACTTATTTTTTAGAGATCATTGTAAGATTCTGTTAGGCAGCCAGCCTTTCATCTTACTTTAAAATTAATTAAACTTACAAAAATCGAACTTTATACAGACTCTAGATACATATAAACTTCATCTGAGGGGCGCCTGGGTGGCTCAGATGGTTGAGCATCTGCCTTCAGCTCAGGTCATGATCCCCAAATCCTGGGATTGAGCCTCATGTTGAGTTCCCTGCTCAGTGGAGAGGCTGCTGCTCCCTCTCACTGTGTTCTCCCCCTGTCACACACTCTCTCTCTCTCAAATAAATAAATAAAATATTTAAAAAAAACCTGAATTTTTCACATTTTTAGATCAAAATATAATATTCATCCATAATAGAATAGTCAAAGAATATCACTCTCTAAAATGAATATCAAAACCTAACTAATTGGTTTCTGAAAAAAGTTGTCAGCAGTTCTATGATTTAGTTAATTAACATGGTGCTACATTTCCCAATTCAGGGCATAGTCCTCTAGGAGAATCTGACTGCCACACCTCCCACACAGGAAAGACTGCCCAGTGGTCAGCTGCACAGTGGTTCCCCAAACACGTCCACACTCTAATCCCCAGAGCCTGTAAAGATGTTTGCTTTCGCAGGAAAAGGGACTTTGTAGCTGTGATTAAAGGAAGGATCTTGAGGTGAGGAGGGTATCCTAGGTTATCCAGGTGGGTGCAATGTCATCACAAGGGCCCTTATAAGAGAGAAACAGGAGGGCTAGAGTCCGAGAAGGCCATGCAACAGTGGAAGCAGAGGTCGTAGTGATTTGTGGCCACAAGCCAAGGAATGTGGGCAGCCTCTGAAAGCTGAAAAGGCAGGGAAATATAGTCTCAAGAGCCTCCAGAAGGAACCAACCCTGATGACACCTTAATATTAGCCAGTGGAAGCTAATTTTTGGCTTCTGACCTCCAGAACAGTAAGATAATGACTGCATGTTGCTCCAGAGTCACAAAGTGTGTGGTCATTCATAAGAGCAGCAGTAGGAAACTAATACACTCAAGAAACGTTTTTAGAATGGTGCCTGGGTGGCTCAGTCAGTTAATCATTTGCCTTCAGCTCAGGTCATGATCCCAGAGTCCCAGGATCGAGCCCAGTGTGGGGCTCCCTGCTCAGTGGAGAGTCTGCTTCTCCCTCCGCCCCTCCCCCTGCTCATGCTCTCTCTTGCACTCTTGCTCTCAAATAAATAAAATCTTAAAAAAAAAAAAATTTAGAGGAAGAGATACCTTTATTTTTTATTATTTAAGATTTTTTAAATTTTTATTTATTCATGAGAGACACAGAGAGAGGCAGAGACACAGGCAGAGGGAGAAGCAGGCCCCATGCAGGGAGCCCAATGCGGGACTCGATCCCGGGTCTCCAGGATCATCGCCGGGGCTGAAGGCGGCGCTAAACCACTGAGCCACCCGGGCTGCCCAAGATACCTTTAAAATAAGATGAGTAAATTGTCAGTATTTCTAAAATCTCAGGGATTATTTGCACAGACCATCAGAAACAAAAACAAATAACAAGAAGCAAACCTGTTCTCCGGAGTACACTAATAATTGACACGCCTACTGTCACGTTGCTATTGATGGCAGGGTGATTGCCACCATCAAGTTGACTCCAGGAGAATTTTGTGCACGTGTGGCCTTAGAAACTCCTGGGTGTTGGCATTTGTTCAGATTCATACGATACCTTTTCTTCTTCCAAGTTCAAGTATTATGCAAGAACCTGACCCAATAAATAGAAAACGCTGGCTGTGCACATCAGGTCAATGATTGCTCTCTGCACCACCCCAAGCCATCAGCACAGCCTTGCAAGCAGTGGGTGCTCAGCAACTCTCTGTTCAATAAATGAGCGGTGTGAGGTACAGCCGCTCGTGGTGGTGTGGCTACAGAAGGGGAAGGTCCATCAGTTCTCTCACTCCCCTGTCTGCAATTTGTCCACTGAGGCTCTTAACAAGAGCATCTGCTTGAAGTCTCCCCCAGTGTCTGAGTACTGTGGGTGACAGTATCATGCTGTCTCAGGTCTACTTCTCACAGTCAGAGATGGACGTAAAAGAGGGTGTCAAAAATCCTCCACCACTGTCATCTGTGATCCTCTCACAAATGCCCACTTTTTAAAAATATTTTATTTATTTATAAGAGCTACAGAGAGAGGCAGAGACATAGGCAGAGGAAGAAGCAGATTCCCTGCAGGACTCCGGGATCATGACCTGAGCCAAAAGTAGACGCTCAACCACCGAGCCACCCAGGTGCCCCAAATGCCTACTTTTTAAGTCAATATAAATGTCATTTGCCTCCTGAATGCCCTGCAAGGAGCCTTCCTTGTAGGGCTCAAACAGGCAATGCCATGAGGCTCCAGCCACAGCAGCAAATGAGATGGGATTTTGCTGCTGCCGTGACAGACATCTGTAACAGACACTTAGCCGTGCCAAGTGCCCAAAGAAACATAAAGCCAGGAGTGTGTGAGGCTTTGTCAAGTGTGGAAAGTGATAGCTAAGCTCTCTACACATGGGATGCAGCCTCCCAAATGCCCCAGATTTAGTGAGCACCATCTTCATTCCCCTTGGTACATGGGGAACTCAGACTGTTGAGGTTAAGTAATGGGTCCCAAAGTTAGGGACACAGGATTCACACCCAGCAGGCGGCTCCAGAGGCTGCCTCCTATTAAGCTATTGGGCAGTGACAAGGCTAAGCGAATTAGGGAATAGGAAGCTTACCTCCAGAAATTATGTTTACAAGCTAATTTCCAAGAAACTTGACACTGCACTGAGAAAAAAGTTGGGTTTTCAAGATTAACACTGGTGCTACTTTTCTGGTCATATTTAGACTGTACAGAACCTCAGAAACTTTGTATCACTTTAAAATAAAGAGTGACTGCATTCACATACTTCAGACAGGATTTCATTAATTATAGAGCTAGTTCAATATAAATAAAGTGGGAAAATAGTTCACAGGATACTGGAATATTATATATAGTCTTCCCAGAATGTCAAAAGAACAGTTTGGTTTACATGTATGTAATGCACAAGTTCCTTTTCTTTCTCTCTCTCTTTTTTCACATTAGTATCCAATAAGTTGCTTTGCTTGGGTCTTTTCTACAGATATTTATAAACAAATATACCCCTAATTCCAAGAAAAACTTATAATTTAAAATATTCTTAAATCTCAGATTCCCAGGGCACCTGAGTGGCTCAGTTAGGTGTCCGACTCTTGGTTTCAACTCAGGTCTTGATATCAGGGGCCTGGGATCCAGCTCTGTGCTCAGCAGCTATCTCCTTGGATTTTCTGTTTGGTCTGCATTCTAGATTTTTTCAATGAGATCACTGTCTCATGTTAAATATGATTTTTTACATATGGTATATATCTTCACAGGAGACCTACTTTATTCAAGATCATTCTTTATCCTTTGCATCAAGAGGATTTTGACCACAACAGTCTGAATGATTTATTTCTTTTTGGATGAGAGAAGAAGAGTCCAACAAAAACATGAAAATGTGTTTTGTGGCTGAATTTTCTCGTCAATCTATAGATTATTCACAAAACCCTCTTCTTAATACTATTGTTTTCATTTGTGAGTCAGAAAAAACATAAACCGCCATCCACTCTTCTCAAAATAAAGAAATGAACAAGGGGTAGTGGAAGGGGAGGTGGGCGGGGGGTTGGGGTGATTGGGTGATGGGCACTGAGGGGGGCACTTGGCGGGACGAGCACTGGGTGTTATGCTATATGTTGGCAAATTGAACTCCAATAAAAAAATTATTAAAAAAAAAAGAAAACATATTATAAGAAGATAGCATCTGTGGCGCCCTGGTGGCTCAGTGGGTTGGGCGTCTGCCTTCAGCTCAAGTCATGATCCCGGGGTCCTGGGATCCAGCCCCACATCCGGCTTCCTACTGAAGGGGAGCCCACTTCTCCCTCTCCTGCCTGCTCGTACTCGCTGTCACTATCTCTGTCTCTCTCAAATAAATAGCATCTTTAAAAAATAAAAAGATAACTTTCAATAAGAAAAGGCTTAAGATCTTGCTGATCATACTCAGAGCATCTTGTAAAGGCAGATGGGGTGGCTTCTGCATTTGAAGGAAGAGCCCAGAGCATACATCACATCTATGTCGTGGGGAGAAAACAGTATCTGGTCTTTATATTTTGCTCATTTATTTCTTCCATGAATATTTATTTAGTACCTATCATGTATCAGGCTCTGTTTTTGTGGCTAGGAACACGATGGTGAACAAAACACATAAAGTTGCTGCCCTGACTTTTGCATTTCCTGAAAACAAATAAATAAAATCCAGCCCTTCTCAATGAGTAAACACCGTCAGCTGCAGTATGATCATTATGAGATACACCTGAAAGTACTTTTTGAAACAACACTTTCTTCAGTGAACACATACTATGATTCAGCCAGTCTGGAGTGGGGTGGGGGATCATATTTTTAAAAGCTCCTCAAGGTACTGAAAATGCACAGATACGCACACAGTTGGAAAGCTGAAAACCTCTGAGTGTTGTTTCTTCTCTGAGCTCTTTCCTGAATGGTGGTTTCTTTACTCTCTTCTGAGTGAGAATATACCTCCCAATGTAGAAATTAAAATTCCTACAGTGGAATTGGACCCAGTGAATGAGAGTAGACCAGTAGACCTTAGCAATCCTTGCCAATCTCTCAGCGCCTCCAGGACAGAAGCTGGAGGGGGTTCATACCCATACATACAATCCTGGGGAGAATACGGTTACAGCAAACCCCACCTGCCTTCTCTAGCCATCTGCTACAGAAAGTGGTTAGAATATGCATGAATGAGAATTTGCGCCCGTTGGGGGGAAATGCCAAAAATGTGTCTTCTTTATAATTAAAATGACTAAAACCAATTTGTATCTTACTCACTTTGGTAATGGTAAAAACAATTTTATAAAGTTATATAAAAATATCCATTTGGGGGGGGGCATCTGGGTGGTTCAGGGGTTGAGTGTCTGCCTTCTGCTCAGGTCATGGTCAGGCTCCCTGCAGGGAGCCTGCTTCTCCCTCTGCCTGTGTCTCTGTGCCTCTCATGAATAAATAAATAAAATCTTTTAAGAATATGTCCATTTTTATTCAGAAATTTAGGACATCTAGATTTTAAGAAGACAGCCACGGATTTATTTTCAGTAATGGATTTATTGCTTTAAGCAATATCACAATGGTAAAATAGTGTTATATAATAAAAATGAAGTATGAAAGCTTTGAGTTTAAATGTTATTGTTTTAATTGATTAGTTTTTAGAGTGATAAATATATATATACACACACACATACATATATATTATTCCTACAATGCTTTTTATGTCTCATACTTGCTTTGTTTGAAAATGTAATGTTAACAAGAGGTAGTTTATGAGCTTCTAAGTTGATAATATACCATAAATTGTGATGAATCTGACAGCATAGAAAAGCCTCACAGCATGTATAGTATGGCCTGAACAATCCTGACATTTACCTTATTGATTGGTAACCTCGTATCATGTCATTTTAAAACTATTTCATAAATACTCAATGCAGAATATAGCACTTTTATTTTTTCTAAGATTATGTTTACTTATTTGAGAGAGAGAGAGAGAGAGCGTGAACAGGGGGAGAGGCAGAGGGAGAAGCAGACTCCCCTCTGAGCAGCAAGCAAGACATGGGGCTCAGTCCCAGGACCCCGGGATCACAACCTGAGCCAAAGGCAGACACTTTGCCAACTGAACCACCCAGGTACCCAGAATATAGGACTTTTAGAGACAGAATCCCTCCCTATACTTCAAGAGCTTCCGAATTAAGCAAAACTAAGTATTTTCGATTGCTGTCTAGGAGAACAAAGGAAAGGGTATAAGTCTTGATAAAAATCATTTATGCTCCTATAATCTGTTTGGAATTTGTCAGAGACCACTAATAAATTCCTTTTCTCCATGCATTCATTCCTTCGTTCCTTCTGCAAACATTTATCTGGCTCCTGGGACTTCAAGACACAAGGAGGAACAAGACAAACAGGGTCCCTGCCTCTGCAGAGCTCACACTACTGCAGTGAAACATGGTCCCTCAGAATTCAATTTGCTTTTCTGCAAAACAAACTGGGGTGTGCCCAAACACCATAAACACCAAGAGGATTACCCAATATCAGGCATCGAGAACTGAATTAGCAATGGTAGAGAATTTTGATTTCCTAGTAATCCTAAAGTCTGACCATCTGGAGGTAAAAAGTGGAAAGACTTGTATAAAATTCAAATTATACTGTTTAAATATCTAAAACTAGCGTTAACAACAGCACTGAAGAAGGAGAATTAATTCTTTTAAGCACAATGCTGTTTAGTATCTAAGCAGGTCTAGGAAGGCATTCTTTACGGTGTTTAGAACTATCGTGGATGTTGACTGCATACCCCCCAAACCTGATCCTCCCCAGAGCCCAGGGTGAGGGAGTGTTGCGTTTCACCCATATTCCTTCGGTTTCAGTTAATTCTCTGACTGAAGGATTGATGTCACAAGACACGATACCCCACCCCTTAAACTATACTGATCCTAACTTCAGACTGCACCAGACACCCCCCAGGAACAGAACACTTGGTCAGCACTTTGGCTGTTTTGGACCAACAAAGCTGCATCAAGTCTGCCCCACAGGATCTGGAAGCAGAGCGATTAGGCTGCCGCTGGAAGCCACTCAACCCTAAACCACTTTTCGGAGCCCCTGAGATTCTGGGAAAAAGCTTCACACAATTCATTCAGTTGAATTCAGTTTCATCGACAGTGCAAGTTTAACAAAAGATCAGTATAAGTTACCTGCTTCATCACAGAGAATACGGACAGAGGACCCAGGATGTGAGCCAAAGGGTTCCAGAGCCCTGACATGTGGGGAACACAGATAACTGAGCTTTCTTCTGCCATCTAATCCCTTGGGACCAAAGATTCTGCAACTATACAATAATGCTCTGATAAATACATGAGTCCCTACCGATTTAAAAATAAGAGAATCAATTTTATTGACTTACCCACAAGACAGTGTAATCCATACTTTTACAGCAATTTTTAAAATGTATCATTTAAAGAATATTTTTGAGTCCTTACTGTTTCTGGTACTGAATAAAAATAGTATATTTTGATAAAGAAGGTTCTTGGTCTAGCATTCTTAACTGAAACCAAAGTAAGTTGCAAAAATACAAATGAGCCTTTCAGTCTCTTCTTAGGGCTTGAGGCTGAACACTGCCCGCCTTCTGTCCCTCCTCTGCGATTAGTGGCAACACACATTCTTCGTGGATGCTGTAAGGGCAATGCCAGAGGACTCTGAATGCTTAATTGGAAATCTCATTTGGTCATCCTGAATTGTTAGTGCAAAATGCTATTGACTATAATCCGCTATCACATAAGAAGGAAAACTAACAAAAGGATTACGTACGTTCCATGATCACATTCTCCATTGTGTGACCAGACAATACAGGCAACTATTTTAAACAAGGATTTTCCTGGAAAATCCAACAGCTTTACTATACATATGAATTAAGCATGTATGCATTTTGCACTGTAGAGGCACTGTACTTCTAAAAGAACACACCAAACCGTATTTTTTGCCTCTCCCTACTCACAATTCATTTAATGCTACCAAAGCTGTAGAAGAAGAAAACACTCTTATCTGATAACAAAGTCATTGTGGCTTTTCTGCTTTTGAGAAAAGTAAAAGAACAGTCCACGCTTGTGAAATATAATTCTAGCATGCAGACAAAACCACTGATTTCAATACACTCATCACGTAGGTGGCAGTAGTCGAGTAACATGAGCTTGCTACCCCTGAAAAAGATTTCACTTGAATTTTAAGTTTTGACAGCTCGGTTTTCATATCTATACAGTTTTCATTGTTTTGTATGGACTGTTACTTTTCTCACTGCCCTTGTTATATAAGGTGAACTTAGCTTGGATTTCCCGTGCAGCCAAAGCAACTGAGGTGAGATCAATAGTTATTTTTAAAATGGTGGTCAAGGGACACCTGAGTGGCTCAGTCAGTTAAGTGCCTGCCTTGGCTCAGGTCCTGATCCCAGGGTTCTGGGATCGAGCCCTGAGTCAGGCTCCTGACTCAGTGGGGAGTCTGCTTCTCCTCCTGCTTGTGCACCCGTTATCTCTCTCTCATAAACAAAATCTTTAAAAAATAAATAAAAATGGGGGCAGCCCCGGTGGCTCAGCGGGTTAGCGCCGCCTGCAGCCCAGGGTGTGATCTTGGAGACCCTGGATTGAGTGAGTCCCACGTCGGGCTCCCTGCATGGGGCCTGCTTCTCCCTCTGCCTGTGCCTCTGGCGCTCTCTCTTCTCTGTGTATTCTCATGAATACATAAATAAAATCTTTAAAATAATTTAAAAAATAAAAAAATAAAATAAAAATGGTAATCAGATTACCACTTCTGGCAAAACTGAGTTGTTTTTGCAACACTCCTACCAGGAAGGATTAGGAGACCCAGACAGAATATAACAAAAACGGGTTGGAAGGTATCAGAGCTCTCCCCAGCACTGAGTGTCTTCTGAGCTGAGCTCAGAAGCAGTGGGGAGCCAAGAGAAGCCCAACCTCGGGAGCCACTCACCATCAGGCAATAGTCAATTCAGAAAGCAAAAGCAGTGGCTGACAGGTGAAGAAGCCGGACAGAGCTTTTGACCACTTCAGGGGCTTACGGAATATAACTTGCACTTCTGAGTCTAGCCCCGGGGAAGGGCCCCTGTCAGCCCTCTTGGTTTTCCATAGGGAACTCCAATGGCCAGATGCTTAGAGGAAGGATAAACCAAAAATAGACAAGTCCTAAAAAGACTAGAGCCCAATTGCAAATCACCTCAGAGATTGCAAAGAACCAATTGCAAATCTCTGACAAAGTCAGGGTCTTTCTAGACCAGCAGCAAGAGCAAATCTTCTCTAGAGGGGAGAGAACTTCATGCAGCCTCTCAGATGGTCACTAAAAACTTTATACGTGACACCTGGCAGTCATTCAAAACTACCAGGGCAGAGGAGAAATTGGGCAAATTCCTGAACTACGTGATCAAAACGGACATCACTAAAAATAAGCCTGTCTGCACTCCTGGGTGGCCTTAATGATGAACTGAAAGGGACGCAACAACAGTCCCTTAGTATCTCTGCCAAATGAGCAGAACCTGGTTCTAGTCAAACAATCAAACCCAGATAGAGAAACCTTCCATTGGAACAACTGACCCGGCCTCACCAAAACCGTCAATGTTACAAAAACAAAGAATGGCTGAGGGAATATTTCACATTAAAAAAAATTAAAGAGACGGACAGCCCTGGTAGCTCAGCGTTTTAGCGCCGCCTTTAGCCCAGGGCCTGATCCTGGAGACCCAGGATCGAGTCCCACGTGAGGCTCCCTGTGTGGAGCCTGCATCTCCCTCTGCCTGTGTCTCTGTGTGTCTCTCTCCGTGTGTCTCTCATAAATAAATAAAATCTTTTAAAAAATTAAAGAAACACACACAAAAAAATTAAAGAAACATGACAGCTAAATGCAAAAGGCAACCTTGGATGGGTCTGGGATGAGGAAAAATTAGAAAAGACTGCAACAAAGGACATAATGGGAAAATGGGTGAAATTCAAATATAGATTGTATTCTATTTTTTGTTTAAGATTTTATTTATTTTTTTTTAATTTTTTTTTAATTTTTATTTATTTATGATAGTCACAGAAAGAGAGAGAGGCAGAGACACAGGCGGAGGGAGAAGCAGGCTCCATGCACTGGGAGCCCGATATGGGATTCGATCCCGGGTCTCCAGGATCGCGCCCTGGGCCAAAGGCAGGCGCCAAACCGCTGCGCCACCCAGGGATCCCTAAGATTTTATTTTTATTTATTTGAGAGAGAGTGTGAGAGTGAGAGATGTCACAGAGGGAGAGGGAGAAGGATAAGCAGACTCACTGCTGAGCAGGGAGCCCTACCTGGGACTCAAGGATCATGACCTTAGCCAAAGGCAGATACCCAGCCAACTGAGCCACCTAGGTGCCCCTAGATTGTATTTTAGATAAAACTATGAGAGCCTCCTAACTCTGGGAAACAAACAAAGGGTTGCAGAAGGGGAGGTGGGTCAGAGGATGGGGTAACTGGATGATGGACACAAAGGAGGCCACTTGATGGAATGAGTACTGGATGTTATACTATATGTTGGCAAATTGAATTTAAATTTAAAAAAGATAAAAGTATAATATCAATACTAGAGTTCTCCAACTTGATTTTTGTTTTGTAGTTATGTAAAAATGGCTTTGGTCTTGACACATGTGCTGAAGTAGTGACTGGGGGAAGGTTACGATGCCAGCAAAATATTCTCAAATATACGAAAACTATGGGTGTAATACAACCAGTACCAACAACAAGACAAGTGGTAAAATGTTAACAGCAAAATTAGGTGAAGGTTTTATTCTCTGTATTCTTGCAAGTTCCCAGCAGACTTAGAATTTTTCAACATAAAAATGTTAAAGTATATAACAAACAGTGCAAATTATTTTTTTAAGATTTCATTTATTTATGAGAGACACAGGGAGAGAGAGAGAGAGAGAGAGAGAGAGAGAGAGAGAGAGAGAGGCAGAGACACAGGCAGAGGGAGAAGCAGGCTCCATTCAGGGAACCCAACGTGGGACTCGATCCCGAGTCTCCAAGATCATGCCCTGGGCGGAAGGTGGTGATAAACAGCTGAGCCACCCGGGCTGTCCCAACCAGTGCAAATTAAATAACACTTTAAAATAACTCATGGATCAAAGAATAAATCATAGGGGATATTAGAAAATCTCTCAAACTGAGCTAAAATGAACATACAACACATCAAAAGTTGGACACTCCACTAAAGGTTATGGAAACATTTATAGCTTTAAAGGCTTAGGATAGAAAAATAAAGGCCTAAAATCAATGATCTAAGCTTTGACCTTAAGATAATAGAAAAAGAAGAGCAAATTTAACTCAAAGCAACAGAAAGGAAATAATAAAGATCTGGGCTGCGATTAATGAAAAAGAAAATAGAAAAACAACAGAAGAGAAAAAAGGGAAAGGTCGATGAAAACAAAAATTGGTTCTTTGAAAAAAAAAGAAAATTGATAGATCTTTTTTAAAAATTTTGTAATTATTTAAGAGAGAGAAAATGTACACACATGAGTGGGGGGAGGGGCAGCAGGAGATGCAGACTCCCCACTGAGCAGGGAGCCCCATTAGATTGAAGGCTCCATCCCAGGACCCTGAGATTATGGTGTGAGCCACAGGCAGCTGCTTAACTGACTGAGCCCCCCAGGTGCCCCAAAACTGAAAGATCTGGGATCCCTGGGTGGCGCAGCGGTTTGGCGCCTGCCTTTGGCCCAGGGCGCGATCCTGGAGATCCGGGATCGAATCCCACGTCGGGCTCCCGGTGCATGGAGCCTGCTTCTCCCTCTGCCTGTGTCTCTGCCTCTCTCTCACTGTGTTCCTATCATAAATAAATAAAAATTAAAAAAAAAAACTGAAAGATCTTAAGCTAGATTGGTCAAGAATAAAACAAGACACAACAAGAAATGAAGGGGAAGGCCACCACTAAACAGATCATCAAAGAAGAATATTAATGAACAACTTAAAAGTATAATAAGGAAATATTATGAAAAGTTTATGTCGACTAATTTAAGAAACTAGATGGAATGAAAAAATTCCTGGAAAGATACACCTTACCAAACACAAGAAGAAATTTTAAGATCTGAATAGACCTCTACCAAGTAAAGAATCTGGCATTCCAGAAATAGCAAGGCAGTGAGACCGAAATGGGAGTGAGCCAGAAAAATAGGAAGAGAGGGGGTTGAAGCCATAAGAGGACCGAATCTGGTTCAGCCTGGAGGGTTGTTTGCAGGATTCCATTGGCTTTCCTCTGAGTGAAATGCAGAGTTATGACAATATTTTGAGAATAGGAATTATTAATTTATTTCAATGGCGTTTCAGCATTGCCAACTCCTTAAGAAAGAAGATTGCCCGGAGGACACAATTCCTCCCAGGTGTCCAGGCAGAAAAGGGTAAGAACAATCTGTAAGGGGATCCCTGGGTGGCGCAGCGGTTTGGCGCCTGCCTTTGGCCCAGGGCGCGATCCTGGAGACCCGGGATCGAATCCCACATCGGGCTCCCGGTGCATGGAGCCTGCTTCTCCCTCTGCCTCTCTCTCTCTCTCTCTCTCTCTCTGTGACTATCATAAATAAATAAAAAAATTTAAAAAAAAAGAACAATCTGTAAGAGTTGAAAGTTTCCTTCAACAAGCCCCTTTTCCTATGAGCCTACAATGGGAGGCGAGTGCAGGGGACAGAGATGAGGCATCTCCAACAGCCATGTTGCCGCTATGTGCTCCTGTGTCCCCTCCATTATCCCCACTTTGTTGACTGGTCCATAAGAAGACAGATGACCCAAAGTAGACTAATCACACACTGTCACATAGCAAGCTGGAATTTTGAAGAAGAGATAGAAAGAAGCAGAGCCTGGTGATTGTTAGCATCAGTGGCATTAAAGGCAGTGCACTAAGAGAGGCCTCCGCTTATCCAGGTCTCCAGAGCCTCCTCTGGTCCTTCCCTTTTCAAAGTATAGTTGTTCAAATTCCCTAAAATCTCCTGGCCTCCTTCCAGTGAATTCCCTTTCATTCAAAGTAATTACAGAGTCGGTTTCTGACACTGGAAACCCAAACAAGCTCAGCAATTACAAGTAGATTACTTCAAAGCTTAAAAACGTGAAATGCGGTGAATGCAGAAATTTCTGGGGGTGAGTGACATCTTGGATGGTTGGAATAATCGTTTAAAAAGTCATTTAATTTAAAAAAAAGTAATTTAATGATCAACTCTCTACCTTCTGACATTATCTTCTCAAACATAAATGATTTTTCTAACCCCCTTTGGAGGGTTGAAGGAGTACCCCCAAAGTTGGCTCACATGTATTCTCCAACACTGGTCATCCTTTCACTGTTTGTGTGCTAACACAATCTGATTTTTTTCTTTTAAAGATTTTATTTCTTCATTTGAGAGAAAGCAGGAGCAGGGGGAGGGGCAAAGGCAGAGGCGAAAGCAGACTCCCCACCGAGTGGGGAGCCTGATGTGGGGCTCAATCCCAGGACCCTGAGATCATGATCTGCACGGAAGTCAGACACTCAAATGACTGAGCCACCCAGGGACCCCATATTTTTTATTTTATTTATTTTATATTATTTTTAGAGTGTATGCAAAGGGGAAGGGGCAGAGAGGGAGGGAGAGAGAGAGGATCTTAAGCAGACCCTATGCTGAGCGTGGAGCCCAATGTGGGGCTCCATGTCATGACCCTGAGATCATGGTCCAAGTAGAAATCAAGAGTCTGATGTTTAACTGACCGAGCCACCCAGGTGCCCTGATTATATTTCTTAAAGAAATTGTTTTTTAGTAACAATAGTCTGGCTCCTACAGTTTCACATACATAACAGGAAGATATAGCCCCTGTTGTATTGTTCAGTTGGTCACAGCATCATACTATGTGCCTCTCTCCACTTCTGACAAAATTAGAGTTTACACACTATTAAAAGGCTTAGTTGTATTGACTGGATAAGGAGTATGAACAAGAACATGCCATCCAAAAAATACTAATTTTAGTACATCCAATTTTCACAAACCATGGCTAAGTGATTTTCACTTTATGTATCCCCATCTACTAAATAAAGTTCATGCTATATCCATCTTATGCCTAATTCAGCCACATCAAGTTCTGAAACATTAAAAAAATAAAGTAAATGCCATGTATGGCATAAGTGCCATTTAACATGACATGTTTAAATTTGTCACAATGAGAAAATACTACCTTTCTTATGTTCAAGGACAAGCACAAGTGGGCTGGTCTTCAGTAAAGAGAAATCCAGCACTTTCCAAACTTCCCCATAGCGAGAATTATTTGGTTGCTTGTAAACCACACAGCTCCCCAGGTGATTCTGACTTTTATGGGTTTGGGGTGGAGCCCAGACTTTAACAACTATCAGAGTGATTGTTCTCCTCAGGAAAGCGGGACATGACCATGGCTCTATTCCTTCTCTGTTGTCATTGCTGTCCACATCTTTGATTTTGCAGCAATTGGTGATGTGTTCTACAAGTATCAGATCAAGCTAGTTGATACTGTTGATCAAAATTTCTTTTTTTTTTTTTTTGTTCCATGCAGGGAACCTGATGTGGGACTTGATCCTGAACACCAGGATCATGCCCCGAGCCAAAGGCAGATGCTCAAACGCTAAGCCACCCAGGTGTCCCTTAAAATTTCTATAATATACTGTTTATAAGTTCTATCAATTACTGAGAGGGAGTCTTAGAAATCTCCAATTATAACTGCAGATTTTTCTATTTCTCTCTTGACTTTTGTCAATTTTTGCTTCATTCATTTTGAAACTTTTTCATCAGGGATATGCACATTTAGGTTTGTATGACCCCTTTGTTTAATTGATCCTTCATCATCATAAAATTTCCAACTTTTTCTTTGGTAATCGTCCTCATCTTGAAGTCTTCTTTGTGTGATACTAATGTAATCATATCCGCTTTCTTACACTTACTGATTATATAGTACAGCTTTTCCATCCTTCAACTTTTGACTAGTCTGTTTGTTTGTTTGTTTTTTTAAGATTTTATTTATTTATTTATTCATGAGAGACACAGAGAGAGAGAGAGAAGAGAAAAGCAGAGACACAGGCAGAGGAAGAAGCAGGCTCCATGCAGGGAGCCTGATGTGGGACTCGATCCCGGGACTCCAGGATCACGCCCTGGGCCAAAGGCAGGTGCTAAACCTCTGAGCCACCCAGGGATCCCTTGACCAGTCTCTTTGTATTTAAAGTGTGTCCCTTGGGCACCTGGGTGGCTCAGCTGGTTAAGCATCTGCCTTCAGTGCAGGTCATGATCCCAGGGTTCTCGGATTGAGCCCCACATCAGATTCCCTGTCTGCTTCTCCCTCTCCCTCTGCTGCTCTCTCTCTCTCTCAAATAAATAAATAAAATCTTTCAAAAAAATGTTTAAATAAAAAAAAGAAAGTATGTCTCTTACACATAGCATATAGTTGAGTCTTTTTCCTTTTTTCCAACCTGACAATCTACAGATTTTAATGGAAGTTTTTATCCACTTATATTTAATGTGAATATCGTGCAGTTGGGTATGCCTATTTGTTGCTATAATTGGATTGAAGTCTACCATCTTCCTTTTTTTTTTTTTTTTTTCATTTTATTTTCTACCATCTTCCTATCTGTTATCTAGTTGTACCATCTGCTTTGTTTGGTTTGTTGGTTTGGTTTGGTTTGTTTGGGTTACTCCTTTCAAGCCTTCTTTTGGGAAAAATCAAATCTTTTTTTAATATTCCATTTAATTCCTTTCTTGTCTCTTTAGCTATACCTCTTTATTTATTTTTTTTAAACTTTTTATTTTATTTTATTTTATTTTATTTATGATAGGCACACAGTGAGAGAGAGAGAGAGGCAGAGACACAGGCAGAGGGAGAAGCAGGCTCCATGCACCAGGAGCCCGACGTGGGATTCGATCCCGGGTCTCCAGGATCGCGCCCTGGGCCAAAGGCAGGCGCTAAACCACTGCGCCACCCAGGGATCCCTATACCTCTTTATTTAGTCATTATTCTGAGATTACAATATATATACTATACTATTCCACTTCCAACTGTTGTCTTTCCCTTTAACCTAAAGAACATCCTTTAGCATTTGTCATACTGTAGGGCTGCTGGTGACATCTTTCATCTTTCATCCATCTGAAAATGCCTTTTTATATCTCACTTTCATTTCTGAAGAGTGTTTTTACTAGATATGGAATTCTGGGATAATAAGTTTTTTTTCCATCATGTCAGTTCATTATTTTCGACCTCTACTATTTCATGGGAGAAGATGACCATCATCTACATTGTTATTTCTCCACATACCATATATCTTTTCACTGGGGCTGCTTATAAAGGTTTCTCTTTATCTCTAGTTTCCAACAGTTTGACTCTGATAGGCCTAGGTGTGCTTCTGTTTTTATTGAAATCCTATTTGGGGTTTCCTGAGCTACCTGGATCTATAGATACATGTTTATCTCCAAATGTAGAGGACGGAGGCCATTATCTTTGTATAATTTTTCTGCCATTTTGCTTTTCTTTTCCACTGGCATTCTGACTACTTGTATTTTAGGCCACTTGAAATTGCCCTACATGTCACTAAGGCTCTGCTTATTTTTCTTTAATCTGCTTTCTATTTATCCTTTGTATTTTATCATTTCTTTTGATCTATCTTCAGATTCACTAACTCTTCTGCAGTCTTCTGTTGAGTAGTCAGTGTTTCATTTTATATATTATATCTTTTAGTGCTAGGATTACCATTTGGTGCTTTAGAATAGTCCCATTTTTTCTGCAGAGTTTCCATGTATGCTCACCCAGAATCACTTTTACCTCTGAGTCTAGCTAGTTTTGTATTAGCTACTCAAAGTCCTTATCTGCAGCATCTAATATCAGCATCCAATGTCAACATCTACATCAATTTGACGTCTGTTTTTATAGACTTTTTTTTTCTTTCTTAAACATGGGTCACATTTTTCTGCTTCTTTGTATGTCACCTAATATTTTTATTGTATGGTAGACATTGTAAATGATTTGTCATAGGGAGTTTGAGTTATATCATCTTCTTTTATAAGATGTTTGAGTTTTATTCTGATAGGAATTTAAATTACTACTGTATCTTTTATCAGCATAGGCTAGTATTATTGTCTGTTAGAGAAGAATCTAATTTGTATTTGAACTTAGTCCTGAGGTATCACTCTTACTCTATGACATAGTTCTCACTCCCTAGGCATAGACTTTCTAGGCTTCATTTGAATGGCCAAGGGGTTTGGTTTGGTAAGTTTCCTCCATTCAGGCCAGGCTAGACCTCCAACATCTCCTATAATGTACAATCCAAGTATTATTATTCTGCTCTCAGCTCCATAACAGGCAATCTCTCTTAAGCCTTGTGGAGTCTTGCCTTGGATAGCCACAGCCTAATTCTTGTTTAAGGATTCACACAACAAATACCCACACAAACTTCTGTCCCAAGTATCTTACATAGCTTCCTCTTCTCTACTACCCTGTTCTGTAAACTTTAGCTGCTTCAGCAGCCCAGAACACCAATCTGACTCCTCATCTCAGTAAGGTCACTGCTCAGCTTGGGTTCCACCTCCCTTTATAGCTGCAGGCAGAAAACCAGGATCACTGTGAAATTCATGTTGTGTATTTCCCTTATCTCAATATTGCAGTCCTGCACAGTCTGTTTTTCAATGCCTCAAAACAGTTGACTCATGTATTCTGTTTATTATTTATTGTTGTTTTCGGCAGAAGAACAAGCCTATTGAGAGTTTCTCTTCAATGGCCAGAGGTAGAAATTCAGCAGATACGAAGACTATGATTCAAAAACAGTGGTTCTCCATAAAGATTCCTAACTCTGGGAAACGAACTAGGGGTGGTGGAAGGGGAGGAGGGCGGGTGTTGGAGGGGAATGGGTGATGGGCACTGAGGTGGACACTTGACGGGATGAGCACTGGGTGTTTTTCTGTATGTTGGTAAATTGAACACCAATAAAAATTAATTTAAAAAAAATAAACATTAACAAAACTGGAAAAAAAAAAACAAAAACAGTGGTTCTCAACCATGGCTACATACCAGAATATCCTAATGATTTTTCTGTTTTAAAAAATAATCTCTATAACCAATGTGGGGCTTATCACCTCAAGATTAAGAGTTGCATGCTCTACCATTAAATCAGCCAGGCATCCTGATTTTTGTTTTTTAATCCTAGGACCCCAGAGGACTTTTTACAAGCTCTCTAGATGACCTGAAGATGTAGACAAGGTTAAGAAGCAGTCTAAAGCACATCACAGTGTTTCTACTCTGGCTTCTCACTTTCATAAGTGGTGGGCTTCTTGTCCTTAATGCAAGTAATCCCCTCAAACACTCTGGTTTCCTTGAATAAGCCCACAGAGAGGTTTTCGACAGCTCCTTTCTATGGGACAAGGACAACTAGGGACTATGCTTTATAATAAGACTTGCTTGGTCAGCAGCTTCTGGGAACTATGCTTCCCAGTCCATGTTGACCTGATTAATAATTGACAATCATTATGACTGTTACTCTGTTTTGGAAGGTCACTTGTTTAAACTATACCATAGAGGGACACCTGGATGAGTGTATTGAGAGCATGCCTTCAGCTCAGGTCATGATCCCAGGGTCCTGGGATCAAGTCCCACATCAGGCTCCCCGCAGGGAGCCTGCTTCTTCTCCCTCTGCCTGTGTCTCTGCTGATCTCTGTGTCTCTCATGAATAAATAAATAAATAATCTTAAAAAAAAAAAAACAAGAAAAATAGACTATACCATAGCTACATGTTTTAACACATCAGCATATGATTACTAATTGCTTTGGAAATTCTTTAGACTCAAGACTGCTCCAGTAGAACCAAGACAGCATGTTGAATTTGTATATTAGAAAGCTTGTAACTATCTATAGAACAAACTAGGTTTGTTCAAGTTGTCATCCAGGCCAATTCCCATGAATCCTAGTCATTAGCTGTGGGAGGAGGGTGGCAGCTAGGGGGTAGGAGATTGAGAGCAACTTTAGAAACATACCTAGAGTAGAAGTCATCACATTTTTTCTCTCATATCCTTATTAGGGGTTTTCTAAAATAATGTTTTTATTTGTTAATGGTACCAAAAATGTTTTATCCTCATTAATAATATTAATAGTATATGTAATACTACTAATAATATTATAGAGAGACCATTGTGATTTTAAATGTTTCATAATTTTTAAAAATATTGGTTTAATACTTTATGGTACAGCACTTCAAGGGTCTGGGGTTTTTTATGTTTTTTTTTTTTAAGATTTTATTTATTTATTCATGAGAGACAGAGAGAGAGAGAGAGGCAGAGACACAGGCAGAGGGAGAAGCAGGCTCCATGCAGGGAGCCCCACGTGGGACTCGATCCTGGGTCTCCAGTATCATGCCCTGGAGCGAAGGGAGGCTTTAAACCGCTGAGCCACCCAGGGTCCCTGAGGCTCTGGTTTTAAGTTCATTTTATTTCATTACTTGCATTGGATGGTTGCCTTCAGCTTAAAAAGCATCTCAAAAAGATGAATAGAACCAAATGGAAGATATCATTAACAATGTTCAATTCACAATATTCATGTATCAATCCCATTCACCAATTACATAAAGGTTTTTTGTTGAAATTCTGCTGTTAAATGTAAATCCTCTCTGATACTCCTCAATTGTTTTTGCAAACTAATAAGTTGGTGTTCCACTTTAATAATTTTAGCAAATGGTTTGAAAGCCTGAAAATTTCATTCAGGACATTTTATTTTTAAGATTTTATTTATTTATTAGAGAAAGAGAGAGAGAGGCAGGCTCCATGCAAGGAGCATGATGTGGGACTCGATCCCAAGTCTCCAGGATCACGCCCTGGGCTGAAGGCGGCGCTAAACCGCAGAGCCACTGGGGCTGCCCCTATTCAGAACATTTTAAGCAGGTTAGAAATTTCTGTTTCCAACTTATAAAATGGGAAAATACGAAAATTTTAAAAAGTGACACACATCATTTTCAATAACAAAATCACATAATGACAGAAATCGTTCCAAACATGTGTTTTTAAAATGCTCTCTCTTAACTTTCTTTTAAAACATAATTACTGGGGATCCCTGGGTGGCTCAGCAGTTTAGCGCCTGCCTTGGGCCCGAGGTGTGATCCTGGAGCCCCGGGATCGAGTCCCACATCGGACTCCCTGCAAGGAGCCTGCTTCTTTCTCTGCTCTGTGCCTCTGCCTTTCTCTCTCTGTCTGTCTCTCATGAATAAGTAAATAAAAATCTTTTTAAAATTTTTTAAATTAAATTAAAAAACATAATTACTGACATACTCATAAAATATCTCCTTTAACCATAAAGGATCAGATTAAACATTTTTTGTTTTGATTTTCAAAAATGGCCTCCAGAAATTGTATCTCTGAGAACATCCACCATGTCAGTAAACATTAGCAAATTTGGAATACTGTCTCTTTACCTAAGAACATTGTGTAACTCATCTTGAATTTCCATAACTCTTTTATGAGAGCTAGCAAGTGTCTATATGGTACAACAGATTTTCATAGTCATTTCCTAGGTCATCAAAACTTACTGCAGATTACCCTAGTTTAGTTTTCCTTTTTTGCTTATTCATCCTTATTGAGGCATAATTGACATGCAATAAACAGTATCTAGTTAAGGTATACAATTTGATGAGTTTGGACATATGTCTATGTCCATGGAATCATTACCACAATCAAGATAACACATTCTTCACCCTCAAAAGGTTTCTCCCACCACTTCTAATCCATGCACATCCCCCATCCTAAGGCAACCACTGATCTGCTTTCTGTCTCTGTAGATGTATTTGCATTGTCTCAATAAAGCTTTATAGACAGTGAGCCACACAGTATATACTTTTCTTTGTTTGGCTTCTCTTACTCATTGTACTTATGCTGGGGTTCATCCATGTTGTTGTATGTGTGGGAGTTGATTTTTCTCTTGGTGAGCACTGGTGTATTACATAGCTACCTCTCAATTCATCTATCTGTTCACCAGCAGATGGACTATGACCTCCTGGTCCAACCTGTACTTGAGATGTGAGCTTTTGATTTCTGTTAAATGAGTCACTCAAGATGGGAATGATAACTTACTTCCTCTTAGGTACTGGGGGAATGCCGACATCTAGAAAGTGGCGTGGGAGACATGCCAATACGTAGAGCTGATGTCAAGTGTGGCATAATTTATCTACAGATTCCCCACTTCAGCAAAATGGAACCAAGCAGCCTGAGGTTTCCCACATGGAGGAGAGCATTCTCTGGGAAGAGAGGAGCCATCTTTGAATTTGTCACTGATACCCAAGCTCAGGTACAAATTTCTCTGGTCTTCTGTGAAGTTGAGCTTTTATGTCTTCTAAAACATCTTTATATCACGAATGAAAAAAAAAAAAAGTATGTGTATGTGACAAAAATGTGAGGTCTTGCTTTATGAGATTCTTATCAAGAAATGTCTGGCTGGCAAAGTTCACATGAAAATGTCCATACTTGATTTCAAATGACCTATCATGGAATAACCCCTGGGCCCCATGGAATGGACCCAGAATCAATTCATAATTCAAATGAGTAATTTGATGCAGCTGTTTCATGGTCTACCACAATAAAAGAGTAATCCTAAGAGCTCTAAAGCTATTTCTAGCACTGATCCTTACCCTAGATGGCACAATCAACTATACCTACATGTTTCCTAGGAAAAAAGCACAATTGGAAGAGGGCAGTCTCTCTGTTTGTTGTAACACCTCTGACGTAAGATATATCTCCTCCTTACCAGAAGTTTGGTGGGCAAGCCATGGAAATTCTCCTTGCCCCAGGCAATGACACAGCGGCTAAGTAACCTGCACTCTCACAACCCAGACTTCCTGGCCATGATCTGTCCTGGGGTAGGGGGAAGAAAAGAAGGGAGAATGGGGAGGAAGGTGGAAAGGCTTCAAATGAACTGCACTGTGCGTCCCATTGTCTTCCGGCCCCATTTCTTTCTTTAGGCCAAGAATTTAATTGAAAAAGAATTCTAAGGCCAACTAAGAATATATTTCAGAACTCCTACCATTGTGCTTACACTGAAGTGATTGGGATGGGAACACAGAACAACTGGTCAGGGATGATGGCACAGCCCACCCATTTCATAAATTTAAAAAAATTTTTTAAAGATTTTATTTATTTATTCGAGAGAGAGAGAGAGAGAGAGATAGGCAGAGACACGGGCAGAAGAAGAAGAAGACTCCATGCAGGGAGCCCCATGTGGGACTCAATCCCAGGTCTCCAGGATCACACCCTGGGCTGAAGGAGGTGCTAAACCGCTGAGCCACCTGGGCTGCCAACCTACCCATTTTAAACACCCATCTGAACCACAACAGCCTTTTCCTTGTGTGCGCAAATTGTGTGTCTGAAACATCTAAGGAGAAGTTTTCAGGTTCTCAGTATGAGATTATCTTCAAGTTTCTATAAAACAACACCACCCCTCATCCCTGCCCCAGAGTGGACTGGAGGACCTCCCAAATTCCCTTCCTGTGCTAACCTTCTGCGATGTCGCGAAGAGACTCAGAGGTACTGGAAACAATTCTGCAAAGACATTCTTTTTATTTTTGTTTTTATTTATTTTTTGAATATTTATATATTTATTCGTGACAGTCACAGAGAAAGAGAGAGGCAGAGACACAGGCAGAGGGAGAAGCAGGCTCCATGCAGGGAGCTCGATGTGGGATTCGATCCCAGGTCTCCAGGATCACACCCCGGGCTGACTAAACCGCTGAGCCACCCGGGCTGTCCAAAGACATTCTTTTTAAAGGTTATTCTCAACATTTGTTCCATGTCTACCTTTAAATCCACATACAGAATATGTCATCCCACTTTCTTCACTGCTTCATACATGCACAGCGTGGCCATTTGAACATCATGTGGCCTGTTCAACTGAGAGCTGGTGCTGACTTGTTCACCTGTGTGTCCCTGGAGCCCAGTGCAGCACCTGGCACCCAGGAGGAACCTAGTAAAAGGTTACTGAATGACTGAAATGCATGGGATGGGGCGCCTGGCTGGCTCAGTCAGGGGAGCATGTGACTCGGTCTGGAGGTCATAAGTCCATGCCCCATGTTGGGTGTAGAGATTACTTAAATAAATAAAACTTAAAAAAAAAAAAAAGGAAATTCACTGGATGGATAGGTGGATGGATGGATGGATGGATGGACAGTCTCATCTGGAGGTATGATGACTTGGGAAAACAAACTGGCCCTTTAGGAGGTAGCAAAAGAGAACTACTAGAATCCAATGAAAAATTAAGGAGAAGGACTGAGTGCAACTGCCCCACTGCAATTCCCCGGAGGTCTGGCCTGGGCCCCTCTAAAGCTCATGGTTTCTGACACAAAGACCCATTCTCTGCTAATCTGAGAGATCGCGTGTCTCCATCTTTCAGCGCTCCAGTAAATTATACCCTCCAGGATGTCCAGTTTGGACTAGCTTCTACGTTTTGCCCATATGTATTCGTTTATTATGAATACACCGTATTTCAAGTGTCTAGCACAGTGCCTGGCACATAATAGATATTCATTGCACATTTATCGAATAAATGAGTAACATCAGAATGAGAAAGTCACTCTAAGTTTGTGGTTAAGAGCATTACGTACTGACCATCCAACCCAGTATTTTTTGTGGTGCAGAGTGTTGCCAATTTTGAAAACACAAAGCTTTAGTGTGACTTAAGTGAACTAATGACAGCAAACAGGCTCTACAAAGAAAAGAGGTTCAGTGATGGGACCAGCTGCCTGGTGCTGAACCCACCTTTGCTCCTTAGGAGCCCAGTTCCCCATGAGCATGCACGCTTAATGACAGCACTGTCCTCTCAGGGTTTGTATGAGGATGAAGGAAGTCAATTGGTAACAAAGTAGTTAGTAAAGAGCCTGGAGCATCCCACAAATACTCTGTGCCCTGTGTTTTAGTGTTTTTCTGACTCCCTTGAGCTGAAATCTTAGGCAATTACCAGGTGAAAGAAGAATGTGGGAGCTCCCACTCCCATGGTCAGAGCCACAGGTGGCATCTTACTTAGTGAGATGTGACTCCTGTGTCCCAGCCTGTAATGGGGTCACCCCCGGGGTCCATGAAAAGGAGCTGGGATGTTACTCCATCACCTCTGTCTTCAGCAGCCAGTCTGACATGTGGACTGCTAGGAGGTAACACCCCCTAAAAAAGAACACAAAGAAGAAAGAAGTAATTCACTTGGATGACACTCAACATAGATGTCGAGTGAGAGGCCAGGTTGTTCCCAAAGGGCAAGCCAGCAAACCTGAAAAAGTAGCCTCCACCAAGCACGGGGTGCTCACCTTCACCTGTTACAGGCTTTACAGAAGGGAGCTGGAGGGCACATGCCACTTTGATTAACAGCTGCCCCTCCCTGTTACAGATGTGTTTTCCTTCTGGAGTGGAATGTCTCATCAGACTCCCTGACAATGTTTTGTGTCAAGTAAGTTACGAATTGAGCTGAAAAGTCAAGGCTGTGATGCGACGATCAGTGTAAGGAAGACCCCCAGGGAAGGGTCAGAGGCCAGGTCTAACACAATATTACACCCCTGGCATATTCAGTTCCTTAAATGCATATCCCTGTTCCTAAGAGGCAGTCACACCCCTAAGGGCACAGAGGAAAACTCTGCAACTTCAGAACTTAAGAACAGTCGGCCACTCTTGGCCTTTGTGTAATTGCTACATTGGAAGGGAACAAACCCAACCACCAAGAGGCAACACCCTCGATTTCCCTTCCAGCAGACTTTCCAGGGCCCTAAACTCAGAACAGCTGGAATGGCCATCCGCTCGGGCTTTGGAAATCAGAGCTCCGCGGCCTCCTAGGAAATGTGCATTTTGTGTCATGGACAGGACACGGGGACGGGACACGGTGTCCCAGGCCTTGGTTCTGCTCTGCATGAACAGCCGTTTTGGAGAATCGAGTGTTTCGCACTCACCACTGACACTGGGGACAGCGGGGACATTTCCGTCGGGAAAGGTTCTGAGCCGCAGAGAAGGCGAAGGATGGAAGTCTCGGCACCAGACAGCCTCTGCTTACAAATAACGCGACCAGCGGTGGGAAAATATCACCAAATGCCATTTTAGACGTGCAAAATTCAGAAGAGGCTCAGTCCAGGAGGAGGAAGTTATTAAGATAAATGACAGAGCCATAGAAGTGGAGGGGCTGGGGATCCCTGGGTGGCTCAGCGGTTTAGTGCCTGCCTTTGGCCCAGGGCCTGATCATGGAGTCCTGGGATCGAGTCCCACATCGGGCTCCCTGCATGGAGCCTGCTTCTTCCTCCTCCTGTGTCTCTGCCTCTCTCTCTCTATGTCTAGAATAAATAAATAAATCTTTAAAAAAAAAAAAAAAAAAGAAGTGGAGGGGCTCAGATAGCAGAGGGCACAAGGAAGCCAGCAGCCTGTCTGCACGGAGAAAAGAGACCGTGCATGGCTTCCTAAATGCTGCCCCCGTGGAGAAAGTGATGGGGAACTCCAATCCCTAGAATTTCTAACAACTGCAGGTCCTTTTTTTTTTTTTTTTTTTTTTAGTATTTTGCTCATGAACACAGAGAGAGAGAGAGGCAGAGACAGAAGCAGGCTCCCTGCAAGGAGCCCGACGTGGGGCTTGATCCCGGGACTCCAGGATCACGCCCTGGGCCAAAGACAGGCGCTAAACCGCTGAGCCACCCAGGGATCCCCCTGCAGGTCCTTTAAAAGGAGGAGAAAATCTGTGCGGAGTAAAGCCCTGCTTCTCAGCCCCCCCCCCCCCCCCCCCCCCCCCCCCGGTCCCGAACACCAACAGGAGGCAGGAAGCGCGCGCACACACTGGCAGGCAAACAGCCCTGGTGTGTATTTCCATCTCTGTTTTCTAAATCAATTAAATATGTCTTGGTCTTGAGCCACCAACCTGGCATAAAATCCCGCCTGAGCTGTGCTTTGGGGATTCTCCTCTCTAGTACCCCTGGGTGCCTGTAGGCCCCACCCCGGCCCCAGGAGATCCCGAGTACTGGAGGAAATGCCCTGTGGGCCTCAGGTGGGCCAGGTGCACACACCCCATCCCGGCTGAGCATCAGTGTGAAAATCCAAGCCAAGCATTCCGGGTCAGGCTGGCTACTGTCCGAGGGCACACGACTCAGGGGACCCACCCCAGACATTACGGGTGTGCCGGGCATAGTTCTAGAGACTCCTATGGGCCTAAACTCAAGCCCTCCTTAGCCCCCTCCCCCTGTCACGCCCCTCTTCTTGTCCAAGAAGCGCCCCCCTTCCTCTGTACTTGTGGTGGAGGACGTGTGAGAGCAATTGCACCTCTTAACTGGCCTCCCTCAACTAGAGGGGGTAAGGAGATATCACAAACCAGATGCCCAAAGGTAAAACTTTGAGTTGTTTTGTCCCCACTGAGTTTATTTGCTTTTGTTACTTGCCAACACTTTTTTAAAATCTAGAATTTTCATGTAGAAATCTAGCTCCCTATATTCTATTTAAAAATCAGGCACTCTGGAAATGCCAGGTTGGAGCTGACGAATGGCTTTCTATGGGACAAGTGTTCTCTGCTTTGCCACAATCTCCACCAGTCCCTAGTGCTGCACGGGGCTACTTCACGAGCTTACATCACCTACTTGTGAGAATTGGATTTTACACTTCTTGATGGAGGCCTTAGGACATAAATGTTTGGCTGACTTTCTGAAAACAGGAAAAGCAACAACTACATATTCCTATTTGGGAATAGGAAAAGGAGTTCTTTCAAATTTTCCAAAAAAGACAAGAGAGAACACAATGTTTCAATAGCTTTTCCTGTTATTTACATACTCAGATCTAACTCGTCCCATGGCAAAGCACAGCAGAAGCTTAATGCCAGCAACCACAAACTTCCCAATCACGCTTAGCACGCAGCAACTAATTTAGCCACATGTTAAAGAAAAAAATCAGGGACACCTGGGTGGCTCAGCGGTTGAGCGTCTGCCTTTGGTTCGGGGTGTGATCCCAAAGTCCTGGGATCGAGTCCCATATGGGGTTTCCTGCATGGAGCCTGCTCCTCCCTCTGCCCATGTCTCTGCCTCTCTCTCTCTCTGTGTCTCTCATGAATAAATAAAATCTTTAAAAAAAAACAAAAAACACAACAACAACAACCCAGGGGATCCCTGGGTGGCTCAGTGGTTTAGTGCCTGCCTTAGGCCCAGGGTGTGATCCCTGGGTCTCAGGATCCAGTCCCACATTGGGCTCCCTGCTGGGAGCGTGCTTCTCCCTTTGCCTGTGTCTCTGCCTCTGTGTGTGTGTGTGTGTGTCTGTGTGTGTCTCTCATGAATAAATAAATAAAATCTTAAAAAAAAAAAAAAAAAGAAATCATTCTGATACTTGTGTAAATGGTAAGGCGGACTCTCTTGAGGACTGTCTCAATAGGTGCAGAGATCACTGCAATGGGCTTTGGCAGTAGGTCCAAGTGGGGATTTGCAGCCAAGGAGTCGGTGTGGGTCAGTGGATGGAAAGTTAACTAAGTGCAAACCTCAGAAAAGAGGGGGATTTGGTTGAAACAGCCAACAGGACAGGACCATTGCTGAGGGCAGGCCCGGTGAGCCCCCCCTCCACTGTCTGGGGGCTGGTGGGTGGGGCCTGTGGTCACATGTGGAGGACACCACGCGTCCTCCCTGGGGGAGTTCTGGCTAAGCTAAGGTAGGGCTGGCAGCCCAAGCACCTGGCCTACTTGAAAAACAGTCAGAGGAGCCAGACTAAAGTCTGGTCCTCGTCACACACACCCTCTCACAGATAGTCCTCTCCCTGGTAGACGGGAAGGACTGTCAACAGCTGGCAATGTCTCTAAAATGCCAGCCTTTTTCTTCCACAGCTCAAGGAGCCATGATGGAAGGGAAGAGCAGGGCAAACTGCCAAAGTAGCAGGGTGGGGTTCGTGAAAGGCAGCAGCACTAGAAGTGACCAACGTTGGGGCGCCTGGCTGGCTCAGTCAGTAGAGCATGTGACTCTTGACCTTGGAGTCATGAGTTTAAGCCTCAACTTGGGGTAGAGTTTACTTAAAAGAAAAAAAAATATTTTTAAGTGGCAACATTAATAGTTTGTCCCATAGCAGGAAGGGAAGAGCTAGCCTCAAAGTGACAGGGGACACGGACTGGGCACTGCCACGATCTACTGAGGATATGCAACCCATACAAGTGTAATATCACAACACAACAATTGAAGGCAGGAGATTGCATCACACGTTACAGAAAAATATTAGAGTGTGGGGCTCCTGGGTGGCCCAGTCGGTGAAGTGTCTGCTTTTGGCTCAGGTCAGGATCCCAGGGTCCTGGGATTGAGCCCTGCATCATCCACTGGATGATGGGAGCCCGCTTCTCCCTCTCCTTTTGTCTGCCACTCCTCCTGCTTGCGCTTTCTCTCTCTCTCAAATAAATAAATAAAATCTTTTTTAATCAAAAGAGTTTTTAAAAATATTAGAATGCATATAATTGAAAGGTTGTTGGGTAGTCTCCCAATATCCATCTCTTCCCTTAACCTGAATGACACAGTCCTAGATGTTCTTGGGAGTGAGTTTTCCAACGTCCCTGAATCTCAAGGAAGATTTGAAAGAGGAACCGGTCTCCGATCCCCTGGGCATCCAGCCACCAGAGGTAACCCAGCATGGAGCTCACCTCAGTGCCTTGATACAGTGAGCAAAGAGCTAGACCATAACCAGACTTGTCTGTTCCTTTTATAGGACAGGATGACAGAAGTGTGCCACTAGGTGCGGCCACGAGCGCTCTGCATTGCCTGGACTCCCATCTATCCAGGGAAGACATTCTTTGTAGACATACTAAGTGAGCAATGCTTTTATTTTTGCCTTTGAAACATCTTTCAAACGTACAAATCTCACCTCCCAGACCCTTGAGCTGAATTGTTAAGTCTTTAGAAAGCAGCCATTCCTGACAAAATGCACAAAGATTGACAGCTGTCCACCTTCTAGAACCCCACCCCACCACACCCCGTTGGCCAGCCTGAGGCTCTCTCCACCTCCTTCGCTTCTAAACCGCAAGCTGCGGGTTTGGGGCTAGAGCATTATGGAGACCACGATCCATCACAAAGTCAGGGAAAGGAAATAGAGGATTTATTTTTTCCCCACCCCTTTACCCCCTACCCAAGTTACCTGAGTTTCTAAGGGTAGAAACTGTTCTAAGGGTAAAAATCTGTTCAGATTTTTCTTGAGGAGCTAAATAGGCAAGAAACTCAAAACTCAGAAGTCCTGATAATAATAAAATGACCGAAGAAGAGTTTTCCTCTCTTCTATCCTCAGAGCCCTCTCGCCCTCAAAGAAGTCCACAGAGCTGGAAAGATACAGGAGACAAAAGAGAGAAAAATCTAGGGCAGAAACAAAGAAGTGGAGAGCGTCACCACAACGTCCTTGAATGCTAAAACCAAGCCCTGATTAATCACTTTGCGAATCCCCAAATCAACTCTCTCTTTTTCATTAAAAAGGAACCATCTACCCTCTAACATTTTACAGAGCAGGTATAAAATAGAATTGAAAATGTAAATCCGAAACTGTGTCACACCTCACCGAAGCCATAAAACCTGTAGAGAAGTGAAAGTTGCTAAAATAGGCTTCTCTGCTTCTTTGTTTAAACATTGGTGGAGGGCTGCCTAGAACCGAGCCCCAGAAAGGATGGACGTGAGGGGGGCAGGCGGCCGCTAACCGGCTGCACGTGAGAACTTGGGGGGGCAGGAGTTTGGGGCTCAGGCCGGCGGCACCTCCACCTCTCCCGGCCGCCCGCCGTGCTGTCCCCCTGCAGGGCGCCTTCCCCAGCCAAGGGCGCTTAGGAAGGTCAGCTCTGGCGTGGTTGGGCCAAAGCCCCCCAGCCTTCCTCCCGGGGGTCAGTGGCTGCTGAGTCTTTTTAGATGTTAATTTTATGATTCGCTCAAAGGCCTTCAGAAGAAAGAGGCTCTTAAGTAACGAAGGAATCAAATGGGTTTTAGGGCCTTGGCAAGCTGATTCAGATCGGTTCTGGAAAGGTACAGAAGCATGCTGCAGAACTGGTCTGGCTTGGAAGCGAAACCACACTTAGGAGAGAATGTGTGCCACACGGGGAGGCCTTGCTTCCAGAAGGGAACGGAGCGAGGGGCCCTCTCCCGGTGTGGCTGCTTCCTCCCAAGAGACTTCTTCCCTGGCCTGGGAGACTGGAAAGAGTCACCAAATAAAAATGCCTATATTTGAATCTTTATGATTCATAGTGACACAGTAGAAGTTCCTATGACTGAATTTAATCTATTAACGTTTCAACTAAAAAGTATTTTTCCAGACGCCTGGGTGGCCCAGCCGTTGAGCATCTGCCTTTGGCTCAGGTCATGATCCCGGGGTCCTGGGATCGAGTCCCGCAGCAGGCTCCCCGCAGGGAGCCTGCTTCTCCCTCGGCCCGTGTCTCTGCCTCTCTCTGTGTGTCTCTCAACAATAAATAAATAAAATTTAGAAAGAAAGAGAAACTATTTTTCCCCAGTCTTGTCCAACACTCAGAATTTTGGATGACTTACTTTTCACCTCATGGTGGAACTTTCTTTCCATTTGCAAGATTTAAGTGTTTAGCGAGTATTTGCAGGGCTGACAGCCCACCGAAGAGCCACACAAGGCAGCCAGGCACACCTAACAGCGCAGAAGGAAGGAAGTGCAGCGGGGTGCATCTGCTCGGGGTGCAGCAGAAAGGCTCAGCTGTGTCCCACCCCAGTCACCACCACAGCCCACCGTCCCACCGGCCAGACCCTATATAAAGGCAGAGGGGGGCTTAAGTGGCTTCTCTCTTCCTTTTTTTTTTCTTTGTTGTTGTTTTTAATGAACTATTTCAAACATACACAATGACATAAAAAATAATGCAACCAACCCCTTTTACTCTCCCCCGCCCCACAGATTAAAAAAAAATTAAATAAAACATTTAATTTTTAAAAAAATATTTTATTTATGTATTCATAAGAGACACACAGAGAGAGGCAGAGACATAGGGAGAGGGATATGCAGGCTCTCTGCAGGGAGCCTGATGTGGGACTTGATCCTGTGACCCCAGGACCATGCCCTGAGCCGAAGCCAGCCGCTCAACCACTGAGCCACCCAGGCGTCCCTAAAACATTTCAAAACCAGTTTCCAGCGGAACTCTAACCTTAATCTGATTCTCCCTCCCTTCCAGAAGCAGCTCCTATCTTGAACTGAATTTTGCAGGGTCCCTGTCTACATAATCAACCTGAGTTGCCCCAAAATGGTGTGTCAGCACCACGCTGGCTGCCCAAGTCTTGCTCTGTGCAGGCCAGCTGAAGCAATCTGCTGATAGTCCTTCCTGGAACCTGGCTGGGTGCAGAGAGGCACAGGCCGGAGCTCCCCTGGACTTCTGATCACCTGGGTGCGCTGTGCTGGGGTTTGTGAAGAGGGAGGCCCTGCGAGTCTCTGTCCAAGCACTGAGCACCCTGCCCAGAGAGCAGCAGCCCCACCCAGCTGGTCCCAGGCACTGGTTGGGGAGGTAAACAATTTCAAGGACGGTGATCCAAAGTCCCACACACGGGGACCTGGGACAGAGGCCCCACTTGCCCCAGTCTCAGCCCGGTACTGGTGTACAGTATCTATGCTTCTGCAGTTCACATCTTCCACTCAGTATCCTGAGATTTATCCATTTTGACTAGCATCACTCTAGCTCATTCATTTTCATTGCTATTTGGTTTTCCTTTATAGGAAAAGACAACAATTTACTTATCCATTCTTCTGGTGATAGCAATTTCATTTGTTTCCAATTGTCCAGTATCAAAGAATGATACTTGAGATATTCCTATAAGTGTTTCCTGGTCCTGAGCAAGGGCTTGTCTTACTGGATCTTATCATATGCGTATTTTTCAATGTGGTAGATATTTCCAAATTATTCTACCAAGCAGTTACTCAAGTATACTCTGAAGGTTTGCTCCTTATCCGTGCCGGTAGTCGCTATCATGAGTTTGAATTTTCATCAATCTTAAGAGTATAAAATATTTGGGTTTTTTTTTTTTAAGATTTTATTGATTTATTCATGAGAGACACACAGAGAGGCAGAGACACAGGCAGAGGGAGAAGCAGATTCCCTGTGGGGAGCCTGATGCCGGACTCAATCCCAGGACCCCAGGATCATGACCTGAGCTGAAGACTGACACTCAACCACCCAGGTACCCCTTCTTTGTGGTTTTAATATTCTTTGGCCTGATTGTTGGGAACTTTTCCTATTAATTTTCCACCTGTTTCTGTCTTGAGAAATTGCCTGTCTCTTCCATTGGATTGTTCATCTTTGTGAGTAACATTCTTTCTTCCTGTATTTTATATAGTAACCTTCTGCTGCTAGTATTTGTGGGTAAAATAGAGGGCACATACCTTCTCCCAGTCAATGACTTGGAGTCAAATTATACCTTAATTTTGTCTTCTGATGGTGTTTTAAAATTTAATATCAGGAAGTTATCAGTCTTGTTATTTATGCTTTTTTTGTGATTTGTAAGAAATCTTTTCTTAACATGGGATCCTAACCATGTCTTTGGTGGAAAAACGTGAAAATTTTAACCTTTTCTATTTAGATCTTTAATCTATCCTGGAACTGATTTTGTTTATAATATGAAGATTCAATCTTTTTTTAATATATGTAAACTTCACATATTTTTTAAAGATTTTATTTATTTAGTTTAGAGAGCGGGGGAGGGAATAGGTAAAGGAAGAGAGAATCTTGAGCAGCAACTGCGCTGAGCATGGAGCCTCACTCAGACTCAGTCTCACAACCCGGAGATCATGACCTGAGCCAAAATCAAGAGCTGAATGCTTAATTGACCAAGCCCCCAGGCACCCCTAAGATTTTATTTTTAAGTAATATCTACACCCAACATGGGGCTCGAACTCACAACCCTGAGGTCTAGAATCCCACGTTCTACTGAATGAGCCAGCCAGGTGCCCCTGAAGATTTATTCTTACTTTTTCCCATCTGATTAACCAGTTGTCTGGACCCCATCAACCTAAAAATCTGTCTTAAGAGGCATTTGATCTATCAATACTTTTTACTAGCAGTATTATTATCGCTAAATTTAGAATTATTTCTATTTTGCTCTTTCTTTTCCGTGCTCATTTTATGCTACTACCTTTTTTCTGCTTCTCTGCCTTATTTCATTTTAAGAAGTTTGACTTAGTTGCCCCCCCCCCCCCCCCACTGGATTCAAATGTACATACTTCATTCCATGGTCCTCAATTGTTACTGGCATCAGAATCACCTGGAGAGCTTGTTAAAACACAGACTGCTGGTCTCCAGACCAGCGTCCTGATTTAGATTTCTGGTACAGAGCCCAATAACTTGTATTTCTTAAAAATTTCCAGGTGGTGCTGATAATGGTGGTCCAGGAGCCCACTTTGAGAAACACTGTTTAATTCTATTCTCTTAATACTCAGCCTTTGCTTTTTAACATCCATAGTTAACAAAGCATAAAATTAATAAGTATCTTTGCTATTCCTAAAAATATGAGGACCTTAAATATTTGTGTTTTTTTTTGTTCAGGACCTTAAGTATTTGAACTCTGGTTTTCCTCTCTTGTGTCACATGTTTTTGTGATCTGGGATTTTTTTTTAATTTTTACTTATTTGTGATGGTCACAGAGAGAGGGGCAGAGGGAGAAACAGGCTCCATGCACCAGGAGCCCGACGTGGGATTTGATCCCAGGGTCTCCAGGACCGCGCCCTGGGCCAAAGGCAGGCGCTAAACCGCTGAGCCACCCAGGGACCCTGTAGTCCAGGATTTTAATTTGACCTTGTCTTTTAACTCCCAAATCAGATCCCATTATTGTTTTCAGGTTGAGGTTATGAAGACCTTCACATATGCTGACCAGTTTTGTTTGCTCAGATCTCATTCTTGAGATTTCAGAACTTCCTCCTGGAATTATTTTCTTCTTGTGAATTGCACGCTTTAGTTCTCTCACTGAGGGTCTGCTGGCAGTAAATGCTCAAATTTTTTTGCTGTTACTCTTTGTTATTTTTGAATTTGTCCATTTTGTTTGTGGGAGTAAGGGTATGTGGGGAAAGGGTATGAAAACATCTTTTTTTGTACTCACACTCTTGAAGGATAGGTTAGCTAGACATAATTTTTCTATTTTACCACTCACTGTGTCTCAGCATTTTGAAGGTACCACCTCTTTCCTGCCTCCACTTGCACTCTTATCTTTGAGAAATCCACTGTTGATCTCACTGTCACACCTTCTTAAGGCACCTGTCTTTCTGTGGCTACATGTAGTTGTTTTTCTTCAGTGATCTCAGTATCTCTATGCTGAGTGAAGGTCTTTGTTTTATTTATTCTGTTTAGGACTCACCATTATTCCTGAATCTAAGGATTCATCGCTTTGAGCAATTATAAAAAAATTGTTAGACATTCTCTTGTTGAAAAGCACTTTTTACCTGTTCTCACCATCACTCATGGAAGTTTTAGGAGAAGCATATTAGATCCTCCTGGTTTATTCTCCATGTCTCTTCACCTCTGCTTTTTCTCCATCATTTTGTCTCTCTGTGCTGTGTTCTGGGAAATTCTTCAGCTCTAATTTGATTCTTTCTTTAGATATGTCAAATCTATTTAACCTATTTGGTGTTTGTTTGTTTGTTTTAATTTCATTGAATATACTTTTAAGCTCTTAGATGTTCTATTTAGTGCTTTTCCAAATCAACCTAAAACTGATCAGTGCTATTAGAAGTTAGGATAGTAGTTACCCTTAGGAGAGATATGGGTAATGACTGGAAGGAAATATGAGGGATGGGGGGTTTGGGGTGCTGGTAATGTTCTGTTTCTTATTATGGGTGCTAATTACACAGTTGTGTTCAGATTGCAAAATTTCATCAAGCTATCCACTTATAATTTGTGTACTTTTGGGTATGTATATTACTATGATTATATTCTTGTTCCTTGTACTCTTGTTCCTTTCTTGTGTATATTTTTAAATTTAACCAAACATTTAAGGCATTCTTTTTTTTTTTTACGCTGTATTTGATAAATCCAATATCATAAGTTCTTAGGAGTTTTTGTTAATTCTAATTTATGGTCGCTTCTTTCTTCATGTTTTTTAATTTCGGAGTGGGAGCTTATATTCTGGCATTTATCGGTAGGAATCCTATAAGGCCTAGATTGAGACTATGTCTCCCCAGAAGGATCTGCACTGCTTTTGTCAGATGCCCAGAACTGTTACCAATTCAGGCTCATAAAATTAACTTCTCAAACCACTCAGTGTAGATTAAAACCTCAAACTCCAAACCTGATATATGGTCACAAATTCCTGGAAGCTACTTTTCTTCCCCACCCAGAGCATGGGCAAAGACAAATTACCTTATACTTCTCTTTGGTAAAAGTCTGATTTTTTATATATATATATATATTATTCAGTCCATTATTTCCTGGAGGCCATAGCCCTTGGTGGGGAGGAGTCTTAGAATGCTCAGGTTCATCTCCCTAATGTGCATGAGCACCCCTCTACTAAGGCATTGTCTACCAGGCCTACATGACCATGGAAGCATCTAGGTCACCAGACTAAGTACCCCCAGCATTTGCTTACAACTGCAGTTTCCAGCTCCCATTCCATGTGTGGCTCCTGGGAGTTTCCTTGGCCTTCTTCTGACCTCAAACACACTGAAAAGGATATTCGTTACATTTAACCTAGCATTTCTAGGTGTTTTGTATTTGGGTTACCCTGTTTTCACTTTGTTGTTGTTTGTTCTGATGAGTTAGCAGAGGTTCCAGCCTAGTTAACAACACAGTGTGTCTTGGGAGCTGAGCACAGGGCACTATTTTTGCTGGTGAAGCTCTAACAAACCTTGCACGGCTCAAGGGCCAGCAGCTCTGGTGGCGGTTGCCCAGCATGTAGAGTGAAGCTGATTAGGGCAAAAGCAGCACCTCTCCGGAGGCATGAGGTTGGGGTAGTGTTCTCAGAGTCATTCCTGGAAGCCCAGCACAGATCTTGCTCCTCCAGATCTCCCAGTGATTTTGTAAGAATCTAATTCCCTTTGTCATAGCTCTTTCTCCTTAAAATAGAAAGAGTGGTTTCTGTTATCTATGACTGAACCCTGCCTAGCACAGACAGCAAGAGTCCCAAGACAGAAGTGATTAATAAACATAAAAGGGTTTGGCCATATTTGTAATTGGAGAAATGCAAATTAAAAGGATATGTTTTTAATTTTTTTAATTGTTTTTTCAAAAAGATACATTTTACCTATTACATTGGCAAATATTCAAAATATGATGTCCAGTGATGGTCAAGATTTGAAGAAACAGAGACACTCTCATTCACTGCTGCTAATAGAAGATTAGTACAACTTTTCTGGATAACAAAGCTTTAAAAGTATATACAACCTTTGACCTGGTGATTCTACTTCTTATAGTTTAACCTAGAGGAATAATCAAGTATGTGCACAAAGATTTAATTGCAAGAATATTCAATGAATGATTGTCTGTAATTTTCTTTTTTTGGTAGTTTTTTAAAAAGGAAATTATCTCATGTTGAACAATTGAGGGCTGGCCAAATAAATTACAGCACATACATAATAGAGAACATAATCCAAACTTTGAAAAATCTGTAATACAAGAATGCTAAAGACAAGGGAAACTGTTGTTAATGTTAAATGGAAAAACCAGTGGCAAACAGCATGCACAAGATGATCTCGTTTTTAGTAAAATAAGAAGCTAATGAAACAATATTTTCAAAATATTAGCAAACAATAAGCATCTCACAAACATTATTTTGAGCAAAGAAGCCAGAGATAAAACACCTCACTTTAAAAGAAGCCAAAATCATGTTTGCCTTGATGTGTCTGGGGTGGAGAGGATTCAGGGAAAATGGATATTGATTGGGAAGGAGCATAGGAAAACTTCTGGGTGCTGGAAACATTTTATATCTTGAGCTCAAATGTGGTCATACAGGTATCCACAAATACACAACTTTATTGAGCTATGCACCGAAGATGAGTATTCTTCATGCACCTTATTGTCTGTGTGTTAAAATTCAATGAAAAAGTAAATCATTCTGCTGGTGTGTCCTGTGCCCTGCCCTCATGCTGGAGCAGATGGTTAGTCACATGCTGGTTGTCTGGAGAGAGGTGTGACAAAGAGCTAGCCTATGTAGCAGCAGCTTCTTTCAGCCCACGTTCTCCTCTGGGCTGATCGATCCTAGGGCTGTACCAGCTGCCCTGCCTGCAGAGTTCAGGAAGGAAATTCCTTAGCCATTGGATATGTCCATCTTCACACTGAGGTTTGCCTTGGTCTCTGCCCCTACCTCTATGGATGGCCCCATCTGAAAACATCCTAGGGCAAGAAAAAGGCAAAGAGAAGGAGGGTGTGCCCCAGGAGAGGAGGAGGATGGAGGTGAGAAATGGGGAGCAAGACATCTAAAGGATCTATTTCAAGGAATTACTAAGCAGGGACAGCGGTCAAATACCTCCCATTGGAAAGAAAGAAAAGAAAGAAAGAAAGAAGAAAGAAAGAGAGAAAGAAAGAAAGAAAGAAGAAAGAAAGAGAGAAAGAGAGAAAGAAAGAAAGAAAGAAAGAAAGAAAGAAAGAAAGAAAGAAAGAAAGAAAGAAGCAGGCAGGCGAGTGGGAGCATAAAAGACTTCAAAGATGTGCAATAAAATATAATAGAGTTATGGATGATTTTTATTTTTTTGTTTGACTGCATTTTCTTTCTTTTTCTTTTTTCTTTTTCTTTTTTTTCCAACAAATGTGTATTATTCCTGGAATAAGAAAAAGAGGGTGTTTGTGCTTTATGGTACTTAACATGTTACAGTAAGAAGTGCACAACATGTATCAGTTCCCAGCAGGTCCTTTTCAATTTTGATCTTCTGTCCATCTGCCCTGGTCGTAGATTATCTCAGGTCAACCCAATCTGGTCTGTGATCATCTTGGGGAATGTATAACCTTTAGGATTGTGCAAGAAATGTGATTTTACTGGGAGTCTTTTTCTTGATAACAAATTACTGAAGATGGAGCCAAGAAAAAAAAGGTGCTCTGGCATTCATGAGCAGATGTGCTGGATTCTCTCCAGCACTACACACAAGGTGAGTCCTGGGCACAGAGCTGTGAAGGAGGGAGTGGTTACCTCACACCACCAGGCCTTCACTTTCCATGCTCTTCCTCCCTTTAAACACTTGTTCCTAGGAAGGGCTCTATAGACACTTTCCTACTGAACTTAAAAGCACTTAGAGGGGCACCTGGATGGCTCAGTTGATTGGGTGTCTGCCTTCGGCTCAGGTCATGATCACAGGGTCCAGGGATCAAGCCCCAAGTTGGGCTCCCTGCTCATTGGGGAGTCTGGTTCTCCCTCTCCCTCTGTCCCTTCCCAGACTTGTGCTCACACTTTCTCTCTCTCAATAAGTAAATAAAATCTTGGGGGGGGGGGGGCACTTAGAGAACAGAGCCCTCAAGAGGCTCAGAATCCAAGGAGAGATTCTCTGGTTGTAGATTTCTGCAAAAAAGTCAGCTGCCACATGGGTGTTTTAATGATGGGACAAGCAGCCTCTCCCACCCACTCAGCCACTATAACCCTGACCTATTTCCCACTTACTGTTCTTACTTCACTGTTCCTGACCTGGATGGCTTGTAGTTGTTGCCATAAGGTAAAATCGTATCATTGTTGATTCCGCCTCATTCTATACTCAGTTTGGTGATCACATGCTTCTGAAAAGAAAGTCTGAGGTGACCTGGGATGCCCAAGGGGCTTCTCTGCAGGAAGTGGGCCTACTAAGTGCTGGAAAGTTGCATGTAGTTGGGAGGCAAGGAGATGCAAGGGCCTGGAGACAGGACTATGATGAAACCCATCTGGCTGGAGCAGGGAATTTAGGTGGAGTTCTTTCTGCCCACAGGCTAGATAGAAGCTCAAGATGCATTTCCTGATAGGATGGATGGCATGGTAGGATATGGAAGAGCGGCTGATTAATGTGGATTTTATGTTGTAAGTGATAATGAGCCAAATAAATACTCTGAGCAGCCCAGTGATAAGCTGAAAACGTACTTTAGGGAGATGGATCTGTGCAGGACAGATAAGGAAGGGAGAGCTGGTGATGAGGAAGCTGGGCTGTAGGCTACTCCCCAGCAGAGAGAAGCCTTAGGGAGGCAGCCACAAAAACAGACCTTACAAAATAAGAATCACTGGATTTTAGTGCCTAATTAGATGTGAAGGGTCCACAGTAGGAAAGGACCAAAGTCAGTGCTGACATATAAACCTGGGGAAATTTGATTCACTTCCCTGCGCCTTTCCCATTAATTCATTCACTGCTCATGAATTGAACATTTACTGTGTGGCAGGCCCTATGCAAGAGCTAGAGATGAAAAAGATGGATAAGAGAGACTGTGCCATGAAGTTCATAGCCTAGTGCAAGAAAAGATAGAATCTGCAGTTATAAAAATGATGTGGAGATGCAGGATGGGCACTTGGCCCAGGCAGGAGGGTCTTTAATCCCTCATGACACATAGGGGACCATCAACGTTAACACCTCCCTCCCACATTGGCTGACTCTGCCCTGGCTTTTTTTTTTTTTTTTTTAAGATTTTATTTATTTACTCATGACAGACACACAGAGAGAGGCAGAGACACAGGCAGAGGGATTAGCAGGCATCATGCAGGGAGCCTGATGTGGGACTCAATCCCCCGACTCCAGGATCACATCCCAGGCTGAAGGTGGCGCTGAACCCATGACCCACCCAGGCGGCCCCTGCCATGGCTTTAGATGGAAGCAAAAGGTGAAAATTCCCAAGGGGCTGGAGGTGGGGTCTTGTGTGAAGGAGAGCACTGTAAAGAGGAAGGAGCTTGAGAAACTTGCCTTCTTTTCCTGATCCCAACCATACCATGTTGCTATATATTTGGTTAGATCCCTGCTTAGCTTCTCACCTACTTTCTCCCACTATCCTAAAGATACTGCTGAGAATTCTGGATGTTGGAGTTGGAAAAAAAATTAATATACACAACCTTATTTTGTAGATGAAGAAACTCCCCTGGCAATGTTCCGTGTTCTTCATACCTCTCTCTCCTTGCTTTCACCAACCAAACTTAACTATTCTGGGTCATTAGCAAGATAAGTGATGAATACACAATAATGTGTTAATAAATCATAGAGTGGTGTTATGAACTGGTAATGACTTAATGTGTTTTTCCTTCTAGGGTCATATATATTTTATAACAAAGTTCTCCAATACTCTTAACAACAATGAAGCCAAGTAAAAAAATGTATGCCCCTAGATGGATAGAATCAGATAGGAGCATAAGAGGGTAAGGAGGCTATCTGCAGAAGAAAGAGAGAGCTTCCCCAATTTCACCTTCCAAACCCAGTTTGCTGCCTCCTTGGCTTTCTATGAATGCAGCTAACCTAATACATTCAAATTCTTCTCACATGGACCAAGCTGATGGATGTATGATCTAATCAGGAGCAAGGGCAGGTGGGAGTTAACAGTCATGAAGGTAAGAGGACACCATAGAAACAAGACGGGAATGATATAATCCTCTATTCCTCTTCCCTAATATTGGGATTTGAAATAATTTCATAAGCAAAGTAAGGTATGTAATGTCAATTGCATATCAGAGATTTAGATCAATGATGTAGGGTCAGAAACCCCAGGAAGCATCAAAAGATGGGCCCTGGGATCCCTGGGTGACGCAGCGGTTTAGCGCCTGCCTTTGGCCCAGGGTGCGATTCTGGAGACCCGGGATCGAATCCCACGTCGGGCTCCCGGTGCATGGAGCCTGCTTCTCCCTCTGCCTATGTCTCCGCCTCTCTCTCTCTCTCTCTGTGACTATCATAAATAAATGAAAATAAAAAAAAAAAAAAAAGACAAAAGATGGGCCCTATCTTCCCAGTGCTGACACTGATGAGCTAGGACCCACCTCCTAGGGCAGATTTACTGTGTTCTCCGGGCCTCTGGCCTGATTTCCTCTCCAAACAGTACAATGTTTCTGCTGCACCAAGGACCAGCCAAGGGGACAGAAAGGCTGAAATTCAGCTCAGGCTCAGCTCACCAAGCCCTACGTCATGACTCGTCTACACCAGTCCAGAGTAAAGAGTACCTTTTCTTTTAGTGATCTGACTAAAGAACTGTCTGTTTCTAATTTGAACAAAGGCATAACTATCTATCTATCTCTTGCCTCCCTGGAGACTACAGAAGACTAAACTGATGCCTTTGTAAATAAGTAAGGTAACTTCACTCCCTTTCAGGGCTGATGTCAAGACCATGCCAAACAAAACACAGTACTGAATTTAAAAGAACACATTGGAGAGTAATTTCCCTCATGCCTCCAAGTGTCTTGAAAATTTTCCATTGCCACCACTTCTATTCATCTCAGATAATGCAATAAGGCAAGAAAAAGAAATAAAAAGCATAAAAAGTGAACAGGGAGAAGTAAAATCATATTTATTTGTAGATAACATGATTATAAGCATAGAAGAAAAAATTTATCAAAGTCACTGTCTATAAGGCAATACTCAAAAATCAGTCATATTTCCATATATCTACAACCCAAAATTTGGAAATTAAAAAAATTGAATATCATTTATAATAGCATCAAAAACATAAATACCTAGGGCTAAATCTAATAACAAGTACCAGATCTCTATGCTGATAACTGCAAAACATTTCTAAAAGAAATTAAAGAAAACCCAAATAGATATTCTAACATGAAGAAGGAAGAGATCCATGTAGTGGTAATGTATCTACATTTGACTTGAAGTGATAAAGTATTAGTTCTAGGGACACCTGGGTGGCTCTGTGGGTAAGCCTCTGCCTTCCGCTCAGGGCGTGATCCTGGGATCTGGGATTGAGTCTCACATTGGGCTCCTTGTGTGGAGCCTGCTTCTCTCTCTGCCTATGTTTCTGTCTCTCTCTATCTCTCATGAGTAAATAAAATCTTTTAAAAATATATTAGTTGAGCAGCCTGGGTGGCTCAGTGGTTTAGTGCCACCTTTGCCTTCGGCCCAGGGCCTGATCCTGGAGACCCGGATCAAGTCCCACGTCGAGTCCCACGTCGGGCTCCCTGGATGGAGCCTGCTTCTCCCTCTGCCTGTGTCTCTGCCTATCTCTCTCTGTTGCTCATGAATAAAAAAAAATATATATATATATATACATATATATTAGTTTTAATTAGACTATGAAATGTTAAGTCTGTACATTATAATCCCTAGAACAACCATTAAAAACATACAAAGAGATACAATGAAAAATTCAATAGAAAATAAAAATGAAGCGGTTGCCTGAGTGGCTCAGTTGGTTGAGTGTCCAACTCTTGATTTCAAGTCATGATCTCAGGGTGGTGGGATAGAGCCCCACACTGGCTCTAAGCTCTGCAGGAAGTCTGCTTTGGATTCTTTCCCTCTTCCCCTCCCCCTGCTTTTTCTCTCTCTCATAAATAAATAAATCTTTTTTTAAAAAAAAGAAAAACAGGGGCAGCCCAGGTGGCTCAGTGGTTTAGCGTCACCTTCAGCCCAGGGCCTGATCCTGGCAACCCGGGGTCGAGTCCCATGTCATGCTCCCTGCATGGAACCTGCTTCTCTCTCTGCCTGTGTCTCTGCCTCTCTCTTTGTGTCTCTCATGAATAAATAAATAAAATCTTTAAAAATAAATAAATAAAAACATTAAAAAACACTCAGATAATCCAAAATAAGATAGGACAGAACAAGTAAATGGTGAAAAACAGGGAAGAAGCAAAAAAGAAATAATTTTTTTAACTAACCTAAATCGAGACATGTCAATAACTCCATTAAATACAAATAATCTTTTTTTTTTAAAGATTTTATTTATTTATTCATGAGAGACACACACAGAGAGAGGCAGAGACATAGGCAGAGGGAGAAGCAGGCTCTATGCAGGGAGCCTGACATGGGACTCGATCCCAGGTCTCCAGGATCACACCCTGGGCTCAAGGCAGCGCTAAACCCCTGAGCCACCCAGGCTGCCCAAATATAAATAATCTAAACCAGTGTCTGCGAATTTTTCTATAAAGTACCAGATAGTAAATATTTGGAGATTTCTCAGTCATATGATCTGTGTTGCAACTACTCAAGTCTGCTTTTGTAAGGGAAAACCTGTCAAAGAAAAGAGATTAATGAATGAGCATGGCTACGTTTTAATAAAACTTTAGTAACCAAAACAGGCCACTAACCAGATCTAACCCACAGGCATAGTCGCAGGCCATGATCTTGACATGCAAATTAAGAGATGAGTTTCAGAATAGATGAAAATACGAGACTATATGCTGTCTGCAAAATACACACACACACATACACACACACACACATTCATCTTAAGTATAACGACAGAAGTAGCTTACAAAGAAAAAGATGGAAACCAACGTGCCACGCAAACACTAACCAAGGGAAAGCTGGAGTGGTTAGGATAATACCAGACAAAGGAGACTTCAGAGCAAGAAAAATGACCCAGGATAAAGAGGGACATAATGGCTGAAAGACAATTCTCTAAAAGCCCTCACATCTCTGAACATCTTGTGAGCAGAGGCAAATGACTATCTTGGATCTTGAGTATTTTTTCAAAGATGTTTGTGCAGTAACAGCACTGGACACAGAAACCACTCCCCTCCCGACAGCGGCTGGTTTGCTTTCAGTCCAGTATAATAACTGCAAAGGTCAGGAAGATTTCCCACCCATGATCAAAGATTTGGGGTTCCCTAATCCCAGGGATCATCTGCTGTGCTACAGCCCACTGCACAGGCAGGTGCCATCTGGCCCTGGTTGCATCAGCCACTGAGCAATGGGGTTCAAGGAAGTGGTGAAAAGGCTGACAGTGTGGCTACTGCTTTTGTGGCTACTAACATCCTGTGTCTTCTGCCAGCATCTATGAAACCGTGGCAGGCTAACAAGCTTGCAAGTGGGGTAAAACCTCATACCCTTTACTGCGCTTGCAAAGGATAAAAGGGTTGCCAAGATGGCACAGCCATTCTAAATGTGCGTGCACGGGGATCCCTGGGTGGCTCAGCGGTTTGGCGCCTGCCTTTGGCCCAGGGCGTGATCCTGGAGTCCCGGGATCGAGTCCCGCGTTGGGCTCCGGGTATGGAGCCTGCTTCTCCCTCTGCCTGTGTCTCTGCCTCTCTCTCTCTCTCTCTCTCTCTATCATGAATAAATAAATAAATAAATCTTTAAAATAAAAATTTAAATGTGCCTGCACGTGACAACAGAGCTTCAAAATACCTGTAGCAAAAAATGATAAAATGAAGGGGAAATGGACAAATCCAAAATGACAGGTGGGGAGTTCATTACTCCTCTCCATGATCGATGGAACAAGTAGAAAATTAGCAAAGACACAAAACTGAAACACATTATCAACCAATTAATATGACTGATACTTGTGAATAGTTCACTTAATATCGTTCATCCTGAGAAACACTCACCAAAGTAGACCATATCCAAGGTCCTAAAACAAGCCTTGATAAAGTTAAAAGAATCGAAAGAATACAAAATTTGTTCTGTGACCACAATGGAAATAAATCAGAAATCAATAAGAGAAAGAGAGCTGGAAAATCTCCAACCTTAAAAATTACTCAACAGTACTTCTAGTTTCAGCTCTCCAGCCTTGGAGAGACCCCACATTTTCATGGGCTTTAGCTCTGGAAGCCCCACCATGCTTTCAGGCAGGGGAAGAGGAAAATTAACCATTTTGAAAAACTCCCAAAGCGATCTCCATAACAAAGGGCTTCCCTCTAAGGGAGTCTTATCTGATTTGAAGGAATGGCAATTAGCCAATTCAACCCCCCCCTCAAGCCTTGTCTCGGGTAAGGAGAGGGAAAAAAAATCCAAAAACTGCTTCTGAAGGTCACTGCCCCAGGACTCAAGCCCACTAAAAACAAATTTAATGATATGATTACAGAATATCTCCCTCCCCTCACACCTTACCACCATATCGACAGGGCTCTGGTATACAGTAATAGGGATTACAATGGAGAGCGCTGGCTGCAAAACACAGACTCTAAGAAATTCTTAGGAAAGCCTAAAGACAACAGGAAAGCATTAAAAATTGAGGAAACTAGAGGAAATTTCTGGTACTTGCAGCAATAGCAAACATTAAACACAGGCAACTCCTGGCCCGATGAACATAAAATTTTACCCTAAAAGCCTGATTACCCCAGTTCCTCTTACCTGATACATTATGTCTGGCTTTTAACAAAAAAATTACTAGGCATGTTAAAAGACAAGAAAAATTACAGTATGAAAAGACAAAGCATCAGAACCTGACTCAGAAATGACACAGAGTTTGGAACTATCACACAGGGAATTTTTAAAGTCTATAAGGAAAAAGTAGACATGTAAGAACAATAGCAATAAGCACACCATATGGCCAATCATCTTTCACAAAGATGCAGAGTCAATTCCGTGGAAGAAAGTCTTTCAGAATATATAAAGAACTCTCAAAATTCAACAGTAAGATAATAAACTTTTTTTAAAAAAAATATTTTATTTCTTTATTTGAGGAGGAAGCGGGAGAGAATCCCAAGTAGACTCCCTGCCGAGAGTGGAGCCTGAAGGCGGGTGCGATTCCAAAACCCTGAGATCACAACCCAAAGCAAAATCAAGGGTCAGCTGCTTAACCAACTAAGCCACCCAGGTGCCCCCAACCTGTTTTTTCTTTTTTTTTTTTTTAATTTTTTTTTATTTATTTATGATAGGCACACAGTGAGAGAGAGAGAGGCAGAGACACAGGCAGAGGGAGAAGCAGGCTCCATGCACCGGGAGCCCGATGTGGGATTCGATCCTGGGTCTCCAGGATCGCGCCCTGGGCCAAAGGCAGGCGCCAAACCGCTGCGCCACCCAGGGATCCCCTGTTTTTTCTTTTTAATGGGAAAAAGACTTGACCAGATCTTTTGTCAATATTTATCACAAAGAAGCCCATAAAATGATGTTCCAACATCATTAAGCCTTTATAAAATTGCACATTAAAACCCTGATGAGGGGGATCCCTGGGTGGCGCAGCAGTTTGGCGCCTGCCTTTGGCCCAGGGCGCGATCCTGGAGACCCAGGATCGAATCCCACATCGGGCTCCCGGTGCATGGAGCCTGCTTCTCCCTCTGCCTGTGTCTCTGGCTCTGTCTCTGCCTATGTCTTTGGCTCTGTCTCTCCTTCTATCTCTCAAGAATAAATAAATAAATAAATAAATAAATAAATAAATAAATAAATAAATAAATAAATAAATAAATAAATAAATAAATAAATAAATAAATAAATAGAAAGAAAGAAAGAAAGAAAGAAAGAAAGAAAGAAAGAAAGAAAGAAAGAAAGAAAGATGACCTCGAGAAACCGTCTCCCCGTCCGGGAAGGAGGTCGACCTCCCACCCCCGCCCAGGCCGGGAGCCGGCCCCCAGGGCAGGGCCGCGCCCCTCGACACCCGCCCCGGTGGGGACGGGAGCCCTCCCCGAGGGCAGGGCCGCGCCCCTCCCCCACGGGCACTTTCTCGGGCGGGACGAGGCGCGCCCGCCGCACACGCGGTCGCGGTCGCGGTCGGCTCCTCACGCACGCCCCGTGACTGCGCAAGCCGGTCGGCGCTCCTCCCGAGTTGGGAACCAGCTAGGACAGGAGCGGCGACTTCCACCGAACTAGAGCCCAGCCGCTCGCTGGGACTCAGCCCCCGGCCCCCGCCCCGCCCCGCTCACCTGCGCGCGCAGCCCCGCCCCAGCGCGCCCCGGAGACCGCGGCGCCGGCCCGCACGCTTTTATACGGCGCTATTTTGGTCCCGCAGCCTGATTGGCGGGTTGCGGGTGACGACACGCTCGCGCGCCGCGGGGCGGAGCCGAGACGGGGGGAGGGGCGCTTCCGGCGGGACTGGGGAGCGCGGAGGGGGCTGTGTGTGAGCAGGCTCCGCGGAGCCGAGGCTGGAGGCTCGGGGGCGGGGGGGACCCGGGGCGCTCCCCCCGAACCTCCAAGCCCGCTCCGTGGTCTGTCGGTGACGTTAGAGCTCAGGGAAGGAGCCTGAGAGCCGAACTGACTCGTGCTTCGGGGACGGAGTTGCCGGGCGGCGTTCGGCGTCTTACAAAGCACGTGCTGCGAGCAGCCCGCGCTGCCCCGGGGTGGTCTGGTGCCCGGCCTCGCCCGGCGGCGCTCCTGCGGCCCGGCCCTGGCTCTGCACCGCCGGCCTCCGAGCCCCCGCGGTGCGTCCTGCCCGGCTCCAAACCAGCTCCCGTGCCCTCGTCCCGGATGCTGAGCACGCAGCCACGTCTGTCCTGTCCTGCTGTCTGGCTGCCCGCCCTGTCGCGCTGCATTATTTTTCTGAGTTTCGGGGTTTTCCAGTTTTCTTTTTGGTGACTGGTTCGCTGCGTCGTGGGTGAAAGTTACTGAATAAACGCCAAGGGCGGTTCACGGAAAACCCTTTTAATCCTCCCAGAGCAAAGAGGACCTTGGAGGAGCTACTGCTCCCTGTCGGACGGTGGTTCTGCTCCTGGGTTCTGGGCCTCCTTCCAGTCCCGTACTGTCGCCTCTGGCTGCAAAGGCCATAAAGGCCTCTGTGATTTCCGTAGCTCACAGCCTGCATTATCATTTGTAGTTGGTGTAGAAAGAACCTAACATAGGATTGAACACGAACATCACTAACAACTATCATTAATTTCAGTGTGCTGGGCATTGCAAGTGCTTAACAGATGTTTGCTTTAAAAAAAAAAAAAAAGATTTTATTGATTTATTCATGAGATACAGAGAGGCAGAGACATAGGCAGAGGAAAAAGCAGGCTCCCTGGGGGGGGGGGGGATCCTGATGTCGATCCCAGGACCCCAGGGGATCATACCCTGAGCCATCCAAGCCCCCCAAGAGGTGTTTCCTTTAATCCTCATGAAATCCTCACCTATGACTTAGATACCATTCTTGTACCCATTTTACAGAAAAGGAAACTTAAGGCCCAGAGTGCTAGACTAGCTTGACCCAAGTCACATGGCAGTAGGATGGCAGTGCCGGGATTTTTACACAAGGTTGTCCCACTCCAGTGTTGGTGCCCTTCATTACTAAGTTCTGCAGTTCTTTTCACTTTGTCTTACCTAATTGGAAATTCAGTCTTAGGCTGACACAAAATTGAATTGTGATCAGTGAGTAATTGTTACAAATCCTCAGTGAGATGTTTGTCCTGTTGCTGGCTTCAGAAAAGGATTAATACTGAGGGAAAATAATGGTACCAGGTGTCTTAAAAATCTCCACTTCCTCAGATTGTATGAAACATGCAGTACAAAGTTTCTAAATTTTTTTTTTAATTTTTATTTATGATAGTCACACAGAGAGAGAGAGAGAGAGAAGCAGAGACACAGGTAGAGAGAGAACCAGGCTCCATGCACCGGGAGCCCGACGTGGGATTCGATCCCGGGTCTCCAGGATCGCGCCCTGGGCCAAAGGCAGGCGCTAAACCGCTACGCCACCCAGAGATTCCCAGTACAAAGTTTTTGAAAAGGTTCTGGGTTCTACTGTGCTTGTCAATATGGAGACTGGACTATTCACAAAGTGGCTCACTTAGATCCACTTGGTTGGTTAGGAAACAAGAAACAAACAGGTTAGAAGAATGACTTTCAGGGACACCTGGGTGACTCAGTCAGTTAAGTATCCGCCTTCAGCTCAGGTCATGATCTCAGAGTCCTGGGAGGGAGACCCACATCAGTCTCCCTGCTCAGTGGGGAGCCTGCTTCTCTCTCACTCAAGTAAATAAATAAAATATTTTTTTAAATCTTTAAATAATAACTTTCAGATATTTTTCTACACTTTACCCAAAGCTACCAGAACTACCTGATGGAAGTCCTAAGAACAGCTGACTGCTAGGAGTAATCCCCAGCCTACCACTCTCCCTCTATGCCTAATGCTATGTGAGTTTCCAATTTTTTTTTAAGGTTTTATTTATTTATTCATGAGAGACAGAGAGAGTGAGGCAGAGAGGCAGGGACAGGGAGAGGGAGAAGCAGGTTCCATGCAGGAAGCTCGATGTGGCACTCGATCACACTCTTAGCCGAAGGCAGACGCTCAACTGCTGAGCCACCCAGGCGTCCCCCAGATTTCTCTGAACCACATTTTCCTTATCTGTAGCTGACTGCTGCAAGGATTAAGTTTAGATATGTGAAGTTCCTGTATTCTTTTGTGGTGTATATGAACTGTTTAAAAAAGAGTTTATTTATGAGAGAGAGCATGAGCGGGAGGGCCAGAGGGAGAGAGAGAATCCAAGCCAAATGTACTAACCACAGAACCTGACAACCCTGAGATCCTTTTGTGGTGGATATAGATATTCAAAAATATTAGTTCTTTCTTGCCCTTTCTCTGAATGTTTAAGAAGGAAAGCACATAGCTGTGATGATTATGTCTTTATTGTTCCTTTTAGAGAGCTACATTTACCACACTGAATTTTATAGTCAGGTAGTAATTTACATTAAGACCAATCTTACCATTTATAACCCTTATTGAAACTTCAGTAACATCATTTCCAAATATTAGCTTCAGGAGTACGTGGGTGGCTTGGTCAGTTAAGCATCAGTCTCTTGATTTCGGCTCAGGTCATGAGACTGACCCCGTGTCAGGCTCCACGATCAGTAGGGACTCTGCTTAGGATTCCCTCTTTCTCTCCCTCTTCCTCTCCCGCCTCGTGACCATGTGCACACATGCACACACTCTCTCAAAAACAAAAAACAAATATCAGCTTAAACTTTAGTTGTGCTTGACATTCATTTAACAGTTACCGAAATCTGTTAAGTAAAAGACATCAATTGTTATTTAGTAGAGCTTCTGAAACATTTCAGCAAAATAGCCTGGTTCACAAATAGGTATTAGGCATACTTTTATGGTAAGACCTGTTCTTTCTAACTGGTCCCAAGCTCCAATTCTGACTATAATTTTTAATGAAAATGATTTGGTCTGGCAACACCAAAAAGAAAAGGAAAACAAACACAAAAAGAACTAAGAACAGAAATCGGCATTAACAAAAATTAGAGTTTTTAAAATATAGAAAGGATATTGTTCCCTTTTAAAGTCATTCATTTTGTTAATTGATCTTGCATAATCACTTTCATCACTGCCAGTGAAAGAAATACTTTTACATCCTCTTCTCAAGTATAAGGTTATAAAATGTACTGAGTGTGTGTGTGCATATTGTGTGCTACACTATGAGGAAGCAGTGGGTATTACCTCAAAAATGCAAGCTTTGCAAACCACTACACATCCTAGGTGTTTTAAGTGAACTGAGTTTCTAGAACCTTGCAAAGCATTAAATCTAACTAAATGATTTGAGTTTAAGTGGAGCTATTTTCATCTAACTCAAAAAGTATGTGACTTAAGTAAGCAGCATGTACTTGACATTGTTTGGATTATTTGATTTGATCAAATGAGCAACCAATTTAATAGAAAACTAATTAGACAAACCCACTTTGTTAGACTACATTATCTTATATTTTAAGAAGGTCTTTAATAGAGCTTGTATTTTCTAATGATGAGAAATTGATGTACAATTATATGTAATATGATATGAGAAATTAATGTATAACATGTAATATACAAGGTTGGTTATGGCAAAAAACTGATGTTATAAGTTACAAAAATAGTCATATGAACTGAGCATGTGATGTGATAAATGCTGGATGCTAATGTACCTCAATATAATAGTTTTGCTTCATTATTTTAATTCCTTTCATTGCCAACAAGAGTAATTTAAGGTGTGATTCACTCGGATTGTTTTTTGGTTCAATAAAGGGCTGTGTTTGAAGAACTGTCTATCCCTTGACTCTTACTGTTGCCCCAATACAACATCTTCTGTTGACAAAACCGAGGAACCAAAGAGTGGCAGGCAATGAAAGTGCTCTCTACTATTGTGAAATGAGTGATTACAACCTCCACCCTGGAACCTGAGCTCATGAGAATCTACATTTCAAGTGGCACGTTTGAAGCATGTGTGCATTCAGTCATTCATTCATTTATTCATTCAACAAATAATTCTTGATCTCTGTTGTATCCTAAGCATACAAATAAATCTGAATAGGTCATAGTACCCGTTCTGACTGGCTTGCAGTCTAGAAGGGATGAGAGATGAATAAACAGCTGAGAACTAATTACAATGGAGGAATTTAAGTATGTGTGCAAGGGCGTAGAGATGGAGATTGTAAGTAACACCAAGCACAAGGGCTCAGGATGTGGGGGCATTGAGAGATGAAGGAAGTCAAAATACAACAGCCTGAGAGCCACACAAAAGCATCTAATCACCATTTTGCAGGTAGTGTGACCTAAAGGAAGTTAAGAAGATACCAGAAAAGCTGGCTCATAGAGTCTGTTGACTGGCTTTCCATGCTGTACTAAAGATAGAAAAATGGAGGACTCAGATCTGATGTATGGTTCTCTTCCAGACTTCAGTTATTGTCCTCTGATAGTGAAAAAGTGGTTCCGGTAGCCCGGGAGATAATTATCACATTTCCTACATGCAGTATTATAATATATTTAGATGTGGCCTTTTGTTAAAAACTACAAGTTTGAGGCTTTCTCAGTGACATTGCTCACTTTACTGTGAATTACATGGTGATGCTTTCCACTGGCACATACTTGGGAGTTTAAAATGGCTCATTCAAGGCCTTAGGCAGCAAGGCTGTACTACAAAATGCAACAGTCACTAAAGGGACACATTCTAATGTAAACACCATTGGTAAGATGAAGGCCAAGTGTTCCTGCCAAAAGAATCAGTAGAGCACAAGAAATGCGCACCATGGAATGAACAGCTGACATCAGCTCAGAGGCACGTGTGAGCTAGGAAAGGTGCTGGTTACTGATCTACAAGAATGGCTGTGTCCAAAGACCATGTAACTCAAAATCCAGCAGAATGAAATATAGAAATATTCCTGGTCATTTGCTGTGCTTTGCATTGGGGAGTATCGACTATTCTCTTGATGGCAAAACTAAAGAATTATACCACACTGAGCAGAGCTGGGCAAGATGGTTCATGACAATAGCATTTTATAGCAGGAATCCTAAAAATGCCTAGAACCTAGCAAGATAATCCCTTCTCTGGCTAAAGTTGGCAATCATTGGATATATTCACATAATCTTTGGTTGCAAGTTCCTTCTCCAAAGCTCACTTCAATGGCTGAGACACTGTGGTGATTGCCATGGGACTCTTGGCTAAAAGAAGATAGATTGATAGATAGATGATAGATAGATAGAGGACAGAAAGATGAAAAATAGGACAGCTTCATCAGGTACATGAAAGGCCTTTTAAGGAACTAGTTCACACACACACACAAAAAAGGAACTAGTTCACACCACTAGAAACAGGTTTTTGAGATGGGCAGACTTTGAAAAAGCTTGATGTCTGGCTGTTGTCTAGAGTTTTCCTAGGCATTCTCCAAGAACTGGAGGTTTCCAAGGAGGGAGCCAGTAACAGACATTCTAGACCTGGTCACATGATAACTTACTTGCCAGTAGAAGGGTACCCTTCAGAATAATGACTCAAAGTAATTTCGAGCTAGCTATTCAGGACTGAAGTTTCTGGTAGTAAATTGGACAACTAATTTGAAAATACTTTCATCACAAAATACCTAAAAATACTGAATAAGATAAAACAAACTTCTGTTTAGGTGCATAGCCAAACTAGCAGGACATAATCATCTCAGTTAACGTAGGGCGTGGGAATTTTAGGAAGTCCTACTTCATCCCTATAGATAGTTTGTTACGAAGTTTATCTGTAAAAAGTGAAAGAAAGACATAAAATCAGAATTTCTGAAGTTACCTTCTTAAGCTGATCCCTGTTGTTGATGTTGCTTATTCTCAAATGTAAAATATATACAATCCATCATATTCCCATTATAAAAGCAAAGCAAAGCACTCCTTCCTTAATAACTCAGTGCCAAAGCCCGTGGGATTGGTTGCCCACACAAAAGGTATGTCAAGAAGAGCAGTGGCCTGGCAGAGTCAGGAGATTGGCTTCATACAAAGAGATTGAGCAAATAAGCAAATGTATTAAGGATAAAGGGAGTCAAGTTTCTCACTGTTGAGGAGTTACAGATGTGGAAAGAGGAGTGTGCATGAGTGTGAACCACGTAGTATTGCATTGGAACTGGAAGTATGTACTGGTGGTTTTCAATATATAGTGTGTGTGTTTGTGTGTGTGTGAGAGAGAGAGAGAGATTATATAGGTATTTCCTACCTCTGATGATGGAGAAAGCTTAAAACAGTGAGACCCCAATAGCAATGAGCATCCCTAACACCAAAAAGCTTGATTTCTAAAGCCCATTCACCACTAAAAGCAATCAGGTTTCCCTAATTTCAGTGTTGAGTCAGGGAAAAGTATAAGATGAACCTGGAACATTTTGTTGACCTAGAAAGTAAAGAAGCACTCAGAGTAGGATGGATATAAGTAAAAAAAAAAAAAAAAAGACACAGAAGCTAACTTGAATAGGGCCCCACTAGCCCCACTACTGAATCTGGAACAATTCAAGTATCAAAATATGTAATGGTAGTAGGAGAATTATAAATCCACTGAATAAAATAGGAAGCCATGATTCTATTCTGAGATAGATAAACAGATAGGAAGAAAGAGACAGTTCAAAATTATAGTAGCATGCCAACAAACAAATGTAGATGGAATGACAAAATTCTGGTATGATTCTGGTAACCATCATATAATAATTTTAGCAAAAAACTTCGATGTTGCTAAACCAAGTGAGAGTTTGATGAGAAATGAGATATTTGCATAGTCTCAAATAAATTCTTATTAAAAACAAGTTCCATTAATAGTAGAAATATCTGACAGATACCAGAATCAAGTCATCAAAGCTGACCTCATGTGATGGGCTATAGTGCAGACTAGCTAAGTCCAAGAACCTCACCACACACAGGTAGTCTCCAAAATAGCACAGAGATGGCATAAAGAGTCTAGAAAGCTAATGAATCTGTTAGTGGGGTGGACCCCAAATTCTTTGCCAAGAAGCACGAAAAAGGCTTGAGGAAAATGCAGGCCAACAATGCCAAGGCCATGAGTGTGCATGCCAAGGCTATTGAGGTCTTTGTAAAGCCCAAGGAGGTCAAGCCCAAGATTCCAAAAGGCATCAGCTGCAAGTTCAGCTAACTTGTCTATACTGCCCACCCTAAGCTCAGGAAGCATGCTGGTGCCCATAGCACCTAGGATCTCAACCTCTGCTGAAGAGAGACCAAGGCCAAGGCCAAGGTTCAAACCAGGCTTACAGCTCCACCTCTGGCTGTAGCTCTGGCTCTCTAAAGGTGCCTACCCTCCCACTTCCACCTCCCCCATCCAAAAAAGGCCCTGCAGTAGATGCTTCCATGCACCAGTGTGAAGAAAGAAGACCTGGTGTCATCCTGGGCTGCTATCCTCCTGTGCTATTTGTACAAATAACCTGAAGCAGGGGCTGTCAAAAAATAATTAATATCATTGATAATGGGGCAGATAAAATTATGTGCCCACCTGATAGGATGCACTGAGAATATGAATCATTTTTGTAAAATCCCTATCAAAAAAGCCTAACCTAAATCTGAGAAAACATTAGACACACCCAAATTGAGGAACATTCTACAAATTAATTGGCCTGCAATCTTCAAAATGTCAGTGTTTTGAGAGATAAGGAAAGACTGAGCAACCATTCCATATTGAAGGAGATGAAAGAAACTTGACAGCTAAGAGAAATGTCTACTCCTGGCATTGACCATTTGGCTGTAAAGAACATTATTCAGTTGGTGAAGCCTGAGTGGTGTTGGTGGATGTTATGATGTCCCAGAGCTGATCTCCTGGTGTTGATGGTTAGGTTGTGGTTGCATAGAAAACCATTCTTGTGTGTAGGCAATATGTACTATAATTTTTTGAAGGGGAAATCAGGCCTGCAACTTACTCTAAACTTGTTCAAGAACCAAAAAGTTCTTTGAATTATTCTTGCAACATTTTTGTATTTTTGAAATTATTTAAAATATATGAAAACCCAAGGACTTTAAGCATGTATTAAGTTTTTACTTCAAATTCCACCATTCATTCATTAAGCCTATAGTAGGCACCTACTAGGCACTAGGAGCAATACACCATATATCCAGTCACTCTTACTCATCTGGTCTCTGCTCCCCTGAAGAAAAGGATTCTGCAGAGTTGGACCTGGCAGCAAAAATTTACTTTTGAGATCAAGAGTCTATCAAAGTCAAAATCTATAGCACAGTGAATGCAATCCACTCATTCTTCCCATTGAAGGATTTCTCTCAAGATAAATTGAAGCTGTATTTTGGCTATCCCTTTAGGCACCCCCTTGGTATCGACAGAATGACTGTACCTCTATTTTTGAAGGAGAACGTGCTCTGTAGGATGCCAGAATGCCAGTGGTTAGATTAGCCAAGCATCTCCATTTATTTGTGGCCATGCTTCACATACGAAGATCATACAGTGAGGCCTACCGAACAACAATGGGGACTCCACAGTGCAATTTGTTTAGGCCCTTTGGAAGTTGGTACAAGCTTGCTAAGCCTAGTATCCACTCACCACAATCATTTCCTCACCTATACCCTGAAAGAAGCACCACCAACATAAAGTCTACTAAGTGTTGGCGTATGTGCAAGTACTTCACTAGATACTGCAGATCTTCCCAATAGGGGACCCCTAAGCCTCCTCTCCACGGGATCCTCCACAGCACCACCCACCTCCCATCAAGTCTCTGGCTCCCATCAGTGGAACCACCACGGTCCTCAAAAGGTCACTCTCCATTTAGATCCACTCCAGCCTCTCCTCCCCTCAGCCCTGTTCCCTCCCCACTCTAGCCAAACTGGACTGCTGTCCTGGAAGAAGACACAGGCCTTCTTCACGGCCACCTGTTTGCCTCCACACTCTTCTATCACTGCCTGGCATGTCCTCTTCCCTCCTCTCCCTCTGGTAAACTTCCACTCAGCCCTGAAGAAACGGCCTGCCTTCGTCCATTCGGGCTGCTGTAACAAAAATATCCCACAGATTGGGTGGCTTGCCAACAGCAAACATCTATTTCTCACAGTTCTGGAGGCTGGAGGTCCAAGGTCAGGGCGCCAGCACCCGCACCGTCATGTTCTGGTGCGAGCCCACTTCCGGGTTCACAGCTGGCGCCTTCTCACTGTGTCCTCACGTGGTGGAAGGAGTGACAGCTTTCTGGGGCCTCTTTTATAAGGCCACTAGTTGCCTTCATCAGGCTCTGCCCTCGAGACCTAATTAATCACAGCTCACAGGCCCCACCTCCCAGTACCATTATCTTTGGGGTTTGAGATTTTAGCATAGGAATTGGGGGCCCCATTCAGACCACAGCACAGCCCGAATGCCACCTCCTCTGTGAGGTTTTCTCACCTCTCAGAGGTAGACTCAGCCAGTCCCTCACATGGTGTGGGGCACTGAGCACTGTGTTCTCTCTTCTACCTTCATGGCCTTCAGTTTGTCAAGTGCCCATGGCCTTCAGTTTGTCAATCATCTTCAGTGGCCTGTAAACAGTCAGAGGCAGGGGCCACATTCTGTGTGGGCCCTTACACTGTGCCCAGCACAGGGTTGGCACTAAATTGTTTCAATAAGCCTCAGCTATTAACAATAACAAAACTCTAACAAGGTCTATTTACTGACTGTGGATGCTCTCCCAGGTTCTTTCCTAAATGAACCAATAAAAGCAGCTGCTAAGATGCATAGATGATCCAAGGGGGGGGGGGGGTGCTTCTGGGAGACTTCCTCCCTCCAGTAAATGTGAGATAATTAAATTGTCATCTTGGACCAAGACCTGGCAAGAGGAAGTCCAGGGGTGGGAGGGGCTCCCAGCTGGTAAACTTTGGTCAACCAAAGGCTCCATCGTGGGAGCCTCTCTGAGTGGGAGTGGGAGTGGGAGTGGGAGTGGGGATGGGCTGGGGGCTGAGTAGGGGTGGGGATGGGGGCACGATGAGGCGGGGTGGGGGGTGGGGCCCCGCAGGAGGGTGGGGCAAGGAGAGCCGGCCTGAGTACCAGGCAGGAGAGGGGACATACAGGTTAGTGAGGACAGGAGGCCTTGTATCTCTTTACCTCTAAAACTGGGCAACATCTCTTTGCATGTCGGCTCAGTCCTTGAAAGAGAAGAGGAAGAGCTGGAGTAGCAGGAGGCACCAATGGCCATGCAAAAACTTCATGGGTTCACATGCAAACCATCTGAGGAAAACACAGAGCATGGTCGATTGGCCTTAAGATTCTCCTTCCCTGTTAAAGAGAAGGGGAGGAGAAGAAAAATTAGAATCAAAAACTGCCAGACTTTGGAAGATAAATCATTGCTGTTTAGACTCTGCCCATTTTCATCGCTGTTCCCAGTTGCTCTTCCAGAGGTCTGGCCTAGCTTGGGTGTGGCATTGCTGGTACCTCTCCTTTATCTCTTGGATTAGTTCTCAAAGGGAAATATATGGGACAAATATTTGGAACTCCACCCTCTGCGAAAAGAACTTTAATGACTGTCTCCAGCACAGCTCTTGGCTGGTCATAGACAGCCAGGGCAGGTGGCGTAGTGGGCCCTTGGGGTACCCAGTGTCAGGAAACTTGAAGCTAATGAATCCCCAGCCTGAATCTAGTGCACCTCAGATTAGAACATGTCCCGTTGGACCGTGGCTAAAATAGAATCTTCCCTGTAGCGACATTTCAATGTCATGGCAAGCTTTCAAGAAACTTCTTTCCACCAATCAATTAGTCTTGGGTGCCCTGAATCCTTTCTCCTAAAAGCAGGGAGAGTCTCCATCCTTCCTAGGCCCTGGGCATGAGGTCTTTCTGCCTCCAGTCAAGCTGTTCACTTCTCCCATCCATTGGGAGCCATGCCCATCCATCATGAGCCAACCTGTACCTTGGGATACAAATGGAGAGAAGGGAGTGCCTGCCTCAACCAGGAGCCATCTGTTCAGGGATATGTTGGCCCAAGGCTCAGAGATAAATAGGAGACACACCACTCCTTCACTTCAGCTGTTAATAATAATAATAATAATAATAATAATAATAATAAATATCAACAAGTATTCTATTTGTGGTTGCTTATGCCATGCCCGGTCCTGAACTAAGCATTTCATGTATCATCTTATTTCATCTTCACACCAATCCTAACAGACCGGTACTACTCTCCCCATTTCTAAGACCTGCCCCCAGTCTCCCAGCTACTGAATGGCAGAGTCCAGTTTCCAAGCTCCTAACTGCTCCAACCCTCAACTTTTCCCCAAGGGTACCCGGCCAGCTGATCCTGGTCCTTGTACAAGGGGTAGTTGCCATTCACCGTGGAATCCGTCAGGTCACCCACTGCCTTACAAGGTGGATCTGGGGTGTCTTTACTCTCCTGCCCATCCAGTCTCAACACTAAGAGCTATCTCAAACCCCCAGGCACCAGGAAGCCTCTCTCCAACTCCGGCAGGGCTGATCTCTACTTCCCGCGTGTTCTCTAGCACCCCAATGCTTGAAGTGTGATCCCACCAAGAAAAATGTAGACTCTCAGATCTTCCCCCAAATCCACATTTAAACAAGGCTCCGGGTGACTCCATGCTCCCAGGCTCTTTGCAATTTAGGCCTTCCTCAATTAGCAATAGCTTTGAGTGGTTCTGGTTCTCTTTGTTGGTGGTCCCTTTGTCATTTTGGAGAAATTAGAAGTGGAATGTTGGTTTGCCCCAATCACTGCAGACTGTCCAAACTGCATCCTGGGAATACAACTGGTAACCTGGGGTCCTTGACCCCAGAGTGATCGCCTTATAAGCCCTGCTGAATGGCAGCCTGACATCAGTATTATCCCAAGGACTCCAGTGGCCCTTAAACCCCACCTGCCCCTGACCTTTGTTGGGGTCCTAGGGGTGCAAAAACAAGCACTCATGTACAGAGGGGCTTATAGGGCCCTTCCAGGAGCTTCATGAAAGAATCGACACTTTGATTTTTCTTTTAATGCTAAAAGAATATTCTCCCCTAGGGCTCAGACCCCACATCTCAGGTGTCCCAAGTGCCCCAATCCTGGATGCATTCTTGGTGGCATAGCAGCACTTAGTCAAAGAAGGAGCCACCTCCTGCGGACTCTGGAATTTCAGAGCCCTGTTTATAAAAGAGTTTACAGGAATCCTGTGGTCTCTGCCTGGCTACAGCCGTGTCCCCTGACTCATTGTTCTTCTCCAGAGCTGTCACTACCTCTTAAACAGCTCTCGCTTTTTAAAATCACCTATTTAATGTGTCCTAGCCCTTAGAGAAAAACTATATATTTACTCTTTGTCACTTCCTGTGGGAAGGGTGGGGCCCTACCGCTGCTCTTCAGCAGTTGCTATGATTCACTCTGGGAGTGAGGGCCTTTCAGCAGGGAGGGAAGTGATTTGTGTGGTCTTTGGAATGCAGGTAGGGCTGTACTTTCTGAAGTGTTTGCTGATGAAGGAGCGATGTGGAAGGCAAACTTGTTAATATAAAAGCACTAGAGTGTGTGTGTGTGTGTGTGTGTGTGTGTGTGTGTGTGTGTATGGCAGCCTGTGTCTTGACAGCCTTTGGCAAGGCCAGAGCACCAGAATGTTCTCTCCATCATGAGAGCCAATGCCTCTCCTTGGGTGCAGCCCCAGGCTTGCCCTTGTGGGAAATGAACCTCCTCTTGGAAGATACATTTGTAGTCTGAGTGCCTTCCTGGCTCCCCACGAAGGCCAGTCCTAGGTTTTCAGGGTGCAGATCGGGCAGGGGAAGCTCCAAGGCAAGCCCAGGGAGGCTGGGCTCAACTGCAGCATAGATAGATAGATACCCTAGGCCTAGGGTAAGGACAAGGGAGCTCTGGGGGTGAGCCGCACCTGCATTCACCCGCATTCACCCGCATTTGCAAAGATCCTTGAGAGCCTTGGTGTGAGTGAACCATCAGCCCCAGCCCAGCCCAGAACAAGGCTAAGGAGAGTACAGTGTGGGAGGCAGCAGTTGGCTGGGGAGTGTACACCTGGCGTGGTGACAATTCGAGTGTTAGGACTTGCTTTTCCCCTTCTCTGTTTCAGAGGTGGTGCCATGGAAGGGTCAGGAGAGTAGAGTCTGGAGCTAGCCTGTCTGGTTCCAAACTTAGTTCTGTCACATGCTGGGTGCAGAGTCCTCAGTCAAGCTACTTAACCTCTCTGTATCTCAGTTTCTTCCTCTAGAAAAGAGACAATAACAGCATCCACTTCATAGGATTGTTGTGAGGATTAAGGGATTAATTCACGTAAAGAGCTTAGAGCAGTGGCCAGTGCATAATAAGTACCCGATGAATATTAACCATTATTCTTTGGGAACAAAAATCAATGTCCCAGAGGGTGGCAGGGATGGAGTAGGGCAAACATTTTAATCTTCTCAACCTAGGAGACAAAGTTCATCCAATGATTTTTCTACACAATCAAAAAGAAAAGAATGACCGGGACACATCGCCTCCCATCAGTGGGGAAGCATTTTCAGAAGATGTTGTAGTGTGGTAGCAAAAATCCTAACTCCACTCTAGAATACATTATCTTAGGAAAAAACAGTAAATCTGTGGGCTCGTTCTCAAGCCTACATACTTTCCATTTTTCGAAGTAACTTGATGGGTTCCTAAGAGTATCAGCATTCTGAATCTATACCCAGGAGTTTCTGATTGCTTTTTCCACATTAAATATATGATTTTTACGTTTGAAGGAAGGGCAGATCTCTAAATTAAGTGCATTTAGATGTTTGTCTCTTTTTATAATACCTGTGAAGCCAATCCCCACTTCATTTTCAGAGCCCGCTTCAATCTCTTTAAAATCCATGTAATCAGGGGCACCTGGGTGGCTCCATGGTTGAGTGTCCGCCTTTGGCTCAGGTCATGCTCCCCGGGTCCCAGGATGGAGTCCGCATCGGGCTCCTCACAGGAAGCCTGCTTCTCCCTCTGCCTATGTCTCTGCCTCTTTCTCTGTGTCTCTCATGAATAAATAAATAAAAGCTTTTTTAAAAAGATAAATAAATAAAATCCATGTAATTAGAAAACACAGCCCCATATTAATCTTTGTATGTCCATTTATCTTTCTAGTCAATGGGCATTTATTAAGCATCTACTACATGCCAATTTCTATGGTAGATGCTCTGAAGGCTATAAGGATGCAAGAGATCTAGGGTCCTATTTAGGGAAGACTAACTAGCTCCCAACATATATGTACTATATTAGGATAGAATCAATAAAAGAAGAAGAAATATTGAAGACACCATGACATGTTTACATCAGGATTAGCTAACTAGTTGGGAATTATAACATCAAATCAAATAACATTTCCCAATGTAAACATGTTCTCTTTTGAGAAGCTCAAAGGCACTACTCACCTGGGGGAGTTTAGAGGCTTGGAGAGAGTGGCAGTCACAAAAACCAGAGCCAGACAAACCAAACCAGGGTCATCTGCTGAGAAAAGGAAGGAACCATGTCTCCCTTAAGCAAATAATTTTTCAGGTGGCAATGGAAAGCAAATCAAAGAATTCAAAAATAGATTAGCATTCCCTTCTATAAACACTTCTACTATCATATGACAAATTAGTGTAAACTCCACGTGTACCTGTATCAAGAAAATGCACTGCTTTCATGAAACAAAAAAGAGCTCTCTGATTCTTCAGAGAAAAGGAATTGTTGTCACATAAAACCTGTTGCCTAGCAACAAAACAGCAACTCATCACACCTTCCTTCCAGCCATTGACACACACAGCCTCACCCTCTTGCCTGCTCATTCCTCCTGACTAATGAGTACAGGGCTCTTTTGATAGGATCTGGAGTTGGGAGGACTGGGTTTTAAGGTTCTAGTTTAAAAGCACCAATCAGTATGGAAGTTTTGAAAATTGCTAAGAATTTAATCATAGAGTCAGAGCATTTGCAAAAGCCACATACAATAAAACAAGAGGCCCATTCTGCTGGGTTCTTTTTCTTTTCTGTTTTGTTTCCAATACTGACAGTTTCTCAGGAGTGTTGCTCTTTTGTCCCTGAGCCAGGGGCACCAGGGTGGTCCTCCTCCGGCCTTTAGGCTTAGTATGAAAATGGAGTCATGCAACACAGCACTTCACTTCAGACCCTAAATCCGTCGGTGAAAACCCATGTACTTTGCAATACCAGCTTCATTTCATTGCCAAATGCTAAGTCAAATGAGCAACTCTCCTCTTTTCAAATGCCATGTATAACAGAACCATTGGACACGATGTTTGGGAGCCAGTTGCTAACCAACATTCTATAGAACAGAGTGTATTCAGTGATATGACTCATAGATAAATTACTTCACCCTCATGAACCTCAAACTGGGTGTGCCATTTGCTGCAGATTGACTCAAGGCTTAACCCTTCCAGGTATGGAGAAATCCCACTTGCCTTCTCCCCCCCCCCCCCCCCCCCCGTGACGTCTAACGCCTATAAATGGTGGCAGACACTGTTGGGAAGCCATGATGGGTTCACAAGAGCTACCTCATCTCAGAGCATGATGACTTGTTTCTCAATATCTGTTTCCGCTATCAGCAAGGGCACTGGTTATGGGAAAATGCGAATTCCAGCAGTTCAGCAATTAGATGCAAAAACAGGAGTAACTCCTATCTAGCGACATTGGCAATTTTACAATCAAGAAAAGTTCGATATTCTTTGACTTGCCACCCCCATCCCACTTATTACCCTTTCTGAAAGACATTTAACATGTATTTTTCTCCTCAGCATCCAAGGTCTTAAATTTCTAATGCCAGCTGAAGGCCTGACTAGGAGGGAGAGGTCTGCATTCCTTACTCTGTTTATGCTCCCACCTAATTGTAAGTGTTCTCCAGTGTAAACAAACAGTGACACTATTGTGGCATCAGTATGAATGCATGCAGCCTCAGTCATTAAGGACATATTCTCCCAATTTGTTTGTGATTAAATGACTTGTCATTTTCTTCCAATCTTCTTTTCTGTGCTTAAGATCCATAACAGGAGTTCAACGTCTTGTGATAATCGCAAAGGCAAAATATTCAATCCAGGCTCTGAAGTGTTGGTAGAGTCTTAATACTGTTGATGGAGGGTTGATAATTTCTGCAAGAATGAAGAAGAATCTAGAGTCCTGAGATGACCCAAGAGACTGGAGAAATACTTTTATGTCTCTTTTATGACAATCATATTTTATGACAGTAGGCTGAGCCACTAGGCTCAGTTGGTTAAGTGTTTGCGTTCAGCTCAGGCCATGATCTCAGGGTCCTGGGATCAAGCCCCGCATTGGGTTCCCTGCTCAGTGGGGAGAGCACTTCTCCCACTTTTCATGAGCTTGCTTCTCCCTCCCCTCCATGAGATTGCTTTTTCTCACTATCTCTGTCTCTCTCTCTCAAATAAATAAAATCTTTTTTTTTTTTTAAAGACATTAGAGCGTTTTAGGCTCACAGAAAGATTGAGATGAACATGCAGAGATTTCCCATATACCCTTTGCCCGCACACATGCACAACCTTCCTGATTATCAGCACCCCCTACCAGAGTAGAACATTTGTTGTAACAGACAAACCTACATGGACACATCATCATCATCCAAAGTCCATAGTTTATATTCGGGTTCATTCTTGGTGGTGTACATTTTATGGGTTTGGACAAGTGTACAATGATATGTATCCACCATTATAGAATCATATAGAGTAGGTTCACTCCCTAAAAATCCTCTATGCTCTACTTATTCATCCCTCCCTCCCTCCCACCCCAGGGAACCACTAATCTTTTTACTGCCTCCATAGTTTTGCCTTTTTCAGAATGTCATAGAGTTGGAATTACAAAGTAGAGCCCTTTCAGATTATCTACTTTCACTTAGTGATCTGCTTTAACACTTTTCCTCATCTTTTCATGGTTTGATGGCCCGTTTCTTTTTAGTGCTGAATAATATTCCACTGTCTGGTTGTACCACACCTTATCCATTTACCTACTGAAGGACATCTTGGTTGCTTCCAAATGTTGGCAACTCTAAGTAAAGCTGCTAGAAATGTTCATGTATAGGGCTTTGCATAGACATAAGTTTTCAACTCATTTGGATAAATACCATGAAGTATAATTGCTGAACCATATGGTAAGGTATGTTTAGTTTGGTAAGAAACCGCCAAACTGTCTTTGTAGTGGTTTGTACTATATTTCATGCCCACCAGCAATGAATGAGAGTTCCTGTTGCCCCACACCTTCACTGGTGTGGTCACTGTTTTGGATTTGGGCCATTCTAATAGGTGTGTAGTGGTTCTCATTGCTATTTTAATCTGCATTTTCCTGATGCCATATAATGTAGAGTATCTTTTCACATATTTATATCCTCTCTGGTGAAATGTCTTATAAAGGTTTTGGCCGATTTTTTAATAAGGTTGTTTATTTATTATGGATGAGGGAAAATAGTTGTAAAGGGTAATTCACGATCTTCATCAGCTAAACACCCAGATGTGTCAGCTGTGTCTGTAAACTCCATGAAGGTATCATGAAGCTCCACCTTCCAGAATGATCCTGAGGCTGGCACAGGGAGCTCAGAGGCTGAGGGCACAGTCTTGAGGACCTCTGATCTGTACCCTTCCTGCTGGATAAACCTCAGGCAAGTTACTTCTCTTATGCTCAGGTTTCTTTTCCATACAAATTAAGATCATAATATAAGGGTTTGTAGAGATTAAATAAGATAACATTGATAGCATTGTAGCCTAGTGCCTGACACATCAGGTAAGTGCTCAGGAAACAGTACTTGTTCTTAATAAGAAGTGAACCATGGTAAGCCATTATCAAGTGAAACTGGGTTTTGAGAATAGGAGTGTTGACCAATTTGGTGGTGTGTGTGCTAGTTGCTAGGGCTGCCATAACAAAATACCACAACTAGGTGGCTTAAATAACAGAAATGTATTTTCTCACCATTCTGGAGGATGGAAACCCCAAATAAAAGTGCCAGCAGTGCTGGTTTCTTCTGATGCTTCTCTTCCTGGCTTACAGATGGCCACCTTCTCCCTGTGTCTTACATGGTTGTCCTGTATGTGTTTGCGTCCAAATTTCCTCTTCTTGTAAGGACACAGGTCACATTGGATAAGAGCCCACCCTAATGACCTCATTATAACTTACCTCTCCAAAGACCCTATCTCCAAATACAGTCATATTCTGAGGTCCTGGAGGTTAGGACTTTAATACATGAATTTGAGGTGGTGGGGGCACAAGTAAATTGATAACACTTTGGGGGATCCCTGGGTGGTGCAGGGGTTTAGCGCCTGCCTTTGGCCCAGGGCGCAATCCTGCAGACCTGGGATCGAATCCCACGACGGGCTCCCAGTGCATGGAGCCTGCTTCTCCCTCTGCCTATGTCTCTGCCTCTCTCTCTCTCTCTCTCTGTGTGACTATCATAAATAAATAAAAATTTAAAAAAAATAACACTTTGGAAAGTCTAGCTAGTTTGGTTGAGCTTTTTCAGGGAAATGACATAAGCTTTGAAGAGATCAGGAAAAGGAAATCTTTCTGCTCTGCTCTACCCGCTCTGAGGTCTGCTTTCCCAAGCCTAGCGGGTGAAGGAGTCAGAGCTATAAAAGGAAGAAGCGAAACCCGCCTTGATAAATGGAGTCCTCTAACACCAACCAGTTACCAAAATCCACAGCCCCACATGTTAGCAGTTGAATTATGTTTTCCCAAATGTTACCTTAGTTGATATGGTCCTTACAGAAGTAATCAGGTTTAAAATGAGGCGTTTAGGGTGGGCTCTAACCCAATACCACTATGTTGTAAAAGGGGGAGATTTGGGCCCAAAGACACACACGAGGATGGTATAAAGACACATTTACAAGCTGTGAGGAAGGCCTAGAACAGGTCCCTCCTGCAGTCCTCTGAAGAAACCAATCCCACTTACACCTCGAGCTAAGACTTCTAGCCTCCAGCATTGTGGGAAAATAGGTGGTTAAGCAGGTACTCGGTGATGGCAGCCCCAGCAACTCAACATACCATACTTCCTTCATTTGCCTGACAGCTATCTAATCAGTTTCTGTGGTGTGCCAGGGCTTCAGATACATGATGAATAATGTACATTTCCCACCTTTAAGAAACTTGCAGGCTTTGGAGGGGGAAACAATCACATTAAAAAATCATTCTGGGGGATCCCTGGGTAGCGCAGCGGTTTGGCGCCTGCCTTTGGCCCAGGACGCGATCCTGGAAACCCGGGATCGAGTCCCACGTCAGGCTCCCGGTGCATGGAGCCTGCTTCTCCCTCTGCCTGTGTCTCTGCCTCTCTCTCTCTCTCTCTCTGTATGACTATCATAAATAAATAATAAAAAAAAAATTTTTTTTTAAAATCATTTTGGTTGGGGCACCTGCCTGGCTCAGTCTATAGAGTGTTTGACTCTTGATCTCGGGGTCATCAGGGGTTGTGAGTCAAGCCCCACATTGAGTGTGGAGTCTACTTTAAAAATTAAAAAAAAAAATCAGGGGTGTTTGGCTGGTGCTGGCTTACTGGGTAGAGCATGTGACTCTTCATGAGTCGGGGTTGTGAGGGGTTGTGACTTTGAGCCCCATGTCAGGGATAGAATTTGCTTAAAAAAAAAAAAAAACACAAACTTTAATCATTTGGGTTTAATGTGGCTAGTGTTCCATTTCCTTGTTGGCCAGGAAATAGGTTTGCAGTTTTTATTCTAATTTGGTGTCAAAACACTGACTTTTGCAAAGGAGGAGTCATTCTCTGTGTGTGTGTGGGTGGGGGGGTGGAACATAGGCCTCCTTCAGTATCCTGCCTGCTGCCCTACACATCTAACTCCGCCTCTGACCCAGCCACCCCCCTTCCTCCCCCAACACAGAATCAGAGTCTTTGGAAAGGCAAATCAGGTCTTGCCACAGCTCAAATCATCCCACTCCTCTCTGGCTTAAAGCATTTCAGTGATTTCCCATTTTCTAGTCATAAGTGTAACTCCCTAAAATGGCACACGCCCACACCCTGACGTGGCATCCTGGACCAGCCACGCTGACCTTCCTCCCCCACAAGAATCTGGACTTGCTGTTCCTGCCTGAATCCCCCTTCCCTCCTCTCTTGACCTGGTCAATCTACCTCCTTCCAGATCTTGCTTATTCATCATTTCTCTTAAGACAGCTTTCCTTGAACACCCAACTTAGGGCAAATCTCCTATGGTCCTCGCTAGCACCATCTACATCTACCTCCTCATCATAGTTGATATTTTTTATTTTTTATGCAATTCTAAGCTCTATGAAGGCATATCTATATCCACTCACCATAATATCCTCAGTGCTTGGACACATAGTTGGGGCTCAATAAATATCATTTGAATGTATCAATGAGTGAGTACTGATGCCTAGAATTTCCAATATGGGAAGCAAGCTATAGTATTTGAAAAATAGTCAAGAATTAGTGAATATGAACAAAGTCAGTACAAATATGAGCATTATTGTAGAAAAAAACTTTTTGTCAAGTTATTTATTGTCAAGAAGGTCCTTAGCTCTGAAAATCAATTTTTTCCTATTCCATTTTGAATACATTTTCTGAACATTTACTTACTAGTCTATATTCACTACCAAATCTCTCCTATGTGTCAGAGAAATTTTAAGTAATTCTAATCCCCTCTTTTTGAAACAGTCAGATAGCAGTTGACTGGTGACAAGTTAATCGATTTCACTGCCAGACGTAAGAATTTCCCAGGCCTTCTGAATAAATTTAAATTAATTGAATACAGAATGAGTTTGAAGGACTGTAAGGCAAAGGTGCATCTGCTCCAGCGCTGATCTACCAAATGTTCGTTGGCTTGTGCTGGTGTAAAAGAGCATTACGATGAGCCCGGCAGCCCAGCCCTGGAGGAGTTGGTGATCTACTGTGAGCATGTGGATTTAAACAAATATTACAGTGCAGCAAGATAAGGGCTACCAGAGGGATGTTCAAAATGCTATCAACCCCATGAGGCAGATAGAAAATGTAGGACTTGACACAATCACCTAAGCTCTCTACATTTAAAAAAAAAAATTTTTTTTTAAAGATTTATTTATTTTGAGAGAGAGAGAGAGCAAGGGGGTAGGAGGGGAAGCAAGGCAGAGAAGGAAGGGGAAAATCCTTAAACAGACTCACTGCTCAGCGCTGATTAGGCGCTCTATCTCAGGACCCCAAGATCAGCACCTGTGCTGAAATCAAGAGTTGGTTGTTTAACCCACTGAACCATCCAGGCTCCCCGAGCTCTTTACATTTTAATAAGAATTATGACTGGAAAAGGAAACATGCTGAATAAAATAAGACTTGATTACAGCTTGCCTGTAAGCAGAACAAATAGTTGGCATTCATCCTTCCTCACCTTTTAGAAAAAGTAAGCTAACTGCTTCCTTGCTTTGTCACTTTCCTGAGAATGCCCCTTCCGCTCCTGTCATTTCTTGTATTCCCCCCTAGCTTCCTCCCCGCAGCTAGTGCCTTTCCCCCAGGGTATAATTTTGTTTTTACTTTGTAGTTGGTCTTTTGGCACTGAGTTCCCTACGGACAGGAACTCCTAGTCCCTAAATCACCCGACTTTGCAGTATATCCTTCTTGATTCCTGGTTTTCTTAAAAATACAAATAAACCAATTCCCTAACTAAATATTTAAGAACTCAGAATAGATGGGGAAGTCCAAATCCTAAAATACAAGTTCAATCTGTCAATTAGTTTGGAGGCTATATGACGCAGCTATCTAAACAGCATGGAAATTGGGATACAAATTAGAACTGTTAAACTTTCTTTTAGCTGTCAACATAATTTATTACTAACTGCTTCTCTTCTGACCCCATTGGGTGAAATGGCTCAGGTTAGTCCAAATATCTTCCACTGATACATATTTTTAACCTGTCAGGTCCGATTAAGTTCTGAGAATATTAGCAAGTAAAGCTATTATACAGTATCTGCAGTCATAATTTATAGAAAGTAGAGTTTCTTGTTATGTAATTAATCAACAAGAGACATCATGTCCTGAGAGGAGGGGTGGCTATGTGGGTGGTATAAAGGTGGACAGTAGCCTCTTTTGCTCTCTGGGTCACTGTTTCCTTGGACCCCAGCAATGATTCCTTAGCCAGTCATATAAGGAGAGTGATTTGATAAGCCAAATAGTCATTCATTTATTCAGCCAATATCTATTGACTGCCCTCTGGTGCCAGGCACTGTTTTAGGCCCCTGGGGAAACAGCAGAGAACACAGCAGGAATTTATGTTCTAGCAAGTGAAACAGACCATAAATATGTAAACAAGCAACTATATATTCTAATGTCTGGTAGCATGAGTTGGTATGAAGAAATTAACATAGAGGAAGGGGTCAGAGCTGATGAGAGCTGATATAAGGGACCTGTTACTGACATGTCACAGTTTAGAATTTATTTTTTTATCTTTTTAAGATTTTATTTATTTCTTCATGAGAGAGGCAGAGACACAGGCAGAGAGAGAAGCAGGCTCCCTCTGGGGAGCCCGATGCAGGACTCGATCCTAGGACCCCAGGATCATGACCTGAGCTGAAGGCAGACACTCAACCACTGAGCCACTCAGGTGCCCCCAATGTTTAGAATTTAAAATGAGGGCTGTAGAAATGTTCTGTATGTCCTGACGTTTCAGTGACTATGTGATAATCCAAATGCACATCCAGGTTAAGACCAGTCACAATGATCTGCAATTAGCTGCATTTTAAAGCCGTACTACTCGGAGTTCTTGGTTGTGAGGGACAAAAAAACCCAACCCAAACAGGTGTAGGAAAGAAAAGGAATCTCCTACTTTGTCTAAGTGAAAACTTCAAGGGGTTGGTCAAGCTGGACCTAGGAGTTCAAATAACATCATCTGGACCCCAACCTCTCTTTCTTCTCTTGGTAACGCTTTCTCCCATTTTTTCCTTCATTTTCAGCTGAGCCAAGCAGATATCCAAATAGCTGGAAGTCCCTCTGGAGGTCTCCCAAGAGTTAAAACCAAACCAAACTAAACCAAACCCAGGATTGAGTCCCACTGGAGGAATTGAGGATGTTTGCTGAAACCAATGACAGCAGACAGGGAAACCCTATCTCCTCATTGGCCATTCTGAGGCACAGGCCCAGGCTCAGGGTGGGGTCTTGAGGCAGCCACCAAACCACATGGACCGAGGATGGGGAGTGAACAGGTCTCTAAGGCAAGCACTGGTTCTGTTACTAGAATAAGGTGGAAAGGATGTTGGGGAAATAAAATCAGGAAATGTCCAAGATCACATACAGAAACTCTACTCTTTTATACCTCCCCACACACACTAATTTCATTATTGATGTCTCAAATAACATCTTGTTATATTTTGAATCCATTAACATGATTGTGTTGTTTATAGTTCAGGCTTTCAGCCTTTAAATCCCACACCAGAATTTTTTTTATTATTATTTTTTATTATTATTATTTATTTATGATAGTCACAGAGAGAGAGAGAGAGAGAGAGAGAGGCAGAGACACAGGCAGAGGCAGAAGCAGGCTCCATGCACCGGGAGCTCGACGTGGGATTCGATCCTGGGTCTCCAGGATCGCGCCCTGGGCCAAAGGCAGGCGCCAAACCGCTGCGCCACCCAGGGATCCCCCCACACCAGAATTAAAAGTGATTTATGCACTGCTTTTACAATATTATGGGATTCTATATTTGTCTATGTATTTACCCTAATCAGAGAACGTTATACTTTCATATGACTTTGTGTTGCTGTACAAATCATTCATTTTAAGAGGAAAATGTGTATATGTATATAAATATATAATATATATATTTCAATCTGGCCGAGTCCTGGTATTTCAGAACCTCTGGGTTTGTTTTTGTTCTTTCTCACGGCTGTAAACAATTTTTTTTTTAAAGTAAGCTCTATACCCAGCATGGAACTCAACGTGGAGCTCAAACTCACAACCCCGAGATTAAGACCTCAGCTGAAGTCAAGAGTCAGGCACTTAACTGATTGAGCCACTCACGTACCCCATGGTTTTTTGTTTTTGTTTTGTTTTTTTTTAAATAATTGCTATCTTTTCCTTTAAGCTTGAATCATTTCAGGGTGCTTTTAGTCTCTTGGACTTTTTTCTGGAAGAAGAGACTAGGTGATCCACACCTAGTCTCTGAATTTAGCAGAGGTAAATCTCAATCTTTATGTCTTAGAAAGACCTAACAGCAAAGGGTCTCAAATAAATTGTTTTCTCCTCAGTGCATGTCTCTTGTTGATCGCATGGCACAGAACCCCCATCAAAATATAACATCCTCCAAGACACATTCATGGTGAGCATTTGGCAGGACTATGCCCAGTGGGGTACCTTGCGGTGGCATGTCCTATTTTGGAAAGCAGAGGTCCTCGAGCCCTGGAAATTTTCTGCAAAGAAGCTTTACAACATCACTTCCTCAAAAGATTCCTGGCTGGACAGTCTCTCATTAATGCACCGTGTGGAACTCAAATGGGAAGCCCAACTTTCTCAAAGTCTCAGGCAGTTATGTTATTCAAACAATTAGGGATTTACACAGTTTGAGCTGTTTTTGTTTTGTTTTGTTTTGTTTTTAGTTTATTGCACACCACAGAGTTATAAATAGCAAATATAGAGGCTTGATGCTGAAAATATCTTATGGACACTGGAGTATTTTTCTGAAAGGAGTTGCCATGTTTATTGTATCATTATGGTGTTGTGAAGTGTATAGGTATGGGTATGTGCCAACAGTAATATCAGTTTCCTGGATACCACCCAGTGAACATTTAGGTACTTTTTACTGCAAATTAAATGCTCTCCCAATAACCCCTGCATTTGTCATATGGTTTATTGGTGAAATTATCAAGCAGCTTTCGCTAATATTGTCTAGGCTTCTCAGCTTAGAGTCCAGCACTTTTACAACATTCTGTTAAGACCGCAGATTTCACAAGACAAGACAACCACATTCTGTGTATTGTACAGTTGCCTTACCTGGGTAAATGCAAATGCAATAAATAAATACAGAACTGGAATGGAAACTGAATGTGGCAATCGACATGATTTGGGATCCAGGCCACACTTTTTAGAGCTTGCTTTTCTATCCCTGGCTCACCTGCTTCCTACGGATTTTCTCCCTTCCCTTTATCTGGCCCTGATCTCTCTCACATAAGAAAAGAAAAAAAAAAAAAAAAAAAAAAAGACATTGGGTACCTTTCTTATTGCCCCAAAGAATGTGATCTCTTTATTCTTTGACCTCATCACACTTTGTAACTCTCACGGTGGTTCCCTAGATCTGTGTGGTGTTCTGGTTATCTATGCACATCCTATCCTTGCCCTCACTGGCTAGGCTGAGGGATGTACATGTCATCATAAAACTTCTTATGTTTGCCATGTGTCTCAGTGTTGTGCAGCACACGTGTTGTCTGATGCAATGACGTCTGACTCTTCAATGTGTGGTTCCTGGTTAAAATTCCATCATTATCTTCTTTCTTGAAAATGTGCATCCCACTTTGGTATATATCTTCTTGAAGAAAGTTTTGGATAAATTTCAAGGAGCTGGTGATTTGTTTCCACAGTGGAAATATTCATCTTGTTTAATATCTAAGGAGGCCGGGGATCCCTGGGTGGCTCAGGAGTTTAGCGCCTGTCTTTGGCCCAGGGCGGGATCCTAGAGCCCTGGGATCGAGTCCCACATCAGGCTCCCGGCATGGAGCCTGTCTCTCCCTCTGCCTGTGTCTCTGCCTCTCTCTCTATTTATGTCTATCATAAATAAATTAAATATTTAAAAAAATATCTAAGGAGGCCATATGCCAGGTCAGCGTTTTTTCTTAAGGAAATCCCTGGGGCACCTGGGTGGCTTAGTTGGTTAAGCATCTGCTCAGCTCAGGTCATGATCCCAGAGTCCTGGGATCGAGCCCTACATAAAGCTCTCTGTTCAGTGGAGAGCTTGCTTCTCCTTCTCCCTCTGCTATTTCCTCTCCCTTTGCTGCTCCTTTTCCCTCTGCTCCTCCCCCTGCTTGTGCTTGCTCACTCGCTCCCCTCACCCCTTTCAGAGAAATAAGATCTTTAAAAAAAAGAAAGAAAGAAAAAGAAAAGGAAATTCCTTGAAACAGAAGCATACAACTTTGGTTGTTAATGAAATTAGAGAAGATAAGGGATGCCAAATTTCATCCTATGGCAGATGGACCCTGAGCCTTAGACATATTTTCCTATCTCTAATAGTACGTAATAGATTTACTTCTTGTTGTAAAAATGAAAATCAAAACAAAGCAAAGCTTTACTCTGTAAATTTTGATGTGCTCTGGAAATGTATCTTCAAGGGTTGGCAACAACGGGACATAAATATTAACAGCTGGCATTTGAATCATGTTCTTATTTGATAGGGCAGATTTTATCAGTTCCACTGGATACCAGAGAAAACTGCAGTCATCGAGGTCATCCCAGCTACTCCGAGGTAGAGTTCTATTTCAGACCCAAGTCTCTGATTCCATCTCTTGTGTGATGCCCACTACCCACTCTCGCTCAGGAGAAGAATCTGGTTCTTCACAGAAATCGGGAAGAGGCCGAGAGCTGGAGGTCAGTCTCTGGTTGCTGTCTTTCATTCCAGCCTGAATACAATCTCTCGGGAAGAGGCTTGGGTACCCTGGCTTCTGCCTTCCAGACCACTGTCCCTCAGCACACACCCACGTGTACACACACCCCATCTAGAGAACAAAGAACAGGGTGTGGAGTCCCTGCCTGCCCCACCTTCACATTCCCACAGAGCCAGTCAGGATTCCCTGCTGTGAGGATGGAAGCCAGAATCCCCTGCCATCCAAGCAGGGATGGGCAGCTGCCATCATCACCTCAGCAATTCCCACGGTGCCAGGGGACAGGATGGAATCTCCGGGGCTTAGTGGCCACCGCTTCTCCCTCCCTCTGGAAAAGCTCATCAGTTCAGGGGTTCTGCAGGCCTGCCAATTTAGTAAATATTTGTTAGAGGAAGTGACTAACATTTATTTATTGAGTATCTACTCTATTCAATGTGCAATACTACTACTACTAATTACAATTTCCAGGGTACTCACTAGGTCTATGAACGGACTCTAATAAATATCACAGTAGCTCTAGGTGTGGTGGTTATTTTACGGACGAGAAAAGACACATGGCTTAAGGACCTTGCTCAGGTTTTATGAGAGGGTGAGTGACAAACCCAGGTCTGTTTCATTCCAGAATTGCCCAGCTGTAGGCAAGGAGCTGGGGATATTGTGAAGGATGGTGGCCTGTATATAGCTCTCATTCCAGGTGTGATGGGTTGAATTGTGTCCCCCAAAAAGGCATGTTGAAGTCCTAATCTCTTGCTCCCTGGGTGGCTAAGTTGGTTGAACGTCTGACTTCAGCTCAGGTTATGATCCCAGGGTCCCAGGACCGAGCCCCGCACCAGGCTCCTTGCTCAGCAAGGAGTCTACTTCTCCCTCTCCCTCTGCCTCTCCCCTGCTCATATGTGATTTCTTTCTCTCTCTCAAATAAAAGGATAAAATCTTTAAAAAAAAAAAAAAAAAAGTCCTAATCCCCAGTACCTCAGAATTTGAGCTTATTTGGAAATAGGGTAATTACAGACACAATTAAGGTAAAATAAGGTCAGTTCGAAGTAGGGTGAACCCTTAATCCAACATGACTGGTGTTCCTATGAGAAGAAAAGAGACACAGAGAGAAAGCAGCCATGTGATGAGCAGGAAGGGCCTGGATGATGTGGCCACAGGCCAAGGAGTGCCCGGGCCTGCCAAAGGCCAGAGAAGGTGAGGAAGGATCTTCTCCAGAGGATTTCCAAGGGAGCCTTGATTTCAGCCTTCCGGCCTCCAGAACTGTGAGATAATAAATTTCTGTTGTTTGAAGCCACCAAGCATGTGATGCTTTGTTATGGCAGTTCCAGGAAACTAATACACCAGGTAAAATGAAGAGTGTTTTAATAGAGGCATGCAGCAAGTATTACAAGACTTAGTCTGCTGTATAGAAAAACAGACTGGGAAGGCCTAGAAAGGGGAAAAGAAAAAAGCATGCTGCCTTTGCACTTAGTCTTGAAGGTTAAGTAGGCTTCAGGCAGTGAAGAGGTGGGGCAGACGGGCTGAGGATCACGCCCAGGCCCTGGAAAGGCAGCAGCCTGGGGCACAGAGGAGCCTCTGGGCAGCCTTGGGCGGGGAGAAGGCCCTGTGTAGGTGCTGCAAGGGCTGCAGAGAGATTGTCAGGCCGTCTGCCCCCAGCCTTGCCCTGCGGCCCCCTTCAGAAGAGGTCCAAGGTCAGGGCTCAGGACCCCTCTTGCCCCTAAGCACATTTACTCTGCTGGACACGACAGCAAGCCAGCCCTGGTGCACCCCCTTTTCTGCTTGCTTACATAAGGACCCCGCCCTGCCCTGCTCCCGGTCAACTTGCCCTGCTCAGGCTAGGAGTCAGGTCTTCTGGGCAGGGCCCTCCATTCATTTGCAGGCCCCTCCCTGGGGACTGAGTCCTCCCTCTGACCTCTAGGTCTTGAATCTTCCCTGAGTGTGGTGACTCCTTCCAAGATCTTCCACCTATGATCAGTCCCACGGAGCTGCCTGGCTGTGTCCTCTGCCCAGCTGGGCCAGCCTCTCTGGCCCCACAGCTGGCTTCATTCCAGGTCCCAGTTCTTCCTGCCTTGAGCTGGAGCCCTGAAGGTCCGGGAGCAGGAGTGTGACATGATCCAAGCCATAGCTCTAGCTGCTGTGTCAGTGCTGAACTGAAAAACAGACCACGTGGAAGCTGTGTCTGGCAGGAACGGGGTGCTTGATGAGTATCTGTAGGCTAAATGAACAGATAAAAAAGGCAACAATATGAAGAACATTATGATTGTCCAGGACAGAGGTACAGAGCACCTCAAAGTGGTCTTGTCCTGTTTTAGATGCAGATGACAGCAGGACAGCAGGTCATGGGCTGTGTGATGCAGAGGGGAGAGGGAGGGCTTTCCCGTTCAATAGTCTGGCTTCAGTCCTGGAGCTCCCGTGCCTTCTGGCCACCTGCTTTGGAGAAGTCACTTCACCTCCATGCCTCAGCTTCCTCCCCATGGCACTGACCTGTGCACACCCACCTCTCAGAGCAACTAGGGAGACTGAATGTGGGTGCAGGACAGTTAAAGTTCACAGTGGCCTGCACATGGGGAAATGGGTCAGTGGGTGGTGGACCCTCTCAGCCAGACTCTAATTACTTGAAGGAAAAATCAAAGAATTGAGGCATCACTCAGGTTCTCAAGGGCCTGGGACACCTGGAGAGGGGGTTACCTGGCAGGCATGCAGACTCAGAAAATAAAATGAGGGCCAGTCTAGTGCCTTGCAGAGGATTGGCACTTACTAAGATAGTTGGGAAAACACAGACAAATTACACAAATTATCAGATCTGGGTGTGACATGAAAACGAAAAGTACAAGCCCAAAGCCAGCGGGGCTGCCCTGACGCATGTCGTAGTGCCAAGACCCAGGGTCAGCACGGACCCTTGGGGCTGGCAGAGGGCTAGTGTGGTCCGAGTGGCTCTAGCTGGGGGAGAAATGGGCTGGAAACCAGGCTGGAAAACAGCAGGGGGAGTCAGGCCAGAAAAGAAGAGGCAGATCTGAGTGGAACTGTCCAGGATAAATCCGGAGGGTGTGGATGGGAGGGAGAAAAGGAGCTGTGGATGATGAAGATGTTTACAAGCAGTCTGACTGTCAAGCCGCCCGGAGTGCCTTCAGGGGTAATCTGAGCTGGGGCCTGGCTAGCAGAGCCTTGGAGTGGAAGCAAGGCTTCTTGTCCTGCTCACTCCCAGAGTTCCGTGGGGTGGAGGGGGCCAGGATGTTCTCCCAGTTATCCGCACAACAGACACGCACCGCCCCAGCCACATGCCTACGTCTCTTAGCAGCAAAGGGACCTTCTCAGATGACACAGCGTGCTGCTTTCCGTTGTTCAGAGGTCTGTGCTGCAAAGGTTCGCCACAACTATAATTGAGTAGAAATGAACTACCACTCTGAATTCTACAATGGAACTTTTGAATTTGTAAAGAACCCATCACATTTAGTGATCAAATAATGTGCATGCTAGAGACAAAAGTTAGGAAAAAATGCCCAGGTGGAGGGGTGCCTCACTGACTCAGTCACAAAGCCCGTACCCCTTGATCTCGGGGTTGTGAGTTTGAACCCCACATTGGGTGTAGAGATTACTTAAAGAATAAAAAAAATTAAGAAAATATATATCCGGGATGCCCCAGTGGCTCAGTTAAGTGTCCGACTCTTGATTTTGGCTCTTTGAGGTGGCTCAGGTCCTGATCTCAGAGTTATGAGACGGAGCTCCGAGTCGGGCTCTATGCCCAGCTGGAGTCGGCTTAAGATTCTTACTCTCCATCTGCCTGCTCTCCCTGCTTGCTCTCTTTTTCTCTCTCTCTCTCTCTCAAATAAATAAATATTTTTTAAAAATCCAAATGGAGTAGCTCAGCCTGTTCTGGACATATCCCAGCAGAGATCTTTATGAGATCCTCATTATTTATAATGAGACCCCATAAAGATCCACATTTATAATGAGTCCTCATAAAGAGGACTACCAGAGAGAAATCTGCCCTATCAGATGTGAAGTTATGCTGACCACAAATCCCCAGAGATGCCAGAACACACAGACCACCTGGCAGTCAGACCCAGTACACACGGGAACTTCAGGCAGGATAGAGGTGACGCCACCATTCAATGGGGAAAGGATGGGCCTTAAAGTGAATAAGCTGGGGAAACTGCCCCTCTGTGTGCAAAAAAATAAGACCGTGTCCCTACTTAACGGCCCGTAAGGATGGACCATGTTTACGAGGGGGTAGAGACCTACATGTGGAAGGGTGAAACTAAAAAAGTTAATGAAAGAAAATGAAGACAATGTTTTTCCAAAATAAGGAAAGAAAATAGTTCTAAAATCGAATGTTAAGGACATAGAACTACCAGGCAAGACGTTAATGAATTCAAAAACAACACCATGAGCAAAATTAGTTTAGCTGATGGCGTATGTATTTGCACGGTCTAAAACTGGCAGGGGATTAATAGCCGGAAAACGTAGGAAACTCTTGCAAATGACAAGGAAACCCATACAAAAACAGGCAAAAGAAAGGAATAATTTCCGAATAAGGAAATCCAAAAGGCCAAGGCATAGTGGAACCACTCAAATATGTTAGTAATCAGAGGAATGCAGATTAAAGCAATAATAAGGTATTTTGAAGTTATCATCATGGCAACAAGTAGTGTGGTCGGATGAAGATGTGAGACCCTCCCACCCATGCCTTGTTGGGGAGTGCAGGTGTGAGAGCCATTCTGTCATTCCCTAGTCAATTTATACATATTCAGACTTTTTTTCTAAAGATTTATTTATTTATTTATTTATTTGGAGAAAGCAAGCCGACACGAGTGGGAGGGGCAAAGGGAGAGAGACGATCTCAAGCAGATTCCCCAATGAGTGCAGATTTGCCCTCTCCGGGCTCCATCTCACGACCTGGGCTGAAACCTAGAGTGGAACATTTAACCAACTGAGCCACCCAGGTGCCCCTACATACTTAGACATTTGACTGCGGGGGACTACTCGTCTTGCTTAGCCTCAGACAATCTTGGTTTATACCTCTTGTCCTGGTATAATTATTAATAGTGCCCCCTTTCATTCTCTACATTGTCCTTGTTCAGGCAGCCTGGGTGGCTCAGCGGTTTGGCACCACCTTCAGCCCAGGGCGTGATCCTGGAGACCTGGAATCAAGTCCCACGTCGGGCTCCCTGCATAGAGCCTGCTTCTCCCTCTGCCTGTGTCTTTGCCTCTCTCTCTCTCTGTGTCTCTCATGAATAAATAAATAAAATCTTTTAAAAATAAAAAAATAAATTGTCCTTGTTCAAATCATAAATGACATGACCACTTTCCTAGGACCCAACAATTTCACCGGTGACTGTACATACCAGTGAAACACTCCAGTTCATAGAAATCTGGATGCAATATTTATGGTGTGGGCGTAACTTGAGTGTCCAATCCAGGAGACCAGGCAGGTAACATGGTGGATACTCACCAGAAGGATGATGTAAGTGTGAGGAAACCCATAGCAGCACAGGTGGATAATAATAATATTAAATAATAATAATAATAATAATAATAATAATAACACATCAGGAGATATAAAATCTATATCATTTTAAAGAAGATTTTATTTTAAATAATCTCCATACCCAACATGGAGTCAAGAGTTGCATGCTCTACTGACTGAGCCAGCCAGGTGCCCCAAACTCATATCATTTATCTAAACTAAAAGTATGTGTACACAAAACAATATACATTTCACAGAATATATATATAAACAAAGATATGCACTAAACACATTAGGATGATAAGGAAACAGAAAATAGGAATAAAAAGGGGGTAATTATAACATAAAGAGCTGGATTCAATTCCAAAAGGTGGAAGCTTCTGTGAAAGATCTCTGAGGTTAAATATTCAGTGAGTCACCCATAGCTACATCTTAGTTGCTACTGTTTGCTAAGAACTCTTAGTGCTACCCGGAGTTGAAAGGAAAACATTCCGGTTCATCCAAACACATTGATAGAATAAAAACATTGATTGAGTTCTGCCCTGTGTCAGACACTGAAGTGGATACCAGGAAATAAAGACAAAATGTCTTCAAGGAGCCATAACCAAGTTCCTAACTTAAATTAAAACATTTCCACTAGTGGCACCTAGGTGGCTGAGTTGGTTAAGCATCATCTGTCTTCAGCTCAGGTCGTGACCCCGGGGTCCTGGGATCCAGCTCTGCATCAGGCTCTCTGCTCAGCAGGGAGTCTGCTTCTCCCTCGGCCTCTACCCCCTGCTGTGCAGGTGCGTGCCTCTCTCTCTCTCTCTCTCTTTCTCTTTCTCTCTCGCCAGTAAATAAATAAAATCTTTAAAAATATATTTTGACTAATAAAAAATTCCTTTTGATGTAATTAACCATAAACATAAATATTTGGACCAAGTAAGTCTAGTCTTAAATGCTTTGAGAGTTGCCATAGTACTTAGAATGGAGTCCGATTCACTATTTAGGGGAGACTTGATTCCTGAGTAGTGTTTTAAAACAGGGAAGAGATATAGTGGCTGGAAATGGGTATTCTCGATGGAGAAGAGAGAGGAGCCAGGAGGGAACAGGTGTCTTGAGGGCAGTGGGAGACATTGGAGAGGATATTGGAGGAGTGCTGGGATGGAAGAGGCCAGACTGATATTGCAGGGATCAGAAAGAGACAGATAAGGAGCCCTACTAGCTGAGCATCTTGAAATCTTTAATGAAAAGAGGTTTCATTGTCTCAGGAAGTCTTGGGAGAGTCCAAGCAGGAAGTTCACGGTGCTGAAACAGCACTTGAGGGTTGACTATGGTTTTCAGCTTATGTGGAGCAGCCTGGTTTTTTTTTTTGGGAGGGGGGTGGTACCCATTAGTTTGAAGGTGCTCTTCTTTCCCACCCTGGTTTTGAAACAATGGAGAGCGTTATTGTAATAAAGCCACTCTTGGGAATGCAGCCTAGACCCAAGGGCAGGCAGACATCTTAAAACTGAACCACAGAATCAGATGAGTGTCCTGCCCTGCTGGAGGTGGCTCTGTACCACCACATCTACCACAAGTGTGGTAGGGGCAGAGCAGTCCTCTTTGCAGGCAGGCTATCTCCCAAGAGATAGAGAGACTAAGGGACAGCCAGCACATGACCAAATTCCTCTTCCAAGTGCACCAGTCAGAATGCATCAGGCCTCCTCTACTGACGCAACCAGGGAGGCAGATGCATTACCCTCATGGAGTTCCCTCAGAGGGGAAGAAGTAGTCTACCTCCCATTTGAAAGTGAGGTCTTCCTCAGTTATGAGATCCTCTCAGTTGCAAGTTCTAGAAGGTTACGGCCAACCCTTGGGATAAAGGGAAGAGGACAGATAAGACCAGAATTCTGAGCTTTCGGACAGTCACAATACCTAGTTTGTCAGCATTACAATCTGTTTGATCCCTATCTGCTAGATAGTGCCCACCCTAAAGTCTACAAAACACGGGATGACAGGTTGACAACCTCAATGAACTCTGCTCTAAGACTTAACATATCTTTTTGATTGTGGTTGGGCTATTTTGCTTTCTTTTGTAAAAACAATTTCAAAATCAATGCAAGTCTCAGGAGAGGCCTCTCTGACATCCCAGCTTTGTGATAGGCGGGTCCAAGAGGAGAAACATGTTCTAGGATGGTCAGACATATTTAGAAGAAGAAAGCTGCTTGGAATGGTGGCAGATCTGCACCCAATACCCACATGGTGTGCTAAATTGATTCTGTGGCCTCTCGGAGCAGGTTTTGTGGCGACAGTGATGACCGATCAGAGGAGCTGGCCAATGACAAAGTGGTGGGACGGTGCCAGTCCAGATGCAAGACAGACTGTTGTGGCAAGGAAATATGCAGAAAACCAGAAGCTCCTCCTTTTTGTTAAGTGGGTATATATAAGAAGAAAGGACAGAGCTGGGGCTGGGCAGACAGCTCGGTCGGCGCCACAGCCATCTACACAGGGAGGGCCTGCCAGGGAGAACGTGCACACAATGGAGGGGACCCCTTCCCCGAACATCCCTTAAGTTATTAGCTGTGACAGACAATCCCCAAAACAGAAAGCATAACCACAAGAACTGTCTTTATGAATGTGTGGAATGGAAAGATTGGGTGGCAAGGCCTGGGGACAGCTTGCTTCCTACCACATCCAGACACACAGAGACTAGCCCCTGCCAGCAACGTCGCCTGCAGGGCAAGAGCACGTCTGCAGTGACAGCACTCTGGAGCTGAGTGGGATCTTACACGGCACCGGGTTGAACCCATATATTCCACAGATAATAAAGCCAGTCTATGGAGCCCAAGGCAGTGGACATACCCACCCAGCCTACAGACGTGTGTTGTTTGGCTTGCAGAGTGTTTGGAAAAAATTTTTTTAACTAACTGCCAACATTTAAAAATTGGGAAAACTTGTGTTAAGGATTTCAAGCTTTTCTTGAAAGTTAGACGTGGGATAGGCCCACATTCCAGCTTGCCAACAGCCACAGGCAGAAACTGAGGGGTGGTAGCTAGGTCTTTCAGACTCTCCTGCTCCTCCTGTGAGTCTGGCTGCTTCCCCTGTAGCTGAGATGCCTGCCCTGCTAGCATTTTTGCCTGTGGCATGGTCTGAAATGGTGTGCTGACAATCCCAGATCATGGCAGAGTTGGGACCAGCTCCAGGTCTTACAGTTGTCTTTGGACTCTACTACCCAGCCATCCACGCATTCCTGAATCAAATCGTTGGGGTCAGTTGAGGACCTAGTCCCGGAGGCAGCTTGGAATTGCAGATTGGCCAAGTGACAATGCCAAGTTCATGGAAATTCATGGGAAGTCTGGTAAACCCCGAACAGCCAAAGGCCAAGTTTTATTAAGTGTGAACTTTAGGGGTTTCATCTGTCTTGCTCTCCACTGTAACCCACTGCACGACAAGAAGCAGGATCTCAATAAATATTTCTTGAATGACGTACGTGATCCATGTTTCATCCTAAAGCATTGTTCAAGATGTTGTAAAGATGAGTTCATTCTGGACTCAGTCCTTCAGTAAGATCCAGCCAGTTCAGGTAGCATTTATCACTTGCCACAAAAATTTGCCCTGTTAGCAATGTTAGCAAATGGTCTTTTTTTTTTTTTTTTCCCCCAGATTTTATTTATTTAAGAGAGAGGGAAACAGAGATAGCGAGAGAGAGCACAGAGACAAAGGCAGGCGCTCAGCCGACTGAGCCCCCCAGGTACCCCAATTTTTTTTAACTTTCATTTTAAGTGCCAAATCTTCAGTGTACATGTCAAATCTCTAGGATCCAGACATTTCCATGCTCAGTGAGAAAATGTAGTCACTACAAACACACAGAGCTCTGTGTTTGATTCAGCCCAGTAAGTATTAACTGAGCTCCTATTATGTGCAAAGTTCCATTCCAAGTACTTGAGGTAGTAAGACAGCAGACACTGGCCTTACCTTCAAGGAGCTCACAGTTTGAGTAAACAACATTCCAAGAAGATGCTAAAATCACCTCCATCATGCTGGGCATTTATAGCATATTAACTACTTTGTTAAGCTAGCTTTTGAAAAATTGAAAAGAAAAAGAATTTCATGATGATGTAAAAATATTTATGGTTTATATATTCTGCAACCAAACACCTGATTACTAATAACTAATTTATTTGGGAGCTAGTCAGTTTTCATATTATGTGGATTTTTTTCCATATAAAACATTAAACCATGCAGAGAGGAGACAGATCAACTTCAGAGCACGGGCTTCTCCAGGGGAGGGCTCAGTGGGCTTTCCTGCTTTCTTTTTTTTTAAAAAAAATCTGAAGACAATGTGATAAAATATTATAATTTGTTAAATCTGGACAGTGGGTACATAGTTGTATATTGAATTGTTTTCTGAAGATTACACTATTTTATAATTTTTACAAATTATAAAATGACACGCAGAACAGACATAATAATAAGCCCCTTTCCTGAGAAAACTGTCATTATGAACCCATGGCCTCAGGGCCCCTGAGGAGTGTAGATGGGTCTGTCTCTGAGCTACGTGACCCCAGTTGGCTATACTTGTGTCATTGTCTGTTCTGTGTATTATTTCTGCCTCTTTGCCATCAAGCACTGTGTCTTACGGCTGTCAGAATATCTGCTTGTACCTTGCACCCTGCCTTCTAATCTGCTGTGTCCTGGGGCAAGAGCTAATCAAACTTGTTAGAATCCCCAGTAAAATGGAATTAAGGGAAACACAGATTCTAAATAGATGAATTTTTTTTTAAAGATTTTATTTATTCATGAGAGATATACAGGGAGAGCAGAGACATCAGAGAGATACACAGAGGGAGAAGCAGGCTCTCTGCAGAGAACCTGGTGTGGGACTCAATCCCAGGACCTGGGATCGTGACCTGAGCCAAAGACAGAGGCTCAACCACTGAGCCACCCAGGTGCCTCTAAATAGATGAAATTTTTAAACATTTCTTTCCCCTATCATCATCTGGTTTCTGATGGTGTTTTGGGCACCTGGGATCTAGGTAAGTAATGTGTTTCCATGGTTATCCATCCAGGGCATAGCAGTAAGGTTATTTCTTGGAAAGAAAACTAACCTGACTACACTGGCTTTGGTACCAATCAGCTGTGTTCATTCATTTGTTTATTCAACAAATATGCACTGAACATCTACTAGGTGCCAGGCACTGTTCTAGCTACTGAGGGCATAGTGATGAACAGACAGGAGCTTCAGTCCTTGTAGGGGAGTACGACAGAAAATAAAGGCCTAAACAAGCACGACAGAGCAGAGAGGGTGAAGTGCTCTGAACACAGCAAACCAGGTGAAGCAGCAAGAAGGGACCTGGGGGTGGCACTTCATGTGAGAAAGTTGGGATGTGCCCTCAAGGAAGGCAGTATTTGGATAAAGGCCAGGCTGGCAGAGATGGGAGAGTGGCATTCCAGGCAGAGGGAGTATCACATGTGAGGTCCCTAAAGCAGGAATGGGGTTGATGCATTCACAGAACAGAAATGCCAGGCAGCTGGAACAGAGTGAGCACAGCACCAGGGAGATGGACCTCAGATGCAGGTGGAAAGGCAGACAGGAGGGGATCTCACAAGGCCTAGGAAACGGTGTGAATGTTATGCTAAAATCACTGGCTAGGGTATGACACGATTTGATACATTCTGCAAAGGGTCTGGTACCTCTGCTACACTGGACGCAGAGGGATAGGGATGAAGCGGGGTCAAGGGACAAAGAGGAATTCCGGCTGGCTTCTAGGTTTGGGACCAAGCAACAGAGTTTGGCTGCTCCTGCTGTTTGCTGAGAAGGGGAAGGTTGGGAGAAGGGCAGTTTTCGACAAATCAAGAGTCCTGGAGATATCCAAGTATAAAGTTGTTGCTCAGGGGAGAGGTCAGGGCTGGAAATGTTATGTAAGCCTTGGGATCAGCTGACATGACCTAGGAAGTGACTGCGCACAGGTAAGCACCCAAGAATGGGCTCTGGGCTAAGCCTGAGGTAGGAGGTTGGGGAGAGGGCACTGGAGAGGACAGAGGGGAAAAACAAACCCTAACAACAGAATGCTCCCAGGGACTGATTCACGCGTGGAAGACTGCTTAGGAGGAGAAGATGAGGCACAGAAGTTTGGCTCCAGGATTTAGCAAGTTGAAACTCACTGGCATCCTGACAAGAAAAGTCTGGGTGCAGGAGTGCAGACAATTAATTTAATTTCTGTGGAGCTGCTTCCTCTGTGAAATGTGGGTGATGGAAGAGATGATATTTGAGGTCTTGTCCATTACATACTGTACAATTTTTAAGCCGGATTTTTTTTTTAGATCCTCATAACAGGGGGCGTCTGGGTGCCTCAGTTGGCTAAGCATCTGCCTTGGGCTCAGGTCATGATCCCAGGGGCCTGGGATTGAGCCCCCACATTGGGCTCCCTTCTCAGCAGGGAGTCTACCTCTCCCTCTGCCCCTCCTCCTGCTTGTGCTTTCTCTTTCTCAAATAAATAAGATCTTTAAAAAAAAAAAAAAAAAACCAAAAAAGAGCATCTGCCTTCAGTTTAGGTCATAATCTCAGCCAAGGTCCTGGGATTAAGCCCCAAATTGCAGGCTCCCTGCTCAGCAGAGAGTCTGCTTCTCTCTCTCCATCCCCCCTCATGCTCTCTCTCTCCGACAAATAAGTAAAATCTTTTTAAAAAATCTCAAAATGGTCAGAGATAAGAAAAATTATAAAAGAAGCTATGCTTTTAGAGAGTTTATTAGTCAAAAAGTTGTGTGGTCACTAATACTCTCCTACATAAAACTTGTAGGGTTATTTATGTAAATTTTTAAATAAGACAAGGAAACTTTCAAACAGAACACCGAGTGGCCAGATTTCTCAGTGGACCCAAATGATGGAAGCTGTGCCATCAAGATAGTACCAAGAGACTCCTAGTATATTTCCCTGTGAAGACCCTTAAACATTATTTCTAGACACAAGGCAGCAGCCACCTGTCAGACCGTCAGGGTTCTTACTCAAACTTTGCTACTGAATTTTCACACAAGGTTACTGAGACCTGAAAAATAGCCTCAATCGTTGTTTGGCCAAGGGTACCCTACGTATTTCCCTATTGCCTATTGACGGCTCTGTTGAAGTGAAAGGAGCTAGAGATGGTCATACTATTTGTGAACTTTTTTTTTTTTTTTTGGTTGAGATAACCTGGCACCAGTGTGGAGACTGGCTCGGGGGTGATCTCATAGGAAGGCTGCCCTCGGCTAGATCAGGGAATGGTATCTAAGACTGTTGGCTCCAGGTTTTCTTACTTCCTCCCATGATATTGATTAATAAACATGAACAAAAACCATGGCTTAGAAAAGACACAGGTATAATTTCACAGAAGAATTGTGAAGAGAGAGACAAGGTAAATAATATTGTCAGGATCCTGATACATCTTAAGTCAGCTGTTCTGAAATTTTGGTATGCATCAGATTCACCTGGGGGCTTGCTAAAGCCATAGAGCCCAGGGTTCACCTGAGCCTTACTGGCTTGTGATTCCTGGAGGGGGCTCCTTGAATGATTCCAAGGCAACTGAAGCTTCAGGGCCACTGTCCTAAGCAATTCTCTCTCTCTCTCTCTTTTTTTAATATTATTTATTTATTCATGAGAGACAGAGAGAAGCAGAGACATTGGTAGAGGGAGAAGCAAGCTCCCTGTGGGGAGCCTGAAGTGGGACTCATCCCAGCACCTGGGGATCATGACCTGAGCCAAAGGCAGAGATGCTCAATCACTGAGCCACCCAGGTGCCCCTGTCCTAAGCAATTCTCATAGATGCCTTGGAACTGGTTCTTCTGTGTGTGTTGGGGAGGGCGGGGGCAGGGAAGGAGTTTAGGTCCCAATGTCAGATGAAAATAAATTACTACTGGTAAATCCACTTAAAACACTCATAAGATACAGCAGGAATGTTTTTGCAGAGGAAGAAAACCCTGTAGAGCAGCACGTAAGGATAATGCTTACAGTAAGACACATGAGGAATGCGTATGCAAACTATGTTTTTATACTATTCTAACTTACAGGAGAAAAGTATGCCTAGAAGTCAAAATTAAATGCTCAAAAAAAAAAAAAAAAGCAAAGTTAAATGCTCCATTTTATGACTCAGTGACACAAGAACACCATGAAATATATGTTATTAAGTCCATTCTATGGATGAAGAGGTGGGAGCTCAGTCACTTTAAAGAGATTTGCCCGAAATGATTGGCATGTCAGTAATGGAACCAAGATTCAGACTTAGTTCTGCTCTTTTCATTAAACTTTTTGAGATAACTGTAGATTCACATGTTGTAAGAATGCAATCTTTTCATTTTGATCACACTGCCAGAGGCCAGTTCTTTTTTTTTTTTTTTTTTTTTTAAAGACTTTGAGATAGAGAGTGAGAGTGCACAAGTCGGAGGTGGGGAAGGGGCAGAGGGAGAAGCAGGCTCTCCACTGAGCAGGGAGCTCAATGTGGGACTCAATCTCAGGACCCCAGGGATTATGACCTGAGCAGACTGTTAATCCACTAAACCACCCAGATGCCCCAAGGGCCAGTTCATTTTTAAGCATTTCCCTGAAGGGTAAAGTTCAGAAATGCTTCAGAAGGTCTTGGGCCACTGCTCTTTTAAACATCTAATTTAAAAGACAATATGCTAGGGGCACCTGGGTGGCTCAGTGGTTGAGCATCTGCCTTTGGCTCTGGGCATGATCCTGGGGTCCTGGGGTCCTGGGATCGAGTCCCATATCAGGCTCCCCACAGGAAGCCTGTCTCTGCCTATGTCTCTGCTTATCTCTCTGTGTCTCTCATAAATAAATAAATAAAATCTTTAAAAGAATAAATGAAAAAAAAAACCTATGTGCTATAAACTGGGTAAAAAACAAAACAAAACAAAAAAAAAAACCAATAGATCAGAAGCACAGTGTCAGGAGAGTTGGAGACCAAAAATGGCTCCCAAGGCTCCAGGCAGTGATGAGGGAGAGAGGGTGTGCGAGGAGGACTTGTCCAATCGGAACCATTGTCACGGTAGGTTATTTAATATCTTTTCATAGTTTTTTCCTACTGCACTTACCCTTCTATCTCCATTTTAATATTAAAGTCTCTCAGAATAAACACACTTGTCAGAATACAGGACAAAGGCCTCGGGCCTCACCTGGGCCTCTGCCCTGCTATGGACCTGCAGCTGGGAGAGGGTCACAGGTGCCTACTGACAAGGGTTACCCCACCAGTGGTCTGTCCCTGTGGCAGGTTAGGCATTAGGAGGAAGCCCTCACTGTGTTAAGTACTTTGCATGCGTGATCTCATTCAATCCCTAAAGCCCACTGAGTATCTCCATTCTACACAGCAGGAAACGGAGTCTTATTTGGTGCTTTGCCCAAAGTCACCGGCTACTCTTTGTACCAGGACAGATTTAAGCCCTGTTCTAGGCATCCTACCTATATTACCTCTAATCCCCATAAGGACTCGGTGAAAAGGGTGCCATAATTATGCCACTTTACAGACGTGAAAGCACAAACTCAGTTAAGTAACTCTCTCAACCCAAGAAGTTAGTGGTGAGGCCAGGAAGGGAATTCAGGAGAGGCTCAGGTCTCCAGCCTGAGCCGGCATCACCACCACCTGGACGCAGCAACACGCGGACTGCTGGGCCCCAGCCCCCGTTTCGGATTCCCGGGGGGGGGGGGGGGGGGGGGGCGGCACCTGCGGATTTCCGCTCCTGCAGGTTCACAGGTGAGGTCGGAGCTGCAGGTCTGAGGACAGAGGTCACAGCCCTAGAGTCCGCTGCTGCCTTGGTCACTGTGCAACAAATCCCAGTGGCCCCCGAAGTACACGTGTTTTTAAGAGTTCCTCTTGGGAAGCGTGTGCAAAAATTATTTTAAACGATTCCCAGAATCTCTGCCCCCCGGAGATTTCACCGTGGTCTGCGGTTGGTCAAGTCAGACGAGAGCACAACGTGCCCCCAAGCAGAGCGCTCGGCCGCCGCCGCCGCCGCCGCCTTGGGTCTCAGCCCCACCCCAGGGCAGGGGCGCGGCCCACGTGCGCCCCCACCCAGCCGCCGCGCGCCCAGCTCTAGCGACCTCATCTTGGTCTCCCTCGGCCCTCGGTGGAGCAAACGGCCTCACGCCTTAGACATCTGCACCAGAGACACTGCAGCGGGGCCAGGCTCTGCAACGCCCTCGGCGAGCGGGGCGCGCCCACCCGGGTCCCGCCGCCCTGGGGGGAGGCCGGCGGCGAGGGGCGCCCCGGGCCCGGCCGCAGCCATGTTGCGCGCCGGGAGCGCCTGGCGGGGCGGGCGGGGCGTTAGGGGCGCGGCCCCGGGACCCCGCCCCGCCGAGGACTCTCGGGAGCTCGGGCGGCGGGCGCCCTGCGCGGACACTGCGGCAGCGGGTGCGCACGGTCCTCTGCGGGCGCCGCGGGTGAGCGGGCGCGTGGCCCGGGGCGGGGGGCGGGGGGCGGCCGGGCGGGGTTCGCGCCCCGAGGAGGGCAGGTGTGGCGCGGCCGGCCCGGGGGGGGGGTGCGCGGGCCCGGAGCCGGTGGTCCTGGGAAGAGCCGGGCTCGGGGGCCCCTCGGGTCTGTGTCCGGGCGCAAGCAAGCGGCAGCGGGAGCTGAGCCCCCAGGTGTGGCCGCCCCCGCCGCTCCGGCCCGTCCGCCGTCGGCCCCGTCCCCCAAGTGCCCGCCGAGCCCGGCCCCTCCCGCCGCGCCCGGCCCGCGGCCCTCCGGCCCCTCCGGCCCCTCCGGGGCGGGGACCATTTTTCAAAAGTGTTTCTCAAAGGCTTGACGGTTGCGGTTTCAGCCGTGGGGCAAACGGTTGCTTCACAAAGTGAAACTTGGTGTCTGCTGCGCTCGGGGCTGGCTTCCTGGAAGTCCGCGGAGCACCTCGGAGGGCGCCCCGCCCGCTTCCGCGTCCCCGAGTGGGGCCCCTCCCCCCTAGGCCCCCTCCCCACGAGGTCCCTCCCCACGAGGTCCCCTCCACCCGGGCCCCCTCCCACGAGGTCCCCTCCCCACGAGGTCCCCTCCACCCTGGCCCCCTCCCTCGGGGTCTCCCCCCCACTAAGTCCCCTGCTCCGAGGCCCCCTCCCTCGGGGTCTCCTCCCCCCTAGGCCCCCTCCCCACGAGGTCCCCTCCACCCTGGCCCCCTCCCTCGGGGTCTCCTCCCCCCTAGGCCCCCTCCCCACGAGGTCCCCTCCCCCCTAGGCCCCCTCCCCACGAGGTCCCCTCCCCACGAGGTCCCCTGCCCCGAGGCCCCCTCCCCACGAGGTCCCCTCCGCCGGGCCCCCCCCACCAAGTCCCCACCCCGCCGGGCCCCTCCCCCTCCCCCCTCCCCTCCCCCTTCCCCCCTCCCCCTTCCCCCCTCCCCCTTCCCCCCTCCCCCTTCCCCCCTCCCCCCCGCCCCCTCCCCCGCGGGGCCCGCCCGGCCCGCCGTAATTGCAGGTTGGGCGGTGACTCAGGCGGGCGCCCGCCCGGCCGGTTCTTAAGCGGCAGCGCGGGGCGGGCGCGGAGAGTCGGGCGAGGCGGCGGCTGCGCGCGCTCAGGGGCGTCCCTCTGCCTGCAGGTCCCGGGAGCGGTCTCAGCTGCTGCGGCAGAGTCGAGTTTCCGGCGGAGTGAGGAAAGCCCGCGAGGAGCCCAAGATGCCGAAGCCGGTAAGCGGCCGGGACCCCGGGCGGGCGGGCGGGCGGGCGCGGGGCGCCGCCTGCGGGCCTTTGTGGGCGTCGGGGAGGGAGCTCGCCCCCCCCGCCCCGCCCCGCCCCAGGAGCTTATGTTCTTTGGTAAAAGAAAGTTCGTCCTGCTCGGGAACTATTCGAACGCCGCTCGGAAGTTTCTTAGTAAGAAGTTGTCCAGGTGGCGGAGGGGCCGGGGCTTCCGACGACGCCCATCGGCTCCAGTCCCGGGCGGGTCAGACCCGCCCCCGCCCCCCCACGCCTTCTGCGGCCTGAGCGGCCCGGCCCGGGCTCCTCTTCCCGGCGGGCACCTGCCTGCCGGCCGCGCTCCGCCACCCGGGGGTGTGCGGTGGCAGCGGGATTCGGGCCGCTGAAGCAGGCTGGGTGGTGACCCGCGTCGCCGACGCAGGAGGCCGCCCGCCCCCCGGTGGTGCGCCCGGGGCCGCCTCGTACCACCCGCACCGCGTCCCCCGAATCCGATCGTGTAGCTCCCAGGGTTAGGCCCCCGCCCGGGGGGGGCGTTCATTTAAGTGGGGGGAGCAAGGCAGGTTCTTTGTGACCAGCATTTCTTGGGAAGCTGTATCACCTGCTTTAACACACGGGAACTGTGGCTGGATGTTGGGGAGAGGATTTGGCTTTTTTTTTTTTTTTTTAAACGTTTTGACTCAGGATGGAGAAGATAGGTGGATTCGTTAAAAATTGCACTTAAAGATACAGAATTCTAGTTTTTCAGACGAGTTGGTTCTGTAGTCCATGCTGATGCACTTTCCAAAGGAGTTCTTGATTAATCGAGGGTTTACTGTTAGATTAAATAAATTACTGTGTTAACGTGCTATCAGCTCAGAGACCAATATAGTTTTTGTCTAAATTACATAATTACGATGATTGATTCGTGCTGCAGAAAATGTTTTTCCTGCGCAAAGCTCTTCTTTTTGTTTCACACTTGGCACATGGCACCCAGGCTTTACAATGCCTATGATGTAAAACTGATGTAAACTCAACCAGTTACTCAGGGCACAGCCCCATGCAGCCTTTTGCAGAGCAGCCGTCAAGACGTTACCGTAGGTATTGGTTTTCTTTATTTCACTGAAAAGAGGCAGAGTTTAGCTTTTAAGATATCACTCTGAAAATAGGCAGTAAACCAGTTTCCTGTCACTGCTTATCTTTCTCATTTCTCAAAATGATCTGTAATTTCTTTTATTCTTTTTATTGCAGTAAATACACATAAAAATACAATTTGTTATCTTAACCATTATTAAGTGTATAGTTCAGTGGCATAGGTATATTCGCCACCACCATCCATCTCTACAATTTTTTCATCTTTTGAAACTGAAACTCTAACCATTAAATACTAACTCCCCATCCTCTCCTCCAGCCCCTCCTACCCACCCTTATACTTCCTGTCTCTACCACTTTGACTACTCTTAGGTCCCTCATATAAGTGGAATCACACAATATGGTCCTTTTGAGACTGGCTCACTTCACTTAGTATACTGTCTTCAAGGTTCATCCATGTCGTAGCATGTGTTAGAATTTCCTCACTTTTTAAGGCTCTTTTTTTCTTTTCTTACAGCAGGTATATTTTAATTGTATAAAGATAAGATACATTTGAATGGTTGGGGTTTTGGGCTTCTACCTGAATCCTTGAATTCAGCAGGCACAGTAATTTTGATATCTAAACTGTCAGTAGACAACTAAAACAGTATGAATGAAATAATATTTATTTGCTGTTTTTTTCTTGGTATTACTTCTTGAATCACACTTAGATTGGGTGTTCACTCATTTAGCAAGCATCTGTCCTGCAAGCTGCGTGCACAAGGCATGGATAGGTGAGACCAAGCTTGTCTCCGGGGAGCTTATAGTCTAGAACCCAAGCCAGGATACGCACGAATGCTAAAGTAGAAGCTGAAATACTGAGTACCACCAAAGAGGGGGAGAGGCTTAGGTCAAGTGCAACACCGTTAGGAGGAAAACCATCCCATGGGGAAATGCGTAGACTGTATTGAAGTTATCCTTCAGCTGAGAAGTTACCCTTCAGCTAAGTCTTGCTCGAGGGCTGTGGGTAGGATTTGATCAGCGTGGGTACTCCATGGGAGGCATTCTCTGGTTTTGCTTTTCCCACAACTGTTTTGGGGCTCTACTCATGTAGACTTCCAAGGAGGAGGGTTTGAGGTCCAGAAGACACCACACCCTCTGCTCAGCTGACTGACCTTGTGGGCCCCTCTTATCTGGGGAGAGGCATGGGGGGTTTGTGTCCAAGGATCTGGCTCAGGAAGCAGGCCTTGTGCCAGTGGTTCAGCCAAGGGTGACCTGGGGTCCTCCTCCTTCTTTACTTCTTAACCACCACACTTGCTTTCTTCATTGTGATAAGGAAGGAGGCATAGGGCTGTAGAAAGGAAAACCACAGCAGTCAAGTTTAGGAATGATGCAAGCTCTCTTAAATCTTTTCTGAGCTTAAGGGGTACTGGCAGATGCTGTAACTTCATTTCTAAAGTTTTGATGTGAAAGTTTTTAATATAAAATATTTTTCCTTTCCGTAGGAAAACTGAAAGCATGTTCAAAATTCCACCCTGTGCCAAAATGTTAAGATAATTTCTGAGATTACTTTGCCTCTCTGGGAATATATAGCCTCTTCCACTAATTTTTTTTTCTGTACCCACTGTGGAATAAGTCCTTGTTTCTTAGCTTCATGTTGCAGGTTCCTGGTCTATAAAATGGGGCTGCTGGCAAGTACCTAATTCATAATGGTACATGAGACAATTAATGTCCATTAAATATTTTAACAGACACAGGATTTACTGAATCTACTGGTTCATTTTCCAGCAAAACACCCCACCCCCCACCCCCAATCAATTGAGGAGGACACATGGGATGTGTTTTCTGTGTATCCCTCCTTCACCGCGGGCAGATGGTGAATTAGATAGCTAAGATTTTCCCATGTGGTGAGAAGTGCTGGCTAGGATTAGTCATTTATCATCACACTGTCTGTAAGGCACAGTGAGTCTATTTGTACGTTCATCCATTAGTTCAGCAGGCATTTATGCATTATTCTGCTAGAAGTTGAGGCTACCAAGATGAGCAGACACAGAAATATTCCCTGGCGTCGTGGATTTACAGTCTGGTGATTGGAACAGACAGTAATCCTAGAATAACTTTAGTGCATATAATGGCATTTGTGTGGTGGTTATTGGCAGAAGTGTTAGGGAAGACAGGAAGGCACCCCAGGAGGTGATGACTGTTCAAGCAATGTGAGGAATGGAGGGGTCTTTACTAGGTGAAGGAGGGAGGCCAGAGCAAAACAGCTAGAAAGGGAACAACTTGTACAAAGGTCCTGTGGTGGGAGGGGAGTAGGATGAGTTCAGGGTTCTAGATGAGAATGTGTATGGCTAGAGAGGAATATCAGGCCAGCTGTGCAGAGCCTAGCAGGCCATAAGAGGGCATTTTTCAGGACTTAACTCAGGGGGAAACACTGAAGGGTTTTGATTGGAAGGAAGTGACCTGATCAGATTTGGCTTTTGAAAGGTCATTTCAGCTGCACTAAGAGAATCAGTAGGAGGGAGGAGGTGAAGGTGCAAGGGTAGACTCTTGGAATAGCGTGGACCATGGGAGTGTGATGCAAATGGAGAGAAGTGGATGTGTTTGGGAGCTCTTTGATAGGACTTGGTGGGTAAATTGGGTGCAGAGGGCAGAGTGTAGCTCTGGTGTCTGGCTTGCATAACTGGTTGGATGGTAGTGCCATTCACCGAGATAAGGAACCTGGAAGAAGACCAGGTGTGGGAGGGAGGGTTGAGAGTTTGGTTTGTACTTGCTGACAAATTTGTGACTGTGATCAATGAAAGGAGTCCTTGCCTTCTTCCATGTTTATAATTGCAACCTCCTAAAATATATACAAATGTCAGTGTTTTTCTTAAACTACAGTGTGTTTTAAATTCACCTAGACTAAAAGTAATCCAGCTTCATCACACGTGCATACTGCACACACATAAAGTTAAAAGTTAGGTTTTCATGCTTTATTCTCAAACTTTGGCATATGTAATTCTCTGGACACCTAAAGATTCCTGGTCTCTCACAGTACTACTGAATCCCCATCTCTAGGGCCAGGTGCTTTCAGTAAGCTCTCCCCAGATGGATTTGATGGGCCCCTAGACTTTGGGAACTGCTGATTTCATAAGGAAAAGGTAGTTTATATGTTCATTCCCTCGGAATCCCTGCGATGCAGGGAGGCCCTCTTGATGGGTGGGGTTGATGCCGATGGTTGTGTGTGAGCAGAGACCAGAACCCATGGTATGTTTAGGGGGGACAGCAAAACCCAGTGTGATTCCAAAGCATCCATTCAGGCAAATGTTCATGCAGGCTTGGGAGTGGATATTGAGTCGCCTTCTTGAAGTTGCAACTTAAATGCCGTGGGTGCCATCACTGGTATTTGGAATGTGGCTGGGGTGGGGATGAAGAAGATAACTGGATGGATCTCAAACTCCAGAAACACAGGAGCTAAGATGTCTAATTGGATCTCTCTGATTCAAACTTATCTCTGCAGGAGTCCAGTTGCAGAGCTTAATTTGGCAGTGACCAGTGGGCTCTCTCAAATTTTGGTTTTCTTGTTTTTAAAGGGGAAATAGAGGCAGCCGTTTTTCATTGAATAGGAGGGAAGAGCAATCCCATTCCTCATTCCTCTTTTTCTCTCCTGATCTTCCACACTGGCTTCTCTGGTTAGTTACTGTCCTAAGTAGTAATGTGATTTCTAACAAAAACTTTGTAATCAGTTTATGAATACTTACAGTTTGGGAAAGGAAAACAATATTGCTATTCTTATTGAATTATGATTACTCTATTTTATTTAAACTTCTAGGCTTCTTTGACATTTTGAAGATTCTTAGGCTGATTCAGTATATGCCTGCTTCACCTCTAATCTGAAGCAATAAAATTCACAGCCTGCTTTTAAAATCGGTGAATGCATTTTGAGTTATTCCTAATATTTTATTTCATTTCAGTGGTAGCTACACTTAGGGGAATCCCCAGTTACTCCAGTTGGTTTTGTTTTGTTTTGCTTTGCTTTTTTTGTTGTGTTTTAAGTAGGCTCCATGCCCAGGGTGGAGCCCAACCTGGGACTCTGTCTCACGACCCTAAGATCACAACTTCAGCCAAAACCAAGAGCCAGCCAGGCACCCCAGCTCCAATTAGTTTTTAAGTTAAGCACTAAATGTATGGTTGCCACTACTAATTAGAGAATATTTACTGAAGAGACTAAAAGATTGCATTATTTTCCTTCTAAAGAGAGTCTTACCATTCATGTCTGTGGCATAAAGAATGAAGATCTTATTGTAGACTTCAGTAGTTTATTTAGTAATCTCTACATCTGATGTGGGGCTCAAACTGAGGACCCTGAGATCAGGAGTCATGTACTCTTCAACTAAGCCAGCCAGGCACTCCTAGTTGTTTTGTTTTCTGTTTTAGAAAAGAAATGATGCTATAATGTGAATTTTTTTTAAGATTTTTATTTATTTATTAGAGACAACACAGAGAGAGGCAGAGGGAGAAGCAGGCCCCATGCAGGGAGCCTGATGAGGGTGATCCTAAGCCACCGGTGTGTCCGACTTAGAAACTTTTGGCTAAAAATGCTTAGCCCCCATGGCCCAGCAGTTTAGCGCCACCTTCAGCCAGGGGTGTGATCCTGGAGACCCAGGATCGGGTCCCACGTTGGGCTCCCTGCATGGAGCCTGCTTCTCCCTCTGCGTGTGTCTCTGCCTCTTTCTCTGTCTTTCATAAATAAATAAAATCTTTTTTTAAAAAGGCTTAATATATAGTTAATGAACATAATTTTTCCAAATAAAAATGCAAAGCCATATAAAGAATAGTTTCATAATTTAGTATTTAACCTGTACTTTGGCAAGCTATCTAGCTTCTAGGAACCTCAGTTTTGTCATCTGTAAAATGGGAGTAACATTTTTATTTTTTATTTATTTTTTTATTTTTTTAAATTATGATAGTCACAGAGAGAGAGAGAGAGAGAGGCAGAGACATAGGCAGAGGGAGAAGCAGGCTCCATGCACCGGGAGCCTGATGTGGGATTTGATCCCGGGTCTCCAGGATCGCACCCTGGGCCAAAGGCAGGCGCCAAACCGCTGCGCCACCCAGGGATCCCGGGAGTAACATCTTTAAATGAAAAGAATTCTACATAAAATAAAGCTTGTGTCTATGAAATCCAAATATGTCTCCAGATGCCATCTGCTCTGTGTATGTCTTGTGTACGTTTTTTTCTGAAAACTTCACAAATTTTTTAATGGAACGCATAGCCAAAACTAAGGGTTTTAGTTTCCTAGTTGCTATTAGCCAGGTAAAGTTTGTCAGTAGACCTTTCTAAGAAAAATAGCACTGTGAAATGTATGGGTTATTTAGTGAAAGGGAACACTCTTACCTCTCTTTCTCATCCCCTGTCTTCTGGTTGTCAGAATTCCTGGGAGGTCATATGGGCTCCTTCCTTATTCATTGAAGTCCTGTTTTATGCCGTTACATCCTAGGTGGTAGTATTATAGAATTAAGGTAGATTGTTGCCATTAAGGGATTTTTAGTCTAATAGGGGAGTCAGATAATGTAAGCAAAGAATTACAATGCAGTATAATAAGAATGATAATGGAGCTACATAGGGAAGAAGATGAAGTGTGCCTTGGAGAGCTAGGGAAAGCTTCCCAGCCAGTGAGATGCTTAGGTGGGTGTTGAGGGGTGCATAGGAGCTCACCAGTGCATCAGAGCAGAAGGGCATTTAAGGCAGCAGCAGTCAGTGGTGGTTCTATCTTGTGTTGTGAGTCACAGTCCATTCTCTAGGCTCTTCTCTCTCTCTCTCTTTTTTTTTAATCATTTATTCATGAATGACACAGAGAGGAGAGGCAGAGACATAGGCAGAGAGAGACGCAGGCTCCCTGCAGGGAACCCAGTGTGGGACTCAGTCTCAGGACTCTGGGATCACAACCAGAGCCAAAGACAGACATTCAACCACTGAGCCACCCAGGCTTCCCTCTAGGCTCTTCTTAATACCTATAGATAAATGGTAATACTGGTTCAAAGAACATGGAAGACTGCATTAATTATCTTTTTAATGTGTAATATATTTGATAAAATCAAACCTTAAAAGCAAAATGACCTTGACCCAACTTTTATTGGATCGTGGGGATCAATTGGACGTGAGGATCAAACTGTAATAGCAAGTATAGCAGATTATGCTTACCTTTTTGTTAACTTTAAAGATACTTTCCACATCCTATTTTTTTCTATATTTGCCTGAAAGTCAGTTCCTATGTCAAAAAATTGTAATCAGATATTATCATAAATAATTGTTTTTACTTTAGGATAGTATAGGTTAAGACTAAATATGGCTGTGACTGGTTTTTGTAGGGGCCACACACTAGGAATGGTTTTCACATTTTAAAAAATATTTACTTATTCATGAGAGGCACAGAGAGAGAGAGGCTGAGACACAGGTAGAGGGAGAAGCAGGCTCCATGCAGGGAGCCTGATGCGGGACTGGATCCCGGATCCTGGGATCACGACCTGAGCTGAAGGCAGACGCCCAACCACTGAGCCACCCAGGTGCCTGGTTTTTACACTTTTAAAGAGTTGTTTAGAACAAAAGTACAGTAACATGCAAAAGACACCACAATGGCCCCCCAAAGCCTAAAATACTTATCTGGACCTTCACAGAAAAATTTGGTAACCTCTGCTTTAGGATAAAAATAATTACTTAAATATATTGTTCTTGTATATATATTATGACAAAGCTAATAATATTTCCAAGCAGATCGACACCAGCTGTTCCAATTTTTAAAAATTTCTAATCAAAGAGCAAATAATCTGTTAGCCAATATTAGGTGCATCACAGGCTGTGATGAGAAGGTAGGTATTGAGAAGGCTGCTGTCACCTAGGAGCAGGCACGGGTGGTGTTGAGGGAATATTTTAAACAAGGCTGGTGCTCCAGCAGATCTTTGTTGTATAGACAAAGTGGTAGTATCTTGTGTCACACTGGCTAAGCCATTGTATGATGACAGACTTCTGGCGGACAGCAAAAGAAAGCAATTTGTATCTGATATCTGAGTTGAAAGGAGAAGATTATATAAATGAGTTGTTTTTTTAATTACTGACAATTTGAAATTAACTTTTGACTCACTATAGTCTATGAATTTCTGACTGTACACAGTTTTATAATTCATTCATTAGACAGCTCTATCTAAAATAGAACCCCTTTCGGGGATCCCTGGGTGGCGCAGCGGCTTGGCGCCTGCCTTTGGCCCAGGGCGCGATCCTGGAGACCCGGGATTGAATCCCACATCGGGCTCCTGGTCCATGGAGCCTGCTTCTCCCTCTGCCTGTGTCTCTGCCTCTCTCTCTCTCTCTGACTATCATAAATAAATAAAAATTAAAAAAAAAAAATAGAACCCCTTTCAACTGTCCACCCTTTAGTAAGTTTTATTTTACTTACTAGAACTTAGTTCTATCTATAACAGTGTTAGATACTTGCGTTTGGTTTTGTTGGGTGTGTGTGTTTGTGGGTTGTTTATGTTTTGTTTTTTGTGATTTTCTTTGCTGGCCACAAAGCAAGATGCAAAGTAGTTAAAAAAGAAAACCATCATTACCGGCTTCAGGAACAAACTTTGAGTTCTTGCTTTTTTGGCCTTATTAAATTATTGCTTATTGGTATGTAAACATGCTTGCCTCTTAGAAGCTATTCTGGATGAGCTTCTCACGTCCCTGTGCCCGTCCCCCTTACCTGTGAAACACTGTCCAGGGGATCTAGCACAGAGGTTATGCTGAGGCCAGGCAGGACATCCCGGCACGGGAAGCTCCTGGCCCTGTGCCTAGCGCCGAGGACAGTATATGGAGAGGGACTCAACTTGTCACTACTAAATTCTTATCTGATTAAAAACTTTTGTATTTCATGATGGGCATTCTTTTTTCTCATGTAGCATTGTATTGCAATAGAATTTACCTTGCATTTTTGTCCCTTTACTCCCTCAATGAACATCAGCCCCCATCCCTAACGTTCACTTGTTCATTAACAATTAGAGTACCTGCTCTGTGCCAGTTCTTAGTTCCCGGAGGTACACTGGTTGACAAAAAGGGGGAAACCCCTGCTTCCAAATCCTTAACATAAAGTCAGGGAGTGATAGCAACACTGCTGTTGGTTTTTTTCATCCAGGCTTTGCCAAAAGGTAGAGATGCTTTTAATTCTCACTCTTTGTTGAGTGAAGAGTTAAAACCACTGGACAGACTGACTTTGTTACTGGACAGAGTGTGGTTTACTTTTGTCTGTTTGTTGTTGTTTGGTAAATCACTCATGCACTGGACAGTGAGCCAGGATACTTCTCTAAGAAGTGTATCCTAACAAGTATCCTACTTGTTTTCAAGTAGGTTTGATGATAAGCATGTCATCCTTTGTCATACCCACATAGATTCTATCATCATTTCTCAGATATTGAGATTCAGGGAAATTAATTTTTTGAATGATATTATGGGTCTTGGATCATTACTGCATGTATAGATTTCATGAAAAATACTTCTTAGAAGGAGATCCAGCCATGTTTATTATGTTTTTAAAGAGAAAATTGAACCACAAACCACTGCGTAAAAACTTAGAACGTAAATATTATATTGGAACCACCTCTTATTTATGAAAAGCATCATGTATAATAGTAAAGTATTCTTGTTGAGGTGTCTCATTGTCTTGGTTAAATAATTATGGATATTGCTTCTTGTTGTTCAAGTATCTGCTTACATAATACATTGCTATTTGGGTGAGACTTTTAAGTGGGACTTAGATGGGGAGATAGGGTGGGGAAAACTTGATGTTTGTTAAGAAACTGGCCAAACAGGGCAGTTTGGAAATACAGTGTGATGACAAGGCTGCAGAGGGCATAAGACAATTTGAACAATTCAACTGTAAAAATATTTTTTTTTTAAGATTTTATTTATTCATGAGAGACAGAGGCAGAGACATAGGCAGAGGGAGAAGCAGGCTCCTTGAAGGGGGCCCGATGTGGGACTGGGTGTCTCCAGAACCAAAGGCAGACGCTCAACCACTGAGCCACCCAGGGGTTCCTAAAAAGATTTTTTTGAGACAATGAGGGATAATTGAATATTGATTGAATTTTAAATATTAAAATGATAGAAGTACGGTGAGTGTGTAACTTATGTACTCAGTTCTTTAGGGCTATGTATTGAAGTTTTTGCAATTGAAATGGTCCTGTGGCAGCCTAAAATAAGCCAGCAAAAATTGTTTTAAACTGGTGGGAAGAATTGATGAATCAAGGATGTTAGGAAGTTAATGGTGTCCAGCTGCATGAAAGTACGTGAAGAGGGGATGGTGTCCATTCTCTCTACTTTTGTGAATGTTCCAAATTTTACAAAATAAAGTTTGTTTTATAAAGGCACGTTATAGGGGTGAAAAGATTTTGTCACTTTTCCAAATGGACAAACGTTTGAGTGTGGTGGGAGGGCAAGTGGGAAGGGACATCTCTGCTTTGGGATCTGGAGTCCCCTGGAGGGAGCCTGAGAACCCTTCGAGCTCCTGCTGAGCTGCTCTAGGAGGATCCTTGAGTAGACGCCCCCCCCCCTTTTTTTTTCTTGATGCCCCTTTTCTTGGGAGAGCTTTGGTGTTCTGATTAGATGGGTGCCTGATTTTTACCCCATCTGGACTGTCTCACCTCCCACATACATATTTTACTCAAGGGAACCTCCAGTCACAATTGCAGTTCATTTGAAAACACAGAGCTGTTTATTCCTAGCTAGTTCCACTGTTTCCCACGATCTTGGCGGGAGGAGGTTGTGCAGTGCCCTCCGTGCCCCGACTGGAAATAGGTCATCGCCTCAATGGCAGCTTTTGCAGAGATGAAAATTGGAAGTGAGCATAGCAAAGTTTGGGGCATTCTGGAACAGGGTTTTGTGCAGCCAATTTGAAGGCTGGCTTTAGAGGCTGGCTTGCCATCCCCACTGGGGCCTCAGGCAGGTGGGAGGGATATGGCCACAAGCACAGCAGACCTGAACTTGTGGGGGGTGGGGAGCTCTTGAGTGGGCCTCTGGCCCTTACTCCCATTAATTAATTATGTGTGTAGTTGTGATCTGTCTTGGACCTGACGTACTGGATCTCAACCAAGTATAAATTGAGAATTTTGTTTTTGTTTTAGTATAATTTCAGAAACACTGGGCGGTTTAAATAAGTTTTGTTGAAATGTTTCTGTGTGAATTTTGTAAACTTACTGATTTAGTAGGATTTTTTTTTTAAAAGCTATTGAAGTCTTGCTCTGTATTTTCAAAGATGACCAAAGTAAAGCCGCCTTGGTCAGGTTTAAATATATTTTGCCTAAGCTTCTTACAGGACAAATGTTCTGTAACGAAATATTACTGCACATGGGATTTTTAAAAAGATTTTGTATTTTAAAATAATCTCTATACCCAGCATGGGCTTGAACTCACAACCCCGAGATTGAGTTGCACGCTTTTCAGACTGAGCCAGTCAGGTGCTCCTATTGCATATGTGATCTTAACCAGGGGCAAGGATTTATAAAGGAAATGGCACAAGATTTAAGTATGATTTAGCTTACATGTCCTTCACTAAAACAACAGGTTAGTGAAGGATTTCCACTGCTCGGACATTACCATTTTTTGATAGTTACTCCCAACCAGGTTAGAAAGGTAAAACCCTTGAGAGACTTCTAACTTTACAAAGAAAACAGTACATTCCAAGTGGGTAGTGAAGTCTAATATATAGGCCTTTAATTTCCTGTATTTTATGAGCCTAGAATGAAACATCATTGCAGTAGGTGATAGCCATGTTGGTCCTGTCCCTTTTGTCTTTTATGGGATCCTAAGTTGGTGGATATAATTAACCTCCATTTTCAGTGAACTAAATTGGTGAAGTATGTATGACACATCAGGCAAAACTGAAGTCACATGTTACAGAATCAAGACTTCACACGCCTATTAGCTCAAGAGAAAGTGACCTTGGAGTAGGGAGAAAAGAAGGATGTAATCTGTGTCTTGGAAAGAAATTGTTTCTTCCCCTTTCCTAGGCTAGGTGTCGAAGCCTGACGGCCAGTCCAGTGCCCATATTGAATCTGCACAGAGAGTGCATGTCTTTCCTGGTGTCAGGGTGGTTCCTGCTTTTAGACTCTCACTAGAGACCTAGTAGGTTCAAGGAATAGGATTTAAAAGCCCTCAGCCCATAGGAGGAAGCCCCAGTAGTCATCTGCACCACAGGTGAGTGGAGCTTGGGTGACAGTGAGGACCCTTCAACTTGTCAAAGCCTGAGTCCACGGACGGTGGTGAGAACTCAGCACGAAATGTTCCCAGCCCAGTTTTCAAGTTAGAGGGAACTGACCTTCTTTTTAATGGGGCTGCTCAGAGAGTTCCTTTCTAACTGAGGTTGTGATTTTTCTCTAGTTATAATGAGTACAAACAGGACTGGTTTGTCTGCTTTTTGTCCGCTGCACTGCGAGACAGGAAGTGGGTCTGGGGGCAGGAAGTGACTCACTTTCCAAGGCAGAAGGAGCCATTTAGAAAGACCTGGGGTTTCATTACCTGCTCCTAAAATTATGTGATGGATATCAGTTGATCTGGGCTCTTCCCTGTGTATCTATACTTTTATATAATTTTCATTCTGGAATTTGGAACAAACTTTTCAGAATTAAAAACCATTGACTTGTATTGAAAGTCGCAATGTTTCAGGGATAACATTTAAGAGCCATATACATATAAACAAATATTTTTAGTAGCTGATTATCAGAAATTGAGGCAGTTGCATACACCTTTCTGGGCCTGTTTCCTCAGCCTTTAAAAGAAAGGGATGTGATGAGCACTGGGTTTTATATGCAACTGATAAATCATTGCACGCTACATCAGAAACCATGTACTTTATGTTGGCCAATTTAAATTTTTAAAAGAGGGGAGAAAAGAGGTTGGACGAGGATAACTTTTCCCCTCACCAAGTAGTACCCACTTAGAATCAGCCCACAAAATAGTTGGACCTTGTCACTAGTTTAGTTGTCCTTAACAACATGTACGTTTATAAAACAAAAATATATCAAATATAACATGTAGATGAATGTAACTTTAGGAAAGTTAAGAAAGGAGGTGAGGGATAGATATGTGGCACTTTTATGATTAAATTACCCTCAAAATTCCTTAAAGTGGTACTGAGTTCTTTGTTACAATGAGGTAGGTGCCCACCTCATGGTGTTACGACGCTCTTGGGGTGGGAGGCAGGGGCCTCCCCCATATTTTCATGTTAAAATTTAAGCATAAATTTCCTAGAACTAAGGGCTGGTTAACTGAACTGAGAAAGTCGACTTACAGCCACTTGGTTTGTAATGGAGTTGAGCTTGCTCTTTTGTCATTTAACTCTGTGATTATGACCATACTTTTCATTAGTAATTAGCACCCAGGCAAATGCTGACCAGTTACTGCTCTTTTACACCCTATCTAGAAGGAATAGGAGAGGAGGGCAGTGGTTTGCTTTAATCCTGAAGAGTAATGACCCAGCCTGAGGCACTAGATTGTTGCAGTTAATTTGGTTTCTTGATAGATTCCCTCCCTCTTCGCCGCCCCCCCGCCCTCAGTCTTCCATTAACTGTTAGCATCAGCCAATTTCGAATTGTCCTGCTGGGGAGGTGACCACCATCAGCAGGATAGAGTATCTGGAGCCCTGTGCTGGGCACTAGCCATGTCACCCAGTCCTTCTCTGTGACTCAGTGGTTCATATTTCCAGGAATAGTGGGACCACCCATCCGTGATTCCTAGGAAGGTTATAGGAATTACTGTGAACTGTGGGCCAGCACTTTGACCTCTGTGGAAGTACTAGATAGTGGTTATTAGAGTTGTCACAAGTGTACTCTTGTCAGCCCTAACATTTGATGATTTTATTATTATTACTAGGCAATAAAAGGCTAGTATATTGTCCTAGTTTTGTATAACTATTTGAAAACTTTTATCAAAAGGTGAGCTTTAAAAAAAGTGAGCTTTAGATCTGTTCTACCTGTCTGTCTTCAATGGTTGCTGTGCTACGGACAAAACTACGATGCATAGAATTTTTACTGAACTGCCTGACCATTTTTGTTCTCATTAGTTCCAGACTTTTTGCATTTGCAAAGCTAGGTGACCAGTTTTCTTTGGCATCTGGAAATTTTCCAACGCCTAAAAATCAAGCCAGTTCACTGCTACTCTGTCTCTTTCATCTTGAAAGAGATTATAAAATGATGCAGTTTGGTACAGTTTAGGTGTAAGAAACAGAGGCGCTTGAAAGAAAACAGCAATATTGTAAGTCATTATCCATTGATTTACAGATTTGCCATTAGCAGTATCTTATTAGTGAGGTGTATTTTTACTGTTATTTTCACATTATCTAAAGGTCAGTAAACCTCAAGAAGTCTGGTATTAGGAGCTAGCACTTAAACATCTATCTCTGGAATTTTAAACTTTGAGTCCAGCCTGCTCTGGGCATGTGGTGACCTGTGGCTCCCTCTGGTAGTGGGAATGTTGAAGGAGAGGAGGGAACCCAGGATGATGATGATGGTGCTTTTGCCAGTGCAGTGTCAGGTCACTATGGCCTTTACTTCATTTAATGCAAAATCATATTTTAAAGACCTCACTTCTATTTTACTTGTCCTCTCTCTGTACTGCAGTGTTTTTGCTATTTTGGTAAATACTTCCCCATAGCAACCTGTTGGTTTTCCTTTGGCCTCTCTATTCTTAAAGGAATGGTGTACAACAGGGTGGTTTCTGGACTGCCTTTCTTGAATAAAAGTTGGGGTCTAATAATGCTTATTAGAAACTATAACAATGTAAAATATGGCCAATGAATTTTCAGGGGCAGCTAGTTCTGTATAGTTTTGTTGTTTATATAAACATTGTTACTGGGAGCAGCAATGCCCATTTTAACTAAGAGAAACATTTTACATCATAGGAGGAAACAAAGTTACCTTTTCAAATAGTAGCCTTTACTTTGACCTCCTAAAAAGGGCTGGTGATATGGAGAGAGAAAAACTCAAAAATAAAATCCACTTGCCCTAATGGCTTTCCGACTTTGCTTTCTTTGGCTGAATTCACGTGTCTGCATTTCTGCACTAAGCTGATGCAGGTTTGCTAAGCTAATGGTAATGTTTTACAGAAGCTCTCTATTTGTTAGCCAGCAAATGTGAGAGAGAACCGCTGCGTGTCATAGCTGATATTAGGATTTATTGAGTTGGAGTATTGTTCATAATGACCTGATTTTTATCTTAAAGATAAGATTAAGATCCAGAGAGACCACCAAATAGGGTACTGCTGGGATATGGAGTCTATGGGATATGCAGGCACAGGTCTGTAACTGTACTCCAGTTTTAGTGAATGAAAATTTAACAGATTTTCATATGATGGATTATATATAAATAGTAACCGTAAATGCATTAATTTTGCCAAAAGGTGCTGTGGCTTTTTGTATGTTTGGGATAATAATCTCTTTCCCTGATGAGAACAGTGGCTCTCCCGGGGTGGCCTTACCTGTGAGCTTGGTGGAGCTGTAGACTTACGGGCTCCATCCCAACTTACTGAGTCAGAGACACTCTGGGCCTGGGGCCCAGAAAACTGAGTCAACAAGCTCTTCAGGTGATTCTTCTGCATGTTCAGGTTTGAGAACCACTGCCTCCAAGGAGCACTGAGGGCCCAGGGAATAGTTTATAAGGGGCAGCTGGCTATATTTCCCAAACCATTACTAAGAGACACAAGACTTTGTAAAACATGTCTGCTATTGCCACGTCTCTCGGTGTAGCAATGGACAGGGCTCTGGAGGCATTTGTTAATCCAGGAAAGTCTAAAATATAAAGGTAATGTTCATTTAAAATCATAAAATCATTTCATATCATGTATATTGGTACCTAAATTGAGTAGCTACCTGTAGCATGCTTGGCACCATTGAAGTTCAGTGTGGAACGGAAGACTCAGCCCCTGCTTAAGATTAGGAAAAGAACATGATTTACTTGGGAGAACCCTGAGCAAGAGCCCCTGGGTTCTCACCTCTGCTCCTCGGTGGGACAGCTCTCAGTGCCCTTTCCTCATTTGTGGGGTGAAGTAATCACCTAGAATTCGTGATGGCTAGAAAGACTGCTGGCTTCAGGAAAATAAGCCTGGGAAAGGATTCAGAGTGTTTTCTACTGTGTTCACATTAGTTTGTTTGGCAACTGGGATCTTCTTCCTGAAGACAGTATTTTCATTTACAACTAAAAACAGTAAATTTAAATTTAAATATTTTTTAAAATTAGTTTTCCTGAGTTGCCTGACTGGCTCAGTCACTGGAGCATGGGACTCTTGATCTTGGTTGTGGGTTCAAGCCTCACATTGGGTCTGTGGAAATTACTTATAAATAAAACCTTTTAGGGCAGCCCAGGTGGCTCAGCAGTTCAGCGCTGCCTTCAGCCCAGGGCCTGATGATCCTGGAGACCTGGGATCGAGTCCCACATCAGGCTCCCTGCATGGAGCCTGCTTCTTCCTCTGCCTGTGTCTCTGTCTCTCTCAGTGTGGGTCTCTCATGAATAAATAAAATCTTTACAAAAAAATAAAAATAAAACTTTTTAAATTCATTTTCTTTTATCTTTGTTTCCCACCAAAGAATTTTTATTCATATCAATTTGAATACCACATTATGTCAAACACCTTGTTTTCCAGCTGTTTCATATTTTACATCACTGAAGTAACATGAGCTAGCTACTAAGATACTCAACCTGAATGTCCATCAGCTGATGAATGGATAAATAAAAGTGATGTATCTGTGCAGTGGAATATTATTTGGCAATAAAAAAGGAATGGAGCACTGGTACAGCCTATATAGTATGAATGAATCTGGAAAACAGGCTAAGTGATGGAAGGCAGTGGCAAAAGGCCACATGTTTATGAGTAGTGTCAAGAACAGGGTAATCCATGGAGACAAACCGTAGATGGGTGGTTCTCAGGGCGAGGGAGGAAGAGTATTGGGAGGGGTGACTGCTAATGGGCACCAGGTTTCTTTGAGGGAAATGAAATGCTCTAAAATTAGATAGTGGTGCTGGTTGCATAACTCTACTGAAAACCACTGAATTGCACGTTTTAAGTGGGTGAATTATGTGTAAGGTATATTTCAACAAAGCTGTTATTAAAAAAAGAGCACATAATGACTCAACATGAAAATCAAAATACAATAGTCTCTATTCAGTTACGTGAACCAAAGTAGTATCTCAGAAAACTGTTATAACTCATTTATTATCTGTTGTGAGAATTTCTCCTTGACCCACTCCCCTGCTTCCCCTATTTGTAGGAGAATGTTTACTCTATCTACTTCCTATCAGAGCATTTCTAAGTATTTGAAAGGTCTTATCCAAATATTTGAAAGCTGTTGGAAATTGCTGAAGGGGCACCTTTGGGAGAGGGCTGGAATGTTGGAAAACAGTGTTGACATTTTGAAGTGATTATGAAAGGTCAAGCTCTCAGTGTAATCTTGGTGGTGCTTGGATAGTTCTACTCAGACTAATTTTTTAGTAAATGCAGGTGCGATAGTATTGAGACTAATCTGTTATCACTGAATCCACTGCCTGAAATTCAAACATTAGAATGCAATCATTTGTATTTCCCTTTCTATTTTATTTTTTTTTAATTTTTATTTATTTATTTATGATAGTCACAGAGAGAGAGAAAGAGAGAGGCAGAGACACAGGCAGAGGGAGAAGCAGGCTCCATGCACGGGGAGCCCGATGTGGGATTTGATCCTGGGTCTCCAGGATCGCGCCCTGGGCCAAAGGCAGGCGCTAAACCGCTGCGCCACCCAGGGATCCCTCCCTTTCTATTTTAAATGGTTTTCCTGATTCTTAAGTATATAGGAAAATCTCTGTAAACTTTCTTTTCCCCCTGTAGCATTCTGGCTCCTAAAATGAGATCTGATTGCCTTGTCCAAGCAGACATACCTGCTTGTTGGCCTATAAAGTTTGTGGAGGAATTGGTCTTTTGAATGTTTCCTTCTTGTCTTGGTCTTTAGTATGGTATGAGTTTATTCTGCAAAAAGTGTGATTAGAGAGGTAATTTTAAATCAACTTTCTTTAAAGTATTTCAGAAGGAAATGGGCACTTCCTAAGATTGGATTTATTTACTCAAACAAGGGAAAGAACCAGGAGGTCCTTTGGCAGCACCAAATCCAGCAGTCATACATAGGTTAGAAAGTGAAACAGTATTTCATCGTCAGCTCTGTTTTACATCTCTCAGACTCTTAGAATGCATTTTAGGTACTATTTTGATAAAATTAAACTGGGAAGATTCAGAAATCATGTTTTCCAAATTGTATTCTAAACCCTCCTGGTGTCCTTTGGGATATTCTGTGGGTAGACTAGTTTGGAGGATCCTGACAAGGCCGCCATCCAGGGATTTTGTGACAAAGACATTAACATAGCAAAGACACTCAAAATTCTTTCTGTTAAAGAAGGAAACAGAACCAGCCTTAACTTATGTGACCTCAAAATAGCCCCCTTTGTGTCACCTCTTTGCTCCCTCTCTTCTGATGATATTCCAGAGACCAGCACAGCCTTGGACTTGGATGGTGTGAGAAGCCACTCAGATGATTTTTAAGTTCCAGAATGTTACAGTTGGGAGAATCCTTACAGATAAAACATTTTTAGTTACAGTACTTCATTTTACAAATGAGGGGAAGTGCTTTCGTCCAGATGTGGCCCACTGGGCAGGGATTGCCTAGGGAGGTAGGTCCTGTCCACCTACCTGTGCTCAGGCCTGTGCTCATGATTGCTCAATTTTTTTGGGGGGGAGTTAGCAGAGGGGACAGTTGATTTGTTTTAAAAGTGTAAATTGTTACTGAGTTTATTAAAAACCAGATTGTAGTTTAACACCTTTACGTTCTCTTATTGGAAAAAAAGATGTCAGTTGCATTGGAGCAATAAAACCTGTACTACCCTGTGTCCAGCCAGAGAACTACATTTTGCCTCCTGGAAATGTGAAAATAGGTGTGAGCTTTTCTTTTTACCTATGAAAACACTCTCCTAGCCAGCTTTTAGTAGTATCACACAGCTATTTTTCTTATGAATCTTCGCAGTCCATCCACACACCTTCCTTAAGAAGGAGTCGACCCACCTATTCTCACAGTGCTACATTTCGGTTGCACCCCGACATGTCCCCTTGTGCTGTTGGACGTTAGACCAAGCATTTCAGAAGCAGAAGGACCTCAGGACTTCTAGTCCAGACCCTTGGCTTGCAGTTCAGGGGGTGAGGCCCAGTGGGAGGAAGTCCTCAGGCTGCAGCACCAGCTCTCAAACCCAGGTCCCTTTGGCTGCATTCTCTTCACTGTTTCAGTGATCCCTGAGTGCAGTGGGTCCTCAGAATCTTTTGTTTGGCTTTAAAAAATATAGGTTCTTGGGCTAAGGCCCAGAAACTTTTGGGTGTTTGAAAGGCTGCTCTGGGGATTCCAGTACTTGGGCCTTTGAAAACAACTATGGTGAATGAGAGCTATTCAAAGCATGTCTCTCTCTCTTGTGTTGTAAGTGACTGAAGGTCAGAGGAAGTCTGACTCCCTCTGTCCCAGGGCCCTCAAGGTGCCCGGGGCACCCAGTAGGTATTTGGTCCTTGTGGAGTGAGTGAGCTCCAAGGGCATGCCAGGTGCCTGCTAGCTAGGGCTGGCTGGGAACAGTGAAATTCGTCGGCATATGGTGTCATAGTCTTGAGCTGAGCTTAACCCGTAAGAACAGCAAATAGAATTTTTTAGAGTAGATTATTAAGCAGAGGGAGGACAGAGACAACATTACAATTAGATTTGCATTAACTTCATTAACTAAGGCAAAAGTAGGTTTATGTGTTAAATTCCTGCATCGCATATCCTGTGCATTCTCTAGAGGCGCGGTGCATATACCTGGGGGACAGTAGTCACGGTCACGCAAAGAAAGCACACGTGGCATTTTGCTTAGTTCTAAGAATTTTTGCTGGTAGTTTTATTCATATTTTAGAAATGAACTTAAGTTCATTTTGATTTTTGTTTCTAAAACATTTCTTTCAGATCCTAGCAGATATACTGACACTCTAATAATCAAAAACTCACCTGTCTTACTGAAATGAAAGCACAATTTCCCTACTAAGTGAGGCTACTGAGGCAAAAAGAAGATTTTTTTTTTTTTTGCGAAATATGGCCAGTGTGGAAAATAGGCATTAGATTCATTAGAACCTCATTTCCCTGGATGGTTCAGGTATCTTCCTTAGTGTGTTTTCTTGACTTGGGTCTAAAGTCCTCTTACTCTAAAATTCTGACACAGTATATAGCCAGAGGAAGACCTCATTATTTTTAATCTGTGGAGTTTAAAAACCTATCGTTAACTCCATTATCTAAACTTATTTATGAATTCCCATTACACACAGGAGGATGCAGTTAAGTCTGGTTCCTTCAGTGTTCTAACATTTTAGAACTTTTAGTAGAACTTTCAGCATGGCTTTGTCTCAGCATGTGGAAGAAACCTGAATTATTAAACTACCCTACACTGTCATCTGCATGATATGTGTGCGCGTGCACGCACGCTTGTGTATGTGAATGCCTGTGTATTCAGTGGAGGTATGTGAGCAAAACTAAACTTTAACCATCATCATCCCCAAACAAAGCAGAATGTTTAACAGGTTTTCAATATTTTGTCGGGCCTGAGAGAAACACTGCCTTTTGGGGTTACATTTTCAGTGACTGCGTACTCTATATATACACACTCATATCACATTTTACTACGGGATTTTGTTGTCTTCAGCAGATGTTGCCTTTGATAAGAAGTGGGGGTAATTACCAAGACAATAAAAATTGCAAACCACACATTCTTTCCCTGGCCTTTGCATGTGGTTTGGATGTGTGTGGTGGTATGTTTTAAGCCTCTGGACCTCTGGGGTTTTTGTGGGACCATCCTCACATTCATCATGCAGGACCCTACAAACCCACTTGATTTCTGTGGCAGCATTGCAGATAATGGGCATCAGCTTCCATCCAAGTTCTAAAAAGATTGCTTACTATGGAAATTTAACTTTTTTTTTAGAGAGATTTTATTTATTCATGAGAGGCAGGCAGAGAGAGAAGCAGGCTCCCCATGGGGAGCCCAATGCGGGACTCAATCCTAGGCCCCCAGGATCATGCCCTGGGCTGAAGGCAGAGGCTCAACCACGGAGCCACCCAGGCGTCCCACTTACTATGGAAATTTAAGACAAAGATAATTAAAAAGGAGAGTTGGGGGGCGCCTGGGTGGCTCAGTCAAATACCCGACTCTTCATATTTTGGCTCAGGTCATGATCTGGGTCCTGAGATCAAGCCCAGTGTCCTGTCAACCTCTGCTGGGCGTGGAGCCTATTTGTGATCTCTCTTCCCTCTCCTGCCCCTGCCACCTGTTTGCGCGTGTGAGAGCTTGTATGTTTGTGTGTGCGATCCCTCTCTCTCTCAGAAAAGGAGAGTTGGGTTTTAGACACATTTTCTTAGTTGCTAAAGGTCTGATTTCTTTGAAAGCTCCTGTATAAGTGGATCAAAATGTATATAAATGGTCCATCTGAGTAAATGCTTCTTTTATTTTATTTTATTTTATTTTATTTTATTTATTTTATTTTATTTTAGATTTTATGTATTTATTTGTGAGAGAGAGTGAGCACGAGCAGGGGGAGAGGCAGAGGGAGAAGCAGACTCTCCATTGAGTGAGGATCCTGACCTGGGGCTTGATCCCAGGACCCTGGGATCATGACCTGAGCTGAAGGCAGATGCTTAACTGATGGAACCACCTAGGTGTCCTTGTGAATGCTTCATTTTAAACACTGATAGAGGTTTATGCTATATTTCAGTATTTCATTTTTAAAGATCTTTAAAGTTGAAAATAATCTTAGCAGGCTTTGTAAACTCAACTCTTTGACCTGATGAAGGCAGTGCCCTGTTGTGGTCCTCAGTCTGGGTAGCATCCTCCCCTCTCCTCGGCATGTGGAAATGGTGTGGGGGGGGGGGCACTTTTAGATTCCCCCAGCGACTGGGGACACCTGTGTTTAGGAGGAGGCGGGGTCATGGATGCCCTCGATAGTCTTGTAGAAGGAACGCCTGCACCCAGCGTGCCAGTCAAACCCTCTGTGCAGGGACTAGTCTCACTCGAGACTAGGACATCGGGACTAGTGCAGGTACATGTGTACCCATGATGCGGAGCAGCTGCGCCACAGGCTGCCAACACATTGTTCCTCACGTGTTGCGTAGGTTCATGAGTCCTCTCTCAGCCTTTTAGCTCGGAGTGGTAGAGCATGCGCTCTATGTGAATATACATATACATCAACAAAATTGACTAGACTTTTAATTTTAGGGGCATTTTTGCAAATAAGGAAAGTCCTGATGTGTCCCCAGATCAGATCTGGGAATTACTCCTTTTGACAAGGCCAAGGGACCAAACAATGGAGAAAAACCTATTTCCTATTTGTCTGAATTGTGTTTATTATCGCAATGCCAGAAAAAACCTGATCATCAGGCTTTCCATCTCAATTTGAAGCTATGTACCAGGCTTCATGGTAGCCTGTGGGTGTTGGAGCTCACAGAAAGGATTCTCTGGGAAGGCCAGACCAACCAGAACTTGGCAGCATGGCCATGTTGGAGCAGCAGACGGCAGATGGGGTCTTCGTGGTGGCAGGTGTGGTTTATAGAGGTTAGGGAAACCGTCTCATCATGCTTAATTTTCAAGAGGTTTACTTACTACTGGCTTGTTACATCCATCCTCTTTGGTTTTTTAAGGAGTTGTATCAACTTTGAGTCAAATGTGAACCTGATCCAAACCTTAGAAATAGTTTTTTTCTATATTCCTGTTAATCAGTTTGCAGTCAGTTAATCAGCAAAGCGAATCTAAGGTCCTGTATTTGTGAGCAACCCCCACCCCTCACCCAACCAACCCAGTTTTGGATGTGATATATTTTTGTAGGCTTATGAATGTGTAATTGGAGCTGCATTTGTCTCCTGGAATATTTGACTTTGGGCCTGTTTTTTCATCTCTAATATGTGCATTCAGGACCATAATTAAATATCTTTTATACTTCATAACAGCCATTTTGTGATTTAAAAAAAATTATTGGGGATCCCTGGGTGGCGCAGCGGTTTGGCGCCTGCCTTTGGCCCAGGGCTTGATCCTGGAGACCCCGGGATCGAATCCCACATCAGGCTCCCAGTGCATGGAGCCTGCTTCTTCCTCCGCGTGTGTCTCTGCCTCTCTCTCTCTCTGTGTGACTATCATAAATAAATAAAAATTAAAAAAAAAATTATTGCCAGCAGGAAAAGAAAGAAACTTAAGTTTTTATATCTTAATCGGAGAATTTAAAATATACCTCATCTTCTGTGTAAGCTTGAATTTTTTAATTTGTAGACTTGATATTGGAGGGGAGACTTTTCTTAAAATCCTGGAAAATTATGCCTCATTTGTCTTTGCTGTCAGAGAACCTTTAAAATACAGTGGATTTGTGTCAGAATATTTCTTATCAGTCTTGAGGGTTAGAAGAAACAATCCATGAAGATGGATTTTTTTTTTTTTTGAAGATGGATTTTGTTCCTAACATAGGAGCAATGTGTGCTGAATGTGTGTTGCGCACCGGCTGGACCTGTGGACCTCTGTCAGCAAAGTCTTGGCCCTCTTACTCTGTCCTTGTGATGTTTACCTCCAAGTCAGGAAGAATTTAGGGTATATGTGTATCCAGCTACTTACATATTTCTCTCGAAAAACGTTTCTTAATCTTGAGCATTACCGTTGCTGTGTGGCTGTGGTGTTTTCCTTTGGGACAGTGATACAAAGATTGGTCAGTTTTGAGTTTTCTCAAGTGATAATTTGAAAATTACCTTGAAGTGAATTTTTTAAACTCAGTGTGAGTTAGAGACTTCTTTAAGGCTGCTCCCTCCTCACCCACGTCTCAGTGTGGTCACCTTGTGACCTGGCCATCCCATGATACATCCATCCCCACATTTTACTTCCGTCCTCTGCCTAGAGGCTTTGCGGGTTTGCAGCGAGGGGGTGTGTACCATTTTGCTTGTCATGTCTTTCATTTCTGAAGCAATTCTCCATGTTTTTACCATCTTCATAACTGGCATTTTAAATTGTGGCGGGACGTTCTCTCTGATGGGTCTTTAGTCGTCTGACCATTTCCCTTTTCACTATTTAGTTGCCAGTGTTTCTGAACATGCTGGTATATATCGCTCCTTCTCTGAATCCTCAAGGCGGCATGCCACCCCACGGTGCCTTCCTTGGCTGTCATGAGGGTCAATACGAGCTGGTTAAAAAAAAAAAAACTACATTAATGGTTATCAATGTCTTTTTGTAGAAAAACAGCTTAGACCAAAGTGTGAGTGTGCTTTTATTAAAGCAAATTGGGTATACCCTTGAGTCCAAGCTGTGAATGTGCCGAGACTCCTCACCCATCTACCGCCGGCTACAGTGTGTGAGTGTGTGCATGAATGTGTGTAAGTGTGTGCATGTCGTGACAGCATAAAAATGGATGTCAGTGGGGGAATTTACTCCTGCTGTGTTGCTAAGTAGCTTTGAGTTTTTGTGGAAGGTTCAGAAGACTTATTAGGAGGAAGGAACACTTAGTTAAGTGTAATTCATTTTGTTCTGTTTTTTGTTTTTAGATCAATGTCCGAGTTACCACCATGGATGCGGAGCTGGAGTTCGCCATCCAGCCAAATACAACAGGAAAACAGCTTTTTGATCAGGTTGGTCTCTATGAGCTTAGGAGAGAATTCCCATTTAGGAATTTTTTTTTTTTTTTTTGCAGAATGTATTGGTTAGCTTGCTTCTCTTTGTGGAGGAGGACATTTCCCCTCCATCCAGGGGGTTCACCCATCCTAAACACTCTGCAGGAGTTCCTGTTCACACCCTTGTGAAAAGAAACATACGGAATGCTCTGAAGTCTTCTCCAGCACAGTGCCACATTCAAAAGCTCTAGCTCCCATCCACCCACCACCAGGGGTGTTCACGGTCACCCAGCAATGTTGATGTCCTGCCATCTGGTCAGCAGGTCAGGGTGCAGTGAGGGCCAGACACTGCCTGGAATCAAGCAGGCCACAGGTTCCATCTCCAAGTGTGGCATCTGTGAGCACACTCAGGAGTCAGCAGATGATCCTCCCTAGCTTGAGCTAGGGCAACAGATCACATGTATATACTTGTGTATTTCTTCTTGAGACCTGAGGTGAATGCAGAGTTTTGATAATCGTGAGCGAGCCAGAAAGCTGTGATAACTCCTCCATGGAACAGTTCCAAGTTTGAGAACACAATCTGCTTCTCTGAGCTGAGTAAATTCTGCTCTGGGGCCAAGGATCCAAGAGGGCAACAGGAGCAGACATGAGTTTGCATTCCCTTGAGCGATAGCCTGCCTCCCTGAGAGGCCCCACTGATAGAAGTGATATTCTATACCCTAGCACCAAACCTGGAAATTGGATTGGGTGCTGATTGGGAAATATGGGAGGTAGAATTCTAGCACATTTAGAAGGTAACAGTGACTACTTCCCATGCTTCATTGTACCTCCTTACCCCCAAAAGTGAGCACCCAGTAGGTTAATATATTCCCCGCCGCCTCAGCCCCTCATGTGTGAGCCAGCTCTAGAGCAGCCACAGGAGCCAGCAGTGGTGCTGGGGTGTGCACGCCAGTCTTCCCCCGGGTGGACAGGGACACCTCGACTCGCCCTGTGCTGCTCTGATGAGGTCATCCCTGGCTCCGCCTTACCCGATAAGGATAAAGGCATTTACTGTTCTGGGTGAGGCTGGACTTGGGGCAAAAATCTAAAGGTTTTTCCTGAAAGATAACCAGAAGTAAGTTAAATAGAGCCAGCTGAGTGCCATATGGTTCAGTGGTTAGAACAGAAATGGGTAGGAGGAGGCCCTTAGTCACCCCAGAGTCCTTGTCTGTAAATGAGTGCTGGGTTGTCCTCAAGCAAGTTTTAGAGCAGAGATAGAAACTCTAGGTTGGATTGGGTATGTCTCAGCCATTTAGCTGCCCTTGCTTCCATTCACGTGTTGCTTCTCAGAAACTTTGTGAAGAGGCCATTAAGAGTCTGGTCCTTCTGCAAGATAGAACTGCTGCTGTTTATTAGAAGATCCTTGTCTCCTTGCAGTCCTTTGGAAGGGGAGGGAGTGGAGAGAGTGGGAGAGGCCTGCCCTGTTCCTTCAAATACTTCATTCAGTGATTCAGTTTTAACTGCACACTCATGTGCTGGGCACGGAGCTTCATATTGCATAGGATTATTATTTCCACTTCTTGATCCAGGGTGCCATGTTGACAGAACTCTACATGTGGCTAAATGCTGAATAATTACATCTAGTTTGGTGTTCGGATTGGTTTTAAGCCAGGCATTTTTCTAATATTAGATGATCTGCTTACCAGTAGCATGGAGCTGTGGATTAACAGGCAGGCATACAAAAAATGGACCCTGAACTCAATCAGTAGATATGGGTTATTTAAAAAGTGCTAACCACATAAATCCAGTCAACATGCCAAGTTTTGATAAGCTCTGTATCTAAATTATTCCAAAGCTCATTAGCCCCATCAACCATCCTGTTCAAGCACCTGTTGTTATTTCCTATCCCAGAAAGTCAAGCCCCTGAATCCATGTGCTAAACAAAAAGCAAGGCCACATCCCATTTTGACCTCTGTTCCCAAGCCATGTTTCCTGCCTGAATCTCCACCAACCCCCATGACAGGTGATGAGATTCCACCACCGATCAATTTCCAGAAAGAGAAGTAATGGGAGATGGATCCTGAACTTCGTCTTCAGCAACAACAACTGGAACACAAAGTTCTCTGACAGTTCACATTTACTTTCTTTACACTTTGGTGTATCTGTCATGAAAAATACACTTGGTGTATACAAAGATACACTTTGGTGTATCTGTCATGAAAAATACCACATAACCTGAGAGCACTAAGGCTGTATAAGTGAGGACATGAAGGCCCAGAGAGAAGAGAATTGCCCAAGGTCCTATAGCATGCTGGGGTTGCTGGGGCAGAGGTTGGCTCCATGGTGTCTTAACCCTACTTGTCTTTTTGAAGATCATTTGTCGATCCTTCCATAGCCTTCCAAGGTAGCATGTAACACAGAACATCCCACCTTCCTGTGGGTAGGTGGTCAGGATGGTTCCTCAGAGGAGCCCTAGGTGTTTCCTGGGGCTCCTTCCCCACACCCCAACCAGGTTGGGCATATTTTCTTCTTAACGTCTTTAGAGTATGTCCTTTCTCTTTTGCTCACTTGATGACCTTCGAGGTCTGCAAAGGTTGTTCTTGGGCCAAACTACCAGTCGTTAGAATATGGTCCTTGAATGGAATAGGTTGAAAGAGACTTTAGAGGTTAGTCTGACGCCTTCTCTCCTACCCTATGAGTTCCTTGAGTCTCTTCTGCACAAACTGACCCGACCCCACCCCAGCACGCTTGCTTTATCTGTGCCTAGATTCTAGTCCAGGGATCTGACCTGATGGAGGGCCTCACAGGCCAGCTGCCACATAGGCAGCCTTCCTGACAGCCGAACAATGCCATTCTGCTACCAAAGTTCCTGAGGTGATGAGAAAAGTATGACTTGGCGTGCCCATTGTTTTCCATCGTCAAAGCATACGTTCCACCTGTCACTTGAGATTGAGTTAAGTGGACCTGTCCCTGCATTTTTTTCTAAAACTACCATTTAAAACACCGCCGAGGCAGAGATAAAGGAACAGACTGTACACCTGTTCACATTCTGCTTCCATGATGTTTATCAGCTTTTGGGTAAGCTAAGGACGTTAGAGGTGTGTTTTCCCAGGAATATTGGATTTCCCTTATAAGGACTTACAGTTTGATTTTTAGAACAGACTGAAGGAAAGCAGATTAGGTTAATTCAATTGTGCCATTTTGAGGAAGCCATAGGAAGAGAAGTAAGGCTTTGAAATGTGCTGTAGACAGTTAGCCTGGAATAATTAGGTGGAAGATTCCGTGGAGACATTTGGCAGATTGGGGCATGCAGGGACAGGCTTTTCACTGAGTGAGTGAAGGTCCTGGATTATGTCCATGGCATAGTTCCAGAGTGTGTGATCCGCTGCTTGAAGGGGGCTGACCACATCATAGCAGAGGGAAAGGAGGAATCTGAGCTGTGGCCATGGAAATCAGCGAAGGTCCGACTGGGATGGGAAGGGGAATCAAGCAGACGGGAAGTCATTTCAAACTGGTTAGGAGCCAGGCTTAGGCTAAGGTTGGTGGATGGAGTACAAAGACTAGATTGCTTATGCACGTGGGGCTTGCCTGTACAATTGTGAAACACCCCAAGGAGGAAGGCAAGGCAGGGTTTTATATCCAAATGTTGAAATGGAGGTTTCCAGGGAGTGAGAAATTAGGATTGGTTCTAGAAAACCTGGTCTTGCCATCAGCTACCCTAACAAGACCTAGGCAGGGTTCACAGGAGACTTGGGAGCTTGCACCACACAGTCCAAGTTCTTCACATTGTTGCATGATGGAGCCCTGTCTCCTCTCTTTGGGGTGGGGGTGGGGGGGCAGTAAATGGGGAGGGTGGTCCCTCCCTGGTGTATGGTGAACAGACTCCTGGAGTTCCAACAAGTATTGCTCCCCCAGCAGATGAGAACATAGGTTCAGAGCAGGAGTTTATTTGGAATTTCAGATTTTATTTTAAGCAAGTGTTCCAGATACCTGATTTGTCATTTTTTTAAAGGTTTTATCTATCTATCTATCTATCTATCTATCTATCTATCTATCTATCTATCTATCGGAGAGACAAAGAGAGGCAGAGACTCAGGCAGAGGGTGAAGCAGGCTCCATGCAGGAGCCCGATGGTGGGACTTGATCCCAGAACTCTGGGATCACTCCCTGAGCCGAAGGCAGATGCTCAACCACTGAGCCACCCAGGTGCCCCAGATTTGTCATTTCTCATGTGTTCAGACCTCTTGCCCTTTAAATGTGATAGAAACCATATATTTGAAGAATGACAACCTTTTTATAAAGGCGTAGCATTGCATGTCATGGGATTTAAGCCATGCAAGCAAAGCTCTGGGATTCAGTTGTGATGATGTCTAATAAGTATCCCCAGCAAGTTGCTTTTCGTTTCTAAGACACAAGAATAACCAGTGTGGGATTCTGTGTATAACGGACCACAGGAGACTTTATCTGGTACTGTGGAGAATTTTATTATTTATTTTATTTTATTTTTTTAAGATTTTTCTTTTTTAATTTATGAGAGAGAGAGGCAGAGACACAGGCACAGGCTCCTGCATGGAGCCTGATGGTGGGACTTGATCCCGGCTCTCCAGGATCAGGCCCTGGGCTGAAGGTGGCGCCAAACCGCTAAGCCACCTGGGCTGCTTTAGAATTTTATTATTTATTTTAAAGATTTATTCATTGAGAATGGGCTCACTGGAAAGCAGGGGTAGGCAACCAGAGGAGACCCCAGCGAAGCCATGCTTCACTTTGGTGACTTTCACCCCCCTTTTTCCCATAGGCACACCTGACAGGAGACCTTCACACCTGGGTGATGGTGGCTGGTAGTGTGCTTACTCAGCTGGTTATCTTAACTTGGGAAAGCATGACGGAGCACAGAGGAGGAGGGATGAGAGTTTTTAAGATCTTAAGATTTTGTGAGATTTAAGGTTAATTCTGAATCTGCTCAAATTGTCTGTTAACAATAAATTGTCCGTGGCTCTGGGGAGAATAGCATCTGTTAGCAGCAGGCTCCTGTTGGGGCAGCGTAGGAGAGGCATGCTCTCCTGGCTGCTTCAACCCCTCCCCATCTGCCTGTCTCACACAGGTGGTGAAGACCATCGGCCTTAGGGAAGTGTGGTACTTTGGCCTCCAGTATGTGGATAATAAAGGATTTCCTACCTGGCTGAAACTTGATAAAAAGGTAAGTCAGAGTTAACTATTTACAGGCTGTTGCTTGGTTGTTGGTCTGCTCTGTTAACTTTGAAACCAGAGTACCTCACTCTGTCTTTTGTTTTTTGTTCTTGTTATTTGTGTAAAAGTTTTTATAGACAAAAAAGGTTGCAGGTTTCCAGTAAATGGGGGATATTGGTGGGAAATTAGATCCTGTTTATTCTCCTTACTGCTCACTCATTGAGGCATATGATGGTTAATTGCTTAGCTTTTAGTTGACCTTAGTGTTTTTTTTCCCCCCGATGAGATTGTTAATCTTCTAAACCATGAATCATTCACTGTTTTGTAAGAACCTGTTATTGTTTTGTTTGAACCTGTGGTAGATTATCTTCCAGCTCCAAAGACTGAATAATGCTATTAACAACTGTAAAAGCAAAGCAAAAACTTTAAATGTGTTTTCTCCACACAATTTGAAAATGTTCCCTTTCCCGACCCTGAGCCCTCCTCCCATGTTACAGTAGCAAGTCTGAGGGTTAATTAGCGATGGGAAGGGAGGGCACAGAAGTAGTTTTTAAACGAAAGGGCCATGACCCATGGCTTGACCGGCCACAAGGACAGACACCAATTTCGCAGGTAGGTCTCTAGGCCTCCTGCTTCTAGATTTGAGTTCTCTGGAATGGGCAGCTTCTCCCCAGAGGGTAGCAGCCAGCGCTAGTGGCTTGGTGGGGCTTTAACTGGCTGCTGCTAGGCTTCTGGCTACGTGTCAGGGTAATAGGACTTTAAGTGGCCTTTTTGGTCTTATGTCTAAAAGAAAACTTTCAGAGTAAATGTTATCTTCTGAAAACTGGCCTGCACGACCCTTTTGAGCCAATGATTAGGCACCATGTTTGGGAGGTAGGTGTTGTCCGTCAGGCTTGCGAAGGGCATTTGGTTTCTATTGTCCAGGTGTCAGCACAGGAAGTCAGAAAGGAGAATCCTCTCCAGTTTAAGTTCCGGGCGAAGTTCTACCCCGAAGATGTGTCTGAGGAGCTCATCCAGGACATCACGCAGAAGCTTTTCTTCCTCCAAGTGAAGGAGGGAATTCTCAGCGATGAGATTTACTGCCCTCCTGAGACGGCAGTGCTCCTGGGCTCATATGCAGTGCAGGCCAAGTTTGGAGACTATAATAAGGAAACACATAAGTCTGGGTACCTCAGCTCTGAGCGGCTGATCCCACAAAGGTGAGCAAGGGGTGGCCGGGCCCGGATGAGAGGAGTGGTTGCGTCCGTAAAGGGTGTGAGTGATATATGTTAGCAGAAGCAGTCAGTGAGCACAAGGGTTAAGCCCTTTGTGAGGCTGGGATTCAGCACTTCCTAATCTGTGTGTGTGCCAGCACTGCTCTGGCCTGCAGTGGAGACTCACCCACCATCACCTTCCCCTAGGTGCTGATCCACTTCTGTAGGCTCTGTGACAAATGTAGCAGGAGGGGGACCATTCTTCATGGAATGGAAAAGCGGCTGTATTATATACATAATCACACTTTTTAGCTTTCCCTAGGGTATAATGATTTGGCCCCATTAAATAAATCGTTATTCATTAATGGTCAAATAATTTACCTCTTTTGGAAGAAGGGTCCCTTTAAGATATAAAATACCTTTTTTAAATTTTTCCCGCAAGACTGGATTTGTCTCTTTCTAGATTCTAAACCTTTCAGGTTGTTAACTGTCTGAAATGCTACATATTAGGAAGTAGTAACACTTTTTGTGGTGGTTTTATTTGAAAGAACACTTAAGGTCTGCAGATGGGCAATGGCCCGCTGCTTCCTCTCATGGCTCTTTGTGGTGACCTCTGTCGTCTTCCTTTGCAATCCAGAGTCATGGACCAGCACAAGCTCACCAGGGACCAGTGGGAGGACCGGATCCAGGTGTGGCATGCGGAGCATCGCGGGATGCTCAAGTGAGTGCTGGGCAGCTCCTGCCTCTCAAACTTGTCTCCTTCTCATTGACTCCAGATAGGACCCTCGAGGTGATTAGTTTCAGGAGCTGTCTCATAGGCCTTCAGCCGCAGTGGGGCAGAGCAGTGAAAGGTAACATGCACGGGAGGTTTTTCTTACATAAAGGCAGGTGTTTATGCCTGGAGGTAAGAAGCAGTTTAGTTTAAGCCTCAGGCCCCAAAGCCTTCTCCCTTGTTTGTTTTAGAGGAGAGAAGGTCTTGTGTCTAAAACACTGTTTTTTAGTCAAGGGGGCAGAAGCATCGTTCAGCATGAGGAAAACTGATCCCAAGTGAGAAACCCTTGCTATTGATATTAAGCACAAAGGAGTCATGAAGGAGGAACATGATGTGACACGGGGCTGTTAGACGTAAGAAATGGCCAGATTCTCTATTGCCCTAAATTCTCATGTGTGGCATTAGCAGCAATTCTCTACGATCCCCCAGCCTCAAAGTTCATTTACAGATTGGGCCTCACAGACATTGTGTCCTGCAGCTTCGTCTGTCCTGAGCATCTTTTGTAGAGGGAAATCCCCCAGAGCCTAAATGGTGGCTCCTGGTAAAGCAGACAGTGGGAGTCCCTTGCAGCAGCATGTGGGCAAGACACAAATGGTGCCTACTAATAATAATTAGAAGGAAAATCTTCTGTGTCTGGAGAAACCAGCATGAGTCAGTTCAGTTCTTCCAGAATGTCTGAAGGACATCAGTGGTCAGTGTGCAGGACAGCTAGGGCACAGGCGTGAATGCAGCAGAGGGACAGCAGCAAAGCCACAGCCGTCAGCCTGTCCTGCCGGATGTGCCTGAGATTAACAATACTCGGTTCAGGACACAGCGTGCACTAATGACCATGCTCTTGTTCTCCCTGCTAGAGACAGCGCCATGTTGGAGTATCTGAAGATTGCTCAGGACCTGGAAATGTACGGAATCAACTATTTTGAGATAAAAAATAAGAAAGGAACAGACCTCTGGCTCGGGGTTGATGCCCTCGGACTAAACATTTATGAGAAAGACGATAAGTGAGTTGAACTTTGTAATTCTCCTCAGTTGGTGGGGTGCTGGGGTTGGAAACAGAAAAATGGCCACCATGCATGTGGTTTATTTTGAAGTATTTATCTAGTGGCTTACTGGCCCAGCATGCGAATATCCAAGGGCTTTTCAACTGTGATGTGGCCACATTGTGTCAGAGGTTGGCCTGAGGTGTGCACTGCTTCTCTCCTGTCGCCACAACCTGTCCACCAGCATGGCGCCTTTTTTGACCCATGACCACTCAGCCTGGAGCTGGAGGGCCTGCCCTGCCACCCACTGCCTGAGGGCCCAGCACACCTGCAGGGACCACCCAGGCAGCCCTCACTGTGCTGGTGGCTTAGAGGTTCTGCTCATCCAACCAAGGATAGTTACATTGCTATCAGAGGACCTTAAGATTCTGTAAACAGTGGCTTATGTACAGACAATTTAGCTAAATCCTCTGAACCTGCGAGAAGTATTTAATTGCCACATGTTTGTATGTGAGGGTTGAGTAAGGTCTGCAAGAGCAAGAGCAGTGGAGAGCAAGCCAGGCCTTGCTGGCTTCTCTTGCCCGTCCCTGTGGTTACAAACACTGCAAATGTGCCTATTTTCTGCTAGGCAGCTAGATACAGAGAAAGGATTGTTCTCCTTCAGTGAGGGCAGGCTTTTTCCATGGTGGTTCCCTGTGCCTTTGAGTAATGCCTCTCCCACATTTCCTCTCATTGAACATCCCCTCAGATGGTAATGCTCTCAGACCACCACCAGAACCCTTGCTCTGGCCTTTCTGAAGGGTGGGCCACTCCTTGGTGACAGATGATGTCACATAAAGACTCTGCCTTCAGTCTTAGCCATGTGTCTTCTTGCCAGAATTCAGGGTACAGATATCTTTCACTTGGGTGGGATGGGGCCCTGTGTCAGGCCTTCCTAGACCCTTCACCTAGTTCCAGAATTGGATGGAAGAAAATCACTCTCTGCTGGAAGTCATGGTTCCAGTTGGGAAAGACTGGTTACAGTACAGAGAATCATGGGAACTCCTCTGAGAACCTAGGAGTGAGTTATGGAGGACTCTTGCTTGGTTTGCTGCCTCCCCATGTGTGCTGGACCCAGTTGTAGACAAACATGAGTAGTCTTGGGAGACTCAAGAAACCAGTGTCTGGTCCTTCTGATGGCCCCGCAGTTGGAGGATGGTGGCTGGTCAGCAGGCGGTACCCATAGTGAGAATGCTGCAGTACCCTCGTGGGAAGAGATGTGGGAAACCACCTTTGTCTCTGAACTCATTTCTTGAATGACCAGATTTTGTAACAGCCATAGCCAGGGCTGTCCCAACAGGTTTTTCTAGCTGCAGGAAATAGCCATAGGCAGGAACTTGATGATGTCAGCTTATAACTACCTCTCCAGCCCACGTAAATTGCTAATTTTTTCCAAGTGCAAATTTGAGCAGTGTCATTCAGTCTCTTCCTGTTCTCCTCCCATTCCCCCCGTTTACCACTGAAACTGGTAGTCCTCTCAAAGGGGTCTTCTCCCCAAGAAAACAGTGGGGTGTTGGGCAATCCTCACTTCCTGCCTTCTCCTCCCTGCCCGTGAAGGCAGCCTCCTTTTCAGTTAGGAAGAAAGACCTAACCAGACATTTAATCAATAAGCAGGCCTAAGTTCTCCTTTTAAGCAAATATTGACAGCTTGGTTACCAGTGTGAACAGGAGGCTGACTCAAGCCTGAGGAATGCTGAGATGACTCTTAGCTGTGTTAAGTATTGGATCACTACCCTCAGCAGTAGAGCTAACAATGGACGATTTGGTGTTCGTGGAGCATTGCTCAAGTGAGAAATCAGATCTGTTGCGTATGTCAGTTGAGCGATAAAAGACTTAGTGCACCTGCAAATAAACAAATATACCTTTATTATTCTATTTTACAATTAAATATATCCTGGTTGGGAAATATCTCCTGAGGTCCCTTTTTACTGTATACATAATAACTAAGTTTGAGAGCATGTGGGCCTGAAAGCATTTGTCTTTTTCTTTCTATAAACCCATAGATGAGAGGAGGAAGTAATAGGCAGACCCCTTCCCTGAAAGACATAGTCAGCTTAGAAACAAAAAGTTGAGATAAGCTGTGTTAGGTGGCATCATCAGTCCAAAACCCAAACCTACAAAGACAAAACAGAAGCATGCGCCCCTGCTGCCAAGTTCTGCTGTCCTGTGAGAACACTCCTGCCGTCCTTGGGCCCACCCCTTCCACAGTCTTCCTGGTCCTCCCAGAGCAGGTACATCAGTGGGCCCTGTAAGGGAAAGAATGCTGGAGAGACTGCAGACAAGCTGGAGCCGAAACAAGGACCAGTGTCTCTTTCCTTTAAATTTCTCATGCAGAGTTGTAAATCACCTACTTTTGATTTATAGTTGTCTTATTAGCCTTACTACGTATGTAATAAGGCAGTTGTTACAGTGGTTATTATAGTACAGTGTATATATTAGCATAGTATGTGTATAGCATGTGTGTACTGTAATATATATAGTACAACATAGTGAACTATATGATATATAGTTATTAGATAATCTATACTTTAATATAATCTAATCATGTAAAATACTTTCCACTTTCTCAAGTTATGCTCCTAGGCAGAATGTTAATTTCACCCTCTTCTCGTACGCATGTGACATCTCTGCCATAGTGGCAGTGGGTTGGTTACCTATCTAAGAGAGGAGAGGAAAAGGTAGTTCTTTTAATTTGTGTGAATTTTCTTTTATCAACTATACCAAGATCACGGTTGTCAGCTCCTTCTCTCCTTTCTGGTCTTTGGTACCCTAACTTGAACATGGAACAGAATTTTCAAAAAAGCCTAGTCTCTTACAGAGACTGTTAACAGGGACTACAGTTATTTCACTGAAAGTAGCAATTTAAAAGTTCCCTCCAGACTGGCAGAGGAGAGTTTGGCTTCCATGTGCTTGGATGTGTGCAAGGGTGGGGAGAGGTGTGGTGCTGGTTATGCATGGCTGACAGCAGGCGCCCACTGGGGGTGCGCGGGCAGAGTCCCTTGACGTGCCTGCCCTGCAGAGGGGTGGGGGGCAGGCCTTGGATTGCCCCCAGCCAAGACTGAGTCGTCACTTTGCTTTCATTATAAAAATGGAGGCTAGCCTGCAGTGTGCTTCAGCCCATCCCACCACCCCAGACCTTTTCTAAACTTTTTAAATGAAAAATTTCAGACTACGAAATGGAGAGGATTTTTATCATCACTGCCCACATGCCTACAAAGATTCTATTCTTGGCATTTCACTACTTTTTTTGTCTTTGCCCAGCTGCATGCCACTACCCTCTGGCCCTCTCTTTTTCAGGCCTGTTTCACAAGCATCTGTGTACTGTCCCCAAAATGCATATTATTTACTAGAGCTCAATATATCTTTTGATGTAAAATTTAAGTACAGTGAAATGGACAATTCTTAAGTGACAGACACGTGCCTGTAAAATCTAAAATCCTGTCGAGATTGAGGAACATTATCATCAACCCCAGCATCATACTTTGAATTTAAATTTTTTTAGCCATTTATCCTTTCATTTTGAAACCATTTCAGACTTTAAAAATGTTCTAGAATGCCTAGATGTCCTTTGCCCAGCTTCCCCATGTGGTAGCATCTTAGAGAACCACAGTCCATGTATCAGTTGGGAAGGTAACATTAATACAACCCTCTTAACAATATACAGACCTGGGGCACCTTGGTGGTTCAGTGGTTGAGCGTCTGTCTTTGGCTCAGGTGGTGATCCTGGAGTCCTGGGATCAAGTTCTGAGTCGGGCTCTCCAAAGTGGGCCTGCTCCTCCCTCTACCTATGTCTCTGCCTCTCTATGTGTGTCCCTCATGAATAAATAATCCTAAAAAAATATCCAGACCCAGTTTCCATTTTAACTATTTGTCGCTGATGATCTTTTCCTGCCCCAGGATCCCGCCCAGACTCATACCTGGACTTAGACACCTCCTCCCCAGTCTGTCATGTACCTTGACCCTTTAGAAGGACATACCGGCCATTAACTCTCTAGGAGGTCCTTGAACTTGGTTGGATCTGTGTCATGTTTTCTCATGGTTAGATAGGAGTTTTGTGCTCGGGGCACGAATCCCATAGCAGTCTGCCATAGGCTCCTGGGGCCTCTCGTGAGGCAGCATGTTCTGTCAGAATATCTACTACTGCTGGTGGTGACTTTGGTTACTGGTCAAGGCACGATCTATGCCAGACTGCTCTGGAGTTACTATCCTTCCCATGTAGTCAATAAATCTATTTCAAGGAGACGCTCTGAAGCTGTGGAAATATTTCTATTTCTTCTACTTCATCTATTCTAGTATCCATTCAGGAGTTTTGCATGAAACAGTTGCTACTATGGTTTTTAAGAACCTGTTTTTTTTAAACTTTATTTCACACATACCCGTCTACTAAACACAGCCAGTTTCTCTTCATTTATTCAGTTATTTATATTAATATGGACTCATGGATATTTTATTCTATGGGTTATAATCTATTACTATTATTATTCTGTTGTTCAAATTGTTGAGATTTACCTTGTTGGATCCCTTTCAGGTTGGCTCCTGTGCCCTTTTCCTATGACCCCATTAGTTTTTGAGTGCTTCTTTACTTTCTGGTACCTGAAGATGTTTGAGGATCATCTTGCACTTTCCTTGCTCCAGCTCTGGAATCTGCGATTTCTCCAAAGAGTTCTGGACTTAAAAAAAAAAAAAAATGCGTGGCCTCATCTCTGATCCTGCATTCATGCTTCTGAATGGCTATAAGTTGCTATGAGTTTCCAGAGTCTTAAAAAGACAAACTTTACAGGCACTCCATGAAGCAGAGAGCTGGAGGCTATGGCGACAGGATGCCCAACCCTTGAAAGAAAGATGCCTGTCTAGCCTGAAGGTCCAGGTTTTCTAGGATCAGCAGTATTTTGAGAACCCCATATAAAGCAAGGAGCCCAAGACTAGATATTTGTCTCCTGGGCGTTTTGAGAGTTGGGAATCTGGCTGCAGTGGTGACCACACAGCTGAGAAATGAGCAGCAAAGTGCTCCTGTGTTAGGGAGACAGGTGCCCTGAAGCAGCAGATAGATGCCTACCTGCTGTCACTTTGATAGCCATCCCACATAAGGATGCAAGTTAAAGTCCATAATGGGACTAGGTGGTATCCTGAGTTCTTTCCAGTGCTCAGAGGCCTGCAAACATAATGACCTCATTGATAAGTAGCAAAGCAAGCTCCTTGCATGTTTGGCTATGAAGCATGTTGGCCAGATTTGTCTCAGCAGTCATTGGTGATCCTGTAGGACAGAGCTATAAAAGGTGTGTGCCAAAAAGGATTGAGATTTAAAACCACAGCCTGACCAGTGCCCTGACATCATTCCTCCGGGTGTGCCTAACCACTATGTCCCAGAAGAGCCATCTGTGGGTCTTGGGTGTCCTTTCTTAGCCTTCCAAAGCCACCCCACCAACTTGACCTGGCTTAGGTTGTCATAGCAAGACCTATGTTGCCCACCACTTTTAAATTAAATATGTTAGTAGCTCATCAAGGACACCGAACAGTTGTAAAATATATGCCACCCAATATCAGAGCACCTAAGTATAGTAAGCAGATCTAACAGATGTGAAAGGGAAATAGACCAGGAGAGATAAGAGGAGGGGACTTCATTACCCTTCTTCCAGCAGTGGGCAGACATCCCAACAGAAAATGAGCATGGCAGTGCTGGACTGGAACCACACCAGGGGAGTTTCTATCCCCATCAGTGAGCAGCTGCTCTGACCGTAGCATAGAAAATCTAAGACATGGTCTTTGCCATCAAAAAGCTTACCTGCCTGGTCTTCAAAGACCAGTTCACATAGTCACAAGAGCCCTCAGGTCGAGGGGCAAGGGTGTTAGAGGAGGTTGAGCTGTTCCGAAGGCTGCAGGCTCGTGGTGGGGAGGGAGGAGCACCTCAGGCAAAGTGGGCTTGGGGGAGCCTAGGTGTCCGTCAGGATGCTGAGGCTGCAGGCTCGTGGTGGGGAGGGAATGAGCACCTCAGGCAAGGTGGGCTTGGGGGAGCCTAGGTGTCCGTCTGGATGCGGAGGCTGGACTAGAAGGTCTTAGATGCTAAGTTGAGGCCCCTGTGTTCCAGCCTATGGAACCTGGTGTTAGCAGTTGGGAAAAGGAGAATAGATTGCCTACAAGGCAGAGAGACCAATGACTAGAAGTAGGGTTCAGGTTCTAGGGATAAGAACCCGCTGAGCCTATGGGAGATGGCATGTGAGCTGTCACAAGGTGCAGGAGTGTGCTGTGTCAGGCATTGGAGACTTTGAGATTACTGGCTGGGGTGGACCAGGCCCAGGGAGATGCCCACAGTCGAGAAGACTGATTTAACCCGGAGCTTGTTGAGGTTTCCTAGAGCTTGGTCCTGACCACACTCAGCACAGTTATATCATATGTCACAGTATATCATGTACTATGCTTCCTGGGTTAGCTTTATATTGTCTCAACTTGAGGTTAAAAAAAAATTAAGAATAGATTTGTGATGCAAGCATACGTCTAACTCTCCCCCTTCTTTTTTTTTTTTTAAACCCTCAGGTTGACCCCAAAGATTGGCTTTCCATGGAGTGAAATCAGGAACATCTCTTTCAATGACAAAAAGTTTGTCATTAAGCCCATCGACAAGAAGGCACCCGTAAGTTTCTGTGGATTCCAGGAAAGAATTGCAGTTTTTCATTCTTACAGCCAAACATGTCTTCAGGATAACAAATTTCTCTCTAAGATAAGCACTTCCGGGATCCCTGGTTGGCACAGCAGTTTGGCGCCTGCCTTTGGCCCAGGGCGCGATCCTGGAGACCCGGGATCGAATCCCACGTCGGGCTCCCGGTGCATGGAGCCTGCTTCTCCCTCTGCCTGTGTCTCTGCCTCTCTTTCTATCTCTCTGTGACTATCATAAATAAATAAAAATTAAAAAAAATTTTTTTTAAGATAAGCACTAACATGGGAGGAGTTGGGGTGGGGAACCTGCTAGCAGGTTATGTTGAAGGTCAAGGACCCCTTGGGCTGTGTGATTGAGCCTTGAAGTAGAGATACACGGGAACCCATGTGTCCTCAACAGCTAGCTGTGTCCCTTGGCTTTCAAGTGGTCTCCCTTCCTTGGGAAGAGAAGGGCAGTTCTGAGTCACTGACCTTTGCCAAATGATGAGCATCTCACAAAATGTTGCATTTTGGGGCTTGTGAAATGTTCCTGTTCCTGTGGAAAACCATCCTACCTCAGAGGGTGTTCCCGGGGTGTGGGAACCCACCCTGTACCTCCCTGAACACCAGCTGTGGCACAGACAGGATTGCTACAAGCCTCGGGCCAGCATTGACTTTCAGAATGGTCTCTGCAGCTTACCTGAGTTAGGAAAAGTCAGACCTGTGTCCAGGCATCACTGGTCCCCAGGGTCCCTCACTGCCTCACCTTTTCCTATGTTAATGGGCATCTCTGCTTTTTTCTGACCCCCTTCTGGGCCCTCTGGCACTCTTTCCGCTGATGCTTTCTCGTTGGTACTAATGAGGAAAGTGACTTCTCATAAAGATGAGGCTGGTGGGGCAGTCCTCTAGGGAGGAGGACTTCGCTAGGAAAGGGACTTCAATTTCTGGAGTTTGAAGAATATTGACTGTGAACTAGGAACTGCAAAGACTGATGTGTTACAGAAATTCATTTCTGTTCTATTGCTGATTCAGCTAACATTTAAATTTTCAACTGTTTGCTCAGAAAATGAGACATATGTACAAACATACTGTAGTGTGATGAAATGGGTGAGGATTTTGTTTTCTAATCAGAAATCTGATTTTTTAAAAAAATTCTTTTTCCTTAGAGCCTGCTCTGGTTTTCACCAGAATTATAGATTGGAAGGAACTTTGTGTCTTGGTTACGGTGTAGGGCTTAGACCAGCATAGGCTGTAGTCCAGCCCGGGCCTGAGCCTTCTGGGACTGGGGCCCCCACAGGGCGGTGGGTAACCCACGTGGAAGAGCAAGTGGCATTATTATCCAGCGGCTCCTCCCCACAGATCGGTTAGTTCAGCATAAGTGAAAATCAGAGGTCTTAACACTCATCTCAAGATTATTTTCTCCTTTATTGAAATCGTTTCCTGCTGTTTGTAAATTCTTGACTCCTACTCCGTGGGTAGTTGCCCAGTTATTTACAATTAAAGCAGCATTTAGTACAGACTCTCAAGCTCCATGGAAACAGACCACATTAACAGTCAGCCCCACAGCCCGGGGGTCACAGTGTGCCCATGTTAACGTGGGCTGTGAGATGAGGGCAGTCAGGAGAGCAAGATTCTGAAGGCCTTGGCTAGGCTGTCATCTCCTCATAGGGTGGTGCTGAGTTTTCAGAACTGGCTTTAGACCTGTGACTGTCATAATCAGCAAGGCTGGATTGGACTGGACTATTGAAGGATTAGGTTGTGTGTGTTGGCATAAATTTAGCTTTTGAAAAGCTGCAGAATATTTCTTAATCTTAAAATTCTAAGCAAAAGCAATTGTAGTGCTTCTGGGTGAATTAGTTGAGCATACATTTATTATATACTAGTTTTACATGGAACCACAGATTAAAGAGAAAATCAGAAGAGAGAAGCATTTGTTACATACTGTGAGTCAGGCTCTTTCCTAGGACTATGTACACAGTGTGAACACTCGGTACACCTGTAGTTAGTAACAGGTCAGGATGAAGAGATGAGAGGTGGGGCCACTGTGGCCAGTTCAGATGGTTGGAACGAGAAGGCCTAACCAAGGAGGCAGAGGTTGTCAGACTCCTGTGATGGCTGTGGGGGTTTCACAGGAGGAGCTGGTTGGAGGGAGGGAGTTCCTGCTCCCCTGTGCGCCTCGCCAGCCTTGCTCTGCTCCTTCCTTCCTCTACGGCATTGCCCAGCTTTAGGCTTTGCTCTTGGGGCAACAGAAAATCACATTTCCAAGTTTAAACTTTCCTCAGAAGATACACAAGGAAACTCCAGAGGTCCAAGTTGGCTCACTAGTGAGGCAGGCTTGGGGAGGGCACCCCTGACCCTGGGTAGTTTCCATGGCAAGCTCACAAATGAACCATTGTCCTGTCATGTTCTCGATGACCAGGCATTTCCCATGTAAAAGCCAGCTTCTCCTCCTGCCAGCTTGGATACTGTGGGGATGGGACCTGTAACACCGGGAATGCTCAAAGGCTGCTCAAAGGCTGCCGCACAGTCCTGTGTGGGGTTAAAACCAGCTCCTTCAGAAAAGAGCCTTTTGTTCCTATGGCCTCGTGGAAGAGAGAAAAGGCCCTTGGGCAACTAGCTACCTGTTGAACGGCTTATGAAAACTATTTCCCTGGGAGCAGCTTTGCCCTCAGCTGTGGGGAGCCCTGGGGTGGGGCCTGGTGGGGGCCGTCCTAGAGTCTCTTGAGGCCCCTTGTTTGACAACTTCATGGCTGCTTTTAGATCTCCTTTTCTCTTGTATTAGGGACTTGGGTTCATTTCCTTGAGCTTTAGAGTTTCAGTTTTTAGGAAGTCTGTTCTCTGCCAGAGTTTAGAAAGCCTGCCCCAGATCTCATTGCTGTTGTGGTTTTGCATTAGGAAGCATGGGCTAGGTCCTTGCATTTGGAAATCCTTGAATAAATATTGGTTTCAGTTTTTCTTTTTAAGTTGCAGTCAGTACAGGAAATTTCCTCTGCTCCTGCCTCTTCCTCTTCTGTCCCCAGCTTGGGACAGGGCTTGTCTTGGGACCACTGGCTGCAGTGGTGTCACTTGCAGTTTCTGCCCTTTGATATTTCTTAAACTGACCTTGTTCTAAGGAGAAGTTGGTGCTCAACAGAGTTCCTTTGCAATGCTTAGGAACCACAGTCAACACCTACTTGGGTAGCATGCCTGTGTGGCCATAACAATTGTTTTTTCTCTTGTGTAATAGAGATGGTGTTTCTCCCAGCTCCGCAGACACTCCCTGGGAAACCCGATGACTTAATAAGTGTGCGAAAGCTCCACCCAGGAATTCCGTGGGCTTTGGGTTCGACAGTGCTGTCTTTCCAGCATTTCTGGAACTGATGAAAATACTGAGAAGCTACATAGGGCTTTCTGGGGCGTGTCGATTAGCTCACTGGCATGTCCTTCTTGTTTCAGAAGTCACTAAAGAACACATCACACTGTTTCTTTGTTTGAGCCATCCTCCCCCTGTGACAGAGGTCAGAATCTAAATGCTAGAAGTCTCAAGTTGGGAAGGGAAAGGGGAAAAAAGAAGAGGAAGCAGACTGGTATGGGTTTTTTTTTTTTAAGATTTTATTTATTTATTCAAGAGAGAGAGAGGGAGAGGGAGAAGGGCCCCATACTGGGAGCACGACAGAGAGAGAGAGAGAGGGGAGGGAGAAGCAGGCCCCATGCAGGGAGCCCTATGTGGGACTTGATCCCGGGTCTCCAGGATCAGGCCCCGGGCTGAAGGTGGCGCTAAACCACCCGGGCTGGGCTGCCCGCAGACTGGTGTTTTAAAATAACAAAAGTTTCTAAGCCCTCTCTCCCCACCCATTCCCTACATTAATGGCAGCAGTAGCAAGAGCTAGGAGGCAAGGTTGTGTGTCGTCCTTGCCCCACACTACAGACTTCTGCACTCCTAGTCATCATGTTTTTGGGTGCCTTCGTCTCTTCTGTTCCAGAAAGCTCTTAAACTAGCAGTTTCATAAAACAGCCAGCAATCCATGAGTGAGTCTCTGTGTTCCAGGCAACTCCTGTCCTGACAGACAGTATCTGAGTTAATCCTCTCAACAGTCCTGTTAGATTACTGTTCTCCCCACTTTGCAGCTTACGGTGTTCAGACTCAGGAAGTGACTCACTCAAGGTCACAGGCTCAGACATGGCAGTGCTGTGTAATCTCTAGCACACAGTAAATATAGGGTATTAGTTGGGTCCCAGGGATACAGACTAACAAACGCAGCCTTGCTGTCAAGATTGCTGCCCATTCAGTGGAAGATAGAGACCAAAACAAGTCAAGGAAAGTGCTGGCACCCCCATCGAGTGCAGGGGGCATAGGAGGTGTGCCAGTTACCCACGGGAGAAGGAGAGGTCATGAAGACAGGAGACTGCCTTAATGCTGCCTTCTGAAGTGCCGGGGTCCTTGGGTCTGTGAGGTTGGACATGACATCCCAAGTAGCAGGTCTGCTTTAAGCAAATAGGTTTGCGGGCATAAAGTGCAATTTAGGTGAACAAGGGGTAGGCTGGGGCTGCCAGGCCAGAAGCTCTGGATGCACACGTGCCTGGCCATGGTGTTTGTACCTGGTCCTGGAGCTAAACAGGCTGGTGTCAGGCGTCCAGTAGTGACTCAGTAGATGCACTAGTAGCCGTGTGGGAGGCAAAGTTTGAGGTAGAGGAGACCAGAGCTCAAATAGAAGTTGCTGCACCCCAGGCAAGACCAGGGGGCAGTGGTTCTAGGGCTGGGTGGGGCCGGAGGGCACCAGCTTGAAGACCAGGCAATCTCTGGGCCTCAGTACTGGGGGTTTCTCAAGGCTGCAAGACCTCTTGACCTGGAGAGGCTTTGCAGTCCAGCCAGAGGTTCCTGTGCCCGTGTGCATGCACACCCACAAAGACATGCAGTTGCTCTGTCCCAGGGAATCCAAATCCCATGGCAGCAGGAACTTTCTGACTGGTCACCTGGAGTGCATGACTTCTCGAGGTCTCTTTCTGACCCCATACTGTTTCGTTTGTTCTTTTGGAGAAGGTTGTCTAGAGTTTTGTGAAGTTGGTTTGGAAGAAGAAAGCCAAAGGAAGGAGTTCCTCCTCCTTATAGTCCATCCTGTTCTATTCTGTAGGACTTCGTGTTCTATGCCCCCCGCCTTCGAATTAACAAGCGGATCCTGCAGCTCTGCATGGGGAATCACGAGCTGTACATGCGCCGCAGGAAGCCCGACACCATTGAGGTACAGCAGATGAAGGCCCAGGCCCGAGAGGAGAAGCACCAGAAGCAGCTGGAGCGGTGAGCAGGGTGGAGGCCAGCAGGACTGGGTGGTGTTCTCCCAGAACGGGCAGCCTCATAGGGCCCGCACTGTTCCCCAGGGGAGGAGCCAGGGTGACATCACCTAGCAAACACAACGGAGCTTCGGGGGGTGATGGCCTTTGGAAGTTACCACGTGGGTCCCAAGGATCAGCCCGGGAGGGATGTGCTCAGTGTTGACGCTGCCGCCTCCTAAGTCGGTACCATCCAGAGGATGGGCCTGGGGCCTGGACTGGGCACTGGTGATGTGTGTTAACATGGCAAGTGCCTGCCAGCACCTAGACATTGCTGTGTTGTCCCTCACCCTGTAACAGGCAGCAGCTGGAAACTGAGAAAAAGAGGCGAGAAACCGTCGAGAGAGAGAAGGAGCAGATGATGCGGGAGAAGGAGGAGCTGATGCTCAGGCTGCAGGACTATGAGGAGAAAACCAAGAAAGCAGAGAAAGGTGGGTTTGTGCCCAGTGGTTGTGTTCGCAGGGGTGCATTCCACAGCAAGGGGCAGATGGACCGTCAGCTTGCCCACAGCCAGGAACTTTGCAGGTTAAAACAAGACCCACAGCAGAGACTCGTGGCTGAGAGAACATGATGATGGGTCTTTGTCTTAAAGATAATCCTGTACTTTTGATGATGGGTCTTTGTCTTAAAGATAATCCTGTACTTTTGATGCTGTGCTGCTTTTATGCACATTATCTTTTTTTTATTTTCCCTTATTCCTTTGAGGCTAATACTGAGTCCTCCCCATTTTCCTGATGACAATGTTAAGGGCTAGCAGGTAAAGTAATTTGCCCCAGGTCACGTGGCTAGTGAGTGCCCAAACCATGGTACATTGCCCTATCTTACAAACCAAAAACTTGGCGAGTGGTGCAGTTTCTGCGTGTCCGCCAACACCAAGCAAGGGATCGACGAGTTCAAGGCCCTGTAAGGCTGGGGCGTTGCTGTCAGGCTCTGGAGCCAGTGTGGGTAGTTGTGTAAATCTAGGGGACCTCCTCTCCTCCCCATCGTGTTTCCAGGTCCTTTAACAAGACCGTAGTTGTTTCATTGGGAATGTTCTGGCACTGGGATCAATGGGTTCTTCCATGGTTTCTTTTTCCCCTTGTGTTCTCTCCAGAACTGTCAGACCAGATTCAGAGAGCCCTGCAGCTGGAGGAGGAGAGGAAGCGTGCCCAGGAGGAGGCAGAGCGTCTGGAGGCTGACCGTGTGGCCGCCCTGCGGGCCAAGGAGGAGCTGGAGAGGCAGGCAGCAGATCAGATAAAGAGCCAGGAGCAGCTGGTAGGAGCTCCCTGAGTTTCATGATGCTGAATTATGGAGAGGCTGCCTCTCGGGATGCAGAAGTGACACCTGCCTTATGATTGTGTCTGGGGCTGTAAAACGATCTGCTTGAGAGAGTAAAGCCTGGTGGGAGGGGCTGTGCCGCTGTTTGGGCCTCCGTGGCCCTGTTGCAGGCGTCTGGGGAGCTGGACGTGGTGGTCTGGGTGAGGCATGGCCTTGAGGACACGGTGGGCAGCAGGGGGCACTGCCGGCTGGGGAGGAGGGGGGGAACGAGGCCAGTCACCAAACTGTGTGGCTGTCCATTTGCAAAAGGGCTCTCCCAAAAGGCCCCAGAAATAATTTGAGCTTCGTGTCCTTCACTAGGCCGCAGAACTAGCAGAGTACACAGCCAAGATCGCCCTCTTGGAGGAGGCGCGGCGGCGCAAGGAGGACGAGGTCGAGGAGTGGCAGCACCGGGTGAGTCTGCAGGCCAGAGTCCTTGTGGGGGCACGCGGCCAGAAGGCGGCCAGGGCCAGGCTGTTGGGTGGCGTAGCGAGCCTTGGGATGTTTTGCGATGCTTTACCAGTCCCAGTCAGGCTTCTTAGGCCAGAATCCCCATAGGAATGGGCTTGCTCTGTGCGCTGGGGAGGCCGCTGTTGGATTAGCACGGAACAAGGAGCCTCTTGTTCCACCCCTCTGCTCTGGCCATCTCAAACTGTTCAGCCCCATCAGGCAGCCCCCATCAGGACTAGCTCTAAATCTGGTCATGTGGGTGCCCCTAGCAACAAGCCACAGGGCCTGAAACTAGACCTCCTGCCTCTCCTGACCACTGGTGCATACACCATGTCACCATGGAAAGATTTGGACTTGGAGGTCCCAAAACAGGGCAAGGGTCGCAGCTCTGCCCTTACGCAGTGTGTGATGGGGCACGTGGCCTGACCTCTCCACGCCTCCGTTTCCCTACTGCAGATAGGGAGTAATAGCCAGCCTGTAAGGTTGCTCCGAGGACCACCCCGCAGAGAGGTTTATTAAATTGCAGCTGTAATAGGAAGAACCACATTCCACTGCAGTGTCCAGAGAGCCTGCCTCTCCAGCTGAGCCCCCCATGCCTGCCAGGAAAAATGGTCCCCTGGGGAGCTTTGGATATATTCAGTGTAGACATCTACCAAGCTGTGGCAGCCGCCTGCCCCACCCCACTGTCCTTACCTGTGCTTCCCCATCTGTAGTGGCTCCTTCTGGGGACACCTGGTTCCTCCCTCACATCTCCTCTTAAGCTCCATCCCCCCACCCCACCCCCATGCAAGTTGGATCCTTAGGTTTTCAGAGAAAGTGTTCATTATAAAGTATGGAGTGAGAAAAAGCTGGTTGCAGAAGAGGTTCAAACTACTCACCTCCAGGGATGGAGTGGTAATGAGGTGGGCATGATTGGGGATGTGTACCTAGGAGAGGTTACTGGAAGATTTAGGGGTAACAGCAGGTAGGAGGGTGCTTGAGCACAGTGCCCACAGGCAGTGAGGAGCGTCATAAATAGTGGCCACACAAGGGAAGAGGATAAAACTGCACTCTGCAATGTGATGGTGGCATTTTCTAGTGGCTGGAAGATTTTGGTTTGTTTCAAAATTAATACAATGAATATATATTAGAATTTGAGACAGAAAGAAAGAAATTCTGGTTCTTAAAAAAAAAAAAGTCAAGCCTGGCATGAGTTTTTCTCTTGGTGCCATGGGCACGATTGAGAACCACTCCCAAGATCCAGAGCCCCAGACTTGGAAGAGGCTGGGCAGGCCCTGCACGGGGATGCTTGTCCCCAACCATGCTCTCCCCCGTCTTCCGTCCCCACCACTGGCCTCCGCTCTGGGCTGTTTGGACCCTAGCACCCAGCCCACCAGGGGAGGTGAGAGGAGTGGTGAGAGAAGGTGCAGAAGCCTTCATTTACAGAAAAGGGGATTCTTCCAAAAACGGTTTATGCGCTCTGCTCTGTGTGACAAGTTGTCACCTCTGTACTGGTTGCTTTCCAAGGCCAAGGAAGCCCAGGATGACCTGGTAAAAACCAAGGAGGAGCTGCACCTGGTGATGACTGCCCCTCCACCCCCACCGCCCCCGGTCTATGAGCCAGTGAGCTACCACGTGCAGGACAACCTACAGGAGGAGGGCACAGAGTACACGGGCTACAGCGCTGAGCTGTCCAGCGAGGGCATCCTGGATGACCGCAACGAGGAGAAGCGGATCACCGAGGCTGAGAAGAATGAGCGGGTGCAGCGGCAGCTGATGGTGAGGGGGCAGTGGGGGTGTAGACAGGGTGGGGTGGGGGAAACCATTTACCCCAGCTCCCGCTGCTCCTGGGTCCCCCTGAACTGTGCCACCTCCGCTTGCAGACCCTGACCAGTGAGCTGTCCCAGGCCAGAGATGAGAACAAGAGGACCCACAATGACATCATCCACAATGAGAATATGAGGCAAGGTCGGGACAAGTACAAGACGCTGCGGCAGATCCGTCAGGGCAACACCAAGCAGCGGATCGACGAGTTCGAGGCCCTGTAAGGCCAGGGTGCAGGGGCTCGCTGTCAGGCTCTGGAGCCGGTGTGGGTAGTTTTGTAAATCTAGGGAACCCCCCCTCCTCCCCTGTCATGTTCCAGGTCCTTTAACAAGACAGTAGTTGTTTCAGTGGGAATGTTCTGGCGCTGGGATCAATGGGCACTTCATGGTTTCTTTTTCCCAATTGTATCATAGTGCCAAACAGGCCTGATTTTATTATCACTTGTCAATCACTTCCTGTTCTGTGCTTGCAGCAGGACGGACCGAAGTAGGGAAGATGCTGTCAAGTCTGAGTTAACAAACCCCATGCTGACATGTGTGATGCGAGATATGCAGTGTGTTTAAACCACACCGTGGTTTAGACTCCGTGCCATACTTCTTTGTTTGGAATTAGCTCAAATTGATTTTTTTGATTTCTAGGAAGAATTCCTTTGTATATTTGTTTTTTGAGAAGTGAAAGTTTTGAAAACAGACTCTAAAGCACTCACACCTCACACACATGCACACGCGGTGATTTTTCTTGTGTTCCTTTGTACACGGAGGACACTCCAGCCTTGGACAAACTTGTTGGCTTTTTGGGTTTTTTGTTCATTTGCTTAACAGAGGGCTACATTGTTGGACTCACACCTAATTAATGATCAGCTGTAGAGAATAGTATTTATATATGTGACAATATGGGTTTGTAACATTAGTTTAAAAAAGGGAAAGTTTCATTCTGTATATTTTGTTACCTTTTACAGAATAAAAGAATTACATATTAAAAACCATGTAACCATGGCACTTGATCTGATGTGACCTGAAGTGGTAATGAGGGGGATTAACTGCTGTAATCACATCTGTAAAAATGACTTGTCTTTGAGTATTCTGTGTGCATGTAATTGTGCACATTTCAGTTTCCTATCTGAGCTTATTTGCAAAATATACACATGCTGTGTGGATAATTCAGACTCCAGCTATGAAGGGACTCTTCCAACCTGGTCTTGTCTCCACAAGAAGAACCCATTCTGACCTAGCCAGTTGTCTCCCTCATCCCTGCGAACCTGCTGAAATGTCAGCTCTCACTCACTCGGCTCACTTCATGCTCGGCTGTGTCCTCTTCCTTTTTGGGTAAGAGCTGTGTTCAGATGAACATTTGAGAAATAAAAGATGTGCAAGGCAAGAGGTGGCAGTGGGTGTGTCCTTGCGTATTGGGGCGGGAGGGCCCCTCCTCTCTCTCTATACAGCCCGGGGGTGGGGAGGGCAGTGCTCCGTGGGATCCTGGGTGCTGACCAACCCAAAATGGGAGTCCCTCCAGCAAGCAGAACAAGAGGGACCGAATACCTACCAGTAGTTATTCAAATGCATAGAACAAGGCCATAATTTTCACTATTTGGTAAGCACAGGAGGACAGAGGTAACAAACCTTTATTCAAAGCACAGAAACCAGACAGTCTTATTTTTTTTTTTTTTTAATTTTTATTTATTTATGATAGAGAGAGAGAGAGGGGGGCAGAGACACAGGCAGAGGGAGAAGGCAGGCTCCATGCACCGGGAGCCCGATGTGGGATTCGATCCGGGGTCTCCAGGATCGCGCCCTGGGCCAAAGGCAGGCGCCAAACCGCTGCGCCACCCAGGGATCCCCCCAGACAGTCTTATTTATGTAACATCAGCAAGTGCTGTGTTGAACATAAATACAGACAGGGCTATGGAAGAGGGTCAGAGCCAGAGCTGCAGACAGTGAGTGTCCATGCTCCACAGGGCCTGTGCCAGCCATGTGTCCACGCCCATGCCTTCAGCCAACCTTCCTGCTGCAGACTGGAACTCTGGCTTCAGTGCAGGACGAGTGTCATGTCTGTCCACAGATTGGGGCTAGAAAGAACTTTCTGCCACTGGAGCTCGGACTGTGAGCATATGTCCCTGCCACCAGCTACGTTTTCCTCTGTGATGGGAGTGAAGTGACAAATTAGTGTGATGTGCGGGCCACCTTACCCACCGTCTTCTTTTTAAAATGACCAACTGTTTAAAAGTGTTTTTAACCTCAACTTACGACTATTCGAAAATGCCAACCACTGATGAGGATGAGCAAGACCTTCCACCCCAACGCCATGCTCAGAACAGTACACAGCAGGCATTCATTCCTAAATACTGTGTAGCCTCAAGAGTCCAAAGCTGCTGCCTTTCATATAGTTTGAAAGGAGAAGACCTATTTTGTGGGTTGGCTCTTAAAGGGGACTGGATGATCTTAACACATTACAGTGGCTATGGATTGGTGGGGTGGTAAGAGACCTGGGGCCAGGTTTGCAGACAAATCCATTATAGAAAGGGGGGTTGTGTTGTGCCTTGGACAGTATTTCTTCTATTTGAGAATGAAGGGAGGGCAGAGGGAGAGGGCAACAAGCAGACTCCCTGCTGAGCAGAGAGCCTGACCTCATGACCTGAGCTGAAATCAAGAGTTGGACGCTCAAGCACATGAGTCCTCCCAGGTGCCCCTGGACATTGTTCTCACAGAGGTTCTCACAGTTGGAGGTCCTGGAGATGTGTGTGGGTCTTTCTGGTTAGCACAGTGTTTGAGGGGCACCCCTAGTGGGCAGGCCCTCCCCACAGAAGGCTGTCCCCCCCACACAAGGCCAGCAGCACCCAGTTGAGCAGTGCTGAAAAGGCAGTGTCCCTCTGTCCCACTCTTACTGAAATACTTCCTGAATTGCCATGTGTTTGGATTAAGAAGCTATTTTCCTTTAAGAAATTAATCCTTTTATGATTGACACCAGAAACAAAAGCAAATACTGTACCTGGCCCATTCTGAGGCCTGTAGTTTTTGTTTCTTTAGCAGATCTAAATCTGATCTAAATTGTTTAAATACTTGGCCGTATTACTGCTCAATTGTAGAGCAAGAGCTAGATGTGGCAATCTCCATTTACGGCAAGTTAGGCCATTTCCACGCCAGTTAAATCACCAGCCGTCACGGAAGCCTTATTAAGTCCTTTCTGTGTCCACCACCACGAAAGATACTCGTGAAGTATAAACCATGCTACAAGGGCCCACGAAGTATCTCAGACTTACTAGAACCCAGCCTGGCTTCCCCCAGCAGGCGGTCGCTCACACCAAAGATGGCCTGGTCCCAGACGGTTAATTCCAGGCTTGACTGTCTCAGCTGGGAAGGGCTCACACCATTGAACACGAAGGAGTGCTGCCACCGGGGACAAGCCTGCTTCTTCGCCACTGGGGACTTTAGCTTCAGTCTGTGTTGGTCTGGCAGAGTGAGACAGCTGCAGGAGGGAGACAGACCACAGTCTTCGAGTGCCCAGCCCGGCACCCTCCCCTGGCGGCGCTTGCCATGGGTGAGACCCAGGGCTACATTCAAAAGAAAAATCCCAAGCCAGGAGGGAGAATGCAAATCGCCAGATTGGCCATGTGACCTCTCACAAGGATGTTTCAGATTTAGGGCTAAATTCTGCCCCAGATGTTAAGGGTCATTTGGGATTCTAGATCATGGTGGTCTGGACAATGTTCTTGTCTTAATCCCCCTCCTTGGGATGCCGACCACCAGGCAACGCATAGCTTACACCTGCTACCCAGGGGACCAGGATTCTGAACACACATCTCTCATTTTAACTCTGTTCTCAGGAAATAAATTCAGAAGGGCCACAGGACTTGCCCAAGGCCCTCTGATAAGTGGCGGCATGAGGACAGGAACTCAGAGCTTGGCATAGTAAGCCATCATTTCCCATTATGTCACTGACGGAGGACACGGTAATTCTGTGTAATAATTAATGATACTTGCTTTACGTCTGGAGATGAACACACATGTAGCCAATAAGAATGGAATAAGTGGAGTCCGTCTTCCTGTTAATCCAGGAGGAGATGCTAAGGCAAGGGCATATGTACCAACCACGCTGCTCTGTCTGAGCTCTGAGTCAGAAAATGCTGATGTAATAACAAGGACTGATAAGATCTGGGTTTCGGGTTAAAATGCAATGTTCCAAATCTAGCCTTGGCAGGTCCAACTCCCATGAATTCTTGAAAATTGGAGTCTTTAACCCATTATGTGGGATTTTCACAGGAAAGCTAAAATACAAGTTTGAAATGGCTTATGCTCGCTATACTTTATATAGAAAGTGGAATGCTGCTTATATATACAGTTTATTAGTAAATAGTTGATTGAATAGAATACTTACCCCTTAACAAAGGAGTTGAGGGTACCATCTGACCGCACAGGCAAATTCTTGGCTCCCAACACGACCAAACAAAGCTGACCGTTGGGGGATGGCCAATCTGTCCCTGGAAGGAAGGCTGGCATTTGCTGTGAGCTCTACATCTGCACATGGCATGCATGCAATGCCACCACCCTGAAAGTGAGAGCTCAGAGAGGGTGTGGTACAGCTCTGAGCTGTAGGACAGAGGAAGAGGAATGTATCCGCTGTGGGGAGGCTCTGCTGGCCCTGCTCACGTGCTGTCCCACAACAAGGCCAGTGTGGTGACAGAATGGAGGGGTCACTAGAATCCTGGGAAGCTGCAGAGATAATAAGGGATCCAAGGAGAGGAAGGATAGAGGTTCTAGTCTAGTGCAGGGATGGTTTTTGGCAAAGTAGGGGCCCCAAGACCTCTGTATTAGGGGGTGGCAGTGACCACAGAGGCTGCTGGCCCGCTGGTGGCCCTGTGAGCTCTGGCAGCAAACTTTTCCTTTTCCAAGCAAACAAGAGATCACTAAACACATCATGGAATTGTGTGTGCTTTCTTCACCTTCATCTCCTCCATACACTGCACTGTATTTAACCTTATGAAATGTTCCATAGAGTCGCTGAGAGCCTGTCCTTGATCCCTTCTCTTGCTGGGCAACAGCTCATGTAACCTGGGATCAAAGATGCACTCACTCAGAGCCCTGCAGGCCCCAGGGCTATGAGGTGCACTCTTGAGCCACACTCCCAACTAACACTGGTGGCCATGGGAGCACCCTCTTCCAGAGGGGTGGCAGCGGAAGGGTTTGCTCCAGAGAGGCAGTCCAAGCTGCGCCCCCCTCCCTCCCCCCACCCACCCAGGAGGAAAGCCCCAGAACTGGTGTCCTAAGAGCCCTGCAAAGTGGGCACCAAAGGCCTGGCCTGCTTGGGTCCCTCATATCCCTTAAAGACCATCTGTTCTACGAACCCACTGTCCAGGCTGAGTGTCAACAGATCTTGGAAAGTTGCTGGAGTGTTGCAGCATTAGTGGGTTGCAGAAAGGGAATGCTCAGCCCACCTGCTGCTCCAGGCTTTGGAGACAGTGACATAATAACAGATGCACATTCTCAGGACTGGAGGCCACCTACCTTCTAGGGCCTCCGGGAACTTTCTGGGCCCTGCAGGGAAGACCAGTTTGGCCCGGACTGCTAGTTCTCCATTATTCGGAAGAATGCCGTCATCAACTTTCTCTGCCTGGGGGCAAGAGACAGAACTCAAGAGGCAAGATTCCTCAGCCTCCAGTACCTTCTGGGCTCCTCTGATTGCCCCATTCCCCAACCCAACCCACCCATTCACCCTTGCAAAGCCTCTGCAGGCTGGGGAGTAGCCTGGGGTGGAGTGGACATGCCCATGGCAGGACTGGCCTGTCTTCCATTTGTGGTGACTCCATTCCCACCCCAGCCGCCCACTCGGCTGCTTGGGCCAGTGGGGGGGCTCAAAGGCCCTGGCACATTCCCATAGGATGGTCCTAAGAAAACCTGCACACAGCCTGAGTCTGAAGAAAGTAAAATAAAATTGAGCCCCTCCAGGTCAGTGGACTCAGCAAGAAGTCCCAGAAGAGGGTGCGGCTGGCCCCTGTCTACACCATCGTGTCTCTTGGTCTCCCTGCTGCCTCCCAGGAAGGAGGCTGGCACTCAGAGGAGATAAAGCTGCCTCTACCCTCAGCTTCTGGAAAACCTGTGCTAACCCCCTGGGTCCCTCCTGTCACCCAAAGGGCAGGCCTGTAAGCAGGAGGCTCCCATCCAGGGGTTGGTGGGAGGGGTGGTCACTGTCTACTAGCTGGTGTTAGGAAGACATCTTTTTTTTTTTTTAATTTTTTTTTAATTATTTATCTATGATAGTCATACAGAGAGAGAGAGAGAGGCAGAGACACAGGCAGAGGGAGAAGCAGGCTCCATGCACCGGGAGCCCGACGTAGGATTCGATCCCGGGTCTCCAGGATCGCGCACTGGGCCAAAGGCAGGCGCCAAACCGCTGCGCCACCCAGGGATCCCCAGGAAGACATCTTATAGCCTGGCACCTCTGCTCCTCTTCCTCTTGCCACCAGCCTTGGCGGCAGCTAGTCTTAAGCTAAGCAGGGGGTCCTACAGGGAGAAGATGGGCAGGGCACCCAAGTACAGGATCCTGGGGGAAAGTACATATGTCAGGGAAAATCATGAAGAAGGAAAATCAGAAAAGCCCTCATGGAGGAGGTGGGGTCTCCGCTAAGTCTTGGGGGGGACCTTGGATAGAAGAAAGTGTTCGCCGACATCCCAAGTGACGAGTGAGGACAGACTAGGCTCTGAGAAGGGGGAGCATAGGGTGCGGGGTATGGATGCGGAGGCCGTGCAGAGGAACCTAGAGGGAAGGTGGCAGGAGAGGGGGGCCAGGAGGGCTTCCAGGAGGAGACAGTAGCGGGAGATCAGAGACATTTGTCATTTCTAGCAGATGACGGAGCCCACGCTTCCTCCTCCCCCACTACCGCACACGTCCTCTCTCCCAATCTTGGATCTTGGCACAGAAAGCACAAAGCACTTTGCCCCAAGAAATGCGAACTTTCCCCCAGGCTCTCCCCTCCCCTGCGCCTGTGAGCAGGCCCTCAATCAGCCGCTCCTCGCCCTGGCCTCCCAGCGCCCTGCCCCTCCCCTAGCACCTGGCCCAGCCTGCCCATTGGGGAGTCCCAGCCAGGCAAGCACGCTGTGTCCCGGGGCCAAGGCTCCCCTGGTAGGTTGTCTTGGCTCCAATCCCTTTGAAAAGTGAGTTTTGTTTTCACGGTGGGGGTGGGGTAGCGCAGTCACCTTGGCCCTCAGCGGATACCAGCAGAAACACTGTGTCGTGCTATCTTCAAAGTCCCATGTGGCCAGAGGGATGGTCACCTCTCCAAGAAACACCCTCCGGGTGAGAGTGCCCAGGTGCCATACAGAGACCTGCAGCCACCGTGTCGCCAGCTGGGCAGGCTCCACCTGGTACTGCAAAGGCAGAGCAGCGCCGGTGAGTCTGGGTCCCTGGCCCACGGCACCCTGCACCCACAGCCCCCTGAACCCACAGCCTCTGGGAACCCACAGCCCCCTCCCTGCCGGGCCCACTCGAGCCTTCCTGCTGCAGGCTGGTGACAGCTTCTTGGTGTGGTCAGGGCGAGCTGAGCCAATTGGAGGGGTGGGTGGGCGGTCCCTGCTTTCTCCAACTCAGAACAACCTCTCCACCAGCCTGGCTAGGGGGAAAGGCTGGGCAGGGGCAAAGTCCCCTCCCACAGTCAAGATCTGTCCCCAAGGCAAGGATGAAAGTCCTCAACCAGCTGAGGCCAAGATCTGTCCCTGCTCAGGATCTGAACTTGCCTGGCCAGGGTTGTTCAAAAAATACTGAAAGCTAGGATTTTTTTGTTTTGTTTAATGTAAAACATGAGTTATTAGTGTGGGCATTTATTTGCCTAGAAGGACAAGGCCCTTGGAGGGCATGCGGGGCCTGGGCCTACGCTCAGGGTCACAGGGAGCTGTTTATTCACCATCCCCGCAGGACCCCCCCCCCACCCCCAGGAGCCTCAGCATAGCCAGAGAACAAGAAAGCTGGTCCCCATCTCCCTCCAGCTGAGGAGGACTAGAGGCCAAAGGCCCCAAGTGAGAGTGCCCCCCACCCCAAAGGCCAGCGTCTCAGCCAGGCTTCCCAAGAGCCTGTTCCAAGTTGTTCCTTGGATTTTCTCAACAATGAACAAAAGTTACACTTTACTGAGTCCTTGTTTTGTACCAGGCTTTTAGTTACATTGCTCCTTAGCTTCCAGAAGCATCCCCAGAGGGCAGTGCAAGCAATCACCAGTTTGCAGGGGAAACACCAGGCTCAGAGCTTGTAGCTCTCCTGGGGCACTGCGTCCTGGCTCCTCCAGGTACCTGCCTGTCACAATGCAGGCCGAGACCTTCGCACCCACTCAGAGCGGCTGCATTGGTTTGCGTGAGCCTCACTGATTACTGTTAGGTTAGTGCCCCTCCAGCTGATGAACGAGGGGGAAGAGACAGGTGTGTGGAGAAGCTGTAACCTGTCTCCCTTGGTCTCCTAAACAGCCCTGTCTGCCCTGCTACATCCCCCCCCGACCCAGGCCAGCAAACCCTGGGTGGCCAGGCTGCCTTCCCCACCTGCCCCTCCTTTTCTTCCCTCTGGGATTATCTGTACCCATTGTGCTCAGAAACTACATCCCTCTATCGCCTTGGGCTGATTTTTAGTGGGTTTCCCTGAAGTCCATTGCCCATTTCTCTTTTTTTTTTTTCAGTCTTTTTAAAAATTATTTATTTATTTATTCATAAGAGACACAGAGAGAGAGGCAGAGACATAGGCAGAGGGAGAAGCAGGCTCCCTGCAGAGGGCCCGATGCAGGACTCGATCCCAGGACCCTGGGATCACTTCCTGAGCCAAAGGCAGATGCTCAACCACTGAGCCACCCAGGTATCCCTAATCTTTTTCTTAAAAAGATTTTTTTAAAGTAATCTCTATACCCAACATGGAGCTCAAACTCACAACCCTGAGATCAAATTTCTGCGCTCTACCCTCTGAGCTACCCAGGCATCCGTGGCCTTTTCTGACTCTGCCCTGCATTCCTTAGTCTGTCTTTAAACTCAAAACTCACCCGGTTGTTCCCTCCACCCTGTTGCCCAGGCTGACAGCTCCTGGCACTGCACCTGCTCCCTTGGAGAACGAGCTGTCCCCGGGAGGGCAGCTGCCCGGCCCCCACGCCCGCCCTCCTGGGGCAGCTGCGTGATCTCCATCCACCCCATGTACGGGGCAGCCCTGCTTCTCAGGGGTCCTCACACACAAGTGGCCCTCCTCTGACAAACAGGGGCTATTCCTTTTGATTGAGTGAACTGCCTTTTAAGCAGACCTTTCCCCCATCACCCTGTTATGCCCACAAGGCAGTCCCTGCAGGAGGTGGGCTCACTACCCAGCCCCAGGAACACAGACAACAGCTATATGGAAGCACCCAAAGTCTCCAGGTCAAGTGTTGGGTTTCCTCCTCCCGAGGCTTCCTAAGGGGCCTTCGAGGGGGGTGCCAGCACCCCTTGGAGTGCAGGAAGGCTTCCCATGGAGTGCTCTGCTTAGAAAATCTTGAGGATTGGTTTCTAGACTTTAGAATAAATGAGAGACATGGATTCTCTTCAATGTACCTGGAGAGTTTCCCAGGACAACCTAAAAATCCACAAGATATTGGGTAAAATCAATGAATTAAAAGTTTAGGAGATTTCCTTGAGATTCTGCATGTATTTTAAATAAAGTGGTTAAAACTTTAAAAATCAAACAAAATAATATCTAAAACAAACTCAATCCTCTCTTCATCTCATTTCATAAAATGTGAACTATTTGTTTACCTGTTTAGTACACAACACCTTCATTCAACTTACAACGGGTGATTTTAGATATAACTTAAAATGTGAGAGGGGACACATAGCTTTTTAAAGTTCTTTCAGCAGGTACGTGAGCAAAACCACACCAAGACCAGGGTCTACTGACTTGCTACCAGAGGGGTTCTCTGACAGCGATGCCCTGGGCCCCACCCACACCTGCTGAGTCATAGTATATTTTTTTTTGAAAAATCCTTTGAGGGAAGTCCTATGACCATAAATCTGGTGAAGGACCGCTAGTCCGCCGTGAGTTAGACCTGTAATTCTGATTACACCATAAGCCTCAGTTTCCTCGTTGGTAAGCAAAGATTCTAATACCTAGCTCAGGGGTATTTAAAGCACTTGGCCACAGCAGAGACACAGAAAACAATGGCTTTTATTATTAACCAATGGGATTCCTGCCAGATGGCCAGACAGTCCCTGGCTGGGAGTTCAGAAATACCCCTACTTGCCAAGGAAGGCAAACCAAGCCATCTCCTTGTGCAGACTTGATACATGGAATCCCTGGACTAACCAGCCTTGACTGGTTACGTCCCTGTGCGTCTGGACTGTTCTTCCAGCATGCAGCCTCCTACATCTCTGCCAGACATTGTCTCCAACTGTCCACCCTAAATTGCCATAGTCGCTCCCTATCTCTGCCCCATATCACAAATCATATTTCTTAGCACCAAATAAAGTGAAAAAAAACAAACAATTCCCCTACAAAATGTTTTTCATAAGATGACTACTTTTCTTTCAGGGGTGCCGGGGTGGCTCAGTCAGTTAGGCATCTGCCTTTAGCTCAGGTTGTGATCCCAGGGTCCTGTGATCCCAAGCCCAGCATGGGGGTCCCCTGCTCAGCAGGGAGCTTGCTTCTCCCTCTGCCTCTGCCCCTCCCCCTGTTCATGCGCACGCTCATGCCCTCTCATCTCAAACAAATAAAATCTTTACAAAATAAAGAGGACTACTTTTCTCATAAAATAAGAAGAAACCTAGGTGTGCCAGATGATTACACTAAAGCAGCTCTTTCATGAAAGTAGTAGCTCAGTAGTTCAGGGTGGTCTGCTTGAGAGTACCTCTCTGAGGGTCGTAAAAATTCAACAGGACAAACCAATTTTAGAGACTGAGAGGCAGCCAGGTCCTTTTTCACCATTTTCTCAGAAATCATTAATCAAAAGCCATTCTCAGGTCTGGCAGACTCTGCACTTTTCCTGTACAAAGGCTGACATTTATTTTCCACCAACTTGCCACTGATTGACAGAGCCCTACAGAAACGTATAAGTGTCTGTACTTATATTTAACTGACTCAAGACTTTGGAAGAACATTGTGCTGAACTCTGGCCCCGTGTGCCCAGCCTGGGATGGGGAGACTTAGCACATGGGTATTTGTCCAGCAAGTACCTTCAAGGTCTCCTGAAAGGTTGGGTCCACTGTGTTCTTTTGGATTCCAGTCTTGCGTTTTCCCTGGGAGGATCTGTCAGGCAGCAGATAGGTCTTTACGTACCTAGTGGCCAAACACAGACGGAACAAAGTGATAGCTCAGGAAGGGGTGAGGGGAAGGAGACAGGGGCTCAGGAGGAGAATCATACATCAGCATTTTCTTTACCCTGCTTCCCACTAGATTTGGGGTTGACAGAAAGGGCTTGGTGGCCTCCCCTGACAGGGAACAATGACAGCTCCTGGTTTACATGGTCTTTGGCTATAATCCTCTGGAATGTTGCTGGGGGTGTGAAGCTCCCTTGCTTTCTTCATGCCCTATGCCTAGCACCCACATCGCTCATGACCTGCCATTTGGTGAACCAGAGGCTGCGCTGTTGAGATTCTACAGGTGGCAGATTCTCTAATCTGCCTGGATGTGGAGGTCCTGGGCCAGCTTGTCTTCCCTACACCTATCACCTCCTCCAACCCACCAAAAAAAAAGTGGAACTAGAAAGTATATGCCTCACCTTTTACTGTTCCCTTGTGGGGACTATCTACCTGCATTCTGCTTATCCCCTGAAATCCTGTTCTAGACTGAGCCCTCCAGTGAGGTCCTGACACTGCCTCTTTCTGGCACCTCTGGCAGTTTAAAAAAAAAAAATCTTTATTTATTTATTCATGAGAGACACACAGAGAGAGAGGCAGAGACACAAGCAGAGGGAGAAGCAGGCTCCATGCAGGGAGCCTGACGTGGGACTCAATCCTGGGACTCCAGGATCACACCCTGAGCCGAAGGCAGAGGCTCAACTGCTGAGCCACCCAAGCATCCCTCCTCTGGCAGCTTTAGTGATGGCAGTGATTACTGATTCTGGTAACCGTTGTATCCTGTGTTTTTATCCATTCTGACAATGTCTGCCTCTTAACTGGAGAGTCTAGATCATTTACATTGGAAGTAATTATTGATATGGAAGGATTTGCTTCTGTCATTTGTTATTTGTTTCGGTACACCTTCTAGGTTTGGTGTCTCTCATTTACTTCAGTACTGTATTCATTCTTCTGTATTTATTCACTTTTGAAAGATTTATTTATTTATTTGAGAGAGACACTGACCTTGAGCATTCTCATGAATAGGGAGAAGGAGCAGAAGGAGAGGGAGAGAATTTCAAGCAGACACCCCATTGAGCACAGAGCCCTAGGCAGGGCTTGATCCCACACCCTGAGATCATGACCTGAGCTAAAATCAAGAGTCAGCTGTTAAACCAACTGAGTCACCCAGGTGTCCCATTCTTTTGTATTTAGCTGAATTTTGTGATGAAATGTTAAATTTTGATTCACATTTCTTTTTGTATATATTCTGCTGTTTTCTTTGTGCTTACCAAGGGGATTAAATTTCATATCCTCGAGGTATAGCACTCTAATTTGAATTTATATCATCTTAACTTCAACAGCAAACAAAACTTCTGCTCCTTCATAGTGCCAGCCTCACCTCTTTGCAATGCCAAGTTTGCAGAATTACACCTTTCTACACTGGTGTGACCAAAATCACAAACTAGTCATTCTTTTATTTTTTTTTTAATTTTTATTTATTTATGATAGTCATCAGAGAGAGAGAGAGGCAGAGACATAGGCAGAGGGAGAAGCAGGCTCCATGCACTGGGAGCCCGACGTGGGATTCGATCCCGGGTCTCCAGGATCGTGCCCTGGGCCAAAGGCAGGCGCCAAACCGCTGCGCCACCCAGGGATCCCCTAGTCATTCTTTTAAATGCAATAGTCTTTTAAAATTAGGTCAAAAACAGAGTGTGGTGGGAAGCCTGGGTGGCTCAGTGGTTTGGTGCTGCATTCAGCCCAGGGCCTGATCCTGGAGACCTGGGATCAAGTCCCATGTCTGGCTCCCTGCATGGAGCCTGCTTCTCCCTCTGCCTGTGTCTCTGCCTCTCTCTCCCTCTCTGTGTGTCTGTCATGAATAAATAAATAAAATCTTAAAAAATAAACAGAGTGTGGCATAACAAACCAAAGTAACAGCAATAATAAGAGACAAATAGTTTTAAAAAATATATTAGTCTCTTAAGTCACATGGAAAACAAAGGTGGAAGTACATAGCACTGTTAAATAATACTAGCTTCACCTATACTAACTTCACCCTGAGGGCTCCCTCGAGCATTTATTTCTCACACAACAAAGTCCTTCACCTTTTGATTATCTGAGAATGTCTTAGTTTCTCCCTTGCTTTTGAAGCATAGTTTTGCTGGATATAGGATTCTTGGTTGACATGGGTTTTTTTTTTTCCCCTTTAGCACTTTAAATATATCTACTGACTGCCCTCTGGCTGCAAAGTATCTGATGAGAAATCTGCTGCAAGTCCTCCTGAGGGCTTGGATGGGAAGGGATCCCAACAACCGGAGATGCCACAATGGCCACCTGCCTCTGGGTCTGCATATCTGGGATTAGAAGCAGCAGTCTGCTGTCAGAGCACACATCTCTGATATTTGGAGGACAAAAGCCTCTTTTTGCCCATGCTGACTCCTGTAAGCTGTGTGTAAGCTGCTCTGGGAACACTGGCACGGTTACCTGCCATGTGGCTGGGAGGGGGGAGATGGAGAGCTGCTATTATGCTAACAGCTGAAATTAACCCAATGTGCTATCCAAGCCTTCCACTGGAAGTTACAAGCCTTAAATAGACTGCAGTTCCAAAACAGTGCCATCAGACACCTTCTACCAGTGCAGTTGATGTCTTACAAGGGGAGACAGCTTCCTGGCACTTCCCACCTGCCACCTTCCCAGAATCCTCTCTGGGCTGTTTTTCCTTTAAAAAGTATTGAGTTTTGTTCTAGGAGGCATTTTACTGACAGGAAACTCAATCTGACCCTGTCAAGGCTTGGTGTTGCTTAGGTAGGGTGAGTTGAAGTAGCCCCCACTCTGGGGTCAAGCAGCCGTACCACTGCAGCCCACTGAATGCCTGGCTGTCCAGCAGTCCCCACTCTGGCTGGTTAGAGCTCCCATCTCCCTCAGAACTGTGCCACACCCAGTGGCTCACCACCCCCAGTAACCAGGCTGTGATAGACTTCATGACATCTTGTCCTGCATATGAGCCCTGAGTATTTGGCCAAAGCTCCAGGAGGGTCCCCATGTGGATTTACAGGCCTATTTCGTGACTCATCTGCTTACTATTTTTTGAATGTTTATCATGTTCTAGACACTGTTCTGAAGGCTCACCATGGGCAAATTCAAGGAAACACCACAGCAATCCTTTGAAGTAGGTTCTATTATCATCCCCGTGTTACTGTGAGGTATTAGGAGATCAAATGACCTGCCTAACAAAGTCAAACCACATAAATGGTGGACCAGGGTTCAATGTCCATACTCTCAACTTCCTCACTATAGTCCTTTTGAGAATTACAAGAGGGGCACCTGGGTGGCTCACTGGTTGAGTATCTGCCTTGGGCTCAGGGCCTGACCCAGGGGTCCTGGGATCGAGTAACACATCAGGCTCCCCACAGAGAGCCTGTTTCTCCCTCTGCCTACTTCTCTGCCTCTTTCCATTTGTCTTACTGAATGAATAAATAATTTTTTAAAAGAGAATTATAAGAAAGGCTCAGCATGTGTGAACAGTGACAGTCAGAATAAATGTCTCTAATATGACTGGTCAGGAGTCTGAAGAATGGACAGAATTATGGTTGCTACTTGTGGGAGTCGTGTAGGGAAAGTAGTCACAACACAAAAATGAGGAAAGCCTCTCTTTGGAGAAAGGGGATAGCTTTGGAATAATGACTATTCCCACTTTTCTGGAGCAAAAGCATAAGTTGGGGGAATAAAAGAAGTTAAGAAACTTCTAGGACTAGAAGGACCCTGTTACAGAGAACCATAGTGCTACAGCAATACATGTCATCCATACTGCATTGAGGAGCTACTGAAGGTTTCAGAGCAGAGGAGAGTTTGGTGAGACCAACAATCCATTTCCTTTCCCAAGCTAGTAATTAAAAACAGTGTGCTCAAAGTTTTCTGTGTAGGAAAAAAGAAAGGCAAAGACGTGATCCTCACTTGAAACCATACACACAAAACCAATTCCAGTTCTAATGTGAAAGGATCTAAGCATGAAAAAAACTCTAATAGACAAAAATAAAGAATGATGTCTTTATAACCTTCAGGTAGGATTTTTCTATAGACTCAAAATACAGACATTTTAAAGGAAAAGACGGATAAATTTGACATCAGATTCTCTTCAAGAAAAGCCATCATAAACAATGTTAGAAAACAAGTAAAAACTAGAATATATATACATATATAATACATATAATCAATGAAGAGTCATATTCAAAATGGGTTTCTAAAAAAAAACCACATTCTTGTAAATAAACACAAAAACAACAAACAACCCAATAGAAAAATGCCAAAAGAAACAAATGGGAAGTTCACAGAAGGAGAACCCTACGTGTCTAATGCATCTATAAGATGTTGCTCATCTCTGTTAGTAATCAGGGAAATGTAAGCTAAAATGAGGAGGTATCAGTTCATATCAATTGGAAAAAAATTTTAATCTGTTCAGGATTATGTGAGATAGATTTTTGGTTTGATTTTTCCTCTATGAGAAGTCAAATTTCCCAACACCATTCACTGAAGTTCATCTTTTTCTGCACTGATTTCTAATAGTCCCTTGATCCTAGAAGTGCCCAAGTAGGCTATGGTCTGCATCTGGATTCCTGATTCTGCTTGACTGACCTCCTTATCTATCCTTGCATCAATAACCCATTGTTTGAATTACGACAGCTTCAAAATAATTCTCAATAGGTCTTTTTAGTTCTGTTCTTTTAAACAATTGTCTTGGTTATTTTGGGACTCTAACTTTCCGTATAAACTTTAGACCCAGTATGCTTATCATCTAATGTCAAAACTTAGAAAAAGAAACTTACGGATTGCACTTTTTCTTCTTTTCCTCTCCATAGGCAAGATTCTTACAGGCCTTGATGCATATTTCTAACGAACAGGTTTTGAAGCAATAGCGAATGGCAAACTCTATTTCTCCGCTGACATTAGCATTGTCAAAATTGCCCATCTCTGTACAAGTGCTGTTAATGCTAATTAGACTTGCCTGAAATCAAGAATGAGAGATATAATAAATTACTTCACAGTTAGTTTATTTGTTGCAGTTCTGGTTTCAAGATATCAAATTAATCAAAATTCACACAAACCATACATCCTGACTCATAGTAAGTTAATAATACACCAGTTTGTACTTTGCCAAAATAAGTTGCCACATATTCTGTCCTAAGGAGATGGGAATTCTTCAGAAAGTCTGGTCTTGCCCAGATACGGTGTTTGCCTAGCAATAAAGGTTACACAATCTCATTCTTTAACATAAATCAGTTGGGATGAAGTGGATTATCTCCTGTGCAATTCTGCAAAGATAAGTCTCAGGAGGGCAGATAATACCCGTGGCAGGAACAGCCATGTGGAAAGCAGCAGAGCAGGGGTGCTAAGTACCATGATTGGGAATCAGATATAGCTGGATTCCATTTTTTGTTCTGCTACTCCTTCGCTGTGTCAAGGTCTAAATGGAAAAATGAATACCAGCCTCATAGGGTTATGGTAAGAAGTAAATCAATAAAATGTGTAACTTATGTAGTCAAAGACAACAATAAATTCTGTTTAAATTTTCATGGGTGCTTAAACGAAAAATAAAACTGCCACCGTAAGTTAGGATGGTGTGAGCTTCGGTGATGTAGATAAGTAGCATGGAATGCCCGTGCCTAAAACACAATCAAACCCCTATAGCACTATTAAATTTGCTTAAATATTTGTCCCATTCCCATGCAAAAATCTCAGGGCTGATTCCATAAAAATAGGGAAGCCAGAATGATTTCCACTTCTAATTTCCAGTGAGTTCCTCCACGCTGCAAAACATTGTGGGAAGAAACTAAGAAGAAAGTCTCAGGCTTTCTCTCTCACTAGAGAGAGAGCCAAACCAAACCAAACCAAACCAACAACTTATCAGAGGACCCGAACCTGAATTAACTAACACCAAGAACATAACCAATTCCACCGCATCCAGTCACGGGCTCTGATAAATGTCATCTGCCAACACCCATGCAACTGTTAGAATGGAAAACAATCTTTACTTTACATTTTCCACTCAAGAAGGCAAGGGGTGGTAAGACAGCAGGAATCCCTGACATGCAGTGAAGCGGGGATGGCAAGGGATGCTTGCAAAAGGTATGTGTACTTTTCGCAAGCATAACAGGGGTGATGAATGCAGGGGTGAAACAAACAGTTCCAATCATTAACATGGCATTTGTCCCAGGACACCCCCCGCCCTTTGGGCCATGTCAGACTAAGTTGTATTACAGCAACGTTTCTGCCTAGAACGAACAGAAAACTGAATTAAATCACAGGCAGTTTCAAGGTGTTATAGAGCTACCAAGACAGGCAGGACACAGGGCCCAAGTGAGAGAAGTGCCATGAGCCTGATGCTCTGAGTTGCGTCTCCCTCTGAGGCATCTGTCCCTGTGCAAGCAGACAGGCTTGGAGGATGGAGAAGTCAAGCCATGGGACTCAGAAGCCAAGGGCTGGGACTCAAAAACCAGTGTCCCAGGGTCCTGAAGGCATGCTGAGCTTCAGGAGCTAAGCTCACAGAGAAAGTAGAAACGTACCAGTGGGAGACACACTAGGTGCTTCTTTTCCATTCAAGGGATTTGCTGATTTGGAAGCTCTCACTGAGCAGCTGAAAAATGCTTTCAAGGTTCATCTTCCTGGGAAAGCCCACTACAGAGGAGGGGCTTAGTGACCTCCAGACTTTGACTGGGGACCCTTACCCTCACCCCCCAGCTTACTTCCCAGGAGTCAGAGTCAACTGCAAATGGGGTCCTCACAAAGATGGACACTCAGCTTAGAGTGAGCTCAATCAACACCAGGTGGGAGAAGACTGTTTACCTTCACTCTAGCTGTCTGCTCAAAGCAAAAGAACATTCTCTCTGAAAGAGGGTCACTCCCACCTCCCCGTGCCACTGGAAGCTGAAAGAGCACAGGGCTCTGTTGGGTCCTGCCCTCCTCTGTATCTCCAGCACCCAGCTCCGTGCCTGGCTCATGGTAGATCCCCGGTAAATATTTATGAAGGGAATAGAGAAAGCACTTGAAGTACTCTGATTTAGCAGGGCTCTGTGTAAATATCATGGCCTGATGGGGTACGCGGTCTTGGGTCTCAAGGAGCTACAGAATGAAGTAAGAAGACTCACTCGGGTGGTCGTCCTCATCTTAGACAACTTCGTAAGTCATTTAACTGTGGAATCCAGATGGAAACTGTTTTTCAATAAAACTACAGGCAAGGCAGTAGTTTAATGAACTACAATAACAATAAAATAAAATTGCTGAAAATCAAAGACAAAAAAACCATAAAGGCACAGAAAGAAAAGTTATGCTATCTTTCATGGAGGAAACAGAAAGGTTAGGAGAGGATGCGTCCCCAGCACTGGGGTATATCACCAGGGCGACTGGCTACATGCGGGCGGGAGGAAAGGTGGAGTAGGTGAGGTACAGGCACAGTGAGGTTAATTTTGGTATTAGGAGGATTAGACAATTCTGACCTGATTCCTTTTTTTTTGGAGGGGGGGGGGAGTGAAAAGGGATATTTGTTGAAAATGAGCAAGAGGAGCGGGGTAAAAGAGATGAGTAGGTTTTGAAAGAACTGGAAAAGGTGTGAAATGATTGTTCTGAGAGCAGAAAACTGAGCTGCCCAGAGAAACGCATCAGGCCTGGGACAGCTGGCCTATAGGTGACAAAACAGGGCAGATCTGATCCCCACACACTCACACTGGGGGGTGAGGTCCTCCCTAGTGAGTGTACACCTGGGGTGGAGAAGGTTGCCCCTGGCGCAGCCAGCTTGCTGCAAGAATTATAATGCATCCAGAAAGCATTAGAATTACTCATCTCTCATTTCATAAGTACATTAGCGGACGTCAAAGTAGGTTGGGCTCCACCCAAAAGTTGCACAGTAAATCAGAAGCGGAACTGGAAGGGGACCAGGGTGCCTAAGTCCTTGGGCTATCAGCTTACACTAGCATCTCTGAGTCATGCAGCTACTGTGCCCGCTGAGCCAGGGAAAGTATAGCCTCAGATAATAAAAGGACAGCGGAGCACATCCTTTGGTCAACCGCATTCCTGAGATCATTTATGTCTCTACCACTGTTGCCTTGGGAGGGTTTTCTAGTTCTATTTTCCTTGTAGCCAGAACAGGATCTTGGAACAAGTTGAAACATTGAGCAGCAGCCCATGGAGTCAACCAAAAGGTCCTGGTCCAGAAGAGCAATTAAGAACTCAGCCTGACTTTGGTTTGAACCATTGGTGTTGGTGGGGTTTGAAAGAGAAATAAATCTGAGCAAAAGCGAAGGAGATCGACCTTCGCAAAAGTGAAGGCAGGCAGAGCATTCAGTGACTTTCTCCGAAGGGCACAAGTTAGCTTCTGTAGCTGCAAGCAAGGCTCGATGCCCTTTTCTTTCACAAAGGCAGGAAGGAGGGGTCAACCGAAACCACAGCCACAGTTCACCCTTGAACAACATGGGTTTGAACCATGCAGATTTTCCCAGGAAGCACAGTACAGTTCTGCAGATGTGCTTCCCCTTCCTTATGATTTTCTTAACATTTTATTTTCTCTAGCTTACTTTATTGTAAGAATACAGCACATTATACATATAACATTCAACATATGTGTTAATTGACTATATATGGTATTGGTAAGGCTTCCAGCCAACAGCAGGCTATGAGTTAAGTTTTGGGGCAGTTGAAAATTATACACAAATTTTCGACGGCACAGCGGGTCAGTGTCCCTGCCCGTCACGTTGTTCAAAGGTCAACTGCATTCTTTAAAAAGAAAAAAAAAAAAATCCTGATCACCAGAAGCACACTGAGAGCGTGATTGTAGAGTGGTCAAGATGGTGGCAATGGAGCCAGAGGCTTTCATTCAGCTCTAGGTCCCGACACCTAGTGGTTGTGTGATCTTGAGCAATATTCTTACCCACTGTAGACTCAGTTTCCTTACCTGTAAAATGGGGTTCTACATCATAAGATTGGGATGAGGCTCAGTTTTGTGGTTTTAGTACATACATATATATCCCCTAAACAGTATATTGGTTAGCTTCACTTGGTCTTGGAACTTATATAATTAGAATTCCTAGTGTATATATATTCCTCTATAATTGACTTTCTCTTGATTTTGTTTTTTAAGATTTTAATTTATTTATTCATGAGGGACACATAGAGAGAGGCAGAGACATAGGCAGAGAGAGAAGCAGGCTCCCTCCAGGAAGCCTGATGTGGGACTTGATCCCAGGACCCTGGGATCATGACCTGAGCCAAAGGGAGATGCTCAACCACTGAGCCACCCAGGCTCTCTGATGTTCTATTTTCTAAATTCATCCATGTCATCAGATGTGGTTTGAGTTCATTTGTTGTCACTCCCAAACACTATGCCATTGGATGAATAGGTCATATTCATCCTTTTTGTTTTTTTTAAATAAAATACATTAATATGGGTAGGTAGCTAAACATAATACTCTTTAAAAAAAAAAATCAACGGAGCCAGGGGCGCCTGTGTGACTCAGTTGGTTAAGCATCTCTCATCTGCCTTTGGCTCAGGTCATGATCTCAGGACAGAGCTCTCCTCTGTCCCTCACCTCATTTGTGCTCCTTATCTCTTGTTCTTGCTCTCTCTCCCTCTCTCTCTCTCTCAAGTAAATATTAAAAAAAAAAAATCAGTGGAGCCATACAAGTTCAGAAATATTGACAGAAAATGAAGGATTCCCACATGCACCTCTGTGTGATGGACAGAGTGAGCATTTTGAGCCAGTCCCTACTTAGGAGTAACCCAAATTCCATGGTGATATTCCACGTCTCAAATTTATGTTTAAAGAAAATGTCTGGGAGGTTGGAGCTTTTACTTCTTTGATTAAAAATCTGCTCTCCCTCAAAGTTATGCCAACCTCCATATCTGAGGAGTTCCAATGTCTACTTCATGTGCTCACTCCTGCATCACAACACCTTCTGGCAGGAAAAATGTAAACTGCATGAAAACACTGATATGAATACATTCCTTTTTAGATTTTTTTAAAACAGAAGTATAAACAAAATTAAAAACCAGACAGAAACTCTGATAGGAAGTTTTCTCCTGGAGGAAGTATAAAAAATGAATGTATTTCTTCACTAAGTTCCACTCCTTCTGATGATTGGACTTTTACTTTTTATTTTTAAAGCAAATTGTTTTTTCCCTTCCCAAACATTACATTTTTATGGAAAAAAATACAGAAAATACAGATGAGACCCCAAAAAAAAAATTAAGAAAAAAAATCCCATCATTCCAGAGTCAAATTTTGGTGTATTCCTTTCTCTTCTTTTGCAATGTCTATAGTATAACCATTTTGTTTTTATAAACATATGCTACTGTAATACTATCTTATAACCTTATATCTTCATTTACCAATGTGTATTTTCTACATTAATATTCTTCAACATTATTTTTAATAGCTACAAGATATTCCTCTGAATAAATGCACCATAACTTATTTAACTATTGCCCTATTTTGAACATTTTGCTTGTTTCTAATTTTTCAAAATGGAAACAGTTATAAGCAATGTTCCCTGGACATCCAGGTATGCATTTTTGGGACAACATTTATGATAATTTTTTTAAAAACATTTCCAGGGCACCTGGCTGGCTCAGTTGGTGGAGCATGTGGCTCTTGATCTCAGGGACATGGGTTCAGGCCCCATGATGGTCATGGAGCCTACTTAAAAAATAATACATTTTTAAAAAAAAGAATATTTCCTATAACTGAAATTGCATAATTGAAGGAAACAATTTTTTAAAAATATTTTATCTATTTATTCATGAGAGATAGAGAGAGGCAGAGACATGGGCAGAAGGAGGAGGCTCCATGCAGAGGCTCAACCACTGAGCCACCCAGATGCCATGAACATGCATTTCAAAGGCTTTTGATAGGTATAGTGAATTGCCCTCCAGCAGACCCCCCAGCAGTTTATAAGAACGCCTGCAGCCCCACACCCTTACCAACTCTGTTCTGTATCACTTCTAAAATTTGCTAAAATTGGGACACCTGGGTGGCTCAATGGTTTATCACCTGCCTTTGGCTCAGGGCATGGTCCTGGAGTCCCAGGATCGAGTCCCACATTGGGTTCCCTGCATGGAGCCTCCTTCTCCCTCTGCCTGTGTCTCTGCCTCTCTCTCTCTCTGTGTCTCTCATGAATAAATAAATAAAATCTTTAAAAAAATTTTTAAATATAAAATTTGCTAAAATGACCTCCAAATACCACTTGCTTTCACTTTTGCACTAATTCAACTACCTGGGAGGTTGAAGCTTTTCCCCAATTTACTGTCTCTTTGTATTGCTCCTTTTGTAATAAGTAGAGATTTAGAAAGCTGCTTCCGGCTCCGACTTCCTGTTTCTAGAGGATGTCAATGTCTGTCAGAACAGGCACCATCTCTGGGCTAGAAGCAATAATCAGTGTTTGCTTTGTGGGAGTTTGGTTTCCCCAAACAAACACTGCTTCAGCTAAAGGGAACAGGTGAGGATTAATCACATAAAAAGTCAACCTCGTGAGGCTAACCTGAAGGGCACAAGTCAGAGCACCCTAGGAGGAGGAGGGAGCCTTGTTGAATTTGCAGTGTAGTTTGAAGAAATAACAGGGCAAGAGGAACACACTCACCCGCTTCTCCTCACCCCAGAATCATTTCCCAGCAGTCCTAAAGGTTGTCTAGGTGTGGGTCCGCCCCAGGCAAGTTTTGCAGAATCAGGGGGTGGCCGAACCATGGGTGTGGTCAGGGAACCCACTCCCTTGGAGAGTCACCAAATCTGTGGGACAGCACAGAAGGCCCGGGCTTTGACTCACGGGGCTCCCGGGTGTTGAGTCAGAGCTCCACGTTACTGTAAAGGCTCCGCAAGCTACGTCGACCTCTGTGAACCTGTCTTCCCATTTGTGAAATGGGTAATAATCTCCACCCGGCAAGATCGTTGTGCAAATGACTGATGGGGGAGCATCTGGCTCAGTGGTTCGCACACAGTAGGCTTTCAATCAACAGCAGCTCTGGTAAGGAGTCATGTGACGGTCCCACAAGGTTTTTGTATTTTGTTTTTTTAATTCATGAGAGACACAGAGAGAGGCAGAGAGAGAGGCAGAGACATAGGCAGAGGGAGAAGCAGGCTCCCTGCAGGGAGCTAGAGGCAGGACTCAATCCCAGTACCCCTGGATCATGCCCTGAGCCAAAGGCAGATGCTCAACCACTGAGCCATCCAGGTGCCCCTAGAAGCTGAGTTCTTAACCACTCTAATACACCACAAAATTAGTACATTTTGATTCTCCAAACAACCCAGTGAAGTAAAAAGAACAAGCTTGATGCCCATTCCTTGATGAGGATTCTGAAGTTTAGAGAGTCTTTGTGATTGTCTAAGATTATTTAATACGTTAAAGAGCTATGACAGTGACTTGACCCATCATCCAAGCCTCTGTCATAGCATGTATCACAGTCTTGGGCATAAAGTCAGCCTTCCTTCAATGTTTTTGAATAAACAAATGAATGACTAAAAGGCCTGCCTCTCAACAGGCCCAATCTTTGAAATATCTTGAAAAAGAAGAGCACAGCTGGAGGACCTACGCTACTTGACTTCTGACTTCCTTCAGTAATCAAGTCGGGGTGGTCTTGCCACGACACAGCGGAAAGATCAGCAGAGCAGAACAGAGAGCCCAGAAAAAGACCCACAGTCACACAGTTACTTGATTTTCAACAAAGATACCAAAGTCCATGGGGGAAATGAGAGTCTTTTTTTAGGCAAATGGGTATTCGTGCCGGAAAAGGAGCCTCAACCTACACCATTCACGACATTAATGAGTTAAAGCACAGACCTACTCATAAAAAGTAAACTTTCAGAAAGCTTCTAGAAGAAAACAGGAGGAGGTCTTCATGACTTGTGTGTAGACACGACCCAGAAATAATCATAAGAGAAATATTTGATAAATTAGATGTCATTAAAAGTAAAAACTTCTCATCTGAAGATACCATTATTTATTATTAATTACTATCTGTGTGTATAAAAGAAAAACCATCGAAGTATAGCCAGGTTTCCCCAGCTCCCAGTGTAAGTAAAATATTACCTCTAAGTTCTATTGTCCTGTTGCAGTTCATCTCACAAGACAACAGTCCCCATCTACCTGTTCCTGCCAACCCATGTGGCATCATGGTGACAGCCATGCATCACGTGTTCAGGGAATTAGATGACACTCACGTGTCTCAAGCCTCCTGAGAATACAGTACTGGGCGTTGGCCGGGATGAGAGATCCTCCTGCTTCAAAACAGGGTTAGTATGGCGTTTGGGACTCTCTTGATTGAGGGGTTTTAGAATATCTGGCGCACTTGCCTTCTGGAAAAGGAAACACAGAATTAATGATGGAGTCTGCATCCCAGTGTGATTTTGTTCAAGTGTGGTAACTACACTAAGCAGAGCCTGCATCTATGACCTGATGGCACTCATATGCAAACTTCTGGGTGCTGAGTAAGAGAGCACACACTTCTGTTTGGATAAATGCATATACACACACCCGTGGGGCCCCAGCAGGCCCCAGCAAGCACTGGGATATTCATGAACAGTGGTGGGTGGATCACTTATGAAGTAATAAGTCTTAAGGAAGCCCACATTTTGACCTTAATAATGATCCCTGCATTAAATCACATGAAACATAATATTTAGCCTATAAGTTGTAGTTCTAATGCACTTATAAAAAAAGGGGGAAATTAATGCCTCTCAATTTTATCAAAATACGTTAATAGTACCTCTTCTATAATGTATACAGCTGTGCTTTCCAATGTGGCAGTCACCAGCTACATGTGGCTATTTAAGTTCCCATTAATTAAAAGCAAATACAATTAATAAATTTAGCTCCTCCATTGTACTCGACACATTTCAAGTGCTCAGTAACACATGGCGGTGGTTAGAAACTTCTCTTGCACGGTGTTAGCAGAGAGCCACAAACACAATGCACCAGGTCGGAAACCTCTTCCTGGTTGAAAATAGGAAGTTTGTGAATCCAGACTTTAGGTTTTGATGCCAGGTTGGAAGTGGAACTTGGAAATATAACATTTGCAAAATAGTTGCAATTTTCAGGAAGGAAAGACTGAGAATATTAGTAAACAAGTGAAATAAGTGATTAGTTCCAGATTACTCATACTCATTATGCTCTTGATCCCCAGAACGCCAGCTCGGTTCCATCAGACATTTGTTTAGCAATGCTATCTCTGACCCACTGTTCTAAGTCCTGGGGTGGAAAGATGGGGATAAAGGAGAAGGGGAAGGAGGAGAAGACACACTGTCCAGCCTCCAGGGGCTCACCTAGATGGTCAGAAATAGATACTCCATTGAAATGGAGGCACAGGCCAAGTCAACAGGAAAGGGGAGGGGGAGAGTTTATGCAGAGGGAGCGTCGGGATGATCTTCAGAGGAAGTATGACCTGAGTGGGAGGCTGGGGAGAGACTCAAAGGTGGGGCATCACGAGTGGAAGGCCCATCATGACGGTCAAATGTGCAGCATGTTCCTACACCTGCCAGCGACCCATGCAACCACAGTGACTTAAGAGGCCAGATTCCTGACATGTCAGGTTGTCCAGAGAACAGATAGCTTGGGGACACCAAAGAGCAGGCCCAGGAGAGAAGACAGAGGGCCAGAAGAGTCGTAGAACCAAGGGGAAGATTTCGGGGATGAAAGATGTTCAAAGAGAAAAGAATACGAGAAAAGACTCACCTAAAATTAAATGCAGATTTTAAAAAATTGCCCATCAGATTAACAAATATTAAAATAGAAGGCATAACATTTAGTGCCAACAGAGGAGCTAAAAAGCGGGCTACTCCACTTTTAGTGGTCGGGTAAACTGAATCAAACCCAGAAGGGCAGTTTGGCAGAATGAATTATAAGCCCTAAAAAAAGTAGCTGTGAAAAATGATATGTATTGATATGGAAGGAATTAGAATATAATGTTAGACATTTTTAAAGCAAATTACAAAAAAGGATGTGTGGCACGATGCCATTTTTTAAAAAAAGATTTGAGAGTGAGAGAGTGAGCAGGGGGAGGGGCAGAGGGAGAGGGAGAGGATCCCAAGCAACTCCCTGCTGAGCGTGGAGACTGACACAGGGCTCGATCTGACAACCTTGAGACCATGGGCTGAAACCAGGACTCAGCTGCTTAACCATCTGAGCCACCCAGATGCCCCATGATGCCATTTTTGTAAACGAATGTACATGTGTACTCCAAGGGATCATCCTGGGTCAATGCTGTTTGCTTTTTCTTCCCTCCTCCTCCTCTCCTTCGTCTGTTTTCTAAATTCTCATTAGTGTGTAGGCATGGGTTTAGTATATATAAAAGGAATAAAGTCATTTTTGTAATTAAAGAATGGAATTCTGGTCAGCTGTGTCAAAGGGGACAAAGTCATTGATGAGATGATGTTCGAATTGGTCATCTCACTCTTCAATCAGGGGTGCCCAAGGGCACCCTGGGGAACAGTGTCACATTGGCAGGGGGAATGCACTGCACAGAAGCTAAGAGTGAACAGGATGGAGGCCAAAGCAGGGCAAGGGCAGGGATAGCAAGAGTGGAGGATGTGTTCATGGGTTTTGGACATGATGAAGAAATGGAAGAACAGCTTGAAGGGAATCCTTCAAAAGATGCTCCTTTTACTTTTTTTAAGGTGGGAAAGATCGGGCCATATTTGCAGGTTGAGGAGAAACAAAGATGGGGAAAGCATTGAGCTGAGCAAGTAAGGTCCCAGAAGTAAGCGAGGAGGATGGGCCCAGTGCCTGGGAGGGCTCCGCCTTGAGAAGGAACGTCCATCTCTGAGGCAGAAGGAAAGGATGGCTAATGATCCGGAGAAACGAGTGGGAGGAAGTAGTCAGAGGGCTCTCCTACCACAAGGCCTCCACCCTCTGAGCACATCAGGCAATGGCCTTGGCGGATGTGGAGAATCCCATCTGAAATAGCACACAAGGCAGCCATCAGAGCAGGATACAAAGAATAATAGAGGCTAAATATTAATATAAAGCTTTGGGACACTTAGGTGCTTAATACATCACCACTTAATTCCATATTCTGTAGCAACATAGTTCTCAAGTCGTTAAAAAAAAATTGATGACAGAAAGTTCTGAAAAGGAATGAAGAGAATTATCTTTATATTAGCGATCACGTGGCATGTCAAATTCATAGCCAGGGAAGACTGTGCTTCTAAATATGTTAGGATTCTGGAAAACCTTTAGTGAAGCTTAAGTGCAAATATAAATATTTTGAAATTATTAGAAAAGTCAGCAAACACTCTTCTGAAGAACATGCCTGTTTTGACTAAGGAATCAACCTGAAATATTGTGTTCAATTCCTCCCTGGTAAATTGGGAAGGACCTGGATGACTTTGTCACGTTCTGTGCCCCGTTAAAGGGCATCAAGATTCAAAGAGCAACTTATCGACCTTGTCCAAGCATGTTTCCACCCCCCGCCCCTGTAATTTTTAATGTATTTCAATAACCATCTAGTTTGGGCCAGGTTACAGAGAAAAATGATCCCCCCAAATGAGATTGCCCCAAATTCTACTCCAGACAGAATTAATAATCTTAATATTCTATCCTGAAAGATCAACACACATTAGGCTTGATTGGATCAAATTATGGACTCCTTGAAACCACACAGTCTGTGCATTTGGGATTCTTTCTTTCATCTCTTTCTCCCTTTCTTTTTTCTTCCTGATCTTAAATAAGAGAAGGGGGAACAGCCATGGCCATACTGAGACAGCATCTGAGGTATCAGAAAATCACCAGGGTTGTGCTCAGCCAACAGGACACGCTCTGAGCCAGGACAAATCCCAGCTGAAAGTCAGTCCCCCTCTCCTGGTACCACTTGGGGGAGGGGGGGGGTCAAGGGCCCTCCAGTCTGAGGATCCAGGGTTTTCACAGTTGAACCCAAGGCCTCTGCCTCCCTTCCCCTCTGGCTGCTCAGCTTTGGTGTGGGCAGCAGGGAGGGAGAGAGAAGTATGTGGGGAGTGCCACGCCCCAGGGCAGGTGCTTTCTTCAGATTTCAGACCTACGTGGGAAAACTTCACATAAGGGGCGCAGAATGAAAGAGAGGTTTCTTCCCCGCCTGCATCCTGTTCCCTCTCCTCAGAGGTAGCTCCTCCCAACGCCTTCTTGTGTTTCCTTCCTGGTTAACAGGTGCGTGTCCTTATGGCCAATAGAGAGCCACGCACGTTAATGAGATGCACACTGAAACCCCACCGGGATGCACAGAGCTCTCAGAGGACAGGGGAGAGATGACACCTCTCAAAGAGTCCTGGCCCAGGGGCACCTGGGTGGCTCAGTGGTCGAGCATCTGCCTTCCCCTCAGGTCCTGGGATCGAGTCCCACATTGGGCTCCCTGCAAGGAGCCTGCTTCTCCCTCTGCCTGTGTCTCTGCCTCTCTCTGTGTGTCTCTCATGAATAAATCAGGTTTTTGTTTTGTTTTGTTTTGTTTTAAAAGTCCTGGCCCAGATGCTGCAGCGAGGGAGCATTTTCAGAACACACTGCTCACACTTAATGGGCAAAGCAGCAGCGTGGGAAGCGATCCTGAGCTCCTTTTTCAATGACCATCCCAGAGTCACCATGTGGTCTCAAGAAAGCTATCTACTATTTCTGTGCCTCAGTGTAGCCACCTGCAAAGTGGGCACTGACGTCCCCTACTCCCGAAGGGCAGTGCGTTGGGTGCTTGATGTTGGCAAAACGTTCCAAAGTGCCCCAATGGAAATGTGAGTGTGACTTTTATGAGCTCACCAGCTAGGGCATGTGTAATTGCAGTCTGACAAATGTCCTATTTAAAGATGTACTCTTTATATTTCAACCCCGTAATTATTTAGCATTTATAGAGCATGCCATGATTGCTGAGTACTTTATAAACATTTGGCTAAATTGCTCCTTTAAAACAGCCATATCCTTAAGAAAGGTGGGGAGAAAGAAGGCCTGTAAAAGGGAGGAAGCACATCCTGCCAAGAGCCTGGCAGTGAACTGGACACACATGACAGAGCGTCTACATGATGGGGGTCCTTAGTCTTGGCTCTCATAGTCTTCCTCGCCTCTACCCTGGAGCTCCCTTGTTCCATCAGACAAGCTGGCAATTGCCCAGCAGGCTGGTTCCACGTGGACATACAGTGGGGGAGGCCGAATGCTGCGGATGTCATGTTACAGGTCAGCTTCTGAATGCCAAAAGCTAAGCCCCATCACATGGCACATGACATCAGAAACAGGAAATGTGCTGTCCACAAATTTTGTGGGCACCTCTTCCTGCAGGCATCACAGGAGTGGTGTCTGGAGCAGGCTCTGGCTGACCACCCCCCTTGGTCATCTCTTTGCTCCTATGCCCTCATCTTTCATAGCAAAAGCAATGGCACAGGCCACACAGGGTTGTTTTAAGGATTTAAAAAGTCAAATATCTAAAGGGGTTTACATCAATAACAGTGCCTGGTAACCTTATGAGTGTTAGCATCAGAGGGGCTTCATCCCAATTCTTTGGGCCCTCATTTGTCCTCCTGATGTGGCATATAAAGAGGAGGCTATGAGGATTGAATTTAGAACCATACAAGCCTGGACTCTAGGGATGCCTGGGTGGCTCAGCGGCTGAGCTCCTGCCTTCGGCCCAGGGTGTGATCCCTGTATCCTGGGATCAAGTCCCACATTGGGATCCCGTGTGGAGCCTGCTTCTCCCTCTGCCTGCGTCTCTACCTCTCTCTCTCTCTGTGTGTCTCATGAATAAATAAATAAAATCTTAAAAAAAAAAACCTGGACTCTACTCCTGGCTCTACATTTTATTAGCTGTATATATATTAGACAAGACGGTTACCCTTTCGCTAAAGCTCAGGTTCTAGATCTTTTATTTTTTAAAAGATTTATTTATTTATTCATGAGAGACAGAGAGAGAGAGAGAGGCAGAGACACAGGCAGAGGGAGAGGCAGGCTCCTTGCAGGGAGCCTGACGTGGGACTCGATCCTGGATCCCGGGATCACACCTTGAGTGGAAGGCAGACACTCAACCACTGAGCCACCCAGGTGTCCCTCAGGTTCTAGATCTTTATCACAGGACTAACAATATCTATCCCAGTACTTTTGTAAAAATTAAGTGTGAATAGTATGTAACACTGCCATCATCAGGAGACACCAGAACATAGTGTCTCCTAAATGTTTGCTGACGTCTCCTCGACCTGTTGACCCAGAGACGGTGGCCGGGATGGTGTCTGTGCAGACCACGGGAGCCGAGAGGAGTGAACACTTGTTTGCACTTCGGCATTTCAAAGGCCTTCCAAATACATCTCACACACTCTAGATGCCTTCTCCTAAATATAGGTCCCAAGGGCAGCAGCAGCCTCACCTGCTCACCCAGCAGCTCCTCAGAGACTCATCGGAGACTCTGCATCTCACACCTGCCCCAGATCTACTGATTCAGACTCTGCATTTCAACATTTCCGAGTGACTCACACAGGCATTCAACTTGCGAATAGCTGCTCCAGAGTTTGGCTTCCAAACCAAGACCGCCCACCACTTTCTGGTTGTGTAACCAAGGCCATGTGACTTGATCTCTGTGAGCCTCAGTTTCCCTAAATGTAAAACAAGGCCAAACGCAATAGTGTGGGGTAGTGTGAGGATAAAACGAGATGATCCGAGGAAAGCCTTGAGTGAGTCTGGCACACAGTAAGAAAGACTGGCAATTTAGATAGTATATTTAGATGGCTTAGGTAGCAATTTAGATGCTGTATTATCTCTGGGGATCTTTACAAGCAGCCCATGGCCTTGGGCAGAACGAGTATTATCATTCTCATTTCACCAAGAGCATATTGATGCTCAGGGCCTTCATGTGACATACCCAAGGTAGAGGGGTCCCCAACGGAGGCAGATTTTGAAACCTTGAGCTTGTGTGTGGAAGTTCCAGCAGGAGGTGGGGCTAATCTAATCCACTTGGCTCAAGCAGTCTGGGGACATCCTGAGTAGAGCCCACAGCTGCAGGGAAGGGGCACCTGTCCTGTTCAGCCCACCAGAGCGGTCATATTGACCACATATTGACCCATATAGGACACCTGCCCTAGCCAGGTCACCTCAGCTGGACTACAACCCAGGTGTTCTGATTCTAAAGGTGCTTTCTGTCCTGGGCCAGAGCATCTGCTTCAGACTTGGTTAATCCTGGTGGAAAGCCAGACTAATTATTTACTTAAAAGCCTTTATTAGGTGCGCTCTCTTGTGGTTTAGATACCTGGAGAGAGCCTCCCTCGTGATTGCCCGTGGTCGTGCAGCAGTTGCGTTTTTAGTGGTTTCTAGCAGAGACCAGGAGAGATTCTAACCTGAGGGTGTTGGGAGTAGGAAAGCCTCTTGACTCTCCATGAGGGTCTTCAACCTCAGGAACCACCTGGCACATTTCGGCCCTGCATGTGGGCCCTTTGCCTTTGGAGCAGCCTTGAAGCTGGCAAGGAGTCCCAGTGGACACCTGGAAGCTCTGGGGGCTTGGCATTAGGCAGAAGCTTTTCCCTGCTCTCAACTATTTTCCAAATAGACCCTGAAATTTGACCATCATTTGGCCAGGCCTTCCCAAGAGAGAGGGGCTTATAATTACATTTTTCGGACTGCTTAAGATAAAAGGCAAACTAAATCTATAGAGAAATGGGCTAGAAGTAGCTCTCATGGTGGCCTGGTGGCCTTGGGGAATACCCTGGTGGTGACGTTGATGGCAGTGTCAGACTGGCTCCTTCTCTCCGTCCGGCTAGCACATTGCCTGGGACCCGTGGCTAGGAGTTGCTTGTCAGAGGTCATGTCATTCTGGGACTTGGAAAGCTCTAGAAAACAAATACAAGGGATGACAGGTGGGAGCACACATCTTTGACAGACTCCTAGGGCCCTCCTCTGGGACTCCCTGCAACCACACTCTGAGAAACCCCAAGGTCTCTGTAGGCTAGGCTTACAGCATGGGGAGGATGGCCCTGAGCTCTGGGGTCCAGGGATGTGTCCCCAGACACCGTGTGCTGGACACGGAGCACACTGCCATGCACAGCACAGAGGAGCTGGATTCTCAGGGGTGATGGTGTGGCCACTTGCCTCTGTGGGCAGACAGCCACCATCAGGGCGGGAGTGCAGGGGAGGTCATCCAGCCAGGTTACGCTGTATCCTGGGCACATGCCATGAGTACCCAGTTGTCCAAGCACCAAAAAGACAGCCTAACAAATCAGCCAACGTCTTAGGGGTTTCTTATAAAGATTTATAACTAAATACCATTTCTTGGGACCTTTTGAGGAGAGGTGGAGGCAAATTCAGGGTACCCTTATAATTATTTTAATAAGCAAACCCTGAAAATACAACTTTTCTTGTAATGTAATACCAGTTGAGAATAAAGGTGAATAAAGTGAGAAGGAAGGAATCCACACACAGAAGCAAGCAACCACCTCAAAAATGATTTTGTCCTCCAAAAATGTCTTTCCTCTTCCATGGGTCCTTGTCTGTCTCAAAGATGACCCTGAAACTATCTTTAGAGCAGAGCCCTCTGATGGATATAATGTGGCTTATATATACCATTTCAAATTTTCCAGTAGCCACATTTTAAAAAGAGGTAAAAATTAATTTTAACACTATATTTCACTTAACACAATATATCCAAAATACTGTTAAAATATATAATATCAAAATTAACAAAATGTTTAATCGGCAACTAACACATAATACTAGTTTCTGGGGTACCTTACGAGATGATCACCATCCTACGTCTAGTTACCACCCACCACCATGTAAGACTGTTTCAACATTACTGTGCTGTACAACTGAGTTTTAACTTCTTTTTTTAAGCAGTAAATTTCTGGAATCTGGTGTGTATTTTACCCTTTATTCGGGCAGGCCACATTTCCAGAGCCATATGCAGTTAGCATATTGGACAGCCTGGCCCCAGAGCATCCTGTCCTCTGATCCGCTCCTCAAGATGCTATTTATTAGGCATCCCCCACATGTGCTCCCGGGCATATGTCTGCAGAGCATCTCTCTTCTCTAGAGGAGAACCTCACCTGCCCCCCAAAGCCCTGGGGCATCTTCTTTCCCACCAGGATGTGTGCAACCTCTCCTCTCTGAGAACACTACTGTCCACACTGTCCTCAAGTCTAGCATCTGGGAACCATGGGGCATCTTTCTGTGCCCAGAAGCTAGCAGGGTCCCAGTGCACACCAGGCCCTCAATGTTGACAGTGGACCTGAACTCCTCGAATGGCCAAATTCCAGCCCAGCTATGAAGGGTGTGAGAGCCCCCAGGAGGTGAAGACCCCCCACCTTGGGGGACGGGGTCATCCCCCTGCCCTCTGTTGGGCACTCACCCCAAAGCCTGTGTCTTTATCTGGTCCATTTATGTTCACAGACAAGGCTGGTGGGGGTGCCTCCTAAGCAATTCTGCTTCTAACAAGTAGGTCTGGAATCAGGTGAAAAGGAAAGGTAACAGCCCAGAATGATCCTGAAGCGAAAATCAACATTCTTATTTCCTCTTCCCCTTCTAAGGGGGGCTAGAGTGCTGGAATCTTCTAGAAATGCAGCCATGATAAAAAGGGCTGGAATTGTTCATTTATTCCAATCGGATTGGCTCCACCGGGCAACATCAGCTACCAGAGGTCGTAGCTCTGGGGCAGCTTCCCAAACTCTTTAGGGCAAGGTCCCCTCCAGCCGTCCCCCACAGATCCCAGGTGACACCAGAAAGAGGCTGTCCGCTGTACCACTTCTGTAAGAAACAGGCAGCAGAAGGGATCAAGAGGGACAGGTGCACAATAGCTCGGGACCTGAAGAAACAGGAATCAGCCCCAGGCCCGCTACGTGCCCAGAGGCAGAGGCGGGGTGCAGCGCATGCAGCCTGTGCCCTTCCCCGTGGAAGCGGCGGGAGCACCTGGAAGAGGTGGTGGGCAGACCACTCCCCCCACCCGGGGGCCCAGAAAGCTGTGTCTTTTCATCCCTGCCTCTGGGCTGAGGTCTCGGCATGCCATGAAACACCAGAGCCTGAGCAAGCGGGAAGGGGATTCAGGTTAAGGGGTCCAATCCATACCCCATGGCAGAGACTGCTTTGCTCTTTTGAATCTTTTGAATCTCCCACCCCCGGGGACTAGCCCGGCTGTCCACCTGGGTCTGCTGATTTATACTGATGGCATCATCATACCACTCAAAGTATTAAACTGGCGAATCTCAAACATCTGAGCCTGTGTCCAGGTGAGGCTCTGGGTATGTAAGCACACCCAAGCATTCCCACGTGTGGGTCCCAGCATGTGCAAGAGGGCGAGCGTGACATGGGACAAGATGAAACCTGTGTCCTGCATCGCTGGGTGTCTGACAGAGGGATTACCAGGTCAGAGTTAATGCTGAGGCAGGATTCTGGAATACAGTGGTGGGAGGGAATTCACATAAGCCGTGTGGATTTGGGGAAGGCTGTGCTTCTAGAAAGAGACGCTGAGAAGTTTCGACAAGAAGAGTGGCAACAGGAACAGAGCCAGCTGCTCAGAGTTCAGGCAGCTGTTAACAGTTGGAAACCGGCGTCCCAGGCTGGTGCACACAGAGGGCAGGCGTCGTCCGAACACCCAGCAGCCTAGCGGGGTGACTTGGACCCTCCCAGCTCTATTAGCAAGCAAGTGGTACAAAATTCGAGACAGACTGTCTGGTGGGATGGTCACCTTTCTGCTTGTCTGAAGAGTGGTGCTTTGATTTCAGTTGTCATGACGCAGCTCGGAAGGGCTCGAGTGGAACACAGAGGACTAATTCAAATCCAATAATGAGACTGTCTCAAGGCCAAGGGACAACGCTGAGCCCATCCAAATGCACCAGCGTGGGTAGAAGCCAATCAGAAGCACCGAGAAAGGGAGTGGATGCCTGATAACCCCCAATCCCTCCTAGTGCCTGGCCTGCTCCAGGCACCTTCGCAGGCCTGAGTGGGGGGGCTCTTCTCTGGGGTTTGCAGCTTAAGATAAACAGGAAAGAATATCCGAGCAGAAAGAACATTGAAAGAGGCAAGATTCTAAGCAGTGACGGGTTTGGGTTCCTGGCATCTGCAAATCACATGATTGCGGCTCATTGAAGAAGATAAATTGACCAAGGCCAAAAGAATGGACAAGTGGTTCCATGCGAATGACAGGCTCTGGGCCCTGCCTGGCCGGAAAGCCCCCGGACTTCATTCCCTGGAGCCATCCCACCCCACTGTTTTCCTCGGTCCTGGGGAGAGGCTGTGGGAGTGCCTGGATGGGCCGCCAGGTCCGTGCCAGCTCCTCCCCAGTAGCACTGAGCTCTGGCAGGTTTGGGCCACCGTTGGGCTAAATGGGGGGCTGAGGGTCTCCTCTTCCCCCAGGAGACCAGAGGCCTGCTCTGTGGGAGGAGTGGTGAAGGGCTGGGGCTGTGGTCCCCCCAGGAGCTGGAGACCGAGGTCCCTGGCCAGGCCCCGCCCGTGGGCTTGGCTGGCCTGGCTGGCGGTGGGAAGAACACATGGAAAGGCATCCACTTACTTTTCATGTGGGTGGTAACAGACAGAAACAAATTTTCCACGGACTTATTAAATCCTTTAAACTGACCAAGTTCCTGTAACTAAAACAGAGACAGAGGAGAGAGGATGAGAGTTATATTTGAAGATGTGTGTCTGCCCCAGCAGCCTTCAGGCTGCCAACCCCCAACCACGGGCAGGTGTGAGTGGAGTGCGGGGGCTCAGGGTGTGTGCAGGTGTGTGTGCATGCATGTCTGCAGAGGAGAGGGCACTGTCCTCTCAAGAGGTAGGGACTGTCTTACTCAGCTGCTTTCCTCTGAGGTCTGACACCTGGGTTTAAGGAAGGGGCATCAGCAGGGGGTGTTGACATGACAACTATCACCTCGGGAATAATGAGCAACATTTCACTGGCTCACACTGTACTCAGCTAGACTCCTGCTCCTTTAACCTGCTCTTGCATGACCCCACCCCAACTCTACACAGAGAGGATCCACCACAGCAGAAGGCACATGACATGGTGGCCATGGGTGGTACCAGGCTCAGGGCACCAGCCTGGAGCCAAGGAGTTCATTCCACCCCTCTAAGCAGGAGAAAGAAGAAAAAGGAAGCTAAAATGACAGAAAGGGGGTCACTTTCCCCTTCAAGTCCCATTCCTCCATCCCTCCAACCATCCATTCATCCATCCTTCCATTTACCTATTCATCCATCCATCCCTCCATTTACCTATTCATCCATCCATCCCTCCATTTACCTGTCCATCCATCCATCCTTCCTCCATCCACCTCTCTATCCATCCCTCCATCCATCTATTCATCCCTCCCTCCATCCCTCCCTCCCTCTTCCCACTCCTCCCACCTTCAATGCCTCCTTCCCTCCATCCCTCCACCCATCCATCCAGGAAATATGTCTTGAGCACATCCATGCTGGAACTTTGGAGGATTCAGAATCTTAAGGAGAAAGTAGAACAGAATTTTGAAGATCATTCCAGGGTCTCAGTTTGAAACTGGAAAAAGAATAAATATACCCTCTCTCTCACTAGCATATGAATATGCCCTTCTATGTACAGATATAGTTACTCTCTTTAATTCACAGACTAACGATAATGAAAATAATCAAGACCATGTATTTTCATGGCACTTTATAGTTTCCAAGTACCAGCACAGACATTATTTCATTAATTTCTCACACCAGCCATGGGAAGCAAGCCAGAGGAGTATAATTATTTCTACCTCCCAAGTGGGAACCCAGATAACTCCCCTAAGATGACACCGCTAATTTCTGTGGACAGAAATGGTCCTGGTCTATTTTATGTTAGAAACTATAAATACTCAAAAGATATACACAAATACACACCCCAGGCACTCCCACACCTATGAATCATACACCTGTGGATCAACCTGTATTTACTTCTCTTATATCCCCAGAGACCCCTGACACACTGCAGCCTATTCAGAACCTCACACTCAAGGGCACAGGGCACAGATAGGGAAGACAGCCAACAAAATGACAAAAATAAAATGGTAGGAATGCGGGGTATGGCAAGGATGTGGGATGCAGGTGAAGATATGGGGTACAGGTAGGGATGCAGGCACAGATGAGGACATGGGATACAGGTGAAGATGTGGATACAGGTAAGGTTATGGGATGCAGGTGGGGATGTGGGGCATAGGTGAGGATGTGGGGTGCAGGTGGGGAAGTGGGGTGCAGGTGAGGGTGTGGGGTATAAGTGGGGATGTGGGGTACAGGTGGGGACATGGGGTACAGGTGGAGATGTGGGGTACAGGTGGTGATGTGGGGTAGGGTCAGGATGTGGGATGCAAGTGGGGATGCTGGGGTGCAGAGGTGAGTCATTGTTAATGCAGATGATCACATGACCCCCAAAGTATGCCAGAAGCACAGATACCAGGCAGGACCCAGCACTTCCAGCCTCCATTCTCTGCTCCCTCCATGGCCTGCTTCAGCCACAGGTGGATCCCTTCACTCTGAAGGTCTTTGTCCAACCTTAAGACCCCCTTCTTCTTCCACTTCTCTCCCACTTCCCCTTCCCCAGGGAAGCACACAGAACAGACACATTACCCTGTGAGAGCTGCCACTGCACTGGCTCTCGCTCAGAGGAGGTGGGGTGGGAGGAACCACAGAAATTTTGCTGCCAAGGAAAAATACAGGAATAAGAAATGGGTTATGAATGATCCAACCATTAGTCTTGCAAACACACAGGACTTGCCATTATCCCATAGTTCAAGTTCTCTGCCTTTTTTAAAAAAAATTTATTTATGATAGTCACACAGAGAGAGAGAGAGAGAGAGAGAGAGAGGCAGAGACATAGGCAGAGGGAGAAGCAGGCTCCACGCAGGGAGCCCGATGTGGGATTTGATCCCGGGTCTCCAGGATCATGCCCTGGGCCAAAGGCAGGCACTAAACCGCTGCACCACCCAGGGATCCCTGCCTTTTTGTTTTGTTTTGTTTTTTACTTCTTCACATTTTAGAAGAGGATCCTGGCAGCCCTGCCTGGATCTGCTCCTCTGGGCAGGGCATTCCTGGTATCAGAATGTGGCAAATGAGCACTGAGCTGCCCCTGCTCTAGCCCTGGTGCTCCACCTGTGTTGTCTAAAGCAGCCTGGCTGCTCTGGAGCCGAGACTCCCTGCGTGGTCCCCTGTGGCAGTTGGTGATGGAGGAGAAGGAGGAGGAAAAGGAGGAGAAGGAGAAGGAGGAGGAGAAGGAGGAGGAGGAGAAGGAGGAGGAGGAGGAAGAGGAGAAGGAGGAGAAGGAAGAGAAGGAGGAGGAGGAGGAGGAGGAGGAAAAGGAGGAGGAGGAGAAGTCCGAAGACTGCAAAGTCTCATTCTGGGCCAAGAAAAAAGAACTGGATGGGGAGTTTTCAGTAATACTTTAATATATTTGGTGCAATCAGGTGTGTGAATTGTTGCCAGCTCCCAGAGCGCTAGGTGTTTAGGATTTTATATCAAGAAGTTAGCATCTTGCAAACCATTCCTCACTGCTGCCAATTTTATTCCACGGATGTCTGAGATGTCAGGCACCGGGCATGATGTTGGAGATATGAATGACTCTTAAAAGCAAATGCTTGGTTTAGAATTTCACTTAAAATGCCATCAAAAATAATATCTCATTTTCTTAACCACATTTCAGGAGAATTTAAGAAATAAAACCTTTAGTGAGAAAATGCTCTGCTAGCTCCCAAGAAGGCTCTTCCTAAGAATCTGGAAATATTTCTGTTTCAATCTTTTCCAGGCACTTTATCATTTAAAAAAAAAAAGAAAAAAAGTCACATTCCAAAGCAGCCACGTCTGAAAGTCAAGAGATCTAGAAGTTCTTTCAGGGTCTTTTGTTCTTCAGCCCTGGAGGGACCAGGACAGTCTGCCCTAGTACAGCACTCACCTCAGCTCCTGATAAGATTGCAAGAGCTTTGCTCCGGCTGTCCCATGTTTGCCTGGAAGAGATACCAGTAAAGGTCATTCATTAGTAAGAAGACAACCTTGGTGGTGCAAACACAGGAAGCAATCAATTAAAATTAGCAGCTTTTTCTAACGTCACTTCTTCTTGTTCTTCTTCTTTTAAGATTTTATTTATTTATTTATTCATGAGAGACACAGAGCAGCAGAGGCACAGGCAGAGGGAGAAGCAGGATCCATGCAGGGAGCCCCATGTGGGACTCGACCCCAGGACTCCAGGATCACGCCCACCTGAGTGGCTGAGTGATTCAGCATCTAACATCACTTCTTGGAGTTAAAAAGTAAAAGACCATTTTGAGGTGATCGAAATGCTCTGAAGTTCGATTGTGATGGTGGTCGCACAACTCTGTTAATTTGCTAAAAATAATTAAATTATATACTTAAAGAATGGATGAAGTTTATGTTCTATAAACTACATCCCACGAAAGCGGCTGTTAAAAACGCCTGCACACACACAGGCGGAGAGACCATAAATTCTGGGAATGACTCCTTTTATTAGAAGTTGACGTTGGGCTAGATTTTCTAAATCTGGAAAATTTGAAAAGTAGTCGAAGCTTCCAAGCTTCCATCTGTCCTTTGGAAACATTTAATAATTGAATGACTATATTCCTTTGAACAGTCCTTGTTATGGAGATTAAATTAATCTGTTAAAGAATGTAATCTACTTATTTCTAGTTATAGAGGCTAATAATTTCCTAAAGAAGACTATGTCTCATATAGTACTCTTTTTGTTTCAAGGAAAGGGGATTTTATGATGTACTAAGAGCCCCAAAATAGAACTCTACATGTCCATAGTCCTGTGAACACAATGTTTCCTGGCCCAGCGCTTAGGAAGAGGTTCTTCAGCCAAGCTGGGAAGCTGGAAGGCAGACTGCCTTGCCCAGGGGAGTCTCCCACCGGGCTCCACACTGCCCAACACACGGCTGAAAAACACCAGACCTGCCATCCTAAGAGGTCCCTCTAGCTCCCGTGTTGTGTGTTTGAAGGTTTTAATCCATTCCAAAGAAAAACTTACATATGCGTTTGTATCTCCATAAGTCATGAAGAAGAGTAGGGGAGGGCTTTGGGAGGGGGAAGGCAAGGGTCTTTGACATCAAGGCCCAAATCTTATAGCCAGAAGGAGCTGACCCCCAGCTGATCCCTAAGTGGTGCAGGCCCCAGGGCGGGGGTTCTTAACTGGAACTGGCCTCGGGGAGTGCGTGAGCTCTGAACTCATAAGTCAAAGTCTGAGTCTACCTGTCTGTGTGCCTTGCGGTGGGGAGGAGGTTCATGATGGTGTTCACCAGATTCTCAAAGGAGCCTGTGAGCCCTCCCCCGTGAAGAAATGCTTCCCTAAGGCAGATCAGAGAGGTCGCCCCAAAGGCCGAGAGCTGCCCCAGTAGAATCAGCTGGTAGTGGATGAGAGCCCACATCCGCAGGAGCCACTAGGAAGAAAACATCCAGGCCAGAAGAAAAAGAGAACCACCCTAACTGCATCGCGGCCGGGCGGTTGTCATGAAAGCAGAGCAAAACAAGGCAAAGAAAAAGAAAAATTAGTGACACTGTTTATCCACGGTGTCCCGGGTGAAAACACAGAACACCCAAGGGATGGGGAGTTCCGAGCCCTGTTGTGGGTTGGCCGAGCCCTGTTGTGGGTTGGCCGGCTCGCTCCCTGTGGCTCCCTTCCCACTGCCTGCCTTCTGCAGACCCTCATCATCTGTCCCTGGGTTGTGGTGCCAGTGTCCCCAAGGCACAGCCACCAGCTACAACCCCTCCCACCCCCATCGATGCTATGGATCTACTGCCTAAAGCCCTTCAGTGACTCCCCACTGTCACTGCCCAAAGTCCAAGCCCCACACAGCGTCCCTGGGCCTCCACACCCCCTGTGGGCCCAGCTCTCCTGCTGGCTTCCCTCCCTGCAGGCTCCAGCAGCTCCTCTTCTCACAGCCCCTCCCCAGACATTGTCTACTTACTCCCACTTACCCCCATCTCATCTCCTGGTGCCCACTGCCTGGGCATTTCTACCTGAAACCCCTGTCTCCGTCCTGGACTTAAGCCTAGTCCCCTACACCCCATTGCCAAATACCCCTCACCCCAGGGCCCAGGGCAGGCCTGGCCACAGACGGCTCTCTGCTGCCCCCTGCTGGCTGCATCGGGCCTGGCCGGCCACACTGGGCTCTGCAACCTCTCCCTGTAAAGACCAAGTAAGTATTCTAGGCTCTCTGCAGTCTCTGTCCCCTACCCCTGGGACAGCAGGCGTACACAATATTGGGGTTGTTGGAGGGGATGAGGCTGGGGGGGGGGGATGGGGTAACTGGGGGATGGGCATCAAGAAGGGCACGCGATGTGACGAGCATGTGGTGTGATGTGCAACTGATGAATCCCTGAAGTCTACCCCTGACGCTAATATAAGACACTATACTTTAATTACTTGAATTTAAATAAAATTTAAAAATAAATTTTTAAAAATACAGAGCGTCTGTGCCCCAGTTAAACTTAGTGGACACTGAAATTTGAATTTCATGGCTTTTTAATGGGTTACAAACATTATTCTCTTTTGGCCATTCATAAATGTAAAACTCATTCTTAACTCACAGGACATACAAAGACAGGCAGAGGGACAGGTTTGGCCCTTAGGTCCCACCGCACCCCCGTGTTGCCCGTCAGTGATGCAGAGTGCACTGTGCACAACCACAGTCTGTTCACTGAAGTTTGGGAAGCGCTGCTCTGTGGCTGGGTCTGTTCACTGTTTATTTCCATGGTAATTTTCTCCTCTATTCCCTTAGTTGTTTCTTACCAAAGGCTTCCTTAAAAAGCACTATTTACTTTCTGTTAATATAAAAATGCACCTAACAGAGGCGCCTGGGTGGCTCAGCCCATTGGTGTCCAACTCTTGGTTTTGGCTCAGGTCATGATCTCAGGGTTGAGGGACTGAGCCCCACACTGGACTCCACACTCAGCAAGGAGTCTGCTTGAGATTCTCTCTCTCCCTCTGTCCCTCCTCCCCCGGCTCCCTCTCTTGCACAGGATTTCTCTCAAAAAAAAAAAAAAGTAATAAAATAACAACACACATAACTTCAGGGAGGAAATGCTGATAAAAGGGTGCCCTCTAAGGTGTCCTGAGAGGTGGGGTGCCTGGAAGCAGCGGCCCTGCTGTGCTGCTCAGGCTGCCTCATTAGGCCAGAGGCTTTGCAAAGGAGCAGCTGTGGGTCAGGGTGGGGAGCCTAGGCTTCCAGGGCACATTCTCGAAGGCACAGCTGCCATCCCCTAGCAGCTGACTGTGTGCCCTGTGCTGTGTGCCACGCTCCACATGCATGTGCTTCTTGAGTGGTCACCGGATGTCATTTCAATGTCATCAGTGAAAACTAAGCCTTAGGGACATTCTGCAACAGGCCCAAAGTCACTGTCTACAAATGACAAAACTGCCTTTTGCACCATAACTTGCCTACCAAGGGGGATACAAACAAGTTAGGGAAGAGCAGACCAGTGACTGCTACATGGGGCAGGGGGGCGGTTACCATTCTCTCCACTTTTCTCAAGTGTGAAAATTTTCATGATTAAAAGCAAAGAGGAGGGCAGCCCAGGTGGCTCAGCAGGTTTTTTTGTTTGTTTGTTTTTTTAAAGAATTAGATTTTTTATTTATTAGACATAGAGAGAGAGAGAGGCAGAGACACAGGCAGAGGGAGAAGCAGGCTCCATGCCGGGAGCCGGACGCGGGATTCGATCCCGGGACTCCAGGATCGTGCCCTGGGCCAAAGGCAGGCGCCAAACAGCCCAGCCACCCAGGGATCCCGGCTCAGCAGTTTAGTGCCTCCTTCAGCCTGGGGCGTGATCTTGGAGACCAGGGATCGAGTCCCACATCGGGCTCCCTGCAGGGAGCCTGCCTCTCCCTCTGCCTGTGTCTCTGCCTCTCTCTGTGTGTCTCTCATGAATAAATAAATAACATCTTAAAAAAAAAAAGCGAGGGGGGAAAACAACCACTTATAAACCAATGGCCAACTCCCTGGAAACTCTGAGATTTCTTAATTGAGAAATGCTTTCTATTTGTCACAGGTATCTCACCCTGCTTAAACCAAGAAATGAAGCCTGTGCCCCTGGGTTGGGGCATCCAGCCTAGGGTGTGAGGGCCCTCGGGGACAGAGGGGCCAGGCTGGGAGGGTGCCAGCAGTGCCTCCCCTCCCCCCCTCAGGCTCCCACGTCTCTCCTAGCCCTGCCCCCTTCCCCCTCCAACCCCCTTCCAGAGCACAGGAAGTGCTGTCCTTTGCTTACAGCTCACTGTCTAGGTGAATACAACAGATAATGAATGAACATCCTCGACCAGCAGCCAAGGCTGCTATGGGTTGAGTTGTATCAATTGAAAAGACATGTTGAAGTCCTCACCATTTTTTTTTTTTTAAGGTTTATTGATTTATTTTTGAGGTGGGAGAGGGGCAGAGGGAGAAGGAGAGAGAGAGAATCTCAATCAGACTCCCCGCTCAGTGGGGACCCAGACACAGGGCTCCATTCCACAACCCTAAGATCATGATCTGAGTTGGAATCAAGAGCTGGATGCTTAACAGACGGAGCCACCCAGGCTCCCCAAAGTCTTAATCTTTAGCACCTGTGACCATGACCTTATTTGGAGATAGTCTTTGCAGAGCAAGCTAAGGGGAGGTCATTAGGATAGGCCCCAATCCAATATGACTAATGTTCTTATAAAAAGGGGAAACATGGACACAGAGGTGGAGGGGCACACAGGGAAGACAATGTGAAAACAGCCATGTGACAACAGAAGCAGAGACTGGAGTCATGTGTCTACAAGCCAATGGTTGTCAAGGACAGGCAGGAGGCAGCTGGAGCTATGAGAGGCAGGGAGAGACCCTACCCTGGAGCTGGCCAAGGGAGTGGCCCCTTGACATCTGAGTTTTGGCCTTCCAGCCCCCAGAATAGTGAGACAACACATTTCTGCTGTTTGAAGCCACCAACGTTTGTTCTAATAACCAGAGGAAAAGACTTATAGAGGTCCTTTGTGATTGAGTCCCTCCCTGCCTCTCCAGGGTCGCCTTCCACTATTTAGAGTATGTATCACCTGTCCCATCCTAGGTCATGGGGAAGATGCCTGGTGTCCACTAGACTGTTCTTCTTCCATGCTCCTCGCTCACGTGCCTTCCCACCTCAGCTAGTGCTTTCCTCTCCGGGATCCTGAGCCTGTCCTCACCCGGCTGGCCCCTTCACGGTTGCCACACACACTTCACTAACATTCCTCCGACTGCACTGTGATTATGAGCACCTGTGTCGGTCTCCCCGACTGGACAGTGAACACTTTGAGGATACAGGTCTCGTCTTACATATCTTGATGTCGCCAGCACCAGCAGAGAGTTTCTTGTGTGGGGTGGTTATAAATACAACAGCAGCAACCAGAACTATCTTAACAATCAGCATTAGCTCCTCATTTGAGCCATATGACCAAACACGTATGAAAAGAAGGTCACCGGGGCACTTGGTGGTTCAGTTGGTTAAGCATCCGACTCCTGATTGATTTCAGCTCAGGTCATGATCTCAGGGCTGTGAGATAAAGTCCCAGGTTGGTTCTGAGCTCAGCATGGAGTCTACTTGAGATGTTCCCTCTCTCTCTCTCTCTCTCTCTCTCTCTCTCCATCTGCCCCTCCCCCCAACTTGAGTTTGCATGTGCTCTCTCTCTCTCCAATAAATAAATAAATCTTTTTTAAAAAAGAGGCAGCCATCATTTTTTTTTTTTTCACAACTTGGCTTACATGTGACTCACCCATTCACTCACATTCACTGAGTAGAAAACAAAGGAGCACTTTACAGAGGTAAGGAAGACACAAGCTCTGCTCACACACAGGAGCTCACAATGCTGTAGGGATCCGTACCAACCACAGAGCACCTGTGGTTTCTAGATCTAATGCCAGTCCTGCAGCTGGCACAAGCATGTGTGTGACAAGTCATTATCAACCTACGCACTACTTCTTGATCTAAAAAAAAAAAAATCGAGATAAGGCACCTTATATCAGCTGCTCATGAAAACTCTTATAGAATGGATGCCCATCTCAGCTGGGCTCCATTGTCATGCTGGTCAAGCACACTAACTGCCAAGCTGCCGGTGCCCTGGACCACTGGCCCTGCAGCAGCTGCCATGCTCTGCTCCCCTAACACTTGGCACTTAGGTGACATGGTTCATGGGAAAGAAGGCACAGAATAGACTCTGTGGAACGATCCAGGGCAACTCAGCCAACCCAGCAAATCATGTCCAGTGGCCAAGTGGCCTCATGTTCTGAACTGTGGGATCTGTGTGGGTTCTTCTTCTTCTAAGACATTACCATGAACTTCCCCTACTACACCGAAGGATCCCCACAGCTACCCTTTGTTAGAAAAGTCATACATGACCATACAGTCGTGTGGGATCCAGCTGTGGAGGAGGGTGGCCTGGCCCATTACCACCTCTTTGCTGCTGCCTATGCAGGGCGCAATAGCATCCTAGGTAGGAAACCACACCCTGGAATTCCAGGTGTGACCCAAAGCAAAAGACAGGTGGGGCTACTCTACATGGAGCCTCCCTGGAAATAATGCAAATGTGCCCCTTCCTCAAAATACTTTTGTCTGACCCCTAGGAGTTGGTTGCAACCTATGGATTTTGTTAAAACAACTTATTTTGCTGATTCTTCCAGAAAAATCATCACATTAAGCGAACAAATCTCAGATGTCTATGGTGTGAACTGTACTCCCACTTAGATGTGGCTCCTTAATACAATGTTCAACCCACACAACTGTATATGGCAGTTCTGATAGTTGGTGCACACTAGAGCTTGAGTATTCTAAATTCTAGGAGAGGCAAATAAAAGCACGGTTTCAGAGGGGTGTTAGACAATTACAGTGTGTTTTAGGACATTTTCCTTAATAGGAAACAAAAAGTCCCTAAAACAACAAAGTTTCAAACTAATTTTTGGCTCACATGTGCAAAATGGAAAATGTCTTTAAAAAATTTGACCTAGAAATCCCTCAATATATGAAGAATCATGATATCCCATCATAGATGGTTTTGGAGCTGGACTCCAGAGCCATTTTTAAATATATTTTAGTCCTTAGAGAAGCTTTGAGCTGAAACAGCACTGGAGCCAAGCCACTACCCCAGGATGAAAGAAGACAAAGTGCACAACCATGAATCAGCAACTAATGCCTTCCAGGAGAACAAAAATTAATAATAGTAGATTTATAATCCTGCTGGCAGAAAACATCCCTCATCCGGTGTCCTTTTGCTATTAGACATTACTCTTCTGCTTAGTCACAAGAGAGAAAAAATAATTTTTTCTCTTAATTAAGCTTCCTATATTCTATCAACAGAAATTCTGGATGGCTTCCATGTTAATAACAATCACCAGGAGCTGAGCAGTAACTCTTCCACGAAGACAAGCTTAAGGCTGCTAGTTATAGCAACTGGAGCAGGTTTGTTGAGGACCTGGGGACAACAGATTGCTTTCTGTGTTCTTTGATTTTCTCTGAAAATTGAATGTAGATTTTAGGAGTCCTCTAAGCTAAAGAATTTAGATATTAATCCATTATCAGATATGTGATTTGCAATTATTTCCTTCCATTCCATGGGTCACCTTTATACTCTGTTGACAGCGTCCTTGATATACAAGCTTTTCATTTTTCTGTAGCCTCATTTGTCCATTTTCTTTCTGTTGCCTGTGGCTTTGGCATCACATCTTGAAATCACCACCAAAGCCAATGTCTTCCTTCCCTCTGAGTTTTTCTTCTAAGAGCTTTATAGTTTTAGGTCTGTTGTCCATCTTGAGTTAATTTTTGTAGGGTGTTAGGTAGGGGTCCAACTTCGTTCTTTCACATGTGAATCTCCAGTTTTCCCAGCACCATTTACTAACAAGGCTGATCTTTCCATCTTGAATGATACGTTTAGAGTCATTTGGCTACATATTCAAGAGTTTCTTAGGGGTGCTCTAGATATTTCCACTGGTCTCTTTGCCTGCCCTTATGCCAGGGCCACACTATTTGGATTACTGTACCTTCATAGTAAGTTTTGAAATTGGGAAGTGTGGTTGGTATGGATCCCTACAGCACACTTCTTCTTTTTCACGAAACAGACCAAATAACCCAATTTTATACAAGGGCATGGGACTTCGTTCAATAGACAATATACAAATGGCCAATCAGCACATGAAAAGATGTTCGACAACACTAATCATTAGGGAAATGCAAATCAAAACACTAATGATACAACCATATGGAAAACAGTGTGGAGGGACATTTAGGTGCTCAGTGGTTGAGCGTCTGCCTTCTGCTCAGAGTGTGATCCCAGGATGCTGGATCGAGTCCCACATCAGGCTCCCTGCGGGGAACCCGCTTCTCCCTCTATGTATCTGCCTCTTTCTGTGTGTGTCTCATGAATAAATAAATAAATCTAAAAAAAAAACAGTGTGGAGATTCCTTCAAAAAAATTAAGAATGGAACTATTATATGATCTAGCAATCCCACACGGGGCATATATCTGAAGATGCAATCACTATCTCAAAGAGATAGTTGTACTCCCATGTTCATTACAACTCTGTTCACACTAGCCAAGATATGGAAACAAACTAAGTGTCCTTTAACTGATTAATGGTTAAAGAAAATGTGGTATATATTAAAATGGAATACTGGGGCACCTGGGTGGCACAGTCGGTTGAATGTCAAACTCTTGGTTTCATCTCAGGTCATGATCTCAGGGTCGTGACATCGAGCCTTGTGTGGGGCTCCACGCTTGATGTGGAGTCTTCTTGGGCTTTTCTCCCTCTCTCTCTCCCTCTGCCCCTTCCCCATTGCACTCTCTCTTCTCTAAAATGGATAAGTTCTGGGAATTTAATATATAGTCACCATGGTGATCACAGTTAACAATACTGTAAGTTGCTATGAGAGCAGGGTGTTCTCATCATAATGATGGCAAAATGATAATTGTGTGATGTGAAGGATGTGTTAACAAACCTTATGTGGTAAATTTTTTGCAATATCTATATGTATCAAATCATCAAAACAAAATTCATACAGAGAATAAAATAAATGTCAGGTTAGTAGATACCTAATAAATACTGAGGGAATGAGTTACAAAAACACAAACACATCAGGACACCTGGGTGGCTCAGCAGTTGAGCATCTGCCTTTGGCCCAGGGTGTGATCCTGGAGTCCCGGGATCAAGTCCCACATCGGGCTCCCTGCATGGAGCCTGCTTCTCCCTCTGCCTGTGTCTCTGCCTCTCTCTCTCTCTCTCTCTCTCTCTCTCTCTCTCTGTATGACTATCATAAATAAATTTAAAATTTTTTTAAAAAGTCACAACAAATTGTTTATATATAATATTTAACCATTCTGAAACTTGAAAAAATATAGTAACTAAAAAATATAGAAACTTGAAAAAAAATAATATTGTCATCTTTCTGCCCTTAAACTCAAAGATCAAGTAATAAAATGTCACGGTTGTTAAAAAACAAAACCCAAGAAACCCAAAGAAAGTAAAACACACATTCACAGCAAGGAGCCAGAAGAGGGCGCTGTCTTTATAAGTTTAGCAGATGCCCCCCAAAATAAGATCAGTTTTCAGTTTCGGTTCTGTTATTAGTGATCTAGAAAGGTGTCATCATAAATTGTTTATTATTTTTGCTACTTTACCAGTGGCTCTCAAACTTAACATGCATAAAAACTTATTTGGGGACTTGTTAAATACATATTCTTGAGTCACACCTGGTCCCATGGGATCAGGAACTTTGAATTTGAAACAGCTTGCTGCTGATCCTGAAGCAGGGTTCCCAGAAGCCACAGTAAAAACCCTCAGTGCAGAGATGGCCAACTGCCCGAGGGTGGAGAGGCAGGAGGTGATGATACCAGATGGCTGGGTAGCTAGCTACCTACGGAACACTCAGACCCTACAAAGGTCTCTATGTTCTGATCATTCTGATGCACCCCAGATGAACTGCAACTACGGTATACAAGGAATTATTTTAAGACAATGAAACCAAATATCAAATTACAAAATCTTAGAGGGGGGGAAGAAGCCAGTCTATAATCAGAAAAAAAAAATTAAGAAAAGCAAAACATTTAAAATATTTTTTGTACCATCTAGCTGCAAAATGAAAAATTGGAGTTCATCTTTTCTTGCTTTTAAATCTTTTTAAGGATTGGGAAAGTAACACAACAAACGGCTACAATTAATATCAGTTATTCTTTATTGGATTATTACTTATCCTTTGTCTACTTTCAAGGAAATTTGGGGAGCATTTACCTTAAATGGCACATGTCCAATAGAACCCTTAAAATAGGCATATAAAAAGGAAGCGGGGTGACAGAGGGCAGAATGATTCCTGGAATTCCTTTGATGGGACATGAAATTTGGCTGTAAGTTTCTGGATGCTAAGGAGGAACAGAGCTCTCTGTAGAGAGAGCTCCCAGCTCTCCCAGCTAAGTTCTAGTATTGGGTACTATTACAGAGAACATCGCCTTGGGTCTGCAAGTAGCTCCATCCTTACTTCATTCATTCACTCACTCACTTATTCACTCATAGCTCCAACCCTCAAATGATTATAGCAGAAAAATTAGAGTTGACTGAATACATCTAAGAAAAAACTTATGTCAAAAAACGTAATGATTAGGTGCAGCTAACAGGATAGAGAGCTAAGAGCCTTAACATATAAAGAATGCCAGAAGTTCAAACAAGTAGGAAATATTCAACTCTCCTAGTAATTAGATTAATCCAAATGAAAACAACAGTAAATTGTTTCAGATTACCCTAACGTTTTTTTTTTTTCTTTAATCAAACTGATAAAGTTTGGATTGTTTTAAGAATAATCCCTACAGGTAAGGAGGGTACACACTTCCCAGAGGCAATGTTCCTAACCTCTCATCTTATCCTTCTTTTTCTAGAAATGTTCAGAGATGTACCAAAGATTTACCTACAAAGATGTCCATTGCACTTTTATTTATTATTTTGATATTATAAACTCCCAAAAACATAATTCAAAACTGGAATTTTCCTCACTGTACAATAGTGATTTGGTTCAATAAATGAAGTCATGGGGATCCCTGGGTGGCTCAGCGGTTTAGCGCCTGCCTTCGGCCCAGGGCGTGGTCCTGGAGTCCCAGGATCCAGTCCTGCATGCGGCTCCCTGCATGGAGCCTGCTTCTCCCTCTGCCTGTGTCTCTGCCTTTCTCTCTCTCTCTGTCTCTCATGAATGAATGAATGAATGAATAAATAAAGTCATATTCCAACATTGGGGTAAGATGTAGTCATCTGAAATTATATTGTTGACAAAGGATAAGGATATGGAATAATGTTCTTCATAAATTATGTGAAGAAATAGTATAAAACTATACATACAATTGGGTACCAATTATATAAATCTATTAGCTTGGCTCATATAAAATTGCCTTTATTCAATCATTTTTACCTAAAAACATCAATTTTTAATAGTTTAATCTCAATACTTTTAAAAATGTGTGTGCATGTGTATATATGTGTATATTTGTATATATATTCACACACACGCATATACCCTCACAGACATGGATTCACCAAAGAACAGAAATGATGTACACCAAAATGTTAAACGTTTTCAGGGTGAAGTCATTGTATTTTTAACATTATTTGTTATGCTTTTCTTTACTTCTCAATTTTTTTTAAATGAATATATGTTACTTTTACATTCAGAGTCAATGTAATTTGGAATCCTGTTTCAAGGGATAGGAGTTTGTGGTGGCCAGAGCGTGGCAGGGCAGCTCATGTACCCTGCCAGGGTGGTGTAAATGAGCACACACTTCCCGGAAGGCAATTTGGCAGAACATAGCTAAGCCTTTCAAGTGTTCACACATTTGACCAGTCATTCTTTTTCTTAGAATCTATCCAAACGAAATAAACAGAGATACCAAGATACCTGTACAGGATGTTCATCACAGAGTTATCTGTGATACAAAATTTTGAATACAATGATAAACTCACTGACAAGATAGTGCATCCATCTGATATATTTTATTTTTATTTTTTTCATCTGATATATTTTAAATATGCATTGGGACAGCTCTTAGTAGCATAAGAAAATGTTTGTGCTATATTGAATGTTAAAAGGAAGATTAAAATCTACATATGGTCTGATCATAAATCTGTTTAAAGGATTTGTAAATCTAAGGGTGCTTGTTGGCTCAGTCGGAGCATGCAACCCTTGATCTTAGGGTTATGAGTTTGAGCCCCATGTTTTGGGAGTAGAGATTATTTTAAAAAGAAAATCTTCTTTTAAAAAATTTAAGTCTGGGGGAACCCCGGGTGACTCAAGGGTTTAGCACCTGCCTTCAGCCCGGAGCGTGATCCTGAAGACCCGGGATCGAGTCCCGCATTGGGCTCCCTTCATGGAGCCTGCTTCTCCCTCTGCCTGTGACTCCGCCTCTCTCTCTCTCTCTCTCTCATGAATAATAATTTTTAAAAAATTGAAGTCTGTATGTGCACACACACATGCACAGCATCACCTAGAAAGAAGTCTGGAAGACAGAGAGAGTGTGTGTGTATGTAATTAACAGTTTGTTGAGTAGTGGATTTTTATTGACTTCTGTATACCGTTCTGAATTTCTGAAATATTCTGAAGTACATTACTTCTATAACTGGATAATGAACAATTTATTTTAAAAGAGAAAAGAAAGCTCCCTCTTTACAAAATGGAGGCTGGAATGTGGACAGGGCAGGTGGAGTCTTGGGGACCAGCTAGGAGCTACTGTGTTAGAAGTGGGGATGAAGAGTGGGGTAAAGATTTAAGAGACTGGGGAGGCAGAAATGTCAGGATCTGCTGACTGGTTGGGGGAGGGAATTGGGTATAAGTCTCAGGTGTGTGGATTAGGATATGGCATACAGGCTAGGGTGGCCAGCTTCCTGGTGGGCTGCAGGGCCCCTGGTCTCCTGATGTATCCTATGCCATCCCTCCCACCCTGAACAGAGCAGACCTATGTCACCACAGGACACAGCAGAAATGACAGCATGTGCTTTCTGAAGCAAGGCCATAAAAGAGATTGACAGAGACAGAAAGTAGAAAGTAGAATACAGGGGCACCTGGGTGGCTCAGTCTGTTAAGTGTCAATGTTTGGCTCAGGTCATGATCCGGGGTCCTGGGATCAAGTTCCATGGAGGGCTCCCTCTCAGTGAGGAGTTTGCTTCTCTCCCTCCCTCTGCCCATCCATCTGCTTGTGCTCTCTCTCTCAAGTAAATAAAGTATTTTAATCCAAAAAGTAGAAGTTCCTAGGAGTTCTGCAGAGGTGAGGAAAGGGGAGATATGGGAGAAGGAAGAAGTCCTGAGGATGAACGGTGCTGATGGTTATACAACAAAGTAAATGCAGCAGATGCCATTGAACTGTATGGTTAAAAATGGTTAAGATGGTAAATTTTATGTTGCGTATATTTGACCATAATTAAAAATAATTCAATATAAAAAGGCCGGGCTCTGCCTTTGTCTCTCTGGCCCTCCTGCCCTGGGGGAAGCTGGCCACCACGGTGAACACACCCAAGCAGCCCTGCCCAGAGGCCCCAGGGGTGGAGGACCCCAGGCCTCCTGCCATCGGCAGCACCAGCACACCTGGTGTGTGCATGAGTCCTGGAGAAAGCAGATCCTCCAGCCCCGGTTTCTGTCTTCAGCTGAAGGCCATATAAAGACCCTATAGAATAATACCGATTATTTTAACCCACCACATTTTGGACAAATTTGTGGTCCAGCAATGGAAAGAGGCACAGATTTGGGCCGCCTTGCACCCTTTTGTGTCTCGAACGACCATCTCGTTTTCCAACTTCCAATCAGGATATTGAAGGTGGAAAGAGCGGCGTTCACACTGTTAGAGCAAACACTAGGTAATACTCAGAATCTCGGTCTCAAACACATGGGAGAGCAGGGGTTGCAGTGGGCTCCCCACCAGAGGTGCCAGAGAGTGGGAGGGCGGCAGTGACCCAGTGCATCACCCCGTGACCCAGGATCAGTTTCCTGCAGTTAAACAACCGCTGGGGGCCCACAGGCCTCCTTTTTTGCCTTCTTTCCTCCAGTAACACCTGCTTCACCAATACCCTAAATTATATCCTCCCTGCTTAAATCCCCATGTGGTTTCTATTTTCCTAACTGGCCCTTGGCAGATACAGCGCATGGACTCGAGTCAACTCAGTTCTGTGCTACCTTGTCTGTAGAGCACAGATGTCAGTAAGGTGCAGAGCCACCTGTCCGCATGAGCCATCATCTCACCCTGGTGGCCTTTCCCTACTCGTCGCCTCCCAACCTCCATCCACCTGTGCTCATGAGACTGCTTGAGTACTGGGCCCAGCACAGCATTTTTCTTGGTCTCCCCATGCCTTCTGAGCCCACCTCGCCTACAATCAGACAGTAAGAAAATGAGACACCTCAGCATTTGAGGAAGCAATTGTAGAAGGGTCAAGAATTTGGTGTTTTCTTTTGTGCTGGTTGTTTCCTTTATACCTTGGGAGAAACAATAAAAGGATAATTTATTCTCAGGTTGACTTTCATTGTCTGCTTTTTTTTTTTTTTCTTGATATTTTCATTCTGGTGGAAAGTCACTGGACAAAATAAGAAAAACCTGGGAGTTCAGGTTCATTCCTATCCTATTCCTCTTATGTCAGGTGGCCACCATGCCAGCCTACTGCTTCCACTCACTTCTACTCACCAGAAGAGCAACCAGGGGCACCTGGGTGACTCAGTGGTTGAGCATCTGCCCTTGGCTCAGGTGGTGATCCCGGGGCCCTGGGACTGAGCAGGGATCCTGCTTCTCCCTCTGCCTCTCTCTCTCTGTCTCATGAGTAAATAAATAAAAATCTTATAAAAAAAAAAAAAAAGGAAGAGTGCCAGAAAGATGATGAGAAGGTAAGGAGCATGCAGATACATGCACGCACACGTGTGCACATGCATGCACGCATACACAGCCATGTTCTGGCCTGCAAATTAATTTCCCTAATTAAAATAGTGATACTAAAACTTTCAACAGTGTTGAAAAGGTCCCAGGACAGGTTCCTGGGAGTGGAGTTGTTATTGAGGAATTATAGAAATTTCACTCCCTACAGTCTTACCGTGTATGAACCAGGTGAAATAGGAGACACTACCACCTGAAGAAAACCTCAGCCCCCGACAAAAAAGTTTTAAGTACAATCTACTCCCCAACATGGGGCTCGAACTCACAACCCCATGATCTAGAGCCACATGTCTACAGACTGAGCCAGCCAGGCACCCCAACAAAAAAGTATTTTAAAAACCCAAAACAAAGCAATAAAACTTAGACCTCATGCTGCCATGCTTGCCTAGATTATGCCCTAAATGGGGACGACAGCCCCAGGGAGGCAAAAAAAAAAAAGGTGATTAGTAAAGGAAACAAATCCTAGTGTGCTCCAAAAGGCCTCAGTACATGAACAGAAAAATACCTGGGATAGTCAACTCTCATGGACAGGCAGCATTTAGGAAAAAGTGTTAACAAGGCTGGGACAGGAGAGAGAGCAGTAAGGAAAAGCATCGAGAAGCACTGTCCTAGGTGAGACCATACACACTTGCTCACTCTTTTGCTTGAGCATGCCCATTAGCACCTTACTTCCTTCCAGATTTGTAATAAGCTCTGCAGAGACATCATCCTTTCTTGAGTAAGAAGAATCAGGACTATAATCCAGGAGAGAATTTAATGCCGACTGAATATCAACCTTAGTTAACAGTGCCTTTTACAAGAGCTGAGCGTCAACGCTCAAATGGCTTCCTTTCCTTGCCAACACATTTTGGGTTGTGGCTAAATAGCTTCTTCCTTTATCTCAAATGATCACTTTTTCCAGAAAAAAAAGGGGGGGTTTCAAGTCACCCTGTTCCCTCTAGGTCAGTCTTGGCTCCTTGCGTGCAGTCTCTGCTGTCCTACATCGCAGGGGATGTGTGTTACCACTGTGGACGAATGTGATTCACAGAGCATGCGGACTCCACTTTATCTTGAGGACGCATGTGTGCACCTTTGTCAGATACATTACTCTCTTGTCTGTGCAGCTCACGTCCTGATATGGCACTGCTGTTACCAAAGCACAACTAGTTTCCCTTATGGTTTCCAGTCCTAGCTACCAATTACACAGTTACATCAGCTTTGCAAACACTTTATAAGATAATCGAGGTGCCCAGACCATGTGCGTGCTTGCACTTGTAGAGTCATGACAGGCCCTCACTTCCTAATCATCGACATCTGCTAAATCCTAATACCATTCACTGCCTGTAACCTTCAGTTATTCAATCATTTTAATCAAATATCATGAGCAAGGCTTTGTGCTTCGTGCCATAAGGGGCTAACATGATTTAAAAAGCACAGTTTCCGCTAATGGAAAGAAAGAGAAGTATCCAAATAATATAACATATGGCACTTTGCACAATTATGGAAAAGATGAACAAACCAGAGCTGCTGGTGTTTCAGAGGAGGAAAACCCCACTCCCACAAGCAGGAAGTCGGAGAGACTCCATGGAGAGGTTAGAACTGGGGTATAGAGGGGAATACCACCAACAAAGATGCTGAGCAGTATGGGCCAGGGGGCAGGTGCAGGAAAACAACCAAAGGCCTGTCTACCATGACCTGTAAAGTTTTTGTTTGTCTGTTTAAACAAACTCCAAGCCCAGTGTGGAGCCCAATGTGGGGCTTGAACCCATGACCCTGAGATTAAGACCTGAGCTGAGACCAAGAGTCCAACACTTAACTGACCAAGCCACCCAGCTGCCCCAACCTGTAAAGTATTTTTTATATACAAAGTCTTAACACCAAATATTTTAAAACTATGAATATATCACTTTACTTTAGATAAAATCTTCAGAGCATTTACCTTCTGTTGGAAATTTCTTGGCTCGTTCCTCAAAGAACCATTCTCCAGTTTTTATTTTCACATTTCTGGAAAACAAGCAGAAAGGGAGCCTCAGATAGAGACGTGGTTGGTGCTGTATTTGGCTCATAAGAGGTAGGTACATAGTATCCCATAAGATTAGTCTTGCAAGCGTCCTCAGTGTTCAAATTTCTGGCCCCATCCCCTACTTTACAGACCTCCTATAGAGGTTAAGTGATCCGACCAGTTAGCAGCAAAGCTGGGAGTCTCTGCTTGGGTCCATTTTACCCTATATGTAACAGGTACATACGATGTATACATACTAACGTAGGTGTGTGATCAACACATAGTATGTACATAAGTGTTTTCTGAATAAATATATAAGGAGAGACAGAATTACCATCAAAATGATCAATTAATTATGTCTATGGCAGTAAATAATGGCAGGAAGGATAGTCAACAAAAAACCCGATGCTGTCTATTTAGCTAGGGGGAGATCGTCCCTAGGATATGTTAAGGTTAGTTTGTGTTAACCACAAGGTTTACTAAGAACTAACAGACTAGCTGAGAAGTTTCCTGGAAGGACCTGAAGTGTGCTTCATGGTGATCCGGAACCTGGGTCCAAGTGGACCACCTGAGAAATGACCTCTTCATGCAGCTGCTGCTAGGGCTCATCTGCATCCCTGCATCTCCTCCAGGCTTGGTCATGTGAGGAACAGGGCCTTTGTTTGCTCATTACTGGAAGCCAAATCCCAAAATACCTTGTGCTCTTGACAATTCCCAAATTTCTGGAGAAGCCACCCTCAACTTCAAAAAACCTTGGAAATGTAGAATTGTTGACATCCATTAGGATGTAAAAAATAAATAAATAAATAAACACGCAGGTGTTACAAGTTATTCACACCCTTAAAATAATGTGCCACAAAACTTGCCAATTCCCGGATGTTGAGACTTTAAGAAAAATTAAAACTTTATAAATTCTCGTCTATAAAGTATTCATCAAAATAAGTTCTCCATAAGGTTATTTTAGGCCATATATAAACTCAAATCCAGTTTTCTTAATTAATGCTTACAACTGCTGTAAATGTAAGTCAATTCACAAATATATGTTCAACTACCCGTTTTTAAAAGAAATATCCTCTTTCTCTATGCAGCTCTAGTAACAGAAGACATCAACCAGCGTCTCCCCTTCATCTGGTGAGAAACTGCTATGTTCGACAATGAGTAAATAAATTGTGATTCCCAATGCTTAGTGACTAGAACAAGGGAAAAACACACAGGGCATTTATATATTGTGATAACAGAATTTTGATAACCAGTCGCTGCCATTCAGAGCCAAAATATATAAAATATTCAACTGTGATATGTCTGTAGAGAGACAGGGAAATTTTGCACCATAAAATCGAAAATCTAATCTACTAAATCAACACAAAACACTTTGGGAACTCAGCTCCTAGGAAGCTTCCCTCTGGCCTGTGAAGGCAAACGGGATGAAAGCTCAGGCCAAGTGTGGAGAGATGAATGGGGCGGGAGGTGAATTCACACTCCTTGGAAGGGAGCACACCTGCACACCTGCCTGTGGGCAACTCTTCCATCTTTACCTGCAGGACAGAACTAACCGTGAGATGAGGAGAGTTGAGGAGCCAAATCAAAACTGGAAGCAGGAGACCTCCATCTAATAAATGAACTCCACTTCTGGACTTTTCTGCTGGTGGTAAGTGACCCTTTCGGCCAATCTACCCGGTCACACTCTGCATCCTGTTACTCTTGGGACTAAAAGCATCCACGTATCAGACAGGGCTGGGGATGGGGCAGGGCTCGGACTTGAAGGAGGTCAGAGCTGAGAATCCAGCAGTGAGTCAAACCACAATCCCCTATGGCCAGCCAAGGCTAGCCATTGCTTAGGCCAGCCTAAGCAATAATTCCCAAATACCCTTCATGATGCTCCCTGTCCACACCAATCCCAAGATGCAAAAAAAGGGGACCATTTGTTGCTCTTATCGTCTAAGAGGCGAGCAGACCTTGCAACAGCGAACCCATACATCTCCGTCCTTGTCAGGGCCAACACAGGGTAGACTGACTCACAGTAACCAGAGGAAGTGTGTATTATTTCTCCCAGATGTTTGATCAAAATCTGGCTATGAAAGCTTCTTGGAACATTTTTCTGAGCTCAGCAATAGGCTAATGCTTTTACATTCCTCAGAATCAAGACTTCTTTAAAACTTGCTCAATCAATTGACAAATACATCTCAAAGGCAAAAGCCTAGGGTTGGTGGAGACAACAGAAGCCACAGTACTACGAGAGCTGAAGCTGGCGTCTGACCTTGCCCCTGACTCTGCATGAGGATCACTGGCATAAATGCCAAGCACATGGTGCAGAGCCAGCACTAACTACCCTTCTGGAGGTTCCAGCGTCCATTTCCATAGCCTTGAACTCTGCTAACACCATCATTTCATCAGCAAACAAGAAATGACTGTTGAAAAGCACTTGGCAAATTCCAGTATACAAATGTTCTATGATACAATGAATGGATGACCCGAACAGAAAGATCGTTTGACCTGTTACTATCAGCAAGTAGTGAGCCAAACAGGCCTGTTGGAAAGCAGCTTTATTTTGCATCTAAATTACTTGCATCTGCAGATGGTTAACTGTCCCATCCACGCTTAATATTCTTCAAAAAGTCAGCACGATGTCCCAAGAGTTGCTTAATGTATTTTCCACCACACAGTGGACAAGAAGAGGCGGAAAATTGGTCTGCAGAGTCAGGATTTTGGGAATGTCTACAGAAGCACATTTCCCTGGGCAGATCTGCTCTCCACCCAATGTCCTGATGGCCAGGAAGCCTCAGGAGGGCCCTGGTGGCTCATCAGATGAATAAGCTGCAAAAAGTCCAGATGAAGAAGCCAAATACTGTAAAACTGAGCAACCTCACTGCTTTGTGCTAGCTTGTCCACCTGTTTGGTAATTCCCAGCTGAAGTAGTCTTGTGCAACCATACAGTTGAATTTTTTTTTCTTTACTTCAAGTAATCTTACATCTAAAATAGTTTTTAGTTACAAAGCAAAACAGTGAGTTTTTTTCTGCTAGCTCTGTTGATCTGCTTTTAATAGGAAAAAAAAACTGATTACAGTGATTAAATCCTAGGTAACTTGGGGAGGACTCAGAGAATCAAGATGAAGATAAGGAAATGATTGTATCAAGCTGCTACCACCACTTCTTGCAAAACATTAGTAACCCTCCCTCTCACTTGACCTCAGAGAGAAGACAGGAGCCCCGTCATACTCAGTCCTGTATTCACATCCCCCAAGTGTGCCTAGGGCACATGGTAGGGGCCAGCGAAGACATGTGGATTGGTGAATGAAGAAAAATTCTCAGCTCTGTGGGAACACCCTGAGAACTGAAGAGATAAGCTGGGATCCTGCGGGCAGTGTGCATGGTCTAATGTGTGTCGGCCTCTCTAAGCACATGCGGCAGGGGCCACAGACTCAGGCACCAGGCGTAAACGATGGAAGCAAGCTGGGTGTGAGACAATAAGGTCGGGTGGGGACTGTCATGAGCTGGAGAACCTGTGGTTCATTTTAAGGCATTAAAATGATCAATGTTAGACTTCATGCAGGCCAAACACACAAGGCCCGTGGGCTATCTGCAGCCTGTTGGTCACAAGTTTGTGATTCTTGGTTTGTGATATCAGTTAACTTAGTCGACAAGAGTGAGAAAAATCCCACTGTAGCTGGACAGAGCTGCGCTTGAGGCCTTGACAAGAAAAATCGAGTTAGATGTTGTGTATCACCCTATCTTCCCCAGAGATCTAAGAAGGGCCCACAACCACCAACAGAGCCACAGGAAGGGGAGAAACAAGGAAGACATACTCATTGGTAATTGTTCAACCTGAAGACACAACCGAGAACTTCTGACAACACAACGCCACCCGGCAGGAGACACAGAGTCCCAACAACTTCTCAGAGCACACAACAGTGGGAAAACCAGGGCACATTCCAGAAAGCACTTAGACTTCAAAAACATTTAAGACCTGCTTCTAGGAGAAGGAGACCAGAAGATAGAACGACAAACCAGGCTGACGCCAAGAGACATCAGACTAGAACAATCTCTCTTAAAAAAAAAAAAAAAAAAAGATTTTATTTATTTATACATGAGAGACACAGAGAAGCAGAGACATAGGCAGAGGGAGAAGCAGGCTCCCTGTAGGGAGCCCGATACTGGACTTGGTCCCAGGACCCCCAGATCACAACCTGAGCTGAAGGTAGATGCTCAACCACTGAGCCACCCAGGTACCTTAACATCAGACTAGAACAAAGACAAATCTAGGAAACTAAGAACACAAAAGCAGAGCAAAAACTGTTTACCAACAAGCAGGAGCAGAATTGAGAGCCTGGAAAGCTGAACTGGTGATGCTCAGTAGACATGCTTTTCCAGAACATGAAAAGAAAAAGACATTAGATGTTGGAGGAACAGAGAACAAAGCCAACCTACATATTAAAAGTTACTTCCCCCCCAAAAAAAAATAAATAAATAAATGTTACTTCCCAAGAAGCAAGGGCAAGTGGCATAAGAGATGATCAGAGTAATCATACCCGACTGAAAAAAATGTTACTGAGGCAAAAACCAAGCAAACCTTCATCTCACACCCATTAGAGTGGCTACTATGAAAAACAAAACCAAACAAAGCAACCTAAAAATAATAAGTGTTGATGAAGATGTGAAGAAACAGGACCCTTATGCACTGTTAGTAGGATTATAAAATGGTACAGCTATTATGGGAAATAGTATTAAAAAAAATTAAACATGTAAGTACCCTACGAACCAGTAATTCCACTCCTGGGTGTATCTCCAAAAGAAATGAAAGTAGAGACTCCTAGAGATGCTTGTACACCTACGTTCACAGCAGCACCATTCATAAAAGCTAAAAGGTAAAAGCAAACCCAAGTGTCCATCAACAAATGAACAAAATGTGACATATACACACTATGGAATATGCACCTTGGAATATAAAGTCTTAAAAGGGATGGAAACTTGCAATAAGCTACAACACGGATGAAGCTTGAGGATATTCGATGAGTGAAATGAGCCAGTCATAAAAAGACAAACACTGTATGATTCTACTTATATGTGCACCTAGAACCTGCAAATTCATAGAGAAAGAAAACAGAATGCTGGTTTCCAGTAGGAGAAAGAAATAGGGAGTCTTTGTTTAATGGCTATAAAGTTTTAGGGCTTTTTGCTTTTTTTTTTTTTTTAAGATTTTATTTATTTGTTCATAAGAGACAGAGAGGCGGGGGGGGGGGGGTGGGGGCAGAAACACAGGCAGAGGGAGAAGCAGGCTCCATGAAGGGAGCCCAACGCTGGACCCGATTAGGGCTTTTTGCTTTTGAGAATTGATAGGACTTTTTAAAATTTAAATTCAACTAGTTAACATATAGTATATTATTAGTTTCAGAGGTAGAGTTCAGTGATTCATTAGTCTTACACAATACCTAATGCTCATTCCATCCATGCCCTCCTTAATGCCCATCACCCAGTTACAAAGTTTCAGTTTTGTGAGATGGAAAAGTTCTGGAGATGGATGGTGGTGATGGTTGCACAAAGATGTGAACAGACTTAGTGCCACTAAACTGTAGACTGAAAAATAGCTAAGATATTAAGTTTCATGTTATATATATATTTTACCACAATTAAAAATATTTTAATTGATTTATTTATTATTTGAGAGACGTGGGGCGCTCAATGGGGAGGGGCAGAGGGAAAGAGAGAGAAAGTCTCAGACTCCACACTGAGCACAGAGCCCCATACAGGGCCAATCCCATGACCATGAGATCATGACCTGAGAAGAAGCTGGATACTTAACCAACTGTACCACCCAGGTGCCCCTAAAAAAAATACATATATATATATATATTTAAACTATATATGTATATATACTATATATAAATATAAAACTATAAAACTATATATAGTTTTTTTAAACAAGCAAATCCAAGGGATAGGCAGCTCAAAGAAACTTTATTCCATAAAAACAACATAGAGGAGCTCATACCCAGACATGGATGAGAAACTGGTTTTAATTATAAGTACACAGAAAAAAAAAACACGCAATGTTTGTAACACATAAAAAACAGATGATCAATAAATAAATAAAAATAAAAATAGCTTCAGATGTCTCTGTCATATTAAATTCCAAAAGACAATGAGAACACATTTCTGGAGCTTTGAGATGAAAGTGAAAAGGGTGGGACCTAAGATTTTAAAACCCAGTGAAGTCATAGCTCATGATGGAAGGCTACAGAGGGCAACCTCAAATCTGCAATGACTCAGATCATATGCCACCCACATGCTCTTCTAGGGCAAAAAATCCTTCAAGAGGCACTTCAGCTGATTGAAAAATGAATCAAAATAAAGAACTTGCAAATTGGGAAATCATGGTCTCAAAAGATTGGCAATGAGTGCTTGAATGTGTTAAAACTTAGAGTTGGCTTAATAATTGTAAATATAATTATAAAACTATGCAGATGACAAAAATACTTATTGAGAGAGATATCACAGGACATAAAAGTAATAATTTGTAATAATGTAAATATTTCAAAATGATGACATGAATAGCATTTATAAAACATTTGTCTCTATGAATTTCTGTCTCTACTCTGGGTACCTCCTGTAAGTAGAATCATACATTTTTCCTTCTGGCTTCACTTATCATAATATTTGTAAAGTTTATCTGTGTTTAGGATGTATTAAAATTTCATTCTTTTTTTGTAGTTGAATAATATTCCATAACACGTATATACGACTTTGTTTATCCATTCATCCATTGATGGACACTGGTTATTTCCACCTTGTGACTATTATGAATAATAATGCTGCTATGATCACTGGCTTATTATTTAATATTTGAAAGCTACAGGGTTGTTGTCAAAACCAACATTAAGGGGTGGCTGGGTGGTTCAGTTAATTAAGTGTCCAACTCTTGATTTTGGTTCAGGCCACGATTTCAGGGTCCTGGGACTGAGTCCCACATCTAGCTCCATGCTCAGCATCGAATCTGCTTGGGATTCTCTCTCTTTCTCCCTCTCCCTCTCCTACTCATGCTTTCTCTAAAATAAATAAACAAGTCTTTTTTTTTTAAACCCCAGCATTAATATTTTCATTTTGTTATTTCAGGTAGCAGAAGGTTTTACAATATACTAGCTCTTAGGATCTGTCAGCATTTTAACATTTTCTTATTTTTAAATTTTGAGTAGGCTTCAGGCCCAATGTGGAGCTTGAGCTCACGATCCTGAGATTGAGAGTCACATGCTCTACTGATTGGCCCCAGGATCTATCAGCATTTATTTTTATTTTATATTATTTTTTTATTTTATATTATTTATTTATTTATTTATTTTTTAAGATCTTATTTATTCACCGGACACAGAAAGAGAGAGGCAGAGACATATGCAGAGGGAGAAGCAGGCTCCACCCAGGGAGCCCAATGCAGGACTCGATCCAGGCATTCCGGGATCATGCCCTGAGCCAAAGGCAGACACCCAACCGCCACCCAGGGTGGTGAGCCACCCAGGTGTCCCTCTATCAGCATTTATAAGAAGATTCACATTTTAAATACTCACATTTCCGCAATCAAACTGAAAATTAACCCAGATGCATTTAACATGTAAGATTATATGTTACATAGGAGATTATGTGCATCATACCTCCTTTTCCAAGCATAAGGCAACATAAATTTACGCCCCTAGATTATGGAGGTTTACACACAAAGTAACCGTTTCAGAGGTGGCAAAATCTAGGTTAGGCTTTGAGGATTCTGTTCAAGGCAACAGCTTCACTGCCTTGTTGGCAAGTTTTTATAATTATAAAAGTGGAAGGAATAACTGATTTCTTATCCAATGACTTCATTTCTGTAGTTAAAGAAGTACTGTTCATACAGATAGCAAAGCACATAAAATTAGGCAGACATCTCTTTCCTTCTAAAGAAGCAGTTTTGCTAATTTATTTATTTATTTATTTATTTATTTTAGATTTTATTTATTTATTCATGAGAAACACAGAGAAAAAGAGGCAGGGACAGAGGCAGAGGGAGAAGCACGCTCCATGCAGGGAGCCAGATGTGGGACTTGATCCCCGGACCATGGGATCACGTCCTGAGCTGAAGACAGACGCTCAACCGCTGAGCCACCCAGGTGTCCCAGCTTTGTTAAACTTAATGATTTTTTTTAAAGAAATTAAGTTTGAATCTGACAAAGATATCACAACACCTAATTCCATCATCACCAAAGCATCTCGAAAACAGGATTTCAGAAGAGTGTAACATACTGAGGCCAGCTTTAACATTAGCTAGAAATCCATGGGCAACTTTCTTTGAATGAAAATATCGATTCTAAACTATCTGCAGTGAGGGAACAGTACAGAGTTGAATCACCTAAAACCCCTAAATTCACACATGACTTCTCTTTGGCATCAGAATGCATTTTGGTCTGCTCTATGGACATGGGTATGCTATTGTGGAAATTCCTATGAAAACATGACTTCAAAGGAACTACATGCCTGTCTGGGATCCCTATATCTTCCAGAACCCTTAACTCTAGCTCACAGTTAACCAAAGCAGGACCTCACTACCCCCACACAAGCACCAGCCCAGGAAAGCAGCCTCCTCGTGCTGACCTTCCCTACAGGGCAAAAGTTTCAGCTGAGCTGAGTGCAGTGACAACATCAAGTATGAACAAGATAATCAATGCTACAGAAGGCTTACTTATCTCCAAGAAAGGTTTTAACAGCCAAGGCCTGTGTAACTAATCAAGTACTCATCACAGAAGAAATTTCAGCTTCAACAAAAGGAATAATATTCAAATTATTGTGAAAGCATTCCCTTTAGTAAGTACAAAATAACCTTTTCAAAAATAAACTTTTCCCCAAAATGTTCTATACATCTCCACTTTTTTACTATATGTTTTAGTAGCACAAGGCTTCAAAGAATATTAAATGTTCATTACTCCCATTTGGCCAATGGATTAAAACAGAATGTCATGATCCTACATACAATTATTATCTTTCATATTCCTACAGAAAGCAAGGTACATATACCTCATGAAATAGCCAAGCTACACTGTGAGGACCAAAACAGATGCCATCGCTAGGTGACAACTAAGAAGAGAAAAACTTTATTTCAAAGACCAAAAGGGGGATCCCTGGGTGGCGCAGCGGTTTGGCGCCTGCCTTTGGCCCAGGGCGCGATCCTGGAGACCCGGGATTGAATCCCACGTCGGGCTCCCGGTGCATGGAGCCTGCTTCTCCCTCCGCCTGTGTCTCTGCCTCTCTCTCTCTCTCTCTGTGACTATCATAAACAAATAAAAAAAAAAAAAAAAAAAAAAAGACCAAAAGGCTTTTCCCTTGTAAAATTGGTTTTTAGTGGCTAATCTCTTGAAAACGTGCAGATGTATAACTATGTGAAATATTAGACTCAATATAGTCAACTCGTGTATATTTTTCATGTGAAGCACATGAACACAGTCACTATCAATAATGTTAAAAAATCAGATTAGAAAAAAAAGTCAGGTTTTGAAATAGAAGATAGGCAGCAAAGACATGTCACTTTGACCTTGGCACCAAGCTAAAATCCTTTCTTGCCAGCTCTCCTATACCATACCCAGCTTTCACTTGGGTTTCAACATTTCGCGGAGTTAGAACTTTTAGTCATTTAAAGAGCAGAAGTATTTACAACAATGACTGCAAATTATTCCATTCTCATACATTAACTATTTGCCTTGGTGGATATGAAATGGAGATTCAGTATTTTACCAAAACATGGGATTAGGAAAATGCTGGGACTATCAGTCTGAAATTTCAAAGATTATATTTTCCAAGCTCTGGGAAGTTTTACTTTAAGGAGAAAACAAAATTGCTATAAAACTTGTCTCATAATGTCACTTGATTTTCAACAAAAATTATTTCACACAAGGCGAAAGATACACCCTCCCGTAACGATAGCTTTGCATCTAAATCCTAATCTAAAATCTATTTGGGCAATAATAACAAAAAATCCCCTTTAATAAATTCCAAAATTTTATTTTAACCTTTACTGCTCTGTGCAATAATTCAAATCCCAACCAGAGAACTAAGAATGTGATAATAAATGCCGAGGTCTGTATATCAATCTGCAACCACTCAAGTTTCTCTCCATTAGCCTCAGGCCTAGTACATCCGAGACATGTGAGCAGCCCTGAAATCAAGAGTACTGCCTCCCACTATATGAAACCCTAACTCTAAAATCTCTGTTCTAGGGATGCAAGTATAAAGTTTAGTCTCTTTGACATTTCATCATGGTTGTTACCTCGTTCCATTTCATCGTGGAAATTGTCAGTACGCTGCAGGGGTGCAGGGGGCATTAAGCAAAGAAGCAAGGATGCATTTATACCTCTTTGTCTTCTTTCCTTCACCCAAATCACCCTCTTTTGATGGCTCCCACTAAGGACAACATAGGGCCCCCCATGACTGGAAGCAACTTTCAACCAACTTTGTTCTTCCAAGTCCTTTTCAGGTTTTTTTTTTTTGTCTTTTTAAAATTTTATTTATTCATGACAGACACACACAGAGAGAGAGAGAGAGAGGGAGAGGCAGAGACACAGGCCGAGGGAGAAGCAGACTCCATGCAGGGAGCCCGACGTGGGACTCGATCCCAGGTCTCCAGGAGCACACCGGCACTGAAGGTGGCGCAAAACCGCTGGGCCACCGGGGTTGCCCTTTTCTTAAAAAAAATATTTTTAATTTAATTTATTTTTAATTTATTTTTTATTTTTAATTTATTTTTATTTATTTATTTTTTAATAATTATTTTTTATTGGTGTTCAATTTGCCGACATATAGAATAACACCCAGTGCTCATCCCATCAAGTGCCCCCTTCAGTGCCCGTCACCCATTCACCCCCACCCCCCGCCCTCCTCCCCTTCCACCACCCCTAGTTCATTTCCCAGAGTTAGGAGAGAAGAAGTGGGTAGGAAATATCGAAAGGGAGACAGAACATAAAGACTCTTTATTTTTTTATATTTTTTTATGTCTTTGTTTTCTGAGGTCTTTCTGCTGCTTCTCTTTTGCTCTCAATTTCTTTTTGCCTCCAGCCTTATCACTTCTTGCCCCCTTCACTGCAAAGAGTTTCCTGGGGATAGGTGGCCTTCACCTTCCCTGCCCCTGGGTCCTCCCTATGGAACACTGGCATACTCTGGTACTGCTTTCTTTTGGGGAAGCACCTATGCTCACACCCCGTTTCCTATGAGTTCGAGATCCAAGGTCTTCTGAGTGGCTTTTCTCCCCACAGGTGGGAGAGGGCAGAGATCTAGAAGGGGTGGGATTCAGAAGACCAGGGCTCTAGTCTAACTGACTCACTGGCCTCGGGCTAACTACCTTATGCCTCTTAGCCTCTTGTTTCTCCCCTGTAAAATTAGGATAATAATTGTAGCTGCCCCATAAGACTTTATTTTTTTTTTAAGAGTTATATTTATTTATGAGAGACACAGACAGAGAGCCCGATGTGGGCCCCGATCCCAGGACCCCAGGATCACGACCTGAGCCAAAGACTGATGCTCAACCACTGAGCCACCCAGATGCCCCTCCCGCATAAGACTGTTTCGTTAAGGTTTAGATGAAACATGCTCATCCCCACACTGTATCCTCCTTCCCCAACTGATGTCTGTCTCCCTCTCTTCCTGACTCTTCGGGAAATACTCCAAACACACATGCTTGAAAGTCACCTAGAGCCAGCTCAGCCCTCCCTCCTCTGAGTTCCCAAGGACTCTTAGCAGCTTCAAGAGAAAATGTGCCTTGAAGCAGAAACCTCATAGGTCTCCTGGAACCTTGACACAACCCCTGAGGCCAGGACGTTCCACAGGCCTTTTGCTCTGATTGCTCTGTCAATGGGTTTTGCTTTTTTAAAATTGCTATCCTACAGCTTCCCCTTTTCCTGACTTAGAAAACCTCCTTCCCTCTTCCTGGTCCCACGATGGATCCACTTCTTCCCAAGGACTGGATCTGAGGCTGACAAAGCTAGAGAGAGAGAAAAGCCAGAGAGGCCCACCCCCCATCCAGGACTCACTCAATTATGATTGTCAAATATTCTAAAGTTTAACCAGCCTTTTCTCTAGGATGGGGGAGGCCAGAGTGGGCCAAACCAGACAGGGAACAGAGGCTGCAAAGACAGGGGAGAGGGAATATGTGTTGTTATAAATTATTGCCTTCTGTCCCCATACAATTTCCTGAAGCAATTTACTCCTCATAATGCAATTATCTTTGGTATTTTGAAAAGCATCCTTATTTCAAAACAAGGAAGTTGGGATTTTAGAAATCACACTGTGTGTACTTGGAGGGTAGAGTTATAATAGCCAGGGCACGATACCCTCTTGCATCGCCTTCCTGGGAGACTGCCTCGGCCTCACCCGTCCTCCTGTTGTGATTTTTAGCTTACAATAAACTATTAGAAGATAAAAAAAATGCCAAGCATTTAACCCCTTACCAGGCAATGCTTACTATTAGAGTTCGAATACAGTTGATTGAAAGGAGGGAAGAAAAGCTGAAGACCTTTCTAGATGTTATTTGGAATTGTTATCTCCTCTCTCAAGAGCCCTGTGGTGGTGCAGCTCTTAGCAACTCCCTGTCTTTCCTTCTCAAGGGATTGAGCATGGAGCTCTAAAAAAAAAAAAAAAAAAAAAAAAAAGAAAGAAAAGAAAAAAGAAAAGAAAAGAAAAGAAAAGAAAAGAAAAAAAGAAAGAAAGAAAGAAAGAAAGAAAGAAAGAAAGAAAGAAAGAAAGAAAGAAAAAGAAAAAAGCAAAGCCTGAAGGACAAAGCCTCAACCAACCAAAGGGACGTGAGTTAGTTCTGAAGTCAGCGTGACTTGACATGCTGCTGTGGAAATAGAAGGTGTGCTGTTCAGGAGCAAAGAAATCTGGTTGAACAACTTCACTTCTCCTTGGATGAAGGATTGAAATTAGGCCTTGCAAAGGAGCAGGAAATCTGAGGACTTTAATGTCAGGAGCCAAAAAGACACAACTCTCCCAATTTAGGGGGAGAGGAAGCCCAGCCAGTGGACCCGCACCACGTGAGTGGCTCTCGGGATCTCTGTCCAAGGGCGCTCAGACATCTGCAGCAACACTTAGAAGCTGTTTTCAAATCCCAAAGTCTCTGACTATTCTCCTAGACTCACACCAGACGAACATTCCTCCCTTTCCCTAAGTTCTGCAGTGCCCTTGTGCACGCTGTCCCCAATAAACAGAAACACCCGCTCTTGTGTTTTCAAGAAATCCATGACCAGCACATCCTTGCGTTGGAAAGTGGGAGCCCAAGCCAAACATGCTGTTTATCATTTTTGAAATGGGTAGTTCAATATATCAATTCCATGTTATAAATTGTTTTAAAAACATCACAACACCAAATGATTGAAATATGTGAAGATTCAGTCCAGCACTGATAGAGAGCACACTCATTTCTTTATCCGAGTATTCAGTGCAAGTCAGCTTACCTCTTTCCAAGCAGCCTTACGTAAAGCTGCGTGGGATGATGTGGCATAGGAGGGCCCTGAATGCACCTCCTCCCACCGACACCAAATCTGCAGCCTCATATGGAGAAACTCCCTCTGAAGAAGAACTGAAAACCAGCTGAACTGCCCTTCCACAAGGAATGATGGACGACCACACCCAGATGGTCAGGAGAGGCAGAGACATGGTCTTGCCAGAAGCCCTCTGACCCCCCAGCATGGAGACCCAGAACAGGGAGGGATTTCACAAGTGCAGTTCCTCCCAGAGGAGTGAAGGGTTTATGCCCCATGCCAGGTACCCTAACCCTTGGGACCTGCACCAGAGAGATGTGCCCCAAAAAAGTCTGGCTTAGAACAATGGGACTTATGTCCAAGGAGCATGTGGTCTCACTCACATGGAGACCCGGGACAAAAGCAATCTAGACTCTTGAGCCTAGATGAAAAGCATCTAGACTCTGCGTGAAGGACATTCATTTGCTAATCTTAAGGCATCTGCCAGAGGGGTGGGGGACAGGTGGGACTCTCTCCAGAGATGAACACCATTTCTGCAGTCTCCCTCTATCCTACTGGCATGGGCAGGCACACAGAGACATGGAACCCTCCTGCTGCCTTGCTAGGGCCAGTGGGGTGAGTGGTCCATGATATTTTCCCACTGCCTTGCTGAAGCTGGCAGGCATGTGCCTTCCTGGGGCTGGAGGGTACAAGTGGTCACAGCATTCTCCCACCGCCTTGTTGCTGCTGACGGGATGCAGAGACAGCACTCTCCTGCAGCATCACCAAAGCCAGGGGCCGTGCACAGCCAAGGCATTTGCCCACTGCCTTTCTAAAGCTGGTGGGCATGCCCCATCCCTGTACTCTCCAGCTGCATTGCAAAGCCAGCAGGGGCCTGCAGCCCAAACAGTGGACACCCATTGATCACCTAGCCCTGGTGGCCAGGGGGCTTGTGTTCCTGGGCCCCACAGGACTATAATAATTGCAAAGACAGTTCCTGGCAGGGTACAACCCCCAGGGTGCTGCACAGACAGCTGACCGAAGCACATCCCCAGTCTCACCATGAAGAAGTCCTATTTACTTGACCTGGAGCTTTTGCCTGAGGGACAGACTTCCTGCTTGCCACAAAACCAGAGATTATGAAGGTGTTTCTCAGGGAACACAGGCAGAATCCTCGCACTCAGCCCTGGCCTTGCCTCAACTCTCCTCAATCTCCCAGGAAGGAGCTTATACATTTGTCTAGAGCCCTGTATTTTGCAACCTTCACCCAAAGGACTCCTCTGGGCCTCCTAGTCTGGAGGCCAACAGTTTATGACTGTGGTCCCACAGGACTGTGTTTATTTGCATACTTTAAAAGCTGCTGCATATGGGTCTAGCTTCCTATCGGCCTTAAACTACATTCTAACAGATCCTTCCCTTTGGAATATCCACAGGTCTTGGCACCCCAGCAGAGGCCTGTCAAGAATAAATCAGGCTAGGGATCCCTGGGTGGCTCAGTGGCTGAGCATCTGCCTTTGGCTCAGGGCATGATCCTGGGGTTCTGGAATCAAGTCCCACATCAGGCTCCCTGTGGGGAGCCTGCTTCTCTCTCTGCCCATGTCTCTGCCTCTCTCTGTGTGTCTTTCATGAATAAATAAATAAAATCTTTGAGAGAGAGAGAGAGAGAGAGAGAGAGAGAGAGATTAAATCAGGCTTCCTGGGCAATCGCAAAGGTTGGAAAGAGCTAGAGTGAGGTTGAATGACAAGGTTCATCACCCACACGAGGCCACTCCTTCAAGATGGGGAGAGGTTGCTTTTTGGCCTAACATGTAGAAACAGAGAGAGTCAAGCAAAAATGAAGACACAGAGAAGTATGTTCCAAATGAAAGAACAAGGTAAAATCTCAGAAAAATACCTTAATTTAACAGGGTAAGTAATCTAGCTGATAAAGAAATCAAAGTAATGGTCACAAAGATGCTGACCAGACTCAGGAGAAGCTCAGATGAATGCACAGTGAGAACTTCAACAAAGAAATGGAACACATCAGCAAGTGCCAAGCATTAGTCATGGAGCTGAAGCACACAATGGAGGGGATCCCCAGCAGACCAGATGAAGAAAAGCAGATCAGCCATCTGGAAGGCAGGGCAGTGGAGCTCACCCAAACAGAGCAGCATAAAGGAAAAAAAGAAGTCAAAAAAAGAGAGGAGGAGGAGGAGGAGGAGGAGGAGGAGGAGGGAGAAGAAGAAGAAGAAGAAGAAGAAGAAGAAGAAGAAGAAGAAGAAGAAGAAGAAGAAGAAGAAGAAGAAGAAGAAGGGGAGGAGGAGGAGGAGGAGGAGGAGGAGAAAAAGGAGGAGGAGGAGGAGAAGGAGAAGAAGAAGAAGAAAGAAGAAAGAAGAAAGAAGAAAGAAGAAAGAAGAAAGAAGAAAGAAAGAAGAAGAAAAAGAAGACGAAGACGAAGAAGAAGACGACGACGACGACGACGACAGCTTCACAGGCCAATGGGACAACATCAAGTGGAATGACATTTACCTTACAAGGGCCAGGAGGAGAAGAGAGAGAGAAAGGAGCAGAAAGTTATTTGACAAAATAAAATAATGGCTGAAAAGTGCCCTCACCTAGGAAGAGAAACAGACATCCAGTTCCAGGAAGCCCAGAGAATTCCAAGTAAGATGAACCCAAAGAGATCACACCAAGCACATTCTAATTAAATGTCAAAAGCTAAAGATAAAAAGAGAATTTTAAAAGCAACAAGAGAAAAACAACTTGCTACATACATACCATAAGATAATCAGCAGATTTTTCATCAGAAATTTGCAGCCAGAGGGGAGTGGGATGATGAATCCAAAGTGCTGAACGGAAAAAAAGCTGCCAACCAAGAATACTCTACCCAACAAGGTTATCATTCAGAACTGAAGTACAAATCAGGAGGATGGTAACAAGATCTATGTGCTGATCACTTTGCAATATTTACAAATATCAAGTCATTATACTGTACCCCTGAGGCCAATATAATGACATATGTCAATTATACTTCAATGAAATATTTTTTAAATAAATAATGCAGGGCACCTGAGTGGCTGAGTCAGTTAAGTGTCTGACTTCTGATTTCAGTTCTGATCATGATCTCAGGGTCCTGGGATCGAGCTCCACATGGGACTCTCCACTATGCTTGGGATTCTCTCTCTCTTTCTCTCTCCCTCTCCCACTGCCTCTCCCCCTACTCATGCTCAATAAATAAATACATAATCTTTAAAAATAAGTAAATAGCTCTACACAGGCTCACTCTAATATTCCTTATGTTGACATTCTCCGAATGAGATAAATTAAGCTCTAAGAGAACTTAGGCACCTAGTTATGAAATCCAAATGAATCTTAACTTCTGGGTTAGCCTGTCCTTAGCCATTACAAACAAATATTTTTTAAATTAAAAAAAACTTTTTATGTGATTAAATGTATTATTTTTTTAAAAAAGATTTTATTTATTTAATCATGAGAGACACAGAGAGAAAGAGAGACAGAGGCACAGGCAGAGGGAGAAGCAAACTCCATGCAGAGAGCCCAACATGGGACTCAATCTCGAGTTCCCAGGATTACACCCTGGGCTGAAGGTGGTGCTAAACTGCTGAGCTGCCTGGGCTGCCCAAAACGTATTATTTTTTTAAAAGTTCTATCTTAAAAAAAAAAAAGTTCTATATTTACTTATTCACTTGACAGAGAGAGAGAGAGAGAGCATGAGCAGGGGAAGCAGCAGAGGAAGATGGAGAAGCAGGCTCCCCACTGAGCAGAGATCCTGACCGGGGACTCTATCCCAGGACCCTGGGATCATTACCTGAGCCAAAGGCAGATGCTTAATCAACTGAGCCACCCAGGTGCCCTAACATTTATTTCTAAATCACTATAGCTTCCAAGTCTAGAAGGGAGCTTCATATTAAGCCCTCTGCCAATATTCATCACTCGAATTTGAGAAGTGACAGCTCTCTTTGTCAGCAGTTTGTGGGGGACCATCTCTGAGGCTCGAGTCGATGGGAGGAATCTTACCTGTCCTCAAAGCACACAGTACACTTCCAGGCACAGGGTCTTCCTCAGGAACACTCGGCACTCAGAACACACACGGTGGCTGCAGCCCTGGCACACGGCCCCGCGGTTCAGCAGGAGCCCCAGCTCCTGGTGGCAGCGTGCACAGGAGTTCTCCCTGTACTCCTGGCTCACGCTCTTTGCTCCTTTCCACCGGAGATGCTGCAGGTGTGTTTTCAGTTTCCTGTGGCCCAAAGAGTCAGATAATAAGATATGACTAAATGGAAGGGCAGACCCCAGACATGCTCCTACATGGCAAAGGCCCCAACACCAACGCCATAGCATATGAATAAAGAAGGGGCTTTGGCATCCAACACTCCTGGGTAAAACATGGATGGCTGTGTGACTATGAATCTCATGCAATCTCTCCAGAAGGGGGCTCCGAGATTTTTCTCCACTGTGAAACAGAGATGGAAAAAAGCCTACCTCCCAGGGATGCTGGGAGGATTAAATGGCAAAGCCTAAAAAGTGTCTGGCATGGAGAAGTTAGCCGCTAGTTTTGTTCTAGGCTCATCCCTCCATGCCCAAAGAGCATCATAAGGGTTAGCAAGAACAGAGAGAGGACAAAACAAAACACACACAGAAAATGCCATCAATTTTAATATAGAAGGCATGGAAATATCTATAATGATATGCACACCTGTTGCTGTCATTAAGTCTCAGTAAAAATTATTTAACTAATGCTACGTTTTTGCTACTGGATTTTTTTTTTTTAATGGGTGGTCAGTTCACTTCCAGTCCCTATTTCCCCGAGACAATACCCCAAGTGCCAGGGGACCTTACACTGGACCCCAAAGAGGTATTATTAACCAGAATACTCTTTTTTGAAACATCTCTGCTAACTATTTTTAGAAGAGAGAAGCCAGTCTCGAGACGCAAATTTATGTTCATTCAACTTACAGGATTTGCTCTAGTCAGTTCCCTCTGGAAAAAAATTTCCTTACCACAGTGTCCATATTACTTTGTTTCTATTCAAAATCATGCTTCTAAATCACTGAAAGGCCTCCAATCATCAAAGACAATCCATTTTGTTCAGTGTATTATTTTTTTTAGTGGAAGAAAGTATAAGTGTATTTAGAGAGCTTTGGAATGACAGGAGAGGACAGAAAAAACAGTGTAGGGGCGCCTGGGGGCACTCAGTTGGTTAAGCATCTGCCTTCAGCTCAGGTCATGATCCCGGGGTCCTGAGATCGAGACCCGTTGTGGGCCCTGCTCAGTGGGGAGCCTACCTCTCCTTCTCCCTCTGCTCCTTCCCCTGCTTGTGCTCCCTCTCTCTTGCTCACTTACTCTCTCTCTCAAGTAAATAAATGAAATCTTAAAAAAAAAAAAAAAAGGAAAAGAAATCACTGTATCTTTCAGATAACCCACAAACTTCTCTCATTCCTCAACCATTTTGTTGCCCCAAATTTTATTTTATATGTATTTTTCTTGACAGACTCTGAAAGAGTTTTGTCATTAAAAACAAAATCAAAAAGCCTATTCCATGTACTTATTTTTCAAACATCGATAAACGAGGCATCGCCATTTATAAAGGTGAAACTTGACCGCTAACATCAGCAGTTTTGATCCGGCCTAGCCCTGCTTTATTAAGTATAAACTATTATCAAATAGCGCATGGCATGTGGCTTCTAGACAGACAAGGAAAGAAACTTCCTATTGACAGATCGGTCAGAGAACAGGCTGAGCAGGTTCATATTTTATGCTCCCCCTGCCCTCAAAGCCAACTTGGAAGCAAAAGCACACAAAGGAAAAGACAGGAACGGATTGCAGTGGACCTGCTATTTCTACGTTGCTTTCTTGGCATTTCTGTGGGTCTTTGGTGACCCTCCCCCCCCCAAAAAAAAAACAATTTAGGCAACCTATCACTGGAGGTCTTTCCCTTGTGAAGCATAGTAGAAGCCTGAAAATCTTCCTTTTCTTTTCTTTTCTTTTTTTTTTTTTAAGTATTTTTATTTATTTATTCATGAGAGACACACAGACAGAGAGAGAAGCAGAGACAGAGGCAGAGGGAGAAGCAGGCTCCCTGGGAGGGAGCCCAATGTGGGACTTCAACCCGGGACCCCAGGATCACAGCCTGAGCCACCCACGTGCCCCTGAAAATCTTCCTTTGAATTAGTCCCACAAAGTAGCAAAGGGACAAGCAGCAGACAACAAACTTAGCACCAAAAGGCATTATTTTAAGTGAACGACAAAAGCAGCCTCCCTTTTCCCTAATGTGGGGAGCTGAGTTATAGGGCAGGGCTACCTGGCCCCCACCCCTCACAGGGCCACTTGCAGAGGGGACGCCAGGACACCCAGTGGTCAGCAAGCAGCGGTGAGCAAGCAGGTGGCAGCAAGCCAGGTGGCAGCGGGCTGCAAGGAGGCAAAGCCCAACCCCAGAGCCAGGCACCCGTGTGGATGACAACATACCGGATCCTTTCCTCCTCGATGTTTTGAACCGCCTGGTCTCGGTACAGGACCTGGAGGATGACCTCACGTTCCAATTCCTGGAGGCAATTCAGACTGACTTCCCGAGCCATTCCTTCTCTCGTGTGTAGACCCGAGTTGAGGGTCACTCCATGACCTGGACCGCGCACCCCTGCGCTATGGGTGAGCTCAGAGCGTCCAGGAGCAGCCCCGTGTGCTTGAAAGCGCTCCTTCTCCTATTTCATTGGCAACTGTTTGGCTCGTGGCTCTTTTTTTTTTCCTTTTTAACTGCGTCACACCCAGGAGAAGAAAGTCCCAAGAGGCTGTCCGTCAGCTGGACTTGTGGCTCCCAGAGTCTCATGCCACCCAGGGGATCCTTTCCACTGGGCCCTACTGCTGCCTCTGATGGCTAAGACAAAAGCATATCTTTTTTCTGAGGTTTTTGCCAGAGAGGGTTATAAATCAGGCATGGCTCCAAGCAGATAATTTCTGCAAAGCAGAAGTGAGCCCCAATCTGAGGGAATTTACAAATGGCAGTTAGAAGAGTATGGAGGATATTTAGAAGCTAACTTTCCCCTCCAGTGCTTTAGGGTCAGCAGTAGTGGTAATTAGAAGCCCAGGCAGTTCAAAGCCTGTAGGAAAGACAACAACGAAATGGCATCATTTTCCTGACTTGTGTATGTTGGCAGCATTACTTCAGAACACACAAAATGTTCCACATGGACCTTTGCACCTTCTGCCATTGTGATAATGTAACATTTTAAATTTTATTAAATTGGCCTTCTCATGTTTCTAAAAGCCACAAACTTCTAAACTTGAACTCTTCTAGAATGAATCCAGTATCTCCAGTGATTAGAGGCATAAAGGTCCATGTTTAACGCCCATCATCCTAATTGAAAATACATTAAGAGAACTCAATGTGCTCAATGCTTAGCTATCAGTTTTACAATTCATTTCAAAACTCAAAAGAAATTTAATCAGTTGGGGATGTCTGAAGGATCATCCATCAATTATTTATGGTTTTTAATGGTTTTCAAGGATGTCTTTTGCATGGGGTCTTGTTTCTATTTAATGCTGGTTGAAAGGTTCTTCAGCCATTCTCCCTGCTTTTGTCCCCCCCATTGGTGACATTGGGCTCACATAACCTTCAATTTGCTCCTCCCCCCAACCAAGAAGATGGTGTTGAATTTATAAAACACTGGCTAGATGCATATCAATGAAATACAGAAAGTGTAGATCAAAGCAATATACTTTCTGTAATGCCATTTTGTTATCAAATGGACATGAATTCTTTAGTAATAAGATTTCCTTTCAATGCTTTAGAAGCTAAACTTTTGTTGGGCTTCAACAGAAATCCACATTATATTAATTTATGATCCATAACAAATCATTAAATAAGAGGTTAATAGAGCCCTAAGCGATCATTTTCATTAAGCAGAGATTCTTAAACTTTTTTTTTTCTTAATCTTTGGTAGTCTGGTGAAGCCTGTGTATTTAAATGAATAAAATAAAATACATTTAATTACAAAGGAAACCATATACCAAAACGTTTTAATATAGTAATATATATATTTTCACTGATGCATGATCTAGCAGTGATCTAACAACTACTATAGTTTCAAAGTAGTGATTACAAATAACGTCTTGAGATAGCTGCAACATGCATTGTGGTATGAAAATATGTGTGATTTCCATTACTGATTTCTATTAGTTAACCAGTCCTGCTAGTTCTACTGTGGTTTGATGCCTGTATTCATAATGGAAAGAAATGCTAAATTTTAGTTAGAGGTAGACAAAGATCTAATCTTTTCCCCATCCAAGTTCACAGCCCTATCAACTAAGGATTCAAGGCTTAAGGGATTCTAGATTTGTCAGTTCCTCTACTGTGGGACAAAGTTAAAATGCATGGCTCACCCAACTGCACAGGTTGCATGAATAGAAGAACAGAAAGACACAGAGCTCTGAAAGGGGCACTCTTGGCCTGTAGGCTTCAGGGAAGTACTCACCTGTGCCTGCCCTCAAAAGGCTTCCTATCTAGAAGGTGGCACAAAGCAACAGGATGCCGGGCTTTGGCCCAGGCTGGCTGGTAATCATCATATGACTGGTGCAAAGCCTTGACTTGTCTTGGTCCCCAGTTTCTGGATGAACAGATGGAACTCACAGATCTTAGTTCCCAAGGCTCTGAGTCTCTGGAAAAGAGGATAGCAATACAGAATAACGTATAATCAAGTAATAAGTGGTAAGGTGCAAATTGGCCAATATGTCATCAACTTTATGAGCTTATTTCTTCTAAACCTGCCCCTTGGATCTTCTTTCTTCTTATTTATTACTGGACCGAGAACAATCCAGTTGGTCTGATTCTCAAATATTTGAAATGAAGATTTTTGCACTTGGCTCAAAACACAAGATTTGTATGCACTGAGCTTTCTTTTGATGTGGTTTTTGCACTCTGTACTCTGGCTCTGGTCATGCAGTATGAGGTTGGAAATGATGGAAATGATGTTAATAAGTGGACTCATTGGGGGTATCCCAGCACAGGCAAATGTTCACTCATTCAGGTAGCTGGGTTTTACAGGAATACAGGATTCAATTATTACGTAAAATCAAATCCATGGCTGTGGGCTTCCAGTAGAAAGGGCCATTTTCAAGGATGAGAGAGAGTTCATCCTCCCCTCAGTGGCCATTCGCTCCTACTTACAGAAAAGTAAAATTCAGTTTGTTTCTCAGATCCATCCATCCATCCATCCATGCATCCATCCATCCATCCATCCAGTAAACCTTTATTGAGCACCTTCTAAGCACTATTCAAGTGCTTAGAGTACATGACTTGACTGGTGATTTACACTCTATCCCATGTATAACAAGACTATAATGTTGCTTACAATAAAAGCACATACAGGACAATTAAAGTCAGCAGTCAGTGTGGAAATGGGAGATCATTCTACCAGGAACCTGCAGTGAAACAGTCACTGTACTTGAGCATTGGATGTATTTCTGACTGTCCTAGTAGCCAAGGCAAAACCAAACAAAATGAAACAAAACAAAACAAAAAATCAAGGTGATGTATATCATTCTGATAAATCAAAGGAAGATGAGAAGGACCTCCTCGAGATGTAAAGGGTATAGACCAAGAAAACAATTAGTCAAGCTGTGGTTCAGCAGAAGAAGCAAAATTGTGCTTGAGGTATCATTATTAAATTGATCTTAAATTAAAGCTAAGAAGCTAGCACCAAATCATAATTCATTAAAAGCATTTCAAATAGAGATCAAAACATGGTACTTTCTAGTATTACAAGGCAACACTGGCACAAAGCATTGAAAACAAGAGGATAGTTGTTTAGTATCCATTCCCCTGTGTTTTTTATTCTTGACTTTCAGAAATTTGATTCTAGCTTCTGTAAACCTTCAGTCATTCAAGCACTTGGTTAATATTTACAAGTAAAGCCTTCTATTGTTAGATGGAAATGTACTTTTTCCTTTAACCTGCAGGATCTGTCTCCAGATCCTCTGTAAACAAGAGGTGACTTTTGGAAATGATGCCATCGGTACTGCAGAGAGCATCACATCATGGCCATAAATTGAGACTGTTCATAGGGCATCACTTTAGGATCATTCACAGAAAGATTTAACAGAAACCCAGACAGATCTTTTCTCTTTGGTTTCTAGCATTCTCCTAGTATCCCACCTGGCTTGGAGGTTTGGATATTCCATTTACCATGCTTAAGCCACAGCTGCTTCATCTCCTTGGGACTTGCCCAGGATTGTCATGAGGGCAGTACCACACTTACATCTTTAGCAATTTGTGGGGTGCTTTTGGTTGTCACAGTGACAAAGAACTGTCTTGCATCCACATGCAAATGTTGACTATCATAATTCAGTTATGAAAAATTATAATTACCTGATAAAATGTAACTCTTATAACAACACAAGGTATATTTTGCAGGATTTTAATATAACTCTGATTTTTCCAGAATGCAACTCTTGTGTAGATTGAAGGAAAACTGTACTTTGTTTCTTTTAGAGCTTTAACAAGAGCTGTTTATCATTTCAGAAAGTTGCATCACCAAAAGCAACATTGTTTGTAGTATCTGAATGACTCCTTCCACATACCGGTAACAATCTGCATTTATAAATGTCATATTGGGGCAGCCCTGGTGGCGCAGTGGTTTAGCACCTCCTGCAGCCTGGGGTGTGATCCTGGAGACCCGGGATCGAGTCCCACATCGGGCTTCCTGCACGGAGCCTGCTTCTCCCTCTGCCTGTGTCTCTGCCTCTCTCTGACTGAATAAATAAATAAATCTTGAAAAAAAAAAAAAAGTCATATTGGATGTGACTCTATTTACACACACATCTGACAACTTCACTGGGTCTTCTAACGTAGTTTACATATCCAAGTACCCATTACATGGTAATTATAAGTATATAATTTATAAAGTCCTCTATTTTTCCTTTTATCATGGTAATTGCATTGTACTAGTAATAGCGTGTAGGTAAGTTATAGTATACATGAATTCTGTTTCTGGATAGGAAAAGGAGAAACACAATATATTGCTTATAATGAAGGAGCACTAAGTTTCATAGCTTTAAGGGGAGCCCAGGTGGCTTAGTCAGTTAAGCTTCTAACCCTTGGTCTCAGGGTTGTGAGTTCAAGCCCCACATTGGACTCTGCTGGGCATGGAGCCTACTTTAAAAAAGTTTTCATAGAAGATCTTCATTAGAAGGGAAGATCCAATAATTTGTAAGATCACCTACAAATTAAGCTATATAAGTCTCTTGTTCATGTTTCAACACATTATTGGGTTTGTAGGAGAATGGGATTTGGGAAATAGAGAGGGGTTGGTGGTTGTTTTTTTGTGTTTTTGGTTTGGGGGCTCCTGTTTACAAATTTGCATAAGTAATTTCACGTCTGATTTCCAGGCTGTAATTGAGAGGTCAAGGTTCTCCTTCCAATGCAAAATATTTGACTTATTTCAGCTGCATTTTTTCAATCCTCTTCAATGGAAGTTCTGGGGCTCTTCCTGTACTTTGTCCCAGTTAGGCTGGCATTTGAATTCTTAGGCATTTTGTATCAACTGCCAACTTGGAGAGTCCACTGTGTGATCCATCTTGCAAATCACTCAAAAATGATTCACTGAAACTGTTCTTAGCTCCTCATCTGCTTATCTAAGACAAAGTGCCCCCAGACCCCTGGCAACAATTTACTTATTTTTAATTTTTTAAGGTTTTATTGTTGTTGTTTAGTGAACTTCCTAGTCAATAGGGTGGCAGATGGAGTCAGTAAACAGTGCAGGCCCATGGTAAACACCAAGAAAATCAGAATTTCAACCACCTCCTGGCATTAGCAGGGTGAGGTATACCTTTACAGATTCCATTTCTAGTCACCTGTAGTAGAAATCATGTTGGAATAGGTTTCATATTCTTTGAAACATGGATGAAACAAATATACCTCTGCCATGGATGTTTTGATTGTTGATGTTTTGAAGTAGAACATGGAGACAGTCAAAGAATTACATGAAATCTATGAAAATCAGTTTGCATGTTCCTTGCACTGTTACATATTATTGTGTAGGATGACAGTAAGAGTAAGATGAGATAATAACATCTGAAACCCTCACAAAGTGGCTAACAGAGAACTGCCGAGGTGCCCCCTGGCTTGCCCACCAATGGCTGTGAGCACCCAGGGGAATGGTAGTGACAGGACCAAATGGATGGCGAGGAAGAGGGAGATGACAACACTGGGACAGGCTAGTCTTCATGGCAAAGGTGAGGCCTGCCGAGCCTGGGAGAGGACGAGGAGCTGGCTTGAGGAATGCAGAGGGCGTCTCTCTAGGTGGGGATATGGGATTCCTCCCCCAGCACGGGAGCCCGGCTTCCCCACTGCTCAAAAACTCCGAAGCACAAACATGGCCTTCCTGACACCCCTGATCCAGTGTCTTCCTACTTCTGCACCCTCACTCTCCAGGGAATATTCCGATGTTCTCATGGTAGATTCCTTTGAGACTATTCCCCCAAGCACATCATGCACTTTTCCTTCTCCGTGCATTTGTTCCTGTTCTTCCCTCTGTCCACCGAAAGCTAATGTACTCGTGGGCAGTGAGAGAACAGTCAGGAAAGCAGGTCTGGAGCCTGACTGTGCGTGAGTAGTTCAGCTCTGTCCCTTCCTAACTGCTGCGTGAGTTACATAAACCTTCTGGGATTTAATTTCCTTGTCCATCCAGAGAACTACTGTGCCTACTTCACAGAGTAGCTGTGAGGACTGTGTTGAATCATATCCACTACTCAGATCATGGTGGCAAGCGTATAATAAGCAGTTGATAAATGTTAGCTGCCATGATTATTGTTAGCAGTAATAGTATCATTATCATCAATATTAATCTTTCAAGGTCAGATCAATTGCTACCTAATTCGGGAACTTTCTTCTTATTTACAATCAAAATTAGTCACTCCTTCCTTATAACACCCCTCTACTTGGTATATTGCTCTATGGGGACCCTGACTTCATTCTGGCTTGTAGTCCAGAGTCCTTTCTAGCAGTGACATTGGGTTTTAGGGATCCCTCACCCCTCAGCAAGTAGGTCCTTAGTGTTTGGTGTGTGTTGAGAAATGCAGTGACTGTTGTGACATGCGGGTTTGCTTACAAAGCAGGAAGCATGAATTTAAGCAGAGTTAGGAAGTCAGGATAGTAAGATGAGCAAGAAAGCACCCAGTTCTGAAAGCTTCAGCCTCCAGGAAACTGAAAAGCGCAGGAAAATCTGAGTTGTTTTGGAATTTGAGAAGCATTCCAAAAACTGTTTTTGTTTTAATGATCTCATGCAGGAAGTCACAGCCTCCTAGCTGGAGAGATGAAGCCTCCCAGATCCATTTGTCTGAGATGCACTTATTCACTGTCCCATTCACCTGACAGGTTCTTCCATTTCATTTATTTTGTCCCAAGCAAAGAAGTCGGGCTCTGTTCTTACCCACGGGGAGCCCCGACCTCCTTTTTCCATTGCACATTTGTATTTTTGCAATGGTGTCTGCCTTTGCTTTGCAGCATTCCACCCACCGGTCTAATTACATTTAACGATGAAAAAAGGAAACCAATAACACAGCACCATTTTGAAGGAAAAATCTTCCCGCAGCCACTACAGAAGCACTCTACAAACCGTCCCATCTCCACACAGGTCAGGGTACTGGGCAGCCTGGGATCCAACCCAGGGCATAGCCATGCGTTCTTGGGCCAGTTGCTTCACCTCTGTGAGACTCACTTCCCTTCTCTGCCTCCTTCATGGCCTGGAGAAAGCTGTCCCTGCCTCACAGGTTTGACTTGGAAATTAAATGAATCACCTAGGCAGACACAGAGAGCAATGGCTAGAATGAAGCAAGTGGGACTCGGTTTGTCTCCACCGCAGGAAGCCCCCAAAGCAGGGGAACAGGGGATTTTGGGGGGATTGATAGGGACAAAGCAGCAGGGGTGGGGGTCCCTCCTAGATGCAGCACGGTACTGGGATCCACGTATTCCCATTTTGTCTGTATCCGGTCCCGCTGCATCCCATCCCAGTGCATTGCTGGCGTCCAGACAAGCACAGCTGGGTTATGGTGCTTAGGGTGTGGGTTCAGCAATGTGGGTTCATAGGCCCTCTGTGTGCCGAGCACATGCTAGGTGTTGAGTTTGTACAATGAGTAAGACCCCATCCCTGCATTCCGCGCTCCAGCCAGATGATGACATGTGGACAAGTAAGCCACACCGTGGTGGGATGAACATAAAAACACAAGAATGCTGGGAGGGATGCAGGATGCTCCATACAGCAGGAGCAGAAATGTCTGGGCAGGGTGGGGGGGTGGTTCTTCCCAGGGGACAACTTTGCCAGGAGGACAGAACAGTCTATTGTGGCTTGAAGCCACTCCTGCCTGCCTTCCCCAGCCTAACAGCAAAGCTCGACAACGGGCTCTCAGACCTGCCCAGGGGGCAGCACAAGAGCCGTGACACTCAGGGAGAGCAAGGAGGACAGGAAAGGGTGTTTTTTGCTGGAAGACAGGGGTCCCCTCTCCTCTCACCCCGTCACCAGTCATCACTGAGCGGGTGGTCATCAGATCACAGGCCAGAGAGCCCCCCCTCCCCACCTGCCAGTGACACAGGGACGGGGACAGTGGAAACGTGGCAAATTGCAGGGGTGTGTGCGCAGGTCACCAGGACTGTCTGCACTGCCAGGATGTTCAAGGGAAACTGCAGAATGTTCTCAAAGCCCGAAAGCCACAGCCCTGCCACCACCCCCGGCACACGTCATTTTGGGGGGGCCCCAAGCCACACCACTCTGCGCTTTACCACAGCCGTTTCCTTGAGAGGCGACAGCTTGAGAACACAGCCAGGGGACTCTACCTCGGATGCTGGCAAGGAGATCGGGGCGGTGTGACACTGCCCCTGACGCTGCATGTGACAATGTGGTCCCCTCTTGCTCCTGTGTGTTCTCCACTGTCGCAGCCACAAAGACAGCCAGTCCACGGGCATCAGACGGGGGGTGAATAAAGAACAGCTCTTGCCTCTGTGACTCCAACCCAAACCGGATGGGGGGGGGCATTTCTGCCAAGGTGAGGCCACAGGCACGTGTGTCCAGCAGAAAATCTGACATCCGAATGGAGAGGTGTGTCAATCAACTCTTTGTCTCTCTTGTCACTTCACCAGAGGTGGGTTTTCCAGGAAGCTGGTGAAGCTCAAGCTTTGGCCTCCCTCGATGGCACAGCCCTGTGCTAGGCCCCCTACCTGGTGTCCTTTCACTCCCTTAAAAAAGTCTCCACGAGTTGTCTAAACTTCAAGTCCTAATACACGAGGTTGCACGTATGTGGAAGTCTAGAAATCTAGAAGACCCGAAGCCTACCTAACACAGGAGGAAGGGGAATGAGCACTGGAGCCTGAGAGGTCGCTGCTGTTTGCTGCTGACTCTACTTATTCTTCTCCAATCAGGTAGACATGTTGCCACCAAAACCCCCCAGAAGTGCCGTCTTAGAATCCAGGTTAAACACTGAAATAGATTTTCGCTTGTTCTACAGCTTAAACTTGACCTCCTCTTATGGAAACATAAAGAAATGAGAATTAAAATTATTACCTTGTTAGAGATCCCACTCATAATAATTGTTAAACTTTTTGTTGGACCAAAAACAATGATTTATTTAGCACTTACTCTGGGCCAGTCTGACAAGGACTCTGCCTACATTAGTTCAATCTTCCTTACGACACTGTGAAGTACTATGCCCATTTTACAGATGAGGAGAGCGAGGCTTGGAGCAATTAAGTCATTTACCTAAAAGCAACACTCGAATTCGGGGCTGTTTAGCTTCAAGGCCTTATGCTTTATTTAGGCAGAAAAGCTAAGAAGTTAGAATCTCCCAGTGTCTTGGCTGAATAATCTCTTTCTTACAGTCATTCTAACTTCGTAGGAGATCCTTAACATCAAGGGTGCATTTTCCTCTCAAAATCTCTCTTCTTGCCAAGAAATACATTTGGAGGTTAAGGAAGCTTAACTAAAAGAAATTTAGATTAGACCCCAACTACCTTTCTTTTAGTTTTAAAAGTATATTTATGTTTCATGTCCAAATTAGAAATTATGGGTGATTGAAACAACCTGAATCTATGTGGAGTAGATTCAGAGCAAAACAGTAACAAACGGTACGTACACAACTTTACAAGCCACAGAAGAAAGCAAACAAAAGCAGTAAACCCAACATAAATATAAGCACAATCAAAACCAACACCTTTAAAAAAATTCACATCATATAACTTTTGGATAGTGACTTTTCTTTTTTTTTTTGTTTGGTTTGGTTTTTACCTAAGTCTCAACGACTTCCTCCATCCCATTTAGATTCATACCCTACATCTTAAATGTAGGCTACTCAATAGATGAGAAGTCATCCTCTAATTTATCACTGTTTTTGTTCCCCCCTGCCTTCTCAAGGTCAGTGATTTAGGAAAAGTGACAATCACTGTCATCTCTATCCACCTCGCCCTCGGATCAACCTCCCCGATGGCTGGTCTGGGACACTCGCCTACCTTTGCATCGGCTGCCAGAGGAGAGACCGGGGCGCCCGCCTGTCCTGGAGAGAAGGAAGTCAATTTGTCTTCACACTGGAACAGCTGACGCGTTTCTCCTTCCTTCCTGTGGGGCTAGAGCTGAAGTAGGCAGGGTCAGGACCCGCCCCAGGGCTTCTGCAGCTGCCCCCACATCACCAAGGACCCCGGGAGCAGAGCCACCCTGGAGCCACACCCAGGGGCTCCTGCAACCTCACGGTTCACCTCTTTCGCTGGAGGACTGACCCTGCTGACGCTCCTGAAACCCCAAAGCGTTTTGCTCCTACCAAGGAAACCTCAAGAGACGCTAGACACGTCAACTATTCAGATGTTTTCACATTTGCAAGGGGTTTCACATCGACCTCAGGTGTGAATGACTAACTCCATTTTGAAGAACAGCTGTGAAGTTGAGAATAACAGGCTGGCCTCAACTTTGGGGGGCAGGGGGTAAATTTCGCCAAGGTATAGCAGGCACATAGACCAGGATGCAAATTGTAAGCAGCAGCTGGATAAGTTTTCCCAAGGTGAACATACCCCTATCAAGAAATGGACCTATATGGGGCACCTGGGTGCCAGGTGTTTGAGTGCTCAGTGGTTGAGCATCTGCCTTTGGCTCAGGGCGTGATCCCCAGGTCCTGGAATCGAGTCCTGCATCGGGCTCCCCGCATGGAGCCTGCTTCTCCCTCTGCCTGTGTCTCTGCCTCTGCCTCTGTGTCTCTCATGAATAAATAAATGAAATCTTAAAAAAAAAAAGAAATGAAACTATTATAGCACCCTGAATGCCCCTTCAGCCACCCCTCCAGGGACTACCTTCCCTGCAAAGACACCTGTTACCCTGACTTCTGACGCCAGTGATTCATTGTTCTGTTTTGGCACTTTGTGTAAATGAATATATATAATATTATATATCTTTGATGTCTGGCTTCTTTTGTTCAGCACGCTTCTGAGATTCACACTATTGCATGTGTTGTCGAAAACCAACCCCTGTGCTTCGGAGCCAAAATAGAACAGCAAGACAGAGTTGGGATAAAGAGGAACAAAAAGCTGTATTGCTTTGCTGGACAAAGGAGGCTGCAGCAGTCTAGGACCTTCTAAAAAACCCTGCAAGCCTGTTGGGAGGAAGGGCCTGGGGAGTTTTATAGGGAAACAGGGAATTTAGCTGATTTTGTAAACAGTTGTGGACTTGCTGCCAGCCTCCTTTGTCCTATCATTGGGCTGGCACTGGGTTCCTGAAATAAAAGGCTAAGAAGGGAGGAGGAGAGGTATGCAGAAGAGAGGAAAAAAGTTACTCTAAAATCGAGCATTAGTGTGGCCATTTTGATTTTTGTTCAACTTGAAGTTTTTAAGCAGTTTCACATGTAGTTATAGTTTGTTCATCTTTGTTGTGGCATTAGGTTGTATGGATTTTATTTATTTTTAAAATATTTATTCATTCATGAAAGACACAAAGAGAAGTAGAGACATAGGCAGAGGGAGAAGCAGGCTCCCTGTGGGGAGCCCAAGGTGGGACTTTATCCCAGGACCCTGGGATCCCAGCCTGAGCTGATGGCAGGCCCTCAACTGCTGAGTCACCCACATGTCCCAGATTGCATGGATTTTAAAAAGTTTATTCTCCTATTGACGGGCACTTGCACTCTTCATCATCTGGGCTAGCATGAATGGTGCTCTTACGGACATTCTCATATGGTGTCTGAGTGAATAGCCGCCCATGTCCCTGTTGGCTGTGCGCCTAGAAATGGAATTGTTAGCCTATCTGCAACATAAGTAGATGCTGCCGAATGGTCTTCCAAAGTGGACACACTAACTTACACTCCTAGAAACAAGTTCCAGTTGTTCACCTCCCCAGGATGCTCGCTATTATTTGCCTAATTGTATCTATTCTGGTCGGTGTGTGTTGGTATCCCATTATGGCTTGATTTTCATTCCCTTGATATTTAGGGTAGCTGAGCAATCTGAGCATTATTTTACATGTGTATTGGTCATTTGGATATCTGCTTTGATGCAGGGCCTGTTCAAGTCTTTTCCTACTTTACTATTGGGTTATCATTGACTTATAGGAGTTCTTTATGTATGCAGGATCGGAGTCCTCTTCAGATATCTATATTACATAGATCTTCTCCCACTCTGTGGACTTGTTTTTCCATTTTCTTACTGGGATCACTTTTGAGGATGAACAAGCATGAACTCTAATGGAGAGTATGATTCAGGCAAGTCAGAAGATGACCAAGAATAAGCTGCACTGTGTGGCCTTGGGGGTCAACGGATCTCTCTGAATAGTACTGGGCCTGAGTTTGCTGGGCCTGTAAATGAGGTTCACTTTGATCATCCCTCTGGCTCTTCAGTTCTGAAATCTCATCCTCCTGTGGCCAGAGAATGTTGACCTGAGATGGTACATTCCACCGAGAGGAACAGGGGTGGGCGGGAGGGGGTTAGTGGGCTGTAACGAGAGGCAAGGGTGAATTAAGAGGGCAAGCTTTGGGGTGAGACAGAGCAGAGGGACCTTGAGCAAACCATTTGGCCTTGCAGAGCCATTTTCCGGTGAGGGTCACAAGGCTTCCCTCCTAGTTTTCAAGTTCATTTTATTCATTCACACAGACATGTATTGTGTACATCAGGCACTGTTGTGGTGACCATGGTTGAGGACATCTCTGATACAAAATAACTTATTTATTAAGTTGCAGGCAACTCTTGAACTCAGTGTTATGAGTTTGAGCCCCACACTAATGTAGAGATAAGTTAAAAATAAAATCTTTATATTAAAAAAAAAAACGATGAGTATTGAAATTGAGCAAGTATCCATTACACCTTATCTGAAACTAAAGTGAGGTGACCTAGGGCTGACCTGGGATTAGCAGTGGAAGAGGAGAGCACCAGAATTGGTGAGTGGGAAGGAGTCAGGCCAAAAGAATGAACATGATAAATCGCCCAAGGGAAACCTTCTGAATGCTCTGCATGGCAGTCTGTGGCCCTCTTCTTCCTTAAGTGTCCCCACCTGTAAACTCAAGCTTGTCAAGGGACTTGTTCTGGGTGACAAAATGTGAGCAGAGGTGATCCCTGCCTCTTATGAGCAGTGCCTTCTAGCCAGTACACAGGCCACAGTTTCCTGTCCCTTCCTCTTCTCTCAAGGATTCTGGTATGGAGAAGACATGGCACAGGTCGATGGTCATGTCATATGGGTGACAAAAAGAACTTTGTTGCTGTCACCCACCAAGAGTTGAGGACCATTTGTTTCTGCAGCTAACCTAGCCTATGCTGACTAATATAGTACATGTACTTTTTCACATACATAGAACTGAGCAACTATTTAATAACTACTATAGCCTAAAAATAGGGGCACCTAGGAGGCTCAGTTGGTTAAGTGTCTGTCTTCAGCTCAGGTTATGATCCCAGAGTCCTGGGATGGAGCCCCACATCAGGCTCCCTGCTCAGAGGGAACCCTGCTTCTCCCTCTACCCCCTACCCCCTCTTCTGTGCTCATGTGTGCTCTTTCTCTCTGTCAAATAAAAAATAAATGAATGAATAAATAATAAATAAATAAATAAAAATAAAATAAAATAAAATCTTAAAAAAGAAAATCAACCAGTCCAAAGAATTGTCAGTTGGAGGCCCCTGCTATGCCACAAGTTATCCTTTAATTGTTGGATCTTGGCTAAGGGGTCTCAAGGATGGGGCAGAGGTATCCAGGATCAAGAGGAAGAGGGACCCAAGGAGCTCAGAGTGACAGCCATTTCCAGGTGATACAGAGGGACTGCAGTCCTACTTCCTGGTGCTTCTCAGCTGACAGCAGACCTAAGTATTGGCATTGCTTAGCTAATCTTGTTACCATGTAGTTTCTTAGCAGAGGACTCTCACTTTACATATGCATCAGCCACAAGCTTATTTTCTTCTCCACTATAGCACTAGATTCCTCAGGCCTGATGGTTTGGCACTGCCACCTTTGCCATCAAATTATTACTGACTAAGCATGACTCCGTGCTACATCTGAGTAGCATGCTCATGGGCATGGAGAAAGGCAAGAAAACTGGAACATTCACAAGATTGGATTTGGATGTGAGGGGCTGCAGCTCACAGACAACACTGTGAGACCCAGCTGTGCCTGGTAATACTCTTTCCTCAGGTGGCATGGCTATGATTATTAGGGCCACACTTGTTAAATAAAGGCACTGGCAATGTCAGCCCCTATTTTAAAGGGTTTGTGTTTCAGAGACTTGATGTGAAGGAAGAAAGCTCGCAACATCTGCCAACCCATGGCTAACCCCCAGGTTGACAAACAATCCAGGGATTCACTGCACTGACTTACTGCACAGAACCTAAGCATTATTCTAAAATACGGCTGAAGGCCAGAGTCTTCTGAGCACCTGTGGGTCAGTGTGTTTATACCTCAGTACTTATGATGGACATTCAATCTTGGTGGACTGAGGGTACTGGAAATGGCAGCTAGCGGACTGCCAAATGCCCTAGTGATTTTAAATTCCTTAGCCCTGCAGAGTGTACATCAATTAGCCAGAATGTCACACCACATCGCTGCATTTTTCCAAGCATGACAGCGTCACTGAGCCTAGAGATTTCAAGGCCTCCCATTTACAGAAAATTTATTTTTAAAATTTGCCGTAGAGATCATAGCTTAGTAAACTTGGTAGTCTCAACTCCAGCTCAGAGGCTTACACAAAGTGAGTGTTCCATGTGTGTGTTCAAAGAGTGGACAAACAGTTCTGAAGGTAAACAGACCATGTATCCATTTCTAAGGCAGACTCAATAGGCCATATGCCAAGACCATTTAATGAATGTTCTTTGATAGTTAAAATTGGAGAGCAGTACCCAATGTATCGAAGCCAAAGTCATGTAAAGTTTTTTTTGAAAATTCACATGTACATGTTTTCTATTGGTTTATGTACATGCTGGTGAGTTTCGGTTACAACACAAAGTCTAGGTGTTACTAATGCACTATCCCAGCAGCCATTCAGGACACTCACTTGAATTAGGAAATTCCTAAAAAAGCAATTTCTTTCTTTTTAAAGATTTTATTCATTTGAGACAGAGGAATACAGAGAGAGAGAGAGAGCATGAGCAAGGGGAGAAGCAGACTCCCTGCTGAGCCAGGAGCCTGATGCCTGGCTCTATGTAGGGCTCAATCCCAGGACCCAGAGATCATGACCTGAACCAAAGGCAGATGCTTAACCATCTGAGCCAACCAGGTGTCCCTGTGAAACAACTTCTAAAAGATGTCTCAAACTTCACAACATTCAAATGCAGATCATCACTCAGAACCTATTTGCTCTTGCTTTGCACATAATTCTGACACTTACCTAGTGGGCCTCCAGGTCCATGGCAGAGCAGCAAGAGAAAGTTGGAAGACAGTGAGAAAACCCTCTTGGCTCAGGAGTGCTGTGTCGCGAGGGGCCTGGAACCAGGCAGGCAGGAGAAGGACACCTACAATAGGATTTCAGGTGAAGCTGGGAATGTCAGGAAGCCAAGACAAAGAAATGTCAGAATTAGAATCATATGTGAGGCACAAGGCTGAAACACTGGGACAGGTGGGTCAAGGCCACATTTAGGAAGGGAACAAAACTGAAAAGGAAAATGCAGTTCAGAATGGTCACTTAGATCAGGTGCCCAGGGCAGAGCAGCCTTATGTCCTTCACCGCTGGGCCCTCTGCTCGCCCACCCTCTGCTTCCCACAAGGAGGCTGAGGATTGCATCTTTCTCCACTCACAGCTCTGTGCAGTTGGGCATGAGGCAGAAGTGATGCCTGTGGAGAAACCATTCATTCATTCATTCAGTGAATTTTAATGATACACCTACTTGTGCCAGGTGTAAGTGATGGGGTAGGGGACACATCAGTGAGTAAAGTGGCTTCAGCCTGTGTGGGACTTAGATTCACAGGGTAGAAACAAGGGTTTCTGATTGATTGAAAGTGAGCCTTGTAGCTTAATTCTACCTCATTTCAAGGGCTTGAGGTCAGCTCTTCCTGGGGAGGGATGGGAAATAGATTTTTCTTTTTTAGCAACTGGGCTTTGGAGAGGTAAGAAGTGACAGTTTCATTTCAAGGACATTAGTAAAACCAGAAAAAGCAGCCCTCAAAGTCAAAGACCTTAGCCTCAGAATACATGCAAACAGGTGCCTACAGTGCAGACCTTCTTGGAAAGTGCTGTACGATTACTAATTTTCAGGATGACCCCTGTATACAAGTGTCTGTTTAGGTCAGTCTGGTTAAAGCAGCCAGGAAGCATGCAGCATTTTACAAAATTTTCACCCAGAATGTTGGTTTTTTTTTAATGGTCATCAAAGAAAAAAAAAAATCTCATTTATATGGAAAATTTACCTCCCCAAGGGAAGGTTTCGTTCAGAGCTCAAGTTTCCTAACCCCGGATCTCCAGGAAGACTGTAAGCAATTTCTCACACGGCTCATCATATTCAGAAATCCCTTTACAATTTGTTACTACACGTCCGAACCCATTTTAACGTTCAAATTGATCCACACGGCACCAACTGGAGGGAAGGGCCGGACAGGGGAATGGCTTTTGTACATCGGTTTTGTTTTAGTTGCTGCGGCCCAGGGAGCTGCCCGGCGACTGCGCGGGTTCCCACGGCAACCAAGGCGGGGAGCGCGGAGGAGGGGCGCAGCGGGAGTCCCCAGCCCCGCGGGCCGGGCGGGGGCGGGGCCCCGAGGGGGCGGGGCCCGAGCACCAGGGGCGGGGCCCGAGCACCAGGGGCGGGGCCTGGGCGCGCCTGCGCAGTGCGCGCTACTCCGGGGGGCGGAGGCGACGCGCAGGAGGGAAGATGGAAGACTACCAGGCTGCCGAGGAGGTAACCGCCGGGCGGGGACGGGCAGGGTGGAAGCCGAGAGCCCCTGGCGCGGGCGCGCGGCGGCAGCCAAGGGCGTGTGTGGGCTCCCGGAGCGCGTCCGGGCGTGGGCGGCCGCAGTCCCTGGCGCACACTGACGGCACCGGCGCCCTGCCCGGCGCTTCGCCGTGACCCCCGGCCTGGCCTGCTCGGGGCGTCGGCGCCCGCCCGGGGGGCGGGGGGCGGGGCGGGGGCTCCCCGCGCGACGGCGGGCGCTCCGCGGGCTTCCGGGGACTTCCTGGGCGGGGCCGGGAGCTCCCCGTCTGCGCCCCTCGCGACCCCGCGCCCCGCCTCGCAGCGCCCCCGACCGGTCCACACCCGCCGGGTCCCGAACCTGGCTCCCGCGGGCCCGCCACGCCTCCGACCCGGTCCACACCCGCTGCCGGGTCCCGAACCTGGCTCCCGCGGGCCCGCCACGCCTCCGACTCGGTCCACACCCGCCGGGTCCCGAACCTGGCTCTCGCCGGCCCGCCACCCCCGACCCGGTCCACACCCGCCGCCGGGTCCCGAACCTGGCTCCCGCGGGCCCGCCACGCCTCCGACCCGGTCCACACCCGCCGCCGGGTCCCGAACCTGGCTCCCGCGGGCCCGCCACGCCCCCGACCCGGTCCACACCCGCCGGGTCCCGAACCTGGCTCCCGCCGGCCCGCCACCCCCGACCCGGTCCACACCCGCCCGCCCTCCGCCCCCCCGGACCCTGCTCCAGGCAGGCGGGGCGTTGGGAGGGTGCGGTCACTGGCTCCCTGTATTCGGCGGCGGCGGCGCAGACCCCCACCCTGGACCAGGTGCTCCGCGACCACGGCTGGGGAAACCGAAGGTCATTAGGGCGCCTGCTGACTGTTAAGGCAAGACTCCAGAGTGATTGCACGCGGGACACGCACATACAGTCACATCTTTCAGGTCCCTGCAGTCGCAGATGCGAGGCGCAGGCTGTCTGCACAGTGCACGAGTGCGCAGGGGAGCCTGCCTTTGTCCGGCCTTCCACACCTCGTTCTTCAGCCTGGCTTCCGTCCACCGCCGCCACCATCACTGGTTTCATTTTCAGTTTGAGTTTGAGATGTCAGTGTGAGAACCCCTGTGTGTGTGGGGGGGAAATAATCTGCCATTGCCTCAATGTGGAAGCAGGGTAAAGCACATAATTTGCCAAGCAGAAGACATTCTGTCTAACGGTGTGCTGTTAAAATGGCTTTCCTTCAATTTAACGTGCACTCAGGGATTAGAGCTGATGGATGCTGCTATAATAGAAAGGTAGTTGCCCATTTTCTTCTTGCTAATAATTCTTGTTGAAATTGAAGTAAGTTGAGTCTTGTCAAAAATAAACTATAGATGAATTTGGTAAGGTTTGATATTTTACCATTTTCGTCTTTTTTTTTTTTTTTTTAAGATTTCATTTATTCATTCATGAGAGACAGAGTGAGAGAGAGAGAGAGAGAGAGAGAGAGGCAGGCTTCATGCAGGGAGCTGGATGTGGGACTCGATCCCAGGTCTCCAGGATCACGCCCTGGGCTGAAGGCAGGGACTCAACCGTTCAGCCACCCAGGCGTCCCATTTTACCATTTTTGAAACTTAGTTTAAGCAGGAATGTTTGGAGGGGAACAAAAAAAAAAAATCTAAGACTAAAGGACTGACACTAGAGTTTCAGTTTTGATCCGATTTCCTAAGTACCACACAAATGGCAGTGTTTGAATGCTGGTACAACCAAGTGGATGATTATGAGAAGACATGGTTCAGGAGCACCTACCAAAGGAGAAAGCTTTTCCCTATAAACTAATGTAGGAAAATGGCTTGTATTATAGGAATGTCCATAAAACTTTAAAAAAGAATTGACACTGTAAGAGAAATCTCTTAGTAGCGGCATTCTAATTCAGGCTCCCAGCAATGAGGGGCCAAGGGACTTCGTTATTGCAGTTCTCACTTGGAGATCTGTGAATTGAAGGGGCTGAGCAGCATCTGTTTTACACAAGATAAAGCCCTAAGCCCTTGGGAAGAGTTGACCCAGACTTCTTTCTAGCAGGCGTGCCTTAGGTAATTACCAGCCCACGCTAGTCCCTTCTGAACTAAGCCTTTTCTGCATATCCTCAAACTTCCTGTAAAACTTGGACCTTTGTAAAACCACTCTCAATTCACTGGTCATATTTCCTTTAGAAGTTGAAACTGCTCAGTGGATTCTGTACACCTGCTCTACTTTTCTACTAAAAGTCTACTGAAATCCCTCCTCAGCCTTTTTTGTATTTTAGCCCCGGGGCTAATTACACAGGGATTTTTCCAACTGGTTAAGGATCATTGAAGTCCCTTGGAAGAATCCAGTAAACCTCAAGAAATCATTTGCTCTGTAAGATACTGCAAATTTTCATTCGTTCAGTGGATTGGCTTTGTCTCCACAAGTATGCCTTCTGAGTACAGCAAGTGAGAGGGCTTCAGGCAGTCTCCTCTTGATCCTCCTGGAAAGAACGGGGCATCCCTCGGACAAGGCCACAGTCAGCATCCAGCAGGGACTAAAACACTGCAAAAGCTGGGCGCTCTGCCTTTATTCCACCACGATTCACAGTGACTGAGGACCTGGGCCGCTCTAGAAGGAATGTCCAGAACTAAGGACTGTTCACAGGACTCAGACAGAACTGGTACCCATTCAAGTGTACTTTATGTAAAGAGAAAGTCATTTTTAAGCCCTGTCATTCGATTACAGGTGGCAGCCCCCCTCCCAGCTCATCCTGAGGCTCTGCTAGCAGCTATTCTGGTTTTGTAGTCCTGAAGTAGGACAGCATGAAGAAGGAAACAGCTATCAGGAAATAGTGTAACCATTGCATACTTAATCACTAATGGTGATTAAAAACAGAAACGTCTTGAGTTTCAAACCTCCTAATCAGTTTACCTTAGGAAAAGTGTCAGCTAATTTACACAAAAGTAACTCATTAAACTTGTGTATTTGTTAATGATCCTAGTAGCCAACTGAAATGGAGAGAGATTGAATCTAAAGTGACCATGGCATGAGTAAAAACAAACCAAAAACCTTTAAATTATATACATATTCAGATTCCTGATTGCCTCTCACCAGCTCTGTGATCCTCCAAGAGCCACTCAGCATTTCTTTTTTTTTTTTTTTTTTAATTTTTATTTATTTATGATAGTCACACAGAGAGAGAGAGAGAGGCAGAGAGACACAGGCAGAGGGAGAAGCAGGCTCCATACACCGGGAGCCCGATGTGGGCTTCGATCCCGGGTCTCCAGGATCGCGCCCTGGGCCAAAGGCAGGCGCCAAACCGCTGCGCCACCCAGGGATCCCCCACTCAGCATTTCTGAGTCTCTGTAGTGTCTTCCTTGGTAAAAGGAAGTTTGGTTATTTCTGAGTCTTCATTTATAAATTATGTTCATTACTTAAATTGACATTAATCAATGCAGTGGAAACATCTTTTAAAGCCATCAAATCTAACTAATTTTCTTGCTTACAGACTGCTTTTGTTGTCGATGAAGTAAGCAACATTGTAAAAGAGGTAAGAGGAAGAATACTTATCTTTAAAATGTTGATTAATGGCCTTATGAGTGAAAATAAGTGTTTTAAATACTGTCTTGGAATTGTTTCAGCTGAGCCTTTGTGTTTTGGCATTTTAAATAACAGTTTTTACTGCAGTGAATAGATAAGAATGTAGATAAGAATGTAGATAAGAATTACTTCCATATTATGTAAATTATATATTTTAAACCAGACAAGAAATTTTATATACTAGCATTATTATTGAATATTACTAAGACTTGGTTCAATGATCTTTTAACATAAAAGACTCATGGTCATGGTGTCCAAGTAAATGTTTCTGGTGTCAAATAAAGAGTGAATATAAAAAAATTGAAAAACTTTCAGTTATTTAAGACCTGGTGATCCATTTGGGGCTTACCTGCTTATTTTTCTTAAACTACGTATATAATCATTATTGACCATGGTACATCCCATAGATGATGACAGTAGAGGGCAAAACAGGATATTTGTTCTTTATTCATTTGAAGAATACATATCAAGGGGACATTAGGGATTGACCTTCAAGGATTTTACAGTATGGGGCAGGACCAGCCAGGCACTTACCAAATAATCACACTGGGAAATGTAAACTTGCATTTTTGTGTGGTAACTACCACCACATGTGGTGCTAGGAGGCATCTGTCTCACCTGCTGAGTTTAGAACTAGAAGCTGGAGGGCAGCCCTGGTGGCTCAGCGGTTTAGCGCCGCCTTTAGCCCAGAACCTGATCCTGGAGACCCAGGATCGAGTCCTGCGTCGGGCTCCCTGCATGGAGCCTGCACTCCCTCTGCCTGTGTCTCTGCACCCCCCTCTTTCTCTTTCTCTGTCTCTCATGAATAAATAAAATCTTTTAAAAAGCTAGAAGCTGGAGAATGAGTAGCAGTGGTATTAATTCAGCAAAAAGAGGGGGCAGACAGTCCAGGCAGGGCACATGTGCAAAGGCCCTGTGGTGGGACTGTGCATGGTGTGTTTGAGGGACTGACATGAGGCAGATGATGGTGGAGTAGTGCAGAGTGCTGGGGAAGCCTGGGGCAGGAATGAGGCCAGAAAGATTTTCCTTAGTCCCCTTCCCTTCCTGTGTAAATTGAGCACAGAGTGTGAAGCCATTGGCCAGAAGAAAGCCATTAGATGACCTAAGTTTATTTTTTATTATTTTTTAAAGATTTTATTTATTTAATCATGAGAGAGACACAGAGGCTGAGACACAGGCAGAGGGAGAAGCAGGCCTCCTGCGGGAAGCCCAATGGGGGACTCGATCCCAGCACCCCAGGATCACGCCCTGAGCCAAAGGCTCAACCACTGAGTCACCCAGGTGCCCCTAGATGACCTACGTTTAAAGTACCAGCTGAGATTATGTGTGTAATTTTGAATGGCCTCTAATGGAAATTCTTGACTAATGCCAGAGTGATCAAGAACCACAACCCATTTTTGTGATCAACACCAAAAAGCAAGATGATATTGTTGTACCATATACATCATTCACCATCACACATGATTTTCTGGTTGTTGTGCAAGATCTGTAACAGTTTGCTTTGGTTTCCCTGCACACGGTGTTTCTTAGGGAACGTGGGGGTGGGGCAGGCAGGTGGCAGAGCCAGAGTGGAACTGAGAAGTGGGGTTGGCTTATCGTGAAGGCCCCCGTGATCTCCGTGTTTTCGGCGTCACTGACTCAGTTGCCAGGCAGCAAGTGCAGTTGAAGGTAGACCCTCCCAGGCCCCGTGACAGCAGGAGATAGTATTGCTGTGGTCCCCTCCACGGGCACTGGCCTCTACAACCTTTGTTCCCTCCCTCTGGAATAGGTTAATTCACTTGAGCTGTTTCAAGGATTGGGTAGTAATGTGTTTGGGTGGGTCCAGAATTGGAGGGCAGTTTTCCTCCCTCCCCGAAAAACAGCTCCTGTCACAGTGCACGTGGAGAGAGCAGCCCAAGGTAGGGGCTTAGCTTGACCAGTATCCAGATGTCTTAACAACCAGGTCCTTTCAAACCAGGAGTGCCTGTGTCCCCACAACCTTATTTTATGCTGAGCTGGGAAGAGCGGAACATGTCAGAGGATGAGAAGGAGCTATGACAGGAGGGATGAAGGGGAAGGAAGGCTGGCAGCTACACGAGGTGTGTTTAATGTGACTGCTCAGAGTCCCAGGGTAAATAGGTGCGACTACAAATAGTATTTTGTTCCCCAAAAGCAAGGTCACTGGGCTTATGCCCCAGACAGTAGACCCTAATCCATCTCCAATGTGCACAGCTCCAATCCCAGGGTTGTGTCTCCGCATGTCTGAGGACAGAACTGGGCCCTCACCAAATTATTTTAGGTCATAGTTGTCATCAAAACCCAGGTCTCTGGTTTCCAGCTAGAAAGGGGTAGAGAAGGAAGCCGCTTAGAGGCAGGTGCATTGGCATCAGCAATAAATGGCCCACAAAAATCATAAAATGCTAACAGCCTAACTACACACTTGAGACGAGCAGGGGCAGGCAGCTGTACCTGTTCCCGAATAATTTCTGAGACACACAGCATGAACCCTCACCAGGATGCAGCACAGAAAAAAGACTAGGAATTTCAGATAAAGAGAAAAATACATTAACCTTACAATAATTTTTCTAATATATAGGGCTCTTTTTTATTATCTGAAAAGTGCACTTATGTGTTATGTTCCCAGAAAATACTGGATAAGTGAGGTATTTTTGAATACATGGTTATTTGCATAGGTTTGTATGTTGTCAGTTGTACAATCAAGCAATAAAGATTCCTGTGTCTGCTATATTTTAAGAAAGGAATGGGCAAAGGAAAATGTTTTCTAGCCTCAGTAGAAAAAAAAAATTATCATCTCCAACTACGAACTGCAATAGTCAACAGTAAATTCAGTCAACATGTTTTTAAAATTTGACAGATTCTATGGAAGTGTGGATTTTTAAGAATATGTAACTTAATGAAATAGGACACTCTAAAAAGGTGTGTTTGCAGATGAGTCCTCGTGATTACAGATGTGCTATTTCATGCAGACTGTATTGTGACAGTTCTCATGGTGGGAGCCTCGGCACTAAGTGGAGGGTTCTGGCTGAGTTCTACCAACAGTGACCCTGTGCTTCTGTTCCAGGCTATCGAGAGTGCCATTGGTGGCAATGCCTATCAGCACAGCAAAGTGAATCAGTGGACCACAAATGTCGTAGAACAAACTTTAAGCCAACTCACCAAGCTGGGAAAGCCATTTAAATACATCGGTAATGCATTTTTGCTTCTTGTATATATTGCTGGTGGTTGGTGACATGCTGGTGAGAGGCGAGTGTGGCAGTGTGATGTCTGACCTCAAAGCACCCGGTAGGGGCAGGTCACTGTATTGTGTGCATTGCCACCCTCCTGGCCTGTTCAGCAGCTCAGACAGTTGCAGGGCGCACATCACAGCATTTCCCAGCACTTCAGATCAGATGCTTTTACAACAGGCATGTGGTGCGGGACAGGGACGGGTGTGACTTGTCACTGTCACAGGGCCAGGCAGTCTACCCCGATAGCCGTTAGCCCAAACACCAGCCACGGGTTCTTCGTACATATGCTGACAGTAGGCTAAAAGAAATGTGTGTTGCCAAGCAGATCTAATAAAAGTTTGTTTTAATTGAAGTGACCTGTGTGATTATGCAGAAGAACGGAGCGGGGTTACACACAGCGAGTTCCTGCTTCTGGGACAGCTCCACTGACGGTACGGTTCTCCACTGTCCTCTGCAGGCCTGTCGTGGGCTCTCCCTGCAGGCTCCGCGTGCTCCTTGACCCTGCTGAGATCTAGAGTTTTCTGAACATGTGCTCGGATGTTTCAGGTCTTTGAAAGCATGTTTATTAGAGTCCCCTTTAACACTCTGTATAGGGAAGAGTCTGAGCAGCCTCATCTCTGTGCCACACAGAAGCCCAAGAAGTGAGGCTAGCGCGCCCATCTCCCTGAGTTGAGCGCTCTGTGCCTTCTCCCCGCAGGCAGCTGCACGGTGCGCTGGGAGAACAAGACCATGTACTGCATTGTCAGCGCCTTCGGGCTGTCCATCTGACCGTCGGCGGCCCTGCCTTCCCCCTCTGCCCCGCTCGCCGCCTCTCCTGACGGCCACGGATCCGGTGAACGCTGTCCTTGTGCTCTTTCAGTGTCTCTCGTGGCGCTCTCACAACGTGGAGAAAAGGCAGGTGACTGCCCTGTTCTGTGAACGGCGCATTCCATGAGAGGCTAGTCATCCCAGCGGCCAGGCCTGTGCTGCCACTTGTCTTAACTCTGAACATTTCTTCCCAAAGGTGCTAAAAACTGAAATCTGCTAGTTTGAAGCTTTCTCTCTCTCTGAATGACTCAGATACACTAATTTTCCATACTTTGTACTTTGGTTAGAATAATAAATTATTCCACTTTAAAGTTTGTATTTTTCTTCATAGTCTAAATAATACTACAAATGAATTCTTCAGTTTTCAGTAGTGACTTTAGAATCTATAGAATTGCAAAACCAAAAAGGAAGTTACAATTTGGCGTCGGTCCCCTCCAATATAAGGATTTGCTGCTTTGATGTGAGGGCCCCGGATCCTGCTGGCTTCTGGAAGCGTGCCCGCTGGTCCCTGCTCTGGCCAGAGCTCTCAGCCCCACATGCTGCCCGGTCTGCCATGGGGCGGCTCCTACCTCAGTGTTCTCCACTTGTCAGTGGCAAGCCTCCGAAAAATGTTTTAGTACTTTGGGGCTTCCAAAATGCTTTCATGATCATTTTTCAGCTACAATTAGGCCCCTATTTATAAATCTGCAAACACGTTTGGAGGTTATTGGACTGATATTTTTTATCTAAGGAGGGAGATGGGCCCCTGCCCCAGTCTGGGACCTCACCCTTTGCTCATCCATGGGCCACATTCACACAGGGATTAAAACACACTCTCGTGTCCGCCTGCCAAAATGAAGAATGCACTTTGTCCCTGAAGCACTTCTGCCTGAATGGCCAAATTAACTCCACAAGAGCAAATAAATCACATAAGGATCGAATATTTAAAATTTATTAATATTTACCAGAAAGGAAGTTTCAGAATGAAGCCATTCACAAAGTGTAAGTTTGCCATAAATAAACATTTATTCACTTTTGACTGATACAGTGATCATTCTGTGATCAGTTACTGTGCTCATCGACACAGTTCCAAGATCTCCTACATAGTTCTAGCTTTCCTTTTGAACTTAAAGTTTAAAGTTGTTTTTATTTTACAAATATTTACAGTAATTTTGTAAAAAGGCAGTTTTCAGTAGCAGAAAATTCTGTGTTTCACTGTGTGGGATTATAGTTACCAGTATATCAAACATGTCAAGTCAACAGCAGGATAACAAGATGTCACAGGCTAAAGCGACTTCCCTTGGGCCTGGGGAAAAGATTTGTAGCTTTCTTCCCAAAAGTCTAACCTCTAAGGCAACTGGTTTCTAAAATCTTCAAAATACATAAATATTTAGTGACTTAACTAGAAATCACTAGATGTCCCTTTTTACCATCCTGTCGAGCTTCCATGGTTTCCTCTGTGAGGAGGATTCCAGGAAGTAAGTCACTGACCATACCGTGACCAATTCAACACAACTGTACCTTCAGTAAATAGTTCACGGAATGCTTGAGGCTGGTGACATTTGTCTTGTAACCTGCCCATTTAGTGGGCTGGGTTTACATAATGTATCTAAACTTTTATTGCAATCTGTAATTATGTACAGGAACAATCTTACAAACCTTGAATATATTTTATATATCCCCTTCTCTAGCCTTTCAAATGGGGCTGAAGAGAGAGAAAACTGCATCACTTCACTGCTGTAATGATTTAATAATAAATCAAGCAGACCTATTACCCACACGGATAATGATGCTCTCCCTAGGGAAGCTGAAATACGTACGGTCATCTTCCAGGTTCCCCTAGACTGGACCAGTGTAAAAAATTACCCAAAGATGATGTTATTCAAGCCATTACCATGGAAGAACTAAAGTCAGCCCTTTGAATTTACAATTGAAGTTTGCAAAACTTTGATACTCTCCAAGAAAAAAACAATTTTCTTGCTACTGTCTACAATTTCTGGCAGACTTTAGTGTTTTAATCTAATACCTATGGCATATATACTACATGCTAAGTGCTATATACGTTAAGCAAATCTTTACATGGAGTGCGTAATATGTTGATCTTTATATGATACACCAGAGACAAGACTGAGAATGCACAATTTAACAGAGAGCCATTTTCCCCTTAAGTACTTTCTTTTATAATTTTGTTTCCAACTTAGTTACAAAAAGCAAATAAATACTCCCATATTTTCATTTCAATGACTTGGTGCCATGAAGAATCAAGTATGAAGAGATCAGTCATCAGTTTATAATTACACTATAGGACAAAGACAAGTTTTAAAAAGTTCTAATGTATATGGCTAAATGCCTCAAGTAGTTTACATTTGCTGATAAATAAAAGCATTCCAAATTATGGACATTTAATAATGATTAAAACTTGTAAACTATATCACATACTAGAATACATTAATCAGCACAAGTAAGTTTTCATCAATTTACATAAATTATTTCTAGTTAGAAGTTGAAAAATGTGGTAACAGAAAAATTCTTCCAATACCTTGGAGTACACGGAATCAAAAAAAAAAAAAAAGTAATAATTAAAAAAAAAAAAGTAATCACACCACTGAAAATGTAAAAACCACGTAGACTTGAATTACCCTTGCAGTAATACAGCTGTTTTAATCCAAACTTTTATATTTACAAGGTTTTAAAAACAAATGGAATCCATATTAAAGGTACATTATCACTAAGGTTTAAACAGAAAGATGTGAAGCCATAATGAGAAGTCTCTCATGAACCTCTCTAAGGGCCCAGCACTACCTAGAGTGAATACAATTTTTAGCTATTTGAGAGTTAATGCATAGATGAAGGAAACGTAGGTACTGCTTGCGGAGCGGAACAACCCTACCCTATGCTGCTGCATCTGCCAAGACGCCATCAATCAGGATGTTAGCCATGACCGTACGGTAACGGTTCAAGAGAGACGTTATTGTGCATTGTCAAAGGAAAAGGAAAGGAGAGCTCTATACCAGCCTTCTACACTTTGTCTTTGACAAAAAGGAACTGGCAACTCTCCAGGGCCTTCTCTGATGCCACAGATTCAGCAGCTCCAGACAACTTTTCTCTTCCCTGGCCACTGGGGAGCAGGGCATGATTCCCAGCAAGTGACCTTCCACCCAAAGATATGCTTTCCACAAGTCATCCAAAATGTTTTACTTCTTTCATCTGTTTCAAATGTGGAACTGAAAAATTTTTTCAAGATAAAAAAATTTATAATAATATATCAATCCTTTGTCTAGCTTTTATTAAAAAAATAAGTTCCACGGGGTGTTCTCTCTTAATGGAGTTGTAGAAATGACAGCTTATAGGAACTGTAGTGGATACCCTCTTCCCCACCCCGCACCACATCCGTTCCCATTCATGTATGTAATGCTCACATGCACACGCGTGTGGACACAGGCCCTTGGAAACTATGGCAGCAAGACCTCTCCCCTGGAGCTGGCTCTTGTCATCTTACCCTTTCCTTATGAACCTCAGCCAGTCCTCCTCAGACCCCACAAAACTAGTTCTGCCCAGTGGCCGTGAGGGGCTAGCACCCACCTGCCCACCATTGCCCTAATGAGCCACTGCACAGGCATTTTGGACAGGAGTTCCTAGTCACTTAGGATGCTCGGTTAGCCAGAGCGCCGGCCGCTCCAGGGGGAAGGTCTGCCCCCAGGAGACAGGCACAGAAACAGGCTTCCTTTGAGTTTCAAAGGTGGAAACTGGTACAGGGCAGGAAGAAAGGAGGAAAGAGGAGACCTTCACCGTGCTTATGACCTCATTCATAAGGGTTTTCCATGGACTCAGAATGAGCAATTAAAAAAAAAATTCACTAAAAACAGGAGTAATTACCTCCTCGCCACTAAAAATGAACTCTTTCTCATCTGAAATCTTTGAAAAAGGAATTGGCTGTTCATGCTTGTTATCAGCACCTCTCTTCTCAAATAAAGGCAGCCGCTCTAACAATTAATTTGGCCCAATGGTTAAATTTGTCCTTGGTTTTGGTTTTCCTTTCAAAAATATGTAAACACAGAAGGACCAGGAATCCTCTGCTTCTGAGACCAGGCCGAACACCAGCAGTGGCAGAGGCAGTCAGGAAGCGGCGCGGCAGCAACGCGTCGGCCTGGGACTCAGTCACTCTCAGATCCTTCTTTGTACTGTGCCCGGATGGCCTGGCCGTTCTGCAGGGGCATTTCTTCATAGTCGCTCCTGTCATGAAAGAGACCCTAGATGCCATGTGGCTTTTGACAGCTCCTCATCTATTCTCTTGCACACTGATGTGCCATTCTAGCAAGAATGCCGCACATCACAGCTCTGCGCTCCCCATTTCCATAGCCTGCTGCTCCTGCCGGCTCCTCACCCCCCTCAGGGCCCAGGGCCCGCCGCCAGGAAGAACTGTTCCTCCTGTGGTCACCACCCGTGGGAAGTGTTCAAAAAATGGAACACCACTCAATCTAGTCAGAACAATGTGAAAAATAGAACACTGTGGGATCACAGGGCATTCCCAGGTAAAAGAAACATCACAATGCCTTGAAAATCATTTTAGAATGATTACAGCCTGTTCAGCAGACGCATAAAACCGGGCCAAATGCTCACTATCGGACAGCTTTCCGAGAGGCAGGGACTTACCCATAGATCACATCATCGTCAGAGTCATTCAGCATGGAGAATGCAGGGTTGTCTTTCAGCTGCGACTCTGAGAAACCACAAAAACATTTTTATGTTATTAGCCTGGGGAGCCAGGATGCTACAGAAAAAGGATAGGAGTCAGAGAGGGCAGGATTCAAGTCCCAGCTTCCACCGTTTATCATTTGTGGGACCTGGACAAATCTTGCCTCTCGAGCATTTTCTCACATACAGGCTGGGGCTGCATCACTACTTGGCAGTCTGGTGGGCAGAGCGCGTGGTGGAAGCTCCAGGAGGAGACAGACTCCAGGAGGGGCCCTCCATCGGGAGCTGCGATCCGGCTATTATGTTCTCCCAAGTCCCAAGTCCACCTGGGAGCAGGGGCAGAAAAAACCCAGGAGACCAGGAGACGCCAGCCCTGCTCCCTGCCACCCCTGGGAAGGAAGCCACTTTGTCTAGTTTCTTCATCTCAGAAGGAAGTAACTGCACCTTCGTTAAAGTGGCTGTGAGGCATTTTGGCACTTTGGGAACTCACACAACACAGGAGTCGGGTGGTGGGCCTGAAATGCTACGCCCCTGCCCAAGTTCCAGGAAGTTCCTGCCCTTTCGGCCTTTCACAGTCTGGTTCTTCTTTGGAGGGGGGAGTGGTACACAATGGCTTTCTGAGCAGCCATGGCATGAGTGTTCAACAGATGTGGCTTCGCATGGCTGAGGGACACGCTCGGGCTCAGATCCGCTAACAAAACACCTGTTTCCATGCTGGGCTCTGATGACACAGCACATGCTGTGTTCTAACTACAACTCAGGGCTTACACCAAGACTTACTTCGTCTTTTTCCGCTACCGAGTTTTGGGGCCCAGCCCTGACAGGGAACCCGGGGGATGGGTCCCGGATTGCAGTGAGGCCATCTGACCAGCCAGCCAGCCCCAGGGTGGCTTACCATACAGGGCGTTCTTCGACGGAGAGTACACAAAGGCCAAAGTGTAGAGGTAAAAGTTCAACAAGCCGTAGAAAGATAAGAATTCAGCTGGTGACACCGTCAAGGGAAATCACCAGCCCCGGAACTGGTGTCTGGCTGCCCCCTCTAAGCACCAGCAGTCCTTTCTACTGCTGACCGCCAGCGAGGACCCCACGGTGCCACAGCCCAGACAGCAGGACACCACAGGGCAAGCCCACAGCCAGAGGTTACGATAACCTTTCAAGGTCACTTGTTGATAACAGGTGCACCTTGTTCTTTTCTACCCATGGAAACCTCTGGAGGTGGTGGGGCCTGACGTGATCAAATTACACACAAAGAACAGAGCCCCATGCACACATATGGGTAAATCGAGAATGAAATGAAAAACTAGAACGGTCTATCAAACCAGTCGTTCTTAATCTTTTCTGCATTACAGACCCCCCTCTGAGATGCCGATAAAAGGTTTGTATGAAATCCAGCCAGTAAAATTTGAAAAATCCTGCATTAATTCTAAGGACAGGAAGAAGCCCAAGGAAAAGAACCTACATGAAAGGGATTAACTCTAAAGCACCCCCTGATGGACGCCAGCAACGCCGGGGGAGCGGCAAGCTCTGGAAGCTGCCAAGCAGCCGAAGAGCTTAGTGGGAGGCAAGGAGCCTGCCTGCTGGCCTCCGGCACACTCACATCTGGGTGATGGGGAGAGACACTCAAAACGGGCTCAGCCTCTCCTTGGTGCTCTGCGGGGAGAAGTGGGCACCACAGACTGATGCTGAGTCCTGAATGGTGCCTGGATTCCTGAAGAATCCAGGGACAGGGGAGCAGGGGGATGGGAGAGCAGCTGGGAAGTGACTCCCTCTGGAATGGTGGGGCCCATGACACACAGACGCCCCAGTGACCTGCCGCTTCTGCATGGCCCTGACACACTAACCACTCCCGGCACAGCGTGGGCCTGAGACCTGTCGGCTTCCAGTGAAAAGGATATAATTCTGGTAGTGAGTTGACAGTTCAGCTACAAAATTGTCTTGTAATACTTGTGCTCCAAACCTTAAATAAAGGATGACGATGCTGAAAAGAAGGAGGAAGGACAGTGAGTAAACACAGGCGAAGAAATGGCCTCAGCTCCACAGCACTCATTCCATTCACCCCGGTCCCACGGTCCATTCACTACAATTTCTGCACGAACCTGGGCACGCGCGCACGCACACACACACAGCCCCCCCCCCCCCCCCCCCCCCCCCGCCACAGGTGTTTGGTCTCAGATCCAGGAGGGCCGCTGCTGGGACAGAAGCAGGTGGCCGCCGGCACGGGTGCCCTGAAGCACCCGCTCGGCATGGCTCCTTCCCTTCTCACGCTGCCTTAGGTCTCCTTTCCCAGACCAGCTCCTCCCACATGACAAGGCCCTGAGGAAAGTCGGCTTCCCCCAGTCACATTTCCCTCCTCAGGCTCGGCGATTCCCACGGTGAGGGAGCATGGCACCTCTGTCCAGACATAATGATGACACGGAGCTCCGCAGCCAAGCGGCGCTCCCCTGAGCGTCTCCAGTGTCTGAGCCAGCACCCTGCGCTCGTCTCCCCTCCCCGTGGTCCATTCACACAGAGCCAGAGGGACCCCTAACCAACTGTAAATCAGAGCCTCCCACCTCCTGGCTTCGATCCCTCCCAAGGGTTCCCATCACTGAAAATAAACTGGGGCTCCTCCTGCTGGCGTGCAGGGCCGGAGCTCACCTCTCCGGGGGGCCGCCTGCCCTCCCTCACCTCCTCACCTCCCCTGGCACTCCTGCTCCTCTTACACTCACCAAGCCACCTGCTGTCCCCATGACTCCTCCCTCAGGCCTCAGGCCAAGTGTCTCTTCTGCAGAGACGTCCCCTCCCGTCTAAAGCAGAATCTCTCCTGCCATCATCACATAGTTTTTATTAGGGGGCTTATGCTATTTATCTACTTGTTTATCACCATCTTCCTCCATTAGAATAGCAACCCGGTGATAGGGAGGAACCTGTCGGCCTGCTGACCAGAGCACACACTCCATACATGCTTTTTGGACAAATAAATGAGTCCCTTTGAAACTTTTATGAAGAAAGACCGTAAAGGCAGAATGACTTCTAAGTCAGACTCTACAGAAGGCATCTCACTCCCAAACCTGTGGACTTGGCATGAGGGTGAAGACATGTGAGGGGATGTGAGGGGGATGTGGGGTGTGTGTAGGGGGGGTGTGTGAGGGGATATGAGAAAATGCATGAGGGAACGTGAGAGGTTTGAAAGTCTAAGTGTTTATGAGAGGGTGTGAATATGTGAGAGTATTGTGAGGTAGTGTGTGAGAGTGTGTATGGTGTGTGAGAGGGAGAGTGTGAGAAAGTGTATGAGGGGGTGTGAGGATAAGAGTGTGAGTGTGGAAGGGATGTGAGTGTGTGTGTGTGTGTGTGTGTGTGTGTGTGTGTGTAGGGATATGAGAAAATGTGTGAGGGGATATGAGAGTATGTGAGAGGTTTGAGAGTGTATGTGTGTATGAGGGGGTGTGAGCATGTGAGCATTGTGAGGTAGGGTATGAATGTGAGAGGGAGTATGTAAGAAAGTGTGAGTGTGTGGGGGGTGGGAGAGTGAGTGTGAGGGAATGTGTGAGGGGGTGTGAGAGAGAGGTGTGTGAGGAGTGTATGTGTAAAAGAGCATGAGGGCGTGTGAGGGAGCCTGTGTGAGAAGCAGAGATCACCTGTGCACATGCGCTGAGGAAGGGCTGCCTACAGGACACCCGCACTGCTGTTTCCAGGTGAAAGCAGATGCCGAATGGAGAGCGCTGAGATCGTGTGGTATGATGGGCAATGAGCACGACTTGGATGGGAAGGGACATGGGTGCCCACGGGAGGCCAAAACTCAGGCAGCGGGGCACCCTACAGCTGCCCTACAAAACTGGCCTCTCAGAGCCCCATGTGGCTCCCAAGGAAAACAGCCGGCAGCCATTTATTTGCCACCCAAACTGCCAAAAAGAAAGGCAAGTGACTATAATCTTTCCCTCTGGACTCGGATTTTAGCAGAAAGAAGCAAACACAAACAGCCAAACAATGATTTGGCAGGCATTCACAGAAACGACCTGGTCACCTGGGCCTCACTCAGCCTCTGCAGCCTCCCACCACAGCCTTCCCCCACCCAGCGTCCTTCCCCTGGGGCCATCGCGTGGTGGTTCAAAGACACCCATGGTACCGAATTCAAATACAAATACACAGTCCTCTCCTTGGAGCATCAAAAGGTCGCCAGGCACCAAGTATGAGGTATTCTAGTTCTCAACCCCACACTGGGCTGTGGCCACTCCACCCGCATGGCCCAGGGCCCGCAGGCCTCATCTACGCTCGTCATTCCCCGGGGCATTTATAACACAATGTGAGCTCTCTTGGCCACTGGGGATACTCAGTGCCTGCCCTGAGCAAGAGGCCCTCTGACCCAATGAACAGATCTGGCTAGAAATGCACTGAAATTAATTCTGTGAAAGGGGAGAAAAGATATTCATGACAGGAAAATACAAATTCGCTGTTTTGCTTCTTTCAAGGAATAAAGTCTTCTTACCTAATAACAAGCACTACAAAAGTCAATGCAGTCAAAAATTTTAACCTGAGATCTGAAAAAGAAAGAAATACCTCATTAAACCACTTTGGAAGTAAATTCCATTCTTACCACAGGGAGCTTAAGAAAAAAAAAAAGACAAATAATGAACCGAGCCTCCTGAACAAAACCCCTCCTCCGTCTGAACTTTAAGCCTGTATGCACCTGAAGCCCAGAAGACATGCGCGGTCCCACCTGCCCAGAGTCGAGGAGGCACCCCAGGGAGACGACGGCCATTGTTACTTGGTTGTTCCAGATTGAGAGAAGGGATCCATGTGAGCAGATGACTTGCCCTAACTCGGGACTAGGAAAAACCGCCCTGGCCACCTCCTCGGCAAGGTACAATTCTGGGAGGATCCACCCAGGGCCCCAGGTGGCTTCCACCTCATAGGCCTCCCAGTGCTGGCCCCAAGGCACTGTCTAAAAGGCCCAGAGTCGCCCATTCAGCCCTGCTGTGGCTCCTCAGGGACCGAAGGTGCTTGTCCCCAGCAAGAGGGAGTGGGACAGGTCCCATCCAGGTCAGGCCCTTGCTGGGTGGGCTCCCGAACAAGAGGCCAGCTGTGCGGCCAGCTCCCAGCTTGCCTGGCCTTGGGCAGTTCGTGATGGGGCACTTACCTACATAAGGCATGTGACGCAGCTCGGAACAGGCCCGCACGATCAAGAACAGAAGGTATAAAATATACACGGCTGCCACCACCATGAAGAAAATCTTCATTCCCTAGAATGACACACGATGGCAGCTGAGTAAGAACAGGCGCTCGGCCCTGCTCCTCCTTCCAACGCCACGGCAAGCAGGAAAACCGAGCATCTTTACAAGGAGCCTAGAGTCCTGAGGGTCTCTCCATGACAGAGAACAAGAGCGTGTTCCTCAACCAGACTCGCTGCTCGGCCTTCTGTGAGCCACGTGGCTCACCCGGGGACAGCCCCGGCCCTGCTTGGCCCCATGAGCCAGAGTCCAAGCTCCCTCTGCGGGGCCCAGGATGCAACGGGAGCTCAGCACACCAGTGCTGGCTCTGCAAGCCTCAGGCTTCCAGCATTCCCTCTAGTAACAGACACAGGCCACTGATTGAGAAGGGGACACAAAGGTGACCACAGCCACGGTGACAGCTGCCTTGCTCAAGTCCTTCCGAGTGCTGGCCAAGGGCTTTGGGTTCCTGCTCCATTCAACCTGCATGGCAACTCTTCAGCAGGGACGGCGCCACCATCCCCTTCTACAGAGGGAGAGCACGGGGACAGCAGGGGCTGGGGAGGTGGGAGGCTTGACCTGCAGGCCACTTGGGAAGCTGGCACGCTGGCCCAGGTACCCACCCTGGTGACCTAAGACCCCTGACCACCCCTCAGTTTTCACATGAGAACCGGACAAAAGCTCCAGTGACAGATTAGCAGGAACCTATTTATCTCAATCTGGGTAGTGACACTCAACCAACAGCCCTGTAGATCTGTCACTGGGGTCTGCAGAATCTTCCCTGAGAATGTGTCAATACAGCTCTTCCCTGTCCTCTCCTTTCATGTCATGCCCCTAGAGAAGGCTTCTCTGAGGCTTACCCCCTCCCACACATGGCCCCAAGCCTTCCCGGGGTGTAGGTGCCCCGCCTCGGGTCTCCTGCAGGCCTTCCTCCCCACCCAGCACCACCCACAGCCCTGCCCAAGGCCTCTGCCAACTTGGCGCACGGCTCCAGGCAGCTCTGCAACAGCACCGCCCTTCCCTGGCCCAGAATACCTCCGCTCCTCTCCAGTTCCAGGTTCAGCCCCTTCCCCCAAAAAACCTATTACAGCATTAGAAGACTAAAAGACAAAGGACAAAACACAAATAGACACCTCCTCCCCTAGAAACTTGGGCCCACTGTCCCTAAGGACACAGGGACGCTGCACACCAGTCTGTACTTACTACTAAGCTTTTTCTCCCTCACAAGGTCCTATATTCTTTGAGGGCAAAGATCATAGCACATGGCTCATAAGGCATACACTGAGCAACCTTCAAAACTCCTCAAACTTCTAAATAATGGAATGAAAGACTACCAGTGCTCCCCTGCAAAAATCTGGCTAAGAATCATGTGCTCAGACTACTCGCTATGACATGTGTAGTCTCAACACAAGCCACACATCTTTCAAGATAATCATCATTCACTAAACCTCCCTCTTTCTCAGAGGCCATTCCCATAAAGAACCACAGTTTTTATCACTTTACAGGAGGCTCTGCAAAGCATCCAGAGAAATGGTGGCGATCACCCAAGCTCAGGATTCAACCCCGTCATGCCTCTGGGATTGCCCTGCTGAGACCATGCCTTCTAGATACCTCACAGGCTCCCTCTGGCCCCGGGGCCCCTCTCACATCCATGCCCTGGCTAGGCAGCCAGCCGTGCCCAGGAGGGGCTGCCCCGTGAGAGGCCTTGGGATGGCAATAAACCCAGAGATTTGAGGGAAAGCTACATATAGGGCCACTAAACTGAGTGCCACTTACTGACCCCTGTGTAAAATAAACACTGGACCCCCTACTTGAAAATACAAAGAATTCTAGGTTTTGGTGAGAGCAGAGCATTACCCAGGGTGCTGTGTCCTGTTGCTGCTGTGCCTACAGGCCCACACCAGCCAGCCTGGCCACACCATTTATTCTCTTGGAAACATTTCTCTACTTTAGAGAATTAAATCAACAAAATGAACAAAACAGATTTCTTAATTGCTCTACAATCCTCCTAAAATCTGATACACTTTCTGTGCCTCAACCATAAACCGAGGAATGAAGCGACAACTTCATTTTAAAAAGCTTATTTTTCATACTACTCAAACACATTCCAAATTTTGTACCCATGAACCTTCTATAGTCTCCCTTAACCAGCCAGTTAGCAAAGTCATTTCAGCAGTACTATTTAAGTTACAAAATTCAGTAATTTTTAAAAATAGCATTTTAGAAAAACCCACAGCCATCGCTAATAATCCTTACCTGAAAATTTCCTGTGTCAACTCGATACTGGTACATTGGATCGTGTAATTCATTAACTCTGAAAATATAGTATTATTAAAAAAAATCACAGATTAATAACTAGCTTACTTTTCATTTTTTGCTTTCATCTGGCTTTTATTTTTTCTAAGATTTTATTTATTTGACAGAGAGAGTAGGAATGGGGGCAGAGGGAAAGGGAGAAGCAGACTCCCAACTGAGCAGGGAACCCCATTGTAGGGCTTGATCCCAGGACTCCAGGATCATGACCTGAGCCGAAGGCAGATGCCTAAACGACTGAGCCACCCAGGTGCCCTTCCTTTGGCTTTTAAAGAAACTTATTAACAGCAGTGCCTAGCTGGCTCAGTGGGTAGAGCATGCAACCCTTCATCTCAGCGTCATGAGTTCAAGCCCCAAAGGGGCTTTTATTATTTAAAAAAAATAGGGGCTTTTTTATTTGAAAAAAAATAAATCTTTTAAAACTTTATTAACATAAACTACTTACCAACCCATAGTAAAAGACTTTTTAAGAAGTAATCCTAAATTTATGAGAAACCCTAAATTTCACATTGAAAATGCCTCCAGTGCTACTAAACTATTTGCCTGCAGTTGTCATTACTGTGAAGCTACAGTAATTTTGTTACAAAAAAAAAAAAAAATCCCTCTACTATCTCTCCTGCAATGTAACCAACTACTTTCGGGCACCTTTTCAATGGAACGTATGGGCATTGGGAATAGACGAGCACACAAAGAAAGCTATACAGAAGTAAACGCCAGTTTCCATGCAACTCATTTTAAAGTGAAACTGGGTAACTGAGTAGTTGAAGAAGCAGAGACAGGGCAGGGAGACGAGGTGGGCTGAGCGCTTGCATCACTGGGCCGTGGAGTGCGACGTGCCAAGTGTCAAAACCATACCCCTGGAACAGAACTCAGAAAATCCTACTAGGGTGCCTGGGGCTATGACTACATGAGGCTTCAGCGGTGGTCCCATTTTACAGAAGGACAAAACTACTAATTCCGCTAAGCGTCAGGAGCTGGTGCAGGGATGGGGAGTTCACAGACACAAGCCCAAGGAGAAACTAACGTTTCTGTGGGCAGGGGCGAGCCAGGACCCATGAGCATCATTCCTACAGAAGACGATGTCTGCCACTTTGAAGGAGAAATCTAAAACGACATAGTCTTTTTTATTGTCCTTTTGAGACTAGAACTGTGCTACCCTTACGTGCCAGTCACGCTAAAACAAATCCTCGATTCAAGTCATACTGTCAAGTCCTGAAATCCTGGTGACAGATTCCAGCTGGGTTCACAAAATACAGTAAGACTCCGGATCTGTCCTCCGTTGTCAAATGCTTCCCATGCCTAAAGTTCCACACATAATAGAATTACTCACGTCTGCCATATTCCCAGTGTGACAGAAGCCAACCACAACAGTCCGACAATGAAGAATTTGGGCAAATAGAAAGTCAAACACTTCCTTTCTCCCTAAAAATAAAAAATGGTAAGAAATGATTTAGTAATTCTGGCAAACCATTAAGTACTAGAAGTACACACTAGATCAGAGGTACTCAAGTCATTTCTACATCCTTCTGCTGACTAGGGCTGAACACAGATTCTCCAGGAGCAGTTTATCTGCAGGAGCAGCACCAGAGCGTGGACCAGAAGGACCAGGTCCCCGGCACCCTCGGGCAGGGCTGAGGGCTGATGCTCACCTGAACCCGTATCCCGTGGTACACGCACAGCCAGAAGAGCAGCAAGGCACAAAGGAACACAGACTGGAAGAGATCGTCCAGCATGCCTGGAAACCAGCTGTTCACCAGGAAGGAGAGGGGGAAGAACGGATCTGGAATGCAACCAGCAGAAAGGCCTGGTGGAGGCAGGCTCACCCCACCCAGCCTGGGGCCTCCGTCCTCTGCGAGGGCAGAACTCAGTCACCCTCTCCTCAGTCGGAGCCAAAGGGAGGTAGCGAACTAAAGGCTGTTTTGTTTTCCAAAAAACCTAAAAGCCAATGAACAGATTGCTCCAGTGATCATTACAGAGTGCCGTCTGCTTCCGCCATCCGCTCCTCCCCGCAGGCCTGGGAATCCCGGGGCTGCGGCTCTGGAAGCAAACGCCTTCTGAAGCAGGGGAGGAGGAACAGACGGCAGTGTTTGCCGCCTTCAGCCAAGTTCCAAGACGGCTGTGTCTGTAGCCCTTCCAGGTTTCAACTACCAAAGCAATCACTTATTCGTGCAAGCTGCCAGGCATCTGCCTCGTCCCAGTACACCACCACACACGCGCTCTGGGGGATGCGGCCACCTGTTCCTTCAGGGGCTCCCAGGCTCTTCTGGAGACTCTGGGGCCAGACGGGCTCTAGGACACCTTGCAGCTTTAAGCTTTAAAGGGGAAAGCTCCAAAATAAAAATGGGCACCTACCGTTGTAAAGCAGCAGCAGAGGCAGAAGAATGGACATCCACTTCTGCTCCATCCCCCAGTCTCGCATGGAAAACTTCCGGAGGGAATGTGCAAACAGGCACTGCAAACCAAATCAGGAACGCAAGTCACTGTTTTTGCTGACACCTCACTTAGTACCACATTAAGCCTTCCCAGAGTGATGGTCAGCCAAACCTCCCTCCAAGTTACCCCTTGTTGCACAGACGGCTGAGAGCATTAGTGCCGACAGAGATAAGATGGTGAATCACTGGCAAGGAGCTGCGGGTAAGATGATCACAAGCTGCTCTCAGAGGGGCAGGAGGGGGCAGGGAATATAGTGGCCATAACTCCTCTGCCAAAGGGCAGAGCACCCACCCCTCCCACCTCCTCCTGGACAGACTAATTCTAACAGGTCGGCCCCACAGGGCCACCCAGGCACCTCCCTGGGGACAGGCCACATGCTCCCAGCCATGCAACATCTGCAGATGGCACCAGGGCTCCCCGAACAAAAGCTGAGGGAATGAGGCTGGTAACCATGGTCAGAGAATGTGTGTGTTTTCAAACACCTGCTTGAAGAAGCTGTGTTGAGCCATGAGAGTTTCTTTAAAGTACTTTAAAACACTATACAATATGTATAAAAGACCTGGAGGTTGTTTTGTTTTGATATTTATTTTGTTTTTTTTCTGTACTCTAACATAAGTCAATGATTTTCTAGGCAATTTGGACTTCCCAGGCTGGTGGGCCATTTCTCCCAGTCTGTGAGGCTTAGGCTCATTTCTTTGTTTAAGAACATCATGCCCTGGGTGCCAGCTCTTTGGGCCCCAGGGTGTGGCAGCAGACCTTCGGACAACAAAGATACTTCAAGAAACAGCAAGGATTTCTGCTGCCTGTAGTTCTCCACTCATCTTTAGTAAGTTCTTTAAGGGACTCCCTGGGTGAGGCTGGGACCACCATCCCAGCTCTCTGCAGACTCCACTGTATCTCAGAGCTAAGGATGCATGCACCACATCCCAATGCTGTGTCCTCCCAGCCCACCCAAACCCATGTCCCATGTCACCACCAACTGGCGCCTCTCTCACAGGTCTATCCCTGACAAGCCTATGTCCTTCTGTGTACAGTTAGACTGTGAAGCACAACGTGAGCCTTGGGTGACAACTCGAGTGGCCCCCACCACAAAGGGTGGACATATCTCCAAATGTTACACCCTCCATGTCAGCAAGGAGCAAGCAGCTGATAGGCAGAATGTGGCGCTGAGTACCAAGGCACATACCCTCTTCCTCCAGGATGTATGTATGTAGGTGTGTAGGTGTGTGTGTATCTATTTTCTTCTTCCAGTTTTAAATTCCCAACTTCACGGACCAGACTGGGCCCCTGTGTGATTGCTTTGCTTTAAGGGTAAGCATTCCCCGCCAAAGTTACAGGGTGCTTGTGGACACTGAACTCAGACCCCAAATGAGCCAAAAGCTTGTACTTCCAAACCCACTCATCTGAGGGGTTCCTCTTGAAAAGCCCAAAGACTGAGAGATCTGTTACAATTTTCCAAAGGTAAAACCGCAAGAATGTGCTGTATCTGCCTGGATAAAAAGAAGGTCATTTCAACAAGGCAGGTGATATGGCATTGTCATTGCACTCTGATGAGCATTTACTTAAAAGTTGGGGATTGGGCAGCCCGGGTGGCTCAGCGGTTTAGCACCACCTTCAGCCCAGGGCCTGATCCTGGAGACCCGGGATTGAGTCCCATGTCAGGCTCCCTGCATGGAGCCTGCTTCTCCCTCTGCCTGTGTCTCTGCCTCCGTGTCTCTCATGAATAAATAAATAAAATCTTTAAAAAATAAATAAATAGAATAAAATCTAAAAGTTGGGGATCTGTCATCACTGTAGTACTACACAGAGGTCCTTACTAACAGATGCCATGCTGCTCTTTTTGCATGACAGCATCCTAGCAGAAATACAGCATATTTGGTAATATCAGGTCAGCCCACTGGATGGAACATTTCAGCATTCAGATAAATCTCTCATGTGGTTCACACTTTTTTAAAATTTAAATTCAGGTTAGTTCGCATAGAACATAATATTGGTTTCAGGAGTAGAATTCAGTGATTCATCACTTACAGACAATACCTGGTGCTCATCCCAACAAGTGCCATCCTCAACCTCGTCCCCCACTCAGCCTATCCCCCTGCCCACCTCCCTTCCTGGTTTGTTCTCTATAGTTAAGAATCTCTTATGGTTTGCTTCCCTGGTTCACACTTTGATAATCATAATTCATAAATTAACTCTGCTTTGGTAGGGTGCTGATGTGATCACTCAGCAAATGGAACTTACCGTGACAATGAAGGTAAGCACCACAAAGAAAAATCGGAACCAAATTTCCAACTGGGAAAATGCCGGGTCATAAGTCTTCCACTAAAATGTAAAGTAGGAAAATAATTTGAAAAAAAATATGCATTTAAAAGGAAGTACACCAGATTATTAAAATAATGATCTTATACAATGAGTAATTTTAAATGTTCTTCTTTCCTTATGCCTTCTCACATGTTCTAAAATTTTAACATTTAGTGCATTTTATTTTTATATTAAAGAATGCAGACTTTGAAAATTTTAATCACCAAGAGTTGAAAATAGTTTTAAATAGTTCATACTAATGATAAATCTGGTAGACAAATTTATTCTGTAATTACAACAAGAGCATTTGGCTCTTAAATCTCATATCAAAAAACAATGCTGTTGGGGTGCCTGCGTGGCCCCTGTCAGTTAAGTGTCGGACTTAAGTGATTAACTTGATTTCAGCTCGGGTCATAATCTCAGGGTCGTGAGATCGAGCCCTGTATCAGGCTCTGTGCTGAGCATGGAGCCGAAGATTCTCTCTCCCCGTCCTCCTCTGCACTCCCACCCCACTCATACACTATGTCTCTAAAAAAGAAAAATCAACACTGTCAATCCCCTTATTAGAAAAAGCCATGCTTTCCATGAAAAGAAACAGATTTGGGCAGCCGGGGTGGCTCAGCGGTTTAGCGCCGCCTGCAGTCCAGAGCGTGATCCTGGAGACAGGGGATGGAGTACCACTTCAGGCTCCCTACATGGAGCCTGCTTCTCCCTCTGCCTGTGTCTCTGCCTCTGTGTGTGTGTGTGTGTGTGTGTGTGTGTGTGTGTGTGTATCTCATGAATAAATAAAATCTTTTTTTTTTTTAAAAAAGAAACTTTTAAAGAAGATTTTATTTATTTATTTATTTATTCATTCATTCATTCATGAGACACACACACACACAGAGGGAGAGAGGCAGAGACACAGGCAGAGGGAAAAGCAGGCTCCATGCAGGGAGCCCGATGTGGGACTCGATCCCGGGTCTCCAGGATCAGGCCCTGGGCCAAAGGCAGGCGCTAAACCGCTGAGCCACCCAGGCTGCCCAAGAGACAGATTTTTAAAAGATGCAAAAATGTATGTAGGTAGGATGTTCTAAAAAAGATTAAGTGAAACACATAAATATGAATCTGACACCAAAAGGTACAATGGAATTACAGGTGTCGGCTCTATGTTGAGTAGATTCACTCCTATCAAGTGCACACCTAACAGAGCTGAGGATGCCTGTACCACATCCAAACGGCAGGGAGAAGGCAGCCCTTCCAATCCTGGTCACAAGTCAAATTTATCACCAGACTCCCACAACACTGCACTGCACTAATGAGCCCCATTGTCTAAATGCATGGAATTAAAATAATTTGAGCAATTTAAAAAATCTACTTCAGAACAAAGTTATAGACATTAGATTTATCTAACTTACCTGAAACATTTAAAATACACACAGAGGCACATATACACACAGTTGAAGACACTTGACAGTCAGTGAAGGACAATAATCTCCAGCTGATAAGAGAGGTACACCCTCTAGCTGCCCCAAGCCATGGTGGCAAGGTAGCCCAAGCACAGAATCATAAACACACTGCTGGGAGTCCAGGGAGACAATCCACTGGCTGTGATTCAAAGGACAGAGCACCAAGAGGAGAGCTCTGGACACCTGCCAAAGGTGGTCCCCCTCATGTCTCCACCTGAACATTGATCAGGGCATGAGTGTGAGTAAACCACCTGCAGCAGGAGGAAAAGTCCCTGAAAGGATCACTGGCACTCACAGAGGGCCAGGAATAGTGCCTTCTCCTATGGGCAGAGAGAGAAAATGCACAAAGGTACACTGGGTAGCATACCCCAAATGCTTTTTCCCCAGCGCTGGGAAGAAAGTAGCCTTAGATTTCATGCTGCCGGGACCCCTGGGTGGCGCAGCGGTTTAGCGCCTGCCTTTGGCCCAGGGCACGATCCGGGAGACCCGGGATCGAATCCCACGTTGGGCTCCCGGTGTATGGAGCCTGCTTCTCCCTCTGCCTATGTGCCTATGTCTCTCTGCCCCTCTCTCTCTCTCTGTGACTATCATAAATAAAAAAATTAAAAAAATAAAAAATAAAGATTTCACGCTGCCTTGGTCCCACCTAACAAAGTTTAAAAACAAGGCCTATAAATAAATAAATAAATAAAGCCATTTCCAAGTAACTTGGAAAACATCCCAGAACAAATTTCAAGGATATTTATAAAAACACAAAATCTAATACCAATAGTGTCTGGCATTAAATAAAAAATACCAGGGGAGCCTGTGGCTCAGTCTGTTAAGCATCTGATTTCGGTTCAGGTCATGATCTGACAGTCCTGAGATCGAGCCCCATGTTGGGCTCCTTGCTCAGTGGGGAGTCTGCTGCTCCCTCTGCCTCTGCCCCTTCCCCCTGCTCATGCTCTCTCTCGCTCTCAAATAATATTTAAAAAAAATTTATTAAAAAAAATAAAAAATACAGACAAGTGACATTGTGCATGTCAACTATATTCAAGAAAGTAAGAACAGGAAAGAAAGAAAAAAAATACATAGTACATTAAAAAAAAAAAAAAAACGAGAAAATCTGAACCATAACAAGTAATCCTAGATTACACAGAATTAGCAGACAAGGACAGCAAGAAGCTCAAGGAAAGTCTGAGCATATGAGGTCGGGACTTGGAAGAGGAATAACAATGGAACAGACCTTACAGAGATGAGCGAACATGGGGAAGTGACAATAGATATGATTTTAAATGAACCAGATCAAGAGTGAACAGAGAATCAGTAAGTTGTGAGACAATTGCACGTGGCCTAAGAGATGTGTCTTTGACCTCTAGTGGTGGGGGATGGACAAAAGGATAAAAAAAAAAAAAAAAAAGAAGAAGCAATAATGACCAAAACTTTTCTAAATTTAATGAGAACTATGAACTCACAAATTCAAGAACTCAAGGGTCCTAAGAGAAACAAAAAGTACACTGAGGATTTTGGAAGGTAAATCAAATTGTTTAAATAAGTAAAAGATAAGTCTTAAAAATAGGCTTAGAGGGGGTGGGAGGGGGAAAAGCATCTATTCAGAGGCCAATGGTAAGGAAGGACAACAGATTTCTTGCCAGAAAAATGCCAGCCAGAAGGCATTTTCAAAGTACTGTAGATAAAAGTCACCATGAAATACCACTATACGCCCACTAGGATGGCCAAGATTAAAAACATGACCATACTGGGTGCTGATGAGGATGTGAGGTAACTGGGGCTCTCTCACACACTGCTGAGGGGATGTAAAGCAATACAACCACTTTGGAAAACAGTCTTGTCAGTTTCTTAAACCGTCAAACACACCTCTACCATATGACCCAGCCACTCCAAGGCTAGGTATTTACCCAAGAGACATGAAAGCACATGTCCACATGAAGATTTACTCACAGGTATTCACAATAGCTTTAAAACAGCCCAAAACTGGTGACCATCTAAATGTCCCTCAACAGGTGAAAGGACAAACAGTTTATGCTATATCAACACAGTAGAATATTACTCAACAAAAAGGAATGAACTGATACACCCAACAGCACCAGTTATCTCAAAATAATTATGCTGAGTGAAAGAATTCGAACATATTGTATGACTGTGTTTATCTAAATTTTTTTTAGAGATGTATTTATTTATGAGAGAGAGAATGAGAGGTGGGTGGGGGTCAGAGGGGGAGAGAATCACAAGCAGACTCTGCACTGAGCATGGAGCCCAATGTGGGGCTCGACATCATGACCCTGGGATCACAAACTGAGTTGCAATCACGAGTTAAACGCTTAACTGGGCGAGCCACCAAGGTATCCCGTGTTTACATAAAATTTTAAATAAATACAAATTAATCTGTAGATCAGTGGTGGTTGGAGGATGAGAAGGTAACAGGGGGAAGAGGCATGAGGAAACTTTTAGGCACTGAGGGGTATGCATACTGTCCTTATTATGGTGATTGTTTCCCAGGTGTGTACATATGTCAAAATGGATCAAATTTTATATTTTAAATATAGTGCACTTAAATACAGTGCACTTCACTGTAGGTCAACTGTACTTCGATAAAGCCATCAAACAAAAACCAACTATTAACAATCAATGTTAATGAGAAAGCAGAGATCATGGTGATTAAGGGCACATGAATTTTGAAGTCAGAGACTCAGGATCAAATCTTAGCTCTTCTGTTTTCTAGTTGGGGAAACTAGCTTAATATCACTAACCCTAAGATTTCTCTTCCATAAAATGGGAATACTATTACCTACTTTGCAGAATTATCAGAACATTTAAGTAAGATGAGGTAAAAAAAAAAAGGTTAGCACAGTGCCCGGCATAAAGCACAAGTTCAATAGAGAACAGCCACTGTCATAAATCTGAAACATAATGCAACTATTACGACATTGCTATGCTGTTTAAATTTTAAAAGTATCATTTACAAAACAATCATGGTGGCAGTTATGAGCACTGATGGGGGAGTAGCAGAGTGAATGTGATATCAAACAGAAAAAAGTATAATATGTATCTTAGTTGAAAAAACAGATTGCAAGGCACAATCAAGAAGACAAAGAAAAAGTGTTAAGCATCAGGAAAAACTTCGTAAAATATGTTTAAAGTGACAGTGATGAAAGTATTTGACCTTTAGGAGAGTCTAACTCTTAAGAAGGAAAATAACTAAGGACTCCCTTTATAAAGGAGAGAGATGCTGTCTTACAGCTTCTGACAGAACAGTATAAAACAACTCGCTCACTTTAAAAAAATAACACAAGAAAAGGGGATCCCTGGGTGGCTCAGTGGTTTGGCACCTGCCTTGGGCCCAGGGCGTGATCCTGGAGTCCCGGGATCGAGTCCCGCGTGGGGCTTTTTGAATGGAGCCTACTTCTCCCTCTGCCTGTGTCTCTGCCTCTGTGTGTCTCTCTCTCATGAATTAAAAAAAAAATAAGAAAACAATGCTTTCTCCAATAAATATAGCTAAACGCAAAACACGTCTTTAGTTCTGAACTAAGATTTCACAGGAGGGAGGAGGAAGATGATGAAGTGGAACTCACTCAATCCTGGCCTTCACGGCTGTGTCCGAGCCCTGCGCTGGTGGCAGGTGCACCACGGATGCTGGAAACCGTACTGCACCCAATCCGCTGTACCTATGCTCCTGCAGCACCTTCCCCCTGTCTGTCCTGATCCAGGAAACCACCTCCACACATGGTTTCTCTCCGGGATACTGCCTACATAGCAGCGGCTAAGAGGAATCACCTCTGGCTTCCTCTGTGACCAGACCAGACTCCCAGCTCGGTCTGGTATTCACTTGTGCCAATGGCTTGAAAAGTCGTTCTTTCCCCGCCAGTGAGCCCAAGAAGACTGTGGGGAGTTCAGAGAACAGGGCCCCGGCCCCTCCACGACAAACAATGGCCCCGGTGGTGCCAGGGCTAGCAGAAGAGCCCCCGGGGATTCTATGGGACAGATGTCCAGTGCACACGCCAGAGCCACGATTAGGACCGAGGCCACCATATGGACCTCACTGTATGGAATTCAGGGGGAGGGGGCTGTTTTCGCATTTACTTTAAGTGTGAATGTGTACATTTGAAATTAAAAAGTAAAATAAGTGAAAGGAAATAGAGTTAAATCCCAGAAAACATTCAAGCTTTAGACATTTACTTCGAAATCTTAAAGAGTCATGAATCCCTTCTCTGGCATGTGCGTCAAGGTCCCCTGGCCTTCACAAAGCCACCTTTGTTCTTCCAGAGACTGGGCACACCCTGCGATACCACAAACTGACTCTGGAACAAACCTCCGCTTTAGAGCTTAGGCCACTGCTCCCTAATCCAAGTCGACAGAGTTTCGGTCTGGTTCTCCATTCATCCATTCAACATTTGTTGGGCACCTACTTTGACTATATGCAAGCAAATACGATATCAAATACTGTGCAGACGTGAAACCATGAACGTAAATAAATTCCATAACAATGCCTCCAGAACTGCTATTTTGGCAGAAGACAAATGCCTTGTGACATTCCCCCTACCTGCCCCAGCCCTGTGACTAGGAAAGGCACAGGAACACACAGGGGTGGGGGCACATCAGGGTGCAGGCTGCTCCAGGTAATGGTGCTCCCAGCAACCTTGTGCCACAGTAAGCAACCCCCTGTAACTGGTTCCCAGGTTCCAAGTCATAGCCTGGGTTTCCAACACTTGAAAACTCATATAAAAGACATTATACAGAAATATCTGGAGAGGGGATGCCTGGGGGGCTCAGTCGTTGAGTGCCTGTCTTCTACTCAGGTCGTGATCCCAGGGTACTGGGATCGAGTTCCGCATCGGGCTCCCTGCAGGAGGCCTGCTTCTCCCTCTGCCTATGTCTCTGCCTCACTCTCTCTCTCTCATGGATAAATAAAACATTAAAAAATATATTTGGAGGGGAAAAGCTTAACATTTGCTTCTGTAATTTGTCATATGAGAACAACAGAGAGCAAGTATGACTCAAGAATCCAGTCAGTCCTTCTCAAAGTGCTGCTGGCTACTAGTCCTCTCAATTCACATGGAAACCAGAGGGTATCTACTGGACAGAAAACTGAAGGACTCAAGAAAGCATGTGCTGTTGTTTTCATCTCATCACCCAGGGAAAGGTTGTGGCTTAGGAAGAAAAAGGAAATGAAATATGATCAGGTGATGGCAGTGTCACTCAAGAACTGAACTAAAGGGCATTTAGTGGGGGGAAATGCCCTGCTCAGCCCTGGGGACACCGGAAGCTGATGGGATGTGTGTAGAGAAGGTGTTTGAAAGGCTCAGGAGAAAATGACAAGGAAATGGGTAAAAGCCACCTGCACCATGTTTAAAGTCTACATTCCACTGCATATGCAGAGCACGGCCAATGAAACAAACTTTTTAAAAAACACAGGAGATAAGAGTATCTCTGTGCCTGCAAGACCTGGAGGGTGGCCTGGACTTGAACATGGCATCAGGATATGTGCAAGATGTCCTCAGAAGAACAAGAGCTGATAGAAGAGGCAGAGACAGAAGGAGTGCTGCTCCACTTCAGACAGATATGTATGTAAGGAGAAATCAATGAACCAGAAGTTCAGAATTTGAGAATGACAAAAGAAAACTTCTCAACATAAGGGTACATGGCATTAACAACAATGCCAGACAGAAGATAAAGTCCACACAGCAGGCAAGACAAGAAAAGGACCATCAAAAAAAAAAAAAAAAAGAAAAGAAAAGAAAAAGAAAGAAAAGGACCATCAACCATCTAAGGATCTGCTTAAGGGCAGATGTAGTCTGCCAAAAACAGGGTGACGAACCCTTAAGGGCTGCCCTTGTGATGATGCTCTCCCTTGCTAGGTTGGAGAGGCTATCAGGGTAATTTTCATCCTGAACTCGATTTCCATCAACGAGGAAGAAAACTGGCTAAAGGAACCGATGGGGACACCCACAGACAAGTGCCTGCGTGGTTCTGACAGCCCTTAGGGAAGAGCCACAGCCACCAGCACACATGAGGAGAACAGCGAACACAAGCCTGCAAATGCCAAAGATTTCCAACAACAGCAAGAGAAACCCTCACATGTCAAATTCTGTTAAAGAGGCAAGAACTGTCTAAAGAAATGGGTGCGGATCAGCACATCCTGACAGATAGATCAGCAACCTGACGAGTTTGGATTTTTAAAGTGCGCCACATATTCACTGAAGTTTTTACTGAAAGGAAACGAACCTACGAAAACCTGTGTGTGTACCCTCAGCATATGACTCCACACACGATCACACATGGAACACACCAATGTGAACAGTGTTTGGATCAAGAAATGCCATCACCGCATCCCAAAAGCCCCCCATACGCCCCTTCGAGTCACTAACTACCCAAGTGACACTAATCCTGATTTAATGGCTCAGATTCATTTTGCCTGTTCTTCTAATTTACATAAATGGAAGCACACACCGTGTGCTATTTTGTATTTGGCTTATTGCCTTCAACATCATGCTTGTGAAAGTAGCTGTCACCACTCCTCCTCACTGCCATGCAATACTCCACGACAGGCAGGAACGTGCCACTGTGAGCGATCCTCCTACTGATGGTACAGTTTGCAGCTACAGGTACCATGGTGCCAGGACACGCACATTGCAGTAAACGTCTTCTGGCTGAGGTATGTGCCTCTCTGCGGTAGAAGTCACACCTCCACTAGCAGAGTATAAGAGCTCTGGCTGCTCCCAGCCTTGCCAGCATTGCCATCATCTTGGCTTTTTCAGCACAGCCATTCTGATGGATGTATAATACTATCAGTGATATACTTTTAAAATGTATTTTATTTGTTCTACTTTGTTTACTTCCAAAATGGAAATGAAGTCAACTTGTAATAAAAAGACAAATGAGAAAGGAACAATTTTTTAAGTTTTTCAAGAGGTAAAATTGTAATGGAAGAGGGCAAACAATTAAACCTGTACCAGGATGTTAGTGACTGCCACGGTTCAGCATAAAACTTATTTCTGAAATTGCTAGCAGCTAATACCAAAAGTGAAATGTGATGAGATAAATAGCTTGATCTAGGTCTCCTAAAAGGAGTTAATAACAAATGGTCAAAAGGAATTCTGTTCGGAGGTTTAAATCGGAGTTCACAACATAATGGATACTTTCCAACAGCAATTTCATAAAAGATATAGACACACTTTCCATAAGGTTCTCTGCTTTCTTAATGCATCTCTATATAAGTTTCAGACATAATACTAAACCGTGATTTTCTGAGGGAGCTTTTCCATAAGTAAGCTTCTCAGAGTGAACTGCCAGACGGTATCTTAGGCTTCCCCTTTCAAATAGCAGTTGTCTTAGGAGCCTTTTTGAAAAAAAAAATAATTTTCTCTTCTGATTATAAAGGTAATAAAAAGCTCACTATAAAGAAACAGAAGCAAAGAAGAAATTAACCATTAATCCCACCACCCAGAGATAGCGTCTTCTAGCATTTTCTATAATAAAAAATGTTAATCAGCACTTTGAATTCAGATAGTTTTTTTCCTTTTTTTTAAAGATTTCATTTATTCATGAGAGACACAGAGAGAAAGGCAGAGACAAGGCAGAGGGAGGAGCAGGCTCCCTGCAGAGAGCCCAATGCAGAACTCGATCACAGGACCCCAGGATCCTGACCTGAACCAAAGGCAGACACTCAACCACTGAGCCACCGAGGTGCCCCTTCTTTTCCTTTTTTTTTTTTTTTAATCAATAGCAGTCTGTGCTATCTGTTCTATTTTGTGACCAGTTTATTATTTTAATAGCTGCAGAAAAATTTAACCCAGAATTCTACTGAATTATAGATTGCTCCCAACCTCCTGCTATGAAAAATATAAATTTTCGGGTATTTTTCTAATTGTTTTGTTAGAATAAATTCAAAGAAGTAGAGTTACTAGGTCAAAAAGAATATGCACGTAGAGGCTCTGATACACTAACAAACTGCCCCCAACACTGAAATCAATTTATACCCCATTAACCTGTATGGAAGAGCTTGTGTCCTTGTATCTTACTAATCCTAGATGTTGTTTTTCTTGCAGGTGTTTTACCATTTGGCAGGTTAAAAAAAAAAAGCATTCTTTTTTGAATTCTCTGACTTACCGGTTTATAGCAAGGATACACATCATTTCACAAGCCTGTTGGCCATTTGAATGTCTCCATCTGTGAAGTGCTATGGTGTTACCCCTCAATTCGACCCATATATATTTATTACAAGCCTCGCTGTTGCCAAGCACACTGTTGGGTACTGGGAATAGAGAAATGTGCAAAAGTGGAGAAAAATCTTAGGTGACAACCCCGTAGATCCCAGGGGTCCCCTGTATCAGCATTCTAGATGCTGAAGAGCACTACCAAGAATGATGCCCTGACCGATGGCATCATTCCAGGTGAGCTGTTCCGATGGCAACTTCCTTGCTGCGCCCTCCAGTGAAAGAAACCACATCACCTGCTTTCTTGAGCAACAGTGGAATGACGTGTACCAAGTTTATCTAAAATATGGACCAGGGATCCCTGGGTGGCGCAGCGGTTTGGCGCCTGCCTTTGGCCCAGGGCGCGATCCTGGAGACCCGGGATCGAATCCCACATCGGGCTCCCGGTGCATGGAGCCTGCTTCTTCCTCCGCCTGTGTCTCTGCCTCTCTCTCTCTCTCTCTCTCTCTCTCTCTCTCTCTGTGACTATCATAAATAAATAAAAATTAAAAAAAAAAAATAAAAATAAAATATGGACCAAATTACCTAGGAATAACTCTAAGAGGAAATAAACAGAAAAGAAGGAAAGAGGGAACCTCAATCAAAACGAGCCATGTTGGGCAGCCCTGGTGGCTCAGCGGTTTAGCGCTGCCTGAAGCCCAGGGTGTGATCCTGGAGACCCGGGATCGAGTCCTATATCAGGCTCCCTGCATGGAGCCTGCTTCTCCCTCTACCTGTGTCTCTGCTTCTCTCTCCTCTCTGTGATTCTCATGAATAAATAAATAAAATCTTTTTTTAAAAAATGAGCCATGTAATAGGGTCCCAGTGGACTGAGCCTGCGAGGAAAGTTACTGAGAACTCTGAGAAAGGCTTTTAGGGGACGAAGCTCCCATAAAGATGGAAAGGAGAGGTCCCCTGTCTGAGAAACATGGTGCTCTTTGCTCTCTGCATTCTTGATTCAGGGTAATTCTAAAATAGCAAAGTCTTAAGCACAGATGGTTAGCACAGGATGGAATCAGCGTGCCTGAGCTCAGGGCATCTATCTCAGACCCTAGCAGGGTTCAACCTCTGCATCATGAACTTGAGGACACAGGCAGGATGCTGGCCAGATGTTCTGAGGACAAAGCTCTAGGAAATCTTCAATACCACAAAGAATACAATCCAGATTCAAATTCAAAAGTTCAGAAGAGGCTAGACCCAGAGGCCAAAACCAGTGAAAAGAAATTCAAGAGCGAAGTGTAACATCCGAGTGGTGTCTGAGAATTGTTACAAACCAACCACAGAAGCAGAGAATAAAAAAGACCAGACTTAACAGCAGTTATGGAGGAAAAAGTCTGAGGGGCATTTAGCAATTGGCAGAACACAAGCCGACAGGTGACGCCACTGCCAGAGGAGCCGGCTGTCTGGCTCCAGCCACACCTGGAAGGCCACCTGCTCCTTCTACTTCACAAGCAGCCACTCCTCAGTCAGGCTGCCTGGGGCAGCCCCGGGAGGGAGACCTGGAGCCCAAGGGGTCCAGAAGCCACCCCCAGGGCCATGTGAAGGAAAGGAGGAACCTCAGTGGAGCTGAGACAACATTTTTAAATGTCTGCAGAACTATCATGTAGATAAAGAATAAAACTCATCTTAGGTAGTCTGGAGTCAGAACATGGGAAAAAAAAAAAAGTAATATGAATATTAACAACAGGTGCCATTTGCTGAGCGCCTGCCTACAATGCTGAGCATGGTGCATGATCCCCAAACCCAGCCAAACTCCAGGCTCCCCCCGCCCCCAGGAAAATGGGGACCACCAGTGCCACCACGGAGGTGGGCCATATGAGACAGTCCATGTCAAGCACACAGAAGAGGACCTACACATCAAAACCTCTCAGTAGAGGGCACCCACCAGTCCAAATAAAAACCTGCAGGTGAATGCTCATAATGGCATAAAATGGAAAAGAACCCAAATGCCCATCAACCGATAAGCAGACACACAAAATGGAGTCTACCCACACGTGAAATACTCAGCAAAGCATAAGGTGCTGACACCCTCAAAAGCACAGACGAACTCTGAAAATACTACATGTAATGAAAGAAGTCTGCCACAAAAGACCACATACAGATGAATCCATTCACACAAAATGTCCAGAACAGGCAAATCCAAGAGACAGAGACAAGGTGAGGGACTTCTCAGCACCTGGGGGTAGTAGGGAGGGAGGGGGAGCCACTGCTACCAGGCTTCTCCTAGGGGATGGGAGTTGTAACTCAGGAGAGCACCAACTTTTCAAAAGGAACCCATGACCACCTTCATACAATTGGCACAGCTTTATGAAGCAGCTGTTTGCAGATAGGGAAACAGGCTCAACAACACTCAGTTGCAGAGGATGTGCCAGGATCCACACCAGCAAAGACCCGCACTCCTGGTCACTACGCGGGTTATTCTGTGGAATGAGCAAGTGGAAGAAACAAAGAGGCTGATTTCAGCAGGATGCAGGACAGCAGAACAGCAGAATCTCACAGTGACAACAGCACCCACCCCTCACCAGAGGTCCTACTGGGGCCTGAGAGCAGCTCTCAGGGCTGGCGAAGGGGGACCCACTGTGTTCTTCTTCTACCAGGACGGTGGTTCACCAGATACTCTTACTGACCTTCCAACTGGAAGGCAATTCTCTGTCCTCTCTGTTCTAAATCTCAGAACACCACAAAGGGTTTCCAATTTCATACTGTTTCTTGAAGTTATACTTGGTTCCATATATTTAAGAAATTATGGTTTCCTTATAGTTTTTAAAAACTGTACATCTTCCATTGTTCAAAACAACATGATTTCAATGCTGAGATTAATTTCAGTCATTTGACAGAAGGATGGGAGCTAAACAGACAAGCACTGGAAACACCGAAGCCAGTTGGTATACTCACCGTGAAGTTCATTTCCTTGATGGGTACCTTCAGGTGTTCAAATCCCACAATCACGGTATACTGAGTGTAATTTAAGTAGCCAAGATGAGCCACAATAATTTCTGCACACTTCTGCAAAGATGCAAGGAAGAGCTGTGTCTTTAAAGCAAGCATGACTGGCTCCCCCACCAACTGACCCATGAAGTAACACATTTCAACAACAGATGAGCAGAACTAACCATCTCCAGGGAACTTGCCAGAGCCCAGAAAAATTCAGATGGCAGCCAAAAACAATTCTTAGAAAGAAAGAACCAAATGGATATTTTTGGAAACAAATAATAGATGATTTGCAATCATTAGAATCTTTCTACTTTGGATGATTCAAAATAATGTCACTTGCATAAAAAATGTTAACAGTACAACACAAACCTGACATTTGCACAAATACACTAGGGGGGCAAGAGGAGTGTGAGTTAAGACACAACAAATCAGACCCCTGAGCTCACTCTCTCTTCCCTACTCACTTGCACAGCTGCTGCATGATACCTAGAGTGACTGCCCCATCACCCCAGTGCCTGTCCTTCCCTACGCGGAGCCCCTGCAGCCTCTGTGAGGAGGTCAGGTCCACCCCAAGGCAGACTACAAGAACAACGGCTAGAATGATTACCCAGGTGTGTGTGCTCACTGCCTGCCAAGAGCCCCTGTCTCCTGTCTTGCGCAGTTAGGAACTGCGTCCCCTCTACTTCAGCGTGGCCAGGGAGGTGAGCCCTCAACCTGGATGCAGATATGTCCTCAGCGGCTGGGCAGGCAGTGACCTAGGTGCAGCGACACCACCTAGCACTCCCCTGGGAAGTTCTCTCATAGTCCGTCAGAACAGTCTCTGGGTGGCACTTGTGAGAGCTATGGACAACCGAGTTGTCCTAGCTGGCCTGAGACTTGCCCCGGTTTAACACAAATCCCCCATCCTGGGAAACTCTCTGGTCCTTGCAAACCAGAACGGACCAGTCGCAGTAGCCTTACAATAACATCACTGACTGCCCTTCATCATCACCCACTCGGTGAGAGAAAGAGGAAAGCCAGGGGCCAAAGTACCAGCTGAATCTTGACTCCAGTCTGCCTGGGAGTGGAGAGGAGGCCACCGCCCGTGCACAAACACCTAAGGCTCTCACACACTGTATTTGACTTGATTCTAGCCACTTACGAGGATGGTCAGGGAGGGCGTGACCCCACATTGCAGCCGAGGAAAACACATTTCAGAGGCTGGCCCGGCCCTCTTCCTGTGGGCGACCAACAGAGGCAGAGAGAGTCTGGTCACTTGTGGGGCTTCCCGAGCAACACCTGCCCAGGCCCACGACGCAGACCCAGTGGGTGGAGCAGCTGATTGGGTCTGGGAGCTGCTGCCTCAGGATCTTCAAGCAGATGGCAGAAGGAGACCCCAGACGGGGGTCACCCTCCAACAGGAACCCTTCCCCACCTGAATCCTTTCCTGCCAGGACAAACGGGACTGCTATTTCACTGTTCTGGACCAGGTGGTGCATGGCTGCTAAGGATACAAGCTCTAGAATCAAACAGCATGGGCTGAAATCCTGGCCCCCTTCTCACCATGTGAGTCACCTCGAGCAAGGGCTCTGATCTCTCTGGGCCTCAGTTTCCTCTTGTGTACAAGGGGGGGTTTGATAACAGGGCCTGCTCTGTGGGCCTGCCCCAGGGACGGAAGGACACCTGAATGTCCAGAAAGCCTGGCAAGAGGCCTGTCAGGGAAACCACTTTCCTAACCCTACAATCCACGTGTTCTCTTTTCTGATGTTCCCCATGTCCTCTATGCCACCCACGACCGGCTTAGTCCTTGGGGGCCTCCCTGTTGTACACAGAGCAGTCCCAGTTCCAGTGACTCAGGATTCTGACAGAATATGGTGCCAAAAAAAACCAAGAGCAAGGGCTCCTTTCTCACTTCTGATCACCAGGTTTCTCTATCCCATAACCACATACTGCTCTCTGAAGGAGACACTCACACAAGTAGGCCACTCTTCCTATGAGGCCTGGGCCTCCAGAGGTAGACCAAGGCATCAATCACAGGGCTGGAAACCCGAAGCCCTGGCAATTCAGAACGACCACGGAGCAGCCACAGACCTTCACAGGCGACAAGCAGCCCGTGAACAGCCATGTGTAGACATACCAGGCTGTACACAAATAATAAAAACAGACCTTATATGTGTGTGTGAGAACGTGTGCACATGTGTAAAGCTGTAAGAATTTATAAGGGTATCACTGTATAAAGTTAGGTGAGGGTTCCATGCCATCACTAGTATGATTCAATTATTTTACTTAAGCAGATATGTAACAGGGCAGCATGATAATCGGCGACTGTTCCAAGACACTCACCCCCGCACAGGTGAGGGTCCTTGTCCGATTGTGAACTTTGTTATGAATGAACATGGTGGTCCCATCTTGAGCTACACCGTCAACTTTAACGGTCATGAGGAAGCTCGTCTGAATGGATGTTTCTACAAAAGAAATTCAGTGTCAGAGACCACATCACACTTGCAAAACTAAGTACCCAGAAGGGTCCTCCAACTGCCTCAGCCTCAGCATATTTGAAAACCTCACACCTGTCAGCAAAGTAAAGCCATTCCATATGCTCTACTTCCAATGTGTTACCCAGGGGCCCACGTAAAAAACTGACATTACAGGTTCATCAGTTTTGGTTCACCAAAGGGTATTTCATGGCTAATGAAAGTTTATTTTTAAATTTCCCACATAAGATTTTAACTTTATACTAAAATAAATTTAGATTTCTTATTTTTCTGATTATATAATTTATTGTTTTTATGCTCATTGTTTAAAAAAAAAATCAGAGAACAAAAAAATACAAAGATATATTAAACACTTATAATCCCACCACCCAGAGATAACCATATAATTAACATGTTGTGTCCATCCTCCCAGACCATTTTCTAGGCATACAAATACACAATGATGCCAAATTTATTTATGTTTTTAAAAATGTTACAAAAAGGGGTTAAGTTTTTGGTAATACACTTTTTCTTCACTTAATTTACTGTGGTCATGGGGTTATCTTTCCAAATTCTTTCTAAACCAAAGCACCTCATCTGAATCACATGACACAGAAAATAAAGTGGGTGACCATTTCCTCAGGTCTCTCCAGACAGCACATAACTAGTGCTGCTCCAGACGAGCAGAGCTGAGGCTTTACAGACTGGGATGCTTCAGAGCAGGTTTCTCAGCCTAAGCAGCACTGATATTTTGAAGCCAGATAATCCTTGGCTGTGGGGCTGTTGCAAGCACTGCAGGATGTTCAGCAGCAGCCCTGGTCTTCACCCTCTAGATACTAGTAGCACTCCTCCACCCCAATGGTGACAACGGCCCAAGTATCTGTCCCTAGGGGACAGAATCATTGCCACAGGGGCATCAGAACTTAATCCTCTCCTGAACCCCATGGAAGAAGGCTGCCCCAGCAGCCTTACATCCACTGAGTTAAGCTGACCGGTGCTCCCTGAACATTGAATCCTAACTTTCTCTGGAAGACAATGGCAGACATTTAGAGGGTTTCCAATTTGTTGCTATCATAAAGAAAAATGAGCATCCTTGGGATCCATCTTTGAGCACTCGTTCAAAGATTTTAAAGCTCTCTCAGTCTTTAAGATATGGTGCTTTGTACAAAGAAAAACGGTTCTGAAATGTCAGGCTTCATACCTTTTGATTGATCCAGCTCCACAACACATGTCAGCCATAGTTGCTGATTATATGTAGACAGTGGATTTGAAAGTATTTGAATTGGCTTCAGCTAAGGCAAAAAGAAAAAAAGTTAAGTAATCCATTTGACCTTTTCATTAAGTCCACCAAATACCTCCTGTTAATGTACAAAATTTACATTTAGTAAAAAAGGTCTGTGTTAGCTTTGAAACAGAAACAGGTAGTTTTCCTTTAGACAATATAAGTAGAATTCTGCTTTCCAGAAAAATTAAAGATCAATTTTCTATTGCAATCTCCTCTGTCTCTTGAAGACCTCTAAACAGGCAATGTCCACTACCCACAGCCCTGGGACCACAGGCCTACTTAATAGCAAGAAAAAGCCATCCTGGAGAAAAAAATTAAAAGTACCATGACGAGACATATTATAAGACAATAAAGGACACCAAGCCTATATTTTCATGTTCACAAGCATCATTTCCTCAGTACTAGTATGCCTGGTCTGTTGCTATTTGAGGGGTATTGTTTTCAGCTTTTGGAAAGTCTTAATGCTCTGGAGAAAAAAATTAGAAGGGACATATTGCCAATGATACTTCTGCAATGTGTGCTGAGAACTATACTACTGGCTTCTAGCAGCCATGGGATAGAGAGAGAATATTGCTTAAGATTACCCATCCAAGGCCAAAGAAATGCATTATTTGAATGCACAGTCTTTGAAAATAAGTATGTAGTATCTGTGTTTTACTGCTGGTGGAAACTCCATGACTGAAGGCTTGCCCAAAGCCGTGAGGCATTGAAACCTACCAGAGGATAGTCTATCATCTTTCAGAAGGGAGTCTGATCTTTTGGGAGCAAGTCAGTTTGGTGGGACTGCTGCTATTTTCAGTGTCAGAAGTAAAAAGACTTACATCCGGAGACAAAGAAATTTTAAAAGACCCAACTGTGGTCAGGAAACCCCATGGGGCACCTCTTCAAATCAGATATCCTCAGGGCAAGAGGTAAAGAAAATAAAGAAATGCAAATGTCAGCAGACTAACCAGACGGCCCTTTTAAACTAACAAGAGTAAGAAGAATTAAAAGGTTAAGTTTTAGGACATTTTCCTCCTTTTGCTTTTTTGAAAATCATAAAGGTAAAAACCTTCCAGAGAGCTAGGAGAAGGAAGACAGGGATGTTTGGGGTCAAATAATCTGGTTCAAACATGTTATGGTGCCATGAGAACATGGGACAATTGCATTCAGTTTATAAAGATACAGTCTGAAATGCAGAACAAGAAAAGGGTTTAGTTGTTTGGTCTCTCACAAGTTAGCATTTATTAAAGATTACTGAAATTCTCCAATTGGATGGACCTTTGTTTTTCTCTAAAGATGTTGAAAAAATCAACACATTAAAAAAGAAAAAAAAGAAAGAAAGAAAAAGGTTTTTTTCATTTAAACTGAGTTCATAAAAAAAATAATAAAAAATAAAAAAATAAACTGAGTTCATACCAATCCTGGAGGCACCTGGGTGGCTTAGTCGGTTAAGCATCTGCCTTCGGCTCAGGTCATAATCCCAGGGTCCTGGGATGGAGCCCCACATCAGGTTCCCTGCTCAGCAGGCAGCCTGCTTCTCCCTCTGCCTCTGCCTCTCCCCCCACTTGTGTGCGTGCTCTTTCTCCCTCAAATTAAAAAAATAAAATAAAAAAACCCTGTTCCTGTTAGAAAACCAACGTGGAGACCACATTAACTTGAGTAAATATAGTAAGAAATCATCAGATGCCTCCGGGAGCAGTGTTGGAACTTCCAGTCTAGTAAGAGTTGTGGGTGTGATGCATCGAGGTGAGTCAATGGGCATCTGGAAAAGAACTGCTGTTCCCCAGGTTGACAGCACCATCCTCTCCAGTGCTGCGCTATTACAGTGGCAGAGAAGGTCCTTCTGGCAAACAAGAGCCCAGAGGCCAGCAGTGACAGTGCTAGGAGACATGCGTGTTGCCCAAGCAGCAAGCTTAGCAAGGGTGGTGCACCCCAGGGACCCTCTGAGCAGGACCATTTCTGAATGACCTGTAAGGTTATAGGGCCCTGCTAGCCACCCCTTCGACCCACTCTTACCTTTTTACTATTATTTAGTGAAAAATTAGCTGCAGAAGTCTGGATCACTTTGGGCCCTAAAAGTGTAACAGAGAAGGAGAAAAGCAGGTTATATCTATAATTAATTTGTTGTTTTTTCAAATGCCAAGAAAGATTCACGCCTCATGTACAGATGTTCTTATTTTCCTGGTCTGTCCTTAGAGGACAGAAACACACAAAACACACACCACACCCACTCTGCTGCATTCCCAACACAGGTGAACACAGTGTGACCATCACACCCTGTATGTGGTTCACACGGGATCTATATGCCAAAACCTCTCCTTCACCTCCAATGAGTGTTCACTTTCTAGTACTCGGATCCAAGAAACTATCCATGATACAGATGTCATCTATATATTTTGTAAAGTATAAAGATTTCTGCTAAAAAATGAAGTCACATTTATCTGTTCATCTGGTTAATCCAGTCTTCCAAAAATATTAAGCTCAAGATATAAAAAAGCATAAAATGTATGAATGTATACCCAAAGCTTTTTCCTGAAATAACAGATATATAAGCTTCATGGAATCATACAATGTAACTTTTCAGAGCTTTCGCTTCAAAGGAAAGCAGTGTGAAGCAGATTTTAATTTAACATAATCTGTTCTAAAATCACTCTCAGCTGTGATGCTAGTTTGCTGGGCCGCCTCAGTGACCAAGGAGCCTCCATTTAGAGGAAATACATGAGCATGCACATGAGCATGTAACAAGTTCATAACCAATGCAGCGACATGTGTTCAGAACTCATTCATGAATGCTGAGGAAGCTGTCCTTGAGTGGGAAGGAGGTCTGCACCCACAGCGAGGCTTATTTTAAACAGATCCACAATATGAGCAAACCCCTGTTCCAAAAAATAAGGCAGTCTGCTTTCTCAGAAAGAACTAAGAACTAGGAGTCAGAAAAGTCTAGACTGTAGTCTTAGCTAACTTGGCTTTCTTTTTTTTTTTTTTTTTTTTCCCCAATAGGGGCATATAATTTAAATTTATTAATTTTTTTTAAATTAATTTTTACTGCTGTTCAATTTACCAACATACAGAAAAACACCCAGTGCTCATCCCATCAAGTGTCTGCCTCAGTGCCCGTCACCCATTCCCCTCCAACACCCGCCCTCCTCCCCTTCCACCACCCCTAGTTCGATTCCCAGAGTTAGGAGTCTTTATGTTCTGTCTCCCTTCCTGATATTTCCCAACATTTCTTTTCCCTTCCTTTATATTCCCTTTCACTATTATTTATATTCCCCAAATGAATGAGAACATACACTGTTTGTCCTTCTCCGACTGACTTATTTCACTCAGCATAATACCCTCCAGTAACTTGGCTTTCTGAATGTGTTTTCACATTTGCAAATGAGGATGACTGACCCAGTGGTTGCTAAGGGTCCACTCTCATTCCGAAATCCTTATAAGGTTACCAGAGGACTTAGGATGGTAATTTTGTGTCAATTTGACTGGGCTGTGGGGTGCCCAGATATCTGGCTAAACGTGATTCTGTTTCTGTGAGGGTGTTTCTGGATGAGATTCACATTTGAAGCAGTAGACAGAGGAAAGCAGACTGCCCTGGCCAATGTGGGTGGGCCTCATCCAAATGGTTGAAGGCCTAAACAGAGCAAAAGGCTGAGTAAGGGGATTATCTGCTCTCGGTCTTCAAGCTGCTATTCATGTTTCTAGACACAGACTGGACCTCATTCAGCTCTCCTGTGCCTCTAGTTTGCCAACTACAGATCTTGGAACTTCTCAGCCTCCATAATCATGTGGGCCAGTTCCTTATAATACATCTCTCTCTCAGGGCAGCCCTGGTGGCTCAGCGTTTAGCTCCACCTTCGGCCTGGGGTGTGATCCTGGAGACCCGGGATTGAGTCCCATGTCGGGCTTCCTGCATGGAGCCTGCTTCTCCCTCAGCCTGTGTCTCTGCCTCTCTCTCTCTCTCTCTCTCTCTCTCTCTCTGTGTGTGTGTGTGTGTGTGTGTGTGTGTGTCTCATGAATAAATAAATAAAATATTTAAAAAATAATAATAAATCTCTCTCTCCCCTCCACCTCTGCCCCTCTTTTTCCTCCCTCCCTCTCTCCATCTCCATATTCATACCTCCTGTTGCTTCAGTTTCTGACTAACACCGAATTCGGTACTAAGAGTGGTTACAGAGGAAGAGTTCTTTAATATTGGTTCTGGGGTTTCTGGAATTGGTTCTCTAATCTGATTAGGTATAAAGATAATAACAACTCTATGTCCAGTAGTAAAGACAACACTGGTGGTTCATGAAAACATGCAAAATATCCCCACTGGATATTCCTAATCAACCACTTATAAGGAAGAGCTAAGTGACTCTATGGTATTTTAGAATATTTTTAGAAAACAAAGAATGAGGTTGGCCGGTTGTTCCTAATGTCCCTGGACAAAGTGGTTTAAAAAAAAAAAAAAAAAAAAAAAAGGCAAGCTCAGGGGTTTGAATTCTCAGCTCCAATGCTGTGTAAAAGACCTGACAGCTTCTGTGCACCCTGACAGCTTCTGTGCACCCTGACAGAGACCCTTATCTCCTGCAGCCACAGGGATGAGTGCTGAAAATCAAGCCCAGAATCTTATCCTGCAGCTGGCTGAATGACAACACAAGCTGAACACCAGCCTCGCAGGTCGCTTCAATATTCAAGTGACGGCACTGGCTGGGGAGTGGTGTGATCCTGGCCTGCGAACGTACGGGAAGATCCTGACAGAGTTGGGGGCACAGAGCTACTAAATTTCGATGCATTTTCTTTGTCACTGGAAGAGTTCTCCCCATTCTCAGAAGTAGCCTTTCCAACTCCATTTGAGGTGGAAAGCCAGCTTTACCTAAGGAGACGATCTGAGGGCTATGAAGAACGATGCAGATTGTGCTCAGCAACCTGCCCTCTCTGCTTCTAGAACAATAACTAGGCTCAAGTCCCAGCAGGCCCCCAAAGGTGAAGTACAAAGTATGACCCACGAGGAGATGCACTACACTCCAAAGGAACTACTTGAATTTTTCTGATTTATACAGAGAGAAATCCGGGAGACATGTTTGGGAATGAATACTAAGGGTGTGGGAAAACGTGGAAGGAACATAAAGCTGGACTGGGCTGAATTTGTGGATGTGGCCTCACTAAGCAGAGACTCTGCATTGCATGCTGGAGATCAAGGAGTTAGGAAGGGCTCTAACAGTGAATTGACTGGTTAAAACATGGACCCAAAGTTGGCCCCCAGCGAGCAAATCAGAAATGCCACACCTGCCTTGATTTAATGGAAATTCAGAGGCTTAGGGAGACTGGAACATTGAGGTGGATTTGTCATTTAAGGCTGGGTAGGAGATTCCAGGACACAGAGCTTTTACCACTACTATGAGGAATAAATTTCTGAGGGGGCCCAGCATCCTTAAAGAGCTCTGTAACTGCCTCACTCTGTAGGCCAGACCTTGCAGTAGGAACCACAGTCACTCAACCTGGGAAACAAAGTGCGATGGGAGTAACTGGATCCCGGGAGCGGTGGGGCCTAGCAGTGGCACTCACCCGGCAAAAGCAAGGTGGGTTTGGTTACTGTAATGGACAAGACAAAGCAACAATCAGAAGAGTCTGATTTGCACAGACCTGTGGTGCTGGTTCGCTATGACATTCCTAGAAGTGAAATACACAGGAAGCCTACTAAGGTCTGACTTGATCTGTGTAAGCAGAAAAGTCTAAATCAAGTGAATAAAAGTCTAACCTGAATCATAAAAAGAGAGTCACAGCCGATCAAGAGTTTCCAGATTTAAGCCTCTTTACAGATCCACACCCTATGAATAAAGGAAGACTGGGTCCCCTTAAGAAAGCACCCCAGTACACTGCAAAAATGTAGATTGCTCATCATTCTCCCAGAGGAAACTACAGCCCTTTTTTTTTTTTTTTTTTTTTTTTACTAAGATAACTGCATTCTGGGGAAAAGGAAATACATGTTGGGATCCCCTGGACACTGGCTCTGAATTGACCCCAATTTTCGGAAACCCAAAACATCAGTGTAGTCCACTCATCAGAGTAATCAACGGGGTTTTAGCTCAAGTACATGTCACAATGGCCCCAGTGGGTCCCTGAACCCATCCTACGGCTCAATCCCCAGTTCCAGAATGTATATTGCAATAGATATGGGCAGTAGCTGGCAAAACCTCCACACTGATTCCCTGACTTATGGGGTGAGGGCAATTATGGTGGGAAAGGCCAAATGGAAGTCACCAGGATAGCCTCTACCTACAAAAATACAATCAAAACCAGTAGCACATTCCTAGACCACAGACATCCATGTTCCTATTGAGAACTTGAAAGATTCCCACCACATCTCCATTCAGCTCGCCTACCTGGCCTGGGGGGAGGGAAGGTAGATCTTGGAGAGGACAGTGGACCACCATAAGCTTCATCAGGTGGTGATTACAACTATAGCTGCTATATCGGCTTGAGCAAATTCACACATCCTCTGGTACCTGATATTCAGCTACTGATCTGGAAAATACTATTTTCTTCATCCCTGAGAATAAGGCCCACTAGAAGCCGGGCCAGCAATAGAACCTACACTATCCTACCTCAACAGCATGTCAACTCTCCAGCCCTATAGCATAATTTAGTTTGCACAGACCTTGGTTATCTTTCCCTTCCACAACCTATCATCCTGGTCCATCACATTGATGGTGTTATGCTGACTGGACTTAGCAAGAAGAAGCAACTACTCTAAACTCATTGTTAAGACACTTGCATGTCAGAGGATGGGAAATAAATCTGGTTAAAATTCAGGGGCCTTCTATCCCAGTGAAATTTCCAGGGGTCCCATGGTGTGCATCATGTAGAGCTATCCCTTCTAAGATGAAAGATAAACTGTTATATTTGGCTGACACTACAACCAAAACAGAGGCACAATGCCTAGTGGGCCTCACCTCTTTGCATTTTGGAGGTAACATGTTCTTTTTTGTATGATACTCCGGCCTATTTACCTAGTGACCCAAAAAGGTGCAAGCTTTGAGTGGGGCCCAGAATAAGAGAAGGCTCTCCAACAAGTCCAGGCTGCCATCCAAGCTGCCTACTGTGGGGGCCATATGATCTGGCACATATAAGGTGTCTGAAATGTCAGCAGAAGATAGGGATGCCATTTAGAGCCTTTGGCAGGGCTCTATAGATGAATCTTCATGTAGGCTCTTGGGACTTTGGAGTACAGCCTTGCCCTTCTCCATAGATAAATATTCTTCTTAGAAGACACAGCTCTTGGCTTGTTACTGAGCCTTAGTAGAGACTAAACGCTTACCCACAGGCCCAAGTTACCGTGAGAACTGAGCCGCCCATCATGAACTGGGTGTTATCTGACCCATGGGCCATGAAGTTGGGCACGCATGGCAGCATTCCATCATCAAATGGAAGCAGTACATATGTGGTCAGGCCCAAGAAGACCCTATGGGCACAAAAAATCTCTCTCTATTGGAATCTACACATATCTTATTGGTGTGTTTCTCTGGAGAATCCTAATACCAGTACCTGCTGGGAAGAAGGAAAGGGATGTGGGAATCCTGACTTTTTTTTTTTTTTATCTCAACCTGGGTGCATCACCTCATTTTTGCAAGAATGGAAAAGGCTGACTATATCACAGACATTTGCAACAGACAGTGGATTAGGGAAACAAGAGTTGGCTGAGGTCCCATGGGACTCCAATCATGAAGCTGTCAATGCTTCTCCTACCAATCTTCAAAGGGCAGTTATGAAAATCGAGTAAGATGACTGATATATCCTGTGCCAGAATTAATGTAACTTATTCCTTGGTGACCTCACATGAAGGCAAAGAGGAGGCTGGCTACAGCTGCTATTGTCACCATGACGTTCATCATCAGCGGGCAAACAGCACCTAAACCACCACCCTCACCCCCAGCTTCCTGGGGCCAGTCGTCAGCTCAGGACCAGTTGAGGTTAAGACACTAGCCACTGGAGGCACAAGTGCCTCTGGGACAGGCTAAGCCTAAAATGTCATCCATACTTTAATATGAAATGCTGTAATTAAATAAACACCTGCCAGAAACCGTGCTCACTAAATATGATGTTTAAAAGGGAAAGAAGAAACAACCTACACAGGTCCTGGTCTCCTACCCCCTGGACAGGGCTGAAGAGACTGGGTTGTTGGGAACCTTATGAAAATGGGCCAACTTCTTTGGTTCTGTTTTCCATCTATGTGAAATAGGGTTGGACTGGATGATTGCAGAGGCATTTTTGAAGCTAAAGTCATTATAGTGTCTCTCCCATTCATATTACATGCTATGAAACCCCAGGGCACCTGGGGCCCTGAAACACAAGGCCAAAGCCGATCTGCAGGCTCCCTCCCACCAAGAGTTCAGGGCATCATCAGAGCAGCCTCCCGGCTCCCACTTAGTCAGCCCAGGCTTGTCTCATGCCTCCCCACAACCCAAGAATGTGCTGCCCTGGATAGTTTACATGGCCTGTGGCCCACATCAGCCAGTGTGTCCTGGACTCCCTAGTGCCCAGGCTGGGTCCTGAGCACAGGAGCCTCTACAGAAACATTTGACTGTCCAACAAAAGGTACGTAGTCAGGGCCACCTGGTGCTGCCAAGTTAACCTCAAGCCCTGGCTGCTATGAGGGGCAAGACCAGGGTCACCCCTTGCCCAGTGGGTTCAGAATGAAGCGGCGCTTCACCCTCCACCATGGGGCCCTTAGCAGGAGACAGAAAGTGGTAGAGTTTGCCCGGGCTCTAAAAGCATGCACCAAGGTAACTATAAATGATAAAATGGCCAAGAACTGCACCTTACCTCTGATCCCAACGAAGACGGTCAGGCCAAAACAGACGAAGAAGACAACAAACACAAGGACAAAGTGGCGCTTGGAGAGCGTGTACAGCCGCATGGGTGCCAACCTGCAGAGAAGCCAGTGGGTGAGGGTCAGGCAACAGTGGTGGAATCCACAGGAGGCCCCTCCCCAAACCAGCAACATCCCCAGGCTGCGTCTGGCTACCCTCTCCCCACCTCGGAAGCGGACCTACTCTAAACCCAGGTGACTCGCCTGACAAAACTGCCCAAGTAACCTGGGTGACTACTACAGGGAGGGTGACTCTCTGGGGCATCAGGGGTAGACTGCCACCCTTTCCGTATGGGACCAGCCAGACCCCACTCCTCACGGCACGACAGTGTGCTGTGGCTTCAGGGCTCACTGAAGGCACGTTTCACCGCACCACACACACGGTGGCTGAACCCCCTCTACACGCCCCCACCTTCAGCGGCCAGAGGGGAGCCCAAGTGCACAGAGGACCCTGACCTCCTCACACAAACATGCAGCCTGAATGGTTAGCTGGCACAATCAAGCCCAGACTGGGAACTGTAGGGCCACCAGCACGCATTTTCCCACCCAGTCCTCCAGTAGCCCACAACTTTGTTCCTCCTGTCCAGGGTTCCTTACAACCCCTCACCTGCATCAGCTCAGCCTGACCTTCGCTGTGGGTTTTGCTGTGGATGCAACTGAGCAGGCTGCCCGCACTCTTCTATGACTTACACCAGTGTGGAGAGCAAGACATGATGTACACACATGTGCATGGCTGCGCTCCGATTCAACCCTCCCACAGAGAGGTGGCGGGCGAGGCTTGGCCTGCAAGCAGCCGATCCCGCCTTATAACCTAAAGAGGAGGCCCATAAATCCAAAGAGACGAGAATGGGAGGGGAGGTTTGGTTTTGCTTTTTACATTTTTTTTTTATTCCTCTGGCATTCCCTGGTCCTGGGAGCTGAGGAGGAGGAGGAATTTCTCCTGCCTCAGGAACAGGACACACACCCAAGGACAGGGAAAACAGGGCTTAGAACTGAAACGGAAGGAAAGGTTATTTGCTTTAAGGTGTTGTGTGCACGCAATCTTTCCTTCCACGGCTGCAGATTCCAGCTCCTGAGCAGGAAATCAGCTGGACAATATCTGGGAGCAAAGGTTGGGGCCCATAAGCCACCTTTGCTCAGACGTGGCTTTGCTGATTCCCCAGCTGGCTCTCCCCAGCAGGATCCATCAGGCCTTGGGCCAGTGAACCCTGGGCTCTGTGTCACCGTGGTTCACAGAATGACGGCATCAGTGAAGAAATGAAGGAATGAGTGCCTCTGTCTTTGTCCTGGGGACACAGGTCCAAAGGCCAACCCACAAATGACCCTGCTCTGCAAGAGAAATGAGAGCCAGTGGGTTAAGAAGCCTAACCCCAACTCTGATTTCAGAACCTAAAGTTTTGTGTGGGTTTTTTAAGATTTATTTATTTTAGAGAGTGAGTGAAAGTACAAGGGGGGGGGGGGCAGCAAAGAGAGAGAACCTCCAGCCAACTCCCAGCTGAGTGTAGAGCCTGATACAGGGCTCGATCTCATCACTCAGATCACGATCTGAGGCGAAACCCAGAGTTGAACACTTAACTGAGCCTCCCGGGTGCCCCTGGACCCTAAAGATTCTAAGAGGCCTGAAAGCTTTAAAATATTAGAGCCAGAAAGGACCTCAGGGAGGAAGCCCAACCCGTTCAACTTACACACGGGGACAACATCAGAGCTCTGTCCCTTGGCAGGAACTGCCGGTCCCCAGGAAGGAGGCTCAGCAAGCAGGAAGAGCTGAGGGGACCCGCCTCCACGACTGTGCTTCTGGGGAAAGCCCTGTGGGAGCGGGGCCGGCACCAGAACAAGGTCCTCTTTGTCGTGGCTCTGCTGTCCCCAGGTGTGGAGGCTAATAACGCAGTCCCTCCGCACAGCCTGCAGAAGGGAGACTTCTGTGCAGCTGCGCGGGCGTTTTCACTTTGAAAACACATTACACAAAGCTAAATGGACTAGCTGTGGGGAAAAGGCCGAGAAAGTCTGTGGTTCACAAGATCACGCCAACATGGCTCTCTCGGGTGTGACAGAGCCTCGGTGCGGAGACGCCGGCAGGAGGGGAGGCTGGGTGAGGGCCATGCGGACACTCTACTATCTTTACCACTCTTCTGTAAATCTCGTTATTTAAACATTAAACACCTAGTCACGTATGGTACCCCACTCTGCCGCTCTCGGGGCGACGTGCCCCCCCACCCCGTGCTGAGGCTCTGAGGGGCGCCGAGGGCTCCCGGCACAGGTGAGAGCCCAGGAGAGGTTACTCAGAAGCAGAGAAAAACAGAATAATTATATTTAAATCTTGATATCTAAAACGCACTATTAATTAAAACACATCCTCGCTGACTTGTCAGAGAAGCAGCGCCGCGGAAAGCGCAAGGCCGAGTGCCTGCAGCGCGTGCCCACCCGGGGGCGCTGTGCAAACCCCCCTCTGGGCTCAGTACAAGCCCAGTGTTCCCCCCTTCCTTAAAACGGCCACTTAACATCCAATTTATTACAGATTTTCCTGGTTTAGAAATCAGGCCTCACCCAACTCAGTGGAAGAGAGACACCGAGATAGCAAAGCAAGTGCCCTGCCCGCGGAAACGTCCCCGGGCACAACCCCGTCCACGCCCCAGGCTGCTGGGCATCGGCTGGGCATCGCGCCGCCTTTCTGCTACCTTCGGGTTCCTGCCGAGCAGGAGACCTTTCCAGGTGTCCTCATGCCGGGGGGGGGGGGGGTCTGGGGTCCAGAGACCCCCCTCCAGTCACGAGGGACGGTGGGCCAGGGCCAGCGCCAAGACAGCTCGGTTCCGCATGATGGCGCCACCTCCCCAGGGCTCCTTCTGCTCTCAACTTCGCATCTAAAAACTTTGAAGCGCTTCGCCAAAAATCTAGAGACTTCTAAAACCTCGGGAATATCTTCCTAGTCGAGACAAATCACAGGTCTACAGTATTGTTCAGTCAAAGTAGCAAAACCGTTAAGATGCCAACATGAAGACAGGAGCAGTGGCAGTAGCAGTGGAGGGTAGAGCCCCCCTCCCACCACCACCCCAGCTGGTCTTGCTGCTTCACGTCTCCTGGTCCCAGCTGTCCCACAACCACTTCCTGCCCAAATCAGTCATTTCTCTGCCCACTTCCCACTTCACCTCCCACCTGAAACACCAATGTGTTTCTAACAACCCAGCTGACCTAAATTAACCAGCAGCCCAGGCAAGTCTCCGTGACAGCCCTGACGCCCTAGGATCAGGCCACCAACAGAAGGAATGTTCTGTAAACGCTCAGAGGCAAGATATGTGATGCAGAAAAGGCACGCAGGCCGTTACCAGGAGGCCTCTGACCCAGCAGCCTCAACCCATCCTGCACATGAGCCTCTACTGTCCCCCACCCCTTCTGGTAGACTCTCCAGCCCCAGGGGGATCCCCGACTTCCCCCTCCCCACCTCCAGGAACCGTCCCCAAGCCTTTGCCTGGCCCCTGATGCCATTCTGAGGCAGTGTCCCCCAGGACCCAGGACGCTTTCACTTAGAACTCCACACCACTCTATGGTCAATAAGTTTAAAACTGAACCCATTAAGGCACAAAACAGCAAATGAAAAAGCTGTTTCCATTCCCCATTTCCTGCCTCTACGCTTTCTCCACATCCTGAAACCTTGGAGTCACCTCTGTGGATGCCGGTCCCTCACTCACCCCGCTGCTGCAGCTGGCCAGGAAGGGGGCGCCGGGCCGAGTTCGGCGGCCCGGGCCCCCCACCACTCCTGGAACGGTCACCGCACCAGCCTCCCTGACGCGTCCTCCGCGGCGCTGGACCTGCTGCCCTGCTGCCCCACACAGGAGGCCTCTGGCTCCTCACAGCCACTCCGTCAAGGCTCAACTCCCCCTCATGGCATCCCAGGTCCCCCCAAACCCGTCCCCATGACTCCTACCACGCGGCACATAAGCCTGGCGAAGCACAACCTGCGGTGGTCATCACGCTGCCTTCCGAGGAAGGTCTGACCCCTTCCAGAACCCCCAGATGAGGGCTCAGGCTGAGGGGCACTCAAACCAAGCATCCGAATCCGATGCCTACACTGTTTCCCACCATGGTCGAGCTGGACTCCGGACCAACCCCTGCGTACACCGCCCTCCGGACGGGAGACGCTCTCTCTCTTCCCCACCAAATCACCGAAATCGAAATCACCTGTAAGTCCCACCTCCTCCAGGAAGCCCTTCGCCTCTCGCGGTCTCCCCCATTAAAGACCTCTCCAGCACACAGGGCCCGCGTGGCCGAGCGCCTGGAGCGCCTGGAGACCGACGGCCTGTCTATCTGCATGGATGCCAGACCCACGGAAACACCTACTCAACTCTCATTGGTTACCTCGGAAGTGTTCATGTCCTTCCCTCAAACTGGTGTCAGCTACTAGGGAGCAGGGAGAGGACTCCCCCTTTCCCCAACAGCCCGGCTGAGTCACACACAGCAGCTGGTGGAAACTTCTCCCTGGATAACCAGAGCAGGAAGGCCTCGAGCAAAACCCTGCCAGCTCGGGACAGCTGTCCCTCCTTTCTCTCCTCTAGAGGGGACCCACACGCCAGTCTTCCCTCCAGGCCCATGTCTCTTTTTACACGCAGGCTCTCTGCAGCCGGACCGACGTCATCACGGTCTTGCTGGGACACAGCTGCACGGTGCTGCCCTTTACTCTCTTCCCTCTTCAGCTCTGCTCCCTGTGACCTCCTCCTGTGTCAGGCTTTAGAGACGCTGCAGGTGCGAACAATTCCATGCTCACAGCTGAGGCCCAGACTGCCGGGAAAGGCCTACTTGACATCACCCTGGGATATCCAGTAGGCAGCTCGAGTGTGACGTGTCCAAAGCCAGACTCTGGATCTTCTGCTGACCCTGGCTGCAGTGTTCCCCTCCCCGGGAAGTGGCCTCTCCAACCTTCCAGCGGCTCAGGCCCAGGACTCAGCAGTCCTCTGGGACCTGTGTCTTCCCCTCACTCCCCACATCTATGATACTCAAAATGTAGAGTTTCGGCCCTCCTCAGCTCTCCAGTCAGGCCTGCCATGTGTCACTGGACTGAAGCAGCCTTCCCTGGCCTTCCTGCTTCTGGCCTTGGCACTGCCCTCCCCCCTCCACCCAGCTGCCCTGGAAGCCAGGTGTTTTTACTCTTAATCCAGAACTCTTCAGTGGCTTCTCTACCACTGCGAGTGATAGCCAGACACTTCACAACCGATTGTCACTGGCACGCCTGTGACATGTTTACGTGTGTTTCTCTGGAGACAACTTTCCCACCGTAATTCCTCACTTTGTTCTAAAGATGGAGCAGGAGCTGGGGAATCCCTGGGTGGTTCAGCGGTTTGGCATCTACCTTCAGCCCAGGGCGTGATCCTGGGGTCCCGAGATCAAGTCCCACATCGAGCTCCTTGCATGGAGCCTCCTTCTCTCTCTGCCTGTGTCTCTGCTTCTCTGTGTCTCTCTCATGAATAAATGAATAAAATCTTAAAAAAAAAAAAAAAAAAAGGAGATGAAGGGGTTTTCTCTGGGGCAGGGCAGAAGTCCCTGGCTGGCTGTCCCCTCCTCCCCCGCTCCCCTACCAGGGGGACTAGCCTCACTCTCCCAGGCTGCCCTCCCTGCCCGCCCCCCCCCCCCCCAAGTGCACAGAGCCTGAGGGAAACCAGCCAGGCCCTTTGAGAGGTTTCCAGGCCTAATGCAGGGAAGACTGGGAGGGAAGAGCCCCCCCCCTACTCCCCCACTGGCCGTGTCTTCGATGGGCAGGGCTGTGCAGGTAAGTGCTGTCCAAGGGGCTGCGGCCACACCCCACAGAAGAAGGTGGACACTGCAGCAGGCCAGGGCCAAGAGCCAAAGACGGAAACTGCTCAGGCCACCGGGGCCACGGAGCCGCAAAATTAACCCTGGACACCCCTGTGTTTAAGCCACTTTTCATGACTATTCTACTGAAACTAAAAGCTTCCCCTTTGATACACCTACCGAAAAAAAGAAAACAAAAACCACAATTAAAAATGAAACTCAGGTCCCTAAGTCACAGAGCTATATAGAAACTTCTCAGTTCAAAGCACCTGGGACCGTCCTGTCAGAATGTGAGACAGTGGGGGGGTGGGGATCCCTGGGTGGCTCGGCGGTTTAGCGCTGACTTCGGCTCAGGGCCTGATCCTGGGGCCCCTGGGATCAAGTCCCACGTCGGGCTCCCTGCATGGAGCCTGCTTCTCCCTCTGCCAGTGTCTCTGCCCCACCCCACGTCTCTCTCTCATTCTGTGCCTCTCATGAATAAACAAAATCTTTAAAATAAAAAAAAAAAGAATGTGAGCCGGGCACCACCCATCCACCACCCATCCTCGTCACAGAGACGCTGGCCTTCTTACTTCTAAGGACAGTCACTGAGTCCCTCCCCTCCCTCCAGCCCCAGGTACCCATCCGGCCCAGCCAGGGGCCTGCCTCCCATGAGGCTTCCCCCAACCTCTCTGAGAAGGCCATTGTCTCCTCAGGTGCAGGACAGGAGGCTCATGCCCATTCCCAGATTTTATTATTTATTTATTTTTTTAAATTCATGAGAGACACAGAGACACAGGCAGAGGGAGAAGCAGACTCCCCGCAGGGAGCCCAACGTGGGACTCGATCCCGGGTCTCCAGGGTCACGCCCCGGGCAGAAGAGGGCACTAAACCGCTGAGCCACCCGGGCTGCCCTCATTCCCAGATTTCACTGCGGGTGACAACTATTCACAGGCTCCCCCCAAGCTCCCAACCCGGAGTGCCACCTCTGGCCTCTCGGTGCCCAGCGCTGAGCCTTACAAAGGGCAGGTCATGAACTAGAGATGCCTTAGTCCAATCACTACTGATTCCTTCCATTTGTATCCATTTGTCCCTGGCTTTACTCTGGTTTCTTCCATGTTCTAATATTCACCCTGCTATGATCAAGTAGAGACCACTAAATGGCACACTTCCAACTTTTTCTCCCACTGTCGTTTTTTTAATGCTTTGTATGGCCCTGCCCTTTGCCCTCTGGATCTGGAAACTGGCCAGAGCAGCTCCAGGCAAGTGCCTTCCCCTCGGCCCACACCCTCAGTCAGGGCCCTGCTCAGCCAGCTGGAAAGCCAGTGTCCCCATTAGGGCTGCGAGCGCTCCAGAACTGCTGCAGCCAACATTACTTTCCCGCTAGACACTTCCCCTCCCACGCAGGCCCCATAAGAGCTGATAAAACAGCACTAGAGACAAACCATGGGGGAGGCACACACTCAATGAGCCCCTTTATGGGCCTGGGGCAGAACAACCCTGACATGGACAGACGCGGCAGAGCAGAAAATTCGAGAAAACACCTCAGGGCGCTTTCAGGGATGCGGATGAAGATGGGATGGAAGATCTCAGCCTGTCACAGAACCCAGTGAAGGCCAGCACCTCGGGGAAGGCAGGAGAAAACAGTAGCCAGGAGGCTCAAGCACTTCTATAAATACGGATTTTATCTGGTCTCATCAAGTCACGATACAGCAGGTAGGTAAAACTGAGAATATTTCTGAATCACAGATTTTGCTGCGTGTTCAATGCATTCCCAGATTTCCCACTCTAGAATTTAAAAATTAGCATCTGGGGGGTGGGAAGGGACTTTCAATCTCTCAGTGCATTTGCATGTTTCAAGCGAAGATTTTGTTTTTCTTTCATCATCTGTATAAAAATAATCTCTTCTCCTGTGGCCCAACACACTGGCCTGCGGCCTGTCAGCCTGGCTTCAAATCCCGCCTCCCTGGGCTTTCGAGGCCGACAATGATACTTAGGCTAGAGCACTCTCAGGGCCCCAGCACCTCGCCTGTAGATCGGAGACAGAGTACCCCCCCCCCCAGGGCCGTTGCGGGGCATAAATGAAAGCATGAAGAGCCCAGGACAGTGCAGCACACACCCAGGAAGAACTCAGGCTTGTTACAGAAGTAATAGTTCTTTTTTTTCCCCTTCCTCTTTTTCTTTAAAAACAAAAACAAAAAAAACCCTGTTTTCATCCTACCAATATCCCTGAGGATCCACAATGTAGTGCCTCCCTCCTCTAGCTCCAGAACGCAACCAACTGAAGAAAGGGGCCGACGTCCTCCCCTAAGCACCGGTATTATCAGCCCTTCTACACACTGGAAAAGAGAGGCCCAGGGAGGGGAGGGGGGTAGTCTTGCTGCTGAGGCCCAGTCAGCAGGAGGTGGAGGTGGGATCTGAACCCCCGAGGTCAGAGGCAGGAAGGAGGCCCACCATGCTCTCACTCTCACTCTTTGGCTCCCTCACCAAAATCCTTCCTTTTGAAACCTACCACTGAATGGGTTTTGAAAAGAAGAACTCGAAGGAGAAGAACAGAAGAAGAAACGCTGACATTTCGATCGGTGAAATATGTTGAATATATCTGAATATATTCCAATTTCAAACTTGAATAGATCACAAATAATCGATCATTACCCTAATCAAAAAAGCCACTAGGCAAACATTCAAGGCCCGACGACCTCAATACAGATTTTAATGAACAAGATGCTCCTCCACGCTCCTCAAGGAACCATCAATTCATATGTATCCTCGCCAGGCTGCAAGCCCATGACTGGCACCCAGGAGCACGGTAGTTAGGCCACTGATTACCCCTCCCAGGGCAAAGAGAGCAAGGAAGCCAGCCACACACTGGCCAGCTCAGGCAAGGTGCCAGCCAACAGCAGCACCCTGGCCCAGCTCCAGGCAGCGCATCCGGTGGGGAAGCGGCTGGGATCCGAAGGCAGATCGCCGGGCTGGAAGGCCTTCCACCGTGACCAGCAGGATGACCCGGGGTGGGCCACTCTCTTCTCAGGACCGCTGCTCCCTGAGCTATAGAATTCAGAACACTGAGCTGCCCCGCCACCCAAGTTGCTGTGATCATTAAATGGGCTATTACACAAAAGCCCTTGTTAAGTGCTTGGTCACTGCCACCTGTTACTGAGAGGTGGCAGCGTTTATGTCACGAACATGGGCGCTGGAGCCAACTACTCAGGCTTCAGTCTCAGCCCTGTGATGTACTGTGACCTTGGAAGACTCATGTGACTCCTCTGCACCTCAGTGTTGTCATCTGTAACAATGGGAATGCTAAGAGAAACGTCTTCATGGGGAGAGTAGCTGTGAGGATCACATGAAGTGGGGCATAGAAGGTGCTCACAGGAGTATCTGGTACAGGGTTAAGTATTTATTTTTTTATTAGCTCTACAGATCATTTTGGTTCAGGGGAAAAAAAAAAAAAAGGTCCCTAAGAGATGCAATCATAAAAAACTCCGTAGTTACAAGAAGAGGATACTGACCAGGCCTGGTGTCCCCTCAAGCACTGTGCCACTCGGAAGGCCCAGGACACAGAACCACAACAAGGTTGGTGCTGATTTATTTGTGCCATCCCTTCATTGCTGACAGAAGAGGAGTCTACTTAATACACTTCTACACTTAAAAGCACCCAGGATGAAAGAGACATACATAAAACGTGCTCTTTAAAAACTGGTTGTAGGGCAGCCCTGGTGGCTCAGCGGTTTAGCGCCGCCTTCAGCCCAGGGCGTGATCCTGGAGACCCGGGATTGAGTCCCACGTCGGGCTCCCTGCATGGAGCCTGCTTCTCCCTCTGCCTCTGTGTGTGTGTGTGTGTGTGTGTGTGTGTGTGTGTGTCATGAATAAATAAATAAAATCTATTTAAAAAATAAAAATAAAAACTGGTTGTAAATATCAAGGAACACACACAAAACACCCACCATATTTGAGTCTGCAGAGAAATGCAAAAGCAAAGCAACAGTTGAACCTGAGGAATCTCAAATACGTGCGGGGCTGCGGCTCAAACAGGAAGTCACCGTAGCAAAGGTCTGAGACACGCTCTGCTCTGCTCTGCTGGGCTCTAGACCGGCCTCTCCTCCTGAACCCCCAGCACCTGTCACTTCCTTGGCATTATCAGAAGAGGAGCAGAGTTTGCGGGAAACTTCAGCTTAGAACTTTAAGAACCAGGAACTCTTTATCCTGACTGGTTTTGATAGCAATCTCTCCTGCTCTTTTGAAAAGAATAGGCCAGGCTGCACGTGCGCAGGGAGGTCAGGGGGGGTCGAGCAGGCCCCACTCTCAGCCCCTACCCCCTAAGCCACCCTCCCCCAGGGGCTCTTTGCTCCTCCGTTCTCCCCCACCTCATTCGTTCTCTGGCTTCTCTTCCCATTCCTGTTACTTCTCAGCTTTCTCACCATGGGGCTCTCTGTCACATCAGGTAACGAGAGCACTGTGGCCCCACCAGGCGCCTGAATCCAGTACATGCCTCAGATCCTCAGGCTTGTTTTCTCCTAAGATTTTTATGTGTGCCAAAGGCTTTTTCTGACTTCCACTTCTTTCATGTCATCTTGAACGCTACACAATGGTGGCTGGCTGGCCTCACGGAGACCCACATCCCACCACCCGGCCCCTGGCTCAACAGAACCCCGCATGGCTTCTAGAAGAGCATCATGCGGCCTACTGTGCCACAGCAGGAGAAACCTGAATACCCCACTAAGATCCTTCATTCAAACTGTGGCTTTACAAGTCCTCCTTTGGTTAAGAGCTCCCACTTGGGCTAGTCCCCCATCAGGTAACAGCACGGGATTTCCCCAGGAGGCCCACGCCCCTTCAAGCCCTCAGCCTCTCCTGTCTCCGTAAGAGATCCACCACCATACACCACCCAGGGCTGCCGTGCTGCGCGGACCCAAGGAGACCGGCTACGTGAGGGAAACTGAAACATGCGAGTTGCCACTGTGACCCGGGGTCACAAGGCACAACTCCAGAAGGCTACCTCACGCGCATTCCAAGCATACATACTGACGTCCACCGCGAATGAATGGTGCCTCTGGAGTCGTGCAGGGTGGGTACAGCCAACACCCTGCTGCCTGGGGGGTAATGAAAGAAAGACCCTTAAAACATCCACCTAGGACTGACCTGTGCCACCCTGGCTTCCCGTGCTGAAGGGATTAACCAGAGTCCAAGCCTTCTGAGGAAGCAGGAGGCAAAAGGCCTTCCCCCATCACATGTGTCTGCATTCTGGCACCCCCGTCCCCTCTTCTCTGCGACCCCAGTCAGGGACGAGGGCGGCGCCCCTACAGCTGCCAGCACACAGAAGAGCCCCCAGGCCTGTCAGCGCGGGAACCTGCTCTCGCAACCTCCTGCCACGACGTGCCACGACGCCCTCCAGGCGCACAGGCTCCAGGCACCCTTCTCTGGGACTCCTGACGCTTTTGCAACTGAGGCGCTCAACTTCTGACCTTCTCTCTCTCTTTTCCCGGATGTCCCCTGGGAGGCACCCAGGTGACTCCGCTGCGTCAAAGGCCGGCTTTAGGGACGGCGTCTACGGGGCCCTGGACAGGTTTTTCCACATAAAGTCCCTGAACTTCACAGAGGAAATAAGGCCCGAAGTCAGCAAATTAAAACTCGTAAAACTCCGTGTCCCGGAGGTCCGAGCGGCCGGCGCGGGCTCCCGGCGTGGGCTCCCGGCGTGGGCTCCCGGCGCGCCAGCATCACCCCAAGGCCGCGGAGAGCGCGTCTGTCCCCCGGAGCCGGGCTAGGGCGCAAGGGCCGAGCGGGGTGCTCGGGCGCTCCTAACCGAGGTGCGGACAGCGCAGCGGCCGCGCGGGGTGCGCAGGGCGGGCGCTGAGGGGCTCGGGAGGCCGCGCCGGTAGCCAGCAAGCCCGGGCCCGCGGTGCGCTCCGGCCGCCCCCGCCCCGCCCCGCCGCCGCCCTGCTGCTCCCGCCCGCCGCCCGCCGCCCCGCGAGGCCCCGGCGCCGCTCCCCCCCGGGTCCGAGCGCCACGTGCGGGGAGGGCCCGGCGTCGGGGCCGCCGCGGCTGCCGCGAGCCCGCCCCCCGCCCCCCCCCCGCGGCCAGGAGAAGCCCGCCCGGCACTCACGGTTCCATCGCCGCGCCCCGAGCCCCCGGCGCCGCACAGGAGCCGCGGCCGCCGCAGCCCGAGCGACAGCGGCCGGGAGCCCCGGCCCCGTGGATCTCGTCAGAGCGCGACGCACCGCCCGCGTCACGTGCGCGGAAGCGACCGCGCGGCTGCGGGCGGGGCGGGGCGGGGGGGAGGGGGGGCTGGGGCGCGGGCGGCCGCGGGGGGGCACGGGGCCGGGGCACGGGGCGAGGGCGAAGGCGAGGGCGGCCGGGGGCACGGCCCGGGGTCGCGGGGTGTGCAGGCGGCAGGGGCCGGGGCGAAGGCGGGGGGCGGCGGGGGGCGCGGGGGGGACCCGGGGGCGGGGCGAGGGCGGGCCCCGGGCGGGGGCGGGGCTGGGGCGTGGGGGGCGGGGTGAGGACCGAGGCCGGGCCACGGGGCGGGGGCGGGGGCGGGGGCGCGGGGTGTGCAGGGGGCAGGGGGCAGGGGCGAGGGCGGGGTGTGGCAGGGGCCGGGGTGGAAGTGGGGGCGGGAGCAGGTGGGGTGCACCCAGGAGCGGGGCAGGGTACGGGAGGGGGCGCACTGTCCCGCTCACTGGCCCATAGGAGGGGATCCCGCGGCGCCTCTACCTGGGCTGCGCCCCAAGAGCACGGACGGAGGTGGGCCTCGAGCTGTGGGTGGGCTCAGTCTAGGGTTTACTCGTTGAATGAATGAATGAACGAACGACTTGACTCTTACTGGCTGAGGAGACGGCACATTAAAACCTTCACCCTGTGGCTTCCGGGGTCCTCATCAGGGCATGAGCCCAGGAGCGCCCTACAGTTGTGTGAAAGGCACTGTAGGTGTCAGCCTTTTTCTGGGGAGAAGATCTATCACTTTCCAAATTCTCAAAGTGAAGTTTGTGACCCAAAGAGCTTAAAAGCCAGAGCAAACCTCTGACACCCCCCAAGTGATGCCAGGAGACCTTTCCAGGCTCTTTGTGGTCGTTTCTGCAACCCCCTACTAGAGCATGCAGATTTTCCATCGCTGGTGCAAGCACAGGACCCTCAGGAAGCATGCAGGTGTGGATCCCACACCCCACATCCCACAGAGCTGAAAACATCGCTGATGGTGCAAATCTGGGTCCTGCTAAGGTGCTGAATAGGAGCAAGTGTCAGGGGCCAATCCTGTTCAAGTTTTCTATACAGTGTGAAGAGATCAGCTGACCAAAAGCACTTTCTCCATCTAAGATCTTCGCTCACGGTCCTAAATTTCTGTAATCAAGAATAGAGGGAAGCCACGGTTTGGGATATTTCCAAGATTCCCCTGAGCATTTGTCAAAATGTCCCCTGTCCCCTTATTGCTATGGGTTTAAAGTCGATCTGACTGAGGAAAATAAAAGACTCAAGCTTTCTTCCTAATGTTTCCTTGTTCATGTGCTAAGCTGCCAACGAGCTTGTTGGTGTTGGCAGGAGGACACCAACAGGAACAGGATTCGGTTCCTGCCCTCAGCAAACTTACAGGCGAGGTCAGTTACCAAAAGTAACAAGCACAGATCGCTACGGTGGCAGGGAGGAAGAGCACCCAACTCACCTGGGATGGGATTGGACTGGACAGGAGAGCGAATGCTCAATGTCTGGGCTGATCTGGAGATGGGAGGGGCTCGAGAAATTGGGGGAAAACTGGGGGGAAGCGGGGGACACCAGGCAAAACAACAGACTGAATACTGAGTAATAATGACAAAGTCCATGACCACTCTGAATTCTAAACAACAACTCTTAAAAGGATGACAACAGGGAGCCTGGGTGGCTCAGTGGTTGAGTGTCAACCACTTTGGCTCAGGGTGTGATCCCTGGGTCTTGGGATCGAATCCCACATCGGGCTCCCTGCAGGAAGCCTGCTTCTCCCTCTGCCTGTGTCTCTCATGAATAAATAAAAAAAAAATCTTTTTAAAAATGACAACAAAAGATTATTCCTCTGATCCTTTTCATAGACAGTTGGAGGAAAAGGGGTCTTCACGGCAGCAAGGCCAGGGAACCTAAACATCAGTGCTTGTAGGTCAGGCAGGTAATGGGGCAGAGGCCAGGTGGGCGCTGTGCAGCAGAGCGTGCATCATCTAAAGGGGCTGCACTCAGCCCTTTGAAAGACTGACTTCAGATACAACTTTCATGTGACTCCTTCCAAGTCTAAAGTATTGGAAACTAATTTTAAAAAATATTTTGAACTCCAAGAGGACTAACCCAAACACATTTGTGTCTGCACTTCCCCGGAGGCAGCCAGTTTTCACCTCCAATCTGGGGCAGTCTTTTCTGGTGTAGAAACGCCTACTCCAGAGACTGTGCCAGCTGCCTGGCCTCTGCTGAGACGCCCCACAGACCCCTTGCTGTTTTCATTATGGCTCCAGGTTTGAAAAAGAGTTGACATCTTTGAGACCCAAACCCCCTCCTGGTAACTACTTGACATCGGTCCTCCCTTGATCTGCTGCCCAGCATCACTTAGATCCTTCTCGTTTTCATTTATGTGCTCTTCCAACACTGAGTGCCTGGTGTGTGCTAGGCACTCCCCTCAGCTCTGGAAACAAGGCGAATACTTGAGACAATCCCCGTCCACCTGGAATTTATCTTCTGGTGGAGGACACAGCCCCCAGATAATAACCGAATAATGACACAGTTAAAACTGTGATGGAAAAGGAACAGAAGGATCCCTGGGTGGCTCAGCGGTTTAGTGCCTGCCTTTGGCCCAGGGCCTCATCCTGGAGACCCGGGATCGAGTCCCATGTCAGGCTCCCTTCATGGAGCCTGCTTCTCCCTCTGCCTGTGTCTCTGCCTCTCTCTCTCTCTCTCCCCTCTCTCTTTCTCTCATGAATAAATAAATAAAATCTTTAAAAAATAAATAGAAGAAAGAAGAAAGAAAGAAACAAAGAAAGAAAGAAAAGAAAAGAAACAGAAGCACAGTGATAGTGTATATGATGAGGGGAGAGGCACCCAGCACATCCCAGGCCCTTTCTTGGAGAAAGTGTGTCTAACCTGTCAGCCGCCCCTCACAGGAAGTTCCTCCAGTTCACCTCCAGGCCCCCTCCTCTGAGATGCTTCTGTTTAACAAGCTTCCCCTCTAAGCTCAGAATGGAACACATTTCAGATGAGGTCTGTACCAGCCTGAGAATGAGTTGGTATTATGGCAGTTTCCGCCCATTCAGCTCGTTATTCCATTCTCCTGACGCCTCCTGGGCTTGGGGTCGTGCCTTCCAGTGAGAAGAACCAGCAATTACCAATCACCTGTGAAGCCGAAGGCCTGAACCAATAAATTGTCTTAGGAACCTGAGGAGTTATCCATGGTCATTATCCTCATTCTCCAAATAGGAAACTGAGGCCTTAAAGAGAGTTTGTGATTTTCTCAGGGACACTGGTAAGAACCTAGGTCGATCTGGCCCCAAGTTCATGCTCTTCCAGTGTTGGGGTCCCAAGTGTTGAAGAATGTGACAGGGTCAGAGTGACCACCAAAGACCAGGAGCAAACAAGCCATTAGGTATATATAGTCTCTCTAACCTCAGAGTCACGCAGCCCACATTTATCAACTTGTTTGTTCTTATTTTTAAAGCCTTCTAAAATCCATCTTTACAATGTTTTGCAGGATTCCCCAGTAATCCCATTTAATTGGGAGACTTGGACCAGTAGGTCAGTGAGTATATACGTATCTGAAACATAGCCTTGTTTCAAGAAAGATCAAAAAGTCAGAAATTAGATTAGTCTGATAGCATGTATTCTTAGAAAAAACCCCACTTATGCCTAACATTCATTTCATTTTCTAAGGGCCTGCAAACCATCCATTTAAATCATTTTCTCTAAAATTGGACCAAAGTCAAGTCCACCAGTCTGTACTTTGCTGACTCCCACTCACTGCTGTTTTTCAAGGCCAATGGCAACAGCTCAAGCGGCTTATCTGCAAATGTTCTTGATACGCTAGGAAATTAGTTGTCTACTCTGGGACACTCAAACTCACTTCCTAATTTAACAATGAACATTTGTCTAGCATTTTGTAGATATACTGTAGTGATCCCCTTATGCCTTTTTATAATAATCAACAGTGACTAACATCAAATACTCATGCTCTAGTTGGGCCTGGAGTTAAATAGGAAGGAAACAAATGGCTTACTGCGATTCTCTCTAATGCGTCGTGTGAGTTGCTCAGGCTGTAGTAACAAAATACCATAGACTAAATCGCTTCCACAGTAAGTTTTTTCTCACAGTTCTAGAGGCTACTAGTCCGAGATCAAGGTTCTGGTTGATTTCGCGTCTGGTGAGGACTCTCTTCCTGGCTTGCAGACAGCCACCTTCTGGCTGTGTCCTCACATGGCTTTTCCTTGATGCATGTGTGAAAGAAGAGACAGCAGGAGCTCTTTGGCGTCTCTCTTTTTTTTTTTTTTTCTTTAAAAACACCTTTAATTTTAGTTTTCTTAAAGAATTTATTTATTTATTTGACAGAGAAAAAGAGCACCAGCAGCGGGGGAAGCTCAGAGAGAGAGAGAGAGAGAGGGAGAAGCAGGCTCCCTGCTGAGTGGGGAGCCCAATGGCAGACCCTCAACCGACTGACCCACCCAGGCACCCCTCTGGCTTCTCTTCTAATAAGAATGTATTGCAGTCCCTTCGGATCAGGGCCCAACCCTTATGACCTTATTAAACCTAATTACTTCCTTACTCCAAATTCAGCCACAGTGGGAGGGTCAGAGCTGCAAAATATGAAAGTAGCTGAGGGGGTAGGGGGTAGGGTCACAAACATTCCATCCCTGACACGACCAAATGGAAGATTTCTTAAAAAGGAAATCTACCTACATATTCAGTGCAGAGAATATGGAATTTAGGACCAAGGACTCTGATTGCCTATTCTTTGTTCCAAGGCAGGAAACTCTCAGTCTTGACTCTCCCTCGAGCTTGATTGTAGTTGATGACAGTTGACATTAGTGACATGTCTTGGCCTGGGTTTCAACAGCTCCTGGACACCGACTTTCAGCTGACTCATCCTCTCTGCAGTAAGCAGAGCAGAACTAAGGTATTTCAGTCAGGGCTTGGTTGTCTCACCACACTGCCTTCCCCACAACCTCCTCCTGTCATTTGCAGGAGGGCTCATGCCTTTCTGGCCCACTTGTTGGCACCAAACGTGGGAGCTGACTTTTCACTGTCTTCTTGAGTCCTGAGAACTGATCAGTAGAAGCAACGGTCTACCTCTTATTGGTTCCAAAGCTTTATCTTCTTATCAAGTTTAGTAATGCCAGAACACAGACATTCAGCTCGGTGGTTACTGACAGTATAAGATTGTAGGTTTTGCTTTCTTATCATTGTATTTGTTCCCATGGTTTACTGCTGTGTAACAAACTACCCCCAACACATAACAGCTGTATTAGTTATCTGTTGCTGCATAACAAATTTTTTAAATTTTATTTATTTATGAGAGACACACACAGAGAGAGAGAGAGAGAGAGGCAGAGACATGGGCAGAGGGAGAAGCAAGCTCCATGTAGGGAGCCCGATGTGGGACTCTAACCAGGGAATCCGGGATCACACCCTGAGCCAAAGGCTGATGCCCAAACGCTGAGCCACCCAGGTGTCCTGCTGCATAACAAATTACCTCAGAACTTTGTGCCCCGAAACAAGAACATGTATTATCTTGTGTTTACTGTGTGCGGTTTATATGGATAGATGTTTTGTGATTTGTCTTAACTGACCACCTGGACCTGCATGCACACAGGCAGGCTAAGGAAATGTTATTTGTGAGACCGTGCTGTGTGAATAACCTTAGGAGCCTGGTTGTTTGAAATATATCATCTGGCCTCCAGGTCAGAACTGGCCCTTCTGATGTCAAGAGCTGTACATCTTGCCTCACATCCCCTCCTGCTCTGGGCTGGGCTGGCCTCCCGAAATGGAATCCCAGAGGGGAGGCAGACAAACATAGCCCAGGCTCCTTGAAAATATAGAAACACGGAAACAGAAATGCAGCTCGCTCCAAACCACACAAAGGCAAACAAATGTTTGATTTCAAACCCAGTTATTTGCCCTATAAATGTGTCCCTTATGGGGATGGTCAGTTGGAAGTAACACCTGAGGGGAGGGTGCTCCACCCAGGCCCCTCAACTCAGACTCCAGTTTGGCTGTTTCCATGGGACTTCCCCTGCTGATGAGGTTGGATGTTGTAAGTACCCGATTTGATGTAACTTTGCCTTATTCTCATTCATTGACTATTATTACCTTCATCTATATGCAGATTATTTCCTTTTTCTGTTTCTATTAGGTTTCTATAATAATAATAAAGTTTTCTTTCCTTTTTGAAACTGAAACACAGCTGTTCTGAGTCTTTTGTTCAGAACAGCGGGTCAGGAATCCAGGTGCGATTAACTGGTTCCTTTGGCTCAGGCTCTCGTTCAAGCTGTAGGCACTGTGTCATCTGGGGCTGAAGTTATCCTCAAGATTAGCCTGGGGAAGGATCCACCTCCATACCCATGCTCGTGGTTGTTGGCAGGATCTAGTGCCTCCTGGACTATTGGGTGGAGGCCACTCTCAGTTCCTTGCCATTTGGGGCTTTCCACGGGGCAGCTTCTGACATGGCAGCTTTGCCTCATCCGAGTGAGTGAGTGGTAAGAACCAGACAGTGAGGGCAAGACGGAAGTCATTTAATCTCATAAGTGACATTACATTGCTTTTACTCTACTCTTTTCTTTAGAAGCAAATCACAGGTCCATCCCTGGAACCATTTTCGACGGCACCTACCATGGTGACTTGAAACAAAACAGTTTACTATCTCTCATGGTCCTGGGTGTTGATAAACTCAGATGAATGGGTCTTGCTGGGGGCCTCCCTGAATGCAGGCAGATGGCATCTGGGGCTGCAGTCATCGGAAGGCTTCACTGTGCTGGATATAAAATGCATCCTCTTGCATGTCTGGTGCCTGAGCTGGGGAGGCTGGAAAGCAGGAGGCCAGCCACGCAGTCTTTTCCCATGTGGCTTCTCCCATGGTTAGCTTGGGCTTCCTCACAGGTCTCCAGAAAGTCAGACCTCGAACATGTGGCTAGTTTCTCCTAGAATGGTGGCTCTGAGGTACCAAAGCAGAAGCTGCAGAGTTTCCTGTGACTTAGCCTCAGGCATTACTCAGCATCACTACCACCACATTCTGTTGGTCAAAGGACAGCCAGAGCCAGCCCAGATCCAAGGGCAAGAGACAACCAATGAGCATGAACCCTGGGAGGGGTGGTTCCCTGGGGTATCATCTTTGAAGACTAGTTTCCATAATCTTGTGACATAATTCTTGCTTCCTTCCTATTCTTCATCCCCAAAGGTAAGATAACTGCATGTAACTCTCAGAGTCACCATAAAGTTTACTACTGTGCTAAGGAGTTTACACACATGATCTCACTCTATCCGGTTAGCACCTCTGAAACAAATGCCCTCTTTTCCCTTGGTACCCATGGGTTTCTAGTACTTGCAATAATGAAGCACAGTAAGTAGAAGCAGGAACACCCTGCCTGTGCCCGCCCCTGGCCCTCAAACACTCTCGCAGGGCACAGCTCATGGGCCCCACTGCTTCCACTCACCTTCTCTGCCTTTGGGAATTTAGGATTTTTTAAAGTATCGGTCTCCATTTACTTGGCTGAAACATGTCTCTCATCTTATTCTTAGCATTTGAGCGGCACTGCATGAACCAGGCTAACACCATCTTGAACAAATCCAACCTGATGACTGGTCTGTGACCTGAGACCTTGAGCATAGCACCCCCCTCCAAATCTTTCCTTTTGTTTAACCACACCCCAAAGTACACACTGAGGCAAAATGTTCTTGACTTGCCCTGGAGCTATTGGCCATGACACACACCTGCTCTCAAGCTCTGTGCTCCTGACCTCCCGGGCTACAGAAGCAGCAGATCTTCAGGGAGGTGGGGTAGCAGTCTTAGGATCCCAGGGTATGCTTCTGTCCGTGCCCTAAACAAACCACTTCTTCTCCTCAGCCTTTGGAGGTCGCTTTGCACATGCCTCCCTTTCAGGAAGCAAGTACCATTCCACTACCGTCACCTGGGACTTCCCTGCTGCTGGCCTCCCTTCGTCCTCACCTTTCCAGGGCCTGGCACTAAGCCCAAGACAGAGAGATACCCAGCACGTGTCCTGAATGAAAGACAGGTGGGGCTGTTAGATGACTGGCAGTGGACCGGTATGTTTTGTCTGAGTTTCCAGGATAGGGGGACTTGTCCCCACAGAAGGAAAAGGCAGGAGTTGCCAGGGCAGCAAGTATGTCATTCAGAGGCGGGAGGCTGAGTGTGCGCCTCCTTCTATAGGGGCGACTCAACGGATCCTGGTTTTCCTGAGACTTTGCAAGTTCCAGTACTGAAAGCCCCGATCTGCAGGGTCCTGCAGCCCCAAGTGAACTTGGACAGCAGGATGCATGCTACTCCTGGCCTGCATCTCTTCTGCGAGTTACTGGGCAAAACTGTCTTCATGCTCAAGAACACCTTAGTTGGCTTCCCTTAGTTGGAATCTGAGGCACAAATTTCCATGTAAATTTTAGGAGAAGTTTGGAGAGAGAATGGAGGCAGGGGCTCAGGAGAGCAGCTTCGAGGGAGTGCAAGCTGTCCCTGGCTTCATTATCCACACATGGAGTTGCTCCGCCTTGCAGGAGAGCTCGGGAGAGTTTGCCAGAAACTACCATATCTGGAAGGATCTGTTGGTTCTATCCGTGGGTCAGAGTCTGACCTACACATCTAGGCTATACTCCAGGCCCCTGCAGGCAGCTGCTGGGGAGCCAGGGCCTGCGGGCACCAATCCAGCCGATGTGGGGTGGACCAGCCCCCCTGTCCATCCATCCGTCGGCAGTGGTACAGAGGTGGTGGAGACGGGAACTCCGTGAACCTTTCTCAGGACAGCTCAGGTGGGGAAGCAGGGCCATGGGCCACCGGGGGGAGGATGGGAAAACATGGCCAGGGCCCAGGGGCTCTGGGGACTTGTCAGCTTGACTCAGTACAAAGAGGTAGAGATTTGAAATCATTGTTGCAAAGGCTGGGGAAGGTGAGCGTCCTGGGAAAACCTAGCAGGACTCGGGGGCTTCGTGGGAGCCCCGGCTGACATCTCGGATCTCACATTAATGATGACTTTTCCTGAGGCCTGCCTGGGTGACCTCCTCCCACAAACGAGCAGCTCAAGCACAGAGAAGGCAGTCCTGGTACTGAGCAGAGACCGGGGACCCGGTGGCAGCGAGGACAAAGGGCAGAAGCACAAATTAGTTTAGGGACAATGGCTCCCAAGGTGTGTTGAGGTCAGAATCACTGGGAGAGCTTTGAAAAAACATAGTATCCAGGCTGAACCCCAAACCAATTAAATCAGAATCTGGAGTAGGGCTTGGGCTTCCGTGTTGTTAAAGCTCTCTAAAGGATTCCAGTGCGCAGCAGACTTGGCAACCAGTGGTTCGGGGGCATTGGGGAGAGATTGGAAATCCAAGCTGAATCGGTTCCAGCTCCTTCCTGAGATCCAGTAGCATCTGTGCCCTTTGATTCTGTAAATTATCTCTGTATCTTTGTAATAAATTCCTTCTTTTAGGCTGAAATTAATACTTGCAAGCAATAGTCTTTTAAGAAAAAAAGATTTACTTATTTATTTCAGAAATAGAGCAAGCATGGTGGATGGGGACTGGGGGGGGGGGCAGAAGGAGAGGGACAAGCAGACTCCATGCTGAGCACAGAGCCTGATGCGGGGACTCCATCCCACAACCTTGAGATCATGACCTGAGCAAAACCGATGGACGCTTAACCAACTGGGCCACCCGGGCGCCCCACTATCAACAGTCATAAACACTGTGGTACCATCTCTCTATAAAGTGACAACTAATGCCTCCGGGTGTCCCTGGCATGGCCCTCGACAATAAGAACTACATACAGTGAAGTCATCATTCCTATGGCAACCTGAAGCCTGAAGGAATGGTGTTTGATTTTGCATTTCACCCTACAGGAAGCTGAGGATGGTCTGCCATAAGGACGCCAGGTCTGGAGCTTCTGGATCATTCCAAATTGCTCGCCCTTTCCAAATGGACTCTTAGGGAATCTTTGTTGCCCTGAATCAAAACTGAGGGCTCTTTTCACTCAAGAGCATGGGGTCACCCGTCAGAGATGCTAGACAGATAAACCCATCTCCTGGACACTTCCTTCTAGTGACTTGCTGGAGCATTTTCAGGTAGAAATGCATACTCTTTGTGCATTTCCTTCTGATTATAGTTTGTTTTTTTTTTTTTTGTTAAGGATTTTATTTCTCTATTTGAGATCGATTGAGAGAGTGTGTGAGCATGACTGGGGAGAGGGGCAGAGAGGCAGAGGGAGAAGCAGGCTCCTCACTGAGCAGGGAGCCTGACGTGGAGCTGGATCCCAGGACCCTAGGATCACAATCTGAACTGAAGGCGGATGCTTAACCAACAGAGCCACTGAGGCACCCCCGTATTTTTGGGTTTTAAGTTATAAAAGCATGTAAGGTATGACCAAGGAACTCCATTTCAGATTAGGAAAGGAAGTACCACAAAATAGTGGTAATTTTTAGAAGTACCTTGAGGTTCTTCTGTCCTGGGGGGCTCCCCTCTGACAACCAGGGCCCTGTGGCAACAAGGCTGCTCTCTTCAGGGAAGAGGGTGGACTAGGGGGAAGGCAAGGACAACAGGGGAAGGAGAATGCTGGACAAAGGAGGGAAAACCGCCTTCCAGAGTGGAGAAGGTCAAGGGCGTGTCTTCCATCACCTCTCCCCAGGATCCTGACGGTGACCCCAGGACGCTGGTGGTGACCCCTAGATGCACACACCCTGCTCCCAGGGACAGTGCAGCTGCAGAGCCTCAGACTCAGCCTCCCCAGCCAGCTTCAGCTGGAGTCACACTTCTGGGGACACCAACTTTGATATTTCTGAGACTGAAGGTCTCCCAGGACACTGGACTTTCAGTGCTAAAGCCAGGGCAATTTGGTCACCCTCCCTCAGACCCAACAGCTCCTCACAAACTGGTTTCCCACAACAGAGGGCTGGGCGGGGCCTGGGTCCTATGCTCACACTCCATGCCCTCCTTCACCCCATAGCACACACATCCACACGCATGTATATCACACGCCATGCACACACCACACACACACACCACACATCCCATACACACACACATCACACACACCACACAGCACCACACACACACCACACCATACACACACATCACACACCACACAGGCACACCGTATACACACACAGACCATACACATTCCACATACACACCACACACCATACCATGCACACTGTATGTATACCATACACACACACACACCGCACACTCCACCTTTCCCAACTTGAACTTCATAAAGTTCAGGCAGCTCCGGTGATGCTGAGAAGACTATAGTCACCTCTGCTGGGGAGGCCATCACTGGGCACCCCCTTCAGCCCCACAGCCCCACTCCTGCTCTGCGATCTTGGTTTTATTTTATTTTTTAAAAGATTTTATTTATTTATTCATGACAGACAGAGAGAGAGAGAGAGGCAGAGACACAAGCAGAGGGAGAAGCAGGCTCCATGCAGGGAGCCTAACATGGGACTCGATCCAGGGTCTCCAGGATCACACCCTGGGTTGAAGGTGGTGCTAAACCGCTGAGCCACCCGGGCTGCCTGGTCTTGGTTTTATTTATTCATTTATTTTTTTATTTTTAAAAGATTTATTTATTTATTTATTTATTTATTTATTTATTTATGAGAGACAGAGACAGAGAGAGAGGCAGAGACACAGGCAGAGGGAGAAGCAGGCTCCATTCAGGGAGCCTGATGTGGGATTTGATCCCGGGTCTCCAGGATTGGTCTTGGTTTTAGAGCCAGCAGGAATCTGCGGTCGTTTTATGAGATGTGCAGACCTGATTTCCAAGATGGTAGCAGCAGAGACAAGCCAAGACTTGGTCCTCCTGTCTCTTCTTCATCAAACAGTCAGCTGTTAGTTTAGAGGATACTCAGAGGGGGATCTAAATTTCCAGCCCTGTGTCAACACACAGGCAGGCCTCTTCAAGGAGAGCCTGTTATGGGTCCAATTGTGTTCCACAGAGATGCTGAAGTCTTGACACCCCCCACCCCATGCGTGACTGTGGCCTTATTTGGAAATAGGGTCTTTGCAGATGATCAAGTTAAGATGAGGTCAAGGATGGGCCCTGATCCACTACGACTGGTGTCCTTATGACAAGGGGAAGTTTGGATGCAGAGACAGACGTGCCCAGAGGGAAGACACTGAGAAACGATGAGCGGCCGCGTACAAGCCAAGGAATAGCTGAGGCCCCCAGAAGCTGCAAGAGAGGCCTGGATCCGGCTTTGGATGTCCCGCCTCGGCTCGAGGCCTGTTCTCATCTGGCAAATGACACTCCTCTACTGCAAGAGCTGAGTCATTGCTGCAGCTGACTGATGACCGACCCCAGAGAACAATCGGCTGCTTCGATGTGCTCTGCTCTCAGGAAAAGAAGATCTTTATCATTTCCTCCCGATTCAGAGCAAGATGTAGCTTGCTTTAAAGAAAAAAAGAACAAAACAACTCTGCTGCATGGGCCAAAGTTCAGCTTACCCGAAGGCACACGTAAAAATAACTAAGCTTCGATGAGCCACCAGGAAGAGCTCGGACAAGCATAGGGCACGTCTGCTGTCTGAACCGCGGGGGCCATACAGGGGCCAGTGGCCAGTTCAAGGCCTTTGGAATGTCCCTGAAGCACAGACTTGTACAATCTGGAAACAGCAAATGGGGGATCCCTGGGTGGCGCAGCAGTTTGGTGCCTGCCTTTGGCCCAGGGCGCAATCCTGGAGACGCGGGATCGAATCCCACGTCGGGCTCCCGGTGCATGGAGCCTGCTTCTCCCTCTGCCTGTGTCTCTGCCTCTCTCTCTCTCTCTCTCTCTCTGTGACTATCATAAATAAATAAAAATTTAAAAAAAATAAAAAAAAGAAACAGCAAATGATAAATGAAACAAAACATCACGAGACAGGCCTGTGGATATCATATATTAACTGATCTTTCCTTCGTGGCATAAATCCCACTTGGTGATGATGCCGGTGTATAACCCCTTCTTCTCTAATCCTGTTGCTGGCTTCCGTTTGCTGGTGTTTTGTCTTGTCTGAGAACTGTTCTGTCCACGAGAGATACTGGTCTGTGGGGTTCTTATTGATGTCTTTGGCTTGGCGTCAGGAAAACAGGGTCTCTTCAAATTCATCAGTACATACACTTATCTCATGGCATTCTCTTGTAGTCCTTTATTTTCCTGCAAGTTCGATAGCCATGTTCCCTCTTTTATTCCTGATTTCAGTAACTTGCATCTTCTTCCTTTTTTTCTTGCTTGGTCTAGCTAAGCTAAAGGCTTGTCAAAACAGCCTCTTTTCATAGAACCAACTTTTAGGGATGCTTGGGTGGCTCAGTGGTTGAACTTCTGCCTTTGACTCAGGTCATAATTCCAGGGTCCTGGGATCGAGTCCTGTATTGGGCTCCCCTTGGGGAGCCTACTTCTCCCTCTATGTCTCTGTCTCTCTGTGTTGCTCATGAATAAATAAAATCTTTAAAAAAAAAAAGAACCAACTTTTAGTTTTATTCATTTCCCTATTGCTTCCATATTTTTCTTTAATTAATCTTTACCATAATCTTTATTATTGTTTTCCTTCTGCTTGCTTTGCTTTTTTAGTTTTCTTTTTTCTTCCCCAATGTTTTAAGGTGGAAGGTTAACTATTGATTTGAGCTCTTTCTTCTTGTTTAATGGGGGCATTTATAGCTATAAATTTCCCTCTGAGCACTGCTTTAGATCCATCCCAGGTGTTCTGATATATGGTGTTTTTATTTCATTCATCTCAAAATCCTAATTTCTTTTATGATTCATCTTTCACCAGTTGATTATTTCGGAGCATGTTGCTTAATTTCCACATGTTGGGGGATTTCCCAAATTTCTTCCTGTAATTGACGTCTGATTTCACTCCATGGTAGTTGGAGAACTTCCTTTGATTTCAGTCCTTTTAAATTTATTACATCCTGTCTCACAGATGAGTATATGATCTATCCTGGAGAATGCTCCATGTACACCTGAAAAGAATTCCTATTCTGCTGTTGTTGGGCACAGTAGTCAATGGATTTATACTAGGTCTAGTTGGTTAATATTGTTGTTCAAGCCTTCTATTTCTTTGTCAATCTCCTGGCTAGTTTTTCCATCCATCGTTGAAAGCGGGTATTGAATACTCCAACTATTATTTTTGAATCTTCTACTTCTCCCTTCAACTGTTAGCTTTTGCTTCATGTATTTTGGGTTCTGTTGTTTGTTGCATATAAGTTTACAGTTGTTAATCTTCCTAATGGATTGATCCTTTTATCATTATAGAATATTCCTCTTTATCTCTAGTAACATGTTTTGGTTTAAAAGCTATTTTACCTGATAGCGGTTTAGTCACACCAGCTTTTCTAAGTTTGCTGTTTGCATGACATATATTTTTCCATCCTTTTACTTTCAACTTGTATCTTAGAATCTAAAATGTATTTTCTGTAGATGGGATATGATGGGATCTTGCTTATTATCTCATCTGACAACCTCTGCCTCTTGATGGATTTTGTTTCGTCATTGATACAGCTGGAGTCATGCCTACCATTTTACTTTTTATCTTCTATATGTCTCGTGTCCATATATGTCTATATGTCTCATGTTCCTCTAGTCCTCCTTTACTGTTTTCTTTTGCATTAAATGAATATTTTCTATTGTAAATTTTAATATCTTTAAAATTTTTCCACTATATACTATTAGTCATTTTCCTGGGGGTTGCTCCAGAGCAAGCAATTCCCAATTTTACTGGAACTCACATGAAACTCTTCAGTTCATAGCTTCAACCTATTAAAAACTGGGACAAAACATGCCTGCCTGTAATTTAGTGAAGTCTCTCCTGTTCTCATTCATTCATTCATGCTTTTCATGTAGTGCATGTTAGGTGAGCACCTATTGTGTGATATACTTTGTAACAGGTGCTCATAACATAGAGACAGGTAAGACATGACTTTACCATAAAGAAGAGGGCTAGGGGGCCCTTGGGGCAGAACAGAATCAAAGAGGGGATTTATATGTACAGATGATGTTGCTCAGCAGCAGGAGGAGGGAGTCTCGAGGTCAGAGGACTCTGAAGAGCAGCAACAGTTTGGGGTCTTTTATAGCCACAGGGTTTGCAAATCTATGGCTAGCAGACGTTGAGTGCTATTTCACAGGTATACAAAGCAGACAGACTCCAAACGGCTAAAAATATGCATATTGGGGATATTTGTAAAGCAACTGGGTTTAGCATTATGTATATGCAAAAATATGCATATTGGGTATATATGCATACACAAAATATGCATATTGAGGCTATATGTAAAGCAACTAGAAATTTGAGTTAGGCACCAATAAGAGCGAGTTTAGGCACCTGCTATGAAATAAGTGAAGAAACAAACAACGTGGGAGCCAACATACATGGGCCATCCTTAACTCATTTATATGACAATATGGTAGGGGGAAGAAGGCAGACCAACATATGTTGAAGAAGACAGTGTGGTTGTTTTTGTTGTTGCTGTTGTTGTTTTTAATATTTTACTTATTTAATTTTGAGAGACACACAGAGAGAGGAAGAGACACAGGCAGAGAGAAGCAGGCTCCCTCTGGGGAGCCCGATGTGGGACTCGATCCCGGGATCCTGGGATCATGCCCTGAGCCTATGGCAGATGCTCAACCACTGAGCCACCCAAGTGTTCCAAAGACAGTGCGGTTGTACCCAAGGAGGCTGGGCTGAAGGAAATTTGGTCCAAGGTCTGTAAGCATTTAGGAAGGTGTCAGAGTTGAGAGCTGAGACATGACCAGAGAGGATAACTGATGGAACAAGGTTCCAGAGCAAGGGAAGGGAAAGCAGTCAGGAGTCGTGGGGGAGGGGTGCTGCCCTGAGAGGGCTGCACGAAGGCCTGGGTAGGTCTGAGGGCAGCTGACCTGTCCTGTTGCCCACCCCTGACCCCTCATCCATGTGTTTGTCTTGTCGAGTCCTTGGACCAGGGCCCTTCTGGGGCCTGCATCTAGTCCCAAACAGAAAACCAGCCTTTTCTCACAGAACCAGTTTTGTACATGACTCTAAGTTCTCAAGCATGCAAGTTTAATGAAATTATTTTTCTACCTTTGAAGTGATGAAAATAAAGAAGCTAGTTCTAAAACTACAGTTTTGGGCAGCCCCGGTGGCGCAGCGGTTTAGTGCCGCCTGCAACCCGGGGTGTGATCCTGGAGACCTAGGATCGAGTCCGGCGTCGGGCTCCCTGCATGGAGCCCGGTTCTCCCTCTGCCTGTGTCTCTGCCTCTCTCTCTCTCTCTCTCTGAATAAATAAATTAAAAATCTTTTAAAAATTGAAAAATAAAAAATAAATAAAACTACAGTCTCATCAGAGATACTTACCATTTCCTCCCACCAACAAAGATACAAAAGACAGAGATCAGTATGCTAATTACAATGAGTTGTCACCAGTAACTTGAAAACAAGGAGAAATGTTAGCCGGCTGAAACATTAACATTAAAATCAGTGCAGATGGGTTATTAACATTAAAGCCAGTACATATAAGCAGGTTTGCCTTAAATGGAAAAAATGGGTGTGCCTGAGTGGTTCAGTCAATTAAGCATCTTCCTTTGGCTCAGGTCGTGATTCTGGGGTCCTGGGATCGAGTTCCGCATCCGTCTCCCTACTCCGTGTGGAGACTGCTTCTCCCTCTGTCTCTCCCTCTCTCTCCCTCTTTATATCTCTCATGAATAAATAAAATGGTTTTTTTTTTAATGGAAAAATTGGTTCCTAGACCTTGAAATTGCCTTTAACCTGAACAGATGCATTAACCTAAAAAGGGAGGTTGGTCAGCCTACAAAGGTGGAAAAAGCCAAGGTGATTGTTGACAGCAGCCACCGAGCTCTGTGTAGGGGAGGAGCCTTAACTGGTGATATCCAGTATTCCTGCCCTGATGGCAAGCCCGTTCCGTTGAGATGGATGCACCAGGCTCCGTCAGCTTAATGCTCTTGAACATTCCACTCACCCCTCTTGGGTTCTCCATCCTGGCTGAGATCCAGCCCAGGCCAATTAAATCAGAGTTCTCGAGGGTAGGGCCTGGGCATTTGTCTTTTTAAAAGCTCTCCCAAGTGATTCTGATGTGCAGCTAGTATTGAGAATCCCTTGATCTAACTAATTCCCTGGGCTGTGATGCCATGCCCACCGTTATCTGTGTTCTCATGGATCTGCATCAGCCAATTACATAAACTGGCATTCTGATTCTGCACATTAGTCCAGGGCTTAGTTAATGAAATAACATGAGAAACGAAGTATGGGTCAGCAAAATGGCCAACCACAAATTCTCCAAGAGTGGAGCAATAAAGGACCATATCTCTTTTCCTTCACTTTTCTTTAGCTCCTTACAATTTATTTCATGGGCAGGGTTGACTGCGTGCTTGGCATCCATCCCCCACGTCTGCTTCCTAACAGAACTCCAACTGGGCTCCACACTCTACCTCTCCTCCCTTGAGGACGTAGGCCTTGGAGAAATTGGCTCCACCCTCAGCTCCCGGGGTGCTCTGATTTGCCTGCCTATTTCCATCTCAGGAGTTCAAGAAAAGGAGCTCAATGCCATCAGTGAGACATAGGAATTGGCTTTCTTTTAAACTTTCTACTGAAGCGTGATACACATATGGAAAAGGTGATGAAACTATACACGTTAGTTTGATAGAGGTTCACAAACTGCATATACCTGTGTAACCAGCACCCAGATCAAGAAGCAAAATATGACCAGCAGCCAGAAAATCCTTTTCTGCCCTCTTCCACTCACTGTTCCTTCAAGGATAACCACTAACCTGACTTCCAATAGTATAGGGTCATTTTGCTTGTTTTATACTTTTTTTTTTTTTATGTAAGTAGAATCAAATAGTATGTACTCTGTGTCTGGCTTCTTTTGCTCACATTATGTGTGTGTGAGACTCATTTTTATTGTGTATAGTTGTAAGTTGCTTACTTTCATTGCTGTATATTTGATGGTGGAATAAGCCAATTTATCCATTCTACTGTTGATGAGTATTTGGCTGGTTTCCAATTTAGGAGTTTTACAAATTATGCTGCTATAAACATTTCAGTCCTTGTCTGTTGAGGACACGGAGATGCATTTCTGTAGGGTAAATACCTAAGAAGGATTACTGGGTCAAAGGGAATATATAGGTTCAACTTTAAGAGATACAGTCAAATGGCCTTCCATTTGGACCCAGATGGGACTGGACCAATTTACCCTCCCATCTGCAGTGTATGAAAGTTCCATGTCATTTATCAACACATGTCTGTCTTCTTCATTGTTACCATTTTGGGTGGGGATAGAGATGAGATTCAGGGAGTTTTGCTATAGGCTTCAAATTATCCCTTTAGAGGAAGCCAGCCCATTCTCCCCAAGAATGTGAATGAGAAGCAATAGCCAAAAAGATTATTAGTGGCCAATTGAGGCCAATTGCCACCAAGTTAAAAAGAAAGGACTCGATGGCATCATTGAGGTGCTGGGTCAACAAACAACTCAATCCGTTACCTCCCAGCTGTTTTGGTTATTCTGTGGTCTGTATTGGAAAACATCTTCAGTGTTTTTTCAAAAGCACTTGAGTCTATCACATCCTTGCTTTATCTTTCTGATGTGGAAACTGATCACCAGTAAAATACAATGATTACCCCAAGGCCACAGAGTTGGCAAAGGGTAGAGCTGAGACTTAGAGCCAGGATTTCAGACCCAGCCTATTGCTCTTCCACCTACTGCCCCTTCCTAGCAGGCAGTACCACTGTCATCTCTCAGTTTGTGCAAGTGACTGTGAGTCTTTTGATCACATAGCTGCCATTTGCCAATGATGCCAAATTACACAGCCAATATGCCAGTAGCCATGCCAGCTAATGGAGGGACCAACCACATTTTGCAAATGGGCATTAGCAGCTGCACCTCTTCCGAGGAAACTGTCAGCCACATGAGGCAAGGCCCTGGTCCTCCAGGGGAAAAAGCACTGGTGCCTTTTAGTCATAAATCACTAATGAGGACACAAAGACAGTGAGAAAAGCAGGAGCAAAAATTATAGTAGCAAGTCATCTTCCAGCTAAGCAGGTGCAAGAGCTGTAACTATCAGCTTCCCAACTTGGAAACCTAAGAATATTTCACCTAGTTTTGTAAACGTGCAACCCACTGATATAAAAATTCAATGGAGCAATGGAAAATAGTTCAATGACCTAAAACATCTCCTCACTATAAACCAGTTTTTGTGATTCAGCCCAACCACTCTGCCAACACACAATATTATAAGGCATTCTGCCGCTGACTTGTTCTCGTGGCGGGGGGTTGAGTGGTGGGTGGTGGTGGGGGTGCCAGAATTCATCACTTTCCCCTTCCAAACAAGTTCATGATCTTCAAGATCCAAATCAACTAGCAGAGTAGCTCCTAGAGCATAGGTTCAGATGTTTGCTGGGAAAGGAGACTGGATTATACATTAAAAATAAGATTTAAAACTATCTATGTTTTGTTTGTTTTTATCATGTTGTCAGGTAGTATAGGCAGCCAAACTACTCATGGGTTCATAGTGGAATTCTAATGAAATTCATACTTCTTAGTCTAGCATTCAAGGCTCTATATGACCTGGCCTGCCCTTTTCTCTGACCACGTTGGTCTTCCGTCTATTCCTTGAACATGTAGTAGTCCCCTCTTATCCATGGGTTTGCCTTCCATGGCCACTTCAGTCACCTGCAGGCCAGAAGCAGATACTCCTCCTTCTGAAATATGGTCAGCAGGTCAATAGTAGCCTAATGCTACATCACAATGCCTATGTCATTCCCCTCACTTCATCTCACCACACAGGCATTTTATCGTCTCAAATTATCACAAAAAGAAGGGTGAGGACAGGGCTGCCTGGGTGGCTCAGTCAAAGTGTCTGACTCTTGGTTTCAGCTCAGGTCATGATCTCATGGGTCACGAGAGCGAGTCCTACAGTGTCAGCCTCCATGCTCAGCAGGGAGTCTGCTTGAAGATTTTTCTCCCTCTGCCCCTGCCCCCACTTGCGCACATGCGCTCTCTCTCTCTCTCTCTCAAATAAATAAATAAATCTTTTCTTTAAAGAAGAGTGAGTTCAGTAGAGTAAGCTATTTTGAGAGAGACCACATTCACACAATCTTGATTATATTATTATAATTGTTCTATTTTATTATTAGTTTTTAATCTCTTACTGTGATTAATTTATAAATTAAACTTTGTCATATGGACATGGTATGGATAGGAAAAATCATTGTATACCTAAGATTCAGTATTATCTGTGGTTTCAGGCATCCACTGGGAGTCTTAGAACATAACCTCTGCAATGAAGGGGGACTACTGTACCATGTTTTTATGGCCTCAGGGCCTTTGCACTTGTACTTCCTCTTCTAGAACTTTCTTCCCTAGCTCACTGTCTAGTGAGCGAGTCATTTTTCATTCTTAGTCAAATGTCAACTTCTCCAAGAGCCTTCTTCCACCACTTTCTCTGAAGTAGCACCCCTATCACTCTTTATCACGGCACCTGGTTTATGAGCTTCCTAGCACTCATTGTGACATGTAATCACTTATTTATTACCTATAAGCTCCATGACAACAAGGGCCCTGTATCTCCTGCATTCCAACACTTAGAATGGCAGCAGTACATAGGAGGTACTCAATGACTATTGGTTGGATAAATGAGTGAATGAATAAAGGATGATCCAATTGTGAATTAACCAGTGCTGTGGCTTTGTTCTCTTTGCTACCTGAATTAAGACCATTTAGCTATCCACTGGATCCTTTGCCAAATAAACGTTCCCAAGACAATAAAATACAGAGAAAAAAAGAGTGGGGAGAAATCAATGGGAAAGGAGACTGGATTATACATTAGAAATAAGATTTAAAACTATCTGTGTTTTGTTTGTTTGTTTTTACCATGCTGTCAGGTGTCCTGGGGGGCTACATGAGGCAGATTGAGCTCATCCATAGCCACACCCTAGGATCTTGGAATGACGTATTTTTTAAATGGGCCTTTCCATTTTTTGTGAACAATATGTTGGTCAGTCCCTGAGAAGCCACTGGACTTTTGAAAAGATCCAATAAGTGTGATTCACGTTTTTCTGACGTGTATTAGAATATATGACTACTAGGGTACACTGTACACAAACGAGTATCACCACTTCAGAGATAGCTGTGCAATCGCTGCCCATCCTGAAGCAGAGTGAGAACATCATGACTAGAATTGTCACCTTCCACAAACCTTCCAGTTCAAGCTCCCCATTTCACAGATGAGGAAGCTTGCAAAGTAGAGTTAGTAGATAACTTTCTCAGGGTCACGAGCTACTGAGGAGCAAGACCAACCTCAGCCCCAGACTCCACACTCCAGATAGGGTCCTTTCAGACACAACACATCAGCTAAGCCCAACCATGACCAAAGGAGCCGGGCTCCCAACAGAACAGCCAAGACCAGTAGGGGCGGGTGCCCTGCTGCAAGAGCCTGCGGGGGGGGCCCCCCCAGCTCTCACCTTGGCCACACCGGAGAGGGTGCCAGAGATGAACACAGACAAGCCCAGACCAACAAGCCCTGGGGGTGCGTGCGGAAACATGACCTCCCACAGCATCTTCACCCAGGTGCGGCGCAGCCCCGAGGCCAACGGCCCCCAACGCTCAGGAGCACCCCAGCCTCAGAGATTTTTTCACCCAAACCCAAGGCCTGAGTACCTCAAAAGAGAGGCCGAGGCCCTCCCTGCCTGACGCTGGAGGAGTGATCCTCTCCCCAAACCAGGACTCTACGGCTGAACACGACCGTGGGGGGGGTGGGGGGGGTGGGGGTGGGGGGGGGAGTGCCTGGAAAGGAGGAAGAGAGGGAGGAGCAAAGCAGCGCCTAACGCCCGTGGGTCCCCAGCCCCGGCTTTGAGCACCCCGGCTCAGGGTTCCAGAGAATGAAAACAGCTCTTCAGCCCAGCTCCCCGACTGGAACCCGCAGACCTGCCCGCCCTCCCCGGGGACACCCGCTCCACACCCGCCGCGGGGAGGGGGCGGCCCGGGGGCGGGTCCCGGCCAGGCCCGGAGCGCGCCCAGGTCCCGGGGAGGGGGCGCGGGGGGCGCCGAGGCCCCGGGTGTGGCCCCCTCCCCGCGGCCCGGCCCGCCGGCGCCCGCCCGCGCCTACCTGTAGTAGCGGTCATCTCTGAACGGCGTGAGGTCCTCCCTGAGCTCGCGGTACGCCTCCTGGAGCCGCTTGCACAGGTGCTTGAGCTCGCTGCAGAGCGGGGGCTCGAAGGCCGGGTACTCCGCGTCCATCGTCCCCGCCTCCCGCGCTCCGCCCTCGGTACAGCTCCCCTCGCCCCTCTCCCCGGCTCCCGAGACCGGGGCCCCCAGCGCACTGGGCGGGACCGAGGAGGAGGAGGAGGAGCAGTGGGGAGGGGGCGCGGAGGAAGGTGGCGCGGGCGCGCTCCGGGCGCCGCGGCGAGACGCGGGGAGCGGGGCCTGCGGGGGTGCGGACGGGCCCGCCCCCGAGCCGCGGGCCTAGGGAGGGGGCCGCGCCGCGCCCATCGGCCGCCGCCCAAGAAGGAGCCGGGAGGGGGCGGGGGGCACCCAGCGCAAGGTCATCTGCCGCCCAGGACAAAAGTCTGAAGGGCCGTCCTCGCCACTGCTCGTTTAGGGAAAAGGAAGCAACTGGAGATGACAGGAAAAGAGAATAACGGGGCTCGGAGGAGGACTGAACAGGCCCAAGGCCGCAGCCGGCTCCCACGTTCAGCACCATGGACAGCCCCAGCCCCCCTTCCACCTTGGGTTCCACTTGGCCTAACGCAAAGACATTCAAACTAAGCCAATCGTGGTTATGTCATCCGAAACATTTTTAACGATAAAAGAATGTGTCCAAATGGTCCAAATGAGAGAACTCTTCCCACACATTCTATAACCACTGTGGGGGAGGAGGGGAGGGTGGATAGGCAAGGGAGTTTCTCATCCTCTACAAGCTCAACACTGGAGTATGAAATTGAAACTTACAAATCAACACGTCTTCCATGGGACTATCTATCTATCTATCTATCTATCTATCTATCTATCTATGGTGATGGTGTCATCTCTTGTGGATTTTTACAATAATAAATGAGGAAACAATTGTTCCTCACGAGATCAGTGTGTTTCCACCTGAATGCATAGGACAGGTTTGCCTGTGGGGTCCATCTTGCATGCATTGGAAAAATATTTTACAAAGGTACATTTGGGGGGGGGGGCTCACTTACACTATTGAGTATAAATTATAGAAAATGGTCCCAGGAGTCTGTATTTTTCAAAGCACCCCAGGTGAATCTAATCATCACTCACGTTTACATATTCCCAGAATTCCCATGCTATACTCTAATTTCACCAACTCTTCCTTGCACCTTTTTATCCTCATTTTTATTTTTATTTATCTTTTTTAAAAAATTTTATTTATTTATTCATGAGAGAGAGAGAGAGAGTCAGAGACACAGGCAGAGGGAGAAGCAGGCTCCCTGCAGGGAGCCCAATGCAGGACTTGATCTGGGCTGAAGGCGGCGCTAAACCACTGAGCCACCTGGGCTGCCCAGCAAGGTCTTTTTAATTACTTAGTTGTCTATGTACTAATCATTAATTCAACTTCAGATCCCCCCAAACCACCTAACTCCCCTCTTGAGATATTCAGGCACATGACGCATTCATTCCATCAGTTTCATCTTTGTGAAATCTCTCCTTGGCCTTCTGACCAGCTCTGGACTTGCCCTATGCCTGGTACATGGCTCCTATCTAAGCAATCACTGCACCACCATCCTGGAGATCCTCTTCCCACATCTGTTTGGATCCAATGTCTTTCTCTTTATTGATGGCGCATGTCTTGGAGGTCCTTGGAAGGCCCATCGACATCACTTCCTCTGCATCCTAGAGGTCAAAGCAGTAGAGGTTCAGCCCAGATTCAGTGGAGTTAAAATGCCCATTCAACCCCTTACAGCAGCAGCATTATGCCCAAAGGAGAGGAGGGGACTTGTTCGAGGCTCTCTTTGAAGATTGTCTTTTATTTCCTGCTGCCCTGCCCATGTTTATGGCCAATGTGTCCCAGTCCAGATACCCTCTATTTTATAGTCCTAGGGAATCAACCTCTAGTTTCCTGTCAGTGTTAGAGAATGAAAATTTAGTTGCACAGAGAAGAAAAATCGGGAGATTTAGCTGCTTCTCAGACTTGTGATCTATCCTTCTGTTTTTGTTTTTTCTTTAAATTATGGTACAACATACATAAAATGTGCAACTTGAAGTGTATAGGTTACCCAAATTTTTTGTATGTATTCATCCATGTAACCACCACCAACATGAAGATATAGGATACCTCAGAAGGCTCCGTCTGTCCTTTTACAGCCACCTCTCTCCCAGCGGTAACCGCTGTTCTGGCTTCTATCACTATTCTGCTTGGTTTTTTTTTTAATATTATATGGATAGAATCATACAGTTTACATTCTTCTATGTTTGGCTTTGTTTGCTGAATATTATGTCTGTGAAATTTCTTGTGTTGTTTCCTATAGCAGTAGTTTTTTGGTCTTGTTTTTGTTTTTGTTGCTATGCAGCATGTCAGTGTTTGGATATAGAACAATTTATTGATTCTACTGCTGCCAGTTTTTGGTTATTATGAATATGAACATTCTTGTACATGTTTTTTGGGGGAGTATATGCACTATTTTACTTGGGTTTATACTTAGTAATGGAATCACTGGGTGATAGATTAGGTATAGAGTTGGCTTTAGTATATATGACCACACTGTTTTCCAAAATGGTTGTGCCATTTTAGTTTCTACCAGCAATGTTCAAGAGTTCCAGTTGCTCATGTCCTCGCTAATCTTCATTTCATCTGTCTTTTCCTTATGGTCTGTGGTGGTCCATCCTCCTGATTTTTGCCCCATCTTTTCATTCACTTCCAAAGATGCTTGTGCTGCTGGTTCCTGAAGCATTTGAGACATCTATAGTGTGGGTTGGGCTTTCCTCACTGCCCTTGAAGGATCTAGGTTTTGATATCTATTCTTTTTTTCCTTATGATTTGCAAAATTTTGTTGCTATTATTTCCTCTTCCATTCTCCTTGTCTTTATGGGCTTATGAGTTTTTTTTTAACCCCCCCTTTTTTTACTGACTTTTCTGGGGTTTTCATGAGGTTTCAATAAAAGTAATATGTGTTCAATCCCCCACCTTCATTTTGGCCATGTCTTATTAACAATATTATTCTGGTGCTCACCTCAGATAGGCACTTAATAAGTGTTTGTTGAATGCCATCCAGTTATTCCTTCTACTTTTTCAACTCATCAAAAGGATCATTATCTTGTGATGCTGTTACATAACAGAGAGAAAAAAAGCATGTTCATTCAGTTGTGGCAAAGAGCAGAGGCTCAAATTAGACAAGTGACACTTTCTTAGCAATATGAACTTGTGTTGAATACTTAATATCTCTAAATTTTGATCCCTTTCATGCATAAAACAAGGATGATAATAGCGGCTGCCTGGAATTTGTGGGAAGGATTATGTAGAGCACTTAATACAGGACTGATCTATAGTAAGTGCTCATTAATGGTTAACTCCTTCAGAGGTATTTTTTTTAATTTTTATTTATTTATGATAGTCACACAGAGAGAGAGAGAGAGAGAGAGAGGCAGAGACACAGGCAGAGGGAGAAGCAGGCTCCATGCACCAGGAGCCCAACGTGGGATTCGATTCCGGGTCTCCAGGAGCGCGCCCTGGGCCAAAGGCAAGCGCCAAACCACTGCGCCACCCAGGGATCCCCCTCCTTCAGAGGTATTTACATATTTCTTCTCCCATCACTGCTGATATCCATGCTTTCTCTCTCTCTCTCTCTTTTTTTTTTTTAAGATTTATTTGTTAATTCAAAAGAATTCAAAAGAGAGTGCACAAACAGGAAAGGCAGAGGCGGGATCAATGAGAATCTCAAGCAGACTCCAATGCTGAGTGCGGAGGAGCCAGGCAATGATGCAGGGTTCAATCTAAGAACCCTGAGATCATGACCTGAGCTGAAACCAATAGTTGGATGCTTAATCCACTGAGCCACCCAGGTGCCACCCCCAACCCCCACTTTCTCATTTTAAAAACGTATAGAGCATAGAGAAGCTTAGGCAAGAGAATGATATCTATTACTGAGAAATAATCACTGTTAACATTTTTTAAAACAGATTTTTTTATGTCTTTGAGAGAGAGAGAATAAGAGCATGAGCAGGTGGGGAGGGAGAAGCAGGGAAGAGGGTAAGCTGATTCCCAGCTGAGCAGGGAGCTTGACAAGGGTTCAATCCCAGGACCCTGAGATCATGACCTGAAGCAAAGGCATATACTTAACTGAGTGAGCCACTCTGGTGCCCCTATTGTTGACATTTTGAAATGTCTAGGACATGGATTGGATCAGAATTGGTCAATTCTATTCAAATAATCCATTAATCCCACTCCTATCCAGTCTCCCTTTAATTTATGCAGATGTCACCAATTCTCACTTGCCCCTCTGCTTATTCAACTTCTTACTTAGGAATAAGAACACTGGATGACAGGCACTGAGGGGGGCACTTGACAGGATGAACACTGGGTGTTATGCTATATGTTGGCAAATCAAATTCCAATAAAAAATATACAAAAAAAAAACCACCCGATATTTCTCCAAAGAGGACATACAGATGGCCAACAGATACATGAAAAGATGCTCAACATCACTCATCATCAGGGAAATACAAATCAAAACTACAATGAGGTACTATCCATCAGGATAGCTAAAATCAAAAGGACAAGAAATAAGAAGTGTTGGTAAGGATGTGGAAAAAAAAGGAATCTTCATGCACTAATGGTGGAAATGTAAATTGGTGCAGCCATTATGGGAAACAGTATGGAGATTCCCCCAAAAGATTAAAAATAGAAATACCATATGACCCAATAATTCCACTACTGGGTATTTACCAAAAGAAAATAAAAGCATCAATTCAAAAAGAAAAAAAAAAGAGTAAGACAGAACAAAAACTCACCTTCAAGCCAAGGCAGTGTGTGTATGAATGGCCTCACTCCTTTTGTTCCCTGTCCTGGAGCATCTTTCCTTACAATCTAGCACATCTGCAAGATACAAATTACTTTCCAAATGCCATACCTATGGCTTTCTATTATTCCCTATAACTCTGTTTTCCCCTCATTCTTTAACATTTTACAAAATTGGAACAATATCATATAAACCATTTGGAATCCTGCTTATTCAGTAGTGAATACGGTGACACATCATTTTCCAAACTCTTCTTAAATATCATTTTAAATTCTGGATAGTGTTCTAGCTCCCGGACGTACTTAACCATTCCCCTATTCTTGGCTATTTTGTTCCTTTGGTTCTTTTGCTATTGTAAGTAATGCTGCAATGAACATCTTTTCATTTCAAGTTATATCTTTTAATCAGAAATTAAATTACTGAGTCAAAAAGAATATAAATGTTAAAGAAAAACATCTTGACCACTCAAAATTCCAAACGTATAGGGAGAAGAGTTAATAAACCTATGTACTTATCAACCAGCTCCAAGATGGGAATTGGCATTTTAAAGAAGATGCTTGCTAAATCAAAATAATAAATGTCTAATGGTGAAATTTAGGGCAGCAACTATTGGTATAATCTCTGTTTGAAAGGAGGCACTCTTTTCTAGCAGAGACCTTCTGTTAATGTCTTTCAAATCACACAAAGCAGATAACCACTTGCTCTATCTACACTTGCCTCTTTTTCCTTGAAAATAGTGTTGGCCACAAGGCAGGTGTTCAATAAATACTGCTGATTGATTGAATAACATAACACTCCTTGAACTTTACCTAGAAATGGACATCCAGCCAGGAATAAGAGAGACTAAATGGAGTTATGCAAACAGCAGTTAAAATTAGCTAGGAGGAGGGATCCCTGGGTGGCGCAGCGGTTTGGCGCCTGCCTTTGGCCCAGGGCGCGATCCTGGAGACCCGGGATCGAATCCCACGTCGGGCTCCCTGCATGGAGCCTGCTTCTCCCTCTGCCTGTGTCTCTGCCTTGTCTCTGCCTCTCTCTGTATGACTATCATAAATAAATAATAATAAAAAAAATAAAAAAAAAAAAAGAGAGAATCCTAAACATTTAAAAAAAAAAAAATTAGCTAGGAGGCATAGGGAAAGTCAGATGGCGATCATTATATTAATATCTAATTTTTAATAAAATCACAGTGAACTCAAGTACACTTTAGGAAATTGAGTCAAGATAAAGTCATATAAGAGTATGTACAAAACCATAAGCTTTCTTTCCACTAGACAACACTCAAGCCTCATGTTCAGGATGGGAAATCAAACAGTAGGTCTCACTCACTGATGCAGGCTGACAAGTTATCATAAAACCATCAACTACAAATGTTGCCTTGAAGACTCTTAATAAGTTACCAGGCTCCTTTTATTATTTGGTTAAATCTGATGAAAATATCCCACTACCCTTACAGGGTAGACTTCTAAGACTTACATCTTTGGGGTCTATTTACATGTGTCTTTTCTACTAGAATATCAACTCCTAGAAGGCTGGAACTAGTATTTACTCAATTTAAAAATTTTGTTGACAGTTTCCTTCACTGTGGAAAAGCTCTTTAGTTTGATGTATCACAAGAGTTTACTTTGCTTTTGTTTCCCTTGCCTGAGAAGACATATCCAGAAAAAAGTTGCTAAGGCTGATGTCCAGGAGATTACTGCTTTTTTTTTTTTTTTTTTTTTTTTTTGAGATATATGGCTTCAGGTATTACATTTAGGTCTTTAATACATTTGAGTTTATTTTTGTGTATGGTGTAAGAAAGTGGTCCACTTTCACTCTTTTGCATGTAGCTGAGAGACTAATGGTCCCAGCACCATTTATTGAAGAGACTCTCTTTATTTCTTCATTGCATATTCTTGCCTCCTTTATCATAGATTGATTAGGCATACAAGTGTGGGTTTATTTCTGGGCTCCTTATTCTGTTCCACTGATTTCTGTGTCTATTTTTGTGCCAGTACCATACTGTTTTTATTACTAGATTTTGTAGTAGATCTTGAGATCTGGGAGCGTAATACCTCCAGCTTTGTTCTTCTTTCTCAAGATAGCTTTGGTTATTAGGGGTCTTTTGTGATTCCACATAAGTTTTAGGATTGTTTGTTCTGGTTCTGTGAAGAATATTATTGGTAGTTTTTTTTTTTATTGGTAGTTTGATAAGGATTACATTGAGTCTGTAGATTGCTTTGGATAGTACGGACATATTACCAATATTAATTCTTCCAGTTCATGAGCACAGAATATGTTTCCATCTGTTCCATCTTCCATTCCTTTCATTAGTGTCTTATAGTGTTCAGAGTATAGGTCTTTCACCTGCTTGGTTAAATTTATTCCCAGGTATTTTATTATTTTGATGTAATTGCAAGTGGGATTGTTTTCTCAATTTCTCTTTCTGTTACTTGATTATTTAGTCCATAAAAATGCAGATTTCTGTATAATAATTTTGCATCTGCACCTTTACTGAACTCCTTTATTAGTTCTAATAGTTTTTTGGTGGAGTCTTCAGGGTTTTCTATATATAGTATCGTGTCATCCGCAAATAGTGACAGTTTTACTCCTGCCTCACCAATTTGGATGCCTATATATATGTATATATATATATTTTTGGCCTGATTGTTGTATTTAGGACTTCCAGTACTATGTTCAATAAAAGTAGTAAGAGTAGATATCCTTGTCTTGTTCCTGATCTTAGAAAGAAAGCTTTCAGTTCTTCTTGAGTATGATGCCAGCTGTATGTTTGTCATATATGGCCTTTATTATGTTGAGGTATATTCCCTCTAAACCCACTTTGTTGACAGTTTTTATCATAAACATATGTTACAAATTACAAAGTATTTGTCAAATACTTTTTCCTGCATGTATTGAGATGATCATTTACCTTTTATCATTTATTTTGTTAATGTGGTATATCACACTGATTTATTCATGAATATTGAACCATACTTGCATCCCTGGTTTAAATCCCACTTGATATTAATTGTTGAATTAGGTTTGCTAATATTTTGTTTAGGACTTTTGCATCTATATTTTTAAGAGATATTGGCCTGTAGTTTTCTTTTGTTGTTGTTGTGTACATGTCTGATGTTAGTATCAGGGTCATGCTGGCCTCATAGAATAAATTTGAAAGTCATCCTTCCTTTGCTATTTTTTGGAATTGTTTGAGAAGAATAGACATTAACTCCTCTTTAAATGTTTGGTAGACGGGCACCTGAGTGACTCAGTCATTTGAGCTTTGACTCTTGATTTCAGCTCAGGTCATGATCTCAGGGTCTTGGGATCTAGCCCCATGGTGGGCTCAGCACTCAGTGGGGAGTCTGCTTGAGATTCTCTTCTCCTCCCTCTGCTCCTCCTCCCCACCCCACTTCCATGTGCGCCATCTCTCTCTCTCTCAAATAAATAAATAAAATCTTTTTAAAATTTTTTTAATGTTTGATAGAATTACTCTGAGAATCCATTTGGTCCTAGATTTTTGTTTGTTCAGAGTTGATTACCAATTCAATTTTGTTAATAATAATAATAAGTCTTTTTCGATTTTCTATTTATTCCTGTTTTAGTCTTAGAAGAGTGTATGTATCCAAGAATTTATCCATTTCTGTTAGATTGTCCAATTATAGGCATATAGCTTTTCATAGTAGTCTCTTACAATCCTTTATATTCCTATGGTGTCAGTTGTTACTTTTCTTCTTTCATTTCTGATATAAATGCTTTCATTTTTCGAAAAGTCTGGCTAAAGGTTTACCAATGTTGTTTATCTTTTCAAAGAACCAACTCTTGGTTTCATTTATCTTTTTAAAAAATATATTTTATTTATTTATTCATGAGAGACACAGAGAAAGAGGCAGAGACCTAGGCAGAGGGAGAGAAAGAGACAGGCTCCTCCCAGGGAGCCCTATATGGGACTTGATCCCAGGACTCCAGGACCATGCCCTGAGCCAAAGGCAGACACTCAACTGCTAAGCCACCCAGGCATCCCTTATTAATCTTTGCTTTTTTAAAAACATTTTTTTAGTCTCTATTCCATTTATTTCTGCTCTGATCTTTATTATTTCCTTCCTTCTACTAACTTCAGTTTTTGTTTGTTCTTGATGGAGGCCTGTATCACTATAAATGTCCCTCTTAAAATTGCTTTTGCTGCATTCCAAAAATTTTAAACCATCGTGTTTCCATTTTCACTTGTCTTCAGGTATTTTTTTAATTTCTTCGATTTCTTCATTGATTCATTGGTTGTTTAGTAGAATGAGGCTTAGCCTCAAAATGTTTATTTTTTCCAGGGTTTTTTTTTTTTCATAATTGATTTCTGTTTTTATACCATTGTGGTCAGGAAAGATGCTTGATGTGATTGATTTCAATCTTCTTAAGTTATTGAGATTTGTTTTGTGGCCTAACATGTGATCTATCTTGGAGAATGTTCCATGTATGCTGGAAAAGAATGTCTATTCTGCTGGTTTGGGATAGACTACTGTTCTGTATACATCTGTTAAGTCCATCTGGTGTAATATGTCATTCAAAGCCACTGTTTTCTTATTGGTTTTCTATCTGAATGATCTATTCATTGATATAAGTGGAGTGTTAAAGTTGCCTACTATTATTCTATTATTGTCTGCCCCAATGTTCAATTAAAAATCAAGATCATGTTAATGAGGTTTTGAATAATATTTGAGGCCAGCAACTTTTATACATTGTCTAAGTGAAATACATTGCCCATCTAAATAAAAATTAACTGAATAGATAGCTTGTAAATTTTCATGGTTTTGATGCATCTTTAAAATGTGTTGGTAGCAAAAGAGAAGAAATGCCACTTAAAATTAATCCTTTGCATCCCTGTTTGAAATATGAAATTGTAAGAGACCTCAGAGTTATACACATTTACATTCTGTACAGATTTTCCTGTGGTTACTGGCTTATTTATTGATTAGGTTTTAAAGGGCATTGTTTCTTCTGAGAACATAAGGGACTTTGCAAAGAATAAACCAAAAATACTCTTCAGATAATTTTCATCTTTTGAGAGGGATTAAATAAAGGAAAGCCATCAGAAAATCTTACTAGAAGATTAGGTGGGGAGGGCAATGACTGTGGTTGGTATGATTAATTATTGCTAAATCAAAATCATGCAATTCTTTCTCTGCTCTTCAAGAAAGCATGCAATGTTTCTTCTTTTTCTGGCTCTTAACTGAGATATTTCCTGGATACACTACTAATGGTAGTTTTATTACCAACAGTTATAATAACAGGCCCATTTTATTGAGCATGTACTATGGGCTAGACACTGTAATAAGCACTTGATGGCATTGTCATACACAATAATCTCAACAGTTTTAAGAGCTGGTATTTTAGTCATGTTCTCCAGAGAATCAGAACCAACTGGAGCTGATAGGTAGATAGATGATAGATAGATAGATAGATAGATAGATAGATAGATAGATAGATGATAGATAGACAATGAGTAATTGGCTCACTTAATTATGGAGGCTGAGAAGTCCCACAATTTGCCTTCTGTGAGCTGGAGACCCAGGAAAGCTGATGGTGTGGTTCCAGTCTGTCTCCAAAGGCTTAAGCAGCAAGAAAACCAATGGTATAAGTCTAAGTTTGAGGGTCAGAGAAGATAAGATGCCCAGCTCAAATAGTAAGGCAGAAAAATGGGGAAAATTCTCCCTTCTCTGACTTCTGTTCTATTCAGGCTCTGAACAGATTGGATGATGCCTACCCACACTGGGAAGGGCATTGTACTTTACTAAGCCTACTGATTCAAATGCTAATCTCATCCAGAAATAATGTTTAAATTTTTTTTTAATTTTTTTATTTATTTATGATAGTCACACACAGAGAGAGAGAGAGGCAGAGATACAGGCAGAGGGAGAAGCAGGCTCCATGCACCGGGAGCCTGACGTGGGATTCGATCCCGGGTCTCCAGGATCACGCCCTGGGCCAAAGGCAGGCGCCAAACCGCTGCGCCACCCAGGGATCCCACAGAAATAATGTTTAATTTGGGTGCCCCCATGGCCAATGTGACACAAACAATTAACCATCACAGATAGCTACTACTATCATCAGCATTTTGAAATATTTGATGCAATTCGAGTTGCATATATGCTCATAATTCCACCATAAGTGATAGTAATGGTATTTGATCCCAGATCTCTGAATTCAGAAAGCTCACTTTTACTCAGTATATGGTACAGCCTGGGGATTCCTGGGTGGCTCAGCAGTTGAGCGTCTGCCTTTGGCCCAGGAAGTGATCCCGGGGTTTTGGGATCGAGTCCCACATCAGGCTCCCTGAGAGAAGCCTGCTTCTCCCTCTGCTTATGTCTCTGCCTCTCTCCCTGTGTCTCTCATGAATAAATGAATAAAATCTAAAAAAAAAAAAAAAGTATGGTACAGCCTCTACTGAGGCACCCAATTTAAACCAATTGTGTTTGAAGAATGAGGTATTATAGCTCTATTAAAAAAAAAAAACAGGTCTGTTTCCCTGATTTCATGTAGCATCAGACAACCCATTGAAGATATTCCCTATATTTAAAGACAAACGAGCCTAAAACTTCTAGAGTCTTGTCACAGTTCTGATAGATAGTAATATTCATACATATGTATTCACAAATAGTAGTATTCATATCCTCCAGCCTGCCAGTCTCATGCCAGTGCCTCCAACTGACTGAATCTGACAGGAGGCCAGAGAGCAAGGGAGCCCAGGTGATGCAGTCAATAGATGGTAGCCTTCTGCGACTCAAAAGTAGACAGCAAAGATGGGAAGGGAGGCAAAGAGAGAACAGCCAGCACACTGTGCTCACAGAATTTTCCTCTGGTGTCAATAAATCTATGAAGTTTGCTGCTTGAGGATAGAAAGTTGATATGAGAGAATAAAACCCAGCCCCAAGAGTGGCTTCAGCTGAGAGGGAAAGGTGGTAGTTGACCCAGGGCAGCACTGGGAGCCAACAGGGAGAATTACTGTCCCCTTTCACAGGTTTGTGCTAGAGCATTGGACGAGGACACTTGAGGGGATAAACACTGTGTGTTATACTATATGTTGGCAAATTGAATTTAAATTTAAAAAATATAAAAAAATAATAAAATTCAAAAAATAATATAAAGATAAGGCTTATGATCCACTGAATATAATACTAGACCAACACTGTGGAGGATAAGGGAGTTGAGGCCCAACATGATTAAGCAGCTAATACAAGATAGCAACATTGGATAGACCAGTTGAGACACTGTCATCTTGTGTCCTGACACAGGTCATCTGCCTATCTTTTTCTAAAAAGATCTTGAAGCACGTCTAGTCCATGAGACTATGGCCATCACCAGACGCTTCTGGAAACCTCACACAAAGCCACATTTTTTTTTACATTTATTTTAACATAATTTCAGCCACAAGCCATGTAAAAATGAACCATGTCTTATACCAAAATTAGTAGTGGTCCTCTGTGGTGAATGAACCACGTCAGGGAAATTTTGCGTAATTGTGTTTTATAGAAGGGCTAGCTCTCTGGAATCACTGAGAGACACTGGTGGGCAAGGAGGTGATACAGGAATTGCCACCACCCATGCAGCTGTCAGGGTAGCCCCATGATTACCTTGTAGGAGAGGGCAGCATTTTGAAGTCAGTGTGTAGTGCCAAGATAAGCTTTCATAGAAAGCATATAAAGAGGACAGAAATAGCATTGGTCTAGCTATGTTTTGGCTGGTGACTTGTAAGTAACAATTTTGAAATATCTAGAGCAGTAAAAATTTCCTTCCACCAAAGTTTAACATAAGTGCCATTGACCCATCTGTCCTTACACAGCCGAGACTCAGAAATGGACTCATGGGTGTCATCAGCTGAGATGTCCACTGGCAGGATCACAAACTCTGATTTAACCACTTTTGTCGAGTGGGATTCTGGGCTCAGAGGTAAGTCACATAAAACACATGAAGTTCCCTGGCTTTGTGGTTTGCTGATCATTTCTCATCAACCATCACCAGCCCTCTAATTCCACGTCTCACTTGAAATGCTCAGGTCACTCATCAGAATCCACTGCTGGCTACACGAGTAACATTGGGCAATAGATAGATCTTGATCTTTCTGTTGAGCATAGGGGCAGAATGGGGCACTTTGCTTTTATTTTAATCTTAGCAAATGTTATATACCCATTTGTCCCAGACATTAAGAGATACTGGAAGACAAAAGTTGAGTAAGAATCAGTTCATGCCTACTAGTGTGGAACACACACATAAAGGGATCCAAGCAATGTGATGACGTCTACAGCAGAGTAAGTCCAGGGTACGTGAACTGAGAAAGACTTCACCGAGGAGGTAATGCCTGTGTTTAAAAATGAGGAATGAAGGGCGGAGTGGAAAAGGAGAGGAGGAATTCCAGGCAGAGGGACAGTACATCCAGCAGAACACATGTGAGAGTGATGTGTTAAGGAACCAGTAATAACTGAGCATGGATGGATTAGAGGGCCTGCTTTGGGGTGGCAAGAGAGGAGTCTGGTCATGAAGGCAGAGGACAGACCATAGGGCACATCTAGATTATGGTACGGGGTTTGAGCATTGTCCTGAATGCAGTAGGAGCCACTTAAGGACTTGGGGTTTGAGAGTGACTGGATTAAGTGAGTTTCAGAAAGAAGGTCCCTGCGGAGCAGGAGAACAGAAGAGAGTTAAGGGGATGAGGTAGGAGACTTACAGTTGCCCAGGTAAAAAGTGATGTTGGCCAGAACCAGTGGGGTGGAACACAGAGGATAATCACTGTCAAGACATTTAGAAGGTGGAATTCACAAGACTGGAATCTGAGTAGGAAAGGAGGAGATATCTGGGGAGATTCATTTATTTGGCTTGGATGTGGTGGTGCAGTGCCAGTCATTGGAATGATGGTGCCCAATTTGGCTTTGGGCACCCCAGATGAGCAGAACTCATGGGCTGTACCAGAGGTGAAATTGTGTTTCTAGTCCTCTTACTTTGATCAAATGCAGGCAGTGTGGCCTGATGCTCTAGTCCCATGATCTCATCACGGTGAGGCATGATAATATACACCTTCAGTTGACTCCGTCTAAAGACAACTTGACTGCCTTTCTTATGACACATATGATTGAGTAGACACTGTATTGAGAGATGTATTCCTGTTGTCACTTTCAAGGTTTGGAGGGAGGTCCATTTTCTCTTGTAGGATTGACAGCATTCCTCTGCTTCTGCCCTTTGCCTTCCCTGGAGGTGGAGAGGAATCAATGCATCACCAACTAGAGATCTGTCCTCTGCTTGGTCTGGTTCTTCTCAGCTTCATTTTAGCCCCCACTTGTCACTATGGGGCATTTGCAAAACACATTCTGCTCCAGAGGCCCCTCAAGGTGCAGGCTTGCTTAGTTTGTCTATTCCTCACATGTTCCCAAACCTACAAGCAGTTGGGCAATTAATGTGATATCAAGACCCACACGGGGTGTGCGGACAGCTTGCTGCAGCCCCTGGAGCTGTTGGGAATTGGCCTTTTGCTTTCTTCTGAGCTAAGGCTTCTCATCACTGCAGAGCGTCTACTGTTCTCCAGCCCCTGCTGGGGATGCCTTGGTCTGCCCTTCATTAAAAAATAATTTTTCCCCCTAGACCTTTTCACTTTTTTCTCTCCTAATTATGTTACACATCTTGGCTTTTGTACCAGTGTGTTTGGTTCTTACAGCCATCACGAACTAGGTCTTTGTGGTCATCAGGTCACATTGTGCTAAGCGTTGTCTGGTTCTTCAGCTTTTTTCTCCCAGTGCCTCCCCACCCACAGCTCAGTGCTCTTCTAGCTGTGGGGATAGCTAAATGCCACTTTCGGATAAGCCTCACAATGCCAGATGGATCACGCTTAGGCCAATAGCCTGGGGATGTTGTATGTTGAACCAGACAGAATTGCCAATAGTCAATCATCTGACCCTCAAAAAAGACTCTGGTTCACATCAATCTAGCAGAATTGGTTCATTTTTAATAATTAACTCTAGGGATCCCTGGGTGGCGCAGCGGTTTGGCGCCTGCCTTTGGCCCAGGGCGCGATCCTGGAGACCCGGGATCGAATCCCACATCAGGCTCCCGGTGCATGGAGCCTGCTTCTCCCTCCGCCTGTGTCTCTGCCTCTCTCTCTCTCTCTGTGACTATCATAAATAAATAAAAAATTTAAAAAAAAATAATTAACTCTATACCCAGATTATATTGCATACTTATTCACAATTATTTCATCACAGAAATTAAGATTCAGTAGAAAATACTCTTTCCTTTCTCCCAGTCATGCATATCTTAGCTCACTGATTAATTTGTGCTATATCTCTGCTGACATGGACACGTCAAAATTTAATTCCAGAAATGCATTTTCCTTTAGCTGCTCATTCATACTCACTTTATCTCGATATTATAGATGGTCAGTTCATCACTAGGAGCCGTGATAGGTAAATGCCAACCATAGCATTTGTACTTGGGACTTACCTGCCTTCTTAACACTTCATTATCTTATCCATAAAGTTCTACCCAAGCGATTGAACAGTGGCCACCATTTAATTTAGACTAATCAATGTACAGCTGTTTAATTTGACATTATTTAAACACTAGTATTCTGAGAAACAAAATACTTATTATCCTGTAGTTTTTGTTTCTGATATAATGGAAATGCATTTCTAAATGATCACTAAAACACAAAAAGAAGCATATTTATATAACAGTTTTAAATTTCCCTTCCCTTTCTCTCTTTGGCTTTTATTAAGTTATGAATTTATCAGAGTATCTTATTAGAGAATGTAGCTTAGCATTTTTCCCCCCAGATATGTGTATTATCTAATTATTTTACAAAAATATAAACTTTACCTCTGAATCAATTTCTCCCAGAGGAGAGAGAATGCATAAGAAATAAATCTGCCTGAATTACATTTATTCAACAAATATTTATTGAAGCTTATGGGCCTGGCACTAATTGCAGGAAAGTGTTCTGGGAGTTGGTATTGGGCTTCTGAAGCAGTGATGCCCTTCTTAATTAAGAGATACCCAACTTGAATTGAGCCAGGGCTCCTCAGAGCCACTTGGGCTCCTGGAAGAGCCTCCCTCCCATCCTGACAGCCTCGGGCGGGACTACACCCAAATTGGTAACTTGTTTCTAGCTGTAGAAAAACTTAGGTTAATTTACCTTGTTTTTCCTTTTGCTTGAAACTAAGTGTGAACAATTCCAAATCAACAATAATTTGTCTAAAAAAAAAAAAAAAAAAAAAAAAACAATAATTTGTCTAAGTAGGTGAAATAAATGGGACCCTGAGAGTAATCTTAAGCATTGGGCTGGCCTGCCTATTTTCCCGAGTTAACCCCCAAAAAGGAAATTCATTCTTCAGTAATTAAATGCTGGTTACATGCGGTTTGTCGGTTGAAACACGGATTTACTAGAGGGAACGAGAAGGGAGAGGAAATGAAATGAGCCAGGAATTTCTTAAGTCAGGTGGCCTAGGAGTTTCCTTTTGGATCTTGTCCTTGTCTTATTTGGATACTAGCTTTACCAGGCTTGGAGAGAGTGTTTCCTCTTAAAAATATATTTCAAGCAGTGTCTGAGTGTCTCAGTTGGTTACCCATCCAACTCCTGATTTCGACTCAGGTCATGATCTTGGGGTGGTGAGATCAAACCCCACATTGGGCTCCATGCTCATCAAGGAGTGTGCTTGAGATTCTCTCTTCCTCTGCCCATCCTCCCCCAAAAGAAAAAAATATTTCTTGAAGTGTTTATATGAGAGAGGAGGGAGAAGTTGCTTGAAATTTGATGGTACTTCTCAGTAGAACTATTTGGCTTGACATTTTCTTTGTAGGAAGCTTTCCTACTAATGATTGCATTTCTAAGTTTTCACATCTAATGGCATACAACTGTTCATAGTATTCATACTCTCTTAGCTTTTGAAAATCTCTATCTGAAGTCACGTCTCATTTCCATTCCTGATACTGTCTATACTGTGCTTCCTCTTTTTTCTTCATACATCATGCTGGGTATTTGTCTAATTCATCCATATTTTCTAAGAACTAACATTTGAAATCATGGACCTTCTTGAATATATTTTTAGTTTTTATGTTTATTAAATTCTATTATTTTTGCTTCCGTATCCTTCTTTTAATAAAAGTTTTCTGTTGCTTTTTTCCTCAATGTCTGAAGATATATATTTGCCCACTAATTTTCAGTGTTTATTCTTATGTAAAAATAAGCATTTAAGGCTATAAATTTATCTCCAATTTTCATGGCATTTCACAAGTTTTGATTCATTATCATTCATTATCATTTTAAATGCATTTCAAAATTTCAAACATTTAGATAGTTTTGTCTATTTATTGATTTATATCTTAATTGCATTGTATTCTTTTTTTTTTTTTTTTTAGTAGGCTCCATGCCCAGCAGGATGGGCATGCAGGGCCCAAACTCAGAACACTGAGACCAAGGCCTGAGCTGAGATTAAGAGTCAGCTGCTCAACCAACTGAGCCACCCAAGCACCTTGCATTGTGTTCTAAGAACATAGTCTACATGGTACAGATTGTTTTTTTAACTTTGCTGGTACTTGCTTTATGGCCTAATGTATGATTGATTTTTATAAATGTTTCATGTGTGTTTCAAAGATTTTGTGTTCTCTAGTTGTTGAGTGCCAAGTTTTATTTATGTCCATAGAATTTAGCTTTTGGTTGTTATGCCAATCTATAATTGAAAGAAGTTATGTTCAAAGCTCCCACCACAATCGTGGATTTGCCAATGAATTCCTATAGTTCTATTAATTTTTGCTTTATATATTTTGAGGCTGTTTAAAACCTTCATTATAGAAGCTTCCACCCATTTTTACTCACTCCTTGCCCAAGTATCCACCACCCCTCACTCAGCTTCAGTTATCAACATTCTTGTTATTCTTGCTTCATATGTTCACAATTTTGTTTCTGGGATATTTTTTAAAATTATATAATATTTTATTTATTTATTCAAGGCAGAAACACAGGCAGAGGGAGACACAGGCTCCATGCAGGGAGCCTGACATGGGACTCGATCCCGGGTCTCCAGGATCACACCCTGGGCTGAAGGCGGCACTAAACCGCTGAGCCACCCGGGCTGCCAGTTTCTGGGATATTTTAAAGCAAATCCCAGATGTAACATTTCATTCTGATACTTTGTTTCTTTAGACAAAGACTTAACACATAAAAGCAAAATATGCTGAGGCCACTGTGTTAAGTACCTGTAAGTGAAGAATCACCGTCTTAGTGAGTTCAATCTCCATGGTTTTCAGGTTCTCCTTTGGGAAGCTGACCCAGCTCACTCTTTTCTGGTAGAAACAGTCATGGTGTATGAAGCATTTGCTATTATTTCCTATATATTACTGGGTGCTCAGTAAGTGTCTGTGATAACTACTTAACCACTGGAATCATTAGAAGTGGCCTTGGGAACTCAAGCTTGTTCACAACAGCTGGCAACCCTGTAGGATAAAATATTTTGGCGAGGTCCCAAAATCTTAATATTATCCTTGTTCTTTCCCTGCCATGCTGAGTACCTGGCAGAACTAAACAGAGCCTTCGGCAGTTTTGGGAAAGAGGGTAACAGGGTGAAAGAGTTGATGCCAAATAATATTTAGAATCAAATCCAGGCATACAGCTATACTTTCTAATTCATACTGGAATTCTGCTGAATGAGACATTGCCATGACAAGTGGGTCATGCCATGACAAGTCTGTCAGATGGGTCGTAGATAGGCCCTATTTCGCGTCCTTTGTATATAATGAGACCTACCATGTTCCAGGCACTGGGCACTCTCATGCAGCCCACAAAGTAGGCAGGACATGTATTGCTATTCATATTCATCCTAATGAATGCCTGAGTATAACAGGAGATGTGGTCTGAAGGAATGTAACAAAAAACTTGATCTAGACTAGGGCTAGAGAAGGCTCTTCTGCAGGCATGCATGGTCTAGAGGAGCTCTGAAGGATGAGTTGTTAAAGCTCAACTAGGGCAGGCAGTAAGAGAAGCTTGGACAGGGCCAGTGTGATGAGGACCTTGCAGAGAAGGGCAGAGTTCTAGACCACAAAACCGTGGGGAAAGTGAGGACAGCTGAGGTTGGAAGAGCAGTCAGGTGCAGGTAAGGGGTTTGGTCTTTATCCTAATGATAATGATGAGAGGGGTAATGATGCACTGTTCTCAGCACTTCACAGATGCCCATCTCATCCTCAAAACCGTCCTTATTCAATGGGTGCCATATTGTTCTCATTCTGCAGCTGTGGAAACACATGCAGAACTGCCACATAATCTTGCCTCAAGTCACCCAGCTAGCGCGCAACACAGCCATGCAGGCTGGAGGAGATGCCTCTCATCACCATGCTTGACTGTTAAGGGGTGTTAAGCTGAGGAATGATGCAAAAACAAGTTGTTTTGTTTTTAAATCAAGAAAACCACCTTAGGGGTGCCTGGCTAGCTCAGTCAGTTGAGCATGTGACTCTTGATCTCAGGGTTGTGGTTTGAGCCCCAAGTTGGGGGTGATTACTTTAAAAAACAAAATCTTCAAAAAAAGAAAGAAAGGGGGAAAAAATGAAGCACACCCTAGCTGCTGAATGGAGAGTTGTCTGGGGTACTAGGGAGCAGGAAGACCAGCTTGGAGGTTCGTGAAGAGGGCTAGGTGAGAGGCCATGGGACTGGCTTGTCCTACAGTGGGGCAGCAGCAGAGAGTAGGGGAGAAATGGGTGGGACGTGGTGCATACAGCTATGGAAAAGGAAAGGAAGGGAGCCGTCAAGGCTGGCTTCTCACTGGCACAGCCGTGAGCCCTGCATGGGGCTCCAGAACCCCAGGATGAGTTGGTCTGGGAGAGAAGGGGATTCCGCAGAGTCCAGTAGACAGAGAACTGGCTGGGACCATATGCTCTGTGGGGCGGGGCTGTGTCCACTTCATTCATTCACCGCGGGACGACCTGTCTCAACAAGTGTCATAGTGGTTGGTATGTAGTAGGCAGCCCTTAAATATTTGCCGAATTAATGGAAAGACAACAGAAACATCTACGTCCTGAACCCGTCAGCTGAGTAACAATCCCCACACCTTGGGCTAGTTCTGCTTTCTGAAACACAACACGGGCAACCAGGGACGACATGGAGTCTGCTAGATGGTTACACTTTCAAGAGTCTTCAGAGTCAATTGTCAAACGGTCATCATTAAATATTAGATCGCTACTTACTATGTGTCTCTTTCCAGCTCTTCATTCAGTGACACATGTTGGTTGCTTCAAATTGGCGCTGGTGGGAATACTTACGCCGTGGAAATCAGTAAAAGCCATAAATCAAGGGTTGATTTTGTTTTATTGTTTCAAGCTCTAGACTTAGAAAGTGATGGAGACAATGTTAATAACTCAGTTTAAATTGAAAAGTGTGTTGTGTCCATTGGCATTACATTGTGAATAGCATAAAAAATTGAGGAAATTTTCTTCAAATATTTGAAAACTATTATTCAATTTAGCAAAGGAATTGCTCATGTCTCCAATGATAAGTCAAGGTTCTGACACTTCACTGGACATACATCTTTTGTTGTTTCACTTCTGTCTTGCTCATAAATGTAAATGAAAGTATCACCCAACGTTTCTGTCAGAACTACGCCTGTGTGCCAACTGCACCTGTAGATTCGGCTATGGATGCAAGCATTTGGCAAAAATCAACAAAAGCATTCTGTGAGAATCAACTGGCTACATGGAATCATAATGAAGAGTATTGCTTATTTTATTATTTGTAATTGTGTCACACACCCTTTATGCCATTTACCATTTAAAATTTATTACAATTTATACGCTTACACATGTATATTCATGCATTCAGGGTTTTGTTTCTGGAGAGCTGGTTGCTAAACATTTTGCCAGGATGCCATTGCATTCAACCCTTAGCTGAAAGTACCATTCTCATCAAAACAGTAGGGCTCAGGAGACAATAGCCCAACAACAGGCTCACTGCTTAGGCAGAGGTAGAGATAATTATGTTTACCCAGCAGCAAGTACATGGGCAGGCTGGATTACTTAAATGGGAGCCCACGGAAGTCAAGAGTTCTGAAAAAGCTGCCATTTACGTTTTACACTGACCACGGCTTCTACTGAGATGCTTGCAGGTCCAGTGACTGGATCAGTAGAGGATTAGATGCTCTATGAATTTCTGGAAACAGGGCAGCTTTAATAGTAACGCGCTGCCACGCTCTCTCAGAGTTGCTTCCGTCTCTCCCTCCTCCAGTGGGATTCAGAATCCGTTTTCTTCCTCAAGATGCTACTACTCTATAGAGGTGGGAAAATTCTTATTTAAAGATTTCAAAAGCAAGCAGCTTGGTAACAGCACAGCCTTGTTATGGGGTGAACAGGATTTCCCTGGACTAATCTTTATCAGTAAAGAGATTCATTGTTCCATTTCTGCCACAGATATTTTGGAAGCTTTCAAGAGCTCACTGTGAGCATTGTAGGCAGTTTTTGTGTTCCTTGGGAGTGAACTCAGGCGGTAAAATTAAAATGGGGTTTGCAATAAGATGGTAATGTAGCTAGTTTCTATTTCTTCATCATCTTTCTTACATCACCTCTAGTGGCTCCCGTGTTTTCCCCTTTACTATTGTTTCTGAAAGGCACATAGTTCACTGCGCCTTTTCCATGTTTGCGAATTCAAGTTAGAAACAGGGGCAAGATGCATGACTCTGGGCAGCATTTGTTCCTCTTGGTGTATTTAAAAGTAGAATTAGGCAGTGGTGAGACAATGTTACTAATGTCGATTAATGTGTTCAGTAGGGGTAGGTTCTGATGAGGATAAAATTCAAGAAAATTAGAAATTTGCTTCTTTAAACTGAGGGACTGAATATATAAATGGACAATGGCCAGACCATCGCTAAAAACTGATGTACAATCTACAGGAATCATTGTAGAAAGCCAGCTTGGTCGAAGTCAGGTTGCTCTCTCCAGCAACGACTCAGGAAGTCACACAAACAACTCTGTAAAAATTGGCCCCAAATCGTCAGGACTTGATTAATAACACCACTTCTAATTTTTGTCCCTGCTTCTAATTTAGGAGCAGCCCAGCAGAGTCAGCTACGCACTGCTAAGCAACCACATGGAAGCCGTGCTCCTGGGTAGCTTGCTCTAGCTTCCTGACCAACAGCCTCCGTCAACACCCACCTGAGCCATTCCTTCCTTCCCTGAGAAGCCTTCCCACCTTGCCTGCTTCCGAGTCTCTACTCAAACGCATGTGATGCTATAGCAAGCACTGAGTAAGTAGCCTTTGCTTGTCCTTGTAGGGTTGGGTCTTTATTTCCACACAGGTGAAGAAAGAACCTCCAGATCATCTTCAGGTAACCCTGGTCCCTGGGCTGTCTCCCTGGAACCAATGTACACATGTCAGCATCTCTCCAGTGGCACTTTTTGGGGCCCTCACCACCAGGCATCCCCAGGGAGGCCCTCAGCAGGGCCTTGGGAGCCTCCCAGGAAAACACAGTGAAGCCGGGTCCCCCTTACATTCAGGAGTCCCCTTGGTGGCTGCCAGCTTTGAGGGGCTCCCAGGGGACGTTATTTGCTATCTGACTTTTAAATCAGATGAATATCCTCAAACCTTGGATCTCTATTTTTTGGCAACTGAAATGACATTTTTTTTTCCAAGAGCTCAGAAGAGAGCTACCCGGCCACGTGGAGTTTCATTTATGACCACATTCCTGTATATGAACTCCTAACCCCTGGAGGGCACAGACCTCAGCATGGTGCTCAGTGCAATCCTTCGGCTTCAACTCAGATGAATGCCCGCTTGACTCTCAGTGGTTCTCCTCTCTAAATTGAGGGAAAGATGTCTAGGATCCCAAATTAAATGGGAGGCAAAACCTCAAAGTATTAATTAGGAACAGAAAATGAGCTAGGTCGGAATGAGTCTGGCGTCCCCAGTCTGCTGTTTAAAGAAGATTATATTCACATAAATTAGAAATACATATTGAACTAGCCAAACATTTGCATTTTGGTTGGCTGTGGTGGACAAGAGTTCATTTCTGTTTCAATCAGTTTGGCTTTGGGAGAAAGTGCACTGTAAAAACACAATCACACAACTTGACACCTTTACAGTTCAGCGAACATGCTTCAGACTCAAGTCAGGTCTGGTCTCTCATCTACTTGAGCAGAAGCAAAGTCGATCTTTTATTCTAGCAGGAGAGGGAGGAAAGAAATCTGCCTTAGGTTTTCCATGAAGTTCACAGATGCACAGAATTCTGAAGTTGGGAAGAGTTTGGAGAGCAACAGTCCAGTTTCACAAAGCCTTTTTATTCCCTGGGCCATTGGTCTGATACGCTGCTCCGTTAGCATAGGATTCCAAGGGCAGAGAAGTTTGGGAAACACCGTGTTGCATTCCTTCCCCTCGGTGGTCACTAGGCACACAGCATGTTAGCATACTGAAGTTAAGGAAGCCTGTTTCCCTTCATCGGTGTGCGCGGTTACTGTGGAAATATGGCCTGGGTCTTGGGAAAGATTTAGTCCAAACTCATTTTTTAGTTAAGCAACATGAAGCCCAGAGTTGAGTGTGGCCTGCCAAAGTCACACACTCTTGGTGACAGACCCAGGACATGCTCCCTGATCTGGCTTTCATAGTATCCCATCCTGCCTCTCCACGATCCCACGGCCAGTGACTCACCCATGCTGCTATTCCCATTGATCTGAAATCCTTTCCACGCAGTTCGTGGAGTATGATCACTACTTGACGCAAGTACCCGTGACCCGGCCTTTCCCGAGGGCTTTCCACTCAAGCTTGGTTTCAGCGAGAACTCTCCTCCAAAGGCACACACACACAGGCAGATTGTGTGTGCAGCACTGTTTGTTAAGGAGATAAATACTTTAGAAGCTTTTTAATAAAATTGAAATCTATTACTAGAAAAATGGGTTGATGCCCAAATCCTGCTGGTTTGCCCCTATCCATAGGGCTAACTCAGTCCAAACAACATGGGGGACCTCCCGGTGGAGGTGGCCAGGCATGCACCAGGGCTGAAGGAGGCTGGGGCATTTGGGTGGCCAGGCCCATCACAGAGCACTTTTGCCACTTCTGTGGGGAGGAGGAAGCCTGGAACACTTCACAGCATAAGGAGACCTGACAGGAGACCCCTGCGCAGGATGGTTTGGGTCGGGCCCCTCTCTCATGCAAGCCATCTGCTCTGCTCATGTGGGAAGGTCAGAGATCAACTCTCTCCTTCCCTTAGGAGGGTGGCTGGTGTGGGAAATTCTGAGGATACTGTCCTTTCTAGTTCTCCTCTTTGACCGGATCCCTTTCCAAGCACTCTGTTGCTGGCCCTTCTGTCCTCTGTGTCATTCCCCCCAAGTCCAGGCAGGTCTTTCTTGCTGACAGCTCACGTTCCATGATGAAAAGTCAGCTGAACTGGAGAGTTTGCCTTTCAGATGACCTGATACGCAAGGGCAGGGGTCTGGACAAGACAAACACGATGTTTGTAGCATCGTATCCCTCATGGGAGACTGACCACAAGGATAAAGGGAGCTGAAAGCAGTTGTCTTGGACAGTGCGCAGCCCTGCCCTGGGTTTTGGTGTGGTCTCTGTTTTCCTGGAAGGGCAGGTTTCCGTGCCAGGTACTGGCTTCCACTCACCAGGAGTCAGTACTTGTTCTGTCACTTATGAAGCTCACAGGAGGCCTTTCCATGAGGAGCTGTGGTTTGGCTGCTCTGAGATTTGCTCCTGGTTGCTCTTTCAACCCTGCCTGGATTTGAGCAAAGTCACTTATGATCATCTACCTGGATTTTTCCCTACCTCTTAAGAAGGACCAAACCTTCTTCCCACAAAGGGTTGAAGAAGAGGGAATTATGATGTCACAAGAGTATACTTTATCTCTGTGGCTTGCAGAACTCACTGTTGTTATGGAGTTGGGTTGTTGGTATAATTTTTACCTTTGTTTTATTTTGGGGTACAACACTGTATAGCCATGCTCTCTTGTGTTGTGCCATGTCGATAGAGGACTCTAGCTAATTAAATTATTTTTAGCCATATCTCTACAGTGTTCTAAGAAAAAGTCTCTTGGCTGTACCAATCTGGCTGTTGTTTACAAGTTATGTTTTTGAATACAAGCTTATTAGTTCTTTATTCCAGAATGATTATTCATGTTTTTCAACACAATCTCAAGAGACCCACACCATGAAAAATACAACTCTAAGAGCTGAGATGGATGGGTTAGCAGAGCTGGTACCCTGTGCTGTCATCTCAACCTGCGAGGGCGGCAGTGCAGCTGTGGGGTCTTGGCAGGATGAGGAGTTTCACCTTCACTGCTTCTGGCCACTGACGGACAAAACCCACCCAGTGCACCACAGCTCAGGAACTGAGCGGGTTGTTGGAATGTGGTGTGGTCAAGAGGTGGCTGTGGTCTGGTTTACGGTTTCCTGGGGACATTGCCATCTGGGAACGGTTTGTGGAGAAATTTGTCTGATCCCCTCAGAAGTGTGTCGCACCCACTATCCCTCAGTCTCTCAGGAGTTCAGCAGCTGTGGGAGTGGGTGTTGGAAAAGAATGGTTTCTAAGCTCATCCCATGGGAGAGAAGCCTTGGAAGCAGTGGTGAGACCCACTGGGTCTATGGGAACAGAAGGCAGGCTAGCCCCACATGGCCTAAGATGGGGCAGAGATCCCCCGAGAGTTCAGCAAATTGAATGCTATGCAGCTTTTAGGGCATATTCCCTTCCCAACTGGCTTGGGATCCAGGGTCATCAAATGAACCAAGTGGTGCTTGTTTCTTCCAAGCCGCTGGACATGAAGACTTGGTTGGGTTTGGTCATTCCAATGGAATGAGTGGAGACAGTCTCTTCCTGTCAGAGGAATGTTTTCTCTCAAGACTTAAGGAAGCTCAACTTCATACTGGTAAGAAACCACAATCCTAGGACTTTCAGAGACTATTGTAGTTAATGCAGGTACTGAGGAAAGGACTCAGAGGACCCCATAGGGTTCAAGTACAGAAAGAAATGAGTTATCAAAGACAATCCTTCTCCTTACAGGAGTCCATGACATGTTTACATCTCAAGTGCCGTGATGTCTGGGCTGCTTGCTTTTTTGCTGGAGAAAGAAAATGTAATACTGGTAGAGACCTGGTTCCATGACACGGGACAGGAAAAGAATAGAGATTAAAGCATTTCTCTTTTTAATGACAGGGACTGCACCCCCCACCCCCGGATGAAGTGCAAGAGTTTGATAGCTGGTTCACAGAAGACCCTCAAGATGACACCTGTGGAGGTAGGAAATAGTGAATTAATTCGTGAAAAAGAAGAAACCACAGGCCACTTGAATGAGTTTGAGGCCAAACCTAAAGGAGACACAGTGACTCTCAATTCCCTGCACATGATGGGAAATGATGGCAGGACTGGCCATCCTCTATTTTAGAGAAAAGCGGAAAGAGAAAGTACAGAGTTCTCTCCACATCCTAGTGGGTGAAGTGGCTGGCACGCTTGAGAAAGCAACCTCATTAGAGATACTGCTATGGGGCCAGACTTTATCATCCAAACTGCCCCCATCTTGTCTGGGGGCGAGGAGCTACCATCATGCATGCACTGAAAATGCTGCATAACCACTGCACTCAGAGTGTCTGGAATAGGGCAGAAGCTAAATGGCAAATGGGGTATTGAATTGCCAATTACCTCACTTTGGGTAAAATAATAGAGTTCATATGGCAAAAAGTCTTTGCAAAGTACTTGGACAGTGTCCTGAGAGGTGGCTGATGTTTAATAAATTCATTAAATTAGGAACAAGTGTTGAAACTGCACTGAAGGCTCCCATTCCCATTCGAGAGATGTGTTGGGAGGGATGGCTCTGACATCGCTGAACGCCCAGAGAACCCACTCGTTGTAGAGCAAGGTGAGGTGAAAGCAGGAGATCCAGAAAGAAGAAACAGAAGAGGGGATGGAAAAGTATTTTTCTCACCTGACCTCGTTTCCTGCTGGAGTCCTGCTCCTACCCCTCTATGATTCGAAGCTACTGATGTAACAGGAATGTCAGGCAGGTTTAATAAGCAACCCCATTCTCCACGTGGATGGCAGTTTCATATTTAGTGCACTGAGCGAAATGTTTCTAAGATATGCTGAGAAACAAAAGCACATAAACCGGCTCCTTTGTGACACCCGGTGAGTGACAGAGCCTATGGGCTGGGCTGCATGTGCAACTTACTGCCGGCTCAGAAATGGGCATTCCCTCTCGGCTGTTGGATGAGCTCATCTGTCGCCTGATGGGTGAGGGCAGCCCACCTATGTTGCCTGTTTTTGCAGAAGACGAAGTGTAAGTAGCTCATAGCTCATTACAGGCAAATCATCATGAAACGCCAGAGTAGAAGCTGGGAATAAAGTAGGTCTGTTCATTAATGTGACCTAGAAATCTTGGATTCTATTTCATAATTGGTTTTTGTCTATGGAATCCAGAAGTCATTTTAACCTTTTAATGCTTCAATTTTCTTCTGAAAGGAAGGCACAAGACATCCACTTTATAATGGAATGTAGAGACTTAGCATTCTCGGAACCGTGGGATGTAATCTCCATGAAGCAATCATTTCTCTGCAGTGAGTTTTTGGGGGACTAGAGTATGAGAGCTAAACTGATCCCTTATTCTTTCAGAAAAGAACACTGAACAGAAGGATAAACAGAAAGCATCCTATTTATAAATAAATGGAAGGGATTTACTAAATTTTCTTAACAGAACTTTAAAAATCACTTCTGGAAACACTGACTTACAATGAATGGCCCCAAAGTTGACATGGGGCTGGTGGAGAAGACAATCCTATATGTGGGGTCCTTAGCACAGGTGCAGATACAGCCTGGCCACCGGGGTTTAGGTCCCTTGTGGTTTTTTGAGGGGAGGGAAAAAGGGAGTTTGTTTTTGATCAGGTGTCCTTGTTACCTGGGTTAACTAATGAAGATGGAATGAATATTAACTTGAAGTTCACAAATTTTCATAATACAATATATTTTGATTTTTAGACATAATTAAGGTCTTTTAGCATTGTATGACTACTACTATTTAAAGCGCAGATTTATAGTTCTGTGATTATTTTAAAACTTAAATGCGTAAGAGTTGACAGTGGTTTTGGTTATCTCCTAAAGCCTGAGTGATCACATTTATTTTTATTCTGATAAAACGCAAAGGGTAGCTCTGTGAATGGGCATATGAACTACAGTGTTTCAGATGAGCATCTGATGGCCTCCGAGTCTCTGTCTTGCTCAAAGGGAAGTCAGAGTGAAAGCTAGAGCAGAGCAAGGAGGTGCACTACAACTCACCAGAATAACAACAGGTATATTAGCACTGATAGTAGAGTCCCTCGAAACCTGCTTTTATCATTTCCTACAAAGTAACAGAGAAGGTGTCAATGTATCTAACATCTCTGACCTTGTAGGTGCTATGACAGATGCATCCTGAATTTTGTCTTTAGAACACAAGAAAAACAAAACTAACTCATCAAGAAGACAGCATGACCTTTGAACTCTCAAAAAACAGCAACAATGGTAAGGATCCCAGGGTGTGCAGGTAACGCTGGCAGTAACCCCAGGGATCAATGAGAGGATGGGAGGATGGTGGCTCATGCCAATGGAGAGCACTGATACCTTCTCAGGGGACTCAAGACCCAGCCCTGAATTCCGCACACAAGGGATTTTTTTTTTTTTGATCTGCAAAATTTTATTAAGCAATAGCTGGACAACTTTTACAACTTCAAATCATCAAGAAAAAAATAAGGAGATAATCCATCTCAGTAATAAAGACAGAAAATAATTTGGACAAACCACGTCATTTTGAATGCAAACCATTAATGCCTTCTAGAATACCTCCCACACAATCTAATACACAAAATACATCAGAAGAGAGGCAAATAAGGGCGAGCTTGTTAGAATGCAAGTGGGGATCTCAACAGATCTTGCTTGGAAAGTAAAACAAAGCAGGATGCTGAAATTGAAAAACAAACAAAGCAACACTGGAGGGACTGAGGTGCACAAAGCAGCGGCGCTATTCCCAAGGTTTGGATAAGAACATGCTGGTGGTCTGGTTTGGTCTGGGACCTGTGCACCTGCATCGTGCACTTACATTAAAAAAAAAAAAAAAAAAGGAAAAAAGAAAATGCCAGTAGTAACAAACTCAGAAATTATGTCCAAATTTACAGTACCAAAATAATGCATTTATAAACAAATGCAAAAACAATACCCCTTTGGTAAATGATACAGTGCCTTTTTCAGTCAAACGCATAACCCATGCTTTTCTACAATATGAAAAAAAATTTATCTACAACAAACAACAGGATCTTAGAACCCTACCCCTCCCCTTTAAAAGAACTTGTAAACAGAAAGTATTGGTACAAGTTACAAGAAAATTGCACAAAGCCATAGAAATGAAAAAAAAGTAAGCCACGACCCTTCAGATTTTCATCAGCCGGAGCGAAGGAAATACAGATGGTGACGAGATCCGAGATCCGAGTTGTGTGCTATTACAAAATCCCAGGAACTCAAACATTTTTGATACATTTTGTCTTAAGGAACTTGTTCACAACTATTGACTTGGCCAGCGGATAGACAGCCCACACAGGGACACGATGGGTTCCTTTCAAAAAATCTTTTCAACTTGAAGATAGTGTCACACTGTTGAACACACTCAAGAATTCAAACCAGCCTGGGCATGTTCTCCTTTGTTCTTTTCTCAACCCACTCTATAGTTTTTTGGGGCAAATGGTGACTTATTTTCAGGCTGTTCTCTAGGGTGTCCATGGAGCAGGGCACACATGGGGAGGTTCCTGTGTCTTACCTGGAATAGGTGCTTTTGTGTGATTTTATGCGAACAAACAGTGTTCCAAAAGCAGTTGTTTCTAGAGGTGAACCTGCTAAAGATTATTTTATGCATGGGTATACACTCATGAGATAGCTCATTAATGCTGGAAAAGAAATATTTCTCTATAAAAGGCAATTATTTTGAAACATACCTTCCAAGTTTGTGGAATGAGGAAATGGTCACATTTTGAGCCCTCAGGCTATTAAAGCTGGATGGGAGTTTAGAATTTTGGTCAGGCTACGTCGTCCCCCTCATTTCACAGACAAATAGAGGCTGGCAGAGCAGGTCTGACCCCCGAGTCAGGAGGATTACAGGATGCATATATGTGTTTTTGCGTATCTTTGTGGGACATGCAACCAGGGGGCAATGGACATGGGGGCAAAAGGCTAACCTGCAAAATCCTGATTCATACTGCCATTAGAGCCTTGACATTTTCCTGCTTCCCCGGCACTGATTTTTCTTAGAAAGGTACATTCAGTGCATATACTGTACACAAATCTATGCCTTTGGTTTGATGAGGTTAGAGTCTAAACAAATTTAATATTGGTTTTATGTTTTTTTACGCACTACTTCCCTCGAAAAGTCATGGATTCTTTATGTAGTTGACTAGGCTAATGCCTTTAGCGGTTCGATGAGGTATCTCAATATTTGTAAGTTGCTATTAATAAGCATGAAGTGTGTAGAATTCTGCTGTTTAAAAGTACTGATTTTAGTAGTATTTAATAAATTGAGACGGAATGAAAACGATCTTTAAAATAAGTGAAACCATCACTGTCACCTTAAGAGATACCACATCACAGGCGCTGCAGACGCGTAAGAATGAGTTGCATGAGACAGCTTCTTCCTTCGGGCCAGAGTACAGAGTGGGCGGCTGCTGCTCCTTGGGTATGCACACCTCCCCAGACCAGGCCTCTGTCTCCACGTGCCCAACAGGCCTTCTGGAGAGTGAGCCCAGAATTTAGAGAGTTCAGTGATTTGCTACAAACACTGACCTTCTCTTCACACATATATTTGTGCAGTTTTTGTTCCAAGGATTTACCCTCTATTTGCTCTTAGGAAGAAAAGTTCTAAAATGTATTTTTGCATGGTCTCTGTATCTTAAGAACCAACCTGAATTTGGAAAGCGGACACTTACTGACAATAATGCCTTCCTTTGCTGCCGTCCTTCCTCTTCATTTCATTCATAACACCTTTTATTTTTAGTTAAAAATAAAATGTTCAAAAGAAGGGGCAATATTATTTTAGGATATGTCATCTCAAAGAAATCTACTGCTCTGTATATAATCAATACCAAAGGATGCAAAAAAAAAAAAAAAAAAAAAGCCCCAACCAAAACAAAACCTAGTTTTAAAGGATTAATAGGAATTTTTTTCCCAATTAGAAAAGTTACAAATTGTCCAGCAGAAAAAACACCTTCTATCATATCCTCTTTATTTCTCACAGCAAAATATGCTGCTACCAAATAACTCATTACAAACACACTATTTTTCTAAATAAATAAAATGGGCATAACTCACCAGTACAGAGTAACAAAATAATTCCTAAGAACACTATTAAAGCAAGATAAATAATTATCTCTTGGACAACAAAACAGGGGAACTGCATTTAAATTATTTTAGAAATAGGCCATAACCATTATTGCACAACTAATAATAAGCATGAAACATCTTACCAAGCTACAGAAACTCCTATAAAAGAATTATATAATTCTGAATACACTGCTAAATTCTTTCTTGAAGAATTTACCCACAAAGAATCAGGTTCAATATTTTAAAATATAAGATGGAAAACTCTGATGTTAGGTGGGAGATGTCCTCATCTGTGTTTCTTCAAGGTTTGGAGAGAATGGTGAGTGATATCGTCTTGCTATGGGGTAAGGAACGGGCCAGTTTCTTCTCTAGTTTTTAAACCAAAACAAGGAATGTAAAAATACATATTTTCAAAAGGCTTTTCTATAGTGTCTTTCATTTGTCTGCTCCAAACACAATCCCAATTGAGGACCCTCTGCCAGTAGACAGCTCCTGGGCTCCTGCCCTAAAAACATCACAGGTGTGGGTAGCTGGCAACAGTGAGCTGGGCTTTGTTATCAGGGCTGGATGCTGCCCAAGGTGTCCCCTAGGGAGGAAGAGGAGGAGGAGGAGGAGGGAAAAGGTCACCTCAGGAGATTTTCTGTTTTTTTTTTTTTTTTAAATCAACCAGCTATCTAAAGTACTATAATTTTAATAATGTGTTCCCAGTGGCTTATCTCCTCAGTGAACAGTCTGTACAGTTAATAAAGAACATTTTTTTCCTCCTAGATATAATTGAGGGACTTTTTTTCAAAGAGATGACTATACCTCTATGTTTTAATACCCTGGCAAATGCTTACAATTTTGTTACATTTCTTAACTATAAGAAAACATTTCTGGTCAACTGAATTTTAATTTGGCTGAGGAGAAGAAAGGCGTGCTTTCAAATCAGTATCCTCAGCATTTTTAAAGAGAGAAAGTGTGGCGATACCCTTACCCACTGTGAGAGACCAGGTCTTCTGCCACACTTTCCAGATTAAACAATAAAAGGGGGAGGGGACAAGGCTGCTTTTCAGAGAGTGAGCACCTAGTGACTCACCAGGGCACTGGGTGACAAGGTCGCTACCCCACCACACACCAGGATCTTTCCATTTTGTCTCTTGCCTTCTCCCGAAGGCAATCACCACTATGGAATCCTGACATGTTATAAAACGGGTGGAGTCTTCAATGTAAACATCCTCCAAAGGGAAGCACAGCCCTTGTACTATTTTAAGTCACACTGTGTAAACCACCCACGTGTCCATGTGCAGGAGCTCCTTCCTTACCTGCCACCCCTCCCCCATCGGCACGAGCAAATTCTGTTTATACCTGGTCAGAGCACCCCTGCACAAAGCCTACTCCTACTAGTCAAACACAGGGCATTTGCCACAATACCCATCATTGGTCAAGTCACCTTTGGGGAAGTAACATTACACACGTGAATGAAATGGCCCCCTACGAGAACCTGTACCTTCGGGACTTTTGGTTGTCTTTTTTTAAAGAGTTTTTTTTTTTTTTTTTCACACTAGTGGTTATGATACGAACGAGTCATAAAGCTAGATGTGTGGAGAATGAAAATAATGCACGCTCCCTAGTCTCAAAGAACAGCAGGCGGGAAGGTGGTCCACCTTCCTTCCGAAGGGCCCCTTGTCCTGGCATCTGACAGAAGCACACACAGTGGGACATTACCACAGCAACTACGTTTCCTAAAGAACACCAGGTGCCTTGCACCCTTTGCTTCCACATACCACACTTCTGTATTCTTTCTTTCTTTTTTTTTTTTTAAAAAGAAGAAGAGAAACAAAGGATTATAAAAGCCCAAACAAACAACAACAACTAAAGGTCAGTCTGTCTCCCGGGCCTGACAGATTTTTCCAGTTTTGTCCGTGTCTTCTGGCCCCAGTCATCTGGGGCCCTGGGTGACTCCTCAAGCATAATCGCTGACGAGGCTTCTCTCTTCACCCGACACCAGTCTTTTCACTTCAGGCGCTGGGTCACGTTGGCCAGGGCAACTGCGAAGGCCTGCACAGCTGAGAAGGGGTACTGGAAGTCCAAAATGTACGCGTTGCCGTCAATCCTCCCAAACTGCATCACCTGGGGGGGGGGGGGGGGTTGGGGCGGGCAGAGAAGCAAAGACATGAAAAGAAAACAAAGTGGGAAACACAACCACATCAGGGTGGCTCCTGAGGGAGGGAGTCGGCACAGTCCAGGAGGCAAGTTTGCCAACCAAAGTGACTCTGGGTCAGGCTTATTCATCTAACTATGAGTTTGTCAGAAATAAAGGGTGGAGGTGGGGGGGGGCATATTCAACCTGCAGTGGAAAAATACTGAGCAAAAATTCAGAGCATGGAAAGCTCCCGAGGTCAAATAAAATGGTTTCCTTACCAAGGAAACAGAGAAGAGAAAAAGTATAAGAAAGACTCCATAGGCTAATAGATGGCTAAGAGACACATCAATCATTACGGTCAAATGTCACTGCTCAGAGATAATACAACACAGTCCACCACCTTCCCCTGGCACTCCATCTCCTGAGCCTGCCTTCCTTGGTCATTTCAGTACTTAGTGTGACCACATGTTACCATCTAACACTATATTATATACATATATTTGTTTATGGTTTTTCTTTTCATTTTTGGTAAACTCCACGAGGACAGTGACTTTCTCTATTTTCCTCATTGCTCTATTTCAGCATTTGGAGCAAGGCCGGCAAACTCTCTGAAGGGCTGATGACAAACATTTTAGGCTTTATAGGTTACAGGGTCTTTGCCACAACTTTCTCTTGTATGACAAAAGCAGCCTTAGACAATATTTAAGTGAGTGGGCATGGCTGTGTTCTAATAAAACTTTATTTATAAAAAGAGGCAGCAGGTCGGATTGGTCTGTGGGTCACCATTTACCGACTTCAGGTTTAGAAGACTGCCAACAAGTAGCAGGTGCTCAATAGGTATTTGTTGAGTGAACTAATGAAAATGAGATTTAAATACGAGAGGTGAAGGGAATTCCCAGGGTGGGGAAGAGGTATAGTGCCAGAACAACAGTTATGCAGCAGGGTTAAAGCTACCATTTCTGGTTGCAGCAGGAAAAACTGACAAGTCACCCAGTGTGTAATGTAACACAAGGGGATTTACATTATGCCAGAGAATCAAAGGAATGACTTAGTAATAAAGACACAGAAATGAGCAAACACTGGCTAATTATTATGTCTAGGGAAAAGAAAACTATACAATAAAAAAGGAAATATAATTAAGCCATAATACATGGCTCAGCTATAAATCGTAAATCATTAGCATAATGAGATAACCAATGACTCTACACAAAGGAAGAAAAAGGGAAGTTCACATGCGTATGTGTGGTGGTGGGGGTGAAGAAAACAAACCCTCACATTCCTCAGGAAGAAGTCGATATGTGATGTAAAAAACCGAAAAATCAATAAACAGAAGTGAGAACATGTCCTTTAGAAAGGGAGTGTCAAATGCCAGAAAAAACAGCTGGGGAGCACACGACAGGGAGAGCATGGTTTGGGGGTGGGCCGGGGGCTGGGCAGGAGCCTACTGGTTCTCCTCCTGGATCTCGCAGAATCATTTAACTTTTAAAAAATCAGTACGTGAGTGGCTTTGATGAAAAGTAAATAAAAGCTAGCAATAAGCCCACCGTAAGTTAGAACCATGATTGGCCCCACTTAAGAGGTATCAGTTGTTTTCTGTATTTCTCATTGGCTCCTAGAAGGCCAAAGCACTGATACCCTTCACCAGGTTTTTATTTTTATTTTTTAAAGGTTTTATTTACGAGAGAGAGAGAGAGAGAGAGAGAGAGAGAATGGCAGAGACACACAGGCAGAGGGAGAAGCAGGCTCCACGCAGGGAACCCGATGTGGGACCCGATCCCAGGGACCCCAGGATCACACGCCCTGGGCCAAAGGCAGGCGCCAAACCACTGAGCCACCCAGGGATCCCTCTCCCCCCCACCCCCTGCCTTCACCAGGTTTTTAAAAACCCCCAGAGACCAGTCAAGCCCAGAAAGCAGGCATTCTGGGCAGGCCCTGAGACATGCTTTCTTACCTGCCGCCCCTCCAGCTCAATCTGGAAGTTCTTTGCCGACTCCTGGGTCACCCGCCCCCCGAAGTCCAGCTGGTACACCTGGGTGGCCTCATTCCAGAGAGGCTGCTTGTTGGCCATGACGTACACGAAGCCCTGGCTGCCCAGCCGCCCATCTTCCTTCTCACTGGCTTTCCGGCACTTGAACTCTTCTAGCTCACTGGCCGTCCTCAGGCTCCTCTTGCTCTTCCAGCCTTTCTTGCTGCCCTGGCTCTGGTTCATCAGCTCATCCCCGCTGATGAACAGCTCAGGCTCACTCTCGGAGCTGTCCTGGAACTCATTCGTCTTATTCAATTTCTTTGACTTCAGTTGGTCTTTCTGACTCTTCACTTTCTTCTTCTCCCTCCCCAGGCGGGGGCTGGAGATCAGGGAATTAAAGTCACTCAAAGTCCTTGCCTCCTTCTTCACTTTGCCCTCGGTGATGGCCTGAACATTTCCTTCCTCGGCACGGCTGTCCAGGCGTTTCCGGTTCTTCTTTCCAAACTTCTCTGTCCGCTGGGGGACTGGACTTTCTGTCAGGGAGAGGACTTCTTGGAAGTTGTCTGTGGTCTCTACCATCACCTCTGTACCCAAGTGGTTTTGGAGGTCGGTGGGCGGTGGGGACACGAGGGGCTTCTCCACCACCAAGTGTGCCTTGGGGGGCAGAGTGCCCTGGGGGTTCTGCACAGGCGGGCAAGGGCTGTAGGAATTCCAGGGGTGCAAGGCGATAGGTGGCAGCTGTAAACTTGAGCAGGTGCTGCTTCCTGGATACATGGGGGGCAAGGTGCAGTAGGAGAGGCTGGGTGGGTAGGCTGGCTGTAGGACCACTGTGGACTCCTGTGGTGCAAACTGCGTTGGGGACAGGGCATCTTTTGGGGAGCAGGGAGTCTGCACTCCTGGCATAGGGGGTGTGTTATAGCTTCCTGGATACGGCATTCCCATCCCATAGCCTGTTTGGAACGTGGCAGTAGGACTGGCGGGAGACTTCGGCGAGACAAAGGGCACTCGGGACACGTCCAGGTGCTGGCTCTGACCTACTATAAGAGGGGACAGTTTCAGGGGGTGGGGCACTGAAGTCTGGGCTGTCCTTTCCTGAGGGACCCAAATGTCCTCCCCCAGCACAGGGTCCCATTGGTAAGGGGGTGGCCGTTTCACGGCCACAGCAGCTTCGTTCAGCGTGGGGTGCCTCAAGGGCTTCTCTACCGGACAGTGCTGGGCCAGTGCCTCATCCTCAGTGAAGGCCGAGTTAACGTAGTCGGCGCGGTCGCGGCCTCCGTCCGGCGGGCTCAGAAGGCTGTAGGATGACTGCGAGGTCAGGGGTGAGGTGCTGGCGGCGTGTGCCAGGCCTGATCCCGGCTGCACGCCCCCCGTACCTGTGCCCGGCTCGGGCCGCCCCGCGCTGCCACCGCTGCTGCACTGGCTGCAGGTGTACAGGGCAGGCGGGGGCCGCGCCGGGAACTGCGCCACGCCCTTGGGCTTGGGCGGGTGCTGCAGCGGGGCCCGCGGAGGCTCGGCCAGCTGCGCTGCCTTGAGTGCCACCTCACGGTTGTTCCTGCGCAGTGTGGCGTGGATGAGACTGTCAGGCCTCTGGGCAGCGCCCCGGCCGGACATGAGCGGGCCAGCGATTTCGGGGTATGGGGGTGGGTCTCCCGTCGGGATGGAGTAGCGTGGGACTGTCAAGCGGTTCAGGGTCGCACTGGTGCAGGGCTGGGGGACCTTCTTCTCAGTGGCGGTGAGCCTCAGGGTGGCTGAACTGCCAGGGCCGGGGAGAGTGTAGGTGTTCTGGGAGCAGAGCATCCGCGTCCGAGGCCGGCACACCTCTTCCACGTTGCCGCTGCTGTCAAAGGTGGTGATCCTCTCATAGCCCAGGGGCGTCTGGTAGTGTGCCGCTGTGGGGTACAGTGAAAAGTCACCCTTCTTCAGGCACGTGTCCACTGGGGGCTGCGGGGGCGGCAGCGGGGGTGGGGGCGCAGCTGTGGTTGGGGCAGCGGGGATGGTTCCCGGGTAGGGAGGTGGGGGGTTCATCTTCGCCACCTGGACCTCCTGTGGGGCACTGAACACCACTGCGTCCCCTTCGGCAGCCAGCTGAGCCACTGGCCGCAGGGCCTTGGCAGCCTTCTGCAGGTGGTCATGGTCTCGGTCTCCATGGTCCACCACCGACAGCTGGATTGCCCCCTGTGTTGGCGGCGGCAGGGACAACTGAGCAGGGTTCGGGATGATGCGGCTCATCTCCACACCTCCGAAGATCACCTGGCCAGGGTTGGAGTAGCGGTTGGAGACTGGGTACTGGGTAGCGCTATCACTTCCGTGCTCAGATGTCCCTACTGCAGTGGTCTGATTGGTCAGGACATCCAGCTGCACATTCTGATTGGCCAGCAGGGACTGTACCAAGCCTATGCTCTGAGTGGGGGACATGGCTTGCGCCGAGCTGTGGATGGGTGCTATAGGGATGTTCACGGTGCAGGGTGGATTGTTCTCAGGTACACCAGATGCTCCCGTCACTGGAAGGAAAGAAAAATGGACTGCTTACAAAACAGTGCCATGAAACTGGGTCATAATAAGTAATACATCTCAACTCATCCAGTCCTTTTTGCATACATAATGCAATTGTTATAGACAGAGATGTGTTTGCATGGGGAAAGCCAGACCTTTCACACAAGTTATATATAAAGTTTCTCTAAGGTTTCTGGAGGGTGTACACAGGTAATTTGTGAGTTCTGCAGGACAGCTTGGTTGTCCATTGGTTAAGGGCACTGTCAAAGCTTTTCAATGAATAAACTTTTGAACTTTCTGAATTTGGTACCTAAATGGTACCATGGCAAATACCACTTTTTTTTAATGTAAAATTTTTTTTATTTTTAAATACTTAACTGTTTAAAGATGATTTTTACTCTTGAATTCATAAAATAGCCCACTCTTTCATGCAGGAAGAGCGCTACTGTATGGTATGATACTTCACTGAGCATTCATAATGCCTAGGGTCCTGGGTAGGTTTATCCACAATTATGGATTGGTCAATATGGGAAATGTCACACAGCAGATGTGTATCTGAAGTACATATGTAAATTAAGTTTTTGTAAAGAGAATCATGTAAAATGCAGTAGAGATACCAATGAAAAAATCTTCTGGCAAATAAGCATTATTAGGGAAGGATCATTTCCTAATTTTTCTGTTTTAGCATTTCAAACAGTATGTAAGGTACAGCCACCCTCTGCAAAACACTGTAAATATATCCTATTTGTACACAGAGGGGATTTAATGAAGTATGAATGTGAGCAATGATCTACAGACCACATGCAGGTGCTCAGAGTACCACTGGGCATTGGCAATGAGAATTGCTCATTTGGGCCTTTTAAGTGCCGTGGCAACTAGTACATGAGCAGGAAGCAGGATTTAACTAGCTAATTGCAAAGGCTGTCTGATCTGTTACCAGAACTACAGAATGAAGGCTGCTAGTTCATCAAAAGCTAAGCCCACCCTTGGTGCCTGTCACAGATTCTCCCCTCCTTGGGGCCTTCTAATGAGATGTAACTATCTCCTGGTTACATGAATCTAGGTCCTGTCTCAAGTTTTTTGTTATTCCTGTTCAGATCCCTCCTCCAGATGTTCACTCATCTGCAAGGAGTTCTGAGGGCAGGTGTCTTCCCTGCTAAAGAGAAGAATCTGTCACCAGCATTATGTGCAAGCCCTAAGACAAAATGCTCCCCCCACTCTGCCTGGGAAGCCCAGACAGGAGGAGCAGCACAAGGGCTGACCATTAGGGGGAGCTGTGTTAGTCACCATCTGGAAGCACAGGGAGGGCGTGATAGAGAAAGTATAAAAGATACTTCTGAATCCAAGATTCTGAAATTGTAGGAAACGTGCTATAAAGGTCTTCACCAAACTGCAGGTTTATATGGTTGCAAAACCTTGCTTATTAGGACTTGGATAATCTAGAACACCTGCTACACCTATGAGGGCTATACCACTGGAGAACCAAGATGGCTAATTGTCAGAAAGTCCTATACAAATAATTTTACAGGTGAAGAAGGTAAACAACTGGGCTAAGAGAAGGTAAACAGCTCCCCCAAGTTCAGAGCCTGAGCTGGTATGTGTGTCCTTCCCTTTCCTGGGGAGGACCATAGTCCTGTTCTAGGACCACCAAATAAAGAAGTCAGTGGCTCATGTAGGATTCCTCTGGCTCAGAAACCAGAGACTTTCAGAACCCTGTTTGGTTCTAAGTAGAGAAGTCTTCCTATCTATAAAATTACAGGTAGGTATTTTTTGAGAACAGTTACATAGAAATAACTGGCAGACTACTTAGAAATCATTGTACTGTTGATCAAAACAGGATCCCCTCCTCCTAGAGAACACTTAAATTAATATGCTACAGATATTTGAAAATTTGGATACTGGGATTTTAAAAGCTTGTACTGGATTTCAACCTTTAACTCAGACCAGGCTTCTGTACACTGAGATGTGCATTGCACACTGGGAGAGAGATGGGTGAACGTAAAGGCTTTCTGTCCTGGAGATGGGGCAGGGTTGAGACACTGGGTTCTGTGGGTGCCGCAGGACCACTGAGTGATGCTGCTCTCTAGGCAGGGGCTGAAAGGATGGGGGCTAGCCTAGGGCCAACGAGAGCCGGTGTTAGTTCTGATTTTGTGGAATTCTCATCAGTCCTGGTAACTTCTCTAACGGGGCACATAACTCAGGATTACTGTGAAGATAAAACAAGATGGTAGAGTGTTCTGTGGACATGAGCTATCATGGCCACCAGTGTCGTCCTTGCTCCGGTAGCTCCCCTCAAAGCTTGGAGACAGCATGACCTTTTTCCCGTGATGTGCCACCACACCCACCAACTGAGGAAGTTATATATTTTTTTCTAAACCAAGGCGGTGGGCACAGACTGACACATGGTAATCCTCCACTACTTACCACTCTGTTCCCGTCACGACCCCCTAAGAACACACCTGGTAAATCATCTTCATCTTCACTGAAAACATTTGGGTTGAAGACAGGTAAATTAACATAGTCCATGGAAATCTTCCGGACCTCTGGGAGATAGATGGTCATCTGCCGCGGCTGGAGATGCAGGAGGCTGGTTTTATAGATTACTGGTGGGAAGGAGGAAAGCACATTAACAGGGACATGCATGAGGGGAGAGTTACAAGAAGAGAAGTGGGGGTGCGGGTCCCTCCCTGCCCGCAGAAGACAGATGTGCACAGGCAGGGGACAGTCGTCTCCCTCCCATACACTGCCGGCCACTCCAGCCGTGCTTTAGATTTCCAGTCACTTTGCCAAGTGGTCTATCTACAGAACCACACATTAAAAATGTCAAAAACCTGTCCTAGACTTACATGCTTTTCTGGAATGAGCTGGGAGAGGATATATCTATTTTTTAAAAGCCTCATTTACAGTCAGAATTGTAATTTAGTAAAAACAGTTGAGATGAGCAGAGTGCCAAGCTCAGGGGGATCTGCAGCAACCCAAGAGATGGGTGACATGGGTCAGGTCAGAATAAAACACTGCCCTTACTTGGGACTGGGTTTCTTGTCTTCCTGACTTACAACTTCAGTTTCATGATCGGGATAGAGATTCAGGGAACTTCCACACTGTTTCTTTACATGATAAGATTTTATTTCATCAGCATGGACATTTAAGACAATGCCTGGATGGCAACTCAAATATTTAGAGGAGACAAAATCGGTTAAAAACCATGAATCTGAATTTAGGTTTCGTGGTAGGTTAGAGTCAGGATGAAACTGTGCCATCGACTTTTATGTTTAATACAACTCCCTGTGTGGTAAGTAGAAATTCTTGAATTATTGTCATTCTCATGTTTTGTGAAACTCTGCTGGTGCCCAGTGGTCTGCTGGCTGGCACTCCATGGCCCAGCAAGCCTTCCCTGGTGCAATGCTCTATAAGGCTGGGCTTGGGCTGCTGTGGGCTCAGACTTTTCCAATAAGACACGGGCCTTATTTATGTGTTCACCTCTCTTGCCCACAAAAAAGAATATGAATTGTGGCTTAAAATTCTGGGTGGTTCTCTACAGCTAAGGAATTAATGCATTAAAATGCTATTCTTTGGTGTTCAGACTGATTTAAAAAAAGTCAAATTTAAAATCTCAGGAGGGGGCAGCCTGGGTGGCTCAGCGGTTTAGTACCACCTTCAGCCCCGGGTGTGATCCTGGAGACCCGGGATCGAGTCCCATGTCAGGCTCCCTGCGTGGAGCCTGCTTCTCTCTTTGCCTATGTCTCTGCCTCTCTTTCTCTTTCTCTTTCTCTCTCATGAATAAATAAAATCTTAAAAAAAGAAAAAAATCTCAGGAGGGATTAAAAAAATAACATCAGTTGCCTCCAGGGGGAAGAAAATTAGGTGGCCAGAGATGAAGAGGAGAGTTTTACTGTATACTGCATTTCAAATCTTTTCAATTTTGAATTTATTCTATATTTTTTAAATGGGGAGAGCAAAAAATCAAAAACAAAATTTCATGGGCCAGATAATTCTAATTGAAGGAAACAAACTATCCAATATAAAATATATCCAACAGTACTCACTTTTGAATCCATTAGAGTGTCAGAGATTATTTAATAGGGTGCTACATGTAACATATCTTCTCGAATCCAAGAGATAGGGATCAAGTGGAAAATTCTCTTAGCTTGACAAATGAATAGTAATAGCTAAAATGCTCTTTTTAAAAAATGGTCAGTGATTAGGACAATGGTTTCACTGTAGTCCTACAGAAAGATTTTATCCTGGGCATTTGAATTCCTCGTACTGGAGCACTATGTACCTTGAAGGCACATATAGGCTCTCCTGTCTCAAGGTGCTTGTGGACTTAACGTGTGGATCTATTCAACATCCAGAAGGGAAAGATGTATGAAGACTCCATTCCTCTTTTCAGTGTATATACTACAGTTCTCAGCATATGGATGGGAGTAAGAGAATACTCACCCATGGTGATTAGAATCCCCTGGTGCACGTTACTGAAGTGTGTAACTAGTTTAAAAAGCATATCCTACACTAAATGATAAAAATATAGTCAAGGTAAAACAGGCAACTTTGTGGTATTAAAACTGTGAGTTAATACATAAGATTATTTGTAACCTATATTCAGAAGAAAATATCTGAGTTTAAAATGTAAAATAAGAGATCAAAATGAATGTAACCTAGGAATAGATGTTTGCATAGCTTACTATGTTATTAAGGGTGTTAAAAAAAAAAGTCTTACTATTTGATTCATTTTACTGTTTTCATTGTCATCATGTACACAAATTCTGAAAACCACTAACTTTCTCAAACTTAATGTCTGAAAGCCTCATAAAATCAACCTAAGTATTTACCTTAAAAAAAAAAAAGAATCCCCTTGTGCATCAGCAGGGCATGGCTGCATTACTGAAGAATATGCTTTTGTGGTCATCAGAGCCATTCCAGGTTGTTGACAATATTACAAGAGATTTCTTTGCATTATGTGTAGGGACAGCCTATTGTTAATTTCCTAAGCCAGTTTTTTTTTAAGATTTTATTTATTTATTCGTTTGAGACAGAGAGAGAGAGAGAGAGAGAGAGAGAGAGAGAGAGACAGGCAGAAGGACAAGCAGGCTCCATGCAGGGAGCCTGAGATGGGACTCGATCCTAGGTCTCCAGGATCAGGCCTTGGGCTGAAGGTGGCGCTAAACTGCTGGGCAACCAGGGCTGCCCTCCTAAGGCAGTTTTATGTTTTACTTTTACTCTTTTTCTTTGATCTGAGAAACCTCAAAATGAAAAACCTGAATGCAGCACAATTTAATAAGTCTCTTAAGATACACATAGGGCATAGGTCTTCATAACATCTGGTTTGCAAGAATTATTTATTTATTTATTTAGTTAGTTATTTTTAAAGATTTTATTTATTTACTCATGAGAGACACAGAGAGAGGCAGAGACACAGGCAGAGGGAGAAGCAGGCTCCCTGCAGGGAGCCCAACATGGGACTCGATCCTGGGACTCCAGGATAATGTTCCGGACCAAAGGCAGGTACTAAACTGCTGAGCCACCCAGGGGCCCCAAGAATTATTTAATTGAAAGGATCTAACCGTGTCTGGAACAACTCTAATAGGCAGACTCTGATTTTGTCAAAAGCCATTTTAGCAGGTTATGCAGAGCCATTCAATATGGGACCACCACCCACAGTCAAGCCTAGCCTTCCACAGGGATATGTGTGTGCCAAATGATGAGGCCATCTAGCAAGGCTGGGGGAGAAGGGTGGGCAGCACATGACCTCAGCCCACCCAGGATGTGCCTATTGGCATAAAGCTGCTTTGAAAAGGACCTTCTGTCATTTCATTCCTTCACCATCCCCAAGTAGACAGGACACATTAGTTCTACTCAATTGAGCTCCGGAGTACAGAAAAGAATGGAATGTCAGGTTCTAGCCTAGCTTTTACTCCCTTGAGTTTTTTTCCTTCAGTGTCTCAAACTTCTCAAGGAAAGAATATTTATCCAGGACTTCTAGGTGAAATCTATAAGGATTTACCACAAAGAGCCATATTAATAGCCAGCTTCTTACAATCTTTAATGCTTTCTCCTCAACCTTCTTCTGATGCCAGAACCTAAAGATACTGGTACCAAAACCTGCCCGCAGTGAAAGGCCAGAAATAAAAATAACAGAAACCTATCAAATCTTTGTTAGAGATTGCAGCTGGTTTCAGTCTTTTCCTAAGTCAGGGCTTATATAAAAAAAAAAAAAATGAAAGCCCTGCTGGCGAAAAACCAATTTGAGTAATAATTCTAACTTTCGTGAAATCACAGTGGGTAGAGTCAAAGTTTAGAGGTAAATAAAGTACATGTTAATCTTCTGGTGCCATAACAGCTCATCTGAATGGTCTTTTTTTAGTCTCAGTTCCAGTTTGGAGAACAGGCAGAGAAGAGGACATGGTTTTTACCTGCACCGAGGTTGGTTGGCAGGAAAGCAGCCAACCCCACAATCTTAAACTTGGTTCCCCAGATATTAGACGTGACCTGAGCAAGATAGTTGTGCTGTGGGGGAAAAAAAAGGAAAAAAAAAATCACAATCTATTTTCATATTTTCTGTTGATCACTTAGGAACTAAGAAAACTAACATTTTTGCTTTAAAAAGTCACAGGTGGGAACTGCTAGAAATACTTTCTCTGTATCATTCTAGCCTTTTTAAGACCAGAAGCTAACTAGAACATGTCAGGCATGTGTTTCTCAATGGGGGTTCACTGAGCTGAGATTCGCAGGTTGGGAGCAAGGATGATGTGTCCCAGTGTACTCGTGTGTATAGGTGAAAGAAGTCACAAAGGTGAATCTGGGCGCATTTTTCTTCACCTCTCCTTTCCCCTGCAATCACTGAATTAGAGAGGGTATACCTAGCTCTGAATCCATTCTTACCCTTGGTATTTCTCCTGGAAATACCAGTTGTGCTGTTATCAGTTTGAACACAAACTACCCAATTATGTTTCCTCATTCAGATCAAATTAAAAAAAATTTTTAAAGTTTATCAGTATGTTTAAACCATATGTGAATATTTGTGTATAAGAGCAATAGCAAAGATGAATAAAATACAGCTCCTCAAAGAGCTTAGAACCCAATGGAGGATATAGGCTTACAATTATTTGCAGATAAGGAAGTCACTGAGGAAAAAAAAAAAAAAAAAAAAAAAAAGGAAGTCACTGAGAAATATTATAAGGGAGTTACAAACAAGATGCTTTGGGATTGCTGTGGCTGAGCCAGGGAAGGAAACCTGTGCAACAGAGGCCAAGTTCTACCTGGAAGCATGCTGGTAGAAACAAGAAGAGGAGACAGAGAGGGTGAGCCAGGTGACCCTGGTGACCCAGGCACAGCAAATGCACAAAAGCAGAAAGAGGCCAGTCAACAGTAAGGCTGTGGTGCCTATAGGGCATAGAGGGGGACCAGGATGGAGAGACGGCAGCGCCAGACTGTGGGGCCATGACCAGGGACTGACTCCTCTGGACACCAGAGTTACTGAAGGGTCAGAAGTGGCTTGAGGGAGCAGAGGAGAGAAGTGTGGATATGTCTCAACCGGAGCTGCCTGTGAAAAGACTCACGTGGCAAGAGAGGGGTGTCTGAGGTGGGAAGGAGGTCCTGGGTGATAGGGTGGTCCTGGGGGACCAAAGGGCTGTGGGGGCGAGGAAGTCAAGCTCTGGTTCTCTATGCCCTGGACCTGGAATGGCAGTGACAGGTAGGGAGCCTGGGGTGGTGAGTGTAGGTGTGACGTACCGAGGGCTCAGCCCCCATACAGGCATACACTGAGGAGGGGACAAAGGGCAAGGGAGCATCAGACACATGGAACTGGCCTGGGCCCCAGGTGCTACCTGAGTGATGTCTTCAAAGGGAAACTCTCTTCGAGTCAGGCTGGGCGAGCCAATGGAGGGCTTGCGCATTGGCAACCGGGGAGACCTGGACATCTCCTGAGCGGCCCGGGACAGCTTGGGAGACTTGCGGGCCTCAATGTTGATCCTGTGGACACAAGGCCGGGAGGGTCAGGCCCACAGGGGCAGAGGCACCCACTGCCTCAGCCCTCACCTCCGTACTCTGGCAGCCACCGTGGGTGCCACGTCCCCAGGGGCCAGGCCCCTTTATCCGAGCCTCTCCTGCCTGCTCTTGCCTTGTGAATATGAAGAAAGAACAGAATTGCATATTGAGTAATATACATTAAAAATACAGAGAGATCAGACCAAGTGAGTCATTTACAAGGAACCTCATAGAATTAACTGTGGTTCGCTTTCTACTGGCTAGTAGTTAAATTTAGTAATGTCCACATGCCTTCTGCATGTGGGAAAACAGCAGGTAGGAAGAGCCATTTCTCACTTTACACTTTATGACGATTTACAATTGCTACCACAATGTTAGGATTTCAACAGACTTATCTAGCCTTTTACCAGATACAATATTTAAATCAAATCTGTGTATCTACATTTTTTCTGCTGCCTCTTGATCCTACATTCTATCTCTGGTCTTTAGTTCCTCTGTAACACAGGGACACGTGTTAATGCTGGTCTACCTCACGAAAAATGCTAGAAAAATGAGTATGTTAAGGTTGATGGAAGTCAGTGAGAGAAAAGCATGGAGCCTTACATATACCGCTTGAGAGCTTGATACCGAGACTCCCAAAGTCTGGGTGGACAGTGGGACCGAGCTGGTTAAAGCCCTGTACAGGGACAATCAGTCTGGTTGCTGTGTGTAGGAGGATTCAACACAGGGAAAAACAGAAGGAAGGAGGACAGCCCCAGAGACGCCACATCCAGGAACTTTGAAAGGACATTTACGGGCAAAAGATTTGGTTGCTTCCAGGTTAAATGTTCTCCCTTAATAAACGGGAGAGCTGAAACACTGTAGAAGTGTAGCAAAGTTCATAATTTTATTTGCAATTTTAATAAGCTTAAAGGTGAAAAAATCAATCAAACTGCTTGAGTGGCTGGATATCTATATGGGAAATACACCATACACAGAAATTAATCAGAGACTGAAGTATGAAAGCTAACACTACAAAGTTTCTGGAAAAGAACAAAAGAAAGTCTTTATGGCCTAAGGGTAGACAAAGATTTCCTAAATAGGACAGAAAAAGCATTAATCATAAAAGAAGAAATTCATATTGTATTAGACCACATACGTGGCAGTTGGTATCTCTGCCAAAAGATTCACAGATAGAATACATAAAGAATCTTGCAACCTGAAGAGAGAAAAACTCAGTAAGAAATGGGCAAAACATTTCACAGACACTTCACAAAAGAGGAGATCCAAATGGCCAATAAGCATATGAAAAATTGGTTAGCATCAGCAATCACTAGAGATGCTGATACCCCAACATGTCCACCAGAATGGATAAAATTATTTTCTAACAATGACAGTACAACTGGGCGCTGCTGGCAGGAACTCCAAACAGTGCAAGCACCTGGGAATACTGTTTGGCAGTTTGCAATAAAGTTAACGTGTGCTATGGCCCAGCATCTCCCCTCCTAGGTCTATACCCTGGATAAATGGGCACACGTGTCCACAAAAAGTCTTGTATAAGAATGTCTATAATGGTTTTATTTATAATAGCCCCAAACTGGAAACTACCAAAGAGCAACCATTGGTAAAAAGCATAAACAAATTGGAAATCACCGAGCAAAGAAAGAAAAACTAGCAATACACACAACACAAATGAATCTCAGTCATTATCTTGAGCAAAAAAAGTCAAATAAAAAAGGGGTATGTATTGTTTGGTGCTATTTATGTGAAGTTCAAGAAAAGTAAAACTAGCCTGTGGCGACAGAAGTTTCCACAGTGATTGCTGTGGGGCGTGGGGATAGAATGGGAAGGGGCACGTGGAACTTTTCAGGGTGATGGAAATGTTATCTTCAACTGGATGGTAAATACTCTGCTTTATCAACTGCACAGTAAATCATGTCTTTGAGGTCTGGGCAGGTAGTGTCTGCACATGACTTAAATCTCAATTTTGCATAGCATCACAGAATTCTGGAGCTAAAGAGAACTTAGTGAAGATCTGGCCCAGCCTTTACCTTCTATAGATACAGAAACTGGCACCGGGGTCATGAATCCCGTCCATGAGGTCATAGAGCCTTCGAGAGCGGAGCCAGGAGTGGAGGGGGCTCTTAACTATCCGCTCTTAGTTTTCTGCCATTTTTGAGGACAACCCTTTGGCATATGAATTTTTTTTAGTTTATGATTTATTTCCAATTATAGCTTTGTAGGGTATTTAATTTGGCATTCTTTCCAATGCACTACATACATCACACTCACTGTAAAACTTTCTTGCTTTTCTCAAATTGGGAGAGCAAACGAGCAAGCCAGGGCTATGGCCACCCCATGCCGCCCCCTGTTAGTACAGACCCTGAGGAGTTCTGAGGGCTTAGCAAACTTCCTAGGGGTGCATTTTTCTATCCAGAGGAGAGAAGAAAGGAAAGCTGTCATTGTCACCGGTAAACCTTCCAGATGAAAGGCACAGGGATGCCCTCTTGCAGGGCTCTTCTGGTGTCGGCGTCAATGGGATTCTGCGGCAGATATGACGCAGACAGCTGCAGCAGCACAGATGAGGAAGAACAGCCCTGGGGAAGGGGATGGGGGTGGTGAGATTACCTTGGGAGTTTGGGTGACTTGCTAGCTCGGGAGATTTTGGGGGATTTCTTGGCAGCCCAGTCGTCACTCAGTTCTACGTCACTGGAGTCTGAGCAGTTGCAGCTGTCCAGCATGGCAGAGATCAAGCTGTTTCCGTAGATTTCATCTGGTGAGACACAACCAGTAGAGTCTGGAAGTGCTATCAGTTAGACAGTAATGAGGATCTTTATCACTGGAAACTCCAGGACGGATCGACTCTACAGGCCAGCATGTTAAGTTCAGAGGTTGAAAGAGAAAGCACCGGAGTATGGTTTCCCTTTAAAGTTTTTATGCTGTAACATTTTCTAAGCAAAAGGAGGCAATAACTTCTACTGTTATCAAAGCAGGCATGGAATTTCAGTGCCTCTGGAATGTACAGAATAGTCTGGCAGTGTTTACTGCGCCCAAAGCGGGAACCTCCCAGCACACCAGGCATCCATCTGGGTTCACAAGGGTTTGCAGGCAGCCGGGGGACCCAGGCCCAGCAAGGGGCTTGCTGACTCATGGGCTCGGACCTGAGGCCTCCCAAGGCCCCTGCTGGTTTTGGGCCTGCTCTGGACTAGAGACCTGACAGGTTGGGTCCACTGTGGGGACTCCCATAAATTTATGCTGGCCTCCTTCGAGCAGTAGCTGGAAGGTAGTGCTGTGCAGGAGGCCCGTCTGTGGCAGCCCTGGGCTCTACTGGGGGTGCCTGAACAGAAGTCGCTTGAGACAATTTTCACCATCGGCCACCAGGCAGAAGGCTGAAGATGGTGTGCACAGAGGTTGGGCCACGATGAAACTGCAGAATAGATGAAGGTCATGTCTGACACTTCCTTGAGAACCTTCTCCTTTGCTGCCTCCCTCCCACCCCTCACGTCCCTTCACTCCCCAAACCCTGTTCTGCCTTCACTGTAGGTACCTCAGCTTCAGAATCACTTTGTTTTGCTGACAAAACCCTCATTCCCTCAAGGCTCCAAGAATCTTGCCAGGTCATAAAAAAGCTGAATTGTCCAACTGCAATGAAATAACTTATGGACTTTGAGTTTATCATTCAAAAGGGCTGTTTACATTTGAAAGGATGAGTTTGCTAATATAACTAATCTCTGGTGTTTCTGAACATATGGAGTGGACATCTGTGATAGGGACCGATCGGAGGCCCCTGGAGGCAGAGGAGAATGGCTTGGTATGCTACCTGGAAGCAGGCTGGCTGAGGCCCACATTACCCTCTTCTTCAACTACTTCCCTATCAGAAGGCATGACTTGCAAATACAGCAAGCTAGGGTGGTGTCCCCTGAGTTTGGTCAGATAAAAAGGCTTAATTCACATGCCCTGAGTAGCGCTTTACATAAACCTGAGGAATCACTTAGTCAAAAGATTCCTGGACATGGTTCCAGAAAGCATGTAAATCCACAGAAAGCTCATGTGTGCTCATAAGCACAGAGCCCATTCACCAGCCTGAGGAAATTCAGTTATGTGCTATTCACTCGGCTCCTGACCTACTGGCTAATCCACAATTTCACAGCTGCTATATGGCAGGCCATTTGCTTATTTCCTTTACTCATGTCCTACTCCACTTGGGCTGCTGAAACCAAATGCTACAGACTGGGTTACTTCCAACCACAGAAACTTAGGTGTCTGTTCTGGAGACTAAGGTCGGAGATGAGGGTGCCAGCACGATGAGGTCCTGACCTGCAGTCAGCCACCCTGTCGCAGTGTGCTCACATGGCCTCTCCTTAAGAGTGTGTGTGTAGAGACAAAGATCTCTACCTCTTTTCCTACAAGGCCACCAATTCCCCTGGAGTAAGACTCTACCCTGACAGCCTCATTGCAACTTCATCACTCTCTGAAAGCCCTGTCTCCAAATACAGTAGCATTGCAGGAAAGGGCTTCAACATATAAATTTTTTTTTTAAAGATTTTATTTATTTATTCATGAGAGACACACAGAGAGAGGCAGAAACATAGGCAGAGAGAGAAGCAGGCTCCATGTAGGGAACCTGATGTAGGACTTGATCTTGGGACTCCAGGATCACACCCTGGGCGGAAGGCAGTGCTCAACTGCTGAGCCACCCAGGCATCCCCAGCATATGAATTTCTAGGAGGACAAAAGCTCTAAGGATTCCTTTTAGAAATTCGTAGATATTTGCTAAAAACAAAAACAAACAAAAAAAAACCACTCTCAGTTACAGAAATACAGACTGGTAATTTTGAGGAGGGTGTCTGTTTAGTTGCCTGGAGAACACCTACAACAGCAGGTCACAGGCTCTGGGAGCCCAACTGGCAGCTGGGTGTCGGCAGCTGTAGACTTGGAGGCCTCGCTGGATGGGGATAAAGGGCAGGCCTGGCAACCTGTATTTAGATAGAAACCTCAGGTGATCGGTGGGCAGGTGGCCCTTGGGCTGCATTCTGAGAAGTGATGACGTGCAGGCTTGAAACAGTTAATGAGCTCACGAGAAATTCCCGACTCCCCGAAGTCAGGACTCGTCCTCCTCTGAGCCCGTTTACACGTACCATTTGGTTGGCAATTACTCATATTTGCCTTGTGACATGGCTTCTATTTTTGTCTTGAGGTATTAAAATCTTGACATTTTTACTGAACTTTTCAAGTGTTAAGTTGCCTTGTCACCCAAAGGGGTTTATAAACTCCCTGAAAGCAGGGAAAGCAGAGACACCGCGGTGTGGCCTCACAACCACAGGGGACTCAGAGACCAGAGACCAAGGGAGCACGGAATACACACTGGTGATCTGCTGCTGGGCTTTATAACTTTTTGATTCTCTTCATTACAAAAATAAAACGTCCTATTTCCCAGAGGACTGCAAGCACTTAAGTCTGTCTGCGTTTTATATGAGCTGGACGTGAACGGTAAAGAGATGCTGGCACTGGGACAGGGCCAGGCTCCCGACTGGCACGGAGTCTGGAAGGCTGCAGCCTCTGTGCCCTACAGCACCCCTGGCCTGCTTCTTCTGTCCTATTTTTAGTGGGGAATTTAGGCACCCAGGACAGAAGCAAGCTCTTCATGTCCGTTCCCTTCAACATCCAGTCTGAGTACAGGTTTTATAAACTTGTGCACATGGTGGGGAGCCTTAGAGACCACGATCTCCTTCCTGGAGAAGGCGACCCCATGCACACCTACCCCACCCTCTCCAGGCACTGCTCCTCACCGACTGCCCTCCTCCCTTCCCCTTCAAGGGCGGCACCCACTGCTCTCCTATTCTCCTCCCTTTGCCCTGCTTCCTTCTGAATCTTGTCTCCCCTCCTTTCTACCCAACTCCTTACTAGCCTTCAGTTCTACTTACTCTTGGTACTAGTTCAGTGTGTGAATCAAAAGACAAACAAATGGACTAATATCCAATGTGTTCAAGTACAGATTTACTGCTCTCAATTTTATACAGTAACACAGACAGCAGAATGCAGCCAGAGATGCTGAAGGAATAATGAAGAACAGATAGAGGTGGGGCAACGGTATGAAATATGTGAGTGAGCAAGCACGCCAGGTTGAAAGAACCCACCGCACTGTGACACCAGCATATCACCATGGCTTCAGGGATATGAGGGGCAGAGACCAGTGTGACCGGCGGGAGAAAGAGGAGTGAGAAGTGGAGAGGAGTGTGCATCCAGGAAACAAATCCCTTTCAACTCAGGTTGTGTCAAGGTCAGGCGCTTGCCAGGCACCAGGGTACAGAGAGGACTCAGTTCTCTCTGTCCAGGCCCTCAGGATGCAGAGGGGCAGACAGAGCCTGGCACAATGACCAGCAGCAGCCTGAGTGATGGGCGACTGACACAGGAGGCAGTGTTTCTTGCTGTGAGGAGCAGGGTTTCACAGGGGGCAGCAGAATGTCTGAGCTGGCAAATACTGCTGGTGGGGGCACATGGCTTCAGCCGTCACTCCGTCACTGGCTTAGGACACTAGGCAAGCATCCATGGTACAAAGGGAAACAGCAAAGCCCCTTTTCTCCAGAGGCTCACAGTCTAGGATGGCAGAGACAAGCATGCAGCAAGTGGCCGGAATACACCTAACGAATAACCAAGATCAGTACAGGAGAGGGTTCTTAGAAGGGAATAGTGATTCATCAGGTCAAAATCTTTATGGATGTGCAAGGAATCTTCCTTGGTAATCAGCTAAAAAGCAGCTCACAGTGGATTAATAAGGAGCAGAAGTAAGATTCTAGCAGGAGGCTGAGAAATATCTGGAGCTTTTAATTCTATCACTTGTTCTGGGAGGGCAGAGATGTACCTCACTGTTAATTTGGAGCTTGTCTCAACAGTAATGAAGGCCCTTGGTAACACCTGATAAGAAACTAAAAGAGGAATCTATTGATCCCAGAAAGCCCGTGCCAGCTTCCCCCCCTGGCGGATAGCTGAGGTCTCCCCTATCCTGTGGCCGCAATCACATGAAGTCTTACAGAATGCTGGTAAAACCCATCAGAAAGTACATGTAGAGAATAACAGAGAATAGCTTCGATACAGTTTTGGAAACCACGCAGCTTACATTTCGTAAGTAGGCACTGTCTTTGACTGGCTGTCAGGAATACTATTCCTCACCCACACCTAAAAACAAGGTCTTAGGTTCTCTGGTGTGGAGGCCCACCTGATTTGCTATCTGTCCGGGGATCCATGATGACAAACTCTGGCCGCAGCTTGCTGATGCGCCGCCCCTTGAGGATGGGCACGAGCCCACCCAGGTACTCCAGGTAGAGGGTGTAGCACGGACCGCCCACCTCTGGGTCATCCTCTGTGCGCTTCATGGTACAGTGCAGACGCTCATTGCCCGCGGAGGGGTAGCTGACAAAGTCTCTCATGTTGTTGGGATCTGGAATTGGGGGCTGGAGGCAGGAAGAGGAAAGAAAAGAACATGGACATCAGTGGTTACTACAACAGAGTACTGGCTGGTAGCTTCGGGAGGGTTAACCATGTGTTGTGGAACAGCAATTCTTAACTGTGGGTGCACATAAGAATCTCCTGGGGGCGTGAAAAAAGTCCTTAAGCTAGGATCCCACCTCAAACAATGAAACTGGAATCTTGAGGGCAGGGGGCTGGGCAGGTATGTTTTTCAAAAACTCCCTGTGTGATTTTAATGTGCAGCTGGAGTTGAGAATCAATTGGTACATGACCGAGATTGTAAAGCAATTTGAAAAGACATCACAACAGAGTCTAAAACTGATTCTTTGGGGGAAAAGTCACCTTGAACAAGTCAATCTGATACTTAGAAGCAGAGACAGAATACAGACAAGAGAATACAAGAAAGAATGTAAGGTGCAAAGGCCCCAATGTTAGTGGGGAGACCCGCACTTGAACCACAGCTGGCAGACCTATGGCACACACCACCAATGAACACATTAATTCTCAAGTTACTGTCCACGTAAAGGACGAGTGACAGCGTGTGCTGAGGGGCGGTGGCAGGGGGGCGGTCACCCCTCGTCAGCATATGGCTCAATCTTTAGGACAGGGCTCAATCTGACCATTTCTGTAGCTAGCAATGGAATAAGCTACTCAAACTTCTAGGAATGGGTTTCCCATTTTTCTGAAGCATCTGCCAGGAAGGCAGGATTAAACAAGGCAGGCTGATCATCAGAATGGCATGGCAATCAACCTCTGAATATGGCCTTTGCTGCGAGAAAGCTTATGCCCCTCACACAAGGTGAGTCTTTGGTGGATACTAGTGGTGCCAGGGACAGACCACGCTTGGAGCATTTATCACCCAGATTCTCTAGCCAAGGAGGAGCAGACATGACTTTTGCAAGCTGGCTCTCGGATTCTTGCTCACCTTCTCTGACTCTGCCTTTCTGGCCAGCCCTCTGGGAGAAGGGAGCCAAGGGGAAGAGGAAGTGAAGGAGGAGGGTGGACAGGCTTTACCTTGATGGTAGGGATGAAGGCGGTGGAGAGGTAAGAGCAAAGGCGGGGAGGCAACGTCAGCTTGCTGACGTCCTTGTCTTCTCGAAGGGCGCTGGCGATGGCCTGCTGGCACAGCAGCTGCAGGCTGGACACACGGTGCTCCACACGCACCACATATAGGGCTGGTCCCGAAGCCATCAGCAGCCGCGAGTCCCGGTGTCCCCAGCAGATGGAGACGATGGGGCGCTGCCAGGAAGTGAAGGAGGCTACACTTAGGCTTTGCTTTGTTCTTGTGGTAAAGTACATAAGATCTTGCACGCATATGTCAAACAAAATAAACTGACCAAATAGTTTCAGAGAATATTGGTTTTAAAAATAATAGACATTGAAATACTACATCACAGAAATTCAGCATTCTCATTGGAAAACAGTTGGGTCCCCAGGACAGAATGCAAAGCACTGGAATTGTTTTGCAAAGTTCTTTTATGCGTATTGTCTCATTTGATTTAGTGCCATAAAACCCAACTTATCTCTGTGTAATGATGTCTCTATTAGAAGATGCACTTACCTTGGGGTACAGTAACTCACATTCCTTACTGAAACTCTGGTTATCTGGATCCCTGAGAAACCAGTGGTCACTCCTGTGGCTTGGGGAGGTGGTGAGGAGGTAGACCAGAAGCCCTTCCCTTCTGTCTCAACAAGGAGCATTTCTAAGTGAAATCGACCCTGCAGCTAGACTCACATGCTGTGTGACCTGGGGACTGCTATACAGCCCTAGGATATCTCCTATGTTCTCAAGAGTGAAATGGGAGCTGTGAGGACTAAAGGAGAGAGAAGATGTCAAAGGTGCTTCTGAGACCTGTCATAGGCTATCACCCACAGATCCTGTATCACAGGCACCCTCAGCTGCCCTCGAGCTAAGGGCCAGAGGAAGAAAGCAGAAAGCTATTGGGGAAGAAGACAGTGGCGGGGGGACATGCAGTTCCTGCAGTGGCCATTTCTGGGAGTTGCAGCTACCACTGTTTTGAAAGGATAAGCTGAAATCCAAATATGGAAGTCAGAAACTAGTTGTATTAAACAAACTCCAAGGCTCAGGGGTATGAGCTAAGTAAGATCCACCACGGAAGAAAGGAGGAGGTGGAAGGCTGTGACCAGGAAGCCAAGGGAGAATTGGTTCATTCCTGTCCAACTGGATGGGGCTCTAATTTAGGGAAGTCTTGAGGGACTGCAAAGATCAGAAGTGGGGTGTCAGGTCTATTACAGGAGTGATGGGAGCAGAATTTTCACAACACTTTAGTGACAATGAAGACACTTGCTTAAAATAGCCTCCAGGGTTAGCTAATCCTGGTTTCAACTTCAAAACAAAACACAGGCTGAAGATAACTCCATTTTCTCTTTCCAAGTCTGTGAGCCCGGGCAGGGTGGGTTGGTACCCGAGCCATGGCCCCTGGAGGAGGACCATGGAGCTGGGAAGTCAAGTGTGTGGGCGTCCAGAGTACTTCCACTTGGGCCTCCTTACAAGAGGATCCCACATGTGGGGTAGACCCCACAGAAGGCTGGTTAATTTAGAGTAAGCCGTAATTACTATCATAGACAAAGTAGATAATGCACAACCCCCCGTAAGTGCAGGTTATATATTTATCTTCCTGTCCCCTCTGTCCTCCCTTCTGCATTTCATAGTAGCAGTTAATACATGTTTTGGGAGGATCTTACATAAAATCATCTTTATGATAAGTATTTGTCTCTTGTATCTTTGTACAAAGAAATTTAAACCACTTACACAGACTTTCAAAGTGTATGAAAATTCTCTCTTACAGCTTCATGAGCACATACAGCATCTCATTTCATCCTTTCACTCCTGCCATGTAGGTCACTACTCCCATTTACCACACCAGGAACTTGACACTCAGAGAGGATAAGTGCCTTGCTACAGCGAATATCCAGGGAAGCCATCATTCTTACCCACTTCCCTTCAACCCCACCATTTGTGCTCACTCTACAAGGTGCTCCCTTCTCTGGTCCATATAGCACACCACCACCTATAGAGTGTATAATGCCCCATGAACAAATTAAACTGTTGGTCACAAATAAAGTAAGAGACCCAAATTGTCCCTTAATCCATCCAGTCAAGGCTATTTTACTCAGAAACCAACTGGACAATATGTCTGTAGAAGAGGCAAATAGAAGGAGAAACAGGCTACACCATTAGCAAATGGACAATGACCAGGATGATTCATTATGGCAGAAAAGAATCCGAAGATCACATGGACCCCAAGTGGAGATAAATTAGCCAGAGGTGCTGTTAGGTGCATGAGACAGCAAGAGGACGCCCGTCTGGAAGGTGGGGAAGGAGACTGTGCTACCACTCTGTGCATGGCATCCATGAGGAAACACACTTCTCCACAAGGAGGACTGAAAGGCTGGAAAGGGTGAAAACCAGAACTCAGAGCACAGAGCAGGAGGTATGCGGCCTGTGGAAGCAACCCCTTCGGGGGCTCCACGGGGGAGCTGTCATCCAGAGCAGGTTACTGGGAAGTACTGAGAATGCCAACAGGGATTTACAGCACAGTAATCTGGGATGAGCATTCACTTACTTGCCCACATCAGTAATTGTCTGTCTCAGTAAAGGGGAGATTTATGCTCATGTAAGTTATTTTTATAGCATATACTCTCCGTAAGATGATAAAATAGCAAAATAAATACTGGTGCCTTTCTATACTAAATTTTAAGGATATTATTAGAGAAATAAAGAAGAATTTACAGACAGTGAGAGCTGATTCTCTTGTCTGAAGGTCTGAGGTCTCCCTGATGTGGGGAAATTGATTACTGTAATTCCCACTGAGGAGAGAAGAGTGACAGTGGGCTATGACCTCAGGATACCTTTAAGTCCTGTAAGCCTGTAGAAAGACTAGGTAACTATTTATTTGAAAGCTGCTAAGAGACTGCATCTTAAATGTTCTTCCCACGAAAAAGAAATGGCAATTACATGATGGCAATCCTATTGCCATACATAAGTGTATCAGATCTACACTTGTATACTTGAAATTTACACAACCTTCGTGTCAACTCAACAGAGTTGGAAATAAACAAATGAGAAACCACTCATGAAATCCTCTTATATCTTTTTTTAAAAAAATTTTATTTTTATTTTTATTTATTTATGATAGTCACACACAGAGAGAGAGAGAGAGAGAGAGGCAGAGACATAGGCAGAGGGAGAGGCAGCAGGCTCCATGCACCGGGAGCCCAACGTGGGATTCGATCCTGGATCTCCAGGATTGCGCCCTGGGCCAAAGGCAGGCGCCAAACCGCTGCGCCACCCAGGGATCCCTCTCTTATATCTTTTTAAATATTTTTACACCGTTTTTATATGTCACCTTACATTATCAAAGTCTCCTTTCCTTTTGATGCTGACTTTTCAGTACTGCTTACAGGGACTCCAGCCTACAAATGGACTGTTGTAAGGCAAGTGCACATGCCTGCAGACATACAGGGTGGGGTATGTGGTGTCTCAATTCAGCTGCCACCCAATCAGTGATTTCTGCCCTCTGACACCTAGGATCTGCGGCGCCAGCAGAGCATGAATCCACTGTCTGCCTGCCCACAGCCCTCACCCACCGAACACCATCCTCCCTAAGAACTGCCCACCAACCAGGATTAGCTACAGAAGAGAAACGTACCAAATGTTTAATTCCAGTAAACCTGGGAATAGATAAGAGTGCACACTAACACAACTCCCACAGCTGAATGCTTTTGTTTGAACAGCTGCTGTCTGCTAGGGAAAAACTCAGCCATAAATCTGTGGACTTAATCTTTCTCTCAAATCACACAAAATGACAATTTTTAGAACCGATGGCTAGAACTGTGAAGTTGGTAACATTCAAATCTTAATTTGTGTGGGAAGTTCACATACTTTGCACGTCTAAATCCGAGGCAAAAGGACAAGAAGATGATCTACATTTCAGGGAGCATCGGTGTGGCAGGAATCTAGTGCTTTAGTGCGTTTGAGGGAACAAGGGGAGGCATTACTCAGCTGGAGAGAGATGCTATTTGTATGGAGCTTTGGTGAGTGGTTAACACACAGTCGAGTTGTGTCTCTCCCTGTCTCACCATCTGATACCGAGCCCATGAGGGAGCAGGTCAGTCTGCTCCTTGGCTACAGAGTGAGGATTTTTTTTTTTAAATTTTTATTTATTTATGATAGTCACAGAGAGAGAGAGAGAGAGAGAGGCAGAGACACAGGCGGAGGGAGAAGCAGGCTCCATGCACCGGGAGCCCGACGTGGGATTCGATCCCGGGTCTCCAGGATCGCGCCCTGGGCCAAAGGCAGGCGCCAAACCGCTGCGCCACCCAGGGATCCCCAGAGTGAGGATTGTACTAGTAAGTGGTCAGCTTCAGCCCCTCTGACACATGAAGCCTTATTTCCTCCTGCTATACAACAGCCACCACACACTCATCCAGTCACTTCTTCATCTGTGGAGCCATCAGTTATTCAGTTAATGATTTGTTAGATGTACACAATGGGTCAGACACACTCTTAAGTGTTGGGGACCAACTCTGAACAAAATAAGCTTCCTGCTCTCATGGAGCTGCCACTCTGAGGTGGGACAGGGAGCAAGATGCACATCTGATCCTCTGATGTGAACTATCTGATCATGTCAGGTAGTGAGGCAGGGCAGAAGGGGCTTGTGAGAGAGCAAGGGGGTCGTTTCAGACAGTGGGGAGGACAGAAGACCGCTCCAACAAGGTAGTTTCAGCAGAGGCCTGACTGAGGTGGGAGTTTATTTATTTGGAAACATTGAAAGCTTCCTCACTGCACTGCTATTTTTGTATCTGCAGTGAGCTTCATGGAGTCCTCTAAGAATTTAAGAGGAATAAAAAACAGGATCTTCTTTCCATATTAAAGATAAGCTGCTCAAGCAAGTGAAAAGACAACAGAAAACCGAAAGGGTCAAAGCCAGGAGGCATCTGGCTGTCATAAGGAGGAACCACGAGGCTGTCTGAACCCACAGTTTCTGGCTGACGAGGACCCTGGGCTGAGAACCAGGGATAGGGCCCACTGAGGCATCTGGTCCTATGGGTGTCAGAGCACCCTCCTGGTCTCCCACAGTTGCTGCAGCTCTGCCCCTTCTTTCTGCAGCTCCCCTAGACAGTGGGATGACCTCAGTCTTAGAGGAAATGCACTTCAAATGTCTAATATTTGAAGGGGATGTCTAATGTTTGTACAGGTGTGTACAAAGGGAATGTCTGATGTGTATACAAGGAAGGAAAGACTTCTAGAACAGTTCACTTTTAAACAGACCAAGTTGAGACCAGTTTCCATCAAACTATGTTGGCTGGAGCCATGGACAGTTGTGAATGTTAAGCTACAATGAGTTGGCCACTGACTAAGGTATAGTAGTAAAAGCTAGCTCAGCATTCAGGCACCCACATTTCAGTTTTAAAAGAGCATACCATTCTTGTATCCTGAAAGCAGACAACCCCAGGAAGGGCCTTCTCATCTATTTATAGCAAACCAAGGAGAAAGCACTCCTGGGGCAGCTTCGTAAGAATAGGCACAGTGAGTCCCCAACCAAAGGGGGCAATGTACACCTTTGCTAATGGACTCTCCTGGAGTGGAGTCGATTTGATCACCATAAAGGCAATCTCTCATTTCATTTTTCGTTTCCATACCACCTCTTCCTCTCCCTTCTTGGTTTTTAATCCAGCTATCTTACATCAACATCTAAGCCTCACAAAATATAAGCTGACTCTGCTAACATGCCTTTCATGCAAAAAAAATTCATAAAGCTGAAGCAAAACCAATCAACCAACCAAAACCCCAGACCCAAATTACTACAGTCTGCAAACTTCAATCAGTAATGCTAACTCTAAAAAATCCGTTGTCAGATTTACAGATACGCAATTACATATAGCTGGTCACAGAAATAGCTAATGAGGTAAATTACAGAATTTTCAATTACAACAGGTAGAATGGAAAGGAAAATAAATTGCAGTATATTTCCTTATAAGAGCTTCAGCCACTGGCATTGCTGTTATGAGTAAATCAGGAGAATCAATTTTAAAGCTGAGGTTACCGCAAGTTTGTGCCCAGCAACGGCTTTGTACGCAATAACCTACAATCTAATTAACTTGGAAATAAATTATCCAATCTAAATTGCATTTAGTTCTTTCTATAAACAGCCCAATAAATTTCCTAACTTCCTTCCTGCTATAAAAATGTCCCTGCCTTTGGACAACTTGAATAGCATAGCACAGAAAACATGTGATTTTAGAATCATTACAGAAAAAAGTTAGGTTGGTGCTATCTATATAATTAATGTTGATTTTTTAATAGCTTCATTATTTAGCTTTATAATATTGAGGCAATTTTTTCAATGGTTGAAACAGATCCCCAAATGAAAAAAAGAATAGTGTACTAAAATGCTGAGACACTATATGGGTATTTTTCCTCAAAGGAAGATAAGCTAAGCTCCCCTCTTATCTCTGAGTTCCAATCAGTTAAAATTCAACACCTATTGCTAGTTTCACATTACAGTTGATGAAAACGTCTGCAATGGCTGAGGCCGCTCAACCTCTACCATATTTTAGGCACAGTGACGATCAGAGAAATGGAAGACAATGTGGTCTTTGACTTCAAGAATATAAGTAGACAAAAAGTGTATTAAGTATCAGAAATATCAAACATCCCAAGGGGATGCTTCACAGAGAAGCAGTCATTGGCACTTTACAAAAGGAAGTAACTGGGTTAGCATTAAGGATGATGGATTTCCCAAGCTGAGATTCCTTCTACATTCCTTGTAGAAGGAACAGAATATTAGCAGGAGGGGTATCCTGAGTCAGAGAGAATAGTGGACAATGCTGAATGTACCTGGAGTTTGTTTCAGCACTTCAATTCACAAATATTCTAGTAAATGTAAAAGCCTTATTAACTGAGAAAGAGCTGGAAAGTCCCACCCTCTCTTGCACTTATCTTTTTAGTTAGGCTAGGGTCAGAAAAGGCCGCATGATATCTGACTGAGAAGGCACCTAGCCTACTGGTTCAAACTATCAACAGAAAGAATTAAAGAAAGCATATGTTCACAACTGTTCATACATCAATCCACCAAGCAAATATTTACTGAGCACTTATAGGCAATGAACTGGCAGTTTCAGTTTTGTAAGATGAAAAAGTTCTGGAGATTGACTAATGTACTGAAATGTACACTTAAAAATTATTTAAAATGGTAAATTGTAAGTCAAGTGTATTTTTCACAAATAAAAAAAGATATATTTAAATAATGAATGTCTACAACTAATTACAAATTTCCCCAAATCAGGTATACCTGCCTCTTTGAGCTGGGTAAGGTTAGGACGTAAGACTCTAGAGTTTGTTATCACCCCTGTCAATCTTCAACTCACTGTCAGGCCCATCTCCATTATACCCCACTAAGAATTTCATCCTCCAGGCAGCCCAGGTGGCTCAGCGGTTTAGTGCCACCTTCAGCCCGGGGTGTGATCCTGGAGACCTGGGATTGAGTCCCATGTCAGGCACCCTGTGTGGAGCCTGCTTCTTCCTTTGCCTGTGTCTCTGCCTCTCTCTCTCTCTCAGTGTCTCTCATGAGTAAATAAAATCTTAAAAAAAAAAAAAAAAAAAAAAAAAGAATTTCATCCTCCATGAAAGCTGATCCAGATAAGAAGTGAACTGATCTAAAGATCTCTGGAAAATAAAAATAAGAAATGGCTACCTGTGCATACTTCCTAAGGATCTTTAAAGCCTTTTTTTTTTTTTTTTAAAGATTTTCATTTATTTATTCATGAGACACAGAGAGAGAAAGAGGCAGAGACACAGGCAGAGGAAGAAGCAGGCTCCATGCAGAAAGCCTGATGTGGGACTTGATCCCAGGACTCCAGGACCACACCCTGAGCCAAAGGCAGACACTCAATCGCTGAGCCACCCAGGCTTCCCAGATCTTTAAGCCTTTTTACCTACTGTTGAATAATAACTTAGTTCAAATGTAAAAGTCATTACTGGCATAAAAACCAAAGTCAGAATGAATAAATGAAGATTCAGCACATACTTCTTTAAGTTTCTAATTTCTACTTTGGACTGATAATAAACAGCAGCTCACTGCTTACTCACTGTCCACTCTTTTGAGTGGAGAATGTTAAGAAAGTATTCTGGTTAAAGGCAAAAACTTGTTTCTCCCTTATTTTTTCTGGTTTATACTCCATAATTTTTTTTTATACTCCATAATTTAATTCAGGTCAAAGAAAGACTAAAATCTGTTGAAGAGAATTACAGTAAGGAAAACCAACTTTCAGTATTTAATGGAGTTCAGCAGCATCACAATGAATGTCTTGACACACATCCTTACTTGCACAAGCGTGTCCAGAGTGAAGATGTGTTCCCCCCGGACATTGTAGAACTTGACCATAGCATTCTTCAGAAGTGGGCCATTGGGGAGGTCACCAAGCTGGGTTTGCCGTTCCATACCAGCGACCGCCAGGAGGTCTCCCTGTGTGCACCACTGGGTCACCACCTCTGAAATCACAAAGAAAATGGTCAGCACGATGACATGACCCTCCCTGAACTGTCACATAAGTGGTTTAGAAAACAGAGCTGCTTAGCAAATATGAGGTGGCTCTTCTGCTTCTTCTCATGAAGACAATAGCTACTCATTTCTCTGAAGATAATACAGACTCTGCTTAAACAGGTGTCTGTTACGGGATGGCGAGCGCAGCTCCTCTGAAACACAACTCTACCAGGTAAAACCACATATGATGAAGCCAGCATGTTAAAGGTCTAACTCCAGTACCAGCATGAGTGTGAGAGCACAGGTAAGATGACTAAATCTATGGCTGTCTCTCTCCTGCTTGTGCCTCCATCCCTAGAGCAGACTCCGGGGTTTACAGATGCAAAAAGTCAAGAGTAAAGTCTAAGATTCTATTCATTTGATTTCTGTGCACTCTTGGCACATAAGGTTCAGATAAAGGACATATCTGCATATGAAGGCCTTGACTTTTATTCCACATTGGGATGTTGTGGGGGCTTAGAAAAGAAGATAAACACTTTTGTTGGATGGGAGTGTTGTAAGAAATGTCCACTCTGGAGAACCTATAAGCCATTTCAGTACCTATAAAAAATGTCTATGAAATAGTCTAATCCCAACATAAGCAATTTACTTATTCTGACTGGTAAAACAAGCTATTCGTACTAATAGGATTATAGCATAGTTCTTCCCCATCAAGACTTGAGAACCCTATCTGGCTCTTACAGAGTCTGCTGAAATCCAGAAGTCAGAGGTCTCTCTGAGAAAAGCTGGCCGGAGCCTAAAGGTGCTCTGTCACAAAGGACGAACTTCAGAGCCAGGTTTAGAAGCCAGCAGTGCCTGCGCCCCATCAGGTCACATGCGACCCCCACAGCTTTCTTAGTCACATGCAATGCCAATTTTGACACTAATAACAGCACATTCCGAGGTCACCAGTGTTCCTGACCTCCTCTGAAAACCGGACAGCAGTCGGGGGACAGGATGGCTCCCAGATCCCTGGAAGTGAGAGCTTGTGTATCAAGTGAGCCACTGAAAGCTGGAGACGGAGGTAGCAGAGGACTGAGTGAAGGCAGTTACAGATAACCACAAACTGAAAAACACTCTATAATCTGAGATAGTGAAAACATTGGTAAAAGGAGTTTTTTTCTTTTCCTTTTAAAAGGATATGAAGAAGGTTACATACAAACCAGGAAATGAAAAATAACTTAAAAGAATCAATTAAATATCCTGGTGTCTAAAAAGAGACAAGAGGGGGAAGCTTGAGGATGTGTGCACATACTTCAGTATGCAGTAGAAACTGAAAGGGCTCAGGGGTTCCACTAAGAAGTCGGCTGTGATCATGAAACTGAAATGACCTTCTCCAGGTTACAGTTTTTGGCAGCATAAAGATGTCAAAAGAGGAGCAGCTAACACTGACACGTACAGAAGACAAAAGCACAGAGCCTGTCGTCGTTCAGGACACAAGCAGCACTGTGGCTCTGCACAGGTGAAGAGGCCAGCACCCAACTCCCAAGGCTCCTCCACCAGCCTGCTTCAGTCATGGAATTAATGAGTGACATACCTGTACCACTCTTTGTGCTATTTACTTATTTTAATAAGATTCTTTGAATCCTGCTACTCAGTAGTTTTTCCCAACAGAAAAGTGGGCTGCTGCCCCTGCAGGGCTGGCCCGGACACATAGTCCATTCAGAGACTGCTCAAAGATTAAAGGCTCTGCCCCCAGTGCTGGCGCCCTTGGTCCCAGGTAAGCCTGAGTCCACATATCCCCATGCAGATGCCTGGGGATTTCTTTAGTGCAGTTACCAAGTTATAGTGAGGCAGCTATGGTCGCCGTGGGGAAGCTGTTCTTTAAAAAAAAGAACAAAAAAAAAAAAACAAAAAAAAAAACAAAAAAAAAAAAGAACAAAAAAGAACAAAAAAAACACACACACAAAAAAAATAAAAATAAAAAAAAATAAAAAAAAATAAAAAAAAAATAAAAAAAAGAACAAGTTCCACAGGAATAACTCCATTTCTTGTTCTGTTCATTACACAACCAATAGCATCAAGTGCTGCAGCAACATGTATAGCCCTGTGACATGCAGCATAAGCCACACCTGATGTATACGATGGGCACACAGTCACCAGGGGAAATAATCTTCCCTCAGAAAACCCTGACATAAAGAATTCAGGAGTGAAATTAAGAAAGAAAAACTGGATTTGTTCAGTGTCAGCCAGGGGTGTGTGAGTACTTCCAGAGGGACTGAATTCCTAGGGCAGGAGTTTAAAATCCTCATAAATTACTACAGAATGAAAGAAATATTCACTTTCTAGATTTCATTATGATAAAGAAGGATACAGAAGCCTAGATGTGGTCAGAATCTTTTCTGTTCCAGAAAGTTTTTGAAGCTATGTCCATCTTATGTTAGAATAGAAAATAATCCCCAATACCGTTGCCCAATCTTTCAGTAATGATTTTACAATTTTTAAACCTCTAAAAATTCACTTTAAAATACAAGCCAGAAAGAAGAAACTAATGCTTTATTTAGTAATCCTCTTTTCACTTTTCCTAAGGCTCTTAGCACTGGGTCTCTGGGCATGTGTGGGAAGTTACAAGGCACAAAAGAGGCTCATCTTCCTAAAGTACCAATTTTTCTTGGTGACTTTTTTTTAAGGTAATCTCTATGCCCACTCTATGCTCAGGGCTCAAACTCACAACCCCAAAATTATGTCACATGCTCTACTGGCTGAACTAGCCAAGCGTCCCTTTACTGATGATTCTGAGGTGTTTGTGGATTTTTGGTCTCTTAAACATTTTACACACACAAAAATTAACATAGGCACACTATTTTACTTTAGTCAGACTGTCTTACGGATCTTTTATGCCTGGAGGGTCAAAATTTTACATACAGTAAGCAATGAGAAAATTCGGTGCTTTTGTGTTAACAAGAGTCCCTTGTGTGGGATTAGTGCTGGGTCAAAAAGAGGCAGCCAAGTATTCCTGGAGAAAGAACAGTGCTCTTATTAAACACCACATGTACTTGACCTGCTAGCTAGAAGTCTGGGGTTCACAGGGGCCTTTGTTCCTTGGATATCTATGTTGATGAGTCACCTTATTAGTCACTAGATATATGTGTACTTGCATTTGTGTATATGGATTGTGCATTGAGAAGGCGAAAGTGATGAGCACATGAACAAAGTAGGAAAGTGTGTGATGGTAAAATAACACGCACTTTTTTTTTTTCTTTAATAACAGTGCTTCTGGTGAGTGTACTAAGGACAGAACAATATTGGCACATACTCAATGAGGATGATGGGCACAACCTCTATCAGTCAGAACTACCAGAGGAGACAGGACCACTGACCAAAACCATTCTACCTCAAAATCAAAACCCCCTCTTGACTTTCTTAGTATATTCTATGCAGTGACAAAAGGAGGAAATTCTGTATAGCAAAGGAAATAAAACCTAGGAGTTTAAATTCTTTGATTTTAAAACAAATGTGTGGTGAAACGACCAGTGCCTTTGAGAGCTTTACTTTACTATATACAAGAGAGGAACTGGCTAGGTCAGAGAATTTCTGAGCTTATCATTCTACTGTTTTTCCTTGAAGAGTAGCAGAATATGACACTTTGAAATATGCCATACTGGCATAAAAACTATTTTGAGCTAAGCAGCAGCAGATACAAAAAAAGCTCTCTCCTCCCCTCTGCCAAAAAGCAGGATGTAAATTTGGGAAGGCCCCACCTCCCCCACCCCTCCCCCTCGCCCTCTGACCAGAAAGGACAGAAGTTAATCACTGGAGATATCTCTAGATCCTTATCAGCCCACAGATAGGACCAGGAGAATCTATATGACAAATTTCAGGAAGGAGCCCTATCTTCCATTAGACCTCTATATGTTTACCTTCCTACAGTTTGCTGTCCTAGAAACTTTAAGTCCTTTCCCTTTGTTTTGTCACTTCTCCATAAACAGATTATTCTTTTGTTAACATGCTTTATAAGCCCAAATTCTACCCACCCCTTTGAGTTACTCATCTCTGAACATTTTCACAGGTAAGTACAATGCACGTGCTAATAAACTTGTGTTTTTTTTTTTTAAACTTGTTTCTTTTTCACCTGTTAATCTGTCTTTTGTCAGTCTAATTTACAGGGTCACAGTCAGAGAACCAAAGATTTCTAGAGGGAAAAGTCTTTCCTCCCCTACATTATCAAGGAAGAGATAGTAACAACAAAGGATAAAATCCCCAGATAAGGTGAGCTAATTTATGGTTCACTGTGTGATAAACAGAAGTCCCCAAAGTTGGGATACTATGTAGATTTTTTCTTTAAGGTAGAATTTCCTCAGTTTCCACAGGTAAGCAAGATAGCAAAGAATTTGAAAAATTTGCTATATAAAGAATACAACGGAAGGAGTATAAGCATGCTGTTTTCAGTCCTGCTCAGATACACAGTAGGGAACAAAGTTCAGGACTCCAGGACTAGAGGCAAGTTCTGATGAAATTAATCAACTTGGTTAAAGGTTTAAAAATAGTTTTCTTTTTTAAGATTTTATTTGAGAGAGATGGGGAGAGAGAGAGAGAGAGAGAGCCGCACAAGTGATAGGGAGGGGCAAAGGACTCCCCACTGAGTGAGGAGTCCAATGCGGGGCTGGATCTAGGACTCTGAGATCATGACCGCAGCCAAAAGTAGATGCTTAACTGACTGAGCCACCCAGGAGTCCCTAAAAATAGAATTTCTAAAGAAGAGCTTGGATTACTAACTATATGTGAGAATTTATGATGACCATCCTGCAGTTTGGCTCCACAAAGGTCAAAACCTTCAGAGAAGAACACAGAGAAGCCCAAGGAATTTAAGTTCACCATCACTACACACACACACACACACAAAATACTCAGCTTTTAAAGGAGCCCATTTGTGTATGTGTATAAACACAGACTTCGGCATAGTCCATGTCCCTCGGGAGTTTAAAGATGAAGTAATTCCTTACAATTATAGTTTTGAAACAAAATGGGACATTCATAAAAGGGAGTAGAATTTCTAAAAATATACAATTTTGAAATAGAATACATACTTGGGGGTGTGCAGATAGGTATAACACATTACAGGCAATCAACAGTTAAGTATATGGACTTGTGGTCTCTACAGGCCTGCGAGTCTTGAATCATTCAGGCAAGAAGCACCTGCTCCAACTCTCTGGTTTGAGGGCCAGTTCTGAATGACAGGGGCAAGCTGAACTGCAGTTTTGTGTTTGCCCTTGACCTTCCATTTAGAGTACAGTGGGTCCCTTTATTTTTATTTATTTATTTATTTATTTATTTATTTATTTATTTATTTATACAAATATTTTCTTTTCCTTTTTTTTTTCAAAGATTTTATTTATTTACTCATGAGAGACACAGAGAGGGAGAGAGAGAGAAAGGCAGAGACACAGGCAGAGGGAGAGGCAGGCTCCATGCAGGGAGCCCGACGCGGGACTCGATCCCGGGTCTCCAGGATCAGGCCCTGGGCTGAAGGTGGCGCTAAACTGCTGAGCTACCTGTGCTGCCCAGTGGGTCCCTTTAACTTTGAGACCAGAGGCAGTCCAGAAATTCCTACATCGCACCATTTAATCCTGAAGAGACAGAACCGTTTTTCTAAAGAACTCATCAGGGTCACAACATAAGTAAATATCCTCAAACTGCAAAATTTAGAACGCACCAAATGCCTATAGACAGCGATTTTCTTGAGATAACAGATGTCCTAACATCTATCAGGAAAGTGTCAGCACTTGGAGGCTGATGTTTGCATCAGTGTCTCAGTCTGGCAACTGTAGAACCTCCATAGTTTGCTGAGGTAACTTTACCACACAATGATCAGTTCCTTAATGAGTCTCAAAATAACCGGGGCCCTTGTGAGGCTGTGCTGTGTGTGATCTGCTGCTGCAGATACTGTACAGGTATAATGTCGTCCAGAGGCAAACACCACACACCTGAAAAAGGATAATTCTTGTCGTGGTAGGAAAAGAACAGAAAGACGAAGACCATCAGGAGTCCCTGGGTATCGGCTTGTCAGATAAGCAGAGAAGCGAAAGGAAATGGCTTTCATTCACAGACTCCATTAAGCCTGGAAGAGGTCACTGCAGAGGGACGGGCATGGGTAAGTAATGGGTGTAGGATGCCCATTGGAAGGCAAATGCACACAGGGCAGATGTGTGGGCCTGGGGTCACATGCGGCCTTCTGTACCTTTCAGCCCCGAGCGGATGACAGTAGGAGACAAGTCATCATAGTTGTTCATCAAGCTGATGTCCCCCGAGGTGAAGCTGACAGTGAGCAGAGGCTTGATGTTCTGCACCGGGATGGGATATGCTGCTGGACCATCTGCCGGGACAAAAGGGCTGAGTGAAGAGAAGGCGATGCACACGTGACCCACATCCAGAGCATGCTACTGCAGTCTTGCAGCCAGTCTGAGAAACTGCCTGATACTGCAGACCAGACTCTGGACTGGGATGTCACTGAGTAAGGCAACATTTGCTATGACTCAGGAACGACACAGGCCATCAGAGGGATGCTTCCCAGAGAACTCTGGAATGAGAAGCAGGGTGGGGACAGTGAGCCCTGGAGGTACCAACTGGGGTCCCTTGGGCTCTGTTGTATGGTGGTGAGAATATATGTAAAAAGATTATTAACTTGCGTATTAATGTGTCATGTTTCTACTAATGTGTAAACATAAATAATTTTAATGTCATAACATGTAAGGATGGTGAGAAGAGGGATGAAAACGGTATCTTAATCCTGGTCCAATGTACAGAGAAAAGTTGCTTTTCAATGCTATTTCTCTTTCATTAAACATTATAGGAAATGAGGAGCCACAGCAGCCACCGTGAGTTCTTTGTTAAGTGTTTATCATGAGACACCACCAAATCTGGAGAGAAGGCCAAGGTGGGATGTGTCTCATAAAGAATTCTGCTACACCTACCATACACAGCCAGTATGAAGAAAATTCTGCTTTGTAAGTTCAAGGAGTACTTGTGGATGCTAAGGATGCTGTGATGGGTCATGTTCTGGATTTCTCCACATGTTGTTTCAAAATTAAAGGCCGGCCTTTCCACAGGCCAGGATAAATCAGGGTTCTTTCTGAAGAATCCCAGAGGCCTCACACCCATCCCTGGCAGCCATGCAGATTGGGCCGGCCTGACATCCACACGCTCAGCCCCTACTCAGCCTCACTTGTGGAGCATTCCCAGTTGTGACTTTCCTTTGCTTCACTTTAAGATGCTGTAGGTACCTACCTCTATGCACAAATTCCCTAGGCCATCAAGAAAAACCCTGTTATGTGAAAGGCAAATCCCAATCTTCCTCCAAATTGCCCCATGGCTCTAAGAAGGGAAATAGGTTAGAGAGGCAGCCAGGAACTAAATTCTATTCTTGGACTTATTCTGAACCCGCTTTATAAACTTGGGTCTCTGGATCTTCCTATTTCTGTTTCTTCCTATTATATATACATGGGGCTAAGTAAACTTGCATTCAATAAAGCTCTGTTTTAAAAGTATGCTGAAAAGTACCCAATGTTGTAAGACACTGACTTTATTACTATGAGGCTGGAGAAATGATCAACACCTCACTCAGGGCTAGGGTCCTACTAGGAAAAGGTATAGTTATTTCTCAAATGGAAGTACTCTCTCTTCCCCCAAGCTCCACCCATCCTGAAACAGTACCAAGCATCTGAAGTTTCCTTCATGTGCAAACACTGTCTTCTCCTCCAACAAATGACTAAATGAGTATGTGCTGTCTCTGGGAAGCATCATGTATTATATCATGTCTGGGACAGAAGACGACAAAATGAGAGCACTCCAAGCACCAATGGAAATAGATGCTGTTGGGGGGGTGGGTGGGACAAAATTAAAGAATATTCTTTAGACCAGCCCTTCATAGGATGAACACGCTCACAGGCACAAGGAAGGGAGAAACCGTCTAGCCTGTCGAGGGCGCTCAGTGAGCAGCGTGAACACAGCTGTGCACACTAAGGACAGAAATACTGCAGCTGTATAACTACGTCTAATCTGCCACGATTTCATAACACATTTTCCTTTAAAAAAAGAGGTATGGAGTATTGGGGACGAGCCCAAACCCTGAGCAGACCAGCGCTGAATGCTGCTGTTGGTGATGGGCAGCGTGACCATCAAAGGCTTCTGCCAGTGGGTGGATGAGGATGAGTGTGTGTGTGTGTGTGTGTGTGTGTGTGTGTGTGTGTGTGTGTGTGTATGGGGGAGGTCTCTCATACAGTTGAGGGATAAAACATACTGCGAAGGTGAAGGAGGCTGGAATCTGAAATTACCCCCATTGAGAGCCTGAAACTTTTCCTTGCTGCTCCAGATCTTAAAGAATTGGATGGCAAAGGATCTAATCTAACCATTTGAGGCTTATGGGGGCAGGAGACAGGTTCTCCTGAACTGAGAAAAGAAAGTTTTCGCCTGAAATAAAGATGATGGAGCACGGATGGCAGCCCAGCATACTGGCCTGCATTACGGGCAGAACTAATCCTTTTCTCACATAACTAAAGCTACAGGCTTTAATGACATTAGGGATTTCGAACACCACAGATTAAGTTATAGTAATAGCACAGCATTTCTCATCTCCAGCTCTCTTTATTCTCATTAAGCAGCTAAGCCCCACAACACCCCAGGGACACAGAAAGGGTCATTTCATGTCTAGTGAAACCTAAGCCAATGGAGCTTCATCAACCTGCACGGTGATTCTGAGAAAAGGGAAGGCAGAGGGAAGATAGCCGAATCAAGACCCAGACGTTCCGCCATCCTGCCTTGCACATCTCCAAGGCCCTCCTGGGATGTCAGTGTGCCATGCAGTATGGTGCACCTTCGCCCTCCCTCCTCCTCCTGCTGGCTACCTTGGGGCGGGGAGTAGTCGTCCGAGTCGGTGTCGCTCTCACTGCTGTCCTCCACCAGGAAGGCAGGGTAGTTCCAGGACATGCTGAGGATGCCATCAGACTCGTGCAGGAGGACGTGGGCCAGCATCCTGCCATGACAGTCCATGACGATCACCTGCCCATCAGCCGTGCCAAACAGCACCTGCAAGCAAGGATCGGGACCCTTGATGGACGAGGAGAAAGGGCTGCAGTTTCTGGCAAACCCTGTCACCTCAACTTGCTTAGAAGGATAAAACGTATTTAGGACTAAAGAAACAGAGCAGTTAAGTAACTGAGGCGATACACAAAGCATTAAGCACCAGAAACTTAGCTGGCTATTATTGCAAGAATTTTAGTCCTCTAATATCAAAATGTGACTAATGGTAAAATAAACATATTTGTTAGGTTGTATGGATATTTACAAATGATATCAGCAAAATCACTGCCTTACTTTTTGTGGGTTTTGTTTGTATGTTTGGGTTTTTTGGTTGGAGAAGGAGGGTTAAGAAGATGATATGTATTTTTCTTGGAAAAAAAAAGCAACAGTAGCAAAGGTTCAGTAAGAATTGCTCAAATTTAGAAGAAAAACTTCAGCTGTGTGTCTGACAAAAGAGAAAATATATTTGGTTATATAAGCAGGTTATCTAACCACATTTGGAAAGAAGAGGCTCTTGAAATAGTTTGTCTAATGTTTTATTTAACTAAGAATAATACTGGTATTAATGTATTAATTAATCATTAAGGTTCTAATGTATTAACAGTATTAACACATTCATTGAGCGTTTACTTCGTGCTAAGCACTATACTAAGAGCTTTACCTCATGTGTTGCCAAAATAATCCTGGGAGGTAAGTACCAGCATTGTTGATAATGGAGCTCAGATGGGCCTGACACCTTGGTGTGTGGAGGAAGGGCTGCCCCAAGGAGTCCCCCTCACTTCACCTGGCCCTGGAGCACACACGCAGGAACATGCTGCGGGTGTGGGCAAACATACGGTCAGAGTTAAAGCATGGGCAGGGCAAAGAAAGGGTTAACCCCCATCCATCAGTGCAACAGAGAAGCATCTCACAGCCGCTAGAAGTCCCTGGCATGAGTTGTGCATTCTAGCTGGTTCATCCATGAATGACACCAAGGGGGTGAACCAAGGGGAACCTTGGGGCCATGGAAAGGAGGAGCTCCCCAAGAATATAACATGTTCTCTTCTGCTCTGTGTGTGTGGCTCTGTACTTTCTCCATCTGTTGGCATATTTTTTAATTTTTAAAAGATTTTTATTTATTTATTCATTCATGAGAGATAGAGAGAGGCAGGGACACAGGCAGAGGGAGAAGCAGGCTCGCTGTGGGGAACCCGATGTGGGACTTGATCCTGGACCCTGGGATCATGCCCTGAGCCGAAGGCAGATGCTCAACCACTGAGCCACCCAGGCATCCCACATCTGTTGACATTGAAAACTTTTTCTTTTATGTTTACTGAGATCTGTGCATCCATCAGCAATGATTGTGACAAGCATGCAGATTCTTTCCATTTTATAGATGTAAAAACAACTTGAGAAGTCAGGTCAGTTGATAAGCCCATTAAGTGATCAGGCCACTGGGCTATCTTACTGGAAAGACTAGGATTTACACAAAGGTAAAGTTATTTAGAGCTTATTAGGTCCTTGCCTCTTTTTGCTAAGATTTGGACATTAAACTCCTTGGGAGCAAAGACTATCCACAGCTGTCCCTCTTGTACCTAACAGCTTTGGGTACAGAGGGCACTTAATAGTATTTACTGTTAAATGAAGGAAAGTCAGAGACCATCAAAAGGCATTTTTAGGACATAAATCCTGATGATTAAGACAGGTGAATTGCAAAGGGATGATAATATTTAAGTAGTAAAAAGCTCACAGAATTTATAGATCTGTTTTTGAATGAACTGACTGTCCATCAAATACTCCTTTAAACATGTCTACATTTTAATGACTGGGGAAAAAAGGGGCTAAATCGGGGCAGTGAGGAATCTATTACTGCACTTGGCTTAAAGAAAAAACAAACTACTAGGAATACGATGAAACATTGCAGAAGTTGAATTTTTGGCTGCCAATGGAGAAAGGAGTATTGGCTGGCCTGTCTGCCAAGACCTCAGTGATACAGGCTCGGAGATGCAGGACTAGGGTTCCCATATCCTCCTTCATTTGCTCATGTATGTTTTGAAGAATGGCTATGAATCTTGGTGCTGCATGAAGGAGTTATTTTATCACTAATGACTTTTGTTTCTAATAAAGATAGCTTGTTAGCAGGCCACAGCCAACTGTTCTTCCTCACAAGTACTCACAAGTACTATGCATCAATCCCAAACCAGTTCCCACCCTCCATCCCCCATTATAGGTTCACATTACCCTATCATCTTCCACTGGCGCACACTCATCACTACTTTCACTTATTGCACCATTGTTTGATTTCTGTCTGGCTTGCATGCTTATAAGCTTTTCAGGGCATGGCCGATGTGCGCTCTGCTCACTCCTATCTCCCCAGGGCCTGTCAGAGTAGATGACACATGACAGGAAGTGCTTGTGAAGGAAGGGAGGAAAGGCCTCTGCTTTGAAGTATCTTTTGAGTAATGTTCACATTTTTCCATTTTGGAGAAGAACAGATATCAGACAATAGAACAGACATCTAATTTCTGAATAGAAGAGGATGGGTGATTCAGTGAGGCATCAGTGTGCAACATTACACTAATGCCAGCCCCCAAATTCTCCACCATGAATCACTCCCAACTACAGCTCTCCTGGGAAGATAACACACTATTAAGATTAGAGAGAAGGGGAAAAGCAGTGCTAACAGCCTAGTTGTCAAGCAGTGATGGAGGAAGTTACTCTGTTTGGGAACAAGACTGTCACAGATAACTGGAGAACACTGATACAACATGAAATCAGATTTTTAAAAATCTCTATTTCAAGTTCTTTTCATGCCTAATCACTTCCAATGAGACAAAGCTTATGTGAGTGAAGGACTTTACGAGAAAAAGGCAGAAAAGTCTAATAATGAATACACAGTAGGTACATGCACTCATCTCTGTTTCCACTCCTTCATGCTGGTGCTCAAGATAGGCTGGTGCTGGCTCCTTCTTCCCAGATCTGTCTCCTCTTCTAAGCGTGGCTTCAGGCTATCTTCCCTCTCTAGGAGATCACAGTTGTGTCCATGGCCTCAAAGGCCCTATTCAGGGCTGTCTCTCTGCTCAGGCCTCTCCCCTATGTTTCAGACTCCCACATCGGATATTTCCTACCTGACCCCTACCCCTGGATGTGCCTAAGGCCCTTCAGAACCAACATGTCCCAGATGAAAAGCATAACTTCATCCTTTCCCCAACCTACACACACACACACACACAAAAACACACACACACACACACACACACACACACATATACACAGAGTCAGATTGTCTTACAGCAAAGACTGGCTTTTTATCTCCCATATCTAGTATAGTGTCTGGTATGGAACAGTCATTAAGATATCACATGTGAAGGCTCTGGGGACCCACTACATGGAATTAATCTAATTCTAACCATGGCCCCCCAGTATCCCTCAATTTCGCTGTTTTCGCATGCCTGTCTTTCAAATTGAACCATGAGTTTCTGCAGGACAGGTCTGCACCCCAGGTTCTCAAACGCTGCCTGTCATGAGCAGACACTCAGAGACTATTAGCAAATGTATTTCTGCCCAAAGCTTTGTTTGGTATTTGTCCGTCTACCTATAAATGAAACAAAAACCTTTTTCCTTTCTTTTTTAAACTATAAACCAATACTCAAATCCTCCCATAAAACTGGCCTATAAAATACTTTCAATAATGGATGAAATAAATTTCTGTCTCATATTTTTTTTGTTTTCTCTGTTGCATTGCAGGCTTCATGTAGGGGCCGGGACGATACTCCCTTTGTCATATGTACCAAGAATGAGACAAGCTGGTAGAAACCTGCTGGCCCTGAGGCCATACCCATTCAATGGCTCTCCCTCATTGCAGGCAGTGTTTAATATCAGTGTTCTCCATTCTAAACTATTTTTAGATGTAATTATTTTAAAATATTACACAATTATGACCAGCAATTTAAAACGAACCAAGCCACGAGCCAAAGGTGGTTCGAAGACATAAAATCATTCAGAAGATTTACATTTGGAACCAGCGATAATATCTCATAAGTACTTTTATTTTTGAAAACTGGTATTCATCTACATTTTTGAATAAAAACCATATTAGGAAATTTCAACTATAAAAATACAAGCTTCTATAAATGTTCACCTCTTTTGTAGTAGAGTTTAACTAGCAACCAACTTAACTAGTTCCAGAAGAAGCTGACCTTTTTGTCCATTTATTTTTCCTTTGTGATTTAAGCTAAGGGAGCAGATAACAAAGTGATTACATGCTCCTCCTAGTAACGTCAGCCCTACTGGTGGCAAATATCTAAATGTGCCACTGCAGAGAGAGGAAGGAAGGGAAAAAATATAATGTCCCTTTGCTCTTTAGAAGGAATCTTCTGTTCAGAGACGTCACTGAAGTAAAATTTTATTTTTGAAAGACCTCTCAGTTGGAGGTTCAGAGCACTAGCTTTCAAATGCTTCAAGGCCAGATTTGAATATTTTACAACTAAAGAGAGTCACTGAAATCAGACCATTGTAAATGACAATTCCTCAACTGATTAACAGATTATTTCCTGGTTCTTTGAAAAAAGGATGAAATGTAATTTCAGAGTTGACTATAACAATCATTTCTCTCTCTCTCTTTTTTTTTTAGAGGGAGAAGGGCAGATGGAGAGGGAGAGAGAATCTTAAGCAGGCTCCACGCCGAGTGTAGAGCCCAATGCTGGGCTCGATCTCACAACCCTGAAATCATCATCTGAGCCGAAATCAAGAATCAGATGCTAAACTGACTGAGCCACCCAGGTGCCCCAACAATCATTTCTAGAACAGACATTTTGAGACTTATTCTGATAAATATGGGAAAGAAATCTCACCAAAAATATATACAATAAAAAACTGTATCTTTTGGCTAAACATGTAATTTTGATCATTTCATTGCTTTACTGCAGAATAACCACTTATAAACTAACTCATAAAGATGACACACTATCCTGTTTAAAGAGTTTCAGAGAAGGAAATATTCTATCTGCCTCAGGCATTAATTTTAATGTTAAAGAGTTCTTGTTGTTAGAACATTCTTCCCTAAGTCTTTCAGGCTCCATTTTTAAGTTTACTCACCCTTATAAGATGCCCACACATGGTTTGGGGGCAAGGAGGGGAATGGTCTGAGTGTAAGATTAATTAAAACACACATTTAACTTGGCTATCTCCAGAAGGATATACCAATACCAATACTGGAAATACCAATTACCTCTGGGGAACAGAAATGGGTAGCCTAGGCATAGCAGAGGAAAGGGGATTTTTCATCATATATCACTTTTAACATTAAAAATTTCAAACTATGTGAATGTACTACTTAAAATATATTTAAGTATGTTCTGAATGAGGTAGAGAAAAATACAGCTTTGTAGCAGATCTTTGGAATAGGGTGAAAATGCCTAGTGCAACCACTCACCACCACATGGTCCTTGGGGGTAAATATGTAATTTTAATTTGGGAAGGGGATGCTAAGTGACACTGGAATCTGCTTAGCCTGTTTGGTTAGACTGCCTGAATCTGTTGGGGGAAATGCCTTTTCCTTTGCAAAGGACACCTTTTCCTTTGGCCAAATTATCTGGCTCTATTTTAGTTCTTAACTACTTATGTAACTTTAAATTCATCATTTACTTTCCTGAATGTTGGTCTCCTCTGTCAGCTGAAAAAGTTTATTAAATGAGCTCTCAGATCCTTTTCTGTTTTAAAATGCTCTTTTAAAAATATATCCAAATATATTTCTTAATATTTGAAAATAGTAATTTCTTCCTGTGGCTACTAACAAACTTCTCCAACAAAAGGACTAAGACAGCCCAGGTGGCTCAGCGGTTTAGCACTGCCTTCAGCCTAGGTTGTGATCCTGGAAACCTGGGATTGAGTCCCACATCGGGCTCCCTGCATGGAGCCTGCTTCTCCCTCTACCTGTGTCTCTTGCCTCTCTCTCCCTGTGTCTCTCATGAATAAATAAATTTTTTAAAAAAATCTTAAAAAAAAAAAAAAAGGCCTAAGACAAAATGACTTCTGAAATGACACTGAGGAGAGTAAAAGTCTCTGACTTGGCAGTAGCTGTTGGGATACACAGTAATGGGGGCTGACCTAATGGCACCTGTGACTGATGTCAAAAATAAACAAAACAAGAAACTATTTAAGGAGGTAAGAACAGACTTTAACCAGTTTCAGCATGAACTGAACTCAACTTCCATCTGTTCAGAGGTGACTGGGCATTTCAATGGGGGTGGGCAGGGGGTGCTGTTGAGCAGAGTAAGAAGTAGAAATATACAAAAGTGGAAGGCGAGGTTTCTCAGTGTGACTGGGCTACCTGGACTTGCTAACTGATGCTTACTGAAGTTGGGGTCCTACATACCCAGAGACTGGGTTATAGGGGCACTACTGTCAGGAACAAACAATAGATTCTTTTGGCAACCTTGACCTCTCCCAGGCAAGAAGTTAAGGGGGCTGGAGTTGTCATCTCTAGCAACACAGCCTTGAGTTGACAGAAACTATGCTAGTGTTTGTTCAAGTCTCTTAGACTGTGTGTGTGTGCACACATGTGTATGAAATCATTTGTGATGAGAACTCAGTTTTACAGGCCAAGATTGAGGCCTAGTCAAGAAGAGGGCTCAGAAGTTAATCAAGAGAGTGTCACTGGTAGCAGCATATATGTCACCTCTCCTCAATATGACACAAGGATATATTCAATGCCAAGGGCAGGGCTGTCAAGAGCAGCAATGCATTTGGGATTCAGGAATGCTACAGGGAAAGCTGAGAAGCTTAATTTTATAGTTCAGCCATCTGAACAAACATTGGCATTCATACAAGGATTCTGCATCAAACCACAGCTACCACTGTGCTGTGGTATTGATAAAGGCCTATGAAGAAAACAGAACATTGAACAAGAAACAGATTTCCAAATAAATTTAGACCTTCAATACATGAAGGTGGTAAAAAAAACTTAACACCATCAAGTGAGTTCTACACCATCAAGTTTTTAAGTGTACAATACAGTCTTGCTAAGTACAGGCTCAATGTTATCCAGCAGATCTCTAGAGTTTAATCATCTCGCATTACAAACTTTAATACTCATTGAACAGCAACTTCTTGTTTTCCCCTCCCTCCAGCCCTGGACAACCATCATTCCACTATCTCCTTCTATGAGTTTGACTATTTTAGATACCTCACTTAAGTGAAATCACATGGTATTTGGCCTTCAGTGACCAGAATATTTCACTTAGGATAATATTCTTAAGGATTATCCATGTTTTATCCAGTCCTCCTTTTTAAGGATAATATTCCACTGTGTATATGAACAAAACACATTTGTTTACCCTTTCACTCACTGATGGACATTTATGTTGTTTCCCCACCTTGGCTACCTGTGAATAATGCTGCAGTGAACAAAGTTGTGCAAATATCTCTTCAAGACCCTGGTTTCAACTCTTTTGGATAAATACCTGAAAGAACTTTGGGATAACTGCATTGCATGGGTAGTTCAATTTTTCATTTTTTGAGGAACCTCCATGCTGTTTTCCATAGCTACAACATTTTACAATCCCATTAAAAGCATAAAGAGTTCCAATTTCTCCACATCCTAGCCAACATTTGTCTTTTTTTTTTTTTTTACAATAGTACTCTTAACAGGTGGTATCTAATTGTGGTTTTGATTTCCATTTCTCTGATGATTAGGAATGTTAAGCATCTTTCATTTACTTGTTTGAAGAAATGTGTATTCAAGTCCTTTGTGTATTCTTAATCTGGCTATTTAAATTTCTTTGTTGTTATTTAATTGAAGGGGCGCCTTTTATATTTTGGATATTAACTGCTTATCACATACAGTTTGCAAATATTTTCTCCCATTCTCAAGGTTGCCTTTTCATTCTGTTGTTTTCTATGCCATGCAGAAACTTTTTAGTTTCATGTAATCCCACTTGTCTAATTTTGCTTTTGCTGCCTATGCTTTTGGTGTCATAACCAAAAAAATCATTGCCAACACCAATAACATGAAGTTTCCCAATGTTTTCCTCTTGGAGTTTTACAGTTTCAGGTCTTGAGTTTAAATCTTGAATCCATTCTGAGTTTTGTATACGCTGTAAGACAAGAGTCCAATTTCATTCTTTTGTATATGAATGTATTTATCCTAGAGCCATATGTTGATGAGATTATCCTTTCCTCACTGTATATTCTTGCCAGCCTTGTTGGAAGACAGTTGACCATATATGCATTGGTTAATTTCTGGGCTCTCTATTCTGTTTCACTGGTTTCTATGCTTGTATTTATCCCAGTACCACACTGTTTTATTTAATGTAACTCTGTAATGTATTTTGAAATCAGGAAGTGTGATTTGTACAGCTTTGTTCTTCTCAAAACAGTTTTGGCTATTTCAGGTCCTTTGTGGTTCCATTTGAATTTTAGGATTGTTTTTTTCATCTCTGTAAAAAATGCCACTGGGATTTTGATATGGATTGTGCTAAATCTGTAGATTGCTTTGTGTAGTATGGATATTTTAACAATATTAAGTCTTCTTTCAGTCCATGAACATGATATATTTCCCATTTATTTGTGTGGTCTTTAATTTCTTTCATTACTGTTTAGTAGTTTTCCCTGTAAGTCTTCCACCTCCTTGGTTAAATTTATTCATATTTTTTGATGCTATTGCACATATGGATTGTTTTCTCCATTTCCTTTTCAGATAGTTCATTGCTAGTATATAAAAATGCAACTGATTTTTGTATACTGATTTTGTATCTTGCAACTTTACTGAATTTGTTTATTCTAACAGGTTTGTGTGTGTGTGTGTGTGTGTGTGTGTGTGTGTGTGTGTGCACCCTTTAGGGTTTTCTACCTTTAAGATCATATCATTTGTTAACAGATATTTTTATGTTTTCCTTTCCTATTTGAATGTCTTTCCTTTTATTGCCTAGTTGCTCTAAAATTTGCAGTACTATATTGAATAGAAATGGATAGAGTGTTCATCTTTGTCTTGTTCCTGATCCCAGAGCTAAAACTTTCAGTTTTTCACCATTAAGCATGATATTAGCCATGGGATCTTCATATGTGGCCTTTTTTATGTTGAAGTAATTCCTTTCTAATATTAGTTTAGATTTTTTTTTTAAATTTTGTCAAATGTTTTTTTCTGTGTCTTTGAGAGGGATCATGCAGTTCTTATCCTATATTGTTAATGTGGGGTATCACATTAGTTGATTTTCATATGTTGAACATCCTTGCCTACCAGAAATAAATCCCACTTGATTACTGTATATGATCCTTTTTACTTGCTGCTTAATTCAGTTTACTAGTATTCTGTTGAGGATTTTTGCATTTATATTCATCAGGGATATTGGTCTATAATTTTCTTTTCTTACAGTGCCTTTGTCAAGCTTTGGTATCAGGGTAATGCTAGCCTCTTAAAATAAGTTTGGAAGTGTTCCCTGCTCTTCAAGTTTTTGGAAGAGAGAGAGAAAGAATGGTGTTAATTCTTTAAATGTTTGGCAGAATTTACCAATTAAGCCATCTGGCCCTGGCATTTTCTTTCTTGTGAGATTTTTGATTACTGATTCAATCTAGTTGCTAGTTATAGGTCTGCTCAGATTTTCTTTTTCTTCATGATTCAATCTTGGTAAGTTATATGTTTCTAGGAATTTATACATTTCTTCTAGGTTATCCAATTTGTTGGCATGGAATTGTTCATAATAATCTCTAATGATCCTTTCTATTACTTTCTATCACTAATTATGTAACATTAGTTACAGTATCTCCTCTTTCATTTTTTTTATTTATTTAAGATTTTTAAGCAATCTCTGCACCCAATGTGGAGCTCAAACTTATAACCCAGAGATCAAGAGTTGCATGTTCTACTGACTGAGACAGCCAGGCAACCCTTCCTCTTTCATATTTGATTTTACTTAAATCATCTCCTTTACTTAGGGTTTTAACAATTTTGTTGATCTTTTTTAAAAAAATCAACTCTTAGGGTTTTTTTCCTATTGTTTTTTTTTTATTTTCCATTTCATTTTATTTTTGCTCTAAGCTTTAGTATTTCTTTCCTTCTGCTAACTTGGGCTAAGTTTCTTCTTTTTCTAGTTCCTTGAGATATAAAGTTAGATTGTTTGAAATCTTTCTTCTTTTTGCATGGTCAGTATTTATTACTTATATATATTTCCCTTTTAGTATAACTTTTGCTACATCCCATAAGTTTTGGCATGTTGTGTTTTCATTTTCATTAGTTTTAGGTATTTTCTAATTTTCATTTATGTCTTCATTGGCCCATTTGGTTAATCAAGGGTGCGTTCTTAAATTTATACATATTTTTGAATTTTCCAGCATTACTTCTAATATTCATTTCTAGTTTCCTTCCATTGTGATTCAAAAGGATACCTGATGTAATTTCAATTTTCTTAAATTAGTTAAGATTCATTTTGTGACCCAACACATGATCTATCTTAGAGAATGTTTCTTGTGTGCTTCAAAAGACTGTATATTCTGCTTCCTTTGGGTGAAATATTTTGTATATATCTGTTAGGTTCACTTGGTTTATAGTGTTGTTAAAATCCACCGCTTCTTTACCGATTTTCTGTCTGGATATACTATCCTGTATTGAAAGTGGAGTAGTGAAGTCTCCTACCATTACTATATATATTGCTGCTTGTTTCTCTTTTCAGTTCTATCAATGTTTACTTTATATATTTAGTGTTTTATATATTTAGGTTCTTTGATGTTACATGCATATATATTTATAATTGTTCGATCTTCCAGGTGAATTAACCCTTTTTCCATTATATAATGTCTGTCTTTGTCTCTTGTGACAGTTTCTGACTTAAAGTCTATTTTGTCTGACATAAATACAGTCATCCCTGCTCTCTTTTGGCTAAGGGATGCAGGGAGCTATCTTTTCCCATTCTTTTATTTTTGGGATACATATCTTAAATCTAAAGAGAGTATCTTGTAGGAAACATACAGTTGGGCTTCGTTTTTTGATTTTTGTTTTTTAATCTATTCAACTATTCCACGTCTTTTTACTGGGTAGTTTAATTCGTTTACATTTAAAGTAATAATTGAAAGGATAGAACCTACTATTGCCATCTTGTTAATTGTTTTATGCCAGTCTTACAGTCCTTTTGTCCTTCTTTTCCTCTCTTGCTTACTCTGCATTGGGCCAGGGGAAGGGACTATTGTGAGTACTGCCACCCCAATTCAAACCACTATCTTAGTTCTCAGTGGCACCCAGGCATCCTGCTAGCCCTTTGAGATCAGTGAGACGGAAGCCAGAAAAAATCAGAATGCTGAACATATGGTTCAGTTCCTTCCATTCCTTCCTGAGGCATCCCCCATTTCATTCTTAAATTAAGTTGTTCAATGCAAATTTCAAGAAATGTTTTTTCATTTAATGTATTTTATAATTTATCTATACTGAGTGTTCTATATAGTGATTCATCAATTATCTGAATCCAGATATAACAAAGAGCAATTTATTTTTTACACATCTTTTTTTTTACACATCTTAATTACCATTGTCAGTTAACCAAAATAGAATTGACAAAAAAGTATAAACAAAGTAGCTGCACCTGTTTGCTAAAGAAATCTATTTTCTCTTATGAAGAGTTCAACAGAACTTCCAGAATAACAGAATGGAAAAATCTAAAAAACTAAACAGTATCAACAGTTGCATAAAGATAGCCATGAAGGGTAGGAGGCCATCTCCTGACTTCCCTTCCTAAGTATGTTTCTATTATTTTCTTTGTTATTCATATCCTCCCTGTCTAGTTTGGCAAAAATCATTCCTATATATGTCCCCTTTAGGGCTTAAAATAAAATGGGCTTCCCTTTTGCAGTACACACACTACTGAAAAGTCATGGGAAAATCTAACGGGGAGGCAAGGAAAAAAATCACCCTTTCCACCCTTTCCAATCACCCTTTAGATTAAATCTAATTTCAAAGTTGTTTCCAGAAACTGCTAGGTAGGAGCTCTACTGCATAGGTCCTTTAACTTACTTACAGTTCACTCATGATTAAGGGTCTTCAGCATAGGAATGAATCACTAAGGCATTATTCTAGTGAGTTGGTGGATATTAAAAATGATAAATAATTTGAGTACAAGAGCTTATGTCAGAGAGAGCTCCATGTTTCTTTCTTATTGTGTTGAGCTTTCAAGTCTTCCCAGTGAAGCTAAAACTGATATAGTACCTATAATGACTACCTTAAAAGACCAGGAGGAGGACCGGGGCAATCAATGGAGTCACTTCAAACACCAGCACTTAACGGGCCCAGCAAAGGGAAGTATTTCAGGGTGAATAAAAAACTCCTTGCAAATAATATATTGTGATTCTTTTTAATTTGGTTTTGTAAAGTTTGACTTTTATTCTGTCAAAGAGCTGCCCTCAACTATGAAGTAGTCATTACTTGTATGTCAGGTATCAGCCATTTACTTTTCACTTATAAAAGTGTGATAGCAACACCACTTTTTTAGCTGAGAAACAAAGACCTACATGACTTTTTAAAGCTTCCTTTAGAAGTTGTTTCCTATGTTATAGTGCAAGACACAGAAAAACTTCACAATGAATACCCCTCTCCTCTGTGCAACACATGTCCTTCTTTAAAGCCACAGGCTAATCCAAGTACCAGACAAGTGATTTACTTCAATCTGACAAGAGCCTTCTTCAAAGTAAACAGGCCGTGTGAGCATGGCTCTGTGGTTACCGAAGGAAATGCCATGTTCTAAAAGGGTTTATAATGAAGTAAGTCAAGCTATTGGGGATTTACCTTAAGGACAGCAAATTCAAAAAAAGAATAAAAGGATAAAAGGCAAATGTGGCAAAATATGTGGGTTCTTTGTTCTATTTATTTTTGATGTGCTACTGATTTTTTAATAATCAAAGTTTAAAGATTACCTAGCTTAAAAACCCTCCAGAATTATTTATCACTTAGAACACTTCTGGAGAGTTAGCAAATCTTGAGTCCTATGTTGGTACTTCAATCATAACCTTATACATAAAAAGTAAATGAATAATTACTGCTTTCAGTTGATTAATGTGTTAATATTTTTGCAATGTAGGTCATAAAAACAGCTTTCATTTGATAGATACTACCGAGTTCTGATGGGTACTTTTAGTGATTTTTCTCATTGTTGTCCCCATCATGGCACCAGCAGGATTTAAAGGTGGTGGACAAACACTGCTGGATTTGGGATCACCAATCACATTAGCAGATGTGGAGGGACTACATTTTGTGAAAAAACCCCTTTCAGCTGCTGAGAAGAGACTTAGGATCTAGACTTTGAATCCAAAAGCAAAAAGAATATACTTTCTCTCTTCTTAGGTCAAAGAACACAAAACCAAAACAGTAACATCAGAACAGAGGCTAGAGGAGAAGATGTCACCCCACTTATACCTGTAGGTGCTAAATCTGAAAAAAAAAAAAAAAAAAAAAAGAAAAAGAAAGAAACTCTTACCATGGGGTTAAGACTGATCCAGACTTCTACTTTATTTGAAATCATGGTTGAAACTGCCTAAGTATTAGGTCTATTTTATTACTTAAGACCTTTTTTGTTTTTTAAAATATTTATTTACTTAATTGAGAGAGAGCATGTGTGCAAACCTGAGCCAGGGCAGGGACAGAGGGAAAGAATCTCCAGCAGACTCCCTGCCAAGTGTGGAGTGCTCTTTCTCACAAACCCGAGATGATGACCTGAGCTGAAACCAAGAGTCCGATGCTTAAATGACTGTCACCCAGGTGCCCCAGGACCTCCTTCTTTGATTTATTTATTTAAAGATTTAATTTATTTATTCAAGAGAGACACAGAGAGAGAGAGGCAGAGACAGACAGAGGGAGAAGGAGGCTCCTCGCAGGGAGCCTGATGCAGGACTTAATCCCTGAACCGGGATCATGCCCTGAGCTGAAGGCATACGCTCAACCACTGAGCCACCCAGGTGTCCCAAGACCTCCTACTTTTAAATAAAAGTTTTAGTGTTTATAAACAAACATTACCTCTAATCATGGAGAATTATGTCTAGACATTTAGCAAAAAGATATATTGAGTAAAAAATTCTCATTTCACACCAAATTAAAATTTAAAATTCAAAATTTGAAGTATGGTTTCTACTAAATGTATATTGCCTTTGCACCATTATAATGTCAAAGTATCAAGTCAAACCATCATAAGTTGGGGACCATCTATACATACTCTGGAGAAGAAAGTGTATTGTTAAAGCTCTAGTTCTCTTTCCTTTATCATATGGGAAATTGTGCTCTTGATGTATTTTCTAAGTTCATGATAACCACACATATCTCTGCTGTATTATTTATTTTTAAAAGATTTTATTTATTTATTCATGAGAGACATAGAAAAAGAGAGAGAGAGAGAAGAGAGAGAGCGCGCGAGAGAGAGAGCAGCAGAGGGAGAAGCAGGCTCCATGCAGGGAGCCCGAGGTGGGACTCGATCCCAGGTCTCCAGGATCAGGCCCTGGGCTGAAGGTGGCGCTAAACTGCTGAGCCACCTGGGCTGCCCTCTGCTGTATAATTTATTTATTTATTTTTTTTTTAAATTTTTTATTTATTTATGATAGTCACAGAGAGAGAGAGAGAGAGGCAGAGACACAGGCGGAGGGAGAATCAGGCTCCATGCACCGGGAGCCCGACGTGGGATTCGATCCCGGGTCTCCAGGATCGCGCCCTGGGCCAAAGGCAGGCGCCAAACCCGCTGCGCCACCCAGGGATCCCTCTGCTGTATAATTTAATCATGGTTTGCATCTTTCATCACCTGGATAAACTCTATGAAGCAATTATAGGTATTTCTAAAATTGATAAACAATAAGCATTTGTTTTTATTATTTAAAAAAATACTGACTTGTGTCCTCATTAAAGGCAATGAGGCTTAAAGTTTCCTTCTTGGGCTGTAAACTTCCTAATGTAATTCTAGGATGTTCATCATGAATATGTGTCAGAGGCACACTGGATAAGGAGAGAATTTCAGAATTGTAACACAGAAAAAGTCTATTGGCTCAGGATAAATTAAAAAATTGTCATTACTACAGAGTAAAGAAAAGATGGAGAGAGGTAAAGAGGGGACAGATATGACACAGGAAGAAAAGGTGAAAACAAGTCTGAGGTCAGGTGGTCTGTGAAGATGTCATTGATTCTATCCTGCTGTCCTTAGGTAGCACGGCACAGGCAGCATGCCAGGAAACAGGAACATGTCATCTTGCAAAGGCTTTCATCCAAAGACATCACGTGTATTTTCTTGGCAGGGTATCCTAATATCTAATAATTCTGAGCATGGGTTTTCTACACCATGGGTTGGGATTAAACTGACAATGATTCACATTCAGAAACTGCTTTTGGATTTGAGTAGGAAGGAGAATTCAGACATTAGGATCCCCATTCAAACTGCTTTCTAAAGGAAGGATAACCGTAAAGCCTGAAAAATAAAAAACAAACAAAAGATACCTGAATCTAATCAGTCATAACTAATGAAATCTCCACACCAAATGGAAATCTTCCATCTTCCATCTACCATCCACTGGTAGATGTGAAAACCCCCTCAAATTTAAGACTTTTCTGTATAAAATAGTTTATTTTCTGTATAAAAGTGAATAAAAGAAAACCTAGTGCTGAGTCCTCCCAGGGCAGGGTATGCGGGCTAAACCAGGAATTCCTCCTGTGTGTGTGGTACTTGGGGATGGGTAGCGAATATGGCAACTCCTTAGGCAAGGCCATGGACTTAATCATCTCCAGGCAGAAAGAGGAGGGAAGCTGCAACTTCAGGGAAAACATTCTTTCCTTACTCACTGCATGCCTACATTACTGCCCTAAGGAGTCCTGGCTACAGGGAAGAATGAGGCGTGGTCCCTGCCCTCACACACTGTAAGGAAGAAAACACCAACAGTTACAAGATGTGGAAAATGTTACAAAATGCCCTCTCAGTACAGAGGAGGAGCTCCTGCAACACCAGAGCCAGGGAGCCAGAACTGACTGAACCTCTGCCTGGCTGGGGAAGAGAGGAAGGCAGCGACCTATACAGAGGTGACATCTGTGTTAGGTCTTCAAGGACAGGTGGAACTTCCCTGGACAGACAAGGGGCAAGAGAAGGAGGAATAGCATAAGCAAAGTCAGGAAAGCACCTGAATTTAGGAAAGCATAATAGTCCCCTGTGGCTAGTGTGAAGGGGAACAGGGGCCAGAGAGGTGGCTATTAAGTTATGTGGGGTCACGTGATGACCTGGACACCTTCCCAAACCCTCGATTACCAGTAATGTGTGTGAAACTTTAACAGAGAACTGGAGACAGGAGGTCAGTGGATAGAGAAGCCAACTTCTAGCCACTGGAGAGCAGATGGATGGTAAGTGACCAAACAGACCCGAGCAAGCTGAAGCCCAAACATACAGCAAGGAAGAAGACAAGGAGTAAGCTGGTTTGTGCCAGAGAAGCCAAAGGCCTTTCTGAGAGTGGAGGTGAAGGTGGGGAGAAGACAGGAGGATTGGGTGGAAGTCCTGAAGAACAGGCAACCCCCCACACATCCTCTCTCATGCAAAGACAGAAGTGGCGCACCTGTCTGGCCCTCGGGGGGGCTGAACAGAAGTCCAGGGTGGGGGTTGACACAGACACAGCCCTGAGGCCCACAGTAAAAGCTCGGCAACTCAGGGCCAGAAATGAGCCCACCTGGGTCACCAGGTGAGGTACACATATAAGGACAGGTCCAGTCACAGGCCCACAGCAAAGCCCATTAGTTAAGAGCAGCCCCCCCACAACTAGTATCCAGGTCAGGTTTTAGTCTCCACCTTTTTAAATATGAGTAGATGAGCAATGACAACTAGACATTTGAGAAAAGCATCTAATATGAAAACGAGAAGCCAAAACAATGCCAAAAAGAACCTGAAGGAAAAAGACAATGAAGAATACAGAAAGATACTTCAAAACCTCCAATTAATATCTTTGTGTTGTTTCATCCTCCATGAAATAATATGATGCTAGTTTTTTAAATTTTAAATTTTATTTTTTAATTTAAATTCAGTTAGCCAAAATACAGTGATGCTGTCATAAAAAAGATCAGAAAAGAAAAAAAGAGCTCCTAAAAATTGAAAATAACATTAATTTTTTAACAAAGAAAACTTGGAAGATACAGCTGAGGATAGCCTCTGGAAAGGCAAAGGATAAGCAGGCAAAGAAAAGAAATTAAAACCAAATCATCAGTCTAGGAGGACAACATCTGAGTAATAAGATTTCCAGAAAGATGGAAAAGAAAATAGCAAAGAGCTGGAAGGACAGGCTGCAAAAGGGTTGCTGTGTCCCAGCTATATAATCGTCTGGAAATTTTCAACTGGAAGATATGCTCCATTAAGATACAAATAAAGGCGTGTGACCCCAGAAATAGGGGCTCCCTTACCAGAGGAGAGAAGGGAACCTACACACAGGGTGCCAGCTGTGCTGCTGGGGCAGAGGGCCGAGCACCCCAGGAGGGACAGTGCCAGAAAACCACCTCCCGAGGGGTGGAATACGTTCAGAGGAGATTTCTAGTATTTTTTGTAGGGGGAGGGGAAGGGTGTGTAGGAACTAATCAGTGACTGGTACACAGACAACTAAGCAATAAGTAAGGTGACGTTATTAACCATGGGCCAATCTAACAGCACATGAGGCAGGAAACGCAACCCTGGTTCTGTGCACCGGTCACCTGTGAATCACACCATAAGCGCAGAAGACGGATGGCCTGAGGCAGCAGGGGCTCACTGGGAGGTGGGGGGCGGGCAGGGGATGCTGGGGAGGCAAGGGGCACACCAAAAGAGCCAGCTTCTCGCTTCCCAGGGGGGAAGTCAGTAAAGAACACCTGAGTCCAAGACATCAAGATCTGACTGAACAAGCCCATAACTTAGAAATAGGGAGAGAAACACAGAGAGTTACAAGTGGCTGCCACAGGGGCTGGGAATCAGGGAGCAGGAGGGACAGCACCAGGAACTAAAAGGTGCTGGTGTTTTGTTTGTTTTTTAAATTTTTCATGATAAACCGAGTAGTACTATTTGACTTTTAAGAACTGCAGCTTTTTATTTTTTTTATTTTTTTATTTTTTTATTTTTGAACTGCAGCTTTTTAATTTAATAAACCTTAGTAAAAATAAATAGAATGTTAGAGAGGGACCAGACTCCTACACTTATATTACAGATTTTCCCTAAAAAACGAAATGTAAAACATCATCCCAGTTTCATATCTAAAACAGACAGAGGCAGACTTGCCCTGGGATATGGTCTGGGTGTTCCTGGACCCCTCCTCCCTGAAGCTCTCTCCATCTCCTGCCCCAGGAAGGCAGCTCCACCCACAGAAGTCTGTGAGGAACACAGTCTACAAGCCAGTGCTGCAGGCAAAGGGAGATTTTTTTTTTTAAAGGATTTTATTTATTTATTTATGAGAGAGAGAGAGAGAGAGAGAGAGGCAGAGACATAGGCAGAGGGAGATGCAGGCTCCTTGCAGGGAGCCTGATGCAGGACTCGATCCCAGGACTCCGGGATCATGCCCTGAGCCAAAGGCAGACGGCTCAACCACTGAGCCACCCAGACGTCCCAAAGGAGATCTCTAAGTAACTTCAAAGATTTGAAGTCACTCATTCTTTTGCTCCTGAGAAGCCAGGAAAGAGGCAGCCCAGTGTGGCAGAAGCAGCCACTGACAGATGGAAGAAATCAGCCAGAGAACTAAGCTGAGGAAGAGTAGTGATGGCAAGAGCCTGCAAGTCACTAAATCCAGCAGCCCTATTACATATTACAGAATGCAAGGTGTCTGAGTTTAAATACTTTCATGTAAGCTGAATGAACCACCGTTAGCATCTAAATATAAATAAATAATTCCTGACACCAAAGGATTTAAAAAGTGTAATAAGGACACCTGGGTGACTCAGTGGTTAAGCATCTGCCTTTGGCTCAGGTCATGATCCCTGGGTCTTGGGATTGAGACCTACACTGGGCTGCCTGCAGGAACCTGCTTCTCCCTCTGCTTATGTCTCTGCCTCTCTGTGTCTCTCATGAACAAATAAATAAAATCTTACACAAAAAAGAAAAAAAGAAGTGGAATCACAAGGCCTTGGTGACTAAGCAGAGGGTGAAGGTAAGGAAGATGCCAAGTCCAGCATAATTCCCGGGTTGGTTGTACATGGTCAGCAACAGAGGATGGGGCAGGGAGGAACACTGACAGGCTAGGTTGGAATCATGTGGATTTGAGTAGGGTCCAGGAAGCCAGTGCTCAGCATGAGGGACAGGAGGGCAGATGGTGCATGTCGTTCGCAGCTGGGGGAGCCTATGTACTTAGGTGGAAGCTGATAGGCTGTGGCAGTGGGAGAAATCGCCCCAAGGAGAGGAAAAAGGGGAAACAGCCAACATTGGAGCCCTAGACAAGTGAACCAGGTGAGAAGAAGGAATGAACACAGGAGCCCGAGGTGGATGTGTCGGCAAAGGCAGCAGCTGAGAAGGCTTCCAAGAGCAGGGTATGAAGGACCATACTGGGAAGAGGCAAGACAAGGCTGGAACAGGGACTGGATCTGGCAACCTGAGGCCTCGCTGCCAGCTGCGGGGAGAGCACTGTGCAGAAACCATGAGGCCTAGATCTGCGGACTGGGGTCACAGACACCTCAGCTGGAGTTGTGGGGAGCAGCGGGTAGGGCAATGTGAAACCCTATGCTGCTTGGAAAAGAGGCTTCACTCAAGGAAAGAGCTCTGCAGCTCTGGGGGCCTGGGGAGAGAACTGGTCTGCCAGAGCAGAAAGCAGGAGCAGCTGCAAGGAAAAGCCAACAGTGAGGACTGAGATCCCTGAAAAGACCCACTGAGTCAGGGAGGAAGCTTCAAGGCCTGGATGAACCACATGGCATTTGCACATCATCCTTGCGCAGACGCCATGCTAATCCTCTCTGCATCATTCCAATGTTATTAGTATACGCTGTGCTGCCAAAGTGAGCACTGGGTGAACCGCACGTCATCTGATCTGGGGTCAGTGCTATGAGTGACAATGGGTGTTGCTGACTTCCCTCAAGTATACACAGCTTGATGCCTTGGGATCCCCTTAAAATAAATCCAGGTGGTTTAGACACCCAAGCTATGCATGTGCCGCAGTCCAGGGGCTGTAGTGGATAAGGGGTAACCAGGAAAAGGAAAAGACAAACTGCCACCCTGAGAAGCCATTCTCTGCAGACCTCCTTGAGTCTTCAGTAGGAGGGTGTTCCTGGGAGCTTTCTTCTTGCAAGATGTTTGTTCTCTCAAGAAGGGTGGGAACTAGAGTTTTCTTCCTGTACTGGTTTAGGTGTGCTCTTCCTTTTCTAACCTAAATTCCTCAGATGCGAGTCTGAGGCTTGTTCCTCTGTCCCATCTTCCATGGACACAGATCCACTACTCTTCACCGTTCCAGGAGAGTCACACTCATGTCTAAACACACTGGGTCATGTGCTGGCATCTCTACCTTTCCTGATGGAAATGCACCTCAACTTCTCAACAACCTTCTCTGGTTCAAAGGCTCTCCAAGTGAACTGATGTTCATCTAAGACTCAGAGAATGCTGGATGGACATGTGGAAATGTGAATATCTCAAAGCACTTTCCTATACCAAGAGGCATAGTGTTCTCCCAGACTCCTGGAGAGCGCAGAGGGAACTAAGCATTCTCCTCCTACACACTGCTGTGATGCTGGGTGTTTCCTAGTAATGGCAAGAGCTTCATTTCTGCATTACTCTTAATCATCTTAGGACCCATAGAAATTTTTTCTCCAGTCATATTTATATTTATTTCTCTGACATTTTCTATTTATATCATTTGCTTTTTCTTCCAAGCCCCACAAAGACTGTTCTATTTATAAATACATCTCAAGTTTATCAAGCTGAATTTATAGAAGTGTCTTTCTGTGAATTTCCTATTCTTCAAAATACTTTTTGAAGACTCTTTATTTTTTATGAGGCTGTTATAGACTGAATGTTTGTATCCCACTTGAAATTCATGTGCAGTAGCCCTAACCCCTAATGTGACAGTATTTGGAGATAGAGCCTGTAAAGAGGTAAAGTTAAACGAGGTCATAAAGATAGGGCCCTAAACTAAGAGAACTGGTGTTCTTATATAAAGAGGAAGAGTTACTGGGGATGAGCACACAGAGGAAAGGCCATGTGAGGACACAGGAAGATGGTATTCACCTGCAAGCCAAGGAGAGAGTCTTCAAGAGCAACCAAGCCTGCCAACACCTGATATTGACTTCCATCTACCAGAACTGTGAGAGATAAATGCCTGATGTTTAAGATCTCCAGCCTGTAGAATTCTGTATGGCAGCCTGAGGAGACTAAGACAGTCTTCACCTACTATATAAACTCCAGGTAGGACCAATTACTGGATTTACTGGAAGATAAATTTTAGTCTGAAATGAAACATATCACCTGAAAAAATTCACCAGAAGTATAGAAGAAATTAAAAACATGCTATGAAAAAGTTGTTTTTACAAAGGTTCCATCAAACTCAGCTCCCCTTCTATTGGGATAATGAGACATTATATGTCTTTTAACGTGGCTCAGTGTGAATGACAGGGTATCACCTATTAACTATTGTTACCCAAACTGTTTAATCCAAATCTAATCTCAACCTCACTTCCAGGTGATAGAAAATAACAGAGGCTAATAGAAGTTAAATAATACTATGGGTAAACAATGCTACAAGTCTAGAGTGTGAATATTCTACAAAGTATCCACACTAAACTGGTTAGAAAGGCAACATCATTAAAAAAAAATTTTTTTCTAGACTGAAGACATAAACAATTGCTGTACATAACCTGGATCCCAGTTCCATATACAAAAAAAAAGAAAAAGAAAAAGAAAGAGAGAGAGAGAGAAAGGGAAGGAAGGAAAGAAAGAGAGAGAGAGAGAAAAGAAAAGAAAAGAAAAAAGAAAAGAAAAAAGAAAGAAAAGAAAAGAACAGAAAAGAAAAGAAAAGAAAAGACCTACAAAACACATTCTTGAAACAATTGGGGAGGTGTGAAGTAGCCTGGATACCTGCTACTTTGTTGGGGGTGATAATGTAGGAGAATGATTTTATTCTTAAAACAAGCATGTTGAAAATATTTCAGTGACATGCACAATGTCTACAACTTATTTTCAAAAATAGTACTGCAAAAACTGTATGGATGTAGGGAGAGAAAGAGGAGGAAGGGAGGGAGATGGGGAAGAGGAGGAGAGTGCGCACATACAGCAAAATACTAGGCGCTGAATTTAAGGCAGGTATGTATATATGGCAGGTTTCTTTTCTGTAATGTTGGGGATGATTATCTCAAATGTCACTTCTAGACTGTCTAGATGAAGAATCTGAAGGGCGAAGAAAGAGTTCATGCATGGAATCCTATGAGCTCCCAACATTCTATGCAAAGTGATAAATACAATCACACATGTACATATACACATTTTTCCAGGAAAAGGGTTCCCAATTTCCATCTGATATTTGAAGTAGTCTACAATCCCCGAAAGGGTATAGAAATGCCACTCTAAACTGAAGAAAATATACAGGTAGGAAAATAGCTAGACTCTCAAACTCACTTGTAAAATAATACTGCTTATATTTTTAAAAGTTAGGAAGCAATCTAAAATCCTATATGCTCAGGACTCTCTCAAGATATGAGGCAGAGGCTTTGTCCTAGATGACGTTTTTACTCCAGGTCAAGCGCAGGAGGTTCTCCAGGAGAAGGGAAGAGACAGACCTGAGATGGAGGAGGCATAGCTTTAAACACCAGCTCCCAATGTAAGAGCTCAAGGCACTACATTTCAAATTGTCTTCATACTCTTTCCTCATTAATAATTATCAAACCAAGCAAGAGATATGAAAGAGTGACATAGAGGAAGGAATTTTATTTTTCATGTCTCAGCTCAAATATGCTGAGTATCCCATACATCTTTTCTCTACTTTAAATTCTTAGGACCCTCATTGCTTCAGGGGTCTGCAACCTTTCTCAAAGGCAGTGAATGAAGCACTTTCCTTGAATGAGAGCTACCCATTAGCCCCAAATACAGGACCAGTAAAAGCAGACCTTCAGACAGAGGTTGTGGGCTGGGAGACCAATCATCAGCTAAAGCTACATTCTGGTCCTGCAGACAGGTCTACAGAGACAAGGAGCTGCAGCCCATCTGCACTCCGTCACGCCCATGATACCCAGCAGCTCTCCTGGGACACAGCACAGGATATTTGTGGGTCTGTCTCCTCATCTGGCCCCCAGCATCTCAAGGACAGGTGCCAAGTCCTCCCTACTGTGGCCCCAGCATGTTACTCCAGGTATGCTGTCTCTTGGGAACATTGGCAGGCATGGCTCATCAGGGGCTTGTGACATAAGCCTCCCAGATTCCATCCCTCAATGCAAGGGAAGAATGGGAAGCCAAGACTTCCACTTAGACATTTTTAAGTGCTTTCACAAGTGTTCCCTCATTTGATTATTACAAAAACCCCAGGAAACAGGCAGGAAATCATTCACACCTCTTATCACAGAGGAGGAAACCTGCAGGGACAGGTGTCTGTGCAAGGCTGCAGCAGACTTCTCAGAGCAGACTCTAGGGACAGTAAACATCTACAAAACCACAACGTCACAATGAATGCAAATGCTTCGTATAGTTACACATATATGCTCCTAGATACTTAGGAGCCTCAGAGCCACTGAAGAAACTTCGAGTTGTGACTGTTTCTTTGTAGCTCTCATAACAGAAATTTTGAGAAGAAAGAGAAAGTATTGACCATTGGAAAAAAAAAATGGAAACATGGAATGTTTATGATTGGTGGAAAGCAATTCAAAAAAGAAAGAAGGAAATTCAAAAAACGGAAAAAAGTTATGGTTCCTTATTATACCACTTACTTTTACCAATATTAAGCTAAAATCTCTGCTATGAAACGTCCTGGCATTTTATGGATTTTGTTGTCCCTGGAAAACACAAGCTTTATACTTACAAAAGTTTTACCTGGTCAACTTATTATTTTATTTTATTTTTTAAAGCTTTTATTTATTCATGAGAGACACAGACAGAGAGAGAGAGAGGCACAGACACAGGCAGAGGGAGAAGCAGGCTCCATGCAGGGAGCCCTACACAGGACTCGATCCCAGGTCTCCAGGATCAGGCCCTGGGGTGAAGGCAGCGCTAAACCGCTGAGCCACCCGGGCTGCCCCAACTTTTTAATGTAAAAAATGAATTACCAACACATAACTTTATTAGGTTATTATATATTATTTTATCATGAAAGTAGAACAGATACATTAAAGAAAAATTTAAAACTGGGTTTAGGAAATGAACCAAAAGTTCATCACTGTAAAACAACCTACTCATGGCATTTTGTCTCCTTCCAGGTCTTTCTAGCATGTGGATGGGTTTCTTTTGGTTGTTTTATGACATAGTAATCATATCACATACCCTATTTCGTATCCTGATTTTTTTTCCTCAACATTATATCATAAGAGCTCTTCCAGATTATCCCACTGTCTTCATAACTAGAACCTACAATTTTCTCTATAATCCTTTTGGTGGTAATGCCACAATTTACTCAACCATTTTATTTTTAGACAAATAGGCTGTTGCCAAATTTTTACTATCATAAATAATGCTCTAAGAACTATAACTTTTATTTTCTTCTCTTTTGTTTCTTTTAAATAAGTTCCTAAAGTCTATCACTAGACCAAGGTGGACAATTTTTAGGACTTTTGAAATATTCTCCCAAATTGCTTACCCAAAGGTTTAATACACATTATTACCAGTAATGAATAAGAATCCTTGGATTGAACTCTTATCATTAACCAGTGTATCATCTGTATAATTTTATTATTTTTTGCAAATAAGTGAAACTATACCCTAACCATATTATTTTGCATTTTTCTCCTGAAAATGCATACTTTTCTACTATATGAATACTGACTAGTTGAATTACTTTGGTGAATCATTATGTCCACTATGCCTTTACCAACTGGTGATTTATGTAGATTTAAAAGCATATTTGAATGAATATTTTCTATGATTAAAATGTTAACTCAATGTTTACCATATCGATAGGAAATATGATTTCTCCAACCTATGGTTCAATTATAGTTGTTATTTTAATTTTGACCTGGACATGTTCTTTGTTCTTCACCTTTGTGATTCTTTAAGAGGCTTCTGAGCCAGCTTCCCCTGGACCCACCCCTTCCCTGTGGATCTATATGCAATTCATTTCATCCTCTGCTCACACAGTTTTAAAATTATACACCCATATTCAAGAGGCTTTACCTGTTGGTCATCAGGAGTCCATATGCCACATGTGATTTGACTTTCCAAGTTGATTTCAGATGACCAGTGTCTTTGTCCGCTGACAGAACCAACCAGGACAAACCCGTCTCGATATGAAATAAGTGCTTGAGTACCATCATGGCTCCACGTGAAATCACTCACCTTTGAGACACACAGAGACAAAAGGTGTCAATTTGTAATCTGAAAGGGAAAGCACTTTTATTAAAGACTACAGTCATTAACTTAGCCTTTGGCTATGAGTCAGCCGGCTTCAAAGAAAACAATATATAAAATACATTTTATATTTTAACACAAATATATAATATAAAAGATACCATTTGAAAAGCAAGTGTCAATGCAGTGGTAAGTGCTTCACACATGTTAATTCTTTAAGCCTTGTTCGTGGGAGGTGTTATCATGCCCATTTTATGGAGAAAACAAGACACAGAGAGGATAAGTAACTTATCCTTGATTACACACTGCATCAAGACTGCATCAAGCCTTGATGCAAAGGCTGCATCAAGAATGACCCAGGGTTTTATGGATCCAATGTCCTTGCTTTTTGCCATTGTTCTATGGCCTCCCACCTACAGTAACAGAGTCTCCATTAGTGTCTCTGGGTCACTTATCAAAATGGTAAAGTTCTCAGTTTCTGATTATCTAGCTTTCTCAATCTTCCTAACAATATTCCCTTAATCAAAATGAAAAAAAAAAAAAACCTAACTGGAAAAATTACACATACTTATCAAATGCATTTATTGCATTTATGCAAGTAACCACATTTTAAAAATATTTTAATCTACTATTGTAGTGAATTACTTCTATGGATTTCCTTAAATTATACTACCCTTGCATGCCTAGAAGCAGCTCAACTTGGAGGTGAAATACTGTCTTTTACAGACACAGTGGAAGTTGGTTTACTAATGAGTTTAGAATTTCTACAACTGTATTCATGAGTGAAATAAAATTATGATTGGCTTTTTTTGTAATGTCTTTGTCTGGATTTATCAAGGTTATGTTGATTTCTCAGAATGAGCTGGAGAGTACTTCCTCTTGTTCCACTGCCTGAAGGAATTTGTATAAACTGGGACGGCCTGTTGCTTTAAAGTTTGGTATAACATGGCTATAAAACCATCTGTCTCAATTTTTTTGTGGGAAGATTTTTAACTACTGCTTCAGTTTACTTAATAGTTTTAGTACTAGTCAAGCATTTAAGCTTTTTATTTCTTCTTGAGTCAGTTCTATTAAATTATTTAAAAAATTTTTCCAGTTTATGTAAGTTTTCCAAACTGTTTGCAAGTAGTTGCTGATAGTATTATCTTTTTAAAAATCAACTTTACTGAGGTATAATTTACATAAAATAAAACAAAGTTCCCCTGAGAAGTCAATCCCCTACCCTCACCCTTGGTCCAAGGCAACCAGTGATTTAATTTCTCTCACTAGCTGCTTATTCTTGAATTTTACATGAATGTAACTATATATACTATGTTCACTTTTGTGTATGGCTGCTTTTACTCAGCACAATGGTTTGAGAGTATTCTAAATTCTTGTGTGCATCAGCAGCTCACTCCTTTTCACACAAGTAGTATTTCATTGTATAAATATATTACAACTTATTTAGCTACCCAAATTGCCAGGCATTTAGGTTGTTTCCAGTATTTGGCTATTATAAAATTGCTATGAGCATTCATGTTCAAGACTTTTTGTAGAAACATGGTTTCATTTCTCTTGAGTAGGTAAATATGTAAGAGTGGAATTAACCGCTGGATCATTTGGTAAGTGTGTGTTTAACTGCATAAGAAATTATCAAACTGTTTTCCAAAGTGGTAAAGCCTTTTTAAACTCCCAGCAGTATATGAGAATACCAGCAGGTCCACTCCTCATTAACCCTTGGTGTTGTCGGTCTTTTATTTTAGCTATTCTAGTTGTATGTAGTGATAGAACACTGTGCTCTTAATTTGCATTTCTTCAATGTAGTCAGGTGAGCATCATTTCACATGCTTATTGATCATTTGCATATCATCACTTGGGACATGTCTCTTCAAATCCCTTGCTATGTGTATCTATTCCCTTATTCACTCATATATATGTGTTTTATGTGTGTGTATAAATATATAGATGTATATACTAGGTCTACATACATATGAATGTAAGTTTTCAACCTTATTATTGATATAATCCTTTATCAGATATATATGCTGCAAATAATTTCTCTTACTCTGGGGCTCTTCTTTTTCTTTTTTAAAGATTTTTATTTATTTATTCATGAGAGACACAGGAGAGAGAGGCAGAGACATAGGCAGAGGGAGAAGCAGATTCCCTGCAGGGGAGCCTGATGTGGGACTCGATCCCAGGACCCCAGGATCACGACCTGGGCCAAAAGCAGACACTCCACCACCCAAATGCCACCTGCTTTTCTTTTTCTTTTCTTTTTTTTTTTTTTTTAAGATTTTATTTATTTATTCATAGAGACACACACAGAGAGAGAGAGAGAGAGAGAGGCAGAGACACAGGCAGAGGGAGAAGCAGGCTCCATGCAACAAGCCCGACGTGGGACTCGATCCTGGGTCTCCAGGATCACACCCCAGGCTGCAGGCAGCACTAAACCGTTGTGCCACCGGAGCTGCCCCTGCTTTTCTTTTTCTTAATGGCAGCTTTCAAAAAGTAAAAGTCTGAGTTTGGAAGTTTTCCTTCATTTCTATTTTCTGGGATAGTTTGATAAAAATATTTATTTATTTTTTTAAAATGTATTTATTTATGATAGTCAGAGAGAGAGAGAGAGAGAGAGGCAGGCAGAGGGAGAAGCAGGCTCCATGCACCGGGAGCCTGATGTGGGATTCGATCCCGGGTCTCCAGGATCGCGCCCTGGGCCAAAGGTAGGCGCCAAACCGCTGCGCCACCCAGGGATCCCTGATAAAAATATTTAAAGAAGAGTATTAAAACTCGTCTTTAAATGCTTGATAGAATTCCCCTGTGAAGCCAACCGGCCCTGGGTTTTTGTTTGTTGGGGTATTTTTTATTACGGATTCAATTTCTTTGCTGGTTATCGGACTGTTTAAATTTTCTATTTCTTCCTGTTTCAGTTTTGGTAGTTTATGTTTCTAGAAATTTGTCCGTTTCTTCCAGATTGTCCAATCTGTTGGCATACAGTTTTTCATAATCTTCTAATTGTTTATATTTCTATGGTGTTAGTTTTTGTCTTCTCTCATTGTGATTTTATTTATTTACTCTACCAAGCCCGTTCTCTTTTCTTTTTGGTAAGTCTGGCTAGGTGTTTAACAAATTTTTTCAAAGAACAAGCTCCTGGTTTCCTTGCTTTGTTCCATTGTTTTTTGTTTTGTTTTAGTTTACATGTGTGAAGCACTTAGCACTGCACTGACACTTGCTTTTCAAATGGTATCATTTATTTCTGCTCTAATCTTATTATTTTCCTTCCGCTCGCTTTAGGCTTCAATGGCTGTTCTTTTTCCAGGTCCTTCAGGTGTACGGTTAGGTTGTTTGAGATTTTTCTTACTTGGCCTGTATTGCTATATAGTGCCCTCTTAGGACTTCTTTGGCTGCAAACTCAAAGGTTCTGGATCATCATGTTTTCATTTTCATTTATTTCTATGTATTTTTTAATTTCTTCTTTAATTTCCTGGTTGACACATTCATTCTTTAGTAGCATGTTATTCAACCTCCATGTATTTGTGGTCTTTCCAAATTTTTTCTTATACCTGACTTTAAGTTTCATAGTGTTATGGTCAAAATATATGTGTTGCATGATCTCAATCTTTTTGTACCTATTGAGGCCTGATTTGTCATCTAGTATGTGATCTGCTCTGGAGAATGTCCCATGTGCACTTGAAAAGAATGTGTATTCTGCTGCTTTAGGATGAAATGTTCTGAATATATCTGTTAATCCCATCTGGTCCAGTGTGTCATTCTAAGCCATTGTTTCCTTGTTGATTTTCTGCTTAAATGATCTGTTCATTGATGTAAGTGGTTGTTAAAGTCCCCTACTATTACTGTATTATTATCAAAGAGTTCCTTTATGTTTGTTATTGTTTTATATAATTGGATGCTTCCAAGTTGGGTGCATAAATATTTACAATTGTTACATCGTCTTGTTGGATAGCCTCTTTTTATTATGATATAATGCCCTACTTCAACTCTTGTTACAGTCTTTGGTTTAAAATCTAGTTTGTTTGATAAAATCTAGTTTGTTTGAATCATTGCTACTCTGGCTTTGACATCATTTGCATCATAAATCTTCTCCGTTCCCTCACTTTCAACCTGCAAGTATCTTTAGGTCTAAAATTAATCTCTTGTAGGCAACATATAGATGGGTCTTATTTTTCATGCATTTTGATACCCTAGGTTTTCTGATTGGAGCATTTTCTTTTGAAGTATTTTATTTATTTACTTATGACAGAGAGAGAGAGAGAGAGAGAGGCAGAGACAGAGGCAGAGGGAGAAGCAGGCTCCATGCAGGGAGCCCGATGCAGGACTCGATCCTGGGTCTCCAGGATCACACCCTGAGCTGACGGCGGCACCAAACTGCTGGGCCACCGGGGCTGCCCTGGAGCATTTTTTTTTTTTGCCCTGGAGCATTTTTTAAAAAGATTTTATTCATTTATTCATGAGAGACACACAGAGAGAGAGAGAGGTGCAGACACAGGCAGAGGGAGAAGCAGGCTCCTTGCAAGGAGCCCAATGTGGGACTCGATCCTGGATCCTGGGATCACCCCCTGAGCCAAAGGCAGACACTCAACCGCTGAGGCATACAGGTGTCCCTGATTGGAGCATTTAATCCACTCACATTCAGTGTAATTATTGATAGATAGGTACTTAGTGCCATTCTATTACTTGTTTTGTTGTTTCTGAAGATTTTCTCTTGTCTTTTCTAGTCTCTGTCACTTTTGATGTTTCCTCCCCATTTAGAGAATCTCCTTTCATATTTCTAACAAGACTGGTTTAGTGGTTACAAACTCTTTTAGTTTTTGTTTGTCTGGGAAGCTCTATCTGCCTTCTATTCTGAATGATAGTCTTGTTGGATTGAGTATTCTTGACAGCAGATTTTTCTCATTCAGCACGTTGAACATATCATGTCACTTTCTTCTGGCTTGCAGAGTTTCTGTGGAGAGATCTGCTACTAACCTTATGGGTCTTTTCCTTTTCAGTTAGGGACTTCTTTTGTCTCACTGCTTTTAGGAATTTTTTAATCACTAAATTTTGCAAATTTAATTACAATGTATCTTGGTATTAGTCTGCTCTTTTTGATCTTGATGGGAGTTCTCTATGCCTCCTGGATTTGGATGTCTGTTTCCTTCCTCAGATTAGGGAAGTTTTCAGCTATGATTTCCTCAAATAAACCTTCTGCCCTCTTTTCTCTCTCTTCTTCTTCTTCTGGGACGCCTATGATATGAATGTTATTAGGTTTTATGGAGTCACTGAGTTCCCCAAGTCTACTCTCGTGATCCATAATTTTTCTTTTGTTCAGCTTCATTATTTTACATAATTCTACCTTCTGTATCACTTATTCGTTCCCCTTCTTCTTTCCTTGTGGTTATATCTAGTCCATTTGGAATTTCAGATATTGCACTTTTCATTTCTGCCTGACTGGTTTTAAGCTCTTTCATCTCTGTGGTAAGGGTCTCCCTCACATCTTCCATGCTTTTCTCAAGCCCAGTGATATCTTTATGACTGTTGCTTTAAATTCTGCATAAGACATATTACTTATATCTGTTTCAATTAGATCTCTGGCCATGACCTTTTCTTGTTCTTTCTTTTGGGATGCATTCCTACGTCCTGGCATTTTGTCTAGGTCTCTGTCTTCTGTGTGTTACAAAATCCTGGTATGTTTCCTGCTCTTGAGAGTAATGGCTTTATGAAGAGGTCATACAATGTCCAGGGCCTGGTACCTCAGGAAGTGTCTCTGGTGTATGCTGTATGCACTCGGCTGCTGTGATTTGGCTGCTCTATCCCTCAGGTCCTTCTACAGAGGCTCGCCTTGCTTACAATGGCCAGTGTTTGGGTCTTGGCCAGAGTGTGGTGAGTTTTAAGTAGGTGTACTCTAACATGCTTGTTAAATGAGACCAGATGCTACTTCCAATAGAAAAGAGGCCTTGTAGAACGCTATGGTGGGTAGACACGGTGTGTGTATGGGTTTCTGCTGATCTTCTGGGGAAAGGGCCCAGTGTGCTGGTCTTTAGGGACATTTGCCCAAAAAAACCAGTACCAACACAGCACAGGGGGCAGGACTTGGTGTAAAGAGGTTAGTCAAGCAGTGTTGGCACTATGCTATTTACTGAGGTTGGTTTATACAGAGAAGCAGGGGAGGCGAATGGGCATCGGCCAGCATCTTTGTCCTGGGAGAGGGGAGTCTGTGCTTGCTGCTCTCAGGGAAGCCCTGCCAGAAGAGCACATCATTTCCTATCATGTGTCCTAGGCATTTTTCATATCTCTGTTTTCACATGGTCTGTCTCCAGATTGCCTGACTGCCTGGAGCAGTGCAGTGCACTTTGGGCTCTATCTCAGCCAAACCAGCCGACTTTTCAAACTCTAAACTTTAGGGACCTGGTGTGAGGGAAACCTGCATGGGTCTCCTGGGGGAGGGCCTGACTGTGCTGGGATGATGCAGGTTTGACCCAGAAGGGCAGTCATGCCAGAGCACAAGGGCATGGGATTTGGAGCAAAGCAGGCTACATAGCCAGTGTCTGGGTTAGTCACCCTCAGCAGGTGTCTCTGAGCCTATGCTGAGGGGTGGGGAGGGAAATGGGACCTGTCAGCTCTTTTGTCCCTGGAGAGGCAATGCCAGCTCTCACCAATACGCTGCAAGAAGAAGGGATAGTCTCTCTCTGTGCCTCTTAGGTGAGCCTCAGATCCTGCCATCCGTCCTGCGCTACCTGCCTGCCTGCTCTACAGGAGGAGGGCAGCATCCTCAGGGCTCTCTCCAGCCATGCCACAACCTCTAAAACTTCAGTCTTTCAGCCCCCTGGTTGCAAAAAATCATGAAAACCATCCCTTCCCATTTTCCCAGCCAATGGCTTGGGAGAAGTGTTTTCTTTGTATGATCCACTCTTCTCTTTCCCATTTTTCACGACAACCAGTCTCTCTCACCTCTGCAGCACCAGCAATCTGTTTCTACTCCAAACCATGTCTCCACGCTTCCTATATTTCTTGATGTGGCCTCTTCTAATTGTGCAGTTTGTTCTGTCAGTCCTCAGGCTGATTTCTTGGGTATTCAAAATGATTTGATTGATAGTGATTTAGCTGTGTTCGAGGGATGAGGCAAGCCTAGGGTCCTCCTACTACACTACTATCTTAGCTCCACCCCATCACTACTGTATTTATTGAAAAAAAAAAACCATGTATAACTGGCCCTGTGCAGTTCAAACTGCAGTTGTTTAAGGGTCAACTACATGTACAAATATCAAATTGTTATTCTGTATACCTGAAACAAAAATTGTTATATGTCAGTTACATTTCAATTAAAAAAAAATGACTATTGTTGCCCCCACTGAATTATCTTTTAGGTACCTTTGATTACCTGGTAATCTCTATAGTTATGCCTACCTTTCCATTCATAAAACTGTTTTAAGTTGCTTTTACTTGGAAATGTTTAACTTTCTTTAAAATTGTTGACATTACTGGATATATGATATTTCAGATAAAAATAAATGGACAAAAGACAAAAGGACATGAACATCTGCTGTTTTCCCAGCAGGTGTTATAGTTTGTGTTCAGTGGTTAGCATGTCTCCACCATGACAATGGCATGGATTTGTGAGACAGTTCTTGAACAGCTGGTCTGAGGTTACTGAAAAAAGTTGTTTGCTTAGGGTAAACTCAAAACCTTGGTTTCACTGACCCTGTGTTTCAACTAACTACACTAGTTTTTCTTAAGAAACTTAAACATATTTTTTTAGAGATAACACACTAATTCTGCTATGAAATTTAAAGTCTTTGCATTTTGCAAAAGTAATGCCATTTATTTATATGTACTCTCACTAATTTATCTTGGGAGAGACTTATACTCTTTTTAAAAAAGATTTATACTCTTTTTAAAAAGATTTCTTTTTAGAAATTATCTTACTAGAGGGTGGAAGGGTATGGCCAGTGAAAAGAAGCTTCCCCAAGACATCACCAGTCATGCTGTCAGAGAAAATGATAACAAAGGATGTTTCCATGAACTCACTGGGTTTATTAAATTAGGTCAACAGAGTGATAAGAATATGCCACAATTGGAAAAAGAGAGACAAGGGAACTGATACCTAGTGCTGTAAAGAAAATAAGCAGGAAGCCCTCCTCCTTCTGGTTGCCTTTGGATGGCAGAGGGTTATGTGCTCTTGCCTCACTAAGCATGTCATCAGACATGGATTAACTGCGTCTGAGCACCAGCCTGGTCAGATCTCAGCCCGAGGCAGTTTTCATCACAACGGCCAATGGCTGTGTGGGGCACAGCCATCCTTGGTGACTAATCCTATACAATAACGCATGCACTGTTCCAGACTCACTTTTGAAATAAAGGATTCATAATAATTTCCCGAAAAGGAAATTGTTAAAGCATCACTTAGCTTTTGCCAAATGGCCAAATGTTTGATTCCTTTGTGACAGTGCAAGTCAAACTGTTCAACGTGGTGTCAGTTCCTCTCAAAGTATTATTTTTCTGAGTAGATTTCAAGGATCCTCCTCTCCCAAGCCACATAACTGTCCTTCCTCCTGCCAGGTACTGTTTCAGGTACACAGACAGCCACTACTTTAACCAGTGATTCATTGTCACCAAGGCACGATGTTTCTTCACTCAGGTAAGTTCTGATGCAACACAATTCAAAGCAACCAAACCTTCCTCAGATAGAAGTATTTACTGCTGATAACTGCTCAATGGGTTTCAAGGTTTGCAGAATCAGAGTTCCAAGCAGCACAATTAAATAAAAATCCACATCAGATCACATATAGTGATTACTTTTCAAACATGGCAGAGACAGGCATTTGTAAAATTCTAGGAGCTTCCAAGTGTTCTATGGTTCCTGTAAGTTCATTCACCTGCAGGTCCAAATTCGTCCTTCCTTTCTTATTTCTAAAATGTTTTGTCCCAAGTTCTCAATGAAAGGAAAAGCTGAGGGATATGGTGGTAGTGGAAATCACACAGCTGCTATATGGAAATGACAGAAAGTTCTGTCCTCAGAGATTGCCGTCAGGAGAAAACAGTGTGGTGGTAGTGATACTTGGCTGGTGGGGCTGGACTCTTTAATGGTAATGAAGTCTGAGTTCTTTTGGATATACTATGAATATATGCATTTCTGCTACAGAGAAAAAAGCTTCATGTCTGGGAAGGAGACAGTGTGACAGAGATTATCTGGACTCAAACCTAGGCTCAAATTCTGCTTTACTATCCATGAACTTCATTGGGCAACTTACTCAACTTGCCTGACCTGAGACTGGCATCTGCCCAGTAGGGTTCCTGTGGAAACTGAGTGACAACATATGAAAATGACAGGAACTTAGAGTTTGTCCTAGCTCCTCTTCATAGTCTTTCTCAGTGCAATGCTTTAGAGACTTTCAGTCTTCCAAAGTCTGAAGGCAAGTCTGACTCGATCACTGAGGAAAAAGAGTTCCCACTCTGGTGACAGGAGAATTAGAGCATTTTAGAGACCCTTACAGGAGAATTCAGAGAAGTCCCCACTTTGCAGAAAACCACAAAGTGCTGCTGCCTCAAGGCCTAAAGCAGTCTTGGTGAAGACATCATGACAACTATCTATTTATATATTTACCTTTTAAGAGCTATATCAGTAATTTAAAAAAAATTTTTTTGTTTTAAGTTCAATTTGCCAACATATAGTATTAACATCTAGTGTTCATCTCATTGTGTGTCCTCCTTAATATCCATCACCCAGTTACCCCATTCCCCCACCCACCCTCTCTTCTGCAACCCTTTGTTTCCTAGAGTTAGGAGTCTTTCATGGTTTGTCTTCGTCTCGAATTTTCCCCACTCAGTTCCCCCCTTCCCTTATGGTCCCTTTCACTATTTCTTATATTCCACATATGAGTGAAACCATATAATTGTCTTTCTCCAACTAACTTATTTCACTCAGCATAATACTCTCCAGTTCCATCCATGTCAATGTAAATGGTAAGTATTCAACCTTTCTGATGGCTGAGTAATATTCCATTGTGTATATATACCACATCTTTATCCATTCATCTGTCAAAGGACATTATGGCTGCTTCCACAGCTTGGCTACTGTAGACAATGCTGCTATGAATTGAAAACTGGAGTGCAGGTGTCCCTTCATTTCACTACATCTGTATCTTTGGGATAAATACCCAGTGACTATTTTTTTTAAAGAGTTTGTTTATTTATTCATTTATTTAAAAGAGAGGGCACACTTAAGTTGGGGGAGGAGCAGAAGAGGAGGGGCAGAGGGAGAGAATCTCAAGCAGACTCCCCACTGAGAGCCCAACACAGGGCCCCGACCTCTCAACCTCACATCACGACCTGAGCCAAAACCAAGAGTCAGATGCTCAACCAACTGAGCCACCCAGGCGCCCCAACATTATGGCTGCTATTTAAGGGCAGGTACATTCTGTGGTCAGGGGCTACGAGGTCGTAGTCCCTCATTACACTATAGGCACTACAGCAATATGTGATGACAAATACCAAGTACAGACAGTGTCAGAAGTATTTACTATATTTAATCTTATTTAATCCCTCCAGTGATCCTCTAAGACAGGCAGCATTAGAATCCCTATGCTACAAATGAAAAGACTGAGACACAGAACCTAAGTATCTCCTACTAAGAAGTCACAGAGTGAGACTCTTGGTCTGTGTGGTCTGACTCTGGAGCTCTTGCTCTTGACCCACAATGTCTACCCTCCACGAAGCATGAACTTCTCATGGTCATATGGATTTCCACCTCTGTGGCTCTATTTCAAGATAGCCGGTTAGAGTAACAGGGTAGGTTCTACTTCCTTTCACTCCATGGAGGTATACAGGGAACAGGTAAGGCCTTTTCATAGTCAGTCAAAATTATTACATTTCCTCCACCAAATAGACTCACACAAAAGAGAATGTTCTATTTTACCCAGAGGTAGATTTGTCTTCTGTGAGGATAACTTACAAAGACCCTTAGCGTAACAGTAACTGCTAATAGTATCTTTGTTCCTTGTAATTCTGTGTCAGTTCACTGGGCATATCTTTAAACCTGGGGAGCTCATAGCTTATTTAAACAACAGATGGGAGCAAAGAGGGTGAGAATCCACTTCCTGAGAAATGTATAAAAAAGGCAGTCACAGAGAAACCATTCCTGGAGTGGTAAAACAGTCTAAGAAAGCCCTCATGGAGAAAGGTCCCCTGAGGACTTGGTTCTGAAGCCACAGTTCTGTTAAATCCTCAGGACGCGACATGTGTCCTTAATTTCACGAGACGAGACGAAGAGCTCCATGTGGCCCATCATCACAGGGGGAAGAGGGAAGAGCCAGATCTGTACCATAAACCAGAAGAATCTCTGGAGCAGCTTTAAAAATAGCACAGCTCAGCAGGGAGTCCCTGGAGCGCCTGTTTTCCTCAGAGCAGAAACAAATTTGTATCAGAAAGGAAGAGCTGAGGGATGACAACAGGTGGCCACGCTAATTGAAACCTGACAGAAGAGAGTGTTAAAAACTCAGCTTGACGAGTAGGTTGTGAGAACAGTTCTTGTGGAGCTCCCTGCTAGAGAACTATGAAGATTACAACACAGGGAAGGTACCTTTCAAAGGGAGCAAAAAAGTGATATGCCATAAGCACTTCAGAGGATCCAAATTTAACATGTAATCACAACAATGAATGGTAAAAAATGATTTCACAGATTTAATTAAAGCTTAAAACTTGGAGAGTTCTCATAACAGCAGAATAGTTGAATAGAGAAGTATGATCTTTCTCTTTTTATAAAGTGATATACTCAAGAGGAATGAAAAGCAGGATTCTAGTTTTATTTATTTCCACTCCACCTATTTCTAGAAAAAGCTTCCACTTGCCCAGGAATACGTGCTCGGCATTCTCTCTCCAGCAATGTCTCACTGGAAGAGGCTCCTGTCCACTCACCTGAGCCCCTCGGTCGTTGACCAATTCCACAGACCACCTCCCTTCGTACTGAATCCACACAAATATCCCTCCATCTGCGTCACACGTGGCCAGCTTCTGGTATGGCTCATTCCACCTCACCAGCACAACCTAGAAAATAACCAAGAAGATATTTACCACAGGGAATGAAGCAGTGGGCCAGGACTATGTCTCTAAGGAGACAGACTTCAGAACTAAAGGGAAGTCATTGTCAAGGGGAATGAATGGCTGAGGGCAGGTGTGGGGATTAGCAGAGGGGAGAGGACACAGTCCACAGGTGGTGGAATTACAGGGAACCAGACCCTCCCATGACAAAGCTTCCTGACATATGGCAGACACCTGAGCAAACAATAAACTGTGGCACAAAAATGCCCATTGCCCAAAAAACAGAAAAGACCCACAGCCCATCTAGACCCAGTCCTGCCTCTCACAAGTCCAAGAATAGTTCAGCATTTAAACAATTCAGAAAAAATACAGTTGAAATGTCTAAGCTATTTACTACTTATCACAGAGGAAATACAAAGAAATTATAAGCTTCAAAATTTGTGAGTATAACAAATTAATTTTTTAATTTGAAAAATGATCCCGGACAAATCACTTTCATCTTTCTCAACTATCACTCCCTCATTCAAAAGGTGGACCCTCTGTAGGTGGTTTGTGGGATTAGGTAAATGCCCAAGGAGCCTGAAGGCAGGGCTCACAGAGCCCAGTAAAACCTGTAAGTACATACACAGGACTGACTGTGAAGTGGTCCTGGAAGCCCATGAACCACAAAACCAACACCCTGCCTTCACTGTGGTAAACATTCCCCAAGTGTTCACCGGCCTATGCTGGTGATCATGAGGAATTCATTCAGACATTCCGTTTGTAATTCCTAGGTTCACACTGTGTGACACTCTATGACCAATGCCCAGGTGGGGAACACTAGACCCCACGCTGGGGAAGTTTAAAGTCCATCTGGGAGTCAGAATATCCACTGATGCACAGACATATACTAATGAGTGTCAGCCAAATGAGCACTGTCATTAACCAGCAAGAGCACAGCTGCTATTTGTAAGAAAGATTTGAATCTCCCGTCTCCCTCCAAGACTTCATGTCCAGTAAAACAACCCTGATGAACATGCAGCACCGGTGTAAATGGTCTCCATGTCCTAAGACAGCAAGTAAGCAAGGCCAAGGACAGATTGTCAAGGGCCTCTGTGATGGCCAGAGCCCTCTGCACACCCACCTGTGTCCAAACTACAGACTAACACAAAAGTGCTTTTGCCTCTCAAACGTGTGTCATGGGCACACCGGATTTTAAGTCTTTCAGTTGGTTTTCAGGTACCAGAGAGCTGGAGAGGCCTCCAGCTTTGGTTGGCCACACTTGGTGGCATCAGCACTTGTTGCAAGATGCGTAATAAAATTCAAGAGGAAATTATTACCCCTCTGAAAGGATACTGTAGCTCTTTTTGAAACCTCTGCAAAAAATCAAAGATGGTTGTATGGCTGCAATCCTTTGAGACCCGGCGACCACCAGACAAATCTCACCTAGTTGATGGCTTCCCCTGCCAGAGTTAGCTTTCATGGATGCGGGTGCCAACCACACCCTCAGCGGCCCCAATCCCATTTTCTCTCTTGCTGGCCCTGCTGCCTCACTCTGCTCACAACTCCACAAGCACAGCACGTCCTCCATCTCCTCCAGAACTACTGGCTTACACGCACGCCTCCCCACTGAGCTGCCCCTGGAAACAGAGGTGAGCCCATCTTTGAATCCTGACACACAGTCATTCTGAATGTATTATGTCAAAGAGTGATATATAATTAGAAGTTATGATCCTTACTCAATTATATCTTTGAATTATAAAAGATTATTAAAAACTATGTCCAGAAGGTTATTTTCAAGGTCCAACAGCCAGCACTGCCTGCCTCCCTCCCTATTATGAAGTGTAGGTGCTGAGGAGAGAGATTAAGACCTTTCTGCACTCAGGGAGTTCAGTTCACTAAACAGACATAATATAGCGCTCTAAATGCAGTTACAGAGTTGTGAACATACAAAGGAGGGGGTCTTAATACAGGTGGATTAGGGAAGGGGGACAAATCCAGATTGATTTTTTAAAGTCCAGTTTCTTATATTCTCTATTTAAAAAATAAATAAAAATAAATTCTTTATCCAAATTACTGACAGAAGTTTTAAAAAAAAAAAACCCAGTAATATCATCAACAATAAGAGTCTCTAGATGACACTGAATGTGTCATAAAATTTATAATTTCCAAACAGTCAGTAAAGGCCAACTTCATAAACTTCTTTCAGATCCAACGATGATTTGTCCCAAGCACTGCAATCCACAAACATGTGTGTGGCTACAATTTGGTTCTTAAAGACATACATTCATTGTTTAAGCCCACAATCACTAATGTACTTCAGAATGGCCACCACAGGAGGGAATATGACAAATAAGTGCAGTTTTTAAATTATTTCCTTAGGTTAACACAGAGCCCATTCATCTGCTATGACCTCCCTAGGAATAACATTTGATGACAAGATATCTTATTGTACAAAATAAATATTGGCCACATTTTCTATACTTCTGCCTTTCTGCCTTTAACATCCATTGCCAGATATGATTGAATATTAAGTTAGCATCAATAACAAAACCCTTCTTCTTCATGAAAACAGCCTGCGGAGTCATAGCATGACACAGACACAAAAGAGCATAAGCAAAAAAATATTTTAGTTATTTTTTACTTTACAGATTCCTTGGTCTTATGACAACACAGTTGTAGTTGTTGAATAAAAGAAAGGGTTTACAGATTCAATTTCATCTTTTTGTAATTCTTGATCAGTGCAGATGCAGCAGGAGATGAAAACGTAGTCCCCACTCACACACCTTTGCTGTGAATTCTAACCAGTGTAGCTAAATAGGTGAGTAGCGCCCCTAAATTAGAGAAAAGAAATCTTTCCAGTGATTCTTGGTTTAAAAATAAAGTCCAACCACTAATGTTGTTTGCCTGGATTAGAATTCTCATTTCCTTTCTCGTCTACAATTCATAGCAGCTCGCCTTATCTCCCAGCAGCTTATTTCCTGTTCTCCAAATCCTTCCAGTCTGGTTGGCAATGTCAGGACATACCAGAGCACTGAGAAACTACCAACCAGGGGTCCAGTCACCCACATTATGTGGCGGGGTGCTCAGCCTCTGCCCAGGCATTCTGAGGCAGAGCTCCCCTTCTCTTTTAAAGGACATGGGGCTCCAGTTTACTCTGGGCACAAAAGAGGTAGGGTGTTAGGGGCACTAGCTGAAGCGCGTGTTCTACTAAAAAGTCAGAAGATAAGCTAAATATTAACGCAGGTTTTTGATTATTCAAAAAAATACAAGCCTGTTGCTCTCTCATTTCATAGCTATTAATTGCTATTGCTATTAATAAATATTTCTTGAGGACTATTTTTTTTTAATTTTTATTTATTTATGATAGTCACAGAGAGAGAGAGAGAGGCAGAGACACAGGCGGAGGAAGAAGCAGGCTCCATGCACCGGGAGCCCGATGTGGGATTCGATCCCGGGTCTCCAGGATCGCGCCCTGGGCCAAAGGCAGGCGCCAAACCGCTGCGCCACCCAGGGATCCCGAGGACTATTAAAGGTACAAAAATCTACATTAAAAATATGGCAGGTCTGATGATGGTCTATTTAGGATGTAATCTAATGTTCTAAATAAGTCACTTCATTTCCTACACCCCATCTATTTTTAGGGATAATACACAAGTGTTAGTTAACCCATCTCAAGGATGTTCATCTTTTTAGGCAGAAACCCTTTAAATGATGTTGGGAGATATGTATAATTATATTTTATAGAAATATACAGGAAATCACCTCAATGAATGACCAGTACCACCAATGTTTGTAAATATTTCCCTCAACCTAAACAGAATGTAATTTGATGAAAGCTAAATAAAATAGATCAAGTAATAAATCCCTGTGATTATCACCATTCAGTTCTTCTTATTCCGTAATTTTTGTTAAGGGAAACAGAAATAAGTTCAATTGTGCCAGTTTATGTTCAAATACATTTAGTAAAACAAAACGAGTTTTAGAAACGATATGAACTTTAGATACATTTAATCATTCTACCAAAGAACCAAAAGCTTCTTAAAACAGAAGCTGGAAAAAACTCAACAGGCACAGTGGTTTTCCAGCCTGATGCCCACCAGCACAAAGATCCTTGAATGGCTCTGGTGGGAGTGCAGGCTCTGGACCCGAGTTCTGGCCTTGCCGCTCACCAGGGCAACCTGCTGACTGGCTTGGGGTCCTCTTCTGCCCATGGGGTAACAGCAGCACATCCTTCTAATGTGTGTGAGGAGTATGTTGAGAAAGGACGTTAGCGTGGTGCCAGGCACAGGGCAAACACCTGCTCAGTGAGAGCTCCAGGTTATTCAAGTGTGAGCTAAAACTTTCAGAATATAGAGACTAGTTCAGCACAGTATTTATGTGTATAGTTTCCTCTTCTTTGACAGACGATAAATGGTTGGAAAGTCAGTTCCTCTTCCCAGGCCTACCTCCTGCGGCTTGCCCCACCTAATTCTGTACCTAACAAATCACTACCACTACACACTTTCTGGCACCTTTGGTGTAAAATAACCCTCTGCCCTTTGACACTGATGGGAATGCCTTCATTCCAACAGTTCTCTCTTAAAAAAAAAAAAAAAAAAGATTTTATTTATTTATTCATGAGACACACAGAGAGAGAGGCAGAGATACAGGCAGGGGAGAGGCAGGCTCCCCACAAGGGGCCTGATGTGGGACTCGATCCCGGATCCCGGGATCACGCCCTGAGCCAAAGGCAGACACTCAACCGCTGAGCCACTCAGGCGTCCCTCCAACAGCTCCCTCTTGCCACTACTGCAGTACCTTCTACACTGCTCACACTCTGCATTTACTCCCTCAAACATCTCAGTTCCTCATCGGCTGAGAATTTCTTTGCTTTCATGTTCCTGGAGCCCAGCACTGCGCCAGGCACACAGCAGGCATTCTACAAATCTTTCTAAACTAAACTATTCCTGAATGGTGATCAGCCATATTTCTGTAGATTTAATTATATTCTCTCTCAACAATAAGATGTTAAGATTAGTTCAAATGAGGGGAACTGGGGGGCTTAGGTCATGATCCCAGGGTCCTGGGATTGAGCCCCACTTCAGGCTCCCTGCTCAGTAGGGAGTCTGCTTCTCCATCCTGCCCTATGCTCATGTTCTCTCTTGCTCTCAAATAAATAAATAAGATCTTAAAAAAAAAAAAATCAAGTTAAGGCTAATTCAAATGAGACTGTTTTGGTAACGGCTTGTGACAAAAATTCACAAAATTCATACAATTCATCCATTTAAAATGTACAATTCAGTGGTTTTACTCTATCTATAGAGCTGTGCAACCATGATCACAAGTTTTAGAACATCTTCACTGACCCCCAGTAGGACCTCCAGCCCTAGACAATCACTAATTTTCCTTCCGTCTTTACTGATTTGTCTATTCTGGACATTTCATATAAATGGAATCATACAATATGCAGCCTTCTGTGCCTGGCTTCTTTCACTCATCATGTTTTCAAGGTTTATCCATGCTGTAAGCATACAACAGTATTTACTTCATTTATATGGCCAAATAATATTCCATTGTGTGGACACATCACACTGTATCCATATACTCAGCTGATAAACATCTGGGTTGTTCCCATCATTTGGGTATTATGAATATTTCTATGAACATTTCTATACAAGTCTTTGTATGGACACGTGTTTTCCTCTTTTGGGGTATATGCCTGGGAGTGGAGTTGCTGGGGCAAATGATAATTCTATGTTTACCTTCTTGAGGAACAGTTTTCCAAAGTGGCCACACTAACTTACATTCCCAGCACCACTGGGGTGGTGAAGATTCCAATTTCTCCATATTCTTTTCAACACTGCTATCGTGTCTTTTTTAGTATAGCCATCCTAGTGAATATGAAGTGGTTGTGATTTGCATTTTTCTGATGGCTAATGACGTTGAGCATCTTTTCAAGTGCTTATTGGGCATTTATGTATCTTTTCTGAAGAAATGTCTATTCAGATTGTTGGCCCTTTTTTATTCAGTTGTCTTTTTTTCTTATTGAGCAGGGGAAGTTTTTCTCATTAAATCCACTGAAACACCAACAGTATTTTTTAAAAACTTCAACTTTTATTTCTACATAATCTTACCTCTCTCACTTAAATGTCCACAATCCAGTCCTCATTCGTGCATTCATTCAGTTTGTCAACAAAGAACTCCAGAAGGAAATGTAGCAAAGACAATAAAGGAATTCAGAGAACACAGGGCTGAGGTCAGAGCCTGGAATCCAGGGACCATGGGGCCTCCACATGGTTCTGAATGGGAATGTGTTAGGGGATGACTTTCTCAGGTCCAGCCTCTCTAGGACACTCCCCAGGAAACTCATAGCTACACCTTTCTTCCTGATGTTTTCCAAATCTTCTTGTTGGGAAATAACACATCTTTTCATTGGATAGCATTTATATTTATCAGGCAGGGCTCCATTATGAAAAATGACTCTACCAGGTCTCCTGATAGAAATGCAAAATCACCATCTTGGCCTTCTCATCCACTCAGTGGCAGTAGCAGTCTTCCATAAAAGTGATATATTAAAGCAATCTATAGGAAATCCAACATATAGCCCCTTCATCTCCTGACCACTTTCAGGCACCGATTTGTACATACCTCAAAATTCAGTGGCAAGAATACTCTGCATGGCTCTAACTTCCATCCTTTCCCATTCAATCTCAGCTGCCAACTTCTGAGCAGAAATTTTACTGGAAAGAATGTTCAATCACAAACACTACTGACTGAGGTTTCAAAGCCCTTACCATGAGGAACTAGCATGTTTTTTTCTAGCATCATGTCCCACTTACCTCACGTAAATCTTCTTGGTGAAGACGGGAGTTACTGGCTTTAGCCAATTTAGGGCTAACACAATGATTCAGTTTCACAACTAAGAAAGGGAGGTTAATGCAGTGAAGCGGCCTCCCTGAGATTACACAGCATGTTCAAGATAGGTAAGGGTCCAGGCAGAGCTGCAGTCTCCTTGCCTATTCTGGGCACTTGTCTCCATTCCCAAGGTCAAGCAGACTGGCCCGTAGTCATCTAACACTCGGGACCACCTGGGTGCTGCTCACTGGAACACACACAGATGGAAGAGATGCCCTGCCCTCAAGGAGCACATGAGGTACTGCTCAGAGAAGCCACCTCACTTTTTCTTTCTTAATAAGCATGTACTCTTGCTTTCACACCTCTGAGATGCATACATTTCTGAAAAACAACTTTTATAAAAAGTTCTAGTTCTGATAGAAGAAAACGAAAACCATACTAAGAAGCAATAAACTAAAATATTAGCATTAGGGGATTACATCTTCCCCCACATTTTGCCACATTGAACGAATTCCAGCTTCTCATTCTCCCTTGATGGGAAATTTGAACCATTTCTTTTAGCAGTAATAATAATCAATACTTTGCATCCTTTCCCCATACATTAGCTTATTTTATCTTTGCAAGTATCTTAGAAGAAGGTATTACCATTAATATAACCTCTCCATTTTACAGATTAAAGAAGAGTGAGAGAAGGTAGAAAATTCTCCAGACTTCTTTTTTTTTTTTTTAACTGGGCAGTATTTATGATATATATAACAATTTTTTTAAAAATTCACCTCAAAGTATTCTCCTCATTCAGCTTAGGAAAATACTAGCAGGACTATTTGAACAACCCTGTGTGTTTTTCCCACACCTCAGCCCTTCCTCCTCTAAGAAAAAACTGCTTTCTTGGGTAATTCATGTTTTTAATTCACAAGCATTTTTATATTTATATATTATATAAATGTATCCTCACATACTTTCTTTTTAAATTTTAAATATTTCAGAAAAATTTTAGCATATACCACAGAAATGCAACTGGGATGATAACCTTCCATATGCCACCATCCAGCTTCAAAATGAACATTTATGCATGTTTTTAAGCCTTAAAAAAACTGTTTTTTAACTCAGTGTCATGTTGTGAGGTTCACCCCTGGAGGACAGCTCTAACTCATTTATATTCACTGTGTGAATACACCACAATTTATTCATTCTCTAGCCGATAAACATTTAGGCTGTCTTCCTTTTTCCTTCCTGCTTTTGCTAGCGATGCTGCTTCTAGATACTCTGCTGCCAGCCCCCCTGTGAGCAAGGGCAGTTGGGGTAAGTGGATTAAAGGTCACATGCACCTCCACCTTTCCAGAGCTCCCAGGTTAACTTCCACAGAGCCCAGAATGGTTTATGACCTATCAGCTCTTCACCTTCACCTTATATACTCACTACCATTGATAATGACAGCCCCTTCAATTCTTTCCAATCCAACAGGTGTAAAATGATGTATCTTGCTTCTGGTTTTTATCGATCTCCACAGACTTTGTCTCTCCAGCTTGGGACTTCTTAGTTTCTTGTTCTGATAAGACACACCATGATTGTTTCTTTCTCTCCGGTCTCCTCCACTGGGCTCGGGTGAAATAACTACTCCATGCCATGCCCATTTCCCCACCAACTTCCTGCCTTTGTGATTTCCTCCAAGGAGCAAGTGGTCTTGTGGATCTCGTAGTTACTACCAGGCATCTGCACCACCATCCACACAAGGCCCTGTGAGGGCTGAGAGCAGGGCAGGCATAGCCGGCGCCCTTGAGAAGCATATACTGAAGCCCCCGGGAGACTGGGACAGGCTAGGAAGGTGACTGATTCTGGCTGGCCAAAAGACGTGAGCCACTGAGGGTAAATTCAGATAATTCCTGTGTCTTCCTCTTCATTCCTTGTTCGCAACGTGCTCTGGCTTGAAAAGTGAATTCTGCAGGGCTCACATGCCTGCAGAGGCCCTGAGATGGAGGCCATCCTGAGGTTGCCAAGGGGCAGCTGTGGCTTTAGATGGACTGATCTGGAAAGAGGCTGTAAAATCCAAACAGCTGACCCTAATGGGGCCACAGAGGGGCCTCTCCCACATGGACCTGCAGGTAAGCCCTAAAGCGGCTGGACGGCAAAACTAAGGGCTCTCTCCCGGGCTGCTGCCAGTGGGTCTCCTCCTCCACCCCTGGTGTGCTCATCACTTCCCTGAGCCTGGGCAGGGGAGGCAGCCACTTCCTGTCTGACACAGCACACAGACTCAGTGCCCGTCAGATGGGGCAGGGGACAGCAAGAGCACTCCTGCTGTGGGGACAGCTGCCACTGTGAGGCAGGCCCATACTGTCTGGAAAGGGGAGGTTTTGTTGTGGGAAAAGGACGAATGATAGCTAGCTACCACTAAATAGGGTGCTCTTCTCACTCCTCAAGAAACCCTCTATAACTTGGCATTTAGAGTCAGAGCCTGAGAAAAGGATTCTCTGCACTTAATGGTTTACTAGGGTGTTTCCTGAGTGCTTGAAGGAAGGGGTGTTGGTTGGGGACCAGCCGACTTGTCCTGATCCAAGGAGGGCTCTAAGGCATGAACTGCACCATAGGTGGTCCCACTCTGAGGCAGGGGGCAGCCTCTGTGTTCCCGTGGGTGCCAGCCTTGGCTGTTCTTCCCTCTCCATCCTCTGCTGGGGAGTGCCAGGGCTGGGTCATGACCCTTCTCTCTTCACCCTACATGATTTCCTAGTAATCTAGTCTCATCTTTATTTTTTTAAAATTTTTTTAAAATTTTATTTATTTATGATAGGCACACAGTGAGAGAGAGAGAAGCAGAGACATAGGCAGAGGGAGAAGCAGGCTCCATGCACCGGGAGCCCGATGTGGGATTCGATCCCGGGTCTCCAGGATCGCGCCCCGGGCCAAAGGCAGGCGCCAAACCGCTGCGCCACCCAGGGATCCCTAGTCTCATTTTTAAATCCAAGCATCAAGGACCTCCAATTCTTACTTTCAATCCCTTACTCCGCATCCTATCCAAGATCTCTACTTGGATGCCTAACAGACAACACAAACTTAGTATCTCCCTAATGGTTCTCTGGACTGATCTTCCTGTAAGGCTGCTCCTCCTTAGTGCTCTTCACTCACATGAATGACCCCATCTGCTGCGTGAATCATAAACAGCCAAGCAGACTCCCTTCCCTGCCCCTCAGGGTCATAAACTGTGTGGGGCAGAGACACAGTGCTGATCCCCAAGCTAAGGCCAGGCTTCACATGGTGCTCATGTCCCCTCTGTTGTGGTGAAATAGTAAACTGAAGAAAAACAGTCAGTGTAAGACAGATCACTCTCAGCTTGATCTTTACCTCCCCAGTTCTAACAGTGGTAGTACAATATGTTTTTTAGATATGACTTTAACACTCATAAAAAAGAATTTCCTTGCCTAACTAGAAACTATAGAAACTCAAAGGAAGGAATTATAAATGCATTTGAAGACACTGATGCACTATATAAATATTAGTTCTTAAAGTTATTGCCAAAGGGTAAACAATTTGATAGATCTCTAAATAAACTTTAAATTTTAGATGAGTTTTAGATTTATGGAATAATCACAAAGATAACAGAGGTCCCATATGCTCCACAGCTAGGCCCCAATTACTAAATCTTGCATTAGTGTATTTGTCACTATCAGCTGACCAATATAGATAGATTATTATGGACTAAAATCCAGACTTTATTCAACTTTCATTAATTTTAACCTAGTGTCCTTTATCTGTTCCTGGATCCCATCCAGAATACTGTATTTCATTGTCATGTCTCCTTAGGCTCCTCTTGACTATGACAGTTTTTCTGACTTTCCTTGTTTTTGGTGACTGTGACAGTTTTAAGGAGGACTCATGAGGTATTTTGTTGAATACCCCTCAATTCAGATTTCTCTGATGTTTTCCCATTCTAGGGTACAGTTAAGGGTTTGGGAAGGATGACCATGGAGGTGAAGTGCCATTCCCATCACATCATTGGTTTATACTCTCAATATGACTTGCAAATGTTGGTATTAGCTTTATTCACCTGGCTGAAGTAGCATTTGTCAGGTTTCTTCACTGTCAAGTTACTCTTTCTTCCCTCTTTCCACACTGTATTCTTTGGAAGGAAGTGACCATAGGCAGCCTACACTTAAGGAGTAGTGAATTATGCTCCACCTCCTTGAGGGAGGGGTATCTACATAAATTATTTATAACTTCCCTCCCTGGGAGATCTGCCTTTTCTTCTCCATTTATTTAGTTATTTTATCAATATGGACACATGGATAATTACTTTATAGTTTGGGTTATAATCTGTTACTATTCATTTATTTTGTTGCTCAAATTTTTCCAGCTTTGTCCACTGGGAACTATTTCAGTTGGCTCTTGTGTTCCTTTGACATACTACCATCATTGTATATATTTGTTTTTTTGAGTATCACACCTTACTTTCTTACACTGCATAATGCTCTAGATTCATAGTTTATACTTCCTGTTCCAGTTCTTGAACTACATATTTCTTCATGGAGTATGGTCCCTTTTATTAGAAAATGGTATGAGAAACCAAGATCTGAGTGCTAAACCAAGATCTAGATGTGCTCATTATTGCTAGAATGGGTAAACAGCTTTTGATATAAAAAAATCAACATGTTACAAGCCTAGGACATCTAGTTATTCCAGAAGGCAAGGCAAATATTAAAAGGCCTAGAACTTGGGGTGCCTTGGTGGCTTGATCAGGTAAGAATCCAACTCTTCATTTCAGCTCAGGTCTTGATTTCAGGGTTGTGGGATCAAGCCCTGCATCAAGCTCCATGGTGGGTGTGAAGCCTGCTTAAGATTCTCTCTCTCCCTCTCCTGCTCCTTCCCCCACTCCCTAAAAGGCTAAAGGTCTCTGAAGGGTTTCTACTGACCAAGGATGGGACATTTTGAGAATCAAAAAAAAATTAATACAAGGCATCAAGACAATTATGCTAAAATTCATGTATGCTAAAATCCATTAGTTCATGATCTCAAAAAACAAAACAAAATAATCCTCACTGTTAACCTCTTAAGAATGGTATAATAACATATTACTCTGAAAACGGATAAGCAAAGGGAAAAAAACAAACCTACATTTAGCCTGCCATTACTTGCAAACAATACCCCATAACAACTAGTTAACAAGGCAAATTTTTCTTGGTACGAGTATTCTAGTTAATAAATAAAGAAGAAATGACAAAATTAGGATATCAGCATTTTGCAAGTACTACTGAAACAATGCCTCTAGGCAATGATTGTTAATGTCACTAAAATCATTAGGTAGAAGACTGATGGGACTATAGTATGAATATCCAAATAAAGACCCTTAACAAATTGATCAATTTTAACATCACAAAAAGGCAGAAAATCATATATACCTCCTGGTGGCTTACACGACATTCCCCATAAATTAGTACAAGAAAACCCCTCAAACTATAAGTTCCTAAACCCATACAACTAGTATAAAAAAGTACAAAACACAGAAAAACATATCAAACAACCTCCTGAGGGGTTGTCATTAGGAAAATCTATTTACCTCATAGAATTTCTCATGTTTTGGGTTTTCCTGATGCGAGGAAAACAATAAAGAGATGAGGAATCTATAGATTAAAAGATTTTTAAAAAGCATATTAACCTAATGCATGTAATGGACATTGTCCGGATCTGACTCTTACAAGTCAAAAACAAGAACAACCCAATCTTTTCTAAAAGGTACAAGAGGGATCCCTGGGTGGCGCAGCGGTTTGGCGCCTGCCTTTGGCCCGGGGCGCGATCCTGGAGACCCAGGATCGAATCCCACATCAGGCTCCCGGTGCATGGAGCCTGCTTCTTCCTCTGCCTGCGTCTCTGCCTCTCTCTCTCTCTGTGACTATCATAAATAAATAAAAGTTTAAAAAAAAAAAAAAAAAGGTACAAGAGTTGGGGTGCCTGGGTGGCTCAGTCAGTTAAGTATGTGACTCTTGATCTCAGTTCAGGTCTTAATCCAGGGTCATGAGTTCAAGCCCCACGTTGAGCTCCATACTAGGTGAGGAGCCTCCTTAAATGAAAAAATGAAAAAAAAGGTACAAGAGTTGAACAGACTTTTTACCAAAGAAAATATACAAATGGAAAATGAACATTAAAAGATGCTCAATATCATTAGTCTCTAGGAAATGCTAACTATAAGCACAGTAAGACAACTTGATACTTACTAAACGACTAACATTAACTTCTGAGAATACTTTGCACTTCTGTGTTCAAATCCCAGCTTTTCTTAGTTGATCCTTGTACTCTACTGATATAAACAAAGGAAATATAATACCTGTTCTTCTGGTGTAAGTTTTTTTTTAAAAGGTTTTATTTATTTATTTGAGAGTAAGAGAGAGCAGGCAAGTGGGGAGGAATGGGGGACGGGGAAGGGACAAGCAGACTCTGTGCAGAGCTCCATCCGTGGACCAAGATCATGACCTGAGCCAAAACCAAGAGTTAGATTAGATGCTCAACCAACTGAGCCACCCCACCCATCTCCAGTGTAAATTTCGTTCAGTATTAAGTCAGGTCCAAGAGTGTCTTCCAATAGAAACACTAATGGTCTTGACTTTCTCCTGGTGGTGACAGAAAGCCACTTCAGGCTGTTATTGTTTTTAAAATACGTATACTTTATTTAGATATCAGATAATTGCGATACATATTATACACAAAGTACTATGAGTGTTCTTTTTGAGGCTCAAGCCTGTATTTTAGTTAATATCCATTTAATCCTACAATAATGTGCCAGACAGTGCATCTCAGAAAGGGAATGATGAATATACCAGAATTATAAGGTTTAGGGGGCTGAGGGGATATATGAGATTTGAAAAAACATATTAAGTATAATTGCTTTAATTTGCTTTTAAAAATGTATTATTGAAATATAGAAAAAAGAAATATAGTAACATGCTTTAATAGATTTTTAGTCATTTCCTTTTATTATTTTTTAAAGATTTTATTCATTTATTCATGAGAGACACAGAGAGAGAGGCAGAGACACAGGCAGAGGGAGAAGCAGGCTCCATGCAGGAAGCCCGACGTGGGATTCAATCCCGGGTCTCCAGGATCACGCCCTGGGCCGAAGGCCGCACTAAACTGCTGCACCACCTGGGCTGCCCAAGTCATCTCCTTTTAAAGTTCAAATTAATATTAAAGGAAGACATAAGAGCTTTACTTTTAAAAAGACATGAGTTTTAAGAAATGCTGGCTATCACATGGAACTAAATGTTACTTGTAAAATGGTAACTTACATGCATACACAGAAAGCTCAAAACTAGTGTCACATGCATCAATTTCAATTAAAACATTTTACTATTATTTTCTTGTACTCGTATTTATCACTTCCCCAAAAAACAATTGTGAAACTATCTCACTGCATACCTTCAAATTAATTCCTCAATAAATAACACACATATCAGTTGGTAAGACACAGTATCTGAAAAAAATTGAAAATGGAAAAGAGTGTGCTAAAATAAATTCTAACAGGGGTAGCATCTCACTGTGATTTCAAGTTAGTATTCTGAATAAAAAGCATTAATCCCATAAAAATTAGCAAGTCATTACTTTCTTAAAGTCATTATTGTCTACTAGCAAATGATACTCCCCACTCCTTACATTTAGATTTGATTCTAAGTTGTAGCAGGGATTCCAACTCAAATCAAGATCTTCACACAAACCTGGACTAGACGTAGGTAGTGTTAATTTAAACCGACAGATCTGTTAGTTTCCACAATATAACTCATACATTTTATTTACTCTTGAATTTCTTTAAAACTCTTCTCAGTCTCTATAATAAATACAGAAAAGCATAAACTAAATTGTCAACCCACCATATTCACGGAATTTCAAGACATGCCAGAAAGCATCATCTGTTCTTTTCATCATACCTTGTGTTATCTAAGCTCCTGCTAAATCATATTTAGGATTCAAAATGTTCCATTCTAAAACAAGGGAGTGAACGTCCTACGCTTGGAAGGAAGTGGATAGATTACAAAAGGATCTGATTCTCAAAAGGACCCCATGGAACATAGTACCTGCAGCAGGCACTATCATCTTCACTTTGCCAAAAAAGGAAACAGATTCAGAGGGATGAATTGGCCTAAAGTACCCAATCAGCAAGGGGCAGAGCAGGGGCTAGGAGCCAGGTATTTCCATTTCTGGCCGGGGATTGTTTCCCTTCTTTAAAAATAAAGGAAGGCAGAATCACTTGACAATTCTGTTATTTGGGAACAACTACTCATCCTAGGAAAACTGTTATTTGTGAGGAATGCTTAAATTGTTTGAATTAGAAAACTGAAATTTCTGGTATAGAACTTTTGATAATCCAAAATGAGCTATACAAAAATGTTCTGAAAAAACAAACAAACAAACAAACAAACAAACAAACAAACAAACAAACTAGAAAAAACCTCAGGGCAGAACTAGGAGACGTCAGTACAAATTAAAGCAGCCTGGTGTTTACTAAAGAAAGAGAACCTCCTAACAAGGAGTGCTGTCCATTAATGAAAGGGGCTATCTCCAATAAGAGCCAGGGCACACTGAATCGGACTGAAGCAGAGGCCTGACAGCACTGCCAAGGTGACTTGGAGGTAGGTAGTGCACCTACCTGGGGGAGGTTTGCTGGTTAGGAAGGATTTCCTGGAAGGATTTGCATGTCACCACCCAACTCCAAGACTGCAAATCAACATTAACTGTGCTCCTGACATCAGTGATGATATGGCCTCAAGAACAACAAAAAAAGCCAATCTTAAGCTCATAAGCATGCTCAACTTCTACTACATTTGCCAAAGGGATATTCAATTATTTAAAAAATATTTTTTATTTATCTATTTGAGAGAGAGAGAGAAGCAGGCTTCCCACTGCAGGAAGTCTAACATGGGGCTTGATCTCAGGACCCTGGGATCATGACCTAAGCAGAAGGCAGACACTTAACAGACTGAGCCACTCAGGCGCCTCAAGGGAAATCCAATTTTTCAAAAAAGATTATTTATTAATCTGACAGAGAGTGCATGCATGCGTGCACACACGCTTGTGAGGGAGAAAGCAGGCTCTTCACTGAGCAGAGAGCCCAAAAACGTCAGGCTTGATCTCAGGACCTCTGAGATCATGACCTGAGCCGAAGGCAGACACTTAACTGACTGAGCCACTCAGGTGCCCTGGGAAATTCAATTATTAAAGTTAAATTCAATTAACTTGGCTACTTCAATTAAAAATTTATATTTTAAACATAATAATCTTGTCAACCAGGTGTGTACTATAGTCATCGTTTACATTTAATCTACTATATTAATTTTCAAGATGTTCAATTCTCAGAGCAGTTAAGACAGCAGGATTTTCAACATCCTGATCTTTAAAATCCCTCCCTTTTAGCCCAGCACATCTAGCATTTGGTCAGGAAATGGCACTGCTCCAAACACACTGCTGCCACCTTTGATCCGTAGCCAAATTTGCTTGGCTAGCAGCTGAAGATAGAACCTTAGCTCATCATCTGACAGCCCAACTATCAACGCAGCCCCAAGCATGCTCTCAACTCCGAGTGAGCAGAGCAAGGCCAGAAGAGAGAGCCTGTTCTCAGCTGACAACAGAAAATCTGAGTGCTAATCTGAACTTTAGCATTCTGCTTCTTCATTTTGTTTGAAATATCAAGACGGCCTAGTAATTTCTAAGGAATCTTTTAGATCTAGTATGTTAGGTTCTATCTGGTCAAGTACTAAACACATATAACATGCCTGTTTCTGACTGCAATATCCTGCAACTCCTAAATATTTGCCACCTAAGAAAAAAATCTAGCACATTCATCATGGCATGTATGTGGGTGGGGCAGGAGGTGGGTGGGGAGATGATGGGAGAGGGGAGAAGTCAATGAATACTGGAGTAAGATTTCAACTGAAAGTTGGTATGCTATTTGTTAATAATTCAAGAGTTACATGTAATTTAAGTTTCTATGCATCATATCACATTGCATGTAATAGTTACCTTTCTGTGTCAAGCTGATGGGGCCCCTCTGGATTTTGGAAGCAACATATTCTTCATTTGGATGTGATACTCTGGACTATTTACCTAGTGGCCCAAAAAGCTGCTAGTTTGGAGTGGGACCCAGAACAAGAGACTACACAACAGGTCCAGGCTGCTGTGCAAGCTACTCTGCTCTCAGGCAGGGGCCAGAGATTCCAGCACATTCAATGGCACCTGAAATGTCACAGCAGACAGGGATCCCGTCTGGAGCCTTTGGCAGGGCCCCAGAGGTGAGGAATAAAGCAGGCTCTTAAGATTCTGGAGCAAAGCCTTGCCACCCCCCTCCAGATAACTACTCTCCTTGTGAGAAACAGCTTAGTGGAAGCCTAAATGCTTATCCATGGGCCCCAAGTTAGGTGGTGACACCCGAGCTGCCCATTGTAAAATTGGGTATTATCTGACCCATCGGGCCATGAAGTTGGGCACACATGGCAGCACTCCATCATCAAACGCAAGTGGTACATATATGATCAGGCCCGAGCAGGCCCTATGGGCACAAAGAAGTTACCCAAATGCCCAGAGTCCCCACTACCGCTACACCATCTTCTCTCTCCTAGCCTGACCTGTGGCTGCATGGAGAGTTCTCAAAGATCAGCTGACAGAGGGAGAGAAGACTCGGGCCTGGTTTATAGATGGTTCTGCAAGGTCTTCAGACACCACCTGAAGCAGACAGCCCCAGCACCACAGCCCCTCCCCAGGAATCCCTAAAGGACACGGTGAAGGGAAATCCTCCCAGTGGGCAGAACATCGAGCAGTGCACCAGGCTGTTCACTTCGCTTGGGAAGAGAAACGGCCTCGCGGGTGTTGATCTATTCATTCTTGGGCTGAGGCCACGGTTTGGCTGGATGGTCAGATACCTGAAATCAACTGGACTACTGGTGAGAGAGAAATCTGGGGAAGTGGAATGTGGATAGACCCGTCCTCAAAAAAGTGAAGATATTTGTGTCCCATAAATGCCCACCAAAGGGTGACCTCGGCAGAAGAGGATTTTAATAATGGATTTTAATAAAGTGGATAGGATGATTCATTCTGTGGACACCAGTCAGTCTCTCTCTCCAGCCTCCCTGGTCACATCCCGGTGGGTTCATGAACAAAGTGCCATGGTGGCAGGGATGGAGGTTATGCGTGGGCTCAGCAACATACACTCCACTCACCAAGGCTGACCTGGCCACGGCCACTGCTGAGTGCCCAATCTGCCAGCAACAGAGACTAACACTGAGCCCCAATATTGTGCCATTACCCCAGGGAGATCTGCCAGCTACCTGGTGGCAAGTTGATTACACTGGACTGCTGCCATCGTGGAAAGGGAAGTATTTTGGTCTTACTGAAACAGACATTCTGGATATGGATTTGCCTTCCCTGCACACAGTGTTTGAGTAAAAACTACCAACCACGGATTTGTAGAATGCCTTATCCACCACCATGGTATTCCACATTGCACTGTTCTGATGAAGAAACTCACTTTACAGAGGGCCCATAATCATGAAATTCACTGGTCTTACCATGTTCCACATCATCCTAAAGTAACCAGTTCTACAAAAAGTGAAATGGACTTTTGAGGGCTCAGTTACAGTGCCAGCGAGGTGGCAATACCTCACAGGGCTGGGACAAGGTTCTTTAAGAGGTTATGGATGCTGTGAATGAGTGTCCAACGTATGGTGCTGTTTCACCCCCAGAGCCAGGATTCACAGTCCAGGAATCGAGAAGTAGAAATGATAGTGGCACCATACACTATTACCTCTAGTGAAGCACCAGCAAAATACTGCTTTCTATTTCCACAACCTCATGTTCTGCTGCTTCCAAAGACAAGAATGCTGCCACCAGGAAACACAACAATCCCACTAAACTGGAAGTGAAGATGGCCACCCAGCCAGTCTTGGGCTCCTTATGCCTAGGAATCGACAGGGACAGAAGGGAGTTCTTGTGCCAGCTGGGTGACTGGTCCTCACTACCAGGGGAAAGTGAGCTGCTACACAGTGGAAGGGTGAATGGGAGGAGGAGGATGTCCTATTGGTTCTGGCTCTGCAGAACCATGACTAATACACTGCCTAACGTCAGAATCACAAACACACTTTGTTCTAAATTTCTGACTGCTCCCCATCTGGCTCAATATTTATGCTTTAAGTTAAAATACCTTAAAATTTTTGTCAAATATTTATTATAATTTCCCCCCTTTAATCTTTTTTTCCTAACTATGAAAGTAGTAAATATACACTAAGCAAAATTCAGACATTACAGAAAAAACAAACAGAAAATGCCTTGAAATTCAGTACTTCCAAAATGACTGTCTTAACTATTAGGCACATTCCTCCAGATTCATATTTTATGTTCCTTGTTGAACAGACAGATGTACATGATACTTTAATCCAAATAAACGTGCAGTCATCCTCCCCTAAATGCTAGCTAGGTTCCTCACATCCCCTCCCAGGGACTGCATTCCCTGTCAACATCTCTCCACACATGAATATGTTTTCAAATGATTTCCCATTTCTGTATTTTGTATTTAAGATAACCCACACACTCAGGGGCAGAAAGCACACTCTTCCCCCACCTCTCCCCACATCAGAGCCCCCGCACCCCACCCCACCCCCGGTACTAGGAAGAGGTAGCCCCCTTAGTAAAAGTTCTTAATTAACCAACTCGGGCATCCTGGAGGAAACTGACAGGAGCCGCCCTTAGTGAGACCACTGCGTGACCTTCAGTAGATCCTTGGATAGTTTTCCTAAAGGGCTGTCCCAACTGAGAGCTCCTCGGGGCTCCTGGAGCTGGCATGGCTTTTGATTAGATGAGAGCCCGTAAGGGAGGGCAGGGCTTCCCAGCATTCTCAACTGGCAGCAGCATGAAGGCACGAGCCAGCTGTTACTGATTGCCATCTGGGAGCACATCGGTAACAGCATACACAGAGGACCAACTTCCATGTGTAAGTTGTAGCTGAGCTGACCTCCCACAGGAAGCTTCCCTTGCCCACGTGCCTGGTGCTCCATCTCTCAGCTACCCTCCAACCCAGCCAAGTCCTCTTGGGGGGTATACCATGCTGGGCCATCCCTACCCCAGGGGCAATGTTCAGCAATGTCAACAGTATTGGAGGGGAAAAGATAGTGCATGACAGAGTCACGGGTCGGTTTTTTTTTTTCTTTTATTCAGTCGGCAGATAGTGTTCACCATGCTTACTGTTACAAAACTGTAGCATTTGGGGGGGGGGGGAAGACTTCACCATTTTAAATATTATTGTTGGAATCTCCTTGATGCCTTGAAAACAGCATTTCAGTTTTTTAAAGGCATGGTTATTAAGAAGAAAATGCCATATGCTAGACATGAATCAGGAGCGCCTGGGTGGATCAGTCAGTTAGGCGTCTGCTTTTGGCTCAGGTCATGATCCCAGGGTCCTGGGATCGAGCCCTTCATCAGGTTCCCTGCTCAGTGGAGAGCATGCTTCTCCCTCTCCCTGTGCTTCTCCTTCTCCCTGTGCTGTTCCCTCTGCTTGTGACTGTCAAATAAAAAAATAAAATCTTAAAAAAAAAAAAAAAAAAGGAAGACAAATCATCTACAGGAGGTCAACTGAGAACTAGGTTTTAAGTGATATCTGTGCTTCTGAAGCTCCTGGTAGCTCAAAAGAATTTTATTTAACTTGTCCTCATGATATCCATGGTCTTCAAAACTTTCTCATTTTGCATATAAGACAAAATACTCAAAAGTTTTATCGAAGGCCTTCCTGTGATTTCTGCAGAGCTGGCACTGAGATTCAGGCTTCTAAGTAACAGTCCAGAACACAATACTGCTTTTGAGTGATTAGTTTCAACCACAATGAGATACAGATTGAGATTGAGGCACTTTTACAAAAATCAGATGGTCACTCAGAATTAAAAAGGAGTCATGTACATTTGAAAAAAATGAAACAAATAGAAGACGGGAGTGTGGAGGTACAGTCCCCATGTCCTAGGGCATTTCCACATACAGTGAAAGTTTGAAGATGAGCACTTGAAATGAAATACCTGAGAAGGCCTGGCTCAGGCCACCTACAGATCAGAGGATGAGTCATTAAGGCAATGAGAGCTGCCCCTCCACATTCTCGCCTGCACCCTAGAGCAGGGCTTCAGGCCACAGGGGCACTTCCCAATGAAAGAGGCCCCCCATAGCTCCGCCTCTTGTCACTCACCGTCTGACATTTGCTTTTTATTTTGGGGGTTGTGAGATACTTCAAACTTACAGCCCAGAACAAGATCAACAGATAAAAGTAAATAGTGCAGACACACACACTCGCTATGTTTTATGCAGTACTTGTTCATTTCCAGGGAAAAACAGCAACTACCTATAGCTTTTTTCAATCCAGAGGCCTTAGTTTCTGCTTACTTCAATTCACAGCTGAGAACACCATATTGTTCCATCATGTTTCTGTGCGAAGAACTGAAATGTCATCATTCTTTTTAAGTTATACAATACAGAGAAATACACAAAATAAATATGAGTCTTGGGATCCCTGGGTGGCGCAGCGGTTTGGCGCCTACCTTTGGCCCAGGGCGCGATCCTGGAGACCCGGGATCGAATCCCACATCAGGCTCCCGGTGCATGGAGCCTGCTTCTCCCTCCGCCTGTGTCTCTGCCTCTCTCTCTCTCTCTCTCTCTCTCTGTGACTATCATTAAAAAAAAAAAAAAAAAATGAGTCTTAAAGGAAAAAACCCCAGTTGTGCTTCTTATCAAATTCAAGTATGAGTCTTTCATACTTCGAAAGGCTAGGAATGAAATTCTGAATTACCAAAACTATTATCAGGATGATATAAGTCATTTCCAATTCAATTCTTTCCAAGTACTGGGTTGGTGAGACCACAGAATTAATATGCAAGTGATACTGGCTATGTCTCAATTAAAATGTATAAGAGAGGGATGCCTGGGTGACTCAGTCGGTTAATCAATTGACTTGATTTTGGCTCAGGTCATGATCTCAAGGTCCTGAGATCCAGCCCCGAGTCAGGCTCCATGCTCAGCAGCGAGTCTGCTTGAGGATTCTTCATCCCCTCCCCTTGCATTTTCTCTCTTTCTCTCATATATATATATAAATCTTTAAAAAAAAATGTATAAGAGGTACTGGAGGAGCCCAAAGTACTTCTTACATTTATGGAGCATTTACTCTATGCTAGACACCACGCTGGAGCCAGAGAGGGAGCTAAGTACAGCACTTTGCTCACATACCCAGAAGTGCTCTGGACAGGGAGACTAGCAGGTAAATACTCAACAGTGAGCTCTGCACGAGATGCTAGGATAAATATACACAGAGAGCTCTGGGAGCAGCAGAGAGAAAATGTGGGAAAGCTTCCTTAGTCACATGTCTCTTCAAGAAAGGCATTTTTAGCTGTCTCAAACCACGGAGAGCCAGGAGGACTTCAGCACTCTGTGCTAAAACCCGAATTGTCTAGACTTCCTTCAACAGGCAAGAGACTTCCCTCCTGTCCAGTGCTCCTTTTTAGAGTGAGAATTGGGGTGGGCTTGCTAATAGCCGCAAAGAGAACATTTTTACACATTCTCGGATGTATTTAACACTCAGGGTTCCCCACTTAAAATGTATCTTAGTGTTTTAATTTTCTGTTCTGTTTCTGTTATGTTTCTGTGCTTCTACAGTGTAACTTAATACTAGCTTCCAGTCAATAATCTGAGTTACCTGAATTCTTTCTTAACCTAAATTCCATTTTAGCAACTATGTAATTACATTTAGTTCTATGTTACCATTTATTAAAGCTTCACTTTTTTCCCATTATTTCATACATATCTGTAGCCTGTTGATAGATGCAAACATCAATTCTTTTTGCTTCAATTTTTTTTTAAAGATTTTATTTATTTATTCATGAGAGGCACAGAGACAGAGAGAGAAGCAGAGACACAGGCAGAGGGAGAAGCAGGCTCCATGCAGGGAGCCAGACGTGGGACTCGATCCCGGGTCTCCAGGATCAGGCCCTGGGCTGAAGGCGGTGCTAAACCGCTGAGCTACCCGGGCTGTCCAACATCAAATTATCAAAGCCAGCTTGGATGGTCAAAGAATTCAGCCACCTCTAAACCAAAAACAGGGAGTCAACTGTATTCCATCACAAGTACTAATAATCAAGAGGGACACGCGACTAACCTCCCTGAGCCTCAATTCCTTCATCTATAAAACAGGAAGACCAGCACCTGAGAGGATAGCTGCAAAGAGTAAAACTGCTACAGAGAATAATAATCATCATTCCTTCTGGATTCACCAGAAGTGGGTGTACAGCACATTTCATTTAATCCTCATGCAAAACTGCTAGGGGGTCATTAGGACTACCCCGGTTGTAAAACTGAGAAAACAGTGGTTAAAAGTGCTCATTAATTTGCCCCAAATCTCTGCAAGTGGGTACAGAGCCAGGGAGGACACTGGTTGGTCAGACTCCAAAACCCATGCTACATACAAAAATTAACTCAAAATGGATTAAAGACTTGAATTTATGACCTGAAACCATAAAACTCCTAGAACAGAACATGGGCAGTAAGCTTTTTTACAGCAGCCTTGGTGATGATTTTTTGGATTTGATTTTAAAAACCAGGGCAACAAAAGTAAGAACAAGTAAATAGGACATCAAACTAAAAAGATTTTGCACAGCAGAGGAGGTCATTAATACAATGAAAGGCAACCGGTTGAATGGGAGAAATATTTGCAAATCATGTACCTAACAAGGAGTTAATATCCAAAATATATAAACTCCTACAACTCAACAGCAAAAAAATAATAAAAAAATAAAAATTAAAATGTAAAAAAAGGATATCTAATTAAAAAACAAGCAGAAGATCTGAATAGATATTTTTTCCAAAGAGCCACAGATGGCCAATGGACACATGAAAAGGTGCTCCACATCGCTATTCATCAGAGAAATGCAAATCAAAACCACACTGAGATGTCACCTTATACCTCTTATAATGGCTAGACTCAGAATGACAAGAAATAACAAGTACTGATAAGGATGTGGAGAAAAGGGAACCCTTGGGCGCTGTTGGTGGGAATGCCAACTGGTGCAGACATGATGGGAAACAGTACAGTGGTTCTTCAAAAAATTAAAAATAGAATTATCATATAATCCAGCAACTGTCCTTCTGAGTAGTTATTTGAAGAAAAAGAAAACACTAATTCAAAAAAAAAAACTACACTTCTATGTTTACTGTAGCACTATTTGTAACAGCCAAGATATGGAAATAAGGCTAAGTGTCCATCGATGGATGAATGAACAAAGACGATACTGTACATATACAATGGAATACTATTCAGTCCCCTAGCCCCCAAGAATAAAACCTTGCCATTTTTGACAACAGGGATAGACCTTGAGGGTATTATGTGAAATAAGTCAGTTGGAGAAAGACAAATATCATATGACCTCACCTACATGTGGAATTAAAACAACAACAGCAATAATACAGAAGCACTACAGAAAAAGAGAACAGATGAGTGGTGGCCATGGGATTGCTGGGTGGGCAAAATAGATGGAGAGGGTCAAAAGGTACACCAACTTCCAATTACAAAGTCATAGGGATGTAATGTACAGCCTGTGACTGTAGTTAATAATACTGTGTTGCCTATTTGAAAGTGGGTAAGAGAACAGATATTAAAAGTCCTGAGACACACAAAAAGGGTTTTTTGTACTATACACAGCAATGGATGTTAACTAGGCTTATCGTGGTGATCATTTCACGATATATACAGGTACTGAATCATCATGTTGTATATATGAAACTAGTATGTCAGTTATACCTCAATAAAAAAAAATCTCCCCATTAATTTACTTCACTAACCTTAGAAAAGCTTATAAATAAAATTCTTTAATCTGGTAAACTTTATCAAAATGGTATTTCTTAATAAATTAACACAGTTAAATGCTGATTAGTAACTACTGTATCTGTTGAACATAATCCATGGTGTACACCTGAGGCTGCCAGACTGTTCGGCAACATCTATAAAATGCTAGGGCCATCCTTCTCCAGTCCTAGAATCTGAGAAGCCTGGTTAGAATTACCCACAGTGACAAGGCTGACAAGCAAGCCAGAGAGAGAAGATAAAAACTCTCACTTTCAACTCCTTTTGGACTATCCTTTCATCAAAATCCACATAAAAGTTAAAGAGCTCTGAGTATAATGTAAGGGTTTCAAGTTCAGATGCTGAAGTCAGACAAATTTGCAAGAATATACTAACTTGTGGCTTTGAATAAGCCCCATCCACAGAGAGAGATGATGAGGAAGAAATTTGTTTTAAGTACCTGACACACAGAATGATCTGAATGAATGTGTTTATGATCTCTTATAGGAACACCCACAGAGCGCCAGACCTCCCCAGGGCAGGACGTGCCAGGCGCTCTCGGGCAGTGTGCTCTGAGGCCAGCAACCACTGCCATGAGTTCTCACACTTTGCCTGGCAAACCCTAGGTGACTGCATGTGGTCCTCGTCCAGCACCATGGGCATCGTCTGAGAGTCTGTAGAATGCAGAGTACCAGCTGAACTCCGACCCAGGGAATTAGAATCCACATGTCACAGGTATTTCCTACGTGTGCATGTAAGTGTGAGGCAGTGTACTACAGGAGAACTCAAAGTCCACATCAGCGGCTGTCATGTCACATGAAACGCTAGAGCAGTTCACTGAGGAGCAAAGGCAGGTGCATCCTTCTGCGGGTCACCATAGTACCTACTCAGCATCAGTAAAAAGGTCCCAGATGAAGGCTGCTAAGGGGGCACATTTAAGCTCATGGGGCCATTCCTTGCCAAGAATCAGCCCATCTTCTCTTTTGCCCTTTCTCGTTACTTCAAAAGTCCTGGGACAAACTGCCAGCTGCTCAGATTCTCAAAAAATTAGGGATCACTCTAGACAACAACAAAACTGCGGCAGAGGAAAACTGCTATTTCCAAAGCAAACATCAATGCCCATAAGAGGAAGGAGGCAGCAGGGACATAGCTAGGCTCACACACCCACATGCGCACCTGCACACACTTGTCTAGGATGTTTCCTACTCTCTGCCTGACAGTGGGAAGGCAGAAATTGCCTGAGCCTCAGACTAATACACTGGCTTGCCAATGAGGGAGTAGCCACGTCAACATATCTTTTTGTTTGTTTGTTACCAAAACAAATGTCAGTTCACCGAGAGGACATGCTGGCTTTGTAATTTTGTTAAGGTACTTAAAATAAGAAAATTCAATATGTGAAGTGTCCTAATGGAAAACTTTCATTGAGTCTGTTCAGGTGGTTTCACAAATGAGAAGTGTTTTGTCTTGCTCTGGCAGGAGGGTAAGCATCAGCTGAGTACCCATATAAGTTGTTGTCTGCTATGGTTACCCCTCTGTGAAAGGCACTCTTTTTCCAGAAGAAGCATTTACACTAATGTGCCCTCTGGCCTCATCATATAAGGGTAGCCCTCAAAAACCTCAGTGGATAGGTACTAAGCCAGTGACCTGCAGGGAGCTACATGAAGTCTGGCACTCTATTCAGTGGTCACAATGGGTGTTTGGGAGGCAGAAAGTGAGCTTGCAAACCAGGAGCCTGTGTGCTACAGCTTAGGCTGGAGAAATGGTGAAAGCCTTCCTACACGTGGTCTCTAGGTAATCTGTGTGTTGATCTTGCACTGACTGATTAAAGACTGCAAGTTCCAAAAGTATCAGCCCTAGTATCTGCTGAAGAAGTCCTAGAAGGACTTTGACTATTGTGTTGGGGGCACTAGGTACCTGTAAAGTCACCACTCTGATGGGGTTCAGGTCATACTACTCCCAAATATGGCACATTAACATACTGAATTTATTTTTTTTAAAGATATTATTTCTGGGATCCCTGGGTGGCGCAGCGGTTTGGCGCCTGTCTTTGGCCCAGGGCGCGATCCTGGAGACCCAGGATCGAATCCCACATCGGGCTCCCGGTGCATGGAGCCTGCTTCTCCCTCTGCCTGTGTCTCTGCCTCTCTCTCTCTCTCTCTCTCTCTCTCTCTCTGTGACTATCATAAATAAAAAAAAAAAAATTATAAAAAAGATATTATTTCTTTTATTCATGAGAGATATAGAGAGGCAGAGACATAGGCAAAGGGAGAAGCAGGCTCCCTGCAGGGAGCCTGATGCGGGACTCAATCCCAGGACCCCGGGATCATGAGCTCTAGGTGAAGGCAGCTGCTCAACTACTGACTTACCCAGGTGCCCCCATACGAAAATTTTAAATTGAAGGCATCTGAAAAATGGCGGGTGCAGAAAAGACCTTCTGACCTTCTCCCCATGAAGGCGGTCATGGGAGAGGTGCCCATCCTGTGCCCACAGGACAGAAGCATCCTTATCTCTGAAGATGGAAGAATGTGAGAGGAATCTGAACACACAGGCTAAATTTCCCCCAGTTAACTAAACTGAGCTCAAGGCCCACTACTTTCCACTCTTCATCAAACTTAGCTTTCAAAACATAGGTTAAATCACTTCTTTAGGGCTTATTTCCTTAGAAAGACTCTTCTGTCATGTAAAACTTACATTAAATAAAACCTATATGCTCTTCTCTTGTTAATCTATCCTTGTTAAGAGATCCAGCTGGGAATTTAAGATGGGTAGAGGACAACTATTTATCTTCCGTACCATCCACTGGGCTGCTAGGGCCTGAGGGCATAAAGCCCAGCACAAATACCTGATAGTATTCTGGGGCTAGATCTGCCTCCCAATGCCCTGCATAACATCTATATATTTTGGACTTTCAGAATATTGACTTTCAAATTTTCACAATAAATGAAAAAAACAGGGGCCACCAGTGTTTACTGCAGTAACACCACTGCAAATCCCTGTCTAAAAGCAGGCCTAAAATAGCACAGGTTTATTTCTTGATCAGGCTTCATATCCACACTGTCTTCACGTAGCTCGGCTGGCACAGCCTCTAGGACCTGTGTCACCACCAACTCCAGGGGAAGTGGGAAGCGGGAGTGGGAAATCAGGCAGAGCTTCTCAGGTTCTGCACATACTTCACTGGACAAGGCGAGCTAACTGAAAACATTTAACTTGAGGAGAAAGGGGAAGGGCGATCCTGCTGTGTCCCTGGACGGAGAACTGAGGTGTTATGTGCCAGCGCAGTAGTTACCACTCTTGCCCAGATCCCAGAAGGCACTTTGGACTCCAGCCTGGGCTGACCCATGCCTCTCAGGGTTATGCTGAGACGCATATGTCCACACTCAGGGCAGTCTCCATTGTCTGTCAAAATGAACAGCACCCTTGCTCCAGGATTCTTCAAGTACTATTTCCCATGGACTCCTTCTGGTTGTTCTCCATTTGGTTGTCAGTGTCCACCTAAAATTCATCTTATTGTTGAATATTGCCCCTGCTGAGCCAACACATTCTCACTTTTCCTAATTACATCAGCTATTCAATCCTATCATGAACCACTTTCTTCAATCCCTAGTCAATGTAACATAAAAACAAAGCAACCTGACACCATACCACCTCCAACTGTGCTCCCATCAGATTACAGACACAAAGCAGGCTCAACCAATTTTTCCAGGATTCTGAATGTCTGTGCTTAAGAAAAATATGTGTACGTTTCTTGTAGGAAGTTAAAACAATTAAGTTTTTTTAAGGAAAAAAAAAACCTCTCTTACTTGTGAAAAATATACTTAAGTGAACTATCTTAAATTACATCACCATGTATGTGTATGTTTATACACAAAGGCAGTCTGCAAGGAGATAGCCCAGTGTAAGCAATGGTTACCTCTAGGAGATGGGATTACAAAAGGTCTCCATATTCTTCCTGGTATGCATTTTTTACAAAATAAATAGATTTCTAAATTTCATACATATGATTACATAAAAATTAGAAAAACTATTAAATTTGGCTCCTTTAGTGTAGTTTCAAAGGATCTAGTTCATAATTATGAATTCCTTTTCTATATTGAGTTGACCCTTGAACAACATGGGGGTTAGGAGTACTAACCTCCTGTGCAGTCAAAAACCCATGTGTAACCTTTTTTTTAAAGATTATATTTATTTATTCGACAGAGATAGAGATAGAGAGAGGCAGAGACACAGGCAGAGGGAGAAGCAGGCTCCATGCAGAAAGCCTGATGTGGGACTCAATCCCAGGACTCCAGGGTCACGCCCTGGGCCGAAGTCAGGCGCTAAACCAGGGATCCCCCCACGTGTAACTTTTGAGTCACTTAAAGCTTAACTACTAATAGCCTATTGTTGATCAGAACACTTACTGATAACATATTTGATTAACACATATTTTATATATGTATTATATACTGTATTCTTACAATAAAGAAAACATTAAGAAAATTGTAAGTGAAAATACATTTACAGTACTGCACTGTATTTATAAAAAGAAAAGAAAAAAGTCTGCATCTAAGTGACCCACACAGTTCAAACCCATGTTGTTCAAGGTTTAGCTGTGTTACCTCTTCAACTCTTTTTAAAGTGTTGCACCTGATATAAAGAAAGCAAAAGTTGATTACCACAGTACCCATCTGATTTGTAAAAATGAACCTGTCTCGGGATCCCTGGGTGGCGCAGCAGTTTGGCGCCTGCATTTGGCCCAGGGCGCGATCCTGGAGACCCGGGATCGAATCCCACGTCAGGCTCCCGGTGCATGGAGCCTGCTTCTCCCTCTGCCTGTGTCTCTGCCTCTCTCTCTCTCTCTCTGTGCGACTATCATAAATAAATAAAAATTTGGGATCCCTGGGTGGTGCAGCGGTTTGGCGCCTGCCTTTGGCCCAGGGCACGATCCTGGAGACCCGGGATCGAATCCCACATCGGGCTCCCGGTGCATGGAGCCTGCTTCTCCCTCTGCCTGTGTCTCTGCCTCTCTCTCTCTCTGTGACTATCATACATAAATAAATAAAAAATTAAAAAAAAAAAAGAGAGAAGTTCTGTGAGGGGAACCCGCGATCATTCTTAAACCACCGATACATTAATGACAAACTAAATTAGAGGATAAACTGATAATTTAAAAAAAATAAAATAAAATAAATAAATAAATAAATAAATAAATAAATAAATAAATAAAAATTAAAAAAAAAATGAACCTGTCTCAAAAAAGGCACACAGAATTAAGCTTTCTGCAAACGTTTCTTAATCATCTGACTGAACTGCCTAAAAGCAAGGATGATTCTTGGCAAGAATATACAAGTGATGAAGTCGGCATAAGAACGAGACAAAAGGGAAGAGAGAAGCAGGCTCCACTCTTTCCATGACAGATGTGACAGGATGGGCTAGAAGAAGGAGAGGAGATGCCACTAATAGTAGTAACAACGGCAGCAGCTGAGGGCACCAGGTCAGCACTCTGCCTGGGCTCTTGGCTAACCATATCGCATGCATTTTCTCATTTACATTCTCATTCTTCTACTAGAAGAATCATTATTACCCTTACTTTTAGCAATGAGAATATGGAGCAGAGGAAGATGTCACAATCTGCCCAAGGCCTCACAGCTGCCGTGGGCCAGAGCCATGATGCAAAACCAGCAATCTGTATACCTCACCATATCACATTTCGGGTCAACTCCAGGAAGACCGAGCAAAGTAGAGAAATATCAAACCACAGCATATCCAGTGTACTACAGAGTTGTACAGGTATAACATCTTTAAACACTGACAATTTTCCAAGCTTCGAGGCAACAGTAGAAAATCAGAGAAAAACAGCAAACCTACTATAGAGACATATGCATGCTCCTGTTCAGATTCGCAATGGACACCCCAGCTTCTCTGTGTATAGCTCTCCTGTATTCCACAAGGGAGGGAGTGACTCCTCACCCACTCATGTGCTTGTGCCAGTGTGCCACATCACTGTGCCTCCCTGCCAGCTGGCTACAGGAAGGATCCTCACACAGGCTGCCCAACCAGGCCTTCTACACAAATGCTCAAGGTGACTGCTCCTAGGAGAATGTGACATGGCAGCCCTGGGGGACAGAGTGTCTATCTTCTACCTGGCTCTGTGAGTTGTTGGTGTCATAGAAGCCCGGGGCTATCAAAAAACACTTACTGTGTACTTACTGTGTTTCTTCAACAAGTGGTGCTGGAGGCACCTGGTTGGCTGCTCAGTTGGTCAAGCAACTGCCTTCAGCTCAGATCATGAGCTCCAGGTCCTGGGATCGAGACTCACATTGGGCTTCCTGCTCAGTGGGAAGTCTACTTCTCCCTCTCTCTCTGCCCTCCCCTACCCCCCAACTTGTGCTCTCGCTCTCTCTCTCTGTCTGTCGAATAAATAAATAAAATCTTTAAACAAAAACAACAACAGGGGATCCCTGGGTGGCTCAGTGGTTTGGCGCCTGCCTTCGGCCCAGGGCTTGATCCTGGAGCCCCGGGATCAAGTCCCACATCGGGCTCCCTGCATGGAGCCTGCTTCTCCCTCTGCCTGTGTCTCTGCCTCTCTCTCTTCTTTTCTGTGTCTCTCATGAATAAATAAAATCTTTAAATAAATAAACAAATAAAAACAACAAAAAACAAGTGGTGTTGAGAAAACTGGACAGCTATATGCAAAAGAATAAAACTAGACCACTTTCTTACAGCACACACAAAAATAAATTCAAAATGTTTTAAAGATCTAAATATAAGACATGAAACCATTAAAATCCTAAAAGAACATCGGCAGTAACTTCTTTGACATTGGCCATAGCAACTTCTTCAATATATGTCTCCTGAAGCAAGAGAAACAAAAGCAAAAATAAACTACTGGGGCTATATCAAAATTAAAAACTTCTGCACAGCAAAGGAAATAATCAACAAAACTAAAAGGCAACCTTGGAATAAAAGATATGTGCAAATGACATAGCTGATAAAGACCTAGTATCCAAAAAATATAAAGAACTTAAAAACTCAACACCAAAAAAACAAATAACCCGATTAAAAAATGAAAAGAGGGATCCCTGGGTGGCTCAGCGGTTTAGCGCCTGCCTTTGGCCCAGGGCACGATCCTGGAATCCCCGGATCGAGTCCCACATCGGGCTCCCGGCATGGAGCCTGCTTCTCCCTCCTCCTGTGTCTCTGCCTCTCTCTCTCTATGTCTATCATGAATAAATAAATAAATAAATCTTAAAAAAAAAAAAAAACGAGAAGACACGAACAGACATTTCTCCAAAGAAGACATATGATAGCTAAAAGACACATTATTATTTTTTCTTTTTTTAAAAAGATTTTATTTATTCATTCATGAAGACAGAGAGAGAGAGAGAGACAGAGAGAGACAGAGAGAGAGAGAGAGAGGCAAAGACACAGGCAGAGGGAGAAGCAGGCTCCAAGTGGGGAGCCCGACGTGGGACTTGATCCCAGGTCTCCAGGATCAGGCCCTGGGCTGAAGGTGGCACTAAACCTCTGAGCCACCGGGGCTGCCCCCCCTTTTTTTTTTTCATTATTATTATTCTAAGCGAAGCAAATCTGTCAGAAAAAGACAAATACTATATGATTTCACTCATAGGTGGAATTTAAGAAATAAAACAAACAAGGGCAAAAATTAAGAGACACACACACACACACACACACACAAAAAGCAAGAAACAGACTCAACTACAGAAAAGACCCTCCTGGTCACCAGAGGGGAGGAGGTTAGGGAGCTGCAGGAAACAGGTGATGGGGACTAAGGAGGGGACTTGCTGTAATGAGCATAGGTTGTTGTATGGAATTTTACACTGAAACTAATATAACACTGTATGTTAACTAACTGAAATTAAAATAAGAACTTAAAAGAGCAGCAAGAAATAACAAAAAAGGGGGATTGCAATGAAAAAAACCCCATATACTGTGGAAGAAACTGTGGAACAGAATATAATCAACACATAGAGAAAGCAGGGCTGAAGAAACCACCTAAGTGTGCAGACCCAGGGCATTTCAGTTACGAGGGGCAATAATCTTCTATTTTTGGTTAAGGTCAGATTTATCCAACTCTCAATCAAAAGAAATATAACTAATGCTGACTGAAACTGCTAAATTAGTAAATTTAAAAGTTAAACAAGAAAAAAATGTGTCTACCAAATATAACAAAGAAGAGAAAATGGCACATTAAATAAATTAGGGGAAATGCTAATTTTCCTAGTAAGCAAAGAAATACAAATTTAAACAGATCAGTTGGGTGGCAGTATGGGATAGTGACTGGTTTGCCCATCCCAACGTGTTCCCTTAGTCAGGACTGGCCAACGAGATGGAATCAGAAATCTGCTGAAACCACCTCATCCTGCCTTCTCCTGCCTTTACCCTTCATGTGGTGGAGTGAGCAGCAGCCAGCTTGTGACCAGGAGGAAAAGGCCAAGAGAACTGCAGATTTTCCTCGGATTCTGAAAAATGACAGCAGCCACTTGCCTTGGGGCTTCCTATAATTTGATTCAAATTCCTAATTTATGTAAGTTACAGTTAGGTAGATACGGTTATTTCATCCAACAGGTATTACTGAGTGCCTGCCACATTCCAGGCACTAGTCTAGGCTCTAGGAGTACAGAGTGAACACAACAGAGGAAGCCTGCCCTTGTGGAGCTTCCTACACCACAAAGGAAAGCAGGACAGGTAATACAAAGTGTTTATTCACAAGCAACAATAACAACAAAAGGTAATTGTAAGATCCACATCCAGCCCTGGCAAAGACACTGCTACCCTCAAACAGCAATTCATACTGGAAAGTGAGCAGGCCGCGTGCATAAAGATGTCCATTCCCACCCCTCAGTGTCCCTAACCCAGGAATTCCAGGTCCTCTACACCATGTGTGGAAATACATCTGGAAGCCACTGCCATCCAGTATTTCTAGTCTATTTTAAATATTATCTTAAGGAGAAACACAGTGTTGATAAGAGAAAAATACATTGAAAAGTATTCACTAAATTTGCCTTTGTATGTTTAAATTTCCTAACAGAGCCCTCATAAATTACAGATGATTCTAAACAATTGCTACTGATTACTTGGCTTAAATCACAACTCCTTAATCCTTGTCTGGGGGCATGAGGTTCTTTATACGTGCAATTACTAAAAGGAAACAGAATGATGGATATAATGACCTTGCTGTACACAGGCTGTACTTGTTAATTAAGTTTTTCAAGATATATCCATAGTACCCCATTTCATAATAAAATACTTTATAGTTTTCGTTTTAAATTTTACAGAAAGAAACAAATAAGCAGTACTCTTATCCCCTACCTGCCTCCTAATCATCAATATACACACAAATACTACCCAAGGAAAGAAATCTTTATAACATTAAAGTTGCGTCCACCCTATTTATTATAAATATTTCTCTTTTATTCCTATATTAAACACAGTACCCATGCAAAATAAAATAAATATACTTAGCTGAACGAAATTCTACAGTCTTGAGTTTTCAATTTCCACAAAACCATAAATGGTGTGCTTTTCTCCTCTCGATCATTTGACTTTCCAATTACTTGGTATACAGGCTGTGATCTTAGCATGCTGTTAGCTCCTTTTCCTGCTGTGATCTGATTTTCCATCTGCTGGGCATAGTAATGACTTTTCCTTATCTAGGAAACTGTCATATAAACCCCGTCCTATGTATGGTCTCTGAAGACACCTCCACTTACAAATGTATTTGATGAAATGAAGTATAAAGACTGACAGGCCCAATGTACCCTACGGCCAACCTTGTTTAAACGAGGCATAAACACTTTGCTACATAAAGTCAGCGTTTGGAAGAAGTCAACAGTGCAAATAACACAGCTATTTGTAGATACTGCTGCCTAGCTAGGAGTACACCGACATACTGTGGAACTGACAAAATTCTGATAAAACAAATTGGAATTCAGGTTGTTACTTTTTTTTGAAGATGCTAACAAATCAATACAGATAAAACAAACATTCACCAGTATGTGGCTAAATAATTAAATGATGGTACACGCATTCATTTGAATAACAATCTTTTTCTCTTTTTTCTCCTCTCTCTTTAGTGTACTGACAAGAAAAGAAGTTCACATATAGTTAACGTACAGGAAAAAAAGCAAGCTGCTCATCAGGTATACATGATTCAATTCTGTGTTACAAAAAGCTGTGTTCATTTATATGCATGGTACGTGTCTTTTTGCCTGTTCCTGTGTGCACAGAAAAGTTCATGAAGAATACCCCACTGCTAGCAATGGTTGCTTCTCCAGATACTGGAGAGGACATCTCACTTCATATATTTCTTTATTTCTTATTGTGCACAGGAATGACTTACATGATTAAACATGCTTTGACACTATTAAAACTAAATAAAACTACCTTGTCTAATTGCTAGTGCACATGCACAGTTTTTGTTCAACAAACCTGAGCCAGGCTATCTTCTCCCCAAATACTCTAACGTTAAACCAAAGGGTCTTTCCACACGTGAAGGGTGAGGGTTACCACTGGGCTCTGGAAATCTACAAATCCATACTGATAAACAGAAATCTTATCAAAAGCAATGTTTGCCAGCTCCAAGGAAAGAACCACATCATATGAATCATACACCCCTTTACGGTATTTTGCAATTAATTATTTTAATTAAAGCCTAAGAGATAATTTGTATAATAAAATCCTTAAATCCACTTTTATTGATCTCCACATAAAAACTTGTGTTATATATATTATATGTATATATTATATACATACATAAAGAAGTACAAGGAAAAAATATGCTGTCTCACTTTTATCTCAGGCAAAAAATTTTTAATTGATTTTAGTTGCAGGATTTAATGAGAAAATTAAATCCTTTGCCTATTAAATTGCTTTCCTTTTTTTTTTTTAAGATTTTATTTATTAAAAAAATAAAAAAAAAAAAAAGATTTTATTTATTTATTCATGAAAGACACATGCACACACAGAGAGGCAGAGACATAGGCAGAGGGAGAAGCAGGCTCCACACAGGGAGCCTGATATGAGACTCGATCCCAAGACTCCAGGATCACGCCCTTGGCCGAAGGCAGGTGCTAAACCACTCAGCCACCCAGGTATCTCAGTAAATTATTTTCAACAAAAACATACTACAGCTGGCAAAATTATAAAATTTCTTACTTTGGCTTCATATATCTCTGAAATATGAATCAGTAAGCCCATCATCTTGAGCTGAGACATTCTTTTTGAAAGCTCAGATAAGGGATTAGAGATACTGGACAGTGACACAGGCCTCAGTTCTCCATAGGAAGTCTTAGTGTCCACCATGGTGAACTGCCTAGGGCAGGAAGTGTCACTTTCGCTGTCATCACAAAACTCAGTCAAGTCTGTGCTGCGTAGTTCACAGTAAGATTTCAATTATAATACTGACCATAATTTAGAGTTGATTTACTTTGATGACTTCAGAAACCTATTTTTTTAAACACAAAATTTATTTTTGGGGTGACTATTTATTAAACAAAAACTATTTATGCTTGTGCAGAAACCATACCTGTGATGAGGACTTTGTTTGATTCATTAGAAAATGAGGTCATTATTTTTCTCTAAGCATCTTATATGATGGATAAGACCAATTTTATCACCACTCTTCTATACAAATAAAATTTCAAGGCTAACTATTTGCTAGTTAAGCACAGAAATTACTAAGTCCTGTACTGTATGAATAGATGGAATTTGGCAATTTGCTATGAGAAGCAGAAAACAGAAAATATATCATTATTTAACCATTTTAGATACTTGAATCTCCTAAAGCAGTAATTCTCCCCAAGTAACTGTGAATAAGTACTAGATAAGACAGTGCAATTGATTAACTATAGAATTCATTAGTTGGGGGAGTGAGTTTGAGGTGTTCACATGTACATTCATGAATATGAATTTAACTATGAAAACTAAGTTAAAATTGCAAAGATTTAAAAAGGCAAGGCACTAAAAAAGATTTCAGTTGAATTAATAAGGGTGATACAACCACCAAAAACCAGAGAAAATTATTTAGAGAGAATAAGCACACTGTTAGCTTTCCTTTCCTGATGGCTTTAGAGCCCTACTCATAATAAGTGGTTGTAACCATTAAGTACATGAAAACATCAAGTAGGTGAATTTTACGATACGTGAAATATATCTCAGTTAAACCTAGAAAATAACAACAAACATGTCTGTCTGTGCATATGTATGCTTTTATGTGTAAGAAAGACAAGCTGCAATCCCATCAAAACCTCTTGAGTAAAATATTGGCAGTGCTGGGTTTCACAGTAAGTAGCACATACTCTGTGTAATGGAAAAACATCACAGTATCCACGTAGTGAATATATGGGAAAACTATTCAGTGGTTAATATGCTACTAAGAAATTATATGCTTTAAGTAAAATATTTAAGGTTTTTATCATTTTTTAATGATTCCCTATTTTAAGCAACTTTTCTCCTTTTTTTTGGATTAATCAACTACTTACCAGTCCCTTCAATAAGGACATCTATTGGGCAAGTACTTGATCTATCCAGTAAGTATTTAAGACATATGTATGACACACAGGTGATCATTTATACATAAAGCATATAGCAATTCTAATACTCTAGACAAAACGTGGTCTTCAAATTTTGAATTGTTCTTTTGAATCTGCCAATTGCACTGCATGCAGAGATTTTATCCTCTGCATTAACATTTTTCCATTTGACTTTGCCCCCAAATCTGCATATTTCTCTAATCATTTTGAGATGAAAGAACCAGAAAATAAGCAAATTCTTCCTCAATTGTCAAAGTTTTAGGACAACTAACATTGTGTGCTACATATAATTCTAAGCACTTTTCAGGTATTAACTCATTTAAGTCCTCTCAACAGCTCTATGAGACAGCAACTACTTTGAACAAGAATACAGAAAACAGAGAGGTTTAAGAACTTGCCCAAGATCATTCAGCTAATAACCCAGATGTTTCTAACCCAGGTGGTCTGACTTACATCTAGTACTTAACCATTATAGTATACTATTTACTTTCTGAATAAGGAATGTCCCATCTGAACTTTGTAGCTATATCAAACTACAGTCAAGGAATTAAGGGTTCCTTCTTATACATGAAATAAATTACATTTATAATTACATTGTTTTGTTTGAAAAATGAATTTTTAACATATATTAAAGTAGTAAAAAGAAAATTTACTACATTCTTTCTATTAGTACCTATGAACATTTTATGCAAAGGTTACTCTTCTGAAACAGGACCAGAGTACATATCTATTAGTACTCTTCTAGTAAATGTCATTTTGTTACCATGAAAGATTGGATATCTTCCAATTATTTCTAATTAAAAAGGGTTTTTTTGTTGTTGTTGTTAAATTTGAAGAAGTCACTGCTTTATTAAGGTTTGAGCTCTGAAATTCCAAATTTATTATTCTAATTCAGAAACCAAGCTTATCTGGTTTGTAATTTCTAATGTAACTATTAATAGGGATAGTGATCTGAAAGTTGTGGGTAAGCTTAAATAAAATGATATGGGTTGAATATTTCAGCTAGATAACTACAATCTTATAATCAAGATATTATACAACATATTTGCGAACTTCTCCTGACTGACATAAGCCAAGCCATATGGTACCATATCTGATGGCAAGACTTATGTGGTGAAGAAGGGAGAATAAAAACTAATCCTAAATAAGGAACTTTATGTAACCAAGCACTATACGAAATGATATATATAATACATAATTATATAATGTATGTTGACATACCATGTGTATATAATTTTATGTGTGTATATATGTCTTATTCCACAGATATATATTTAATCCTCACAGCTCTTTGAGGCAGGTGATATCACCATTTCATGGAAAAATCTAAGGTTCCAAGAGTAGCCTGCCCAAGGTGACACATTATTACTAAACTAAAAGGCAGGATTTGAAGCCAGAGTCTGCTGACTCTAGAAGCCATGCACTTTCTGCCCCAATGTGTTCCTTGTTTTGAACAAAACCACCTGGTCAGCTATCATCTATCGAAAACCTAATTAAAGGGGGCACAGAGCTGGAAGCCCTGACTGGAGAGAGGTGATATATAATGGTAGCCAGATGCAACAGAAAGTCAGTAAGAGTCTTAGAATGTTCTGCATGTAATGAACTGTCATCCTAAGCCCCTGATATCTTTACCAAGATGATAACTAGGGGTGGGGGTAGGCGTGGGGGTGCTGGAGGCCAGCAGGTGATGAGGCACTGTTTCTGTTTTTTTTTTTCTTGGTAATTAGAGTGCTAAACTCAGAACCTATATTCACATCAGCAACCCACTGAGACAGATGAGAGCAACCACTTTCCAGATCAAAGCATCTCTCTATTTTAGCCAACCAACTCTTAACCCAAATAAAAGCCTGACTTTGGTGCTGGGTACTGAGAGATACAATCTAGAATTAATTTCAGAATTTCTAAAGCCACCTGTGGGAAGTTTACCAAGCAGATAGTTTTTCTGCAGTCGCTTCATGTTAAATGCTCCAAACATTTGCGAGGTGAGCCCTTCCTTGGCCTGTGCTCTAAACCAACAAGCCCCTCAGTGCCCAAGCCCCAAAATGTCTTGCTGCGAGAATCCATTAGCCACAACTAACAAGGACACATTCAGGTCTGACCCCTCAGACAGAGGCATATCCAACTGCTCATCCCGGTTAGGGCGATAATGTTGCCTTGACCTGATTCAGACAGCTGTCTAATGACCTGTCAGGTAAATTAAAATGCTTGGACTGAAGAAAGGACCAACCACTGCCAACTATTAAGAAGATAAGGAAGTTTTTTATTTTATTTATTTTTAAGATTTTATTTATGAGAGAGAGAGAGAGAGAGAGAGAGAGAGGCAGGCAGAGACACAGGCAGAGGGAGAAGCAGACTCCATGCAGGGAGCCTAATATGGGACTGGATCCCGGGACTCCAGGATCACACCCTGGGCCACAGGCAGGCGCTAAACCGCTGAGCCACCCAAGTATCCCCAATAGGGAAGTGTTTTAAAAAGAAAGGAGGAGTGTCTGGGTGCTCAGTTGCTGAGTATCCGACTCTTGATTTTGGCTCAGGTCATGATCTCAGCACTGGATGTAAAGCCTGCTTAGGATTCTCTCTCCCCCTCTTCCTCTAACCCCTCTCCCACTCCACAGGAAAGTTAATGTTAAACAAGCATATAGTTCTTATACTAAAAGTCAAACGTCAAAATTAAATTACCTTGTCATAATGTGTACTGCACTCACTGAATAAAAGAATTGGTTTTATAAGTTAGAAAACACTGTGTTCAGAATCTGAGATGATATGTTTTAAAGAAACAGAATATTACAATCTAAGCAACCTCTGCCGGACCCACCTCTTCTACCCTACAGTTTTGTGATAGTATCTCGTTCTGCAGCATGGATCCTCACCCACTTACTCCCTGCCAAATCCAGCTATTCTTTTATTCTCATTTTCTTCCAAAGCCTTTTCCAAGCCACATTTAACTCCTAAAAGAGAAGCGCGTGGGTGGTTTAGTTAAGTGTCTGCCTTCGGCTCAGGTCATGATCCTGGGGTTCTGGAATTGAGCTCCCAAGTCGAGCTGGGCTCCCTGCTCCGTGGGGAGCCTGCTTCTCCCTCTTCCTCTGCCCCTCCCCTGACTCGTGGACTCTCTCTCTCTCTCTCTCTCTCTCTAAGTAAAATCTTTATTAAAAAAAGTAACTCCTAGAAGAAAGAGTCACCCACTTTGGAACTCTTTAACAAGGAGTTCACCAAGTGTGCAATCAGCCCTGCTCAAAGTTATCATTTAATCTCGAAGATCACATACCGCCGATTCCCATTGATGGTCTGTAGTAAGCACACCACTCCCGCATTATATCTCTGCACTATGTGCCTTGAGAAGCCATCCTCTGGTTTCCACCCCGGCTGGACCCACACACTCCCAGAGGCCTGCCTCTGCCCTCCTGCATCCCTTAGACCTTTCAAGTACAGCTCAAAGCATAGTTCCCAGGCTCTGTGACCTCCCCTATCAGCCCCAGCCCAGGTGTGGGTTGGTTATCTGTCCCTCCTATAATCCGTATTCATCTTTCTTTTTTTTTTTTTAATTTTTAATTTATTTATGATAGTCACAGAAAGAGAGAGAGGCAGAGACACAGGCAGAGGGAGAAGCAGGCTCCACGCACCGGGAGCCCAACGCGGGATCCGATCCCGGGTCTCCAGGATCGCGCCCTGGGCCAAAGGCAGGCGCCAAACCGCTGCGCCACCCAGGGATCCCCCGTATTCATCTTTCTAAAAGCTTTATCTCTGAATTAGTTCTCCATGACCTTAAAAATAGGCACTACTCTAACCGAAACAATGTTAAATCCACACCTTGATAATAAGACCTAAAATATGGTTAAATTGTTGTGTGTGCCACTTTTACTTGAATCATTCCATTATAATCCTCACAGTAGTACTATAAAAGTAGATACAAATATCCCCATGTCACACGCAGGGCAACAGGACACACCATGTAATAGAACTCACAAAATAAAATTTCAACATCACTGACACTTATCAAATGTACACTGGGTAGGTAGTGGTATTGTATTCTATGCTAGAGTAAGGTGGCAGGAAGCACCCCAGATCAGAGGTTACAAGACTGGGTTTGAATTTAGTTTCTACAAATTAATGATGATAGAACTTTGAGGCAGGTGCTGAGCAGAATGATCCATGCCAGGATGGGTGGCATTTAGTCCCAGATTCAACAAAATCTGCCAAACTGCTCCAGCAAATGCTTCTTATGACCCACTAGTAGCTAAATTGGCTGTGACCTTGATCCTTGACTCTAAGTTCTCACTCCATTTTCAGCACTGCTTCCTTTGCCTCTTGGAGCTTCCTTTTCAACTTCCCAAGATTAATGATATTATGGTATTTGACTCACTTACATGAAAAGGACATTGCTCTAATTAATACGTCAACCCTTGCTGTACTGACATCTCAACTTCCCCCAAAAATGCCAGACTTAGCTATCCACAAGTCTCCTGGCATGCAAAGAGATAGTGAGTGATGAAAGGGGACTGTCATTATTCCAGGCTTACTGAGCTGCATGTCCTACATCACATTATTGAAAGTATCTCATTTCATCTCTGTTGCAGACCCATGAGGTAGAACTTATCTATTAATCATCACTTCAGAGATGAGAACCTAGCTCAGAGATTGAATGTAGTTTTACCAAAAAGAAACTAGTAAGGAATGGGAGACCAAAGATTCAAACCCTAGTCTGCTGGACTCCAAAGCTCTTTCTTGCCCACTGGGCTGCCTAGAGGAATTTGGCAAATGGAGAAGAGTGGGGGGGGGGGGGGGTGCCGCATTCCATTATCCTCTTACAGGGGCAGATCTATAGTATTGGAACGTTTGTCTTCCCATTTAACCACAAGGGAAAGTCCCCGTAACTTCACAGGGCACTGAAACCAATTTCCTGTGCTTCAATTCTCAAGGATTAGCAGGTACAAGAGACTGTGGGCAGAGCCCAAAACTAAACAGATATAGGTATATATAAATTTTCCCAACCCCAGAGCAGTCACTCAGTCAGATGAATTCCTAGAAATCTGTTTCTTAAAATTAAAAGCAGTTTAATACAAGAGAGCACAATGCCACCTCTAGAAGCTTCTGATGAACACCAGAGACCTTGGTGTCTAAGCCTCAAGCTGCAGCCACGTCCCCACCTCCTCCTTCTATTCCTGCGTTTCCTACAGACATGCGCAGACATGCGTGTCTACTGTGCCAGATGCCAGAGACAGAAAAGCAAACAGCATGGGTTACCTACCTCAGAAGAGCTTCCTGTCTAGTAAGGGACATCTACACGCAAACAAATAATTGCATTGCAATTCGTTTTACCTGAAACCTCATAAAGAGAATTTAAATATTCATAATTTGAGCTTTTAGAAAGATAGATGGAACTATACTATTATCTTTAAGAACAAATACACCTGAGTCTTCCTGGTAACAAGTGGTGGCTCCTGCAGCTCAGGATACAGAGTTCATCCTGCACAGGAAGCCACAGATTCAGTTACTTCATCCTCACATTCTAAAATGTGCCCCACAACATTCAATCATCAAGCCCAGAAAAGAAGAGGAAAATAAAAAGCAGAGTCCTACATTTGGAATATAAGTCCACCATCAATTACCCATAATTCTGAACTCATCTCTGAAAATCTATTGCTTTTCACTAACTCATTTAATGACAAAACCTGAGCTGACTTATTTGGCTACAAAATTCGTCTTGAACTGGCACAAGGCTCTATGAACCTTTATTTATACCATTTAGTGAACTTTCCCAAAATGCTATTTGATTACAAGGTGATGCTCCAGTCATGTAAGGAGTCTTTCACACCCTAAATGGTATGTTCATCATACACCTTCAAAAATCCAAAACATCAGAATTCAAGAACAGAGTCTCAGATAAAATGATGGTGCTGTGTTTGCTTTCTGGAGGCATGGAGGAAGTCAGAAATCAAGGAGACACTATTCTGAAAGAGAAAACTCACTGTCAAGTAAAAACATGTGCCTACCTTCCTGTCTGCAGTCCTTGCCCCAAATCACCAAAAATGAGTTCCAGGGTGCACCTGCAGGAAGCCATCTCTGACTCTAATTCCCTGCGCCATCACAGGGTTCTGAGTGGCCCTTCACCTGGCCTACCCAACTTGCTACTGGCCATGCCACGTCTAATTTCCTCACCACACAAGAGCCTCAGGGCAAGCACACTGCTGCCTCCATTTTTTGGTCTGGAGCCTGGGTTCTTATCAAATAAAAAATTAGGGGAACCTGGGTGGCTCAGTCAGTTAAGTGTCTACCTTCGGCTCAGGTCATGATCCTGGGGTCCTGGGATTAAGCCCCATGTCAGGCTCCCTGCTCAGCGGGGAGTCTGCTTCTCCATCTCCTCCCTGCTCATATTCTTGCTAACTCTGTTATTTATCTCAAATAAATAAATAAAATCTTTTAAAAAAATCATTTGTGTGGCTCCCAAATTCTGAGTCATTCCAACTTCTCATACAAACCACCTTACCCAACTGCTTTTTCCTTCAGAGCAATACTGACTAAACCCTGGTCAGGAGCATTTCTTCTAGAATTCTGTTTTGCTTGGAAGTTGTAAGACAGAACCAAGTGAGCTATTTAAGGCCTGGCTGCTAAACATAGAAAGGCCATCTTAGGGCTGAGAAATATTTGTTCAGCATAACTGCTTCCTAGCTCCGTGGCACTGCCAGACCGGTACGCCTCGGGTGCTGGGAAGGGGCTACGCTGGGAGCCTGACAAACCCCGGTGGAGCCCCAAGGGATCTTCCAATCTCAACTGACCACAGTTGCAACACAGACCAAAGATTAAAGTAGTAAAACGTCTGCTGATAAGACCTTAAAGTAAATTAAACCAAGAAGCTTCTCCATTTTTATCTTCAAACTCCTTAAGATCTAGAAGATACCTTTAAAACCTCCTTTTCCTTAAGATCTTTTTTTTTTTTTAATTTATTTATTTATTTATGATAGGCACACAGTGAGAAAGAGAGGCAGAGACACAGGCAGAGGGAGAAGCAGGCTCCATGCACCGGGAGCCCGACGTGGGATTCGATCCCGGGTCTCCAGGATCGCACCCTGGGCCAAAGGCAGGCGCCAAACCGCTGCGCCACCCAGGGATCCCCTTTTCCTTAAGATCTTAAATCATATCCATCACCAAGTCCTGTTCATTTTTCTTTTAAATAATACTTGCATTTCCCACTCTCTATTCCTATTGCCACCACCTCAATCTAGCCCCTGATCCCATCCTTTTAGCACCCCTAGGTGATCTCATCCAATCTAGTGGCTTTTTCTCAAGTGGTTTTAAATATTACTTATATACAGATTACTCCAAATTTTCATCTCCAGTCTCAATTTCCTCTCTGAACTCTAGACTTTTTTGTCAATGCCCCAAACATGGCACTCATCTTTCCTGCCTCAGTAAACATCCTTGCAGCTGTCATCCCAGAAGCTCTAAGTTTTCTCTTTCTCTCTCACATCTCAGTAAATCCTGTCATTTGTGCCTTCATTTCTTTTTATTTGGGGGGGGGGGGGAGAGAGAGAGAGAGGAGAAGAGAAGAGAAGAGAAGAGAAGAGAAGAGAAGAGAAAGAAGAGAAGAGAGAGAAGAGAAGAGAAGAGAAGAGAAGAGAAGAGAAGAGAAGAGAAGAGAAGAGAAGAGAAGAGAAGAGAAGAGAAGAGAAGAGAACTCACACTGGAGGGAGAGGGAGAGAGAATCCAAAGCAGACCCGGAGTTGAGCACAGAGCCCAACACAGGGCTCAATCTCCTGACTCTAATAACATAACTGAGCCGAAACCAAGAGTCAGACGCCCAACCAAGTAAGCCACCCAGGAGCCCCCTACCTTCAAAATATGTCCCAAATGTAGCCACTCCCACCGTCATCACATATGCCACCTGCTTGGTCTCTCTCCTAGGTAACTCCAGAGCCCCCAACTGGTCTCCCTGGTCCACCTTGGTCCCCCAGAGGCCAGTTTATTTGCCAAGAGTGGTAAGAGTTTCTGATCTCCTCCCTCAGAGAGTGAAATTACTCATGGTTCCACTTACCACTCTCTCTCGGGCCCTGATTTCTCCAGGTCCAAATTTCCAATTAAATACAAATTCACTTCCACTTGGATAACCTAGTCACCTCTAACTTGGCATTTCCAAACTGAAATTACCTTCCCTCTAAAACGGCCCACCATCCTAGTCCCTCCAGCTTTGTACATGATATCACCAGACTTCCCAAAAAGAAACCCTGGAGTTACTCCTTTAAGTCCCAGTGCACTTGGCACATATTTTTACTGTACTACTTGAGGCAGATGCAAAATGGCCACAGTTCATCTTTGCAGTGTAACTCTGCACAGTCACTCCCATCAGGAGGGAAAGCCTATTTACCTCCTCCTTGAATCTGGGCTTGGCCCTGAAACTGTGGCCAACAGAACACTGTGCAAAAGGGGAAGAGTCAATCCCAAGCCTTAGCCTCAAGAGATCCTGAACACTTCTGCCTCTCTCAGAATCCTGCATGTTGTCATGAAAACAAGTCCAGACCAGCCTGCTGGATGAAGGACATGTGGACTGGCTGCCCCTATCATACCAAATGATAGCCCACCAGGCCACAGAGTAGAGCTGCCTTGCCGCCTGCAGCTGACCACAGATAGATGAGTGGGTCTAGACAAAACCAGAAGAACCACTCTGCTTATACATAGTAACATAGTACTGGGCATGTAGTAGACATGTGATAAATACTTCATTAATAAACTGATTTCAAAAAAATAAAAATAAATAAATAAACTGATTTCACGCTTTACACAAGAAGCTCAAATGGCTTCCTACCACCCATTAACATTTCAACTACTCTCATGTAGTAATAATTTCAAAAAATCCTACCATCTCACCTATCCCATATTACATAATATCATATATTATCTCAATTAGAAAGCATTCAGATATAAGCCATAGAAACCTGAGAAATAAGGAAAAAAGTTTTTCCTTTCTGCCATGTGAGGTGACAATGAAAAGTCAGTAGTCTGACCTGGAAGAGGGCTGTGACCAGAACCTGTCCTATTTCCTTTATTTTGTAAAGTACACCTGGGTTGTTGCAATCTGCTTAATCCAAACATCCTTTCCTTGAAAAGCATTAAAGTCACTCAGACAGTATTACCATGTAAGGATCAACTGTGAAATTTAAGTGGAACTGAACAAACTGTTTTTCAAGAATTTCCCAAACTGTCAAGCCCAGTAATGGCATTCCAGCATGATCCAAGTGCAAAGCCATCAGAGACGATGAAGATATGGTGCGCTCTACACTCCTGCAACTGATGCAGTCTCTGTGGCCGCAGCTAGCCTTGGCCTTCTTACCCCGAGGCTCCCCCAAGAAAAGCTCCACTTGGGAGCCAGGACAGCTGGACATGAAGAGCATTTGTTCCCTCACTCCACACTGGATGCCTGAACAAGTCTCCTTAGTAGCCCATGTCTCAGTTCCCCATGGCACAGAGTGGGCACAGTACCTCCCTCCAAGAGCTGCTGAGAGGGTTCAGTAGTACAGGTATAGTGCTCAGCACAGTGCCTGGAAGGCAGTGAGAACTATGCTATAGCTATGTTAAGTGTAAATTATTATTGTTGCCAATTCCTCTTACCAAATTAGACTACATTTTCCATTAAAGAACTTTCTCTGTAAGCACGGACTTAGCATTTATTTACAGGTAAGCTCTGTACTCTGTTCATTACCTGTTTTAATCTTCAGGTTCTTCCTGTCTAAGCAGCATCAAGCTGGTAGACCTTATTCATTATCAGTAATGCATCCTGATGCTGAATGCTACCCAGTTTCCATTATTACTATATGAAAATAATCTAAATATCAGCTTGATTTCCTAGTTCTTTGATATTTGTGACTAATGTTTTCTAATTTACTACAGTGTGAGCTCCTTTTTCAGAATGTAATGAAGCAGCAAAAACAAAAATGAAGCCATACAGTACATATTATATTTATTGGTAATAAAAAAGACACTCTAGAAATATGGTGCCTGGGATGAGATACTCAAAGTCCTAAAGGGAAAAGAAATGTCAAGATTATTGCAGATGGGGGCCAAGTTCCATATGCATTAGAAACATTTTTATCTTAAAAATAAGGTTAGCTAGAGTGTATAAGATGTTCGTCTTTGAGAGTTCATTTCTATTATTAGGAACAATAATGCTCAAACATTACTGAAGCACTCCAGGACCTTCCCAATTATCTCACACTACTAAGATTTTCAAAATACAAACAAATGCTTAATTCAACTGAATCTTTAAAAAGTATGCCACACTGCACTTTTAGGGAGAGTATTGCAATGTCAGAAAAACCAACAATAGTATTTCTGCTATTATGTAATCCAATGGGTTCTGGGGTTCAATGTTAACAGCTTTAAAAAAAAAAGTTCCATATCTATAGTTGCCTGTTGTAATTTTTCTGCCTTGGTGGAGACAGAGAAAAAGAGAGTCAAAATCCTCAGGCAGTGTGATTCTTCTGAATGTTTGATCAGTCCCTGCCTGTTTTATGACTGTGGAGTTTGTTTTTGTTTTTTTATTTAAGTCACCCAACACAGCTTTTTTTTTTTTCTTTTCTTTCTTTCTTTTTTTTTAATTAGCAGATAGAATGGAATTGTGGAGTGTGTGGGTTTTTTTTTTTTCCTTTCTATTTTTGAAATTAGAAAACAATAGGGGATTCAAATCAACTCTGGAAACTGAGCAGAGCTAGTGCTCCTGGCTATAATATATCAAAGGGACTTTTATTTTATTTTAACAAAGTATTTAGCCTTAAATAGAGGTAGAGTATATTTGTGCCAGGCTAAGGAACTAAGTAAACACTCTGTTGTCATTTTTCTTATAGCCTCTACCTTAGAGCAAGTTAGTAAAATGTGAGATGGACCTCTAACTAATAAATAGCCTAAAAATTACTACTGAGTGCTTGCTATGTGCCAGGCACTATATTTTTTAGATAAATGCCATTTAATCATCCAGTAACTCTGAAATTTGAATGTTATTCAAATAACCAATTGCGATTTTGTCATCTTACATATGTGACAAGAGACTAACGAAAGCCAAAAAGTACATTTCTTGGCTCACACAGCAAGGAGCCTAGCCAGGGGCCAGGACAGAGGAGCTTCAAAGGTTGCCGGTTCCATGCCTCCTCCATGCTGGCTTCATCTCCAGCTCCAAACCTCACATGTTCTTTTCATTCAAGTTCAATGGGAAAGAAAAAGAATTTTGTTCTTAGAAACGCTACCAGAAGTCAGAACACCCCATTCCTGAGCCAATCACTGCTGACTAGGGGACTCCAAAGCATAGGCCTAGGTCATCAGACCACCCGTGGCCACCCTGGAACCTGAGTAGGAGCTCTGGCAGAAAAGGTGTGCCAGGCAGGATACTGGATGTCACACACATCCAATGTCTACCCCTGTTCCTCATTTCCTGAAAGAAAAAAAACCAAGACTTAGAGACTTTAAATAAATTGCCTAAAGCCAGAGCTACTATCTGACTCTACCAACATCTTTTTACCACTACATCATTTACCACAATCAGAGGCAAATAACGGTTACCAGCTGCTCGTATATCCTCCAGGAGGCAGTCTATGCATACAGAAGCATACATTTATGGTTTACCAACACCAGATGACAGCGTCATCTGCTCTGCACCTTGCTTTTAAAAACATACTAGAAACTCCATCAGCTCCCACCTTTAAAAAGTCTCAAGTGAAGATGTCCTGATACAAGATATAATGAAGTTATCCACCAAGATAGACACTCGAAGTCTCAGGATCCCATTCTTGCCTCTTGGCCTCCTCCCATGGCCAAGGCTAATTCACAGCCTCTCAACACTCAATTTTCCTCTCTTGTAAAATGACAATCATCACAAAGCCATTATAACAAAATAAGAAGCTGCACAAAAATAAGAACTATCTTAAGGTTAAAATCATGGCCTTTCAATGAAAATCGATTTGAATTTTTAAAATTGATTCAAGTAACATATGAAGGGAAATGCTTCTTGAAATGCAGCACCATATTTTCTACCATGGTTCTCTGGCACTATAAAATAACAAGTACCTTTGAAAGAGATAAAACTACATCATAGCACATTTTCTTGCAAGGTTACAGTCATGGAGAGACACACAACACCATAACAAGCATTCTTTGTACTACAGTGAATGAAGAAAAATCTCCTAAACACCATACAAATCCTGCAAAGACAAAAACTTATTTAAAATTGAACTGTAGGGGATCCCTGGGTAGCTCAGTGGTTTGGTGCCTGCCTTTGGCCCGGGGCGTGATCCTGGGGACCCGGGATGGAGTCCCATGTCGGGCTCCCTGCATGGAGCCTGCTTCTCCCTCTGCCTGTGTCTCTGCCTCTGTGTGTGTGTGTGTGTGTCTCATGAGTAAATAAATAAAATATTTTTAAAAAATAATAAAATTTAAAAAAATAAAATTGAACTCTTTGCCTGTCCCACACCAGAGACAACTAAATACTTTTTATATGTTTTGAAAGAGTATGTGTGTGTCTTTTAATGACAAAGATACTGACACACACCATGCCCAAGTCATGCATCCTGAAGTTGTTTCTGCAGTGGCAATATGAGGATCCCTTCCTCTTCTAGAACCAAAGCTCTGCGTTGAGAAAACTGAAAGCAATTAATTGGCCAACCCAGAGGCTACAGCAATACTCTCCTCTCTCCAACAGTGTTTTAACCAACTGGGCCAATTAGCCCAATTTACAAATGCCATCAAAGACTATTAGAGATGGGTTCCTGATATGCTTTAAACATAAGACAGACGGCATAGGAGACACTGTTCAAAAGGGCAAATATTACACTGAATTCAAGCAAATTGAAGGAGACAACTCAATCCTGTTACAAATCATTTCATCATTAACAATCATAATTCTTCATGTTAAAATTCTAATCATTCATAAGTAGTCTTTTATTTTAAAGACAAACCAATATAGAGGCAACAGAATCATCAAAAGCAAATCCATGGACAGCTCAAACCCTGTGAGATTTGATACATCACTTTTTGGGGGCCACTTTGAGGGCCCGATGTTCTAAAGATCTGAAAGCAACCTGTGTATGCCAGCGACTTTGGGGGTAAGAGAGGGCAGGCACAGGCCTCTGGTCCCAGCAGCACCACCTTCTCCGCGCAGGTTCACTAAGGATCCCATCCTCTCCCATGATCACCTCCTTCTTGCCTTCCCCCCTAATGTCAGGCCCTCACTCCCTTTTCTCTAATAGCAGCTCATTCCCTACAACTGCAGTCATCTACAACTCCTTCTTTACTGAGCTTAACAACAAGAGAATCGCTGAGAACCATCAGAGTGGAATCAAATTCCTATTTCTTCAGAATTTAATTCTTAAGATTTTATTTATTCATGAGAGACAGAGACACAGACACAAGCAGAGGGAGAAGCAGGCTGCTCACAGAAAGCCAGATGCGGGACTTGATCCCTGGATCTGGGATAACTCCCTGAGCTGAAGGCAGATCCTCAACCACTGAGCCACCCAGGCGTCCCTTCCTCAGAATTTCTGCCCACCAAATTTAGTCAGGAATGGTTAAATATCATTCTTATTAAAGTGGAGGGAGCTCTTCAGTTTATGTTCAACCTTACAGGTCTATTTTTTAAAACAGATTCTGCACCTCCAGTTTTAAACAGATACCCCACGGCCACTTCCTAAGTTGTTTATTTTTCAAAAAATGTTAACTGCAATTTTGGCAGCTCTACATTAAACATTATTTGTAAAACATAAACAAACAGCTCTAGTGATCATCCATGAACAGACCTCAGAAGCTTGTAGAAAAGTAAATTCCACCTCCTTCTAACAATGACCTCTCTTCTGTTCCTGCTCAAGTCCCCTTTAGGCTGTGCTAGAATAGTCAGACTGCTAGAAACCTGTTACTGATTCCTAGTAGAAAATGAAAACATGTCACAGTTCTTTTTTTTTTTTTTTTTTTTTTTAGATTTTATTTATTTATTCATGAGAGACAGAGAGAGGCAGAGACACAGGCAGAAGGAGAAGCAGGCTCCCTATGGGTAGTCCGATGCAGGACTCAATCCCAGGACCCCGGGATCACTCCCTGAGCCAAAGGCAGACACTCTCCAACTGAGCCACCCAAGTGCCCCAACACATCCCAGTTCTTAAGCTGTTTCTGGAAGCACCCAGATCTCTGAAGTCATGCCAGAGGCATGGAAATGTATGTGGGGAGAGACTGGAGATAGCAACCAGCTCCATTCCTACAGCTATGTGATCTCTGGGCCAATGAGAACCAAGACCAAACTCTCTTATGGTTTAGAGAGGTTTTAGTTTTCTTTCCTTCAAAAACAAAGTCCAGTGTGAAAAAAAAAATAACTGGAAAGGCAAATAACAATTGGAAAAGCCTCTGCAGAGGCCACACCACTTTGGACCCTCTTTGAGGTCAATAATTCATGAGCTTGTCTTGCCCAGATCTGTAGGGACTGGAAAGTGATTGGGATGACTGTGCTGAGCCAAACACATGACTCCACAGGTAACCTCTCTTGTTGCCTAGAACCTATGGGGAAGTTCGAATTTTTGGAGCTGTGAGGGACCTTCAGGATGATTTAGTAAAAGTGAAGAAACTAAGACACAGAATTTCCAGGCAGGATGCCTTGTGAATTCAGGCTTTAAATACTACTCACTACTACAAATGACAGCAATAATAAATAAAATATCTTTAGGAAGAAAGGAAGTGGGGTGGGTGGAGGAAGGAAGATATTCATGTTTACAAACAAGAGAAACAAGAAACATGAACAGAAACAGCTGGCAACAGAGACTGAAGTCACAGCTATACTGTTCAGAAACAGGAAGAAGCCTGGAGCAGAACCAGCAGCCAAAGGCTCATGGGTGCCTACAGTTCCGGACAGTGTAGGTGGAGGTAAATGGTTCAGATCAAGACTCACCTCACTGCACGAATGAACCCCAGGGGCTGGATGAAGAGCCCTTTCCCTGCTGACAGAAATGGAAAAGGCTTCTGTGACCAATGCTGAAGACTACAGCTGAGGTAAAGCCAACATCTGGAATGGCCGCAGGGAGCAGAGAGCTTGCCACCAAAATCTGGCCGGACCTAGATTTGCCTCACCCTCATCAAGAGAGGCAGGAGCCTGAACCTCCAATTAAGACGTGCTAAGTGAAGGGCCTGGGTGATCTGGAGATAACAGGAGACCCAAAACACAGGGAGAGGTGAGGGTAGAGAGGGACCACGCCTCCCACGTAACACAGTGGGGGGTACTCACTTCAAGAAAGATTGGTACATGCTTTACAGTCAGATGGACTCACTCCAGACCAAATGAAAATGTGGCCAGCTGAAGGGGACTACGATATAAATGTGGTAAAACCTTCAGAGAGGTACTAAAGAAAAATACCCTGCACCCCATTTTTTAAAACAAAACCAGTCTGATAGTGAATCAAGAGGTAGATTTGAAAAGAAAAGTCCACTTGAAATCCTAGAAATGAAAAATGTGGTCACTGATTAAAAATTCAGGAGATAGGAGGAACTTCACACCAGGCACAAAGAGAAAACCAGTAAACTAAATCCTACTCAGAGCAGGAAAAAAGAGCAAGGCACCCACAGACGAGGGAAGAAACAAAACAGGTAGATAAAGAATACACATCCCTCTAACAGCATTTCTGGAAACAACGCTAGAAGGAATGGTAGGTAACAATATTAGAACTAATGCTAAACATTTCCAGAACTGAAGACATGAATCTTGATGCTGAAAGCTCACGGCAAGTGCCATGCAGACCAGACAAAAATAAATCTGCTCCTAGGTAGGCTGCAGTAAGGCTGGGAAACAGCAAGGAGAAGAAGGAGAAAGTGTTGAAGAAAAGATGGAGCAAAAGTGAAAAAAAAAAAAAAGAGTTAAAAGAGGATGATAATAAAGCTGACAGCAGACTTCTCAACAGCAATAAGGAATACCAGAAGGCGATGAAATCATATACTCCCAGTTCTGAGGGAAAAGCTCTGTGAATCTAGCATGAATAAAGATGAAAAACGGTATTTCCTGAAACATAAAGATGGGGTCTACCTTCCACAGGCAGTTACCAGAAGAAGGGCTAAAGGTTGCAGAGTTCAACAAAAGTAATTCTAAAAACCCAAAGAGAAGGAAAGGAGTACAAGACACTAACAGGTAGAATGAAAGACTTTTCTCGGATTTCGTTAGTAGTGGCTGAAACAGACTTCAATTCAGTATTCTTTCCTCTAAACTAACTCTGTGCCTCTGAATTTTTCAATTTTACATTGTTATTTCTAACTTCCAGTCAGATATAAAAATCACACGTTGACAGCTCCTATTATTATTTTTCACAACATTCAGATTCTTATCTCTCCTTTCTAAATTTAAAAGCTTCCCTGCAGTGTGATTACAATGAAGAACACCAAGAGAAGTTATTTACTGGTCATTTCACTTACTGTGCATTTCATCGTCAATTACCTGGTCCTCAGCAGTATGTTCCATTTCTCCCATATTTAACACAGATTCATGATTTTTTTTCCACCTATTTATTTATTTTTTTTAAAAAGGATTTTATTTATTTATTCATGAGAGAGACATGGAAAGAGAGGCAGAGACATAGGCAGAGGAAGAAGCAGGCTCCTGGTGGGGAGTGTGATATGGGACTCGATCCCAGGACCCCAGGATCATGCCCTGAGTCTCAGGTAGACTCTCAACTGCTGAGCCATCCAGGTGCCCCTTTATCACCTGTTTTATTTTTTTTTAATTTTTTATTTATTTATTTTTGATAGTCACACACACACAGAGAGAGAGAGAGAGAGAGGCAGAGACATAGGCAGAGGGAGAAGCAAGCTCCATGCACCGGGACCCGATGTGGGATTCAATCCTGGGTCTCCAGGATCGCGCCCTGGGCCAAAGGCAGGCGCCAAACCGCTGCGCCACCCAGGGATCCCGTATCACCTGTTTTAAAAGGTGAAGTTATAAGTAATTCCTAATTGTCTTTGATTTGCACCTAAATGAAGAGAAACTCTGTGTATCTCTAAACAAAGCTGCAGGGATGCCTGGGTGGCTCAGTGGTTGAGTGTCTGCCTTTGGCTCAGGGCGTGATCCTGAAATCCTGGGATCGACTCCTACATCAGGCTTCCTGCATGGAGCCTGCTTCTCCCCCTGCCTATGTCTCTGCCTCTCTCTCTCTCTCTCTCTCTCTCTCTCTCTCTCTCTCTCTGTCTCTTTCATGAATAAATAAATAAAATCTTTTAAAAAATAAGTAAAAATAAACAAAGCTGCAATTTTCTTTTAATGTGACGTTATTTCACTATTTTAATATGCATTCTTCATTAAAGTAAAATTTTGCAAATACCACTTGGGTACTGACTTAAAAACAAAAACACATGTGACTATCTTTAAATAGATGAAAATCTAGTTAGCACTCTAGTGAATAAAAAATACAGGTGATTCCAAAGATGTAACAGCAACTCATATACAAATATTGGTTCTTTTGCACAAGCTAATTTACATTAACATGTTCCCTAAAAAAGTCATCTCAGAATCTCCACATCTGGATCCAACGGCAATCCTCCTATTTTCGGGCTACATTTAGCCAGCAGGGCTACAGTTTTCCATGTGATAAAACAGGCAATAAAAGGAATACTAATTTCAAACAACATATAGCTGGAAAACACAACCTGACCCTCATGCAGAGACTGTGACTTTGTAGCTGACTTCCCTCAAGACAAATATTTACTACACAACACTTTTTGTGTATGGGTGAAATGCAGATTTAGACAATCTACCACCCCAGGCACCAAAGACTTGAGAGAAGTATATATACAATTATGAAAATCCCCCAATGCTGACAGTCCAGATCTGGACAGACACCAAACGCAGTCTGTCTGTTGCACTGTCAGGAACTACAACAATATCAGACTTCACTGGAACAAGCTTGGTGTTTTCTATAAAGGATCACTTGGCAGGACATACTGGAAGCCAGTCTGTGGTCAGAGTCAGTACAAATTACCAAGAGTGCGGGTTCATATCCCTGGGCAAGAGCTGATGCTACTCAACTGTTATTTTTAGACACAGGACAGTTATGCAACAGAGCTATTTCAATGATGCTATGGGACCTTCTGTGTAGAATCCAATAAAAGTAATCTAAACCACTCTTTCAACTATCAGAAATTTTCAAAGCTGCAGAGCTTGAATATTCTTGAGGCAAAATGAATAAGCCCCCTAAAATTTTTATGTTGATTACTGTAAAATGTTCTAAGCCATAAGGAAAACTAGATGGAACAGGCAGAGACTCATCTCTAAGTTAAACCTCAAAAATCAGGAGGAAGTTGGTAGAACTTGGAGGAGTACATGCTCTATTATAAAAAATGTGATACACATAAAAGTTACAACAGACAGCAGATTCCTCAGGTGCCAAGAACTCACATTTTATTCCATACATTTCTACAGAGTTCAGGTCTTTTTTTTTTTTTAAGATTTATTTATTTATTCATGAGAGACACAGACTGGGAGAGAGAGAAAGGGCATAGAGGGAAAAGCAGGCTTCTCACAGGGAGCCCAAGGCAGGACTCGATCCTGGATCCTGGGACCAGGACCTGAGCCGAAAGCAGGTGCCCAACTGCTGAGCCACCCAGGCGTCCCTAGAGTTCAGGTCTTTATGAGGAGAATGTACACATGTTAACGCAAAAAAAAAAAAAAAAAGATACTAAGCAGCTTGCATCTCTAAAAGAGGAAAACATTTAAAATGCTAACTGATTTCTGATTTGAGGAACAAGCTATAAGATAGGGATTCGCTTTTGATTAAATGAAATATTAATACTAATTCATCAATTATGGAAAAACTAATGAAATGCCTGATAATCTGGAACACACTGACAAAATGGGCTTTTGAGATTCTCTTTCAAGGATCTAAGGTTCATCTCGTTCAATGCTAAAGGGCAACACACCACTTTCAAAGAGTGAAAATTTTTTTTTAGTTTTATGAAAACTATAATTAAATACAACGCTACTCAAATAATTAATAGATATACTGTTAATAGCAACGGGCAAGTTACTTTTGATCCTCTGCTTAAAAACCTCCAACAGTCCAAAAACAACAGTAATAAAAAAAAAAACAAACAAAACCTCCAACAGTCCTATTCTCAGAGTAAAAGGCACAATTCATGGCCAGAGCGACAAGATTGGGGAGTGGAACTAAATCGAACTGTACTGTCGTAGGGCTCCTGTATTTGACCAGAAGTGATTCACTGTTAAAGTATATTGTGATAAGTTCAAGATGAATGTATAATCCTGAGAACAATAACTAAAAAAATACATCAAAGAAATAGAACTGAAAACCAACAGAAAGGTTAAACAGATGTATGAAATAAAAATTCTGGTTAACACAAAAAGCAGGAGGTTCAAAGGAACCAAAAAAGGGGGTAAGACAAACAGAAAACAGCAAAATGGCAGCCCTAAGTCCAACCACATCAGTAATTATGTGTAATTCTGCCAACAGCAAAATAAATGCGGTAACAGGCTGATTTCTGTGGGGGTTGGGGGGGAAGGAGGGAGATGACAACATAGCTAAACTTTTTGCTAGACTTCTTTATTGAATAGGGTTTCACTTACTAAAGTCTACTTTACCTGCTCAGAGCCTGTGAGATATTATTCTTATAATCTTCCATGTCTTCCAGCATTCATTAAACATACGAGCAACAAAATCTGCCAAATAAATATTAATGATTTCTTTCTTCCCCTTCTACCCAATTTGCTAGTTATTGCTACCCACTCATTCTGTAACACACCCAATTCTTCATAAATGCAACATCCCAGCTGCTGCTGTTGCACGCCAACAATATTTCTTTTAATTTAATCTTCTACGTCACTCAGAAAGATAGCTATCAACCTGGAAATGACTCTGAAGGCACATGATACATAATAATTACATCCTCTTGGGCAGACACCGATACTCCCATCACAAGAAACTGTTGAGAAGGTGAGTTGTGGGTCTGTCATTTCTTGGAGGTCTCTGGTTCCACTGAACCCTACCAAACACTTCCTAGATGGAAAGAAGGACATCGAGAATGCAGAGTAGGATAACAGGAGCAAAGCTGTGCAGAAGCAACAAACAGTGCTGCTCCTAAGCCCATAGGCACCTTGCATCAGCATGAAATCTATAATCCCTGTCATGTATGGCTACACTGGCCTCACATTTTCAGAGTGAAAGGGGAAGGATAGGGGAAATACACAAAGACTTCAATTCTTTTAACAAAATCAAAACATAGTTTTGACCCTAGGTCCAATGGTGCCTAACAATCACCAGGTCCCCGAGGCCAGATGAAATGAACAAGCAAAAAAGGGCAAAAGTCGAACAAACCAAAAGATAATCTGTAGGGCCCAAGCCCACAGAGCAGCTCATCACATAATTAGACAAAAATGTAAATCTTTTGTGCCAAAATCTATTTAACTAAGAAGAGAGCATAAATTCTGGGTGTTTAAGACATTTAGTTTAAAAAATAATTAGTTTATAAGTTAGACATATCATCTGCCTTTGATATATACACCTAGGAAGAAATAAACCAATAACTACCTATCTTCCTATGAAAAGCTATCTTACAACAGATCACATCCTTACTCTTACCAAAGAATCTGTACTAAAGAGAAACGTGCATATAATGAATGACCCTTGCCTACCATGTAAAGATCCTATGGCTTGGACTAGCACTTGCTTCTGGAACTGGCCCAGCTCACCCCAGGCCCCCATCCAACACCAGCTGCTTGTCTTCTCACATCCCCTACCAGTGTCTAGGTTGGCATGATTTGGTTTCTATTCTTCAGTTAGGGAACTACCACCTATAAAGATCCAATTCAAACATACTGCTTTTGAAGTGTTCTCTGACATGATATCGAAGTCAGAGATGATATTGAAGTTATCACAGTGCTTTCAGTCTTTCATTACTCTAGAATTTTTCATGAGTTGTAGATTACTGGTTTACAAATGTGTCACCCACCCTCAAGTAAGAGCCCTGTGAGTACAGAACCATCCCTCCATAGATCTTTTTCTACCCCATGCTAAGGAGATATGACTAGCCTATAGAAGGTACTTCTTTTACTGCAAGAACCAATAAAGTCACTTGTTATCTCTCGTTACCCCTAAGGATACTGAGAAATGCTTTGCCCTGAAGTTCTCCGTAAAACAGGTGCTAACTGCCTAGGCAAGGCATAAATCCGCATGAGTCAATTTTTCCCAAGTGGACCAATTCAATTAAATAAAGTTTTCCCTTGCCCCTCCCTCTCTCATAAACACATACTACCATAAGGACTGACAGGTTTGTTTACCTAAATAAAATACCTTAGCAGAGTGAGGGGAGAGCATTCTGAGCACCATAAATAAAAAGCACACTTAAAACACACACACAAAATCATTTTTGCCTCTAAGTACAGTTCATACATCTGTATTGTTATCTTAATTTAACAAAGTCTAGTTTAAAACAACTTATCAAAGTTTCGTGGGTTCAATCACCGTCCCTCACTCACACCCCAATATGGTTTCACAAAGAAGATATCGAGAAATACCTCTCTGGGCGGCATGAGAAAGGTTGAAAAGACTGAAAATCCAGGTATTTGCTAGACTTATAACAATCATAAAAACAAGTGACATTTGTGTGGTGCTTTAAAAATTTTAAACTGTTTTGGTTAGGTTCTCCTACTTAATGCCTAGGGCATTCCAATGTTGTTGGCAGGACAGGCATAATCATAATCTAGCTCCCAGAAGTGAGCACTAGGGGCAGAAGGGTAAGTGATACAACCAAGTTCACCCCATTACTTAACTAAGTGGTATAACTGGGACTTCAACCATAAAGGATCCAGGAAACCCATGCTGTCTGAATACAGCATGTAAATGAGGTCCTAAGTTTTACAGAGAAAAAAATGAAGAGGTCAGAGAGTCCAGTAAGCAGCAAGGATGGACATAAAAGCTTTCTGCCTGGCTTAGCCCAACAACCCAACAACTGGAAAAGGCCAGGCATGCAGGAATTCCTGGTACAATGGGGTTATGCAGTGCTCACTGCAGAGCAGGGCCAGGCCTCAAACCAGAGAAACATTTTAGGTTCCAGGAGACATTTCTTTTTCTGGGCACAGGATCACAGCAAAAGGTGCAACTCTCCTGGCCAGTAAAAACAACAGCAAAAACCACATCTTTATCCACTAATCTGTTAGAATTGCTGGTATCTGGGGTCCTATGAGCTTCCTGTGGTCACAGTTAATGTAGATCAGCAAATGTGCTTTAGATGCCAATACGGATTCCTGGGAAAGACAATGTGCTCAGGGAGGTCCTCAGATCAGAAGCTAAGATTTACATTTCAAATGCCTGTTAAAAGACAGACCACAAAAAAAAAAAAAAAAAAAAAAAGACAGACCACAAACAAATGACTCTGGCCTAATGGCTCAGATTTAAGTCCGACATAAACCCTATGCCCAGTTCTGCTGGGCAACACCAACTGCTAATCCTTCCATGTATTTTCATTATAGAAAGCATACTCTCAGGAGAATATGGATAAAAGGGGCCAAAGGGAACAAACTTCAGTCATCAAATGAGTAAGTTCTGGGAATGTAAAAGGCAGCATGGTGGCATAGTCAATACTACATCACACAGTTGAAAGTTGCTAAGAGAGTAGATCTTAAAAGTTCTCACCACCAAAAAAAAAAAATCTGTTAACTCTGTAAGGTGACAGTTATGTTCATTAATCTTATTATGGATACTAATCATTTTGCAACATATCCACATATGAAATCATACATTCTATACCCTAAACTTACACAACTTGTTAATTACATTTCAATAAAGCTGGGAATAAAAAAAAAGAAAAGAAAAAGAAAACATATTCTCTTCAAACAGAAGGCTCTAATTTCTAGCCAAACAAATCTTGATTCGGGGAGTCACAAAGTCAATCACAAATACAACTCCTACCAATCTGAGCTCCAGTGTGTATGGGTCCCAGAGCGCACAGGGCCCATCACGCCCACTAGATGATGCTCTGTGCTCTCTGGGAACCAGGGCTACAGATGGATGCCATATCCCACAGCTTGCAAAGTGATGCCTCTTAGTAACCGGATTAAAGAAAATGTTAATCTGATTATGTAACTATTGTGTACATTAGTGATAGAAACCCGCCTTTCTGAAACACTGGGCATGCTAGAGACCACAGCCTGCCGTCAGCACTGCCCTGGGCTTTCTGCTCTCAAGGTTTAACTCCACCCAGCTGCCCTTCATTCAGCTTTGGCCAGGTCTCTTTCCTGCTTCGGAGGAGCCATCTCAGGGCTTCACCATGCTCTCTACGCCGGCTAGTCTACTTGTCCCCCTGCCTTCTATCCCCACACAGATACTTGTACATCCAACCTGACACTTCAGTGCTCTGCTTTTAAAGAAATGAGAGACGGGTTTTCTCCTTGTGTCAAAGTCTGACCCACCGGTCTCAGAGGACTTGCCCACCAATTGTCTCTACCTAAAACCTGGTCTTTGCCACCAGAGCCCCTCAACCTACAAAAAAGAAAAAAAAAAAAGATAAAAGGCCCTTGAAGTTGTTATGATTTAGACCCTGACTCCCCCAACCTCCCGCTGTTTCTCTGGGCCCATCACAGCCAAAGTTCCTGGCAAGGACATCCTGCCTTTGTCTCCTGCACCCTGTCAGCCATCTCACTTCAACACCCCCAGACAACTGTGATGTCAGTGAAAAACAATATCCTCAAAGCTGCTAACCCCTATGTTCCCATCGTGACACCTTTGCAGCAAGTAAAACTTCAGCCACCTTGGCGCCATGGAATCCTCTTTCTGGGATTCATGTCACTGTCCTCTGGTTCATCTCCACCCCTAACCACTAGTATTCTCTCTCCCCCAAGGTTCCTCTTCCTTCCCCAGTCCTTCAAAGTTGGTGTCCCCAGATCTCTTTCTCTGGCGACTCTTCATACTTGGCATAGACAATCTTATCCACCCCTGGAATTTCAACCACAACCTAAACCCTACTAACTTTACCCCAATGGTTACTTATCTTTGGCCCAGGCCTCCCTCTTGATCCTGAATTTTTAAAAATCAGTTTTATTGAGGTATTAATACAATAAAGGTATTTACATTATGTATGTAAATTGAGGTATTTACATACAATAAAATACACACATTAAAGTGTATCTTTCAATGAATTTTGGCCACAATCAAGATTCCATCACCCCAAATATCCTAATGTACCCCAACCCACTCAATCCCTCCAGACAACCACTGATCTGCTTTTAGACACTAGAAATTAGATTTGTCTCTTCGAGAGTTTCATTTAAATGGAATCATGTACTTATATGTAATCATACATTTATATGTAATCATCTGTGTCTTCTTCACTCAGGATAATGTTCTTGAGATTTATCCATGTTGCTTTGTATAGAAATTTGCCTGAACTTTTAACAGACATCCTACCTGATCCTCAAATGCAACAAGTCTCAAAATGAAGTTGACATTATTTATCTTAGTCACATCTGTTCATAAATTCTGAGCTCCTATTTGCTTGCCATCCACATCAAACCTGTCAGTATTCCCATAATTTGCCCTCTTTATTCCCATCACTACGGCCAGAGCAAACTTGTGCCTAGAGTCCCGGCAAAAGCCTGAAGTCTGGCCCTCCGTCCCTCTTCTTCTGCAAGTCAGAACCTATACTACACACACAGAGCTTCTGTAAATGTGTTTTACAAAAATGCCTTCAGCTGTTCCCATGAGATAATATTATTCCATCAAAGGAATAACATTATCCCTTCCTTGGTACACACGGCCCCACTCACTCTACAATATGCTCACTCTTGAGCAAACAAGTCTCCTCACAAACTTCTATTTACCCTTCGAAACCACTTATAATCCAGCCACTCTGAACCATCCCCTGAAGAATTCGGTCACATTCTCTTCACTGCTGCCAAAACACCACATACACACACTTCTATCCAACTACTATCTCACCGTATGGCGATTATACTTATACCTGACAACAAGCATCCTTTATTCATATTTGTCACCAAGTCACCCCAACTAGTATTTCGGTGTTTGTTTGTTTTTTTCCAGTGATGAAGTAAGAGAAAATTGACACTCTAAGGCTAAGTTTGCCTATTACACACATTCCAAGTCTGTCCTAGAAGACAGAGTTTTTTTTTGTACTTGTTCATGGTGATACCATTGTGCAAATGTGCTAACACAGAATGGAAAATGCTGGCCTATTAGTACACCAGAATGTGCACTTCACTTGCTTAGTAATGACATCATGCAGTTGGATACTCTCCAAATGCCTTAGAGACAAACTAAAAAGTTAAAACACAGAAAAGCTACTCACACTTTTGCTTCTATCCTCACTAGTCCACTCATTCTCTCTGTCAACTAACAATTATTAAATACCTTTCTCTAAGAAGAAGTGGAAATACTGGGGAAAATAAAGACAATAATTCTCTAGTAAAATCCTTAAGGTAGAGAGGTTAAAAAATAACTCCAAAATTCCAGAGGTGCTCTGAAAAAAACACAGTGGTGAAGAACCCCAATGGGCCTTCAGGGCCAAGGACACAACATCTCCTGGGTCAGCAGGAAGATACCTCTGAAGATTCTAGAGTCAGATTCAACAGCAACTACTGTGGGTAATTCAGAGAGGATGTTGTTCTCTGACATTCTTAACAAGTGCCCACATAAAACCACTTCAGAGAATCTCAAAGTCAAAGGCTTCATTTAGAAGACCTAATTGTTCAAGAATTCACATTGTTTCAATCTCCAAAAAACCCTAAATTTTTAGCACTTCTGGGGACTTTAAGAATGATCTATTCTCAGGGTGCCTGGTTGGCTCAGTTGATTGAACATCCGACTCCTGGTTTTGGCTCAGGTCGTGATCTCAGGGTCATAAAATTGAGCTCCTGGAAAGGGAGGTGGGTGGGAGGTGGGGGTGACTGGGTGATGGGCACTGAGGGGGGCACTTGATGGGATAAGCACTGGGTGTTATGCTATATGTTGGCAAACTGAACTCCAATAAAAAAAATAATAAAAAAATAATAAAATCGAGCCCCACTTCAGGCTCCACACTCAGCAGGGAGTCTATTTGAGGACTCTCTCTCCCCCCTGCCCCTCCCCCTGCTCTAGCTCTCCCTCTAAAGCAAACAAACAAATATTTTAAAAAGAAAGAATGATCTATGCTCAGGGATCTATAATAAAAACAGAAAATGCTCATACCACTATATTTGAACATGTCTTAACACTCCTCCTTATCTGTCTCTCCACCAACAGCATTCCATAAAGAGATGCCTGAATTCATTAGAGAAGCTGTAAACTTATAGCTGCAAGGTAAAAAGGTATTTTCAGGTAGAGTAGAAAAGAACACATCGCACATTTTACTAAGCACACTAATTTCAAGTTACAAAGAGGACTGTAATATATATACATACTGAATATGTTTATTGTTCCATGGCTTCAAAATTTTAAGAAATTATCCAGAGCTATAGGATTTGGAAATAAAATTGTAAAGCAATCACATTCACAGTAAGAGTAATTTGGGGGAATTAAATTAAAGTAGGATATAAGCAATCTATTTAAAGAAAATTATAAAGCCCTAATGACAGATAAAGACAGACAAATGGAGAGATACATGAGGATTCTATCTGGAATACTAAATATAGCAATGGAGACATGTGCCCAGTTAATATGCAGGTTTGAAGCATTATCAAACTCCCAGTGGAAGACTATTGGCAAAGCCACAGGAGGTGGGGATGGAAGATGCAGACGCATGACTGGAGCCAGGCAGTCTGGGAGGCAGATGGACCACACACCACAGATCAACATCAATTTCTTAGCTGGCTCACCCTTATTTGGGGCCAAAATGTCTTTTTTCATAGCTAGAACCTGCTCCCTGCAGCCCTATTAGGAATAAAAAAAAAAAATGATAGTAAAATTTATCAGAAAAAATAAGTAGACATACATATCAAAGGATATTCTGAAAGGAAAAAATCTTATCTGTCTTTCCTTTGTTGTTTAAGTCAATAAAAATTTAGAACAGAGAGGTTTATGTACTTGTTTTACCTGCAAAATTGAAGCTAAATATGATTGTTAGAGATACAGAGGGTATAATTAAAGATAGAACAGGTTATTTTTTTTTCAGTACTCAATATTTTTAATGGGTGGAGAAAACAATTTTAAATATAACATATAAATACTGGTATGTCCCCATAATTAAACAATCAATATCAGTCAACACAGATGACAAAACATTATCTTAAAAAATTTCAACCTAATTAATGAAGAAATAAAAACTGAAGCCACAATATCCTACTTTAAACCCCTTAATTAGCTGCAAAAAAATTAACACTCCATATGATCTAGAATTTCTAGACTCCACAAGTCTTCAAAGTATCTGGTGTTCATCATTTTGCCAACCCTTCTGGAAATATACAACAAACATTTAGATTACTCAAACTGGTAATCCTGCTAAATAAATCTCACTTTTGAGACTGGAGCTCCAAAAAACAATCTTGATAGAATTTACACAAAGACAGTGACACTATTTTGACATTATTTACACTAAAAAAAAAAACTTGGAAATACTTTTTAAATGCCCTCAGTGAATGAATGTTTATATAAAGAATGGTATAGCTCTATGAAAAGATGCTACTGAATCATTACAAACAACAAATAAAGTTTTACTAATGCAGACAATCCTGATTTGCATGAGGTAGTTCATCTGTGAGTTCAAAAATATGACACTGGCTCACAGTTATAAAAAGGAGCTTGACTCCTAAGACTTCTTCCAGAAATGCCACCATCTCTTAAGAACACAACCCATGTAACCATACATTGTAAATGAAACAGTACCATTTGAAGTTAATAGCAAGGCCTACTCTCACTGTTGCTAATTTGTGTAAGCAGGTGGCTGAGCCTCCTCCGCTCAGGAAGTGAAATTAAATCTTGCACAGCCTCTGCCTCAAGAACTGGAGAACAGACCTGACGTAGAGCTAGAGGAGCAAAACACAAACACCACCACAAGAACCACTCACCCTGGTCCACAGGCTGAGCGAGGCAGAAAAGGTCCTTTCTGAGAGAACCAGCTTGACCAAGCATCCAATCTTTGCCCCTATTCTGGTTTTTCATCAAGGAGCCTAAGTGTGAGCATGTGTGGCTCAGTACCACACAACTCAGGACCATCTGATGTACATAAAAACACAAGTGCAAAGTACCAAAAGGGCAGGTGCACACCCACCAAGCTTTGTGAAAGCAGACACAAACATGGAAAAAGACTGTAACATAAGATCATGCATACAGTCAGGTTTTGGGATTCACAACATTATTTAGGTTAATTATGCCATTATTAAGTGACCCAACTGTTAAAAGCATCTCAGCAAGGGGAGGGACTCTTAAGTGTACTGTATAAAACATAAATGTTCACATGACAGAGTAAATCAAGAAAGAAATCCAGCTAGAAGAGTTTGCATTTTATATCAATTTAGAAAACCTTCTAGATTCTTAATCACAGTGGTAATACAATCCAAATGTTATTTCAAGGAAAAAAAGTTAATTGTGGTAGGCAAGAAAGCTGGAGAAGAGATAACTTGTGGCTTGGTCAGGGAAGCCCCTCGGAGGAATCAACCTTCAGTAACAGGGCATTCTATTCGAAAAAAGGCACCCACTGGACTGAGGGGCTGTGGGACTCAGGCCCTGGCCCTCAGGATATAGAAGGAGGCATAGAATGAGGTCAGTGCACAGACTACTCCAGGGAGGACAGGAGGAAGTCAGAGGAAAGAGCAGGTCAGGAGCTACTCTAGTCAGAAGGGTAAAAGAATCTCCTAATGCTTGGAAACAATATTCTGTTCACTGTGTGGGCTACAGGAAAGTCCAGAGTAGAAGCAGATGACCAGTTAGGTCAGTGCAATAATCCAAACCAAAGACCACAGTGGCTCAGACCAGGGTTAGCCATAGAATGAGAAGTAGTAATTGGATTAAGAATGTATGCATATATTTTATATATTTATTATTATATAGTCTTATATATGTGTATATACCTATATACATATATATATGTATAATTATGCATGTTTATGGATCTATATTACTCTTTAAATAAAGTTCTCGGGACGCCTGGGTGGCTCAGTCAGTTAAGCATCAGTGTCTTGGTTTCAGCTCAGGTTATGATCTCAGGGTTGGGGGATTAAGCCCTACATTGGGCACTGAGCTCAACAGGCAGTCTGCTAGAGATTCTCTCTCTGCCCCCCGACACCACACATGCACGCTCTCTCAAATAAGTAAAATTCTAATGTATATGAAATATGGAGATCTATACTTTTCAATTAGTTATCATGCAATAATATCTAATGAACTAAAAAATTACACTCAAAATAAGCCTGTTGTAATGATTAAGATGGCACTTTGGAATGTGGAAGGGCCAGGGATCATATTATTCATGTCAATTACCCTTGCAGCGCAGGACAATAAGGATTTTCAATTTGCTAAAAGCTATTTAACCATATTTTACTGTAATGGTTTATTTTAGGGAAAAAGTGCAACAAATAACTACTTGCTAAGGAAAAAATACTCTACATGACATTTCTACATTCTGGGATTTTATAACTGAACTTTATCTTGCATGTTTGCTACAGATGTGATTACATTTTACATCCAAACTTTGAACAAAAAATGTGCACATACATTAAACTTAAAGTCCAATGCCAAATTAGCTGGTAGCAAAGAGCAAAGAATTACGGAATCAAACTATTCCTGTCATAAAGAAAGGGCAAAAATGTAAGCTTATTTGTATTTTGGAAAGAAAGGAAAGGAGTAGCTGAAGAGATTTTGCTCCAGCCAAAGCTAAAAGTCTGGACCAGTCTTAAATCACTAAAGTAAATGCTGGGCCTAAGTAAGTCTTTAGAACCCAAAATAGTGGACCTTTTAGGACTAAAAGAAGCCCACACAGATCCTTTACCTTTCTGATAAGCTAGACAGAGTGATAAAAATAGTTCATACACTTCACTTTATTGGTATTTTCTCTATGCATTTCATTAGTATTTTTATTTTTAAGTGAAACTACTTGTCCTGACCGATCAAAACAAAACAAAAAGCCAATGAAAAACCTTTAGTTTTTTCATCATGGCCCCTCCCAGCATTAACTCATGTTTTACTGGTTAGAAACACAAAAAAGTAAAAGTGTAAGAACAATAATCCAACCAACCAAAGTGGTGAAGCTAAATCACAACACTGTTTAGGACCCGTTTGCATGAGCTCTGTTCTCACTTCACCCTTGGAAAGGAACTGGAGCAACACTCATAGAGCACAGACAAAGTCCAAACTCACTCACAAGCAGCTCCCAGGTAAGCACACCTATGGCACACAATCTGTGCACAACTCCCACCCCTCCTGGAGTCAACTCTGAGCTTTGGACAACCTGAACACACCACGACCTCAGAACCCATCTCGCTTTGCTTCTGCTGCTCCAGAGGGTCCACTTTCCTCCACCCCCATGGGCTGGTCCTGGTGGGGCAGCCCTGGAGGAAGTGGGCCTGGCAGCAGTTCTACAGATAAATCACAGCAAACCACCGTTGTGATTATTGTATTGGATGATAATTGTGAAAGAGTATCCCTAAATTTAATGGTTTGGGCCCAAGCATACTGTTTAGTTTTAATCTCACTGTTCACTATAGAAAGCCTAGGAGTTATTTACTGAGTATCTTCTCAGGGTCAAACACTATACTAGATATTTTCTGTAGGAAATAAACATACATTATCCCATTTAATCCTCATGATAGCCCTACATGATTTTATAATCCTTGCCTCATAGCTAAAACACCATGTTGAAGATGATACAATCACTAAGTAATGAAACCCAGATTTGCTACAAGGTCAGTCTAACTCCAAATCCTACATCCTTCATACCATGGTGTCTGTAATCTACTCTTTCAGAAAATCAGTAATATGGACAATGCACAGGTGGTCTTAACACTTTCATTTGAAGGTATCAAATATAAAATTTAAAACACATATTATAGGGATCCCTGGGTGGCTCAGCGGTTTAGCGCCTGCCTTTGGCCCAGGGCGTGATCCTGGAGTCCCAGGATCAAGTCCCGTATCAGACTCCTTACGTGGAGCCTGCTTCTCCCTCTGCCTGTGTCTCTGCTTCTCCCTCTGTGTGTCTCTTGTGAATAAATAAAAATCTTTAAAAATAAAATAAAGATATTTTAAAAAATAAAATAAAACACATATAATTCGTTCTGTCATTATTCTAGGAACCCAATATGCTAGGACACCAAGCTAGCTATATAATTACTTCCCCAAATGAATCAGCCATATGGAGATATTTTCCCTCCACAAACAACCTGGGCTATATAAACAAAACACTAGTTTTCAGGATTTAGGTCTAAAGTGTGTGTAAATGAACAACAAAGTTAAGATGTGCCTCACGTCGATAAATAATACATGCTTATGTAAATTAATCTTTTTAAGTGAAGTAGTTTCTTCAGCAAACTTCCAAAATAGGGATAGCTTTAAAATTCATGAATTGTTCAGTCTTACTTTATCTGTGCCATTTCTAGCAACTCAGCTGTCCTTCAAAGGCTCTCAGGGAGCATAAACCAGATGATGTGCATATCCCCATACCTCACAGCAGGCAAAGGGTTCTCTGTGTGGCAAGCAGTACAAAACACGAGCCGTGAGTGCGGCAGAGTCACCGAGTACTGGAGTGAGAGGGCCCTTGGGGAAAACAGGTCCAAACAGTGGGATGCTTTAGGAAAAGGTAGGACCAAGTGGAATCCTGAAACCTGAACCGTCCTTCCCAGTGATGGAAGAGAGAAGGGAACTCACCACAGGAAGGTCAGAGGTGGGAATGAGACAGCACAGTCACAGAAAGCACCAGGCCATGTGCTTGTGGTGAAAGATTCTGGGAATGAGGCCAGGCTACTCTATGGACCCTCTTCCTTCCTCCAAGAGGAAGCCATTTGCACCCAATCTTTTTTTTTTTTTTTTAATGTTTTATTGATTTATTCATGAGAGATGGAGAGAGAGAGGCAGAGATACAGGCAGAGGGAGAAGCAGGCTCCATGCAAGGAGCCTGATGCGGAACTCAATCCCGGGACTCCAGGATCACGCAGGATCAGCGCTAAACTGCTGAGCCACCCCGGCGGCCCAACACCCAATCTTTACATGTGTGCATGCATGTGAGTGCCCTTCCCTGCCCTCACTACCCACACCCAAGACACACACACAGGACGGATGCACGCACTGAAGAAGGTAGTGGAGAAGATACTCAGTGACTCAGGGACAAACTTAAGAGAACAAAACTAGGGATCCCTGGGTGGCGCAGCGGTTTGGCGCCTGCCTTTGGCCCAGGGCGCGATCCTGGAGACCCAGGATCGAATCCCACATCAGGCTCCCAGTGCATGGAGCCTGCTTCTCCCTCTGCCTGTGTCTCTGCCTCTCTCTCTTTCTGTCTGTATGACTATCATAAATAAAAAAAAAAAAAGAGAACAAAACTAAATTAATGGGATCTACTCAGTAAACATGATCTGTACTCAATGGTTCCCAGTGGCCATAAACTGAACGTCTACACTACTGTTTGAGGTTGCTGAATCTAGCGGCTGAGTAAATATAAAACAATTCTGATCAACTTTCCCAGAAAAACGCATTTTCACTAGTCACCAAATTACCAAGGTTGCAGTGTACTCCACCAAATAAAATGAAGATCTCTTGAGTATGCCTACTAGTGGCTACTATAGTTTCCACAGCATGTTGGAGGGTTCACCAGAGGGTAAGCAGTTGTCCTCATGGTCCAGGTCACACTACACTCCTGCTTCTGTCCTCACAGTGAGCGTCATTCATCATCCAGGGGCAGATCGACCTCAACTGAGCTCACTAAGCCACTGGATTAATGTTCCCTGAGTTCCATGATCCCTCTTAGGATAATCCTCACAGGGGAGATCACAAAGTAAGGCAATGCTCCCACAGTCAGGAGGAAAATGTCACAGTCAAGGCCTATCTCAAAAGTCATGTTGGAGATGTTCTGTGATCATCCCTCCACCTCCAAAGTCCCCTCTTTTTCCATCTCTGGTCCCTCCATGGTCCTGACTCTCCCTCAGGGCAGTGATTCGAGTCCCAAAGCAAACCTTACCTTGCAGACCACCGGACTCCTCTCTCCCCCACAGAAAGTGCAACAGAAAATGGCCGACTCAATGTCACAGTATCACAGCACTCCTATTATATGGAGATGCAGAACACTCAACACCCCCAGGGGATCTGGAGCTCGGCATCAATGCCTTGGGGTAGTTATAGTTCAGCAGCTCTCTTGTGGCCCTGACCTGGACCAGAGAGAGCTCACAGGCAGAGTCAATGGATCTGCTGCCCAAAAATGTCCAAAATAAGGTGAATTACCATGGTTCTTCACCAAATTATGTTTCCTTTAAACATGTAATCTTAAGTGTCCATTTTTATTGTTCATTACCCTTAATCATAAGATTTGTATTGAAATCTCCTGCCAGGTGCTCCTACAACTGCATGGATTTTCTCTATCATAACGGCACCACCACAACCACCACCACCGCTGCTTCCACTGCCACCACCAACCACCACAGCCACCACCACAGAGGCTGGAGGCAGATAGTGGTTACTGCTAACTCTATTCATTCTCTGCTCCTCGGGTAAAGGCTTGATCTTCCCCTGGGACCACCATGTCCTATTGTTAGTCTACTTATTAGAAAAGGGATGACTCCATCCACCCCTGGCTCAGGCCTTGTCAATCAGAGCATTGTCTCTCTTTGCCCCCAATGTCTCATTCAGGTTTAGGCCTATGATCAGGTCCACATAGTAAGAGTCAAGCCCAGCACTTTTATTGGGAAAGAGCAGTCTCTCTTTCTCACTGGCATAAGAACTGGGAGATTATTAGCCTGAGGAATAAGCCTGCTTGTGAAGCCAACAGAGTGGAGAGACAGAAAGACACCAGATCCCAAGGGGCCAAGCCATGACTCAAAGCTGATATCCTTTTAGTGTTTTTAGTTCCATAACCCAAATACATTCCTTTTACTAACTGCTTAAATCAATATTAACAGTGAGTTTCCTGTACTTCAACCAAATACATCATAATTAATAAAATTTGTGTTAGTCTTATTTATCCCTAAAATCATAGCACTTAGCATGGTAGCACATAGAAGAGGCTTAGTGTTTTTCAGATGAGTTGAATGAAAACTTAGTCAAAGTATTTTATATAGGTATTTTTTTAAATGTCAACAGTAAATCAATTGCTACAATTCATTGTCTCTAGGAAACAAATATGACAAGTTGACTTTCCAGGTATAAATCTGTTCTAGAAAAGAAGCTTTCCATTTACACGGTTATTATAAACCCATAGAACTTAAATAAATTTCATACTACATGAAAGTCTTGGCCTTTTCTTCTATATTAAGCTAAATCTACAACAATCGTTGGCAGTTATGTGGCAACATAAATTATTTTGTACTTTTGATCATTAAAAAAGAGATGTGGGCTACTTCAAGAGAACATCTGGCTCTGGGTCACATCTTTGAAAATTTAATTGGCTTTTTTTCCACATAAGAAAAATAAGATAGCTGCTCAACAACAGGGCCAAATGTTCCTAATAAATGTCATACCAGCTAAGAATGGATTCTCTTTTAATAATTAAATACTCCATTCTTCAGACATGAAGGAAATCCCATGATATAAATGAAACAGCAAAACATAAGCTGGGGGTGGGGAGGCTGGGGTTTCAATATGAATTCATTACCATATTTTGAACTGTTTTTCAAGTTGCTTGGATAAGTCTGTAAGAATCAGGCTACACTTTCACCTAATTCTTTCTGCACCCAACAATGCATTTTCATGACCTCTGGTGATAGTTATGGATGGGTATAATTTAGGGCCATGAAACAAAGTCAAGTAACTGGTCTATATGGTAATAAACTTGAAATTAATTTAAGGCCTACCTCAATGTCCCTCAGCCCCTAGAACTGATTTTCCCTTCTAGAACTAAGCCATATCAAGAAGAAACACACTATTTCCCATTTATTTTAAGGTGCCAAGGCAAGTCCCAGCTCCAGTGGAGTTTACTCACAAAATGACAAAATGTCAAGTACCAATCAACTTATCTGAACAGTGCTCTTAAGACCAAGAATTTTCAGAAGAAGGTGGATATTTGGTTAAAAAGGGGGTGGGGGGCAGCAAAGACTCAATTGCTTAGATGTAACTCAAGTTTGTAGATGTAACCATTAAATATATTAAAAGTAGGAAAAAAAAGAAAACTGGAATTTTTTGGAACCTGGGAGCTGGAAAGTTCTTAAAGATCACCTGATTTTTAAGGGCGAAGAAAATTAAAGGTCAGAAAGTAGTTGGCCCAGAGACACACATGCAGAGACTATTTGAACTGTACCAGAACCCCAGCTACTGCCTGCTTATTCTGGTCCATCATCACATGGGGAGTTTTAGAGAAATGATGATGGCTCAGCATCAACTGACTGCTCCCTGGCACTGTCTTCTTTTTTCCCTGTATGAAAATGATTCACAACATTATTTTCAATTACTCAGTAAGAGAAGGGAATCTGCTCCTTTGGACTGCTGTGAGCTCATTAGGAGAGGGGGGCCTTTCACAGAACAGAACTCTCTACAGAGAAAGGACATGAGGACCTATTTCTTAAATCCTCTGCCTGTCCCCCACACAAAGGTAATCAGCATCCCAAGTCTCTCCTCAGTGAGTCTCAGAGAACAAGCTAAGAAATATGGCCTGTAAAACCTCTCTCAAGGTAACCTAGGCCCTCAGGTCAGAGAAAGCTCTGAGATGCTGAGAAACCTGGGCAAAATGCACCATAGAATCATGGAGAAACCACCCAAAAAACAAAATGACCAATAAACAGACAAGAATCTCAGGAAAAGGAGACTCCTCTTATGGATAACTCAAAATAGACAAATCAAACAGTTTTTAAAAAATGAATTATACTCTCACCACTGTAACTGACTGAAATTCTAACTTCACCTGGATGGTAATCTTGTTCTTTAGTTTGCCCATTTGCTGGAGTTTAAAACCAAACTGCCTGGCAGGTCTAAGAGTGTTTAATTACCATTTGTCCTATTATAAGAAAGCCATGAATGAAGAGATTCCACAAGTACAAAATATATATTGATTTTCTTACTAGTAATAATCTGTTATGAGTTTTTACCTGAACCTAAAGAAAATATGAGTAAATTCATCTATAACTGAGGTATAGAAAAAGGCTTTCTAATTATGACTCAAAATCCAGATGCAATAAAAGACTGATAAATTTAATAAGATAAAAAGTTTTTAGAAATTTGTACAGCAAAAAAATATAAAGAATTAAAAATAAAAAAAATAAGCAAAGTCAAAACACAAAAAAGAGAGAAAACATGCATATCACAAATAAAAGACTAATGTCCCCAACAAAGAACTTTTAAAATTTGAAGAAGGCAAAGTGATTTAAAATCCTATAGAAAAATAGACAAAAGATGTGACTACACAACTCATAAGATATAAAAATGGTCTTTAAGGGATCCCTGGGTGGCGCAGCGGTTTGGCGCCTGCCTTTGGCCCAGGGCGCGATCCTGGAGACCCAGGATCGAATCCCACATCAGGCTCCCGGTGCATGGAGCCTGCTTCTCCCTCTGCCTATGTCTCTGCCTCTCTCTCTCTCTCTGTGACTATCATAAATAAATAAAAATTTTAAAAAAAAAATGGTCTTTAAATATTTGAAAACATGTTCAACTACACTTATTATAATAAAAGATATTCAAATTAGAATTGTACTGAGGTACCATTTCTTATCTAGCAGATTGGCAAAAGTTTAAAAGCTCGATAATACACTCTGTTGGTGAAGCTGTGGGAGAAAAGGTATTTTCATACATTGCTGGTAGGAATACAAAATAGTTCTACCATTATGGAAGGGAGTTTGGCAATATATAACAAAACTACATATGTTTTCACATTTCATCTCAGCAATCCTACATCTAAGAACTTCTCCTGAAGATACATCTCCAATAATATGAAAATACATATGCACAAGTGATTCACTGCAGCATTACTTATAATTATAAACTACAGAAAATTCCCTAAATATTCATTGGCATATATAAGGCTGTTGGAATAAACTGGCACATACACACAGTGGAGAACCGTGTGCTGTAAAAGGGGCTGTGGACTATCTGCGAGTGGACATGAAGTCACCTCCAGATGTTAAATGAAAAAGCAAAATATAAAAAAGCACATGTGTATATATGTGTGTGTGTGTGTATACACTGGGGGTAGTTTGGAACTGTACACACATATATACACACATATACAACACATATATACACATGTATATATATATATATACACACACACACATATATATACACATATATACACACACACACACACACATATATACACATATACCCCTAAAACTAATACAATGATAATGTCAATTATCATTGTATTTCTTTTGTCAAAGAAAATTTGACAAAAGAAATTTTGTCAAAAGAAATTTCTTTTGTCAAAGAAAAAAGAGGAAAGAAGAAAACATTATAAATACATAGAGACACTTCTTTTTATAGAAGGCTAACAAAAATCAGAAGGTAACAAAGTATTTATAAGGTGGGTAGAGAGGATGGAAGAGATAAGAGAATGAGTGTCAGTTCTCCGATAATACTTCTTTACATGTTTTTCCTTTTCAATGCAGGTTAATGTGCTATATATGCAAAATGAAATAAAGTCAACAAGAACAGAAAGAGGGAAAACCCAAAAATGAGAACAAAACTGAAACAAATAAACCCAACTGTATTTCAGATGAATTACTTAACTAAACTGAAGAAAAAGTAGAGAGGAATAAATTCAAGCAATTTAAGAACATGAATAGTTGCCTATGTGCCCCTAGTATGGGGGTAGGTGGCATGCAGGGAAGCCCTGCAAGCAGGGCTTGATTCTGAGCTCTTCTCTCTTAGTTGGCTTGGCGGCCATAACATAAAACCATGAGCTGAATGGCTTAAACAACCAACATTTTCTCTCTCACAATTCTAGAGGCTGAAAATCCAAGTTCAAAGTGCCCAGAAAGGTAGGTTTCATAAGGAGGCGTCTTCTGTTGGCTTGTAGATAGCCAACATCGCACTGTGTGTTCACTTGATCTCTGTGTGCTAAAGGGAGCACAAGCTCTCTGGTGTCTCGTCTTACAAGGGCACTAATTCCATCATGAGAGCCTCACTTAACCCTAATCACCTCCCTAAGTCTCCATCTCCAAATACTATATCCCATGGCAGTTAAAGCTTCAATATATGAATTTTGGGGAGACACATTCAGTCCATAACATCTTTTTAAGTAGGTGTGTTTTTGTATTAGTACAGGTGAAGAAATTCTTAAACTATTTCAGATATATTATGAGACTGAGCAAACTATGGAAGAAAAATACCAATATGAAATGGAGGAAGCCACTGGGGGTGGTTTGGAACTGGAAATATTGGTATAAAGTCATGACTTCTAAATATATATATATGTGCCTTTATGTGTGCATATATGCATGTGTATGTATGTGTGTGTCAGTATATTACCTCTCAGTTCCAAATGCACCCTTCAATCTCTGCTCACATCAGGCGTTTTCTCCTTTAATGTGATCATGATGTTAAGCTTTTTTAGTAGAGGACACTTAAGGGCCATCATAGGAGGAAGAAAACTCCCAAGGGCTTTGAAGGTGGGGCTAAGGAAATCTATAGAAACTACCACAGCCACTGGCTCAGAACACAGTCCCTCTTGTGACCTCCTGGCCTTTGGCTAGTGACATTTCTGTAGTCCCCTCAACACAGAAACCAGAGCCTCTGCCACCTGTTCTCCAAGTTGTCCATGGCCTGAAAGGTCACACACTTCATGGCTATTCCTTCTGAAAGCCCCTTCCTCCAAGCTCCCATGTGGCCTATTCACTTTGAGAGCCTTCTGCCTCCAGACTCCTCCTGCAGAACACACCATCAGCTGTTCCTCTGACCACTCTCCAAAGGGTTGTTTATTGCTTGCCTTCAGACCTGCTCCAGTCTGGCTAAGGCAACAAACTTCTCTATCTGCTGGGATGAACCACACCTTTGCCAGTGAGATCTGAAGCAAGCTTGTCTTTCCTTGGGTCCTCACGCTCAGTCCTAGGGTCCCATAGAGTTTCTTTTAATCTACTGTAACTCTTTTATCAGTTAGTAATGTTTATGTTAAACTTTCCCTGTTTAATCTACCGGGTGGTCTCTGTCTCCTGGCTGATTCAGACCTCTACACTACTTATTATATTTGTAGGTATGCATCCACTGAAAAGGGCCCAGTGGCAACAAAACCCCAGCAGCAATGATCAAATCTAGAGGCCAGATCTTGGCTTCTAATACCATACTCCCTGACTCTACCAAAGCAGAATTTCTTTTCAGAGAAATGACTGTTTCCAGACCTGGAGCAGGGTAAGTACAAGATAAGGCTGGAATATCTTGTTATGTACCAAAGTAGAAAGGCATCCCCAGTGGTTGGAGTGTATCAAAACAACACAGCAGCCTAAAGGAGCTTCCAAGACTAAATCTGGAATGATCTGAGCAAAACTGGGTATAATTAAGTTTAATAAGCATTGAAGAAAAAAACTGAGTTCAGAAATTGGAGTTCAAGAAAAATCCATGAGCTCACACTGGTAACAGACAGGATGGGTAGATGGATGGATGTACTTACACACAGGATATCTGTATATGCAGGGAGGACTAGAGTTAAAAATCACCATTTTGCAACCATCACAGTAAAGACTGGTTCAAGCAAGAAGCAATGGATAATCAACCCATGTAGGAAATTCCAGTAAGGAAGAGGATATGTGTATTGCTTTAAAGTATCCTCCTACTGACTGCCTGTAAATGCAAGGGGAAAACACAGTAACTGCACAGCAAGAAGATCTAGTCAAAATTAATATCAGCAATGAAGGGCAGACAGACACTGTGACACTCTGAGAAAGACAAAACATCCAATATCACTTATGGAGGATTCAGCTGGGGATTATTAACCTGAATTTAATAATAATAAAAATCAGGCAAACTCCAAATGCAGAACATTCTATTAAAGAGGAGGAGGAGTGTTCTTCCAAAATGTCAATGTCATAAAAGACAAAAAACAAAAACAAAAACCGAAGAACTGTTCCAGATCAAAGGGGCTTAAAGACATGTAGGTAATAAGTGAATGCAATATATGATCCTAAACTGGATACTGTACTAGGGGGAAAAAATGACAAGTGGAACATGGATAGTACGTTAAAGTACTGAACTAATGTTAAATTTCCTTAAGTTGGTAAATGTACTACTATGGTTATATGCCAGAATGTTCTTATTATTAGTAAACATATACACTGAAATATTTCAGGATAAAATATCAAGGTATATATTCTCAAATTATTTGGGAGGGACACACACGGCATGGGAGGGAACGGAGGGCTAAAGGGAAGGAAGGAGCACAAATGAGAAATGAGTACAGGTTAACAATAGGTGATTTTCAGTAAAGACTGAGTGTTCTTTTTACTTTCTTGCAACTTTGATGTAAGTTCGAAATTATTTCCCTATAAAAAGATTTTAGAATGTCTTTTAACTAAGATTCTAAGACATACATTAAAAACTTCTCTGGAGTAAGCATGCAGCACTGCCACAATACTCAAAACATCATTGTCCAAAACTACATAATCCAAATAGTAGCCACTAGCCAGCCACATGTGGCAAATGAGCACTTGAGATGTGGCTAATTCAAACTGAGATGTATCAGATTTCAAAGATTTCATGTGAAAAAAAGAATGTAAAGTTATCTCATTAATAGTTTTTATACTGATTACAGGTTGAAACAACACCTTAGATATATTGATTTATATAAAACATTATTAATTTCATCTGTTTTTTATTTTAATGTAGCTACTAAAAATTTAAAATTACATATATGGCTCATTTCATAATTCTATTGCACACTGCTGATCTAATAATAAGATATTTTTTTAAAGAGGTATATTCTCAGGTGCATGCGCAGCTGTCAGCTAAGCATCTGCCTTCAGCTCAGACCATGATCTCAGGGTAATGGGATTGAGCCCCATGTTGAGCTCCCTGCTTGGTGGGGAGCCTGCTTCTTCCTCTCCTTCTGCCCCTCCCTCCTGCTCATGCACATGTCCTCTCTTTCTCAAAGAAATAAATAAAACTTTTAAAAAATAAATAAATAAAGAGGTACTGGCCTCTCTTTCCCTTAGTATGTCATTACTAGGGGAAAATGTCAATTTACATGACAGATCCTAACTACCTTAATATAATTTCAATTTTGAAAGTAAGGCAGATAATTAGGCTTTTTAAAGGCATAATTAAGGCAAAAGAAAACTTCAGGACCTAGAAGACAAGGAAAGAACTCTTTGGTTGTGATATTTAGGTAATTCTCTAATTAGTCACAAATGCATCTAGAGCAAATTCTTGAAGAGGGGTAAAATAAAATCTAAAACCATGAAAATATCAAGGGAAATAGACAATAGCTGATTTTTTATATTTCCATCTTCAAACTCTGAGTAAAATGAATAAAATCGATTTCCTGAGTCCTAAGCATTAACTTATAGCATCTTATCAACAAAGCCATTAAACAATTATTTCTGTTACCAAGAAGTTCACAAAAGAGACCTTACTGACAACCATATTATTTCCAAGGTTATTTATTTTTCTATTTTAAGGCTCTGATGAACGAACATGCCCTTAAACTCTAAAACCTAAGCAAAGAAAGAGAACAGGAAGACAGACAAAACTGGTTCTTGTCTTGAGCACTGTTATGGGGTCACATGCAGCAGGAAGGGGTTGGAGGTGAGCTTCGACAGGAGGGTTACTCCAGGACAAAGAAAGGCCCCTGGGATGGAGACAATTTCCTCTGTATTTAGTAGACCAAATCTAAGTAGGCCAAGTGGAAAAAACAACAAATGCCAGTAAAGATTCCATAAAACAGCAACAATGAGGAAGAGAAACCAAATATAAGTTGCCAGAAGGTACAACAAAACACCCAGCAGTATAATCTTGGGCAAAACGCACAGGCATGTTTGTTTTGGACGTTCAGAGTCAAGCATGTGGGTGGACCCAATTACAAATACCAAACTGCGGCACAGCACAGATTCTCGTGTTCTCTCTCCCCTCCCACACCCTCTAGGCCCAGCCCAGACCATATCCCAGAGAGATGACTTTACTCAACTTTAGACACAAACCTATTAGAATATGATACCAACTGCCCAGTGCACTATGGATCCATTCCTGCATTACACCTACATTCTCCCTGCCGAAGGACCAATAGGTGGCTTCATGACACCTGAGGCCATGAGGCAGGTTCTGTGAACTCAGATGGAAGTAGGCAAGGATGAGTGAGCTCTGCTTAAAGTCAAGAATGCCTCACAGATAAGGATACAATACAGATGAGGTGACCAATGTTCCAGAATCCCAAACCTATAATAAAACTACTGACATGATCCCAGCCTCCCTCCTAGCAAGAACTCCCACCCTGCTCCTAATCCCTCACCTGCCTCCCACCTCACATTCCATTCCCATATTTTGCAATCACTAGGCCACTTCTCAGCAGAGAGGCCAGGGCTCCATGTTTTAGCCTTGGAAGGAAATGCAGATGGGTACAACACCCAGGGATGACAGTGAGTCTAATTATAATTAAGTAAGAACAAAGACTTAATGAGCTCTTTCACGTACACTGTGGATTCGAACTTCGGTCACCACTTTAGGAAGCAGGTGTCACTGTTCCCTTCCAGACAGAATGCAACCACAGCACAGAGACAGTCTGGCTCAAGAATCCATAGGTTCACTTATTCATAAATCATGAACACAGAATCTATAGTTGGGGAAATATTTATTTGTTCAGAATTTCAGTAGTAATCTCATTCACTCTCATTGTGACATGATGTAGCTCGAAGCTGCTTCCCTAAGAGGCTATTACCAAAAAAATTATTGCCTTGTATCCACATCCCTCTCTCTCTCTCTCTCTCTAGCAAAAATACACCCAAAAGACTGTGTTTTCCATGTGTCTAAGTTACTTGCAGACATGATTATTTCTATTAGGAGAAAAAAATTTAAACAAATTGCTAAAGGAAAAAAATAATGCCATCAGTTTGACAAATTCTATTTTATTTATTTATTTGAGACAGAGAGAGAGAGAAAGAGAGAAAGAGAGAGCTCGAGGGCACAAACAGGGTGGGGGGATGGTTGGGAAGGGCAGAGGAAGAAGCAGGTTCCCCGCTGAGCAGGGAGCCCATGGAGGGCTTGATCTCAGGACCCTGGGATCAGGACCTGAGCTGAAGGCAGACACTTAATGACTGAGCCACCCAGGTGCCCTGACAAATTCTATTTTCTTAATAAAATATAACTCCATTATATTCTGGGTTTTGTTTGGGGGGATAGAAACTGTATTTAATGCTTTTAAGAACCTTCAAAAATATCTTAACAGGAGATTTCCAATTTAAGATGTCAAACTAAAGATGATCCTAATCTTTGTCTTATTTTTTTTTTTAATTTTTTTTTTCAATTTATTTATGATAGAGAGAGAGAGAGAGAGGCAGAGACACAGGCAGAGGGAGAAGCAGGCTCCATGCACCGGGAGCCCGACGTGGGATTCGATCCCGGGTCTCCAGGATCGCGCCCTGGGCCAAAGGCAGGCGCCAAACTGCTGCGCCACCCAGGGATCCCCTAATCTTTGTCTTAGAAAAAAAAAAAGAAATTACTTCATAGGGGGGCTAAATGGGTTAAGTGATGACAGACTTGTTTTTGGCTCAGGTCATGATCTCTTAATCTAGAGATTAGCACAGCTCAGTGGGGGTCTGCTTCCCCTCTGCCCCTGTCCCTGAAATTTCTTCTCTTTCTCAAATAAATAAATAAATAAATAAATAAATAAATAAATATTTAAGAAAAAAAAAGAAAGAAATCACTTCACAAGAAAAAAATAAAGAAAGAAATCATTTCACAACAAGGAGCATGAAAACAAACACAAAGGTCATCTTCCACAATGCCCAAATCACAGCATATGAAGACAGAAAATGGATAAGGAGTGGTAAATGGATTTCTAAAACAGCAAGGCCAAACTGAGTGTCTGCGGAGAGATGTCCAGAAGCAGAAAACTCAGAATGGTTCAGACATGAGCGCAGGTGCTGAGAGAAAAGCCACACACAAGTCACTGCAGCACAGGCAGGCCATCAGGAGATGCTCCTGCCCTCAGAGCACTCCTGAGGTTTACAGGCAGACCTCTCCCTCACAGTGTCAAACAGTGACAGCTCATCCTCCTAGCCACAGAGAGCACCCCTGGGGACCTGACACAGTGAAGATGGTGACAGGGACTAAACCTCTGGTGATTTTCCCAGAGGTTAAGAGTATGGAATCTGAGGGGCTCCTGGTTCAGTCTCAACTCTGTCAATTAGATGTGTCACCTTGGGCAAGCTCTTTAACCACTCCATATATCAGTTCCCTCAGCTATAAAATGGGTTACTAACAGGTTCAAAATCAGAGAGTTGATGTCAAGATTAAATGAGCTAAAGCTCTTAGAATGGCGTCTCACACACACCAAGCACTAAACAAATACTCCCCCCTCCTATCACTCCCTCTTCCCCAGCACACATGCGTGCATACACACACATATATACATACACACACACACACACACACACATACACTCACATCCTTAGCTTTTGGAATGCCAGCAGCAAAAGTAAATTCACAGGCATGTGACTGGAAGGACCTTATCTAAAGAAACTGAATAATCCCAGAGAAGTATGCTTGGATTTTGACATCTGGCAGTTAGCAAAAAAACAGTCAGTTCTCCCCAGATTATTCTACAGTAAAATCCACCAGCTGAAAGACCCCCTCCCATGTACATATACACAGAGGTGCCAAACAGCTTTACAGTACATTACTTTTAAACATCATTGTGAAATTTCAAAATATCTATGATAAAGAGCAGATGCCAAAACTTCCAGATTTTTTTTAACAGACCACATATAGAGGACTTAGAATAATAAAGCCAATTTATAAAGCTCTCACGATATACCAGGCACTACTCTAAACGCTTTACATATAATCATTCAATCCTTAAAACAAACCTACAGGAGTAGGTTTCATTTCACAAATGAGAAGATAAACAGAAGAGAGAAATTAAATAATATACTTAAAGCTAGGATTCAGAGTCTAGCTTCAGGGCCTTAACTACTATTTTGTTTCTAAATAATAACTCTCCAAGTCTAAAACCTATGGAAAAATACCTTCAAAATTCAGGAGGTACTAACCTAGAAATCTATAACTAGACAATCAGTCAACAGTGAATGAAGAATTAAGACACTTTTACATGTACAAGTCTTGAAATTCATGACTTGCAAATTCTTTCTTAGGAAGATACTGGTGATTATGCTCCAACAAAAGAATGAATTAAACCAAGAAAGAAAGATACAAGGTCAAAGAAACAAGAGAGAAAGCAGAAGAGGCAAAGGAAATTCTCAAGGTGATGATAAAAGGGAAGTTCAGGAAGTCACCTGGGCAGGAGGCCCATAGAGCTACCAACCCAAGAGCAGCAGGAGGACAAAGGACTCCCAGATGGAGGTCTCCAAAAACAAAATGAACTGATAAATTGTCTTATTGGTTTGAACATATAGAAACATACTGAAGACACTGGAAGATTCACAATAGGTAAAGAAACCAAACCACTAAGAAAAATAAGACTATTTTTATATCACAAAGGAAAAAAATGCTGAACAGTAAAGGAAATATAATCATAGTATCCTACCTGATTTGCCTGGGCACAATACTGACACAGTTTAAATACTCTCAACACTGAATAATGAGTTAACCAATAATGATAGAGCAAAATGTGATGATTACCTTGCAGGGCAAGGTCGGGCTGAGTAATCAAGGAAGGGAGAGCTAAATCTCCACCGGCCAAGATAGGAAAGAAGCCAACAGACAAATTCCCAAAACTGATTAATCCAACAGGTAATAATATAAGCCTTTGGTGAATAGCCAGGACAGGAAGCAGGGGAAGGGGAAAGAAGTTAGAACAGAGCTATTTTTCATGATTAGCATTTACCAACTTGGAAGTGTTACTGCAATAAAGATGAACTCGCACTACTGAGCTCTTCTGTAAAAATAGATAAGCCAGTTTAGGTGAAATAAAATTCTAAACTTAATATACAAAAATAGTCCTATTTCTGCCACTTTGCTAGAATAGTTCCTATTCAAAATAACAATTCATAAGACAAATTTAACAGAGCTGTTTCTCAAATACACCTTACATCTATAATAACTGGTTACATTCTTATCACAAGAGTGTTACTAGAGCCATTCACACACTATCATAGTATCACAGTGACATGTTTATTAGACACTAGTTCTTGAAGACTATTATTTCCATAATAAATTTTATTAAAATTATAAATAAACACAATAGTATATGTTATAAATACATTAATAAACATTAAAATAATCAAATAAATTCCATAATAAATTAAGGCAATGCTGTCAACTCAGTTTTCCACATTGGTGGATAAATGCACTGAACTGAATGATTATTTTTATACTCACATTTGATTTTTTCAAACTTTTTTTTTTTTTTTTTAGATTTTATTTATTTATTCATGAGAGAGACAGAGACACAGGCAGAGGGAGAAGCAGGCTCCATGCAGGGAGCCCAATGTGGGACTTGATCCCAGGATTCCAGGATCACCCCCTGAGCCAAAGGTAGACACTCAACCGCTGAGCACAACAGTCTTCTAATGGTTTGGGGATGTAACCCAAACCAAAAGCAGCGCCCCTTTCATCCCACAAGCATTCATCCCTATTGCTTTTTCATCATGCCTACTCAGGGTCCAGTCTTCCCAGACCACACAGCTCTAATACCTCACCCACCCCTTCACCATCCAACACACAGTCATTTATATAACTCTGTTTCTCTGATCACTAGAGTTCACCTCTTTTGAAGCAATATCTTACAGAAGGAAAAATAGATAGGAATCTTTTACAAGGTATGCCATCATCATCTATCTCTCCAACTTGGACAACTTCCAAAACATCTCTGAGCCTCAGATTCTTCAACTGGGTAGAGGAATAAAACAGAGCTGCAAAGAACTGTTTGTTACAAGGCATAAACAAAATAACAGATAGCAAACACATAGAAAATTTGGCCAAAGAACACATGGCAACTGTCACCAACATTATTTCCATGCAAACCATATCCATCCTCTGACACACAGGTCACCTGGGCAGGAACTGCTCCTTGGTGGTTTTGGAGCCAAACCTCAGCAGTAGCCAGTTGACAGTGGACTCTCAAGTGTGTACAGAGCCCAAAGGGGCTCCGAGATCCAGCTTACGCCCCAGAAAGCATCACCAGTCACTTGTGGCCCAAGGCATCACCCTCTGCTCTAGTGCAACACTCTGTACCCCAGCACATACACCACCCAGGTTTCCAAGTCTACTCTAAAAAAAGAAGATACATTTCTCATCAAGAAAATTAAGTTAACTATGGCTACAATCAGCTACTATATTTTTAAATACACATTTGCTTCATTCATATATTGCTCCATCTCCCAGTCTCACTGAAAATCCTCATCCCATTTTTCCCCCTTCCAGAAAATCTTTAATACTAATGCTGGAAGATAAAAATGGATTAATAACCAAACGCTAGTAGGTAAACTTTACTGTTTTAAATTCCCTTCCAGCATATAAAATTAGGTAAATTCACATTGTTTGTTTCATTATTATTATAGTACAAGTTTATCTGAAATAATGTAAGAAAGGCTGAGGGACTGAAGTTTTGCAATTCATATCTTTAATTATATGCATATAATTAAACTTTCAGATCTCTTGTGCACACCACCAAGGCCCCAAATTCCATAAGGTAGCCCTAAGATGCTTCTGCCCCCATTTGCACCTGCAGGGTGATTCTAAAGAGGGCTTTCCCCAATTGACTGCAGGCAAAGAACAGCAGCCTCTGGTTTGTGCTCTCTGAATTTGATGAGCCTGTGTAGTGAATATTTATTTATTTATTTTGTATGTATGTATATATGTATGTAGTGAACATTTAAAAGGCCTATCTGGGAAGGAAACAAGACAGACATGGTCACCTAGCATACTAAAATATGTTCACACAAAGAAACAGAGATGGCTGCTTTACCAGAAGAGCCACATAAAGTGGGTGACTAACAAATTATCTTTAACTCAGGTCATGAACACAAGCATGTAACTTTTCAAATTTGACAACAACTGCACTCTGATATATTAAGTACAGAAACAGCTACATCTGAGCATTGTGTAAAACAGATTATTAAGGCACTCCTTGCTTAAGCTTTCTGCCACTGGATTAATAGGAGTGCAGAATGCCCCAATATGAAGAAAATCCCCACTACAACCAGGATATGCTTATACACAGTAAATATTTCATAGTATAGTAGGAAGAGCAAAGAATGTCAACTTTCTATCAACTATGGTGGATTTGTCCCAGGGGGGGCAAAATAGGCATATAGGTTCTTGTCCTTCTCCAGCTAGGTTCCACAAGCATCTTCCTGGGGATGTACTTGATGTGGTAAGATGAATACAGACATATGCTTAGGCAGGAGCAAAAGAAAACAGAGCACCTTCATGTCATTCATGCACAAGAGATCAACTGCTTCTTTGAGGCCAAAATGTGGCTTAATCTTCCTGCATCACTCAGAAAAAAACTATTCAAATTCTACTTCTTTTTTTTTTTCTAAAAGATTTTATTTATTTATTCATGAGAGACACAGAGAGAGAGAGAGAGAGAGGCAGAGACACAGGCAGAGCGACAAGCAGGCTCCATGCAGGGAGCCCGATGTGGGACTCAATCCCAGATCCCGGGATCAAGCCCTAGGCCAAAGGCAGACGCTCCCCTGCTGAGCCACCCAAGCGGCCCTAAATTCTATTTCTCAAGGCCCCACTCAAAGGTCATCTTCACAACAGAACCTGTGGTAAACTTCAGCCTTAATTCTTTGAATGACCCAAATCTCTTTTTCCATACTCAACTGAAACACATGGATTAAGAGGTATCCAGGTATACACCTTGCCTTTACTGCTAAACTGTGGGCTCCCATCAGGCATAATACATAATTTATCTTGGCCTATGGTGGGAAATACACACAGCACGCGCCACACAACAGAGATGCAATAAATATCTATGGACTGCATATGTGTTTTCAAATCTTAATTATGAGACAAAAATTGAAAAGGTCTCTGGCTTCATGAGTGAGATTAGTAATGGAATTTAAGGGTTTTAAGTAGCATTAACAAGGGCTGGACAGTAAGAAGACAGTTAAGTAAATAGGGTGTACAAGGCACACAATATCACCATCCATACAGGACATCCATTTTCAAATCCCTTGCAAAACTATATTCTCATATTCTTACAACATCCTGAAGAAAGGAAATATTATTTCAATTTAACCATCTGTTTCAATTTAACTACCAAGGACTTGAATGAATGACTCGGACCACGACCAAACCAGCTAGTTAAGTGGTAGAGCTAGAACTTTTTGGAACACACGTATGGGACGGGGTTGGGGCAGACATGGGGAAAGAGGTCAGCATCCCAGGAAATAAAACACAGCAGTCCTCTCTTCCATCCATCACTATGATATCACAGTGGGTAATCACAAATCTACCAACTCACCTTTTGTGACGAATTCATAAGGAAAAGAAAAAAGATTTGTATTGACTTTTCACTGGCTTTAATACAAAATTAACCACATATTCTCACTAGAATTAGCGTACAGATCCTTAAATATGTAAAATCCTGTCTTTATGTTTTTAAATTGAAAATAGCTTTCAAATCTCTAAGTTTAAGAAAGTTGATCAGCACCATGTACAGTGGTGCAAAAATAGGACCATGCTTGACATATGTATATCAATATAAATATACATATACATGCATAACTGTATTGTACATTTGTGTGTGTGCAGTAAGTATAGAGGTATTTATAAAACATAATTCCTTGAATAAAACCATTTTTTTCATATGAAAAAATCAAATTCAAACAAAGTCTTTTATACAGCCATAACTTTCCTAATTATGGGGGGGGGGGGCATAAAATGGCATTATCACTTTGGGAAATTGGTGATTTCTACTAACCCTATGCCTGTACTGGGACTTGGAAATTCCACTATGCATGCACAGATCCATAAAAAGACACAAACGTTATAACAGGTTTAGCCATAAGAGCCAAAGACTGGAAGCAACCCAAATGCCCATCAATACAGGAATGGAAAAACTATGGTTTCTTCCTTGAATGGAAAACTAACATCAATCAAAAAGAACAAGTTAACAGCACACACAACAGGGACAAATCTCACAAATACGACAATGAGTGAGAAAAGCCAGACACAAAGGGTATATGATGAATTTATATTAAGTTCAAGCACAAGCACAACTTATGTGGGTGACCTCTCAGCAGGGTGGACAGCCTGAGAAGGGGCAGCAGGTACTCATGAGGGGTGATGGAAATGTTCTACATCTTCATCTGGTTGGAGATTACATGGGTGAATGCACATGTGAATAATCATTGAGAGGTAAGCCTAAGATTAATACATTTATTGTATATATACTTCAAGAATATTCTCCCTCTTTTACAACTACTTAGTAACTATGCATGGACATTTATAATGGATTCCGTCTAAGAAAACACACAAATAAGGTAGCTGACAGGGAAACATGAATACTATTAACATGCTATGCAAGTACATCTCTTATTTTAAACACAATACCTAACTCTTCAACACTGCTTAATAAATACCAGTTGAATGAATTTCACAGGTAGTAATAACACTGTTTATGTTTTAGAAGCCCAGGGGAACCCATATATTTGCACAGACAGCATAATATCCTCAATACAACACACCCAACAGATATGAAAAACCATGGCTCTTCACCAGTTAATCATCTCTGTCACCTCTGTTTAATTCCTTTGTTCTGCACCTCCACGTACAAGAAATACATGGTAGGAATTAAATTACCACCCAGAGCGAGGTGGATATTCACCATGTAAGGTGGAGACAACACCACTTTCGTTGTTTACAGTCCCAATCTCACACAGGGGCAGTGACTCTTTGCTATGCAAACAGGGTGACCAAAAAACGCTGAGTGCATGACACGTTGGTGGAGATTATCTAACCTCAAGTCACGCTGGTGTTCCCTGCCAGTGGGCTGCCCAGTGCTGGGAAAGGAGAGTGAGGGTGTCCAAGAGGACAGACACGCTCAGAGAGGGGCACAGGCCACGTTCCCACTGGGACAGAGAAGATGGAATTCATGGTTTGAAAAGTCTCCTTGACAGCAAATTGAGAAAACGAAGCAAAGCAAATTTTGAACCCACAGGGAGAGGGCTCAAGAATACCCCCAGCAGCGATCAGACAAGAAGCGTGGCAAAAGCCCAACTCACCTCGCTATTGTGACCCCGCAGATTGAAGTTTATCCGCTGTGGAGTGTTCCGGTCCCGGCGGCAGTGGCTGGAGGTGAAGGTCACCCCAACGACTCCCCGGCCATTGCCTGTGGCCAGCCAGCCCTCCTCATAGTAGCGCCTGCGGCACACGGGCTTCTCCTTCTCACTCTTGGGCACGCGCCCCTTCCAGGACAGGCAGAGGATATTGGAGTCACTACAAAGGACAGGCCCATGTTCCACCGCTGCATACATACTTTTTTTCAGTTAACTGTTTTATTTAAAAAGTAATGCTGAATGCCAAGAAACCAATTCTTTTCACTGACCAACTTGACTGATTTAATTTTTGTGGTTGGCTTGTGTCGTCTTCCCGGACCCCTTTTAATTAAGACTGACCCCTAATTACAAGATCAGTATTGTATAAAGATCCACCAAATGCATAGTGAAAAAATTCCTCTAGAAAAGATGATGGCAGTCTGCTAGGAAAAGGGAATGCTTTAAAAACAACATGCGTCCATTTTTATTTTCAAGTCCTTAGAGGAAGAACGTCATTAACACTTGCTGACCAAGAAACGGGGTTTTCTTCTTTTCACTCAACTTGGTTATTCTCATTCAGCCTGAGATTCCAGTTTAGTGTAATATGATTCCAGAGACAAAGGGTTGCAAATACATAGATTTCAAGTAACTTAAGGCTTTAAAGAATCCCTCGAGCTGGAATTTCCTCTTCAAAAGTTCAGATGCAGAGACTGAACACGTGGGATCATCTTCCTTCTGAAACCACCCTCTGGCATGTTTTCTCAACTAGACAAATTTCTGCTGCTGAAGCTGAAAAAGATTGCATAAAGGGAAAAAAAGGCACACAAACCGTGCAAAACAGACCAGAGTTTGTGCAGACAGCAGTCCAAGTTCAGGAAGAAAAAAAGACTCTCCCCACGGTTCAGAACCAGAAACTTCCCACCTCAGGGCCTGTCCTGGCTTCCCAGCAGGCAGGCTACTGTGTCCTGGAGGAGAGTAGGGCTCCATCTGACTGGCCCTCCACAGACCGATGCACTCCTTGGTGCCATAGAGGCAGAGAGAGAAAACCCCTTCACTTGCAGAGCCAGAAGGTTCTAAAGCTCTTTAAGTGGCAAAAGTGTTTGCCTTGGGTGAATCCTAAATCCTCTTGCTGACAAAACCGAGCCTTACTACAGGATTTTGTCTCTTTTACCCGTCTCTTTCCTAACCTCCTCTATTGGCTTCTCCCCTTTCTGCTCCTAAGGATCACATATTTTTTCCATCTTTAATAAAAAGACTAATCGCAGAATTAAGTCCAACAAGTACTCTTCCTCCTATATGCAAGTCTTCTTGGCCTCAAAAGGGAAGAGAATCCCTTAAAATAAAAATACAGGCAAAAGTCGGGTTCTTCCACACTGTTTCCCTAAAGAGTCAGCATGTTCTGCTGATGGGCGCTCTCCTGCTCACATTCAGAGACTGCTTCCAAATGCCACATGTACAGTCCAAGGGAAAAGAAGCTTTGCTTGGATGTTCCTTGATAGTTATTTTGTAAATATTGGTTTCAATTACTACTTTAAAATATTATCCTATAGATACGGGAAAGGAAAAGGGAAATCATAAATTAAAATTTCGAGAATACAGTTAATACAGTTAACTGAAAAAGGCAAAGGAACCAGTTCATTGTTCAAATTTGTCCCATAATACCTGACCTTGCTTTCCTGAAGTCATATATACAGCCAGAGTTACTTTTCAGTCTAGGGGTTTGAAGCCTGTCCAAATCACCAAAACCACTGGAAAATAAAGTGCAAAACCCACTGCATGATCCCGCCTGTGCTGCTTGAAACCACACTTCTCCCCTGGCCACCTTCTCACTTAGTTTCTTCTTTAAACTGGAGAGGTATTTTTGAGGCTTGAACTGTGCAAGTTTTTTTTTCTTCTTTTTGCAAACTTTCTTTACCCGTGAAGACCATGTGGAAAACTGACCATTAGTGACATATTTTTCTCCCCGGGCTCCTGAGCCCAGTAGTATCAAGTTGCTCCATCTGATTCTTAAATTAATTTTCATCAGTTGTAAAACTCTTCAAGTGTGCACGAGAATGAGCCTGTCTTCTCGTGTAAACGTGTATGTGTACAAAGAAGGTCTTAGATATACACAGACATATGCTCTTCGATGGGCACCAAAGCGTCCGTCTTCCCAGTCATTTCAGAAACCATCTGATGAATCACAGCTTGAAGGCCCTGGAGTCTTACAAATCTGTAAAACAAAACAGGATATTAAAAAAAAAAAAAAAGTAATACACTGAAGAAGAGAGGTTCTAACTGAGTAACTGCCATAACTGAAACTGGAAGACCCCATCTTTACACTCACTTACATACATACACACACACATACATACATACGCATACACACACATACACACACCCTCCCAAGAGAGCTACTGATTGCTCAAATTCAAACAATAAAAGGGTACACCTAGGCAGCTCATTGACAACATACAACATAAGGAGTTCGAATGCCATGCAGTGATTATTCAATCTGCCAGTAGCTGGACATACCTGAATGAAATCATCCCCTCCATTCTCCCACACTGTGCTATCTATCTAAGACTCTGGGTTCTGCATGTGCAACTCTATCCCTCCAGGGACCATCACCCTACTTAAGTGGGCAACCTCCAAAAGGAGACTCCAGAGGCTCAGGCAATTGGTTTTTTTCACTATGCTAAATGCCGTTGCCTAAAGACAAAAGAAGCAAGGGCCTTTAAAATGGTCTCTATCCGGGATTGCTGGCAGGTCCAGAGCAAAGAACAGCTGTTTTCATAGTTTTTAAGCTGTCTACTAGTGATACAGTCCTAGAAAATCTAACTCCAGCAAATCGGCCCTCTCTTCCTTCCTACTGCCATTAGTCCAGGCCTGAATCACATCCACAAAAACACTGGATGACGCGGTCCCTAACTTCCCCACACCATCCCACCTTCCAGAGGGCCCTCACGGTGACCTTTTCTAAATTTTCAAGGCTACTTGGAGAACCTAGGCTGCTCTCCCCTGGCCTCGGCAATACCCTAGAGGGCTAGTTCAACAGCTTAGCTCCACCCAAAACACCTGCCACTGAAAGAGAAGGGCCAGTATTTGCATTTCTAACCAGTTCCACAAAGATAGATGTTAATGCTGCTTTGAGAACATCTGGTCTATAAGATCAAACCCAAAAAAGACCCTTCTCTTTTCTGGCCTCCAAGTCTGGCCTTGCCTGTGTTACATTGTTGCATCTGGCCACTCCCTGCCCCCCCAAAGTACTGTGTCCTTCCTCTCCTTCATGTCTCCACTCCTTTCCAAGCCCCAACACACTCCTTTTAAACTCCACCTACAACAGCACCTGTCCTGTGAAGCCTCCCAGAGCACCTTGCACTAACTTCTGTTACAGCACTCATCACACTGCATTCAAACACTTTTTTCCTATGTTCATAGAGGCTGGGAACCCATCTTTCTCAATCCTGGCAGAGAGTTCAGTGCAAACTAGGTATTCAAGGAAAAGTTTACAGGAGGCAGGCAGGAGTAGAGCAGCAGCTACACAATTTCCTTGAGATATTCTACTTCAGATGAGTCATTATACATATTTTGTATGAACCTATAAATTAAAGCCAGTAAATTCCCTCAGGAATTATTTCAAGGAAGCACCTGTACCTGAGGGGGGAAGAAAAGTAAAAACAAATGCTATAAAATTCAAATTAACACTACGTTCTTCCTCCTAAAGTGTTAATACCATTGTATAATATAGCCTTGGTCCGTGTTCTGACTTGGCAGCCACAGATGGGAAAAGCAGACACAACTTCTCAAGACCCAGCTATATACACATAGGTTTTAAACTATTTAACAGCATAATCGATGATTATTAAAGCATCCACACTATATATGACTGTGTAAGCTGTCAATCCCCTGAAATCCTCCTAGGGGATCTATAAGGTCAAAATTGTTTTCATAGTAACACTAAGACATTATTTACTGTATTGAAAATTGTATCAATGGTGCCAAAGCAACAGTGTGTCAAACTGAGCTCATTAGCACCAGTGAAGGCACTGGTACCCAAATGTACCAGTACTCATTAGGGTTTTTTTTTTAAATGCCAGCTTCAATTAATACCCTTGATGCAAGGGCGCCTGGGTGGCTCAGTCAGTTGAGCCTCCAAATCTTGATTCTGGCTCTAGTCATGATCTCAGGGTTGTGCAATCAAGCCCTGTTGCACTCAACGGGGAGTCTGCTTGAGATTCTCTCCTTCTCCCTGTCCTTCACCCCCGTCTCTTTCTCTCCTTAAATAATAAATATGAGGTGCCTTGGTGGCACAGGTTGTTAAGCATCCAACTCTTGGTTTTGGCTCAAACTGAGACTTCAGGGTGGTGAGACTGAGCACCCCCTAGGGCTCTGGTCTCAGCAAGGAGTCTGCCTGACAGTCTCTCCCACTCCCTCTGCTCCTCCCATTCGTGCTTTCTCTCTCTCTCTAAAATAAATAAATAAGGGGGAGCATCTGCTTTCAGCTCAGGTCATGATCACAGGGTCCCAGGATCAAGCCCTGTATCAGGCTTCCTGCTCCAAGGGGAAGTCTGCTTTTCCCTCTCCCTCTGCCCTTCCCCCTGGCTTGTTTTTTTTTTTTTTTTTCCTCTCTCTCTCAAATAAATTTTTTTAAAAATAAATAAGAAATCTTTAAATAATAAAGAAAATAATAAATCTTTTTTTTAAAGATTATTTATTTATTCATGAGAGACACGGAGAGAGAGGCAGAGACACAAGCAGAGGGAGAAGCAGGCTCCCTGAGGGGAGCCCAATGTAGGACTCAATCCCTAAACCCTGGGATCTCACTGAGCCAAAGGCAGATGCTCAACTACTGAGCCACCCAGGTGCCCCAATAAATCTTTTTAAGAAAAGAATATGCTTTTTTCTTAAGATTTTATTTATTTAAAAGAGAGAGAATACAAGGAGGGGGAAGAGCAGCAGAGGGAGCAGGAAAAGCAGGCTCCTGGCCAAAGAGGGACCTGGGGCTCGATTCCAGAACCCTGGGATCATGACCTGAGCCAAAGGCAGACGTCTAACCGAGTGAGCCACCCAAATGCCCCAAGAAAGAATACTCTTGATGTAAGACAAATTATTAATTGTATTAAGTCTCAACCATTAGTACATGGTTGGTTAATATTCTGTGTCTCAAGTACACAGATGTCTGTGTACATCAAGTACACAGAAAGCATCCCTACTGATTACTAAAGTTCAAGGGTGGCCTTGGAAAAAGCACTTGTGCTATAGTTTAAACTACAAACTGAAATGATGTTTTTTTGCATGGAATACCATGTTTACTGGAAAGAATGAATGACAAATTATGGTAATTCAGGCGTGGGTCTTTTTGGCAGACATTATCTCAAACCCAAAGGGAGCATGTCACTTTAAGAAAACAACTGACAGTTTTTGCTGCCTATAAAGAAAAGTTGAGCACTCAAGTTAAAATCAGAATTTTGGGTTTGAAAACCACTGTCTATCACTATAAGCTTGATAGTTCCCCAAGATTTAAAGATATTCTGGATGCGACTGGAAGTAACATTAACAAATGTGTATTTTTATATTGTATTTCATATTCCATAGTGTGTCAGTATTTGGAAGATTCACATAACTTGGTGAACCAATATTTTCCAAATGACCAATTCATGATGACACAAATTATGTTAGAGCAAAAAAAGCCATTGAGGTGCAAGAAAGACAAAAGGATTTTAATCTAATCAAGTACAAAAAATTCACCAATTACACTTAAAATTCCACATTACTACTAGCCTTTAAAAAATTACCACTTGTTAAGTTTTATTTTTTTTTTAATTTTTTATTTTTTATTTATGTAGTCATACAGAGAGAGAGAGAGAGAGAGGCAGAGACACAGGCAGAGGGAGAAGCAGGCTCCATGCACCAGGAGCCTGACGTGGGATTCGATCCCGGGTCTCCAGGATCGCGCCCTGAGCCAAAGGCAGGCGCCAAACCGCTGCGCCACCCAGGGATCCCACTTGTTAAGTTTTAATATAGCAGCAAAAAAATCCAAGATTATCTGAAAAGATTATTAAAATACTTCTTCCTTTTCCAACTACATATCTGCATGGTCAGATTTTCTTCATATATTTTAACAAAAACAGCATATTGCAACAGACTGAATGCAGAAAGAGATAGGAGAAGCCAGCTATCTTTTACTAAGACATTAAAGATATTTTGCCAAAATGTAAAATAATGCCACTCTTCTTAGTAAATGTTTTTAGTTAAAAAATACAGTTTTTTCATTTGAAACATATTATTTAAAACATTTAGTAGTTTATTTTTAAATGAATTAGTAATTTTTAAAAATTTCTCAGTTTTATTTTCTAGTGTAAACATCAATAGCTAACACACATATAAACAAAAGCACTTGTGGGTCTCCAACAATTTTTAAGACTATGAAGAGGCCCTGAGACCAGACAGTTTGAAAACCACCAATATACGCTAGCTCTCCAAAATGTAAGCCTTAAATAACTATTATACTTAAGTATGTAGGATAAATTTCTGTAGTAAAAGCACAGACATAAGTGTTTCATTTTATATATGTGGCTATGGTTCTTAACTTTCAAAATTATAAAGCACTATATTGGCTAAACAAATAAAGCAGTTATTTTAAGAAAAAAATGTGATATTACTTTATGATGACCCCAATGAATAATGGATACAAAAATCTAACAACATAGCATCACAATTGTAATGTCTTAATTACTGAAAGGCTGGCACCGATTATAGCACTACACTGACAGAAATCAACAGTGTTGCACACTTCCCTTCTTTTAGTCTTGTTTACTCATGAGGGTGAGAAAATGAAGCTATAACTGATCAGCTTCTGAGAGGATCAGCTTCTTACTTTTACACTCCTAAGTAAAAGGGGTCTGGTATAGATTAACAGAAAGATAAACAGAAAGAATAAAAAGCAACTATTCAACTGAAACCAGGGACTCCAACAGTATTTTACCACCGTGTTCACAAGATCCCAAAATGGAAGCCACCCCACTGTCAACAGACAGATGAACAGATAAACAAAATGTGGTCTGTACCTACAATAGAATATGACTCAGGCTTAAGAAGGAAGAACTTTCTTGGGCACCTGGGTGGCTCAGTCGGTTAAGTGTCTGACTTTTTATTTAGGCTCAGGTCATGATCTCATATGGTCGTTGAGACTGAGCTCCTCAGAAGATTCTCTTTCTCCCTCTCCCTCCACCCCTCCCCACCCCTCCCCACCCCTCACATAAGCACATGCTCTCGAAAGAAAGAAAGAAAGAAAGAAAGAAAGAAAGAAAGAAAGAAAGAAAGAAAGAAAGAAAGAAACTAACTAACTAACTAACTTTCTGTTGGACATACTACAACATGGATGAACCCTGAAGACATTATGCTCAATGAAATAACAAGGCAGTCACAGTCACATAAGGACAAATCTTGTAAGTACACTTTTATGAAGTACCTAGAAGAGTCAAGTTTATAGAGATCAAAAGTAGAATGGCAGCCGCCAGGGGTTGAGGGTGAGAGGGCTGGAGAGCTGTTATCTCATGGGTACAGCATTCCAGTCTGGGATGATGAAAAAATTTTTAGAGATGGCCAGTGGCGATGGCTGCAAATAATGTGACTGTCCTTAAGGCCACTGAGTTGTATACTTGAAAGTGATTAAAATGGTAAGTTTTGCTACGTATATTTTACCTTCATTTTAAAATCAAGTAAATTAAGAAAAGCAAATACTCAAAGTCTTTCAATAACAGATTGAAAGTAAATACCCCTAAATTTGGCTTTATGTTTTTTACCCTAAACACTGTAATACAGACCCAACCTGCTTCTGGTAATTACAGCTTATTTTCAGACTATTCCTATAAATCACTGAAAAATCCATCCCTGCTTTTTTGGAGATTACAATTTTAAATAATATGTGTGTCTGACTGAATTACTAACTGACAGTGGCACCAGTCTGTAAACTTAGAATAAGACTCCCACTCTAACTTTCCATACTATCCAGTTCTTAATGACAAATTACAAGTCCCAGAATTCGGAAAAGTACAATTGAGGGACAGAATGGTACATTCTCTAGGAAAGGAAATCTTGCAGGAATAAGACACTCCCAGATTAATCAATCAACAAACCTTAATTGAATATTTTATGCAAAAGTCCCCTGTACTGCATTCTCTGCCTCCCCTATTTGTAATTAGATACTTTATTTTCCAGATAGAGTTATTTTCACTATAGTTTATTTTGTTCTGATTTCTACTTTTTACCAACATGGATAAAATTCACTAGAGGGAGAAGTAAGGAGAAAAATAAATCTTTTATTTCTTGATCATTTGCATTAATGTTAGAGATCAGAGATAAAATAAATTAGGAAAGATATTTTCCATTGCCACGATTTTAACAGAAATATATTCACTAGGGATGCCTGGGTGGCTCAGTCATTTAGCATCTGCCTTTGGCTCAGGGCATGATCCCAGGGTCTGGGATCAAGTTCCGCATCAGGCTCCTTGTGGGGAGTCTGCTTTTCCCTCTCTCTCTCTCTCTCTCTCTCTCTCTCTCTCTCTCTCTCTCTCTTTCTCTCTCTCTCGTTCTGTCTCTCGTGAATAGATAAATAAACAAATCTTAAAAAAAGAAATGTATTCACTTTTCAGTGAATACATTGTATAAGAATGCAAGCAGTCCAGAGTATTAGGACTACTGAAGACATGAGTACTCTGCAAACAGGGATTCCACTCTTGAATGTGTGCACTAGACACATTCCTCACCAGTACTCCCAGAGAAAGACACACAGACATTCACAGCTGTAGTTGCAGCAACTCTTACATTAGCCAAAATAATGAAACCAACCTGAATGGACAGAATATGTCAGATTCAAACAAGAGAATGCTATATATAGCAATGTCAATGAACACACCACAGAACAATGGGTGAATTTCACAAACATAATGTTAAGCAAAGAGATCCCATGAAAAAATACCTACAATATAAATCCACTGATATCAAGTCCAAAACAAGTGAAACTAATTTTATCAGCTAAGACTGCATATACAGACAGTATAGCTAAAATTTTAAAAGCCAGGAAAATACAACATAAAGCAGCACAGTGGTGACCTCCAGGAGCTGACCGTGAATGGGAAGAGGCACGCACACAGGGGTGTTGCTGGGGTGCTGGCAATAGTCCACATTCTGATTGGGGTGGTGGTTACAGGGTGCTCACTCTGTAATTACTCTGACCTATATGTCAGACACATTCAACATGTATGATGATATCTCACAATAAGGTTTAATAAGCTATGAACTATATTAGGCACCAATCCTTTGGGATTTTTAGAAAAAAATTAATCAGTAAGAATTTTTAAAAAGTATTATATACCACATACTCTCCCAATCTAGAAAATCCCAATAAAATACCAAAGACACTGATTTACTTCTCAAACTAAGGAGGCTTTGGCAAAGAAAACACATATGAAGAGTAACGAATAGAGATAAAATTTCAGAACAACGTTCTATTTCATTCTAAAGGATAAAAATTTAAAAGACTGGTTAAACAGAAGATTGAGATGAGAAGCAAAGGTCAATTTCAGTAGGCAAAACATATAGATGTTAAATGAATACAAAGCAGAGAAAAAAAACACAGTAAAATTTTTTGAATAAAATGTTCCAAAGCTTAAGTTTTTGATTACAGAGTTGTTTGGGGATGGAAGAAAAAGAAAGGAAAATGAGTATTCCTAAGTAATGATGAAATTAATTAGGATTTCTACTTGAAGGGCAGCAGCTCTGCCGTCCTCCTTGTCTACCATCTCAGACTCAGCTCTACTGCCCGGGTGGCTCTCCCCATGCTCTTCCCTGGCTGCCCCCTTTCCACAGCTGGTAGCAGACCCTGAACTCTACATTTCTTCTGAACTAAAGTAACTACAATGACCTACCTCTAATTACAGTCACTCCATTCCCTGGGGAATCTTCCAGAACCCACAAATATCCACCTAGCCCAAGGCAGTTCTAACTGGTTCCTAATTAGTTTCATTAGCTGCCTAGAAGCTAGTTCAAATTTGCCTTCTAAGACTGCCTTCTAAGGCAGGGATACTCTCAGAAATGACTTGTCACATGGCTACCTACATACGAACAACTACATACATGAAAACCTCCCAACACCGCTGCAAAGATAATGGAGTTCAATCATGATCTAATATATTTATCATGTTGTCATTTTCCAGCCCTGACTTCTCAAAACATGCCAGTCAGATCATGAAGACGTGTGTGCTGGTTATGCTCAGGCTTATTCAAAAGATGCATGCTTATTACAAGTGTATTCATATCCAGTCATTTTTCCATTGACTTGAACCATAAATTTGAGAGATGCAATCCTCAAAAAACTTCTGTCTTGTTCAAAACGCACTGGTTCCTCTAGATGTAATACACCAAAGCACTGTGCAAACTCACATGGCAAGGGTCTTCTCTGTCTGAGGTAGAGCTATCTTTCTACTTAATTCATCATACCTACTAAAAAACAAACTCCTACACTCCAATTTTTATCTCACCTACAGTACCCATCAGTACTGCATTTAAGTAAGTAGTGTCCAACAAGGCACCAAGCATGCTACAGAGCCCCAGTCTTCTAAGAAACAGGGAAATAAATGCTGCCTGGCGAGGTTCTCTGTACTGACCCTGGGTCAACACCAGTCACTCAGAACCTGGGTCTCTTGAAAGCCTGAGGCTGACAAGCACTGAAGCACATGTAAGTTAAAAGTTCAGGGGAGGAAGCTAGGGGTTTGTATTCAGAGAACAGCAAAGAGGTACATTTTCAGGGAAAACTACTCCCTATTTACTTTCTGTACCTGATTTCAACAGCCAATTCTTTTTTTTTTTTTTTTAAAGATCTTATTTATTTATTCATGAGAGACACAGAAAGAGAGAGGCAGAGACACAGGCAGAGGGAGAAGCAGACTCCACGCAGGGAGGCCGATGTGGGACTCGATCCTGGGACTCCAGGACCACACCCTGAGCCAAAGGCAGACGCTGAAACAGCTGAGCCACCCAAGCATCTCAACAGCCAGTTCTAAAACATGAACATCTAATAGAGGAGGATATGAAGGCTGTAAGACAAACCACTTGATGACCAGTTTCAAATGAGAATGGGACCCAGATACTTCTAAGAGTGAATCTACACCTGAAACCTTGTTGTCGAAATATTGTGGTACCATATATAGTGCTTATTAGTATCAAAAGTCATATGCCTTACTTAAAAATGGAGAGTATTTCATTTCTCAAAATGATAAAGACTGAAAGAAATGATAATTCCCAGTGCCACATAAGGTGTAAAGAAATGGGAAACCAATTTGGCGATATAATTCAAAAGACTTAAAATGTTGCAAGCCTTTTAATTCAGCAATTCTACTTCTGGAAATTTCTCATAAGAAAATAATGTTAAATCGTGCAAAGACTTATCTATAAGGATTTCCAACACAGCATTTTCATATATATTGATTCAGTAAGTGTGCTGGTACAGACATAAAACAGAATACTATGCAACCACTAGTAATCATATTGTAGAAGACCATGGAATGACATGGAAACACGTTCTCAATAACGTAAGTAAAAGTAAAATTACAGGTTATACTTCCAGGATGCTCTGAAGGGCCTGCCCACAACTATATTACTAGATCTTGGGTAAATTACAACAGACAAAATTTTTTGTTGGGCTTGTAGGAAAGTATGAGAAATCTCCAAGGAAGGCACATACATACAAACTATAAGAAAGCCAGGGTTATCTGGCAAACGTACATATAAGACACATAAATGTCCAGAATTATCATTAAATGCTGGTATGTCATTATATGTCATTATAATGCAAATATAAACACTGGAATCAGAATTAGGATTTCTCATCATCCCAGTTTGCCCAGAACTGTTCTAGTTTTACATTCAAAGTCCCATGTCCCAGGAAATCCCTCTGTCCTGGGCAAACCCGGCTGGTCATCCTATGAGATACCCAAACTTTGGTCCAACCTCAAGGTGGAAAAACCAAATCACACACATTCTGCAGAGCCCACAAAGGAAGCTAATGCTGTCTCAGACTTCTAGTACTCTATGATTCTGAGTTGGAGCAAATGCAAATCTGCCTGCACGAAAACATTCCTAATTTAGGACCTAAGGATTCCCACAGATGAGATTCAACCAAAAATCAGTTACCATCAAAAATTACCAAACATACAAAAGAAAAGAAGTCATCATAAGTTGTCAGTAGAAACAACAAATTAAGATCTCTTGGACTTCAGCAAGTGAAATGAACATAAACAGAATTTAAAATAATTCAAGTTTAGAGTTTAGGTTTGAATTTCTGGGTTCCGATTTGTCATAAAAGAAGCCTAGAAATCATCACTCTGTCCTAATAACAAGTAAAAAGCTAAACAAACAGAAAAATCAACTCTTCTTAGATCTGTAAGAAAAGTGATTCATGGGGCAAACCACTTTGCTGAAAAGTGTAAAGTCCAAAAGGCTAATGTGAAGAATTACATTTATTAGAGCAGAAATGGGTAAGCTACAACCTCTATGGAAACCAGCCCGAAGGTAGGGAAATCTCAACTGTAACTGACAGACTGCTGGAAGTTCACTGTGGTCAAGTCTGAGAGATAAAAACTTCAGGAGGACCCAGCCATCAGGGCCCTAGACTCTTACGAGTTTTACCTCCAGGAACTCACTAGAACCTCACAGTAAATTTCAGAGGAAAATCCTCTGTGCTTCCAGCAAAGGAAAGGAAAAAGGAATCATTTTGAAATATACTACAGCATTCTGTTCTTAACAAGGTCTGCTTCTAGGAAAAACTACTTAACCAAGGTATAACCAATCAGGATTTTATCAGAACCCAACTGATCTAGGAGGAGAGAAACACCCAACTCCAGCCCATTCCAGCCATCCCATCCCACCTAAGAGGGATAAGGGAAACAGAAAAATATGTGAAGCCAATCCAGAGGCAAAGGCCCACTAAAAGATTGAGAGTCAAAATTCTGGGGATGTAATACACAGCACAGTAAGTGTATTTAACACTGTGTTATATACTTGGCAACTGTTGAAAGTAAATCTTTTCGCCATGAAGAATAAATGGTTAATTATGTGAGGTGATGCAGGTGTTAACCCCACTGTGGTGATCATTTTGTGATATATAAGTGTATATTGTGTTATACACCTTAAACTTATACAATGTTGTATGTCAAATATATCTTAACACATTGAGAAAAAAAAAGAAACTCAGAAGAAAAGGGGAGAAAGAAGCAGAGAAATTTTGGGGAGTGATGGAATTGTTCCATGTTTTGATATGGGGGTGGTTACACAACTGTTTACATTTGTCAAAACGGACGTAACTGTGGGAGTGCCTAGCTGGCTTCAGGCAGAAGATCTCGGGGTCATGAGTTCAAGCCCCACACTGAGTGTGCAGCCTACTTTTAAAAAAGAAAGCATAGGGATCCCTGGGTGGCGCAGTGGTTTAGCGCCTGCCTTTGGCCCAGGGCGCGATCCTGGAGACCCGGGATCGAATCCCACATCGGGCTCCCAGTGCATGGAGCCTGCTTCTCCCTCTGCCTGTGTCTCTGCCTCTCTCTCTCTCTGTGTGACTATCATAAAAAAAATAAATAAATAAAAATAAATTAAAAAAAAAATAAAAAAGAAAGCATAGAACTATACACTAAAAAGGGTACTTTACATATTTTTTAAAGATCTGAGAGACAGAGAGCACACAAGCAAAGGGAGGGGCAGAGGAGAAGAGAGAGAGACTCAAGGAAACTCCATGCTGAGCACAGAGCCCAACACAGGGCTTGATCCCAGGACCCTGAGATCATACCTGAGCTGCAATCAAGAGTCACATGCTCAAATGACTGAGCCACTCACGCACCCTGAGTACTTTGCATATTTTTAAAAATAGTATTGGGCACACTGTAAATGCTACACATTACTAGTGATTATTAGCATTGCTGCTGTTATATACCAGGCATTAGGATGGGTGCCTTAAAGACAATTATAAGTATAGATCTGGTCCTACCTTCAAGGATCCTGCAGTCCAATGGTAAAGATTAGGCATTAACCATATAATTATGGCTATGAAAAATCCCATAAGGAAGAGAAATATAATGTTCTGAAACTGTAATCTGATGGAAAAACAGATGTTAAATACGTGAAGAAAGGATGGAAGCAGCAAGGGCAGATATCCATGCAAGTGAGATAGCATGTACAAAGACCATGGCAGAAAAGAAAACAGTATTTTGAAGAAACTCAAAAGAACATTATTATGACATCTGGTCACACACATATCTACAATGAGTTATCACTTCACAGTAATTAGGATGGTTAGTATCCCAAAAAAAGTGTCAGCAAGGATGTGAAGAAATTGTACTGTTGGTAGGATTGCAAAATGGTAGAAGTGCTATGGAAAATAGTATGGAGGTTCCTCAGAAGAGTACCATAAGATCCAGCAATTCTACTTCTAGGTATATTCCCCAAAAAACTGAAAGCAGTACCTTGAAGAGAGATTTCTACATCCATGTTCACAGAAACATTATGTATAATAGCCAAGAGGTAAGAAGGAACCCCAGTGGCCCATCAGATGAATGGATAAATAAAACATGGCATATACATATAAAGGCGTATACATATAAAGGCATATTATTTGGCCTTAAAAAGGAAGGAAATTCTGACATATGATGAACCTTGAGGGCATTATGCTAAGTAAAACAAACTACTCACAAAAAGAGAAATTATCCCATTTATATAAGGTACCTAGAGTAGTCAAACTCACAGAAACAGAAAGTACAATGGTGACTGCCAGGAGCTAGGCGGAGGGAGGAAAGGGAGGTTGTTGTCTACTGGGTACAGTTTTGGTTTTACAAGATGAAATAATTCTAGAGACTGGCTGCACAACAATGTGAATATATTTAACGCTACTGAACTATACACCTTAGACATGGTTAAGATGGCATATTTTGTTATGCATTTTTCACAATTAAAAAAAAGTATATGTTCACACACCCACACACAGACTCAGATGTAATCATACCACTACAGAATGCTTCGCCCCACCCATACCTTACCACCTATTTACAATCATCCCTTTTAACTAGTATATCACATCCCATTATCAAGAGAAAATCACAAGACATATTAAATAACAAAAAACAGGGGATCCCTGGGTGGCGCAGCGGTTTGGCGCCTGCCTTTGGCCCAGGGCGCGATCCTGGAGACCCGGGATGGAATCCCACGTCGGGCTCCCGGTGCACGGAGCCTGCTTCTCCCTCTGCCTATGTCTCTGCCTCTCTCTCTCTCTCTCTCTCTCTCTCTCTCTCTCTGTGTGTGTGTGTGACTATCATAAATAAAGAAAATTTTTAAAAAATATATTAAAAAAATAATAATAACAAAAAACAAATTTGAAGAGGCAGAGCAAGCATCATAACCAGACTCAGAAATGGCAAAGAGGCTGGAATTATCAGACCAGAAAGTTAAAATAACAATGATTAATACACTAAAGGCTCTAACAGATAAAACAGCATAAAAGAACAGACAAGCAATATATGCAAAGACCTGGAAATTAAAAAAAAAAAAAAAGAAAAAAGAAAAAAAAAGCAACAAAAAAAGAGACACCACAATCAAAAACACTGAGGAAACAAACACTGTAACAGAAATGAAGAAATGAAGCCCTTGATGGGCTTATTTGTAGAACTGGACACAGCAGAGGAAGGAATCTCTTTACTTGAGACTATCTCAGTAGATAGAAACCACCAAAACTCAAAAGCAAACAAAAAAGACTGAAAGAAAACAGCATATCCGAAAATAGTGGGACAGCTACAAAAGGCATACCATACACATACAGGAATACTAGAAGAAGAAAGAGAGAAGGGAAGAGAAGGAATATCTGAAACAATAAAGCCAGGATTATATGCCAAATTAATGTCAGACACCAAAGCAGAGATTCTGGAAGCTCAGAGAACACCAAGGAGGGAAAATGCCCCCAAAGCCATACCTAGGCATCACTTTCAAACTTCATAAATTCAAATATAAAGGAAAAAATCCTGAAGGAAACCCGAAGGGAAAAAACACTTCACCTATAAAGAAAGATAAAATCTATACTTCTCCTCAGAGAAAAATCTATACTTCTCTCACATAAGTGAGAGTGAAGAGAGTGAAGTGAAATATTTAATGTCTTAAGACCCACTAACCTAGAATTCTGTACCCTGTGAACTTACCCCCAAAAGTGAAAGACAAAGACTTCTCGGACAAATAAAATTGAGGAAATCTGTCACCAGTAGACATACCTTACAAGAAATATTAAAAGAAGTTCCTTACAGAGAAGGAAAGTGATACAGGTCAGAAACTCAAACCTACATAAAGAAAGAGAAAGAAAGAAGAAGTAAAGGTAAAATTAAAACTTTAAGTTTTCATACTCTTAATTGATTTAACAGATGTTTGTTCATAGTTAATACCAAAAATGCATTCAATTACGTATGTGTGAAAAAATATATATGCTTACTTATAAGGGAAATGAATGACAGCAGTGATACAAGGGACACGGGGAAGGAATTAGGATTACTTTGTCATTATAAGGTATTAAAACTACTCATGAAGTAGTAAAATGTTATTTGAAAGTGGACTTAGGTTACTTATAAACATACATAGCAAACTCTAAGGAAACCACTAAAAAAAAAGTAAAGATAGGTATAACTGATATGCTAAAAGGAAAAAGAATCATATAAAATGCTCAAAACCATAAAAGACAGAAAAAGAGTGGAAGACCAAAAAAAACAAGGTCAAAGGACAAGGGCAACAAATACAAAACAGTAAGAAATAGGAAAATATTAATGCAACTATCAATAATCACTGTGAACATCAACGGTCTAAATGTACCAATTAAAAGACACAGTTGTCAGAGTGGAGCAAGCAAACAAGAAACTTATTTTAAATATATTAGACACACATAAATTAAAAATACATGGATAAAAACATTTCATGCCAACACTAATAAAAGAAAGTGAGAGTACCTGCTCAGACAAAGCAGACTTCAAAATAAGGGAAGGTACCAGGACATTAAATAAGGGTATTATGTAATGTAATGATAAAGCATCAAATCCCCCAAAAGACATCATGTGTTATGTACCTAACAACAGAGCATCAAATTACATGAGGCAAAAATGGTAACATTGCAAAGATAAAGTGATGAATCCACTATTATACTGCAGACTTCAAAAACCCTCTATCAGAAATAGACACATCCAGCAGGCAGAGAATCAGCAAGGATACAGTTGGAATTCAACATTACCATCAACCAAATAGATATAATAAACATCCATAGACTATTTTACCCAGCAAACCAGAATACACATTCTTCTCAAGTTCACATGGAACACTCACTGATATATACCACATTCTGGGCCATAAAACACATCACAACAAATTTCAAAGAACAGAAATCATATAATTTCTGCTCTCAATCTACAATGAAATTAAACTAGAAAATAACAAAAAAAAAGCTGGAAAGTCTCAAAATACCTGGAGATTAAACAATACATTTCTAGTGACACATGGATCATAGAAGACATCTCAATAGAAATTTGAAGATATTCTGAACTAAATGAAAATGAAAACACAATTTAAAATTTATGAAATGCAGTGAAAATAGTGCTTACAGGGAAAGTTATAGCATTGGATGCATATATTAATGAAAGATAATCTAAAATCAATCATCTAGGCTTCTACCTTAGGAAACTAGAAAAAGAAAAGGAAATTAAATCCACAGGAAACACAAGAAATAATATGAATTAGAGCAGAAATTAGTGAATACCAACAATAGTAAATCAATGGAGAAAACTCAACAAAACTAAAAACTTGTTTTTTTAAAAAGATCAATAAAATTGAATGCCTCTAGGAGCACCTGGGTGGCTCAGTCAGTTAAGCATCTGCCTTCAGCTCAGATCATGATCTCCTGGATCCTGAGTTTGAGCCCCAAGTCAGGCTCCCTGCTCAGCAAGGAGTCTACTTCTCCCTCTCCCTCTGCCCCTACCTACTTCATGCGCTCTCTCTCTCTCTCTCTCTCTCTCTCTCTCTCTAATAAACAAATAAAATCCTTAAAAAAATTTTGATGCCTCTAGCCTGGCTAATAAAAAAATAAAAAGAGAGAGAAAGAGAGAAGACACAAATTACTAATATTAGAAGTAAAAGAGGGGACATCACTACAGGTCCCATGGACATTAAAACAATAATCAAGGATTACTATGAACAACTCCATGCCCACAAATATGATAATCTAGATGATATAAACTAATTCCTTGAAAGACACAATCTGTGAAAACTTATACAAAAGAAGAAACAATCTGGGATACCTGGGTGGCTCAGTGGTTTAGAGCCTGCTTCTCTCTCTGCCTGTGTCTCTGCCTCTCTCTCTGTGTCTCTCATGAAATAAATAAATAAATCTTAAAAAAAAAAAAAAAGGAAAAGAAACAATCTGACTAGTTCTATACCTATTTAAGAAATGGAATCAGTAATTAAGAACATTGCAAAAGAGAAAGCACCAGGCCCAGGTGGGTTCACTGGTGAATTCTACCAAACATAAGAAGAAATTATATCAGTTTCTGTAACCTCTTTCATCAGGTGATAGAAGCAAAGAGAATACTTCCTAACTCATTCTATCTAGAGCTATCAAGTACTCCAAGACCCTTATACATACTGTTCAAGAGAGTGGTTAAAATGCTGATTAACTTCACACTTGATTAGTTTAGGTAAGCATGGTGAAATTTAAAGGGTAATCACTAAAAGACCAGAAACAAAGGTGGGAAGGGGTCAGTGGAAGATACTACATCTCAAATCAGTCCCCTAATAAGAAGAAAAAGAAAAGGCAGAATAAAATAAAAGAGATGGTAGAAATGTATGTGTGTGTGTATATATGTGTGTGTGTATATACATAAATGTATATATACATATATACAAAAATGTATATATATAGTACTGCACAGTATATACAGTACAGTACTATATACAACACTACATGCAGTACCATACTATATTTATCAAAAAAAATCCATATTTTCATCTGCCCTCTCAATTCCAAGCTGAAAAAAAAAAAAAGTAAACATTCAGAAGATATGAACATCACAACAGAAGATATGAACATCTGGGTGTCAGACTCTTGGTTCCGGCTCAGGTAATGATCAGAGTGGTGAGATCAAGCCCCATATCTTTTGGGCTTGTGAACTCAGTGGGGAGTCTGCCTCTCACTCTTTCTGCCCCTCCCCCTGCTCACACGCATGCTCTCTCTAAAATAAATAAAATCTTTAAACAAACAAACTTGGTCAAAATGAACATATATAGAAACTTCTATCTAATTCAGAGGATGCATATTCTTTCCAAGCACAGAAAACATTAACAAAAATTTACTACATAAATCAGTATCAACAAATTTCAAAGAATAAGTATCACAGAGACTTATTATATGACTTAAAGCTATTAAGTGCCCCAAAAAACCATTAAGTTATAGTGATTACAAAAATATAAACTATAAAACCATATGCTAGAAATTTTTTAACAAAGTTAAGAAACACATTTCTAAATAACTTATGAAACAAAAGAAAAAAATCATAGTGGAAAGTTTATAATACTAAATATTAATTAATATACACCAAAACATGACCAGAAAGTATACTTTGTGGGAAATTTACTTCCTTAAGTGCTTATGACAGAAAAAAAAGAAATGTTGTAAATTAAGGAGCTAAATGTTCAATTAAAAACTACAGCACAGGGGCAGCCCAGATGGCTCAGGGGTTTAGCCTTCGGCCCAGGGCATGAGATCCTGGAGTCCCGGGATCGAGTCCCACGTCAGGCTCCCTGAGCCTGCTTCTCCCTCTGCCTGTGTCTCTGCCTCTCTCTCTCTCTCTCTCTCTCATGTGTCTCTCATGTATGAATAAATAAAATCTTAAAAAAAAAACTACAGCATAAAGCAAAAGATAGTGCAGGCAGGAAGGAGATGATAAAGATAAAAAGAGAAACTCATAAAATGGAAAAAAAGTAACATTAGAGGGGCTAAACCAAGCCAAATGCTGACTCTTCAAAAAAAAAGTAATCAGACACAAACCTTTGGCAAGACAAAAGAGAAGCAGCACAAATAATAGTGTAAACAGAAAAGGGATATAACTGTAGATATAATGAAGATTTTTTTTTAAGATTTATTTTTTATTTATTTATAATAGAGAGAGAGAGAGAGAGAGGCAGAGACACAGGCAGAGGGAGAAACAGGCTCCATGCCAGGAGCCCAACGCGGAACTCAATCCCGGGACTCCAGGATCGCGCCCTGGGCCAAAGGCAGACGCGAAACCGCTGAGCCACCCAGGGATCCCCTATAGTGAAGATTAAAAAGATAAAACAATATCATGAACAATTTAATATTAAAAAATTTGATAACATATGAAGCAAACTCCTGGCAACATAATTTAACAAAACTAACTCAAGAAGAAAGATAAAGTCTAAACTACTCCATAACCATTGCAGAAAATGACTCAGTTTAAAATCAGCCCACAAAGAAAACAGCAGGTCCAGACATTCTACAGATAAGTTCTACCAACATTCAAGGAACAGACCACAGCAGTATGACAGAAACTCCTCCAGAGAACAGAAGTTGTAACACCCACAACTAATTCTATGAGGCTACTATACTTTGATATCAAATATGGAGAGTGGAAGAATGGAAAATTAAAGGCAATTATCACTCATTAGTAAGATACAAAATTCCTAAACTGAGCATTAAATCAAAAGACATATAAAGAAAATTGTGATCAAATTGGGTTCATTGAAGGAATAGCATGCATCACAGCACCTGAACTCATCTCTGCCTAAGAACACCCTCCCCAGCCTGTCACTTAGGGCTCTTCACAGAATGACTCCACCCCTATCTTTTCAGCCCATCTTCCACCTTTGAGCTCTAAAAATTATGCTCCTTTCAAAGTATCCTTTCTGCTTGTACACCAAGCCCTAAACTTATCCTGCTGATTACAAAGCTCATTCCAAATCCCGCCAATTTTAGCCATCTTTCCAGATGCCTCTTCAAAAACACCCACTCCATACATCCCTGCCAGCCTCTCCCTACTGGGTGTGGACTTCTTTAATGTTGGCAGTATACTTTCCTATCTTTCTTAAGTTATTCATTCAATTCTCCGCCATACTGTAGGTATCTGAATCCCTGTATTTCCCACCAGCTTGGGCATTAAATGAACTGGATCTAATAGCTCAAGAACTCTGTGAAACATTTTGAAGCGGGGAGAGACATGGAGATATAAAGGAGAAATTAGGGGCGCCTGGATGGCTAAGTCGGTTAAACAGCTGACTTTGGCTCAGGTCATGATCCCGGGCTCCTGTAATAGTCTCACGTCTGGCTCCCTGTTCAGCAGGAAGTCTGCTTCTCCTTCTCCCTCTGCTCTTCACCCTACTCCCACTCAGGCTCTCTCCCTCTCCAATAAGTAAATAACATCTTTAAAAAAAAAAAAGGAGAAAATAAGAGAAATGAAGGACAATTTAATTGGAATTCCGAAAGGGTAATAAAAGAGAAAATGGAAAAGATCTGATAACATAATCATAGATTTGCCAGAATTGATGGAAGATCCACACTTGATTAGTTTAGGTAAGCATAATGAAATTTAAAGGGCAATCACTAAAAGACCAGAAACAAAGGTGAGAAGAAGTTGAGGGAAGACACTACATCTCAAACCAGTCCCCTGATAAGAAGAAAAAGAAAAGACAGAATAAAATAAAAGAGATGATAGAAATGCAAATATATCAGTAATCACAACATATCAATGATTTAAAAATCTATCCTTCACAGTTAAAAGTATCAGATTACCCAAAGAAAAAATAATTACAGTAAACCTCCTAATGTAGTCAAAAACCCACATGTAACTTTTGACTCCCCAAAAACTTAACTACTAATAGCCTACTACTAACTGGAAGATTTACTGATAATATAAACAGTCAATGGACATTTATTTTGTGTGTTATATATATTACATACTGTATCCTTACAATAAATTAAGTTAAAGAAAATGTTCACCCTACTGTAGGTATCTGAGTCCCTATATTTCTCATTAGCTTGGGCGTTACTTAAGGGTAAGGACTTTTAGATGTCAAGGTATTTTTTTACAGTGTATACATCAACAAATGTATGTTCAATTTAATAAAAGTCCTTTTATTTGTATATGGTGTTAAATGTTTTCCCTTAGGAGCAATGATCCTGTATAGCAATAAAAATGCTTTCTCAGTGATGTTATAAATTGTATTTTTTTTTAATAGGCCAGTTAAGTACAGGAAGTCTTTCCACTGCCATGGGCAGAAATAAACAGAGTCATGCATGCACAACTCTGGTCACACTAATGCTACACAGTTTAATACACTTCATTCACCCTGTAATTTGAATCCAGATCTGTCCGGATCCCAAACCTGTATACCTCCAGCCTGCCTTCCTAAAACTTCTGCCCTGATCTCTTTCCTATCATGCTGTGAATCTTCTGAGAGAGGGAAATATGCCTTCTCACTGAATCTCCAGACCTACATAACAACTCAATATTTGCTAAGGGAATGACAATTAAATGTAGGAAGAAGCCCAACATACAAACCCTTCCAAGAGTAACAGTCTGTGCACTCACAAACTCACAAAATAAATTGAAGACCCTAAATGGTAAATCACAGGTTCTATTATATTCACTATCCTCTGATTAAAAAGGGAACTGCATGTTTTGGAAATATTTCCATTAAAAACTGAAAATTTGGAGGCTACTAAGTTCCAGTCACCTAAACATTAGTCTTGATACAGCACTGATATAGTCATAATAGTAAATATGTCAAATATAATTATATTTGAAATAAAATTTCTCTTGACCTACTAATATACTTATTTATTTTTTATTTATTTGGGGGGCATGCATGCATATGGGGCTGAGGGGCAGAGGGAAAGAATCTCAAGCAGACTCCCCACTGAGCGGGGAACTCCACTCAAAGCTCAAACTCATGACCCTGAGATCATGACCTGAGCTGAAATCAAGAAATCCAAGAGTTAGGGAAGTCTGGGTGGCTCAGTGGTTGAGCGTCTCCCTTCGGCTCAGGTCGTGATCCCAGAGGCCCAGAATGGAATCCTGCATCAGTCTCCCTGGAGGAGCCTGCTTCTCCCTCTGCCTATGTCTCTGCCTTTCTCTCTGTGTCTCTCGTAAATGAATAAAATCAAAGAAATAAGAAAGAAAGAAAAAAAAGAAAAGAAAAGAAAAGAAAAGAAAAGAAAAGAAAAGAAAAGAAAAGAAAGGAAGAAAGAAAGCAAGCAAGCAATCAAGAGTCAGATGCTCAACTGACTGGGCCACCTAGGCACCCTTAATAAATACCATTACAATGTGAGCTTCAAAGTAGCTAAAAATGTCCCCAAGCTCCTATCAGTGACCACTTGCAGTGTTCAGGTGGTATCACCACAGTGAAGTTTAGCATGAATACCAGTAAAACAGGATCTTTTTCACAGATGAATGTCAACGCAGCACACTCAAACCAGTTATGGTCTAGCACATTATCAAGAATAAACAGATTTAGGTGCAGTGAAGAAATTACCCTCCTGGTCATGGCCACAGAGGAAACACAAAATATAAATACTTTCCTTCATAAAAAAGAAGAAAAATAAAAATAACAGGGAAAAATAAAGTATGTGGCAAAACAACTGTACATTAGTTCCACTACCACATTCCTTATTCCTAGAAATTATTTTATGTGTATAAAACAGATACAAATTATTTTAGTAAATCTGAATATTAATATGTCTTTTGGATTCTTAAAGCTTACTAAGCTTATTGCAATACTAACATAAATTTCAGTAAAATTTTTAACTTGCAACTTGAAGTTCTTTCCAAAGAAACTGAATTGGATTATAATAGATAATCGCAATTTGTTATTTTTCTTAATTTTTACAGCCAAATATTTTCATGAATACCTATTTATTGTTAAACAAAAATGAAAACAAAGCACCAATTTACATCATGATGAGTAAATCTGTTTTCACATCTGCTGCCATCTTTTTTGCTTGCAAAAATAATCCCCTGGCACTTTCATGTTTTTCATATAGAAAGGGCTCAAATGGATGGCTGAAATGCAGCCAGCAACTGCACAGAGAAGAGTCCTGGCTCTGGCCCAGCCTCAGATGGGTTCTATGGGAGGGATAACTTCCAAGTGATTCCTCCCTGGTTCCAATGGTAAGCGGGAGTGCCTGACCCTCAGCCAACAGATGGACAGCGCAGACACAGAAAGTGGGCGTGCCTGTTCTTGGAGGCTTTGCAGTGGGGCAGAGGGCGGGGCAGAGGGCAGAGAGGCCAGGGACCAGAGCTAACTGATGACCCAATGCCTGCCCTTACAAATGGACACATCTGCAGTTGTAAACATGTGCCCAGGGCTACAGAAGCCGTTGCGGGGTGTCAGTAATTTCCAGCACCAGAGAGAGCCTCAGCTTGGTGAGCAGCACTTATAAACATGCCTGGCACCGAATGAATGAGCAGTCCTGGACTGTAAAGAAAACTGCTCCAGAAAACCAGGTAGGAATCATCTCAGTCATCAGGCACACAGAGAGCAGAATACACACATCTATTTCATAAATGGCCAGCAAACGTATTTTATTTTTGCTTTGTCAAAACTCTCATAAGGATCATAATGACTTTTCTGAACAGAAATATTTTTATAACAATAAAAAAACTCATAACAATGGCATTACACATTTAATCAAGCCACAATAAATGAATACTATAAAACACCTATCAAGTAACCAACCAAAGACTAGATAATATAAAGTTAATATAAAAACACAAAATCTGGTCCCTGGACTTATTAAACAGTTCACAATCTAGCCATGGAAGCAAAACTAATACACATGAAATGATCATAGAACAATTAATAGTGAAAATGTGGAAGCCTGTATGCGCTTGGACAATCAAAGATCTCATGGAGTCAAACCAGCAGAAGAAAAGCATTTGGGCTGAAAATCAGGAGGACTGAGTCTCTGTACTATTTGTGACTATCTGAGGGATGGAGAAGGAAGAACAGGACCATTTGTGGTAGATGTCAAAGCTCCCCTATGAGGTAGGTATTACCCCTATTCTACAGACAAGGAAACTGAGGTTCATATCTTAGGCAGATTACTTGCCTACTGTGGTCTCCGTTTTTTCATTGTAAAATAAAAGAACATAAATCAATCGCTTTCAAACTGGGACTAACCAAGCACCAAAGTTTTCTGGCAGTGACTCAGAGCCCTCAAGTGGGCATGGCCCTGAGCCAGATGTACCAAATCCTCTGGTCAAGAGCCAATTCCCATTCCCCATGGGAAATATTTTGCTGTCATAACCCCAGCACTAAGAATAGTACCTACTATATATTGAGTGATACATAAAAACTTGAGAAATGAATGGATGAATAGATGGGACAAATGGCACCCCACAATCAACTCTAACGTGACTCTCATTCATGTGGCTCATTTCCTTATATGTTTAGTAATTTTCTGTTGTTTGTTCATATTCCGGAGCTCTTAATCAGTGGGTTGACTGCATCATTTTTTGGGTTTGTTTTTTAAGATTTTATTTATTCATGACATACACGGAGAGAGAGGCAGAAACACAGACAGAGGGAGAAGCAGGCTCCCTGCAGGAAACCTGATGTGGGACTCAATCCCCAGACCCTGGGTTCACTCCCTGAGCCAAAGGCAGACACTCCACCACTAAGCCACCCAGGCATCCCTGAGTGTGTCGTTCTTTCAATGCAGATTTGTGTTTAGTCCTGCTAAGTCCTTGGGTGCTTCCAGCCCAGAAGTATTGAGAAGAGTTTCTAGTCTGCAGTTGTCTAGACCATGTAGGCAACATAAATTCAAATCCTAAACCCAACTGGTTCATAAAATGCTTTAAAAAAAAAAAAAAAAAAGCTTCCTCCCTTTGCTAATGGGTGTTCTCTCCCCACCTTCAGCCCTAGCCTCGGTCTTCAAAGAGGTTCTAATGAAACTCCATATCCCTGAACTCCAGGTACCTGGTATCAGCAGAGCTCCCCTCCGTGTCCCCTCCCACTCTTCCTCTTTCTCTCAGGAATGCTCACTCTTCATTCTCTTTTTCCCCACTTGTGAGTTTCTCACTTTCTTATAAAAAAAAATGATAAAAGGATGTTTATTTTATCTTCTCCAGTATTTCTACTGGAAGAGTTCAAAGTAGGAAGGCTTTCCAGAATACCCGGTCAGCCTCATTTCCAGGAACAGTGGGCCGAGGGGATAGTCTACCACCTACCACCTTCAGGTGTAGGTTTAGACATCATCCCCACAGTGAGCAAGGGCTGAAACCAGGTGAGCAGTCAAAGTAGGAGATGGCCAGCATGGGTGAGGGAAACACAGAAGCCAACAGGAGAGCTAGGATTAGCTAGAAGGGAGGCCAACCTTTGGTGTGGCAAGGAAAGACCGGCAGGGGCAGTAGACAAAAGCAGCTGACTTCATAATGATAAGGAAACCAACCTGAACTTAGGAAAGAAGTTCTGAAGGATAACTGGATGGCAGAGAATACAATGGTTATATTTACTAGACTGTCCACCAATTAAAGAGGACAGTTCAGGAGCACAGTACTCTCTATACAGAATTTACAAAAAAAATTCATGACAAGTCCACAGATCCAAACTTAGATCCAATTCAGGTAGGAGGTATGGCAGAGAATAGGAGAAAAGCAGGAGATATGACAGTGGAAATGAAGTACGGGAAATGAGATGAAGCGGATGTTCCATTATTGGAAACAAGTTACCAGTTGTGCTATGCTACTGGAAGATTCAGAGCACAGGCCAAATCCTGTCACATTCTACATCAAGGAGCTATCTTACACAGGAATTTGGTTATTCACATTGGGGAATAAGTGGAGCATCACCAAAGACTTGGAAACACTTTTTACTTTGATTCAATGATTATTGAATGTAGCCAGGCAAACTGCTTCAAGATTTTTTATTATTTCCTTTTATTGTAACAATAACCACAAGTGGGAAATAGTTACTAGTCGGTAAAATAAAGTTCAAGGAAGCTGAATAAGGACTCACAGTTACACCACTACATCTTAGCACTTATAGATCCATATCTTCATAGATTTTCATGTAATATAACATTCTACATATGAAACAGTTAAAAACAGTTTCTCAAAACAGTTTCTCAATTTTGAATTCTGAGAAATGGCTGATATGAAATGGGATTCATCAAGAAAGGTATCTGTGTCCCTGAAAGTTCTAGATACCTGCTTCCCACAGGTGTGGTTGCAGTAATACTACCAAGAATGAAAAATGGAAGGGAAAATTCAGCAAATTTGTAGTACTGCTGAATAAGTGTGCAAATAAAACATGAGAAAATATATCAGGAATTTAAATCTCCACTGTTCTTGTATCTGATCAGTAGAGTAACACTTCCTCAGAAAACTGTACTACTTCAAATAAAAGAGTAGACAGATACTGGGTAGCAGGAAAAAGGATAATGATCCAAATCTTCCCTTAAACTACATTTCAATTAAGGCCTGTAATCATCGCTGGAGATAATGAATATGAGTCTTGGGTTCAGGCAATGATTTATGTCACCCAGGTTCTCAGAAAGGATTCATAATCATTTATCAAAAGCTTGGCTTTTAGAAGAAAGAGATCAGCTCTATTTCCTTCAAGTTCTTACTCCACAATCTTAAGATCTTAAATAAAGTAGTATGTATCCACATAAATTTGGAGATACTCAGCAAGACCAGGATGAAATAAGAAAGAAAAATTGGGGTGCCCGGGTAGCTCAGTCAGTCAGGCATCCAACTCTTGATCTCAGCTCAGGGCTCAATCTTGATCTCAGGGTTATGATTTCAAGCCCTGCATTCAGGCCCCCGGGAAGCCTACTTAAAAAAAGAAAGAAAAGAAAAATTGACCAGAATTAGCAGGAAAAAAAGCTTGTAGTACCAACAAGCATAAACTCAAAACAAGTACTTAGTGACTAATGAATATGTACTTTGTATTAATGAATCTATTAAAAACATGACTCTCTCCAGAAAAAAAAGCACTTTATAGAAAGCACATACAAAATAAGTAAGATTATTTACCATCTTATAAAACAGAATTTTACAAGGAGAAACAGTTAAGAAATCGGAGACAGTAAAAATGTTAACACTAAGCACAAAAAACTTGGCCTTCAATCAAGACTACAGGACACTCAAGATAGCTTACATAAATCTTATTATTAGAAATGAAGAACCTGTCTAATTACCCAGGAAAGACAACTTTCCCTAGTACTCAATGCTGAAAAAGTGTCAACATTAAAGCACTACAGGAGAGCCTCTGGATGATGGAAAAGATAACGTCTACAACAACCTCACACAAATGCAGAACAGGATTTATAATTATTTCCAAGAGCAAGCATGAATAAGGGTTTAACATTAATGGGTAATTCTGGAAAAGCAATTGTTTGAGGGCTAGGATAATATGGTCCAAAATGTACTATAGATAGAACAGACAGAGACCATGCCCTTCCCATTGTTCCTAAAAAGGAACACTCTCAATCAAACTAGTTAATGCACAAAATTAATGGCTCTATGTATGAGGTACAGGTATGTACTCCATCTCCCTGCCTCCCACTGTTTACCTATGAAATGTTGCCACCTGTCCCTGTCATCCCTTTGGGCTGATGAAAGAATAAAAACCAGGATGGGAAAAAAAGACCTATTTAAGCTGGTTCTATAAATAAGTAAATTAAGGCAGGGATTTCAATCTAGCAGTCCAAATTCTGAATTACCTCTCTCAGATACTAGTAAAATGCAAGGAAACAAATAAGACTGTTTCTTTCTCCTTTTGTCTTTTGTAATATCCTTCACAGAACATTCCCAAGCTGAGGCAGCTCAACCTGGCCCCATATGATGATCTACTTCACTCCCAGTTACTTTACCCAAAGAATTGGGAGCATGAAGGATTCAAAGTGGCTATTTTTTCTCAGATTTAACAGAAGATATTTGTTGCTGCTTCTTTTTAAATAAAGTATTTTTTTAATTTTTATTTATTTATGATAGTCACAGAGAGAGAGAGAGAGAGGCAGAGACATAGGCAAAGGGAGAAGCAGGCTCCATGCATCGGGAGCCCGATGTGGGATTCGATCCCGGGTCTCCAGGATCGCGCCCTGGGCCAAAGGCAGGCGCCAAACCGCTGCGCCACCCAGGGATCCCAAATAAAGTATTTTTTAAATAAAAATTAGTTAAACCCATTTACCCATACATTTGTCCATCTACTCATTCACTGAACAAACTCTTGACTGCCCTACATCCTAGTCTCTGTGCTAAGCAGTGGAGAAACTATGAATATAACACAGCCCTGACTTTCTAATTTAGATGACAAATGACAGTGTTTCTCCCAATTTGAAAAGTTAAAATGTGTACTGCACGATAAGAATGTACCTTTCAAATACCATTAGAATGTAAGATTGTCTCCTGCAAACCTGAAGATGGCTCAGGGCTTCAAATACAAAATCATATCTTCAATTAATCACCTGACTCTGGCTACTTTCATAAGGACAGCTGGGTTTTCAACTCTGTCCCAAAGCCAGCAGAGATTGAGCCAATAGCTTTCACAGCTACAGAGGCAGTGAGGGCCACCACCTAAGTGGGAAATCAAATTGTCCAGGGGGTTCTTCTATGGTTTTCTCCTTTGGTGTGAAGTGGTTTTTAATCCACTGAAGAATTTCTATTAGAACTCAGTCTTTATAATAAAAACAAAATTTACATTCAGGCAGTCTCTCGTTCCAAAATATTAAGAAAATGGGACTCCTGGTGAAGAAAACAAAAAAAAAAAAAAGATGACTTTAAATAACCAGAGAGGATAAGGTAATAAATGACCAGTGTTTAACAAAAATAAAAAAGTAGGGCACCAGGATGGCTCAGCTGGTTGAGCATTCACCTCTTGGTTTCAGCTCAGGTCATGATCTCAGGGTCGTGAGATCGAGCCCCATATGGGGCTCCATGCCCATCAGGGAGTCTGCTTGGGATTCCCTCCCTCCCTCTCCCTCTGTCCCCGTCCCCATATGCATGCTCACACACCACCTCTCTTTCAAATATGTCTTAAAAAAAAAAAAAAAAAGCAATACCCTCCCCCGAAAATACAATGGCATAAAAAGCATATTCATTCAATTAGTCTATTTCATAACGTCTCAGGTTTCCTTCCTTTAAATGTATTCATATTAGTCTTGCCACCACGAGACTAATGTCATACTATGGTTCTAATTAAAATTCACACTGAGGCTTGCCTTTCAACAACAAACATCCAGACTGATAAATAAGGAAGGAAAAGAAAAAAGAATATGTAAGAAAAATATGCCATTCTCTTACTTACAAAATTGCCCATTTTGACTCCTTGGTTAACTGAGAAAGTCAAACTCTTACACCTACCATGATGCATCTCCTGCCATCCATGTAGTTAATACCACACAATTAGCTTGGTCATAAAGAGGCATTACCTAACATGATTCTAAAATAACAGCCATAGTCTCTTACTTTTTTTTTTTTTTTTTTACCTGAATGACTTTTCAGGTGGAGAGTTCACATGCTAAATTCCAAGCCAAGCCAAGAATCAAGTGTTCACAGCTACCTGAGAAGCTCTTGGAAGAAAATGCCCAGGTCTGCAGTATGTCTCAGGAAGAACACAGGAAGGCCCACATCATTCTAAGGGCAGGGGAAGGAGACAGGCAAAGGATACTGCCCCAGTTATACTAGTGTCAAAGGACTGGGCTGGGAGAGGGAGATTACCCATTTTCTTTTCTTTTTTATTACAATTATCTGAAGTTAAACATCGATGAAGTCATTTGAGACTAATTCTTCGCACAGTTTAAATAAAACATGTGTTCAAAGATTCCTCACACACATAGAAAAGGTATCATTCACTTAGGATATTACTACCAAACTCTGTATTATCTTCCCATGACATTAATATCATAATAATACCAGAGAAGGGAAAAGAATACATCTTTCTATCAGACCTGAGCTAAATCATGGAAAAATATTAAAGCAACTTACACGTAAATTTAATGGTGTCTTCTAAAAGTTTCAACGACGGTAGAAATATATCTAAGATTTAAATTCTTAACATTAATTATTTTACATTATCAAAAACCATGTCCAGTCCTCTGTATGCCATTTCCCTCAGACTACCCCAGAGTCTTGTGTAAAGGAAGGGTGACCTCACCCACACAACTCCCTAATACAGATCTGTGATTGATGTCTGAATCTTCTAACAGTGCCCCCACAGAAAGTGGGGCTTCCATAAGAGTGCAATTAGATGTTTAAAAGGGGAAAAAAACCAGGACCAAATAAATACTGTTTGCATCTATTACAAACAAACTAGAGTAGTAAAACAGGTAAAGTGATCAAGTGAAAAAACTGTCAGAACAACTGTTCTTCTAAACCCATGATATAAAAATTTTCTCAAATGAGGCCAGGCAAAAAGTGTTATCAAAGTAACATCTCACTTTTTCCTAGGAGAGACCTAAGCATAGATCTTTAAAATTAAGCACTTCAATCAATTCAATCAACAAAAGCAAAAAACCATCTTTTAGTTTTAATTTAAAACATCTTTTGGAAAGTACTGGATCATTTACATTCAAAGTAAGGGGCCAAAAAATCTATTTTACTTTTCATTTCCCCACTACACACTCCAAAATATACTATATCAAAGCAACCAAAAGAAAAGGTGAGGTGCTAAACTTGGTTCTTTCTTCACAAAGCTGTCAATATAGCTCACTGTATTATGCACCAAGATGGGACACTTTAAGGAGTCTCAAAGGAGCTGTCTCAAAGGAGCTGTGAAAACAGACCCTACCGTTCCCCAACACTGCATCTAAAATAAATATAGTGCAGCCCTCCTGACTGACAATCAACAGATTTAAGATCCCTTAAAGCTCTGTCACTCCATGCCAGGAATGATAAATTTAGCACTAAAGGAAGGGAGCCCAAACCTGCCTCCACGTCTTGCTGAGAAGACCCAACAGCAAGAAGGGCCCCCGTTTCAAAGGAAGCGGAGAGAGATACAGGAATCAGGTGACAGAGGTGACAGGATGGTCTGAGTGAGGAAAGCAGAACTCAAGCTTGAAATTGCCCAGAAAGACCGCCAAGATTACTACTTCCAGAAAAAGAAAAGAAAGGATATTCCTGGTGCCCACACGAAGAAGCGAGTGCTTTCAGGATCTCTGCATTGCTGAAGTATACTCTCCACAGCCTGGGAATCATCTAAGGTATCCTGGCATAAGGTCTGATGTTCAGGGTACAAAGTGACAGCTTCCACAAAAAAGCCAAAACCACTCTGCAGGCCACCAGAAAAAGTAACCAGGCCTAGTGTGACACTAGAAGTGAGATCCTATGCAACCTACACTGAGCTCTCCCACAGAGGACAGGTGGAGACCAGCTGTTGTTCCTGCCACAGTAGCCAAGGCCAGTCCTTGCTTCTGGGGGCCCTAGCACAAACTTCCCCAATTAATCCATACACTACATGGTTAAAATCTGTTTGTCAGTGGACTGTTCAGAACTTTAAGAAGTTCTAAAAGAGGCAATGCCTTAAGTACTATCACTGCTACACAGGTTAGTCCATAAATGCATTTGAACCCACAATGTACTGGAGTCATAACACCACCAGTACTTTCTCTAATAATATACTCTTTTTTTTTTTTCAATAATATACTCTTTCCTGTCTATGAAGAATCTCATTTCTCTGACCTCCCCGACTGAGGGGTTGTTAAAGGTGACATCTGGAACCAGGAAATGCCAGGCAAACAAAAGTGCTGCTTAACACCCATTGTTTTCCAGTTATTCCAAATTTAAGAAGAGTAAACACTTGGGAAGGGTATCCTAGGGCAGGAGTACTGCCAAGATGGGACCATCTGTGCTGGCTTGCTGTTACCTGTCTAAATCATGAGCTTGGGACCAGAGAACAGTTGAAGCAGTCATTAACTAGGGTCATGTTTACCCTTCCATTGTCAACTAAGAACATACTGTTTCTGTTGCTTTAGAAGAAAGGTCTCCCTAGTTCATTACAGTCATTATTTCTGCTCAGTAAGAGATAATGTGCTTCAATTGGAAAAGTATGTGCGAATGCCACACTCCTACATCTCCTAGCAGGGGCCCATCCGCATTCAATACTTTCACAGACACAGAATGACAGTTCTTTGGAAGTCACAGGGTCTTAAATAAGCTGACAATTTATTGTCCTCCACAACAGAACTACAAACAAGATGTTAATTTCCTAACAGTTATTGCCTGTTTATTAAAACTAGCCCAAATCCCATCTTTTTGCTTACTCCAGGGATGTGCATAAGGCACATTTCCTTGAACTTCATTCTGAGAGAATGAGTACTGAGAAAAGTAAAAGTAAAACTTGCCATTAAAGTACTTGTATAGCTAAGGTGGTTCCCGAAGAACACTAGGGACAGTGACACAGAGCACAGAGGGATGCAGCACGGGGGTGGGTGGGTGGGGACGGGGGGAGGGCATAAAGAGAAAGATACAGGGATGCCTGCATGGCTCAGCAGTTGAGCACCTGCCTTCGGCCCAGGGCATGATCCTGGAGTCCCAGGATCAAGTCCCGTGTCAGGCTCCCTACATGGAGCCTGCTTCTCTCTCTGCCTGTGTCTCTGCCATTCTCTCTGTCTCTCATGAATAAATAATAAATAGAAATCTTAAAAAAAAAAAAAAAAGTTCATCCCTTCTAAAAAAAAAAGAGAGAGAGAGAAGAGAGAGAGAGAGAGAGAGAGAGAGAGAGAGCTACAGAGGGACGCCTGGGTGGCTCAGCAGCTTAGAGCAGTTTGGCACCTGCCTTCGGCCCAGAGCGTGATCCTGGAGACCCCGGATCAAGTCCCACTTCGGGCTCCCTGCAGGATCAAATCCCACATCGGGCTCTCCACAGCCTGCTTCTCTCTCTGCCTGTGTCTCTGCCTCTCTCCTGAATAAATAAATAAAACCTTCTTTAAAAAAAGAGAGAGAGCTACAGAACATTGTGACTGTGACTATCCAAATGTCTTGACTTGGTGCTCGATTTGTAAATCAATACCAGGGGAAACAGAGCTGGTGACAGAATGGGATCTCAAAGGTCACCTCATCCAATGGTGTCCATTGGTAGGGACATGGCCAAACACTGGGAGGCTCTTCAATATGGGTGAGAGCACCCCTGCCCACAAAAATGCCAGCGCCATCAAGCTTGGCAGCAGTGGTCTCCCAAGGGCCAAGTTCTGCGGTGCACGAAGAAGATGGGTAAGAGTAAAAGAGTGAAGTAACAGAAATTGCAGATGTAAATGTCCTGGGACTCTTGCAGACTGGGTGCCCCAGAAGAGGTAGAACTGCACAAGCATTCTACAAGGATTCTACAGAGGATTCAACCCATTTGATTTTTTTTTAATTTTTATTTATTTATGATAGTCACACACACAGAGAGAGAGAGAGAGGCAGAGACATAGGCAGAGGGAGAAGCAGGCTCCATGCACTGGGAGCCTGACATGGGATTCGATCCCGGGTCTCCAGGATTGCGCCCTGGGCCAAAGGCAGGTGCCAAACCACTGCGCCACCCAGGGATCCCTACCCTTTTGAAAATTAGAACACATTTTCTGAAAAAGTCAGGGAAAAATTAGCTTTCTATTGTGGCCTAAAATTTAACCCATATTTACTTCTTTCAACAAGTATTTACTGAGCTCTAGTTATCCAAGAACTTGTAGTCTAACAGCAAGAGGGAAGAGACACATAAAGTTCTCACCTGGGTGGTGAGGGCTGCACAAAGGAGAAAGCAGAGCCTTACAAGGGGTGGTACAGAAGGTCCTCTGAGGAGGGACAGCAACACAAACCAAAGAAGTGACGCAGCCAGGGTGTGCCAGGGTGAAGAGGCAGGGAAGACTGGCACACACAAGGACATGAAAAAAGACCAGGTGACCACAGAGCAGAAAGCGAGGGGACAGGATAAGGTTTGGGGAGGCCTCGTCGGCCCCAGAAGGGATCTCATCTCTGACTGCAGTGGGAAGTGTCTGGACAGTGCTAAGCAGTGGACTGGAATGTTCTGATTTCCATGTCAGGACTGGCACTGCTGGATGGGGCCAGAGGGGAAGTGGAAGGAGAAGCAGGAGGCTGCAGTGATCCAGGGCCGAGGTGAAGGACCTGAGCGAAACTGCCCTCTCATCAGAGGAGAAGAGATCATCCTGGCACTGTGTGGTGGAGTCAAAATCGACAGAACTTCTGAGGAACCAGATGCAGGGGAAGAAACAGAGGAGTGGCCACCTCGTGTGTGCACAGTGTGTGTGTGTGTGTGCACAGTGTGTGCACCATGTGTGATGACGCTAAAATGCAGTCTCCACTGAGATTGTATTCCCAGCTCCACCACTTCCTGGCCAAGGGACCCAGAGCGCTGTGGGCAGTAACTCTGTCTCTGCTTCAGTTTCTGACACTATTAATCAGGGAGAGTAACAGAATCTACCTAGGATTTGCTGTGAGAATTCAATGAGGTGGTATTTAGAACATACTTACAACAGTGCCTGGTAGACACTAGGAGCTATATAATCTATTCTTATCATTACCATCATCTACCTCACGGCACTGTTATTAGAACTAAATAGACTGAGTCAATTCACGTAATGCCTTTAAGGAAGTGCCTGGCCCATAATACTCTCAATAAATGTCAGCCCTTATTGCTATCATCACAAATGATTCCCAATTGGTGGTGGCAATGATTGAGGTGAAGAACAGAACGGGGAGGGGGCTGCTCAGAAAAGGTCCAGAGGGCCTATGGAAGAGGTTGTGTTTGGTGTGCTTTTAAGTCTGCAGTGTCCATGAGGCATCCAAATATCCAGTGTCCATGAGGCATCCAAATATCGAGGTCAAGCAAGCTGGACATCTGAATCTTAACCTCAGAGGGCAAGTCTGGACTAGAGATACTAACCCAAGAGTGATTCACACGAAGAGGAGTTTACAGAAAATGATGAGCTTGGTGAGGGAGAAAATTAAGGTGAGGAGACAGAGTCTAGCGGTGAATCCTACGGCACCCCCAACATCTCAAGTCAGGTGAAGGTAAAGGAGGCGGCAGAGGACACTGACAAAGAACAGTGCAGAGGAGGAGAAAAGCCAATAGGGAGTGGGCTCCTAAGAGTACTACCTTCCTAAAGGATGATCACACTGGAAGTAGCCACATGGATCTTAACAAGAGCATCTTTAACGTCTTACATATTCACTTCAGCTCTACCTAACTTTCGTTTACAACACTACGAAAGAACATGTGCTTCAAGAGCGATGTGCGGTGGGGGAAACTCTGACCTGCGAGTCAAGAGACCAAAGTCCGTGCTCCAGTGAGGTCGTGGGTAAGTCCCTCAACAGAAAGGGCATTCATTCATTCCTCCACAGGTAAAATGATAAGGTTGGACCAGGTTCCCAAACACAGGTCATGGGCTCCCTATGTGTCTAAAACTCAATAATCAATGCCCATAGCTATTTTTTCAATATTTAAAACATGTACTGATCGTTGCTTAACCTTTTAGCTAAGATCAAGTGTAAAATGTGCTGAGAACTACACATTCGCCTCAGGTAAAGTCACACAAACAAAAAACTGGCACACTTCTGTTTCTGGTTGAAATTATAACTAAGTGTAGTAACACCTGTAAAGCTGGGAAGTAGTCATGGTTAAGAAGGGAGACTCTGGAGTCTGAATGCCTGACTTCAAATGCTCGTTCCATCACTTACAACTCACTGCCTGTATGCTGTTTAACAACACAAGGTCTCAGTTTCCCCCTCTGTGAAATGGGGATTGTAACAGTGCCTATCTCATAGAGGAGAGGAAGGTTTTAATTCATTAGTCCATGAAACATCTCAGCAGGAACTCTCTGCTGGCCCTCCTCCCTCTTGACTGTTCTTTGTTAATCTCCTCTGCTGGCTCCTCCACCCTAGCCTAACCTGGAATGTGGGGGCTCCACAGGGCTCACCACCACCAGATCCTCTTCTCCATCTCCATCCTCTCCCTCGCTGGACTCATCATGAAACATACGCACTGAACAAACAGGAACTGTTAATGCCATTATCCAATACTAAACAAAAGATGTTAGCTATTGAAAAGATCACATTTCTGGGGGCAATGAAGAAAAATAATAAAAAGAAGATGATGGTGAAAATGTGGGTGATCACTGGTAACTCCGGACTCAAAAATTCTTCTTATAGATAGATGCCTGAGACCCATCTGCCATCCTATTGCAGGAAACTCGGCACCTCAATTAAAATCTAGCAGGTAAGGCTTTACTCCCTACTAGACAATATAACTTCCATGAGGTCAGCATACACATCTGATTTACTGACAGCATATGATCAGTGACTGGTGAACAAGTCCCTTGGTACTTACACTTAACCCCCTGAACTCCTAAATTCCATTCCTGAATTTCTAATTTGGAAATTAAAGATTCTAAAATTTTTTTGCAAACACTTTTAAAGGTTCCCTTGCACGGGATCCCTGGGTGGCTCAGCAGTTTAGTGCCTGCCTTCAATCCAGGGCGTGATCCTGGAGTCCTGGGATTGAGCCCCACGTTGGGCTCCCTGCATGGAGCCTGCTTCTCCCTCTGCCTGTGCCTCTGCCTCTCACTGTCTCTGTCTCTCTGTCTCTCATGAATAAATAAGTAAAATCTTAAAAAAAAAAAAAAAGGTTCCCCTGCATGAGTGCCCTGCAAGTGCTTCTAAGGTCCTACACCACCTGCATCCCCCCACCCCCTCCCCCCGCAACCCTTTGTTTCTCCTCAAGCCAAATTCTACAGATTTTCACATGGAGCTTTCTGAAAAGTTTCTCTGGCACAGATTCATTCTCAGTGCTTTCTAACTTTAAAACCCAACTTCTGGGATCCCTGGGTGGCTCAGCGGTTTAGCACCTGACTTCGGCCCAGGGCATGATCCTGGAGTCCTGGGATCAAGTCCCACATTGGGCTCCCTGTATGGAGCCTGCTTCTCCCTCTGCCTGTGTCTCTGCCTCTCTCTCTGTCTCTCATGAATAAATAAATAAATAAATAATCAATCAATCAATCTTTAAAAATAAATAAATAAAGCCCAACTTTTGAGAACATTTTACTTTACTTTGGGAAGATAATCATACCTGAATCAAAGCTTTCAAAATTTCTAAAGAGCAAAAAAACCAAAACAAAAAACCCACAAACTCTGAAGAAAGACAAAGCATATATGAAACATTTCAGTGCCTTTCCTCCTCTTAAATGACTCGTGACACAATCCTGAGGAAACTGGACCAAAATAGCTACCCATCTGACTAGATTTCAAATGTTTTCTTGATTACCACATGATAAGCAACAATTGATAACAAAACAAAACAGGACAGAGGAGAGACTACCGAAAAACTGCTTGTATTAAATAAACCAATTACATTTTGTGTTTACCAGAAGGTATATAAACTGAGACAAAAGTGAAGGTAGCTCCAAAAGTTGCCATATATAAGCACCATGAAGGCTGGCGTAAATTAGCTCTAATTCATGAGACATTTCATCAGTGAAGGACCCAGATTTTCAGGAAGAAATTCTGAAAGCTTAGGAAGACATTAAAAAAAAAAAAAAAGGCAAGCATCAAATCAATAGATGATATATGCTAATTTTAGCTGCAGGAGACCAAAGTGAAGTGTGAAATGAGGAAAACAGCCAAGGGTCACTCGTGCAAGAAATGTCCACTGAGTGCCCAGCACAGGCTCAGGCACAGGGCTGCAGACTAGCGTTTTGGAGCTCCTTGCAGGGTGGGAGAAGACGGAAGAAACAAACTTCAGTACTATCAGATAAATTCTCTCATCGATGGCCAACAGAGCGCTCTTGGGCAGAGCTAACAGAATCTTGATTGAATGACTGGCCCTTGACAACATAAAGCCAGTGAAAGATCTTACAAAGACTGTGCAACAGCAAAGCAAAAAACAGAGCTCAAACTTCGGCAAAACCCACACAAATTTACTGACAAAAACCATACTGACAACAATGTCCCAACAATGACATGGAAGCAATCCAAGTGTCTATACACACACACACACACACACACACACAGAGGAATATTCTTCAGCCTTAAAAAAGAATGAAATTCTGACCTGTGTTACAATACAGATACACCCCGGAGGGCATTGTGCTAAGTGAAATAGGCCAGTCACAAAAAGACAAATACTGTATGATTCCACTTAACTGAGATACTTAGTGTAGTCAAAATCATAGAGTGATGGCTGACCGAGGTTTGGCGGGCATTGAGGTGATAACTCTTTAATTGGTATAGAGTTTCAGTTTTACAAAATGAAAACCGTGATGAAGATGAATGATATGATGGTTGCACAACCTTATGAATGTATTTAATGCCACTGACCTGTACATTTAAAGATGATTAAGATGATAAATTCCATGTTATGTATATTTTACAAAAAATTTTAATATTCCAATAATGAAGACATTATAATAATCTAAAACAAAGTTAAATCAGGATTCTGCAGATACAATAGAAGGCTCAGATCTGGGTGGCAATTTCAAGAGGAAATAAATGAAATTATACTGCCAAGGTAAGGAAAAAGTCTTAATGGTGTGCATTAGAATTAGAGTATTCAATCAATATCAATGCTCTGTATTTGAGACTTGCTATCTAACTTCATAATTATTAGCCTTTTCAAAATCCCAGATTTTTCTTTTTCAACCTATGTCTTTCCACATTTAAACAAGAGAATAGGCTTTAGGAATACAGAATAAAGAAGACAAACCCTTCAACACCATGATGGTAGTTTGGTGGCAGCGGTCAGGCTGCCAGGGTGTGCAGGCCGGGTCAAACTCCTGAGCTGGTGACTTTTCGTGCAAGTTTCCTATGAAGCAGGATAGTTGGGAGGATTAAGTAAATATATGGAAAGAACTTGAAATACCTACCTACCTGGCACGTAATTATAACTGATAAATGTTAGACAATCCTGTTACAATTTTATTTCTATTCTATCCATTAAGCAACTTTTAAAATCTGAAGTAAACTATTAAAATAATATGTTAAAACAATCATCATTCACCCTGATTCAACTTAAAAATTAAAATGAGACAAAATATTATGGAGGGGAGATAAATTTATCTCTAATTAAAATTAAAGTCTACCGAAATCTTTTTGACAATTCCTACAGAATGGCCTTAACGTGCTGATGAACCGCTGTGGAGGGAGGACGCGTCAGGCAACTAACTGGTGACTTCTGCGCTAAGAACCCACTTTTCATCTTTCTCCACATTCACCTTCTCCCTGTGAGACAGGAAAATGCCCATTTTACAAATGACTAAACCAAGGCTCAAAGAGTTTAAGTGAAGCTTATCAAAATTCCCCAGGCTGTTAATGACAGAGTTAAGATCTGATATCTGACTCCAAGCCCATCTTTTTCCACCAAACTGTGCTGCTAGGATTAACAACAGTAATTTCCATTCTACAGCCGTGTTGCTTTGCAATACGGAGGGCAAGTTGTGTATAATTATTTGATGAGAACTACATAATGTATGAAGCTAGGCCAACTCTGCCCGTTCTCATGGACTCTAGAATTTCTAGAGGAAATAATAAATGACCAAACCCAGATTTAATGTTAAAATGGCAGAACCATAGATTAGGAAGAGACTTCCCAATATTCTAGTTACTCAACACTGGTGAGGATATGGAGAAGGCACACACTCCAATTCTAGCCCATCTTTCCAGAAAGCAGTTTGGTAATAGGCAGAAAGTAAGTAAAGCCCACAGTGCTAAAGACACTGGCTAAGGGGAGGAGTAAGCCAAAGATGTTCACCAACAGTACTACTTGACATAACTCTAGATATTCCAGGAAGTGCATTATGACAGGAAAAAAGAAAGAAGTCACATAAAAAAGCAAAGAGCCAAAGTCATCCTTATTTGTAAATATTTTTCCATCTGGAAAACCCAACAGAACTGAATTAAATTAGTACTATTAAAAAAAAAAAAGAAATTAGTACTATTAAGAGAATTCAGTACAATGGGGGAAAAAAAACCACACAAGATTAAGTGACACAAAAAAACCATCTGTAGTAAACTGAGTAATTTCTAAAAGGTCAGACTCCTAGAAAAGTACCAAAGAGCCTTACGCAGGCCGGGCAAAGGCAAACACACCTCTTCCCGCTGAAGGGAAGTCCACCCCAGGTCAGTGAGGGAAATGGGAATTTGACTGGGCAGGCCGGCCTGTACAGCCTCCACAGCAGGGGCACAACACTTAGGGTAACCCTGGACCCCTACAGCAGCGGGCTGGCCTGCAAGGCCTAGCACTGCAGAAGAACTCAAAATGAAGAACCCTCTTCTGGCCTCTTAGGGTCTACACTCCCCCTCAGTCTAACTAACAACAGGCTAAGAAGCAGAGAAGCCTGCCCTTTCCTCTGTGTGAAGCTAGGATGGCTTCTCCTATCACTCCGTGGCTTTGGTTTTCTGTTTGACATGCCAACCTGGACGCAAGATTTTTGAGGGCAAGACTCCCACCTCTCATCATAGTTCTGTGTTCACAGACATGCCAGTGATCGATAACAATGAAAACAGGAAGAGATACCAATTTTTCCCAGGCGGAACCACTAGGTCTTGTAACAATTATACTCTCAGCATTGTAACTGTATCATTCTTGAAGACTGGTATGATCGTTCATCAGCCCAGACCCTTTGTGAATACTGTCTAGAAATCAGTTCTACTAGTGAAACATCAGTCATTTCTGGCATCTGTAAACCACTGCATTCTGCTCCCACTGAGGCAACACTGAGTTAAGAATTCTTTAGATGGTCCTTCCTCACTAAACAAACTAAGGCATATTTATGTAAAATGCAGAATAATGCATTCTATTTAGCACACATCTAAAAGTTCAGCCTAAATTTGAACTGAGTAAAGAGCGAACATGAGCATGAGTGTTAGTATAATCCATTCAAAAGAAAAAACCCGGAAGGATTAAAAAAATAGACAATATTTATCACATCTTTATTTTTTAAAGATTTTATTTATTTATTTATTTATTTATTTATTTATTTATTTATTTGAGACAGAGGAGGAGAGAGAGAGCACAAGTGGGAAGGGGGTCAGAGGGAGAGGGAAATGCAGGGCTTGGTCTCAGAACCCTGAGATCATGGTCCAAGTCGAAGGCAGACACTTAACCCACTGAGCCACCCAGGTGCCCCACATCTTTATTTTAAACCAGTCCCAAATTAGAAACAATACAAACACTCCGTAATAGCCAAACACTGAAGTGTATCATTTATATGCTTGACAGAATATCAGTCTTCAAAAAAGTATAATTACCCAAGTGTCCATCAACAGATGAATAAACAAAGTGTGCCATATACATGCAATGAAATATCAGCCTTAAAAAGGAAACTCTGACACATGCTCCAACACTGATGAACTTTGAAGACCTAAGCGAAATAAGCCAGTCATAAAAAAAAAGACATATGGTGTGCAATTCCATTTATATGAGGCATCTAGAGTAATCGAGCTCATAGACACAGAAAGTACAATGGTGGCTGCCAGGGGCGGGAGTGGGAGGGGAAGGGGGAATTATTGTTTAACAGGCACAGAGCTTTAGCTCTGGAAGACAAAAAGTTCTGGGAGATGGATGGTGGTGATGGCGGTTGCAAAACAATGTGAATGTCCTTACAGTCAATGAACTGTATGCTTTAAAACAGTTAAAATGATACATTTCATTTTATATAGATCACAATAAAACAGTATAATTATGAAGAACATAGAAACATGAAAAATACTTAAGCCATGTTAAATTTTAAAAAGCACACAAAACAATCTTTTTTAAAAAGATTTATTTATTTGAGAGAGGGAGCACACAAAGGCAGGAAAGATAGAGGGAGAGGTGAGAGACTCTCAAGCAGACTCCCTGCTGAGCATGGAGCCCAACACAGGGCTTGATCTCAAGACCCTGAGATCACAACCTGAACAGAAACCAAGCATCAGTTGCTCAACTGAATGCACCACCCAGGCACCCCAAAGGTATTTGTAGTCTTGATTAAAACTATGAAAAAAGGGATCCCTGGGTGGCGCAGCGGTTTGGCGCCTGCCTTTGGCCCAGGGCGCGATCCTGGAGACCCGGGATCGAATCCCACGTCGGGCTCCCGGTGCATGGAGCCTGCTTCTCCCTCTGCCTGTGTCTCTGCCTCTCTCTCTATCTCTCTGTGACTATCATAAATAAATAAAAAAATTAAAAAAAAAAAAAAAACTATGAAAAAAATATATATGAGAATAGGATTCAAAAGTAAGCTCTGGTGAAGAGCTGTAATACTGGTGGAGACTAGGGGATTTTCCTCCATTGTACTATAATATTTTACTGGGGTTTTTTTTATGCTTAAACTTCTAAAAACATCAAAAACCAGTATAGTGTATAGAATACCAAGAGAGCAAAGCCACAGTGTCTGTAACCACAAAGTTCCCTCATCTGTTTACTCCTTTTCCATTCACCCAATCCTAAATTCAGGACAAAACAAAAAGGTTTTATATAGTGCTTAATACCTAAGGGATGGGCAATGACCAAAGAACTGGTAGGTAGCTCTGGGTGCACAGAGAGGATTTAATTTTCGTCAGTTTCCTTCTTATTTTCATTTTAAAGTTTAAGAAAAAAGCCAATATTTGCCTTTCTTGAGCCAAAATTTTCTATCAACATAACTTCCTTCTTAGTCGTTACTTTTAAGCTATCTCAACTCTTTTGTGGGAGAAGTCCAGAGTCTAAAAAAGTAAATTACGTTCTCATCAAGTAAAATATCTTGTAAGCTGGACAGGCAAGGACATGAGATGGAAAAGAACCAGGCCAGGAATCAAGCAATCAGAAGAGATGATCTGGTTGGCTCTGTTGGCTAGTGGCTGGGAGGCCTCAAGTGGTGCACAACTTCTCCAAACTCAAGTGTCCCATCTGTATACGCGCAGACTATTGCTCCACGCTTCATCAACAAATAAGGATCAAAAGTGACATTCATAAAAATGCTCTGAAGAATGTAACATGCTTTGTCAACTAAAAGGTGACGCCTTGTCAAATTCACCATATTAACTTGATCTTCTGTGCTGCCAGGTACTACATGAAATTAGTCTTTTCATAGTCTTTTCTGTTTTTATATTATTACTTCTAACTTGTCATTTTGAAGACACCGAGTCTCCCTAGCCCTCAGAGTTTCCTGGCTCTGCATTTTTGATGAGAGAAGTACAGCTCAAGGCTTTCAATTTAAGACCTGACATTTCAGGGGCATCCCCCATAGCGTGTGGAAAGAAGCCCACAGAAGAGCACAAAGGTCAGGTGAGATAAAGGGCTTCCCACGACCTACATGTAACACTCTCAATTTTCATTCAATAGCAGGGCTCTTCCAGGACTATTTTAAAATAGCACTTGGCTTTTAAATCCTTTAAAGCAGTAATAAATGTTTCCTACCCTTTTGAAGGCAGGAAATTCAGCAGAAGAAGAGGCATGTAAGAGCAGCCATCCAGAGGGTGGTCTTCCATTGTAGCCTTGTTTATTCAGTGCTAATCATGCCCTCCCCCCTCAACTCCAGTAACATGGCATACACACACCCCACATGTTCTGGGGAGAGAAAGCTGAGTTTTAATCTGATGTATACTATAACCCAAATGGGTTAAAAAAAATCACTTTTACAACAATGTGCAAACAAAGTAGATCGTGCACATTTGGGAAGATGATAAACCAACAGGTTTAGAAATTACCAAATTCTCAAATGACACTAATTTCCAAAACTATCAGGCCACTCTTCTTTACTTTGCAATCACTAAGTGATACTGTCAAATCTCTTTGGATTATTACACATAGGTTCACAACTCACACAGAATACTGAATCCCAAGCAGCCCGGGTGGCTTAGCAGTTTAGCGCTGCCTTCAGCCTAGGGTGTGGTCCTGGAGACCATGGATCCAGTCCCGCATCAGACTCTCTGTGTGGAGCCTGTTTCTCCCTCTGCCTGTGTCTGTGCCTCTGTGTGTGTGTGTTTGTGTGTGTCTTTCATGAGTAAATAAATAAAATCTTTAGAAAAAAAAAAAGAAGAAGAATACTGAATCCTAATTCAATTCCAATTCACAGAGGGTTCTCGAATTCGTATATGGAATCTATGTAACCAGACAACTAAAAATAGGACAACCTCAGAAATCAGTGGAGTGCATGACCTTCCAATGACCTGTAGACCCCAACAATATAATGACTGCAAGGATGGACAATCCACTGATACTTTTTCTTTTTAAATCCAGTGTAGTTAATATACAGTGTTATATTAGTTTCAGGTGTACAATATAGGGATTCGACATGTCTAAAGATCACCCTCATACATCTTGATTTAAGTGAATGTGATGCAGGAAGATTCAAATTCACAAAGTTAAACTAGTGAATTTTAGAAAAAAATTACAGAAGGATTTCTTCTGATAACAAGCTCTCCCTATGCATTTAAAATATTTTATTTATGGGGATCCCTGGGTGGCGCAGCGGTTTGGCGCCTGCCTTTGGCCCAGGGCGCGATCCCGGAGACCCGGGATCGAATCCCACGTCGGGCTCCCGGTGCATGGAGCCTGCTTCTCCCTCTGCCTGTGTCTCTGCCCCTCTCTCTCTCTCTCTCTCTCTCTCTGTGACTATCATAAATAAATAAAAAATAAATAAATAAATAAACTTTGATCACAATTTTTCTGAGTTCAACCAATGTGGATATGAAAATGAGCTATAATGCATTCTACTAAAAAGACATTTAATTTTAGAAAAAGTAATTTTGGAATTTATTTAGCAGGTTCATCTCCTCAACTTACAGGTTTTTTTGTTGGTAATGGTAGCAGCTTTTTTTTTTTTTAATTTTATTTATTCATTAGAGACGGAGAGAGAGAGGCAAAGAGATAGGCAGAGGGAAACGCAGGCTCAATGCAGGGAGCCTGATGTGGGACTCGATCCCAGGAGCACCCCGGGATCACGACCTGAGCCAAAGGCAGACACTCAACCACTGAGCCACTCAGGTACCCTGGTAACAGCATTTTGATGGTAGCATCATTTTGGTTTAGTTTTGGACTTTATTGTTTCATTTTGCTTTAAATTTTAACACATAGTTCAGGTGGTTTCACAGCCTGGGTCATTTCATAACTATTAATACTTCTTGTAAACTGTAGCAGGGAAGTCCTTTCTGCTAAACCTCAGTGCCTCATCAACTGCCCCGTGTCTTCCCACAACTTATCATGAATGTCACCATTTTCCGTGACCACTCTCAGTTCTTCCTAAGAAATTCTGGAACATAGAGAAAATAGTCTTTCTCTAGACATTTGGATTAATATGAAAAACATGAGTGTTGGTGGCCATGTCTGCCACAGTGACCAAGGAATAGAGAAGGAATAGAGAATGTTGGTCTTTGACAGAAGAGAGTAACTCAGAACCATGGAGGGAAGCTAAGAGAGGGGGACAGAGGGAAGGAAAGAATCAACAGGACCATTCATGGAGTGTCCCAATCTCTGGATCCTGATCTGAGACCCAGCTGCTTCCCTGCCAAGATTGCAGAATGCAACTCAGAAAGTTTCCACTAAGTTCCCTTTTTTTGTGTAAGTTCACTTAGGTCCCTTTGACTTGTAACCAACAAACCTCAAACTAATAGAGGGCTGGCTCTCCAGTCCTTTCTGTTGACTGTCGAACCCAGCAGGGTCCGAAGCCAGGAGACAGCAGGTGCCACCCTGAACCTTGCTTCTCTGGCAGGGGTTAAAAGGGATAACTCCAACCTCACACCACCTCACCAGGCCACCACAGTTCAGTTCCTGTAGTTAACACGGCAAGTTATGCTAGGTTAAAGGAGTAGTGAGTTGTTCTCTATTCCACACCTTTGCTTTAAAATATAAATCAGGAGACACAGAGCCGCTTTTAGGACACCACTGAAAACCACTGTGCCTGGACAGAAGAGCCTCCCAGAGCAAGAGGAGCAAACCAAACCCAAAGAAATGGGGCCACAGCACCTCCATTCCACCTACCCAGCTCCCATCTGGAAAGGAAATATAGGGCAGTGGTTGAGCATCTGCCTTCGGCTCAGGGCCTGATTCTGAGATCCAGGATGGAGTCCCACATTGGGCTCCTTACAGGAAACCTGCTTCTCCCTCTGCCTGTGTCTCTGTCTCTCTCTCTCTCTCTGTCTCTCATGAATAAATAAAATCTTGAAAGAAAGAAAGAAAGAAAGAAAGAAAGAAAGAAAGAAAGAACGAACCAACCAGCTTAAAGTCCAAAGGGACATCACATTAGGCAGAGCATGCTGATGATTTTATAAATATATTTGATACACAGAAAAGAAGCATTCACTGTTTTTTTTTCCACTGTTTTTTAAATATGTCAAAGTACTTGCTAAAAAACATGATGGTTGTACAACAGTATCAATGTACTTAAAGCCACTGAACTGTACACTTTAAAATGATTAAAATTATAAATTTTATTAATTATATCTTACAACTTAAAATTTTTGGGAAAAAAAAACAAAACAAAACCACGACACATTTAAAGAGTTACAGAGACAGACTGAACCCCTTCAGGGGCAAACACTATGCACAGTATCACACGTGAGTCATGTGAGTAATGTATTTCCTTGCCATGGGAAACTCAGTACTGAACTGAAAGTGATTTGAATGGTCAGTCTGTGGGCAGAAGAGAGCTGTGGTTTTTCAGAGGGTGGGGGTGGAGACTGTTGAACCTAAGCAGCCATCTCCTGAAATAAGTAATAATGAAAAATCACTACATACAGTCTTATTTCCCCCCACCTCCTAACACATGAACAGCATGGTCTTAACATTACTAATTCCTAAATATTTCAACATAAACTCCTCAGAAGCCACTGCTGGTTTCCTATCAGCCACAAACAGATGGCAACCCAGAAGAGTCCTGTTCCCATTATGCCAACTTGGCGGGAGGCTCACCTGCCACTACCTGAAACATGGATCCCTCCCACTTGTACACAGAAGGCTCCCAAACACAACTAAAATCCTGCCCGGATGCCCACTGATCAGCATCCTTAAAAGCATGGGGGGGAAGTCTCATTACAACTCCACTAATTAATAAACATAGGGAGGGACTACATCACATCCTAATATAATTACAGGAACACTGCAGCTTTCATTGCACTTCCACTCTATGGTTCAGGCAGGTTCCCCGCCTGCTTACACTGGGATGTAATCCAGTTTTACTAATATATCCATATGTATGAGAATCAGAGCAGATCTTATTATAACGAACCTGGAGAAAAACCTTTGGAGATGCTAAAAGTTCAATTTCAGATACATTAATGCATTCCTAAAATTTTATTTACAATGAAACCATCTACACTGCTTTTGTAACCCCAACACAGATTTCTTGGCTGCAATTTCTTAACTTAAATGATTCAAACCCTAAGAGAATGACAGACATTCATTCACAAATTATGCCTAAAACACATGAAAGCTGCCTGTGTGTGTTCTTGCCTCTGTGTGTGTGTGCATGTATATGTGTGTGTGTGTACTGGCAAGAAGGAAGAAAAGAATCTGGATTATTTACTTCATGAGATTCCTAGCAGAGATGCTCTTCTGTGCTTTCTGGATGTACCTGCTAATCAGCAGGGCCTTTAGCCACTGACTACTCCTTGCCTGCTCAAGTCAAACTTCACTCTTTGGAATGTTAAACCAAGATTTTCTTCAGCAGGAGCAGCTCAATGCATTCCTGCCTCACCTTTCAATGTATTTAAATCCTTCAATGGCTCTGCTCTTGCAAATAAACCAAAATCCTTAAACATCGGATACAAGGCCCAGCATGAACAGGAATCTCTCCCACCAAGGCCTCTGCCATTTCCTCAGGGAAGCCATCTCTGACCCTCTGACTAGATCAAGTTCTACCTTTATATCCTGTATTTCTCTTTCATGGTATGAATGTATCAATCAAGAGAGCAAGCAATCCATGGAACTGATAACTACTGCATAAATTAGCATGTCATTAGGTACAAGTAACCAACCATTCCAACTCAAATTGCCCAATCAATGAGAAAACTTATTTTACATAACAAGTCAAAAGCAATGATGGTGGTAGGCTCTGAAGAGTTTTCTGTGTTTTCTTGGCTCTGACTCCTCTCATGCACTAGCTTCATGTTCAGATTGTAGTAAAATAACTGTCACAGTTGGAGGCATCACATCCAAATAACAGTTTTCAGAGGAAAAGGGGTATCTAGTGTAGCCATTTTTAAGGCTGACATGTTTTCCAGAACCTCCTGGCAGACCTCCCTCACATTTCATTGCCAGGATCAGGTCTCTTGCTTACCCTCCAGCAATTACCTACAGCAAATGGGACCAGCATGAAGGGCTGAACACATCAGGATTTACCCCTGCACTGAGGATGGATCACTTTCTCTGCAGTCACATGGGGACAGAGGTCTATACAAAACCCAACCCCATTATTAAGGAAGAAGGGAAGAAAAGATGGCAGACAAGCACTCAGCAGGTCTGCTAATTACCAATCTGGGATATACGCTCTGGTCACCAACATCATGCAAGACTGCCAACAGAAAACCTCCACCAGCCTCACCTGCAGTGCATCTATATAACTGAGAAGACTGGCTTGGAGGGGAGGCCACAGAGTAGCAAGGGGGTAAAAGAAAGGACACAGGGGACTTTCAGCTGGTACAGACTCAAGCCCCAAGACTTCTGCTTAAATTATATGATTACAGGCAAGTCCGTTGGCCTCAGTTTCCTCATAAAATAAGAAAATATGTGCTTAATATAATGTACGAGGTTGCTGTAAAGAGCAAATAAAATGGCATACGGACATATGGACAAATGCTTTGTAAACTATGTGCTATGCATATGTAAGCAATTATTATTTGCAATGGAAAGTCACAAGTCACTGAGAAGAACTCTGGAAAAAAAAAAAAATGGTGGCTGACTTTTATCTGGCCAAACACAAGCAGGTACAATCTACTAAAGGACGCTCTGCTTTAAAAATTATATACCTACTGATTTACCCGTGGCTTGGTTAGAGACTTTCCAATACCATCAACTGATTCTAACAGTTGGGATGGATTAGAGCAACACTACAGAAACTGTCTCCCAGGCCTATAGAAAACCAAAGGCAATGTCCTCCTCTCTGCTCCTTCACTGATCTCTCCTCCTTAAGCGAGATCTCATGTTCTCACTGCTTTCTAGATGGAAAGGCAGGGTAGGGTTGTTTTCCAAGCCAGAAAAGATTAAGAAAATTTAAGCTTGGAGAAGGGAGACTGATTTGAACACACAAGCAGAAGCTCACATTAGCCATGAGAAAGCTCAGCCTAACTCACACTAACATACTTGAGCCTAACAGACAATGAGTGCAAGGGCATCTAAGGCCTCCCTGCTAATGCTGTTTTTGTCAAGCAGTGGAGGCATGAAGCCATGATCCCCAGCCTGCCCTCTCCACCTTTTAACTCTGTTCATCTGTCTCCACTTAAGACCAGGGTAGAGACGGGCACAGAAGCCACGGAGATTTTCAGACCTTTCTATAGTGTAAGACACACAATCTTCTGTGCCAACCACATTTTCCCCCTTTAGCTACAACACACATCAACTGGGCAGAAAGTCAGAAGGCCGATAGTGCCTCGCACCAACATTCTGAAGGCTGAAAGTAGTGATATTCTGGGTTTACCTTAATGTCTAGAACATAAAAAACTTCCTCACAGGAAGGGTCCTTTCTCTCCCAGAGTTAAAAATCCACGATATACCATGACTTTCCACTCAGGGCCAGGGAAAAGAAGAATGAGGTAAGAGCGTGGGAGCAAAGACACATGAGGGAGTTAGCAGGAAGAGAGAAGGGAAGCAGCACTGTCAGTGTAGACACGGTGAGAAGCAAAGCCAGGCCCAGAGTTGCACATGGCCCACATGTGCACCACCAAGCCCTGGCCAGGCCATCTGCTCCCCAGGGGCAGATGTGTCTTACAAGACCAGTAACCAAGACTATCCTCCAGCCAAATCCCACATACGTGTGAAAGGACTGTAAACGTTCCTCACAAACGTGCTCTAAGTACAACTATGCTAAGACGTGTGTTGCCATTTGGAGCCTGCCTCTTTAAAACCCAGCCCAGGTAATACAACATAAGGGCCCAAAGAAGGACATTGGTGAAAACACTGATGAAATCTAAAAGAAGTTGACAGTTTAGTTAATAATGATGTACCGGCATACTAGTTTTGACAAATGTTCTGTAGTTACATAGCATATTAACATTAGAGGAAGCTGGGTGAAGGGCATACAGGAACTCTCTGTACTATTCTTGTACCTTGTCTGTAAATCCAAAATTATTCCAAAATAAAAAGCTTATTTTAAAAAGTTTTCAATACCTGTCTGCTTAAAAAAGAGAGGGAAAAAAAATGCTCCATGGAAAACTTTCTAAGCAAACCATCAAAGTCAAAACATGGAAAAAAGATTGGTAGACTTGAATACATAGAAAACTTAAAACTTTTACACATCAAAATATGTCATGAACAGATTAAGAGCTGAAAGGCAACCAACAAACTGGGAAAATATAACACACACAAAAGAAAAAGGGTTAGTATCCATAACACAGTAAAAATTTTTTAAAGAGTTATTTATTTTAGAGAGAGAGCTTGTGCATGCCCACCTGGACAAGGAGGAGAGGAGTGGAGGGGAAGGGGAGTAGCAGAGGGGGACTGAGGGAGAGAATCTCAAGCAGACTCCACACTGAGCACAGAGCCCCAGGGCTCCATCCTACATGGAGATCATGACCTGAGCTGCAATGAAGAATGGAAAGCTTTTTTTTTTTAAGATTTTATTTATTTATTCATGAGAGACACAGAGAGAGAGAGAGAGAGAGAGAGAGAGAGAGGCAGAGACACAGGCAGAGGGAGAAGCAGGCTCCAAGCAGGGAGCCCCATGTGGGACTTGATCCCAGGACTCCAGAATCACGTCCTGGGCCAAAGGCAGGTACTAAACTGCTGAGCAAAAACAAAACAAAACAAAACAAACAAAAAAAGTGTGCAAAGACCTTACAACAGGGCAAACCAGACTCAAAACACCTGTACCAGCCAATCAGGTATACAGAAAAAAGAAAACAGAAAAGCCTTTGCCACAGGTGAGCAGACACCTTCTACTTAGAGCCCCATTATAATTGAACTTCTAGAGAGACTCACAAAGAAAAAGCATCTTTTTAAATAAAATGCAGTTACATCTAGGGGCACGTGGATGGCTCAGCAGGTTGAGTGTCTGACTTTTGATTTCAGCTCAGGTCATGATCTCAGGGTCGTGAGACTGAGCCCCACATCGGATTCCATGCTGGGCATGAAGCCCATTTAGGATTCTCTCCCTCTCTCTCTCTGCCCTTCCCCACCCACTCCCATTCCTCTCTTAAAAAAAAAAAAAAACAAAATCCAGTTACATCTAACTCAGAAGTTTATATTCAAACCAATCTATCTTAGTAATTTATGGGGGTTTTTTCTGTTTTTAAATTTAGAATGGACTGAGAATTCAAAGAGAGAAGAGAGTAGTCTCCCCTCATCCATCCTCAAGGGACATATTTCAACACTCCAATGGATGCCTCAAATTGCAAATGGTTCTGAACCCTATTTGTATTTTTCTTTCCTGCATGTACTTACTTGTGATAAAGTCTGATTTACAAATCAGGCACAGGGGATCCCTGGGTGGCTCAGCAGTTTAGCGCCTGCCTTTGGCCCAGGGTGCGATTCTGGAGTCCCGGGATCAAGTCCCACATCAGGCTCCCGGCATGGAGCTTGCTTTGCCTTCTACCTGTGTCTCTGCCTCTCTCTCTCTCTATGTCTATCATAAATAAATAAGTAAATAAATAAATAAATAAATAAATCTTTAAAAAAAATAAATCTGGCACAGTAAGAAATAATAATAGTGAAATAGAACAATTATAACAATATACTCTAACAAAGGTTATGTAAATGTGATCTCTTTCCTTCTCTCTGGAAAGATCTTGTACTAGTTTCACCCTACTTGTTCTGATGATGTGAGATGCTACAATGCTACATGATGACGTGAATGACTCAGGCACTGTGACGGACCCTTAGGCTACCACTGATGTTCTGGTGTTACATCAGAAGGATCATCTATTTCCACACTGCAGGTGACAGTGGGTAACTGAAACCACAGAAAGCAAAACTGTGGATAAGGGAGGACTACTGTCTTTTTTTTTTTTTTAAGATTTTATTATGTACACAAGAGCAGTAGGAGGAACTAAGCAGACTCCCCACTGAGCAGGGTGCCCAATGTGGGACTCAATCCCAGGACCCTGGGATCACAACCTGAGCCAAAGGCAAATGCTTTAACTGACTGAGCCACCCAGGCACCCCAGAACTACTATACTTCTTTTAATATGTCCCAATATACATATCATTCATATTAAGTCAGAATTAAAATATTAAGGATTAATATTAGCCATATTATTATATTAAAAATTAAGCAGAAAAAAAAATTAAGCAGAAAGTTGTAAGTCTCATGCAACACTGAAGTTCCACATATAAAATATAGAAGCCAAGAAACAAAATGTTTTTCACACAGAAAAAAGTGTGACCGTGATTAAAACTACTGGACTAAAAATTCAGTAGTTCAAAGTTTGCATCCCCGTTGATTGTCTTCTCCCAAAACCCCCAGGCAGATCTCTATTACCTTGTTTCCATGGAGTTTCCCACACTATAAGATAGTTTACTTCTCAAAATCATAGAATGTGGTAACAATACTTAAGGCCAGTTAGACACAAAATGAAGAGAAAGGGTTTAAACCAAATCCTAGCTTCTGGAAGTTCATTCATGATCTAATTTGTGAATAAGTCCAGACTCCCCAGCATGCCTCCCTCTCCAGACATTTCACCCTGGGTCCACTTTATCACTCATTAGCATCAAAGAAGGTTCAACTTCAAACCAATTTTGCTAGTCATTAACAATGCAGGAAAAGGTTTGATACTAACAGAATAAAATTAAAAAGTTGAAGTAACTGGCTTAAATTAACCTCACAGATTATTAGCATCTTTCACATGGCAGTGCTTATTCAATCTCCCACAAAAAGTTCTGGCTGTCTTATTATATAATATATGTCTTATTCTGCCAGAGAAACAAATTGATTCCCCAAAATCAAGCACAAGCCACCTTTCTGTGTTGTGTGAAAAACAAAGAACTTTACCATCTAAACAGAGGCAAAGGAAAGCCAAAAATAAGGCATTTGTAAAATCATTAGTCAAGGAGACCACAGTTACATGCAACATACAAAACACTAGGAGAAGGAAAACAGTGTGACATCCCTGTTCTCTCAGAATTAAAAAAGACAGACCATTTCTGAACCATAAGCTCAACCTTGAGACTTCTTTATTTATTCACAATAAACTTACTACATTATATTCATAGAAAACTGATTTCAAAACATCTCATAAACACTACTGCTTCTATATATGCCTCTGTAAGGGAAAGCATTTTTAGCCTAGGAGGGACCTACAATGGTACTTAATGCTTCTCTAGCATTTCTAGCACATAAATACACATAAGATATAAATACTATTCGGTATACTTTTTCACAAAATTTTTCAAAACATTAATTTTAATTGATGAAAAACAAATATTTCATAGAGCAATGAAATTATGTGGCTTGTTAATGTTAACAATTAACATTGTTAATGTTAATTAGTTAAAATTAAAAGCTGACATAATTAAATAAAACTGAATTATGAGTTTGAGGACTCCATCTATCAGTACTTTGCTCTCCACTGGTAACACAGTCCTGACTGTCACAGTCATTACAAAGGTGAGGAACAGGGAGATGCAAAATCAAACACAATAAGGGCGCCATAAATCCAAAAGGGCTGGGAATTGATGCTCTAGTAAGCTGTAACGGATAGATTCTGGGCAGCACCCCAATCCTATACTACTTAATTTATTCCCAAGTCCCTTAGAATCAAAGCTGGGTAAGGAGACAATATAATACGCATGCCACTCTCCTTCTCATTTCTGTCACAGTATTTAAAATTATTACTAATGGAATAATATATGCAAACAGAGCTATCTTCTGCTAAGAGCTATGTTTTTATCCAAGCATTTCAAATTATTACAGAATTTATTATTCAGTTATCAGAAAATTAGCCCAGAAAAGTTCACTTTTACAGAGAAAACACAAGACAGGGTTTCTCATTTCACAGGAAAAGACAAGAAAAATGAAAAAGGTTCAAACTATTTGTAAGGGCTGGAAAAACTCAGTGACTTGAGCGCAAACAACATTCGTCTACCTGGCTATGCCCACGATTCAACCTCCTTCAATTTATTTCTCTAAGTTAAACACAGGTATCATTTTTTGAAGACATTCCCCTCTCATTTGACAAATGTCGACAAATAGTTAAATTTTCTGGTTATTTTAACAGTTCGCAACAGTAACTCTAGCTGCCTAAAATGTCAGCTTTGGTTGACCAGGGTTTTCATTCACAGCATATGCCCAACTTCTTATGATGCATGTTTTGATATTCCAACCACTGGGGCTGAATCTGTCCATCTGGTTTTATGGCTAAGCGGGTTGTCTGAAGCTTAAGAAGTTGATTATGTACAAAGATAATCCTACATATTCTCAACATATGGTAACATCAACCACTGATCAACTTTTCAGGAATAAGAAAGTCATCCCAGGACTGACTGCTCAGCCTGGACCTCTGACACTACTATTTAGTCACGATGCTCAATAACAATGCCATGTGGCTTCCCAGGGACATATATTCTTAATAGCCCAAAATAAAGGAAAATAATGTAGAAGACAACAAATGTGTACTGAAAAAGAGTTTTCTACAAAAGACTCCTGATTTCCCTTGCCAGACACTGAAAATTATATACACACACAAATCAGGAGTAAATGCCTCAGAAGTTTATTCTTCCTTTTGTCATTTCCAAGAAACTGGTAAAGGAAACATTCGGTAAGATGAAAGAACTCAGTGACATCTGTCTGTAACATTTAAGTGGAATTTGAAAACATTGAGAAAAGGTTGTTGAAAGTAGATACAAGAGCCTTTAGAACCCAATGTTCCAACCATTAACTAGCTAGATCAACAGCAGAGACTTAAAAGGTTGAGACTTGTGTCATAAAAATTATTCATTCAAAAGGTCAAAGTCGGGACACTTGGCTGGCTCAGTCAGTAGAGCATGCAACTCTTGATCTCAGGGTAATGAGTTCGAGCCCCAGGATGCAGAGGTTACTTAAAAATCTAAAAAAAAAAAAAAGGTTAAAAAGGCCAACTTCTGGGACGCCTGGGTGCTCAGTCAGTTAGTTAAGCATCTGCCTTCAGCTCAGGTCATGATCCCAGGGTCCCAGAATCGAGCTCCACGTCAGACCTAAAAAAGCCAATACGACAAAAACTTTAACCCTGTGGCTCTACTGTGGCCATTCCAAGCTGGGAGGAGATACCCACATGTCAAGACTACAAAAAGAACCCAGAAATAACTGTAACAACATAACACCTTATACTATGCCTTTCCAAACCCTTTCACATCCATTAAGATCTAAAATTGAGTCTTTCATATTTCAAAGAAAATAACTTATACTGTAGTGTGTGCTATCTTTCTCAGAGCTCTTCCTTTTTTTTTTTTTTTAAGATTTTATTTATTTATTCATGAGAGACACATAGAGAGAGGCAGAGACATAGGCAGAGGGAGAAGCAGGTTCCCTGTGGGGGGCCTGATGCAGGACTTGATCCCAGGACCCCAGGATCACGACCTAAGCCGAAGACAGACGTTCAACCTGTGAGCCACCCAGGTGCCCCTCTCAGAGTTCTTTCATACCCATACTGACTCTAATTGTGCTTTTGACTAAAAATAACCAACAGGGAGAAAGCTGTTCAAATAAGTCTATATTACCTGCAGAGCACCTCTGTGCACCTAGAGATTAATTCACAACTCACTACAACCTACTACACCATTACTACTGGAGGTTGTCCATAAACATTACTTTTCAATTCTATTCTTAAAATTCTCTTTCAAGGGTGGGTATCATTGACACCACACAAGCACAAGACTTTTCTATTCCTGAACACTGAAATCAGAGAAATATATTTGATCCTGAATTAACCACATTAAAGGGAAAATAGCATAACTCTTAAAATCCATAAGTAACCCCAAAATATTAATTTCAACCCAATGTTTTCTATGAAAGCAAGAAACCAGATAGAACTGACCCACTGGTATAGGTCCTATCATGCCAAAATGGAATGGTTAGGGGAAAAGAAAGACCAAGCTTATCAGAGTTTGCAGTAATTTATGGACACGTGGTAATTAATTCAACATTTTTGAGCAAAGAATTTATTTAATGTTAACTAAGTATCTAGTGGCATTTATCTGTCTTCTTAGAAAGTTATTCCCCTTTCTTTAGCTAAAAGCACCCCAACTTTGCTTCTGACTCCTGCATTCCATAGGTTTTTGTGAAACTAACAGCAATCAGACACATATACACAAACACACACACTCACAGCAAACTACCCAAATTTGGCCAATTATATTCCCCCTCTCCAGGAAAACTGAATCTTATTACACAAGAATGAAACCAGTTGGTGCAGTCTTTGAGACATGGCAACCAAAACAGACCAACCAAAGCCTAGAAATCCTCAGAGGGCTGGTTCTTGGCATCCGAAGCCTAGTTGTACAGCGTTTTCTATGCCTATATTTTATGGAAGTGCTACACCTACAGTTCTGTAACCTGCCTTTTTAAATCAATAATATGTCGTAGGCATCTTTCCAGACTGGAAACAGTATAGATCCATATCATTATTTTCAGTGGTTTCATGGAATGGAAGTACCATAATCTATTTAATCAATTCCTTCCTCAAAATTATTTACTATATAATTATATATAGTAAGTAATTCTTTATTATTATTTAAATATTTTACTTATTTATTTATTCATGAGAGACAGAGGCAGAGATACAAGTAGAGGGAGAAGCAGGCTCCCTGTGGGGAACCTGATGAGGGACGTGATCCCAGGACCCGGGGATCATGATCTGAGCTGAAGGCAGACACTCAACTACTGAGCCACTCAGGTGCCACTTTTTTATTATATACATATATATTTTCTAACTTTTCCTATTATGTATTTCTTTAGCATAAATTCCTAAATATGAACTTGCTAGATTAAATGCTATGTAAGTTTTACATTTTGATACATAATAGCAGCTATTTAGAATGAGGGCATCTAATTTACATCTCCACTAGAACAGAGAGTACACATTTCCCTTCATCTTCACCAGCACTGGAAATTACTATCTGCCTTATTCCTCTTTCAAACTGAGAGATGCCCAAATATTAAGACTACCAAGAGAAGTTACAGAAGAATCATAATAATATAATACTTTACATATATTATGCTTTACCAAATCAAGTCACATCTAATAAGGTGTAAATTGAGTCTGAATAATATTGCCAATACATTAAAAATGGTGTCTTAGTTGGCTCAGGTGGTCATAACAAAACAGCATAGACTGATTGGCATACACAGCAAAAATTTATTTCACACAGTTCTGAAAGCTGGAAGTCCAAGACTGAAATGCCAGCAAGGTAGGTTTCATTCTGAGGCCTCTCCTTTAGTTTGTAGATGGTTGCCATCTAGCCATGTGCTCATATGACCTCTTCTTTGGGCATAACTGGGCCAGGGGACACCAAGGTCTCTGGTGTCTCTTCTTACAAGGGCACTAATCCTATCCTGAGAGCTCCACCCTCATGATTTCACCTAACCCTAATTACCTCTCAAAGTCTCCATCTCCAAATACCATTACACTGCAGGTTAGGGCTTCAACACATGAATTTGGGAAAGACACCTTCAGTTCATAACAAATGGCATCTTATCACTGTTTTTCATTTAATTTCATTAATTACTAGTGAAATTGCAAATTTTAATGTTTATTGGTCATTGATTTTTCCTTTTAAAAATGGTCTGTTCTGATTCCAAATCTGGAATAGGAAGGGTACAAGATGAGCCTGGAACATCTCGTCATAGCAAAAAGCAAAGAAGCTACTATATGTTATTAGAGGCATGTCATAAGGACTTGGAGCCAACCTGACTAAGCCTTAGTCACAAAGATAGGACAATTTGAGCATCAAAAGGAAACTAACTGAAATGGACTGAAATACACCATAAATGCTAAAATAGAGGTGTTCATAAAGATACTCAGAAAGAGAGAGAGAGAACCTCAGCTGTCACCAATGCAAGATGCTAGGGAAATAATAACTCATGATTTTGTAAAGTGGCAAACAAAGGGGAAAATAGACAACTTCCTCACCCTTCCTGTATAATCTATACCTCAGAGTGAGCCCTATATATTCTTTCATACAGCAAAATATACCACCATTGTAACATTATCTGGGAAATAAAAACATCATCTGCATCATCCGCAAATTTCAAAAAGGTGTACCCTACATCACAATCCACATGCAAGGGAAATGACCCAGCAAGGATATAACATACATATTACCTTTATCCCCTCTGGACCCTATATTTTTTAAAGGTACTGTGCACTAAATAACTCATTTCCCTGTTTTAACACAGGTATATACGATCTCCAGTGAGAAAGTGTTCCTGAGCATCATGAAATTATCATGATTGTTAACATTCAGTATAAAATTTAGAATATTCATGAACAAAATGTGGTCCATACACGTATGTATGTGACACATTTGTATACTAATGGGGCATTTATTAATCAGCCTTAAAAGGGACAGAAGTTCTGACACATGCTACAACGTGGAAGAACCTTGAAGACATGCTAAGTGAAGTAAGCCAGTCACAAAAGGACGAATACTGTATGACTGCACTTATGTGAGGGGCTCAAAGTAGTCAAACTCAGAGAGAGAAAGTGGAACGTTGATTGCCAGGGGTCCAGGGAGAAGGGAATGAGAAGTTATTGTTTAACAATAACTGAAGCACGGAACGCTTCAGTGCAGGAAGATGAAAGTTCTGGCCATGAATAGTGGTGATGGCTACACAACAATGTGAATGTACTAATGCCACGGAACTGTTAAGATGATAAATGTTATATGTATATTTTGCCACACAAAAAATAGTATGTTTGGTATGTTAAAATTGAGTAACTGAACACTATCCCAGCCAAATTAAAAGAAATTTTACATTCTAATTACATATTCCCTGCTGTGTCAGCAGTCTCCCTGGGCAAATGAACAATTTCAGTAAGGTAATACTGAAAATACTTCACAGATTCCTAAAGAGGAGCCAATGCAGTAACTAAACCAAAGTATTTCCTAACAGAAGTTTTACACAATTTTTAATGAATTTTTGTGAATCACATGCATAGCTGGCCCACTCAATCTATCTTCAATCTTTCTCCACATACGGAAAAGAACAGGAGGGAGACTGCAATTGATATTGCAAGTGCAGCGGAATAGATGAAGAATAATGTCTTAGCTTCACCATGCACATGGTAGGCACTCAATAAACATGCCTGATTTCGGATACTCAGTAAAACCAAGAGAAAACCTGGGCTTCACTTTCTGTCCCAGACACTAGCTAGTGAGAAGGCAGACATTCCACTCAAAGGAAGGCCACTGTCTCTCTACTTCTTCCATTACTTCCATTACCATGTATCCTTGTATAGGTCAAAGAATTTTTTTTTAAACTCAGAGTTTGGGTGGGAAAAACGTGTGAATAACCAAACTACCACTCTTATAGCTCCATATGAAAACAGAAAGTCAGTCCAACATGACACACACATCTTTTCTAAATGAAGTCAATTTTAAAGTATACAGTAGAAAATATTATTATTTCTCAGGCACAGGAAGCAATGCTGGCTTCCTACTCTTGTATCCTGAGAGCTCCACTGTGTTAAAAATTTTCCCCATATGATTTCCTCTAACTCAGGTCTACATACTTCTAACTCTAGAGGTCAACCACCTTCCCCCATCACATGAAGATCCTGCTACTTTCACAGCCCTTACTAAAATAGAGCACTTAAAATTCTTAAAGAAAATTCACGTCTTCAAATAACCCTTTCCTACAAATTAAGTACTATTCTTTAAGCTGAGGAACTAAACACTAGATTTGGCTTTTCACAATTTATTCACATATTCATTTCCACGACAGTAAACTATCAAGAAAAGAAGGGGGGGGGGGCCGCCTGAGGTCCTCCAGGTCTTAATGTGGCTATCATTGCAAAATGTTGGGATCAGCTCCCAAAATGCCCCACCAGACGGCCAGGAGTCTGGGCAGCTAGCTGCTCTCTGGATTGCAGTGTGGCTCTGTGCAAGGTGCCCTGTCACTTCACATCCATCACGACCTCAAATCCCAGCTATCTGGTGCTGCCGGGCCTGGTGATGAGCCCTCTCCGGGACCACAGCACCATTCCCACGGGCCTCGAGGGCCAAAACTAAATTCCAGTTACTAACAAATGGAAACCCAAAACAGAGAGGCAGAAATAAAGGGACCCCCGCAAAGATAAGATTTTTGCATTCCTCCAAACCTTAGAAATGAATGTTCTTTCTCTGTGCTTTTTCAAAAACCTGTCTACTGGGAGTCCTGGAGTGCCAAAAAGAAAGAGAAGAGCCCCTAAATGCAGAAATCCAGGAAACAGTTCCCTGCAAGGTAAGCTGACTGTGTCCCCAGGAAGAGAAGTGTGTCGGAAGACTTTCTGATCAGCAATTAGCAATTTAGCAGGTATTTAGCAGGTAAGTCGCACCCATCCCCGGTAGGACCGTGTCACCCTCATTTCCTTCCACAAAGCCAGAGGGCCCTCACCTTTCCAACCTTGAAGTGATGTGGCGAGAAAAAGTCAGACACCTCTCCCTGCTGCTGGCCCAAGCGGGTCAAACTTCAGAGCCAGCATCATGCACTTTGTTTTTTAAGCGCAGGGAAAAGAGGAAGCGTTGGCATTCTGAGCGGAATCTCCGCGATTTGCCAGAGGAAACCGTACAGACCAGACAGCAGAAGCGCCAGCATTTCCATGCAGCTGCCACGACAGGTGACCGGGCCGCTTTGCAGACGCCCCGCACGCTCGGGGGCTTCGCCGAGGCGGGGCGGGAAGGGAGGGCGGGAGGGCGGGAGGGTGGGCAGGGGCCGGAGGGAAATCCACTCGAGCCGCACGCCGGGGTGGGAGGAAGAGGAGGAGCACAGCCCCGTCTCCCCGGGGAAACCGTTTTAAGGGATCTTCTCTCTCCACAATTAAGAAGGAGGAAAAAAAAAAAATGGCTCCAAGCCAAACGCCTCCTGATTTACACACACACACGCACACCGAGCTCCGTGTCGCCCCATTTTCCTGTGCGCTGGAACAAAAGGCGAAAACGGCTCCACAGCAGGCAGCACCGCCCGGAGCCCGCCGTCCGCGCCCCTCGCCCCCCGCCCCCCGCCCGGGGACCGGCCTCCCGCCCAGCCGGGCCGCTGCCGCCCGCCCCGCCCGCCCGCCCGGCGCCGCCCGCCCGCCCGCGCGCGCACACGGGCCTGGCCGGCGCCGGGGGCCGCGAGCCCACCTCGAGGGGCGGGCGCCCGGCCGGGCTCGGGAGGGCGCTGCCGGCGGCGCCGGGGCCCGCCGCCTCCTCGCCCCGGAGGGCGGCAGCGCGCGGCCCCGGCGCCCGTGACAGCGGCCCCGCGCCCGCCTCACCTCCTAGCGCCCGTGGCGGCGGCCCCGCGCTCCTCCGCGCCTCTCCGCCTCCGCCTCCAGCAGCCCCGCGCCGCCGCCGCCGCCGCCGCCGCCGCCGCCGCCGCCGCCTCCCCCCGCCCCGCGTCTCGGCCGAGTCTCCGCCTCCCTCGGCCGCCGCCGCCGCCGCTGGGCCCGGCTCCGCGCCACGTGACCGCGCCACGTGACCCGGCGCGGCTGGCAGGCGCCTCCCCGGCCGGCCTCGCGCCCTCGCGCGCTGGGGACCCGCGCCCCGCCGGGGGACGCCCGCCCCCGCCCCCGCCCCTGCGCGGCCGCCCCGCCGCCACCTGCTGGCGCTCGCCGCCCCGCCGCGCCGCCGCGCCGCCGCCCCGCCGCCCTCGCCCGAGCGCACACTCACGCGTGCACACGCCGGCGCTCACGCGCGTGCACCCGCGCCGCTCGCCGTCCTCGCCTTGCAGGGCTGCTCCCGCCTGCTCCGACGAGGCAAGCGGAGTCGTCGGCTCCGCGCCCACCCAACTTGGGAAACCCTTCCCACCCGGTAACGGAGCGGCGGGCGCCCTGCCCCAGCCCGCGCCGAGCCGGAGAAGTGGGAGGCCACCGGGAAGCGCCGTCGCTGGCGCTGTGAAGGCGGCCCCCACCCACCGAGACGGCCGTCGAGCGTCCTGGCGGCGGTCTCGACCTCGGTGTCGGCTGTTCGGTTGGTCTTGCGGGGAGAAGACCAACAGCGTCGTCTCGGCAGAGAAGGAGCGTCCCCAGCTCTTCTCCGCCACCACATGGATGTCGCGCTAGGAACGGAAACTTTGTGCATCCATCCTGCGTTTCCCGTCATGGACAAAGAAACAGCATCACTGATTGTGTGATTTTTCCCATATGTGTACTTAAAAAAAAAAAAAAAAAAAGCCCAAGCCGACAAGATAGGGATGCCCTGGAGGGCTCGGCTCAGTCGGTTAACCTGGGACGTTGGATCTCAGCTCAGGTCTTGATCTCAGGGTCCTGAGTTCAAGTCCCCTGTCGGGCTCGGCACAGGGCTGGGCTGGGCGTGGAGCCTACTTGTAAAAATTAACTAATTTAAAAAAATAATAATAAATCAGCATTCTTTCTTCCATAAGGCATAAAAGTCCTATGTAGTTAAGTGTAGTAGACACTCTTGGCATAGACTCTGCACTTTTTTTTCTATTTTGCCTATTTGCCAAACTTTTAAATCCGCTTCAGATTTAAGAATTCTTGCTTCTGTGAATTTCTGATTGTCAGGAAAAAAGGGGGAGGCGGGCGGGTTGGACAACGTGTCCTTCATTTCTGAAATTCCATGCCTATGATTTCACAAATTTTAGAAAGTGCTACCTAGACTTCTTTTTAATTTTATAAAAGGTAATTTTTAAATGACGGTATTTGCCTCCTGCATGTGTGCGCACAATATAATACATTAAGTATTTATATCAGCATTATTTGATACTATTTTATAAGCATCCCTGAAGTTAATTTTGAGACCTTTAAGAAATAAAGCTATATTTAGGTCTTAGAGTACTATAAACATAGAAGATAGTCTTCACTCAATTCAAGGTAATAGTCATTCATAATAGTCACTATCCATAATAGTCATTATGCTTCAACTAACGAGTCAGTATTACACCTAACATGAGGAAACTAAAGGAATCGTTCAGTATATGGTCCTTACCACAACATGTACAACCTCTAAATAGAACTACTTTAAAATATATACATGACATATTTTTAAGCGTCTGTCTTTTTCACACGCAGACAGAAACTGGGATCAGCAAGCAGGGTCTGGAACAAATCAGGAAAAGTCTGGTCCTTACTGTCAGACTGGTAAACGTCAGCAGTAGAAGGGATCAGAGATGAAACATGCACTTGAAGAACTTCCTTGACCTAACAAATGCAATCTGTAAAACAGCATGAGAGTGATTTAACAAATACCCATCAGGACCAAGCAGTTCTCTCCTCTGCAAAATGAAAAAGCATTAACCTTGAAATCACCCTCCCCATAACAAAGTTTTCCCCAGGGACCCATGTGTATAGACTCTTTTATCCAAGCACTTCTGGGCACGCATACAGCCAACTCTCTGCAAAACTATAAAGGTCCTCGAGTTTATTTTCTGCCTCTGTGGATTCCCACAGCGTCCGTGCTCACATGAATGGTCTTCGGAGCAACCGTCTTCATCGCAATCCTGCTTCTACCACTTTTGAACAAGTCATTACGAGAACAGCATGCCTAACACTGTTTCTTTAACCATACATTCAAACAATATCTACCTCACAGGGCTGTTGAAAGAATTAAATGAAATAATTTATGCAAAGTACTTAGCATAGTGCTTGATGCATAATAGTCACTCAATCAAAAATCCTCAGGTTTAAAAAAAAAAATCCTCAGGTTTATTACATGCTCACCGCAGGACAAACACAGTACCTTGTTGGTCTTATTTTTACTTATTGTCTCTGTTCCCTGTTACTCTTCATGGAAGCCCTCCATACGCACCCCCCCCCCCGCCCCGCAAACTTCACCATCATGCAATTAGCAGTCTCTTACTCTCTCTGCCTTGTCAATCTGTTGTGAATCTGCATTTTGAGCTTTTTAAAAAAGCTTCTAACTATAAAATGAAAATGCCTCTAGTTTAGAAATCTGAGGCAACAGGGAATCGTTTGGAAGGAGATGTGGTGATAAGCACCCTTTGAGGTCCCGTTAGGTCAACAATTTCCATTTTGTGGTGCTTGTTGGGTCATTTTGTTGTGTTGTGTGTTTTATTTTGTTTGTATCCGTCATGTTTCAATATTAGAAGATCTCGCAACACCTTTGAAGAATTAAACCAGTCCACAGTAATTGTTAAATGATAATTATTAAAAGAAAGTGTCTCTCGTATGGCATTCATGACCTCACTCTATTGACTGACTGTCCTTCTGCTCTAGGTTCCAGTTTGGAGAAACCTTCTTCCTACCCTGCCCAAGCTCCCAAAAGTTCTGAGAAATATGTGACCTCCTTTAAAGTTATGCAATCCTTACTTCTGCCTTGGGTCACGCTATGAGGTCCAAGCTCAAACTGGATCTGATAAGCATCTTGGTAACAGTATAATAACTTGGTTGTGACATAAATATTTTACACTCAATATTTGGCTACGCACCCCTGTGCTACTCTACGGCTGAGCCTGAAGGCACAAGGGATTAAAAGTCACAACCAGGTGCCTGAATTGGTCTCTGCCCTTCTCTCTCCAATTTCTGGGCTTGCCCCTTGCCCATCACATCACTGAAAGACATGTAAATACTGACAATCCAAAACTCCTCTCCTTCAACCACTCTCCTGCCTCCCTCTCACCCAGCATCTCTGGTCACATCTTCCCTCTCTCCTGGCCACAACATCATTCTGAGCGCAAAGTTTCTGCTCGTTCAAGCTCTTCAACCACCAAGACATTGGCACGAGGATCAGGAAACTGGATCCTAGATACAGAGAGCCAGAAGGTGTCCATGACAAAGAAGCTAGAGCTTTTGGAGAATAAGATCAAGCCTTCTTGATCGTTAATGTGTCCTGAGAACCAAAAATGCCAGTGCCAGCTTAGGCTTCATTGTGGAGATTCAGCATCAGAATAAGGAAGGAAATGCCCGTGGTCCCAGCCACCTCCAGACTGCTTCCCACGGTTCTGGGTACTAACACAGTCACATTTTAAGAAGGACATTGGGGACGCGTGGGTGGCTCAGCAGTTGAGTGTCTGCCTTTGGCTCAGGGTGTGATCCTGGAGTACCAGGATACAGTCCCACATAGGGCTCCCTGCAGGGAGCCTGCTACTCCCTCTACCTATGTCTCTGCCTTTCATGAATAAATAAAATCACTTTTAAAAATCTAGATGTTTATTGGTAAGTTGCAGTAAACTCATGAAGGGTGATGAGTATGGTGAGGACTCTAGAAGCTATATTTCAATGTTGTACAGTTTTATATATAGCTGCGGAAGAAAATAGGAATGTTTAACCTGAAAAAAAAAAAAAGCCAGAAGACGATGCTGGTGAACTTCATATGTTTTTAAATTCCTTTTCAATTATTTATTAAGCACCTTACTTTGGACTGAGCACATTCTGAATCAAGAGCCAGTGTGTGTGGGTTTCCAGGAGTGGGATTTGGTTCTGATCTGGAACCATCCGGGAAGTGGTGACCTTGCAAACTGGCAATCTCCTAAAAGTGCCTCAACTCTGGATGTGCAGCATTAGTCTCTGGAAAGGAGGAGTGACCTGTAAAAGTGACCTATAACCTTCCTCTATGAGGCTCAACGGTAAGGCCTAACTAGTTGGCCCCAAGCTGGGAGGCCTCTGATATGAAGGCTCTGATAGGGAGAGCAGAGCTGATGGCACCCCCAGCCTGCCCCTGGGGCTGCCCACTGGGAAGCTGGCATGGACATCCATGGCTGCGCCAGACCAGTTTTGACCTAAACGTCAGGAGGCTGACTGCCCTCTGGGAAGCTGCTGGGAGTGAGAGCCACGGAGCTGGCAGCTGAGGGCTGTGATGTTTGGGACTAAAGACAGTTAGCTAAAGCAGAATGTAGTAGAACTGACTTCACTCAAATATCAAACTCCTGAAACGTGTTGGTCTTATTTGTTATTCTGTTACACATAACCTGTTCTTATATTTTGGCTTTGATTTGTTTGTTTTAACCATCACATAGAAGACGCAGTCAGCTGACACAGTCAGCTTCTGAAATAGGTGTGCTCACAGGGGCCTAGGTTATCTTTGTACCATGACTTGGTGACCAGGGGAGCTTGGGCACATCCCTCCATCTCTGGCCTCCATTCCTCAGGCTGCAGGGGTGCAGAGGGGATCTTGTCTCTCATTGTCCTTTCCAATTCCAAAGTTTTCTTAGCTCTTTCAATGAAATTCACTAATAGAAATTTAAAGGGCTCTTTCCTATCCTGTGGCTTCTCTATAGTCTGGGATATTCATACCAACCTCTTATGAGGAGTATTTCATTTTACTAAGCCCTGTGGAAGTGAAGAATGAGGTTACCTGCAAGGCGGTCTAGGGCTTGGGCACACACAGTTTTAGACCTCAGTAGACTTCTTAAAATGTAAATAGGAAAGTGAGTTTTCTACACTTCTCCCTGTAGCTGGTAGACATGTCCAGCTACATTTACTTTCTCTACTTCTGATTCATTCAATTTATACTTCCCAAGCTAGGAAGACTGTAGAATAAGAAAGACAGGGCATTTCAAAATTACATTTTTATCTCTACCCAAACCTTTCCTTTTCTAAAAAGATTTTTATTTATTCATAAGAAACACAGAGAGAGAGGGGCAAGACATAGGCAGAGGGAAAAGCAGGCTCCCCACAGGGATCGATGAGGGACTTGATCCCAAGCCCCCCAGGATCTCGACCTGAGCCGAAGGCAGATGCTCAACTGCTGAGCCACTCAGGTGTCCCAATCCTTTCCTTTTTCCATCCCTTCTCCTTTGCCTTCTTTTTCTTCCCTTGACCATGAATCAAATACATACTTGATAACCAGTAAAAAGTCACTAACGGGACCAATGTTCAGGGATTTCTCTATTTTGGAGGAACCTACCATGAATTTTCTGAGAATATAAGTACAACAAACACCGTTGGCTATAACAACAGCCATCTCCCCTCTTGAGTGTTACTGAAATGCAATTTATTAAGCTATCCTTGCTCCCCATCCCAGGGTGTTCGAGGAAGCCTGGCCACCACCCCCACCCTGGCCCCATTCCCTTGCTAGTCTAAGTCAGTGGTTCTCACAGTGGGTCCCCAGACTGTGACAAGCAGCAGTTCCACCATTGCAAGGGAATTGTTACAAATGCACATTCTCAGGATCCACCCCAAACTTCTTGAATCAGAAACACTGGAGTTGGGGGCTTAGCAACTTTAATAGATTCTGTTGTATATGATTCCGATGCATACAAAAAATCATCGGCATAAGCCAATCCTGCCAATTCAATCCTCTTTCCTTAGAAATCAGCAAGTGATCCAGTTCTGGTCAATTAAGCACAGGGGTAGTCTGCTAGGGGAAGCCTTTTGGAAACAGCTTTTTAGCTCTTAAAAAGAAACATAAGGACCCCCTTTTCAGGGGGTCTGTGGAGTCTGTTTTCATAATACTACCAAGATATCATTTGCATTTATACTCACATTGTCTCATTAGTGTACACTGTTCTTTTCCAGAGGTTACATGATGTGTGATCTCACACAGACAGTGCAGAAGCAGATATGAGAACCTATTCTATTAACCTGTTCTCTATTACGCTAGACATAACCGAGCTTGTAAAAAAATGTAAAACAATGCCACTCACTACATTTGTTTTGGAAAATAGTGGTTTTCTTTTTCATAAAAATGTGTGATTTACATTAACACATAAAGGTTTATTAGTATTATAAATACATTAATAAATATTTTTACATTTTCACAATTTTAATTTATAAAATGGTAAACATCAATAGGCATAACCTACATTAAAAACAACAACAACAACAAAACTTGTCTGAGGTCCTTAATTCTTGAGTGTAAAGGAAAGAAGTCCTGAGGAAGTCTGAGAGCAGCTTCTCCCCACAAGGTTGTGGGTGGCTGGGGCTGTTGCTGCCATCTTGTGACCATGAGAGGCACCCGCCCACAAGGGTGGGGCCCAGAGAACTGGTTCATGAGGTCCACTTGACCCTCTGAAGACCCAACCCTGGTATGTATCCTACACACCTTCACTATCTTGAAACTTCTTATTCTCTGAGATGATAAATCCTTTTGTTGCTTAAGCAGCTTTAGGTCCAGTTTCCTTTTACAGACTGAAAAATCCCTACCAATCTCTTTCTAACCATTGTAATTTACATTTAGCTCTGAGGACCTCCATGGCTTTTTATATCCATTTCATTTATGTTGTCATAAACAATATTCATGCCATAAATATATGATGTTAACAGAAATCAATAGTTCTCTAAAAGCAGATGCAAAAACCAAGCAATATACAATGAAGATATAATAGAACCCTTACACACTTAGGAAAGTAGACCTTTTGATTAAGACTATGTGCTTAAAACTTTGGAATTCCTATTTTTAAAAAAGATTTTATTCTCTGTATTTCATTGTGAGAGAGCGAGCATGAGAGTGGGGAGCAGAGGGAGAGGGAGAGAGAGAAACTCAAGCAGACTCCTCACTGAGCACAGAGCCTCACTGGGCTGTGGCTCGATTTCACAACCATGAGATCATGACCTGAGGGAAATCAAGAGTTGAATGCTCAACCAACCCAGCCACCCATGTGCCCCTGTAATTCCAATTTTGTACTTATGTCAATTTTATGTTAATGTTAATGCTAGCCATTTTCAGTCTAACTCAATAAAAAGCTTAAATTTTATTTTTCAATTTTTATCTTTTTTAAAAAAAGTTTTTATTTATTTGACAGAGAGAGAGAGAAAGAGAGAGCACAATCAGGGGAGCAGCAGGCAGAGGGAGAGAGAGAAGCAGACTCCCTGCTAAGCAGGGAGCTGGAGGCGGGACTTGATCCCAGGACCTCCAGATCATGACCCAAGGCAAAGGCAGTCGCCCAACCAACTGAGCTACCCAGGTGCCCCAAAAGCTTAGATTTTTTTAACTGCAAATTCTGAGATTCATACTATGATAAAAGTGATGTTTACCAATAGAACTAGTAGCAACAAATACCGAGTTATACCTACATAATTAAACATGGCTCCAAAGAGAATCACTTATTAGAAATTCAGTAACTTTTGTTACATTAAAAAACACAACTTTTTGTTTGCTCCTCAGAGAGGAAGAACATCTCTGAAAGACTTAAGTATTTAAGAATTGGATTACAGAAGAGGTCAGTACCAGCAATGATTTACCTGCACTTTATCTACCTTATGGCTGCAAAATAATACAAGAGTTTGAGATGTTATAGCAGAGATGGCTAATCCTCTGCCCAAAGCGCTTCCATTGGACAGAGTTTTAAACTAGGCAGGCAGCCTCTAGGGACTTCAGCTCGGGATGACATTTCCTAGCTTCCTGCCCTCCTTGCTCCATCCTAGGTGGGGCCCTATGACTAATGCATGCCAGTGGAATATGAGAAGAAATCATGGGTGTTGCTTCTGGTCAAGGCAGTTAAATGAGTGCACTTCTCCATCCTGTGTCTTCCCCTGGCTGCCAGCTACATGCAAAGAGCTTGAGGCCTCAGGAAACAAAGCCAGTAGATGTAAACGGCCTGGATTTCTGAATCAGTCCTAATGGCGAGCTGACTGCCAACAAGAAATGCCTACAAAAGATTGCTAAAGGAGTACAAAACAAGTTTCATTTTGTTAAGCCTCTGAAAAATCCAGCCAATGTTAACATAGATTCTAAGCTATTTTAAAGCACTGAAGCTCTAAGTAGGCATCAGAAAAGTTTTTGACCTTAGGAGAAAAAAGAACAATCTTGTGTTTACTATTGTATCTCCATCTCTAGCGCCTAGAATAGTGCTAGGTAATGCTTAATTTTCAGTGACTACTTGAATGAATGAATAAATAAATGAATAGATGGATGGATGAGTAATAGATACACAAATTAGGTATTTATGTGAAAACTTATAGTTTATTTTTATTCTTTTAAAGACTTTTTTTAAAGATTTTATTTATTTATTCATGATAGAGAGAGAAAGAGAGACAAAGACAGAGACAGAGACACAGGCAGAGGGAGAAGCAGGCTCCCTGAAAGGAGCCTGATGTGGGACTCAATCCTGGGACTCCAGGGTCACACCCTGAACCTAAGGCTGATGCTCAACTGCTGAGCCACCCAGGCGTCCCAGAAAACTTATAGTTTAGAATAAAATAACATTAAATTTTTGGAGGAAATCTTTGTCCCAGAGATTTGTGGGAAAGGCTCATTATTTTAACTAGTATTTATTTCTGGCAATTATTGGTGAGAATATAACATATGATAGAGAAAGTTTAGCTTGGAAAGGTAATTGGACTAGTTTTGTCTTGATATTCTCTGATTTATGAAAGTGATTATATATACTAATTAAGGATTCTATATTTGGATTCTATATTTAGATATTTTAATAATGAGTATATTTTTAGATTTTTGAATTCTTATTTTAAGAAGTGAAAATAGATGATATAAGAAATCCATATCTCTAAATGGTTTTCAGATTACATACCAAAGTAATCATTCTAAATCAAGGGGGATCCCTGGGTGGCGCAGCGGTTTGGCGCCTGCCTTTGGCCCAGGGCGCGATCCTGGAGACCCGGGATTGAATCCCACATCGGGCTCCCGGTGCATGGAGCCTGCTTCTCCCTCTGCCTGTGTCTCTGCCTCTCTCTCTCTCTCTCTCTCTGTGACTATTATAAATAAATAAAAATTAAAAAAAATAAATCCAGTACATATAATTATAGGCAAGGTATCCTCCAAGAAATTATAAGTTTATGGAATTCTGACCTTACAACCCTAAGCACATATTGTGATAATAATGAATATCAGTTGGTAAGACAGTAAGAAAAATATTTGTTTTTGATATTAGTTTTAAGAAAAACTGAGATACTATATGAGAAATTTCAGGGGGTGAGAGAGAAAATATATGGTTGATATTCATTCATTTCACTAAAGTAGAATTCTTTTTTTCCCCTAAGATTTCATTTACTCATTTGAGACAGAGAGGCAGAAAGTGTGAGTGGGGGAACCCTGGGTGGCTCAGTGGTTTAGCGCCTGCCTTTGGCCGGGGCGCGATCCTGGAGTCGTGGGATCGAGTCCCGCGTCGGGCTCCCCGCATGGAGCCTGCTTCTCCCTCCTCCTGTGTCTCTGCCTCTCTCTCTCTCTCTCTCTCTCTCTAATAAATAAATAAATAAATCTTTTAAAAAAAAAAAGTGTGAGTGAAGGAGAGGTAGAGGCAGAGGGAGAGGGAAAGGGAGAAGCAGGCTCCCTGCTGATGACATGGGGCTTCATCTCAGGACTAGGAGATAGTGACCAGAACTAAAGGCAGACATTGAAGCAGCTGAGTCACCCAGGCGCCCCTAAAGTAGAACTCTAAATATTAATTTTATTTGTGTTAATAAAACCAGAAGACGGAGTAGGAAGTTGGCTTAGAAAAATAAGACAACACAAAGTCCGCAGGTTAAATGTTTTGGATTTTTTTTTTTTTTAAGATTTTATTTATTTACTCATGAGAGAGAGAGGCAGAGACACAGGCAGAGGGAGAAGCAGGCTCTGCACAGGGAGCCTGATCTGGGACTTGATCCTGAGACTCTGGGATAATGCCCTGAGCCGAAGGCAGACGCTCAACTGCTTAGTCACACAGGCATCTTTAAATAGTTTTCCTAGAGGTGATTCTTTTTAAAATATACAAATATGGAGCATCGGAGTGGTTCAGTCAGTTAAGCGTCTGACTCTTGATTTTGCCTCAGGTCACGATCTCAGGGTTGGAGCCCAGTGTCAGGCTCTGTGTGGAGCATGGAGCCTGCTTGAGATTCTCTTTCCTTCTCCCTCTGCCCCTTCCTACTCGCACTCTCTCACACTAAAAAAAAACAAAAACAAAAAACAAAAAAACAAATACAAAAACACATTTGTGGCATGTAAATAAATATATATATATACGTATTTGTGTTAAATGGTTCTCCCTCTGCCTGTGTCTCTGCCTCTCTCTCTCTCTCTCTCTGTGACTATAATAAATAATAAAAAAAAAAAAAATTAAAAAAAAAATATTTTCTGCTAACTTTCCCCAATCTCCTGAGCAATAGAAGAGATGCTACGGAGTAGACTAGTTCCCTAGCAACCCCAAATTAGTGAGACATGTCCTCTTTCATTGACTTGATTTTAAATCAAGCTCTTCAAGGGGAACTATGAGATGAATGACAAAAATATAAAACTCATAATGCTAGCACCATGCAATGGATTTTAGGAACAAAGCTCTATATGTACTCCATATAGTAGGATATTGAGGTTGGTTTGGAAAATATTAATTTTAGTTTGGAATATTCTATGTTTTCCTGGTGAAGATTAAACTTACCTAAAATGGCTCCTACTGGGGAATCTAAATGGCTCAGCTGGAAGAGCATGCAACTCTTGATCTCGATCATAAGTTGGAGCCTTACGTTGGGTATAGAGGTTAATAAAAAAAGCCAAAATTTAAAAATAAATGAATAAATAAATAATAAAATGGCTGCTTCTAAGGTAGTAACTATTTGAAGAAATGGATATATTAATTAGCTTCAAATGTGGTGATTACTGTATACATATACAATCATCAAATTGTACATACATGGGACGCCTGGGTAGCTCAGCATTTGAGTGTCGCTTTCAGCTCAGGGTGTGATTCCGGAGTCCCAGGATCCAGTCCCACATTGGGCTCCTAGCAGGGAGCCTGCTTTTCCCTCTGCCTATATCTCTTGCCTTCCAGCTGTACGTCTCATGACAAAATAAATAAAATCTTTAAAAAATTGTACATGTATAGCCATTGAATTGTACACCTTATATATGATTCTTAATTGTCAAATATACTTCAATGAAAAAAAAAAAAAACAACCCTGCCTTCTAAAGACTACACAGGTAAAGACCAAGTCAAAAGAAATTAGGGAAAATGTTTTGAATTTAACAAAATTAAAACACAATAACAAAAAATGGCTCTTGCTGATGAAGACATGGCTCTCCAGTCTCTGTGTAGGGTTTATTTGTTGTTGTTGTTGTTGTTGTTGTTGTTGTTGTTGTTGTTGTTGTTTTAAATAGTATTGGGATGCCTGGGTGGCTCAGTGGTTGAGCGTCTACCATTGGCTCAGGGCGTGATCCCGGAATCCCGGAATTAAGTCCCACATCGGGCTCACTTAATGGAGCCTGCTTCTCCTCCCTCTGCCTGTCTCTGCCTCTCTCTGTGTGTCTCTTGTGAATAAATAAATTAAAAATCTTTCAAAAAAATAGTAAAGTAGGTATAGAAACAAAAGAGTAAATATGAGGTCTCAGGCCAACCTTTGTAAAACCTTCTATGTGGTGGTTTCCAAAGAAAGAAAAAATATGCAAGGATACCATTTGTAACCCTCCAATGTGGGTGTTTATGAAGTAGAAAATTATACTTTTTTTTGCCAACACAAGGTAAATGCATTACTTTTCTGGTAGAAATTAAGTCTGAAATCCAAATCAAGTTCACTTATTCCAATATACTGCTTCTAAGAAGAAACAATATATTTTATTGCATTTTATTTCACTAACATGACACAAGAAGCAAAGGGAGGACAAATTCTAGGATATGGAAGGTCTGGATCCCCAAAACAGAGACAGAAACAGGTGTCTGCACTTGTAAAATGCTTGGTCAGAGCTCCTCCTACTGGAATAATTTAGTACCATCCTGTCAGACTCCTGGTCAAGAGTCATAGTTTTCAAGGCTATAACACAGTGTTGCATAGCCTATAAATCACATCACATATTCCTTCTTTGTGGCAGGTGAAAGATTTTCCATTGTGATTTGTAAAAATCCATATCACAACTTCCATTTACCTTACAACTGATATGTACACTGAGATTTTGGTTACATAGAACTTAAGACCTTCCTTGGAGAATTCTAAGTGTTTATTCATTTAACCCTCACAATCACTATATGAGAGAGGGATTGCTCTCCCCTTGCTGTCATGGCTGAGGAAACGGAGAACATGTATAGGTCTATCTTCTAGGTATTTGATATTTTTAATGCTTTTGTAAAGGCATTTCTAAAGTTTCATTTTCAATTTTTATTGCTTCTATATAATATATGCTGCTAATTTATATATATAATTGATTTTTGTCTATTGATCTAGTATCCTAGGACTTTGCTAAATTCAATTGTCAGTTGCCTTTTTTTAAGATTTCATGAAGTTTTAAACATACACAATCATGTTGTCTGTGAATACAACACTTTTACTTCCTCCTTTGCAATCTGTGTACCTATCAGTTCTTTTTCTTGACTTACAGCACCAGATAGGACTTCTAGCACAATGTTGAACAGAAATAGTAAAACTAATGTCCTTACCTTGTTTCCAATTTTAAGGCAGAAACACACAGTCTTTCACCATTGTATGTTAATTGTAGTTATTCCGATAGATGCAATTATCAGATTGAGGAAGGTCCCATGTTTTTCTAATTTGTGGAGAGTTTTTAATCACGAATGAGTGTTAAACTTTGTCACTTTTTCAGCATATATTTGGTGATCATATGGTTTTTCTCCTCTATTCTGTTAATATAGTGAGTTATGAGTTACACCGATTGACTTTTGAATATTAAACTAACCTTGGTCAGTTGGTCATGAGGTATTATCCTTATTACATAATCCAGATTTTATACCTGTATATCTATCTTACCTTACTATATACAGATTCCACTGAATAATATTTTGTAAGTATCTCTTTTCATGAGAGAGTTTGGTTGATAATTTTTCTTATTAGTTCAGATTTGCTTCCAGGTTATGTTTGCCTCATGAAATGAATTGGGAGGTATTCTCTCCTATACTATTTTCTCAAAGTGCTTTAAGAAAGGTATCATTTTTTCTTTAAATGTGTGATGGAATTTCAGTTGGACCTGGAGTCTTATTTGTGGGAAGATCTTTGATTAAACATTCAATTCATTACAGTGTCCTTTAAATGTTCAAGTGGCAGGAATAGTATAAGGCGTTCAGCTTTCCTATCTTATCTTGTGTAAGTTTTGATAAATTGTATTTTTTTTCAAGGAACTTGTTGTTGTTGTTTTAAATAGTAAAGGGAGTATTGGGAATGCCTGGGTGGCATCTAAGTTTTCAAATTGATTGGCATAAAGTTCTTGTAATTTTCTTTATTAAGCTTTTAATATCTGTAGGATCCATTTGCTCTTTCATTCTTGATATTTCTTTTTTTTTTTTTTAAGATTCTATTTATTTATTTGATAGAGCACGCCTGCAAGCACACAAGCAGGGGGAGCAGGAGAGAGAGAAGCAGGCTCCCCGCCTGAGCAGAGAGCCTGCCAGGGGCTCAAGCCCAGGACCCTGAGATCATGACCTGAGCAGAAGGCAGATGCTTAACCAACAGAAGCACCCAGGCCCCCTGCTATTCCTGATATTTCTCATTTACATTTTTTTTCTCTCATTTGAAATGTATTGAGACTTGTTTTATGAGCCTACGTATGCTTTATCTTGGTGGCTGTTGTATGTGTACTTAAAAAAGTATGTGTGTGCCCACCCTTCATTTTATTGCACTTTGCTTTATTCATTTATTGTGCTTTGCAGATGTTGCATTTTTTACAAACTGAATGTTTATGACAGCCCTGCATCAGCACCATTTTTACAACAGCATTTATTCACAGTGTATCTCTGTGTCACATTTCAGTAATTCTTGCAATATTTCAAACTTTTGCATTATTATTATAACTGGTATGGTGGTCTGTGATGTTGCTCCTGTGATTGCTTTGGGGCGCTATAAATCATGCACATATAAGATGGCAAACTTAATTAATAAATGTTGTGTGTGTTCTGATTCCATTGATAGGCCATCCCCCATCTTTTTTTTTTTAAAGAAGGTATAGTGTGATCCTTTTTTTTCAGGATTTTGTTTATTTACTCATGAGAGAGAGAGAGAAAGAGAGAGAGAGAGAGAGGCAGAGACACAGGCAGAGGGAGAAGCAGGCTCCATGCAGGGAGCCCAATGTGGGACTCGATCCTGGGTCTCCAGGATCACACCGTGGACTGAAGGTGGCGCTAAACCGCTGAGCCACCTGGGCTGCCCCGTCCCCCATCTTCTTTCCTCTGCTGGGGCCTCTCTGTTTTCTGGGACACAATATCATTGAAATTAGATCACTTACTGACCTTGCAGTGTCCTCTACATGTTCAAGTGACAGGAAGAGTTGCACTCACTTTAAATCAAAAGCTAGTAATGAAGGCATGTGGAAAGCAGAGATGGGCTTAAAGCTAGGCTTCTTGTGATGAACACTTAGCCAAGTAGTGAGTGCAAAGGAAAAGTTCTTGAAGGAAATAAAAAGCCCTGCTTCAGGGCTATTTTTCTGAATAAGAAGAAAGTGAAACAGCCTTATTGCTGATATGGAGAAAGGTGTAATGGTCTGGGTAGACGATCAAACCAGCTACATTCCCTTAAGCCAAAAGTTGATCTGTTGGACCCTGGCTCACGGGTGCCAACGTCTCTGGGTGGACGCCCCAGAGACTCAGACCCCAGACAGGCAGATGCAACAAGCAAGAGGTTTATTGGACGTTTGCGCAAACGGGCTCTCCGCCTCAGAGGTGGCAGAGCCCCGATTAGCAATTACAGGCATCTTTTAAAGGCAAAAAACCGCGGGAGTAGCATAGCATTCGGGTTATGACATGATTGATTTCTTTGAAGGTCAACACGACCATGTTCAGGGACTTTTCCAGTCAGGGCGAGGGGGGGGGATAGTTTTCTTATCTCGGAAAAACAGAATGTTTTTGTTGCTTGAATTCATGGGAGGCGCCTGGATGGGCTGCCTCTGGGTTAGGCCTGGTCCCACTCACGGGGGCGGGGGTGTGGGGTTTCTTCAGATCCAGAGCAAGGACCTGACTTTCTTCACTTCTGTGAAGGCTGAGAGGGGTGAGGAAGCTGCAGAAGAGAAATCTGAAGCTGGCAGAGGTGAGTTCATGAGGTTTAAGGAAGGAAGCTGTGTCCACGACATATAAGTGCAGAGTGAAGCAGCAAGTGCTGATGTAGAAGCTGCAGCAAGTTATCCAGAAGATCTAGCTAAGACAGATCATGAAGGTGGCTCCACTAAACAACTGATTCTCAGTGTAGACAAAACAGCCTTCTATTGGAAGAAGAGGCCATCCAGGACTTTCATAGGTAGAGAAGTCAATGCCTGGCTTCAACGTTTTAAAGAACAGGCTGATTTTAGGGGCTAATGCAGCTGGTGAAGCCAACGCTCACCAACTTTTCCAAAAATTCTAAAGGGCCCTTAAGAATTACACTAAATCCATTTTGCCTATACTCTATAAATGGAACAACAAAGCCTAGATGACTGCACATCTGCTCACAACATGGTTTACTGAATATTTTAAGCTCGCTGCTGGGACCTTCTGCTCAGAAAAAAGATTCTTTTCAAAATACTGTTGTTCATTGACAATGCACCTGGTCACCCAAGAGGTCCAATGGAGATGTACAATGAGATTACTGTTGCTTTTATGCCTCTTAATACAACATTCACTCTGTAGCTCATGCATCAAAGAGTAATTTTGTCTTTCAAACCTTATTATTGAAGAAATCCATTTTATAAACCTATAGCTGTCACAGATAGTAATGATGGATTTGGGCGAAGCAAATTGAAAACCTTCTAGAAAGGCTTTATCATCCTAGATGCTACTCAGAACATTGGTGATTCATGGAAAGAGGTTCAAAGTACCAACATTAATAGGAGTTTGGAAGAAGTTAATTCCCATCCTCATGGATGACTTTGAAGTGTTCACAACCTCACTGCAGATGTGGTGGAAATAGCAAGAGAACTAGAATTAGAAGTGGAGCCTGAAGATGTGATTGAATCGCTGCAATCTCACGATGACATTTGGACAGATGAGTTGCTTCTGATGGATGAGCAAAGAAAATGCTTTCTGGAGATGGAATCTGCCTGGTAAAGATGCTTTGACGATTGTTGAAATGACAACAAAGGATTTGGAGTATGATATAAACTTAGTTAATAAAGGAATAGCAGGGTTCTAATTTTAAATGATATTCTACTGTGGGTAAAATGCTACCAAACAGCATCACATGCCACAGAGAAATAGTTTGTGAAAGGAAGAATCAATAAATGCAGCAAGCGTCATTGTTGTCTTATTTTAAGAAATTGCCACAGCTACCCCACCCTTTAGCAACCACCACCCTGATCAGTCAGCCACCATCAATATGGAAGAAAGACCCTCCACCAATAAAAAAAATCATGACTCACAAAAGCTCAGATGATAGTTAACATGTTTTAACAATATACTATTTTTAAATTAATGACTTTTTAAAGATGAAATGGTATTGCATTTTTTTTTTGTATTGCCTTCTTAATAGACTACAGTATAGGGTAAACATAACTTCTGTATGTCTTGTGAAACCAAGAAGTTCACTTGACTTACTTTCTTGCAGCTTTACTGTGGTGGTCTGGAACCGAAGCTGCCCTATCTCTGAGGTATACCTGTACTCTGCATTTGTCAGGTGAAGCATTCTATAAATACCAAATAGGTTAAGAGTGTTATTCAAATCTTCTATATCCTTATTCATCTTAAACTTTCTGTGCTCTGACTTCAATCGGCCATTTCTCCAAAGAACTCTGCTTCTTTTTAATACAGGATAGCATCTGAAACCAACATCTGGTGCTTTGGCTACAGACTGTCATTGCTTCCTGGGCCCTTTCTGGACACAGAGATAGGAAATTTTGTAAATACATCTACAGCTGGGCAGCCCGGGTGGCTCAGCAGTTTAGCACTGCCTTCAGCCCAGGGTGTGATCCTGGAGACCCGGGATCGAGTCCCATGTCAGGTTCCCTGCATGGAGCCTTCTTCTCCCTCTGCCTGTGTCTCTGCCTCTCTCTCCCTCCCTCCCTCTCTCTCTCTCTCTCTCTCTCTCTCTGTCTCTCATGAATAAATAAATAAAATCTTTTAAAAAAAAGTACATCTACAGCTATTTTAGGACTATCTGGATATAAAATTTATATTATGAAATTTACAAATAAATATATGTGTGTAGGTTGTATATATATTCATGGATTTTTATCTTATTTTTTATTCATTTATTTGAATGAGTTTGTGTGGACAGAGGGTGCAAGGGGGGCAAGGGAAAGGAGGAGAGAGCGAGAGAATCTCAAGCAGACTTCCCACTGAGCATGGAGCCCAATGCAGGCTTTGATCCTCTGATCCTTAGATCAGGACCTGAGCCGAAACCAAGAGTCTGTCGTTTAATCACCCAGGTACCCTGAATTTATAACATTTCTAATTCCAGTTCAACATTCCTATATTCTTTCTACTTTCTCCCTTTCTGTGTTTGTAAATCCCTTCTCAGATGGCAAGAAACCTGGATCCTAATATTTTCTATATATTTACTTCTTTGCTCAACCAGTTAATTTATTTGCTCAATGTAGCCAATCTCCCCACCACTCTCTCCAATATCTCCCCCTAACTACCTCTGCACCCTCCCTCTACTGCTCAGTTTACTCTTCCACCAAAGCCTCTGTATGACCTTCTTTCCTTGTTCCCCCATGTCCTCAGCCACCAGGGCATCAGTTACTGTCTCTGTATGACACCTGATTCCTCTACCATGACACTTCCTCTGGAACTCAGGGGCATTCTGCACTCTGGGCTCCATGTGGTGCTCTCTCGCCCTCGTTGCCTCTCTTCCTCCAATGCCAAAGTTTCTGTGCCAGGAGGGAAGAGAAAAAGAGAATGGGAAAGGAAAAAAGAAAAGAAAGAAAATTTTAAGGTTTTTCATATTTGTCCATGTATTGACTTTCTCTAGTGTTCTTCATTCTTTCCAGTAGATCTGGGCTTTCCTTTGGTATCATTTTTCCTCAACCTGAAGAATATATCTTAGGATTTCTTGAAATACAGGTCTGCTGATGACAATTCTCCCAGCTTTTGTCTGTCTGAAAATGTCTTTATTTTGACTTAAGTGGTTTTCTTTCTTTCTTTTTTTTAAGAGAAAGGGAAGAGGAGGAAGAGCAGAGGGAGAGAATCTTAAGCAGGCTCCATGCCCAGTGCAGTCCAATGTGGGGCTCAATCTCACAAACCTGAGATTATGACCTGAGCTGAAATCAAGAGTCAGAGGCCTAACTGACTGAGCCACCCACGCACCCCTTGATTTCAATTTTGAAAGATATTTTTAGAATTCCAATTTGACTGTTCTTTCACTTTCCACAATTTATTTTTTTTTATTTTTGAAAGATTTTATTTACTTATTCATGAGACACACACACACACACACACACACACACAGAGAGAGAGAGAGAGAGAGAGAGAGAGAGAGAGGCAGAGACAGGCAGAGGGAGAAGCAGGCTCCATGCAGGGAGCCCAACGTGGGATTCGATCCCAGAACTCCAGGATCACACCCCAGGCCAAAGGCAGGTGCTAAACTGCTGAGCCACTCAGGGATTCCCACTTTCCACAATTTAAAGATGTATTTCTATTGTCTTCTGGCCTCTATTTTTTCTGATGATGTATGTCATGAGTATTTTATTCCTCTGACTGCTATTTTTAAAGTAAGATTTTATTTATTTATTTGAGAGAGATAGAGCTCATGCACAAACAAGCGGGGGGGAGGAACAGAAGGAGAGGGAGAAGCAGACTGCCCTTGAGCAGGGAACCCGAATCCCGCTTGATCTTGGGACTCCAAGATCCTGATCCAAGTCCAAGGCTACCACTCAACTGACTGAGACACCCAGGTGCTTGGGTCCTGCAATTGAGCCCTGAGTCGGGCTTGCTGAGCATGGGGCTTGCTCAAGAAACTCTCTCTGCCCTCCCTCACACAGTCTCTTTCTCTTAAAAAAAAAAAAAAAAGTGGGGGCAGCCCCAGTGGCTTAGCGGTTTAGCGCCACCTTCGGACAGTGGTGTGATCCTGGAGTCCCGGAATCAAGTTCCACGTCGGGCTTCCTGCATGGAGCCTGCTTCTCCCCCTGCCTGTGTCTCTGCCTCTCTCTCTCTCTCTCTCTCTCTCTCTCTGTGTCTCTCATGAATATATATATATATAAAGTGGTAATTGCATTTGGGAAGAAAGAGAGGATTGATTAACTTATTCACTAAGACAAGCAAGGGAAGAATTAGGGAAGAGGATGTGTTTGATTTTGAAATGTATAAGCTGAATCCACACAGATGAAAAAACTCAGTAACACAAGGACATATGGTTCACTTCAGAAGAAAAAAAAAACGAGGGCAGCTATATGCATTTGGAATTTAGTACAAGGGAGGTAGCTATAGTTTTGACTATTTCCTTCTGAGTTTTATCTGGATATGACTTTGCCTATTTAATTCTGGTGGCCTTAATATTTTTCTTATAAGCTAGGGTGAGTTTACTTTATATTACTGTCTGTCATATTAGCCAAAAATCAGATGTCCCTTTAAACCTATACTTTCTATCTCAATACTTTCATGTTGAAGGAAAACAAAGGCTTAATAATTAGTGTTGTCTATGGAGACAATAAGCTATATGAGCTGCAAATATGTAGAAAGAGATAGGAAATAGCTACTAACATATTTTAGCCAAAAAAAGCAGGAGAGATGAAGATTTATGGTACACATCTTACACTCAGCCACAGAACAAAGCAACATAGAATGGCACCAGTACAAGGCATAGAATCATAGCTGTTGTCATCAAGTTGAATCATGTGTTCTCAATCAAGGGGTAGGTAGCATATAATGAAGATAGGAGTTTATGGAGTAGCCGGAGTCGTACACAGTAACACAGTAGCATATAATGAAGATAGGAGTTTATGGAGTAGCCGGAGTCGTACACAGTAACACAACCTACAACTTGCTCCCTGGAGCCTAATCCTTCTTTCATGGTGTCCTTGTCTTCACATAGCAATGCTACTTGGACATTTGCCTCATTTTTACTTCCCTCCTCCAGTGGTGTCTTCGTTTGTTGCTCCAGTGGGCTCTAATGATATAGAAGCTTTAGACAATGAAGACATAGGACCAAAGACCACTTGCATTTTATTTTTTAAAGGATTTATTTATTTGAGAGAGAGAACATGAGCTGGCGGGGGAGAGGGGAAAGAATCTCAGACTTCGCCCTCAGCAGGTATTCTAACAACCCTAAGGTCATGACCTTAGCTGAAATCAAGAGTTGGATACTTAACCATTTGAACCACCCAGGCGCCCCCAAATGCAATTACTGTCAACTCAAATTCCTGGTACCTTTGCTCCGTTGCAACCTTGGTAGCTGAGATTTTCCACTTGGTCTGCTGAGACAACTTCTCAACCAGATCATCTGTCTCCAGTCTATACCACTCCAGTCCATTTTCCATATTCCTACCAGTGGCCCTTTTTAATAGGTATCAGAAACAAACAGCATAAATGAAAATATTTCACTTAAAAATTTCTGTGGCTTCCATTGCCTACTGGATGGAATTCACATTCTATGTTGTAAAAATACAACATCCTGCCAGATCTCCCCCTCCCTCTCATTCTCCTAAATACAGCTTACCTGTCCCCAATCTTACTAAATAGCCTGTAGTTCTTTGAACATGACACACTTCTGAGCACCTCATCATTTTGCCTGTATTGTTCTTTATGCTTGAAACCTCTCTCCCATCCTATTGCCTGATAAAACTACTCGTCTTTTAAGTTTCAGCATGAGTGCTACTCTTCTGTGAAGTTTCAGGCAAAATTAGACATTCTCAGGGCACGTGGGTGCCTCAGTAGGTTGTGTCTGACTCGTGATTTTGGCTCACATATGATTTCAGGATCCTGGGGTTGAGACCCACATTGGGTTCTGTGCTTAGTGGGCAGTCAGCTTGAGGATTCTCTCCCTCTATCTCTGCTCCTCCCCTTGCTTGGTCTCGCACGAGTGCTCTTTCTCTTTTAAATAAATGGATAAAACTTAAAAAAAATTTTAAAAATATTTTATTTATTTATTTGAGAGAGAGTGAGAGCAAGAGAGATTACAAAGGGAGAGGAAGAGGGAAAAGCAGACTTGCCACTGAGCAGGGAGTGATGTGGGGCTTGATCCCAGGACTCTGAGACCATGATCTGAGCAGAAGACAGACGCCCAACTGACTGAGCCACCCAGGTGCCCCTGGATAAATCTTTTATTATAAAAGAAAAAAGAATGAGATGTTCCCATCTCTCATACAGCATGATATAAGTTTATGGTATTTATCATGTTGTCATCTCTTTCTTGCACTGGAGTCTAAGCTCTGTGGCAGCAAGGATTTTGTTTTTATCTCTCCAAGCCCTCATCAGTCCCTAATACACTGGCTGTTTGTTATATGATGAAATGAAGATATTCTAGTTGGTGTACTGTGAAACTAGTATGCTTAGATGCTGCTGGTGGCACTATCAGAGGGTAGCATCTTTTTGGAAAGCAGTTTAGAAACATGTATCAAGACATATCATAAAAATATTAATATTTAAACCCAGTGACTGTACATCTAAGAATATTTCTTAAGGAAATAATACTACATTTTTGTATAATTTATTCAGCATTGTATTATTTAGACACTTGAAATACTGGAAACCACCTAAAATCTAACCATAGCGAAATGGCCAAATAAATTAGGGCATATGAAGATACACTGCAGTCATTAAAATCTATTCTTTTTAAAGCTTTTTTTTTTTAAAAAGATTTATTTATTTATTTATTCATGAGAGACATAGAGAGCGAGGGGCAGAGACACAGGCAGAGGGAGAACCAGGCTCCATGCAGGGAGCCCAACGTGGGACTTGATCCTGGGTCTCCAGGATTCCACCCTGGGCTGAAGGCGGCACTAAACCGCTGAGCCACCGGGGCTGCCCAAATCTATTCTTTTTTTTTTTTTTAATTTTTTTTTAATTTTTTATTTATGATAGTCACAGAGAGAGAGAGAGAGAGAGAGAGAGAGGCAGAGACACAGGCAGAGGGAGAAGGCAGGCTCCATGCACCGGGAGCCTGATGTGGGATTCGATCCGGGGTCTCCAGGATCGCGCCCTGGGCCAAAGGCCGGCGCCAAACCGCTGCACCACCCAGGGATCCCCCAAATCTATTCTTTTTAAAGGGAATATTGGGCATAGAGAATTGTTTATAATACCACTGGATACACATTTGCATACATGCTACAGTTACAATGGTTCCCCAAGGGCTGCTCCAGGACTAGAACTTGGGTTGCCCCAAGAGTAGAACTGCTGCTAAAATTGTCTGGGACGGGCAAAGCTAGCAACTTAACTTGACTTAACTTGAGTGCAAACTAATATCCTTTAAGGAAAACTGAAAGTCAGAAGCCAGAAGGTACAATTGCCTAGTTTGGAAAGTCACAAGGCAATTTTATTTTTTTTAATATTTTATTTATTTATTCATGAGAGACACAGAGAGGCAGAGACACAGGCAGAGGGAGAAGCAGGCTCCATGCAAGGAGCCCGATGTGGTACTAGATTCCAGGACCCCTGGATCACGCCCTGAGCCGAAGGCAGACGCTCAACCTCTGAGCCACCCAGGCATCCCGTCAATGCAATCTTAAAAAGGGGGATCAGTGGGGCACCTGGCTGGCTCAGTTGGTAGAGTATGTGAGTCTTGATCTCTGGGTTATAAATTTGAGCCCCATGTTGGGTACAGAGATTACTTAAAAATAAAATATTTAAAAACAAAGGGCAAAGGGAGGATCAGTGGCTGTCATGAAGGCAAGCATGGGTAATATCAGAAAGGAGAGTTCAGGCACTTGCAGTGAACGCTGTTGGTCTTGTGAGGCCTTGAAGTTGAGATGACTTACAGCACAGGGTGAAGGCACACCGTAATCAAGGTGACATATGCATAATGGACAAAGGACCCAAATTCCACCCTCCAGGTGAAGGCAGAGAGGAAATTGTTCTGGATTATACCATTTGGTGAAAGTAGAGTTTATGGTGAGATGGGTTTGGGATTGAGCTGAACGGGAAGTTTCTCCAAGTCAGCAGCCTGCAGATGGACTTGGGGGAGAAAGTGGGGTGGCATCCAGGAAGTGTGGTGAGGGGCAGGGGTGTTACAAGCTGGGACAGGAGCCTAAATTGTTTGTTTACATATCACTAAATTTATTTTTTTATTTTTTAAATTTTTTATTTATTTATGATAGTCACACACACACAGAGAGAGAGAGAGAGAGGCAGAGACACAGGCAGAGGGAGAAGCAGGCTCCATGCACCGGGAGCCCGACGTGGGACTCGATCCTGGGTCTCCAGGATCGCGCTCTGGGCCAAAGGCAGGCACTAAACCGCTGCGCCACCCAGGGATCCCCATATCACTAAATTTAAAAAGCAGGGGCAATGAGAAGACACCCACATGTAGAAAGTGTGTGAATGAGTTGGGCAGAGCCCACACTAAAGTGCAGGGTGTCTTAAGGCCAGTTTGGACTCTAGTTTCTAGAATGTGGTCCATCTTCCCTAAATGCATGGCCTGGGATGTGTCAGTGGGCCTGGGGATGTCCACAGAGCTGTAGAGCACACTCCAGATCTCCAGGAAATCCATTAAAGTGCTTATTTTGGCTGGATTAGGATGGTGAGGTTTTGGCACATATTTTTTTATTTTCATGTTACTTATTGCTTTTTAAATAAAATTTTAAAAATTTATTTGAGAGAGTGTGTGCATGCATGCACAAGCGGGGGAGGGGAAGGGGCAAAAGGAGAGATAAAGGGACAGACTTCCCTCTTAGCCTGGAGTCCAACCTGAGGCTCGATGAGGGGCTCGATCCCAGGACCCTGAGATCATGACCGGAGCCCAACTCAGACGCTCAACTGACTGAGCCATCCAGGTGCCCCATGGTATACTGCCTTTAAAAGGGGGAAAATGAACATCTAAAAGTAAGAAGCAAACATCTAATGACTAGATGCAATAATGGTAAATTCTGCTATAGAGTTTGTGTATGATTAGGAAATGAAGTGCTTTACTTGTCTGGCTTGGCTGGAGGGAACTTGAGTGATCTGGTAGGCAGTCACCTGAATGTCCTGTCACATATTGTCATTTCTCTTCTGAGCTGAGGGTTTCCAGGTCACTACTTACAGTTGTGAAGTCCTAGGGAAGAAGGGGTGCCTCTTTCTTCACCCAAAGGCATTGACCAGTAGCAAAGCCTGGCACCTACCACCTCTTGCCAAGTCCCCCAAAGGCACTGGACAAGCAGCTCCGTCCTTCTCATCTGCAAAGTGAGGCATCTCAGAATTCCTTTTGAATTTCTTTTACTAACATAGCTTTGGCCCTATTTCTCGTGGAGTAATGAGTCTGGCTTTGTTTTGGTGAAGGTGTATTTGCTCCGCTGTGGACTGGGTGACATTATAAAGCTTCTTCACAGTAACGCCATCCCCATATCATGTGTCTTTAATCCTGGTGTTTCTCCCCAGATTGGGGTGGTAGCAGAAGGGGCAGTTTCAGGTCACATGCATGACCAGCTCTAGAGTGATCAACAGCCACATGATGAGTGCTGGGAAGACCCTCACTGACCCCCTAATCTGCTCTTTGGGTTGTTCCCCTAGTCAGTTTTTAAATCCTCTCCCTTGACCCAGAGTGGCTCCATCCTGCCAGTTCTCCAACTTTGATATGTGTAAGAATCATCTGGGAAACTCATGAAGATGAGATTCTTTTATTTTTTTAATATTTTATTTATTTATTCATGACAGACATAGAGAGAGGGTAGGGAGCAGAGACACAGGCAGAGGGAGAGGGAGAAGCAGGCTCCATGCAGGGAGCCCGACGCGGGACTCGATCCCGGGACTCCAGGATCACGCCCTGGACCAAAGGCAGGTGCCAAACCGCTGAGCCACCCAGGGATTCCCTGAAGATGAGATTCTGATTAAGTTTGGAGTGGGCTCCAAGGTGAGGTTGGAGCCCTTGTTCACGGCCTTCCAGATCCCTAAGACAGAGGCTGAGAAGGAACTGGGAGCTCTCAGGGTACTTCCTCCAGTGTGGGTATCTGCTTCTCAGAACAGATTGTGGACTCATTGGGGCATCCTAGAGCACTAGCTTAGCAGCCACCCAAATTTGGCTTTCAGGGGGGAAAGAAGCCATGACCGTGGTCAATCTGAGGCTCTCGCTTCACAAGGAGAGCAGGTGCAGGGGAAGAGGGAGAGGAAGCATTTTGTTAAGCAGGTTGAGGTCATGGAGTCAGGGGGCTGTGGGAGTGCCGAGGGTTCTGAAGGGTTGCTTGCCTGGAGACTATCGGGTAAGAAAAAACCAGGCACTTCCTGTCCCTGAGGTATAATTATTTTAAAATGACCTCAACTGGCTTCTCATGCATTTGGAATTTGGAAGCTCTTCTATAGGGTTTTGCCACCTGGCCATGTGTGGATCTCACGATCAGCTGTTAGAACTAATATTAAAAAAAAAACTTGAAGAGCAAATGTGCCAAATTGCCTTTTTTCTTCCCAAAGATAAATGTCATGGGAGTAAATGAGATGGTAGGAATCACGAGACAGAATAAACTCCTGTTCTTATGAGCTTTACTAAATACTTTATTGGACCATCTGGGTTTTAAGAAAACAAAAATCATTAAGATCTACAAAGGACTCATAACTTTTCCACATTATTCCTTCCTCATATTATCGCTCTGCATTAATCCTTCCTAAGAATACAATTTAGAAGACATGACTGGTTAACTTCATCAGAATTAGAATACCAAGCCTGTTTACCTTGCTGTGTTAGTATTTTTGGCTGGTTCTGCTTAATTATCATTGAGTGTTGTTCCTTTCTGGCATCTGCAAGGCTTTTAGTTTCATTTTAGAATTTCCAATACTGATATATAAATCAAAACATCCATTTAACAGAGAGGAAGAGTACTGCTCATAACATTTTACTACTCATAAAATGTTAGATTATATTAAAGTCCTAAAATATGTTGCATGAATATTTGTTCTTCTTTTAAATTTTTTTATTTGTTCTTTTTTTTTTTTTTTAATTTTATTTTATTTATTTATGATAGGCACACAGTGAGAGAGAGAGAGAGGCAGAGACATAGGCAGAGGGAGAAGCAGGCTCCATGCACCGGGAGCCTGACGTGGGATTCGATCCCGAGTCTCCAGGATCGCGCCCTGGGCCAAAGGCAGGCGCCAAACTGCTGCGCCACCCAGGGATCCCTTATTTGTTCTTTCTTAAGAACGGTTACCTTTGCCAAATTCTTGGGTTTGAACTTGGATATTGAAGTTTCGGTTACTTTAAGATTTAATACTTACTAGACCTATGTCAGGAACAGGGATGCCAAGAGAATTTCATATATATATTTTTTCTTCCTAACTATACACCAATCAAATGATCCATTGATAGGTCAATTGGTGTATTTGTGCATAGCCTGTAATACAAAACAAGTTTGGGTTTAGCTTTGCAGGGAGCGGAGTATATATGTCATAAAGCAATCAGTTCTAGAAACATGAGAATTAAATACTTCATAATGATAAAGTATGGGATATTAATAATGAACCCTTGTCTTTGAAAGGGAGACTGAAGTTTTGTTGCATTTAAATGTTGGAGGACAAATACATATAACACATATATGATGTTCATAACCCATCCACATGGCCATAGTCTTTACTCCATTAAATTTTTTTCTTTCACTTTTATTGTTACCTATGCTAATAGTGGGAAATACAGATAAACAATCACCTGTACTCTCATCCAGGTGGAGCTGTGTTTATAATTTCACACTCCTTTCTTTGCATAAACACATACACTCAAATTCATGGTCTGAGTCAAAAGTATTTCTCTCAATGAAATGTTAACACTCTGATAATTGAAAACCTATTATGATTATGTAGTTTTGTCAGGTGAATCTGACACTGAAGGGAAATCAGACTTTTGAGAAAGAAAAGTGAAAGTCTCAACATTTTTCAAGATTAATGGATTACATACCTCTTAACATTTCACATTTTAATAAAAATTAAGCATGTTCTGTACTAGAACACTGCCACAGATGCTGGTCGCACCAAATGCTTCCATGGGCTTCTGTCACAAAAGGAAAGGTGAATAATGTCAGCTATGATATGAAGAATGAAACAGGGTATGATAATGGAATGGTATTTTTGTGATACTTTTTCATGGGCAGCCTGGGTGGCTCGGCAGTATAGCACCGCCTTCAGCCCAGGGTGTGATCCTGGAGACCTGGGATCGAGTCCCACTTCGGGCTCCTTGCATGGAGCCTGCTTCTCCCTCTGCCTGTGTCTCTGCCCCCCCCTTCGGTGTCTCTCATGAATAAATAAATAAAATCTTAAATTAAAAAAAAAAAAAATTTGAGGCAGGGACGCCTGGGTGGCTCAGTCTGTTGAGCATCTGAATCTTGGTTTCAGCTCAGGTCAGGAACTCAGTGTTGTGAGATCCACCCCCGTATGGGATGCTGCACTCAGTGTAGAGTCCGCATGTCCCTCTCCCTCCCCCTCACTCTTTCTCTCTCTCAAATAAATAATTAAATCCTTTCTTAAAAAAAAAAAGGTTTGTACTACCTACTTTCTCCAGAAATTAGAAATTTATAAATTTACATACATAGGGATCCCTGGGTGGCGCAGCGGTTTGGCGCCTGCCTTTGGCCCAGGGTGTGATCCTGGAGACCCGGGATCAAATCCCACGTCGGGCTCCTGGTGCATGGAGCCTGCTTCTCCCTCTGCCTCTCTCTCTGTGTGTGACTATCATAAATAAATAAAAATAAAAATAAATTAAAAAAATTTACATACATAGAAATCTTCACAATTTAAGATTATGCTTTTTCATTATGTACCCACAATGACCAAGCATGTTGTCTCTGGTTCTAGAATAGAGCTGAACAAGAGGACAACCACAAACAACCATGACAATCCTATGCTTTGACCACTGTCTTCTGGTGACCAAATGTCAGGTCAGAGGGTGGCCTGATCAGAATGGGATTTTTTTTAAAGATTTTATTTATTCATGAGAGACACATAGAAAGAGGCAGAGACACAGGCAGAGGGAGAAGCAGGCTCCCTGCAGGCAGGCTGGTGTGGGACTCAATCCCAGGACCCTGGGATCACAACCTGAGCCAAAGGCAGAGACACTCAACCACTGAGCCACTCAGGTGCCCCCAGGATGGGATTAAAACAAAGTAGTGAATGTTCCCAAGGAACATCTGCAGAGAGACATAGCAACAGGATGGCTCTCATTTTATTTTTATCTACATAACCAGACCCTATGCCTCTGAAATTAGGGTATGTGCCCTCTTGGGAAGTACACTGTAAGGTGCTAGAGAATACATGTATGTTACAGGATAAACATACCACATCTGTCTCAGAACATCAATCTTTCTCAAAGTTTGGAAGAGTTTTGAATGTTTGTATTTTAGTTACAGGCACATGCAAGCAAATAACTGAATTCTGCTCTCCATGTTGCTAAATGAGGACTAAAACTGTCTTGTTTTATCTATCCTGAGTTTGTTATATGGTATCTGGCATTCAGTAGGTGTGCAATAAATGAATGAAATGAATGAATGAAAAAAGCATGGATTTAAAAAAAAAAGATTTTATTTAGTCACGAGAGACAGAGAGAGAGAGAGAGAGAGAGAGACAGAGACACAGGCAGAGGGAGAAGTAGGTTCCCTGCAGGGAGCCCAATGTGGGACTCCATCCCAGACCCTGGGATCACATCCTGAGCTGAAAGCAGATGCTCAACTGCTGAGCCACCCATGCGTCCCAAAGCATGGTTATTAATTGGATTTTATTGTATTCTAATGGTTTTAGATAGAGAATTTGGTTAAGGTACTGTACCTTGCAAAGCTCATGATTGTAAATTAGCTGGTTTTGGTGAACACCTCCATGCGCTGTCCACTCCATCCACGCAGTTACCTGTTAGACCTATACAATGCAACTGTTTTCCTCGCCACAGCTGGCTGGGCCAACAGGCCCTTCCTAGGAAATGAGGCGTTGGACCAAGAGGTCTTAGCATCAGTCTGGCAGGATTTTTTTTTTTTTTTTTGGCAGGAATTTTGAATGGACAGATATGAACCTAACAGATATGGGCCACCATGTTCGCTCTTGAATTCAAGAGTGAGAAGCAGAGAAAGTTGATCCTCAGCCAGAAGAAGGAAGGTGTGCTTAGAGAGGGGCCAGATCTTTCATTTTAGCTCACACATGAAGCTCAACTGCATCCTGTCCTTGGCTTTTGTTATCAGACACACCTCATAATAAATTCCTCTTTATTTTGGTTTAATCTAACTGAAGATTAACTTCAGTTAATTAGAACTGAAAGAGATAACTTTCCAAGCTGGTGAGGAAACCTTCAAACTGTTTAGTGCTTATATATTATTACCTACATTTCTCATTTTCTCACCAACTATTAAATGTCAAAACTGAGATTCAAATATAGAATTCTTGATATCAATATCCATGCTATTAACCATTACCTGTTATTAACCTGTATAATTTATTGAAACATAGGTAGGCATATTATGCACTAAAAGAAAATACTCACATTTTAAAACTTTAATGAAAACCTTCAAGGATATACAAAAGCAGACAGGACATCGTGATGGCCTCAGTGAGCCGTCACTCAGCTTGGACATGTTGCTAATATGTCGCCTGTCTTGGTTCACCGAGCCCCATCCCCACCCCACCATAGTTAACATCATACAATGTTATGTTATTATGGTCCATTTATCACAACTGAAAAAACAGCATTGGTAATTATTACCTGAATTGTACTTTACACAGATTTTCTTAGTTTTTACCTAATACCCCTCTCCTATTCCAGATCCCATTTTCACATTTACTCATGTCTCCTTAGTGTGTTGCCGTCTGTAACTTCTTATTCTTACCTTCTCTCTTTTTTTTTTTTTTAAGGAAGAAGACTACAGAGGTCAAGTACCCTTCTTATCACATCATTTTAGGGGTACATACTCTACACCTGACTTGTGTCTGATGTCAATTCTGATTACTTGGCTAATGTTAATCCTAAATACTTACAGGTTGCTTCTCTGTCCAGTTACTTTCTAATTCTGCCCAAATCTGTTCTCTGGAAGCAAGTCACTAAGTGCAACCCACACTCATGGTAGGGGATTAAGCTCCACATGGACTGGACAGCATCTAAATTAATTATGTGGAATTCTTCCCCTACCCCCGTGATTTTAAAAGCTGAGAATCATGGATCTAAGCTAGTTATAATTATTCCATTCTTTGCCAGTCAGTGGTCTAGGGAAGAACATGTGGGAAGATTCTAGGAAAGAATTTTCTCCCTTATAAAAAGAAAGTTACACCAGAAGGAAGTTTTTCCTTATTTTGTCTGCAGACAAGTGGAGCCTTCCTTTCTGTTTGGGCTGCTGTGAACATATATAACCCTTGGGGCAACGGCCACCATCTTGCAACCATGAGGCAATAAGCCAGGAATGAAAAGCCAACATTAGGATGGCAGAGTAGAAGAAGGTTGAAACCCCTTGGAACTGCCTCCAGGCTTATTTTATAGGACAATTAAACTTCTTTATTGCTTAAGTCACTCTTAGTTGGTGTTCTCTTACTTGAAGTCAGAAACATTTCTAACTGATCCATGGTGCCTCATCCATCTTTATTACAACTGTGTCTGACAACTCTCAAAGTTGCCCCAAAATTCTGACACTGGAGGAAAAAAAATGTTAGTATGACTACTTCATAGTGGCAAATTTGATGTATGTTTATAAAAAAATGAAGACTGTGGGATGCCTGGGTGCCTCAGTGTTGAGCGTCTGCCTTTGGCTCAGGGCATGATCCCGGGATTCGGGATCGAGTCCCACATCAGCTTCCTCCCAGGGAGCCTGCTTCTCTTCTCTGCCTACATTTCTGCCTATCTCTCTGTGTCTCTCATGAATAAATAAATAAAATCTTAAAAACAACAAAAAATGAAGATTGTGATCGAGGAAGAATACAAATGGGACTTCAATTCTGTGACTTTTATTTCTTTTAAATACTCAGAATTAAATATGAATCTTAACACTGAGTGGTACAGATGTTATGTGATTTAGTCTGTTTATGTCTGCTTGAATGCTTTCACACAAAGGATAAAAGAAATGAGAAATTTGGAAGGAAAAGTCAAGATAAGAAATTAAAAACCACAGCTAAAATAACACACTACATGCATGTATTTAGGACCTACATAGTTTCTAAGGGCAGTAAACTAATTCATTCTTTAGCAGTGTCCACAAGATTAAAAAACAAAATATAACAGGAAGAATGCATATTTTCTCTTGCTAAGTACTGAGGGTACCCCCCATTCTCAGTCCTCAATGACTGGTACTCAAGTATGACCTGCCGCAGGAACAGCAGCACTGACATCACCTGGGAGCTTGTTAGAAATGCAGAATGTCAGGCCCTAGCCCAGATGTGCTCAAGGAGAATTTGCATTTTAGCAAGAGGGAGAAATGGCACCCTGAAGTGTGACAAGCCTAAATACAGAAGCAGCATTCACTAGCCTATCTGCCCAGATCATGACAAAAATGATTTTATTCTGGAAATTTTCCAGAGCAGCTTTTAGACCAATCAACTCAATATAGCCACAGTTAAAGGTTGTTTTTTTTTTTTTTTTTAAGATTTTATTTATTTATTCATGATAGAGAGTGCGAGGCAGAGACACAGGCAGAGGGAGAAGCAGGGTCCTTGCAGGGAGCCCGACACGGGACTCGATTCCGAGACTCCAGGACTGCGCCCTGGGCCAAAGGCAGGTGCTAAACCGCTGAGCCACCCAGGGATACCCCACAGTTAAAGGTTTTAAACACATAATGAACATTTGCTTTTAGACAAGAGAACTTCTACTAAAATTTGCAAGATGCATTAATTGCAAATTATAGGTGCAAACATCCTATGATTTCATGTTTTTAAGACAAAAGACTAGCTCCTCCATTCCATATCCTATGGGAAGTTCATAAAAATTTCTGTGAATTCTTTGTAACACTATATGGATTTTGTTTACACCTCTCATAGTCCTGCCTTTGCTATTTTTCTGAGAAACTAAACTTTTTTAATTTTTTATTTATTTTTTTAAAAGATTTATTTACTGAGCACCCCCGGTGGCGCAGCGGTTTAGCGCCGCCTGCAGCCCGGGCTGTGATCCTGGAGACCCAGGATCGAGTCCCGCGTTGGGCTCCCTGCATGGAGCCCACTTCTCCCTCTGTCTGTGTCTCTGCCTCTCAGTCTCTCTCTCTGAATAAATAAATTAAAAAAAAAAGCTTATTTAAAAAAATATTTATTTACTTATTCAGTTAGAGAGAGCGAGAGGCAGAGGCACAGGCAGAGGGAGAAACAGGCTCCATGCAGGAAGCCCGATGTGGGACTCGATCCCGGGTCTCCAGGATCACACCCCGGGCTGCAGGCGGTGCTAAACCGCTGCGCCACCAGGGCTGCCCTAAACTTTTTTTTAAAAAAGATTTTATTAGGGGATCCTTGGGTGTCTCAGCGTTTTGGTGCCTGCCTTTGGCCCAGGGTGCAATCCTGGAGTCCCAGGATCGAGTCCTACGTCGGGCTCCCAGCATGAAGCCTGCTTCTCCCTCCTCCTGTGTCTCTGCTTCTATCATAAATAAGCAAATAAATCTTAAAAAAAAAGATTTTATTATTTGAGAGAAAGAGAGCATATGCACAAGGAACAAAGCAGAGGGACAGACAGACTCCCCAGGGAATTCAGAGCCTCATATGGGGCTCAATCTCACCACTCCAAGATCACGACCTGAGCTGAAATCAAGAGTTGGACGCTTAGCCAACTAAGCCATGCAGGCACCCAGATTTCTCTTGATTTAACAAAATCACAGATGTCCAAAGACCTTGGGTGAGAGCAAGTGTTTCTGATGGTTTTGGGCAGACAGAGCAGTGACTATTATAATTATGTAAACAAGTTAACACTGAACATTAGACATCCCTTCAGAAAGACTCTGCTTAAGGACTGATATATTGGGACGCCTGGGTGGCTTAGTGGTTAAGTGCCTGCCTTCAGCCCAGGGCGTGATACTGGGATCCAGGATCGAATCCCACATCGGGCTCCCTGCATGGAGTCTGCTTCTTTCTCTGCCTATGTCTCTGCCTCTCTCTGTGTTTCTCATGAACAAATAAATAAAATCTTAAAAAAAAAAAAAGAATTGACATAGCTTAATGTTTCATTAAAAAAATTCTGCTACATGGTAAATAGTAAATAAACAAAAGACTAAAGTATCTTGCAGTGAATTTATGCTTAATTAAGAGTGCTACCATTACTTTCCTCAACCAAAGGATCTAAACATAGCTAACCACTCTCAGTAGTAAGATACTCCAACTATTTGGGGAATTTTTTTAAATTTTATTTTATTTATTCATTCACTAGAGAGAGAGAGAGAGAGAGAGAGAGAGAGAGAGAGAGGCAGAGACACAGGCAGAGGGAGAAGCAGGCTCCATGTAGGGAGCCTGATGTGGGACTCGATCCAGGGACTCCAGGATCATGCCCTGGGCCAAAGGCAGGCGCTCAACTACTGAGCCACTCAGGCGTCCCAGGGAATCAGTTATTTAATTACTCGATTTTAACAAAAGCTGCTTCCTTGCTAAATAGGTTCAGCCATTTCCTTGGCAGTATAAGGGAACAGCTATGCTGGTAGATTAGCCTTCTGAAAACCAAACAGTACCCCAAAACAAAACCTACTCAAAGCCTCCATTGCACACACATGCTAAGGGTTCTCAGCTCTGTACGTTAGAAACATCAGGGAAACCTTTAAAAAATGTTGATGTTTGGGTTCCATCCCAGAAAAATTAAATCTGAAAACTGGGGGGCTAAGGACAGGTATCCAAAGTTTTTAATATGCTCTCATGTAATTCTAATGTGCTCGAGAAATTCGAAGAAAAACTCCTCTGAAACAGAAATGCTACTTCATATTTTTATTTATATTCAATTAGCCAATATATAGTACATCATCAATTTCAGATGTAATGTTCAATAATTCATCAGTTGCATATAATACCCAGTGTTCATCACATCATGTGCCCTCTTCAATGCTACTTCATATTTTTCATGAAAGATCATGAAAATTAAAGAGCAAGTGTCAAAGCAGTGTGATCTCACTGGGATAGGGGACTGTTCTTACACTCTTAGAAAATGGTTGAAGATTGCCATCAAATTTTATTTTTTTAAAAAAGGTTTTATTTATTTATTCATGAGAGACAGAGAGAGAGAGAGAGAGAGAGAGAGAGGCAAAGACACCGGCAGAGGGAGAAGCAGGCTCCATGCAGGGAGCCTGATGTGAGACTTGATCCTGGGTCTCCAGGATCATGCCTTGGGCCGAAGGCGGTGCTAAACTGCTGAGCAACCCAGGCTGCCCTGTCATCAAATTTTAATTGGGCATTCCTGAGTAGTGGGATTTTGGATGAGGTATATTTCCTTCCTTTGCTTCCCTTTCCAATCTACCCGCAATGAGCGTGTATTGCTCGGAAAAAAGATAACCTCAATTAAAAATAAGGATGACTGTGGACTTTGTTTTCATTTAACAACAAACAAACAAAAGGCTGTGACAAGGATTAAAGAGAGCAAAAGCACAGCAGCCAAGATAAAGTCCAAGTTGGAAGCAGTAGGAAGCAGCTTTTCATTAACGTGAAATCAAGTTTAGTGACAAATTTGAAAGGCATTCCTGGAACAGAGAATTAAAAAAGCAACGAAATGACAAAACATAGAAGCATTAATCACAAAGAATTAGCTAATGAGTAGCTGTTTCTAAAGAAAACAAACAGAAGCAAGAAAACTGTCACCGAAATTCATTTATTCAAGAACTCTCCCCAAAGCAAAATAAACAAAGCATCTGGATTGAGATCAGAAGATTCACATATGCCAGGCAAAATTAACCAGGGACAGACACCATGGTCCAGTTTTAAAATTGTAAAGAAATAAACGATACAGAAGAACAAACTAACAACAACAAAAAAGGGAGTGATTGAGAGCCAGTTAGAAAAAGAACAGGGTAAAGAAAGCAAGAGAAAGGAGTTGGGAGAAACCCACAAGTTTAAAGTAGAAAAAGTCACTCAGAAGAATAAAATTCAAACTGGATTCAGTAAATGTCTGAGGTCAATGAGAAAAATGGTCCAGTTTTGATGAAAATGGATTATGATCCAGGAATTCTAGACAAGACTAAACATCTTTCAAGCAAGAAGGCAAAGAGAAGAATGGTCTGGAAAGAGGACCCCAACCATCTCCAATTTGACCTCAGTCTATACTTTTTTGTTTTTGTTTCTGTCTTTGATCAGGTCTTTATTTAAAATTAGCTGTCCAGGGCAGCCTGGGTGGCTCAGCGGTTTAGCGCCACCTTCAGCCAAGGGCCTGATCCTGGAGACCGGGGATTGAGTCCTGTGTTGGGCTCCCTGTATGGAGCCTGCTTCTCTCTCTGCCTGTGTCTCTGCCTCTCTGTCTCTCATGAATAAATAAACAAAATCTTTTTTAAAAAATTAGCTGTCCAAAATTATTTTTTATGGAATAAACAAATATAAATTTTTAGGCAGCAGGTTTCTTTTCTGTGGTGGGTTTCTTTTCTGCAGGTTTCTTGTCAGCTGCTGGTTTCTTGGTAGCTGCAGCCTTTTTTCCTACCAAAGATTTCTTCGGCTTTTTCACACCAACAGTCTTCTTTCCTTTCTTCCCTACCATGGGCTTCTTGCCTGGAACCCCCTTCTCATCTGATTTGGCTTCTGAGGCTGCTGCCACCTTATCCATCCGGAGTTTGATTCTTGGCCTGGTGAAGAATGGTGTTCCGGCGCATGGTCTTTGCATGTGGGTTTAGCTTCAACACGATTCTTAGGTTTTTCAGTGGATTCTTCTTCAGGACTCTACGATGAATCTTCTTGCATGGTGCTTGGAGGGCTTTTTGGATCTCTGGGCTTTTCAAGATTCTGCTAAGGTCTGTATTAAGCATCTTATGCATGGGAAGGTTGTAGTTACTCTTGAGGAAGGCAGCCTTATGCCAAGTACCATACAGATCATCTAACTTTCAGTCTGAATGCAGAAATGTCCCACATGCCCACCAGGAGCAAGTTTCAGAACGTTCAGTCTGCTTACATTAAGTAAAGTAATTCCAGGGATGTTTCTGAAGGCCTTGATGATACCATTGTCTTTACTGTAGATGATGCAGGGTCCCCTGGGCTGGATATGACGATGGTTTCTCATTTTGCCCTTGCCAGCTCTCATTCACTGAGAGGCATAGAGATCTTTTTGATATCATTCCAGGCTTTAAGTTAAGAAGCAAAACAGCCTCCTTGGTCTTCTTGTAGCCTTCAACTTTATCTTCAACCACCAAATAGAAGTTCAGGAACTTCCTTAATATGATGACCTTTAGACATGACCAGTGCTGGTAAGGCTGAGGCAGCCAGGCCAGAGCAGATGGCATATCGCTTTTGTGTTGTGTTTACTCTGCAGTGCCAATGGCGCCAGGTTTTGGTTGGTGCAAACATGCAGCCTCCACGACACATATTTCCAAAAGCACCCTGGCCAGAACGGTGAGTCCCACCGTCTCAAACTCCGGGAATTCGAGCCACAGCTCTGCCAGTACCCCAAGACTCAGCACTGGTTTGATGATCTGCTAATTCACTGACAGCATATGGCTGTCTGTTGTTTTTGGCACAAGTTGGTGTGAACAGAGTTCATGATATTGGGTTGAATGGGAGCCTTAAACACAGCAGGCAAAGTAACATTTTTGCCAGATGATTCCCCCTTTTCAGAGTACACAGATATTAACAGATGAGTACACGCCATCGCAGGGAGAGGAGAGGGCCACACTCCTCTCAACCCGGCGGCTCCTATAGGCCAGTCTATACTTTCTAATTAAATTCTTATTTCCTGCTTATCTCTTAACTTGGGTGAAAGACCTGGCCGGCAGAGCATCCTGTGGTGGGAAATGAAACTGCCCCCCTGAAGCACAGGGACTGCCAGGAGGCTAGCAAGACCCCACACACCTGACCTGTGCCGCTCACCTGCACAAACCCACTGACCTTTGTCCCACATTCTCCTTCTATGAACCCAGAAGTATTTTCAACACTTTAGAGACACTCCTTGAGATGTCAGTCTGCCCTCTTTTCCAGTGTTGGCCTCACTGAAATTAATTCCTTTCTTGTTTCACCACTGTCCCTCTGCCTTTGGATTTTGTCAACAGCCAGTATCTAGTTTGGAACCCCAAGAACCAGGGACTCTTGCACCCTTGGGCCCTGCGTAGTCTTGGAAAAATCAACTATTTGGATATTTCCCAACAAGGTTTAAGTTGCTCAAGAGACAGCTACAAGGTCAGTAAAGGTAATGGGCCCTCAGTATGTTGTCTACTCAATGCTCATTTTCTAAGATTACCACCTCCACCATGTGCTCATTCTCACTGCATTGATTACACAGAAATGTAAAAAAAAAAAAAAAAGAAAATGTGTGTGGGGTGGGCAGGTGCTGAAATGTACTCCCATCACCACCTCACTGTGCTTCTCTGGATTCAAAGTAACTAAACTTCAGAACCATCTGCTTTACATGTTAACTTACAATCATCCAAACCATCTTTGAGGACAGGTATTTCTGTTTTTAGAGAGAAATTTAATGACCTGTCCAAGATCCCAGAGCTAGCAAGCAGGGAGCAGACATCTGGATGCAGGTGGTCTCTTAATCCCTATAGTGAGAACTGTATCCTTAAAAAAGCTTAGTAACCTTACCAATAGATCTTGCAGTGCTATCTTCTCTGCAAATGAAGAAGAGCTACATACATGTGAGAATGTTTACTGACTACATTTGCAAACGGCATCATTTTTTCATCTTTAAAATATATCCTCTTCCTATCTGTTAAGATAGGAGAATTTTTTTTTTTAAAGAATTTTATTTTATTTTATTTATAATAGTCCCAGAGAGAGAGAGAGAGGCAGAGACACAGGCAGAGGGAGGAGAAGCAGGCTCCATGCACCGGGAGCCCGACGCGGGATTCAATCCCGGGTCTCCAGGATCGCGCCCTGGGCCAAAGGAAGGGGCCAAACCGCTGCGCCACCCAGGGATCCCAAGATAGGAGAATGTTAAGAGAATGATCTCAGTATTCTACTTAAATCATGTCAGAATTTTTAGTTTCTTTAGAAATGAGGTCTACTGTATAACTACAAACTAGAGTAAATACATTACCACTTTTCAGAAAATAATAAAGTTATGTCAAGCCACTTGTTACAGCTAATGTTCAACAATATAATCATTAATAATTGTGATTACCCACCTATGGTGTCTATCAGCAATAAAGGGGAGTAGTAGCCTTTGTTGCCTATTATCAGAAGCGTTCAGCTACTGTCCACCAAAACTGACTCCTTAATAAACATTTTTACATTAACTGTAATGCATACTTAGGATGCCTGCCTGGAATTTTAAAATAATTGCATTAAATTTCATAAGAAAATCAAGGTTCAAGGAATTAAGAATTTTTCACCTGAAACAGTTATTTAAGAAAAACGAAAACAAAAAAACCACCTTCATCAAGAAGTTGGAAGTTGGGGGTGCCTGGGTGATTCAGTGGTTGAATGTATGCCTTTGGCTCAGGCTGTGATCCTGGGGTTCTGGGATTGAGTCCCACATCAGGCTCCCTTTGGGGAGCCTGCTTCTCCCTCTATCTCTGCCCCTCTCTGTGCATCTCATGAATATATTAAAAAAAAAAAAAGAAGTTGGAAGTTGTTATAACTGAGTATCACGATTTTAGTTCAAGGATTGGTCACCAAACTTCCATTAATTAAAACGATTTTTTTGGAGTTAAAACAATTTGATTAATACTACCTTTACACAATATTCAGGACCTTATTTTTAAAAGATAGCAGTCAATTTCTCCACTACCAAGCAGCCTGCAGTTCTTGTTCTCAACATCTTAAAGCGCCAAATCAAATAATGTCAATCAGATTCCAAGGAGAGTCTAGATAAAATGTCACTTGGTTATGTCCTATTCTCTGGTAGTTGGACACATCAACTAAACAGCTCCAAGTGGGCTTCCTAGTGTCACAATGTCCAATCTTTCTTAATGCGGTGTCCAGAGAGATATTTTACATTTGCTTCAGTATGACTTCATAAAAAATAAGAGCTGAGAGGGCCACCTGGGTGGTTCAGTTTAGCTTTTCAGCTCAGGTCATCATCTCAGGCTCCCCGCTCAGCGAGGAATCAGTTTTCTCTCCCTCTTCCTTTGCCTCTCCCCCCACTTCTGCGTGCATGCTCACTCTCTCTCATAAATAAAATCTTTGGAAAAAAATAAAAAATGAGAGAAATGAGAGTTGATAAAAAATTTTCCTTCACATAAGACTCTTCGCATTCAATGTAAAATATTTTTTTCTCCATACCTTTTAAACAAGGATTCTAGGAAAAATTTAAGGTTTCATGTTATTTTTTTTTTTTAATTTTTTATTTATTTATGATAGTCACAGAGAGAGAGAGAGGCAGAGACATAGGCAGAGGGAGAAGCAGGCTCCATGCACCGGGAGCCTGATGTGGGATTCGATCCCGGGTCTCCAGGATCGCGCCCTGGGCCAAAGGCAAGCGCCAAACCACTGCGCCACCCAGGGATCCCTCATGTTATTTTTTTAAAAAGATTTTATTTATTCATGAGAGACAGAGAGAGAGAGAGAGAAGCAGAGACACAGGCAAAGGGAGAAGCAGGCTCCATGCAGGGAACGTAACTCAGGACTCGATCCTAGATCTCCAGGATCACGCCCTGGGCTGAAGGCGGTACTAAACCGCTTAGCTACCCGGGCTGCCCAAGGTTTCATGTTAATAATAAAGGTATAAGATGATAGATACTGGAGATTTATTTGAAATTGATTTAGATATGCCTGAAATATGAGATGCAATAACATTTTAATACAGTTGGAAATTCTAAAGAAATGCATTTTCTACTCAACAAATTTTAGTACCAAATTTACCAATAATATCACAAAATTGTTTGCATTGTTAAATGAGAATCAAAATTCAGTGAATTGATTTATATTGGTGGGAATCATGATAGATGGGGAATTCTATTATATTCCAAGATCCCTGGTGGATGCTTAAAACCACAGAAGTATTGAGCCCTGTGTACATTGTGTTTTTTCCTATATGCACATGCCTATGACAAAGTTTAATTTATAAATTAGACACAGTAAGAGATTAAGAACAATAATTATTAGTATTAATAATAGAATAAACTGTAATAAAGGTTATGTGAATATGGTCTCTCAAATTATTTTATTGTACTGTCATTACCCTCTTTCTGTTTTTGTTTTTTGTTTGTTTTAAAAGATTTTATTTATTTATTCATGAGAGACACAGAGAGGCAGAGACACAGGGAGAGGGAGAAGCAGACTCCATGCAGGGAGCCTGACATGGGACTCGATCCCAGGTCTCCAGGATCATGCCCTGGGCTGAAGGTGGCGCTAAACCCTGGGCCACCAGGGCTGCCCACCCTCTTTCCTCTTATAGGATCCTCATGAGATGATAAAATGCCCACATGATGAGATGAAGCGATATGAATGATGTAGGCATTGTGACAGTATCAGCTTACTATTGACCTTCTGACAATAGTGAGGAGAATCATCTGCTTCTAGACCTTGGCTGACTGTGGAGAGCAAAATTGCAGATAAGGGAGGACCTACTGTACCAAGCAGTGGAAATGTCCAGCTTGAGTGAGTGAAAATGGTACACAGGGGCTTTGAGTAAGCACACCATAGGAGGGGAAAAAACTGGGTTTGATAGAATTCCATATAGCATCACAAAAGTCCTCTTCTTTCTTAGAAGAAAATCTCATCCCTGGGAACGTATCCTAGTTAACACTACCTTCAGGAAGGGAAGCAAAGCTCCTATTGGAGTTATTATTTCTGCCTCCAATCAATCATAAAACCATAGGCAATAGATCTTATCCTAATCATGCCACTTCCCATAAGACTCAATTTATTTCTATCTACTCCTCTTTCCCTTTCTTTAAAACTGATTTTTTTTTTTTTTAAACAAAAAAACACTTGCCCTGATGGGAAAGGAAAATGTGACTAAAAAAGTTTGAACAAGGAAAAGCTAAAGCTTGCAAGGCACCATGTCCCTTTCCCATTTGGTTATTTCTTCCACACTTTTTTTTTTTTTTTTTAAAGTAGGCTCCATGCCCAGTGTGGAGCACAATAAGGGTCTTGAACTCATGATCCTGAGATAAGAATCGGACGCTTAAATGAGCTGCCCAGGCAGCCCAGGCCCTCTGTACTTTTAAAACTGTATTTCTAGGGAAATGCAAAGTATAGCTTACATCAATGTTCCATGGTTCTCTTTCCCACCTTCTTCATCAATAAAGCTGGCCAGTATCCAGATATTTGTAAAGACATAAATATTACCAAAGGTCCCACCTTGGTATACTTACCTAAATAATTAATGTGAAGTTTCTAATTAGAACAGAACACCACCCAGATTATAAAATTCTACAATTATTAGCAGGAACAAGCAAACAAACACCTAGATTAAACTGATAAATGCATATTCCATTATATTCTTAATGTATTAAATTGGTATTAAAAAGGTAGGAAAACCATTTATATTTATATTTTAATGTAGGATAATAAAAGTCAAATTACAGACAATCATTAAAGTTTTTTCTTTCTTTTTTTAAATCCTAGAGTACATATACCGAAAAAACAACAAGAAAATCATTTCAGGGACTTTTTTCTGAACAAATGACATCACAGTTTTTCCCATAATATGCAACTAAGCAGCTAAGTCTAATCTGTCATGTAGGACACCGAATAGTGACAGTCTCTCACATTTGCTACTTGTAATTCCTAAGTGGTCAATATTGAGTACTTTCACTTCTGGGTAAGAGAAAAAGCATTTTGGTCCATTAATTCACCTACTCGCTCCTGGAGGACATTAACCAACTCTGCTATAACAAAGACATGAGTGTCATCAATGTCTTGAATGATGAACTTCTTCCCTAAGGCATTTGATTCATCCAAGTACAGCAGGAACTGCTTCATGGCAGGGTCACTGCAGAGACAAACACAAGATAATGACACATTGTGTTATCAAATTATACCTAAGCAATTAGAATTGGGCATGCAGAATTTTTAGAATAACTCAAAAAGTTCTAAACTGTTAACTCAATCCGTCATTCCCTCTGTCTCAAGCATTAATGATTTGTAGACATAACTTCATTTTATTTATTTTTTTCATGACTTCATTTTAGAACTGTTCCTTTAGGTTTTAGAGAAAGAGGCCAATGAGATTTTAAAACAGTAATTTGTCACTGACAAGTGAACAAGTAATGTTCAGAGGTTTGTAGTTAATAGGGCTTAGAACCACACCTCGCTTAACTGATTTAAAAAATGAATTTCCTTACTTGCCCATGACCATTACATTTAAGAAGACAATAGATTTTTCACTATCTTGTCAGTGAAAAATTTAATTTACAAAACCAGTTAAACAGTCACTGTGATAAAGTAGGGTGTACAGCAAAAGTCAGATCTGAATTCAATCCCAGCTTTATCACTTGCGTGACATTACTATGTACTTAATCTCTAAAGCCTCAAAATGAGCCCACATAACTGTTATTAACAGTTTATTAATTAAAAGAGAATAATTAAGTTATTCTCCTTTAAATTAAAAGAGAATAATTCCAAAGATGGTGTTTGGCTTGCAGTAGGTTCTCAGTTTTTCTTCCTTCCTTAAAATTCTGAACTTCCTAAATTTGAACTCACTTAGAATCTTTTTTTAAAAAAATATTTATTCATGAGAGAGAGAGAGAGAGAGAGAGAGAGAGGGGCAGAGACACAGGTAGAGGGAGAAGCAGGCTCCATGCAGAGAGCCTGATGCGGGACTCAATCCCGGGACTCCAGGATCATGCCTTGGACCGAAGGCAGGTGCTAAACCACTGAGCCACCCAAGGATCCCCTCACTCAGAATCTTTAAAGGAAATCCTACCAAAATCTTCTTCAGGATACTGAGTTCAAAGAACAGATACAAATTCTATTTATTTGTGATTTTTAGTTTGGAATGAATAGAATAAGTCACAAGGAAAAGAGAGATCCAAATTCTAGGATTTACATGGGATGCCTGGGTGGGTCAGTTGGTTAAGTGTCCAACTCTTGATTTCAGGTCAGGTCATGATCTCAGGGTCCTGGAACCAAGCCCCGTGTTGGGCTTTGTGCTCAGTGTAGAGTCTGCTTAAGATTCTCTCTCCTTTTTCCTCTGCCCTCCCCCCAGAGCATGTGCACATGCTCTTGCTCTCTCTCAAATAAGCACATAAACCTAAAAAACCCAAACAAACCCCAAATTTATAGAACTTACAGAAACATATCTCTGCTGTAAAAACCCTGAATCACAACAAAGGACACTCTTTAGACCTAATGTACAATAATGTGTTTAGCAAAAGATGAATATAAAAATGTCAAGTTGCACAGTTTTTTTAAAATCTTAGAGAAAATGTAACTTCATAAAATCTTATGTTTCTTAAGGAATGACAACATCCATTACAAAGATGACTGAATTCAAAAGAGGTCAGTGTAATTACCTAAAAACATAAAAACAAGTTTTACTTCTTTCAAGTACAAACTAGGTATAAGTGAAGCTAACAAGGGTAAAGGATTTATTTCAATCAGTAAATGAGTATGTTCATGGCATATTAACTGTTAATAAAGTCAAGTCTTTCTGAAAATATGATTTTAATTATTTTCAGTAACTTATCATTCAATGATTTTCAAACAATTTACTATACTATAAAATGATGTGAATAAATAAATAAGCCTGCCCACATCAGAACTGACACATTTTAAAATTTAGTTTGTCATCTTACACTTAGGTTCAGAACACTTAGGTTATACTTGTTCACTTAGGTTTGGCAAAATTCAGTCATAGTCTATGGTTGCAGTATTAGAATGACCATTCTAATGTATATAATTGATTGGTTCAGAAGTAAATTTGATACTTAAAGCTTTATTCATTCATTCAATAAATATTTACTGAGCACCTGTCATATGCTAGGCACTACTCTGGTCCTAGGTATCCAGCAGTGAACAAAGTAATTCAGAATCCTGTTACAGAGCTTGCATTCTACTGGTAGCACACACACACACACACAGACACACAGACACAAACACACAGAGCAGGGAAGTAGGATGAAAAATGGCAGTGGTGAGAGTGATAGGATCTTGAAAGTCTGAACAGGGGAAGCAGGGAAAGCCATACTGAGCAGTGAGTGACATCTGAACAAACAGGAGGAGTTAGTAAGCAAGGCGGGTAGACTCAGGCAAGAACATTTTAGGCAGAGTGAATGGCAAGGCCATGGGGGGGGGTGGTGACTAGAGGGCATAGACGAGGGAAATGAGGTCAGAAAGTTAGTTACGGCTAGATCAGATTACATAGGGCCTCGGAGGTGATTTTAGCAAGTTTGGTTTTTACTGAATGACATGATTTAACTTATAAATTGACTTCAATTTTAAATATAAAGATCATACTGCCTGCAGGGTTAAGAGAAGACTGTAGGTATTGAAGGCAGGGGTAAAAACAGGGAGACAGATCAGAAGATGACTACAGTAACCCGGGTTAAGAGACGATAATAGTTTGGACCTATGTGGTAACAGTGAAATGATGAGAGGTGGCTGGATTCTAGATATACAAAGAATATAAAGCCAACATAATTTGCTGAGACTAGACTTCAGCTTGAAAGAGAATAATTAAGGAGACTCCCAACATTTTCAGTCAGAGCAAATGAAAAGGAAGTAAGAACAGGTTTGCTGGGAAGATCAAGAGTTGGGTTTAGGCATGTTACATTTGAGATGCCTACCGGCACCCAAGTGAAGAAAGTGAGTAAGAAGGTGGTTATACAATTCTGGATTTCATTAGCTAAGTCCAGACTGAAGAGAAAAAGTCAGTCCTCAAGCCCCGACAAGGGAGTGAATATAGCTACAGAGAAGAGACCAAGGACCAAGCACCAGTCTCAACAATATCAAAAGGTTAAGAAGAAAAGGACAAATCAGCAAAGTAGATTATAAAGCAGTGACCACTGAGGTAGAAAGAAAACCCTGAGTCCTGGAAGGTTAAGTGAATGTAGGACATTCAGGAAGAGGAAGCAATCCACTGTGTCAGGTACTGGGAACAGGTATAATAAGGATTGAGATCTAAGTGCCAAGGGGACTCACTTATGTGCTTTAAATTGGCATGTTGGTGTTTTTAAATTTTTTGCCATTTGCCTACTATCCTTGCTAATTTAACCATCTCTTGTAACACCTGCACAACATATCATTTATTTTCTTTAAATTGCCTTTAAATCTTGGGGATCCCTGGGTGGCTCAGCAGTTTAGCGCCTGCCTTCAGCCCAGGGCATGGTCCTGTAGTCCCAGGATTGAGTCCCGCATTGGGTTCCCTGCATGAAGCCTGCTTCTCCCTCTGCCTGTGTCTCTGCCTCTCTCTCTGTCTCTCATGAATAAATAAAATCTTAAAAAAAAAATTGCCTTTAAATCAACTTTTTAAGCTTAACCTGGTATGAATCACTAGTCATCCAGACATGTTTTTTTTTCCTCAAATAAACTGGTCATATAAAAACAATTTTTGTCTTCCCCCTCCCTTTTGTGTTCTACTACAAATCAGCTTGAACATCAGTGGCATTCCCCATACCTGGGGAAACACTACTAATGGACAAATGAGATACTTAAAAAGTAAGTGGTCAGTGAGAGACTGAATTTACTACTTCCATTATTAATCACCTCAATGACATTTTTTGAAAGAAAACATATCATTTTGAGACTGAATTCTCTAGCACGTATCTGAAATATAATTTATAATGATTCAAAAGGACAAAATTTAAGAGACTTTTGTTATGAAATATTAAGGTAACTAGAGTATTTTGCCTGAATACAGGGCTATTTATTCTACTTCCTCATGTAGAGAGTCTATGGGAGGAGAACCTGCTGGCAAGAAAAGAAAAACTAAACCAGGTACCCATAGACATACCTGAAGTTCTGAGATCAGGGCTAGTGAGTAAGAAAAACGTGTCTCTGACCTGGAGATATGAAGGGTAGATAGCAATCAACTCCTTCCTACATAACCTGAGTATAACTCCTGTAAAACATAATTCTAAAAAAGTATTATACCACAACGGCTCTACTAAGATGATGTAGTTAGCTGTAAAACTGATCATGGACTTCACTGGTCACCTGCATTATCTGTTCTGTCAGAATGATAATCTTGGCTCTGTCAACAGTAAATATCCTTCCTGATAATAATTAGCTAAGAGGTACAATTACTTAAAAAATCTTAAATTCTCCAAATTCTGTATGTCCTAAGAACAGAATGTTTTAGAAAACTGTTACTGAACATGAAATGGCTTTAAGTTTATTACCTTCTTATAAGCATTTTCCAAAGTGTTTTTGGAATAAGGGTATTGTCCAGCTTGAGATATAGGTACCTTTAATAGGGTCCAGCATACTGTAGGTGCTCAATAAGTATTTCAAATGACTAGGGTCTTAAGAGAAAGAAAGGGCCACCACAGGGGACACTGAGCTAACCAGAATAACAGTCCCAAGTTCCCAATATGACCTACAACAGGTTTATTGTTAAAAACAAAACAAAACACGATGCTAAAGTACTAGACTCAGCCTAAACCCCAAGCCCCAGCTCAGTCAACTTAAATATGTATATTACCTACTTCTATCCCTATTAAAGGATTTGCTGTTACAAAAATATTTGTTATTGCTAACCTGTGTCTATGATATTCTAAGCATATACATACATTCTTTTAAAAAAACTTAATACAATATTATGCTTAGTTTTGTGTTAGTTTACATCAGGCTTAGTAGCTTGGGCTCTGAAGCCAGAATACTATGGTTTAGAATCCCATCTTAGCAGCCTTGTAATCCTGAGCAATTAATTTCTGTGCCTTAATTTCTGTATCTATAAAATTGGGATAATAATACCTGTATCTCATAGGATTGTTGTGAGAACCGAATATTACCAAGTGCTTAGTATAGTATCCATAAATGCTCAGTGTCATTTCAGGAAGGCATTCAGCCTTTTTTATTTAATGTTGTATTACACAGTATCATTGCCCTATACTACTTAAAATGTTTTCAAGTATTTTAATTGCTACATTATTTGATTATAAAATATCACAATCAATGCTTTATTTTTTAGCTTTTAAAGTTATTTTAATTCCAGTTAACATATAGTATAATAGTTTCAGATGTACATTATAGTGATTCAACATTTCCATTTAATGGCTGGTGCTTATCACCACAAGTGTACTTCCTATCTCCATCACCATCAGTTTGTTCTCTATAATTAAGGGTCTATTTCCTGATTCGTCTTGCTTTTTTCCACTTGCTTATTTCTTAAATTTCACGAGTGAAGTCATACAGTATTTATCTTTCTCTGACTGAATTATTTTGCTTAGCATTATAGCCTCTAGCTCCAGCTTCTATACTTTATTAGCACATTCAATTACCAACATTTATTTAAGATTTGAGAGAGTGTACATGCATGCTAGCACATGCAGCAGGGAGGGACAGAGAGAGAATCAGAGAATCTCAAGCAGACTCCATGCTGAGCAGGGAACCCCAACAAAGCGGGGCTAGATCTCCCAACCCTGAGATGACAACCTGAGCTGATATCAAGAGTCAGATGATTAACCAACTGAGCCACCCAGATGCTCCTCAATCTCCTACATTTTTATCCACAGTTCTTTCTTTTTTTTTTAAATTTTTATTTATTTATGATAGTCACACAGAGAGAGAGAGAGAGAGAGAGAGAGAGGCAGAGACAGGCAGAGGGAGAAGCAGGCTCCATGCACCGGGAGCCCGACGTGGGATTTGATACTGGGTCTCCAGGATCGCATCCTGGGCCAAAGGCAGGCGCCAAACCACTGCGCCACCCAGGGATCCCTTTATCCACAGTTCTGATATTTCCTTAGGGTCATTTCTTTAGGATAAACTTCTAGAAATGGAATTATTGTGTTAAACCATATAAAAGCTCAAAAAACCTATTACGAATTGCTTTCTAGATCAGCTGCTGAGGACAGTACTTCTATTATTTATATCAATAGCTCGGTGAGAGCCCGTTCTTTAAAAACTAAGACTGGGCACCTGGGTGGCTCAGGCTATGATCCCAGGGTCCTGGAGTCGAGGCCATCATTGGGCTCCTTGCTCAGCAGGGAGTCTGCTTCTCCCTCTCCCTCTGCCTGCCACTCTCCGTGCTTGTGTTGTGCCAAATACATAAATAAAATCTTAAAAACAACTAAGACTGGAAGCCAATAGTCACTTCATTTAAAAGCTATTTTGATGTAACTAGCCAAAAAGGAAGTTTGGTGGACAAATCGTTTTCATACTGAAACTTGAATCCAAGTTATCAGAATCTACTCTTATATCCACTATTATCACTGTGGTAACAAGAGAAGCTCTAAAAGGAACATTAGTAACATAGGACTTAGACTGAGATTACATTCCTTGACTCAATTCTGTTGACAAAATTCATCTAGTAAACAAATATTTACTAAATATCTCCGGTATATATTTTAGGCACTGTTCTGAGTGGCCAGGAAACTTCAGTGAATATGGCCCTTCTGAGAAGCAGAGGCTCACAAGAGATAATATAAATGCTGTGAAAGAACAGAATAATGGTTAAGACTGGTTTCGCCTTAGTTATTTGCTTCTCATATACAATACCAGTTTAGATGCCAAGCCTAAAAGGGTAAGCTGGTCTAATACCACCTATTTCTCCAGATTCTTTGCTATTATGCTGTAAACTAGTTGGAATTTGCACCTCTGCAACAAATCTTCCTTATGGAAGCACTTGCCAAACCAGGTGTAATAACTGTCACACCTGGGGTCTGCTCGAGCACCTGCAATTTGTTGGGATATGCTACTTGCTTTGATATTGCTGCGCTTGGCTAAATTCGGGAAAAGGCTTAGTGTGAGGCTGGCAGTTGATAGTGGTGGATCCCAACAAAGAGGAAGTTTTCATCAATCTCATTTTGATATAAAAACACAAATTTATAAACAAAAGAACTTCAATTTAGCTTTAGATTTTGGTATTTGATAAAATAAGCCTTTGAGGAAAGCATCCTCTCCTATCCCAGTACCTTTTTTCCAATTCACCGATAGTTGGGCCTTAATGGCCATTAATATGATTTGCTTCTTTCTTATAGACTCCTAACCAGTTAAAAGGAACGGACAGACGCGGAATTTAAATATGGCAATAAGTGAAGGCATTCTAAGGCAGGTGTCAAATTAAGACTCCCCTCTTGAATGAGGCCATACACACCTGAGCAGTATTTTGCTGGCTGCCTGAAGAGAGTAAGTGGAACAGCACTATATATGCTATTATAGATGACCTTCGATGGTAAAAAGGCTGGAATTTGGAAAGAATCACTGGAATAATGGAAGTAGTTTTAGGAGATTGAGTGTTTTGCCTATAAACTCCAGACCTGTCAAATTCATACTCCAGTACACCTAAAGGCTCCACATAATCTATGGGGATTATGAATAAACAGATACTATATATATTACTAAGGAATCTTCTCTTTGGCATCAAATACAGACATGAAGGAAGCTGAAGGACTTTTCCAATTACCACCCCAACATGTACATCTGATTGTGAAGTACCCAACAGCCCTGACCATGTCCTTCATGAATCTGTTATTTCTTAGGGCTCAACTCTTTTTGGAAGATTTAATCTTTGGGAAGACAGTTATTCTTTTTTTTTTTTTTTTGACAGTTATTCTTTTGAAAAATTGTGCAAGCTACACTTTAGAATTCACCTTGAAGGAAAAAATTAAAGTTTCACAAGGATAGTGTCCATCTGCATAATAAAATTTTAGTGGTTCTAGTGCAAAACAATTCTCCAGAGGAAAACTGATGATCACACTTAAGCCAATTAAGTGCTTCTCAAACTTAAAATGTTTCTTAATAAGTTCCTTTGCATACACAATTCTAATTAGGAGATTTAGGGTGAAGTCTGAAAATTTACATTTCTAACAAGTTCCAGATGATACTGGTGCTGCTAGTCTGGGGGATTACATAGAAAAAGCAAAGTGATAGTGGGCCGTTAGAACCCAGGTAGAATTCAGAGGTTTGATTACATGATAGCAAACCAGACAGGCAGCTCAGCAAATTAGGAAACTAACACCTCAGCTCCTCTCACAAATCTGTACTCTGTCCTCAAGGCTACACTGAAAGCCTACTGCTGAGATTTTAATGAGTCTCCTACAGTTACGCTCTTTAAAATGCAGTCCACCCACGATAATTTTTCAAATTATAGACTTAACACAATCCCAATCATCATGCCAAAAGGATTCAGACAGACTAAATTATTCTAAGTTTATTCTTGAATAGACAACAATGACAAAGAATGCATATGGGACAGGATTAAGCAAAGTAGGAGAGTGAAGCAATGATAAAAAGAGGTATCATCTATCATGAGAGAAGGGAATAAATGGTGTGAAACAATTGTTCAACCAATAAACAAAAGTGAATTCAGATCTTTACCGAATATGCCCCTCCTCCCAATAGAGTCTAGATAAATGAAATGTAACGTCAACAAAAAAATACAAAAATCTTACAAGAGAGATTTATTAAATCCAGAGGTGAAGATCAAAGAGTCAGAAGAAACAAAAGGGGGAAAACTGATAGCTGACATTATGTATCCTTTGTGTTTAAAAAACAAAACAAAACAAAACAAAACAAAACAAAACGGGGACGCCTGGGTGGCTCAGCGGTTTAGTGCCTGTCTTCGGCCGAGGGTGTGATTCCAGGGTCCCAAGATCCAGTCCTGTATCGGGCTCACTGCATGGAGCCTGCTTCTCCCTCTGCCTGTGTCTCTGCCTTTCTCTCTGTCTCTCATAAATAAATAAAATCTTAAAAACAAAACAAAACCAAAAAAAGCATTCAAAGACCAGTGAGGAAAACGTTTCTATTAGTTCCAACAAAGTTTTAGGAAAAATAAAATAAAAAATTAGCCTACAAGGTTTTCAAAAGAAAACAGCACATGTGTTTAGAACTTAATGGGATCTGGATCCTGTCCCCTCACTTTCCCAAATGTTTTCCTCTAAGCAGTTTAGTCTTATCAACATACATTCTAGTCTCTCACTCTAAAACCAAAATAACAAGAATCAGAGACCCTTATTACATCCTTCCTCAGTTATCAACCAATTTCTCCACTCCATTGCTCAATTATTACAACAAAACTTCCCCAAAGAGTCTCCACTTCCTCACCTACTTTTTCCCTTTCCAAAATACTCCAATCTATCCTACCTCTCCACTAAAACAGCTCTCATAGCTGAAAAGCTCTTCAAAGGAAGGAAGGAAGAAATCGTTGACTACAAGTTTTTCATCCTATTCCACTTCTCATCATCACTGGACATGGCCCACTTACCTTCACGAAACCTTCCCTCTTAGCTTCCCTCCTATATCACTGGCTCTTTTCTTGTCTTTGTTGTGTCTCTATCCAAACATTAAATCTGCACTGCTCACTACTGGGCACTTGAAATGTGGCCGGCCTGTGGGATGGGCTGTAAAAGTGAACTCCACACTGGATTTTGAAGCTGTGGTATGAAAAAGGACTTAGCAGAATTTTGAAATCTTAGTACAAACTTTGAAGATTTAGAACGTGTTGAAATATCTTGGAAACACTGGGTTAAATAAAACATTAATATCAGGTGCTTCAATTAACTCTTAATGTGGCTACTAGAAGACTTAAGCCTACATACGTGGCTTACATTATATTTCTATAGGACAATGCTACTCTATTTTTTTCTTTAAAGATTTTATTTATTCATGAGAGACAGACATAGGCAGAGGGAGAAGCAGGCTCCCTGCACATCCCTGATGTGGTACTTGATCCAGGATCCTGGGATCATTACCTGAGTCGAAGGCAGATGCTCAACCACAGAGCCACCCAGTCGTCCCTGTTCCATTTTTTAAAAAAAGACTTTATTTATTTATTCATGAGAGACACAGAGAGGCAGAGGGAGAGAAGTAGGCTCCCCATGGGGAACCTGATGTGGGACTCGATCTCAGGACCCAGGGACCACGATGTGAACTGAAGGCAGACACTTAACCACTGAGCCACCCAGGTGCCCCACAGGACAATGCTGCTCTAAATGCCAGAAGTATCCTACAGTTTGGTTTTGCTCCTCCCACAGCCCTGCTATCAACAAGTAGAGACTGCGCAAGGACTGGTCCAATAATTCAGGTTTTCAGACTGTCTAACACAAAGTCCTACGTAGCTTGCTTTGAGAAATTCAATGCTGCCCATTAAGGTTTCTAGCTTCATTAAATGTGTGCCTAGTGTAAGCCTTCCATTAGCTCTTGATTTGCTTACTCTTTCAAGACTAGTTTGTGATGATGAAGACCTAGGCAGACTAAATTTTGAGTCACTGATTGGAGGACAATACCAGAGCTGCTCCCCTAAAGAGCGCTGATCTAAAAAAAAAAAAAATACACTGCTCCGGACCAACAGGTGTTGGAAATGTGTCAATTACATTAACTGGACTGAGACCTTGAAATCTGGTACCAGGAAGAAAGGTAGCAACAAAATCTCTCCCAGTTACTACATAAGAAAAATAAAGTTAAGAAAGCTAAAAGACTGGATTTATGGGATCCCTGGGTGGCGCAGCGGTTTGGCGCCTACCTTTGGCCCAGGGCGCGATCCTGGAGACCCGGGATGAATCCCACGTCCGGCTCCCAGTGCATGGAGCCTGCTTCTCCCTCTGCCTGTGTCTCTGCCTCTCTCTCTCTCTCTCTCTCTCTGTGTGTGTGTGTGTGTGTGTGTGACTATCATAAATAAATAAAAATTAAAAAAAAAAAGACTGGATTTATTTAGGTCTTGAAACAAAAATATGGATTTTAGATGAGGTACACATACATCAAGATTCAATACGGAGATTTAAATTGCATTAAGTATCAAAAACTACTAACCATTCTATCAGCACTCCTTTCAAGACGTTAACCATCTTTTTCCCAGTCTAGAAGGTGCAGCTGACCTTTAAACTGCAAATAAAAGAGGTAAGGTGACAATAAATTAAAAAAAAAAACACCCTTATACTTTGGAGATCTGCCTCTGAAAGGAGGCAAAGTTGTTAAATGTCAGATTAAACGTTTAAGTCTGTGAAAAACATCGGGCTGACATGAGGAAAACATAGATATTCTGATTTTTAAAATATCGGAATGTTAATGCAGAAATCTTCCCTCCAAAGGCCACCCATTAAAAAAAAATAATACTAAAAACAAATAAAAGCAAGCAGCCTATATCTCTACGCCCGCGTACCCAATCCAGCTCTGGAACAGGAGTCAGGAGATTTCCATTCCCACCCAGGATAATGATAAAAGATAAGATTCCGGGAGGCAGAAGTCACGTAACGGCAGCCGTGAAAGGTATGGCGAGGCCGAACATTTTCATCCCACTGATACGATAGAGCGAAGAGACCAAGCCGTCGCTTCGGGGCAAGAAATTAAAAAAAAAAAAAAAAAAAAAAAGAGAGAGAGAGAGAGAATCCAGGTCTCCAGCTCTTGTGTTTTTTACCTCGTAAACCAGGCTCCCCAGTGGTATGCCCTAGGAGGAAAATCTCCCTCGCAGCGGACGCAGCTTACCCCTTGAACTTCCACGCCGGGCGCGAGCCCGGGCCTCCAGGGAGGGGATGCACGAAGGACTGCGGGACGGCCCGCGGCCTCTGCAGGAAGGGCCCCGAGACGGCGCGGGATGCCGCCCTGTGCCCCAGCACCCGCAGGACAGGCTCCCGCGTCTCCTCCTCCCCTCCCCGCTTTCCTCCGGAGCGCTCGGCTTCCCCCGCACCCCACTTCCCGGCTCGCGGGGACAGCCGACACCACATACCTCTCTCCCCCACCGAAGCTGCAGCACGTCGGCCCGGTCAGGAGTCCCTGCGCCGGCTACGTCATCGGCCAGCGACGCGCTTGTGGGTGGGGCGCGCCGGCGGGAGGCGGGGCGCCAGTCGGGCCGAGGGGGCGGGGCGCGACGGGGGCGGGGTCACGTGCCGTCGGTAGCCGGCCCGGGGGCTCAGGCTGGAGCGGCGGCGGAGGGTGGGCTCCCTGCCGACTGGCGCGGCGCTGAGCCGCAGAGGGCTGGCCGAGGCCGCGTGCCGGCAGGTAGGAAGCGGAGTCCGGGCTCGCGGGGGCGGGCGAGGGCGAGGGCGTGGGCGAGGCGGGCACCCCCGCTGACCCGAGCGGCTCGCCACCTGCCGCGGGGCGGAGGGCCTCTCGGAGCGCCGGCCGCCCGCTCCTCCTCGGCCGCTGCCCAGCTCTGGTTTCTGTGTGAGGCCCGGAAATCACCTGCGGGGGTGAGCCCCGACTGCCCGGGCGCGGAAGGGTGATAAGGAGCAGGCGACAGTCTCATTCAGAAGGGAGCCTGCCCGACCACGGCGTCCAGCTCCCACCCGAAGGGATGCATAGATCGGGTGCTGATGGGTCTTTAAGCCGCGAACGGTCACGTTAAGACCCCACAGGGTTCCAGAATTAATCCTTTCCTCAGATTTTGATGTGTAGTCTAATAGGGCTCTCTGTTTAATTATTTTTTACTACTGGAGGTATGAGGTTATTGCTTAGGTTCCTTAGGTTAAATTGTATTTACCCAATTCAGCTAAGCGCTTCTGGTGCTTCTGCGATTTATGAACCCAGCTCTTACATTCATTTCCCGTTTTCTGGCCCTCATTTTTTCCCCCCCCTCTCTTTGGTTTCCGTATTATTGGTTCTGCGCTCGCCCTAGGTATGATTCATACAGAGTGTTGTGGTTTTTTTTTTTTATTTTTTAGAATTTTTTTTTTATTTTTAAAATTTTTCAAGTATGATTGACATAGAATGTAACGTTAGTTTCAGGTGTGTCATATAAATATTCAGCAATTCCATGCATTACCTATTGCTCCTCACTGTAAGTGTACTTTTTTTTAATTTTATTTATTTATGAGACAGAAAGAGAGAGAGAGAGAGAGAGAGGCAGAGACACAGGCAGAGGGAGAAGCAGGCTCCATGCAGGGAGCCCGACTGGGACTCGATCCTGGGTCTCCAGGATCACGCCCTGGGCTGAAGGCAGGCGCTAAACCGCTGAGCCACCCGGCCTGCCCTTTTTCCTTGTTTCTTAAATCCCCACACAGGAGGGAAATCTTAGAGTATTTATCTTTGACTGACTTATTTCACTTAACGTTACAATCTTTAGATCCGTCTGTATTTAAAATGGCAAGATTCCATTCCTATTTAAGGCTGAGTGATAGTCCATTGCATATGTAGATCGTGCTTGCTTTTCCATTCATCCATGGATACACACTTGGGCTGCTTCTGTATCTTGGCTATTGTAAATAATGCTGCAATAAACATAAGGGGTGCTTGTATCTTTTTGAATTAATGTTTTCATTTACTTTGGGTAAATAGCCAGTAGAGGAATTACTAGATTGTGTGGTAATTCTTTAATTTTTTGGGGAACTTCTATACTGGTTTCCACCGTGGCTGCACCAGCTTTCATTCCCACCAACAGTGCACGAGGGTTTCTTTTTTCCCACATCCTTGTCAGCACTTGTTATTTCCAAGTATCTCTTTCTTTTCTTTCTTTCATGCACTCTCCTCCTTGACCTTCTCAGTGACTTGTCACTCTTGTGCCCAGGTGCTGTCCTGAGGCCTACACATTAATCACCTGTGAGTAATCTAAGTACTTCCTCTTAAACTGAGCTAGTTCTTTCACCATGACTTCAAAACCTGCCTTCCTGTGTTTCTCTGAATTATCCAGATTTAAAATCCCCATCCATTTATTCAGCAAACATTTTTGTGCACCTGGTATGTGCCAGACACTGTTCTAGACACTGGGAATACAGTGATGAACAAGTAATTACAGTAGGGGGAGGAAGATCCCAAAATCAGTTAACAAGAAGGTAGATGGTGATGTAATAAAGAGTGATTAGAAAGGCTACTTTGTTTAAAGGGTGTCAGAATTGCCTTCAGAGCCCCCAGATTATATAACTTAGGTAGGCTCTGGGGAGGAACATGCAAAATAGGTGCAGTATTTATCTGGAAAAGTAAACTAACATAAATAGCTAAGAAAAGTTTAGACATACTGTATCAAAATATAAAACTACAGCATTCAAAACAGTGTGATAGTAATATGAGACAGAACAATGTAATAGAATAAACATCCCAGAAACATTACAAAAATGTGTGTGTATATGTGTAGGGATACATATACATGAATTGGTAAAGTAAGGGGAAAGAGCACAAATCATAGGAAAGGGAAGTATTACTCAATGGTGAAAAAATGACCTTAAGGAAGAGTTCATTGTTCTTTTTTTAAATTTTATTTTATTTATTCATGAGAGACACAGAGAGGCAGAGACACAGGCAGAGGGAGAAGCAGGCTCCCTGCAGGGAGCCGGATGTGGGACTGGATCCCAGGATCTTGGGATCACAACCCAAGCCAAAGGCAGACCCTCAACCACTAAGCCACTCACGCGCCCCCAGGAAGATTTCTGAATTAAAAAATAACATCTCTGTACCAGCAATAACTAGGAATTTTAATTTAAAAAGGTATTTGTAATAGTATTCAAAACTAAAGATATCTAGAAATAGATCAAACTAAAATTGTATAGTCCTCTAGGGAAGGAATTATAGTGTTCTATTGAAACATATAACAGAAGACCCAAGTAAATGAAGAGATACACCTTATTCATGGGTTGACTCAATATATAAAGGTGTCCATTTTCCTCCATTCTACAAATTCATCAGAATTCCAATTAAAATAGTACATAATTTTTCATGGATCTTGACATGCTGAACCTAAAATATATGGAAAGCCAAAGGACTAAGAATGGCTAAATCAACTTTATAAAAAAGATTAAATGAAGTCCCTTCTTCCCAGATATCAAAACTTAATATGAAGCCGTAATAATTAAGACTACTTAATTATTAATTACTATAGTATTGGTTCAGGGATAGAAAAGTGGTCAGATGGAATAGAATAGAAAGCCTAGAAACACACACAGATAAATATGGGAGCTTAGTATACCGTTGCTTAGTATACCATTAAGTGGTATTCTAAAACGGGAGGATGCACTAAATGTTCACTAAATGTTGAAATACATGGTATCCATATAGAATGAAGACTAAATTAGAGTCCTGTTACTGTCCATTCGCAACAGAAATTTCCAGATGGATTAAGGACTTCAGTGCAAAGGACATCTATATAATATTTAGAAAAATATAAGGGAGGCTATAGTTTACAGAAAAGGTTTTTTTCACATAGAATTTACCATTTTAGCCACTTTTAGGTGTATAGTTTGGTGGCATTTATGTTCTTATGTAACTGTCACTACTGTCTATTTCCAGAACTTTTTCATCTCTCTGGGAAGGATTTCGTAAGTTACAAAAAGCACACTGAGGATGCTATTGAATTATTCCAAATGAGAGATGATGGTGATTTGAACTAGAGGGGTAACCGTAAAGATGAAGAAAGGTAGGTGGATTAAGGATGTATTTAGATGTCAGAGAGCAGGGATTGTGCATGGTTGGGACAGGACCCTGGGATCATGACCTGAGCTGAAGGCAGGCGCTTAACTGACTGAGCTACTCAGGTGCCCTAATAGGTAGGCAGACCATAGATGGTGTGGCAGCAGCTCCATGATCACCAGGGACTTGGGCTCTTCTTTGTTGCTGTTCTGCCAGTGTAGAATGCTACCTCGTGGTTGAGATGGCTGCTTGAATTCCAACTGCCTCCTGCACATAGCAAGAAGGAAAGGGGAAAGGTACTCTTTTAAGGATACTTCGAAGAAGTTGCATGTGACATATCCACATATAGCCCATTAACTGGTTTTTGATCAGTGATCACACTTAACTAGAGGGAAAAATAGTTAATATAGTCTTTATTCAGCTATCTATACGCCCAGCTACAATTCAGGTGTTTTAGTAATAAGAACGAAGAGGAAATTGGATGTTTTGTTATAGTTTGTTTTTTTCTGCAACCAGGGCAATGAAGCTACCATTGTGAAAGCTCTGGTGACTTCCCTGTTGTTAAATTTAATGGAGTTTTTGAGTATTTGTTTCATTTGGTATTCATAATCTCCCCTTTCTTACTTTCTGTGTCCTCAGAATTTCTCCTGTTTTCCACTTAAAATTAGTATTTCACATTTAATGCAATCACAGTCATAATCCCGAAGGCTTTTTATTTTTTAATTTTTTTAGATTTATTTATTTATTTATTTATTTATTTATTTATTTATTTATTTATTTATTTATGATAGACATAGAGAGAGGCAGAGACACAGGAGGAGGGAGAAGCAGGCTTCATGCCGGGAGCCCAATGTGGGACTCGATCCTGGGACTCCAGGATCGCGCTCTGGGCCAAAGGCGGGCGCTAAACCTGCTGAGCCACCCAGGGATCCCCCCAAAGGCTTTTTAAAAATAGAAATTGACAAGCTGACTTTAAAATTATATGAAAGTACCAAAGACCTAGAATAGTCAGTCTTGAAAAGGAAGAACAAAACCAGAGAATTTGTACTATCTAGCGTAAAGATTTATTAAATAACTTTAATCAAGATGGTATGGTATTTACATAAGGATAAACAGAGATGAATGAAATGGAATAGAGTCCAGAGACATGCCCATACTTAGAGACAGTTGATTTTCATTTTTTTTTGTTTTTTAAATATTTTATTTATTTATTCATGAGAAACACACACACACACACACACACACACACAGAAGTAGACTCCATGCAGGAAGCTCGACGTGGGACTCAATCCTGGATCCCAGGATCACACCCTGGGCCGAAGGCAGACACCCAACTGCTAAGCCACCCAGGCGTCCTGACAGTTGATTTTCAAACAAGGCACAAGTCAATTGAGTGAGGAAAGTAAAATGTTTTCAACAAATAATGCTGAAACTATTGAATATCATGGGGGAGGGGGGGAACCAAACCTGTTTAACCCAATACACAAAAATTAATTTGAGATGGATCAAAGACCTAGAAGTAAAAGGTAAAACAAACTTCTAGGAGAATTTCTGTGATCTTGAGGTAGGCAGCAATATCTAAGACAGGACATAGAATGCAGTGGCAGTAGAAGAAAAGTTTGATAAAAGAGACATGAATATAAAACTTTCATCAGAAGGTATCTTTAAGAAAGTGAATAGACAAGTGACAGACTAGGAGAAGATATTTGTAGTGTATATGTATATTTATCTGATAAAGAATTTGTAGTGTATATGTACATTTATCTGATAAAGAATTTGATAAAGAGCTGATAACTCATTTATATTTTTTAAAAAGATTTTATTTATTCATGAGAGAGGCAGAGGTACAGGCAGAGGGAGAAGCAGGCTCACTGTGGGCACCCTGATGTGGGACTCGATCCCAGGACCCTAGGATCATGCCCTGTGTCAAAGGCAATCTGCTCAACCACTTAGCTACCCAGGTGCCCCTGATAACTCATACCAACGGTCCAAATTAAAAATGGCTAAAAGACTTGAACAGACACTTCATACAAAAATAAATGTAAATGGCTGACATGAATATGAAAAAGTGCTTGACATCATTTTCCGGGAATTCCAAATTAAAAACACGAGGAGATACTACCATGTACTCACTAAAATGGCTAAAACAAAAAAGGCTGACAGCATCAAGTATTGTTGAGGATGTGGAACAACTGGAACTCCCATACTCCCTCCTTATTGGTTGCAGTGTGAAATGGTACAATCATGTTGGAAAAATATCTGGCAGTGTCTTACAAAGTTAAACATATATCTGCCCTATGACCTAGCAGCTCCACTCCTAGGTACTTACCCAAAATAAATGAAAAACGAAAACCTCTATAAAAAGTGTCGTATCAGAACTCTCATAGTAGCTTACGGTAGGCGGAATACTGACCACTGCCTGAAGTTGTCCATGCCCAAATCCCTGGGACCTATGGATATGTTATGTTATGTGGCAAGAAAGGACTTTGCAGATAGCATTAAAGTTTTAGAACTTAAGTTAGGGAGATTATTTTAGATTATCTGAAAGAGCCTAATATAATCACATGGATCCTTAAAGTAGAATAGGAGAGCAGAAGAGCCAGAAGAAAAGGCAATGTGAAAAGGATGAACTGTTGCTGGTTCTGAGCTGTAGAAGGCTACCTGCAAAGACCAGAGGATGGCACCCAGAAAACAACTAGCAAGGAAACCAGGACCTCACTCTGACAGCTGCATGGAACAGAATTCTGCTAACACCCTGAAAGAGCCTGGAATTGAGTTCTTGCTCAGAGCTTTCAATAAGTAATGCAGCCCTGCTAACATCTTGGTTGCAGCCTTATGAGACTAAAAACAGAAACTCAATCTAAAATAGTGCCTAAAGCCAAATTCTTCCGTAGAAAAGCTGAGGAGAAGATAAAGGGTGTGTGTGTGGGGGGGGGGGGGGGCGCCTGTGTTCTAGTAGCTTGAAGCCACATAGGGGGAAGTTCATTAAATGCTAACAAGTGCTTTTCAAAAAATAAAAATAAAATAGTGACTTAGAATCTGCATTTTCATAATCTGATAATCCTAAAATGCATTTTTAGAAGGACTTTTTTATACACTATTCTTTAATAAATTCACCCCAACAAATACTTTCAATTAATGATATGTGCTAATGACTCAAATCTGTATAGCTTAGACCTATCTGCCGAACCCATATAATTTAGTGGACATCTTCTGTGAATATTGTAAAGGAACCTTACTCTTAGCATATGAAATTGGGGTTTATCCTTCCCAAATTAATTTCTGTTCTTGTATTTCCCTATATTGGTAAATGTTACCTGTATAACCCCTGTATACCCCAGTATTCCAAACCAGAAACTGAGAACTATAACCATCTCCCTGTTATTCATTATTCTCCACCTTTTTCAAGTGGTTATTAGAATCTGTTTTCTTAATAGTTTCTAAATCTGTTAGGTCATTTTTCTCAGAGCTGCTGCTTTATTTTATTTTATTTTTTAAGATTTTATTCACTCATGAGAGAGAGAGAGAGGCAGAGACAGAAGCAGGCTTCTCATGGGGAGCCTGATATGTGACTCGATCCCAGGACCCCAGGATCATGACCTGAGCCCAAAGGTAGATGCTCAACCACTGAGCCACACAGGCATCCCAGAGTGGCTGCTTTATTATTTTTTTAAGATTTATTTATGTATTTATGATAGAGAAAGAGAGAGGCAGAGACACAGGAGGAGGGAGAAGCAGGCTCCATGCTGGGAGCTCGACGTGGGACTCGATCCTAGGACTCCAGGATCGCACCCTGGGCCAAAGGTAGGCGCTAAACCGCTGAGCTACCCAGGGATCCCCGAGTGGCTGCTTTAAATCAAGTACACGTTTCTCCTTGATTATCATTAAAGGCGTCTCTATTAGTTTTTCGCCACTGCTGCTTTGGCTTTTCTCCAGACTATTCGCAGTCTTGTCAAGTTAAAAAATTTTTTTTTACCATGTTACTCCATTTCTTAAGGTTAATCCCCCAACAGCTTCCTATAATTCAAGGTAAACTTCAGACTCCTTAATTTAGCTATAAGGGACTTTAATGGTTTACTGCTATGTTAGTAATCAACAGAATGAGCTGACATAAAGTCAGAAAGGAGAAGACCTGAAAAACACTGTCAACCAACTTGATTTAGTAGACATTTGTATAACTTTCTGCCCCAAAACAACTGAATGTACATTCAAGTCCATATGAAACATTCACCAAGATAGACCATATTCTGTGCCATAGAACAAACCAAGTTTTAAAAGAATTGAAAATATAAAAAGCCTTTTCTCCAGCCACAGTGGAATTAAGCTAAAAATCAGAGATACCTGGAAGTAACCAAATATTTGGAAATTAGCACACTTCTAAATATTCTGTGGGTCAAAAAGGAAGTCAATATAATAATTGGGTCAACATATAGATTAATGAAACAATATATAGTAGTAGTCGTGTATACACATGGCCATTACACAATTATTTTTTGGCAAGGATGCAAAGGCAATTAAACGAGGAAATGATAGTCTTTTCAACAAATGATTCTGAAAAAATTGCATATTTATTTGTAAAAAAATTGCATATTTATTTGTAAAAAGAACAACTCTGGCCAATACTTTTCACCGTATATAAAAATTCACTTAGAATGGATTATATAAGTGTAAATGTAAAAACCTAAAACTATAAATCTTGTAAGGAAAGGTATAGGGGACTATCTTGGTGACCCTGAGTTAGGCAAGGATTTCTTTTGTGCAACAGCAAAAGCATTCATAAAGTAAAGATGGTTTAATTTGACTTTGTCAAAATTGAGAATTATTGCTTTCTAAAAACACAGTTAAGAGAATGAAAGGACAAGCCATAGACTGGAAGAAAATATTTGCAAATTGTATATCTAACAAAGATCTTTTTTTTTTTTTTAACAAAGATCTTTTATCCAGCATATATATACAGTATTCCCAAAACTCAATAAGAAAACACTTTTTTAAAATCTTTTTTTAAATATTTATTTATTTATTTATTTATTTATTTATTTATTTATTTATTTATTTATTTATGAGAGAGGGGCAAAGACACAGGAGGAGGGAAAAGCAGGCTCCATGCCAGGAGCCTGACGTGGGACTCGATCCCGGGACTCCAGGATCGCGCCCCGGACCAAAGGCAGGCGCTAAACCGCTGAGCCACCCAGGGATCCCCAGCAAACAATCTTATTAAAAACGGGCAAAAGATTTTAATATACTCTTCACTAAAGAATAGAGATGGCGGGGATCCCTGGGTGGCGCAGTGGTTTGGCGCCTGCCTTTGGCCCAGGGCGCGATCCTGGAGACCCGAGATCGAATCCCACATCGGGCTCCTGGTGCATGGAGCCTGCTTCTCCCTCTGCCTGTTTTCTGCCTCTCTCTCTCTCTGTGACTATCATAAATAAATAAAAAAAAAATTAAAAAAAAAGAATAGAGATGGCAGATACAAAATATGGAAAGAGCCAGGTGTCCATTGATGGATGGAGAAAGAAGATGTGATATATATAAAATTTTTTTTTAAGATTTATTTATTCAGAGAGAGAGAGAGAAAGGCAGAGACACAGGCAGAGGGAGAAGCAGGCTCCATGCAGGAAGCCCAATGTGGGACTCGATCCCTGGTCTCCAGGATCACACCCCAGGCTGCAGGAGGTGCCAAACCGCTGCGCCACTGGGGCTGCCCGTGTGTGTGTGTGTGTGTGTGTATACATATGTATACACACACACACACACTGAAATATCACTCAGCCATCAAAAAAGAATGAAATCTTGCCATTTGTAATGAGGTGGATGGAACTAGAGGTTATTATGCCAGTGAAATAAGTCAGAGAAAGACATACCAAATGATTTCACTAATTGTGGAATTTGAGAAACAAAACAAATGAACATAGGGGAAGGGAAAGAAAAATAAAATGAGATAAAAACAGGAAGGGAGGCAAACCATAAGAGACTTAACTATAGGAAACAAAATGAGGGTTGCTGGAGGGAAGTTGGTTGAGAAGATGGGGTAATTGGATGATGGGCATTAAGGAGAGCTCTTGATGTAATATGCAACTATGAATCAGGGGATCCCTGGGTGGCGCAGCGGTTTGGCGCCTGCCTTTGGCCCAGGGCGCGATCCTGGAGACCCGGGATCGAATCCCACGTCAGGCTCCCAGTGCATGGAGCCTGCTTCTCCCTCTGCCTGTGTCTCTGCCTCTCTCTCTCTCTCTCTCTCTCTCTCTATCATAAAAAAAAAAACATTAAAAAAATATGCAACTATGAATCACTAAATTCTACCCTGGAAACTAAATAATACACTAAATGTTAACTAAATTCAATTTAAATAATTTTTTTTAAAGTAAAAAGGGAAAAAATAAAGGTGACAGATAAACACATGAAAAGGTGTTAATATCATTGATCATTGATGAGATGCAAGTTAAATATATAATGAGCTATTACTACACACCTGTTAGAATGAATAAAATAAAAGCAACTGACCATATCAAGTATGAATCAAGTTACAGAACACCTGGAACTCCAATAATTTATTGGTGGAATACAGAATGGTACATCCGGTTTGGAAAAGTTTGGCAGTTTCTTATAAAGTTAAAATACATTTATGTTTGACTCACATCTAGATTATTATCCAAGTGAAATGAAAATTTATGTTCATACAAAAAAAAAAAAAACTATGCAAATGTTTATAGCTGAAACAACCCAAATATCCCTCAGCTGGGGAATGTATAAACAAACCAGTAATATCCATGTATGGAATAATACTAGCCAGTAAAAAGAATGAATTACTGATATAACAACACAGATAATTCTCAATTGCTTTTTGCTAAGTAAAGGAAATCAGACTTATAGGCTACGTCCTGTATGTTTCCATTTATATGACTTTCTTGCAAAGGTAAAACTAGGGTCAGGAAAACAAATCAGTGGTTTCCAAAACTGGTATCAAAGAGATTTGATAACAAAAGGGCACAAAAATGTTTGGATTGGTAAGAGTGTTTTTATATTTTGGTTTGATTACATTGTCAAAACTTTGAACATTTAACAGGGTATTATCATATCTAAATCACCTTAAAATGAAAAACAATGTGTATGAACAAAATTGTTACTTTTCCTCTGAAACTGAGAACAATTTTTAAGAGATACTGATTTAGACAATGAGGAATTATTGAAAGATTTGAAGCGAGGGAAAATGTGCTTAGATTTAAAAAATTACTTTTACTTCCAGGCAGAACCCTCTGCTTCTTTCACATACATGAAAACTTTAGTTAAAATGTAATAGGACTTGGAATTGTGAGAAGGAGGAGAAAAAGAAACTCAGAAGAAAGTCATAGCACTGAGGGAAGGTTGAAGAATTTACAGGATTATTAGAAACTGATGGAGAACTTAATTACTTGGACCTACCACGCATGTAGAGTTAAAGATGATACCGAAAGGCATATACCTTCAAGGAGTTAGGGATTAGAAGATTTCTTCCCATTAGACTATAGATATAGCATTGGAAACTTTTTACCAGGAACATGAAAGAGTGGAAATTGGAACTCTAAGTATACACCACTTATGTTTGTGGGGTTTGAATTGACACTGTCCTTATAATGCTGGGAATCCAAGTTGAGAAATCTGTAAATTAGTAATACCTTTTATATTTTGAGAAAATTTGAAAGTCTGCTATGGCTCAGAGCATATAGGACTCTTGTAGAAAATATTCCTACTGAAGATGACCTCTTAATCAAAGATTACAAAAAATTTAAGCAAACAGATTACCAAAAAGGATAACCAGCCCTAATTATTAGAAATAGTAGTTCCAACAGACAAACTTTATACTATGTTTAAAGTGTAAAGGAAGGTTTAGAAACCATATGTATCAGTTAGCTATTTATTGCATTTTAAACTACCCCAAAGCCAAATAGCTAAAACAACCTTTTTATTATTGCTTCCCAGTCAAAAGGTTAGAAATGAGGTTTGTAGGGTCAGCTAGGAGTGAATTAGTCTGGGATGGCCTCACATGCCTGGCAGTTGGTGCTTTCAGTTAGTATTGGTTGCTGGACTAATCGGGATATTGGGCAACATTTCTCTTATCATCCAGCAGACTAATGTGGGCACCTTCACATGGTGGTCATGGGTTCCCAAGAGCAGCAATAACGGAAGCCTCAATGCAAGTGCATCTCAGGTCTCTGCCTGCATCATTTTTCTACGATCTTATGGCCAAAGTCAGGTATAAGGCCAGTCCAGAGTCAGTATAGGAGTTTACTACCAAAAAACATGGAAATAGGAAAAGGAATAACTTGTGGCCACCTAAGAAACTCTGCCATACTGGAAGACTAAAACAGAATAGTGTGTCAAAAGAGCAGGCAAGTATGAAGGTGAGCCAACTAGAAATTTTAGAAATTAAAAAAGTTAGTGAAATAGTGAATAGAGTGAATGGCAGGCTAACTACAGCTAAAAAACACAATTCATGAATTGGAAGATAGATTTGGGGCTCTTTCTTAATCCATGTCAGAGAGAAAAAGGAAGAAAGTATGGAAGAAATTGAAGTTTAGAAAACAGAATAAGAAAGTCTAACATACATTTAATTGATCAGAAGGAAAAAATTGAATGGAGGACAAAGTGATAATTGTCATGAATATTGCAGAAATGAAGAAAATTACAAGTTCTTAAGATTGAAGGAACACACCAGATCTTGAGCAGGATGTATAAAAACAAACGCATACCCAGACATAAAAGTAGAAAAGTTTAAAAATATCAAAAATAGATTTTAAAACTACCAGATGGGGGTGCCTGGGTGGCTCAGTCAGTTAAGTGTCTGCTTTCAGCTCAGGTCGTGATCTCTGGGTCCTGGGATTGAGCCCCACCTCAGGCTCCCAGCTTAGTGGGGAGTTTGTCTCTCCCTCCTCTTCTGCCTCTCCCCCACTTACGTGTGTGCTCTCTTTCTCTCAAATGAATAAAGAAAATCTTCTTAAAAAAATTTAAAAACCCTTGCCAGGTGGAATATAATAATCATGATCACAATAAATAACATTTATTAAGCACTTAACTTGAAATAGGTACTATTCTATGTGCTTTACGTGTTTTAGCTCATATAATATAATAACCTTTTAAACTAGTCCTAAAGGAAAGTGAGACACAGAGGTTAATTAACTAGCCCATAATCCTATGTCTGGTTGTATTTTAAAATATACCCAGGATTTTGTTTTAATCATGTATTTTAAGATGGCAGAGGTGACTGCATTAAGAGAAGAGCTTATTATTATTTATAGTCCCCAAGAGGAGGGGCTACACCACACTATATAGGACCACATGGAGAAGGGTCAGGATTGGTCAGGGGTAAAATTGAGGGGAAACTGTGGGCCAGAGCCTTTGTTATGGTATTTGTGGGAAGGAATGGATGAGATAATAGGCAAACTGAACAAGTTTAGGATTGGATAGTTTGAATAATTTTGATAGGTTCTAGGCTACAAAGGTGATCCCTAGTTATTTGATACTTGGTCCTGCATTGATACAGGGCAGAGGGAATATTGACTTGGTGTGTGATAGGGAGGTGTTTGAGAGTAGACTATAATAGATTGGTTGGCTTGCATATGAAATATGTACTATAAGCAAGTTGTTTACAATTTCTAGAAATTAGCCAAATCTGGAAGAGGTAGTCATCTGGGTACTGAGGACCTCAAAATGTCAAAGTATTATAAAACATACAGTCAGTACAGGTTGTTAGGGGAGCTGAATTTGACACTAGGGAGCATGGTACTACAGAGAACATTTTTAACGTCTTTATTATTTTTGCCTATGAAGAAACAAAAATTAGGCTTGCAGTGGATTTCTCATGAGCAACAAGAAATACTAGATGAAATATCAGTGGAAATATTATTAACGTGCTGGAGGAAACCACCTGTTAATCTAGAATTCTAAACCCGGCTAACTATGTTTTAAGAAAGAGATTGAAATATAACATATTCAAGCACTGGGTGTTATTCTGTATGTTGGTAAATTGAACACCAATAAAAAATAAATTTATTAAAAAAAAGAAAAGAAATATAACATATTCAGACATGCTAAGATTGAAAGTGCTAACTACATGTAGGTTCTTTATGAAAGAACTACCAAAAGATATAACTTCATCATGAGTGATTTGAACCCAGAAGGAAGTTGTAGAGGTAAAAACCAATGGTAAGGAAAGAAATTGGCAAAAATGTTGGTAGATACTTAGACTGTTTTTAAAAACAACTCATTCGGAAGGATACAGCATTGCTTAAAGTTACACTTTATATAGCATGTTTAAAATGCAGTTATTTTCTTAAAAAATAGTATAGCTTTAAATCAGTTAAAGGATAGTAAAACTTGATCTATCCAACACACGATAAATGTAAGTGGGTTAATTTATTAAAAGACAATTTTGAAATTCAATATAAATGATACCAAAAGATTATAAGCATGATGGGGAAAATATGAGAGTTAAATGCTTGTTAAGGAAATACTGTTATTATATGAAATAGAATTTAAGGCAATAAATATTAATAACAAGGATGCATATATGATGATGAATCAGGTGGTTTGGTCCTAATCATGAATTTGCACATGCATAATGACATCTTTTCACATCATGACAAATGATAGTATTAATTTGACTCACCGATTGGGGAGTTCTGCAATAGAGTGTAAGATATATGAAGGCAAGGACATAGGTTTTCATGCTTATTGCTATGTCTCTAGTGCCTAGAACACTCCTGGTTCATAGGGACTTAGAGAAATAGTTGTTGAATGAATATATAATTTAAAGAAATATGGATACCTACAAGGGGAGGTTGACAAATGCACAAGCCACTATGAAGGTTGTTAAAAACCTCTCTCAGGTGCTGTGTAGATCATAGAGAAAGATTAGTAAGACTATGGAAACTTAACAACATAATTAACAAACTTGTTATAATGAATATAACTAAATTCTGCCATAAGTAAGAATAAGTTTGTGTGATACATTTATAGCTATTGATTATTACCAGGTAGCAAAACAAGTCTCCGCAATTCCAAAGAATATGAGCTACCTAATACAATAATAATAATAATAATAAATCTTTAGAAATTTCATATGTTTGGAAACTAAAAACAACCCTAAACAACCCATGAATTGGAGGCAGTCATGGTGGCAATATCAGGACTTGTGAAATTTAGGTAAAGCAAAATTTAAAGGTGAATTTATCATCTTAAATTCATTTATGAAAGATTAAGAAATGTCCCTAATATATTAGTTATGCATTATTTTAAAGAAGTTAAGAAAAGGACAGAATGAACCAAAAGAAAGAAAGAAAGAAAGAAAAAAGAAATAATGAAGAGTAGAAATAGAAAATAAAATAGAGATGATTCGCAAAACCAATAGATAATAAAAAGTTAATACATGTTTCAATTAATAAATTTCTACAAGATTGCTCAAAAGTTAAAAAAAAGCACAAATAAGCAATGTCAAGAACACAAAAAGTAGGCAATTTTAGGCATGAAAAACTAAAATAGCATAAACAATTTTATGCTAATGATTTTGAAAACTTTACCTATTTTCTTGAAAAATGGATATTATCAAGACAAATTCAAAAAGAGGAAAATCCAAATAAAACAGTTATAAACCAATGCTAAGTAAAATAAAAGTTTATTAAACAATTGAAACACTCATTGGATATTGGATGATATTTGTTTTGACATATGGTAGTTAATTTTTTAAGGAAATATAAGGTTAAGTTATTAGATATTTTGGATTTGCTTCAAGATAAAGGGGTGGGGTGGTGATGGAAAATGAATGTGGTTTTTGGTATAGCTTTCCCTGTTCAGTCCAGTAGCCACATGTAGCTATTTAAATTAAAAATAAATAAGACAGGGACACCTGAGTGGCTCAAGTGGTTGAGCTCAAGCGGTTGAGCCTTTGGCTCAGAAGTTCCAGGATCGCGTTCCGCATCGGGCTCCTGCATGGAGCCTGCTTCTCCCTCTGACTATGTCTCTGCTTCTCTCTGTGTCTCTCATGAATAAATAAATAAACATCTTAAAAAAAATAAGATAAAAATTTTAGTTCCTTAATCACACTCTGTATTTTCTCACTGGTAGTACAGATATAGGAAATATCTATCATATAGAAATTTATTTGGACAGAGCAGGTATAGATGAAACAATATTGGCCACGTGTTGATTTTTGAAGCTGATGGGATTCTCTTGATTTCTCTCTCTACATTTTATACATTTGTGTATGTATTTCCCATGAAAGGAAAAAGCACAAAGGAAAAATGTTTGACCCTTGTGAAGAAAATTACAAAAGACCTAAAAAAAAATTAAAGATGTAACTTTTCATGAATGGAGGGACTCCATATAAAATCAGTTCTTCCCAAATGAATCTGTAAATTCAATTCAGTTCCAATCAAAATCCAGTAACCGAGATAATCCTAAATAGAATGGGATGGGAATGCTCACTCTAGAAGCCTAAGGCTTATTTTAAAGATACTTATTTTAGGGATGCCTGGGTGACTCGGTGGTTGGGCATCTGCCTTTGGCTTAGGGTGTGATCCCGGGATCTGGGGTCGGGTCCTGAATCGGGCTCCTTGCGGGGAGCCTGCTTTTCCCTCTGTCTGTGTCTGTGCACCTCTCTCTCTTTCTCTCTCTCTCTCTCTCTCTCTCTGTGTCTCTCATGAATAAATAAATAAAATCTTTAAAAAAAAGGTACTTATTTTAATTCTTAAAGGAATTAGGAAAGGTGTTATTTCCCTGATAAAAGTTTAGACAAATAGATTAGTGGAGCAGAATTGTCCAGAAATCAACCCTAGGTAGATTAGACTTTAGTGTATGGAAGACTCTTTTCTAATCAGGGAGGAAGCCATGGTCTGGTATTAAAAATGGTCTTGGGATATTTGGTTTTAAGAATGTGACTATTTGATTTTAGACATTCTGGATTTTAGGTGTTTGTGGTACTTCAAAGCAGAAATATGCATTAGGGGGATCCCTGGATGGCTCAGCGGTTAAGCATCTGCCTTCAGCCCAGGGCGTAGTCCTGGAGTCCCAGGATTGAGTCCCATATCAGGCTCCCTGCATGGAGCCTGCTTCTCTCTCTGCCTATGTCTCTGCCTCTCTCTCTCTCATGAGTAAATAAATAAAATCTTTAAAAACAAAACAAAAGAAATATGCATTAGGCAGTTGAATATGTATGCACCTGCAGCTTAGCGACAGATCCGGATTAGTTATAGAAATTTGGGAATCACAAGCTTATGGTAGACCTTTGTGAGGAAAAAAAACTGAAATTACTCAGTGTAACATGAGAGAAAAAGGGGAAGCATAGATGGAAGCCCCTGGGACACTAGTACTTAAAGGCCAGGTGGAGACAGCAAAGCCACCTGCAGAACTCCGTAAGGACAAGGGCTCTGCTGTCTTATTCACATCTCAGGTTTACATCCTTGACAAATAATAAGTGCTCAGTAAATGTTTGTTGAATGAGTAATGGGATGGAGCAGCCAGAAATGTAAGAGTAAAACTAGAAGACAGGGAATCATAGAATCTAGAGAAGGAGAGAGAAATGAAATGCTTCAGAAAAAGCAAAATGATGACTGAAAAGTGGATGTAGGAACAAAGATGTCATTTACTGGTGACCTTAGGGAGCACCGTGTCAGTGCTAGAGAAGAACACTGGAGAAAGAATCTTAGGAAGGAAGGTGAGAGAAGAGGCACTTGGATCAAGAGAGGGTCCCCCAAACCCCCCATTAATTGGTTTTTTTGTTTTTGCTTTGAGAGGAGAACATTGGAAATCCAGTATTTAGGGAGGAGGAATAGAAAGAGCTGAAAGAAAGGGAGTGAGGATTAGGAAGAGAAAAGCAGTTACTTAATGGATCAAGATCCCTCTGGAAGTGAAAGAAAGGAGACCTAGAATAAGATTTCCCCTTGGAAAGGGAATGAGATCTTTTCCTCAGAAACTGGGAGACCAGTGCAGAAGATCCATTTGGAATGTGGAAAAGGCAGTAGATGAATTTAGATGAATATACATTTGTAGGCCAAGATGGATTTACCAGGAAGTTATGAATCTTATGCTTTAAGGTACCTTACTTGCATGGGCCTCTTTGAGTGCTGTGAGTTACTAGGGGTTATAATGTCCTGGGAGGAAAGGGAATCCCAGATCCAAAAACTTTTCTGTACAAGTGTATCTGACACTTGTCTAACAAAATCTCAGAAGAAAGATATAAAAATTTCTAAGATTCCAGTCATTTATTGTGATATTTTTTCACATCCTAAGTAACTTTCATTTTAGCACCTAATTTGGTATTTTTGTGTTTGTTTTTTTTTTTAAAAGCCCCCACCCCATTTGAATAAATGTTAAACCCCTCAATACCTGGATATATCCTTGCTTGTAGGTAAGGGGGCAGAAGGTGAAGCAGATCATAGTTTTAAGTTTCTCAGTCAAATAAGAGACAAGATCATTTGAAAGGATGGAGGTGGGGAGGAAACTTAGAAGCGTATATCGGTCATTTATAGCTGTCATTGTGGGATCAGGAGAGAACTGATTGAGAACAGCAGAAATGATTCTGAGAGCCCACTCCCAATTTATCTTTTTTTCTCCCTGAACCACTCCCCGCCCCCTCCCCTGTACCCCATTTTGGCTGTCAGTGTGTAAAAATAAAGAAAGCACATGTTTCAGGTTAGGGTTGCAGGCTACTAGAAAGAGGAGGGTTCTAGGGGTACCTGGGTGGTGTGCTCATTTGAAGCATCTGACTTTTGGTTTCTGCTCAGGGTCATGGGTTTGGGCCTGCATCAGGCTACATGCTCAATGTGGAGTCTGCTTGAGTTTCTCTCTCTCAATAAATAGATCTTAAAAAAAAAAAAAAAGGAGTTTAGTACTGTTGAGGAAGGAGGCAGAATGATGTGTGGGGAGGGAAGAATAGTCACAGGACTGGCTGCTCACTCCCAGACAAGTGAGGGATGGAAGGTTATTTGGGGCTGGAGAGCTGAGAAGTCATTAAGAACTCTGAGGAAATAGAGAGTAAGAAATAGAGCCTTTTTTTTTTTGAAAATTTATTTTTTAATTTTTTAAAAGATTTTATTTACTTATTTATTCATGAGAGAGAGAGAGAGAGAGGCAGAGACACAGGCAGAGGAAGAAGCAGGCTCCATGCAGGGAGCCCGACGTGGGACTCGATCCTGGGACTCCAGGATCATGCCCTGGGCCGAAAGCAGCTCTAAACCACTGAGCCACCCGGGGTTCCCCATACCAGTGAGAATGGTGAAAATAAACAAGAGAGCAAACAACAAATGTTGGAGAGGATGTAGAGAAAGGGGAACCCTCTTGCACTGTTGGTGGGAATGTGAACTGGTGCAGCCACTCTGGAAAACTGTGTGGAGGTTCCTCAAAGAGTTAAAAATCGAACTGCCCTACGACCCAGCAATTGCACTGCTGGGGATTTAACCCAAAGATACAGATGCAGTGAAACACCAGAACACCTGCACCCCAGTGTTTATAGCAGCAGTGTCCACAATCGCCAAACTGTGGAAGGAGCCTCAGGTGTCCATCGAAAGATGAATGGATAAAGAAGATGTGGTCTATGTATACAATGGAATATTCCTCAGCCATTAGAAATGACAAATACCCACCATTTGCCTTAAATGTGGATGGAACTGGAGGGTATTATGCTGAGTGAAATAAGTCAGTTGGAGAAGGATAAACATTATATGGTCTCATTCATTTGGGGACTATAAAATTTAGTGAATGGGAATAAAGGGGAAAGGAGAGAAAATGAGTGAAAATATCAGTGAGGGTGCCAAAACATGAGAGACACCTAACTCTGGGAAACGAAGAAGGGGTAGTGGAAAGAGAGGTGGGCGGGGGGTGGGGTGGGGTGACTGGTTGATGGGCACTGAGGGGGGTACTTGGCGGGATGAGCACCGGGTGTTATACTATATGTTGGCAAATTGAACTCCAGTAAGAATGAAGCTAGTTAAGAGCTGGCTTCAAGACATACTTAAAAAAAAAGAAAAAAAGAAAGAAATGGAGCCTTTTATTCTGGAGAGAGCTGCAAAGGTGATGTCATCTAGGAAACCCAGAAGGAAATTAGTTGAGGACCTATTTCCAGTAGATTTAGATTTATTTTCAGGATTTAGTAGGAAGGAAGCATACTACGGTGGTGGCGAGTGGGGGATGTTTAAGTTAACAATATGAAGCTTTTTAGGCCAGAGAAGTAATAGCAAAGAGTGTTTGTATAATGTTTTATAGTTAATTGCTTCTGTGGTGTCAGGATTGAAAGAAGCAATAGGTACTTTTGTTTTCCTTAAGTTGTCCTGTAGTAAAATGCAAATCTATAAACAAATTCAAAGTAGTTTACATTGGATTCTATCCTGGTTTCATGAACATCTACTTCATTGCAGTCCTCACCAGTATTCTTATGTCTCATGGATACCCATTAAACAAGTGAGAAATCGGGATCCCTGGGTGGCGCAGCGGTTTGGCGCCTGCCTTTGGCCCGGGGCGCGATCCTGGAGACCCGGGATCGAATCCCACGTCGGGCTCCCGGTGCATGGAGCCTGCTTCTCCCTCTGCCTGTCTCTGCCTCCCTCTCTCTCTCTCTCTCTGTGTGACTATCATGAATAAATAAATAAAATCTTTAAAAAAAAAAAAAAAAAGAGTAAACAAGTGAGAAATGAAGAAACAATGACCTTTAAAACAGTGACCTTTATAAATTTACCTCTTGCCTAAACCGGTTTGTTTAGTCACCAATTGATGCGCTGGAATTACAAGAAAAAACGTAAAAGCTTTTTATTTTGTGTTATCTCTCTCTCCTTTTTTTTTTTTTCTCTCTTCTTTTTAAGTAGGCACCACGCCCCATGTAGAGCCCAACGTGGAACTTGAACTCAACCGTGAGATCAAGACCTGAGCTGAGATCAAGAGTCGGGTGCTTAACTGACTGAGCCATCCAGGTGCCCCTATTTTGTGTTTTCTCCAGCATATTTTTTAATATATATATATATCTCATTAATTATACACACACACACACACACACACACACACACACACACACCCCAAGTAATTTCCCCTTTATCCATGTAAAGCTGCTAGGACTTTATATATGTTGAACCAAAAGATCTTTTCTCACATGAATCCCTCAATACGCTTTTCTTCTTTTCCTTTGTAGCAAAAGCAAAAGAAAATAAGTCTTATCCAAAGACAATCTGATATGATTCTAGAATACTGAGTTGTTCTAGAAACCATTGCATCATATTTCGATCATCTTTACTCAGTCAATGAAGTAGTTGAGCGACAGTTCTTCTCTGGTAGGATGCCAACAGTTAACAAAGATTTGAAACTTTGTTGGTTATCATCCTGAAGGGGCTAGAGGAGAAATACCTCCATGGGTTCTAAGTATGTCTTTCATTTTGAGCGCTTTTCATTTCTGTAGGGCCTTCAGTCATCAAAGGTAAATATAAATATCTATTTATCTCTATGCATATATATATTTTTAAAGATACTAAATTTTTTTTAATTCATATATTGACATTCTGGTTAATAATCGATGTCTTGGTTCCTAATAATTGTTCACAGTTGCACTTAGTTTGGAGAAGAATAACAAGATACTATTCTAACAAGATACTATTCTAATATGTTTTTTTTAAGGATGAAATTTTTTTAATGGAAAAGTTTTTTTCCTGGTCTTGAAAAATCTAACTCTTTAGATAATCCACTGTGATTGTGGCATGTTCTTATAGTCAAATGTTTTTAATTAGCTGTCAAGTTAAATTTGTTACAATTGTTCTAAATACATAGAATGTCCCTGGCCGCTTATTGTGTCATCTGCTGCAGAAGAATAGGAACCTCAACTCCTCCACTCAAAAGTATCACATACTGGAGAGATATCAGTGAGTACAGTTTAAACAGTATTTCTTAAAGAAACATTGATAGAATTATGGCCGAGTTTCCCACATGGCCCACAAAAACTTACTTAATCCATGATAAATTTCAGAATTGTTTCTGTCTTTTTTGTACTAATAGTGCACCCCAAATTTGTAGGCCCAGAGCCATGCATACCCCTGTTTTTGGGAATCTTGTCTTCTATATGTTTCCTGTCAGATTCAGGCTCATCCTTTTTTTTGTGTGTTTTTTTTAAGATTTTATTTATTTGAGAGAATAGAGAGAGTGTGCACAAGCAGGGGGAGCGGCAGGGAGAAGGAGAGGGAGAAGGGGAGGGAGCTTAGCTTGCTCCCGCTGAGCCGGGAGCCTGATGTGGGGCTTGATCCCAAGACCCCGGGATTAGGACCTGAGCTGAAGGCAGAAGGCTGACAGTTACCAACTGAGCCACCCAGGTGCCCTGAGGCTCATCCTTTCAAACTCAAATATCATTACATTCTCATTCATTATTAAGTTTCTGCAAAACAAGGTGCCAGGCACGTGTATTAGGTTCTGGGAATTCACCAATGGGCAAAGAAGATGTTGTGCTTGTCCTGTGGGAGGTTAGGATCTAGTGCTGATCTACTATCTTTACTTGTAAATATTTACCTTATTTATTCCTCACCTTAATTTGTAAAAGAGAAGATAATCATCTTTCATTCATTTGGCAAATTATTTATTTACTATCTACTATATGCCAGGTACTATTCTAGGCCCTGAGAATACAATGTGGATTACGACAGAGTCCCTGTTTTCATGGAGTTTCTGTTTGTTCTTTAAGATCTTTTTTTTAGGATAGATCCGTTTCATATAGAAAATTCTGTGATTTTGTGTTTTAAATATAAAAGAAGGGTTGGAACAAAGAAAGGAGCTTTTCTTCTCTCATCATTTGTAAAGAACAAAAATGTGAATTTAGGATAGGACAGAAGGCTGTGAGACTATATTCTGTTCCCAGGGCCCAGTGAAAAGGAAACATAACAAGTAGAGAAGGAAACAAGATGCTCCCAGGGCCCACAGGTTTGGGCCAGGGATGCAGGGAAGTCTAGGAAGCCACGTTAGAAGGAAAAACATCCCAGAGAAGTTGCAGTCACAAAGCCCTGTTGCAACTTCTGATCTCATCCCTGCAGACCTCCCAGAACTGTCCCCTTCCCAGTTCTGGAACCACTACTATGGTCTTGGAGTTTGGGAGGAATGTTCATCTCCCTTGCCTGATATATAGAGAGGTTGATCGAGTGAGTTCCTTATCCCTCTGTAGGGAGGATAAATGTGTTCTCAGTAGTCTAAGTCGAAACTCTGACAAAGGGCTACTTCTACACATCCAATAAGTTAAAGATTATATGGGTTTTGCAGGCAGGTAGCAGTATCTGATAATTATGGGGTAATGATTCCGTAAAGGTTGTCTTCAGTGCGTGTAATAGAAATTTAACTGCAGTGGTTTAAATTAGTAAAATTTTCATTTTTTCTTATGTAACAGGATGTCAAGATAGAGACAGTTTAAAGCAGGAACCACAGTTTAGCAATTCTTCTGTCTTCTTGCTACGTTATCTGTATTGTCCTCATGGTCACAAGATAGTCACTAAATCTCTAGACTTTAAGAAGGGAGAAAGGCCAAAAGCCATCTTACAAAGTTTTGTCTTTTTATTTGGGGAGGGACTACTACTTACAGGCTTTCATATATATCTGATGGGCTACAACTGTGTTGCACAGCCAGCCCTACCTGCAAGAGTCAGGAATTTGTGAATACTTTTAGATAGTAATTAGGTTGTGTTAATAAGGATTAAGGGCCTTACATATATTGAACAGCCAGCTAGCTGTGTCTTCCACTAGGAGGGTTTTTTTTTTTTTTTGATATTAAAAAAAAAAGAGTTTTCTAAGTTCCAAACAAAAAAAATGATAAGTAAACTCGTAGCATGTAACCAGTATTTTTAATGGGACTACATACATATGGTGCTTAACTACCAACTGTAACATAATTCCTTTGGAAGAGTCATTTTGTGTCCCTTCTTCAGAAACAGTATCATCCTAATAGTGATAGAATTCTTCCCATTCCCTTATTTAATTGGTTGTGAACTAGAAGGAGTCAGAAGGCAAGTTAGCTTCATGACTCTTGCATTCAGTGGAAGCACTGTAGGCCTGTCAACATCAGTGTTGCAGTAGCACTACAGTCTCTACTGATTTGTTGGGGATGACAGAGTAAGAGATACAAGAAGGGGAGAAGAGTAGGAAGTGAGAATGAGTGTGAAATACAGAATATATTTTTGTACCCAGTGCTTATTGGTTCGTTTGTCTGTGTCTAAGAATAGGAAGCCTTGTGTTGATAGTAATTAATCATATTCATAGAAAAATATTAGTAACTTTTTATCCAATTATATAATACAGGTAGAGACACTGTTGCCTATTTCCTGTCACATTTTAAAATTAAAACTTATCATACTGACCTTTTTTCTTTCTTTTTGAAGGAAATATAATAAAGTTTACTGGATCACTTATTTTAGGGTAAGTGTCAGCTATGAAATATTAATTGGCTTCTTTGTACTAATGGAAATCTCAGTGGAAGTGATTTTACGAGATGGGGTGGCAAATATGTATAAATTTTGGAATTAGACAAGTGAGTTAATCACTGGTTTTACCACTTCAGTGTTGTCTTGATTCAGTTACTTTACTGTCTGAGAAGTGTCTTATCTTGGATCCAAGGGTGCGATAGGGATTCTATCCACTGGGCACTGTTGGTCTGAGGATAGCACTTGACCTATACAGAGCAGGTGCTCACTAATTAGCTTTCACATACCCAAAATCACATCTTGTAGGTTCTAATGTGGATCAGAAAGGTAAAAATTAACAGTAGCCAAAATTATTTTTGAAAACCCTTTAAATGACCATAGAGATCTCATGAAAGAAAATTGAGGCTGACCAAGAAAACCAGTAGATTGATGTCTTCCATCTCATGCTCTTCAGAAGTGCATGCTTAATCAATGGAGTGACCGTCTTCCCTTATTTTTTAAAGGGGAGTGTATATGTTAATATGTGTCTAATACTATTCCACTGTGTTTGTTAATACTACTCTTTTTCACTATTATATGTATGAGATCATATATATATGTATATATATATACACACATACATATGTAACTCTTAGATGCTGAAATGATAAAGGAGATGCATTTGGCATTTTATACAAATGCATACACTTCTCCATGACACTAATGTAAGACAAAACATAGATGACTTTTCCCTTTGAATCATTCCAGGCAAAAGATATAGTTTTTTTTTTAAAGGATTTTTTTAAAGACCTTTATTTATTTATTCATGAGAGACACAGAGAGAGAGAGAGAGAGAGAGAGGCAGAGACACAGGCAGAGGGAGAAGCAGGCTCCAGGCAGGGAGCCCGACATGGGACTCCATCCCGGGTCTCCAGGATCACGCCCTGGGCTGAAGGCGGTGCTAAACCGCCGTGCCACCTGGGCTGCCCTCCAGGCAAAAGATATAGTAATGTATTTTGTCTATTTCATGATTATAGTCAGGAATGTAATGAAAGTTAATAACATGATTTCTAGTAAAGAATTTTGCCTTTCATGGAAAGCACAGTAAAAATATTGAATGCATTTGCTCTTTTGGGGTGCTCAGATAGTTCTCCGAGAAAGGAGAGGATTCTTGAGAGCCTTCTGTTGTGGTGCTGGCCAGTGTCTGCCTCTTCTGTCTTACGTACTTTAACTTTAGAGTGTAAGTCAAAGGTCAGGAGAATGCTTAGTATAACTGATGTTACTAAGCCCTGAATCCAGACACTGCAGCTTTTGTGTCTGGATTTAGGGAATATGTAGGTCAGTCTGACAAGGAAAAAAAACCTCTTCACTTTGAGTGCATAACAAAGAATGTTGTATTTCACATCTAAAAATTAACTTTAGGCATAGCTTTTAGGAGATGGAAGTACCTATTGGCTAAACTTTGTAGAAAACAGTTTGGCAGTATCTAATAAAGTTGCATAGTATGTATACTGCCCAACAGTCTAATTCTCCTTCTAGCTGAGAATCCTAGAGGAACATACATATGTACAGTGTAATTGTATAAGATGTGTAACAGGATTGTTTGTGATGGATTTAAACTAGCAATTCCCTAAATGCCCATCTATGGTAGAAGGTAGGTTGTGGTATATCCATCAATTGCTGAGTCACATACCATATAGAAATATAAATGTGTGAACCACTGATAACGTGTAACACTGTAAATGAATCTCACAAACAAGAGGCTGAGCAAAGAATATTTACAGTGTGATTCCATTCTGATGAAATCCAGAGACAGACAAAACTAAACTCTGTTGTTGCATGTATAGATGGCAAACTAAAGAGAAACAAGGACATTATTGTAATAAAAGTCAAAGTAATAATTAGCTAAAGAGATGAGAGACTGGGTCAGGATCAGAAGGGACACACTGTGGGCTTCTGGGGTACTGATCTATGTTTGTCTAGGTATTCTAATTATTATTAATTAAAGGGAAAGTGTGCACACATTTATACATATGTATATAAATATGGTGTATGCTGTATGTACATTATGGTGTGTATATTATGTTTCCCAATAAGAAGAATGAAAAATTCCGTGACAAAAAGCTTAATAAGAAAGACTGGCTCAATCATTAGGGTATATGCTGAGCAGATTTGTGTTTGTTATGGGGTGCACATTGATAGTGTATATAAAACTTCTCATTCAAAAAACATTTCAGTGTTTACTAAGCACTTATTTTTCCCATCCTTTTTTGGAAAATGCTGCCTTTTAACCTTTTTTCACCATTTGTAGCAAATGTTAATTTCAATCTATAGGTTTAAGACCTCAACTGTTGTGCAGATTGAGCCATTCAGTTTATGTGATACTTGGTAATCTAAAGAGCTCCATAATCAATGTAATTCTGTTATTATGTCATGTAAAAAAAAAAAGTGGCTCTTGTGTTACTGTTAGATCATGTATTTATGATGATTTTTTGTTTCTTTTTCAGCGGTTCTTTATTTCTTACATATGAAATTCTGGCCCTGAAGAAGTCTTTGACATTAGATACTCAAGTAGTAGAAAGAGAAAAAATGAAGTCCTATATATATCTGCAAACAGTTTCTTTAGATAAAAGAGAAAATTATGGTAAGTTTATGGTAAAGTCATCCCACTTCTGTGAAAAATGGAAGCTAATTATTAAATTTTAAAATGAGTATTTAAAACATGATATTAACAAGGTAGGATCAGCTAATTTTAAGAGTCAACAAATCCTGTGAGAACCAAGTTCCTAAAGAATCATTGAAGACCAAACTTTGGACTTCCATATTTAATACAGTTTTGCGACTCTCCTGTAACCTAGTGATGTGAAGACTAGCTGACTATTTTAGTCTAAACTTAGAATTCCACACTTTAGTGGAGGTCAATTTAGAGGCTGGCCCTCAATTTGGCAAGTATAAAAACATGATTTTGTCACTTAGCGTAGACATATTTTTGCTTCAAGGTATTTATTCATGCCAACTAAAATCATGACATGGATTCATAAATCTGGATACCAATTTATTAACAGAGGGGAAAAAAATCTGTCATAGAGGCTGGAAAAACTGTCTTTACTAGTCGGAACATTCTTCTTCTCTGTGTTTAGGTCACAAGGTAACCTAATTAGTAACCAGACAGTTGCTTGATGAACATGAACTTTTAGAGCAGAGGCATATCTTTTCATCAAGGTATGGGTAGCGTGGTGAGTCACTACCTTTGACTTACAGCTGCCTGGTCCTACGTTGTTGGCCAAAATAACCTTGCCTTGTTACTACATTATGTTCTCTCAGTGGGACAGGTTCTACTCTTCCTTTTCTAATTTTTTTTTTTGCTCTTTCAGCTATTTCTTTTTATTTACAGTTTGTGTTCAATGCAAATCAATTCCATAACATGAGAAGTTACTATGAATCAAAGCATAAATACACAAACACAGTATACAATCCAAAACTGATGTACAGCATTCAGGGATGAAACAAAACGTAATGTTCATTCACACACACAGTAGCTTGAGATCTGTTGGATATTGTTGTTCTGGTGTAGTTTCCTAAAGATGGGAAAAATGACTTTGGTTATCAAGACTACTGTGGCCATATTAGATACTGGAACATCTAAGCATCAGTGTGTGACCATGCGAACAAAAGACCTTAGAGTGTCTATTTTTAAAAAGCTTTCTGTGCATCGAGGCAGTTGTGAAAAGATTTACTTTCCAGAATCAAGCCCACTTTAGGCTTAGGACCAGGTTCTAACTATCTAAAAATATTGACTAACAGAAAGTGTTCCAAATGTGGCTATTCTGATTCAGTTTTTTTTTTTTTTTAAAAATATTTACAGAAAAAGTATAAAAGTTTTTCCGAATTTAATGTAAGCAAGCTTCCAGTCTTCACTTCCCAAATTCTTGATTTATGATTTTTGGCTCCCGCACATATTTTGCCTTTTTTAATTTCAAGATTTGTCGATTTTACCTTCAAAACAGATCATTTTTTAAATTGTAAGAAGTACTCCACCTATGCAGAAATAAGCATTTTGAAATTAGGTGAAGTCAACATACTTCTACTCTTTGGAATCAGTTTAGCTAAATGAATCTGGCACCCTTGTTCAATAGGAATAAGTGATAAGTAAGCAAAATTTATTCGTTATGTTTCACAATCGGGGGTAGATTCCAATCCATCATTGCCCTGGCACATGTCAATTACTATATAAAAAATCAAATGCAATGTCAAACCCAAAGCCTCAGAGGAAAGAGTTCAGTTCCCAAGAAACAGTGATAGCTTAACAATGTAAAACTTTTATCTAGAGTACATAGGCATTAAATTAGTACTGCTGAAACAATGCATTGAGGATTTACAGTAACACCTGGAAGTTCCGTCTAATGTACTTATAAATAGAATCATGGAAGCTTTTTGTATTAACCGTTTTATGGCCTTAAAGATTTAATGAACCGAATGAAAACCGAATCTGTTCACATCCCATCTTTTACATCTCGGTAAGAGAAAATCTATTCTCATTTTCAAGGTAGAATTTTACATGTCCATACTTCTTAAGCCACATTTAAAGAAATTATCTCTTATCTAATCTTGGATGTTGTCTCTTCATCTTGTACATGAAACTCCAGTAGATTTAATAGACATTCATCATCTAGTCAAACCCTTCACATGTTCTTCAAACCAATCAAATTTGGGATCCTCAACATTTTTTTTTTTTTTTGGGATCCTCAACATTTTGTGTCAATAAAATAAGGTGTGGAATTAGCAGATTCAATGAAGACCTGTTTATTTTTCCTTGTCACACTGGATGTCTAGACGCCATTTGGATTGGGTTTAGAAGATGGGGAAGTATAGACGTTTCTTGGCCTGAGTCTTTTAACAGTAGAGATGTAGAAGGGAGAACGAGATCACGAAGAGACTGGCTGTTGACAGCAGAGCACCGCCAGTTAGTGTGGTGGTGGTATTTGCTGGATTTGGGGCAGTCGAGGTACTCTGGGAGGAGTTACTTGAAAGTGTTACAACAGTTGTTTGATTTGAATAAATCTGCGTGGGTAGGAGCAGTGCCAGGAGCAGCAGCCCCAGTCTGAACCTGGCCACCATCGCTCTGCCCATGTCCGCTCCGTCGGTGTCGGTGCGCGGCGCGTGTCCCTGGCTGTGGGGCGAGTGGAGGACGCGGGCTCGGGGCGGGTGCAGGCGAGGTGCTCTTCCTTTTCTAAAAACAGCTGTGTATATCACCATCTGTCCTATTTATATTTACTGTCTTACCTGATGTGTTACAATTTCAATTACACAGATAATTTTTATAGTTTACAATTTATCCATTTGGCAAAGCTTCATCTCCATAGTAGGGCATCTCCAAAGTTCAGTTTGAGAAGGGCTATTGTTGAGTGACAATTTCCTGAATGTAGCTAATTGTATGTTGCATATGAGGATTTTGTTAGTTTAACCTAGTGTTTTTGTTTTCGTTTAGTTTTTTACTTTTTTCCTGACTTGGAGAGCAATCTTATTTTGGGATCTAGAGCTCTGTGTTCACATAGTGGTTTTAATTGTTTTGATAGTGACACTAAAAGAAAAAAAATGCGATTTTATATTTTTTGAAAAAATTAGAGTTTCTACATTTTGTTCTCTAAAGTAGTGGAGGATAGCATTAAGAGTATATACTTGGTTTTATCTAAATTTGTAATCATTTTAGGAATCACCTACCAGGCAAGAAAAGAGCTTCACAAAGCAGTAAGAAAACTATTGGCAACATCAGCCAAGATACTGCGGGGCCCATTTGCTGGTATGTGTCAAATATTTAACGTAGAATCTTTATCAATAATCTGAAAGTCATTTCATGATCAGCTTCAGATCTTTTTTTCCCATTTTTTATACTGCCATTTATTATAGCTATGGAAATTGAATGATATTCTCTTGGGCTATATTTAATTCTGGGGTGATTTTAATTTTGATATCTTGGACAATTTTAGTTTTCTTCCCTCACTTTATGGATGTATTGTTGCTAGATAGCTGTGAATAAATATTGAGACTAAATATACCCTTTTCTCTTGATGAGAGTGCTTTAAGATTTTAAATTTGTTAGAAAATCACTCCCATGCTTTCTTATGAGAATATCGCATCAATAATGTAGATTTTATAATAAAAAAAAATCAACAAGGTAGAGCTAGCTATGAAAGAGCTTACTTGATCGCTTTAAAAAGTTGACATCATGAAAAAGTAAGGTGAGAAAATTTTCAAGAATTAAAAGATACCAAAGAGACTTAATCAAATCCTGATTTTAAAGAACTACTCTGAAGGTATTTTTTGAACACTTGGAGAAATTTGAATATGAAGTTAGGCTTGATTTTAGATGATATTAGGAGATTTTCATTAGTATTCTTGGGTGTTATAATGGCATTGTGAGTATATAGGAGAATGCAGGCTTATTCTTAGGAGAGGCAGATATGTCTGCAACTTCCTTTCACGTGGTTTAGAAAAAAACATGTACATACAGATTAAGTAAATATGGAAAAATAATAAAATTTATTAAATAAAATATAAACATATAAATGTATTATTCTTTTAATTTTTCCATATGTTCGATATTTTTCATAGTAAAAAAATTTTTAGGGAAAAAGCAACAACAACAAAAAGGACCATGTTGTGAAAGCAGCATAGTACATAAAACAAAAGCATATAATAACATACGTAAAAAATATAGCAATATGACAGAACTAAGAACAAACCTGTCAGTCATTATCAATACCTGGAAATGGATTTCAGTCTCTTATTATAGAAACTGATAAATTACTATCTTAAATAAGTAGGAAGATAATATGTTGCTTCAACTATTCACACTGTTTATGATGTCTTGTTCTTTTTTCTTTTTGCAAAGACACCTTTAGTACAGTTGATGTAGAGGATCATGAATGTGCTGTGTGGTTGCTCCTGAGGAAGAGCCAGTCAGGTGATAGAGCAGCACGATTGCAGGCTGTGCAGGAAATGTCAGAGACCCATCACTGGCAAGGTAATGAGCCCCTCCAAGAATCTGCTGCACTGCCAGCTCACTTCTGATTTCTGATGTAAAGGGAAGGAAAGGAGGTGTCATGGAAGGAAAATAATTCAGGAAGTCTTAATATTAAAATTTTAAAAAGAAACTCCAGTGATATAGAAAGTAGAAAACCTGCTGGCCTGGTAGCCAGATGTGTTTGGTAAGAACAGGCTCAAAAGTGAGGAAGATATATTTGTGTAACTTGCTACCAGAATAGAGTTTTACTTGATTAGAGAAACTCTTGGTGCTGATAGTTATAGCCTAATATTGTATTTTCATTTTCTTTTGGTTCCTATTTTACAAAATATATTGTAATTGCTTGCTGTACTGTATAGTGAGACTTGTTTTTACTTTGACAATCCACTTGGATATAACACTAATAATTAGTATTTGTGTGTATATTGTTTTTAAAGGAAGATTTAAAAAATTTAATTGTATTTAAAAATCGCAAGTTCTGCACTAAAAGTACATGAGCAAGAATTTAGATCTACTCTGATTACAGTACAGGGACTAAAGTATACTTTATTACTAAAGTCATCTTATAAAAAGGGGTGAATTAGAATATTTTCAGAGAAAAGTATCAGAATAAGATCTGTCTCCATACAAGTTGACTGGTGGCTATAATTATAAAAACATGTATGTATTATATAACCTTTAAGCTTGCTTACTGTGAGTGAAGATGAATAAAAATCCTTAAAAAAATCTACCTTCTGAAAAAAAAATTAAAAAAAAACTACCTTCTGGGTGCTGGGTGGCTCAGTTAAGTGTCTGCTTTCAGCCCAGGTCATGATCTCAGGGTCCTGGGATTGAGCCCCGCATCAGACTCTCTGCTCAGTGGAGAGTCTGCTTCTCCCTCTGCCCTTTCCTCCTGCTCATGTACCTGCTCACTCACTCTCTCTCAAAACAAACAAACAAACAAACAAACAAACAAACAAAAAAACTGCCTCCCAGGACTCCATTTTGGAGTTACTATATCAGAAAAATCAGAGTTAGAGCCCCGGCATGTAGATTTGGGCAAAGTTCCTCATTTGATCTTTTTTTAAAGATTTTGTTTATTCATGAGAGACAGAGAGGCAGAGACACAGGCAGAGGGAGAAGCAGGCCCCATACAGGTAGCCTGACGTGGGACTCGATCCCAGGTCTCTCGGATCATTCCCTGGGCTGAAGGCAGTGCTGAACTGCTGAGCCACCTGAGCTGCCCTCCCATTTTATCTTAAAGAACTCACTCAGGTTATGAACTGACATTATTAAAAATGATGTCTGCTTCAGTGGTTGCAGTTTTGTTTTCGATACATAGCTTAGTCTATTTGGGCTGCTATGACACAATACCATAGACTGGGTGGCTTATAAACAATAGAGATTTATTTCTTATAGTTCTATAGGCTAGGGATCCAAGATCATAGTGCCAGCAGACTTGGTGTCTTGTGAGGACCTGTTTCCTGGCTCATAGATGACTGGCTTTTCATTGTGTCCTCATGTAGCAGAGGGGCCATGGGATCCTCTGGGTCTCTTTTATAAGGGCAGTAATCCCAGTCATGGGGGTTCCCAAAGGTTCCCACCTCCACATATCATGACATTGGGAATTAGGTTTCAACATATGAATCTGGTGGTGGGAGGGAGACACAGTCATTCAAAGCAATACGTAAAGGCTGGAATGGTTAAATTGTGAAGGCTAAAATAAAGTACCAGCATCTGGAACCTTAGATTATTCATGGACATCATGGGATGCAAAGTACTGCACTATACTAGGGACAGTAGATCTCAGTGCAACATTGGGTTTCTTGAGTAGTGATCAAAACAGTTTTTAAACACTAGAATTATTACAAAGAAAAGGAAAAGTTAAATTGGTTTTGACCTATCAATTTTTACATTTGAAGTTCAGTTCTTCAAAAAGGTTAATTGGAGCGAGATATGCCTACATATATGTTGAGGAGGATTGTAAATGCAGTTGTAATTGTGGAAATTTTGAATCGCAAACTTGTGGTTTAAAAATTAAATTGTTCATTTAATTCTTGAGATATCTGTAAGCTAATCTGGGCGCTGACAACATACTTTTACAATAGATTACCAGTATAGGATAATTGCTCAAGCCTGTGATCTGAGAACTCTTATTGGTTTGGCACGAAGCAAAGAGAGTGATCTTCGCTTTTTTCTCCCACCACCTCCTTTGCCATCCTTAAAAGAAGTAAGTAAATAAAAATAATCCAGTGAGTGAAAAATAGATTAATATATCATCTTCACTTTGGGTGCAAAGTAAATTTAGTTCAAAAAGCACTCTGTTGGTTACTTTTCACAATCTGGTAAACTACATGTTAACCTGAAATTGTAGTTTCTATGCAAAGATTTCTTGATTTATCAGGAGATGTTGTTTCTCTGGTGTTATTTTCCCCTTTGGGGCATAGGGAGTCTCTATACACCAGAGGGTAACTTCATAGCCAGTCAACATCGAAGAATTTTTCCCTTGTTCTAATATTTTTTTTCCCCTTGTTCTAATATTGATGTAGTTTTTCTCAACCTCAACACTACTGACATGTTGAGCCAGATAATTCTTTGTTGTTGAAGGTTGTTCTGTACATTATAGGGTGCTTAGCAGCATCTCTATTTCTGCTCACTGGATGCCAGTAGCATCCCTTCAGTCATAACAACCGAAACTGTCTCCAGATATTGCTGAGTGTTTTCTGGGATGCAGAAATGCCTGAGAGAGCTATTACATGTAGATATTAATGTGTCACTCTGCATAGGTTTTTATTAACCACTACACGTAGATATTAAAGTATTACTTCACATAGATGTTAATTACTAACCACTAATAGGTATTAGAGTATGCTTCTTAGGCACCTTTCCTAGAAAATGAAAATCTGAAAAATTGCAATGAATTATTGAAAAATAGAAAAGTGAATATGCTAGGTATAAATTATTAGAGAAAATCAGAAATTAATTCTGTATTTTAGAAGCAAGATTTATTTAGAAAGAGTGTAATCATTTTGAATCAGTAGCTAAACTTTGTAGTAGGGCTTTCAGAATGAGGTAGCAGACACAGAAGAATTGTAAATGCAGTTGTAATTGTGAAACAATTACAGAACTCAAAATTAAGTGAGTCTCACTATACCTGGGTGGACAACAGTTTTCAAGACCAAAAGTACTAATTTATCTCTGCCCTCTGTTTTGTCTTATTTTGTTTTAAAGGCTTTGGTTCTTTGGGTGGTTTTGTTGTAGTCATTTGTTGAGCTTAATTATGAATAATATCTTTTCCTTTTACTCCAGGATTCTTCCATTGAAGAAGAGCTCAGACAGTTGCTGGCTTCTTTACCTCAAACGGAGCTTGATGAGTGTATCCAGTATTTTACATCTTTGGCTCTGAGTGAAAGCAGTCAAAGTCTAGCTGCTCAGAAGGTTAGCTCGTTTATTCTTTCAGTAAATATTTTGGAGTGCCTGCCCACCCTTTCTAGGATATTGTGCCAGGGCCTAGCACTTAGAACCTTAGAATAGTCATCCTTCTGAGAACAGAATAAACATGTTGACTCTTGGTTGTGTTCCAGGCATTGTTACGGACTATGTGGAGAGAGGTAAGTAAACAGAGTCACAGAGAGCCCTCACTCTGCTTAAGAAGTCACGTTAGACACCATGGAGGTGACTCTGAAGTTACATCTTGAAGAATGAATAGATAGTAATTTACAAGGTTTTAAATATCAGCTATATGCTACTGATGCCTAAAGCGATGTCTCTGATCTTACATTCTAACCCAAGCTCTAGATCTGAATATTCAGCCTCCTATGTGGTGTCTCTGCTTAGATCGGTAATCGTTGTCCCAGACTCAGCATGTTGAGCCCACCTCTCCCTCTGCTAAGTTCTCCTTTAGTCTTTCCATCTGAGTAAATGGCACAGCATCTACCTACTTTCTTAAGCTAAAGGATAGGAATTCCTGTTGATTCCTTCCTTCCGCATTCAGCCAATCCACAGTTCCTGCAAACTGTCCCTTCAGATACAGCTTGAGTCTGTTTGCTTCACTGTCTGCACTGTAACCACTTCCCCAGCTGTCGTCATCTCTTTCTCATGCTGTCCTGTTCTTTCATCTTGGCTCTGTTCTTGCTGTCATTTAAAAAATAATTTTAAAGTCTCTTTCAGAGTCTTCTATTTCAGTTTATTGAGGTCTTAATTACTGTTTGGGGTGACATTGACTCTCAGATTGTGGGTTAACATGGGTGAAGTATTTTTACTGTGAGTTTGACTTTAGCCAAATGGATTGTTTTCTGTGGGAGTCCTGAGCACCTTGGATTGTAAATTGGTCCTTGCAGAGCAGTTTTTGTGTTTACTTCTGTTGGATACATCAGGAGTTTCACTCTTACTGGACTAGTTTGGTATTAATTCCCTAGTTTGGGATTTCTGTGTCACATAAGGAGTATAAATTCAGATGTAAAGTTTGTGTAGTGGCAAATGGTGTGCAAACAAGGAGACTGAGCACAGATCAGAAGGGCACAGTTCAGCATGCTCAGCTTACGTGCCATCTTGTCAGACCTCTCAAAGTGCTACTCAGGGTCCTTAACACCTTTGGAGTAAGACTCTCTTCACACATGAGGACCATCCTGATTGAGGAGTTTATGTTCTCTCCCCCTACATCCCCTTCTCCCACTGCTTTAGCTGTAGGCTGATTCACTAGTTGTAAGTAACTGGCATACATAGCAGAAGGCTTCATCTACATGGATCAGAGCACAGTGTCCTGAATGCAGCATCCGAAATTTACTCCAACTCCAGCCTGCCTGAGAGCAGTTACTGAAATCCATTATTTTTGCAGTATCATCTCAGCAAGTTTTTTGTCTTCATAAAATATCTGTCTCTAAGAGAAATTAAAACAAATTACTGTCACTATTACTACAACAACCATATAATCTACTCAGAGGAAAGTATTTTATCAGTAAAACAAATTATAGTAGCATATATTCTCTTGCCAATTTAATGATTTGTCTTTTTCTCATTTGAGCCAGGAGGGGACAAATTAACAACACATCAGTAGATAATGACTTCTCTACTATACTTTATATAATTTCCCCATTTGGTCCATGCGTTGAAATCTCTCCAGTGAATTGTCATCATAATTTTCTTTTTGATGCTCAGAATGCCACTGCCTGGCCCACTAGAGCTCTTTGTTTCAGCTGACCTTATTGTCACTTTTAATTCAGTCCCCAAGGTGGCTACAGAAAGCACCTTGTTTTCTGATGGTAAGATGTCCCTGGCCCTTCTTGAATCTTCCCACCTTCCAGCATGAATTGGTTGCTCCTCAAAGGTGACCTGGTACTTCTTAGTGGAGAATAGTATTAGAGTCCAGGACCGAGGCCTCAGGGGTACACTCTGTATTGTTCTACATGAAAATAGACCCCAGGGACCCTAGCAACCGAAGTAACAGAGCAGAGCAATTGTGTTTCTTAAATTTTTTTAAAAGTCATGATATTTCCAGTTAAACTAGTTTTCTTCTTTTAAAATTTTTTTTTAATTTTTATTTATTTATGATAGTCACACACAGAGAGAGAGAGAGGCAGAGACACAGGCAGAGGGAGAAGCAGGCTCCATGCACCAGGAGCCCGACGTGGGACTCGATCCCGGGTCTCCAGGATCGCGCCCTGGGCCAAAGGCAGGCGCCAAACCGCTGCGCCACCCAGGGATCCCAGTTTTCTTTTTTTAAAGTAACAGCTTTAAAAAAAATAAATAAAGTAACAGCTTTATTGAGCTACAATTCACATTTTATAAAATTTGCCATTTGAAAATGCATAATTTGGGCACCTGGGTGGCTCATTCGGTTAAGCATCTGCCTTCGGCTCAGGTCATGATCCTAGGGCCCTGGGATTGAGTCCCATATTGGGTTCCCTGTTCAGCAGGGAGTCTGCTTCTCCCTCTACCCATCTCCTCACTCATACTCTCTCTTTCAAATAAATAAAATCTTAAAAAAAAATTAAAAAATAAATATGTGTAATTTATTGGGTTTTTATATACTCAGAGAGTTGTGCAACCATCACCATTAATTCCAGAACATTTTTGTCATCCCCAAAAGAATCCCCATTAGCAGTCGCTCTGCTAATAAGCAGAACCCGAATAAGCAGTCGCTTATTCCCCCTGCCCCAGCCACTGGTGCCACTATTGTATTCCCATTCTCTATGAATTAGCCTGTTCTGGATATTTCACATAAAGGGTACCATCTAATATGTTAGTAATATGTTACCTTTTGTGTCTGACTTTTGAAGGTTCATTCATGTTGTAGCATGTATTGGTACTTCTTTCCTTTTTATGGCCAGTAATATTCCAGTGTATGGATAGATGCCATTTTGTTTATCCATTCATCAGTTGATGGATATTTAGGTTGTTTCTACTTCTTGGCTATTATGAATAATATCACTGTGAATATCTGAGTACAAGTTTTTGTGTGGGTATATGGTTTTTTGTTGTTGTTGTTTTTTGTTTTTTTGTTTTTTTTTTTTTGGTATATGGTTTTAATTCTTTTGGATATGTACCTAGGAGTGGGTCATATGGTAACTCTGTGTTTAACTTTTTGAAGGGCTTCCAAAACATTTTCCACAGCAGCTGCACCATTTCACATTCCTACTAGCAACATATGAGGGTTTCAATTTCTCCACATACTTGCCAACACTTGTTACCCATCTTTTTTATTATGAGCCACCTCATTATGTGCGAAGTAACATCTTCATTCTGGTTTTGATTTGCATTTTTCCTAGTGACTAATGATGTTGAACACTCTTCTGTGTGCTTATTAGTTATTTATTTACCCTCTTTGAGAAATGTCTTCAAATCCTTTGCCCATTTTTTAATTGAGTTACTTGTCTTATTATTATTGTAAAAATTCTTTATATATTTTGGATATAAATTCCTTATCAGATAGATTATTTGCAAATATTTCTCCTATTGTGCAAGTTTTTTCACTTTTTGGATAGTGTCTTTTGTAGCACAGACATTTTTAATTGTGAAGTCCAGTGTATGCATTTTTTTCTTTTGTTGCTTGTGCTGCTGGTGTCCTGAAGACCATGCACCTGTCATTCTGAGTAATTTATCTATATCCTTCCCTTTTCACCTGAGAGCCAGAGAGTATAGCCTCACTTTCAGCAGGTCTTGTCCAACTTCTGATAGTTTCATCTTGGCCAGGACCAGATTGTTTATCAACAGAGGAGTGGGCACAGTGGGGCGGAAATGCCTCCCTGTTCTCTGCCATAGGCGTCCCACTGACTTCTGTATCCCCTGCTGTCACTCACTTACTTCTCTCCTTGTTCCAATGCCAGAGCTCCTGGCACCTGGCCTGATGTTTTTCTTTTTCAGCACAATAGATTTTCTTTTGCTTATTACTATTTAGTTGTCATCCCCCTAACTTTTATAGTGTTATATCATCTACAGCATTTTTTAACATTTTGCTAAGTCAAGTGAAAGAAAGTGGTTTGATAGACTATGCTACCTCTTTTTTGCCGAGAAGTCATGGCCTCAGCAGCTTAAAGAATATCATAGTCTACATGGACCCTGGGGGTTTGTGTGTGTGTGTGTGTGTGTGTGTGTGTGTGTACATGTATGTGTGTTCATAATTAACATATACTATGTGTGCATGTTTTAACATTTACTACCTTGGAGAGGCTGTGGGTTTCCTGCCACCTGAGATGCCCCCACACATCTCAGTTGGTTTATTTTTATTTTTTAAGATTTTATTTATTTGAGAGAGAGGGAAAAGGAGCAGGGGGAGGGGCAGAGGGAGAAGAAGCAGACTCCCCACTGAGCAGGAAGCTCAGCTCAGAACTCCATCCCAGGACCCTGAGATCATGACCTGAGCCAAAGGCAGATGCTTAACTGGACTGGACCACCCAGGTGCCCTCAGTTGGCTTATTTTAAACAAAATCTCCTAAACATAGTGATGTCTGAAAAAGTAATTCATATGACCTTTTAATTGCATTGACTTGACATTATTCCAATTCAGTATATTTAGGTATCATAGATCATGGTGGAAATGATGAAACTGATTCTGACTCAAAACATCTCCATTCTACTGGGCAGACCACATACACACATAGATCTATCCTTTAAGCAGAAATTTCAGAAGGAAATTGTTTCTGGTACTTAAAAAAAAATGAATGCTTTGTGTTTAATGAAGTACTTTTGATTTTTCAGTTGGAAGATTCTTTTTTCACCATGATTTGACTCCCTGTCCTCTGAACACTTTTTTTTAAAAAGATTTTATTTGTTTATTCATGAGAAACAGAGAGAGAGGAGAGAGAGAGAGAGGCAGAGACACAAGCAGAGGGAGAAGCAGGCTCCATGTAGGGAGCCTGACGTGGGACTCGATCCCGGAACTCCAGGACCATGCCCTGGGCCAAAGCCAGGCGCTAAACCACTGAGCCACCCAGGGATCCCCTGAACACTTTTTAAAAAGTTTTTTACTTAAATTCCAGTTAGTTAATATACAGTATAATATTAGTTTCAGGTGTAAAATACAGTGATTCAGCACTTCCATGCATCACCCAGTGCTCATTATGAGTGCACTCCTTAATCCCCATCACCTATTTCCTGCAACCCCACCCCCCACCTTCCCTATGGTAACCATCAGTGTGTGCTCTAGAATTAAGAGTCTGTTTCTTAGTTTATCTCTCTTTTTTTCTTTCCCTTTATTTCCTTTCTTAAATTCTATTTATGAGTGAGATCATATACTATTTGTCTTTCTCTGACTTATTTTGCTTAGCATTATACTCTCTAGCTCCATTTACATTGTTGCAAATGGCAAGATCTCATTTTTTTTTAAAGATTTTATTTATTCACGAAAGACACACAGAGAGAGGCAGAGACATAGGCAGAAGCAGGCTGCCTTTGGGGAGCCCAATGCAGGACTCAATCCCAGGACCCTGTGATTACAACCTGAGCTAAAGGCAGATGCTCAACCACTGAGCCACCCAGGTGCCCCGAGATCTCATCCTTTTGGAAGGCTGAATAATATTCCGTGTCTACAGTCCACATTTTTTTAATTAATCAGTTGATGGACACGTGAGCTGTCCTATAGTTTGGCTATTGTAGTTGAGGCTGCTGTAAACATTGAGGTACATATATCCCTTTGAATTAGTATTTTTGTATTCTTTGGGTAAATGCCTAGTGCAATTGCTAGATCATAGAATAGTTCTAGTTTTAACTTTTTGAGGAGCCACCTATATACTGTTCTCCAGAGTAGCTGCACCAGTTTGCATTCCCAGTAACAGTGCAGGAGGGTTTCCCTTTCTCTCCATCCTCTCCAACACCTGTTGTTTCTTGTGTTGTTGATTTTGGCCCCTTTGACAGGTGTGAGGTGATACCTCATTGTAGTTTTAAGTTACATTTCCCTGATGATGAGCGATATTGAGCATGTTTTCATGAATCTGTTGGCCATTTGTATGTATTCTTTGGAAAAATGTCTATTCATGTTTTTTGCCCATTTTAATTGGATTATTTCTTTTTTAGGTGTTGAGTTTCATAAGGCTTTATATATTTTGGATACTAGCCCTTTATTAGATATATCATTTGCAAATATCTTCTTCCATTTTGTAGGTTGCCTTTTAGTTTTGTTGATTGTTTCCTTTGCTGTGCAGAAGGTTTTTATTTTGATGAAGTCCCAATAGTTTATTTTTGCTTTTGTTTGCCTTGCCTCAGCAGACATATAGTAAGAAGTTGTTATGGCCAGTGTCAAAGAGTTACTGCCTGTGTTCTGCTTTAGAATTTTAGAATTTTAATGGTTTCATGTCTTACATTTAGTTCTTTTAATCTATTTTGAATTTATTTTTGTTTGTGGTATAAGAAACTAGCCTAGTTTCATTCTTTTGCATGTTGCTATCCCCAACACCATTTGTTGAAGAGACTCTTTCCCATTGGATATTCCTTTTTGCTTTATTGAAGATTAATGATTATATAGTTGTGGGTTCATTTCTGGGTTTTCTATTCTGATCCATTGATCTATGTATCTGTTTTTTGCGCCAGTACCATACTGTCTAGATCACTACAGCTTTATAATATAACTTGAAATCCAGAATTGTGTTCCCTCTGGCTTTGCTTTTCTTTTTCAAGGTTGCTTTGGCTACTTGAGGTCTTTTGTTATTCCATACAAATTTTAGGATTGTTTGTTCTAGCTCTGTGAGAAATGCTGTTGGTATTTTGATAGGGATTGCAGTAAGTGTGTAGATCACTTTGGGTAATATAGACATTTTAACAACATTTGTTCTTCTAATCCTTAAGCATGGAATGTCTTTTCATTTCTTTATGTCCTCTTCGTTAGTGTTTTATAGTTTTCAGAGTATAGGTCTTTCACCTCTTTAGTTAGGTTTATTCAGCAAGGAAGAAGTAGAACTTTCACTATTTGCAAATGACATGATATTCTATATGGAAAACCCAAAAGTCTCCACCAAAAAAATTGCTAGAACTGATACATGAATTCATTAAAGTTGCAGGATGCAAAATCAATGCATAAAAACGTCTGTTGCATTTCTATTCACAATAATAAAGTAGAAGAAAGAAAATTCAAGAGTCAATCCCATTTACAGTAATACTAAAACCAGTAAGATACCTGGGAATAAACCTAACCAAGGAGATGAATGCTTTAAAAAACAAACAAACAAAAAGGGGATCCCTGGGTGGTTCAGTGGTTGAGTGTCTGCCTTTGGCCCAGGGCGTGATCCTGGAGTCCCAGGATTGAGTCCCACATTGGGCTTCCTGCATGGAGCCTGCTTCTCCTTCTGCCTATGTCTCTGCCTCTCTCTCTGTGTCTTTCATGAATACATAGATAAAATCTTAAAAAAAAAACACAATAAAACAAAAAGTAGCACATCTTTAACATTAAAAAAGATATTTAACTTAGTTTCAGTTCTGAGGCCCCATCTCATCAGACCAATAAGCAACTCCATCTTAATTGTTCTCATCTCCCTACCCTCACCTCTTTTTCCCCCCTCCTGCTATTTAGTCAGGATTCTCAGATTACCAAGAAGTTGAGATTGAAGAGATAGGAGGGGTGTCCTTCTGGTTTTTAGAGATCTGCCAAAGCTGCCTTGTGACAGTCTCCGGGCACCATTTAAGAGGCAATATGCTGCTTCTCTACAAAACTACCTGCTCAGGAGGTTACTTAGCCTCAGCAGATAATCTACACAGCTGTTTGGTTTTAGAGCAGGGCTTTTTAACCTTTGTATACCATGGACCCCATTTGATATTTGGTAAAGTCTGTGAACTCATTTCTAGATGCATAAAACACAATATATAGGATTACAAAGGAAACCAATTATATTGAAATACTGTTATCAAAAATAATTTTTGTGGTATAATACATATAGTTCTTATTAATGCATTAAATAACAATACATTTAAAACAGGAAAGTTAGAGTTTCTTTTAAAATATTTTAACTTATTTTGAAATAATTTTAAACCTCAAGAATTGCAGAAGTAGTACACTTCCCTAAGATTCACCAGTTATTAAAATTTTGTCCCATTAGTTTTCTGATCCCCCTCTTACTCCCTGTCTCTATAGATATATTTTGTATGTCTCTTCACACACATTTACTATTTTCCTCCATGAACCATTTCAGAGTCGGATGTAGAAATGACATCCTATTAACTCTAAAGACTTAAGTGTGCATTTCCTGGCAACATGGACATTCTGAGCTATGACCACAGTATAGTTATCAAACTCAGAAAAGAAACATTGGTAGACTACTGTTATCTAATATAGACTCCATGTTTGAATTTTGCCAAGTATTCCAGTAATTCTTTTATGGCAGCTTATTGTTTTTGTTTGTTTGTTTAAAAAGATTTTGTTTATTCACAAGAGACACAGGCAAAGGGAGAAGCAGGCTCCATGCAGGGAGCCCGATGTGGGACTCAGTCCAGGGACCCCAAGATCACACCTTGGGCTGAAGGCAGCGCTAAACCGCTGAACCACCTGGGCTGCCCCGCTTACTGGTTTTTTTTGTGTGTGTGTGTGGGGGGGTTCTTTTGTTTTTTTGGAAATCTGATCCAGGTCTAGGAAGAAACATTGCATTTGATGGTCATTGCATTTGGTTTTATCTAGAACAATGCCTTTCTCAACCTTTATGTCATTAACGTTTTTGAAGAATACAGAATAGCAGTTTGCAGAATGTCTTTAGTTTAGTTTATCTCATGTATCCTCAGGATTAGATTCAGCTTTCGCATTTACCACATGAACACAAAATAGGTGATTTATGTCCTTCCGAGTGTGCTGTATCCAGAAGCACATGATGCCAGTTGGTCTCCTTATTGCTGATGCTAACTTGCCAGGTTTCTCTGTTTTGTTTTTTTTTTTAAAGATTTTATTTATTTATTTGACAGAGAGCACGCCCAAGGAGGGGGAGCAGCAGGGAGAGGGAGAAGTAGGCCCCTCAGACCAGGGAGCCCAATGTGGGACTTGATCCCAGGACCCCAGGATCATGACCTGTGCTGAAGGCAGATGCTTAACCCACGAAGCCACCCAGGTGCCCCTGTTTCTCTGCTTTAACATTAATATATGTTTTGTTTGTAATGATTATAGGATCTGAGGGGAGAGGGGATGTTTGAGACTGTTAGGCTGTCCTCTTCAAACTTTCAGCTGATAGTTTCAGTATCCTTCGAATGAATCGTGTCTGATAATGGTTATTCTTGGATTGTTGCAAAATGGTGATCTCTGACTCTCAACTCTGATACTCCCTCTTTACTTCGATGTACTGTTAAGGAAAAACTTTCCTTTTTCCTTCTTTCCTTCCTACCTGATCCATGGACTAGGGGCTCATGGATTATTATTTTATTCCCTAGATTATAACCAGTACTACTATTATTCATAGTGTCTTCAGATTTGGTGTGGGAACCCCTTCAGGTTGCCTCTCATGTGTTTTGGAGTTGTCTCCATTATTTTTTTGAGTACCTCCTTATTTTCTGGCATTAGAAAATGTTCTATGCTCATCTTAAACTTTCTCTGCTCCAGCTCTGGAGTCAGCTGAATCTTCAGGAAGCCCTGGTTCCTCCTAGGACCAGTGGTTGTTAGAAACCAACTTTTGGGTGTAAGCTTGCTCTTTGCTACTGGTGTTGCTTTTAGACCTTTTCAGTGGACAGTTGGGGAAAATTTCAGTTTTGTATGGATCAATTCAAAGTGTAAATGAGGCTTTTTAAAGAAATCAGTGTGAATGCTGTTGTGGCTTGGCTGAATAAGAGTGTTAAACTGAGGACTAGTCTGTCCATGTATGTGTCTCAAATAACTGCTGCTGAGTGGACACTGGATAGCAGTATCCAATTCTGGGCCACCAGTACCAGGATGTGCAGTGGGTCTTCAAAGGAATAATGATTCTAATGTTATTTTCAAAAAGCTGCAGCAAATGAGATGTGATAGGAAAATATCTGCACTTTGTATACTGATAGAGTTACATAGATTGCTACTATCACTATGGTTTATTGTCTGTGTTTATGATTGAACACAATGCAGAATTTCTGTTAGATGTCAGGAAGATAAAGACGTAACGTTTTCTCGTCAAGTATATGCTCTCTGTAACCTGAATTCTGTCTACCTCAGGCATTTAAAGATGACCCTGGATCGGCAATTCCTGTTTTAGAATGAACACTGTTTCTAAGCCCAGTTGGTTTGCACAAATTGCAGAGCTCTGAGGTTGTAAGTTTTTTATATAGAAATACCAGAGAGGGGATCCTTGGGTGGCGCAGAGGTTTGGCGCCTGCCTTTGGCCCAGGGCGCGATCCTGCAGACCCGGGATCGAATCCCACGTCGGGCTCCCAGTGCTTGGAGCCTGCTTCTCCCTCTGCCTGTGTCTCTGCCTCTCTCTCTCTCTCTCTCTCTGCGTGTGACTATCATAAAAAAAAAAAAAAAGAAATACCAGAGATTTACACAAATTTTAAAACAAAGGGACCTGCAATTAGAATCAGTATTGGGCAGCCCGGGTGGCTCAGCAGTTTAGCACCATCTTCAGCCCAGGGCATGTGATCCAGGAGACCCGGGATCAAGTCCCATGTCGAGCTCCCTGCATGGAGCCTGCTTCTCCCTCTGCCTGTGTCTCTGCCTCTCTCTCTCTCTCTCTCTCTCTCTCTCTCTCTCATGAAAAAATAAATAAAATCTTAAAAAAAAAAGTACCAAACTCTCTGTCCCCCCTGCTCCCCACCCACCCTGGCGTGATCTGCGTTCCCTCCTCTTGTTCCTTCTGTCATTGGGATAACTGGGTTAGAGAGAGCAAATTACTTTCTAGCTTTGTGAGTGACCCTTGGCCTGCCACCATCCCAGATGTTACCATCAAGATCATTCCTTCTTTGGTGTCAGGATCCAGCTTTCAGTCTCTATTACCATCTAGATGCTTCTAATCAGTTAGCTTGTCCCTAGTTTCTACCTTTCTTAAAGGACTTCAGGTGTCTGTGACCCTGCAGAACATTTGAAAATTTGAGATTGTGCTTTTTTTTTCATCTAACATGACAAGCTGCCTGGAGTCAAGGAAACAGTGGATGTAGTGCATTGAAATGATTTCCCATCACAAAGCTTTTGTGGTCTTGGCTTAAGGACAGTCCAGCTAAAATTCTGCCATTTTAGTATTATCATTTGCCCCTGTAGTTTCAGAGTCTCTGAAATCGCTTTTTTACCATTAGGGTCTGAAGTCCTTGCATCAAGACACTTCTAACACTGATCTGGATAAGCATAGCAATGATTGAGAGAAAGACACCAACTGACTTTGTTTAAGGATGGGAGATTTTTTTTAATGACAGAGGGTTTGGAAAACTACAAAGATGTTTACACAAAACAGGAAACTGTGAAGCTTGCTTTCACATGGTTGGACAGGTTTCCATGCTCCTGCAGTTCTCCATGATGCACAGCTGTGCATTGATTCTTTGTTGGAATGAACCCATTATTGTCATCTGCAAACTCCCCACACCTCCCCTCCCCTCGACTTTGGTTGTGAATAAATCTGCTCATCAGTGTAAGTAACAGAGAAAGCAAACAGCTTATTTCTAAGTGTTTCTAGAAGAGCAGATAATAATTTTCAGATGTCACATTCCTTAGCAGCCCTTGGCTTCAGCTTACCTGAATCTGTTTCTTCTCTGCTTTTCTGAGTATCCCCTCCCCCGTGCTCACTATGCTCCAGCCAAGCTCTCCATTCCTTGAACTTGCTAAGTATTTATCTACTCATGTTCCCTCTGCTTGGGATTCTCTGCTACTAACTTGTCATATAGCTGCCTCTTCATCCTTCAGCTCTCAGCTTGTCAACTCCTCATAGAGACCTTCCTCTTTATCTCAAATGTTTATTGCATTTATTTCCCTTTATGGCATTTATCCCATTGTGTAATTATGCTATATATTTATTTGTTTGATTACTTAATCTTCTCTCTTCAGTAGTCTATAATAATCTCCACAGTTCCAAATACAGCCTCCCACACAATATGTTCTCAATAAATATTTATGGAATAACGAATGAATGAATTATGACATTGTTACAAGAACCAGCTGCGCACAAACTTACACATACTAAGTAATAACTGGCATATTTCTATTATGAATTAAAGTATTTTTGTATCACAGACAAAAATGGAAGTAACTCTACAGATATTATTTAATTGGAGTCTAGGTTATATGGTAGGAAAATATCCATTAGGTACTAAGTAATTTGGCTGTTATAAACTTGTTGAGATGCATTTGAAAAATATCACATAAATCCACAGTAATGTTATGTCTCATTGAGTATCATAATAAAACATTTTTACATAAAATGCTTTGTTACACATATGATTAGTATATAATATGGATATAAATTCTTCAGTAACTTTATTAGTTGATTTTTTCTTTTATGCATTATTATTATTATTGCCTTTTAATTTTTACACCTTACCTTTATTACTGTTTTTAACATTATCATTCTTTCTTCCTTTTCCTCTGCATTTCTCTGAGCCTTAAGAAATTGTTTTTTAGTTGCACATATGGAATTTGATGCGTGGCGTTTCTTAAATTTTTACAAATTTATGTAATCTTGCTCTATCTTAATCTAGTGATAAAACAGTAAGCTATGTATATTTATTTTCATGTTACAAATTAGAATATGATCTATATGACTACACCATGAGTTCATACCTTTTATTCATTCCTTTTTGCTTGTGCTTTTTACTACCACACAATTTGCCAGTTCATAAATAGCTTAGAAGCTTTGCCAATGAGGTTGGATTTGGAACTGTATTCTTATATCCTACTTAGGAAATGATCAAGAAAAACACAAAATCCTAGGTAATTTTTTTCCTCCTTCCTTTTATTTTCTTGGAGCATTTAGCTTAGAAAGAGGTCAGATGATTTGAGGGTGTAAGGTAAGAGGGATTTGGGGAAGGTAGGTTGTGGCGGGAGATCTTTAAGAAAAGTTCCCCATCCCCCAGAGCCCACCAGTTCACTGTTTGCCCTTATCCCTACTAGGGGAGAGAGTGACTCTCAATGAGTTAGGCCCTTCCCAGCTAGCTAGCTAGCTAGCTAGCTAGCTAGCTAGCTATCTTTATTTATTTATTTATTTCCCAGCCCTCTATTTAAAGGGCATAAATGTTTAAGATCTAAGCATGTTTAAACTTGGAAAAACAGAATGTTACATCAGAGAGGATAGTATGAGTAAGAATTACAGAATGGCCAAACATTTTGAATGTTTACTAGGTTCATTGAACAATGGGTCCTGTAAGTTAACTCAAAATGCAGAAACTTTTGGATTGTATTTCCTATAGGAAACAGTGGGCTTTCTAGACACATTTTTGAAAAACATTACTTTGTAGTTGAGCTGTTTTACCAGCAGGTGGCCTGCATACACACAGTTGTGCCCCTCATTTAAATACAAAGTGCTTTAAAGTAGATACAATAATAAGTCTTCCCTCCATCCCTTTCATCTCCCCTACCCAGCACGCGCGGGCACACATACACACATACACACTCATGTAATTTTTCATATTCTTACACAAATGGTAGCATACAACACATTCTTCTGCCCCTTTTTCTCACTTAAGGGTTCATCTTGGAGATTCATGTATATCAAAATATGAGGAGACTCAAAGATTTTATGTTCATAGAGCATTCCATTGTACAGTGGTCCCATCATTACTTAACCAGCCTCCTGTTGATGGCAGTAGGTAGTTTCAGTCTTTAGTGCTTAACAACAATGCTGCAATGAACAAAGCTGAACCTGTATCACTTTGCCTGTGCGTGTCTCTATGGATTGTTGAAGGGCACGGAGGCTTGCAGTGTCCCTGAGTTGTACTTCACAGAAGTAGCAGGGCAATAGGAGTGCCTGCTTCCCTACCCCTCTGATAGATGAGAGCTGTGTTTTCTCATATAGTTTACTGTGCATGCCTCTCATTAGGAATACTGTTGAGCATTGTGTCATAGATTCCCTTTCCTAGGAACTTTCTATTTATGACTGTTGTTCTTTTTTCCATAGCATCGTTGGTATTTTTGTCAATGATTTGTAGGGGATTTTTGTATACTTAGTGACATTACCATTTGATCTGTGATTAAGAGTTGAAATTTTCTTTTCCCAGTTTATTCTTATATTTTACTAGTTCACATTGCCATACTGTCTCATGCTTTTCTTAGCTTTTCTGTTTATTCTTCCATATGAACTTGAATTTCAGGTTAGGAAGAATTAAAAGCTCTCTGATCATTGTTATCAGTTATCTTCATTTAAAATTTTTCCATTAATGCCTTTTCTCTTTATTATTTTGATTAATAGACTTCAAGTAGACTCCACTAGTATCATCTGACAGTAGAACATTATGGTCAACACTGGGCTTTTCTTACTTGATAAAGAATTGTGTGTTAGTCTTCATACTTTCAGAGAAGAGGATACAGAGGAAAGAAGTAAGAAAGACATAAAGATAGCCTCTTCTAGAAATGATTCCTTATGTTTTCTGTTTTAGTAAGCAACAATTTGCATAACTAGTTCTCTTTCAGCTTCCAAAATATGTTGTATATATAGCTCAAGGATTTTTTTTTTTTTTTTGTCAAACAAAAAATAAGAGTCACTCTTTTTAGTAAACATTTTAATTATCTTTCAGGGTGGCTTATGGTGTTTTGGAGGAAATGGACTTCCTTATGCTGAAAGTTTTGGAGAAGTTCCTTCAGCTACAGTGGAAATGTTCTGCTTAGAAGCTTTGGTAAAACATTCTGAGGTAACTTACGTTTTCAGAATGTAGTTTAGTTTTTATGATCATAATGAAAAAATTGTACATGTTGGTTCATTCAAGGGAAGTAATCCTCATTTTTTGTAAAAGAAAAAAAGCTTTTTGCTTGTTTTAAAATTTCTGCTTTTCCCCCCATTTAATTATTAGAATTGATAGTCATGATATAGCACAATACATATTTCATTTTTGCCAAGTATTTCTAAATATTTAATCTTACTTGCACATAAAAAAGCAATCCATTGTCTCAATATGGCATTGACCTTTGAATTATACTTTTACTGCCTTTCTCAGATCATTTTTACAAATATTACCAAGTAGTTAATTTTCAGTAAAACATCTGCCAGAAATGTAGCAATATAGAAAAGAAGTAAATTAGGTGACCATACTCTTGAATATTATTTTATTTTATTTTTTTTTAATTTTTTAAAATTTTTATTTATTTATGATAGTCACAGAGAGAGAGAGAGAGGCAGAGACACAGGCAGAGGGAGAAGCAGGCTCCATGCACCGGGAGCCCGACATGGGATTCGATCCCGGGTCTCCAGGATCGCGCCCTGGGCCAAAGGCAGGCGCCAAACCGCTGCGCCACCCAGGGATCCCCATACTCTTGAATTTTAACCAGAACAAGTATTAGTGGTTTTTAATTTTTTTTGCACTTATGACAACTTTCCTTTCATGATCATAGTTTGATTTTATTTATTTATTTAAAGATTTTATTTGAGAGAGAGAGAGGTGGGGAGATGGGGCAGAGGGAGAGAAAGACTCTCAAGCAGACTCCATGGTAAGAGCAGAGCTTGACACAAGGCTCGAACTCATCACCCTGAGATCATGACCTGAACTGAAATCGAGAGTCAGATGCCCAACCAGCTGAGCCATCCAGGTGCCCCCTGGTGACTTTTTGATTTTAAAAAGAAAAAAGCAACAAACTTTTTGGTGCTCAAACATGAATGTATAAAAATCACTCAGGAAGTATACTTTAAAGTACATATTTCCTGGTCACCTCTAACAGTTTTAATTTAGTAGATGTGGGCTTATGTCCAGAAAATTGCATTTGTAACAGGCATTCTTGGGGAGGCTGTTGGAAGTGGTTCATCCCACATCATGAGAAACTCCATCCTAGAGAATTTAAACTCTCCAGTTTAATTTTGCAATCCATTAGACATGGCTGAAGCATTTTTGGTTGGGGTACCTGGCTGGCTCAGTGGTTGTCTGTCTTTGGCTCAGGTTGTGATCCTGGGGTCCTAGGATCGAGTCCCACATCAGGCTCCCTGCAGGGAGCCTGCTTCTCTCTCTACCTATGTCTCTGCTTCTCTGTGTCTGTCTCATGAACAAATAAATAAAATCTTTTTTAAAAAAGCCCAGCATTTTGGTCATCTCCAGTTTCCACCAGTGGAGTTAGGAATCAAGTACAAAGCAGAGGTATTAGCATTGTAGTTCAAAAGGGCACGTGGGAAAACAAGCTTGAGTTTTTGCAACTTAAGACTAGTTTCTGAAGCAATAGATGCATCTTCAGTGGAAAGTGCATAGACTACCTTTCCAGAAACTTCTAAAGTCATTACATATTTCACAGACATATGTCTAAAAGGCATACTTTTCAATGTACTAAAAATATGATAAAATTCAATAAAAATTTAGAGAATAGAGATTGTTACATATATGTGACATGGTATCATGTCAGTGAGTACAATTAGTGATGGGAAGAGGCCAAGGCCGTGCCAATGACCTTGGCACACTATGAAGACTTTCCATAATATTACATATTTCCTTTGGCTTTCTTTTATTTCTTTTCTCCATTAAAAATCCATATCCCGTTTTATTTCTTTTTTGCTTTACCACTTTAAACATCTTTAAAGATATTTCTCTTTAAATATTTTTCTGAGTCCTCTGAGTTTTAGGAGAGCCCCATAGCTGTGGGCTTGTGTGGGGTGGTGTGCCGACTGCAGATGGTACTTATCTCTGGGAGTTCTTATATGCAGAAGCAAAATCTGCTACTTGCATGGGGTTTTTCTTCCTGTTAACACGTGGCAAGTTTTTCAAGCATAGAGAACCTTTTTAAGTTAGCTTCAAGCTATCCAAAGTATCACTATAAATGGAAACAGTTGTATAATAATGACATTGTCAGGTTACACATCCCACCAGTAGATAAGCAGAGTAACTTTAAGAATAAAAATTTCAGGGATCCCTGGGTGGCGCAGTGGTTTGGCGCTTGCCTTTGGCCCAGGGCGCGATCCTGGAGACCCAGGATCAAATCCCACATCAGGCTCCCGGTGCATGGAGCCTGTTTCTCCCTCTGCCTATGTCTCTGCCTCTCTCTCTGTCTCTCTGTGACTATCATAAATAAATAAAAATTAAAAAAATTTTTAAAAAGAATAAAAATTTCAGAAGTCCTGGTGAGATATGCCTTAGTTGCTTCAGTGATTTTTTTTTAAGATTTTTTATTTATTTATTCATGAGAGACACAGAGACAGAGAGAGGCAGGGACACAGACAGAGGGAGAAGCAGGCTTCATGCAAGGAGCCTGATGTGGGACTCGATCCTGGAACTCCAGGATCACACCCTGGGCCGAAGTTAGGTGCTAAACTGCTGAGCCACCCAGGCATCCCAAGTTTCAGTAATTTTTAAGCACCTCTCACATAGATGGGGATTTGCTTATTTATTCAAGTAAGCTGAGATGGGAGTTGTAGGTGGGCCTCTGTTCTTGAGCAGGAAAGAGTCCCCAGGCGGTGCCGTCAGCATGCTATGTCATCTGGTTAGTGAATTTGTGCAACATAAAGTGAGCTTTCATTAATTTATTGTACTAGATATCTACACATTGTGATAAAATTGAAGCAAATGGAGGCTTACAGCTACTTCAGAGGCTGTACCAGCTGCACAAGGATTGTCCTAAAGTACAAAGAAATATAATGCGTATCATTGGAAATATGGCTTTGAATGAACATCTTCATTCTACTATAGTTCGCTCAGGTAACGCCTTTATATACTGAGTATTTTGGGTCTGGTCCTTTATTCTTCTTCCACCCCCACCCCTCGTGATATGTTAATTTTTTTATAGACTTAAGACTTTGCTTAGGGTTAATTATGGATCCTTAGAGCATGTCATTTTAATAGGGGTACAGAATTGCTTGAGACATGTGCATCATCCACACCTAATATAATAGGTATATGGACAATCAGTCACAGGAGAACAGTTTTTGCCATGATGACCATCTAATTGTTTATATCATTTTTGCTACAGCTTGGTTAACCAGGAGGTGTACTCAGAGTATAATTAGTGATTTCCCCCCTTGCACCTAATAAATTGCTGGTAGGAAGATAATTAAGACCATGCATATATCCTGTTCCTCATTTATTTCCTGCCTTATCCAGTCTTTAGCATGATGGTTGCAAAATGATAATTTTTTTTTTTTTTTAACTGCAGCATGCCTTCCCTGTGTGCTTTTTCAGTATCTGGCATTTTTTTGTAAGCAGGAGCCCTTCTCTCTCCTTCCATCTGTCTCCTTCCTTTCTTCCTTCCTGTCTCTCTCTCCTACCCTCTCCCATCAGTATGAGCACAGAGATTCCTGCTTTGTTTTTTTTTTTTTAATGGTTTATATCTGTAGTTAACATTTGATGCCAGATTGTCTCTGTTTTGGTTAGTGGGAGCCCAACAAACTGGCTCCCCATGTCCTTGCAATATGCCAACCTCACTTCGGGAAGAATTCGAATGAGATGTTCCAGGCTCATCTCTGAGGAGAAATGCAGATAGATTTTAATGCAGATAGATTAGTAGAGACCAGGATCTGGATGCTTGGTGTGCTTATTGGTTCTGGAGTGTCTTTCAGTGGAGAAAGCAAGATGATATATACAAATACACAGACACACAAATATGCATACATACGTGCACATAGACCTTGTATATGTTCCTATTTATTAGAAACTAATTTACATTTTTCTTATGTTTCTCTGGGTTTTTTTTTTTTTTTTACATTTAAGAGAATTTTGATCAGTAGGAGTTTTTAATTTAATGAAGTCTCATTCAGGGATCAAACTTTCTCTATAAAGTACTACTTTGGGTTTTATTTGTTCCATCTTTTTAAATTCTTAAGGTAGAAACTTAGATCATTGATTTTAACCTCTTGTTTCAGTTATCTGTTGCTGTGTATCAAAGACAAAATTCATTGGTTAAAATAGTAGTCATATACTTTTAGTCATATATTTTTCATGAATCTGAAACTCAGGCAGGATTTAGTAGTGGAAGATACACTTTCAAGATTTCTTGCTTAATTACCTGGCTCGCAAACTGGTACTGTTTACCAGCTGGTACTGGGAACATTGACTCCTTTCCATGTGCACCTCTGCATGCAGCTTGGGCTTTCCTTAAAGCGTAATGGCTAGGTTTTGGGGCAAACATCCCAAGAGAGCACCAGATATAAGCTCTTTTCTTTTTATAATCAAGCATTGGAAGTCATTTCTGCCATGATCTATTGATTAGAAGCTAGTCACTAAGGCTGGCTTATATTCAAAGGGAGGAGTTTTGGAAGGCGTTTTGACTCATCACCTCTTGATGGAAAATAGTGTCAAAGAATTTGAAGACATGTTTCAAGTCACTACAATTTAGTATTTAAAATGGTAAATTTCCTCTAACCTGCTTTAGGTGCATCCCTCACATTTTGGATAATATTGTATTTTCATCGTTATTCAGTTTGACATGTTTTCTATTTGTGAATTTTTTTCTTTGTCTCATGATTACTTAAGTGTGCTGCATAGTTTATAAATATTAAGGGTTTTCTAGATATTCTATGTCTCTGATTTCTAATTTAATATTTTATGTGTTCAGAGAATGTACCTTATAAGATTTTAGTCTTTGGAAGTTTATTGAGACTTACTTGATGGCTTGTGTTATGGTCTGTTGTGGTGAATGTTCTGTGTGCCCTTGAAAAGAATGAGTGCTCTCTAGTTGTTGGGTGAAGTGTTATACATAACAAACCACATTGACTGACGGTATTGCTCAAATCTTCTATAGGTCTTTACTGAGTTTTGTCTAGTTCTATGAATTACTGAGAGATATGTTAAATTTTTAAACCGTGATTATGAGTTTATCTGTTTTTCCCTTTAGTTCTGCCAGGTTTTCTTCCTGGTAAATTATTCGTTTTTTAAGTGATGTCTCTACCACTGGGGACACTCCTTTTCTGTAAGTGTACTTCATCTGGTGTTAAAATAGCCAACTACCTTTTTGTTTTTCTTTTGAAAACATTTTTATTATTGAAGTATAATTGACATAAAATGCTGTTAGTTTCAGGTATATAGTGATTTAACAATTCTATACATTATGAAATGTTCACCATAAGTGTAGTTATCACGCATCACCGTACAACATTATTATATTATTGGTCATATTCCCTTTGCTGTACTTTTGATCTCTATGACTTATTTATTTTATGCCTAGAAGTCTGTACCTCTTAACCCCCTTTACCTATTTTATTCAGCCCCCCACTCCCCTCCCATATGGCAACCACTAGTTTATTCTCTGTATGAGTCTATTTCTATGGGAGTTTTTCGTTTTGTTTTTTGGATTCCAGGTAGAAGTGAAACATATGGTATTTGTGTTTTTCTTTCTGATTATTTCACTTAACATAATACTCATAGTATTATGTCTATCCAAATTTCTGTTTGTCACAAATGGAAAGAACTCATTCTTTTTTATGGCTGAGTGATAGTCCATTACACACACACACACATCCCTTTATCCATTGATGTATACAGGTTGTTTCCATCTCTTGGCTCTTATAGAAAATGCTACAGTAAGCGTAGGGGTGCTTATTTCTTTTTGAATTAGTTTTTTCATTTTCTTTGCCTTTTTTTTTTTTAAGATTTTATTTATTTTTTTTTTCATGAGAGACACAGGCAGAGGGAGAAGCAGGCTCCATGCAGGCAGCCTGATGTGGAACTTGATCCCAGGACTCCAGGATCATGCCCTGGGCCAAAGGCAGGTGCTAAACTGCTGAGCCACCCAGGGATCCTGTTTTTTCATTTTCTTTGGATAAATACATAGTAGTGAAATTCCAGGATTGTATGGTATTTCGATTTTTAAGTTTTTGAGGAACTCTATTCTGTTTTCAACAGTGACTGTACCAATTTATATTCCCACCAAGAGCATGCAGGGGTTCCTTTTTCTTTACATCCTCACTAACACTTGTTATTTCTTGTCTTTTTTATTCTAGCCATTCTGACTGGTGTGAAGAGATAATCTCATCATGGTTTGGGGTTTTTTATTTTGGTTTGGTGTTTTATTTTATTTTTTTAAGTTTTTATTTATTAGAGAGGAAGAGCACAAGAGCGTGGGGAGGGAGAAGCAGACTCCCTGCTGATCAGGGAGCCTGATGTGGAACTTGATCCCCAGATGGTGAAGTCATGACCTGAGCCGAAGGCAGAGGCTTAACCAACTGAGCCACCTAGGCGCTCCTCCTTGTGGTTTTGTTTTGTTTTAAGATTTTATTTATTTATTCATGAGATACAGAGAGAGAGAGAGAGGCAGAGACATAGAGGGAGAAGCAGGTTCCTCGCAGGGAGCCTGATGTAGGACTTGATCCCGCCCTGAGCCAGTAAGACACCCAATCCCAAAGCCATCCAGGAGTCCCATGGTTTTGATTTTCATTTCCCTAATGATCACACTGGCTTTTTCTTCTGTTTGCTGTTTGCATTACCAGTCTTTTATCTTTGACCTTTCTTTTGCTTTCATTTTTCTATGACTTTAAAAATAAGTGCCCTGTTTTATAGACAGCAGATAGGTACATCTTTTTAAAAAATCTAGTTTGATCCTTTTAATTGGAATGGTTTGTTTCTTTACCTCTAATGTAGTTATGAATATTGTTTCCTTTTTTCCCTCCTTTACTGACTTTTTTTGGTTATTTGAGTGTCTTTTACATTGCTTTGTCTCCTCCTTTGGGTTTTTATATAGCATTATTTATGTATTTTTTTATTGGTGGTATCCTTAACTTATGACAGTCTATCTTGAATTATTATTATACTATCTTATATATAGTGTGAGATTCTTATAACAGTATATATAATTCACTTTCTGCCCCTTGCCATCCTCTATGGTATTGTCATAATGTATTTTGCTCCTACATATGTTATAGACTTTGTGATACATTGTTATTTTTAACAGTCAAATGATATTTTTAAAGACTATAAGGAAAAAAAGGTTTTTTTTTTTGAAAGATTTTATTTATGAGAGACACACAGAGATAGGCAGAGACATAGGTGGAGGGAGAAGCAAGCTCCCTGTGGGGAGCCCAGTGTGGGACTCAATCCCAGGACCCTGGGATCATGACCTGAGCCAAGGCAGACACTCAACCACTGAGCCACCCAGGTACCCCAAAAAGTCTTTTTTATTTGCACATTTATAATATCCAGTGTTCTTCCTTCTGTTCTATTTATCTACATGTACATCTGATACCATCTCCCTTCAGCCTAAAGACCTGGGTCTGCTGGACAAATCCTCTCACCTTTCATTTTCTGGAAGTCTTGACTTTGCCTTTGATTATCCCAGGAAAGATTTTCCATGGATAAAGAATTGTGTTGACAGTGTGTTATTTTTTTCTGGTAGCACTTTAAAACTGTCATTCCATTCTCTCCTAATCACTGCTGTCTGATGAGAAGTCTCTTACTGCCACTTTGGTTCTCCTGTATGTACCTTGTCGTTTTCTCTCTGGCTTGAGGTTTTTATGTTTGGCTTTTAGCAGTTTGTAAAGTGCTTGGTTCCTTTTTTGTATTTATGCCGCTCAGGGTCTGCCGAGCTGACTGAATCAGTGGGTTGATGTTTTTGATCAAATTTGGAAAATTTCTAGCCATCTTAAAATACTTTTTCTTATTTCCTTTTTGCTCTTTTTTCCTTTTGGGATCTCAGTCATGGATATTCGATCTCTTGATTCTGTTCCACACGTTGTTGAGAATCTCTTCATTTCTTTTCAAAAAAAGTTTTTTTTCTTTCTGTGTTTTACTTTGGATAATTTCTGTTGACTTATCTTCAGTTTCTTTAATGGAATAGCACCTTGATCAAATCAGTATTTTATTTAAAAACAACAACAACAACACACAAAACACTTCCCTTAACTGGACCCTGGCTCTATCCCAAGTCTTCCATTTTCTTCCATCCAGCCCATTGAATGTCTTGGTCTCTCAGTTCCTTGGCCTTCTCATCTTCATTTGCTTCCTTCTCCATTCCTGATTGTCTAGTTCTCCATTCCCGTGCCATACCTGGACCTAGTCACTGCCTAAAACCACCTCACCTATAAAGTCAGTACTTCACCTCTCAGCGCACATCCTCCTCTCATTCAAGCTTGTCTTTGCATCTGCTCTCCCAGGGACCAGTTTCATTCTCTCCAGGAATCTATCTGTGGACCCTTTTGTTTTTTCCCAACTTCTCAGTCCCTTTTGTTCTCCACTTCAGCTATATATCCATGCTACATCATTTCACTGACGTTCCCCTCAGTGTCCAAGTACCCCCTCTCCCTTCCATCCTCTGAGCGTGCCCTTGGTCAAGACCCCAGCACTAGGGAAAACCTGCCGTCTGCTGCTGTGGCTGAGCACAGGATCATTGCAGGTCGGTCGTCACCTTCAGTGTCACTCAACAGTCCTGTTTCTCCAGTCAACATGTCTTAGTCCTAGCAATGATGATTTAAACCTCCTCCGCCTTCCTCAGACCTTCCACAGATTCTGTCCTCTCAGCAGATGACCTCTCCTCCTTCAATGAGACAGCTGAAACCCTGAAAGGAATTTCCCTAGTTTCCCACTACCAAAACCAAACCAGTCTTCTCCTTTTCTGCTCCTGATGATAGGAAAAGGGACATCTCTTGTGAGACCTCCAGCTATGCCTGGCTCCTGGCTCCTTTCCCTGGCTCGGGAATTGCAGGTCTTCTAATCTGTGTAGTCAGCAGCTCCCTCTCAATGGGACTCTGATCAATACAGGTTAGGGGACAATGTGAAAAACAACCTAAGTTCTTGACACTGTATCACCCCAGTTTTTCACCCTCTCTTCTGCTTTTCCATTTTATGTCTAAACTTTTCAGAGTAACCTATACTTCTTTTTGCTCAGCTCTCATTATTTCTGAACATTTGTTTGAATTCTGCCTTACCTTGTATTTTTTCTTTAGAGATCTTGCATCTTTATATGTATATACACATATATATATATATATTAAGATATAGATCTTAATAGTATCAGATCTGTAACTTTTTACCATTCAGATTTACAAAAGTTAAAAAGATGGTAATATTCACTCTGGTGAGGGTGTGTGAAAACTGTTCCTCTCATATATTGTTAGTGAAGCTTTAAATTGATTCAGTTTTGGGCAGCCCCTGTGGCGTAGCAGTTTGGTGCCTCCTGCAGCCTAGGGTGTGATCCTGGAGACCCGGGATTGAGTCCCACGTCGGGCTTCCTGTGTGGAGCCTGCTTCTCCCTCTACCTGGGTCTCTGCTCCTCTCTCTCTGTCTCTATGAATAAATAAAATCTTTAAGAAAATAAATTGATTCAGTTTTTTGATAGGCACTTAGCACCATCTATTAAAAGAATGTATATAGCATTTGACCTAGTAATAATACTAGGTCAATAATACTAGTACTCTCTCCTACCTAAATACTCATGGATGTTCTTAAAGATTTGTGTATGGGGCACCTGGGTGGCTCAGTGGTTGAGTGTCTGCCTTTGGTTCAGGTCGTGATCCCAGGGTACTGGGATCAAGTCCTGTATCAGCTCTATCCAGGGAGCCTGCTTCTCCCTCTGCTATGTCTCTGTCTGTCTCTCATGAATAAATAAATAAGATCTTGAAAAAAAAAAGAATTGAGAATAAAAATATTTATTGGACTTTTGTTTGTGGTATGGAAAAATGGAAACAACCTAAATGTCTGCCAGTAGGAATAATGGTTAAGTAAACAATGGTATACTCAAATTATGTTAAATGCAATAGTTGAAAAGTCGAGCAATGTGGAGAGCATTCCAAGACACAATGCTGAAGTATCAGATCCAGTCACAGAATAGTAGGAATAGTACAATTCTGTTTAGGCAAAAGAAAAAAAAAAAAAGAAAAAAAGAAAAAAAAAGTATATAGAGCTATAGTGTATATATGTAGAAGTTATAGGTATATGACCGAATTTTTAAAAAGATTTTGAAAGGTCACCACCAAACTTTAGTTACTTTTGAGATTATAAATGGAATTGGGAAATGATAGGAGTGCTAAAGTAGGACTTTGATTATTAAATGCTGTTTTTTGAAAATTATTTTTATAATTATGATTCAGATATTACAGAATTTAAAAACACTGAATCTTAAAGACACAAGGTGTTTTTGATGTTTTGTAAAAGGTGAAGCATCTCAGGCATTGTGAAAATACTTTGTCAACCAGAAAAAGCCATAGAAATGGCTTGTGCCATGATTTCTCTCGTGTTTCCTTTCTTGGGATTCCATTAAAAATAAAGCCATATTTTTGTATGTATACCAGTGATATGCCTGTAAATCTCTACAGATAGATTTTTACAACTTTCTTATATTGTTATTATAAAGCTTACTTTAGCACATTTGGAAGGGACATTTTTTGATATTACAAATTTGAATATTGTTAAAGAATTATTGGGCCTGAGAATTCTTTTGGATTATCATCACACTGATATTCAACACTTTGGCCACAGAGCATAAGAGGAGGACATAGGGATAATTGCTTTGTATTGAGTGCCACTGGCTTTGGTAAGGGCAGTTTTTATATGGATTAATTTATTAGAACCTTCTTCCAGCCCAGGGAGCCAAGTAACTTGACTAGGTTCCACAATAAGTAAGTAGGAGACAGAAATTTTGAGTCTACATCTCTGCCCTCAAGGCCCATGTTGTGTTATTGTAAATTATATAAATAACATGGGAATAGATCCAGTGGTAAGTACTTCAGAGAACATAGAAACAGCAAAAAAAGTTAAACCCACGTTTTTACAGAGCCCTCTCCAAATCCAACTCCTTTCTAAGAGATTATAACTATTAATTTGGTGCCTCTTTACAGACACGCGCGCACACACACACACACACACACACACACGCATGTGTTTTGATACATATTTAAGTGGTTTTAAGTAACAAAAACATAAAAAAATAAATGAAGTCATACTGCACATGGTATGACTTTGTCTTTATAAAAATAATGATTCCAGGGTGCTTGTCTGGCTTAGTAGGTAGAGCATGTGACTCTTTATCTCTGGGTTGTGAGGTCAAGCCCCACTGGGTGTAGAGATTACTTAAATAAACTTTAAAAACAATCCATACTGTACAGTATAATCCCATGCTGTTGAAGAGAAAAAGTACATACAAGGTATACAGTATGTATATGTTAGGGGAACCTGGCTGGCTGAGTCTGTGGAGCATGCAACTCTTGATCTCTGGGTCTTAAATTAGAGCCCTACAAAGGGGGTGGAGCTTACTTAAAAAGTCATTGAGAAATCAAATAGCTGTCAAATACTGTGAATCTCTGAGCTGAGGAAAAAAAAAATGTTTCCTTCCTGAACCTCGTATTTTACAGACTTTCATATATCGAGCAAGCTCATTATTTTTGTAATATTCTTTTTAAAATTTAAATCTAATCAATATATACTGTTATTTTAGTTTCAGGTGTATAATGATTCATACATTCTATATTACTCAGTGCTCATTGTGACAAGTGTCCTCTTAATCCCCATCACCTATTTCTCCTATCCCATAACCTCTTCCCTTCTGGCAACCAGCAGTTTGTTCTCTGTAAGAGTCTGTTTTATGTTTGTCTCTTTGTTTCTTTCATTTCTTAAATTTCACATATGAGTGAAATCCTGTGGTATTGGTCTTTGACTTATTTCACTTAGCATAATATTGTCTGGATCCATCCGTGTTGTTAGAAATGGCAAGATTGCATTCTTTTTTAAGGCTGGGCACTATTCCACTGCATATATATATATATATATATATATATATATATATATATATATATATATACCACAGCCTTATCCCATTCATCTGTGGATGGACACTTGGGTTGTTTCCATATCTTACTCTTCCATATTGTAAATAATGCTGCAGTAAACATAGGGGTGCATATATCCCTTGAATTAGTGTTTTTGTTTTCTTTCTTTCATTTTCTCCCAGTAGAGGAATTACTAGATCACATGGTAATTATGTTTTTATTTTTTGAAGAACCTCCATACTGTTTTCCATAGTGGATTGTACCAGCTTACATTCCTTTTTTTCCCACATCCTCGCCAACACTTGTTATTTCTAGGTAAGCTCATTATTAAGAAATCATTTCTTATGTGCATTAAAGGCTGCTAATATGTCTGACAATGAGGATGAAATAACTAGAATTAAAACTGAGTTTAGTAATTCTCACTAAAAGCAGAATATCATTATTGATGACATCTCTAGTAATTGCAACTTTTGTTAGATTTTCTAAAAAAAGAAAATGGCTCTTAAACCCCTCACACCTTCTTTGAGACCCCCTCCCACTCCCCCCACCCCCCACCTACAGGTACCTGGCTTGGGACATCATGTGCTGTGAAAGCCAGAGGATTTTAGGGCAGAATGGAGTTGGAGTATTCTTTATTTTCTGTGAGACAGACACTGGAGTCTGCCTTTCTCCTGACACTTTTAGTCAGAAACCGCTCACAGTCCCAGATGGAGTAGTGTGGGTATTGAGGGGGTTTGCTCTCTTTACCAGGTTGGGTTTCAATACTGGCAGAGGCAATGAAATCTCAACGCATTATGGAGGCCTCACATGCTGCCAGAACCCTGGCTAATCTAGACCGAGAGACTATGCAAGAAAAATACCAGGATGGTGTGTAC